>NW_026947516.1:13869033-16444866 GCF_034190915.1 Cavia porcellus | reverse complement strand
TTCTGTAATGTTTACAATGCTTAATTTTTATTGGTCTTGTTCTCTACTGTTTTGTTCAACTTTATAATATCTAATCAGATAGACAATTCTTTTTAAGGAAACAAGAGACATTGTTGATAACCATTGTTGATAACCTTGTACTCTGTTTTTACATCATGTGCCATGTCTATCCTTGGTTTTGACTGACAGCTTTGTTTTGCCATATTTGACTTTATTCTCCCCCCCACACACAAAAAAAGTAATAAGAACTAAGGAGTAATAAGACCCAAAATGTGTAAAGTTTGTTGTAAAAAAAGAGAGGAAAAAAAAGAGCTCTAAAGGATACAACAGCAAGTGTGTTTAGGGGTGTTAAATAGCTGACCATATTAATGTTTTTGGTTGGATCATTGAACACAACTGTTGCAGTCTCACTGTTTGAATATCCACTTTGTATTCTTTGTTACTGTGATTTGAGCAACTATCTCTAAGATGATAATATGTAGTCTATTAACTGGTGATTTCTTACTGTTTTTTTTTTTTTGTAGTTCTGTATTACTTGGAGCCTTACACCACCTTGTTTTGTTTTGTGTTTTTCTCTTTTCCCTTTTAAATAAAGTTTTTTTTAAAAAGCTACTGTAATAAAATAAACATGGTACTGGAATAAAAACAGATCTGAAGATCAATGCAATTGATTAGAAGATACAACCATAACTACAAACACACTCAGCCACCGTATCTTTGATGAAGAGGCCAAGCATGATCACTGGAAGAACAACAGTCTCTTTAATAAAAGGTATTGGAAAAATTGGCTCCTATATGCCAAAAACTAAAACTAGACCCATGCCTATCACCATGAACTAAACTAAAATCTAAATGAATCAAAGATCTGAATATTAAAACAGAAACTCTAAATCTGTTGGAAGACAAATTAGGTAAAAACCTTGAAAACATAGGGGTAGCTAGAAAATACACAAACTGTACTCAAACTGCACGGGAAATACTTCCCGGGATCAACAACTGGGATCACATCTTATTAAAAAGTTTCTGCATGTCAAACAAAATCTCCAGCATAGTGAAAAGAAAACTCACAAACTGGGAAAAAATCTTAGTGAACTGTCCCTCAGACAAAGGACTTCTGTCTAAAACGTATAAAGAATTTTTAAAAATCAAACCCCTGAAATTCAAAGACTCAATCCAAAAATGGGCATCTGAGATGAATACACAGTTCTCAAATGAAGAAATACAAATGGCAAACAAATACATGAGAAAATGTTCATCATCATTAATCATCAGAAACATAAATTAAAACAATACTGATATTCTATCTCACTCCAAGAAAGAATGGCCAGGATCAAGAAAACTGCCAACAACAAATGCTGGAGACGCTGTGCGGAAAAAGGAACTCTCCACTTTTGGTGGGAGTGTAGTCTGGTGCAACCACTGTGGAGATCAGTCTGGAGACTCCTCAAAAATCTGGGATTGGAATTCCCATTTGACCCAGGTATTCCACTTCTAAGCATGTTCCCAGAAGAACTAGAAATATCATACCACAGTGAAATATGTGCACCCATGTTTATAGCAGCACAATTTGTAATCGCCAGATCTTGGAAACAACCTACGTGTCCATCAACTGAGGAAAGGATAAAAAAGTTGTAGCATTTTTATACAATGGACTTATACAATTTTATACTTAGCTATAAAAATGATCACATTGAGATATTTATAAATAATTGAACACAGCTTGAGACCATGCTCTTAAGCAAAATAAATCCAACTCGCATATGTAAACACCATATAGTCTCCTTAGTGTAAAAAATGGTAAGAGTACATAAGAGTTTATGGTAATCATGATTCCCCAGTACATTGCTTTGAAGCCTTATAATGTTTTCATTCATTAGTTGGAATTGTTTTATCCTAGTTTGTTTGATTTTGTTATCTGTCATGGTATGAACAGCTATTTTGAAGAAAACAAGACATTATAATAACCAGTGCTGATTTAATATCATCTTACTCTGAAGTCCTACTATGCTTTTGTTCTTCTGTTTCCATTGGTTCTATCATGTTGTGTCTTATTGGATTTTATTATGTGTGATAGTATAAACAAATTTTCTATGGAAAATGAGATAATATAGTAACCATTGTTCATTTTCTGTTATTTAGATCTAAGTGCCTTGTAATACTTTCATTCTCTTGAATGGTTTTATACTATTTTATTATGTTTGATACTATTGTAAATGAAGGTATGCTCAACTATTTCAAAGAAAGACATTATAGTATTTACTATTAATTATGGGTTGTCTTGTGGTGAAATATTGTGTTGCTTTACATTGTTCTGATCTGATCTGCTTTGTTATGTCCTCTTTTGTCTTAATCTCTTTAAAATAAAAACATTTAGAAAGAAAGAAAAAGAAAAAGCTTATTCTAGATCTCGGGGCTGAGAAGATACAATGAGGCAAAATGAGCCTGGAGCATCTTGTCATGCCAGAGAGCAAAGAAGTGTTTAAATTAAAGAGAAAAGGAAAAAGATGGGCATAGATGAAAGTGACATAGGAGACAACAAAAGTATGCTCCCAGCAGTCAAAATTAAAAAAATTTGAGTAACAGAACAATAAAGTAATATTGGATTAGAATCCAAGGTATAAAATAAATGCTCATGTATCCATATTGGTATAATATTTAGATACTCTTCTCCAGGTGGAAGAATTTAATCCCTTTCTTGCCCCATTGTAGACTACAGTGACTCACTGTAATGAAGAGAGTACAGAAAGGAAAAAGCAGTAAGTGTACAGTGGAGAGGCCAGGTAGATAGAACATTATCCAAGTTATGCATGTTAGCATCCCAGTAATAAGTCATGTAAATATACATATTACATGATGCAATGTGATGAAGAACACTTCAGACCTGTGGGATTTTCTCTATCATCTTTATCACTAGTCCAAATCATGAGAAAACTTCATACAAATTCAAACTAAGCAGCATTCTATACAATCTCTAACAGTCTTTAAAACTCAAGGAAAGTCTGAGAAACTGTCATAAAGCACACACTAAGAGACACAATGAATAATACAACATAATTTACTGATGGGATCCTGGAATGCAAAAGGTAGTTAGTGTAAAACTGAATCTTATTAGTTAGATCTAAAATGTACTCCCAAAGTTTCACATGTTCAGAGGTGGGAGTTTTTAAAGGTGATTACACTCATCAGTGGATTAATCCATTGATGACTTCTTGTGCTCTCTCTCTCTCTCTCTCTCTCTCTCTCTCTCGCTCTCTCTCTTTTCTCTCCTGGCTATCATAAGTTGAACATCTTTTCTCCACTATTCCCCTTCCACCACATGATTTCTGCTTGGAAGTAGCCAACCATGGACTGAAAATTCTAAAACAGAGACCCAAAACAAAAGTGACTCATAACTGGTGAAATTCAAATTCTAGCTTGTAGATAATAGTAAAAAATGTGGAAACAGGGAAAGAAACAGTCTGAAGAAGAATTAATTTCTGATATGCAACATTGTACAATTGTTTCTTATTCTTCATTACAACAACAATTGAATGGAGTATTTTCTTTTATGCTCAATCCTTTCTCATCACAGTGCCTCAAATATTCAAATTGCACACATTTTATTGTCCACATTATCTTCTTGACAAATTCCTAAATATATCAGATATAATATATAATTTAATGCTCACAGAAATAGTTACTACTTTCACCCATAATTTCCAGAAGAGGATACTGAAGCACACATGTGTTAATTGATTTTCCCAATTTAACATAGCTGATAAGCAAAGGAACCCTGACCTTGTGAAGAGACATTTGACTCCAGTCTTTCCCATAACCACTAAGCTACAGTACCTTAGATCTTTGGATTCAGAGAGGCTAAGTGACTGGCCCAAAGTTACAAAGTACATTTTTACAGAGCTGAGACTAGAGTTGAGGTTGCCCAAATTTATTCCAGTGCTTTTCCGTTTTTTCTAGGTACTATTACCTGAATTTTCTTCTTTTTCAAAGTAAAGTGGAGTTCTTGTAATTTCAGAAGCCAGCCTGAGCATGTTCCTAATGACCAAAGCAGGAACAATTTGAACAACAAAATACATAAAGCAGTATTGAATTAAAACCTAAGGTATAAAAATATCGGCCTGTATAAACAGATAAGATTATCGAATGAATGAATAAATAAATAAATATGACAGAAAGGAATTCTTTGAATTTCACTGTACTTAAACTGTTCAAAAACAGCTAAGATATATGAATGACATATGTTTTCAGTCCCAAGTTGAAAGCTGAATAGAGAAAAAAAACTTCATCACTGGTCTAGTTTTCAGACAGGATTCTGACCTTAAAAGATGGTCTCAGAGGCTGAGGACAATTCAACATTTCTTCTCCTTTGTGAATATTATCTTGACAGTCCTTGTCCTTTTTTAATCCTTGAGGATTAGCTTTGTTTACACTTACTTTACATATGATATCTTTTGTCATCTTTTAGAGCTTTACTTTAGTATATATGCTCCCTGAAGCTGGACAATAGTGTTGATGGTGAATTGTCACCAATGACATCTTCAAAATACTTCACTTTCAAAGAAAAGAATGACATTCAAGATGTTCAGGCTTTGGAGATGCTCTTATGATTTTTCTTCAAACCTTGAAACTCTTCTTTCTTTGTGTACTCAGGTTGTATCTTATCATATATTCTTTTAAAACATGTTACTATCTCAATATTTCTTGGGTTTTTGTGCAAAGTTGGGTTGAACACTTTTGAAGAAATCTCTCCTTGGATTCAAAATTAGTTCATAGTATGAATTCATACAAAAAGGAATGAAAATGGTGAATTCACTACAGATCCTGTAGAAATACACACTATCATCAATACCTATTATGAAAACCTTTACCCTCATAGGTTCAAAAAACACAGAGGAAATGGACAGATTCCTAGAAACATGAACTCCCAAAGCTGGATTATGAAGTTATAAAAATTTTAAATAACTCAGTATCCATCAATGTAATTGAAAATGTAATTAGAACTCTACTAACAAAGAAAAATCTAGGTGCTGATAGATTCACAACTGAATTCTACAAGGAATTTAGAGAAGACTTAATGCCAACACTCCCCAAACTCTTTAATGAAGCCAAAAGGGAAGTAATTCTACCTAACTCTTTTCTGGAGGCAAGTGTTTCCCTGATATCAAAACCAAAGAAAACCCAAACAGAAAAGAGAGAACTACAGTCCTATCTCCTTGATGAGCATAGATGCAAAAATCCTCCATACTAGCAAATAGAATGCAGCAAGTCATCAAGAAGATTGTACACCATGACCAAGTAGAACTCATCCCAGGAATGCAGGAGTGGTTCAACATACCCAAATCAACATACATAATACACAATATCAACAGAGCCAAAGACAAGAACTGCATGACCATCAAAACAAATGCAAAAATAATAACCTTTTTATAAAGTCCAACACTCATTCATGATAAAACTGCCACAGAAGGGGCTGGGGATTTAGCTCAGCGGTGTAAGTGCCTGCCTTGGAAGCAGGCAGTCGTGAGTTCAATCCCCAGTACCAATAAAAAGGAAAAAGACCAAAAAAAATAAAAAATAAAAAAATTTTTAAAAACTGCCACAGACAATTGGAATAAATGGTCTTTAAATCTGATAAAAGCCATCTATGACAAACCAACAGCAAACATCTTACTAAATGGACAAAACTGAAAGCTTTCAACCTAAAATCAGGAACCAGACAAGGATGTCCATTGTCATCACTCCTGTTCAATATAGTTTTGGAAACATTAGTGAGGGCAATTAGACAAGAGAGAGAAATAAAAGTAATAAGATAGGAAAGGAAGAGGTTAAATTATTATTTTCAGATGACGTGATACTCTACATAGAAGACGCCAGAAACTCCACTGGAAGATATAATAACCAAATTCAGTAGCATAGTTGGATACAAAGTCAACACTCAAAAATCAATAGCACTCCTGTACATAAGCAACAAATTCTTCTAGAGAGAAATTAGTGAAACCACACTTCAAAATAGCATCCCCAAAAATGAAATACTTAGGAATGAATCTAACAAAGGAAATAAAAGATATATTCAGTGAAAATTATAGTACTCTGAAAAAAGAAATGGAAGACTATTTCAGAAAATGGAAAGATATCCCTTGTTCATGGATAGGAAGAACCACCTTGTGAAAATGCCCATGCTCCAAAAATTGTTATATAGATTTAATGCAATCTCAATCAAACTATCACTAGCATACCTCACAGATCTAGAGAAAACATTCCTAAAATTCATCTGGAACCAGAAGAGACCTAGATTAGCAAAGGCAATCCAAGGCAACAAAGGCAAGGCAGGAGCATCACAATCTTTGACTTGAAATTATATCACAAAGCTACTGTAATAAAATCAGCATGGTACTGGAATAAAAACAGACCTGAAGATTAACGGAATATATTAAAAGATGCAACTACAATTACAAACACACTCAGCCACTTTATCTTTGATAAAGGTGCCAAACATGTCCACTGGAAGAAAGATAGGCTCTTTAAGAAATGGTGCTTGAAAAACTGGTGTTCCACAAGCTGAAGATTAAATCTAGACCCATGTCTATCACCATGATTAAAGTCAAACCGAAACACTAAATTTACAGGAAGAAAATGTAGGTAGAAATCTCGAAAACAGGAGTAAGCAGAGCATTCATGAACAAAACCCAAACTGCATGGGATGTACTTCACAGAATCAACAACTGGGAACTCATCTTATTAAAAAGTTTTTGCACATCAAAAGAAATCACCAGCAGAGAGAAAAAAATCCACAGAATAGGAAAAAAAATGTTAGAAAATTGTCAGTCAGACAAAGGACATATATCTAGAACTTACAAATAATTTTTAAAAAATCAGGCCCCCCAAATTCAAAGACCCTATCTAAAAATGGGCATCTGAGATGAATAAACACTTCTCAAGTGAAGACATACAAATAGCAAACAAATATATGAAAAATGTTCAAAATCACTAGTCATTTGAGAAATGCAAATTACAACAACACTGAGATTTCACTTCACTCCAGAAAGAATGGCTATCATCAAGAAAGCAACCAAAAACAAATGCTGCTGTAGTTGTGGGGAAAGAGGAACTCTTCTGCACTGTTGGTGGGAGTGTAGACTAGTCCAACCACTGTGGAGGTCAGAATGGAGATTCCATCTACCCAGCTGTTTCCCTTCTGGATATTTTTCCAGAAAAATGAAAATTACTATACCAAAGCAATATATGTGCATGTATGTTTATAGCAGCACAATTTGCAATAGTTAAATCTTGGAAACTACGCAAATGTCCATCAACCAAGGAATGGATAAAAAGGATGTGCACTTTTTATGCAATCCTGGAGTACTACTGAGCTATAAAGCAAGATTAACTTGAGGACTTTATAGGTAAGTGGGTGCATCCAAAGACCATAATCAGAAGTGAAATAAATCAGACTCACGTGTGCAAACATTGTATTGTCTCCCAAGTGTAAGAAGTGAAGCAAATATGATCCAAAGGGTACAATAGATAATGTGAAAGGGAAAGAAATTGCTCAAAGGGAAAGAATAACTGGGAATACACACACACACACATATATATACACACACAAATATATCATATATTATATTTAATTATATTATATATTATATATCACATGACATATATTATATATAATATTATATGTTATATATTACATATCTACAAATATATTATATATTATACATTATATATATTTGCACAGATAATTGTACTACGAATTCTATTCATGGAAAGAAACTGTGATTGCTTAATATTGTTTGATCTGTTTTGCATGTCTGTATCTTATAATCTGAGCAACTATTTTTAAGATAATAATATGCAATATAGTGTCTATTGTTAATTCCTGAGTTTGTTTTGAAATTCTATATCATTATTGTTTTGTTTTTATTATTTTATACCCTTTTAATCTCTTTAAAAGAAAAAATTTGTAGTATGATTCAAAAGTCATAAAGCTAAAGAAAAACACCTCTAAATTTTGTGATAATTGTAGCAACACGCAACATTTATGAAAGGAATTTTCATTGCCAATGTGCTGTTGTCCACATTTAAGAAACAAAAAAAAAAAGGAAATACTGCAATGCAAACATCTACATTAACAAAGTGAAATAATAGATAAAATCTCTCAATTATGTTTTTAAAATATCCTAGAAATAACTTTGCATTAAAAATTGATACTGAGTAATTAGTTTTTAAAAAGTAGAGAGTAAGTGCTGCCAAGTGGAGGGGAGAAGTTTGTACTCAGACTCGCCCTCCATTATTAGTTGGGTTATTTAATTGAAATGATAAAAATCTTTACAAAGCTGTTGTATAATAAATGAGGAACTTTATGTCCCTTGCATAATACATTAGCACTTAATAATAATTATATTGTCATTTATGGCATTATTAAATGAATGTCCAGTTACCTGCTTTAGCACATCTTCAGCTAAATGTCTTCTTTTCCCCAGAGTTGAAAATGTCAACCTTGAGATTTGTTCTTTCTCCAGACTCGCTGTCTTCTGCTGCTTTCAAAATTAATGTACCGAAGAATTACTTGTTTAACACTCACAGAACCACTTCTTACGCTATTTACTTAGAAGTGAATTCTATGAAGAGGAAAACATCAGCCAATAGGGCAGGAGAAGAATTTCCTCTAAATATGATAGCAAGGAAGTGTTACAAGTATTGAACCAGCAGGTACTTCAGATGAAGAAGTACATGTCTTTCAAATAATGACTAAAGCCATTTGAAGCAGAACAGTGAAGACAAGCCCAATTTGTTAAACAACCTTAAGATGTAGAGATATGAGTAACACTTCAAGCATGTTCAGCTTCTGCCTTCACACATGAAAGGAGCTTTAGCTCAGTAACCATGGTTACCTTATGACCTACTCAGATACTCATAAAGTGAAAAAAAAATGAGTGAGGTTAAAATCTGTTGAGATATATAATGCAGAAACCATTAACATACTAAAACTTTCTTCTGCTTTGAAAATTAGACACTTGTTTAGTTCTTCTTTTTTTTTTTTTTTTTTTTTTTTGTCTTTTTCCTTTTCATGGGTACCAGGGATCGAACTCACGATTGCCTGCTTGCAAGGCAAGCGCTTATGCCGCTGAGCTAAATCCTCAGCCCTGTTCAGTTATTCTTATACATGTATATTACCTGCATCACGACTATACCTTGACCAAGTTCTGTCATCTAAAATAGTAGAAGTTCTCATAGAAAAAGTATACTGAATGGTAGTGAGATAATGGTATTGATCTTAAAAACTACAAATAACTTGTGAGGAAGATTATAATTAAGGATAAAAATAAAAGGCACAATCATAAAGTACTAAGTGAACCTAAACAGCTGAATTGTATTACTGCATTGTTAATGAATCATCTGACGCAAGCTTGCACAGCTTACAGGTCGCAGAGGAATTTAGGAATCTACCTGTGTTATCTAAACCCATTCCTGTCCGTGCTGTGGTTTAAAACCATCTGGTGGCAATTATCTCCTCCCGTTTAAATATTGAAGGGAATGACCAATGTGCTCCACTTCTATTAGATGGCCCCCCTTCATCAACTCAGTAAGAGAAAGCTTATTCTAGAGAATTCTGGGATCACAAAGGGATATCTTATTTCCACTTACCAATGTGGGGTTCCCTTCCACTTGTCCAGAAAACAGAAATTTTAGAAAGACCTTTGATAAAAGCTGAAAATATCACTAATATTTTCTGAATCAGTTAACCCTGCTGCTTGTCTTTTCATTTAAGAACAAAGTCTAAGGCACTTATGCAGTAAAAAGGCAAAGACTATAAGAGGGCTCATGAAGAAAAGGAATGATCTTTCCTTCACATTATATAACCAGTGTTATTCCAAACAGCACTCATAATTTTTTTTACTTTTATTTTTAATTTAGTGAAGATATTTCTAATTCTAACTCATATTCTTGACTGATTAAATCAATACAATTTTTATTTACACCACCTATGAAATTTGAGAATTAGCTCGGCATAGATCTGCTTCCCATAATTTACATCTGGTATTCATAGTTATATTATTACTCTAAGTTTTTATTTTGGCTACTTCTATAACTTCAAATGTTGTATTTCTAATTCTATCCTTGCTCTATTATTAATGAAAAATATTTTAAATAAGATTTCAAATTTTATACAAAGTAATGATGCTACGTTTCTGATAATGAAAGGAGCAGCCTCAGGAAACAAGTGAAACAAATATAAAAAGCAGGAAGATAATAGTCCCAAAGATAAACATAATCACACTAATTGTAACTGATCTAATACATCCAATTAAAAGGCAGAAATTGTCAAATTGGGCTAAAAAAGTCAAGACCCAAATGCATATTGTTTATGAGACATTCATCTTAATTTCTAAAAATTTTCCCAGCTTTATTGAGGTTTAAGTAAAAATAATTATCCATTTGAGTTGTACAATGTGATGATTTCATATACATACATATATACTGAAAATAACTATAGTCTAATTAACACATCAGTCACCTCACATAGTTACCGTTATTTGTGGGAGGAGTGAGGGAATTTAACATTTACTCTCTTAGAAAATTTTGTACATAGAAAGCAATACAGGTAGCTGGATGTGGTGGTACATACTTGTTATTCAAGCACTTAGGAGACTGGAGCAAAATGTCTCCAAGTCCCAGTTCCTCTCCATCCTGTAGATCCCAGGTATTTCTCTTCTTCAGTAGTCTTTGGATTTGCTTACATGTTATTCAATTAAGAATTTCTCAGTCTATCCAATTTATACATCAAACTGTTCTCCTGTTTTTCTCTTCCTTCTCACCCAAATTTCACAAAAGAATGCTCTCTTCCCACTCCTTCACAGTTTTTTTACATTTCACATTCTGATTAACTCCTCATATGTTACCAAAATTGTTATAACCAAGATCTTGGTCCTCCATGTAGCTAAATCCAATGGACAACCTTCAGACTTCTGATATCTTACCACTTACTACTTACATTATTTTTCTCTTTCTCTTTTTTGAACCACTCTCTTTCTTTGTTTATGTCCATATATCTCTCTTACCATTCTTCAGCCTCTCTAATTTTAATCAACTTCTTTTTTGTAATAAAACGTTTAGTTTCATCTTACACTTCTTAATAATATTAAATAGTAATTTTTAAAATTTTTTGTCAGTTTGTGTTTGCAGTACATAATGATTACACTCATCATGGGGAGTTACTACACTTGCATAACAGAATTTCTTTTTTATCACCATCCTCTCCTTTCTCTCTCCTTCTCCCATCTCTTAGTTCCCTTTCCTTTTGCAACCAACTTTTAGATTTTAGAGTTCTTGAAGGATTTGCCCTGAGACCTTTCTTGATTCTTACCCTATTCCTAGAGGACCTAGCCAATTGTCATCTGTGTATCAATGGATTCAAACAGGTTCTTTCTCTTGAAATCTAGATATACCTACTTATCTCACAGGCATATTAAAACAATTGTACTGACATTTGATCTCATCATTTTGTCATCCTGAATGTTTCTCATTCAGTGCCTCCTAACTTAGTAGGTGTCTTTCACAGTCTTTTCGCAGAATCCAAAGACTCAAATTGCAGTAACTCCCTCACGCTAGAGCCCAAGCCCTATCATAGGAGCAAGGGAATTTCAGAATTATGTCATAAGAGATCATGAGCTTAGAAGAGAACTTCAGAATCCAAAATTTTGAACTAGAAATGTTTCAGGTACTGTTTTATAAATGTGGATGTTATGACTTGGATTGAGAAAGTTAGGACAACTACAGGAATAATGTGTTTAAAGTTGCTACAAGCTCCCAGGGGGGAAAAAGCCCTTAACTATCTCCATGTATTCAATCAAAGAGCAAACATTAGTTCTTCTTAATTAACACTCCCTTGGTGAAAAATGTTTTGCAAGAAACAAGTGGGCATATATTTGTAAATGATTTCCAGTAACATAAAACAAAATCCTGAGACAAATAGTGGCATTTGATACTGTTTAGCATTAAAGTGCATACCTCTTTTTCCCAGTAAGGAAAAAAATGAATATTTCCTAGTAACCTTGTCCTTTGATAGTAAAATGAATTTAAATATCTGGTCTCTTAGCAACCATAGATGATTCACATACTTAGTGTGGACAGTAGATGGTAATTTTCTGAAAAGATTTGAAGTTACTTCTAAGCTTCCTAGAATATGTGTTTTAAATGTACTTAAATAGTATATAGAAAGGTATTTTAACAGAGAGCTAAGAGCACTTTCATCATGGTCATCATACTCCACTTATTGTCTTCATGATAGTAAAAACCCAAGTTTTGTCACTGGCCCCTCTTACCTAGTTGCAATGGCAAAACAAGTGTTTGCTCACTTCAGTTCAAAGATTTGCATTCTAATTATCCTTCTATGCTATTCACAATAAAATTTCAGTAAACTGTACTTCATTATAATACTGTGTTCTTCTAGCTGTTATATTGCCTGATGCACAAGTACACTCTCACTAAAGATCTATTCCGATGTTCAGGATTCATGTTTTAAACTTCTTAACTGAGTCACAACTTCCACTAGAAAATCTCTTGTCATACCCAATGTTATAAATTACAGTTGTAGAGAATTGTCAAAAATGGCACAGTAAGCTGTTTGCAGGAAATTAAGTTTCAGGCAAGTGTTTTTCTTTCATTCTTTTTTCCCTTTCTTTTCCAGGCCAGAAATACAAATTCATGTAATTGCTTTCAACATACATCAGTAAAAGGAAGGTCAAAAGTTCTCAAGTTTGATTTTTGTGTTTACCCCGTAGGCTCCGACACTTAGTCAGAGGCTTTCAAAATGATTGGATTTGATTTCTTTTATATTCCTCCAAATAACAAATGTTATAAATGCTTGGTCAGTGCTTTAAGCAAATTAATGGAAACATCTTACAGGCAATGTGAAAAAAAGCATATGGAACCAGAGAGAAAAGTCAAGCAATTTTCAAACAAGCGTGAGGATTGAAATTGAGAAAGAAATTCTTCCATGAATAAAGTTTCTCCCAGATGTTCGTGGCCTCTAGGACAATTTATAGTCTTTTGGATCTCTTTGGTCCCCTAAATTTCTGTTCCTGTTCTCTTTAACTTGAGTACAAGTTTTAAAAAAAACACTCATAATCCTTGTCAATAACTTTAACTGAGTAAAAGAAGGGAAATTCCTTTATTGTTCATTTGATCTCTTTTGTCTCTCCTGGTTTAAACTGACATATGTGTAACAGAGGCCCAGGTACTTTGTAGGCACCCATTAAATATTTGACATAAACTTATCTGTCTGAAATACCAATAATATATGTTTCTTTAATATATCATCTTATGACACAATACACACAATGTTCATAGAACATAAATATGTGGTTTATCACATTATTGAAAAACCCATGTGTCTTTCCTTCATGTGAAAATATAAAATAAAATCTGCCCCCTAGAAGCCCTCCATCTGTCTCTTCTTGACTGAAATCCCAACACACCTCCTACATATGACCCCAAACTGACTTTCATACCGAATAATAATTGCTTAATGTGGCCTATTTTTTAAATATGTAGCAGTGGGTTCATACAGTATCTATCCCAGTTTAAAGCTCAGCCTTCTGCATTTAAGATTTATCCACGAGGTCATATGGAGATATAACTTGTTCATTTTCTTCATATTATAGTATAACATGGTATGGGCTTACTTCCATTTGTTCATCAGTCTTACTATTGAGTTGTTCCTGTTAGGAGCTTCTACTAACAGGTATTGGAAACATTCTAGGTCCTATTTCCTGATGCATGCAAACATGTATTTCTGTGGCATATAGGAAACCAAATAGGGGATTACTGGACCGTATGCTATACATGTTTTCAGTTTTACTGTCAGTCATTGTTCAAAAGTGACTTCACAATGTGTATTCCCATCAAGAGTGCATGAGAACATAATATTGCTGCACATACTGGATAACACTTGACAATGCTATGTATATTCAAAACTTGCTATTACTATATAAGTATATTATCATATGAGTTACTGAATGAGTGATGGAAGTGCTGGGGATAAGACTCCAGGACCTTGCATATGGCCAGGCAAGCACTGTACAACTGAGCCACAACCCAGTCCAGATACTTTATTTTAACCACACTGATGACTATGTAGCCACACCCCATTTGTGGTTTTAATTTTTATTTAACTAATTACTATTAAGACTGAGGTGCTTTTCATGTAATACTACTTGAATTTTCTCAATGTGGAGGTGCCTACTCAGCAAGTCACCCTGTTTTCCCCTTGTACTGTCTATTCTTTTCTTATTAATTTACAAAATCTCCTTATATATTCAATAAGAATGTTGATCTTCTTTATCTAGTTTACCCTCACAAGAAACTGGAAGCACTTTGTGCATATTTCATCTGTAGGTACTTTATAGCTTCAATTTTTTAATAGTCCACAGTGACTGGCTACATATAAAACCTGAAAAAGATTAAAGTAATTCATTAGCTTCGAGTCATGTGTAGGAAATGGATGTACCTTGAGACCATATGTTGAATGAAGCAAATCAGACACACAAGCTTAACACTATGAGATTTCTCTTTTGTGTTATTTATTTACACAAAATATAAATAAAGAGCAGAGTTGAAGATAGATAATGAGAAACAGGGAGATAAATTTTTCACAAAAAGAAAGTGGATCAAGTAATGGAGAAGGGAAGGGAAGGGAAGGGAAAGAAAGGGAAGGGAAGGGAAGGGAAGGGAAGGGAAGGGAAGGGAAGGGAAGGGAAGGGAAGGGAAGGGAAAAGTATGAAAGAAATTTATATTATGTACATTTATCAACTCTCCATGATAAATGTAATCCTTATATACTGTAAACATGTATGTTAAGTGAAATAAATTCAGACACATAAGCTCAAATGCCATAGGATTTTTCTCATTTGAGTAATGCAAAGCACAAATAAGTAGCAAAATAAAGCACTGATGAAAGGAAACAGGAAAATAGACACTTTGAAAATGGAAAGCAGTCAAGAGACCAGAGTGAGAAAAGGGAGAGAGGGAAGTAGACATGGAAAGATTTAAGATGTGTCGTGAACATGTGTCAAATACCCCATAATGGATGTAAACACTGAATGTCATAAACATGAATTTAAACATTAATAATAGCAAAAATAATGAAAATGGGTAAAGGGGATCTAGGAATAGAGGCAGTGAGGTGGTGGGGAGGAAAAGGGAATGCAAAAGAATCAAAGTATGTTGTGTATATGTACCTACTCCCTAAGATGAATGTAAACTTCAATATACTGTGAAAGTGTACAGTAAAATAAAAATTTAAATATAAAACAGTTCACTAGAATTTATTTAATATTTAAATATACACCTAACTTTTTAATTTCTATGCAGTTATATTGTCAACATTTTTCCTTTCCTTTTCATCACTTGTAGTAATTTTGTTTAGCAACAATTTTATTACTTGAAATTTCTGCTCATCAGTCCATCTTATCATTTCCAAGTAAAAGAACAAGATAAATTATACTTATATGAAATGAAGTTTAAAATGTTTATAATGTTAAATTGATAGACAATTCTCTAAATTACCACATAGTAACAATAACATTAGTTACTAGTATCTATTTAAAGCAGTGTTACTATTACCTTCCTTAATCCTGATTCCTTAAGTGCATATGATCTCTCTCTTGCTAAAGTTCTAGGAACCAGAGCTTTGATTAACTTGAGTATTCTATTTCATCTAAAATATTGCACAATTGCACAATTGCACTCTCATTAACAATCTAAAAGAAAAATCCTTAAATACTCTTTTATATGTCTTATAAAATCCATTTTAATATACCTTCAACTATTCTTTATCTTTGCAAACATTCTTCCAATTTTTGGTTCTTTGGAGCGCTATCAAAAAAGGAAGCTTTTTATCTGAGAACAGCATCAGTCCTCTAGAGGGCTTGGTTTAATTTATAACCCTGCCTCCGGTGGCTACGTAACAAACTGCAATAGGATACTCACAGAAATGAAAATATAATTCAAATCTCCATAAGTTATATATTTCTGATCATTTTGCATCTCACTGAGCTAAAAATGGTAGTATTAGGCAATTTCTGGCAGCTATCTCTAACAATGAAAAGCTCTAATAAAGATTACTTCTTCTGATCCTGTCTAGAGAATTTTTGTTTACTTCAGAAGACACTTCGGTCGGAGGACAATAGCTCCAATTTTTAATGCCTCAAAGGAATTATTTAAAATAGTGCTGGAGGAAGCTTATGGACTCTAGAACTCCTTCTTTAGCCCTAAGTTGCCCTCCTAGATACTTTACAAAATGTAAATGTTTGATGCTTTGCTAGACACCATTAGTCTTACAGCAGTACAGGATCCTTTCATCACAAATGGTTTTGAAAATCAAAGGTTCACCACATTCCATATGAGGACCTATAAGGCTAACATCTGAACTGCCTTAGTAGCTTTTTCTAACTTAACTCCTGTAACTCTAAGGCAACAGAATGTTTATTTCTCATTCTTTTCAGAGAACAAATTTTGTAATGAATTCAAATGCTATGTCCTCATACAAATTCAGTATGACAGAAAATATACTCATTGAAAAGTGAAGAATTTGATGGAACCCATTCATCAAATACATAAAACTGGATGCTAGCAATATAATCTGCATTTCCACTTGGAGTTGAAATATATATACACTATAACTGTGTTGGACTAATTTCTACTAATACATAGGGAATTTATTAATAAGTGGCTGAATTAACCTCAAGAAAATATCTATACCGAATTTGCATTACAATTCTAAGCACAAATAAGTTTTGCAAGCATGAGAAGAAAATCCAATGACCCAAATATATTCTGCCAACAGATATCATCAAATACAAAATGAACATGGTCATAGAATATTAAGATTGCTAATTTAGAACTGGCATGTAGCCCAACTTCAGAGTTCTTACCTAGCATGTGAAAGGCCCTGAGTTCAATCCCCAATCCCCAACATGGCAAACAAAAAGATTTTTAATTTAAGTGGGAGAAGTTTACAGCAACAAAAAGTAAATAGGTCATGGCAAATGAACTCACCTATACCTCTGATCATTAAAGACAGATATTAAGATATCCTTTACTAAAAAGCAGGGGGGAAAGTTGCACATAAAACCTGCCTGGAATTGTCCACCTTGTTAAATAGAGGGAGAAGCTAAGCAACTTCCTTTGTCACACAGTTCTATAATGGGAAAGGAGAATTGCAAGTATGTAACCAACCTGGCCTATATAGTGAGACTCTGTCTCAGGGAGAGGGGTGCTTTTCATAAGACGTAAATATAAAGGTTAAGAGCCATTAAAAGTAAATTGAGGCACAATAAAATGTTAAAAGCTTTATTTACGCAAATAGTGAAGATTCATGAATCAAGTAACCCCAAATTAGAAGTGCTCCAGAGCTCTACCAAGAGATCACAAGGAGAAAACTTTAGAAGTTGAAAACAGAAATAAAGCAAAGAAAATATTTCATTGATTACAGTTATAGAGTTACCTTATTTGTCTGTCTTGCTAAAAAGACACTAAGTTATGTGAGCTAGTTGTAGCTTCTGATTAGTTATCCTTATGCTTCATTTTTCTTAATATAGGCATTTACAAGAAGTAGTCCAAGTTGATTTTCAAGTAAGTTTGCAAATCAGACAAGGTTAAGGTCACTTATGAGGTCTGACTGGTTTTGTCTCCTTAGTGGTTCTTCTGGCCTGGTTTCTATTTTAATTCATTTTAACAGAACTTGGATCAAAACTCAGTTATTCTTTTCTTTTTTAAAAAAAAGTCAGTTTTTCCATCTGGTCCTCAAAAATCAAGAGAATGAGCAGAGGCCATGAAATTAGTGTAAGAATGCAAATAATGTTTCTAACTTCAGTATTTCGATTGCTTGTGGAACTAGGATCAGACAGCAATATGCATCTAGTGAAATGACTTCATTTAGTTTTCTGTGGTGTAAATGCTGCCCCTTAACTTTGTATGTTGAAACTTAATTGCCAGTGTGATAGTAATAAGAGGTTAGTAACTTTATTACACAAGGTGTAAGGGGGGAGCTATTTCCACACTTACTGGGTGTGAGGACATAATATAAAGGTTCTATCTCTGAGAAACAAGCCCTCACTGTATACCAACCAAGTCTCTTGGCACCTTGATCTTAGTAAAACAAACTGACAGTAGACAGAAAAACAGGGGTAAAGTGCATATATCTTCATTAACACTCAAGCAGAGGAAAGTCATGAGGATGATTAGGTTCAAAGAACAGACAATAAACTAAGACAAATTTTGCCTAGGCTTTGGGTATGGTGGCAGCTCTATCCTTTTTGTGAGTTAATCTTCTGCAGGATTTGGTCTTTAGGAAGATGGGAGAATTTCAGGGAAAACTCCCTCCTGTGCTGCAGGGGTTGTTGCAATTAAACCAAGATCAAACTGAATGGAAACGCTGCACCAAGGAATCTAGAAGGCAACTTTATTGATTTTACAGAAGCAGGCTGGGAGACTACAACAGAGTCAAAATCACCAGCAAGGAGCTGGCTTTGGGTCCAGTTTAAATACAGTTTATAAACAGGAAGTACAAAACAGATGGAAGGTTATTACATGATTGGTTACATGAACAAAGTCATGTATTTTCAGGCAAGAAAACTCTAAATAGATTTACTTAAAAGGAATTGTTTACCATAATATCCTGGGGATGAGGGAAAGGGGTTTAAATGGAGCAAGCAAAGTTGAAAGTATTTTTGACTGGGTCACTTTGTCCTAACCAAAGTCCTTGAAGCCAGTTGAAATAGTCAAATTGGCCCAGTGCATTATCAGAAGAAAAGCAGCTGGACCCAGAGCATCAAGACTAACTGAGGTAAGCAGGATGTTTATGTGACAGGCAGCAGGAGCACAGACAGACGCTACCATTTGATTTTTAATTTGCTATAATATGTCTGTAAGTTTGCTATTCTGTAACTCTGCCTTTACTATTTATATAATTATGTCCTCACCTATATATAATGGTATCCTTACAGGGTGACAGAGGGACAACAGGTAGAGAGGGTAAAAGAAGATCAGAAAACTTCGGTTCTCAGGCAATTTTCTTGGTTCAAAGTATTCAGCATGTCAAAGCATCATACTATAGGGTATTATTCTCTGAGCCCAATAATATCCTGCCCCTGACAATTGATTGCACTCCACAAGGAAAAACATAGGATTCCTGAGGTTTTCTCAACTCCAAGTCTATCTAGAGGGGCAAAGCTAAGAAAGCATGGAGCTATATAAGAGAAATTAGAAGTTTAGCTGAATTTTTGGAGATTCTTTTACTCCTTAGAAAGCTTTTGTAACTCCTCACCAGAGATAAAATATTAGCAGTGTCAATGGGGATTGAAAGACAGCATTTTCCTGATATTACCTGGTGCTTGCTAAGATAATAGGCAAACCTAAGTGAGAGGTATTAGCAGGAGGAGGCCTTTGCATTCCGTGCACCACAACTTTGCCAGTCATTCGCTTTTCTTACACCTGGGGTACCTGGAAGCATCAGTGTCATCTGTGAGATTGTTGGACGTGCAAATCTCAGGCCCACCCCAGACTTACTGAACCAAAATCTGTACTTTAACATAATTCTCAGGGAAATTAGCTACAGTTTAAAGTTTCACAAGTCCTTCTGCAGAACATCAACTCTTAACCTTGCCTACACAATAGAATCACCAAGAAAGTTTCAAAAATGTCAATTCTTGGTTGCAACTGAGACAATTCTGTTGTAATTTTCCTGGCTATAGTCTAGACCCTATGATTTCTAAGAACTCTCCAGGCGATACTGTCTTGCAATTACATTTGAGAGCCATTGTTTTGGGGGTCTTTGTTTGTTTGTTGTTTTTTTAAGAGCCACTGTTTTAAATGGCCCAGAATGTTTTGGATGAGTGTCTCCTAAAAGCCCCAGTATTCATCCTTGGCACTACTGGAAGGCAGTAGAAACTTTAAGAGGTAGAGTCTTATGGAAGTATATCATATCCACTCTCCACAGGTATGAGAACTCAGCCCCTTGCTCTCTTTTGCTTCTAAGCCACTATGAAGTGAGTGGCTTTCTTGTCACACAATCCCATCATGATGTATTTCCTTGCCACAGGCCCAAAAGCAATGGGTCACTGACTAGAGACTAACATCTCCAAAACCATGAACCAAAATAAATCTTGTCCTCCTAAATTAATTAGCTTAAGTGTTGTGTTAACAGTGATGGAAAAATCAAGTACTATACCAACTCCCACCATGTCACCAAGCAGGATTCAAGAAGTTTCCCTAAAGAAGAGGTGGGTGTCTCAACATAGCCCACAAAGTAGGCTTTTGACTCTTGTCCTGGAAAAATAATTTTAGGAATTCAAGGCACAGATAGGTTTATTAGGCAGAGTTAGATCCTAAGGGAAAATAGGGAAAGACCTCTGTAGAGAATCTAGAGGAAGCTCATTCTAATGAAGGGGTTCAGACTGGCAAGAGGTCAGCTTTTAAAGATGAGCTAAGATTGGCCATGATGCATTGATGATGATCTCAATTATCATTTTCATAGCTCTGGAGGAATTGTCATGGGTTGAGGGGAAATTCACTTCCCATGAGATGGTTGTCCTTGCTTAAGAGAAGGAACTGCCTTGGTTCCCATCACAGGGTACCTGCTCTTGCTTGGGAGGAAGTGACCTCATCATGGGGTGGTCTGAAAGGCTCTGCTATTCCTATAATTTCAGACAATTGCAGCAGATGACTGAAGACTTCTAGGCATCCCTCCAGGAAGGTTTAGAACTGCAAGTTGTGGAAGCTAGGTACTGAGTGTCCTTGAAAATTACTGTAGTCACTCTTATCTTGATGTCCTCATTCTTGAAAAAGGATGAGATAAACTATGCCTATTTAGGAGTAAAGAATCTTGTAATTCAAACTCTGAGAGATCAGCATGTCTATATGCAGAGCTGAAGAGTGATCTGATTCAACGTGTTAACGTAATAAGGTGCAAAAATTTTGAGTTTCCCTGTCTCACTTCTGCCTATCTTTGTTTCTTTTATTCTACCTCAATCAAAAGTTCCTCCTTGATCTTTGTGGACACTTGTTTAATAGATTCTTGCAGTATTTATCTTATTTCAGATTCAGCAGTCTCATTTACCTTAAACTGAAAACGACAAAAAGTATTGGTTAGCAGAGCATCAACTGACTATGATGTCACTTAAAAGAGGCTTGACTGGTGGGTATGGTGGCACACACTGGTAATCCTAGGTACTAAAGGAGCTGAGGCAAAAAGATCTCAACTTTGAGCCCAGCCTGGATAACTTACCAAACTTGTCTTAGAAAGGGGGAATGACAGACTAAGAAGGTAGTTCAATACAAAGACCCTGGGTTCAATCACCAGTACCACAGTAAATAAATAAGCAAAAGGCATGGCCTGTTAAACAATGCCTTTATTTATCCTAAATACCCCTGCAGTCACATCACCACTACCACCACTATCAGCTTCTCCCTGGCAGACACCGGCTTCAATAGAAAAAAAGAGTTTTTCCTGGGCATGATGGTACACACTTGTAATTCCAGTACCATGGGAACCTGAGGTATGAGAGTCACAAATTCAAGCCTAGCCTGGGCAATTTAGTGACTTAGTGAAGCCCTATCTCAGGAAAGCGCGGTGGTAGGGTGTTAGGATGCACCTCAATGCAAAGACCTTGTGTTCAGTCCCTGGGAGAGAGGGAGAAACAGAGACAGAGCCAGGAAAAATGAGCAGGGGAAAGCAGGAGGGAGGAAGAGGCCAGGGAAGAGGAGGAGAAGAAGGCCAAACAAAGAAAAGAGAGTTTTCAAGTAAAGATTTTTTCCGTTCTTATTTCTACTTCATTTTCTGAGAACAGGCAATTGATACAACATTCTGATTTAGAAACAACCCCATACTGAATGTTTAATTCTGTACAGAAATACATAACCTTGATTATATTTTTTCTCTCTCATAAAATATCCTAATAATGAATGTCAAAGTATATGCCTCCCTTTAATTCCACATTCAACCTCAATCCCATCATATACTTAATAAACAATGAAGAAGTTGCTTAAGGCTCCTCAGTAAAACTGAAAATTACCCTCAGTGTTTAAAACTCAACTAGCATTTTTTCTTATGTTTGCTGTCTAGTGTTGTTGATTTTACTCACCGTAAAATTTTACTTACAGAGCCTAGAGCAGTAGTGATCTGAGGACCCTGATCAAAAGCATCTCAAGCTCTTGCTAGAAATATCATTTCCATGTCCCACAGCAGATGTTATATAAAAGATACCCATGTATGTTCACATTTGAGAAATGCCTGTCTAGCAGTTAAGAGTTTAGCACACAAGGTTGTGTGTTTGGCTCCCAGTACAAAAAAAAAAAAAAGTTTAACTCAGAGGGGAAAAAGAACAATTATAACATAAGTCATGACATAAACATCATCATAGAGACAAAGGACAAATGAACTCCTGGGTCTTTAACTTGTTACTCATCAAAAATACAATTTGTATTTTCTTCTGAAGCAATCAGAAATTTAAAAGCAGTTTTTGGTAAAAACTGTGGCTCTTCATTTGAGCCAACAGACAGCTTGCAATAGGTCACTAAAAGCAGAGGAAAGCTTGTCCTTCATTTAGTATCCTCTATCCCATTACTGCTTTGGGTATAGGGATGTTACTCATGTGGGAAAACTTGGCAAAATAAGGTTTACTAGCCCTAAATTTACTTAACCTCTATCATTCCCCTTGAGGACTTGGATTTTCATGGGCATCTAATGCTAGCTTTTACAGTGTCCAGTCACAGATACTCTCCCTGGAGCAGTGCTTGGAAATCTCCAACGATTGTCCGAAATCTGCAGTGACCTACAGAGCCTCACATGTCTAAGACCACTGGAAATAGAGACAGTCATTTCACAGAAACCTCAAGCCATGAGCATTCCTCCAAAGCTACAAAACCAGGACTCAGGTCATAATCAATGGGGCCTCGGCCCACCACAATCCCCCATAAAACTTTTGTCCATTCTTTTGTGATTGGGCCACCTCTTCAGACATGTGTCCCTTTCATTTCTCACACTAAAATCCTTTTCCTAGCTTTTCTTACTTTTCTTTGCTTGATCTTTGTCAGAGGTGTGCACCCCTTTATTTTTCAATTTAAGCTTTGGCCTGTAAATTCATACCACTGTTTTAGCTTTAATTTCCACTATCACTAAAGCATTGACTCATGCTAGTCAGTGGCAGGTCTGCCACATTCTCTCTCTGTAACTTGGGACGTTTTTCAATTTCTGTGAGCCTCAGTTTCCTCATCGGTAAAATCACCAAAATAACAATCACAACTCTGTGGAGTTGCTGGGCAGGTTACATGTGGTAGCAAAACATAGTCAATGCTTAATGAATGTGAGCCAGAATTATTTGCTCTTACTCATTACATATTCTTTTAGGAAAAAAGGTTAAACAAAATTTTATAACAAAATAACAGGAGAATGATGATAGTTAATACATTGCATGTTGTTGTCTTTACAGTAGTTGCTCAGAGTAAAAGATGTGAGGCTAAAACCATTATTAGCACAAATCTTCATTTTCAATGAACTAAGAAACACAAATAATATAACTGACTTACATTTTTCCCTTTTCCCTTTCATCCTTTCCCCTTTCCCTCATCTTAGTTCCTTTTTCCTTTTGTACAGTTTCCTTCCATTTTTCAATATCAACTACACATTTTAAACTTTATTTGCTTTTACAGTTTCTTATACTAGAGAGACAATATGATGTTTACACGTGTGAGTCTGATTTATTTCACTTATAAGTATGGTCTCAAGTTGCATTCATTTACCTATAAAAGTGTTGTTTATCCTTCTTTTGGCTGAGTAGACTCCCTTATATAGAAGTACCACTTCTTTTTTACCCATTCCTCAGTTGACAGGCATTTGTGTTGTTTCTGAGATTCAGCTACTACAAATTGTGCTGCTATAAACATGAGTACACATATATCACTGCACTATGATATTTTCAATTTTTCTGGGAAGGTACTAAGGAGAATAGCTGGATTGAATGGGACCTCTAATCCTAGTTTTCTGGGGAATGGCCACACTGATTTCAAGAGTGGTTGCACTGGTTTACACTCCCACTAACGGTGGAGAAGAGTTCCTTTTCCCTAGTCTCTCCAACATTTGCTATTGGTCGATTTCTTGATGATAACCATTCTTTCTAGGGTGAGATGGAATCTCAGTGTTGTTTTAATTTGCATCATAGAATGGCAAATTTTTTCATATATTTATTAGCCATTTATATTTCTTGTACAGTCTTTCTGAAGAGGTCCAAGGAAAGAGTCTACAAAATATGGCACCCTGAGATCCTGATTATTTTCAATTAAATGCTCTTGGATATCAGCAGGTTTTGAAAGAGGGCTTTACTCTGATTTTCCCTTTTCTACCTTATGACCTACCAAAGAGAACACAATTGTTTTCCATGCCCTCCTGGAAATTTCATTATGAATTCCAAGAAAGAAGACTAAGAAATGTAAGCACACTTGGATAGAGTTTGTCATAAGATAACATCTGTCTCTGTTTCTCATTCACATTCCAAAGGAAATCATTCACAAGCTAATTTCTGGCTGCTGGGTCCATTCATCTCCCCTAAAATTATTTACTCCTCTTAAAAATTACCTACTTCCCCCAGCTCCCTCTCCCATATATAGAAGATTATCTAACCATTTGCACCTCACTGGATTATTAGATAATCACTCACCTGATGTCTTCCTCATGCATATTGAATAAATTTAAATTCCTTTTCTTCTGTTTTTCTATTGTCAGTTTGTTTCAGAAGAGTCAACGATTGAACTTTTAGAGAGAAAACTTAAATGTCTCTATAGTTTACTCCATAAGGCATATGAACACAGTAAATATGCCAGTGAAAAGGTCTTAGGTACTACAGATGCAAAGTGGAACAAGGCCCCATATTTACTCCAAAAGATTCATGATCCTAGCTAGGGTACATAGTGTTTGGATGGCTTTCTCTTCAGGGAATCAACTACATGCGGGGAAGAATAGGGAGAATAATAGGTCTGGTCATGTGAGATATATATATGGTGATCAAGAACACAACATAGAATCTGATTCTGAAAGTAGAAATTCCAATCCTAGGTCAAATGTGCTTTGCTATGAAGCCCAATGGCACTTCACTTATCAAATTTGGGCATTGAATTTTTAACTACAAAATGTAGAAGTAGTCCATTGCTACAGATACCTTAGGGCAGGGAAAATTGCTTCCCTCCCCACCTTTGAGTTCTTTGAATGAGCTGTGAATTAAACTGACATAAATCAGATAAACAGGAGAAAATATTTCATTATTTAGATATTCATTGTAGTAAAAAAAAATATGAGTCTCAACATATGGCCAGAGCTGTAGATATAGCTCAGTGGTGGAGTGTAGGTTTAACCTACAAGAGGCCCTGGGTCTCATCCTCAGACAGACACACGTACACACACACACACACACACACACACACACACACACTCTTTCACCATATGACTGAAGCTTATAGCATCCTGAGCTACAAAAAGTGAGACAGCCTAGGACTTAATAGCTGTTTTTGATTTTAAAAAATGACTGGTTCTTCACTTGGACCTACAGATGACCAGTGGATAACAGCAGAATAAAGCTTTGCATTTCTGCCTTCATTTTGTCTCTTTCTTCTTTATTATCTTAAACTTGAGGCCAGATTTCTGCTCAGCTCTGCCCATAGAAATATTAATCACTTAAAGAGGATCTGTGTAAACATTGTTTTGTTAGTACAAACTTTACCCAACCTACTTCATCCTCCTTTTAGACTGAAAACATGAAGAAAAGGTTATTTTCGAAAGATTTGCAGGAGCTTTGAAGTACCAGCTTTTGTGAAGCAACTTTTTCTGAAGCAGCACCTAAGAAGTCTCTAGTTATTGTCCTAAAGTCACGGTGGACTCCAGCAGAGCCTTTATAGCAGACCACTTGAAGATGAAACCAGCCTCTAAGCAGAAGGAGTCATCTCATGGGAACTGATTATACCCTTGTTATCAGGTTCTGCAGTGCTGTGAGGTCCTTCTAAAGATTCTTTCCTGGTTCTTGTCCTGAAGGAGCAATTGGACAAAACAAACAGAAAAGGTAGTGAGATTGAACATTTATTAGAGATAGGAAAAAGAAACATACTTTGCAGAGTAAGTGCAGGTCAATTAAATAAGAAAATAAGTACGTTCTGCAGGGTGAGAGGGAATGACTGTGAAAAACTGCACAGTGGTCACAAGGTTGATGACTGACATCTTTTGTATCTCCCAGAGTTGTATTATAGACCATAGGCACAAAAAAGGCCTTTTCTTCAGTAGAGAACGACATTGATTGAGACTGTTTAAGATAAAATTTGTGTTCCCATAGAAAAGAATTGTTTTTGCTACTGTCTGTCTACAATTGCTAGAGTTATAAAACAGCTTCCATAGAATCTGAATGAGATACTAAGGAAGGACCGGCTATAAACAATGCATGGCTTCCCATTGAAGCCCTACTTTTTCTTTACTCCCATTCTTTGCAAGAAGAAATGAAACATGACAGGTCATGGAATTCAGAGAATTCATCTAAAATCATCCCTGACTGGCCAGTAAAAAATGATCAAATTCCAAATTTAAACCTTCAGAAAAGATGAATTTTACCTCTACTGGTATCATATTGCATCATTACAAACTTCTCAACTAAGAAATTCTTTTAGATGTATAACTCAGCACAACCCCATGCACCCTGTGGACATTAATAGTCATGAAATTAGTAAATAAATAACCAAAAACCCCTGCTAGTTCCCTCAAGGTTGGACTGTCTTCTGTATAAAGGATGAGCATCTCATCAACAAAATAATATTTTTATCATCACAGTCTCCCCACCTGCCCCTCTTCCTTTCTACATTTGAGGTTTGGTATTTCCCTTTATGTCCCCAACTGTTTTTCTGCAGTACTCTTCTTTTTTGTAGTCAGTGCTGCTTTATATGTGAAACCAGAAATTCCTGTCACGCAAGTCACATCCTGAGCATCCAAAGTCGCATCTTCCATGTGAGTCCAACTTCCATGCTAATGACTCCAACCAACTTCCATGCTAATGACTTACTGGAGACCCACATAACTACCACAAAAGAAAAAAAAAAAGATCCTTGGGAATAAGTTCCCAGAGTCATGTGCATCTCATTCTTTATGTTAAAAACAAAACACCTCTAAGTTATCTTAAGAGCAGTGACTTACCGAGTATGGTCATCAGACCATCTTCAGCATTTCCTGGGAATTTAAAGATGTAAATTCTCAGGCCTTCGTCCAGACCTGCAGAAGCAAAAACACTGGGGGTTGTGTTGTGTTTTTTGCGGTGATGGGGAGTTAATCCAGGCCTCTCATACGCTAGGCAAGTGTTCTGCCACAGAACTACGTCTCCTCCTTCTTTAATTTTTCTTTTTTATTTTGAGACAAGATTTCACTATTTATCCAGGCTGGATTCAAACTATGAAACTAGCCTCCCAAGAATCTGAGGTTATGTATGTGTACCACTGCGCCTGACTTTAGGGTAAGTTTTAACAGGGTGTTTAGGTCATTCTAATGCACACTGTAGTATGCACTTACATAGATTTTCAATTTTACTGGAATTTAACGTGCAGTTGGTCAGGAAAAACCAGTGCGTGTAGTGAAACAATTATTTATTATCTCTCCATCTCTAGTCATGTATATATGCACAGCTTTGCAGGCAGAATCTTCTGGGCTTTTAGGATGAACCTAACAGAGTCATTGTGCTCCCTGATTTAGTGGTCTCTTTATTTCAGGATATATTGTCACTTATAGAGAAGAGCCATATAGAATCAAATAGAAGTTTAGAAATATCAGGGTTATTTCTAACACATACTTATTTTCCCCATCACTGACTACATGTGGAAAGTGATTCCAGTGGGTTCAGCTTAGCAAAATCATAACACTGTCTCCCAGATGTTTAAGTGTTTCCTCCCAGAATGGTTGGCCCAAGAAAATCTGAGGAAACAATCTTCAGTCCAATAGTTTGCCTACCTTTGGCTACAATTTAGGGGGCTTCTGCTACACACTGTTCCTTGCTATTCACATCCCACTCCCCTTGCTGCTGTGACTCATTTTCTGGCATGCATCCCTTTTGGCAAGAGACTGGACTTTTAGTCACAGTGCAGAGCGTATGATTCTCTCTGGTGACATTTATTTAAACTTCTTTTCTTTTCCAAGCCTCTCTAAAGATTGCTACCAGGCTAGTGACTCCTTTCAGATGCTCAGTTTGAAAGTGCCTTCTAAATGGGGGTGGAGAAATCATTCTAACTTGGAAAAATTTCTCCTACTATTATAAAAACTGCAAATGAATAGAGGCAAGTATCTCCAAACAGGCTATGTAATTATGCACGCTTATGAAAATGACACTCCACAGGTGGCACACCACTTTGGAGGTGTGATCACAAAGGCTAGCCTCCTCAGGAGGTGAAAGAGAGGCAGTTAGTACATAAATTAGTTTATCTTTAATTTGCATTTGATGCTGGCCCACCAGGTGGGAGAGAGTTGATGAGTTGAGAGCCACTGTTTTGCAGAAAGAGCTGCTTTTCCTTCAGCACATCTGTAGACTTGGTGAGTCCCTGAACTCTGCAGAGTTTGCACAGAAAACTCTGATGCACTCTAGAAGTCTTAGCTGTGGAAGGGAGTGATTTGGATTTGGAATATGATGTTCCTGGTAATAATGCATTTATAAACTTTCTCCATTGCCCTTGCAAACATTTCATTGTACTGTAGCAAGTCCTTAATTTGTATGTAAAAGAGACATTCTACAAGCCATTCTTACCTTACCAACTATTTTTCTTAAAATCTTTTATCATGAAAATCCGTGGATATCATTAAGTAAAACATCTTAAGGACCAGTGGTTTTCAATCTTAACTGAACTAGCTGGGCATGGTGGTGCACTTTTGTAATCCCAGCACACGGGAGGCTGAGGCAAGAGGATCCTTGCAAGTTTGAGACCAGTCTGAGCTACAAAGTGAGCCCAAGGCCACCCTGAGCTGCATAGAGAGACCCTGTCTCAAAAAGACAAAATATACCTTAACTGAACGGAATCACTGGAGACTCTTAAAATTAAAATTCTAATCTTCATGCTAGGATCCCAGGCAGAATATTCCAAAATATGCTAATTGAAGACCTAATACAGAGGACTTGGGGCATAGTAAACAAAATGATACCTCTGTTCATAAACTTAATTTGTTTTACAGTTTTGGAGAAGTTGGTTGCATTTGTGTTTATGTGGGGAAGATGGTTGTGGTTGTGTTTTTCACCCAATATGGAGTTTGTGAACAAAAGCAAAATTTTGCCAAATGCTTTTTTTGAGAACCAAATTATTTGCAAATGAAAGTGTTCATTTGCCTTACAAATAGAATAGTCTTACAAATAGAATAGTCAAGTATTACTGTATAGGAAAGACTCTCTCTGAAGTCCTCCAAGGGGTACTCAGTAGGTGTGAATCTCATTCACAGATACCTATAAACTGAGGGTAGTGAGTGCTGATGTGCATCACAGGAAGTCCAGAGCTGACACTACACCATGTGCCCTGACAAACTTTGTCCCAGACCATTGCTTGTTCTTTGGGATTGGGCCTATTCATCTACCCTAAATTCATACACTCTTCTAAAAATGGTCTACATCTCTCACTTCCATCTTCCATATTAAGAGAGTATATACGCTACTAAGCTTAGGAGCTCATTTGAAGGGTCTAGCAGGGGAGCACAGCTATTTGTATACCCTTGACTTAGGAAATGGTCCTCCTCTATCAGGTGTGGTCATCCTCTTTGATCAACCTCATAGCTTCAGGAGGGACACATATGGAGCAGTGAAGGAAGAAGGGAACACCCATCTAGCCAACCAGGTCAGCCAAATCAACCCTAGTGATCACTGTGGGACAAATGTCACAGCCAGATCACCCTACATCCTATAAGCTGCTAAAATTCATTGGGCTGTTAGATACACATTTTCCTGTGATGACTCCATGCACATAATAAACTTACATGTGCACGTTTTCTACCATTAATTGGTTTTCAATTCATTTCTGAAACTCAAATATTGAACTAAGGGAAAGAAAGAGGGTTCTTTGGCCCCTACACACAGGCTGTATTCCAAGCCAATTACATCAGACTCTTGAGGAATATGGCAGAGGCTATGGTATTTTTTAAAAGAGCTCCAGAATGTCTAACGTGCAAAAAAGTTGAGAACCACTGAATGTGCAAAAAAGTTAAGAACCACTGCTTTGGGCAATATGGCAGTTGGTTGGGAAGGGTCTTATGGACTCTGGGCAGACAAACTGCTTTGAAAGGAAAGAGAATATTATTCTGTGCACTGGCAACAAGACCAAGTGAAAGGTTTCTCAGCCTTACAAATAGAATAGTCAGAAAAATTGGAGATATCAAACAATATCCCTCCATTTCTCAACTTGTAAAATACTTTCCTACCTATTAAACCATTCAATTCTAAAGCCTGCTAGATACCAGCATGCAGAAACACAAATATATCTGTCAAAGATAATAGAGGTTGAATGTCTAAACTAGTGGCTATCAATCTTGGCTGCTATTGTTGTTTAAATCTTAAATGCACCTCAAAGACTCACAGGCAGAGGCATAGGTGCCAGCCTGCGGCACTGTTGGGAAGTGGTAGAGTCTTTAGGAGGCGGGATTTTGTGGAAGGAAGTTAGGTCATCAAGTCCATGCCCTTGGAAGGGATATTGAGACCCTGGCCTCTTATGCTCTTTTTGTTTCACTTCCCATTCACAATGAGATGAGTTTAGTTCCACCACGTGCTCTCACTATAATGCCTTGCCTCACTACGGGCCTAAATGCAATAGAAACCAACAGACTGCGGACTGAAACCATGACTCAAAATAAACCTTTTTTTCTCATAATCAATTATTTCTGGTATTTGTTACAGCAACAGAATGCTAACATAAAAGTACATTAGAAGTACTTAGAGAGTTTAAAAATCTCAGTGATCTGGTCACATCCCAGAATAATTAAATCAAAATTGTTCAGTGCCATCATCAAGACATTGAGGGAAAATAAAACACTCTCAGGTAATTCCAAATTATAGGCTGTATTTAGAGTCAGTGGTCTGAAACCATGGTCCTCAAATTCACTACATACTAAAGTAATCTGGGGAGTTTTTTAATCCACTTCCATACTCCACGCCAGGTGATATAAGAATCTCCAGGAACTCAGGTACTAACATTTTTATAAGCTTTCCATTCACACTGAATCCAGTGCGCAGACAAATTTGAAAACTGATTGTCTGAAAGATGGAAAGAGAAATTAATGGAGAAAGAAAAGAAGACACAGGAAGACGTCACTAATAATTTCATCCACCTGGTCAATTTACCCAAATCCTGTCCTTTCCAGTGCATAGAAATAGCTAGATCTCTGGCTAGACATTATGTGGAAATATAAACCATCCTCAGATGATACATTCAGTCTCTTATTTGGGGACTGAGTGTGAAGATAACCCCATCAGAAGACTCAGTATTTTCCTGCACCTGACTTAAGAGTCTTATTTTATAAATTCCTATTAAGCTATACTCTTTGTTCCGGAAGTATTGTTCTTAACCTTGGCTATACATTAAAATCACAGGGAGAGCATTTAAATTCTGTCTTAGCTGTACTCCAAACCATCTAAATCAGTCTGTGGGCAGAAAAGATGAGAAAAGGTAGTGTCAATACTCTTTACTTTAAAAAAAGCCAGTGACAGCACTTTATTTATTCAGTTATTTATGTTGGAGATTGAACACAGGACCTTGTGAATGTGAAGCACACATTCTGCCACTCAGCTGTACTCCTAGGCCTGGTACCTTTTTTTTTTTTTTTTTTTTTTGGTACCAGGGATCAAACTTGCAATCTCACACTTGCTAGACAGACGCTTATGCCGCTGAGCTAAATCCCCGGCCAACATGGTACTTTTTAAACTGAAAATTATACTGAGATAATTGTAGATTCACATGCTGTCGTTTTAATTTGCATTTTTCTAATAATTAATAGAGTTGAACATTTTTTCATGTGCTTATTTTCCTTTTACATATCCTCATCAGTGAGTTATTTATTCACGTCTTTTGCCTATATTCTAGTTAAAATATTTGTGTTTTTACTGTTGAATTTGAAAGTTCTCTAGATCTTCTCAGAATTTTGTCAGATTTGCAAATGTGTCCCTCAGGCTGTAGCTTGTCTTCTCATCCTCTCCACGTGGGCTTTCATTAAGCAAGAATTTTTAATTTTGATCAAGTCTAATTTACCAATTTTTCCATTTATAGTTCGTGCTTTTGGTATAACATGTAAGAATTCCCTGCCTCACTCCTTGTATTTTCCTCTAAAACTGTTATAGCTTTACAGCTTTTAATGTTTAAAAATGTATATTTAGAACTCACCAGCCATATTTATTTTTTTTCAGCCATATTTATTTTAGATGATCACAGTACTGTGGTGGATATCCAAAGAGTGAGAGGCAGCAGTTGAACAAACACCTTCATTTCTCCATTAGGCTTGATCAGAGTTTCAACAAGGCTACATCAGGGTCCTGGAGCTTCTACACAGCCTGTTTGATCAGGTGCTGGTTGGTCTTGACATCCACAAAGAACACAAATCTGTAATTGTCTTCTGTCTTCATACCATCTCACTGGTCACAGGGAGCTAGATGATAGCATTGTGATAAGTAACTTGCCCAGACCATACTTCTCAGTGAAGAATTTGGACTTGAACTCAGATCTTAGTCACTGTAGTAAGAGGCAAGGAGAGCCTTCAGAATTTCTCAGAAGAGTTCTATAATATTGTTAGTTCCATAATATCACTATATCCATAATATACCAAGGAATGACATAGGTTTAGACGTTGGGGAAATGCAAATCACGAACACAAGATACCACTTCACGCCCCCCCCCCACACACACAGGATGGCCAGATGAAAAAAATAACAACTATTGGAACAAATGTGGGAAAATAGAAACCCTCACATATTCTGGAAGGCATGGAAAATGGTTCAGTTGCTCTGGAAAACAGTTAAATGTTCTTTAAGGACTCAACATGGGATTACCATATAATTCAGTTATTCTACTCCTATGTATATGCTACAAATGGAGTATTTATTTGTTAAAATCCATGCTTGATGTGATGATATTTGGAGCCAGACTCTTTGAGAGGTGATTAGATCATAATGGCGCCAACATCATGGATGGGGTCAGTGGCATTATAAAAAAGGCATCAGCTCCCTTCCCTTCTACCGTGCAGCCTTAAACTTCTTTCTACAGAGGATCTCTTCCCAAGATATTTGGGTTCTGGAACCTGGAATTACAGCATATTTGGCCACCTGGAGGCAGATGATGCGCTACTCTGTGGGGGGCCGGGAAGACTGTAGACACTTTCAGTTCTGCCTTCTTGAGCTTCAAAACTGTAGTTTCAGCTTTTGGAGAAGGAGGAACTTGCTTCTTAACTTTTAGTGCCATTTTAACAATAATAGTTCTGCAAATCCACAGAAGATGTTTCTATCTTCTCTCTGTGGTTGGGTAGATTCTTTGATATTTTATTATTTTTTGAACTAATGGAATTGTTTTTCTGTCTTCTTTCTCAACCAGTGTTTTATTTTTTCAACTAGTGTACAAAAAAGCTACTGATTTTTTAAAAGTTAATTTTGTATCCTGCAACTTTGCCAAATTTAACAGCTCTGAAAGTCTTTTGGGGGAAGAAATATTTAGGGTCTTCCAAGTGTAGAATCATATCGCCTGCAAGCAAAAATAACTTCTTTCTTTCTCATTCATACCCCTTTTAGTTCTTTCTTTTGTATAATTGCTCTGGCAAAACTTTCAATTATAGTACTATACTGAATAGTAGTGGTGACAATAGACATTTAAATCATTCCTGATTTTAGAGGAAATTCTTTCAGTCTTTCCCCAATCAGGATGATATTGCATCAGTATTTCTTAAAAGTTCTCCAAGGCGATTTCTATGTGTAGCTCAGGCTGAGAGCCTATGGCCTGATGATTGAAGGATATGTTCTGTTATAAATTCCAACTCATATTAATTTTAATGCTACATATTATTTAACCCAATAGACCCAAAGTACTATCATTTCAAGTCGTAATCAATATAAAAACTATTCAGACTGTTGTAGCACTTTCTCTGGAGTAAGTTTTGAAATTCAATGTGTGTTGTACATTTATAGCACATCTAGTTTGAACTTATCGCATTTCAAGTGCTCAAAAACTACATGTGGTTAGTACCCACCAAATTGGAAAATACAGTTTCAAACAAAAATGGTTTTGTTTTCCACTCCTATTCTTTGATTATTTGTTGACTATTAATACCTGCACTGTGTCTCCCTGGTACTGTTGTAGGACTACTCATTGCACATAATGCAGGATGTATTTAGAAAATCTTGCTTTTGCTTTCAGCAGGATAAAGCAATTCTGTTCTAGACAAATGCATTCATGGTAGAAATACTTCCATAAATATTTATGTCATACTGACAGTGATGGGCCCACAGCCTTAGAACCATGATGTCCTCCTCCCATGCTTTGATTCGTATCTTATTTTCTCTCAACTAAAGTTATTAAATTCACATGAGTTTGCAGTGCTCTAAATTCATGAGGCCCTTGTTTAGAGATGGTACCATGCAGCAGGGAAGATGGGACAAGGTAAATCTTACATGTCATCATTTAAACTGTCTAAGGAACAAAGAGCCGAGCAGAACTATTTCCATTTCACAAATGAAAGCACACCAATTTCAATAACTCAACCCAAAAATAAGTAAATAACTCGACCTCTAGCCATATAGTGTGAACTAGTAAAGTTTCCCAACTTCAGCACTCTCTAGGTGCAGAGTTTTAATTTGTATTTTGTTTTTATTCTTTGTAGTGAGAGAGTGTGTTGTGCACTGTATGATGTTTAGCATCACCTCTGGTCTCCACTGTTCACGCTCCAGCAGCAGATGTGATAACTAAAAATATCTCCACACATTGGCAAATGTCCACTGTGAGTTAAAATCACCCCCAGCTGAGATCACTGGACCATAATGAAGTGAATTTCTGATATATACAAGGTTTGTTTTCTCTCCTTTCTTGACCATTTTTATTGGAGAAACTGGAAATTTTACATGACTGATACTATTCCAAAGGAATGTTAACACATTCCAACTTGTTTGCCTCGTGGTGGAAAATCCTGATTTCTAAAAAGTGCCCTTGAGATTCTTTAGTTATTAAGAAAATGGCAATCTGCCATAGATCATAATGCCATGGATTCTTTGCGATGCAGAAATAGGACAGGTGCTTATCTAATTTTGATTCAAGATTTATCTTTCTTAAGAGTCCTCTGTTCTCTGCTTGATGAATTCCTGCTGATCCTGTAAAACCAGCTGCAGTTCCCCCACATTTGTGAAGATCTTGCCAGTTTCCCAAGACAGGAAAGTTACGCCTTTGTTAGAGGTCTTCCTGCTTTTTCTGAAGTGTTTCTAAGTGCATGTGCTCATTATTATAGTCAGGTCTGCATAGCAAACGAGTAAAGTCATGAAGACAAGTGACATTTCAGGTGAGAGTTGAGAGTTGAAGCTTGTTTCACACACACAGAGACAATGGACAGAGTGAAAGTACCCAGTGAGGGATTGCATGCTTGGAACATGCCCAAGAAACACTCCAAAAAAGTTTAGAAATTTATGGAGGATGAACAACATCCGTAGCTTCAGTATTCCTCTGCTCTCATTTTGAAAGAAGAGCCGGGGCTGGGGATTTAGCTCAGCGGCATAAGCACCTGCCTTGCAAGCAGGCGGTCGTGAGTTCGATCCCTGGTACCGATAAAAACGAAAAAGACAAAAAGAAAAAAAAGAAGAGCCTAAGACTTCCCATTCCAGCCTTTGAGGCGAGACAGTTCCAGGTTTTGTCATTTAACCTACCTTAAGGGCACCTCCCTAAGGGATGGACAGGTGGTTAGAGATAGTGAAGGAGGCCCCGGTACAGATAGGTGACTGGCTCCAGGAATGTGATTAAAGGGCTGCTGACAAGGACAAAATTGCAACAATTTAGTTTAACGATCTTAATTGATTTTGATTATAGAATTAGGCAACATTTCATCCCATAAAACAGAATAAATATTCTGAGGGGCTGGCCAAAAGAGGTTGGTTTTATAGGCAAAGAAATGCTGAAGAGAGCAGATCCATAAGAAAGAAAGCTGATTGGTCATTTCAAAGTTAATTTGCTTGTCAAGTGGGGATGGGGAGAGAGAGTAAGAGAAAAATAATTGATGGGCCTAGGAATGTAGCTCAGTGATACAGCGCTTGCCTAGAACTTGTGAGGCCCTGGATATGCTGCTCATTCCTTTAAGTAAGCTGGAATCAATGTGGTGAGCTCACAATGTATAGCTATAGTCTTGCACGCCTGTAAATCCCAGCAGTTGGAAGGCTGAAGCATGAGGATTCCTTCAAGTTTGAGCCCAGCCTGGGCTACATTGTGAATTTAAGACGAGCCTGGAATACACAGCAAGACTCTGTCTTTGAAACACACAGACAAACAAGCAAAACAATAATATGGATAGTACAGCAAGCTCTTCTGTGACCAATGACATTCTCTCTTGGTGGGGTATGCTGGGGATGGGACCCACAGTCTCACACACATTCTAGCACCAAACTACATCTCCAGGCCAACTTCATATTTGTGTCCAGTACTCATTAGAGCCTGTTTACATGTATTTGAAAAGTTCTTTTCCAAGCCTTTTGAGCAGCAATTTCAAGTGCAATGAGAAAACAGTTTTCATTTAGCCGGAGGGTCCACAGAGAAACTTCCTATGCTAGGAATGTAGCCAGCCAGATAAAACCAAAAAAAGTTACATTTTTTTATTTAGTGACCGGCAGCTTTTCCAAACTTCCTCAGGCCTGGGGTGCATAACTGGCACTTACTATTGTCCTCAGCCCAGATGAATAGAAAGAATATACAGAGGTGGGAGGTGTCAAGTTTTTTCACCAGGAAGGGAAGGAACAAATTTGCAATTGTCCACTGTCTCATTGTGCCTCCCACCCTGTTCTGTACTATAAAAGACCCTTGTGCATTTGGACATGGTAAGATGGTGATTTGAGGCAATGTGGCCTCTCTCTTCCCTAGCTTTGAATAAAGCCTTTTTCCCTGAAATAAATGTCCTCTTTGATTATGTCAGCTGGGAGCAGTATGGACCTGAGTGGCCAGCAGCAGGAGTGCCTCATCATTGCTTCCAACTCAGTGCTGACTACTGGGGGCCTCTGAAACAAACAAACCAACAAAACCAGCTGTCAGAAAAATGGATGAGAAAGGGGGAAAGTCATGAGACCTTTCTGTAGCCAAATACTCAGGCTGTGCTTCTCCTTTTGCCTTGCTGTGATAAACCGAGGGTGTCAAAGAAGAGGGAAGAATCTTTGACCCACAGAAGGGAGAGGAAAGTTCTTATCAAAAGTTACTATGTAAGCAAGTGAGTGCATGACTTTTGTGCTTGTTGTTCTCTTTTTAAAACAAAACAAAAAGAAATGATACAGAATTTCAAAAAAATAGGAAATTAACACTAGTTAATAGGTTGCATATTGTTATCTTAGAAGTAATAGTTCAGTTTACAAGATTTAGGCATGAAAAAAATGATCAAACAATGAAAGCACAAATTTCTTTTTTATGAACTGACAGAGATTAGTAGTATAGTTATCTATCTTGTATAGATATACAGACATACATATATATGTATACATATATACATAAAATCTTTTCCTCTCTTCCTTTTCTCCTTTCCCCAACCCATTTGTTCTTTCCTTTTGAGCACTGTCTTTCCCTTTCACTTTCACAGTATATATTGTACATTTTGTATCTTATTACTCTTTCAGTTTTTGTTGTTGTTTTTATACTAGGGAGATAATATGATGTTTACACATGAGGTGTTTTTTGTTTGTTTTTGAGGGTTTTTTTTTTTTTTTTTTTTTTTTTTTTTTTTTTTTTTTTTTTGTATCAGGAATTGAATTTAGGGCCTCATGCTTGCCAGGCAGACCCTGTGCCTCTTAACTATATCCCAGCCAATGTGTTTCTAGTTCTATGGTTTTGATCAGAAGAAGTAAGTCATCAGAAGAAAAGAACTAGAAATGAGAGAGAGAAACAGAGAGACAGAGAGAGAGGAGAAATGTCTAAATATTGCCAAATGTGCTGGCGGGCAGCATCAATTGAGAACCACTGTTTCATATAGTCTGGTCCAGATTAAAAGATTTAGAGCTGTGTTTCCTAAACTACTGTAGAGAAAATTAGGTTTTCAAAAATTTCTGATCTGCTGGGTGTGGGGATGCACACTTACAATCCCAACATTCAGGAGGCTGAGACACAAAGATTGCGGTGAGTTCAAGGCCAACCTGGACAGCACACATGACCTCATCTCAAAACAAACATTTTTCTAATCCATCATTAACCCATCAAAAATTTGTTTCTAAAATTGAGTTTATTGGTGCAGTATAGATATGTAGAATGCTCACTTTCATCATGCATACAGAATGCTCACCTGTATATGATGCATTTGATTCCACTTTTTCTCATTCCCCTCTCCTTCCTTCAGTCTCTCTTCTTATCTAGCAAAGCTGTTTCCATTTTATTCTTCTTTTCTCATTTTTACTTTTTCTTTTCTTTCTCCTTTCCCCTTCCCTTGTTACTCCTTTTTGAGGAACAATTTATTCCTACTCCACAATATCTATTATGCATTTTTGTCCTTATTTACACTTTCAGTTTCTTACAGTAGATAGACAATATGATATTTACTTATGTGTATCTGATTTATTTCTCTTACAATTATGATCTCAAGGTGCATCCATTTACCTAAAAATGTCTCAAGTTTAACCTTCATTGTGGCTGAGTAGTACTCCATTGTATTAAAAAAATTCACATCTTTTTTATTCATTCCTTGATTCATGGACATTTGTGTTGTTTACAAAATTTAGCCATTACAAACTATATTCCTATAAACACAGATGCACTATTTCACCATGACATGATGCTTTCAAGACTTTTAGGAAGATATCCAGAAGAATAGCTGGGTTAAATGGGACCACTTTTCTAGTTTTTGGATACACTGATAAACTGATTTCCACTCTGGTTGCTCCAGTCTACACTCCACTCCCAACAACAGTGGAGAAGGGGTCCTGTTTCCTCACAGCCCCTCCAGAAATTGTTATGGGTTGATTTCTTGATGATAACTATTTTTTTTTGTATTGAGAATTGAACTCAGGACCTTGCGTTTGCCAGGCAAGTGCTGTGCTTCTGAGCTATATCCCCAGCCTGATGATAGCCATTCTTTCTGGAGTAAGGTGGTATCTCAGCACTGTTTTAATTTGTATCTCTCTAATAACCAGTGACGTTGAACTTTTTTCATGTATTTATTTGCGATTTGTATTTCTTCTTCTGAGAAGTATGTATGCATCTCTGATGCCCATTTCTGGATTAGGTCTTTGAATTGGGGGGGTCTGAATTTTTTCAGTTCTTTATATGTTTTAGATAGAAGTCATTTGCCTGAGGGGTAGTTATCTAAAATTTTTCCCACTCTGTGGATGGGATCTTCACTCTGTTGGTGATTTGTTGTTGTTGTTGTTATGGAAAAGCTTTTTAGTAAGATAAGATCCCTATTGCTGATTGTTCGCAGTATTTCTTCTGTGATCTAGGTTTTATTCATGAAGTCTTGGCCTACACCTATGTCTTCAAGAATTCTACCTGTTCTCTCTTCCAGCAGGTTTGGTGTTTCTGTTTTAATATTTAAATCTTTGATCCATTTCAATTTTAGTACTGTGCATGGTGAAAGATATGGGTCTAGGTTTAATCTTTGGCATGTAGAAAGTCAGTTTCCAGCACCATTAATTAAAGAGGCTCTTTCTTCCAGTGAAGGTGTTTGGCACGTTTGTCAAAGATAAGGTGGCTGAGTGTGTCTGGAGTTGTTTTTGCCTCTTGTAACCTGTCCCATTGATCCTCAGGTCTGTTTTCTTGCAAGTACCATGGTGTTTTTATGATAGGAGCTCTGTAGTACAATTCCAAGTCAGGGATTGTGATGTACCCCACCTTGCTTTTGTTGTTAAAAATTGTTTTTGCAGAGGGTTGGGGATTTAGCTTAGTGGCAGAAGCACCTGCCTGGCAAGCATGTGGTTGTGTGTTCGATCCCCAGTACAAAGAAAAGAAAATTGTTTACGCTATTTTGTCTCTTCTGGTTCCAAATGAATTTTGTGAATGTTTTCTCTAGTTCTGTAAGGTGAGCTAGTGGTATTTTGATTGGGATTGCATTAAATGTATATAACATGGAAGTATGGCCATTTTAGCTATGTTGTTTCTTCCTGCTCACGAGCAAGGGATAATCTTTCCAGTTTCTGATATCTTCTTTGATCTCCTTTTAAAGAGTATGTAGCTTTCAAAGTAGAGATTTTTTACGTCTTTTGTTAGATTGATTTCTAATTAGTTCATTATTTTCTATACTAGTATGAAAGGTGTTGTTTTCCTAATTTCTCTCAGTGAGTTTGTTGCTTATGTACAGGAAAGCTATTGATTTTTGAGGATTAACTTTGTATCCAGGTAGGCAACTGAATTTGGTTATTAAATCTAGAAGTCTTAAAAATGCATTCCAGATATACTGTTACTTTAAAACTTGTTACTTAAACTTAAGTTAACTTGTTACTCTAAATTTTCCTATTTCTCTTTTTTTGGGGGGTGGGGTGGCTGGTATCAGGGATGGAATGCAGGGCCTTGCACTGAGCTCCTTTGTTTTCTATTATGAGACAAGGTATCCATGAATTGCTAAATTTCCTAGGCTGCACTGAAATTTGTTATCCTCTTGCCATAGCCTTCCAGAGTGCTGGAAATATAGGGATGCAGCACCATACCAGGCAAAAACACTCAATTCATGTTCCTACCTCACCCAGTAGTGAACAAAGGAGTGGCTCAATCTTCAGTAGCACTAATTTGTAGGAGCTTAGATTTAAAGACAGAAAAAAAATGCATTAATTTAACCACTAATTACAGCACAGTAAGAGAAATTGTTAGTCTTTCTATGTTTTAACCTTTTTTTACTTTTAAATTACATTATTTATTTAAGTTGGCTTTAGTGGTTCTATCATAAGTTTTAAAAGGAATAAATGACCTTGAAAAAACATGAAAATTTATAGCTGTTGTCCTCAGGATAGTTGGGTTTCAAGAATCCAGCTAAGACACTGAAAATACCTTGTGGATAATGCATAACTTCCTTGATTCATTTGACTGATTGATTAATTAGTTCAACATGTTTATTGAATTTGCTCAATAACCCATTGTTAATTAGGCATTGGGCTGGGCCCTGGGAATCCAAATATCAATGGAAAACAAATTGTACCTCCAAGGGAAGGTAGTGCCATCTAGGAAACCTTCCTTGAGGTAGTGAGACCATAACTGAGCCCAAAGACTGAGGATAATGGGGGGGGCCCACATAGAAGGCTAAGAGAGATTTGCAAGCAGGGAGTGTCTTGTAGGAAGCGACCAGCAGATTCCTCCTCAGCCCTCCAGGGAACCAACAGTAGCACACAGCTAAAGCTCAAAAGTCATAGAAACAGACTGTAGAAATAATGCAGAGGTCAAATCATGCTCTGTCAGCCCTTGCTATCCCAAAGGCCTGTGTTCTGAACATGGTTTGTTTCAGCCTCAACTCACACTGAACTTCGATTTCTGTTGGAAGGAGGGATCTTTAAGAAGCAATTAGGTCTTTAAAAGAGTTGCCTGATTTCTGTCTTCTTTCTTTCTTCCTTCCTTTCTTTCTTTCTTTCTTTCTTTCTTTCTTTCTTTCTTCCTTCCTTCCTTCCTTCCTTCCTTCTTTCTTTCTTTCTTTTATTTTTTTTCACAAAAAGTGATAGAATTGCCAGGCATTGTGATCCACACATGTAACCTCAGCCCCAGAAGGCTGAAGCAGGATGATGGCTACAAGTTCGAGGCCAGCCTGAGTTATAGTGTTAATGACTGAAGCATCGTGTCACTTGAGAAGCTTAGAAGTTTAAGCAATCAGTAGGGAGCCAGGATCCTTATTTGTAAACATCCTCAGCCTGTTCGAGAGGCAAGCGCAGAGTACTACACCTGCCCTGAGGTGTGGGAGTTGGTACACTGCTTACAATATAAGGGAGCAGAGGCCTATCCTAACCCTCTTTGTGCTCCTGCTGTTGTTGTCTTCTGCCACATTGAAGTGTTGCCCCTCTGCCATGCCATCCTGCTTTGCAGCCAGCTGATTATGGACTGAAACCTCCACAAACTATGAGCTAAATAAACCTTCCCTTCCTTAATTTTAAGCTTTTGGTGTTTTATCTCAGCAATGGGAGAAAAGTAATCAAGACACATAGTGAGTTTAAAGCCATTCTGAACTGCATAGTGAGACTATCTCAAAAGACCAAAAGAAAGAAAGACAGAGAGAGAGAGAGAGAGAGAGAGAGAGAGAGAGAGAGAATTATAGAATCTTTCTGTTTGTTTATTGTATAACATCTTTCTCAAGGAAGTGGATTAGTTACTGTGAGAATAAGTTCTTAAAAACTGAGGCTGCCTCTCATATTTTCTCTCCTTCTCATATATCCACTTGGCCTTCCACTTCCCACCAGGTTATGATGCAGCACAGACCCTTACCCAGTGAGGCTGCCTGACATTAGACCTACAGCTTCCAGACCCATAAACCAAATACATGTCTTTTCTTTATAAGTGACTCAGTCTCAGGTATCTTAATATACTAACAGAAAACAGCCTAAGACACTAGGTATAGCACCAAGGACCGGCTGCATTTGCTGAGTCACCTGGCCCCAATTAAGGACTACTGAATTTGAATCTGCATTTTGAACAAGAGCCCCAGGGAATTCATAGGTTGCTTTTAGAAGGCTTAACTCTTCCTTGGAGCATTTGTCCCAAGAGATATGGATAACTATTACTAGGTGTTTAAGCACTGAAATTTGGTTAAATCAAACGTACCCCTGGGGATCCTCACCTCCTATTGCCACAGACACCAGGTAGATAAATGTGTAGCTCCATATGTACTTCCGGATTTTCAGGGGCACAATTTTTATGAAAATTTTCTGCCTTTACAATGATAACAACAGGTATAGCTAGCACACACCTTTGCCATTTCTTTGTTGTTGCTGTTGTTACTTGTAACTGAAAGCACTTTAACCAGCCCAGAATGTCAAATTATTACTATGTCAGTTAGGATTGTGTTTGCACATACACAAATCCCAAACCATATTTTTCAAACAAGATATATATTTATTGCACCCTCACAAAGCCAAAAATTCAGCAAGATATCCCTTAGGGTACAGTGGCAGCTACCATAAACACCAGGAACTATGCTATCTTTTCATTCTCAGAGCATGACTTCTGTTATCATTGATGTTGCTAAAATTTTACCCATTCTGAGTGCTCTCCAAATCAATAGTCTGCTTCCTAGTTTGAAGGAGGCTTCCTTGAAATCTCACATCACATCCTTATTTACTTATTATTGCCTAAGACTTATTACATATTTATTCCTCATTATGGAGGCTTTGGCACATATTTATTCCTCATCATGAAGGAGGCTTGGTAATATATTATTTTTATGTTCTGGGTACCCAGTATTAAACAAAATCAGAGCTCTGTGATAAAGCAAGTAGGAGAGAATGGATATTTTATATCTGCATCTCTCTGGAAGATGATTATAACTAGGTTTGTACTTCAGTAATGTCACTGACTGTAATATGAAGAGCAGGCTGTAGGGAAAGAAGCCCAGAGATTGGTAGACTAATGAGGAGGAATTGGACGGTGCTGTGAGTTGGGTGGCCAACATTTTGGCTTACTTGGGCGGCAGTGAGCAAAGAGGAATTATCTTGGGCCATATACAAGATACAATGCAATCAATGCATGTAAATAACAAAACTATTTTAAGGCAAACATGGTGGTGCACACTTGGAATTCTAGCACTCAAGAGGCTGAATCAGGAGGATCACTGCAAGTTCAAGGCCAGCTTGGGCTACTGAGTGACTTCAAGTCCAGCCTGAAATGCATAATGAAACCCTGTCTCAAAAAGACAGAAACAAAACAAAACAAACAAAAAAAAACCCACCCTATTTTAACTCATTAAATGGTTTTATGAAATAACTCAAGTCCAAGTTTAATAAATAAGAAAACTTACACATTTGCTCAATGACAATAATTGCCATCTCCAAAGGCACACATCTGTATAAGTAGGTTGAGATATTGATGGCAAATCAAACAAGTGCATGTGACACATGGTACACACAGGTTTTGACTGGACTCACCATATGTGATGGTTGTAAGACACAGAGTTAGCCCTACATGGCACTGTTCCCTACACAGCATTCTGCTGCTGCCCACACAGTCCACGCTGGAGCATTGCACAGTTGAATCATGAAAAACAGTACTAAAAATTACACAATAATGTTAAAAGTTTACGATCATGGGAGGGCTGCATTCCTAGCTGTCCACAGTCACAAGCCATGCATTGCACATGCCTATTCTTCAGCCAGGGTTAAAAAGCTGTGAGCTAAATCTAGCCCACTGCCTGTTTTTGTAAATGAAGTCGTATTGCAATGGACTCAGATCCATATATGTGCATTCTATCTACAGATGCTCTTGCTAAACAGTTTCAGAGTTGAATAACTGCGACAGAGGCCTACAAAGTCTAACTATATGGCCCTTTACAGAAAAACTTTGTCCACTCCTGCTCGAGAGATGCAGCAAGTAACATGAGGGGAAGATGTACACTTTCAAGAGACATCCAGGAAGTTAGAAAGGGTGTAGGTTTGCAGACAGAAGATGAAGTTCTAGCTGGAGTCAGCAGAGTACTTGTAAAATCCTAAGCACTACCCAGAGCATTATTTAGCAAATCAAGTTTCCATAAGAATGTTCTTGTGAGATTTCAGGCTTATCATTATTTTTAGCTTAGCGACTATACAAATAACTTAGGTTTTGAAGGCTTAGCTTTGATAATGAGAAAGAAAAGTGTCCATTTGAAAAGGGAGGAAAATGAACATTGGAATGCAGTGTTGAAGTTGTGTAGGATGCTGTGCTAGAAAAGAATTTTTTCTGCTTACTTGTGCTTGGTTAAAATTCTTTTTAACTCTTTTTGTGTTTGTTTATTTTTGCTGTAGATATTGAACCCAGGGCCTTGCACATACTAAATAAGCACTGCAACACTGAGTAACATTCCTATCCCTTATTTTATTTTATTTTATTTTATTTTATTTTGAGGCAGGGTCTCACTAAGTTGTCAGGGCTACTTTTATACTTTTGACCCTTCTGCTTCACTGTAGGAGTACAAGTAAACTAACTGGGATTAAAGGTAAGCTAACTTTGTTTTATTTTGTTTGTGATGCCAGAGATTGAATGCAGGGCCATTGTACTGAGCTACATCTCCAGCCCTTTTTTGATTTTTTTCTTTTGAAAGCGGATCTGATTAAATCACTGAGGTATCTACGCTGAGTTTGAACTTGCAATCCTCCTGCCTCAGACTCCTCTAAAGTGCTAGGATTACATGCATCCATCACCAAGTCCAGTTATGTTAACTTCGTTTTTTCATATTGATTTTAAAGTACCATAAAAGTACCAAAGAAAAATTATGTAACTAACATAAGTAACAATTTTGAAAGTTTTTCTTTTATAACTTGGTTAAAATTTGATGGTAGAAAGTAGAGGTCTCATAAACTCATTTTAAAAAGTGAGAAAAGGAAAAGTGGGGAGAAAGCTGTACTCTACAGTTATAAAAAGTAGGTGTTAACTCAGTTTGTTTTCATTTTTTCCTCTGTAGAACATCAAGCATTTTTTTTTTATGGGTACCAGGGATTGAACTCACAACTGCCTGCTTGCAAGGCAGGCACTTATGCCACTGAGCTAAATCCCCAGCCCCAACATTTTCTTTTAAATTGTACTTTCCAAAAATTTTATGTACTTAAATTTTATCACAAATTTTTTTCATTATGTGATCTTTTTGCTATTGATAGGATTATTTACAAAAGATGAAAAGTATTTCCAAAAGATGAGAAGTATAAAACAAAAAGAGGCCTTTATTCTGAGAACACAGAGAGAGATGACTAGCAACCCCCACCGCTGGAGTCCAGTGATCTTTCCAGCGGACACGTGGCGTGGGAGGTATGTAAGTAGCCTCCGTTTGGGGTGGAACCTAAGGGGGGGGCATTAGGGATGCAGGGGTAGCCCATTGGTCCTAGGTTTGGCGCCATAGGCAAATTCCCAGGGGCGGGGAAGACGGTGGCTTCCTGGTTCCGGTTAAGGTTTTTCTGGCTATAGTGTCCTGTCTGGGCCAAAACCCTTTCAGCTATCATTTTGGGTGCAAAACCATTCTGAAAATTAATGATAGGATGCTTGGATTGCAGACATGAATTTCACAAGTCTAATATTTCCTAATTGTAGAGCTAACTCCTTGCCATAATATCCCAAGGACATCACTATCTACTGGAAGGGATTTACTCCTCTCTAGTACAACCAAGCAGTTACCCAACTTGGCAACCCAGGGATGTAATCTTAGCATCAGCTGCAAAGCCCAAGGGAGTTACTAATCTTGCTCAGTGACTATTTGTAGAAACCATCTATAGAAGTGAACCAGCCTTTTTCTTGTCACCTTAGGAGTGGCAGACAGTTGTACCAAAAACAACAGCTCTTCTTTTCCCATCTGCCTTCTAGTGACATTTCTTTGGAACTAATTATCAACTGGAAGCACTGCCTTTCTCTCCCATCCTGGTGATACTTGGTAGCTACTCTTAGACTAGGGGACCTTTTTTTTCTAAAAGAATAAATAAATAAAAGGAGACAATTTAGTAGATTTATGGATTATCTAAAAAAGCTAAGCAAGAAATGGATTGATTTCACAAATCCAGCAAAGCAAAATCCGTTTAATTAGCATACAAATTCACTTAATAAGGGTGATTTCCAGGACAGTTTAGATAGTATTTTCAGTTTCTAAGGACCATCTTCCGTGATAGAATGTAAATCACATCTGTTTAGGTGTAAAAATTTCTAAATGTTACCTATTCAGATATTTATTTTCTATGTGCTCTGGAAAGCCTGTGAATGTTGAATATTTGGTCTCTAGAATAAGCTGCTTTTCATTTACTTGTTTGTTTTGAGAGTTGGTCTCACTGTGCAGTTCAGGCTGGCCTTGAATTCATGGAGATCCTCTTGCCTCGGCCTCCCAAAAGTGCTGAGATTATAGGCATGCACCACCACACCTGACTGAATAAGGTGTTTTGTCCATGGGTTTTAAACATTAAACAAATTCACCTAGTTATTACTGGAGCATTAAGTATTTGAATTCGTTTTGCAAACCTGAATGTCATAGTGCTTTTTCAAATCAAAATAAACATAGAGCCATTTATGACTAATAATCACACCAGCAGTTTTAACAATTGGACTCCACCAAATAGAGGTCACTGTACATCCTTCATTTTTTAATGTTAGGTTAACCTTAGAGGTAGTGTGCTTTCAGCATTGTGTAAGTGGGTTAATAATTAACTCTTCAAGGCAGCGCAGGAATGTGTTATGAATCAGTTAGTGATCTAATTCATTTGCGCTAAAACAGGGTTGTACTTTCATTCATACATCATTCACTGAATTCCTGCCCCTGTTTCAGATGCTTGATTTCTAGGATATGCTTGTTAGATGCAGTGGTGACAAACCAATGGCACACACTCTACGGCAGGCTCTTTGTATCATTGAAAGCTGTTGATGGTTCACTATAACTGGACCACGGTGAGCTATTTTGCACACAAGTGTTTTCTCCCCTGTTTATCCACCTTCAAAGTGCCTTCTAAACAGTGGCCTGTCATTAGCTAACTACCAGCATGACACATCTGAGCAAGTGAGGAGAGGGTTGACTGCCAGTCTGTGTGCCAGCCTTTCCTACCTTAGGAGCACACTAAGGAAAAATGATCTGGTCAGATCACCGTGTGGATTTGCTAATTCAGCTTGCTGAAGGCATTTGCTAATGGGGAATCCTTAACTATGCAATGCTTTTGTCAGGATATATTAGGTTTGTCTAGGATTTGTTATGGTAAATTCACCTGGAATTCATGGATTTCTGGAGCATGGCCAGTAGGAAAATGTCATCCTTTAAATTATTATTATAAAATGAAGATGTTTGATTACAAATAATAGCTCATTTTGTGTCAGTGATGTTTTCCCCTCCCACCCTCACAACACTTAGAGAATTTATATGTTAAATCACCCCACTGTGGCTCTGTGCTTCCATAAGAAAAAGGCCACATATTATTCCTCTTTATAACCCTGTGCATAGCATATATAAAACATTCCATAAATGCTTAATTCATGTTAAAGAATATATATAACACAGCCCACTTAATAATGCTCATATAGTATTTGGCTAGCAAAATAGTTGAATAAAGTTATAAGGACCTATATTAGTCAGCTTTTCATCACTGGGACAAAATACCTGGCATGCACAATTTAAAGGAGAAAAGGTTTATTTTGGTTCATGGTTTCAGACATTTTAGTCCATGGTCAACCAGCTCCAAGGCAGAAACATCATGGCAGAATGGCATGGCAGAGAAAAGTTGCTCACCTCATGGCATCCAGGGAGCAAAAAGCAGGGAAAGAGGCAGAGAAGATGGGACCAAGGACCAGATATAGTCTTCACAGTCATGTCCCCATCACCACACTCAGACACACCCAAAAGCGTGCTTTAATAATCTCCTAGGTATCTTTCAAACTAATCAAGTTGACAAGACATCACAAGCCTTTAGAAAAAAGAATTTGTTAAGAAAAAGCAGAAGTCCTTTTGAATGTGTTTCAAATTTTAGCTATTTGAACCCCCTGGGGAATCTTGAGAAACATGCAGATTTGGATTCAGCAGATCTGGAGTGAGTCCTGAAATTGGTTCTTTTCTCTCTCCCTCTCCCTTCTTTTTTTTTTTTTCTTTTATTAGGGCTTTCACACTAAGCTACACCTCCAATCTTTTATTTTTTAGTTTGAGACAAGGTCTCAATAAGTTGCTAAGATGCCCAGGTGGGATTTGAATTTACCATCATCCAGCCTTAACCTCCCAGAGTGCTGAGATCTTATCTAATATTTCTAAAGTGTTTCAACCACATAATGGTTGAGACATTGATGGCATCAGCATGACCTGGGTGTTTGTGTTGGAGATAGGGAATCTCCAGTTCAGTCCCAGATTTTAGACTCCTGCCTCTCTTTCAATGATTGCTTCAAACACACTCTTTGGAAAAGTCCAAGGTCTCCTTATTGATTTTTTTTCTAAGATTACCTGTCCCCACTTAGGAAGTGGCATTTTCTTTGATACCTCCAGATCTCCATTGTAATTGATTGACTTTCCCAAGCTTATTACTAAGGGCAACAAGCAGATTTCCATTCCTCTTACTCTTCTAAAACAGCACAATCTTGAACTTCTAGTCTGTTTGATTCGAGCCGTGTTTGTTTATGGACTGCCTAGCAAACAGTCTAATACTGTTATGCATGCTGTTTACTAGGGGACAAAAAATACAATATTGAATAATGGGTCCCATGGGAAAGAAAAGGAATGTGGAAGTTTCACCTATAATTGAGTTAAAGAATATTAGATTCAATAGGTTGCAAACAGATATGTGTGTATATATGTATATATCTCAGAGGCACTTTCTTCCCTGAATCTTTAATAAAATTGGATAATGATTTTAGGCCATAAACCAGAAAGGCAAATAGGGACAATTAGCCAAGCATCAGCGCCAGAATCACTGAAATTCAAAGACGTGAGTGAAGAAGAAAATATTACTGCAAGGAAGTGAAATCCTTGGCAGAGTTTCTGTCCTCAGAGAAGCATTGTGATGGATAGAAAGAAAACTCAAATAAGAAATGCCATTAACACAGAAAGAAGGAAGAATCAGACACGAGCAGTCTGCCACAGAGGGTAAAATGAAAAACAAAGACTTGAATCCACCGAAAGTCTGAGATTCCACTGAGATTCCATGTGGCTGCTAGTTAAAATACACACATTGTCACATCCAATTCATTTTGCAAATGGGATTTAGAAAATAGGAATATAAAGACCTATCCTGGGCTTTAACCACAACCCTACCACCACCACCACCCTTGTTTATAAGTGTCACAGCATTTTACCTTTGACTATCACCTTGACCTCTGATTTACATGTGGAGTAGAGGATGGGCTTTGTGTGAAGCACACTAAGATGCTTCAACCCTGTTAAAACTCCCAAAAGGCTAGGTGTGGTGGTGTATGCTTACAATTCCTGCACTCAGGATGCTGAGGCAGAATTGCTCCAAGTTTGAGGTCAGTGTGAACTATAGCACATAGGAAGTTTAAAGCCAGCCTCAACTACATAGTGAGACTGTCTCAAAAACGTGTTAAAAAACAAAACCGAAATCATTCTAAAACAATGTTCTCCAAACTGTATTCTTAGGGTACTTAGTCCCAAAATATACTTCTTGAAAAGAGATTCTAGGTGTTGAAGGGCAAGAGTACAACCACTTATTTAGTGATCTTTATGTTCATTTCTAAAATCCAGCAACACTATATTTGTAGAATAATTATTCTGAAAATTTGAGCAGAGGAGATTGGTTTTATAGACAGAAAGGGGCTTGAAGAAAGCAGAAACAAAAATGCCAAGTGGAATGGACTCTTTTTAAGGTACATTCTTCTCTATGTCACTGCCTCCTACTGACTTCCATCTGCCTCAGCCTCCCCAGTCACTTAGTGGTAAGATGGGGATGGGAATACAGAAAAATAGGAATACAGAAAAACAGTTATTTAACTGTTTAGTAAATATCAGGTTACTTTAATTTACTTCTTTTGTGTAAAGATGAAAGCAGGAAGAAGTTTATTATCATGCCAGGTGCAATTGGGCTTTTTGGGAAATGTAGCTGTTAACTCTCTAATCCTGATTTCTCAGGCAAAAAAAAAAATAAACTTAGCATTTTAACTTGGTGAGATGGAATTTTAGTGTGACTGTGACTCCGTTTTTATTTTCAGCCTGGTTTGTCGGGGCTGTACAGGAGGCTAAGCCCAAAACAGTGTCATCCAGCTGTACCAGGTGGTACATGCCTATAACTAGGGAGGCTGAGGCAGGAGGGTCGCTGTAAGTTTGAGGCCAATCTGGGCTACATAGTAAGCTCAAAAGTGGCCTAAACTACATGGGGAGACTCAAAACAATAAATAAAAAGGGGTAGCCCAAGATAACTCTGTCTCTTTAGCTGCAACATTCCATCTCTAAACAATCACAATGTTTTACCAAGTCAAGGTCAACAATCATCAGAGACCCTCTTCAAGGAACAATTATCAGGGACCCCTGGAGTGAGGCCCCCATCTCCTGCCCAAAGTTTCTGTGAATGGTGTGGAGGAAAAAAAAGAAAAAGAGACAAGAATTGCAAGAAAACAGGGCTCTGGGATGATCATGGCTCTGGGGAACCTTGTGAGTGGTTTGTGGTTGGATGTGCAAGACAAGTGAGAAGGTGGTATGACTTATAACTGAGTGAATAGAACATTCTTGTGGACAATGAGGAGACAGGGCAATATGGAAACTGTAGTTTCCCCAGGGAGCTTATTGAAAGGGTTTTGCCCCAGACAGGACTCTGTAGTCAGGAAAGCCTCAACTGGAACCAGGAAGCTCCTATCTTCCCTGCCCTTAGGGATTTACCTATGACGCCATCTTCCCGCCCCTGAGAATTTACCTATGGTGCCAAACCTAGGACCAATGGGCTACCTGTGCATCCCTAATGCCCCCCTTAGGTTCTACCCCAAACCGAGGCTACTTATGTGCCTCACACCATGTGTTCCACAAAGAGATCGCCGACCTCGGGATGGAGATGGTGCGCCCCGGGGGTCAGGGGTGTCTCTCCCCACATTCTCAAAATAAAGGTCATTTATATTTCATACTTCTTATCTTTTCAGCTGCTGCTGGTTCTCCCCCACAGTTCTATCATGTGGTTCTCTGACCAGGAATGGCAGGCGAGAGACTCCTGGAGCAGGTTCCCAGTTTTGAGTCCCCTGCTATTCAGGACCGACTGGACTGCATCCTGCATTAATTCCTCACTTCTACACTCAGGAACTGTAATCTTGGTTGCTGGTTCACAAACAACACCCACCAATTTACCACAGGTAAGCAACCCCCCTGGAGACAGCCACTGAGCCAGGCCCAGGCAGATTTTCTCCCCCTTTGCGTGGGTTTGTGACACTCTCATGTCCTTTGGACAGCCAAAGGCTGGGTTTTTCTGGGCAAACCTGTGTCCACTCTGGACCGCCCACACTGAGAGGCCCTTAAGTCTTTCAGAGCTTTTTAAATTCTCACGGGCAGACCACCCAAGCCAGGGTCTTTCTGGGCAAGCCTGTGTCCACTCTGGACCACCCACACTGAGAGACCTTCACGTTCTTTAGAGCTTTTTAAGTTATCATGGCAGTGTTGTTACTTTATCCACGTAAAGTCCACTCATAATATTGGTGATTGCCAATTATTAGGAGTTTGGAACCATATTAACCGTTTGTTCTACAGTAAAAAAAAGTGACAACTTTAAGCTTGGCAGACCATGGCCCGTTGCCTTATCTGATTGTAACCCCGTGGGCTAGACCCCACACCCGATTTTATCTCAGGGACCACTTCCTGTTCCCCCTCACAAACCATACCTATCTATGGCTTATCACACTGCCGACAAGCTTACAAAACTATCTTTGTGGGGGCTGGGGATTTAGCTCAGCGGCATAAGCACCTGCCTTGCAAGCAGGCAGTCGTGAGTTCAATCCCTGGTACCGATAAAAAAGAAAAGAAGAAAAAAAAAAAAACAAAAAAACTATCTTTGTTTTGGGAATGTGTGTCCTTTCCCGCTCCTCCAGGATCCCTCCCCCTCCCCGCACTTAAAGAGATAACAGTGTTTTCCCTTGCAGCCTTTAGGAGCTTTCTCAGTGTCTCCTTTCCTCCCTGCTTCCCACCCCCTCCCCACCCCACTGCCAGTGTCCCTTTGTTTCCCGTGTGTGCCAACCCATTTCCCACTGCGCCAGCCCATTCGTACCAGCCCATTACCCACTGGGGTAGAGGGCGAGCCCAGACAGTGTTGAGAGATACATGCGGGACTGTTTTAAGCTGCTTTTTAAGCAGCTTTGGGCTCTCACGCACCGCCTCCCAAATTCGCACAAGGTGTTTTGGCTCTCATGCCATGATTCAGGTCCAAGTGCATGTTCGGCTTTAACGCCGCACCCTAATCCATGTGCCCCATGAGCAGTTCAGGCTACACATGGCGACTCAGCTCCACATCGGTCTGGCTGGTGGCCATGTGCCTCTAAGAGCAACCCCAGCCTCAGGCCACCTCCCAGCCCCACCGCTGCCACAAGCTCATCATTGTGGCCGGCACTGCCCCCTCCCTCGCCTCCACCTTGCGTGTTTCCGGGCACCGTCCCAGCCCCTTCCCCGTGCACCATCGTTGCCACCACCTTATGCATTTCCAGAGGCAGTCCAGCCTGCCCCTGTGCGCTGCGTCCCAGCGCTCACCCCACCCACTCTGCATGTTCCACCTACTCTCTGCGTGCCAGAGGGATCTCAGCCCCTGCCCCTAAGTGCAGGTGTGGCTCTCTACAAAGCACACTCTGTCTGTCTCAGAGTTCCATCTCCCAGTCAGGTGCCTTTCCCAGGCAGGCCTTGGCCAAACACAAGTGCCGCTTTAAATACAGGCACAGATAGGCAGCAGATTGGCAGCTCCGCTCAGGCATGCTTCTTTTACAATTCAGCTCCACTCAAGAGAGGCTATTTTTTTATTACAATTGTCAAACCATTTAATCAAGGTTACTGGCCACCTGATAATTTTACCAGCCTTGTTTATCAATCAAAGCCTTGACTAATCTCCTGTTTTAATGACTAAAATTAAGAGATATTTATCAATTCCTTTTGCTGTGGACCACCAGTAATGTTATGTTAAACTTATTGCCTGTATTATACTGTGTTGTCGCCAATTTCCTGTTTAACAACTAAGGTTATAAATTCCTTTTTGCTAAAAACCACTAGCTCTATTCCAAAACAAGGGTTTTCTTCAAAGTTTTATTTTATTTGTCTTGGTTCATATTACTGCAAATGACAGATTTAAAAACAAGTAAACGTGTTCCAAATGTGACAGTATTAGATTGGTTTTCATAGATTTATTCATAAGATTGATAAACCTTTACTGCAAAATGTTTCCATTAAGATTTTACTCTAAAAGACAAAAGGCAGACTAAAGCCTTTTTGGGCAGACTAAAAGCTTTTTTTGTTAATTCTATGTGTCACTCTACAAAAAAGCGATATGCCATCCAGATAAAGCCTGTTCTCTGATCTGAAATGCCAATATTAAACTCCTGCATACTTACTTAATTCTATAGATACCTTTTACTGTAGTCCAAATCCCAAACAAAAAGGCAAAACTTGACCTTCAAACCTTATAGAGATCTTAATATGGTTTTTATGTTTTCAGCAACAGAGATAACGATAACACTTGTGATACTTGGAGTTCTGAGACAGGTAAACCTACACAAGGTAGAGCTGCCTGGGTGCCCCCAACCATGGACCACGTTCAAATGCAGCAGAAGACATTGGGCAAGAAAATGCTCCATCCTGGCATTCTTTGAGACCTTACTCCAGGGCTGCTGGACTGTCTTAGCCATCAGAGAGTGGATAAGCCATCCTAAAATGCCAACACTGCCAGATTTGTTGCTGACAAAAAATTGCTGCCGAAGACTGAGAGGTGTTCAGGGCAACAACAGCCCCCTTTATGGGTTTCTCCCAAGGTAAGACATTCTCTATATTTGTGGACATAGAGGCCATATATGCAGAGTTCTTCCTGAGTTTTCACGCTGCTATAATAAGTCCTCAATCTCTATGATGGGGTATTGATGGTCAACCTATGCCACTTATAAACAGGGCCTATTTTGTGCAGGTCCCTGTCCTAAATCTTAAAATGCCTTTTATACAGGCTGACATAGACACACTGAGGCCTCAACAGTTTATACCTGTTATTGCTAGTAAACCTCTCTTCAGTGATATAAGACCACCCCCTTCCTTTCTTATTCACCAATTTCTCAGGTAACCCTGGTCAAGACTGATAGATACATTTTGTCTTCTCACTTTGTTTATACTTTTTCAGGATACATAAAAGCCTTTCCCACAACCAGGGAAACTGCTGATATACTTGTTAAAGTTCTATTACAGCAAATCATTCCAAGGACTACAACCAGGTTACAGTGACCCATACCTGATATTCTTAAAAACCTCAACAGCAATCAAGGTTGCTAGGCTGCCATTCTGGTTTCACATCACTCAGGCCCTAGATCTGACCATCCTTTTTCTACTCATCTCTGCCTTACCAAGGCCTCGCAGCCACAGTTAACAGGCTAAGTCATGTTTTGTTATCCACTTTGGTTCCTAATTTCTTACATTCTATTAATGATCATTTTTACAGCAGGACTCTTTAACAGTATTGCCTACAGACTCCAACCTCATGCATACCAGAGACAAGTCTTACACACCTACCCTTTTTAACTTTTATGCTTTCAGATGAGGAGTAAGCACCCCTCATAACTTCACTCCTCCTAATCCCACGTTTAATTTTCAGAATTCTGCCTTACTGTGGAAATGTTTCTACCTCAACATGGTCCTGATAAAATGACATGTCTAAATCAAAGGCACCTTCCCTTCTACCTCACCTGGGTCCTTAAATATGACAGTGCCATGTTTCCTCATAACATCTTGTCTCTTTGTCTTTTCAGTCTAAGATACGTGCATTCACCAGTAAAGTGGTCCTGGCTAAAACACTTGGCACCAGCGTCTACCTGGGCATCAACCTTCATCCTGTCGACTCCCCTAGGCTCCAGTACAGCGCCCTCTGCCAGCAGGAAGTAGTTAAAGAGAAAAATCTTCACCCCTTTTCATAATAATAATCATAAGATGGGATATGAAAGGGTTTTGGCCCAGACAGGACTCTGTAGCCAGAAAAGCCTCAACTGGAACCAGGAAGCTCCTATCTCCCCTGCCCCTAGGGATTTACCTGTGATGCCATCTTCCCACCCCTGGGAATTTACCTATGGTGCCAAACCTAGGACCAATGGGCTACCTGTGCATCCCTAATGCCCCCCTTAGGTTCCACCCCAAACCGAGGCTACTTATGTGCCTCACTCCACATGTTCCACAAAGAGATCGCCGACCCTGGGGTGGAGATGGCGCGTCCCAGGGGTCGGGGGTGTCTCTCCCCACATTCTCAAAATAAAGGTCATTTATATTTCATACTTTTTATCTTTTCAGCTGCTGCCGGTCCTCCCCCCACAGTTCTATCATTTATGTCTTCCATTGATCTTATCTTGCCCCATGAGCTACAGCAGTCATTGGTCCTAGTGCTTTCAACTATGACCAAGAAAGAGCAGGGAGTTTTCACATTCCAATGTAGTTCAAAGGGCAGGACAAGGACAAATTTGGATGTCCCTTAGACTCAATCTGTAATTTGTGGTCCGCAACAAACAATGTGCAGGCTCTTCAGTATAGATGTGCGTTCTCTGGAGAACTTGGGTTCCCAGAGTCTGGAGAGACGAGGACCCTTCCTACTTAGCTGTAATTCCCCTTAGGACTTCAGACTAGTTATTCTAGGTTCTCGTAGAACAATGACTGTCTCTTGTAATGGTTTTTTTTCTCTACAGGTCTAAGTTAGTCTTGTAATCTATAAATGAGCTCCCAGAGCCCCCAACCTTGATTCCAAAAATGGGGCAAGTCATGTTTTTTTAAAAAAGCAGTGCTGATTTATTTTATCCTGGGCCCAGTGACACAGTGCAGTTGGAGTTTTCAACAGCTATGTGTCTCCCTCAAAAATTTTAGACTTTTTGTAGAAAGCACTGTTTACAAAGAAAGGGGTTATGGGCATGGATCAGGAAATCTGCTAAGGAATGAGGAAGACCTTTGTTTTCCTTGGCAGAGGACAGACAAGTCTAGCAGGAATTAACAATCCTTTGTCAACTTATTTTAGCACTCAATTTTAGATAACATCTGTTGTTTGCAGAGGGCAGCAATGGTTAACATATCAATTAGGTCAGGTTCCCAGGGATTTACAATTCTTTACAGAGGGGAGCATTGATTAACATATCAATTAGGTCACCCAGGAAAATAAAACACATACAGAACAGTATGGCGGCATTACAGGTACTTTGGTCATATAATTTAGGCATAACACAAACATAATGAAGCTCTTTCTGCTAGTGTACAGCAGTTATATGATTTGCCTAAAGCTGTATTTAATGAATGTCAATTGACTGACGTACATGAAGAACAAAGTTAGGAATTAGGAAGGGAGAATTAGCCTAGAACACCAGGGTGACATATTTATTTAACTCCAGTAATTATTTTTCCTTCACTATCTAGGCTTTACCCATGTAGCAAGTATTGTGACACATTCTGGGGAGTCGGTGATGAACACAATCCCTTCCTTTGTGGTATTTAGAGTTTAATGGTGATAGAAGCATTAATAAAAATTATAAAAATAATATTAAAATATAAACTGTAATTAGTGCTGGGAGAAAAACTTAGTAGTAGCATTAGCATGGAAATCTAACCACATACGTTTTTGGTTTTTTAATGTTTTTTTAAAAACAATTTTTTTGAGACAAGATCTCATTATGTAATTCAGGCTGGCCTTGAACTCACTAGTAGCACAGGCTGGCCTTGAACACATGGTAACCCTCCTGCCTCGGCCTCCCAAACATTGGGATTACAGGCGTGTGACATCACACCCAGCAAAACAGAGTGTTGCTGTGCAGTCTAGACTGGCCTTGAGTTTCAAGTGATCTTCCTGTCTCAGTTTCCAAAATTCTGGGATTATAAGTATGCATCACCATGCCCAGCTAACCTGCATACATCACTGAGATGAAGGATACCCTCTCTGAGTGAATGATTAAACTGACAGCCACTCGGAAGGGGTGAAAGTGGGAGGTTGGAATGGAGGAAAATTTCAGGCAGAAAATGAGCCTAGAGGGAGACTTGGGAAGACAAGCCTTGGAACATAGGCAAAGGCCTGATCAGTCAGGATCATGTAAGGCAAGTTAGGAATTGTAATCATGGGTTAAAATCAGTGAAAACCACTTGCAGATTTGCAGGCTTTTAACCAAAGGAGTGATGTGTTATGTGTATTTTTTTGTGGGTCCCCAGTGTGCCTGAATTCACATGAGAAAGGCTTGCAGAAGACACCCAGAAAGCACTTCGGATTGTTGCAGGCGTCCAGCTGAGAGAAGCTGTGAAATGGGGGTAGCCATGGAGAGAATTGGGAAAGAGATGAGCTTTGAGTTGTGAAGGGTAGAAGTAAGGTTTCTAGGTGGTATAAAAGAACAGTGGGCAGTGCCATCCAGTGAGGTGTGGCTGAAAGGCAAGGTTAGGGGGTTGATCATGAGCTGGTGCTGCTATTCTGGGATGGACACCTGGAACTGCTGAAGTGAGACTGAAGGCCATGTGCTGAGACTTAGAAGAGGAAACCTGGGTTAGAAATGTACAAGGCATACTGGCTAACTGAAGTCATTTGCAGCCAAAGGTACCGAAGTCTTCCCCTAAGTAGAGAGAGGACAGAAAGTCCAGCGCTAACTACATCTTAAGCAACTGTAGAGGAAGACGAGATGGTGAAAGAAACTAAAAGGTGTTGATGGACATTTTAAATAGCAGGAGATTGTTTTAAAAAGCAGGAGATTGTGACCCAGCCACATCCTGCAGCAAGAACTCCAACTTTGGGCTGAAGTAGTCCAGTGGACAAAAGCAATAGGAAGGTCTCCTGACCCTCACAAGAACTGTTTTGCTAGAGTGATGGGATTAGACCTGAGACTCGAGTAAGACTACAAGGAGACAGATGAAAGCAAGAGTGTGCTGAAGATCCTTTCTAAAAGTTTGTCTAAGAGAAAACTCAGATTTTGAGTCTAAGTGTGTGAACCCTCGACTCTTAGAATGAAGACTGTTCCTATAATCCCTGTACAGCTCACATGTGTAAGCCTGGCACTCTGGGAGACTGTGTAGGAAGATGACAGGTTTGAGTCAAGCCTGGTTAGCTTAGTGACTTAAGTGATATCCAGTCTCTCATAAAAAATAGTAGTAATAAAAAAGGGATGGTATTGGGGATGTAGTTCAGTTGCAAAGGCTCTAGGTTCAATCATGAGTCCAGAGGGGGGAAAAAGGGAAATTCTCTCTTCTACTTGGTGCATGTAGAGTGATAAAAATATGAATGGTTTCCTCTCATTCAGTTTCAATCCCCTTGTGTCTCTTAAAGCAAGAGAATATTGATGATCACTAATTTTAAAGGCATGCTACACTGGACGGGGGATGTAGCTCAGTGGTAGAGCATGTGTTTATATGAACCCTTCCTCCCACCAAAATAATGAAAATGTAAGCCAAACACATTGCCTGGTGTAAAATGGTTTTGGATTCACCAAGATATAGATTGAGGCAACTTACAAATTTCAAGGAAAATTCTAACTACACTGAATTCTCCCATAAGCACTGACTTTAGACTATAACTCCTCTGTAAAATGTATCGCCACCTATTATGGCTTTAATGACTGATATCTTAAGTGGTTTAAGAAATCCCAGAGCAGTAAATACTGGATTTGCAAGGAAGTTTTATTATTTTTATGTCAATTTGCTTTTAACTTTTCATTTTGGTAACTTAACAGTTCAACCACAGGTAAAAGAAAAAAATTTTTTTGTAGAATGTGCCATACTGTTGTTATTGCCCTGATAATAACCTCCTTATTCTCTAGCACAGTTAGAAGGTTGAAACACCAAAACACTATTTTTGAAATTTAGTGTACAACTGAGAACGGTTGTGTGGCATTTGACTCAAGCTGTTCAACCATATTTGCACATTAGTGGATGAAAGCAGTTGAGGGCAGGAAATTTAACTGCAAATAGTAAGTCATACTCAGTGAGTTAGTATGGTGGTGTTAGAGTGAGGGCTTGTACAGAGAAAAAGACTATTGGATTGAGAAAGGCAAATGATTCAGTTCTTTGTTCCAGTTCAGGCGAGAAAAGGCCAGCAGCACAATGTTAGGAGTTTTGAAAGTCTTCTGCAGTCAGAAACTTATTAAGAATGTGTGTACATCAGGGTGGGGGATGGAGCTCAGTGGTAGAGCCCTTAACTAGCATGTGCAGGATTTGATCCTAGGCAACACACACACAAACACACAAAGCTTCCAAAATGAATCAGAAAACCGGTGAGATTTTCAACATACAGTATATAGAACTGTATATAGCTCCAGAACAATCTGAAAATGTGCAGGGAACTTTCTAAAATGAAAGAATGTAAGACACTAGCATTTGACCCAAATAAAATTGGAGAGTACAAATGTTTGAAATCAGCCAGGTGTGGTGATGCATGACTGTCATTCTGGCAATTCAAAAGGCTGAGTCAGGACAATCGCAAGTTCTATGCCAGCCAGGGCAACTTAGTGAGACAGTGTCTCAAAATTAAGAAAAAAATAAATAAAATGGTTGGTGATGTAGCCTAGTGGTAAGCATGAGGCCCTAGGCTCAATCTTCAGTACTGTAAAACAAAGAAACAAACAAACAGTTGGAAACATAATGCAGATCTCTGTAAGAAAATATTTTGCTTCTCATTTTACAATTTTAATTTTTTTCATTTAGTTTTACAGAGCATCCTTATGTCTAAAAATAAACTACAACTGAAGTGGATAATTATTCTGAAAGAAAAGCAAAAGTTAAAAAGTTAGTTCAACTGTTTTCACTAGAGCTTTATAATAGCACACAACTACTAGAAGTACCATTGTCTTAGTGAATTAACTCAATGTAAGAATCTTTCTTGATAGCTTTTTAATGATTGAATAAACTATTTAAAGCACTGGTCACATATTTTCCCTTAATTGTTTATTCTTAAAAGCTTGAATATTTATGTGAATTGAAACTGAGACTAGGCTAGAGGGGAAGTAAAAAGAATCAAGATGTGATGTGTATGTACCAATTCCCCACAATGAATGTATTTATTATTTATCACAAGCATACTAGTAAGGGTGAGAAAAAGAAATTCTATACACCAAAAAAATACACTTATCTGGTCTATAATACATCCAGAACTAGTTTCTGATTTCATAAAGCTTGCTGTTATTTGTAGGTCTGGCAAAGTAAATATAAATTTAGTCAGAAAAACACATATAGAGAGAAAGTGAATTGGAAATTGTGCCAATAAAAGTTATTTGCATTTTTAACACAGATGTGATTTGGTCTGAAACTACAGGGACTACTGCTTCATTGAACTATTTTAACTTTGTGTATGTGAACGTTGTTAGGAAGTATACTGTCATTACATTCTCAAATGTTTGAAGTTAAATTAGCATAGCCACTATAATAGAAACTCTATAATGAAAAGGAAAGGAAAAAACCTGAGACTAGAGAAAGTCAACAAGGATAGAGATGTACTGTTCCCAAACTGGTGGTTGGGCACCTGACACGAACCTTATGGGCTACTTCCTTGCAGTTGTGCAGTATCATCAGTGAATTCAAAGCCATCAGACTAAAGTTGAGTTTTGACTTTCTGGCCTGAGGCACCAAATTGGATAGATACGCAGGTCCCATTCTATGTAATCTCTCTCCTTGAGTGGAGTTGATGCTTGTGAATGTGATGGGATGTCAACCTCATGAGTGCTTTGTTGTATTGCTGAGACAAGGTATCCTTTGAGTTAATCCCAAAGGAGACTGTCCTGGGTGAGCCTGACTTAATCAGGTGGATCCTTAAACAAGAGATCTGAAGTGGGAACTGTGAAATGTGACATGCTTATGTTGGAGGTCAGAGAGCATGGGTGTGGGAGTGGCTGATAGCAGGCCTCCTTGCCAGGAAGAAATCAACAACTTTGGTTCATAGCCACTAAGAAATGAATTGTGTCAAGTTGGAAGCTCCTAAAAGTGATCTTCATTCACTTGGACCTTTAAGGAGGATGCAGTCAGCTGACACCTTGATTTCAGATTTATGAGACCCTGAGCAGAAAACCCAGCCATGCTATTCTGGACTCAACCACAGAAACTGAGATTGTAAATCTGTGTTGTGTGGTTGTTTGTGGACATTTATTACAAGGCAAAAGAAAACTGACATATTCTGATTTTATTAGACACATGACTTGTTCAGGACACTAGACCATAGCTTCTGAGACTAGTGCAACATGGCCTATTAAAGGCCTCTCAATGGAGTGACAGAATAACTGATCCAAGGGTCAGTGCACACATGAATGCAACCCCATTAAAACAAAATTATGTTACTCATGCATCAAAACCTTCACAGTTCCTGTAGCTTAGAACCCCAAGAAACTTACTTTACTAGGCCTGAGTGGTCATTTTGTCACGTGCTTCTCTTGAAGCATTGTATCTTTATTCTCTTTCCCTCATACTGTTTAGTGCTTCAATTCACTGAAATATAGATGGCCATCTCTGTTGGACTTTACCACTCAACATTTTAACCCATTACTATTTGGCAGCCCTGGATGTTTATAACAGACAAGCAGTGTGTGTGGGCATCCAGTTTAACTGTTAGTTTTGAAATCAACCATTTATGTATTCTTTGGAGAATTCTTAGACCCTTGTTTTTTCTCTCTCTATAAAAAGGAGATCTTATGTTGTTTTTCCTGATTACCGAGACAGAAGAGCATGGAAAAATTGCATTTCAAGGACCAAATTGTCCCTCAGATATTTTGTCCCTATGAGTCAGAAATATTTCTCTATATTCTTGCCAGTTTAACCAATAATCTCTATTCTGATATCTTAAGATTATTTTACTCATGGTTGGGAACATAAGTGAGGTAGTGATATGAGACTCTCTGGACATTATAGGGAGGTATATTTATTAGGACAGAATTAAGATGCAGATGTATAAGTTCTGATATGATTTTACTGAATTGTAAAGAACACAAGTATGAGAAAAATTTGGAGAATTGACATGTGGGTCTGAATGAGGTGCGACATTCAAGATCAAGTATGAAAAGCTCTAAGACAGGATGGAAGGCAGTTGGGGGCAATATATCAGCAGAGCAAGGTCACCTTCAATGGATGTAGTCTGTCCCTTTGGACCAGGGAGAGAGGGGGAAGCCTATGTTTCTGGAAGCCTATGGTGTCCTGATGTCACAAAACCTTGAGTTGGTGGTGAACATTTACAGGAGAAAGTCAAAGACTCCTATAATCAATCTTTTCTTAGCTGATTTCCCCAGTTATTTCCTTGAAAATTGTCCTTTAGGAAGGATCTCTCTCTCTCACATTCACTGGTCAGTATACTTCTTGATAGGCTAATGTTCTGTCTTTTTAGCTTATTTTTTATTTTTATTTTCCCCAATGGATTGGGCTTTTTATGCACCTGATTTGCTATCTTTATCCCTTTTCAGTACAGACGAATGATTTGTCCCACTTATTTGATTTTTATGCAGAGGGAGTTGCTGTTTGGAAGGCTGTCTTCTGGTGGCAAACGGACTGATGCGAACAACCCAGAGGGCTTCTTGTCAATGGCTTGAGCTATCCTGTGCCCCTTCTCAGCACCCCTGCTGTCTCAGGCTAGGGCCACAGCCCTGATTCTGGGAACAGTGAGTGCTACACTGCTTTATCCACATGCCTGGCAGCCAGCAAGACATGTCTCTGGGCTTCTTCCAGCTCATTGCATCAGACAGGAAGACAGAAAGATCAAGGGGCAATTCACTCACTGCAGCTCTAGTAATGGGTTCATTAATGAGCTCCAAGTCACAATACCAAGTCACAATGCCATGAATTGCATGGAGCAGCGTTCCTACCCAACACAGGGATGAGGAGAAAAAGGACAGACTCACCTGGCACAGACTGCATCTTTGGAAGACTGGAGTGCTGTCCTTATAAAAATGCAAAGCAGATCCAAAAGGAAGCAAGCACTTTGATCTTTATTATTTTTTTAGAGTAGAAATACTTATTGAGAGAAAGAAAGCTTCTGTCTGAGAGACACACAGAAGGGGTCCTGAGCGGGTTGCCCATGCTTTATCTTTAAAAGGTCATAGTAAGTCTGAACATTAATTCTCTTTAAGATGTTTTATCAATTAGAGACCAGAGGATTTTTTCCTGATGATATTTATTTCATAAATGCAATTACTTTTCTAAAACATATTAAAATAGAAAACATGTTCTTTGATCAATTTATACAAAGAAAATACCAATATAGTAATAAAAATACTGAAAATATACGAAAAGCACCAGAACATTAGAGAAATTACACTGGCAACAATTCTAGGAATATATTTTTTTTGTAATTGTACAATAAAGTGCTATTAAATCCAGTCAAAATTAGTGGCAAGATATAAAAACAGTTATGGTATTATGAAATTTGAGGCTAGGTTTAACAGAAATTGTATTTTTAAGCTATTTGCAGATCAAGCTAATGATACTTCATTAATGTTTTTATGAAAAAATCTATTAATTTTATTCCTATGTGAAAGCTAAGATCAAAACCTAAATAAAAGTCCTAGGTAATTTGGTCATGAACAGGTAATGGCATGAGAAAAATAAAATTACCAAAAATAGAATACCAAAAACAATCACGCATATGTAATTACAAACAATGACAGAAAATCAATTGTAAATATGTATGATTAATCAAGACAAGTAAAAAGTTTAGATGCCTTTCACTTTATAGTTAATTTTTGGTAATTTTTAGTCACATTTAATAGACACAAACATTAAGATAGGTTATTAAATGCAAATGATCAGACCTGGATATTTTAGTGAGTCAATACAATTTTCATATGAAACATTAAAGAGATGCTGTTAGGACAATACAGTTCCAATCATGGCTAATTATCTCATTTATTTGATGAAGGACAAAAGACATACACAAATACTTTGGGATTTGATTAAGGCCAAAAATCTATCATGTAAGGGGAAGCTACTGTGCACACACACACACAAAGGGAGATACTGTGCACAGTACTTAGGGTGGACTGCAGTCCATTTCACTTCTGGAAGTGGCAAACTGAGACAGAAAAGCCCAATTTAAGACAAAGGATCACACCAGTGTCCTTTTAAGGTTTTATTTCCTGGGCCAATTTTGAAGGAAATGCCATTCTTCATAACTCTGGGGAACCAACTTCTTCACAATGAAAGTGGATGACACTACACTTCATAATGATAATAACAATAAATCTCCAAACATGGCTCAGTTGAAACCCAAAATTTATTTTACAGGAAGACTATTTTTTCTTTCATATAAAGTTGATACACAAGTTAACCAAAAAGGATTGAAATTGGCCATAGGAATAAGAAAACAAACTACAATTTCATTAGCCTCTGCTTATGTCAAGTCTTCCTTTTCAGGAATTTAGAAATCATACCACGTTGGTATTATTGTACCAAAGACAGAACATCAAGTCATTCAGGTAGCCCTGGGTTGAAGGTTTTTATAGACCACTATGAATAGTGTTTTTCATTCTCTGATCAAAGACCTGACATTTGAGCTTCCATGCTTTTCATTTTCCTTCTCACCATTATGGGATAATTCAATCCTTTGTAAGTTTCCTACTTATGGCTGATTTTAACAAGAAACATTTTGAATCATAAATTATATTGCTTAGAATATCAAAAAACTAGTTCTTTAAAGAAAAGTGTCATCTAACACTTTTCATTTAAAAATGAGGGTAAAGATGGTGCAACTTGTAGTCCAGACACTCCTCTGATCTGGAAGGAATGAGGAAGGAGCAGACCTTTATAATCAATGAGGCAAAAGGCTGAGTGTGTAGCCATAGTGCACAACTTGGAGCTGCATAGAGATGACTGGAAAGGGGTACTGGTTGGAGAGACTCAACAGAATTCAAAGGAAATTTAGCCACACTTAGTTTTCCAAATTCTACCAAAACGAGACTGTTCGTAGAAAAGCCCAGGTTTAATAAAAGGCAGGCTGCTAAGGAACTCTGAGAAACAAAGGCTAAGGTGGTTTGGCTTTGAAAGGTTTACATTCCAAAAGAATATTGACTATCATCTGGAAAGAAGTTTCAAAATTACAAAGTCAAGATTACATAAATTACTCTAAGTATGTTTTCTTTTTCAATATACATGTTCTTTTATTTACATAGTATAGAAAAGCTAGTAAGTTGGCTCAGCTATAATTCTGTCATAAAAAAGCAGGTTACATTTTTTGGCCGCACCAAAGCATGTTACTTACTTTTCAGTTCAGCTAATATATATACATAATAAAACAAGCTTTTCTTTGTGGCTTTGGGGAGCAGATGCAGGGCCCTGTGCACACTAGGAGAGTGGTCCACCACTGAGCCACATTCCTAGTCCAAAACTTAAGCTTTAAAAGTACTTATATCAAAGGGAAAAATAAATTATATTTAAGCTATTAATTTACACAACGCATATGCCTTTACTTCTTTCCTAACTAGCTATAATAATGAATTTCTCCAGTGTTTATTTAAAGTTTATTTTTTAAAACAAGTATAGGTTGTACCCTTCACGTGCTGCATATTTCCTTTTTGGAAGCACAGATATGCAATGTGTTTAGAAGCTTGGTGGAGACATTTTGGGTTTGTTATTTTTTCCTACCAATCGAGGAAGGAGTTATGTTTGTCCAGGCTCCACTTCTTAATTGTACACCGAATAAAAGAAGGTGACGACTAAAGCAAGCAAGAGCATTGTTAAGGCAAGTAGCAGTTGTTGGAACCAGAAACAATGCTGAAGTTGGTCTTCAAGCCTCCTATTGCTTTCTAGTAAACGATTGAGCTAAAGAGGAAAAAGGGATGAAAGATTTGTATCAATAAAACAATTACTAATCATGCCAATGACAAACAGGAATATAAGAAATCCAAACACTGAAGACATATGGCCCATGTATTCTGAAAGGCAGGGAGCCATAAATGCAAGGAGACATTCAATTTGTTTGGTGGACAGATTATGTTTCTGCTCATTAATATTTTAAAAGGTTCTCTTTAGACAGAAAGAGGACCAAACACTTCCAGGAGAGAGGGCTCAGGACTGAGCCCTTTGGTCTGTCTTTTATAATGCTGATCAATGGAACCTAGGGCCTAGTGCATGCTAGTTAAGGGCTCCACCACTAATTTACATCTCTAGTCACTTTTTATCACTTTCAAATTTAAATGTACTACTTAGCACCCTTCTCTGTGGGATGCAATTCTTTGATACTTGATCTGTATTCCATATTAAACTAGCCAGAGCTTTTGTTGTCGATTTCCAAAAGTAACTCAACATTTATCATTCCTGATTTGGTTTCTTTTCACAAAGGGAAAGCTTGAGTCTATGCCAAAGATTTCCAATTATGTCAGTGGAAAAAAGTGGACTTCTAACGTCACTTAGCATTAACAACTTGTTTTGGTTGGGAAGACAGTATACTTACTTGTAAGTATATATCCTCACTGGTTTTATCTGACATGTTAAGAGCACCATCTTTTAATGTCAGAGTACTTGGTTTACTGCTCTCAACAGTATGGCATCTTAACCTATGAAAATCCAAAGGAAACATAACTTCTTAAGAGCTTTAGTGAATTTTTTTATGTAAGTCAAATACAAAAATGAAAAAAATTTAAACATAAGAATCTATGTAACAGAAGTAAAAGACTCACTGTTTTCCCTGAGTTCATCTAAAGTAGCAGCACAATTTACATTTGTCTATTTATCTTCTAGCTGTTGCTTCTCCTTTTTTTCGTTGCACTGGGTTTGGCACATGTATGGCAAATGCTGTACCACTGAGCAACATCCTCAGCCCATTTCTAGCTTTTTAACATATGTACAAAGAGTACAGATGGTGGATTCTGCTTACCATCTCAGGGAATTCAATAGTAATCTACTCTCCAAGTCAGGGGTTGAATCTAGGAACTTCACAATAAAACTGAGCTATACTCAGCTCTTCTTTTTCTTTCTTTTAAGGTTTGAGACAGGGTCTCACTAAATTGCTAAGTTGCTCAGGCTGAGCTTCAACTGAATGCCCTCTTGCCTCAGCGCCTGAGTGCTGGGATTACGGTGTGTGACACCATGCCTGATTCAATGGCAAGTTTTTAATAAGGTATTCAGAGGTCATCCAAATACCTTTACTATTTGAAGGCAGCCACACTTTTTAGATAGTAGACAGTGCTTTTCATGGTCTTTCCAGACCAAACTACCTGGATTTTCTTCTACTATCTAGAAGAAAATAGTGATCTCCTCTTGACAGTTCCAAAGAAAGCATGCCATTAAGAAAAGAGAAAACCAAGACAAAGAAAATAAAGTACCTCATACATAACAAGCATGAAGCATACATAAAACCATCATATGGAGGACATAAGTACTTTACCTTAATTTAGAACACCTTTAATACCAGTCTTTCTTAACCTTTCAGAATTTTCCTTAGCCATGCTTTTGAACGTAAAACTCCACCAAAAAATGTCTCTAGATACCGACAAATCTGGGGGCAAAACTAGAATACTCCAATAAATCATAATTCTGATAAAAAAAGAGAACCAAAGCAAAACAAAACCGCAAAGCAGGCTTCTCTATTCTCCATTTCCTCTCTACTTCTTTTAAGACATTTGTCACAACCTGACACATACATGCACACACATATCTATGAAGGATTTTCTCCTTTTAAATAGCATGTTACATATATTTTTCTGAGAGTAGTTTCTTTTACATAAATATATCACAGATGTCTTCCCATGTCAGAACAAACAGACTTTACTCTTTGGAATGGCTGTCAAGAACTCTTTAGTGCAGATATACACAAATGTCTTTCATTGCTGATTTACTGATGAGCATACAAGTTCTAATTTTTCACTATTATAAACAGTGCTGCAACCAACCCTCTAGTACATGGAGTACTCTTACAGGGGAACTGCTGGGACAGAGGCATATGTATGTCATCTTGACAGATTCAGATTCTTGCCCTGGTCTGCCAGCGAATTTCTGTTATTAGTGACTTCCCGAACAGCTCCAGCTCAATCATCTGAACATCCCCAGAGTCTGGAAGCTGTGAGAAGCGAGGGACGGTGCCTCACTCAGGGAAGCACATTCCTCTCTGATTCTTCTACCACATTCGAACCTGTGAATAAAAAGCTTACCTATGCTCCATCACTTTGTTTCTGGGAACTTCCTTCCAAAACTGAGTCAATTCTGCTGGCCCTGTGCCAGACGACTGCTCCATTTCTGCAGCCATGATCAGAAACCGGTCTTGGGCCGAGACTGTTAAGCCTGTGTTCCAAAAGGGGAATTTAGTATATAAACAGGAACCTTCGCATGGGGCTTGACATGTGGCTTATAGGAAAGGAAGGTATCTTAAACACAGAAAAAGTTCTAAAATTGAGGAACTTGGATTTTTTGAAATTTAGCTGCAATTGGTGTCAGTTTAAGTAATTTTATTCACTTAAAAACAATTGCATTTGACTGATAAAAGGACACCAGAGACCTAGCTGACCATCTCATTTCAGATGTGATAAGACAGATGCCCAGAATAAGTCTTGAGATGACTTGCTCATAACCTCTAGATTCACCTTTGCACTCAGTGGGGGCCGAGGTTCCCACTCTCTACCACACTGGAACGGTCATAAGGGATAACTCACCCCCGTGGGGAGACACAACTATATCAACTGATGCACCCGGGTCACAGCTGCTATTGCTTGGCTTGACTCTGTATTTTTCGGGAGCAGTTGTTCTCACCTGTTTAGAAACACAGTAATCACATCATCTGTGATAACAACCTATATGCTCTTTTGAGGAAATTATTTAAGAATGACTTTCTAAATAATCAGCAGTTAATAATCAACAAAGGATCTACAAAACCACCTTAGTGGCTACTATGGCTTATAGTCAGATGTTCCCACAAAGCCTCTTGAGCTCATAAGTGGGACTTTTGGCAGGTGACTGGCTCATGGATGTTATGATACTAGGTTAATCCACTAACGGATAACTGGGTCAAATGTTGGGAGGTGAAGTCTGAGGGAAGGAGGTGGGTTACTCTGGGCATGGCCTCTCCTCTTCCCTTGCTACCTCCTGCCTGCCACACCATGCCATGAACTCCTCCTCTGCCATGCTTCCCTGCCTTGGAGCCAGCAAATTATGGACTGAAACTGCTACAAATTACAAGCTAAAATAAACCTTTCCTCCTTAGAGATGTGAGCTTTGGGTATTGTGTCTCAGTGATGAGATAGAAACCAAAATAGTGATTATGCATAGAATATGTATTTTTTTTTCACCAACAGCATAAAAAGCAACTTGACCTACCTAAAAAAGTACTTTTTGTTTGTATGTTTTGTGGTACTAGGGGACTGAACTCAGGCCTTCACACTGAGCTACTTCCCCAGCTCTTCTTTGTTTTCATTTTAAGTCAGTCACTCTATGTCAGTTGCTAGGTTCCCTAAGCTGGGCTCCAACTTGCAATTCTCTAGCTTCAGAATTCCAGAGTGTGGGATGCACAAGTGTGCACCACCATGTCTGGTTTAAAAAGATACTTCTTTTATTAAGTCCTTCTGTCACTTAGACTTCCTCTTAAGTAAAAAAAACAAAACAAAACAAAACAAAAAAAAAACAAACTATCAAATATTTACTCTGTCTACCAGTAGGCTGAACGTAATGATGCAAATTCACAAATCCGAATGCACATTATATCATTTGTTACAACAAAGTGCAGAAATTAAAACTGGATGATCGAAGCCTATTCCGAACATCCTAGCTGTTAGGAGATTTAAGAAAGAAATACCTATAACATGGGTGACAGATTCAGTATTGTCATACTTAATATTCAGTAAAAGGTTAATAGTAACCAATATAAACTTAGTTTAGAAAAATATACTTTTGATTTTATAGTTTTCTCTCTCACTGCTGTGATGAATCAAATTATTTATATATAGTAATGAAGAAAGAGTTTTCTTGGGCTTTTGTTAATAAATGTTAAACTTCAGGAAAAATATGGACATTAGTCTATTAGAGCTCATTTAAGCCTGAGATTTAGATCCTATGGGAAATTTTAGAAAAGTTCTCTTGGTTAGAAGTAGAAAGTAGTACACTATGCCTAAAAACACCATAAATAAAAACACTGTACAAGTTCAATCTTTGCACAAGATTATTCAGTTACCAATCTTTCAATTAGAGTATGTACCAAATCATTTCCCATGTCACAATTTCATGCATAATTTATTATATCTTTAAGATATTTACCTTAAATGCTACTACATTTTTAGTTACATTTGTTAACACTAGTAAGGTTTTCTTCTCTCCAGATTCGGTATTTCCAAAATATAATTCTTCTGCTGGGCTAGGTGGTAACAAAAACATAAAGTATTTGTGTTACTCCAAATAAATAACAATGTAATCACTAGTTTGAAAAAGGTTATTTGGTTAATGTTTTGTGCTTATTTGCATAAGAACATTTCACTGAAACATAAGACTACAAAACAATTATAATCTTACTGTTCCAATGCATGCTATTTAAGAAGCCCAATGGTTTTCTCTAAGGTTAAAAGCAAAGTAGGAAAAAACACTAGAGAGAATTAGGAAAATTCTGAATTAATCCTATAATCAACACAATTTTAAACTGCATTTACTTAAACCATTTGGAGTTTATGAATTATAGTCAAAGCAAGACAGGCAGTACTGCTTAAAATTTTTCTAATTATAAACAGATTACCATCAGTCATATTCCTATACACAGACACAGAAGAACATAAAAAATATGATTGTTAAAGATGTACTTAAGTTATGGAGTAATTTTTTACTATACAATGGCTTTTCTAAGTGATACAGGGAAAAAAGAAATGCAGAAATAAGTTTATGGGGAGAACTAAAGGAAGAACTTATCAAATGATAAAATTGGTAGGCCTCAAAATTCAAATTTTACTATCATTGGCCACTGTAATGCTCATGACAACCCCCCCCCATTAAAAGTCTCAAGCAAAGTTTGCATAGTTTCATCACATCAGTCAAATGGTTATCAGGTGTCTCAAAACAATGGGAAGAACGTTTTGGACGCTTTGTTTTAATTACTTAATGAATCTTTTGTTTTTCTGAGACAAAGTCTCATTATGTAATGTATGTACAGGAGCAGCTCTGTGATTCTGTCAGAGGTACAGGTCTAAAACGCAGCCCCAGAAGCTGTCTGTTCCTGCCTAGCTTTCTTCCTTGCTGATATTCTGATCAAACCTCAACAACTATATGGTACACTCTGTGCAACAGGGTCCTCACAAAAACATGGGATGGATAACTTCCAAACTAGAAGAAAGAACCAGAACAAGCAAACAAAAAATAAACTCCAATGGGGGAAAATGGCAAAAAAAAAATTACTGGAAATAAAACCTCTCTCTTTCTTATATATACAAATATAAGTAATTAAAATATATGAAAACAAACACATTTTGTCAATTAGACACAGACTTTAAAAAAGAACTTGGATATACTATTGGTAATCTAATGTTTACATAGGAAGGTTTCAAGCAAAAGGAAAGAAAATACATTGGATTATCACTAATGAGGGCTGGCAGAGCACTATTCATAAAAGAGTGAATAGATTCATCAACTGAAAGCATCACTTAAAAGAAAGTTTTACATCATAATACAAAAAATAATTCTAAATTTCTTGTTTTTTCAGTGCTAGAGATCAAACCCAGGCAAAGTAAACAACTGCTTTACCACTGAGCTACATTTCCAGCCTCCGACACTAAGTCATTTTTTGGACCAAACAGTCTAGCAACAAAAATGAATGCCTACTTTTCTAGTTCCCTTTTGGCTTCTCACAGTGTCACCTCAGGCACCCCTACTTACGTAAATATAAGAAAAATACATCACTCAGATAATTAATATATGAATATTCACTAATAATCTGATGGGTGATGAAGGCCCTTTACACACTAAATGTTATACATGATAAAAAAGTAGTTAGAAATAGCTACTACATCTAGAAACAAAGGTGACTCTTCACATAATCTTTAATTTTTGATTTCTGGTTTTGGAAACAGCACAGAGCTTTTCCCTTTGCAGTGCCCTCAAGGTGATCAAAATATGTAAAAAGAGCACAGTTCATAAAATATTATTACCTGATATGTAATAATGGCCCTTTAAATATACTTAATGGTTTCTTGAAAACTTTCATCTTTGAATCTACTTTCTCATTTTCTTCTGCTTTCATAGTTGAATCAGCTGGGACAACCTAAAGACAAGAAGGAAATGAACAAAATCACAACAGACAAAAGGTAAGTTTTACATTGATAGTTGGACAATGTATTAAGCCAAAAAGTAAACATTATTTGATTCACAAGTTATAATCTGTAATGTAAGTTTTCTTTTATCTAAATGGTATGTTTAGTATATACTACCATGGCTGTGAACATATATTGGACAATCTACTATAAATAGTGCACTATTAAAAATACCACATGGTCTCCTTTCCTTATATTTTTTGGTACTGGGGATCGAACTCACTACCTCGCAATTGCAAGGCACATGCTTATCTGCTGATATAAATCCGCAGCACTCCTTAAAAGTCTTTACATTTCTACTATATTAAAACACATTTATCTATCAAAGCCCTTGAAAGCTTGTAAAAAGAGTAACAGTTAAGTGTTTTTTAAAAAATGAGAGAGGACTCCAGCAAGCTGGTAGTTTGGTGAACAGCAGAAAAAACAGCCTGAGATTTGGTGTCCAAATGCTGGAATATAGCAATGTGAGGAAGAGAAGGAGGGAAGTGGGTCCCCGGGACCCAGCAAGGATCTAAAGCAAAAATTAAAGTCCATGAAGAGATAGAAGGGATTTCAATGAAGGAGGTTGGTAGCAAGCAGTGCTTCCTCCCTAAGCCCTGACTCACTGTATAGGAAGGGTGGCTCAAATCTGCAGATGCGCTGGTGACCCCAAAGGCCTCCAGGGAGAAATGCACCAGTGCAAAGGTGCAGTGGATGCAGCAGACTGCAGTGGCTGGTGACTTTTCTGGGTTTAGACATTCTCCAAGAGAGAGCGATTAACCAGTAGCAATCTTAGACAGGGGCAAATTGAGCTCATAATTCAGAGAAACTGCTGGCTCCATGTAGTGGCTGCCAGTGTCAGGGTCAGGAAGGACCAAGTGTAGGTCAGCAGGAGGTCAGGGAGCCCAGTTCAAGCCAGGAGGAAGCCAGTTCAAGCCAACAGGAGGAACAAAGTGCTGCAGGCTGAACAATTCCAGTGTTAGTCTCACAGCAGAAATCGGCCTGAATTTGAGTGGAACTAAAGGTGCATGTTTGCTGGGATTGTCCATTATCCTACCATAAATCTATGGTTGGCTTTCTGGGATTAATCAACTTGTATCTGGGCTCTGTTTGCCCAATTTATATACCATTGACAGCAGAGACACACCTTGAAGTGGATATTTATTTTTTGTATTTTTTTCTTTTTCTTGTTTTTTGTTTTGTTTTCCTTTTTTCTTGGTTGTCTGTTCTTATTTCTATATGAGTGTGAATATTATTAATAGTTTTTTGTTTTTGTTGTTCTGTTCTTGTCTTTTTTCCTTCTTTTTTCACCTGTCTTCTTCATCAGTTTTCCAAAGTTCACATAATCTTCCTGTGTCTCCCAATCTTGCTTCTAATCTCTTCCTTTTCTTTTATTTCACTATTTTTTTCCTCAAACCTTTTAAATTTTTTCCCGAGGGTAAAATAGGCATATTGAGGGCATATTTACTATGTATAATTTTCTGGTTTTAGATTTTGTTATATAACCACAAAGAGAGTTCACATGGCTAAAGGTAGCAAATCAATAGTTACCACAGTTTGTCATTTTCTAGGCTGTGTTTAATGCCACTTTTACTGCTGATTATATTACTTCAGTTCTAATCTACTACTGTTCTAATCAATTATATTTCCTGATATGCCAAGACTGAGATATTCTAAGTATCAATACTTTCCTTTTCCTAAGTAAACAATACTATAGGCCAGTGCTAAAGAACCAGGGAGTAGGCCAAACAGGCAGCAACTTCTTATGGTCAATTATTCAAGGTATAGAATCTTGTAACAGACTCAATCTAAAGGCCACCTACACCTGGAAGACATCTCTGAGAAGTACTGGTTTCCTAAGGGTTCTAAATACTAGCAATAAAGCCACTTGCCATAAGCAATATACAAGCATAAACCCAGGAATTAAACTTAAAAAAGATAGAAAATGAGAAGATATGTCATCAAGATGCAACCTGAGACTTCCATCTCATCAAACAAAAACCCAGGGCGCTATGAGGTAGAACAATTCAAAAGTTACCCAACTAGGCTTTCTGAAGTGGGAACAGAACAAAGCAGATGAATGAGGGTCTAGAAAAAAATCAGATCAGAAATAATTCCTCATATGACCATAATGAAAGACTTGGTTCGTGACCCCAGAGCAGATACAGACAAAAAAATGGAGCTTAGGGAATGGGGATTTAGCTCAGTGGTATAAGCACTTTCCTGGCAAGTGCAAGGTTGTGAATTCAATCATGGGCAACAAAAAAAAATGGAGCTCAGAAAAATGATGGAAATCATTAATGCCCAACATTGGAAAGAAACAGAGTCCATGACATTCAAACAGATATCCAAGAAATTTAAAAAAATCCGTTGAAAGTATACACAGCAGAATCAACCAATGTGAGGACAGAATATGAGATATAGAAGACAACTGCAGTTAGCAATCATGGAAAGACAGATTTCTTAAAAATAACAAAGGTTCATGAAAAATCAATTTAACAGCTGCTAGATGATACAAAGAATAATAACAAGATGATTAAAGTTAATTAAAAAAAGCAGGATAGAGTGTAAACATAAAAAACCTGTTGACAGAAGTAATAGCAGAAAATTTCCCAAGCATAGAAAAAGAATTTGACATATGGATAAGTGAGACATAGATAACTCAAATTAGCCATGATTAAAAAACAAGTACGCCAAGGTTGTAATAATGAAGATTTCAGAAATCAACAAAAGAACAGAATATTAAAAACTGTTAGAGAAAATAAAGAAATCATTATAAAGGAAAGGCCACCAGAATCACAGCAGATTTCTCAACACACACTTTAAGTCAAGAAGAGCTTCAAGGGAAATATTTCAAGCCCTAAAAAAACCCCCTTCAACAAGATTGAAAGAATCAGTGAATCAAAGACTTGATTCTTTGAAATAAATAAAATTGACAAATCCTTAGCCAATTGTATCAAAAAAGGAAGGAAAAGACTCAAATCCATGGTATTAGGAATAAAAAGGGTAAAATCACAACAGATCCTATATAAATCCAAAAGATCAACAGTATGTATTCTAATCATATGAAAACACAGAAGAAATAGACAGACTCCTAGACACTTAATTACCAAAGCTGAATCAAGAAGATAAAAATATCTAAACACACCAACATCCATCACTGAAATTGAAGCTATAATTAAAAATCTAACAACAAAGAAAAGTCAAGGCCCTGACAGAGTCACTGTTGAATTCTGTGAGAAGCATAGAGAAGACCTAATTCTCCAAATCTTTAATGAAATTGAAAGGGAAGTAATAGTCCCAAATTCATTCCTGGAGGCAAGCATGATTCTGACACCAAATCCAGAGAAGGACTCAACCAAAAAAGAGAATTACAGGCCAATCTCCCTACTGAATACAGACGTAAAAATCCTCAGCAAATAGAATGCAGTAGATCATCAAGAACATTATACTAAACAATCAAGTAGGACTCATCCCAGGGATGCAGGCATGGTTCAACATACACAAATCAATAAATGTAATACATCATAGTAAGAGAAAAACCATATGATCATCTCAAGAGATGCAGAAAACATTTGACAAAATCCAACACTCATTGTTGATAAACACCCCATAGCAAATTGGAATAGATGGTCTTTATTTGTCAACATTATACTAAATGGATAAAAACTGAAAGCTTTCACTCTAAAATCAGGAATAAGACAAGGAAGTACACTATTGCCACTCTTATTCAATGTAGTTCAGGACACAGTAGCCAGAGTAATTAGACAAGAGATAGAAATAAAAGGAATAAGGATAGGAAAGGAAGAAGTTAAATTATTATTTGCAGATGACAAGACATTCTACATAAAAGAGCCCAAAAACTCCATCAAAAGACTTCTAAATTCAGTATTGTAGTTGGTTACAAAGTCAATAATTAAAAATCAATAGCATTCCTGTACACAAATGACAAACTCAATGAGGGAGAGATAAATTAGGGAAAAAACACTTTTCACAACAGCATCCAAAAAAATAAATATTGAGGAATGAATCTAATGAATGAAATAAAAGACTTTCACACTGAAAACCATAGTACCATGAAAAAGGAGATCAAATAGAATACCAGAAAATGGAAAACTATCTTTTTGTTCTTAGGTTGGAAAAAAACAATATAGTGAAAATGGGCATACTTCCAAAATTGCTATATAGATTTAATGCATTCCCGATCAAAATACCCATAGCGTATCGCACAGAATTAGAATAATACTAAAATTCTTTGAAAACCAGAAAAGTCCTAGAATAGCAAGATCAATTTTGGGCAACAAAAGTAAGAGTGGAGGTGTCATAATTCCTGACCTGAAAGTATACTGCAAAGCTATTGTGATAAAAACAGAATGGTACTGTGTTGGGGATCACAAACTCAAAATGACTATTTTTATGTTTTCCTAAGGGATGAATGAATGGAGGCGTGGGATTCTTGGTATCATCCTTCTGAGATTTCCCATTATTCCTTTGGGGATGGGTCATCCTTTCCCATCTACTAAGAATACTAAGAATAAAGACGCTCCAGGGCAAGCTCCTTATTAGTTAAAGATTACCACTGCACTCTGAGTTATCAACAGTCCCCTCTTCAATCAAAAAAAGCTGAAATTTTGGCCGCCTCATGGCGTTTTGTTCTCTGTGAACAACTGGCCATCCCAGATCCCCACAGCTTGCTATCTGTCTTTTGTTCTTTTTGTCTTGCATATTCTGTAATACCTCACAGAAGAGTGGAGGATCACTGTAGGGGACACTGATAGTACTGGCAAAAAACAGACCTGAAGATCAATGGAATAGATTACAAGATGCAGGAACAACTCCAAACATAATCAGACACCTTATCTCTGACAAGGGGGCTAAACATATTCACTGGAAGAAAGCTTCTTTAAAAATGGTGCTAGAAAAACTGGTTTTCCACATGCCAAAGGTTAAAACTAGACCCACATCTCTCACCATGGTCTAAGCAAAAATAAAAATTGATCAAAGAACTAAATATTAAAACTGAAACACTAAATCTGCTGAAAGAGAGACTATAGGAAGAATTCTTGAAGACACTGGTATAGGCAAGCCTTTAAGAACAAAAGCCTGAATGAACAGAAAATACAACAAAGAATCGACAACTGGGATCTCATTAAACACCTTTTGCACAGCAAAAGAAACTATCAACAGAGTGAAGGGTCAACTCACAGTTAGAAAAAATTTTACCAGCTGTTCCTCAAAGGACTAATGTCTAGAATATATAAAAAACTAAAAAAAAAAAAATCAGACCCACCAAATTTAAAACCCAACCCAAAAATGGGTATCTGAAGTGAACAGATACTTCCCAGATGAGTAAGTAGAAATGGCAAATAAATACATGAAAGAATATGTGACGTCACTGGTCGATGTGATGCAAAGTAAAACAATGGTGACATTCTATCTCACTCCAGAAAGAATGGCAATTATCAAGAAATCAAATGCTGGTGGGCTGTGGGGGAAAAAGTACCCTTCTCCACCGTTGGTAGGAGTGTAGACAGGTTCAGCCATCGTAGAAATTAGTATGGTGATTCCTCAAAAATCTAAAACTAGAGGTCTCATTTGAGCCAGGTATTCCTCTTGATGCTATCTTTCTGAAAGATTTAAAATCATCATATCATAGTGATATAAACATCATGTTTACAGCAGTACAGTTTATAATAGCTAAATCTTAGAAATAGCCCAAATGCCCATCAACTGATGAATGAATAGATGTGGGTTTTTTTATATGACAGAGTGCTATTTTGCCATAAAGAAGGATAATACAGACATTTCTAGGTAAATGGAGGCACCATGAAACTATGCTATTAATTGAGATTTATCAGACAAATGTGCAAATACCACATTACCTGTCTAGTGTGAGAAATCAAATGTACAAATAAGGATGAAAATGTACAACAGATATATGGAAATGGGATGAAAATATTCAAGTGAGAAACAGAACAAGGGTGGGAGCAGGGGGCAAGTAAAGAAGAGACAAGCTAAATAAGGAAGAAAAGGGGTTAATAGCGAAGGGAGGCAAATGGGAAAAAAGAGAAATTAAGATATGCCATGCACAGAACAAATTTCCTATAAATGTTACCATTACTTATATCTAAAATGTTCCAAGAAAATTTAAAAAAATGGCCTAGAGGTTGAGTAACAGTGGCACATACTATAATCCCAGCTGCATGTGAGGTCAAGGCAGGAGAATCACAAGTTTGAGGGCAGTCTGTGTAACTTAGAGACCCTGTCTCAAATTAAAGAGAAAAAAAAATAGCCAGGAACATGGTACAGTGCTTGCCTAGCGTATGTGAGGCTTCCACTTAAATTCTTAGCACTACTAGAAAATGAAAAAAGGTATGATTTTTTTTTATTTTGGTACCAGCGATCAAACTCATGGCCTCACACTTGCCAGGCAGGCACTTATGCCACTGAGCTAAATCCCTGGCTAAGGTATGATTTTAAATTAATCAGTTTATTTTTTATCTTAGACAAATAAAAATGTAAAACAATTCCTTCTTTTCAGGTGCATTCTACCAGTTTTATAGAAAGCATGGGCTCAGCATTCTATACATTGAAGGTGGTGCTACCAATCAACTCAACTCATCCTTCTTTCATTTTACAAAGATACAGAAAGGCAGCATGTTAAGTGAATTATACAAAATCACACAGCTAGCTATGGTAGAACTGAGGCTAGACTACAGATTTTGATCTAATTCATAAAATTACCTTTTTTGGAAGAGTTGCCTGTTCCTCATTAGAAACTGTCTCCAAAGTTTCTTTACCGTCACTTTCTATGTCTTCTCTACTGGATGTCTCATCCTCACTGGCAACAGGCCCATTTTCACACAGTGGCGTCTGGAAGTCATCATCAACCAGGGGTGGGTAGGTATACTTGAAAGGGTCCTAAAAGAAAAAGATTTCATGTCAGCCTGCAAAACGTTCAGTGGAAAAGTAATTCTCTGATAACAGCTTTAAAATTCATTACTTTGGCCAAGTCATAAAGAAGGATAAACTTAAGACATTTATCGCAAAATGGATGGAACTGGAGGCCATATTCTTAAGTGAAATAAATTGGACACAAATGAGTAAACATTTCATTTTTCTGATGTGAGAAATTGAAAGCATAAGAACCAAAATGTATAACAGGTATTGTGAAATAGGAAGACACTGTTCAGAAGGAAAGGGGAACTAGGACGAGGGGAAAAGGAAGGAAGGGAAAAGAAAAAAATGAGAAAAGAAGGAAAAAATGGAAACAAAGTTTTGTAAAAAAGAGGAAGAGGAGTTGAAAAGAGGACAGGGAAATGGGAAAAAGAGAGGAATCAATACATGTCATGTATAGGTACAAATTCTCTATGATGAATGTGGTCATTATGTGTATCTAAACTGTTCTAATAAAATTAATAAAAGAGAAAACCAGACTTAACTAGGTAGTGAAATTTAAAATACAGAAGCATTTCAAACCAGAAAGTGAAAGAGCAATAAGCATTGTGAGCTACTCACAAGCTGTATGTCTAAAAAAATCAATTTAGATCTTAAATTTAGCTCACTCTTTACACCAGAAAGAATTTCAGATGGACAAAAACTTGAAATGTCCCTGTTTGTGTTTTTTCAACCATGAAAAGTACTGGAACAAAACAGAAGAGGATTAAAAACAATGAACAAACACATCTTAAGAACGCACGGCCTTTCTACATGGCACAAAACCTAGAAAAGCACAAAAATACCAATAATGGGCTGGAGATGCATCTTAGTGGTTCAGAGTTTGCCTACCATGCACAAGGCCCTGGGTTCAATCCTTAGCACTGAAAAACCTAACAAAACAAAAAACTCAACCAATCAACTAACCAAAAAGCTAAAAACAAGCATAGTTTTCCCCCTTTTTAAAGGGGTCACAACTAGAAAAATATGTACCACACATAACAGAAACAAAGATATTTTTTATTAAAAAAAATCAAGAGGAAAAGGAATAAGAACCCACCAGAAAAAGGGGTTAGAAAGGATGGTACAGGCCTCATATAAAAAGAAGAGATGTCTTTTAAATCATAATAAAGAGTTTAATAAAGAAATGAAAATTAATGAATATTTTTCATCTGAGACAGGCAAAGATTACAAAAACGAGAACATGTGGTACTGGCAAGGAAATACAGCTTAAGTGTTTCCACACTTTATTGGTAAGTATTTGGAAACGGCTACCAAAACTAATCATTAAATATACCCATTCACATAATGACTTTACTTCTAGACATGTAGTTGTTGTACTTATATACCAAGTGGTATTTACAAGATTATGGCAGAAGATCATAAAACAAGAAATGACCCTTCAAAAGAAGAATGTGTTAAAAAGCTAATAATCTTACCATTTTGCATACAGTCCTCAAAATATATCACCAGCAAAAGAAAAGTGGAAATAGCCTTCTTTATACATAAAAATCACTTTTACTAAATACTACCCAAGATAGATAAATTATTAAAAACAACATGTCAAAATCAGTACTGTGATTTTTAGATATTATACTTAGTACTATAAACAAATGTAGTATCTAAAATGAACGGTACAACGGTATGTCAGTTTACAAACTTAACTCTTTCCATGATTCTGGTTGCAAATCAAAATAGACTAGAACTGAATCAAATTTGCTCATTAGGTCAACATTGAATCTAATCATTCAACTTGATTTGGTTCTTGGCCAAATTGATTTGCGACTAGAACCGTAGAAAGAATCAAGCTAGTGAATGGGACTATATTGGTTTTCTAGGTTAAAATGTAAAATATAAAGCCTGGAATAGGAAAGCAAAAGATTCTAATCAAAGCAAACAGGAGGACATACCAAAACTTTTTATTGTACAGTCCTTGGTTCTCATTAAACACAACTTTTACCAACAGAAAGTATACAAAGTGGACTGTACAAATTAAGTAAGTGAACTATGATGAAGTTAACCGATAACATACCAAATCTGTAGGTTTTAGAGTTTATAAAAAGGTCACTGTCAAGATAGGTATCATTGTTATATCATTAAAAATTTAGCATGCACCCACTTACTCCAAACTGCCTTATCTTTAAGAATTAAAAATCCATTTAAAAAATCTTGAATGCTGAAAACACCTTAGTGGCTGAAACTTGTTCAATAGAAAATTAAAAGAAAAACCAAAGACACCATAAAAAATTCAGGAGGTTATAGGTCATGTGACACTTGAATACTATGTAGCCATGAACGAAAGCAAGAAAGCTTACAACATACTGATTTAGAATGATATTTAGGGCATGATGTTAAGAAAAAAAGCAAGATTAATAGTGTATAAATACACTGTTCAAAGGTTCCAGGAGAAAGGAAGACTCATGTATACTTACTGCTTATATATGCTATACAATCCTCTAGAAATTATTGTAAGACATACATCTAGGGGAGAGAAAAGGGTGGCTGGGCTAAGAGTATGAGGAAACATTTTACTAAAAACTTGTTTCTGAATACTCTCCTGAATACACAATGCTCTTCAGTTTAGAACCACATAAACATATTATGCACCCAACACTAAAGATAACTTTAGAATTTAAGTGAAACATATCTGTGTCACCGCTTTTCTTTTTTCCTTGGAAGAATACAGTCTTATATACTGTTAGCCTGAATTATTTCATAAACACATTTCAAGGACTATACTTACAGTTCCACCCATGTGTGGAGGCAGGTATTCTACACTGACATAGTCTTGGACTTCATTTTTAGTTGCAAATTTCAACAGACTCACTGCTTCTGGGCCAAGCCAGCCTTTCACAACTTTGAAAGCAGCTGAAGGAAAAAGTCACATCTTTAAAATTCTTTTCATTTTCTTTATTAATTACTTTTTTGTATGTGCTAACCCAGGTCTTGCTGTGACTATCCCTTATAGGTTTCAAATGTTCCATGAAGATTTAGTTACCAGGATGATTTTTAGGAAACTTATCAGGGTTTTGAGCTCTGAATACATCCATCAATAATCTAAATTACTAAGATTTCTAGCTCTCTTAATCAAACTGTCCCATGACCTAGGGAAGACACGCATACTCTATGAACAGCCTTACGGTTCTGATAAACACTCAATGGGAAAAGCCTTCCTCAAGGAAAAGTCAGGAAGAGAAGGGAGTAGCCCTCAGTAGGGGTGTGAACTAGACCCACATTTTCTTCCTAACTCTAAACTGCCTTTTTTCCAGGGCCTGTGGTTTAATAACTGTGATGAACTTACAGAAGCTACAAGAAAAAACTGTTATCAGATGCAGCTGTTTGGTAATTACAGTCTTGTTCTCATGCCATTTCTTAAGTATGCTTCATTTTTTAAACCTCATTTCTAATGTGACACTCAAAAGCCCATGTTAAAGCAACTAAAAGTAGAATTAGATATGCAAAAGTGTCAAAAGAATAAAACAGAAAATAAGAAAGGCATTAGAACCATTAAATAGCAGCTCAGAAAAGTACATTTTTACTTTGGCTCACTGGGTTCAAGTGTGTTTTTATTTTTTAAATAATATTTAGATTTTCATTAATTTCAATTTTAAAAGCGTGTGAGTTGACAGGTTTGAAGTTTTGCTGCTAGAATTAAATAATGTGCTAAATATGATTTTTAAAACAGCTTTCAGATATAATTTACAAATGATGTTAGTTGTGGGTTTTCACAGATGCCCTTTATCAGGCTCAGCAAGTTCTCTGCCATGAAGTGAATTAGCCTCAGAGTCCTATGCTGTCAGCTTCCTAGAAGTAATCTTCATGTCTTCTAGGAATGTCTATATTTGCTTGGGGGGCCTGGATCACGCTGGGTCAAAATATTGAGGGTGAGAGCTGGCTATGGAGGGAAGACTGATTTGTGATTTAGGTTTAGGGGCTTTGGGTAACCGACACTAAGATATACTGGAGACAAATCAATTAGGAGGGTGTCAATCAAGTTCACATAATACTTCTTGTTCCTGGTCTATTAAGTACTTTTACTATACCAGGCTACTAGATTTTCTCAAATGCTTTATTGGTGTCCATTGAGATAGATGATCACGTAATTTTCCTTCTTTGTCCTATGAATACAGCAGCTTACAGGTTTTCATATGTTGAAACAACTTTACATTCTTGAGTAAATCCCACTTGGTTGTAGTATACAAAGCTTTTATATTCTGCTGAATTCACTTTGCTAGTACTTTCTGAGAGCTGGTGCAGCTATATTCATATGGGTTCAGATCTATAAGTATGTACTGTACTTTACTTTTTCTATGTTTGGAATTGGGACTGTATTTTCCTCACAGAATGAGTTGGGAAGTATTCCTCCTCATTTATTTTTTATAACTGTTTACAAAGGATTACTATTAATTTTTCTCTAATTCACAGAAGTTACTAGGGAAGCCATCTGAGGCTGAGCTTTTCTTTGTCAGATGCTTTGCCATTACTAACTCAATTCTGCTATACTTTCATTCTGACTCTTTTGAGGACGTGTCAATAGTTGGTGAATTTGTAAGAACTTATCCAGTTCACAGGTTTTCTAATTTCTTGGCATATATTTGTTCACAGCACTCACTTATAATCTTTTTTTACTTCTTTAAAGTCAGTACTGATGTGTGTTTTAATTCCAGATTTTATTAATTTAAGTTTGTTTTATATCAGTTTAGGTACATGTTTGCCAATTGTATTGAAGTTTTCAAAGAATCAAATTTTACTCGTTGATTTTTCCCTATTGTTTTCTATGTGACAAATGCCTCTTAAAAACACCAATGACAATTAATGCACATTCAGAGAATAACATTAAATTTACAATATCTCTGAAGTTGGTAAAATATTTGTCAATGGTTTTTTTCAAAGCTATCTCACCTATGACTGTCAAAAAGACCATGTGAATACAATGATTTGGAGTGAATGTTACATTCATCTCGCTTTCATCCTCAACACTTGAAGTTGTTGAGAAAATCTAGCTAAGACCTGTGTTCTGTGACATATTCTATATGTGGGTTGATATATTGAGAGTTTTCATTATAGTTTAAGTAAAATGGCTGCATATTTTGAGGCTGTTTTCAGGAAATATTAGTGAATAATCCCAGAGTCTGTGGGACAGAACATTAGCCTCATTTGCTTAGGACCAGTCTAGCTCCAGTCTCTTAAAGGTGTACACCAAAGACAATATAAACATTTCTTTAAACAGCTATAGTAATAAGGCTAAGCTGGCACAGAAAAAGCAAATCAGACATTTTATTTTAGAAGAATATAATACACTTACCATTCATTATCCAAGGCATATCAAAGATCACCATTTTTGCTGAAAGATAAATAAATTTAACTGAACGTGATTTATACCTTTATACTATCACTTATATTTAGCTTAGAAAAACCAGTAACTTAAATGTATCTAAAAACCAACTCAATTGACTAAGCCCTAATTTAGTGATGCGTGCGTGGTGCCAGGAATGTACTAATACCTCACAGTGTTGATGGGCCTGCCCTGGAAGAAGACTTGTGTGAAATTAATAAAGCACTGTTCCAGTCCTTTGGCAAACAGCCTGTTTCTTTGTTCTTTTATTGCTTTCATTGTTTACAAAAAGGTACAAAAGAAAATAGATAAATGGGTAAGTGGAGTCTCTGGATAGGCTATGTCATATTAGTGCTGACAGGGACAGAAATTCCCTGTCATGTGTTTTTCATATATAATTCACAGCTGCAATTAAAATTTTCTAGAGATTTTACTGTTAAACCAGTATCACAGTTATCCTTTTCCCTATTAATAAATTATTATGCTTTAAGAAAAAAATGCTTTTACTTAATATTATAAGTTTCAGGAAGCCAATAATTCCAAAGCGTATGGGAATATTATTTACATACTGAATTGAAGATATTAAACAGTCTTATTAACAACTGTGAGAAAGACCAAGAAGCCACAAAAGAGATTTCTGATATCCAACTCAGTCTTCTATTAAATGAATCAATATGCAACTGTACTCTTCCCTGAATAGAGAATCTCTTAGGTTGGTTATGTTAATGTAGTTCAAGTAAACTACATACGAAAGAACACAAGTTATCCGAAAAGAGAAGCGTGGTGCTTAAATTCCATCTTCACCTGATATATACTTAAACTATGGCAGTTGTATTTCATGACAGATTTTGAGGAATAATCAATTTAAGATTCCACAAAATTGAGTACATAAAAAAACTACATTATGTTGGTAGAACATATATATGCGCACATTATCCGTAGTTAACTTAAATGAACCATGAATACTTAAGACAACAAATTTATTAATAACTTTATCAAAAGAATCTTGTCTATTATAAAATAATACTTATATTATTTCTAAGTCACTGCACAAACTCCTTTGAACAGGTTGATAGTAATAGTTTTGTCAATAAGAGGAACCACTAGTAATAATTAGTGATTCCCTATTAAAACTCTGACTAGCACTGATCAGCAAGTATTGCTGAATTAAGATACAACCTACATACAGGAAAAACTTATAAGGAACAACAGATCTCACAGGGTTTGATCATTCTGTTTATCTAAGACCATTCACAAATAATCTCTGTGAAGACATGTGTCACTATTGCTTTTTTCTGTTCCTCACTTCACATCAACAGTAATATAAAAGCATGGCAAAGGAAGGTAATTTAGGGACTTTATGCTTTGGTATTACCTGAGTCATGAGTCTCATACACCTTAATTGGGGTATTCATCAGGACTATGTCCAGGCAGATCTGTGAATTTCCTACATATGTAGGTTGGTAGATTTTTTTCCATCACATAAATCCAACAAAAATTCAAATGTCGTATCTTTCCGTGAAGCTATTTTCTGATAATTCCCAAATAGCAACTAGTAATACAATGTACTTTGGTATCATGTATTGTCCAATGTCTTTTACCAATATTGCTTATTCTTGCATGTGAAAAGTTCCATATAATACTATTTTAAATGAATTTTTAAGTTGGAAATCAGTAATTATGGGATAATCTTGTAAATAAATGTATGCCTGTATCTACCTATATATGTGTTACAGGGTTCCATACATACAGATCAAGTTAAAGTGTAAAACTTCAAAGGAAATGATTACTTGTGAAAAAATTTTCTTTCTCTAGTAACACACTTAAAACTTCATCATAAAACAATATTTTAGCTATAAAAGACTATAAAAATGTAAAGCTCCACAATCCTCAGACATTGTCTACAGTTTAATTTTTATAAAGAAGTAAGTTACTTACAGAGGTATTTAGGGTAGTAAACCTTAAAGCAGTTGATGATAAAGCGTACAAATTCCATGTCCTAAAATAAAGATTAAATCTTTAAGACTGCTCACATTAGAGGACTTGAAACTGCACATTTCTAAAGGTGATAAACTATTAAATACAATTAAGTATAAGTTCTTAAAATATAAGCTCATATATAAATGTCTATATTTTTAAGGATTAAGGCAATACATTATTAATCAATTTGTAATATTCAGTTCTAAAATTCAGATAAGGAAATCAGATTCTTAGCCATGTTTTAAAATTATTGCCTCAAACTAGTTAGCACTTCAGACTGCTAAGGCAACAAGCTGTGGATTTAAAAGCAATCTCTACAGAAAAATTCTAAAAATCTATTGAACTAACACATTATTGCAGCAAGTATGCATAGAGTTTAAAACCTGACTACTTGGAGTAATAGTATGTGTATCTAAACTCCAGTACAGTATTTACTTTCTAAACCTAACTTTTAGGCCTCAATAAATATGTTCAATAAAATATACAAGTTAATCTTATCACACTGAACTGCTGTGTTTACTTTACTTCTGATCACATTGACCTGCTCTATCTACTTTACTTCTGGCTTCTTGCCCTTTATTCAGGAATCTCAAATTAGATCTTTAGCTGTACTCAGGGTTGTTTCATTGAGTCTAATTTCTAGGAGACTTTATAAATATAGTTATCCTGTTAGTTCTAATGCTTTGAAAATAGTAACAGGAAATTGGGTCATTAGGGATATTATTCACATTTCGTTTTGTATTACTTCATTGTCATAGGCTGTCTCATTAATCCTGATCAGCCACCTTATAAAGGCTGCTGGATGAAAGACATAAGCAGGCAAAGCAAAATCTTGCACACCCACTGAAATGTGGGTTGCTCTAGACATGAGCAGCTATAAAGTCACGCCTGACATATGAGTTACAGCAGCTTTAACTGCAGTAAACTAAAATTAAGTGTGCTTACCTGTCTTAAGGATTTATTATGGGAAAAATCCTAGTGTGTAATAATACTGTACAAATTATTAGATGCACTGTGTACAGTTCTCTAATTGGTAGTTAAGTAAGAGTCAAAGAAAATAACTAAGAATGAGTACTAACCCTGTTCATGAAATCCTGAGTTACTGCTAATTTGGGTGGACTTGATAGGATGAAGCTGGTTATTTCCATGTTCTAAGAACATGAGAATGCTTTAATCTTCTAGCAACAAAAGAATGCTCTGCATTCTAAGAGTGCTTCTGGTTTTGAATGTATTAGCAATTAATCATGTAAAATATCCTTCTTTTGAGAACTCAAGAAAGACTTTTCTTCTGATTCAACTGTCAGAAATGAACATTTCTCCTAAAACACTGGTTTTAAAAAATGGCTACTATATAATTTTAAATGATTCTATTTCTTTCATGCAGGTAGTCAAACTGGTAGCCTATGCTAACAAATGATTTGCTTTTGTTTGGCCTTGTAATTCTACATATATCTTTACAAGCTGACTTAAATTCTTTGTGAATCATGAAAGGGTCATATATAAAAATAAATTTCCCACTAAGATTAAAGTAAGTTAAAACAATAATGACTGAAATATTTAGTAATACAAATACTTCATTTACCTATTAAACATGATGAGATAGCATAAAAAGCCTGAAAAGTACAGCTCAAGTCAATTTTCTAACCCTTTCTTGGTAACAGAAAACATTAGCATTTATTTTTCATGGTTCTGGGTTACTAAATAAGAGGCTCACTATTCAAAGGACAAGAGAAGTATGATTTACATTTACTCATCTAGGTAATTCGATTATATTTTGAACATAAAATATTCTATAATTTAAAGCCCATTCATGTGGAAACTAGGTTGGAAAAAACCATGGCACTAGATTCTTAAAAAGCAAAGAGAAATAGAAACATGAAAATAGAACCTGTGGTTTCATTACCCCCAAAGCTTCTTAATAGTTTTTTTCTAGCCTGTTTTTTATTTAAGTCTAATGTTTGCTTTTGGGGGCAGGGGCTATAGCCTTTTTCATTAAAAGTATTGTTTAATATTCCCACAAATTCTTTATAAACATTTTCCATAGCTACATATATACTATCAACTAGAATATCATAATTTAGCATTTTATCATAAAGGATGTTTGTTTTTCCTAATTTTTCATATTTTAAATGACATTCTGAAAAACGTTTTGGTGTGCAATGCATTTTCTGTCTTCAGGATTTTTTCTTTAGGTTTCCAACAGTTAGTTACTAAGAAAATAGGATAAGTACCAACATTTTTCTTAACATACTGTTCCAAATGGATTTCCAGGATTTCAGTAGATCTCTGAGTAGGTCTACAAATGCCACTTCATTGCTACCAGACTTAGCCATTGTTTAAACATGAAGAATCAACAGTTAGAAAAAAATGAACCAACTGATCTCAGTTGCTGCTAAAGGGTTTATAGTTACCACTAAGAACAAAAAGCCCAAATTAAAGACTATTTTGATAATTTTTCTTTTTGAGATGGTATCTTACTATGTTGCCCAGGCTGGCCTAGAACTCTTGGGCTCCCTGCTGGAGCCTCCCAAGTAGTTGACAGTAGGTGTATGCCATTACACTTGACTACTTGACTTTTTTTTTTTCAGACAGAGTCTCACTACGTATAGCTCAGGCTGGCCTGAAATTCATAGTGATCTGCCTACCTCAGCTTTCTGAATGTTTAGATTATAGGAATGTGCCACTTTGTTTAGTGACTCACTTATTTTTTGAGGTTGGCAAAATTACCTAAAGAAAACAAATATCCAAAGCCAGCCAAATCAAACAGAAAACAAACTCAAATAAGCAAATAAGGTTAGCCAATAGAATCATAAAATGCCATATGTGCACATACAAAAATCTTATATTGTAAAACACGGTATAAATGTAATGTCATAAAGACCATGCATGACTTTTCTCAGTATATACTGTGTTCTTCTGTGCCAGGCACAGGGGTGGTTACTGTAGGATATGTCTTGGTAGAAAAGCTCACTGTTACATCATTGCATGCCCTGCCAGCTTTGACATCCTACCGCACCACCCTGCACATAAGATACGGAATATTTTCAGGAAATCTAATATGAATATGAAATACTAAAGCAAATTTAATTGTCTGCAAACCAAATTCCATGATTGACTTCATACTGTAAGAAAAAAAAAAATATATATATATATATATATCTCCCAAATCTAAGTTAGTTAGCTGGCAGGGAAGACAGAAGAGGGAGGAAGCCAGGATAAACAATGATTTAGAATTAATAAGAAATACTTACTATGGTATTTAGACCAGCTTCGGACAGGTCAAACATCACCGTGATAGGTTTCCCATTTTCTCTCTTAGCATAACGTTCCAACCAAAATACTATAAGCTTCTTTTTATCCATTATGGTTTTCTGGTCTTTTATATGATATTTCGCCCTGATCCAGACTTTAAGCAGGACAAAAGATAAAAATTAGAACAAGTTTTAGAGTATTTTATTATACATATATAGCCTTTCGCTTGACATGTTTCTTCACTTATAATTTATTTTGTTTCATAGATTTAAAAAATTCTTCTTTCTTTTAAATGAGAAATACCTACACTTGAGACCTTCAAATTAAAGAGTAGCAGAGTTAAACTAGTTTTCTTTCCTTTGGGAAATACAAAGACTTCACTTTTAAGTAAGGAGAAAAATAACATACAGGTGAGCAAACACTATTTGGCAATAACCTAAAAGTGCTCCACAATGAGCTGAAAAAGAAAGCCAATGGTTCTGTCAAACACTAGAATACCATGTTCATCCTACAGGAAAGGCACTGCATGGAAGCTGGGCATGTGAGAAGAGAACTGCAAACCCTTCAGGTGGTGGCAACAGCCACAAGATGTGGTAAGTGGGGATAAAAGGTGCTAAACAGAGATAGGCCAGGCTTGAGGAACTTGGAAATGGCTAAGGCATTTTGATTTTCCTATTTCAAAACACCTCTTGGACAGGTGGAGGGAGGGTAGAGTGGAAGAAGGGGCGAATGCAGCCTAATAGGCTACAGTATGGGAAGGGACTAAGAACCAAGAATTGAGTGGTACTTAAGCCTAGAACTAAGGAAGTGGCTCCTAGTAACAGAAAGGAGCCAATTTGAGGCTGTAGTAGAGGCAGGGGCAACAAATGGGCAGTTCACAAAGAGGGCAAGTGAGTGGTAAAATGTTGAAGGTCAGATGGGGGTTTTGTTGAAGGCAGCTTCAGCTGCCTCAGCTCAGACACAATAAAGTAATACCAGCAGGTGGGCATGTGGGTATATGCACGTGGTCTGGGAAGTGTGTAAGACACTCACTGTATTTAGGGAGGAGGCTGAAGCTGCCAGTGTGCTTGAGATGACTTAAGGAGACAGCATCAGCTGGAAAGCAAAAGAGGTCAAGAAAGGAATGAAGCCTGGGAAACACGGTTTAGGGAGAGGTGACACAAGAGTTATAAGAAAGATTGGAAAGTATGAGGTGGTGATAAAAAAGAATATACAAAGAGAATATTGCCAAAATATAGCCCAGATCACAAGCTTCAAAAAAGGCAAGCAAGATGAGCACAGGGTGTGTGTTTAGTCCAGGCTTCAAAAGTGCCTGCCAAGACCCACACTTGCTATGAAGGTAAGCTGGACTCTGGGCATTCAGGAAAGGAGGACAACAAGAGAGTCATCTGAACAACCAAAATGGCTGTTATTGTTCCTCTAGTTATTATAGTTCTTTTAGAAAAAGTTAAGGGGAGAAGATTATGGGAGACATGGGTTGAGTCCATTTAGCAACCTTTTGTGATTTCCAAAAAGATTCTCCATAAAAACACTAGGTAAAATAGTGACACTACATAGTTAAATCAGAAAGAAGACAATGACTGTAAATCAAGTTATTTAGCTCTGTTACAGTATTTGCTTTTATCACATACTTGTAAAAACTACTGATATGTGACACCTTGTAAAGACAGCCCTAATGATACTTAACTGCACAGAGCTTGCCATATGCTACATGTGGAGAAAGTTCTGATAATTATTAATTCAACTGAGACAAATACCCACATCTAAAAATCTTGAAAAGCCAGTGCATAAATTAAATATACTTACATAATTTGTTTCCTTCTTTGTCATAACCGTGGAGGTAAACACCACCAACTTCTAATAACCATCTGGGAATGGAGGATTCATTAAGGTCTAAAAAGCAGTAAATTTTCATCAGAAACTATAATTTAGGCTCCTAAAAATAAAACTCACAATGTTAAAGGTAATGTTATATAGTAGTTCTGAAATAAAAAAAAGATACAACTTATTCAAACATCTGACAAGAACTCTGGTGATAAAAAAGTAAACATGCTAAGGACAAACAGGTGATAGAAAATGAGAAAGTTCATTTCCTTTAATGTGTCAGCTACTATTTATGTGGCTATATTTCCACATTCTGCTTAATATCTCACATAATGGTTTAACTTGTGAACTACTGTATCACTAATAAAAAATTTCAGTGAAACGATTAGGACTTAGGATGTAGCTTAGTGGCAGATTGCATGTTAAGCATACAAGAGGCCCTGGGTGGAAAAAAAAAACATGTTGTTAAATGGTCACATAGCTTTAGAATTAATGAAAAAATTACTTTTGTTTTTCTAGTAAGATGGTATTTTTACACGAAGTTTGATATCTAGCAGACTCTAATGCACTTTATAACTTTGAGGCAGGTGGAAAAAACAAAAAATGCAAGATCTTTTAGCAGGAGGAACAGGAGCCCTGTTCAGTCTCTGGGAAAGCTGAGGACCAATGTGGCAGGGCAGCCCCACATCAAAGCTTTTGTTTCATCCACTCCATGAACCTGCAAAGATTTTCTTTCCATACCCGCCCCTACCATCTCTCTGCTCCTGAAACTAGCAATTCTATGCAAGAACACAAATAGCATTTAGCTTAAAGGTTTATTCTGTACTTCAATGATTTAAAAATATCAGATTTATAGTTTTTTTTTTCCTGATTAACAAGTGCTTCAGTGTTTGTTGAAATTACCTTTATATTTCTAATCATCTCATTTTTTGATATTTCCTACCTCAAGGATTCCTTGTACAAGTAAGAAGACTGCAGAGTATCCGCTCTAGATTCATTTGCTGACTGTTTATACTAGGTCTTCAGCCTCAGTCATTCCAGAGTCTATAATCTTCTAGGACAGGGAATCCTTCTTTATAGCTATTTGAAATTGGTAGTTATGCCAGCTTCTTCTTAGTAAATTATTATGAAGGGAAATTCTTCATCTGTTTGAACATCATTATAAAATTCCCTCTAAGAGTCGAACTTCCATTTGGGGGGGGAATTTCCAATCTAACAGTGGATGTAAAGATGGAGAAGTTCAAGAGAAAGCTGCAATAAGCACTCTTGGGGATAAGCTTGCTGTTCCGAGATCCCTATCCATTTAGCAGTTCTACATGGAATACTTATAAGCACAAGAACTTGGGGGACAGGAACAGACATGGGCAACAACCGAGAAAAACAGTGTCTCCTTATTTCTAGAGCTGTTGTTTAATGATATTCAACTAAATATAGACTAAGAGACTACTGTTGAATGTGATTCTGATCACTGCGAATTTGATTTCCTTAAGAATGATCCTACTTTTGTAAGATTTTCTCACATGCTGGTTCCTCTGAAAGTATTGTCATATCTTTATAAATACGAATATATTCTGGTGTTTACAATGACTGCTAATAATAGGTAATACACAATACACAATTAGATAAACACAAAATAGTAACATGCAGGTGATATTATCCTATCAAAGTTAAAATGAACAGTTTACCATTGACAGCAAACTCTTTTCTCCACTGAAAACTCTCATCAATCATCTTCAGTGTTTCGTCCACAGCATTATGTCGCCAATGTAAGTAACTTTCAACCCAGTTATCATCTTGTTGTAGTCTTTCAACATCACGTGGATCATATTTATCTGACTTATCTAGGAGAAAACAGCAATAAACACCCAAATCAGATTAATTCTGCAATCAAAAATAATAAACACTAATGCCAAAGGAGAAGACAGACTTGGAAGACAAAGCCAAACTTCTTTTTCGTGACACATGATGTAGGCTGGGCTTGAACTCATTATGTTGCTTAGGCTGGTTTTAAACTTGTGGCAATCCTCCTGCCTCTGCCTTACAGGTGTGCACCATCATGTCCAATTCTAGAGCCAAGTTTTTGAGGACAGACACAAGAATGTAATTCAGGTGAAAATGCAATATAACACATTCACAATAGGACCATAATTCCATGTCTCACTCCAGCTGGGTAGTACATGCATGACTATTCAATCAGATATCTTGTTTAAAAATCAATTTTTTAGTGAAAAGAGTGATAAAAGTGATTAGAACTGTTTGTACCACCAGTGGTACAAGGTTTCCAATGGGTCAGTCATGCATGTCATCAGTATTTCAAGCTGGTGAGTAAGTATTAAAGGTTTGATACAATTTCTAAATGAGAGGCAAACAGAAGTTATCTAAAGACCACAAACATGAAAAATAAAGTTATAGCCTGGTATGGTGGCACAAGCCTGTACTCCTAGCTACTCAGGAGGCTAAGGATCACTTGAGCCCCTAAGTTTGAGACCAGCTTGGGCAACACAGCCAGACCCTGTGTCAAAATGAACAAACAACCCTAAAAATATAAGCACAGTAAAATATTCAGGATCATCCCCTAGAATTACAACCAACATCTGAGAAGATCCATTTTGTGAACTTGAAATCCCTAATGTAGTCAATAAAAAATAATTTTTGTACAGAAATAACCTATTATTAAAAAAAAAAAAGTCGTTTTGCCAAGTGACATTTAAAAATACTCACATATGCAACATTATGGTATTCACTATTGTCAGACTCTGAAGCCAGTATTTCCAATAATTTACAGAACTAATTATTTTCAAAACCATTTCGCATTATCTACCAACATACATTCCTCCCAACCTCTATATCAGCTACTTGTCTTTATATGCCATCTTCTCACTCTCTTCTTGTAACTGAATTTTCCTTGTCTCTGCACAATCATCTGCACACATTCTGCCACATTCCTTTCAGCTGCTTCCTCTTCCATGAAATTTTCTCTGTATCCTCTGTGAACAGCAATAGAACTTGAACTAAGCCTTTCTTAAGGCACTTAGCAGTTCTGAACTTGAATGAGAGTTCTTGGGATGCATGCCATATTTTCCAAAAAGGCAGTAAAGGCCCAAGTCTATACATTCTAAGAATCCTGGAATCAAATGAGAGTAGTATCAGTGAAAAGGCCTTCGGTAAACATGTCAACATAATCTATTCTAACTCAATGTTTTTCTTTTTCAGGTACCTATTCTTCCCATGGGCTTAAGCGAAAAGCTCAGGAAAATTCCATGGCTTCTTCACTTCCTCTTCTTTCACATCTAGTCAGCTGCCAAATTTTATAGGGTCTACCTCTGCATTTGCACTGCCTTTATTTCAGGGTCCCAGAGATAATGCCGTTTCCCTGAAAGAAAGACCGAACGGGAAAATAACCAACCTTCAGAACTAGAGATCAAAACTGCCAAGCCCAATCAGCCTGTCCTTGCCTTACTTGCCTTACAGAGTAGCCACTAAGCAAGAGAACACCGATGGCAAGCAAGGCAAAGACAGACTGATTGGGGCTGGCAGTTTGATCTCTAGTTCTCAAGGCTGATTTTTTTTTTCTGGTTAGATCTTATTTTGGGGGCAACAAGGGCTAAAAGGACAGGGAAATAATCTGCCAAATACTGTAACTAAATTTGCATAACAATGGTTTACTTATCAGTCATTCTTTTAGACAAATATAGTGGTCTATGAAAAAGACAACTAAGACAGATGGCAACTCAAAGGTGCTAGGTTCAAAGGTGTTTTATGTGTACTTCCCAATTTTATCATGCAAGATTAAGAAGACATGCACCAAAGACAAGGTTTAGGAAAAGTTACTGGCAATAAGTTTGACTTCTCAGGCTTCTGCACATCTTAGGCAGCCCTTCTAAAGTCCCAGACTACACGGAAAACTACTTATAATATTTGGCAAATGGTAAAACCTCAGTAAACAGCAGCCATAGTAAGAAAAATAAAATATTATTTTTAGTTACGATTACTACTGGAAATACTATCAGGAGGGATACCATAAACAAGACAGTGTTCTTTAGTGGTCTTTGATGGCTTTTAAGGAAGTAATCTTTGAAATTAGAAGCTTCCACTAATCTTAAGATGATTAATTACTATTAATAGACATGTTCTCACACATGAAACAGTGATTTTTAACCACCTAGCCGTAGAAAAATAGAAACTAAGTGGGGGGGTGACAAGAGGGGAGGAGCATGTGGGGCTTGAAAGAGAGGCTGCAAAAAGCAAAGGCAGCTGCGGGCAGCGGGCAGAGGACAAAGGGACAGAACAGAGCAGTAAGACAACACAGGGAGAGAAAGTATAAGAGGAAAGCGAGGGAGGCAAAGGCAGACAGAAGAAACATAAAGAAAACTGGGCTTTCAAGCCAAGAAGCATGACCTAGGGGCCACAAACAAGGGAAACAGAGACTAACTGTGCTTATGACAACGTCCGTTGTGTTCCTTCACAGTGCTCATACACCCGGGCCCTCAGGTGACTGGCCATTTTCAGAACGCCTCTGGTAAGTCCAGATGGGTTTGAACAGGCCCCCTCCACCAGGGCCTGTAAGAGGTGATTAGGTCACGAGGGCTTCTCTCTTCACGGGAGGGAGGCCCTCATACATGAGGCTTTGTACTCTAGAAGCTGAGGCTAGAGGACTGGGAGAGTCCCGGCCACTTCTCAAACAAACAGGCTTTACACAGTAATAGCTAAACTACCCTTCTGCTTTCTGCCATGAGAGGGACTCAGCAAGCGGCAGCTCAGCGAGAAGGGGTTCAGGGGACAATGCACTTGATATGGAACTTCCCAGTCTCCAGAACTGTGAGAAAATAAATTCCACTTCTCATGAAGTAACCAGTCTTGGGTATTTTGTTATAGGGGCACAAAACAGACTATGAACAGTTGTTATAGGAAGTAGCTAAAGATGTATGCTGGATCTATAAAAACACAACTGTATAAACATACCTAGAACATCATTATGAAGGACTTTGCCTTCAATGATTTAAGTGTAGAGATGAGGAAGGGTTTAGTTTTAAATATCTGTTCTTACACAAGTTTTCCTGTGTAAGCTAGCCTTATATTTATGCAAATATATTACCACCAAATAAATTCTAACACCTATAATTTGGAAGACAAAGAACTAAAGATATATGGTGTTGACAACTGATCTCTACAAATCAACAGAACTAAATGTTCTAAGTTAAAGATTATTTCTCAATCTCAGCTTTTCATCTCTGCTGTGTACACATACTTAAAAAAAAAAAACTGTGGCTGGGCGTGGTGGTACATGCCTGCAATCTTAGCACTTGGGAGGCTGAGGCAAGAGGACTGCTGTTGAGTTGAAGCCAGCCTGAACTGCATAGCAAAACCCTGTCTCAAAAACAAAAACAAAAAACCAAAAAACCCAAACAACAGCAACAAAAACCTGTTATAAGATAAACAGACTATAATTGTTACTTGCAAAACACAGTGTGATCAACATGTTGGATACTGTGTTTTAAAGTTCACAAATGTTAAAAATTTCTACCCCACATTCAGAATATGGGGTAATATGATGGAACCAAAAGACTCATGCTACCATATATTAGGGGGTCTGAGCAGGTCCTTCTGGGTCTTATTTTCTTCTCTGTAGAATGAAAATAACTGCCTATGGATAGTCTTTGGAAGATCAAGAATACTGAAAAATGTAAAAACTATATAAATGAATTTCTATTAACATACAGTACAACATTAACTATGAAAGAAAAGACTAAATTCATATTTACTTAATAGCTAACTAGATAAGGAAATCTTGGAAGTATATTTTAGTTATTATAAATGTGCCTAGATTTCAGGAAAACATTAAAAAAAATACAGGTTTTCTGATACTGAAACTTAGAGCGCATTTTTTTTCCTCAGTACTGGTGACTGAACCCAGGGCCTCACATTAAGCTATATCCCTAGCTCTTTTTAAAAATTTTGATCTGTCTGTTTCTGCCTTCTGAGTAGCTGGGACCATAGGAGTGTGCCTCTGTGTCTAGCTACATAAGTTATTAACTGTGTATCATAATGTTCAAAAGCACCAATCATACAACTTTAGATCATCATAGGAGTTTAAAACATTTGATTTCTTATCCCTCAAAGACTCTGAATAAGGATACACTTAAGAATCCTGACAGGGCTTGGGAAGAGCATTTATATTAGGTGGAGTATTTCTATTGGCTGGACTGCGCATATATCAACACTGGAAGTGATCCAGCCAAATAACAATGTATTTCCTCAAAGGTATCCTCTGCCATTTGGCTATACCCATCTTGAATTTCTGCTTTGCTGTGAGGCAATATTTTATGATGGGATTAAATCCTTGGCCTACAGGGCTGATTCTCAAGCTCAAGCATGTATCAGAACCACTATAAAGAACCTGATAAAAGCGATTACCAGATTCCATAAACAGAGTGTCTAATTCAAGTTAGGATCCAAGATGCGGCATATGTAACCAGTTCCTACATAATGCTGATGCTATAGGGATAACAATTTGAGAACCACTAATCTACTGAAGGTTTGGCAAATTTTTTTCTGTACAGGATGAGACAGTAAATGTCTAAGTATCTTAGGCTCTGAAGGCCATAGATGTGCTCTGTTGATGGTTCTTCCTTGAGTGTGTGCTTAACAACCTCTTCAAAAAACAAAAAAACAAACCTAACACCCAAAACAAAAATATTCTAAATTGGATGACTGTACAGAAGCAGGATTTTGCTGATCTCTAGCTCACTGTAGAGGGGTGCTTTCTGTTTCAGTTGCTATTTTTCAAAAGCTAGATTTCTTAGTCCCAGGCAAGAAAAGCTCAACTTTCAAATACTGTTCCCTGTCTCTCCTCACTCATTGGTCAGTTATCTGGGCTAATGAGGTATAATGGACTTGGTATACTCCTACATATTGTAGATTCTGCCTTGAAGTTCTGGTGTGAACATGCAATCTACTATCTCCTGTTTGGCTCTTCTTGGTCAAAAGTGAGAACATGAGACCACTTTCAGCACAAGTAATACATTAATAATGTTCTTCAGAAACAGTCATTTTATGGAAACAGCTCCTCAAATCACATTCATAATGTCAAGGCCCTTGCCACATGTGAGGGATGGCACCTTTTCCCTGAGACTGACACTCTTCTTTATGAACTCTAGGTTAGGGTCTTTGGAAAGTCACCTCCCCATCCACCTGAACTCCTATCCATGACACACAGTAGGTATACATTACATCTTTATTACTTAATGACTAGCTCTATGTAAGTTTGTCCCAAATAGCCCTTGAATTCCAGGAAGGCCCAGATTTCCAATGAGGGATTATTTTCTTTCTTTCACCTCCTGAAAAGTTAAAAAGTTACGGAACAGAAAATTATGTTATTGAATACCTTTGTAGTTGAGACCCAGTACAAACAAACAGTAACTTAACTGGCTTCAGATTTTTTTAATAAGAGGGTAAGAATGTTACAGTGAAGTCAAATTTCCCTTAATCTTTCCATAAAAGCCTTCTATTTCTTTTGTTATATTATTAGGCAATCTGTAGATTTTCCTGTTGCTCTCATAAGCCTGGCAAAGCTTAAACTGTTGGGAGCCATTGAAACTTGAAATTGAACACATGTGCAGGGCTGTGGCATGGCCAACCTGAGAACAAAGAGATTTGATAAGGTCACAGCTGAGCACACCTGGCCCCAACTTCAATAAACTAAATGAAGATCGCAGCTACAGGCATTTCACTCCTGTAGCGAAATGCAACATGGAGATCTTCTCCTAAAACACTTCTCCTGAATTAACATAAGATAGTTCTCCTAAATTAAACATAATCTGTTACTTGGAAAAGTCCTTGAACCACTCCCAAGGTTTATTCAGTTTCCTGTGTTTTCCACTCTAACTCTTTCCTTGTTTGAAAACTAAATAAATACGGGTTACCCAGAGACATTCCTTGTCTTAGCCCCCAGAGTCTTCGACTCTGCAGAGGGTTTTGATCCTCCTGGAGCCCTAAAAATCATACCAATTGTCTAATTTATTTAAGCCTTTGCTGTATACTTGTTTGAGAAACTGGGGATTTAGGTCAGGTCCCTGATATTAAACTGTATCTCATATTTTCCTTGTCATTTTTGGGGGACAGGGTCTCACTATGTAGTGTAGGCAGGCCTCCTGAGTGTTGGAATTATAGGTGTACACCACTACATCTGGCTTACTTTTGATACTGATAAATAATCTTACATAACTGAGAATTACAGAAATAAAGAACCTATCATGGTCCTTTTCCTGATTATGGGAATCATTCTAAAGTTTCATGAATCTTGCTACATGTTTTTAGAAGGTATACTTAGCTTCTATTATTTTGTAATTTCCATTGTGGTGGCTTCATGAAACCATAGACTATCTAGCAGAAGTAAAAACTGTAAAGTGTTGGGAAATTATTAATTCAAAGATTATTTAGAGGTGGTGTTTTATTTCCTAAAATTTTTGCTTAAGCACTTTTCATTGTGGATTGTAACACAGTTGCTTAATGGTGTGAAAACCTGGCCTATATGATCTAGTTTCTCTGGAATTTTGAGACTTCTTTTATGACTTATTATGCAGTATATATTTGCAAAGCACCAAAAGTACAGGTATATATTCAAAAAGCATATAGTCTCTATTTGTTGAGTAGGAAAAGTCTACACACTCATATATACACATATATATGTTTATATATCTATATAGGATCAAGCATGTTTGTTGCGGTATCTTCTAAACTATTTAAGAATTTTTTGCTTGCTTTTTCTGTGTTTTTCTGGAAGAGGTTTGTTAGAATCACTAACATGTTTGTGGATTTGAGTTTCCTTATAATTTTGGGAGTTTTTCACACACACACACACACACACACACATATATATATATATATATATATGCTATATGGTTAAGTAGGTTTTTATGTTGTGAGTTCCTAATTGTTACACCTTTTCACTGTTCCTTTTATAAATAGTAGTAGCCATTCTTATATGTAGTAAAGGTTTTCATTCTGAATATTTGGTCTAATAAAAGTACTACCAACATAGGATTTTGTTTTCTTTCTGTTTTTTGTGGTGCCTGGGGTCAAACATAGGGCTTCATGCAACCTAGGCAAGTGCTCCACAACTGAATTATAACCACATCTCCTGTATTTTAATCTTTCTAGATCAGTTTGTTTTTTTTTAGTCTCTTATAGGCTACATAACATTAAAATTTTTTAACCTGATAGCCAATGCATATAAATCTGCTTATGAAACAGACAGTAACTACTGTTAAAATTGGAACTGCTTCTGTTGTCTTCCTATGTTTCCTAGTGTTATAGTCAGGGGTTGCAGAAAGAAATATTACATGTATGACACATCATTTACAATACTGTTTTATGATGGTGACCCAGAGTTAAATACAAGAAAGTGCAGGAAATCTGCCTATAACTCTAAAGACATGGAAACCCAGCCAAGGGGCTAAATCCCACAAGATCCTGCATGAGTCCAGCTAAGACCTACAGACCTTGACAGTGCCTCCCACCAGTCCAACTGGAGACCTAGAGCCCATGACAGTAACTCATTCAAGTCTGTTTTACAGATCTGTGCCCCAGAGGTCAGTGGTGGAAGCTAGAAACTCTGTGCCAGCAGGGTAAAGGATCTGTGCCAATAGGTTGAGGCCAAGAAGCAACACTCAAAATAAGGAACAGGGCTCCTCCAAAAAGTCCCACAGCCATCCTCAGTGAAAATGAAGTCCTCAGCTCCTCTGATGTTGATAATAGCCAAGTTCTTATCAGAAAGCCAGTGTGACAAGTTTCTCCTGGAGACTGAACAGCACACATCTTGCACTCTGGAGCCAGGATACTCAAAGTAAGGACCAGAGCTCCCCCAAGGTGAACTACCATTCTTAGTGACAGGGTCTTGAGGTTCTCTGATAATGGCTGAATGCATATCAGGAAAGCTAGCCATGACAAGTTCCTCCAGGAGAACCAACAACTCCAAACAACAGCAATATACTTAGGAGAACTCACAATATTACTCTTTTTCTCCAGGTCTCGTTTTTATGCTGGCAACATTACTCATTGGGCCATCTACACTAAGCACCACACTGATTCAATTCAGCTGGTATTTAAGTAGGCCACCAGTTTTTAATACACTACACCTACTGTCTTGGTTACTTTTCTCTTATGGCTGGGACAAAATACCCAACATCCAAAATGAAGGAAGGAAAGGTTTATGGTCACTGTGGAGATTTCAGTCCATAATAAGCTGGTTCCAAGGCAGGGTGGCATCATACAAGGATAACACTTCAAGGCAGCAGCCAGAACAAAATGTGGGGTAGAGCAAGCCTGTTTTCCTCTTATACTGTACACAGGCCACCCCCCATTCTCCTTGCTCTCCTTCCTCTTGCACAGGATGATGGTATTTACAAAGTAAGGATCCTGGCTCCCTGCTGAGTCTCTTAGCTAAATTTCTAAACTTCTCAAGTTGACATAACGTATCAACCAAAGCATGATTTGAGACAAGGTCTTCCTACACAGTCCAGGCTGGCCTTAAACTTGCTAAGATCCTCCTGTCTCAGTCTCTTGAGTGCTAGGATTACAATATGTACCACTGTGCCTGGCTATGGTACTTCTTGTTTCCTGTTTCTTGGTAGAGAGAATTTTTATTCATTCTATTTGATTTTTCACTAGACATCCATAAACATTCACATTTAAAACAAAAAATCTAAAGTTAATGTCTTTACTGTCATATTGAAGCTCTTCATGTGTTTTAATTGTAATCCTTATTTTTATCACTAATGCTGTTGATTTTTGCTTACTCATTTTCTTGCTTTCCATCGCTTCCTGCATCTCTGTATTTCCTTCTGCATTCTGCTTATTATTAAATTAGTTTTTAAATGAAAAGAGTTGCATATATAAATTGTATAAATACTTCAATGTTGATACACTATGGAATGGTTAAATCAAACAACATACATTACTTATATTCACTTTGGGGAACTAGTATATGTATATAACACATCTCAATTATTTTCCATTGTCTTATCCTTTTCTTTTCCCCTCATTCTCTTTTTCATCTCCCAAAAGTCTTTTTGTTTCTTACCATCTCTTATTTCCTTTTTTAATTTGTATTTTATGAGATACCATGTGATATTTTACCTCTGTGCCTGAATTATTTCACTTAACATTATGTTCTCAAGTTCTATTTTCTGCAAGTGACATTTGATTCTCTATGGTTGATAACATTCCATTGTGTATTTAGATCACATTTTCTTTACCCATCTGTCTTTGATGGGCATCTAGGCTGTTCCTAGAGAGCTTAGTTACTACTGTGAATTGAGCCGCCATAAACATGGACATGCATGTATCACCATAGCGTGATGTCTTAAACTCTTTTGGAAATATATCTGGGACCCAGAGCCCAGTCAAATAGAATTTCTATGTTCAGTTTTTTGAGGAATCCTCATACTGACTGCCAAACTAGTTATACTAGTTTGCACTGCCACCAACAATATAAAAGGGTTCTTTTATCCTCCACATTCTCACTACCATTTGTTGTTTTTGTGTTCTTAGTGACAGCCAGTTCAGACTGGGGTGAGATAAAATCCCACAGTTGTTTTGATTTGTATTTCCCTAATGGCTAAGGATGATGGATGTTTTTTTTAATGAATTTGCTAGTCATCTGTATTTCTTTTTTTGAGAAGTGTCTATTCAAGTTCACTGGTCCATTTTTTGATAGGTCATTTTTTTAGTTCTCTTTTAAAGGCTGTCTCCCTTGGGGATACTAGGTCGTTTGCTTTTTTTTTTTTTTTTCTTTTAAATTCTTCTCTTTTAAAGGCTTTCTTCCTTGGGCATAATGATAATTCAGGAAGGCTAATTTATGACAATCCACCATACACCAGCCCAAAACAGAACTAGGTGCTGAAGATACAAAGATAAATAAATCCTGAGCTGGTACTTTGGATGGTACCTTGTATCTACAAGGGTTACTTTCAAAAACTTCTGATACTCCTGTCCATGAAATCTCCTTTCCTGCAGTTAGGATATTAAGTTTCATAATTCTGTAACCATTTTGCCTCCTTCAGGCCCACAAAATGAAGGTACTCTGCAAAATGAACTGCTTATTTAAGAAACAAATGTGAAATGAAACAAAATAAAACAAATGAAAAACTAAGAGAAAAAAATGACAATTTCAAAACTCTGCATTTACAGAGTTACCAATTACACTGGTAATAGATCCTACCAGTGTAATTATTTGTTAGATGACATGGTGATTTCAGATATAAGGTCTTAACCTCAAGAAGGAATGGTAAATCAAATATTAGTAAATGTATAGCAAGTAAACAAATGCTGACACATAAGACAATAATAATAAATTGAGCGAGCCAGTAAATTCAAGGAATCAAATTAGAGTTAAATGATGAACGCATCTTCCAAGGAAGAGAGAACAAGAAACACTCCAAAGCTCATGTGATCCTGATTCAGGTCAATATTTCACAAGAAAAACACAGAGAAAGAAGAAAATTACTGGCCAATTCATGAGTATAAAAGTATAAAATTCTTATAGAAACTATTAGTAAATTAAATCTAGAAATTTATTTTTAAAACCTGAGCAATACAACCTACGATGATAACAGATTAAAGGAGAAAGCCAAAATGAAAATTGATGACATACAATAAATGTGTGCAACAAATAAAGAATTTAATAAAATTCAATCATCAGTCTTGAAGACCAACGAAACAAAAAAACCCCTACCAAATTAATAATACAAGAAGCGGGATGTGGTGGGACATGCCTGCAACTTCAGCACTCTAGGAAGCTGAAGCAGGGAGGTGACAAGTTTTAAATCCAGCCAGGGCAATTAGCAAGACCTTGTTTCGAAATCAAAAGGGCAAGGATGTAGCTTGGTGTGACGGCTCTAGGTTCAGTCCTCAACAAATAATAACAACAACAGAAGGAAGTTTCTTCATTTCAATAAAGAACATTCATTTACAAAAATCAAACTTAATGGTAACTCTATCAGAGTTATCTTTTGCAGTCAGCAATCAGACAAGTAAGCTTTTATCACTTCTATTTAAGAGTGTTCTAAAGACTTCAGCTATTGTAGTAAAGGAATAGCATTGAAAGATGTAACAATTAGAAAGCTAGATAGGAAACTGTCAGTATTTGATGGTGACATTATTATCTACATAAAAATCACAACTTAGCCCAGAGTTAAATTATTAAAATTAGTAACAGTAAGGTTTCAGAATTCAATATAAGTGTTAGAAAGTCAAAAGTATTTTCCAAGAACCAGTAACTATCATTTAGGAAATAAATTTTAAGACACACTACTTATGTAGTAATAGCAACAATAAAATATGCATAGTACCTATGAATAAATATAACCAAAGATAGGTTAACTATTATGAAGGTATATATAAACCTTTCAATAAGGAAGATTTTAGCAAGCAGATACAAACTTTAGGTTCTTGTATAGATATTCAACATCCACTGTTCTGAAAATTATCTTCTGATTTAACACAGTTCCACTCAAAATTTCAAATTCAAAAAAATGTTCAAATACCTCAATAAAAGGTATTTGAAACTTTTGCAGAAACATAATAATCCAATCCTAAAATTTATATGGAAAAACAAAAACTATATATATGTATATATATATTTATATACATATATACATTGCTCAAATTCAACGGCATTCAAAGAGATGAAGATTAAAACTACAATGAGATAACCCAATATCACCATCAGATGAGCACAAGGTAATACAAGCATGAAATTATAAGATGTGGAAAAGCAAGGACATTAAAATATCTACTGATCAAAATGCAAACTGGCACAATCACTTTGGAGTTCTCCATTATCTAGTAAAATTAGGTAATCTGCTTACAATATGATCTCCCATTTCACTTTTGGGCCCAAAGTTGAGAAGCAGTTGGCAAACATGTTACTTTAGAACCATTTACATTTTAAAAATAACTGACAACTCCTTAAGAGCTTTTTGTTTGTATAAATTACATAAAATACCAGTTACTGTGTTATGTTTAAAATTAAAAATATAAACATGAGAATATATGAACATGTACTCTTTTTTTTTTTTTTTTTTTTGTCTTTTTCGTTACCAGGGATCGAACTCACGACTGCCTGCTTTCAAGGCAGGCGCTTATGCCGCTGAGCTATATCCCCAGCCCCTGAACATGTACTCTTTACCAGCCATCAGTGAGAAGACATGATGATACCATGCAGCCTGTGGAAAGTGCTATTACATCTGTCAGACAAAAAAGTGAAAAAGGACAATGATGTTTTAGCATTACTGTTATTATTTATTATTTTGTAGTGCTAGGCAAGTGTTATACCACCAAGCCACATCCTCAGCCCATGTTTCAATATTATCATAAAAGTAGTTTTGACCTTTCAAATTTCTTGAAATGGTCGCAAGAAACCAGTTACTGGACCAACTTTGCAAACCACTGCCCTAAAGAAATTCTTGCATGTGAGTATCAGTCACACATAGGAAATGTTCAGTAGCACTGTACATTACACAAAATCTAGAAACAACTCTAAATACATCAACTGCCATATCCATTCTATGAACTACTAATCATATAATATTGAATTATTATAAAGAAAAAAATATATTCAGCTTTTTCTAAAGTTCAAAAGAGGCAAAATCTAACTAAGTGTTGGTGAGAAATACTTTTTAAGTGGTAAAGCTAATGAAAAAAAAAACAGTGAATAACATCCAATGCAGGAAATGGAACTGCTTGCTGAATAGCAGGGATCTGGATACACAAGGGGCTTCTAAGAAACTAGGAGGTTTTATTCTTTGGCTGAGTAGTAAGTACACGGTTGATTATTTTATTCATGTTTTGTACATTCTATATATTAAAAATTAATTAAAATGAAAACAAAGAAGAGTACAAAAGAGAAAATTATTTAACAGCAATGAAAAAAACCATAAATAACTTTAAAGATATTAAAAACTATAAAAATAAGTAGAAGTGACATAAACAAAAAAGCCCATATTAAAAGCCTTACTAATGAAACAAAATTTTTAAAGTACAAATACATGTAAATATAAGAAAAAAAGGTTCACTCTTACTAGTAATCAAATTCAAAGTGAAAAAGCCATTAATTTAGAAATAACAGTAGATGCTGGGTGTGGTGGTGCACCCCGGGAATCCCAGCACTTGAGAGGCTGAGGTAGGAGGATCACTGCAAGTTCCAGACCAGCCTGAACTGCAGAGTGAGACCTTGTCTTAAAAAAAATATAATAGGGCATGATGATGCAGGTTTTTAATTCCAGCACTCTGGGAAGCTAAGGCAGGAGATCACAAGGTGGATGCCAGTCTGGGCAACTTTCTGAGACCCTCCCTCAAAAGAAAAAGAAAAGAGGACTGGGTATGCAGCACAGTGGTAGAACACTTGTCTAGCAAGTGTGACGCCCTACATTCTGTTTCATCCAAGTTCCCAACCCCAGTACATACACATACACACAAATGTTCCTTACTTTTAAATACGGGAAAATAAGATAATGTCAATAAAAAATGTAATACACAAAGCTATATATGCAGTGGGATTTTAACTCTGCCTTACTAAACATGTAGAAAAGGGAGGCTAGAAACAGTTATCAGAGCTATCTCTGGATGGAAGCTGATGGATACCTCTTCAGACTCTCATTCTACTCACATGATTAGTTCTTGGCCTGAGGTAAGGCAGCACATCAAGGTGAGAGCTTGTGTTGGAGCAAAACTGTTCACTTCATGGCCAGAGAGCTACAGAAAGGGGATCCGACTAGGGCCTGAAAGTCCATCTTAAGGGCACATCTTCTAGTAACCAAACACCTCCTACTGGGCCTTACCTCCTAACGGGTCCATTACCTCCTGATAGCAGCACCCCACAGGTGAAGCTTTTCCTACACAAACCTCTGGGAGACACAAAAGATCCAAATTATTGCAAGGCATGGTAGCACATACCTGTAATTCCAGCACTGTGGGAGGCTAAGGCAGGAAGGTCACAAGTTGAAGCCCAGCCTGGGCAGCCTAGCTAGAATGTCTCAAGATGAAAAACAAAGAGTATCTTTTAGTACTCTTGCAATGTTGGTTTGGTAGTCATGCATTCCTGTACAAAATCAACAAACTCACTGAGAGAGAAATAAGAGAAACCACATCCTTCACAATAGCATCCAAAAAAAAAAGAAATAGGAACCCATCTAACAAATAAAGTAAAAGATCTATACAGTGAAAATAACAGTACTCTGAAAAAAGAAATTGAAGAGGTTTCAGAAAATGGAAAGACATTCCTTGTTCATGCGTAGGAAGAACAAACATTGTGAAAATGGCCATTCTCCCAGAATTGTAATATGGATTTAATGCAATTCCAAACAAAGTATCATTAGCATACCTCAGAGGTCTAGAGAAAATATTTCTAAAATACATTTGGAAACAAAAGAGACCTAGGATATCAAAGGCAATCCTGGATAATAAAGGCAAGGCAGGAGGCATCACAATCCCTGACTTGAAGGTATACTACAAAGCTACTGTGATAAAATCATCATGATGCTGGAATAAAAACATTCTGAAGATCAATGAAATGGATTAGAAGATATGACCACAGCTACAAACACACTCAACCACCTTATTTTTGAAAAAGAGGCCAAACATGTTCACTGGAAGAAGATAGCCTCTTTAATAGAGTTGGGAAAACTGGCTTTACACATGCCGAAAACTAAAACTACACCCATGCCTATAACTATGCACTCCATTAAAGTCAAAACGGATCAAAGATCTAAATATTAAAACAGAAACACTAAATCTGCTGGAAGACAGAGTAGGTAGAAATCCTGAAGATATATGGGTAGGCAAAGAATTTATGAATAAAAATCAAACTGCACAGAAAATATTTCCCAAGAATCAACAACTGGAATCTCATCTTATTAAAAAGGTTTTGCATATCAAAAGAAATCTACAACAGAGTAAAAAGAAAACCCACAGACTGGGAATATATCTCAGCCAACTGTCCCTCAGACAAAGGATTTCTATCTAACATATAAAAATTAAGAAAAAAAATCAGAACCCCAAAATTTGAAGACCCAATCCGAAAACCAGCATCTGAGAATAATACATACTTCTCAGATGAAGATATACAAATGGCAAATAAATATATGAGAAAATGCTCACTGAGATTCCATCACACTCTAGATTGAATGCCCAGGATCAAGAAAACAACCAATACCAAATACTGTAGAGGCTATGGGGAAAAAAGAATTCTTCTGCACTGCTGGTAGGAGTATAGGCTGGTGCAACCACTGTGAAAATCAGTGTGGAGGTTCCTCAAAGAGCTACGATTGGAGGTTCCATTTGATCTAGCTATCCCGCTTCTGGGCATTTTCCTATAAGAATCAAAAACATCATACTAGAGTGATATATGTGTACTCATGTTTATAGCCGCACAATTTTTAATGGCCAAATCTTGAAAATAACCCAAATGCCCATCAATTGAGGAATGGATAAAAAAAGATGTGGTATTTTTATATAATGGAGTACTACTCAATTATAAGGAAGGACTGCATTGAGGCTTTTATAGGTAAATGGATGACTTGAGACCATACTCATAAGTGAAATAAATCAAACTCATACGTGTAAATAAGGTATTGTCTCCCTAGTGTAAGAAAGTGAAAGAGTAAGAAAGATTCAAAAGCTACAGTACATATTGTGTGAGGGTAAGAAACTGCTCAAAGGGTGAAAAGTCACTGGGATAGGGGAAAGGAGGAAAGAAGGGAGAAGGAAAAAGATATCAATTGTATACACACACAGAAGATAGCTATGATGACTACACTACAACTGTATTAGTTCTTGGAAAAGAACAGTTAATACTCATATGATCAGATCAATTTTGAATATCTATATCTGGTAATCTATGCAACTCTTTTGAAGATAACAATATGCAGTATAACAACCATTGCTAATTTCTACCATCTTATGTTGAAAGCCTACGTTGTTACTGTTTTGGGCTTGTTGTTCTGGCTGTTTGTCTCTTTTGCTTTTTTGTTTTTCTTTTCTATGTTTTTTCTCTTTTAAATTCATTCTTAAAAAGGATTGAGGATGTAGCTGAGTACAAAGGCACCGAGTTCAATTCCCCAGTATTACAAAAAAGGGGAAAAAAGGATCCAAACTATATCACCTTCTCTTTGAAGTTCCTTCTCTGTGCTAAGGCAACTACCAACCAGTAGTCACCTTTGTTTTTGACTCTTAAGAAAACATTTTAGCACTCTTACTACTCTTACTCTATTATTAATATTTTCTCTTAATATAATTTGCTTCAAGCTTGATAGTTATCTGTTTTAATGCCTCTTATAAAGCAAATTACTATTGGACTGTAGTAGTTTGGGAAGGCACTCTATCCTTCAGTGCATTCTGTAACATGGACACTGCTTCACAGAATTAAGCATATAACGAACACTTGAGGAACTGAATAAATTATTGTCATAAGAGATCAGTTTCTTGTCTTTGGCACAAGTAGGAAGAAGAACAGGAAATATTTCTCATTTTAGACTCAGCATGGAATTTCTCAGTAACAATAAGAAAAAACAAGTAGGCAATTATGGATCTTTATTTTATTTTAATGTCAGTTAAAAAAAAATCAACCCATAATTGGTAACTTTTATGGGCACAAAAAAGTGCCTGGAATTTCCAAGAGTCTACCTTCAAAAGAATTTATGAAGCTTAGTTAGCCCTTAAAGTGATATACCCACAGATGATAATCTGTTTTCCCGTACTGGGGATAATACTCAAGGTCTCAGTATGCAAAAAAAGTTCTTTACCACTGAATTACACCCCAGTATGATAATATAACATCATATTTGCTTAAGTCTGCCTTAGTCTCTTATGAAGCAAATTACTGTTAATGACTACAAAAACATGAAAGAGGAAGAAAACATTGGATGTTCTAAAAAGCAACCTTAAAATGGAGAACATAAAAAATTAAAAAAATCTTTACTCCATTTTCAAACTTTTTCAGATTTTGTGTTTTAAGAAACAACTGAAACTTTAAGGTGAGACCAATTCTAATGGTTTCTATTTTTCTTGCTCATGAAATTTTTTAATATTTTCAATTGTTAACAGATAACCCAAATATACAGGTTCACATGGAGCTGAGTGTGTACATTTTAGGAAAAATCCTCTCCATACTTAACCCCACTCAGTGCTTTACTTTGAAATATTGCTTATCTTTATGAGACATATGGTGACGACTGTTCTTTTTTTTTTTTTTTGTCTTTTTCCTTTTTATCGGTACCAGGGATCGAACTCAAGACTGCCTGCTTTCAAGGCAGGCACTTATGCCGCTGAGCTAAATCCCCAGCCCCATGAAGACTGTTCTTTGCCAGATTTTGGTGGGAAAAAAGAGCTAGTAAGTACAATTCTTAATTCAGAATTTGTCTTATCTTCCAGTACATTCATTGAGTATGTACTATGAACTGTGCTAGGGGCTGAGGTAAGATTCACAAGGCCTTCAGCTTCAATTTCTATAGGTTGCTGCAAAACTCAAACATAATCTACTGGAGGAAATAATAGACAATTGCAGATTATGATAAAAACTACCAAGGAGAGAAAATAAACCGTATAAGGAAGCTACTTTATATTATCAGCAGAGACCTCTCAGATACACTTAAACCTTGAAATGATACAAAAGAAAAGAACTCCACCATGCACAGCAAATGGGGAACAGCCTCCCAGGCAGTGAAAAAGTAGAAAGTTCCCAAGGTAGAAACAGATTCATTCTGTTTGAGGAACACAAATGAAGTAGTATAGTCATGTTTTTCAAACTGTGAATCATGTTTTAGATTTTAATGTCAATTTTATGGGTCACTGCATTTTAAAAAATAAGTCAAACAGAATAAACACTAGAGTCACATGTTTTCAGAATGAGTATTCTTATTTTCTTGGTGGGGGGGCCTGGGAATTGAACCTAGGACTTTTGTACTTAGCTATATACTAAGCTCTTTTTTTTTTTTTTGAAAAGGGTAGCACTAAATCACTAAGTCACCCAGGCTGTGATGGAACTTGTAATGCTACTATCTCAGGCCCTCATAGTTTTGGGATTACAGGAGGGTACCTATTGGTTTAATTACATGAACATGTGCATGTGTGTACTGACTAGGTTGCACTGTACATTTCTAAATGCTGGAAGAAGTTAAATCTGTACTAGTCAAGGAGAACGTTAACAGGTGAGGTGGAAAGGGAAAGCAAAATCCAAATCATGTATGGCCTTGCCTTGTAGGCCATCGTGAAACACTGGTGTTTTATTCCAAATGGAGTGGGCACACACAAAAGGGTTGCAGGTTGGAGAGTGACACAATCTAATTGGATGTCATGGTGTTGTCAAAAGATTACTGTAGTGAAACTCAGAAGGCCTGGGCACTGGCCCCTGGCTAAGCTACTAAAACCAGAGCAAAGCACTTACTTTCTCCATATCACACTTTTCTCACTTTTAAATGAGAAGGTTGAATCAAGATGACTTTTAAGATCTTATCTATTGCTATACTTCTGCTTCCTCCTTTAGGTACAAAGTAAATGTCAGTTGTTGCATTACTGGTTCATTAGGTTAAGTTTTGAGTTACTTCTAAAATACTAAAAAACATGCAGTTATGAATTAAATTTCTATAGAAAGTGATTTTGGATTTCTCTTTTCACTGGTATCAGATATGTTACTAGAAATGAAATCTCTTGTCTGAAAGTGAATCAAGTGCTTTTGCAACTTTCTGGTACAAAGTTCAGCATATGAAGAAAACTGGCAAGGAGGCATGTAAAGATTTACTGACCAGATTATTTGGAACAGATTTCTTTTATTTGTTTTAGATCATCTAGATTATACATTGGACAGTTTAAAATTGCAGGAAACTTTAGCTGAACATTTAAGTCAAGATATGGAAGCTCAAATCTTTTTACAGTAACCAAAATGACTACTGATACAAAAGATCCATTAAAAATATACTGTATTTTAAGCCTGTGCTAGGTAGTTTCATATACTCTTTTTTAGTTACTCTTCCTAACCTTATTTGCATTTTAGAGGTATGGAAACAGGGTCAGAATAGACAAGCTATTTGGTGGCAAAGTCAGGATTGGAATCAATCTTGAGGTAGTCACCATATAGACCTTTTTTCCAATTCGGTATTTATAATAACTTACCTGGCATGTTTTTCACAAATTACTGTGCATGTATTAAGTCATCAGGCAAGTACAGGACCACTGAGGCACTTATGTCATCTGGTATGTTCAACCAACAAGTCAATTCTGGACTTAGCTACTTTACTAAGTAAAGTGCGAGCTGAGAAGAATAAAATTTGCTCTAGCAGGGGAGTGCCTACGCTGTGGGTAGATTACTGGGGTGTATGAAGTGAAATCTGGCAAAATATCAAAGGAAGTGGCATATTCAATTAAGTACATGTCAGCTATGGCAGTTTCCAGGTTTACTTTTTCGACTGTTGCTCGGGTCAGTTGAGGAAACTTAAACCGTGTTGTTGGTCTAACAAGTGTCACGCAAGTTTCATACAGTCGAGGAGATGCTAGAAAGTCATCGATTTCCAACTTGGGATTAAGCCTTTAAAGGTAGCATTGGATGCACCACCTACCCACTTGGAAAGGCAAAGAGCATGTTATGGAGAGCAAAACCTTTGAAACGCACTTTGTTACCAGACCAGTTCTAAGGGTTCTCTGAAACACCTCACAGAGACACTGACAAACACCCTAGTAAAGTTGAGAACGCGCACTAAACATCTTCCTCAATCTCGACAACGCAGTGCTCACCTGACACATACTCAGCTTCGAACCTCCGCCGGATCTCACAGATGAGCTTGGCTTTATTTTGAGCGTGATTCTGGAAGGGAGACACAAGAGGACCTTAGATACTTCTTGCATCATCCCAGTTACCCTCAGCCCAGCTCACTCGTACCCGGGAACCCGGTAGCCAGCCCTCGGAGGCGGCCTCTGAGACCTAGGGCCAGCAGTGGTGCAGACGGCTCCCCACCTCGGCCATGACCGCGGTCCTAGACGTGATTACAGGAGGTGTAGCCGTCGCCCCTTTCAACGCCGCCGCCCGAATATCTCATCACCCGCCAGTCCCGCCCAGGGGTAGACGGAGGAGGTTGGGAGGGAGAGCGGTGTCGCGTGACACCGGAAGGCAGACGGAAGTGCCGCGCACCGCTCAATCCGCTGCGGCCGCCTGGGCGTAGAGACGGGACCAAACTCTCAATCCGGGTCCCATTGGTTTCTCGTTTAGGCCCCTCCTCTCGACGTCGACGCACCGCGGTCCCGCCCCCAAGAGCCGCGCCATCCACGGGCGCTTCTCCTCTGAGTTCCGCCCTGGAATTCAGGGTCTGGGATTCGCTTTTGCAACAATCCTTGGAGGTCCCGCCTCCTCTGCCTCCTTGTGAGCAACCGTCTCCAAGCAGCCGCGGCGGGCTCCGCTTCCTCGGTGCTCACGCCGCCTCGGGGCGGGGCCTCCCAGGATGCAGCGCGCTGGCGGGAGTTTTGGAGCGACGGGACACTCCCTCGGCTTACAGCCTCTGCAACGCGGAGGCTTTTTCTGCACCGAGACAAATGTAAGGCAGCGTCTGCACCGAGAGCAGGCTCAGCAAGACTTCACCTCTCGCTCCTGATTCCCAGGAAAGCTGGAAGGAAACAGGCATTCCGGGGCCGGGAATCTGTCGTTCTGTGGATTTTAATCGCTTGCTGTATTCCGGGATTGGTGCTCTTGAATTTTCTTCATCACCTCATCATCCTTCTCTTTTGGCGTGTGGAATGCTAGAAGAAAGGTATTTTTAGAATATTTAATGCTCAAACAGTTACCTAAAGTTAAAATAAATGAAAAACATCTTTGGTTAAGGTAGTTGCTGTCAGTGAAGGGGATGTCTGTTCTGCGGTCAGGAACTTTTGGCAATGTCTATGAGCATTGGTAGATGACACAACTCAGGGGAACGGGTGTCACTGCTTTCTAGTGGTTAGGAGCCAAGGACGCTGCCAGACCCTCTGTCATGCACAGGACAACCCACAGTGGTTAGCCTGCGCAAAATGCTACTGCTAGTGCCACGGTCGGGAAAGTACTGGGACAATTTTAGATTTTTTGGCCTAAGAATAATTATCGAAGGGTTTAAAAATAATTATTGAAAGGAAATCGTTACTCATACAGTATTGCCTTCTTAAAAGTTAAAGGATACTAAACATTACAAAGAAATTTTAAGACAAGGACTCAATGCTTCCATCATCTGTAGTTTTTGTATGGGAAAAGAATGGAGCACTTGCTCACATGATTGTTACATAGTTTAAAAGTTGTTTGAATACATCCTTTAGGATTATTTCAACTGTAGATACTTCATGTCCTTCCAGTTTTGCAAGTGAAACATATTTCATTAACGTGCAGTATTTTGGAGTTTGTTAACTTCCGTCTTATGGCAATATATAGTTTGCCTTTGTAATATGGGCAAAATTAGAAATCAAAGTGGTACAACTGTTCTTGTAATAAAATGACTTACTGTTTAAAAAAACTATTTCAACTGTAACTAATCTCCCTCTGGCTCCATTCTTCTACCCTGATGTTCCTCATTTTGTCTAGCTCTACAGTCATTAAGAATTCAGCATAAAATATTTAACCTTTTCTCCTTCCCTTCTTTTCTTTTTCCCTTTTTCTCTCCCTCACTCTCTTTCTTCCATTCCCTTCCTTCTTTCCTTCCTTGGTTCCACTTCCAGACTTCCTGGATTTGAAATTTAGCTCTGGCACTTAATTTGTAGGCCTCTGAAAAAATCCTGAAATTCCTTGCTTCAGTGTGCTCACTTTAAAATAGGATAGTATAAGGATATTTCTATGGCATAAGGATATTTTCATTCATTCGTTTTATTTCCATAATCTAGATACGATGATACATGGATCCAATATATTCATTTTAACTATTGTATGGCATCCCATCTATATTCATTCTCCTATTGGTGAGAGTTGTTTTCCTTTTTTACATCCATTATTTGCAATAGTGTAGGGAACATCCTAGGGCACTGTCAATGTGCATATGTGGAATTAGTTCCCTGGATTTTGTCTCAAAATGAAATTGCTGGATATATGCGTTTCGATTTACTACCAAATTGCCCTACAAAATCATCAGTCCTATTTATTAAGCACTCATACTTGTCTCCTGTTAGTTTTGTATCCAATTTTATCTAATTAACATGTTCAACACTGTCACCAGACACTTTAAGGAAGCAGTACAATTTTGTGATTTCTGTTTTTGTAATCTTTAATGAATTGCCATTGGTTAGAGGAGAAAGTTAGAAGTCCTTCAGAAGGCATAGAAAACCTTCTAAACTCAATCGTCCACAATTCTCTAATTTAGTGGATCATCATTCCCCCACATTCACTGGCATTTCAGGTGTATGTAGATAATGCTGGTGAAGGAAAAGAGCAATTTGATTGTAGATAGGCCCTCCGGAAATACCTTTCACTTGAGTTAACAATTTGACTGGGTTAAATACTCCAGAGTTTTACCTTCATAGCACAGTGTACTCTTAGGAAGTGGGGCTCAGTGGGAGGAGTCAGTTCACTGGGGGGTTGCCTTTGGAGAGTGTATTTTTTGCTGGTGCTTTTCTCCTATGCTCTGCCTCCAAGCTACTTTGAAAAGAGCTGGTTTCTTCTGCCATCACCTTCTGCCATGAGGTTTCTGCCTTGGCACCAGTTGGCTATAGATTGAAATCTCTGAAACTGTGAGCCAAAATAAACCTCTCCTCTTCTAAGTTGCAGGTGTCAAGGTGTTTTGTCCTAATAAGGTGAAAGCTGACCAGAACACACAGTGATAGTTTAAAGAGTTCTAAAATCTATAGTGTCGCAGTAGATTAATAAACATTTGAAGGGAATACTATGTTTATTGAGGGGAAATATAAATAGAGAAGAATGGATGAGGGTAATAATTTACTGGCAACCTACTATGTTTACCTTAGCGAAGGTGACAGTCATTCCTCAGTATTCTTGGGGGATTAGTATCAGGATCAGCCACAGGTACCAAAATCTATGAATGTTCATGTCCCTTACATAAAATGGTATAAAATTTGCAGAAGGCTTACACACAGTTCTCCATATACTTTAAATCATTCCTAGGTTGCTTAAACTACCTAGTACAGCACAAATGATATGTAAATAGGTGTTATACTATAGTCCTTAGTGAATAGTGACAAGGAAAACTGTGCATATTTAGTACAGATGCAGATATTGAAAGAATATTTTCAGTCAGCTGTTGACTGCTTCTGTGGATGCAGAACCTTTGGTTACAGAGTGCTGACTATACGTGTATGCAAACAGTATGCCATTTTATATAAAGAACTTGAGCTCTTGGGGGTTTTAGTATTTGCTGGGGATGCTAGGAACTAATTTTCTATGGATGCCTGAGTACAGCTGTGTTCCAAAATTTACCAACATAAAACAGCACACATTTATTATCTCACTATTCCTGAGTGTCATGAAACTGGAAGCAGTTTGGCTGGATGGTTTTGGTTTCAGATCTCTCCCTGAGGCTGTAGGATCTGATCTTAAGAAGGCTCGCCCACACAGCTTTTGCAGAAGGCCTTAATCACTACTCTGCTGATTATTGGTAGGAGGCCATAGTTTCTTGCCGTATATTCACCTCCATGGACCTGCCTCAGTGTTTCAGAAGTATAGTAGATTGCTTGCAGCAGTCCAAGTGGTCTAAAAAAGAGATGAATAAAATAATAAAAAATAAAGAGGTGAAATTGAAATTCTTGCTATAAAACACTGGCTACCTTCACTTAAATAAATTTGTATTTTAGGGTTCATAGTGGTGTACTTTTCTAACTGGATTGATTGTGAGATTTTATAATGAAAGAACAAAGTGTAAGCCTGTGAAGTGTTCTTCCCATTCAGGGGGAGACAATATTACTTGCCTGTAAATTACCTAGTTTTCAGTTAATTCTGAAAGTCAAATTGCTGATATACAGAATGGTTCAGAAATATGAGAAGAGAATGAGTGCGAGTTATTTATAATAGGAGAGAATCTTTCACAAACCCTTTAGGGTGTAATGATTCTTTTGGTTACATACTATGTAAGCCAGAGCTGGCCATGTTGATTAACAATGATATCAATGATAGTAGCTAACATTTATTGAGTATAGTAGTTCCCTTTATCTGTAAGGAATATGTTTATGTTCCAAGACCCCCAGTGGATCCCTGAAAACACCATTAGTGCCCAAACCTGTACCTACTATGTTCTTTCCTATATGCCCTGCAGCTTTGTATTTTGTGCAGAATTAATGTGCTCTCCCATGTTTTATGCCCTTCTGCTTTCTTTACATTACTACTCCTGAGCTTTGGGGCTACTATTAAGTAAAATAAAAGTTACTTGGATGTTAAGCATTGTGATCTTATGATGGCCCACTAATAGCTGAGAGCAACCAAATAAGTTATCAGTGAGAAGCATATACAGTGTGGATGTGCTGGACAAAGGGATGATTCAGGTCCCAGAAAGGATGAGAAGGAGTGGAACAGTGGGAGGTTTCATCATACTACACAGAACACTGTCGGTTAACTTGTGACTTATTTCTGGAATTATCCATTTAATATTTGCAGACCATATTTACCTGTGGGTAGCTTAAACTACAAAACTGGTGATAGGGGAAAATTTCTACTGCCAAATGGAAGGTTCCATTTCAATTGCTTTATGTTATTTATTTTATGTATTAGTTTAGTTTTTTCAAGATAGGGTTTCACTATGTAGTTCAGGCTGGCCTTGAACTGTGTAACCAAAGTTGGTCTCAATCTCATGGCCATCCTCTTGCCTCAGCCTCCCAAGTGTGGGGATGATAGGTGTACACCACTGCACCCTGCTTTACAGTATTGCTTTCTATTACTTTACACTTGTGTCTTTTGAGGTAAATACTGCTATTTTACATCATTATAGAGTTGTGGATATAAGCAATAAAGGGTTTAAGTAACTTGCCCAAAGTTGTATGTCTAGTAAAAGGCAGACCTGGCCTTCACATCAATCTCCAAGCATGTTTTACTTAGGATATGGCAAGCATTTAGTGTTATTTTCCAACACTGTTGCAGGAGTGACTCAGTATGGATAGCCACTGAATAAAGAGAGAACACTTTTTATATACATGTGTTCAAATTAGAGGATGTTCTTTTGACTTTTATTTTACTATTTCTGTCCAGTTTCTTTTTTATAACTGGTTAGTTCAGAATAAGGAAATCCATGCAGGGCAATGGTTAAACTGTAGACTCAGCTGTCAGCATCTTTTCCAAATCTAGCACTGTGCTAATTAGGACTGAAGCTGTTGATTAGTGTTGCAACAGCGGGAAGTTGACTTTCCTTCATTAAAGTTTTTACATTTGAAACATAGGATATTTAGAATACTTTTAAGAGAATAGTTACAAGCATTAAATGAAACAGCGATGTATTAATCTGGCATGCAATAAGTGTGAGTGATTGATAGCTATTATTTAATTCTTCTGTTCATTATCATATGCTGTCTTAATTCTCAAAGCTTATGCACTCTGAATAAAAATAGTGACTTCCTTAGGTCACAAAAATGTGCTGTGCTTATAAAGTAAGTTTTATTTCTGTTACTCCTTTAGAGAATTTTTAAAGCCTTGTTTTAGCATCTTCTGTTTTTTTATCTCTGTAGTTTTATTTTGTTATAGAGCCTATACAAGCTTTTCCCTCCAGAGTGTCTGGGCTGTGGAACCAGTGTAATTAGTCTACCTCCGCAACTCAATTCAGGAGTCACCATATTTGGAGAGAACCTGAGCTTTAAGACAAGTAAACCCTAATTACTTGAATTGTCATTCTAAGAGGCTAAGGTAAAACCAGATTACAGATAGTAGTAATTTCAAAACATACAAAGTAGAAGCCCTCTCTGAAATGATTAATACATATTCTATACATGTATTAATTTCCCCAAAGGAACATCATTATGCTGCACTGGAAACATAAACTAATTAAAAAAATTCCTTGACTCAAAAGAATTCTGAGATCACTTTTCATAGGACACCTAAATCTAAAACTTTAAATATGTGCTGTTAACATATTTAATATGTTCTTTTTTAAATTTAGTTACTTTTTTACTTAGCAAACCTTTAAAGGGTTGTACAGAGATAATATTGGGTTGTCTTTTTTTTTTGGATAATGCAGCATCGTTACAGAAGTATAAAAAGCTTAAAAATGTTTAGTTAATTAAGTATGCAGTTACCTGTATAATAGTTCTCAAACAGAAATGTATTTTCCTCTCAACCCTGCCTACCTTATGACAGTTTTTTTCATTTCTTTTTTAGGATTAAAAGCATCAGCTGGAATCAGTTTGCATTTGAAAATTGGATGAACACAAAAGACTTGATACTGTGAATGGTTAGAAAACAAACAATGTCATCTAAGGAACAAGAAAGACTCTTGTGTTATAATGGGGAAGTCCTTGTTTTTCATTTGTCAAAAGGCAATTTTGCAGATAAATGGCCTGTTAAGACATCCATATTACGTGTCAGACGGATGGTATTTGACAGAAGAACAAAAACATTTGTTTTGAAGTCCACTGGATGTTTCAACGTAAAGGAAGAAAACTCTAATTTAAAAATTGTGTGTTGCAACTGTGTTTCAGATTTTAGAACTAGAATTAATTTCCCTTACATTTTGATACAAAGCAATGAAAGTAATAATGTTTTCAAATATTTTCTACTATTTCTTCATAGTACCAATGAATTTGAAAGGTGTTTGAGTTTTGAACTAGACTATGAGTTGAAGGACAGTATAAGGGTCCTTAATGGCCCTTTAGTCTTATGGCAACACATGAAAGCATTCTTTTGTATCTCTTCCCAAATTGGCAAAGTTGTTAGTGTGCCAGTTAACTTTTCTTCTATTGAGTGGGCAGGTGAGATTGAAAATTTTGGTATAGTTTTATTGGGACTAACAGAGTATTGTTTATCTGAAGAAGAATACACTCAAAAGTCTTCAGAATCATATTATGCAATTTGGAACACCAAATTTTGTGTATACTCTCTTGAAAATCAAGCAGTATTAAGTAATACATATATTATACCTCCAGCTTATAGCAGTGTGGTAACTTGTGTGCATGTCTGTTCAGCTGAGATCACCACAAGCCAGTTAAGAATGTCTCTGATTGTTCTGACTCAAAAGAATCAGCTGATTTCATTCCAAAATGGAACTCCGGGAAATGTATGCCAGCTTCCATTTGAAGATCCTTTTTCTGTTCAACTTTTAGATTCAGGTCAAGGAAACCTCTTTTTCATTGTATCATTTAGGTCCAGTGATGCTTGTGCTATTTGGAAAAAGAACTTTCAGGTATAGTACTTAATCACATAATAATTCAGTTGGTGTTTATAGACCTTTTAAGCGTTTCTGTGTTTCATACAGGTCTTCCCAGAGTTTTTTTTTATCTAGGTAAATTATTAATGTTCTACTTAATATCATGCGTAAATCATATGTATATCATAGTTTGTTTAATTAAAGTTATCTAAACACTACCTGATAATTTTTTGAGGCAGGATCTCACTATTGACAATGTTCTTTTTCTTTTTGCCTTGACATTTTGTTATAAAACCTTTAAAGTTTGGAAATACATAAATATGTAACTATAATTATTAATTTGTCTTAATATTCTCAATGTCTTAATTTCCAATTTTTAAATGTAATCATATTTGAAATGCTAGGTTAGTATAGTTATTGTATTTAAGCAATTATACTTAGCAGTTAAGACAAAAACATCAATATGACAAGTGTTGTAATTGAGTGGAACATACAGTACAAGAGAAAATTTTTTCTAACATTGACTTTTATGAGGAATTTGCTATTTGTGGTATTATGTAAGACATTTTGGATAATAAAGTGAATAATTTATTAAATAATAAAATGGTGTTTTGATAGCAGTTTTGCCCCCAATCAGAAAGCAAAGGAGCAATCTTCCTTTGAGTTTGCGATAACGTTATTCTGAGAAGGAATTAAACCATCTTACAGAGATAGGTAAGATGCAAACAAGTGGAAGCTAGGATAAATAACAAAAATCAAGGGTGGTGTGCTCCCAGATCAAACCTACATAAAAACGCCAGGTATGTGTTTAATCCAGTGATATGATTTGAAAGAGAACTGAGTCTAGAGTAATGTGTGATTAGCTTTTCTCACGTTTTCTTTTAAGTAGAAATTGTCTTTGCAACTTTTGACAAGAATTTATAAGAATCTATCATATGACCTCAGTTTCTATACTGAGGTCATTGACATTTACACACAGATATTTGTACATCATCAGTAGAACAGGCTAATGTGTTCTGAAGCTGAGGTATCTAACATGGTAGCTACTAGACATATGTGGGTTATTCAATATTTAAAGTGTAGCTTGTCTGAATTAAAATGTGTTATAAATGTTAAGTACTCATGAAATTTCACAGACTTAGAAATAAAATATTTCAGTTTTAAATTGATTACATTGAATTGAAATGGTAACATTTTGGACATACTGGGTTAATACAGTCTGCCCTCCATATTCATTGTATTTATGGACTTTGCCAACTGCACATTTAAAATGTTTGCAAAAAAATTTTACATCCATACTCAATATATATATAGAATATATATATATATATATATATAGAGAGAGAGAGAGAGAGAATATATATGTATATTTCTTGTCTTTATTCCCTAAACAATATAACCACTCTTATTATTCATTAGTTTAGGTACTACAATTAATCTGGAGATGATTTAACAGATATGGGAAGATGTGGGAACATTTTATGCAAATACTGTACTATTTCAAGTAAGGGAATTAAGCATTCACAGATTTTGCTACCTGGAGGGGGTCCAGGAACCAATTTTTCACTGATAGTGAGGGATGAAAGTATGTTAAATTAATTTCACCTTTATTTTCACTGGTACTAGCAAGTTGATAATTCTATGTGTGACATGTATTTGCGACCCACGCGTATTTGTGTCAGCACTATTCTCGGTGTCCCAAGAAATGTGTATGTGCATGTATGCGTACACAGCTCTGTGATGTTTGCATGCTGAACACATCCTTATGCATAATTTCTTCTTCCGTAGTTCATTATGTTCCATGATAATCATGAGAGGTTGGATGAGTTTACAAATAAGTTGCTTCCTTGAAAATGTAAAGAATCACAGGTTTAGGCGTTAGCCTTGCAGGAGCAACACTGATAGTTGGTTATGAAAACTGAAGAGTCTCACTTAGGTTTACCCTACTATGAACCACCTTCTTGTTTGATGTAGATCAGTGGTGGTGAATCTATGGTACGTGTACTGCAGTGAGCTGTTTGTATCATTGAAAGCTCTAAAAGGTTTGCCATCACTGATCTAGATGTTTATCTGTGTTGCTGGGATTCTGAGTTGAAGATTTTGCTCTTTTATGTCTCAGGGAGATGGAGAATCTGATCCTTATGGTGTTAGTATGTTTGGGAATCAGTCTGAAAGCTTTTGGCTTTGTGGACAGTTAGGAAGTTGTTTTCTATTTTTAGACGTGGGGTGTTCTGGTGAAAACTGGCCGTGTCATTCCATTAATCCAGGGTGTTTCTAGGTTTCTCACCACTGGTGTTCCTCACCTTCTGTATGTGCTTCTATAATGGCTATACCTCCTCTGTCAGGGTTTAGGGTATTAAGTTCACCTTGATACTGTTATAGGTTGTTCTATAAGAGCTCCTGAAGTGTGTATTTGTACCTCCAGTTATCTAATGTAGCTGAATTCTTTGAGTAATTGATCTGATCATAAATAGGTATCTACTAAGGCTTAAGGAAATGAAAGTTATACTTAGCCATGCTAGAAAGAGAATTCATGCTAGAGAAAGAATTAATCATGATAAATGTTAGAATTTCCAAAATACTTACTTATGAATAAGTGTTTCATAAGTATTGATTTTCAGAGACATATTAGAAAATTTAAGTATTAAAAGATTTTGATGCACCATTTAATAGTTAGAATTTTTAAATAGATTATAAGATTTTAATGTAGAAATTAGAAGTGTGACAGGCCCTGGACATACATTAATAAAGCATTAAATCTAATTATCTTGTTATTTATAAAGTTGTAATGATTCTTTGTTTTTGATCTTCTTACAACTTTTAGTTTTTATACTACCATTTTCATTACTCATTTGCAAGATTGAGGATAACAAATTACAATTACCTGAAATTAAAGGAGTCAATTTATTTTCCATCTGACTTTGTTTTTTTTTTTTTCTCTTATTATTCTTTAATGCTCTATCTCAGGTTGCTGCTAAGTGGGAAAACCTCAGCTCAGTACTGATAGATGACTTTATTGGAACTGGAACTGAACAACTACTACTACTTTTTAAAGACTCCTTGAACACAGATTGCCTGGCTTCATTTAAAATAACAGATCTTGTCAAATTAGACTATTCAGTAAGTGTTTATTTATTATATATTTCTTTAAGAGACACATTAGAAAATTTAAGTACTTAAAACTTTTGATGCACCATTTAAATAATTGTTTTCATACTTAAACTTTTGCAGTTTAAAAGTATATAGATTGTGATTTTTAAATATGTAAATTGTATCTCCCACATATATACTTTGAATCTCCTTAAAACAAGTGTGATAATGACTGCTTTTGATATAAATTTGAAATACTGCATGGTCACTCAAATGACAATAGTACTATAAGTTAATTTTATTGTTGCTTCTAAAAAATCATACAAATAAGAATAGTACTAATTAAGGAAGAAAATGAAGTGAACCAGAATTTTAAATGAAGTAAACAGAGTTTAGGTGTTAATAGTGGTAATTAAAGTAATGTTTTTCTAGTTATAAGGAGATGATGGGGGAAACACATTAAGTTGTCTTTCATCGAAGTGTGTTACTATGTAGGAAATTGCCCTTTGACTAGATAAACCTTAATTGTGTTTTGTTGATCTTCTAAATTTCAATTTAGAAGATTTTAAAATTTTCACTTTTAATTTCTTTTTGTTTTTATTAGAGTAAACCTTTGGATTGCAACAAAGATGATTTACTTGAAGACAAAGAAGCAAATTGTCACTTGGTGGTTCCACCTCTGGAAAGAAGAGTACAAGTTAGTATTCTCTATTTGTTTATAGGTTTTGCTTTTTGATTAATACCATTCTGAGTGAAGCAAAGAGCATTGAAAGAAAGATGCTTAAGGTATAAGGAACTCAGTGCTTAGAGAAAAAAATTTTTCAAAGGATCTTTTGAACACCTTTGTAAAATCTTATACCATTGCACTTCTAAAAATACCTTTCTAAGTAAGACTTGATAGACTTAGTAAATCTCATAAAAATATAAAAACCTCACTTCTGAAAATACATTGTTTTTGGTCCTTGGATAAGTATGGCACAGGGTCTCTTTTAGAGAGACAGTCATTATGATAAATTGTAACATATTTCATATATAAATAGTGTACTCTCAGGTTTTCCATAAAAAGTTCTCTAATGGGATTTTCTTTTTTTCCATGTGTACCAAGTTAATGCATATCCCTTATAAAATGCTAAAAGTATGCAGAGACATATTTTTGAGAATATGAAGTAGTTGTTTAAACATTCGAAGGAAAACAAATTTCTATAATTTTTAGTTATAGTATTAAAAAGTTAATAATCAGTACATTTTGTTGATAGGTGTACCAGTGAGAGAACAGATCTTTTTTATGTTAACATTTCACTTAATTGCTGTTCACAGTTATTGTTCCCTGTTGTCAACACCAGTTGCAAATATTCATCTGTTAATGCTGATCTATAGTGAAATTTAAAATTCTTTTTCACGTGGGTTGATATTGTCAAATACTGATATCAGTCTTTTCAACAAGTTTTATTGGAACACAGGCATGCTTATTCATATACATGTTATCCAAGTGCCTTTTTTATTAGTGTTACCTGTCATTTCACTACTAAGAAATAACAAATTTTAACACTTTTGTGTGTATATTCTTGCAGATATTTAATGAATCTGCAAATTTACATGGCAATGTGATTATGAGATACATTTTTTTGTAACTTGCTTTTTTGTTTATAAGAATTTTGAAATATACAGAACAGTTTGGAGAATGCAGTAATTATCCTTGTTACTTTTATGTTTTTGAGAATCAGGTTTTTTAAAATTTTTAATTTTATTTTAAAAAGCAAAATAGAAAAAAAGGATTGAAACAATACAGAATTTCAAAAACAAGAAGTAGGGAATTAACTAGTTAATATATCGCACATTGTTAGCTCAGATCTAGTTGTTCAGGTTATAGAATCTAGATACAAAAGTGATCAATCAAACAATGACAGCACAAACTTTTTTCTGATGAACTAAGAGAGATTAGTAGGTGCTGCCACTATGGAAATCAGTATGGAGATCAGGTCTTTTATGTTGCCCAGGCTCACCTTAGACTCCTGGGCTGATGTAAAACTCCTGCCTAAGCTTCCTTGAGTAGCACATACTCTAGGTGCTCATCAGCTCCATTGTTACTTTTTTATTTTTTGGTATCGGGGATTGAACTCACTACCTTGTGCTTGCCAGGCAGGTGCTTGTACCACTGACCAAAATCCCCAGCCCCTTGTATTGTTACTTGTATTGCTATAATCATTTGACTATGTGTGTGAATATTTTCAGGACACTTTGAAAATTGGAGATGTTATGATACTTCATTTCTGTGTGTTTTGGCAAGAGTCCTAAAACTGAGGACATTCTTTTGTATAACCACAATACCATTTCATGGTTAGAAAGTTAAAGTGAGTTTACTGAATACTTATTCAATACATATTACATATGAATATGAGTAGCAGATAAGTAAAACATTTTAATGGGTGTAGACTCAAAGGGAGAGATTGATATATTAAAAACTTTTGTACCCTGAACAAAGTAAAATAAATAAAATGGTATATTTTGGGGGGAAATAAATATGACAAAGGATTAATTGCCTTAATATGAATATATGTTATTTATATAGCATCGTTGGTAATGTAAAGTTAACCTGCCTTCTTGAAAGAAGCTTATTATAAGCTGTTAAAATATGAATTACATGTCTCCTTTTTCTCTTACAGTTTTACTTCTAAACATGAATTCTAAGGATGGAAATGATTCAAGGGGGTGGGTGCTGAGGATTGTGCCCAAAGCCTCATGCATTATAAGCATGTGCTTTATTACTGTACTACACCCAAACCCTGAAGATGATTTTATAAGACTTTTTATGTAGTATTTATAAATAAAAATATTGGTGAAAATCTTAAATATCAATCCTTAGGTATATGGTAAATAAATTATAACTGAAGCATAGAATACCATATAACTGTTAAAATAATGTACATTTCTGTGTTAATTTAGAGATGATACTAACATAGTTTATGAAAGCAAGACTAACTTTCCTTATTAAAAACAACTTGAAATGATAGATGAAATCTTTATTTAAATTTTCTCTAAAGCTTCTAAAAGCTGATAGTATACAAATAAATTATCAAACCAAATTTTGAAGGCTAGAATCCAGAGAAATGAGCAGAATCTTGATGTTTCTTTTGTCGGTGGTGGTTCCCCAGACACCTGATAGAAACAAACATAAAATACTCTTTGGAAATGCACATTTATCTTTGTCCTCATAGAAATCTCACAAGTGATTTTTTTCCTAAGAAAATGAGTCACCCACAAAATAATTAAGCACATAAAGAAACAAGGCATCATGAGTATTTATTCACAGAAAATCACCAAATAGCATTTCTGTTAACTGAAAACACATTGAAATAAAAATTCAAGAGGTAACTTTAACAGTTAATTCAAAGAGATGAAAGACATGCAGAGCAAATTAGTGAGTCTGAATATATTAGAAAAATTATCCAGAAGGCAGCAGAGACATAAGGAAAATATGAAAGATTTAAACAATGTGAAGACAAAGCAGGGAGTAACACAGTGTTGCTTTAAATATCTTCATCTTAACATACCTCCTTTTTGTTAAGCAGGTTTACTTTTTCATCACCCATTTTACACATGATGGCATAAGAAAGCACATGAAGAATTTGGAAAGTTAAATGATTTGCAAAGCTAGAACTAAAGTCCATTGCACTGTTCTTTCTCCCATGAAATCTATTTCCCACTGAGTCAATTGAGGAGAGGAGGGAAGACTGAGACCTTGGAAAAACTTGTGAACACATACAGGGATGTTCGTAGCAGTGTTTGTAATGCTCCAGAACTGGGTGTAATCCAAATCCTCAGCAGTGCAATGCAGACGTCAGTTGTGATAGTCACAGGATGGACTACCAGAGGGCAACAAAAGGAGTGATTCACAACTTGTAGTGAAGATATGCACAACCGTGAAAACTAATGCAATCAGAATGATTCCATTTATAAGAGATTCAGAAACAAAACACATTAAGAAACTAAGAATATTCCTTAGGAATTCACATATGTGCTGAAATTATGAGGCTAAGGAAGTTAGCTTAAAGGAGTGAGGGTAGTGTGGTCTCCAGGGAAGAAGGAAAAGTTTGTGATTGTAGGGAATTCACTATACAACTCCTACAGTATTGCCTTTTGACTCAGGTGTAGTGATATGCATGGTGACTTTCTTATTATTGTGTAAACTATTTTTGTTCTTCTGTATGTATGATAGAGTTTATTGTAACCAAAATCAATCAGTTAAGCAAGAAAGCAAGGTTCAGTGTCATGTGCTCTTGTTTTGGTTTTTAAGTAGGTTTTTTGTTTGGGAGGAAGAGAAGAAAAACATTCCTTAACATCTACAGGAGAAAGTTCTGTGAAAACCAGCAATCTGTTAGCTGTGCAAATAGGATTGCACATTTAGGAAGAGAAGGTGAAATATATTTTATTTCAATCCTGCCTTCCTAGTCCTTAGTTATACTCCCTACCTATCCAGGAGCTTCAGTTTGGCTGTATATTTCTGATGAGTGTATCTCTTTTTACCTCAGTCACAAATTACTGAACAAATGAGTATTGGAGTGTGAAAGATGTGGAGTGTAGAGAACTAGGTCAGTATGAGAAGTTTGAAAATACAGGTATACACTTTATATACTTTATACAAATATGTGAGATAGAGAAATAATGTAATCTCCCTCTACCTTCTATTCATTGATGAAAACAAATTTGTCTGCTTTAAAATTTAAAAAAGGAATCTAAAAGAGGAATACATTTTGTTTTTAAATATAGAAAAGCATGTTTTATTAAAAGCTAGATTAATACTTAAACAGCCTCAAATATCCATCTGAAATGAAACAACTTCTATCAGTTTAGTGACACAACTCATTAAATTTTCAGTAGTAAAATACTTTCCATCAGTGTTTCATTCTTAGTGCTGAAATCTGTTTATCTGGGATAATAGGAATGCTCTATGCTCTGTTCAGTTAAATTGTATTATTTTTTTAATACTGCATGTTTTGGTATTTTTTTTAAAGTAGAGTTTACTATAACATTGAACTTATTAGCACAAAGTAAACTTCTAATTGGTTGGGGACTGTTATGTGTTATCTTGAAATTTTTGCTATGAAGATTATATGAACAGGATTTCAAACTGTCATTAAAAGTGTCATCTTTATTCATCATGATGTCGCTTTGTGTTTGAAGCAGAAATTATTTCACCAAGAAAAATAATGCTTTGTGTTTGTGAAGGTAACACTTGATAGGCCTAGATTATCCCTAGTTACTTTGATGCTTAAACTCTGTATTGTAGTTATTTACTATTTTCCTTTGAAAGGAAAAATTACATTGTTTTTTGTAATTAGAGATTTAAAATTTCTCAATAAAGCAGTTGTACTTTGGGAGATAGTCTCTTTTGTATAGCAAATGAAATGAAAAAAACATATGGAGAAATTATTTACTGAATTAATGGTGTGCCTGGTTTCAGTTGAAATTAATATTTCCAGCAACTATTTTTTTTCTGTTTTGCAGGTAGGTTTGATTTCTATTCAAGAATTACAGAAGGAGCTCTTGCTTAGGGAAAAAATTCTTTCAAAATCTTGGAAAGTTTTAACAAATTTGATTCAAGGAAAAGATGCTAGGACATCAAGTGCAGAGGAGGTAAAGTGAATCATGTGGCCCTTTTAAGACATTATGAGTTGAAATTCTATAAGTTGTGAAGAGTTATTTAAATTTGAGTATTGGAATTTGTTAAAAGTTGCTGCTCAGTAGATCAAGAAGAAAAGTAGCAGGGACTATACTGATAGCCTTTTATGACACTGAAAAGTATTTGATTAAGGAGCCAATATTGTATCAATTTGCATATAGTTCCATAGGACATTAAATATTAATTAAATTAAAACTTGGTTTTACGAACCTTGGAGAATAAGTTCTTTTGTTTGAAAAGAATTTAGCTATTAAACTTTTTTATTTGTATGGTTTGGATAGAAATTATTTTCCAGTTGTATATTTCTTGAATTTGTAAATAGAATATACTAAACATTATTTAACCTTGTATTGACAATGCCATAATTTCACCATTAGTATATGATGATTATTCTTTTAACCAACTGAATTGTTTATTTCTAAAGATATTTATTCCTCTAGTAAATGCCCCCGTATTGTTGTTTTCTTAGCACTTTTATCTTCATTTTATAATTTATTCTGTTTTTCTTTGTGATTGGCCACTACAAGAACTTCTTCAGGTACTTTACAGCTAGTCATGTCAGTATAATGAAATGTAGAAAGTTAGCAAAGATGTTCAGACATTATAAAAATAGTATTGATGTATGTTAATTATATACAGAGAAAGAGCAGCATAGCAAAGCTACAAAAAAATCAAGAAAAACTGAACATAGAGAAACTTAATGTTGCATTTTATTCCCTAAGTCTCTTTAGTGTGTAGTTCTGACCTGCTCTAAATTGGTCATTTCGGTCTTTTCCCTTCCCCACATTACCTCAGTGATTTTGTTAGTATTATAAAAGGAAAGGAATGCGTAGAAATTAATGTGCTGAAGCCACTATGTGCAAGGTTTTGTATTTAGCTCTTTGCATTGTTAATTAAAGAAAGACCCTGGCAGGTAGAAACACTTTCCTTAGGTTTCAGATTTAGCTAATCTCACATCCCACAGATACTGGCAGAAGCTTTGGAATACTTGAAACTTGTTAATCCACTGTCCTGTAAGCACTCGTATCTTTTTGCAGTAATTACCACATAAAGAGACAGCATTGAGTAATGATTAAGTTAGGATATGGGCTGTGGAACCAGTCTGCTTCAGTTCAGCTCTGCCACTTACTTGCTAGGTTTGTGAACTCAGCATATTACTTGACCTCCCTGAGCCTCACTGTGTTTATCTGGAAAAGGTGTATAATAATGCAGGCAACCTAGAATACTAAAGTCATTGTGAGAGTTAGAGTGAATTGATGATACATGAATGGTTTAAAACAGTGGATAACATAAACACTCAAAAATACATATTATCATTATCTCTATTCCCATTACTATTTCAGTTTTTACTATAAACCTAGAATGTGTGTGGAAATGACTGAATATGTCCTGGACTTTAAGAATAAAATTTTACCAATACTCTATAGACAGTCCAAAGATAAAGTTAAACAGTTTAATTAATATGAATTTTACAGTTGTAAAATTCACTGATAAATACAGGGACACTGATAAATACCGTGACAAGTCACTGATAAATTCCAGATTGGCTTATTTTCCATATAATGGGGATATACTATAGACTGTCTAAGTTTTTAAAAAATGGATTGTAGGTAACTATGGACTGAAACCTCTACAAATTGTGAGCTAAATAATCCTTTCCCCCCTTAAACAAAATGGACTCCTACAAGTTTATATCCTTGGCAGCATCTTGTTCCAATCATGATGCCCTTCGTTTTCTGAGTATTTAGGTAACGTGTGTTTTATAAATTTCATTTTACTAAGTTATGTATGATCTATATTATATTATAATGTATTTTAAAATGTTTAAGCAATGAGGATTGACCAAAAGCTGATTTCCATTATTTTAATTCTGTTACATTTGGTATATTTTTTGTAACCAATTATTTAAACATTTTTCCATTAGGATTTTCTTCTTCCTTTTTGTGGCAAAGAAGAAAATAGTGACCATACCATTGATGAAAAGTTACCAGAAAATTTTCAGAATTCAGAACGTCTAGTAGAGAAGATCTGGTATCGTGTAGTGGATGATAGCTTAGTTGTTGGCATAAAGACTACATCTTCTTTGAAGCTGTAAGTTCTGCATGATACTGCTGTACTGATACTCTAGACCAGCAATGGTGAACTTTTTAGAGCTTTCAATGATGCAAACATCCTACTTTGGCACTGTTGCCATAGGTTCATTGTGCTAGACCAGTGCTGGTCAATGGAAATTAATGCAAGCAATGTGTGTGACTTTAAATGCATTAGTAGCCATATTAAAACCTATAAATAGAAGCAGTGGAATTGATTTTAATGATGTGTTTTATTTAACCTATTGTATCAAAAATATTTCAACATGTAATTGTTATAAAAAGTGTTAATGAGATTCTATATTTTAATTTTTTTCATACTAAATTAAAAAAATTGGTGTGTTTTATGTATGTAACACATTACAATGCAGACTGGGCACATTTCTAGGGTTCACTAGCCATATGTGCCTAATGGCTAGTCCCTTAAGCAGCCCTATTCTAGAAGTATCTTTTACACAGTGCATTAATAGTATGAAGAGAGTGACATTTACAAAGTCACGACATCATACTCTTGATGTAGAGATAATTAAGAACAAACAGCTTTGTATCAAAATGTTTAAAAGTATTAGAAACATTTAGAGGCTGTAGACTAACATAGGTTGGTAAAAATTTAGTTAAGTAACAATTTCTCTATGATCATAGAAGATATTCCTTTTGAGGCTATCGAAATCATGGATAAAGAAGTAATGTTTATGTTGTCTGCAGCCTAGCAAAGAGCTCTTAGCCAAAACAGGATCAATACAGGTCTTATAGTACTACATTTTAACCACAAATATGTGAGCAGAGAGAGACAGAGATAGACCAGGTAATGCCTTGTAATAGGTAGAGATGATGGCAGTGTATTTGAGCAGTTTGAAAAGTATAGAACCAATACTACTTATATAGTGGCTTTGAGATTTGGATTTATTCTTTCATTTCAGTGAATTCCTATGGTGTTTTAGGCTAGTTGATAATATAAGGTATTTTTTTGTCTCTTTTCTATAATGAGTGAGTTATATTAACTAGTTTTCTATTGTAAGTCCAGTCTTGCATTACTGAGATACACACAAATTCATGATACCATTTTGGTGCATTGATGGATTTGGTTACTAATGCTTGGTCAAAAATATTTGCATGCATGTTCATGAGTGAAGTTGGCTTGAAATTTTCCTGAACAGTAGTTATTTGATTTTAGTATCAAGGCTAAACAACTATCTTTGTTTATCATTTTGAGTTAGGGTCCTGAAACTCTGGGGCTCAGGTGTTCCTCTCACCTTCCTGAGTCTATGGAACCATAGGAGAGTGTCATCATACCTAGTTTATACAACTATTAAATATATTTAAGTTTATTTTCTTCTTGATAATTCTTTTTTTTGTTTTCTCTGAAATAGTTTATATGAATTTGAAATTATCTTTGATATTTGGTTGTACTAGAAAGTAGTAGATACCTGGCTTATTTTCCTCTCAGATTCTTTTTTTCTTTTTGTTTTCAAGAGAGAAAAGTTTTATATATATATATATATATATATATATATATATATATATAAAATTGTATATATATGGATGTATATTGTATACATATATGTATATATGTAAATATATATATATATATACACACACACACACACACACACACACACAATGATACAAAGTTTCCAAACAGGATAATAAGAAATTAACAATGGTTAATATATTGTGTGTTGTCTTCAAAGTAGTTGCTTATAAAATATAGACATAAAATTAATGAACTAATATAAGAACAAACCAATCTTTTCAATGAACTAAAATAAATTAGTAGTATAATAATGTTAGCTATCTTGTGTATGTGTATATATATATATTTTTTCTTTTCCCTTCCTTCATTTCTCCTTCCCTCCATCCCAGTTGTTCTTTCCTTTGAGCAGTTTCTATTTCTTAATATCTATTACAGATTTTGTGCCTTATTTACTCTTTTTTTATGCTAGGGAGACAAGATGATGTTTACACATGTGAAATTGATTGATTTCACTTGTGAGTATGGTCCTTAGTTGCTTTCATTTACCTATAAAATTCTTGAGTTTATCCTTCTTTATAAATGAATGACACCCCATTATATAAAAATACCACATCGTTTTTATCCATTTCTCGGTTGATGGGCATTTGGGTTGTTTCCAAGATTTAGCTGTTACATATTGTGCTGCTGTAAACATGGGTACACATATATTGCTGTGTTAGGATGTTTTTAGTCCTGGAAAAATGCCCAAAAGGGGAATAGCTGAGTCGAGTGAGACCTTGAATCCTAGTTTTTTGAGAAATCTCCACACTGATTTCAACAAACTTGTACCTGTCTACATTTCCACCAACAGTGGAGAAGGGTTCATTTATCACCACAGCCTCTTCAGCATTTTTATGAGATAATTTTAAACTTCTGATTGAGTTTTTAAAGAGTAATAAAAATTTTCAGTTTTACTTATTCTTAAATGTACTTTGCTGATATCTTTTAGTAATTTTTCTGTTTCATGTAAAATATCACCTTTATTAATATGTTGTTTCTAGGAGACTCAGGAATTAGCAACTGTAGTGTCACAAATTGTTTTTCATTCTAAACATACATCTCTTTTTCTTGATAATTTTGCAAGGAATTCATTAATCTTTTCAAATAATTGTTATATTGATCTTTAATTGTATGTTTCCTATTTTATTAATTTTGCTACTTATTATTTTCTTCTACTTGGGACTTTTTCTGTTTTTCTTTCTAATGATTTTTTCTAATGATTTCACCATAATGTTCTTAGATGCAGAATTCTTTGATTGTCCTGTAGGTTATTGAACTTCCTGGTCTAGAAAATCAACTTTTTCCTGCAATTTAAGAAATTCTTAATTATTATCTCTTTAGGTATCGAAGTTTTCTGATTTATTTCCTTGTGGAATTCCATGCCTGCTTATTTTATACTCCATATCTCTTAACTTCTCTTTCATGTTATTTTCTGTTCATCTCTGTGTTTTCAGCTAGTTTATTCTAATGGATATTCTGCTCACTAATTTTATCATTAGATTTCTCTTTCAGTTATTTAATCCACTTTTCAAATTTCTCATCGTTTATTATTATTTACATTTATTGTAAGTTCTATTTTTCTTTGTCATATCTGCCTGGTTAGTTTTTACTGTCTTGTATTTTCCATTTCTTTTTTATTTCCTTTAACATGCTAAACATGATTGCATGGTTACCTTGGTCCTTATCGTTAATTGATTGTGATTGTGTCACAATGAGTACCAAACAAGACAAGAACTTAACAAATTGTTTTGGTTGGGAAGGGTAGGGAGTCATGAGGCAAATCCTAGCTTGCATATCATGTACCAAACCAATGACAAAGTTTTGTGTCAAAAACATTGAGTACCAAATTCAGTGAGTTTCAAGGCAATCAACTACTAAGGTATGACTGTAATTTTAAAATGTTTTCATACAAAGAGAATACTTTGGTGAACACTTTCTGCCTGTCACTGAGTTCCAGTAATTATCAACTCATTGATAATCTCATTCCTTATGTACCTCCACTCATTCCTCATTCCCACTCTGTGGATTATTTTGAAGTAATCAACGGCAATATTATTTGATTTATAACTATTCTAGTGTATGTATGTAAAAAGTAAGAACTTACATGCATATAATCACCCCTAGAAATTACTAGTAATTCATCCAGTAAATGTTCACTTTCCTTCTTGTTTCAATTTTAAAATAATTTGTCAACTCGGTAGCTAAATAAGGCCTGTAAATCAGATTTGATGATGTTTGTATGTCCTTTTCATTGGATAGATACCCTTTTCATTTGTATATGTGTGTGTGCATGCGTGTGTGTGTGTTTCCCTTATAATTGCATGTTTTGCAGAAACCAAGGAGTTTGCCCTATGAAGTACTGTAGACTAGATTGTGCTGATTTTATCTTGTGGTATTGCTTTACATGTTTCTCTATCACCTTTTCCACTAAATTAGTAGATCTGAATCAGATGAATGCTTGAAGTATTATTTAGAGAATATTTAATAGATAATGTTGTTTTCTTCCATCTGGATGAATAGGAAATCTAGTCATTTTCATTTTGTAATATTAGCAATTCTTATTTTATTAGGATTTGCAGTGTGATGACATTCTAATTGTGTCGTTGATTCTTTATTAGCTAGAGTATTTGTATCAAGAGAAAATTTTTTCTCATCAGTTACTTAGTTATACTCTTAAATGTTTTTAATTTAGAGACCAGAGTTTGGACCTAAAATTTGCTCAGTTGCTCTTGAGTAGATTGTCTTTTTCCATGCCTTTTTAGTGGACAGAGTGGTTTTTTGGCTTCTTGGTTGGATTTTTTGTTGTTTTAGTGATAAAACATATTGTAAATCCAAACTGAGGTCTCTAGTACAAACTAAGGGCCTTAAGGTCTTTATTTAGCACTACTCATCTTGTAGAAAATCTCAGTTTTCAGTTGTCCCAACATAGTTATTTGCTTCATTCCTCAATCTATATGTAGTATTCGCAGAATAACAATGCCAGTAATATAGTTATTACAAATTAGGGTTTCATTTTAAATCCATTACATATATAATGAAATACCTGTGTGCTAAAGTCCTCTTGTAAGTTGAGTATGGTGGCACACATCTATATTCCCAGCACTTGGGAGGCTGTGGCGGGACTGCTGAGCTTGAGGACAACCTGGGGTACATAGTGAATTAAAAGCCAGCATAAACTACATAGTGAGATCCTGTCTGAAAAAATAAAATTAAATTTTAAAAAAATCAAGTCCTGTCTTTGGTCATGTCATGTTTCTCATCTGTTTTAACTTGATAATGTTGACAGTGTTGAAATGTACTAAAATAAGCCTGTCCAATATTTATAAATTATTAGAAATGGGGCCGGAGATTTAGCTCAGTGGAATAAGTGCTTGCCTGGCAAGCGCGAGGTCGTGAGTTCAATTCCCGGCACTGCAAAAAAAAAAAAAAAAAATTAGAAATGTAAATCTGGGAACAAATGTTGAAAGATAAACAACAGATTTTATTTGAGTCATTTATGGGGGTAAAATAATACAATTTTTACTTTATAGGCATTTATATTCTAAAATATTACTGAAACAAAGTGTTGAAAAATGAGGATTTTTTTCTTGTTTAAAGAGAGGTTGGATAAAATACCTAAAAAAATCCCTAGGTACTGATTTACCATTCCTATTTTACAAAAGTTTAGCATATTTTCCATGCTTTTGCCTGCCTATTTTAAGAGAAGTGCTATTGTAGGACATTTAATAATTTGACTTTTAATACTTTGATATAGTTTTTGAAATGATGTTTCCTAGGAAAGGATAAAAATGTTTGTTGCTATTTACATTGTAGTTAGTTGTCTACTTGATTTTTTAAAAAATGAGCTGTTAAAATAAACTAACTGTATTTTTTTACAGGTCCCCAAATGCTGTGACTTTATCACTGTTAATGGATCAAGGCTTTAGCTCCAATGTTCAGCTTATTAAGTGTCAAAATAAGGTGATTAGTTTGAATACAGGTTCTTTACCAGCACCATACTTAATACCACATGAAACAGGATCAAAGGCAAAAAAGATCAAGTTGAACTCTGATAGAAAGGAAGAAGGAAGCTGTGTTTATGAACAGCCATCTAAGAAAGAGTGTGTTCAGATAATTACTGGTATAACGTCTTTATCACCACTTTTAGCATCCAATAAATTTTGTTGCATTCTGCTGCTGCAAATTAGGGAAAGAGAAAATGGTGGCTATCCTGGTGATCGCTGGATTCCATGTGGCAGAATTTTTTTAAGTTTAGAAGATCTTTCAAGTGGGAAATATCTACTGAAATTTCCAATGAACAAATCAATAGGTAATGTTTGTTGGTAATTTGTAATCATATACTTATTCAATAAAAATTTTAAGGACTTTATTTGATAATGGACAGAGTTGATTGATAGACTTTGTAAACTTGTGTATCTTGTAGAACACACAGAAGATCTATGTGCATATCTTGCAGCATTGCAGAAATCTTGTTTTCAAATCACGTCACCTGGCTATGCCCTAAATTCAATGACGATGTGGCTCATTGAACACATGCAAGGTGAAATAATCAAAGAATTTCCAGAATTGTGCTTTTGTAAAAGGCCTGATAGTTTCTATGGGACACTCTTCAGCTGGAAACAAAGAACACCATTTGAAGGAATTTTAACAGTCTACTCCAGGTAATGCATGTCACATTGTAATCAATCCAGAGAAGTTAGTGTGTTTGAGTGTGGGCCAGCTGACAACCATGGTCTGGTACAGTGTGAGTGGACAGGTGCAGCATCATTTAGAAACTGAAGTTCTCTGCTCTCATTTTATGTTTGTATTTTTTTTTTTTTGTACTGGGAATGGAACTCAGAACCTTGTGTTTGCCAGGCAGATGCTGTTCTGCTGAGCTAAACTCCTAGTCTTCATTTTGTTTGATTATGGCTTTTGTTCTGCCAAGTAATTATTTTAGGATTTCCTTTTATCTCTTCTTCATAGCAAAATTTAAAAAAATATACTGATCTTGCGTCACAGCAAAAGAGATTTAATTAGCAAGTAACATGACTAATATTAACCTCTTTAGTATAGAATGCATGTTTATTGCTACCTTCTACATTTTATCACTATCACATGAATTTTATTCTATTAATCATTATAGTGTTTATAATTGAATATTGATTATTATATTATACATGACTGCTTTGTGCTGTTTTGATTTTGTAATACTATGTTTGGTCTTTTATTTTAGGAACCAAACAGTCTTGTTCCAGTGCCTTCATAGTCTCATCAAAGTTCTTCCTATAAACTGTTTCTTCAAAAATCTAAAAATAGGAAGTGAGGATTTCACAGTTGATCGTTTGGCACTGACTTTGGAGAAGGAACTGGCTACCCTTGGTTCTCTTCCTTCTGCGCTAGCTAAGGTTGCAAGCAAGTTTATGGAGAGCTCTGAAGCAAGCAAAGGGAAGAGTAGTGCCATGACTGCGTCATCAGATGAAACAGAGAAAATCCTTCTATATAGAAGAGAAGTTCAAGTAGAAAAGGAAAAACTATTAGGAGTGAACCTAAAAGTGAGTGGTTCCCTTTATAGAGAGATAAGTTTGAAATTAGCTGAGATTCAGTTGAAATCAGACCTCATTGCGCAAAAACTGAGCCATTTATAATTATGGTTTTTGTGTGATTAGATTTTTAAAATATATTTTCACTGCCATGAAGTTTTGGTTCTGCTTGAATCCCTTCTTTATAAAAATAAAGGTTCAGGCTTATTGTAGAATCTTATTTTAATAATGGAGAAAATAATATTCCCTCTATGGTAGAGGTTCTCAAGTGAGGCCATTTTGCCTCATGTGTGATGTTGTGCGGGTAGCATGTTATATGAATAATCAGAAAAAATGACAGACAGGAAACTAACCTATATTAGTGAAATTTTGGGCTCGGTAATATGTTGTTGTGGAGGGCTGTCTTGTGAATAGTAGGAAACTGACCAGTGTCCCCAGCCTTCTCTACCCTCCAGGGGTGGAAAAGGCTAATATAGGAGGCCAGGGTTGCTATTAAACCTCCTACGATACACAGGACAGCCCCTTCTTCCCATTGCAAGATAGTATTATCCAGCCCAAATGCTAGTAATGCAGGGGGTGAGAAAGCCCTGTCTTAGATTTTCCACTTAAGTGAAAATGAGAAATTTGATCTCTTTATTGTATTGTCCTTAGTAAAACCTAGTATATCAGAAACAACTTCAGTTGGAAAATTAATCAAGATTGTCTGATTCTTGAGTTTCTGTTCATACCAAACTTGCCTGGAAAGTTAAATGGCAGAGTAAGACCAGTGTTTGAAACCCCACTTTTAAATTTCATTGGAGTTCTGCTCTAGAGTTGCAAGTCTATTGGAATGTAAAAATTTGAGGGTATTGTTCTGAAACGCACATCTTTTCCAGAAGGCTAAGTATACCTTGCAGGCAACTATTAAAAATAAAACTGAAAATGCTTTTAAGCTATCTGAAATTCTAACTCTAGGCAAAGCTAAAGTATAAAATTCTAATAGAAATAGCTTAAAAGAATATGGTGCTCCTTAGGGACTGAGAAATTTAAAAATAGGTAAAAATTCACTTCTGTAAAGAAGCTATTTAAAAATGATCAAGTGAGAGTTTTCAGAGGGATAAAAATTCAACTTAGTATTTTATTTTTGAAAAAAAAGAATTCTGGACTAATAAAAGAGTGTTAGGGGAAGGGAAAAAAGATGTGGACAAAAAGGAATTTTCCTAACCAAAAGTAGTTACACATGCCCATAATACTCTTAGCATTTGGAAAGCTGAGAGGCAGGAAGAACACCAAAGTTTGAGGTCAGCCTGGACTACATAGTGAGATCTTGTCGCTAAATAAACAATGAAATGCTCCTGATGCTTTTACTGTATAATCCTTAAGTGACATTAAAGTTTCAATCACAGAAGAAGTTGATTTTATGAATAGTGTCATCTCATGCATGTAGCTAAGTGCTAATTCCCTCTATGCCTTAGATATCCTTGTAGCTAATGATCTGATGATATAGATGATTTTTAGAGAATAAAACTTGTTTCTTGTCTTTATTTTTATGATTGTTCATACATTAAGTTACTTCTTTTTCTGGCAATCTATTGCTGATTGAGATAGGACTCTATATCTTTATCTCTATGAAGTGTCAATGAAAAATATTTCAGAGGTTCTACAAATAGAAATGAAATAAATTCAGGATTAATTGTGGAAATCTGAGAACTATGTGTCATATGCTGTCTTTTAAAACTTCCCATGACATGTACTGAGAGAATAACTAAATATAAAACATAGGAACTAAATCATAAAATGCAGGCTTTCAAAGTATAAACAGGATTTAATAAAAATAGTTTATCCGTAAAGTAGTTAGGATACAAAAAATAGTGTATTACCTTTTTATTTATAAATAAAACCAAAAGGCATTAATCTATATATGCCAAGTAACTTGTTTACATGTGAGTTTTACTTATCCTACTTTATTCAAATTAGAAAAAGCTAAGCTTGAGGAAATATCTTAATCACTTTCATGATTCAGTTGTCTGCATCTACAATCAAATTCCACGTACTACTACTCTGCTCACAAATCTGAGGTTGCCTTTGTCCTTTCCAATTTTACAGTGATATATTATTTGAGTACAGAGCACTCCACAGTTTTTATAACAGTAATTATCTGTTGGCCCCTGATCCCTTAACCAAGGAATATGTTTAAAGCAGTTTGGATATGCCACAGTTGAGTGAACAGATTTGGTGAGGGATCAAGAAATGTAACATTTCCTGGCTGTCAGTTGTATGCCAAACATGAGTACATACATGTTTACATATTTATGCTTAATTCTTCACAGCTACCTATGAAGTGTAATTGTTAGTATAGTCCTCAACATGAAAAAAAATTGGTAAGCCAAAGTAACGGGATGCATGAAAACACCTTGATTTTGTAGCCTCATTGCAAATTATTTCAAAACACAGCAAGTGCTTTAAGAGCTCTAGTGATATACTAGTGAATCATTTATTGTCCTAATAATATCTCTTTGTACCATCAACTGTTTTGTCCCGATCTTGGAAAACAAAATGTATGAATAATATATATTTACCTGCTGTCCTCAATAAAGACAAATAATTGAACTAGAAACCCCTGTTCCATAAATTTATTTTCCTTCTGCCTTCCTTATTCCCTTATTCCCTGTCTTCCTTCTTCCTGCTTTATTCCTTTTCTCTCTCTTAGATGATACCAGATATTGCTAGTCATTTTTCTTCGTAGTTCTCTAAACTGTTAAAATGTTACTTTCTATTCTCAGAATTTGGGAGTGAAAACTCTTTCTTGGATTACCCTATTGCCTGCCGAAGCTTAGGCTTTTATGTCTAAAGACACTGATACATGGGAAGAATGCTGCATCCTAACAGTATACTTAATTGAATTCTTCAAAGGTTTGTTCTGTTTTATGTTTAGATTGTCTGTGTCTAAGTTGTGAACTTTCACAAGTGTACTGTGTAAGATTCACAGGCATACTATATAAGACTGTCTTGATTCCCAGTACCAAAAAGAAAAAAAAGTCTCACTTTGTCAGATTATAAGTGAATCTGATTTGCAGCCAGTCTCCTGGAATGGAACTTGTTTTTAAGTTGGAGACTTACTGTATTTGAAATACTTGCTGCCTCAACAAAATAGCCCTGCGCTGTAAACTCCTATGGTGATGGGTATTTGTGAATGCTAATAGTTTGGTCACTTTTTAGCCCATTATTTCAGTAATCCTATCTTGCCTTTTTATTCAGGTGGTTCCAGGTCTTATTCAGATTCTGAATTTTCATAAGAGTAGTAAATTAAATACCCTCAGTACTTTTACTGGTTAGATTTTTTTTCTGTGCTACACCTAGGAGCAGTTGTGCTGGACAAAGGTATCATCAGTATGTATAACTAGGTTGATATCACAAGTCCTGGATTCAAACAGGAAGTTTTTTTACCATCATCAACTTAATCTTTAATTATTCATTTCCCCATAGTATCAGCCATTTATACGAAAGTATAGGTGGTGTTATGGCCTGTAAAGCATATCATTAGTAGTTGGTTAAAATATTTAGGTCAGTCAGTGTCGATGTCCGCTCCCGGCCGGCAGGAAGGACACACGACAAAGTCTGGTAGTGGACAACCTTTTCTTTTTATTTTCCTTCTCCGTACAGCCTGCCCTGGGTTCTCCCAGCTGAAGCCTCCTCTGGTCCGCTCTCCGCGGCTCCTTTTGTGCTTCAGTCTGCCCCAAAGCCTCTACCAGTCCGCTCTCCGCGGCTCCTTTTGGGCTTCTACTTCCGGGCTTCTACCTGGCTTCTTCTTCCGCCCAGGGGTGGCACCGGTATATATACGGGTACAGTGTCCAATCATGTTAAAGTAAGCAAGGCAAGCTGATTGGCTAACATCATCAGTTGCCAGGCAGACTATATTGTTGAGCGGGTTGTTTACGCGGTAAGCAGGAAACTAACATATTCGATGGGAGGGGTAATCTACCCCAGGCTTTGCTCTTTACCACAGGCCGCACGTCCGCCGAGTAAGGCGAGCTATCACAGACGCGGCTCCCAACATCTCCCCCTATTTTATTTTTTATGAATGTGCGCATCGTAGCCCTTCCTGGACTGGGTGCAGAGGCTTATGCCCTATGTGTAGGTCCACCGTAGGTCCTTGGCTTAGACCCTGGTTGGCCATGCCATAGTCTGCCAAGGCCCTGAGGCCCTCGTCCTTTTTCTAGGGCCAGGCACAAACTGGACGGAACCTGGATGCACACAAGCTTGCACTCATTTCCTCTCCGTAAAGAAATCCCCTCGGAGAGAAATTTAGACCTGGGCAGCATCTAACAGTCCAGCGGCTTACGTGCAGGATGGGGTAGGGCCTGGCTTAGGTCGAGTCGTGCTGGGGAGGCACGCTCTTACCCGTCATTGACTCACCTACCCTGTTGTGTATTGTCACCTTATGGAGGAGAATGAGGGATGCCCGCCATATCTAGACTCGGTCGTGGGCCAATTGAGCAAGCCATGCATATGCCTGAGGATCTTCTTGTCCATTTCGGGCTACCGCTATTTCTATTCATCTTATTGGTTGGTCTGTGATGGATCTCCAGTAGGGCAGGTCTGATCTTCAGTCGAGGGCTTTGTTGCCCGTGTCAGTCTCTCCGGTATCCACAGTGGTTCTCGTCCCGGTTCCTGTGGGAAAACACAAACCGCGCCTCGGTTCCAGCTGACCACTGGATCCGGGCCCATCCATTGTCCTGTCAGGACATCTTTTCACTTCACCCACCCTTTATGGTTGGGGGAAGGGTTGCAGTGCTCCATGGCTGGGGAGCAATTATCATTATTTAAATTTAAAAAATTGTGTGTGAATAGTGCCATGGATAATCGTGCCTTTGGGGCCAGGCCTTGACCTACTCCCCCTTTTTGTTTTTTATTTTTTATTTTTATCTTTTTCGGTTTTTTTTTTTTTTTTTTTTTTTTATTGGTACCAGGGATCGAACTGGCGATTGCCTGCTTACAAGGCAGGCGCTTATGCCGCTAAGCTAAATCCCCAGCTCCCATTTCCTCGACCGGCGTTTTTCTCAGCCTGCTCGGCAGAGAACTCTGTGTACCAGGCTCGCCAATCCAGGTAACTGCCCGAGGGCAGACACGCCTTTGTCAGCTGAATCCAGTCCGCGGGGGTGAGGGGCCCAGAAGACAGATTCTCCAGCATGGCAATGGTGTAAGGCGCAGTCGGCCCAAAGGTTGTAACTGCATTTTTAAGTTCTCTAATCTGCTTTATCTCAAAAGGCTCCCATACATTGCGTCCCTGGCCCATAGCTACTTGTACAGGAAATATCCCGTAGGGGCCACTATCTATCCCAGGTGGATGTACCTCATGAGACAAGCGTCCCCCCTGCCAAAGCCGCCTGTAAAAATACCGACCCGCCGGCGGCGGAGCATAAGACAGCGGCCGTGATTGGGCGGAAAATGGGGGCCCGTGCATCACTTCCTGTTCTGGCGAAAGGGGAGAGAGCTCCCAGGCGGCCGCCTCGTGGCGAGGAATCGCCTCCGGAAACGGCCCCCAAGGTGGGGCGGAAGGCTTCGCCTCCCTCTCGCGCCGGGGAGCGCTCAGGAGCTCTCTACTCCTCCGCAGACCAGGTTGAGCAGAGCGCAATTCGCGGGGCAACGCTGGAAAAGAACCCTGCGACTCCTTATTGAGCGACTTAGGCTCCTGACAGCTGGTCTCTTTGGCCTCCTTGCCATTCAACTTTCCCTCGTCCTCGGAGTCAGACGACTCCGAGGCTAGAGCCCCGTCCTCCTCCTTAGCATCCTTGTTCCCCTTGACAGACACCTCTCGGGAGCTCCCTGACTGGGCCTGCTCAGATACCCTGCGTACTTTTGTAAGCTCTTGAGAGCTTTCTCCACAACCACCCTCGCTCTTAGTGTTGCTACCTAACATGTTTCCCATCTTTTAATATGTTACTCACCGCGTGAGGCCCAAGGAATCCGCCACTTACGCGTGAGCCTGAGGGGAGTCTAAAAGCCCTGTAGGTGCGCGCCACCCAGAGCCCAGGTTTATCCCCAACTCACCTGTCTCGCAGCTCTGTACTGGAGCGTTGTCCACTGTCACGTCTCGGGGGTGATCAGTCCCCGGGCGGGCCTCCAAATGTCGATGTCCGCTCCCGGCCGGCAGGAAGGACACACGACAAAGTCTGGTAGTGGACAACCTTTTCTTTTTATTTTCCTTCTCCGTACAGCCTGCCCTGGGTTCTCCCAGCTGAAGCCTCCTCTGGTCCGCTCTCCGCGGCTCCTTTTGTGCTTCAGTCTGCCCCAAAGCCTCTACCGGTCCGCTCTCCGCGGCTCCTTTTGGGCTTCTACTTCCGGGCTTCTACCTGGCTTCTTCTTCCGCCCAGGGGTGGCACCGGTATATATACGGGTACAGTGTCCAATCATGTTAAAGTAAGCAAGGCAAGCTGATTGGCTAACATCATCAGTTGCCAGGCAGACTATATTGTTGAGCGGGTTGTTTACGCGGTAAGCAGGAAACTAACATATTCGATGGGAGGGGTAATCTACCCCAGGCTTTGCTCTTTACCACAGGCCGCACGTCCGCCGAGTAAGGCGAGCTATCACAGACGCGGCTCCCAACAAGTCAGGAGTTTGAAGTGTGGTGCACTCTAGTGATTACCTCTTCCATGACAATTTTTCCCCTTTGTTTACATCAGAACTCTTCATTTGATCAGGAATTTTCTTTCTAGCAGTTCCTGTGATTGGGGACGTGGACCCAATCCCCAGTTGTCAAGGTTAGTCTTGACTATTCTAAGCCAATGGAGGTAAGTAAGACAGTTCCTAGGCCCTGGTCTGAACACAGCATAAGACCAGTCCACTGGGCCTAATCAGACTGAGGCAAAGGACTTGGTTCTTTGTTGAGAAAGAGACTGACTCTGCAGGTCCTGCTGAAAGTAGGTTGTCCTAATTTAAAAAGCCGAGAGTTATAATTACAATGAAAATTAAGCCTTAGAATGAATTTAACCTTGAACTGCAACGTTTTTATTGTGATTGTGAATGAAACCTAATTCTTCTTTTTCCTTTGACCACTGATTGTTTCAGAAAATAATTTCTTGTTTGCATCTAAAAACTTGCCTACCAGCTAAAAATAGGAAAAAGAATCTCGGAGAAATAAGAACACATAAGTATAGAACAGAGACATTTCACTATAGGAACAAGATGCATGTACCTTTAAAAAAGAGAGTAATAAAAAACCCACTGACACTCTGCCTCCATGCACAGCATTATTTCTTGGCAGTAGATCACTTAAATATCTATGTATTTTTGGTTTTTTGAGACAGAGTCTCACCATGTAGTTCAGGCTGGTGTTGAACTCACTATATTGCCTGGGCTGGCCTCGCAGTGATCCTCTTGCCTCAGCCTTCTGAGTGCTGCCACAGGTGTCTGCCACCAGGTGTGGCATACTTTTTTTTCTTTTTTGAGTTTCCAATTCTAATTACTGTATACTCTGTAGCAGTATATACCTTGAAATCAAAGCTTTAATTTTTAAATTATTATTGTTCTTTTTTACTCTGTTTCTTAGTGTCTCTCTGGTATAACACCAGGCTAGTTGATTTCTTATACTCAATGGAGTAGAAGTATATGCTAGATCATTTAAAATATTTCTCAGTATTTCCTGTTTTAGAATATAAAATTATGAATGTAAGGAGTATAGTGTCTTGGGTGTTTCTTAAATATCTGAAGAATTCAAACTTTGAATTCTCATTTCTTCTGACAAGTGTTCTCACATTCTCTGCTATATCCTCTCTAGTAGGAAGGGGAAGAAGTCTTTATCAATTTTTACTATTGTAGGAGTCTTTATGTTACAAAATAATTGATTTGATGTCATTAAAGTGAAGAATGCAGCACAGTCTTTTTAAGCATGAAAAATATGTAGTAGAGAGCAAAAGATAATCCTCTCACTTCATTCTGTGTCATAAAAACAAGGTGATGGTAATGTTTTTAGAATTGTTTTGTGATTCTGATGAAATCTTTTGAGGCTGGAATGACAAAGTTGGTTATGTCAAATGGAGTAATAAAGTCCTCTTACAAGTTGTTCCAAATGGAAATTAATATACTCTAACACTTAAGAGATTTTGTTGAAAGTAGTAAAAATATTGGTGTGAGTGTGTGTGGGTGGGCACAGAGCCTGAAGGAAACCAAGATCAAATGTATTATAGTCAGTAAAATTGTCAGAAAAACTGAATATGCAGTGTAGGTATATTGGGTCCAGAAGGGTGGGTGGGGCTTGGCATACAAACTGGTTGAGTTTTCTGAAACCATTTCCACCTTGGAAGAAAAATAATTAGCCAGGGAATCTAGGAGAAAAAATAATATTGTACAAGATTCATGAAAAAAGTTGAAAAAAACTGTCACATTTGCATACCAATTTTCTGTAATGTGACATGCTGGGTCATATATAAAACATTTATTGATTATTGTTTGCCAGACATTGATCTGGATGCTTTCTTGTGGTCTTTAGAATCCTATTAAACTTTGCTTTTCAGGTGGCAGCCATTAGTTGTGTGTGGCTATTTACATTTAAATGTGTAAAAATACAATAAAATTAAATAATTTAATTTCTTGTTTGTTCTGACCTCATTTCCTATGTACAATGGTCACACATAGCTAGTGGCTAGCATTTGGTCAGTGTAATATAGAATATTTCTACAATCAAGTTCTGTTACATAGTATGAGGTGTATGTTATATTATGTGACTCTTATTCACAAATAAACTGAGACCCAGAAAGGTTGAATAGTATAATCAAGGTCACACAAAGGCAGAGGCAGAACTGTGATTTAAATCCTTTTCCCCACTATACTATTCTGCTAATAAAGTTGGTTTATAGCCAAACACTGCAAGCACACCTCTAATCCCAGCAGGAGGCTGAGACTGAAAGGTCACTGCTAATTCACGGCCAATTTGAACTGTGTAGTGAGCCTAAAGTGTCTCAACAAACAAACAAACAGTCACTTTGAAATAAAACACTGTCATGTCAAGACAGTTTTATAGTAATGAAACACATTTATAATTTAAAAAGATATTCGAGAAGTACACAGTTCCCTAAAAGTATATGTCTTTTAATATAATTTAAATATCAAAAATGTGGGCCATGTTATCCTAAATCTTATAATAGGCACATTCTTTTTTTTTTGAAGTGTTTTATTTAAGGAGAAAAAGAAAAAAAAAAAAACAGAAAGGGTACAAGTAATACAAAATTTAAAAAATAAACAGAAATCACTAGTTAATAGATTACATATTCTCATCTTAGAAGTAGTTGTTCAAGTTACAAAATTAAAGCATATAAAGTGGACTTTCAAACAGTGAGAGTGCAAACAGTTTTGTTCAATGATCCAAAAAAATTCAGTAATATGTTTATCAATCTTGTACACTAAAACGTATATTCAGTTATAACCTTTAGAACACCTTTTCTTTTCTTTTGTACAATGACAATTACACATTTTGGGTTTTATTACTCCCACAGTTATTACTACTTTTTTTGAAGAGAGTAAAACCAAATGCGACATATCAGAACAGAGTCAGAAACAAAATACAAGGTGATCAACAATGGTTACCGTACTGCCTCTAGCTATCTTAAGAAGAATTGCCTATATCATCAGTTATAATAATATTGAACAAAACAGTAGAGAATACAACCAAAAAATTGGAGACTTTACAGGACTTTAAAAGAAGATAATAGTCAACCAGAATGGGCATCATAATGAATCTTATTGTCTTCACAGTTGTTGCCTATACTTTCGAACTTGGTACTATCAAGCAAAGCAGAATAGAGGAAAATCAGTCAAAACAAGATGGTGAGGGCTATGAAAAATCAAGTTACTAGGAAATCAAAGTGGATTACTATAATGTATCCTGCTTTTTTATTTTTCCCTTAATTAAAAAGTTAAAATAAAGAAGTAAATAATTAAAAAAAAGAAAGAAAAAGGGGATTGAGATAAAAGAGGGCATAACAACAGAAGAGCGCAGGTCAAAACATAACCATTTAAGCAAAATAGTGCTTCACCTCAAGATATCCTGACATAAAAGTAGTTCCCATAGTGACTCTTTCCTTGAAATCTTTGAATATAACTTCATATACTGTAGCACCAAACATATCAAGACACTGTAAAACCATTCAGGAGAATGACATTATTACAGGGTATTTAGAACCAGCTAACAGAAAATGAACCATGGTTTCTGTATAATCTCCTTGTCTATAAAAGTTTTTGTTTATATTATCACATATAATAAAATCCAGTAGGATACAACCTGTTAAGACCGATGGAGACAGAAGAATAAAAGCTTGATGGGACTTCAAAACAGGATGATATTAAGTCAGCACTAGCTATTATGTGATGTCTTGTTTTCTCCAAAATAGCTGTTCCTACCATCCAACCTTCTCTGCCTCATTTCTGTTGAGCTCTTTTTCTCTCATTAGTTGTCAGTTTGTCTTCTGCATTTCGCTTTCTGCTCCATTCATGTGGTCTCTCTGCCACTGTTTCTGGAATCTTGGTATTTTTCTTTTTTAGAATATCCGGAAGTATTCTCTGTAGAGTTGAATTGGTGGTTGCAAATTCCCCTAGTTCCTCTTTATCCTGGAAGCACCTTGTTTTTCCATCAATTTCCAGGGGCAGTTGTGCAGGATATATCAATCTTGGCTGGAGGTTATTATCTTTCAAAGCTTGAATTATTTCCCCCCACATTCTTTGTGATTTGATGGTTTGTGCCGAGAAGTCTGCTATAATTCTGATGGGTGTTCCCTTCTAAGCGATCTGTTTCTTGTCTCTGACAGCTTTTAATATTCTGTTCTTACATTGGATTTCTGGAATTTTGATTATTATATGCCTGGGTGTAGCTCTGTTTGGGTGGTAGGTGGCTGGGTCCTGTATGCCTTATACATCTGAGTATCTTTACCTTTTGCTAAATTAGGGAAATTCTCTTGGATTATTTCTGTGAATAGCTTTTGTAGTCCATTTGTTTGTGTCCCTACTTTTTCTTTTATGTTCTTAATTCTTAAGTTATAGATCCTCTTATCATCTTCTAGCCTTTGTATTATTGCTGTTTGTTTTTTGTTATTTTTAAGAAGTTTTTCATTTCATGCTCCCATATTACGAATCTGCCCTCCAGTTCAGATAATCTATCCTTAGTTTCTTTCAAGCTGTTATGCCAGTTTTCAATAGAGTTTTTAGTATCCTGGTAGTCTCTTTGAACTTGCTTCATGTATTCTATGTTTTCTCTATTTTCTCCATTAAACAATTCTCCCCTTTTTTCTGTTCTTCCATTCCACCATCTGTTTTTTCTTTGGCGGTGCTTAGCATTTCTCTAACTATTCTACTTATATCTTGCTTTCGGTCGTTAATAACTTCATTCCTAAACTCGTCTATGAGGCTCCGGAGATATCGCTTTATGTCTATTGGTGCCGTGTCTGCTATTGCATGTTTCTCAGGATTGGGGGCCAAGGATTCTTTCTTGTTGCTCCCTCTTCCTATATTTTTTGTTCCTGCTGTACAAGCGTATATAGGAGGCCCAGTTTCTTTCTTTGTCTGTTACAGTTTGTTTGAATTGTGCTGGCTAGGTGTTCCCGCCCACTGCAGTGTACGAGGGAGACACAGACCTGGGCAGCGTCTGCTGGGCCTGCCCCTCCAGGTCAACCTACCAAAGGCTTCACTGCTAGGGTGCACCTCCAGGTGCTGGGACCTGGTTTGGGCTAGCCTACTGGGTCTTAGTCTGCGGAGTCACCCAGGCCAAGCACTTTCCACCAATCCCGTGTGAGGGGAATATACTCCTAAGGACACTGTAGCCTCCTGTTCCGGCTAATCTGCCCAGTCCCAGTATGTCCTATGCTGAAGCCTCCTACTCTATGGGAGGGTCCCTGATCCGCTCACTCACAGCAGGTCAATGTAGGGCTACTGGCCAGTCCTGCTCTCAACTCCAATCACCGCTTCCCACTCTCAGAGCTTTCACTCCTCTCTCCTTGCCTTACCAATTGGGATGCAGCAGCGGCTGCAGGAAATTCAAATCGCAGCTGCCAGTGGTGTGGGCTCTAGCTTCCGCCCTGAAACCTTATCTGTTCCTGTTACATCATCAGGATTGTGTTTCCAGTTGGCTTCTCTTAGTTCAGTTCGTTCCTGGGTCGGCAGAGTGTATCTCCCTTTGCTTAGGACTTCTCGCCTGGCACCATTGCTGGATTTTAAGTGTGGTTTCTCAGAAAGCATCCGAAGCTGCTGCCATCTATCTACCATGTTCTCCCGGAAGTCCAGTGGTCACATTCTTATGGGTTGAGTGTTAACTTCAACAGTTTTGTCTCTTAACTGATTCCTTCTTACTGTATCTACCTGTGTATTTTATTAGTTCCCTGTTTACTTTCAGTTATCTTCATTAGAACTATCACTTTACAGAGTTATGGTATTACCATTGCTCATTCATATTTGTGGGTTTCTTAAATGAAATTGTCAGTTCTGAATTAGATAGAATCTTTTTTTTTTTTTTTGTACTGAGATTCAAACTCATGATCTTTTTTTTGCCAAGCCGGAACTTACACCGCTGAGCTAATCTCATGGCCCTAGGTAGATCCCCTTTGAGACACATATAGGTCTTGCATACTGCTGTAAGTTTTTACTAGTAGAGTAGAAGACTTGGAATTCCAGGAAAGGGTATGAGCTATCTAGTCCAAAAACATTGGACCTCAGAAAATATTAGTGGTGTATGAAATGGAAGAAGATAAAGCGATCTTTTTCAGTTGTGTGTATGTGTTTTCTTTTAGAGATTTCATTACGTACATTGCTGTGCACATTTGGGTGCTGGAAATAGAAGATAAATACGCTTCTTGGGTTTTAAAGAGTTTATAGTCTTAGTGGGAATACAGTGGCACAGAGATGTGTGCTACATTGAGGTAGTACAAAATTTCCTGGAGTGCCATAGGAGCATGTTAAAAGGAACTGTACCCAACAGGGACACCATCTGAGAGAGGATGTCTTAATTTTGGGAAAAAGGATACTTAACGGTGTTGATAAAAACTAAAGATATTCATGTTGGTTGTAAAGATTAAAGTGATACAGTATTATTATATGTTTTCCCTTATGATTCAGATGGAATTCTAGGAAAAAAATGTATACATTCAGAAAGGTTCAGACCAAAGCACTTTGAACAGCTAAAGAGGTCTAACTCATAAAAGCATGCTTTTAAAATCTTTACTTTTTTGGTGCTGGACATTGAACCTAGGACTGTATGCATGTTAAACATGCATTCTGGTACTGAGCTATACACCCAGCCTCTTTTGAAGTATTTGGTTTTATTATATTGTTGACCCTATAAAATAACCACAGCATATTCATATCTTCTAGGAAGAAAATTTATTCTAAAAATTAAAACTGGGCTGTGGATGTAGCTCAGTGGTAGAGTACTTGTCTAGCATTTAAGAGACACTTCCGAAAATAATTAAGATAGTGTATCCATATACAGTAAAGCAAATAACTTCTTTGATTATCTAAATCAATTTGCCTTATTTCGTGGTGAAATAAGTCATATAATGTTAAATTTGACATCTTAACCATTTTCAGTGTACAGTTCTTGTACAGTGATAAGTATATTGAAGGATCTACAGCAGTTCTCTAGAGAGAACTTTATCATATTATAAAGCTGAAACTCCAACCTATTAAACATTAATCCACTACTCCCACATCAGCCCTTGGTAACCATCTTTCTACTTTCCGTTTCTATGATTTTGACTACTCTGAATATTTAATATGAGTGGAATCATACAGTATTTGTCTTTTTGTGCCTGGCTTATTTCATTTTGTATACTGTCCTCAAAGTTAATTCATGTTGTAGCATGTGACAGAATCTCCTTTTTAAAAGCTGCCTAGTATTCCATTGTATATAGAGAGCAGGTTTTGTTGATAATTATCTGTGGAGTATCATTTAGATCTAGTTCTTGGCTACTGTGAATAATGCTGTACTGAACATGTGGGTAATAATAACTTTGGAGATCTTGCTTTTAATTCCTTAGGATGTGTACCAAGAAGCAAGATTGCTAAATCATATAGTTATTCTATTTTTTAATTATTTGAAGAATCTCTGTACTTTTTTTTTATAATGAGTACCCCATTTTACATTCCCACCAACATTCCAAAAGGGTTCCAGTTTATTTGCATCTTCCTCAACATTCTTTTTTTTTTCTTTTCGTAGTGCCATCCTAATGAGTGTGAAATGATAAATTATTTGGCCTTTGAGAGACTTTCTGTGGCCTTTGAGTTTCTAATTCAGTCAGTTTTGGTTCTTTATGTCAGTGGTCCCCAAACTGTGAGTGCAAAAGGAAAAGCGTCAGCAACATCTGGGATCATATTAGAAATACAAATTTTTGGGCCCTACTTCAGACTTTCAGAAACTAGGAGAAGGACATGGTATTCTGTGTTTTAGCAAGTGCCACAGATTATTCTGATGTGTTTTTTGAGTACATAAATACAAAGTAATCCATTTTTGCTGTTGTACATTCATTGATAAAAAATTTTGCACAAAAGTATTATCCTGCATTATCTGTACTCCAACTTCATGATGAAAAGAAAACCAAATATATATATATATATATATATATATATATATATATATATATGTATATATATATATATATAAACTTTAATCTTTTTTCTGTTTGACATTTTACCATTTAGGTTATCTTCTGTGCCTTACATAGATAATCATGGAAGAGTATATTTTCTTTAATTTGTGAAATGGGAAATTGTTCTGAATACAAAACAATTGAATAATGATTATACAATGTCTTTTAGGACTGACACTGAAAGAGAACCCAACTCAAAACAAATTTATATATGAAGGAAACATAATGTTTATTTTAACAATTGGGAAATGTTCAAGTTTTAGTCATTCTGATTAAGCAGCTCAGCAGAATCTCAAGGATGTTTTCAAATTTATGGCCTCTTTGTACTCTGGTGATTCTTGGGAAATCTTTGGCATTACCTGGCTAACGTTGGCACCCCACAGGGTGCAGAGGGGCTGCAACCCTTTCAGGATACATGCCTGTACACCATTCTGTGGTCACATGAATATAAAGATGCAGGTAAAGTACTGTAATAGCATAGGCAGTGATTAGAATTATGCAGCTACAAGCCATGGAATACCAATGAAGAGAAAGAACAGTTACTGAAAAATGAGAATGTTTTTCCCAGCACTAGGGAATGAAATTATGATATACTGAACTACATCTCAGCCCTTTTTATTTTTTAAAATTTTAATATAGGATCTTATTAAGTTGTCCAGGCTGGCCTCAAGCTTGTGTTCCTCCTGCCTCAGACTTCCTAGTACCTGAGTTTACAGGCACGTACCACTGTGCCCAGAGGAAACTCCTTTTCCAGTGGAAAATCTTTCATTGTATCTTACCACCTCACAGTCAGTTGCACTTCATTCCTGAACTAATGCCTGTGTCCATTTGATTACCAGCATTGATTGGCTTAGGCCTAACCTTCACATTTTACTGCTTACTACTACTTAGACTTTTAGGTAGACATTTATTTCTGGTTGTATCGTGTATGTTGAGACATTAATTCCAAATTCTTTGGAATATAACTTTGTTTGGAAGTAGGCTTATAGTAGACCCAGTTGGGATGAGCTCACACTATAGTGAAACTGTAATCCAAAGACCACTTTCCATGTAAGAAGGTAATCACATAAATATGAAAACAGATTGGGAGAATACTACTACTTGACAATAGGAAGAGATTGGAGATATGCAGCCAGGAGTAAGGTAATGCCAAAGATTTCCCACGAACCACCAGAGAGTACAAAGAGGCCAGAAATAATTCCCCTACAGGTTTCAGATGGATTTGAGACCTTCTAGCACCTTGAATATGGACTTTCAGCCTCCAGAACAGTGAAACAATAAATTTCTGTTGTTTCATATTTTTTATGGGGCCATAATTCGTATGTCTTGCTGATGGGTGGCTCTTATTTGGATATGTTACATTCCCACATGCTTGAAACACCAGTGGTACATGCATGACTGTTCTGTTAGACAGTATGGAACAGTCCCATTGAGTGATTCCATTATATTAGTTCCTTTCCTTTTTAAAGAGAAAACATAGAAAACAAAGTAAAATAAAAATAGAAAATAGAAAATGACAAGATGAAGACATAAAATGCAACCGCAAATGCCCAGACCACTCAGGACAAGTCTAGAGTACAAAGAGATAGAAAAATCTCTGAAATGATAGGAGCAAAAGTGAAAAAAGAAAATAAAAAGGAAGAGGCCATAGGAAAAAAATTTCAAAGTGCAAAAGAAATGATAAAAATTGAAGATATTAAAGCAGACATAACATAAAAAAATACAGGAGCTCAGGAAAATGACTGAAACCATGAATGCACAACATAGGAAAGAAATAGAATCAATGAAACAGATCCAAACAAATCCAGGAGATTAAAAACTCTTTCAAAAGTATACACAGCAGATTGAATGAAGGTGAGAATAGCATATCAGATCTAGAAGACATGAATGTGATTAACAATCAGGAAAAGAAAGAGACCTTCAAAATAAGGAGACCACAAAAATTTAATCCAACAGCTAGAAGATGAAGCAATGAAGAACAACATAAGGTAGATTGAGGTCAGTGAGAAGACTGGAGCTAGTGCAGAAGACATAAAAAACTTAACAGAAATAGTGGCAGAAAACTACAAATTTGGATAAAGAATTCATACAAATAAATGAAGCATATAGGACTCCAAATAACCACGACCAAAATAAATTCACATCAAGGAAGATGATAAGATCCCAAAATTGAGTACAGGAACAAAATACTAACAGCAGCTAGAGAAAAAAAGTAAAGAAAAATCACCTATAAAGGAAAGCCCATCAGAATCACAGCAGACTTCTCAATATAGGTCATCAAACCAAGAAGAGCTTGCCGTGAGATATTTCAAGCCCTAAAAGAAGTCTTCCACCCAGATTGATGACCCCACAAAACTGTCTTTCAAAATCAATGGAGAAGTGAGATACTCCCATGATTAAGAATAATTAAAATTATAATCACTAAACCAGCCCTACAGAATGCTCTGAAAGGTATATTAGAAAGAGAAAATGAAGACCACAAACAAAACACTAACAGAAAGAAGATGCCAGGCAGGGCAAGCTGTTAAACAGAAGAGAAAGAAATAATAACAGGAAAATAATATGAAAAAGATCAGCCAATACATAACAATTATGACTGTCAATGTAAATTATCTCAGCCTACCAATCAAAAGAAACAGACTGGTAGAATAGATCAAAAAACAAGAGCCAACAATATGCTACATTCATGAAAAACATTTCACTCAAAAATAAAATCATAGATTAAATGTCAAAGGGTGGAGAATAATTCTCCATGCCATAGTAAGCAGAAAACAGCAGGGTTATTCTATTAGCCCACAATGTAAACTTTAACTCAAAATTGATCAAGAGACTAAGAAGATCACTAGATAATTATTAAGGGAAAAACCCTAGATGATGAGATAACAACTATAAATATATATATGCACTAACCACTGGTGCACCCAACTACATAAAGCAAACGTTAATAGACATGAAAAACCAAATAAGCATTAGCACAATTATAGGGTAGTACCTTATTTGCTCACTTTCACAAGGAGATCTTTTAACTACACTCACAAAAAAGTCAAAAGAAATATCAGAATTTACACCCAGTGAACAAATGAACTTGGTAGACTGCTCCACCCTAAAACATCAGAATGCATATCCTTCTCAGTTGTGCATGGGAGATGTTCTCCAAAATAGAAAACAATTAACCCACAATACATATTTAAGTATATGTAGAGGAATTGAAATCATTCCATGCATATCACCTGACCATAGTGCAATGAATTGGGAAATCAATGAGAAATCATAAAAACTGCATAAACATATGGAAATTAGCACATTTCTGAATAAACAATGATCACAGGAAATTACAAAATAAAACAGTATATACAATTAAACTGTAGTGCCATTACAACATACTGAATCTTAAAGGGATGCAATAAAAGTAGTCCTATGAGGGAAATTTATAGAAGTGAACTCCTACATAAAGAAAACAGAACAAGATCAAATAAACAACCTAATGTTGAACTGCAAACTTCTGGAAAAAGAACAAATCAATCTCAAAACTTAGATCGATGAAATTGAGACTGAGAAAAGAATACAAAGAATTAATTGAAATGTTCTTTGAAAATAAATAAAATTGGTCAGCCATTAGTGAATCTCATCAAAAAGAGAAAATGCAAATTCAAGCAGTTAGGTATGGAAAGAGGGAAATTACACAGGATATTACACAAATCTAGAAGACTGTCAATACCTACTATGGGTACCTACATTCTAACATGATGGAGAACACAGAAGAAATGGAGAGTCCTATACATAATCGAATTACCAAAAATAAGAAGATATAAAAATTCTAAATGTAAAAGCCAATGAAAGTTAAATATAATTAAAAACCTCCTAACAAACAAAAACCCAAACAAACAAACAAAAAAACGCCCAGTCCCCTGACGGCCTCCCTGTTGAATTCTACAAGAAATTTAGAGAACTAAAGTCACTAATGATGATTTTAAGGAAATTGAAAGGAAAGCAATACTTCCAAAATCATTCTGGGAAGCAAGTATTACTTTGATTCCAAAGCCAGCGAATAACCCAACTAAAAGAGAAAACTACAGGATAGTCTCCTTAATGAACATAGAGGCAAATATCTTCAAAAAGATACTGGAGAACAGAATACAACAAATCGTCAAGATTATACACCACAACCAAGTAGGATTCATCCCAGGGATGCCGATATGGTTCAAGGTATGCAAATCAATAAATTTAATACACCATATCAAGAGAACCAAATAAAAAATCATGTGATCATGTCAATAGATCTAGAAAAAGCATTTTAAAAAATCCAACACCCATTCATCACAAAAACTACAGAAAATTGGAATAGGTGATTTCTACCTCAATCTATGACAAGCCAACAGCCAGCATCATACTAAATGGACTAAGACTGAAAGCTTCCACTTTAAAATCAGGAACAAACAAGGATGTACACTATTACCACTCCTGTTCAATATAGTTCTGGAAATATTAGCCAGAACAATTACACAAGAGTGAGAAAAAAAGGAATCAGGATTGGAAAGAAGTTAAATTATCATTATCTGCAGATGATATGATACTATATATAGAATACTTCAAAAATACCACAAAAAGACTTGTAGATTTAATAACCAAATTCAGCAGTGTAGTTGGATCCAAAGTCAACACTCAAAATCAATATTAATGTGGAAAGACTAAATCTCCTGGAAGAGAAAGTCGGTAGCAATCTTGAATACATAGATGTAGGTAAAGACTTTATGAACAAAATGCAGACTGCACTGGAAATAATGCAAAGAATTATCAAATGGACTCTCTATTAGAAAGCTTGCAGACAAAATAAATTGCCAATAGAGTGAAGAGACAACTCACACAGTGGAAAAATATGGCAGTTTCCCTCAGACAAAGGACTGATAATCTAAAACATACAAATTGAAAAAAATCAGGCCTTGCAAATTCAAAGACCCAACCCAAAAATGAACATCTGAGATAAACACACACTTCTCAGGAGAAGAACTACAAATGACATATAAATATATGAAAAAAATGTGCAGCATCTCTGATCATGAAGTTAACGATGTGCAATGTAGTAATTATTGTCACTCTATTAGCCTGATTTGAAACTTGTTTTAGTTTACTTTATTTTTCTTCTTTTTAATATAAAAAGAAAATAAAATGAGAAAGTCAAGGGTGTGTTCAAAGAAGGAAAACAGTGTTTCCAGGGAGTATAATCAGACTGTTGTTAGTGATAAATGTATCCTCTCAAATATCTTTTGATTTTTATTAAAATTTTCTCTGTGTCATGTTTCCATGGTTTCTTACCTTGATATTTTCAGGAGCTTTCCTATTTTCTTGATGTTTTCAGTCTTGCTTCCATTCCTCTCTCCAAAGTGCAGCCACAGTTGACTTGTCAAAATAGAAATCTGCCAAAAAGCTATTTGTCATCTTTGCATTGTTTCAGTGTTTGTTTAATGGCTTTCCACTACTTTTGGAATAAACATCATTTTCTGGATGTGGCATTTGAGTATGGTAATATCTAACCTACTTTGTGAACCTATGTAACATTGTTGCCTATACCTGTGAGTTCTGGCATCCCACCAGTACTTGAGACTTTTTACTTTTCTACACAACTTCTCTAGATGTTATTGCCATTGTCTGTATGTACTGCTCTCTCATCAGTTGTTTTCCCATTAACTTATTTTTATGGCTATTTATCCTTCATATCTCAATTCTTTATTTATTTCCTCATAGAAACTTCTGAGCCTCTGTGAGCAAATCAAGATGCCCACTGGTATACTGTCCCATAGTGTACCATAGTATTTCTTTCTAGTGATCATTATAATCCAATAGCTAACTATTTATACATAAGCAATATAGTTAACACCAATTTGAAAACTGTTACTGTTACTCCAAAATGTAAAGTCCTTAGTAGTTTTCATTTTGGACAGAGCCCATTTTTGACTTGATCGCCTTTTTATCCCATATAAGGTAGTGCACATAAGAGGGGCAAAACCAATATTAGTGTAATGTTTTTAAGGAGAATGTTAATGTGCGAAATTAAATTCTATTTTTATCTGAAAAATAGAATTTTGTCTGGTGCTGAAGATCAAACCCAGGATGTTGTCAATGCTAGCCACTCTACCACTGACCCAAGCCTTTAGCCCTGAAATGTATTTTTAACAATTACAGGTCAACCTTGGGTGTTTCAGGGTAGACATACCACATTGAAGAGCCTGTACTTCATTCTGTAGTCAGTTGTTTCATACTTTGGTCATGTGGATTGGTGTAATCTTTTGGGTTTTTTTTTTTGGTCTTTTTCGTTTTTTATGGGTACCAGGGATCGAACTCACGACTGCCTGCTTGCAAGGCAGGCGCTTATGCTGCTGAGCTAAATCCCCAGCCCCGGATTGGTGTAATCTTAAAACAAGAGACCAACATAGAGTTCATATATTTTTGTTTTGCATGACTAGAACATTAAAGAGTGGCATATCTACTACCCTTTCATGAAACAAAGAATATATTAATACTACACATAAAATACAACAAATGGATAAATTTAACAATGAATGTAGTTTCATGGAAAAGTTACATTGTCTTTAATTTTCTCATTCTTGTAACATAACATGGAAGTGTACAGACTTGTATAGTCAGTGGATCAGTGTTGTCATAGATAGGAAACTTTGAAAGAATTTATGTTTGCAGTTATCATGGTAAAGATTTTCTTTTACATAGATGACATTAGCAGCTATTTGGAGGCAGTATTGTAAGGAGCTATTAGATTGTTAAAGAGTGGTTTAAGTGTAATATGTTAAATTATTGATTTTAAGTTAAAAGTAAATAATGAAGAAATGTATTTTTTAATTTTTAAAATTTTTAAATTTTTTAAACAAGTACATTTATTAGTAAATAAGAAATTTATGAAATATCCTCATATTTTTCCTTAAGAAATTAGAAATAAAAGACAGAGTAAAACCAAAAGCAAAGAGAAGAAAATAAGATTAGAAAACATACTCCCTTATCAAAATGACAACATCAGGCTATGTGGATGACAAAGGAGGCCACTATGCTTTTTTAAAAAAAGAGCTATCTTAACTATTCTTTATATACATATCCAAACACATAGACATGTTTTTTCTTTCAGTTTGTCACTCTAATCAAACAATACTATGGTTACACATGCATGTCTTACTTATTTCACTAAGTATGTTCTCAAAGCACATCCATTTACCTATAAAAAGTGTCCGGTTTATCATTCTTTATGAATGAGTAGTATTCCACTGAATAGAAATACCATATCTTGTTTATCCATTCCATAGTCGATGGGCATTTATGTTGTTTCCAAGATCGAGATATTATAATATTTGCTGCTGAAAACACTTGTGCACATATATCATTGTGGTATGATGTTTTTAATTCTTCTGGGAAGATACCCAGAAGGGAAATAGCTGAGTCAAATGTGACCTCCAATCCTAGTTTTCTTAGGAAACTCCACACTGATTTCCACAGTGGTTGTAACAGTCTGCATTCCGACCAACAGTAGAAAAGACTTCCTTTTCCCCGATAGTCCCTCCAGAATTTGTCATTGATTGATTTCTTTTTTTTTTTTTTTATCGGTACCAGTGATTGAACTCACGACTGCCTGCTTGCAAGGAAGGCGCTTATGCCACTGAGCTAAATCCCCAGCCCCGATTGATTTCTTAATAACATCCATTCTTTCTGGGATGAGGTGAAATCTCAGTGTTGTTTTAATTTGCATCTCTTTAATGACCAGTGCTGTTGTACAGTTTTTCATGTATTTATTTGCTGTTGGTATTTCTTCATCTAAAAAGTGTATGTTCATCTCAGATGCCCATTTTTGGATTGAGTCTATAAATCTGGCATGACTGATTTTTTTGAGTCATTTATACATTCTTTTTTAAAAAATTTTATTTAAGGAGAAAAAAGAAAAAAAAAACAGAAAAGGGTACAAGTTATACAGAATTTCAGAAAAAATAAACAGTAGGAAATCACTAGTTAATAGATTACATATTGTCATCTTAGAAATAGTTGTTCAAGTTACAAAATTAAAGCATATAGAGTGGACATTCAAACAGTGAGACTGCAAACAGTTCTGTTTAGTGATCCAATAAAACTCAGTAATATGGTTACCTATATTCTACACTTAAATATACATGTAGTTATGTCCTTTAGAGCACTTTGTTTTCCTCTCTTTTGGACAATGACAGTTACACATTTTGGGTTTTATTACTCCCACTGTTCTTATTACTTTTTTTTTTTGAAGAGAGTAAAACCAAATGTGACATAAAAGGACAGAGTCAGTCAAATCAAAAGGATGGACATAATATGTAATGTAAAAACAAAATACAAGGTGATCAACAATGGTTATCATAATGCCTCTTGCTATCTTAAAAAGAATTGCAATAAAATTGAACAAAACAGTAAAGAACAAAACCAATGAAACCAAAACATTGAAGACATTAGAGGACATCAAAAGAAGATAATTCTGTTAACCAGAATGGACGTCATAATGAATCTTATTGTCTTCATAGTTGTTGCCTATACTTTCAAACTTGGTACTGTCAAGCAAAACAGAATAGAGGTTTATCAGTCAAAACAAGATGGTGAGAGCAATACAGGGTTTGAAATCAAGTTAATGGGAAATCAAAGTGGGTTACTATAATATATCCTGCTATATTTAAATTTATTTTTCCCTTAATTAAAAGGATAAAAATGAAAAAAGTAAATAATAAAAAAAGGAGATTGAGATAAAAGAGGGAATAACAACAAAACAGCGCAGATAAAAACAACCATTTAAGCAAAATAGTGTTTCACCACAAGATAATTCCGACATAAAAGTAGTTACTATAGTGTCTCTTTCCTTGAAATCTTTGAGTATAGCTTTGTATACTGTAGCACCAAACATATCAAGACAATATAAAACTGTTCAAGAGAATGATAGTATTACAAGGTATTTAGAATCAATTAACAGAAAATGAACAATGGTTTCTGTATAATCTCCTTGTCTATAAAAGTTTTTGTTTATATTATCACATATAATAAAATCCAATGAGATACAACCTCTTAAGACCGATGGAGACAGAAGAACAAAAGCTTGATGGGACTTCAAAACAAGATGATATTAAATCAGCACTACCTATTATGATGTCTTGTTTTCTCCAAAATAGCTGTTCCTACCATCCAACCTTCTTGCCTCATATCTGTTGAGCTCTTTTTCTCTCATTAGTTGTCAGTTTGTCTTCTGCATTTCACTTTCTGCTCCATTCATTATGGTCTCTCTGCCACTGTTTCTGGAATCTTGGTATTTTTCTTTTTTAGAATATCCTGAAGTATTCTCTGTAGAGTTGAATTGGTGGTTGCAAATTCCCCTAGTTCCTCTTTATCCTGGAAGCACCTTGTTTTTCCATCAATTTCCAGGGGCAGTTGTGCAGGATATATCAATCTTGGCTGGAGGTTATTATCTTTCAAAGCTTGAATTATTTCCCCCCACATTCTTTGTGATTTGATGGTTTGTGCCGAGAAGTCTGCTATAATTCTGATGGGTGTTCCCTTCTAAGCGATCTGTTTCTTGTCTCTGACAGCTTTTAATATTCTGTTCTTACATTGGATTTCTGGAATTTTGATTATTATATGCCTGGGTGTAGCTCTGTTTGGGTGGTAGGTGGCTGGGTCCTGTATGCCTTATACATCTGAGTATCTTTACCTTTTGCTAAATTAGGAAAATTCTCCTGGATTATTTCTGTGAATAGCTTTTGTAGTCCATTTGTTTGTGTCCCTACTTTTTCTTTTATGTTCTTAATTCTTAAGTTATAGATCCTCTTATCATCTTCTAGCCTTTGTATTATTGCTGTTTGTTTTTTGTTATTTTTAAGAAGTTTTTCATTTCATGCTCCCATATTACGAATCTGCCCTCCAGTTCAGATAATCTATCCTTAGTTTCTTTCAAGCTGTTATGCCAGTTTTCAATAGTTTTTAGTATCCTGGTAATCTCTTTGAACCTGCTTCACGTATTCTATGTTTTCTCTATTTTCTCCATCAAACAGTTCTCCCCCCTTTTTTTTCTGTTCTTCCTTTCCACCATCTGTTTTTTCTTGGGCGGTGCTTAGCATTTCTCTAACTATTCTACTTATTTCTTGCTTTATTTCATTACTTTCATTTACTTCATTTTCAACTCGTCTATGAGGCTCCGGAGATATCGCTTTATATCTATTGGTGCCGTGTCTGATATTGTATGTTTTCTGTCTTCATTCTCCTTTGCATTTACCTTTCCTGGATCAGTGTTCTCAGGATTGGAGACTGAGGACCCTTTCTTATTGCTCCCTCTTCCCATACTTGTTGTTTCTTCCATACAAGCATATATAGGAAGCCCAGTATTTTTTTCTCTTTGTCTGCTACAGTTTGTTTGAATTCGTTGGCTAGGTGTTCCAGCCTACTGCAGTTTACTAGGGAGACACAGACCTGTGTAGCCTCTGCTGGGCCCACCCCTCCAGGTCAGCCTACTGAAGGCTTCACTGCTAGGGTGCACCACCAGGCGCTGGGACCTGGTTTGGGCTAGCCTACTGGGTCTTAGTCCATGGTTTCACCTAGGCCAGGCACTCCCCACCAATCTCGCTTAAGAAGGGAATATGTGACTGAAGGGAGCATGTCACTGCAGCATCGTCTTCTGTCTAGTCTGCCCGGTCCCAGAATGTCCTTTGTTGGAGCCTCCTGGTCTATGAAAGGGTCCCCGTTCCTTTCACTCACTGTAGGTTGATGCAGGGCTCCCTGCCATTCCCGCTCTCAACTCCGTTTGGTTCGCTGATTCCAGCTCTCAGAGCTTTTGCACGCTCTCTCTCCCTGCTGTGCCAATTGGGATGCAGCAGCAGCAGCAGGAAATTCAAATCATGGCTTCCAGATGCGCAGGTTACAGCTTCTGTGCTGAGATTTTATCTGTTCCTGTTATAGCATGAGGACTGCATTTCCAGTTGGTTTCTCTCAGCTTAGTTTCTTCTTGGGTCGGCAGGTATATCTCCCCTTGCTTAGGACTCCTCACACCGCATCATTCCTGGATTCTAAGCTGGCAATCTCAGAGAGCTCCATAGCTACTTTTGTCTGTCCACCATGTTCTCTTTATACATTCTTGATAGTAATTTTTTATCTAGCGAATAGCTGACAAACATTTTATCCCACATTGTGGGTTGTCCCTTCACTCTGTTGGTGGTTTTTCTTGCTGTGAAAAAGCTTTTCATTAGAATGAGATTCCATTTGTTGATTCTTTGTGATAAGTCCTGTACAATCTGTGTTTTATTCATAAAGTGTTTGCTTACACCAATGTCTTCAAGAGTTTTACTTACTCTTGTCTTCCAGAAGATTTAATTTTTCTGCTTTAATATTAAGATCTCTGATCCATTCTGATTTTAGCCTAGGACTAGTGAATGATATGGTTCCAATTTTAATCTTTGGCATATGTAGAGCCAGTTTTTCCAAACTGTTTATTAAAGAGACTATCTTTCTTTCAGTGAATGTGCTTGGCATCTTTGTCAAAGATAAGGTAGCTTTGTGTTTGAGGTTGTTTCCGCATCTTCTAATATATTCCTTTGATTTTTAGGTGGGTTTTTTTGCCAGTATTACTATTTTTATCACAGTAGCTTTATAGTATAATTTCAAGTCAAGGATTGTGATGCCTCCATCTTGTGTTTGTTGCCAAGGATCATCTTTGGTATTCGCGGTCTCTTCTGATTTCAGATGAATTTTAGGATTGTTTTCTCAAATGCCGTAAGATATGTTACTGGAAATTTTATCAGGATTGCATTGAATATCTATAACAATTTTGGAAGTATGGCATTTTCACTATATCGGTTCTTCCTACCCAACAGTATGGGATAGCTCTCTATTTTCTAATATCCTCTTCAGTCTCCTTCTTGAGAGTACTATAGTTTTCATTATAGAGATCTTTTACATCCTTCGTTAGATTGATTCCTAAGTATTTCAGTTTTTTTGGATGCTAATCTAAAAGGTATTTTTCCCTTATTTCTCTCTCAGTGAGTTTGTTATTTGTGTTTAAGAAGGCTATTGATTTTTGTGTGCTAACTTTGTAACCAGCTACATTACTGAATTTCCTTATTAAATCTTGAAATCTTTTGGTGGAGTTTTTGGGGTCTTCTAAGTAGACTATCAGATCATCTTCAAATTATGATAGTTTTAACTTCTTTCTTTCCTATCTTTATTCCTTTTATTTCTTTCTGTCATCTAATTGCTCTGGCTAAAGTTTCCAGGACTGTTGAATAAGAGTAGAGACAGTGGATATGCTGCCCTTATTCCTGATTTTAGAGTGAAAGCTTTCAGTTTTATCCATTTAGTATGATGTTGGCTGTTGTTTGTCATAGATGACTTTTATCAGATTGAGATAAAGACCATATATTCCAATGTTCGGTAGGGTTTTTATCATGAATAGGTGCTTGACTTTATCAAAAGTTTTTTCTCATCTATTGAGATAATCCTATGATTTTGCTCCTTGATTCTGTTAATACGATGTATTACATTTATGAATTTATGTACATTGAATCATCCCTGCATCCTCATGATGAACTGCACTTGATTATGTTGTTCAATGTTTTTGACAATTTCCTGAAATCTGTTTGCCAGTATTTACTGAAGACTTCTACATGACTGTTCATTTGGGAGACTGGCCTGTAATTCGCTTTCTTAGTTGGGTTCTTCTTTGGTTTTGGAATCAGAGTGATGCTTGCTTCCAGGAATGAATTTGAGAGTATTGCTTCCCTTTCATTTTTATTAAAGAATTTGAGAAGTAGTGCTGTTAGGTCTTCGGTAAATTTCTTTTTTAAAAATTTTATTTAAAAGGAAAAAGAGAAAAAAACAAAACAAAACAAAGCAGTGTAAGGGTACAAGTAATACAGAACTACAAAAAAAGTAAGAAATCACCAGTTAATAGATTAACATTATCATCTTAGAGACAGTTGCCCAATCCCAATATCAAAGCATACAAAGTGGACATTCAGACAGTGAGACTTCAAACAGTTGTGTTCAATGATCCAACCAAAAACATTAATATGGTCATCTATTTAACACCCATAAACACATTTGCAGTTGTATCCTTTTGAGCACTTTTTTCCCCTCTCTTTTTTACAACAAAATTTACACATTTTGGATTTTATTACTCCTTATTTCTTAATACTTTTTTGGAAGAGAATAAAGTCAAATATGTCAAAACAAAGTTATCAGTCAAAACCAAGGATAGACATAGCATATGATGTAAAAACAGAGGACAAGTTTATCAACAATGGTTACCATAATGCCTCTTGCTTCCTTAAAAAGAATTATCTATCTCATTAGAGTATTATAAACTTGAACAAAACGGTAGAGAACAAAACCAATAAAACCTAAACCTTGTAAACATTACAGGACTTTCAAAGAAGATAATAGTCAAACCAGAATGGGCATCACAGTGAATCTTATTGCCTTCAAAGTAGTTGCCTATACCCTCAAACTTATCATACAGAACGGAACAGAGTCTAATCAGTCAAAACAAGATAGTGGGAGTATTACAGGACTTGAAATCAAGTTAATAGGAAATAAAAAAAGTTACTATAATATATCCTTCTAATTTTTTTAAATTTTTCCCCTTAATTAAAAAAAGTCATAATAAATAACTATTTTTTTAAATGAATAAGGCAGAGATTGCGATAAAAGAGGACATAACAACATAACAATATAGGTCAAAGCATGACAGTTTCAGCAACCTAGTGCTTCACCACCAAATAACCCGACTTAATAGTAGTTACCATAGTGTCTTTTTCCTTGAAATATTTGAATATAACTTCATATACTGTAGCTTCAAACATATCAAGTCAGTGTAAAACCATTCAAGTGGATGAAAGCATTGTAGAGTATTTAGAAACAGCTAACAGAAAATGAACAATGGTTTCTATATTATCTCTTTGCCTATAAGAATTTTCTTTATACTATCACATATTAATAAAATCCAGCAAGATACGTCATGATAAAACCAATGGAGACAGAAGAGCCATAGTTTGCTGGGGCTTCAAAATAAGATAATAGTAAACCAGCACTAGCTATCACAATGACTTATTCTCTTCAAAATAGCTGTTCATTTCATCACAGGCAATAATACCAAGCAGCCCAGAATAAAGCCATTCCAATTAATAAGTGAGAACTTTATAAGGGTTCAAGGCCACATAATGGGGAATCATGATTACCACATACTTCTATATATTTGAATCATCACTTAGATTAGGGAAACTATTCGGTATTCACACATGTGAGATTGATTTATTTCACTTAGGAGTATGGTCTCAAACTGCGCCCATTTATTGATAAATATCTCAATGTGATCCTTCTTTATAGCTGAGTAACACTCCATTGAACAGAAATACCTCAACTTGTTTATCCATTCCTCAGTTGATGGACACTTGGGTTGTTTTCAAGATCTGGCGATTACAAATTGTGCTGCTATAAACATAGGTATACATATATCACTGTGTCATGATGCTTTCAGTTCTTCTGGGTATATGCTTAGAACTGGAATAGCTGGAACAAATGGGACTTCCAATCCCAGATTTTTGAGAAATGTCCAGACTGACCTCCACAAAGGTTATACCAGTCTACACTCCCACCCACAGTGTAGGAGAGTTCCTTTTTCCCCACAGCCTCTCGAGCATTTGTTGTTGTTGGTTTTCTTGATCCTGGCCATCCATTTTTTCAGGAGTGAGATGGAATCTCAGTGCTTTTTTTTTTTTTTTTTACTAAACATTGTTTCCTGCATGGTTTATCTCCTCAGTCACTGCCCAAAGGACTCTGAGAAGTTGTAGGAATATGCAGGCATAGACACAAGGCCCAGCTTCTTCTCCAACGTCATGGAAAGGGACTGTACATCACGGAGCAGAGCCCTATGCTCCCCTATGCCACCTGGACAGAGTCCGGGGAGAGTGACCTCCCGGGGTATCTACATTGGATTCAGTGTGGTTTTAATTTGCATTTCTCTAATGACCACTGATGATGAACATCTTTTCATGTATTTATTTGCCATTTGCATTTCTTCATCTGAGAAGTGCGTATTCATCTCAGATGCCTATTTTTGGATTGGATCTTTGAATTTTGGGGGTCTGAGTCTTTTTAATTCTTTGTATGTTTTAGACAAAGGTCCCTTGTCTGAGGGGAAGTTCACTAAAATCTTTTTCCAGTTTGTGGGTTTTCTTTTCACTATGCTGGAGATTTCTTTTGACATGCAGAAACTATTTAATAAGAGGTGGTCCCTGTTACTGATTCTGGGAAGTATTTCCCATGCGGTTTGAGTCCTGTTCATGAAATCTCTACCTACCCCTACATCTTCAAGGTTTCTACCCAATTTGTCTTTCAATAAATTTAGTGTTTCTGTTTTAATATTCAGATCTTTGACCTATTTAGATTTTAATTTAGTACATGGTGATAGACATGGGTCTAGCTTTAGTTTTCGGCAAATGGAGAGCCAGTTTTTCCAGCACCATTTATTAAAGAGACTGTCGTTCTTCCAGTGAACCTGCTTGGCTCCTTTATCAAAGATAAGGTGGTTGAGTGTGTTTGTAGTTGTGGTTGTATCTTCTAATCTCTTCCATTGATCTTTGGCTCTGTGTTGATTCCAGTACCATGTTGATTTTACTACTGTTGCTTTGTAGTATAACTTCAAGTCAGGGATTGTGATGCCTCCTGCCTTGCCTTTGCTGCTTAGTATTGCCTTTGCTATTCTAGGTCTCTTCTGGTTCCAGATGAATTTTAGGAGTGATTTCTCTAGATTTATAAGGTATGTTGATGGTATTTGTATTGGGATTGCATTGAATCTGTATACCGTTTTGGGAGAATGGCCATTTTCACAATGTTTGTTCTTCCTATCCATGAGCAAGGGATGTTTTTCCATTTTCTGAGATCATCTTCAATTTCTTTTTTCAGTGTATTATAATTTTCCTTGTATAGGTCTTTCACGTCTTTCATAAGAGTAATTCCTAAATATTTCATTTTTTTGCTTGCTAATGTGAAGAGTGTGGTTTCTCTTATTTCCCTCTCTGTGATTTTGTTGTTCGTGTGTAGGAATGCTATTGATTTCTGAGTATTGATTTTGTATCCAGCTACATTACTGAATTTATTTTTATTGTATCCAAGAGTCTTTTAATGGAGTTTAGGGGGGCTTCTATGTAGAGTATCATGTCATCTGCAAACAATGATAATTTAACTTCTTCTTTTCCTATCTTTACCCCTTTTATTTCTCTCTTGCATAATTGCCCTGGCTAGTACTTCCAGTACTATATTAAATAGGAGTGGTGATAAAGGACATCCTTGTCTTGTGCCTGATGTTAAAGTAAAGGCTTTCAATTTTTGGCCATTTAGTATGATGCTGGCTGTTGGTTTGTCATAAATGGCCTTTATTATATTGAGGTAAAGACCATCTATTCCAATTTTCTGTAAAGTTCTTATCATGAATGAATGTAGGATCTTATTGAAGCCTTTTTCTGCATCTATAGAAATGATCATGTGATTCTTACTTTTGGCTTTATTGATATGGTGGATTACTTTTATTGGTTTACATATGTTGGACCATCCCTGCATTCCTGGGATGAATCCCACTTGTGCATTTTGAATCTTGATGATTTGCTGTATCCTATTTGCCAGTATTTTATTGAGGATTTTTGCATCTGTGTTCATTAGGGAGATCGGTCTATAGTTCTCTTTTTTAGTTGGGTCTTTCTCATGTTTTGGTACTAGAGTAACATTTGCTTCCAGGAATGACTTAGGAAGGATTGCTTCCCTTTCAGTTTCATTGAATAGTTTGAGGAGTGTCGGCTTTAGGTCTTCTTTGTATTTCTTGTAGAATTCCGCAGTGAATCCATCTGGGCCTGGGCTCTTCTTTGTAGGTAAGCACTTAATTACATTTTCAGTTTCATTAATAGAGATTGGGTTATTCAACAGTTTTACATCCTCTTGATCTAGCTTTGGTACTTCATATGTGTCTAGGAATCTGTTTATTTCTTCTGTGTTATCAAACCTTTGAGAGTAGAGGATTTTGAAATAGGTGTTGATGATCCTCTGTATTTCTGTAGAGTCTGTAGTGATTTCACCTTTTTCATTTTTTATTGCATGAATTTGAGCTTTTTCTTCCCTTTTAAAAATAAGGTTGCCTAGGGCCTTATTGATTTTATTTATTCTTTCAAAGAAGCAATGCTTTGAATTGTTGATTCTTTGGATTCTTTTCTTAGTCTCTATTGCATTGATTTCTGCTCTGATTTTCATAATTTCCTCTCTTCTTTTGGCTTTGGGCTTGACTTGCTCTTTTTTTTCTAGCTGTTTGAGTTGTAGCATCAGGTCATTTATTTGTATTCATTCTGTTTTCCTGATGTGGGAAGTCAGTGCAATAAATTATCCTCTGAGGACGGCTTTCATTGCATCCCACAGATTCCGATAAGTTGTATCTGCATTTTCATTTTCTTGTACGTATTGTTTAATTTCTTCTGTGACCCCCAGTGATTACTCAAGAGTGTGTTATTCAGTTTCCCTATGTTTGTGGGATTTTTGCAGTATCTTTTATCATTAATTTCTAATTTCAGAGCGCTATGGTCTGATAACATGCACGGGATGATTTCAACTCTTTTGCATTTGTTTAAGTGTGTTCTGTGAGCTAATATATGGTCTATTTTAGAGAATGACCCATGTACTGCTGAGAAGAAGGTGTATTCTGATGTTGTTTGGTGGAACATTCTGTATATGTCTATCCAGTCTATTTGTTTGCAGGTGTGATTCAGTTCTGTTATTTCTTTGCTGATTTTGTGTCTGGTTGTTCTGCCCCTTGGTGTCAATGGCGCGTTAAGGTTTCCTGTTACAATTGTGTTACTTATAATTTGAGTTTTCATTTCTGTTAATAGTTGTTTTGTATAACTGTGTGCTCTGGAGTTTGGTGCATATATATTTAAGATAGTTTTTTCTTCCTCTTGGAGTTTTCCCCTAACGAGTATGTAGTGACCTTCTTTGTCATTTATGATCATTGTTGGTTTAAAGTTCATGTTGTCTGCAAACAAAATGGTTACTCCTGCTTTTTTTTGGATTCCTATTATGTGAAGTATTGTTTTCCATCCTTTGACTTTCAATCTATGATTATCCTTCTGGGTTAGATGGGATTCCTGTAAACAGCATGTGGTTTGATTTTGTTTCTTGATCCTTTCTGCTAGTCTGTTTCTTTTGATTGGTGCATTGAGACCATTTGCATTAATGGTTATAACTGTTATATGCCGGTTTATTGTTGACATGCTATCTCTCTGCTGTTGCATTTTTATGTTTCTGTTCTGTTTAATTATCTGCTTTTTTAGTGGCTTTTTCCTTTGTGTATCTAAACTGTCTCTCAATATTTTTAGCAGGGTTGGCTAGTTGTTCATGAATTTCTTCAGCTATTCTTTGTCATGGAAGTATCGTATTTTACCAGCGATTTTGAATGATAGTTTTTCAGGGTACATCAGTCTAGGTTGGAAATCATTTTGCTTTAGGATCTGGAATACTTCACTGCATGCACTTCTTGACTTTATTGTTTGTGCTGAGAAGTCTGCTGTGATTCTGATAGGTTTTCCTTTGTAAGTGATCTGTCTTTTCTCTCTGACAGCTTTTAATAATCTATTCTTGTGTTGGATTTCTGGGATTGTGATTATCATATGTCTGGGTGTAGTTTTATTTTGGTTATGACTATTTGGAGTTCTGTATACTTCACTGAACCTGAAGTTGGTTCGTGATCTCACGCTTGAGATGTTTTCAGCTATTACTTCTCTAAATATTCTCTTGACATCCTTTATGTTGTCCCCTTCTTTTTAATCAATCCCTATCAATCTTATGTTGTTTTTCTTGTGTCATCTTTCAGCTGTTGAATTGTTATTTCCAGATTCTTTATTATTTTTAAAAGATCTTTCATTTCCTGTTCACTAGCTGCAATCCTGTCTTCAAGGTCTGAAATTCTATCTTCACTTTCATTGAGGCGGTTTTTACAGCTTTCAGTGGAGTTTTTTTATTTCCTGTATATGTGCTCCTGTGTATTCCTCTGTGCATCTGCTTTATGTATTCTGTTTGTTCCTTATATTGCTCATCTAGGGATTCTATCTTTTTGTTTAGTTCCTCCGATTTTTTAACTGTGTTTTCTTTAGTTATATTCAGAATCTCTCTCATTTCTTTTATCATTTCTTCTTTTACCTGGGAAATTATTTTGAGTTTGAATTCCTTTAAAGCTTCCTGGAGTTGCTTGTTTATTTGAGTAGCTATTATGTCGATATTTGAGGTGTATGGCATATATTTTCTTCTATATAGATGGCTCCTAGTTTTTCTTGAGATGGTTGGAGGTTTGAGGTTGAAATTTGGTGTTTTGTTTTGTCATTTTCCTATATTTCTGTGTTTCAAGTGTTATTCAAACGCTTCCTCAGGGTCTGTTGGAAATCCACTTCTACGTTCGCAGCTCCTAGGGCTCTGACACCCACTTCCCCCAGGCCAGTTCCCTCTAGAACCAGTGGCCCTCTTCTGCCTGTTTAGAACTCTGTAGTTCCAGATAAGCTGGGCTCCAGGGACACTGTGCGCCCACCTGCTTGCTGTAAACTCCACAGTTTTCTGAGCACAGCTGGAATGGGGAGGCAGGTGTAGATGCTTCAGACCCACTTAGCCACTTCACTGCACCTGGAAGCCTCGAGGGTCCTGAACAGTCTGGGCTTGGGGCAGTGTGCACTGGGCACTTACCATAGGCCGCAGGGCCTCTGAAACTGGTGATGCTCGCCTGCTTGCTGAGAATTCTGCAGTCCTCCAGACATGCGGGGAGGCAGATACAGGTGCTCCAGATCCGCCCAGTCCTTTCTCTGCACCCAGATGGTGCAAGAGTCCCAAATAGGCTGGGCTCCGGGGTTAGTGTGCACCCGTCTGCTTGCTGGAAACTCCACAGTTCTCTGAGCACAGCTGGAATGGGCTAAATTTGTTTTAGAATTCAGCAGTGAATCCATTGGGGCTTGGACCTTGCTTTGTTGATAGGTTTTTAATTATCTCTTTAATTTCATTTATTAATATTGGGTTATTTAGGATTTTTATGCCTTCTTGATTCAGCTTTGGTAATTCATATGCACCTAGGAATTTGTCAATTTTTCTGTATTTTCCATCGTATTAGAATACAAGTTTTCAAAGTAGGTGTAGATGATTTTCTGTTATTCTATGGGAAGTATTGTGATTTCTCTCTTTTCCTTCCTAATTGCATGGATTTGAGTCTTTTCTTTCCTTTTTTTTTTATAAGATTGGCCACTGGTTTGTCAATCTTATTTAATCTTTCAAAGAACCCACTCTTCGATTCATTGATTGTTTGTAGTGTTTATTTTTTAATCTCCGATGTGTTAATTTCTGCTCTGACCCTTACAATTTCCACCTTCATACAACCTTTTGATTTAGCCTACTCTTTTTGTAGAAGTTTGAGGTTCAGCATTAAATTGTGTATATTAGTTTGCTCTGTGTTCTTGATATAGGTATCTTCTGCTTGTTAATTGACTCCAATTAGTCTTGTTATTCTTCTTTGTATCATCTAGCAGCTGCTGGATTGAGTTCTCATGTTCTTCTGCTAGTTTTGAGAAATCTCTTTTCCTGGTCAATAACTGCAAGTCGGTCTTCAATATCTGAGATCCTATCCTTGCATTGCCCTAATCTGCTTCGAATACTTTCAATGGAGTTGTTATTCTCCTGGTTATTTCCTTGAGTCTTTATGGATTCCATTGTTTCCTATGTTGTACTCCCATAATTTGAATAAGCTCATCTATTTTTTTTTTTTTTTTGTTCTGGTCTATCATTAAGCACACTGTGTATTTTGGTAATCTCTGTAGTCATTTGTGAGATTATTTCTGATTCCATTTCTTCCAGAGCCTCATTAAATTGTTTTGGTACCACTTCAGAGAGCCCTAGTAGGAGGCTTTAAGATTTTTCAGCTTCACTACCTCCTGGGTTTGCCTTTGGTGTACTTGGTGTCTGAGGTTGTGTCTTGTTTAAGTGTCTTCTTTTTTTAGTTTAATTCCTGGAGTGATACTTGTTAGTAGCCTATGGTGAGTTGCATTATTCATGGTATATAGGACACCAATATGATGATCATTTCTCTGAGGTATCTTCCAGGTGTAGCTGGTTTTCAGGCTCTGACTCTGTTGGAAGATCTTACCTCCTCAGTTTGTTGGAGATGAGAAGCTATTGCTCGCCTAGCCTAGTCCTTAGTTTTTTGGCACCATGCACAGTATTCTCTGTGACCCCTAGTTAATCTTAGCCATGGAGTATCAGGGCAAACAGCTATTTAGAACAGTTGTTTCAATTTTGGCTGTAGTAGTATGAAAAGCATCAATCACAATCTACAAAACAATAAACTCAGCCAACCATTGATTTTTAACTTTTAACCGTATGAGCTGAATTTGTGGCCATATAACAGAATGCAAAATACTTATATACAATGTATAAGTCCATAATATGTCAACTATGTCCACAAGGGTTAAGATTCAAAATGGGTTAAGGTAAAAACAGAGAAATAAAAGCATTATTTGATTTCAAAACAAAATGATAGAAAATGGTATGGGTACCATAGTGTGTTGTTTTCTTTAAAGTAGCTGTTCATACCTTCACATATAATAATATAATTTCTTATAAACTCTTTAGGAGGAGATCTAGACATGTATAAGCCTATACATGTAAATCTATCCTTTCTGTATTGGAGGGAAAAACAAAACAAAACAAAATACAAGAAACAAAAGAGACAAATAACAATAACAGACAGCCCAAAACAATAACAATATGAGGTTTCAAAACAAGGTATCGGGAACATAAGTAAGGTTGTTATTTGACACAGTTATCTTCAAAAGCAGTACTCAGATTTCCAGATATAAACATGCAAATTTGATCTGAATCTTTGAATGGTAACTCTTTTGTTCCAAGAACTAATAGAATTAGTAGTACAAGTATCTTAGCTATCTTAAATGTGTATATGCAAATTTGTATTCTTTTTCTTTTCCTTTCCTTCTTTTCTCCTTTTCCCTGAGTTATTTGAGCAGTTTCTTACCCTTTCACAATACTTATTGAGATTTTGTATCTCATTTACACTTTCAGTTTCTTATACTAGGGAGACAACATGGTATTTATACATGTGGGTTTGCTTTATTTCACCTATGACTACGGTCTCAAGTTGCATCCATTTACTTATAAAAGACTCAACGTGATCCTTCTTTATAGCTAAATAGTACTCCATTGTCCAAAAATACTGTATTTTTTATCCATTCCTCAGTTGATGGGCATTTAGATTGTTTCAAAGATTTATGCTGCTATAAACATAGTGCACATTTATCACTGTGGTATAATGTTTTCAGTTTTGAGAATATGCCTAGAAGTGGAATAGCTGGATCAAATGTGACTTCCAATCCCAATTTTTTGAGGAACCTCCAGATTGATTTCCACCAGTCTACAGTCCCATCAGCAGTACACAGGAGTTCCTTTTCCCCACAGCCATGCCAGCATTTATTATTTGTGGTTTTCTGGATCTGGCTGTTCTTTCTGGAGTAAGATGAAATCTCAGTACTATTTTAATTTTCATTTCTCTCATGACCAATGATGCTGAACATTTTGATATGTTTGCCATTTGTATTTCTTTATCTGAGAAGTGTGTATTCCTCTCAGATGCTCATTTTTGGAGTGGGTCTTTGAATTTCTGGGTTTTGATTTCTTAAAATTCTTTATATGTTCTAGGTGGAAATCCTTTGTCTGAGGGACAGTTGACTAAGATTTTTTTCCCTGTTCATGGGTTTTCTTTTCACTCTGTTTAAGATTTATTTTGATATGCAAAAACTTTAATAAGGTTAGATCTCAGTTGTTGATTCTTGGGGAGTATTTACCTGGCAGTTTGATTTTTGTTCATGAATTGTCTGCCTACTCCTGTGTCTTCAAGATTTTACATACTTTGTCTTCCAGCAGATTTAGTGTTGTTGTTTTAATATTTGACCTTTGATGCATTTTGACTTTAGTTGAGTCCATGGTGATAGATGTGGATCTAGTTTGAGTTTTGGCAGATGGAAAGCCAGTTTTTCCAGCACTACTTTAGAGGCTACCTTCTTCCACTGAACATGTTTGACCCCTTTGTCAAAGGTAAGGTGGCTGAGTGTGTCTGTATTTGTGGTTATATCTTTTAATCTATTCTATTGATCTTTAAGTTCTATTTTTATTCCAGTACCATTGCTGATTTCATCACAGTAGCTTTGTAGCATAACTTCAAGTCATGGATTGTGATGCCTCCTGCCTTGCCTTTGTTGCCCAGAATTGCCTTTCTATTCTAGATCTCTTCTGGTTCCAGATGAATTTTAAGAATGATTTCTCTAGACCTGTGAGTACGTTAATGATATTTTGATTGGAATTGCATTAAATCTGTATAACAGTTTTGGGAGCATGGCCATTTTCAGTGTTTGTTCTTCATATCCATGAACAGGGAAACATTTTTCTATTTTTTGAGATCATCTTTGATTTCTTTTTTCAGAGTACTGTAGTTTTCATTGAATAGGTCTTTTACTGCCTTTGTTATATTGATTCCTATGTATTTCATTTTTTGTATGCTATTGTGAAGGATGTAGTTTCTCTTATTTCTCTCTCAATGAGTTTGTTGTTTTTGTACAGGCATGCTATTGATTTTTGAGTGTTGACTTTGTGTCCAGATATATTACTGATTTTGATTATTACATTTTGATATCTTTCAGTGGAGTTTTGGGGATCTTCTATGTAGTGGATCATGTCATCTGCAAACAATGATAATTTAACTTCTTCATTTTGTATCTTTGTACTTTTATTTTTCTCTTTTCCAATTGTGCTGACTGTTTCCAGCACTATATTGAACAGGAGAGGTAATGGTGGTCATCCTTGTCTTGTTCCTGGTTTTAGAGCAAATGCTTTCAACTTTTAAATATTTATATGATGCTGGTGTTGGTTTGTCATAGATAGCTTTTATTAGATTGAGGTAAAGACCATCTATTCTGATTTTCCCTAGGGATCTTATCAAGAATGAATTTTGCACTTTATTAGTAGCTTTATCTGCATCTATTGAAATGATCCTGTGATTTTTGTCTTTGGCTCTGTTGATATGGTGTGTTACATTTATTGATTTGCGTATTTTTAACCATCCCTGAATTCATGGGATGAGTCTCACTTGCTCTTGGAATATAATCTTCTTGATGATTTGTTGCATTCTTTTTGCCACTATTTTGCTAGTATTTCATTGAGAATTTTTGCATCTGTGTTCATTAGGGAGATTAGCTTGTAGTTCTTGGCCTGTAGTTCTCATTTTTGCTTGGGGCTTTCTGTGGTTTTGTTATTACGGTAATACTAGCTTCCAGGAACGAATTAGGAAGAAATGGTTTCCTCTGAATTTTGTTGAAGAATTTGAGGAGGTCTGCAATTAAGTCTTCCTTGAATTTCTTGTAGAATTTAGCTGTGAATCCATCAGGATCTGGGGTTTTCTGTGTTAGTAAGATTCTAATTATATTTTAAATTTCATTAATTGAAATTATGTTGTTCAGAAGTTTTACATCTTCTGATCCAAGTTTTTTAATTCATACATATTTAGGAATCTGTCCATTTCTTCTGTTATCAAACGTATGAAAGTAAAGGTTTTCAAAGTAAGTGTTGATGATCTTCCCTATTTCCACATGGTCTGTAGTGATTTTGCCCTGTTCATTCCTTATTGAAAGAATTTGAGTTTTTCTTTCCTTTTAAAATAAGTTTAGTGAGGGACTTATCAATTTTATTTATTCTTTCAAAGAACCAACTCTTTGATTCATTGATTCTTTGTATTTTTCTTAGTCTCTATTGTATTAATTTCTTCTCTGATTTTTATAATTTTTTCCCTTCTTTTGGCTTTGGACTTGACATCCTCTTCTTTTTCTAAATGTTTGCTGTGTAGAATCAGGTTATTTGTGTTCTGTTTTCCTGATGGGGGAATTCACTACAATCGGTTTCCCTCTGAGAACTGCTTTTATTGTGTCCCAAAGGTTCCAGTAAGTTGTATTTGTATTTTTTTTTTGCTTTTAGTTGTTGCTTAATTTCTTTTTTAATTTCCTCTGTGACCCATTGATTGTTTAGGAGTATATTATGTAATTTCCATGTGTTTATCAAGTTTTTGCAGTTTCTTTTGTCATTAATTTGTAATTTCATGTCATCAGATAATATGCATGGGATAATTTGGATTCTTTTGCATTTACTTAAGCATGTTCTGTGGGCTAGTATGTGGTATATTTTAGAGAATGTCTCATGTGAAGCTGAGAAGAATATATTTTCTGATGTTGTTGGGTGGAACACTGTACACATCTACTAAGTCCATTGGTTCACAAGTTTGATTTAGTTCTGTTATTTCTTTGCTGTTTTCTGTCTAGTTGACCTGTTTCTTCGTTTTTTTTTTTTTTTGTCTTTTTCCTTTTTTTTATCGGTACCCGGGATCGAACTCACGACTGCCTGCTTGCAACGCAGGCGCTTATGCCGCTGAGCTAAATCCCCAGCCCCCTGTTTCTTCGTTTTAATAGTGTGTTATGGTCTCATTATAATTGTGTTATTGCTCATTTGATTTTTCATTTCTATTAATGTTTGTTTTATATAGCTCCCATATTTGGTGCACATATATTTAAGATTATTATTTATTCCTCTTGAAATTGTTCCCAAACTAGTATGTAGTGACCTTCTTTATCTCTTCTGATCTTTCTTGGGTGAAGTTCAAATTGTCTGCAAACATAATAGCTATCCCTGCTTTTTTTTTTTTTTTTTTTTTTTTGGTTCCTTTTGCATGAAGTATTGTTTTTCATTCTTTGACTTACAATCTATGAATTTCCTTTTGGGTTAGATGGGCTTATTGTGTACAGCATATGGTTGGATGTTATTTTTTGGTCCATTCTGCCAATCTGTTTCTTTTAATTGGTGAATTAAGGTCATTTACATTCAAGGTTATAACTGATATATTTTGGTTTATTTTTGTTGTTGTCTTTGTGTTGTTTGTTCTTTACCTTTCTCTTCTGCTTAATTTTGTCCTCGCTTAGTAGTTTTTCTCTGTTGGTATTATTGAAGTCATAGATATTTTTATGTCTCTCTGGACTATCTTTCAGTATTCTTTGCAGGGTTGGTTTGGTGATCATGAAGTTTTTCAGCTGTTCTTTGTTTTGGAAGTATCTTATTTCTCCATCAATTTTGAAGAAATTGTAGGGTACATTAGTTTTGATTGGAAGTCATTTTCCTTTAGTATCTGAAATACTTTACTCCATGCTTTTCTTAGATTCATGGTTTGTGTTGAGAAGTCTGCTGTGATTCTGATTGGCTTTTCTTTATAGGAAATCTGTCTTGTTTCTCTAATAGTTAATATTTTGTTCTTATGTTGAATTTCTGGAATGTTGATTTTTATATGTCTGGGTATAGATTTATTTTGGTTTTGGCTACTTGGAGTTTTATATGATTCACTTATCTGTATGTCAGTTTCCATTCTTATGTTTGGGAAATTTTCAGCTATTCTATAAATAGTCTTTTTATATCATTGGTCTTGTCCCCTTATTTTTCATTTATACTTGTCAATCTTATAATGTTTTCCTTTGCATCATCTTTAAATTTTTGAATTACTTCCTGATTCCTTGTTATTTTTAAAAGATCTTTCCTTTCTTGTTCACTAGCTGCAGTCTTGTCTTTGAGGTCTGAAAGTCTATGTTCACATTCAATAAACACATTTTGCCAGGCTTTGATGGAATTTTTGATTTGCTGGATATCTTTTTATCTATTTCCTATATTCTATTTATTTCTTATATTGTTCATTCAAGGTTTCTATCTTTTTTCAGTGCTCTTCAATTTTTTATCTATATCTTTTTATATGTGTTCAGCATTTTTTATATGTATCATTTCTTCTTTCACCTGGGAGATTATTTCTGATCTGAATTCCTTTACAGCTTCATGGAGTTGCTGTCATTTCATAAGTTTCAGGTATATAGCTCACACTTTTTTCTATGTCCAAGTCTCCTAGGATTGTTTGAGGTGGGCTGGAGATTTGAGATTACATTTTGCTGTTTTGTTTTATCGCTTTTCCTGTATTCCCCTGGGGAAACTCAATGCGATGTTTCAGTTGCTTCTTGGCTTGAGGGTGTCTTTTTGTACAAAAGGGAGTTTCCCCACTTCAGTGGGGGTCATTAGCAGGCCTTACCAGATGGTGGTACTGGAAGACTCCTTCAATAGGGAGAGTACACTGGACACTGGACAGGCCTTCAAATTCCCCAGCTGCTTCAGATTGCTGGGTGGGACTCTACCATGTTCTGAGTGGTGTACCCAAGTTGAGCAGCTAGATGGAGCATCCCGTGCAGGACTTTGGCTAATGCCACATGGCACACCAAAGCTCACCACCTTCTTGGGCTCATTGGGTGGGGTCCTATCAGGTTCTGAGCAAGGTGCTGAGCTTGCATGGTTAGGTAGAATTTTCTGAGCAGGCCTTTGACTGGTGAGCCACAGGAGGTTCACCTCCTACTCATGGTTGCTGGGTGGGGTCTAACCAGGACCCGAGCGACCTACCAGTGGTCCCAGGATGTTTCGGTATGTGGAGAGGTGCCCTACCAGTTTTTGAACGAGGTGCCAAGGTTGCACACCTGGGTGGAGTTAGCTGTGCAGGACTTTAGCTCACATCACTCAGCTCAGGAGGTTCCCCTGCCACTTGAGGTCACTGGGCAGGGCCCAGCCTGGTCCTCAGAGACCTACCAAAGGTCCCCAGCCTGTTTGATCATTTCTTTATGTGTATATCTTGCAATCTGCAGAACTACTTTGAAGATAATAATATGCAATATATTAACCAGTGTTAATCTCCTAATACTTTATTTTGTAGTTCTGTATCATTGTATTCATTTTTTTCCATTTTTAAAGTAAAAACATTATTTTAATGTCTCTGAATGCATCTCAGAGGTAGAATGGAAGTGTGAGATGCTAGGTTCAATCCATAGCACCAAACAAACAACAAACAGAAAACTGCATTAGAGGCACTGTAGAACTGTGTACACAAGTTGTGTAGAGGAACTAAATGACAAAGCAATTCAGTGTTCCAAGTAAGTTGATAATTGTTTCTTTGAGGTGAGGTTGTGGTTCTTCACTGGGCCAGGCAAAGTGTTCATGTTTGGGAACCGAGAAATCACCAAACTTTATGCAGTAACATTGTGGTATATAGTGAGAAGTAGAAATATTGAGGAACCTTCACAGAATTTTAACGTCTTAATTTCATAGCTCTCTGGCTACACTAGAAATGTGGGAACTATTGCAAAAACTTACAAAAAGAAATTGTTAATTCTAAACTGTATAGTGCTACCAGACAGCAATTATACTTAAAACACATGACTGTTTTCTCCTTCAAGACATTTACCACATTTCAAAACTGAATGAAGTAAGAGATTAGAGAGCTATGGTGAAATTTTCTCAAGCTATATTAATGAATAGAGCTGAGGAGGTATATACTGTTCAGGATCTAGGAACTGGAACATACCAAAGATAGATTCAGTCTTACTAGTATTGCAATATATCCCTTATCAGTGACAACTTCTAACTGAATTAAATTGATTATAAAGTCATTGCTTAATGAAGTAGAAGGGAACTCCTGTCATGTGGAAGATAAAACTATCTGTAACATTCTTGATCATTCAGTACACACTAACAGACACACAAAAAAATAATTTCTAGATAGGCAATGAAAAGGACTGATAATTAGGAGGGGAAAAGATGCAGATCAATAGATATGGCAGTAACTTAATATGTTAAATAATGTATTCAAAATAAAGGGAAAGGACAAAAGATGAAAACCGTAAACAATTAGAAACTTAATATCTAAATAGAAAACTTTAGCTGAAATGTGCAACATCTGAAATTAAAGCTCATACAGATGAATTTAGCAACAGATGGGACATAACAGAATGCAGAGCTAGTCAACTAAGATATGGTCAATATAAAATATGGAAAATAAAAGAGGAAAAAATGGAAAAAAATATCAGCATATGTAGACATGCAGCATATGCAAATGCTTTAACATTCATGTATTTGAAATCCAGATGAACAGGAGAATGCGAATAAGGCAAAAGCAGTATTTGAAGAGGTAAAAGCTAAGAATTTGTTCAAAATTGAGAAACACTAATCTAGAGATTTAAATTTAGTAAGTTCCATGCTGAAAAAATAAAAGACGGTAACCACGTTTATGCACATCATTGATAAATAGCTGATGGATAGAAAAAGCTATTGAGAATAAGTGTGATGTGTTGGCACACACTCAGGTTTCTGGGAGGTTGTGGCCTAAGGATTATAAATTTGAGCATTACCTGGGTAACTTGGCAAATTCAAAAGATCTTGTCTCAAAAACATAAAAACAAAGGACTGGGGATGTAGCTCAAAACAAGGACCCTAGATTTAACTCCCAGTAGTGCATGCACACACGTGCTCTCTCTCTCTCGCTCTCTCTCTCTCTCACATACACACACACACACACACATGCACACACACACACACAGAGTCATTGTATTGAAAATGTTTAGAGAAAAAGTACACATTTCCTTCAAAGGAGCAACAATATAACTGAGAACTGATATTTCATCAGGAAAAAATGAAACTAGAGTGCTTGTTTTGTCAAGGCATACACTAAAATTGAAATGAGACAAGATTTCTCATAGCTCTTGTGAGGGATGATATGCAAATTAATTAACTATTCAATATTTTTTCCAGAAAAGAACCTCCTATATCATGTTGTAGTTAAAATGTCAAGAGTACAGAACAAGGAAAGAATATTCAAACACCAAGTTACTTATAAATGCAGACATCAGAATAGCTGCATATTTCTCAGCAGAAACTCTAAAGGGCAGTATGGCATAGAATGATATATTTTAAGCCCTGATGGAAAATAACTGCCAAACTACATTATTATATCCAGAAAGGTACCAGAATCAAAGGAGACATAAATACCTCCTCAGATAAGCATAATCTGAAGAATTCATGACCACTAAGTAAGCATAACTGACATTACATGAAGGAATTCTACACACAGAAAAACAGTAGATAAATTAGAATTAGGAAAAATTAGATATTACAAAACCCCAAAATGATCAGAATTAGTACATACTTTTCCATAATAACTTAAAATTGTCTGAATTCTCTATTTAGAAGACACAGACTCCCAGATTGGTTTGAAAAACAAGATCACATGCTTTGTTGTCTGTAAGAAACATTTCATCAGTAGACATGGGCACACTATATTCCATGCAAATGAAATATGAAAGCAAGAATAGCTGCCTTTATATGTGACATAGCAGATATTAACTCAAAATTAGAAGATAGAAAGAGGGCCATTATATTAGTAAAGGAACAGTACACCAGAAAGACATAACGATTGTAAATGTATCTACACTGAGCGCTAGTTCACTCAATTTTATAAAACATACAGTGCTTGACATAAAAGGACACATTTACCTCAATACATTTATGAGTGACTTAAATACTCTGGTCTCAGCAGTAGGTAGAAATTTTTTGATGAAACTTCAGAGTTAAACTACACCATACATCAAGTGGACTTGAAAATACTTGTAGAACATGCCAGCCAATAACTGCAAAATACTTCTGGCTTTCAGCCCCTACTGGAACATTTTCGAAAATATATCACATTTTAGGCCTTAAAGTAAGTTTTAACAAATACAGAAAATTAAAATACTTTCTTGCCTCTTACTAGATCTTAATGCAGTGAAACTAAAAATCAACTGCAAGAGGAACTATAAAACTATGTACACATATAGATTGATAACTTCACCTTTGAATGATCACTGGGTCATTGAAATCAAGGAGAAAATAAAAGTTTCCTAGAATTAAATGATAATGAAAAATGCAACATATTCTAGGATACAGCAAAGGCAGTGCTGAGAGGGAAATTTATAGTTATGAGTGTCTACATCAAAAGATTAGAAATCTGTGAACCTAAAGATTTATCTCAAGGTCTAGTTTAAAGTATCATTTTGTGAAATCTGAATGAAATGAATGATTTCATGGGTTTGCTCACTCTCGTCTAACTAAGAATACTTCTTAGAGAACAGTCCGGGTTCAAATCTGGAATCCAGCACTTAAAACAAGGACTATTAGGTCTTCATTTTTGCCAGGATATCAAAGGAGCTGGAGATAACTGAGCTGCCATGTGTAAGAGGAGCTGATTAAGATGTCAAAGGAAAGTAATATTCAAACATTTACTTACAGAGAGGGTGCTTGCTCCATCAGACTCTGTTTCATTATATTATTCAATGCACCATAGAACAGTGCATGGGTGGAGGATCAGGCACATCAGAATAGAAGGGGAAAGTGGTCTCATTGCTGAGGGAATTCCAAACAAAAGTGTGGCTATGTGGATGCATGGGCCAGGGGTAGAACAAGGGTAATAGTGAGGAATGAAAATGTCCTGAATTGGAGAGGATAAAAAGCTCTTCAGGTTCTTGCCTTTTCTGCTGATTAAAAAATAAAAAGGTTCCACTGAAGTCCCCAGATAAAGGCATCTGAGTCCTTGTTTGCAGTTCCTGCAATGTACTGGCCCTCTACACTGTGTGGGGATAGGGAGGGCAGTTTTCATTTCTTTCTTCGGGCCAACTCAGTAGAGCCTTTGAAATACTCTGTGGTTGGGCCTGAAAAGTCACATACAGGTTTTTAGCTAAGAGCTGGTCTCAATTTTCTCAACTACAATGGGATTCTAAGGCTGAGGATATAGCTCAATGGCACAAGCACCTGCCTGGCATGCGTGAGGTCATGATTTCAATCCCTGGTATCAAAAAACAATGAAGTTCATAAATGGAATAAAGCACATAGAATGTTTTTGAAAATATTTGGTACATAATGACCTCTTAGTGTTGGTAGTATTATTATTATCCCTGAGCTAAATTCTTTACTAGTATTATAAGCAATTCCTATAAATAATAGTAATTCAGATTTTATATCTGACCCTCATATAGTATTGGTAAAAATAAAACAGGTAAGTTTTCTAGAAGGCTATTTTTCACTGTGTATCAAGGACCTTAGATTAATCCTCATATAGTACTGTAAAAATAAAACAGGTAAAGTTTTCTAGAAAGCTATTTTTAAGTATATGTTAAAGACCTTAGATTGACCCTCATATAGTACTGGTAAAAATAAAACAGGTAAAACTCTTCTAGGAGGCTATTTTTCCAGTATGTATCAAGGACCTTAGATATCCAAATTACTTGAGCAAATGCACTGATACAATTATTTTTTTGTAATGGGAATAGAACTCACAACCTTTGTTTTCCAGGTAGGTGTTATGCCACTGAGCTATATACCCAGTCCCAGAAGTGTATTCTAGGGACACAGCCCAGTAATCGAGAAAAATCTCACTCTCAGAGATCAGTGAATTATCTCAAAGCATATAAAATTAAATGTCAGACTGTTAAGAAAAATAGTTTTAAAATTTGTTTCGTATAATGGAATATTCTTGAAAAGAATGTTTACAGGTACACAAGCAATTTATCAAATAACATTTTTCTTGTTTAAGATTGGCATAAATCCAAATGTTCTTTGACAGTATATTCTACCATCAAATATGTGGGAAAACTGGCAGTATCATGGTTTATGAGTAGGAATGTAAATCTATATATCCCTTACACAGGCAATTTGGCAATATCTACATAGAATTTCAAATGCATATACCCTTTTACAAAGAAATTATGCTTCTGAGAATTTATCCTTAAAATGTATTGAAAACGTGTATGTGAGTGTTAAGTGTTTACACAATACACAGATTTTTGCTATTGTTTGTAATGGTAAAAAATGAAAATAACTGAGCAGAATAACTGAACAGAGGCAGAGAATGGAGTGACTCACCTAGTAGTCAAGGCATACTAAACTGGACAGGGTTGTGCATACTTATAATCCCATCATTCTGAGAGGCTGAGGCAAGAGGATCACAAGTCAAGCCCAGCTCGGAGCAACTTGGTGACTGAGGCTTTGTTTAATGAAATAAAAGAAAGGAAGGAAGGAAGGAAAAAAAGAAGGAAAGAAAGAGGAATGCTAGAAACCACTGAAAGCTGGAAGAAGCAAGAAACAGAATCTTAATTTAGAGTATACATGGCCCTATCCTTAATTTTTGCTCAATGATGCCAAGTTTAGATTTCTGGCCTCCTGAAATTTTATTTTGTTTTGCTTTGTCTTTTGTTTTTTGAGACAAGAATCTCACTATGTAATTCAGGCTGGCCTTGAACTAATTGTGTAATCCAGTGACTTTGAAATTGGGGCAATTCTGTTTCCTCAGCCTCCCGAGTACTGGCATGATAGCTGTATGCCACCATGCCCAGCTGCCTCCTAATTTTTGAGAGAATAAATTTCTGTTGTTTTAATTCACCACATTAATTTGTTTCAGAAACCATAAGAAAGTAATATAGAAACTAATATGATTAATCACCTCTTTGGGAGTATTGGGGGTACTTAAAATACAGAGATGGAAGCAATACTTTTTATATTGTTTATTTTCTGAACAAGTTGTATATATTTACAATTTAACGTTTAAGCTGTTAAAAATTCATCTCTCAGCTAGGTGTGGTGCTCACCTGTAATCCTAGCACTTGGGAGGCTGAGGCTGAGGCAAGAGGATTGTTGTGAGTTTGAGGTTAGTCTGAACTGCGCAGTGAGACCCTATCTCCTACCCTTTGGCAGTATATTCCTTGAGGCACTCCTTTCTTTGATATACAGCCCTGTTGGGCAAGATCATTTCAAAATGGCTATAGATGGCTATATTCCACAAACTGCACTTGCCCTACAGAGAAATGTGCCACCAATTTTGGAAGTCCAGTTTCTCCCTCTGCTTCTTGTTCTTCCAGCTGTCAAGGGGCAGATCTCAGACCCCTTTAAAGGACAGTCTTGGTACTCCCTAAAGGTCTAGGTTTGCTGTCATGTCTTCCCAAGAGCCCTCTTGCAGCCTACTCTGCAAATCTATGAATGTGTGCAGCTCAGCAAGCATCCGCTGAGGAGTGAAATACCTTTTCTTTTGACAAGCATTCCTTCCATCTCTTGAAAGGTGTACTTGCTCCCCACTTGACCTTGGCTTGAGGGAAGAAAGAGTGTTCCAATGAGGAAGACAAAAACATGCAGATGTTCGTGTTGTTTCTCACTTTGAGAACTTGCCTCTGTTATTTTTCAAATGTTGCTCAGTTTCTCCCAAGTAAGCTAGAGTGGCCACTGAACTAGTTCATCTACAAAACTGAGCATCTGTTCACTGATGTTCATTACCCTCATCCCTCAGAGTTTAACAAAATGCACCACATAATAGAACTCACATATGAATTTGTAGAATAACCAGAATAATCATCAGTTGAAATAGTTAAGTTATATATGTCAAAAGTTATATAAAATGTTACATACTGGTACCGAGAAAAACGAAAAAGACCAAAAAAAAGTTACATATTATTTTATTAGTTTCTGTGTCATGTTCTTTATGTCAGCCATATAGCTGATGGTTAATTGGCTGGTTAGAGGGCAGCATTCTCTGAACAGATATTTTAAAATATGATTAACACATGAAATTAGACCATTTCCTTCTTTACTGGATTTTATTCACCTTATATCCTCAGCATATGACTTCACTTTTCATATAATCTTTTCTTCTCTTTCTTAAGTGTTTTCTGTAATCCAGACACATTGCCTATGCCTGAATTGTGAAAAAATAGAGTACATTTCAACTAATTTAATTTGGCAGTTTTTTAACTAAAAATAATTCTTTAGTCATTTTAGATATTGTGGAATATTTAGGATCAAAGATGTTTATAGTAAAATATTTTAATTTTCAATGTCTTTTATCTTTGTAGCAATGAAAGAAAATTAATACAACAAACTCATGGCACATTTAGTAATGTAATGAAGAAAATGTTTTAGGTACTCTGAATATATATCTAAACTCATTAATTGATATTTATTTTAGAAAAATGTTGATATTCTCATTTCTTTTGGTTTGATATTTTTATAAAGTTCTTTTTTCTTCCTTTGGGTGAGGGGTTATTCAGCCAAGGAGAAGAGTCATACAAAAAATGCACTTAAAAAATTAAATTTGAAACCCTTTTTAGGTTTGCTTCTGAAGAGTTGCAGAAATAGTGTAGACAGTTTCTGTACAGAGGTCTCTACCTTATTTCAGAGGAGGAAATGACATATACTGTGTTGGAAAAGAGTATCCTAGCTACCATTTGGAGAGTGCATTGGAGTGGAGCAATGTTAAACAGGCGATATTGGGAAGCTGATGCAGAAATCCAGGTGAAAGATTTGGCCTATGGGGGCTAGGGATTTAGCTCAGCAGGCATAAGTGCCTGCCTGGCAAGCAGGCAGTCGTGAGTTCGATCCCTAGTACCGATAAAAAGGGAAAAGACAAAAAAAGAGAAAGGTTTGGCCTAAGGTTAATTAGTGGAATTGAGAAATATTTTGACATTCAAAATGGCAGACTGGTTAGGTCACTTGTGTAATGCTATGGACAGATATTGACTGACACTAATATCCTTGAAATTTTTATAGCACAAAATGTCTTTAGTTATATAATTTTCCCATAAAATGCATGTAGAAGAGAGAATAGAGAAAATAAACAATCTTAAAATCATATTGTCAAAGTGAAATAAGTCAGACACACAAACTTGAATATCACATGGTTTCTTTTGTATGGAAAACCCAAAATACAAATAAAGAACAAAAAAAAGGTAGATGCAGGGCAGTAGATCTTTTGCAAAAGGGAAGTGGACCAAGAAATGGAGGGAGGGGGATAGAAGAGGAAGGGAAAAGGAAGGAAAACAATTAAGATGTGTTATCTACATATACCAACTCCCCACAATGAATATAGTCATATATACTGCAAATATGTACTACTGAAAATAAAAATGAACCCCCAAAAAAAGAAAAACAGAAAAAAATCAAAGAAACCAAAACCCAAGTCAAAAAACAGAACAAGCAAGCATACTATATTCTTGTCTTGTCAGTTCATCTTTCCAGTTACCCCTTAGATCCTCCTCTTTCCTCTACTTATGTCTCCTTTCCACCTCCGGTTTGAGTGCTATACTTCGTATTACTCTAATTTCTCTTTAGATCTTAAAACTCTTTCACCTTTTACTAATTACTTCATATTTAATTTACCACTATACACTGTCACTGGTTTCCCTGATCGGTTGTTTTTCTCTATTTGTTTGCAGATCATTCTCCCTAGAAATCTGATTTTGTTTTGATATTCTCCGTTGAGTGGTAGGTAGTACAGAGTGCCACTGTTTGTTGACTGGTTCATATGAAGTGTCCTTCCAGGCACTGTGTCTCTGTCTTCTAAGGTCCTTATGTCATTAGACAACCTTGTTTTCCAACCCCTAATACTCAGCTTTTAGACATGAACTGCCTAATGCATAACCACTAGCTACATTTAAGATTGAACTTTGGAAACTCTTCCAGTGGCCCTGGGGAGCCATTATTTTCAATAATTTTATTTGGCTTTTAAATTTAAAAACTGAAGCAGTTTTGTCAGTGTGGAAGTGAATATTAATGGGAAATGATCTTTTGTATTTGACTCACTGGAAAACTTAAGTGTGTTTGGAAGGACTTCAATGTGTGAATTAACTTTCAGTTCTAAATCTTATAAGATCAAAACATAGATCAAGCTTTTCTGATGAAAATTTAGCATGCAATAATATAATATGTAATTATGAACATAGATTAAATCACAAAGATTTGGGTCAAGTAAAGAAATGTAAAATGTTTCAAGTTTTGTGTATTGATTGCCTTTGGAAATAATAGCATTTTAGATTTTTGAGTTAGAATATGTTGTTACATGAATTACATCTATGGCCCTCATTTATATTTTATTTTTAATTGATGTATTTGTGCTTATTTAGGAGGTACAATTTTATAAGTCAGTACATGTATATAATTTGTAATGATTAAATCAGGGTAGTTGATATTTTCATGTCCTTAGATATTGTCATTTTTGTGTGTTGAGAACCTTCAAACTCTTCCCTGGTTATTTCTAAATGTACTGTTTTAGTTGTTATCATCTGTAGTTACTCCATTGTGCTATGTAACATTAGAACTACTTCATTCCATGTAAGTGTGTTTTTGTACTCATTTTACCCCTTCTAGTCATCTGTCTCTTTTCTTCCTACTTCCAGTGTCCTCTATTTTACTCTCTACCTCTATGTGATTAACTGTTTTACCTTCCACAAATGATTGAGAATATGAAGTATTTATCTTTCCTGTGTCTGTCTTATTTTATTTCATATAATGCTCTACAGTTCTATCTATGTTGCTACAAATAAAATGATTTTATTTTTTCACATGGCTAGATGCTATACCACTGTATAGATGTATCACATGTTTTTATCCATTTATCCTTCAGTGGACATCTTGATGAATTGCATACTTTGGCTATCGTGAATAGTGCTGCATAAGCATCGAAGAGCAGATATCTCTTTGATAAAATGATTTTTTTTCAGTTTTCTGAAGAGCTTCCTATTATGTTTTCTGTAATGGCTGAACTAATTTTCATTCACACCAGCAATGTAGTATAAGCATTACCCTTTCTGTGCATCCTCACCAGTATTTGTTATTTTTTTATCTTTTGGACGATAATCCCTCTGAATGGGGTGTAATGATATCTCATTGTGGTTTTGATTGGAATTTCCTTGATAGATAATGATATTAAGTATTTTTTCATATATTTATTGGTCATTTGTATTTCTTTTTATGAGAAATGTCTATTCAGATCATTTGGCCATTTTAATAGGATTATTTTTTATTTTTATTTTTGTGGTGTTGAGTTCCGTATGCATTTGGACATTAACCTCTTGTCAAATGAATACTTTGTAAACATTTTCCCCCATTCTGAATGTGGTCTCTTTGCTATGTTGTTTCATTTGCTGAGTGGAATCTTCTTTGTTTGATTTAATCCTATTTGTCTAGATTTACTTTTGTTGCTTATGCTTTTGGGATCTTATTTTAAAAATTTGCCTCTTCTAACATCCTGAATTTTTGTTCTATATTTTCTTGCAGTAGTACAATAGTATTGGGTCTTACATTAGGCCACTGATCCACTTTGAGTCAGTTTTCATATACTGTAATATACTGTAATAGGCATAATGCTAGTTTCCTAGTTATGCAGTTTTCCAGAACCACTTTTTTTTAAATTTTACTGATACCAGGAATTGAACTCAGGACCACGCACTTGCAAGGGAGGTGCTTATGCCACTGAGCTAAATCCCCAGCCCCCAGAACCACTTTTTGAAGAGGCTCTTTCGAATGTGTGTTGTGGGCACACTTTTTTTTTAATCAGTTGTCTGTAAATGTGAGAATTTATTTTTAAGCCTGGATTTCCTATTCTGTCTCATTAGTCTGAGTCTGTTTTTATGCCAACCATGCTGTTTGATAACTATAGCTTTATAGTATATTTTGATGTTAGATATAGTGATGTCTCCAGCTTCTTTTTCTCCCTTTAGGATTTCTCTAGCTATATTGAGTCCTTTTAGTTTCATATAAATGTGGTTAATGTTTTTAGTTCTGTGAACAGGGCCATTGGTTTTTTTGATGGGCATTGAACTGAATCTGTACATTGCTTGGGATAGCATGGACATTTCAACAGTACTAATTCTTCTAACCCACGAACCTTACATGTCTTTCCATTTTTTTGTGTATCCATTTTTATGTCCTCTATTATTTTCATCAATATCTTATAATTTTTTGTAGATATCTTTTAATTCTTTGGTTGAATTTATTCTTGGGTATTTGTGTGTGTATGTGTTTGGATGTTGTGAGTAGGATTGAGTTTTTTTTCCAGCCAGGTTATTATTGGTATATAAAATGCATCTGTCTTTTGTATTTTGATAAAATATCCTGTAATTTTCCTGATTTCAACTGTCAGTTCAAACAGATTTTAATATTTATATATTTCCACATATAAAATCATGTCACCTGCAAAGAGGGATGATCTAATTTCCTCTTTTTCAATTTGGGTACTCTGTATTTGTGCCAAAGTGAGTAAGCTGAAATAATTTTGCATCCCTGTAATCGAACCATTTGATAATCTTGTATGACCTTTTTAATGTATTGTGCAATTTGCTTTGCAAGTATATTAAAAGGAATTTCATGTCTATGTTTATCAAGGATATTGAGCTAGAGTTCTTCTTCTCTCTCTCTCTGTCTCTGTCTCTCTCTCTCCCCCTTGAATTCTTATTCATTATGTCTCTAAAGATAACACTAGGCTCATAAAACAGATGTATAAGTATTCATTCCCTTTCTATTTCATGGAATAGTTTGAGGCTATTGGTGTTATTTTTTCTTTAATGGTCTGAAAGAATTGTGCAGTGAATCCATCTGGTCCTGGTGCTTTGTTTTTTGGTTGATTTTTATTGTTTTAATCTCATTGTTTCTTCTTTGTTAAAATGTTTTTATTTTAAAGAGTTTAAGACAAAAGAGGACAGAACAAAACAGATCTGAACAGAGCAATGTAAGCAACACAGTACTTCACCACAAGACAACCCGATATTAACAGTAGCTATCATAATCTCTTTCTTTGAAATAGTTGAACATATCTTCATATACAATAGTATCAAACATAACAAAATACTATAAAACCATTCAAGAGAATGAAAATATTACAGGGCAGGTAGAACCAAATAACAGAAAACAAACAATGGCTACTATGTTATCTCATTTGTAAAAAAAAATTGTTTATACTATCACACATAATAAAATCCAATAAGATACAACATGTTAGAACCAATAGAAACAGAAGAACAAAGGTATGGTAGGACTTCAAAGCAAGATGATACTAAATCAGCACTGTCTATTAATGTCTTGTTTTCTTCATAACAGCTGTTCATACTATCACACATAATAAAATCAAACAAACCAGAATAAAACCATTCCAACTAATGAATGAAAACATTGTAATGCTTCAAAGCAATGCAATGGAGAATCATGATTACAAAAACTCTAATGTATTCTTACCATTTCTTATACTAGATAGACTAAACTGTATTTATACATGTGAGTTTGATTTGTTTCACTTATGAATATGGTCTCAAGTTGCATCCAATATCTCAATGTGATCATTCTTTATAGCTGAATAGTACTCCATTGTATAAAAATACCACAAATTTTTTTAATCCATTCCTCAGTTGATGAACACATAGGTTGTTTCCAAGATGTGGTTATTACAAATTGTGCTGCTGTAAACATGGGTGCACATATATCACTGTGCATAATGTTTTCAGTTCTTCTGGGAATATGCCTAGAAGTGGAATAACTGGGTCAAATGGGACTTCCAATACCAGCTTTTTGAGAAATCTCCAGACTGACCTCCAAAGTGGCTGCACCAGTCTACACTCGCACGAACAGTGCAGAAGAGTTCCTTTTTCCCCACAGCCTCTCCAGCGTTTTTGTTGGCTAGTTTTCTTAATCCTGGCCATTCTTTCTGGAATGAGATGGAATTTCAGAGTTGTTTTAATTTGCATTTCTCTAGTGAGTAATGATGATGAACATTTTTTCATGTATTTATTTGCCAGTTTTATTTCTTCACCTGAGAACTGTGTATTCATCTCAGATGCACATTTTTGGATTGGGCCTTTGAATTTTGAGAGTCTGATTTTTAAAAAATTCTTTATATGTTTTAGACATAAGTCCTTTGTCTGAGGGACAGTTCACTAAGATCTTTCCAAGTTTGTGGGTTTTCTTTTCACTATGCTGGAGATTTCTTTTGATATGCAAAAAATGTTTAATAAGACATGATCCTAGTTATTGATTCTGGAAAGTATTTCCTGTGCGGTTTCACTCCTGTTCATGAATTCTCTACCTACCCCTATGTCTTCAAGATTTTTACCTAATGTATCTTCCAACAGATTTAGTGTTTTTGTTTTAATATTCAGATCTTTGATCTATTTAGATTTTAATTTAGTACATGGTGATAGGCACAGGTCAGGTTTTAGTTTTTGACATACAGAGAGCCAGTTTTTTCAGCACCACTTATTAAAGAGATTAAAGTGAACATATTTGGCCCCTTTATCAAAGATAAGGTGATTGAGTGTGTTTGTAGTTGTCCTTTTATCTTCTAATCTATTCCATTGATCTTCAGCTTTGTTTTGGTTCCAGTACCATGTTGATTTTACTACAGTTGCTTTGTAGTATAACTTCAAGTCAGGGATTGTGATGCCTCCTGCCTTGCCTTTGCTGCTTAGAATTGCCTTTGCTATTCTAAGTCTCTTCTCACTCCAGATGAATTTTAGGAGTGATTTCTTGATATCTATGAGGCATGTTGATGGTGTTTTCATTGGGATTGCATTGAATCTGTATAGCAGTTTTGGGAGAATGCTTATTTTCACAATATTTATTCTTCCTATCCATGAGCAAGTGTTGTCTTTCCATTTTCTGAGATCCTCTTCAATTAATTTTTTCAGGGTATTATAATTTTCCCTGTATAGATCTTTTTACTTGTTTTGTGAGATTAATTCCTAAGTATTTCACTTTTTGAATGCTAGTGTAAAGGTTGTGGCTTCTCTTATTTCTCTCTCACTGATTTTGTTGTTAGTGTATGGAAATGCTCTTGGTTTTTGAGTATTGATTTTGTATCCAGCTACATTGTTGAACTTATTTATTATATCTAGGATTCTTTCCGTGAAGTTTTGGGGGTCTTGTATATTGAGTATGGTGTCATCTGCAAATAATGATAATTTAACTTCCTCTTTTCCTATCTTTACCCCTTTTATTTCTCTCTCTTATCTAATTGCTCTGGGCAGTATTTCCAGTACTGTGTTGAATAGGAGCGGTGATAAGGGACATTTTTGTCTTGTGCCTGATTTTGAGGTAAAGGTCTTCATGTTTTGGCCATTTAATATGATGCTGGCTGTTGGTTTGTCATAGATGGCCTTTATCATATTGAGGTAAAGACCATCTCTTCCAGTTTTCTGTAAGGTTCTTATCATGAATGAGTGTTGGACCTTATCAAAAGCTTTTTCTGCATGTATAGAAATGATCATGTGATTCCTACTTTTAGCTCTATTGATATGGTGGATTACATTTATTGATTTACATATGTTGAACCATCCCTGCATGCCTGGGTTGAATCCCACTTGGCCATGGTGTATAATCTTCTTGATAATTTTCTGCATCCTGTTTGCCAATATTTTATTGAGGACTTTTGCATCTATGTTCATTAGGGAGATAGGCCTGTAGTTCTCTTTTTTACTTGGGTCTTTCTCAGGTTTTGGTACTAGAGTAATATTTGCTTCCCGGAATGACTTAGGAAGGATTCCTTCCCTTTCAGTTTCATTCAAGAGTTTGACGAGTGTCAGCATTAAGTCTTCTTTGTATTTCTTGTAGAATTCCACAGTGAATCTGTCTGGGCCTGGGCTCTTCTTTGTAGGTACGGACTTAATTACGTTTTCATTTTCATCAGTAGAAATTGGGTTATTCAGCAGGTTTACATCTTCTTTACCCATCTTTGGTGGTTCATATGTTTCTAGGAATCTGTCCATTTCTTCTGTGTTATTGAACCTATGAGAGTACAGTTTTTTGAAACAGGTGTTGATGTTCTTCTGTATTTCCATAGTCTGTAGTAATTTCAGCTTTTTCATTCCTTATTACATGAATTTGAATTTTTCTTTCCTTTTTAAAATAAGGTTGTCTAGGGGCTTATCAATATTATTTATTCTTTCAAAGAACCAACTCTTTGATTCATTGATCCTTTGGATTGTTTTCTTAGTCAATTGCATTAATTTCTGCTCTGATTTTTATAATTTCCTTCCTTTTGGCTTTGCGCTTGACTTGCTCTTCTTCTTGTGAATGTTTGAGGTGTAGCATCAGGTTGCTTATTTGTATTCATTCTGTTTTCCTGATGTGGGAATGTAGTGCAATAAATTTTCCTCTGAAGACCACTTTCATTGCATCCCACAGATTCTGGTAAGTTGTGTTTTCATTTGCTTGTTGGTATTGTTTAATTTCTTCTTTAATTTCCTCAGTTACCCACTGATTGCTCAGGGATGCAGTATTCAAGTTCCAGGTGCTTGTGGAGTTTTTGCAGTTTCTTTTATCATTAATTTCTAGTTTCATGGCGCTATGATCTGATAACATGCCTGGGATAATTTCAACTCTTTTGCATTTACTTAAATATGTTCTGTGGGCTAGTATGTGGTCTATTTTAGAAAATGTCCCATGTACTGCTGAGAATTCATTTTCTGATGTTTTTTGGATGGAATACTCTGTATACGTCAAGTCCATTTGTTCACAGGTATGATTCAGTTCTGTTATCTCTTTGCTGATTTTCTGTCTGGTTGATCTGTCCCTTGGTGTTAATGGTGTGTTAACATCTCCTGTTATAATTGTGTTACTGTTTATTTGATTTTTAATTTCTGTTAATATTTACTTTGTATAGCTGGGTGCTCTGCAGTTGGCTGCACATATAGTTAAGATTGTTATCTCTTCCTTTTGAAGTTTTCCCCTAACTAGTACTTATTGACCTTTATCTCTTTGGATCATTCTTGGTTTGAAGTTCACATTGTCTGCAAACAGAATAGCTACTCCCGCTTTTTTTTTTGGTGGGGGGGATTCCTGTTGCAATAAGTATTGTTTTCCATCCTTTGACTTTCAGTCTGTGAGTATCCTGTTGGGTTAGATGGGTTTCTTGTAGACAGCATATGGTTGCCTGTTGTTTCTTGATCCATTCTGCCAGTCTGTTTCCTTTAATTTGTGAATTGACAGCATTTACATTAATGGTTATAACTGTTATATATTTGCTTATTGTTGACATGCTATTTTTCTGCTGTTGCATTGTTATCTTTCCATTCTGTTTAATTGTCTGCCTTGCTTAGTGGTTTTTTCCTGTGTGTCTCTAGACTGTCTTTCAGCATTCTTTGCAGGGTTGGTTTGGTGATCTTGTAGTTCTTCAACTGTTCTTTGTCATGGAAGTATCTTATTTCTCCATCCCTTTTGAAGGACAGTTTTGCAGGGTGCATTAGTATAGGTTGGAAATCATTTTCCTATAGGATGTGAAATACTTTACTCCATGCTCTTCTTGACTTCATTGTTCATGTTGAGAAGTCTGCTGTGATTCTGATAGGTTTTCCATTATAAGTGATCTGTCTTTTTGTCTAAAAGCTTTTAATATTATATCTTATGTTGGATTACTGGGATGGTGATTATCACATGTATGGGTGTAGTTTTATTTTGGTTATGGCTCTTTCGAGTTCTGTATTCTTCACTAATCCATGTTACTTTCCATTTTCACGTTTGGGAAGTTTTCCGGTATTACTTCTCTCAGTAGTCTTTTAATATCATTTGTGTTGTTCCCTTCTTTTTCATTTGTCCCTATCATTCTTATATTGTTTTTCTCTGCATCCCCTTGAGGCTGTTGAATTGTTATTTCCTGATTCCTTGTTATTTTTAAAAGATTATCCTTTCCTGTTCACTAGCTGCAATCGTGTCTTCGAGGTGTGAAATTACATTTTCACTTTCATTCAGGCAGTTCTGACAACTTTCAATGGAATTTTTGATTTCCTGTATATCTCTGAATCTGCTTCATGTATTCTGTTTGTTTCTCAAAGTTGAGCCAGTATATATCAGTGATATCCACAAATGTAAATGGCCTCAATTCACCTATCAAAGAAATAGGTTGACAGAGTGGATCAAGAAACATGATCCCACAATATGCTGTAAAGTAGAAACACATCTGACTCAAAATGAAACTCACAAATTAAAAATCACAGGATAGAAAATAGTATTCCATGCAACATGAACCCTGAAAAAAGCAAGGGTAACTATTCTATTTGCAGACAATGTGAACTTCAAACCTAAAATGATTAAATACATACTCATTAGTGGAAAAATTCAAGAAGAACAACTAACAATTATAAATATATGTGCACCAAGTACAGGAGCACCCAACTATATAAGACGAATACTAATAGACATGGAAAACCAAATACACAAGAGCACAGTTATAACAGGGGACTTTAATAACCCATTGTCACAAAACAATAGATCAACTAGACAAAAACCAGCAAAGAAATAATAGAACTGAATTATACCTGTGAACAATTGGACTTAGTAGATGTTTACAGAGTGTTCCACCCAACTACATCAGAATATACTTTCTTCTCTGCTGCACATGGGACATTCTCCAAAATAAACCATATTTTATCCCATAAAGAAATCTTAAGTAAATGCAAAAGTATTGAAATTATCCCAAGCATAATATCTGACCATAGCACACTGAAATTAGAAATTAATTGTCAAAGAAATTGCAAAACATTGATAAATACATGGAAATTAAATAACAACCTTCTGAACAACCAGTGGGCTACAGATAAAATTAAAGAAGAAATAAAGCAGTATCTACACTTCAATGAAAATGCAGAAACAGCATACTGCAGTCTAATGGCAGCAATGAAAGTGGTCTTAAGAGGGAAATAGCAATAAATTGTCATATCAAGGAAACAGAGTAAGCACAAATAAACAACCTAATGCTTTATCTCAAGCTTCTAGAAAAAGAACAGCAAGTTAAACCCAAAGCTCATAGAAGAGAGGAAATTATAAAGTTTAGAACAGAAATCAATGTAATTGAAACTAAAAAAACAATACAAAGAATTAATGGATTAAAAAGCTGTTTTTTAAAGAGAATAAACAATTGACAAACCTCTAGCTAATCTTATCAAGAAGAAGAAAAAAAACAAATTCATACAATAAGAACTGAAAAGGGAAATTACTACAGATCCCATGGAAATTCAAGAGATCATGAATACCTACTTTGAAAATCTCTACTCACATAGAGTGGAAAACACAGAGGAAATGTACAGATTTCTAGAAACATACGAACTACCAAATCTCAACCATGAAGCTATAGCAGTTTTGAATAACCCAATATTATCTATTGAAATTGAGAATGTAATTAAATACTTACCAACAAAGAAAAGCCCAGGTCCTAGTGGATTCACAGCTGAATTCTACAAGACATTTGGAGAAGATTTGATACCAATACTCCTTAAACTCTTCAATGAATTTGAAAAGGAAGCAATTCTCCCTAAATCATTCCTGGAGGCAAGTATTAGTCCGATACCAAAACCAGAGAAAGACCCAACCAAAAAGGAGAACTACAGGCCAATCTCACTAATGAACATTGATGCAAAGATTCTCAATAGTGACAAATAGAATGCAGCAAATCATTAAGAAGATTATACATCACAACCAAGTGGGATTCATTCCAGGCATGCAGGGATAGTTTAACATGCACAAGTCAATAAATGTAATACACCACATCAACAGAACCAAAAACAAAAACCACATGATCATCTCAATACATGCAGAAAAAGCTTTTGATAAAGTCCAACACATGTTCATGATAAAAACCCTTCAGCAACTCAGAATACATGGTGTCTACCTCAATCTCATAAAGGCCATCTGTGACAAACAACAGACAATGTTATCCTAGATGGACAAAAACTGAAAGCTTTTACACTAAAATCAGGAACAAGACAAAGATGTCCACTATCACCATTCCTATTAGTTCTAGAAATACTAGCCAGGGTAATCAGACAAGAGAGAGAAATAAAAGGAATAAAGATAGGAAAGGAAGAAGTTAAGCTATCACTATTTGCAGATGACATGATAGTGTACGTAGAAGACCCAAAAACCTCCATTAAAGACTACTAACGGTACTAAACAAATTCAGCAGTGCAGCTGGATACAAAGCCAATGCTCAAAATTCAATGTAGCATTCCTGTACACAAAAACTCACCGAGAGAGAAATTGTGGATATATCGCTTTTCACAATAACATCTAAAAAATGAAATATGTAGGAATCATCCTAACCAAGAATGTAAAAGACCTTTATACTGAAAATTATGCTATATTAAAAAAAGATTGAAGAGGATGTTAGCAAATGGAAGGATATTCCTTGCTCTTGGCTGGGAAGAATCAACATTGTGAAAATGGCTCTACTCCCAAAACAAATTTAATGCAATCCCAATCAAAATACCATTAACATACCTCACAGATCTAGAGAAAACACTCCTAAAATTCATTTGGAAACAAAAGAAACCTAGAATAGCAAAGTCAATTCTGGACAACAAAGGCAAGGCTGGAGGCATCTCAATTTCTGACTTGAAACTATTCTACAAAGCCACAGTGAACAAATCAGCATAGTACTGGCAAACAAATAGACGTGAGGATCGGTGAAACAGATTAGAAGATGCAAACACAACTACAAAGACATTCAGCCACCTCATATTTGACAAAGGGGCTAAACATATTCACTGGAAGTAGGATAGCCTTTTTAATAAATGGTGTCGGAAAACTTGTCTCTCCACATTCCGAAGACTGAAACTAGACCCATGCCTATCACCACTAAACTACAGTCTAAATGGATCAAAAATCTATTAAAGCAGAAACACTAAATCTACTGGAAGAGAAGGTAGGTAGAAGTCTTGGAGGCACAGGGGTAGACAGAGAATTCATGAACAGAATACAAACTGCACGGGAAACACTTCAAAGAATCAATATCTGGGATCTCATATTATTGAAAAGTTTTTGCACTTCAAAAGAAATCACCAATAGAGTGAAAAGAAAATCCACAGAATGGGAAATAATTATAGCCCCCTCAGACAAAGGATTTATATTCAGAACATGTAAAGAATTGAAAAACATCAAGCCCTCAAATTCAAAGACCCTCTCCAAAAATGTGTATCTGAGATGAACACACAGTTCTCAGATGAAGATATGCAAATGACTGACAAATACATGAACAAATGTTCACCATCACAGGTCATTTGAGAAATGCAAATTAAAACAGCATTGAGATTTCATCTCATTCTGGAAAGAATAGCGACCATCAAGAAATCAATTGATAACAAATGTTGGTGAGGCTGCAGGGAAAAAGGAACACTGCTCCACTGTTGGTGGGAGTGTAGACTGGTGCAGCCACTGTGGAAATCACTATGGAGATTTCTCAGAAGAGTAGGATTGGAAATTCCATTCAATCCAGCTATTCCCCTCTTGGGTATTTTCCCTGAAATCCTGAAAAAGTCATGTCACAGTAATATATGTGTATCCATGTTCATAGCAGCACAATTTGTAATAGCTAAATCTTGGAAACAACCAAAATGCCCATCAACTGCAGAATGGATGAAAAAGATGTGTTTTTTTTTATCCCATGTAATATTACTCAGCTATAAAAAAGGATGATCTTGAGGCCTTCATAGTTAAGTGGAGGCAACTTGAGACTATCCTCAAAGTGAAATAAATAAGAATCATATTTATAAATATCACATTGTGTTTCTTGTGTAAAAAGTAATAACTGTAGGAGTAATAAAACCCAAAATGTGTAATTGCTGTTGTAAAAAGAGAGGAAAAGAAAGTGCGTTAAAGGATATAACTGCATGTATATTTAAGTGTGTAAGATAGATGACCATATTACTAAGTTTTTGTTGGATCATTGATCAGAACTGTTTGCAGTCTCACTTTGTATGCTTTAATTTTATAACTTGAACAATTATTTCTAAGATGACAGTATGTAATTTATCAACAAAGGTTTCTTAGTCTTTATTTTTTGTAATTCTGTATTGTTATTTCCCTTTTTTCTGTTTTGCTTTGTTTTACCTTTAAATAAATTTTTTAAAAAAACAGAAAAATCAGGAAAAAAGAAAAGAAAAATGAATACAAAAAAACTGATATGTTTGAATTGGTAATGTTTCTTTTTCTTTCTTTTTTTTCGGCACTGGAGAAAGAACTCATGAGCTTGTATTTGCCAGGCAGGTGCATATGTTGCTGAGCAAGATCCCCAACCCTTGGTAATGTTTCTTTCCAGGATCTATAAAATTGGACTATACTTTCCCTGTATCTTCTGGTGAGCTGAGCCTTGCCTCACCTTTTCCAATGAGTGGAGCTGGTCAATGATATGCTTTATGCCTCAAGACTGAGTCATTTTAGTCAATGCTCTTGTTTTCTCTGTGTTTTGACACACCCACCAGACATAGTTTTTTCCTTGAGCAACACAAAATCTCATTAAGTAATTAAAATCTCATTAGAAATGTATAATAGATATTGTGAAAATGAAAGGGGAAGTGCTCTAAAGGATATAATGGTACGTGTAAGTGTGTAAGATAGATAACCATACTACTAAGGTTTTGTTCATTGAACAGAGTGATTTGTACTGTCATTGTTTGACTATCCACTTTTTATGCTTTGATTTCATGACTTGATCAGCTAATTCTAAAATAACAAAATATAATTTATCAACTAATGATTTCTTAGTGTTTTTTTGAAATTCTGTATTATTTTTACTCTTTTTTCTGTTTTTTTTTCTCAAAAAAATAAAGAAAACATTAAAAAATCTGTTAATTAATAGTAATTCACATAAAATTACAAAATGTTGAAGTATACCACAATTGAGTTGCCATTAAATTTATCAATCTTAATGCATTTATAGTGTATATTTGTGTATTAGATTACACATTTATTTTCATTTGTGGAAATGTACAGTAGTGGAAAAAAACTGCCATGGAGCCAGAGAGAACTTCAGTTGTGCATCTCTGGTTCCTGACCTGGAGCAAGTATACTTCTCCTTTCTTCTATTTTTTTTTTTTTTTTTGTTTTTGTCTTTTTGTCGGTACCGGGGATCGAACTCACGACTGCCTGCCTGCAAGGCAGGCGCTTATGCCTCTGAGCTAAATCCCCAGCCCCTACTTCTCCTTTCTTGGAATAACTTTCTTCATCTAGAAGACAGATTGGATACTCACCAAGGTACATTACAAATTATAGTGATGGAAATATTTCTCAAATCTTTTATACACCATTCTGAATTTTTAAAAGTACAACATGCTGAATAGAAATTAACATTTTAAAAAATGTCAAGAGTCATTATTAAGAATGTCAGTTATTAAGTGTGACAATGTAATGTAACGAAGAGGTTATTGTGGTATATATAGCTTCTTACTCTTCATAGCTCATAGTTTTTATTTTCAAATTAATGCCTGCCCTTTACCTTTCTCTTTTTAATGTCAGACTATTATCTGTGATTGCTTACTCAATGACATCAATCCTGTCTGTTTTAATACATTCCTTGTACCTAGCTCACTTGATTTGGGATTTCTAATCTACAGTGATCTGTAAAAAAAGTAATGTTAAATTTAGTTGACATATGGCTGGCATTTAATTCTCAACCAGTCATTTATTAGGTGCAAGACACAGGATGATTTCAGGTTTGATGAAGAAATAATGTATAAACCATCTTTATAACATTGAGCAGCTTTATAGTGAGAAATATATCTGAACTTTAGGACAAAACTTTTGTAGGCCTTTTTCTTTACTTCTCAGTTCAGTTCCTAGCCCCTTTTCTGAGGGCTGGGTTTTCCAGAGGGGTCACTTATAGAAAATAGTTTAATAATAATAGTGGCTAAGTAACCCAGTGAAGGCCACTCATAGAAATATGCAGAGACAAATATATATATATATGAACTGGGTGTATAATAACAATAATTTCCAAAAATAGAGAGAAAAGAATTGCTTATTTAGTGTCTCTTTTATTTCTTTCAGTCAACTTAGGATCCAGGTAGTCTTCAGAAAGGTGCCCAAAGTGACAAGAGGCATAAATCTGAAAGTATTTTATTCATTTCTTACTTCTATATTGGGTCATTGCATGTGTTACATCATTTTAACCTTTCTCCCTGTATTTCTGTAGTGGTCAAAGGAAGCAAACTGAAAAGTGATTTGTAGCCAGGAATAATCCCTCTATTCTGCTACGATCATATGGCAGTGTCTGGAGACACTTTTGGTGGTCACATCTGGATTGGGAAGTGATACTGGTGTCTGACGGGTTAGAGGTCTTAGATACTGCTAACACATCTTATGATGCATAGTAGTGCCCAAGAATGCTTCAGCCCCAAAGGTCAATAATGCTGAGATTGAAAAACTCTATGTTAGATAAAAGCTCTTCGCCTCTCACTAGTGACAGAGATTGGGTTTAACAAAAGTACTATATTTGAAATGTAATCCTTGATTATACCAGACCAAAGCAAGGGATAAGTGGGAGGAAGGGGCAGCAACAATTTGTGATGTTTAAAACTAGGCACAATATAAATTTTCCTGTAGTGATACAAGTGAAATCTAAAAATGTACACATCTGTAGTAGTCCTTGTTTTGTCCTTTCTCCTTATTTTTAAATTGGACTGCTTTTTTAAAGAGATGGGTTCTACCTATATTGCTCAGACCTCAAAATTTTGGTCCAAGCCATCTTTTGGCCCAACCTTCCAAGTAACTGATATAAAACATATGTGCCACTGCACCTGGCTCAGCAGCATATCTGATTCTCCTTTAAAATTTTTTAAAAATTTTTTATACTTGTGTATTTTATTTCTTCAATATTTTTAAATTTTATTTTTAGTTCACAAATAATACATGTACATATTTATGAGGTATAATGCAATGTTTTGGCATATGTTTATAATGTGAGATGATTAAATCAGGCTAATTCGCAACTCCATTTTATAAACATCTTTTCTGTGGTGAAAGCATTTAAAATGTACTTGTGATAGACAATTTTGGGTGTTACTTTGACAGGATTGAGAAATGCCTAGCGAACTGGTAAAGTTTGTTTTGGGGTGAGTCTGTGAGGGTGTGTTCAGAGAAGACTGGCTTGTAAATAAGCAAATGAGTAGGGAAGACCAACTATCCTCAGTGTGGATGGGTACCATCCAATCAGCTTTACATAGAACAGGAAAGCAAAAAAGTTCAAGCTTGGCACTGTGGAGCATTCCTGTAATTCCTGTACTTTGGGAGGCTGAGGCAGTAATGTTTCAAGTTTTGAGCCCAGTTTGGGCAATTTTGCAATTTAGAAAGACTGTCTCAAAATTTTAAAAAATACAATTAAAAAGGTTTGGAATATAGCTTGATGGAAAAGCTTTGAGTTCTATTACCAGTACTGCAAAAAAGGGCTGGGGTTTATACATTTCTCTTGTTCTTTGTCTTGGACATGGGACTACAGTTTCTTTGGCCATTGGACTCTGGGACTCACCAGTGACCCTCTAGGGGCTTCCAGGACTTTGGCCTCAAACTTAGGGTTGCACTTTCTATTTCCCTGCTTCAGAGACTTCCAGCTTGTATTAATCTAACCCTCTGACTCTTGCTATAGGCTTCTCTGATTCTCCAGCTTGCAAATGGCCTACTATGTGGTCATGTGAGCCAATCCCCTAATAAAGCCTTTTATGTTTCTTTGGAGAATCCTAACTAATACACTTTTCTTCTAACAATTATGAAATGTATACACACAAAGGTGCTATGAACAAACAATGGATGAACAACTGCTTATTCAATAAATAGTATTGTAAAAACTGAGTATCCATAAATAGAAAAGTGAAATTTGCTCCTTATCGCACATCATGTACAAAAATTAACTGGAAAAATAACCTGAAAATGGATTTTTTTCTCATATACATGTCTTTTTGAAGTTAGGTGTAGTCGTGTGACTGCAATGTGAGGTGTGTATGGATGCATTTAAAAGTCAGGTTATGATTGTGGATGTGTTGATAGCAAAAACAATCCACAAAGCCAAACTGGCATGGAAAACTGTTTCAATATGTGGAAAACAGTGGTCCTACCCAGTCTTTCATATCTGCATATGAATTTGTAGTATTAAGAAATTATCTTGTTCTGCTGTACCACCATGAACTTTGGGGTTATTACTGTGATGGGTCTAACATATTCTGACTCATACAGCGAAGTTAATTAGCAGCTACTCTGAAACTTTTGAACACAGAAATTTCTGGAATGTTACTTCTGCTTTGGGAGTCAAGATGCATTAATTTTCATACATATTCATTTATGCAGCTTTCTCAAATTCTGATTAGCGTAGAAGTCCTAGAGAGATGTTACTGTCCATAAATTCTGGTGACTCTGTAGTGAGCACTAAATGTTCTAACATGTAGATGTTGGGACTATCTGCAAAGCAATAGTTTTTGGAGTTGGAAATATACTTATGTCTGAAATTATTTCTATTGACATTGAAATATGTCCTGAATTGTGAAATTTCAAGCTTGATGACTTTTACCTGCCTATTATATAAATTGCATTATGTAAGATATAATGGAAATTTGATTTAATTCTCTGACTTTTGAGATGAGAAATTGTGAAGATTGTAGGACAATTATAATCAACCTCTCTCACTTCTGTTTCACACATTTCTGTGTTTCATCCTAATTTGAATCAAAACCATTTTATTATTCCTCTAAACCTTTGGAGACAATATAATGTTTTTTGTTAATTACGGGGCTTGGCAATGAAGATTAGTGTTTTCTGTTTTAAATTATCATCAGTGATCTTGTAATGTTACTTCATACCTCTAAAGTGACTTTACTAAGCCCTTTTTTTAAGAATATCCATTTTAATTTATGTTTCACATATTTATTATACTCATATATTCAAAAGTATTTACTTTATAGCAGTTCTATAACTTCCTTACATATACTTTAATTGTAACCCAAAGATTGGATGCCTGGAAATTCCTAATTGTTTGAGCCTTATTAGAGTTGAATATCCTGTTCCTCTGATGTCAAATAAATTTCCCTGAGACACAATCCCTAAGGTGGTAGAAAATCTAACATGATAGTCAAGATGTGTTACTTTTCTTGAGGTCAGTCCACACTGTGGCCTAATTCCCTGTCACCCTGTGCGTACTGGCAGCTGTTGTCTACTCTACACCTTCTTCATCTCTGGCTTGGAGCACTGTCTGTACCAACACAAAATTCCATTGTAATAGATTTTTACTGAAGGTTTAAGGGTAATAGGGTAATAGAGGGACTAAAAACTCAGAATAGTTACCCTCTAAGGGTAATAGAGGGACTAAAATCTCAGAATAGTTAACATAAGCCATGTAAAATTGAATTCCTAGCATTCCCATTCTCTAGAATATTGTGGCTGTGTTCATCACTGGGAATTTCTTAATGGACATTTTCCTTCTCAAGCCACAGCATCTTGGCACTGTCCTGAGTTCCTTTTTATTTTCACACTGTCTTCACATAGTCCCTTTCTTTATTTCTCAGAGTCCTCGCTGCCTCTCTATCAGATTCTTTATCCCACTTATTTGAAACTCATACTTTCTCTTACTCTAGTGTGTACTATAATTTGCCTAACCCCTTCTTGAACTCAACAATGGTCTTACCTTTGCATTTTTATGAGCCTTATTTAGAGATTCTGCAAGACACAACCATCAACTCTTGTTAGATACCCTTTAGAAACACATGCCTTCAGATTGACATTTTTATATCATCAAATTGTTTGATATGGGACTCCTACTCACAGATGTTTAGAACAAAGAGGAAGCAGTATAAAGTATTAAGGCATTCAAGAAGGATAAAAAGAAGTAGACTGTTTTGTGGGCAGGAGTAGCATGTGAGAGGATAGGAATATTAGTGAGTTGTAGTCAATGGTGGTAGAGAGGTCAGAGTGGGTTGTATAATGGAAATATCTTGGGAAGTAGCCCGTGGACAGAAAAAAGCCATTGAAATTTTAAAGAAACAAAACATCATGATCAAAACAGTTTTCTAGGAGTGGAATGGAATCACAGAGAAAAACAGTATGACATGTAGTCCTAAAAGAGGTGCAAAAATACCTTGCTAAGGCAAACATGGGTTACGAAATAAAATACATTTGAGAGTTACTATTGTGAGATTGATGATACTCGGCATCTGGTTGAGCCATTGAGTCAGTGAGATGGTGAAGCCAGCTCCAGCAGTTTAGGGAAGTGATGGTATTTCTCTGAGATAAGGGAACCAGGAACTAGATTGGTTTGGCTTGGGGGTGAAGGAGATCATGGATTTACTTATGCTCATGGTTTGTTTGAAGTGCCTCTTAAATCTGTTGTGTAGGCAACTATAAACCCTTAGACCCTAGCTCCCACAGATTTAGCACACATAATTTGAGGGGCTATGCCATTATTCAAGCATGAATGTTAGTCAAGAAGTAAACAATGGTATTTGGGAGTGAGTCATGTAGCATATGAGTGAGTCCCAGGCATCTACTTTTTTGGAGATCAGGAAAATACAGAAACGGGGACAAAAGGGCTGCTAGTGGTGAGCAGAGTAAGAAGGAAGAAACAGTGAATACAGTTCAAGCAAGTCGAGTTTGAGGAGTGACCCTGACATTTGGAAGACATATTTAAACCTACTGGAAACATAAGTCTAGTTCCACTTGCTAAACTGTGGCCTTTGATTTCTTAGCATTGTTAAATGGTGTGGATATGAGAATCAGTCCCCAGCATTTGGAGTGTGCTCTACTTCATATAAGACACTCCATCAGAATTGGCAGAGACACATGGGAATTTAACAGTTTGTGAAGGAATTAAAATAAGTAATGAATTTGAAACAGAGGGAAAAATCTAATGTGCATCAGCAGAATTGTATCTTTATTATTTCTGTATGCCATGGATGGAAAACAAGCATGGTATTTGAAGCCAGAAGATATGTCAGTTGTTCACTACTGGCACTTTAGTTTTTCTTATTTTAACTTTACTGATGTCTCCATGCTGCTGCACACACACACATACACACACAGCAGAAGTTTCTTCTCCTCCTTAACAACGCCAGTCCTCCTGTGGGGCCTGGTCAAGGAGAAAGGTCAGGAGCACAGGACCTGGAAGGGTATGTCTCTCTCTGGCTCTTCATTTCTCTTTCTGCTTCCTCACTACTATGACAAGTAGTTTGTGTCCACCCAGGCCTTTTCATCATGCCATTTCTTCCTTGAGCTAGACAGCCAGACACTAAAGGTGAGTCAAAGTAGCCCTTTTCTCCTTCAAGTTGATGATGTAGGGTATTTTGTGCCAGAGATGAGAACAGTGACTAAGATAATGACTAAAACCAAAATCACATTTTTTGTCACCCCAGCACTGTACATGCCTGTGAATAATTGACAGGTCTCAAAATCCCTGGGTGATCTGCACGACTTTTTTCTAGGAATAAAAATTGCTCCTTTCAGGACAGTTTGAGTCTGAAGTGTTTACAACCAAATCCTTTTTGCGCATACAAAATGTTTGGTTTCTTAGAGTCAGTGACAGATTCAGGAGACCCAGACCCATAGCATGGCCTGGGTGATTCTTTTCAATCTGCAAACATTTAAGCTCTTAAAATGAAGGTTTGCTGTCCATAAAGTGGATTGACAAGAATTTATTCAAGTATAAACAGTATGTGGAATCTGAAGATATCAGCATCTGTGCTCTAATAGTCTCCATAATTTCTTGTATTTAGCTCATACTGACACTTTTCTCTTTCCAAAATATATTTTAAAGCACAGTGGAAGAAACCATTGCCTAATAACTTTAAAGGAAAGGATTGATTCACTAAAAGGCCTACATATTTCTTGGATTGTTTGATTGTACTTTGGCTTTTAAGACAAAAGAAGGGAGCCAAAACCAATTTTCTAGCATCTTAATTCACATAGGTGTTCTATAATCACATTAATTCAATTTAGTCTAAATATACTCATCTCTCATTCCACATTCCTGTCTGCCACTCACCCAACTACCCAGTCAGGAAAACTGGAAATTTTCAAAGACTTTTGCTTCTTCACCAGTTTCCACATTTCAATGACTTTCTCTTTTCAAAATTGGTTCCCATTCCTTTCCCTGCTTTCCCACCGCTTTTATTAGTTCTCTACTAAGTCTCACCCCGTCTATGGTGGTAGCATCCAAATCAAGTTCAAAAAATTTACCACAGCAACTCCCAGCTGTCAACTTAGATTTCCTTACAAAATGACCCTTCTGTGTTGGAAATCTGATTATTACAATTTAAGACCCTTCAATGGTTTTTTCATGACTGCAGGATAATGTTTAAACTCAGTATAACCTCTAAGGCTTTCCCTCAATTATTTGATCTCTATAGTCCTTATTTAACTATGGTCCATGATTCTACTGTGTGATGTAATGTTTCTGCCACTTCATGTGATTCCATTCCATTATATAACATATAAAGTTCCATGTGCATGCTGTTTATTTTCTGTACCCTGCATAGTCACTTTTCTCTGTCTCTGGTACCTTTCCTTCCCCTTGGCTGATTTGAAGACTGCTGGTTATCTTTTAAGAACATCTTATCTTTGTAGCATCCTATTCTGTTTTCCTTATCCCCGCTCTCACCAAAGCACTTACAACTTTGGCTTGGGTGATATTATCTTAAATGTCTTTGTTATCAGTCTAGGAGAAAGTTAAGAGGAGGCTATGATCCATTTATCTTTGATCCCTAGCACCTAAGCTTACCAGAATAAAGGGAGGAATATAAGTTGTATGAGCACAGTCCCAAGGTCTCAAGGAAAGCATAACACTATTAAAGGAGATTAAATGACACAATCTCCATATGTACTGTAGTCCATTTTGCTCTTTTCTTTGTGTTTTCTGGAGACTGGAGTTTGGAATCCATTTGTTTCTAGTAATCAGTACTGATGGACTAGGGGCATGGTATTAATAAAAGAAGTGAAGGATGGTTACATTAATTATACATTGGGCCAGTTGTTTTTAGTGAAGAAAATTTGGAAATCATGATCATTCCCTAGAACCATGTTTTTCAAACTTTTTATAACATTACAGGCAGAAGGATATACATCTTTGTCATGACCCAGTACACACACACACATACACACACACACACACACACAAAGTGGAAAAGAACACTTGATTTATTTTGCTACATTGCAGACAACATGATATTTTATATTCTGCTTTATCCTGTTCTATTTTATTTAAAAAATTGTGGTTATAATTCGTTTCACAACTCAGTGTCTCGTAGTTTGAGCAATCCTATTGCCTGAGCTACCTTTTTTTCACTCAGGTATTGTTATCAGGTAGCTTGTTTTTAAAAAATGGCTCTTCAAGTTTACTGGGTTCTAGTTTGTGCACCTCTCTTTGTGGAGTTCAATTCCAGGTTCTTGCCTTGAACAAAGAATTGAATGAAACAAGCAAAAAGCAGTGGCTAAGTTTATTCAACAAAGCAAAAATGAAGAGTGGGAGAGAAACTGGCTCTGCAGAGCAAGTTTGGGATGAGTAAATAGAAAAAGAGGGTAAGAGCAAAGATTAAAAATTTCATACTGCATTTGGGAGCCAGTGAGGGCTATTGTGGGAAGCTACCATACCAAAGTCTTCATGGCGTTCATGTGTGCCTTTATGTTATCTAAATCTTGGGAAATCCATGAGAACTTCTACCTATAGGTCCTGAGAGGCAGCGCTGGGATCCTAGGGATCCTGTGCCTCAGGTCTAGGCCATCCTATTGAAAACCTATTCTTGTTCTTGTGAGAAGTCCACCTAGATAGCTTTGGGGCTGTTCTGTGCTTGTGTTTAGGGATCTTGTAATTAACAGATCACACCTAATTCTCCAGCCAGCTTTTGTCACACCCTAACCTCTTATCTCATTACATGGATGTATGTGGCTGAAATTGGCCACCTTTCCAGAGGTCCTACCAAGAAACAACTATTTGTGGGAAGGAATGGTGCACGGTCAGTGGGATCAGTGTCAAAATGATCACTAGAATAACTTGCATTTTAAAGAACTGAAAGAAATGTGTAATGTAGCCAAATTATGACTCCTTCAAGAGCTGAAAAACATTGGCTAATGAATACAGATAGCATGAACTCAGAGAGTGGAACTGCTGGTAACCGTTTGGTCCCAGTAACTTAGGTCACAGGGATTTGGAGATCTGTACTCTCATTGGGGAACACTTTCAGCAGAGGCACCACCACTCAGTCTGATCCCGGTGGTGATTCTGCTTCTTCACCACCCCCATTCCCTGTGCATATCAAAATGACTGACAGCGGCTCAGCACGTGAACAAAGCCCATGCAAAATTTAAATTCCTTACTAATGAGAAGGGGTGCTTGTCAAAAGAACACTGTTGTTTATTCTGCTGGATTTCACATGTAAAAGTATTGTCTGGGCTTTTTTGCAATCATATGAGAGGGAAAGTGAGGAATTTGGCTCTGAAGGAAGATGCAGATAGAACAAAATGACAAGTGCTATAATTTTCAAATGTGTCTTAAGCTAAGTTTTGAAAGAAATTAACTTATTCAATTAATCTAATATTTATCAAACTAACATGTTTATCTGCTGTTCCCCAGGCAGGTACAGAATATATGTGTAGGTTTGATGTAAGATGGTGTTTCAGCTATTCAATGTATTCTGAATATTTCCTGTATTAGTACTACAAGTTACGTAGCTTAATACAATAGACATTTATTTTCTTACGTTTTGAAATCTACAAGTCTGAAATCAAATTACTGAGGATCTTTTCTTATCTCTTCTGAACTCTAGCAACCCCTTATTTTCTTTTGTTTGTAAGTGTATTGCTGCAATCTTTCTCATCTTCACGTGCTACTTTGTCCCTGAATTCATTGGATGTTCTATTCCTTTCCTTTTAGCCTGAGAGTATTTTTGCTGCTATAAAAATCAAAATAATTTGTCAATATTCAAGGAAATTCATGGTGATTCAAGACATTAGACAAGATTTTCAACAGATAATAGCATCTCTGTTCCTGGCTGCTGGTGAGATACTTGATTGGATCAGTAAGTTACTTGTCCAATCTCTTTAACAAATGGTTGTCCAAGCTCACCTTTGTTATTCGAAGCATACTTTCTCATATTTCCTAAGTAGGCTGAAAATTTGCCAAATCATCAAATCTTAGTTTCTTTTTGCATAACAATACTTTCCTCAGTTTATCTATTTCCTCTGAGTTTTATTATAAGCAGCAAGAAGAAACAAGACTACATCTTCCACACTTTGCTTGGAAATTCCCTTGTTACTTATCTAAGTTGATCACTCCAAGTTCTACTCTATATGAAACACTAGAATAAAATTCTGCCAGGTCCTCTGCCACTTTGTAACCAGAATCACATTTCCTCCAGTGTGCAAGAACATTTTTCTCCCTACAAACACCTTTTACTTTCATATTTCTACTAGTATTCTGTTCATAATGTTATGTTTAATTATTTCACAACATATGAAAATTAGAAGCTTTCTCTACTGTGATCCTCACTGCCATTTGAGTCCACCTCAGGCTTACCTTTAATATCCACATTCCTACCAACTATGTCTTCAGAATAATCTAAGATTTTTCTATCAAGCTCCTCAAAATTCTTTCAGTGAACCTCTAACATTTATTTTTAAATAATAAAAAAATAAAAACAATGCAGAATTTCAAAACATAAAGATAGGAAACTCACTGAGAGAGAAGTTAGGAAAACTACACCCTTTACAATGGCACCCCCAAAACTGAAATACTTAGGAATCAATCTAAAAAGGAAGTAAAAGATTATACATTGAAAATTATGGTACTCTAAAAAAAGAAGTTAAAGAGGATTTCAGAAAATGGAAAGATATTCCTTGCTCATAGATACAACAACAAACACTGTGAAAATGGCCCCACTCCCAAAACTGTTATACAGATTTAATGCAATCCCAATTAAAATATCATTAGCATACCTCACAGATCTAGAGAAAATATTCATAAAATTCATCTGGAGCAAGAAGAGACCTAGAGTAGCAAAAGTAGTCCTGAGCAACAAAGGCAAGGCAGAAGGCATCCCAACCCCTGACTTGAAATTATACTATAAAGCTGTTGTGATAAAATCAGCATGGTACTGACAAAAAAGACCTGAAGATCAATGAAATAGATTAGAAGATACAGCCACAACTATAAACATACTCAGCCACCTTATCTTTGACAAAGGGGCCAAACGTGTTTACTGTAAGAAAGACAGACTTTTTAATAAATGGTGCTGGAAAGTTTGTCTTTTCACATGCAAAAGACTAAAAGTAGACGTCTATTACCATGTACTAAACTAAAGTTAACATAAATCAAAGATCTAAATGTTAAAATATAAACTGGAAGAAAATGTAGGCAGAAACCTTGAAGACATAAGGGTAGGCAGCGAGTTCATGATCAAAAATCAAACTGCAGGGAAATACTTCAAAGAACCAACTATTAAGTTTTTGCACATCAAAAGAAATCACCAATAGAGTGAAAAGAAAACCCACAAAGTGGGAAAGTTTTTAGCTAACGGTCCCTCAGAAAAAGGACTTCTACCTACAACATACTAAGTCAGGCCCCCAAAATGTAATAATTAATGAAGTGTAAAGTTACTCATTCATTGTGTACACAAACAAAATGTATGTTGTTCTTGTTGAAAAGCTAAGCTAAAAGTTTAGCCTCTTTTCCAGAAATGTAGCAGAAGATGCAGACAAATATATTAGATTTTAAAGAGATGTTATCTGAATGACAACCAAAAATTTAGTTATGTAATGGCACTGGAAAGTCCTTAAAAATCATACTGAAATTAAAATCTAGAGATCGAAGACTGTCTTTTTCATGTTGCCACCTAAGGGTTCTTAACTTTGCTTTGTAAAGGTACAAAGTTACATTCATTCAAAAAACATAAAGAAATTTCACCCAGTGATCTAGGTAACAATCATGGCAGATGGGAGAATCATTGTAGCAGGGTGACTATTGTCCCTGTCAGTCATACTCTGTTACATTCTCCTTTTGGCATGTAAAGTACATCAAGCTACATTGAATTTTTCAGCCACAACCAATATTGTACCTATTCTCTCTGTACTCTGCAGGCTTTTTGTGGACAGGACCACTCTCTGATAGAACTCTATGACTTAGAAAAGGTCATCAGGAAACAATAAAAAAGTCATGGATTTGAGAGTGAGTTGAGTCCTGATTGAGTTTACTAGCTTTGCAGATTTGAGAATCTCAGTGCCCATATCAATAAAAATAATGCACAAGGCATTAGAGTTTTTATGAACATTAAGTGATATAGTTTTGAAAAACAATTTTATGGTGATAATTTTATTGCCTTTCATATTCACAGATTACTTCCAAATACATATAGATGTACTTTTTTCCTTAGTTACAAACCCAGGATTCCAACTTACATATGCCAAAGACTTCTTTTTTTCAACACAGGGTTTCACTCATTATGTTCCCTTTCATCGTTTATCCTCTGGTGTTCTCTAGTTTAATTAATAGCAACATCACAGCATCATCCAATCTAAAAACTTTTGCATCATCTTCTTTCATCTTCTTTTCCTTCAGTCTTGATCTCTAGGATCTGTCAGTCAGTCAGCAAATTCTGTTGATTCTGCCTCTATGATACTTTAAAAATTTAGCCTTTCCTTTTCCTTCCCAGTTCTATACCCTTGGCTTGACTCTTTTTGAAATGGACTATTGCTTGGGTCCTTGTAAACAGAAACATGTCACTCATTTGTTTAAATACAAGACACATGTATAATGCTATCTTAGGATTTATGAAGAAAACTCAGTTTTATCAGATCATAGCTTTATTTTTTAAAGGAAAGGTATATTTTGGTTTGTAGTTTTCAGAGGATTCAGTCTGTACGTTGTAGACTCCAAAGCAGAGACAACATAGAGGAAGGGCATGATAGTAGAAAGCTGCTAAACCCATGTCAGCATGGAAGCAGAAAAGGAAAGGGCAGATACAAAAATACATCCTTTTGGATCACACTGCCAGTAACCCACCTCCAATGTTGCTCACCTCATAGCAATACATCCATATCCTGAACCCATCAATGCATTAATCTACTGATGAATATTGCACCCTCATGTTCCAGTATGTTTCCAAAAACCTGACGTGTTAATATGAGATTTTTGGTGAACATTTGACATTTAAACAATAACCTTGATATATTGCCACAAACCACCATTTTTTCTTATGAAATGTCTCCTTTTGAAAATTTTTAAAATTAACTTTCTAAAATTTTAATTTATCTTTATTAATACATGTTTTCGTTTTTGCATTTTTTTAATTTAAAGAGATTAAAAGAAAACAATAATAGAAATGATACAGTATTTCAAAACAAGCTAATAGGAAATTAATGATAGTTACTATATTGCATATTGATATCTTCCAAATAGTTGCTCATTACAAGAAGCAGATATGTAAAACAGATTAAACAATACAAGTAATCACAGTTTCCTTCCCTGAACTAACAGAATCAATAGTACAATTATTCTAACTCTCTTGTGTACATATAAGTATATATATTTTTCTCTTCCTTCTTTTCACTTTTTTCCTATCTCAGTTGCTCTTTCCTTCTGAGCAGTTTCATTCTCTTTCACACTGTCTATTGTACCTTTGTATCTTATGTAATCTTTCAGTATCTTACATGAGGAAGACAATATGATGTTTACATGTGTGTCTGATTATGTCACTTATGATCATAGTCTCTAGTTGTATTCATTTACCTATAAAAGCCTCTAGTTTCCCTACTTTATAGCTGAGTAGTACTCCATTGTATAAAAATACCACATCTTTTTAATCATTCCTTAATTGATGGGAATTTGAGTTGTTTCCAAGATTTAGCTATTACAAATTGTGCTGCTATAAACATAGGTGCACATATATCACTGTGGTATGATGTTTTTAATTTCTCTGGGTAAATGCCCAGACGAGCTGTAGTGAATTGAATCTATAATCTTAGTTTTCTGATTTCCACAGTGATTACAGCAGTCTACACTCCCACCGACAGTGGAGAAGAGTTCCTTTTTCCCCACAGTCCACCAGAACTTGTTGTTGGTAGACTCTTGATGATAGCCAGTCTTTCTGGAGTAAGGTGGAATCTTACTGTTGTTTTAATTTGCATTTCTTGAATAACCAATAACACTGAACATTTTTTCATGTATTTATTTGCCATTTGTATTTCTTCATCTAAGAAGTGCATATTTATCTCAGATGCCCATTTTTCGAATGGGTCTTTGAATTTTGGGGGCCTGAGTTTTTCAATTATTTATATATTCTAGATAGCAGTCCTTTGAGGACTAAGCTAAGATTTTTTTTCCAGTCTGTGGGTTTTCTCTTCACTCTGTTGGTGATTTCTTATGACATGCAAAATCTTTTTAATAAGATGAGATCCAAGTTGTTGATTCTATGAAATATTTATTTTGGATTTTGTTCATGAACTGTCTACCCCATATTCAAGATTTCAACCTACTTTGTCATCCAGCAGATTTAGTGTTTCTTTTAATATTTTGATTTTTGATCCATTTTTACTTTAGTTTAGTGCATGATGATAGATACGTGTTTAGTTTTAGTCTTCAACATAGGGAAAGCCAGTTTTTCCAGCACCATTTATTAAAAAGGCTATCTTTTTTCCAGTGAACATGTTTGGCCCCTTTGTCAAAGATAAAGTGGCTGAGTGTTTTTGTAGTTTTGCCTCTATCTTCTAATCTGTTTCATTGATCTTCAGATTTTTTTTTGCCCGTACCATGCTTATTTCATCACAGTAGCTTTGTAGTATAATTTCAAGTCAGAGATTGTGATGCCTTCTGCCTTGTCTCTGTTGCTCATGATTGCCTTTTCTATTCTTGATCTCTTCTTGTTCCAGATGAATTTTATGAATAGTTTCTCTAGATTTGTGAGGTATGCTAATGGTATTTTGATTGGGATTGCATTAAGTCTGTATAACAGTTTTTGGAGTATGGCCATTCTCACAATGTTTGTTTTTCCAATCCATGAACAAGAAATATCTTTCCACTTTCTGAAATATTTTTTGGTTTCTTTTCAGACAGCTACAATTTTCAATGTATGTATCCTTTACTTCCTTTGACAGATTGGTTATTAAGTATTTTGATTTTGGGGATGTTGTCATGAAAGTTGCAGTCTCCCTTATTTCTCTCTCAGTGAGTTTGTTGTTTTTGTAGAGAAATGGTATTGATTTTTGAATGTTGATTTTGTATCCAGCTACATTAATAAATTTGATTATTAAATTTAGAAATCTTTCAGTGGAGATTTTTTGGTCTTCAATGTAGAGTATCATATCACCCACCAATAATGATAATTTAACTTTGTCCTTTTCTATTCTTATTCCTTCCATTTCTTTCTTTTGTCTAATTGCTCTGGCAAATGTTTTGAGAACCATATTGAATTATAATGGTGATAGTGAATAACTTTGTCTTGTTCCTGATATTAAACTGAAAGCTTTCAGTTTTTGTCTGTTTAGTATGATGTTGGCTGTTGTTTTTTCATAGATAGCTTTTATTATATTGAGGTAAAGAGCAACTGTTTTGATTTTCTTCAGAGTTTTTACCATGAATGAGTGTAGGTATCCAAAGCTTTTTCTGTAACTATTGAGATGATCATGTGATTTTTATCATTTACTCTGTTGATATGGTATATTACATTTAATTATTTGCATATGTTGAACCATCCCTGCATTCCTGGGATAAATCCCACTTGGTCATGGTGTACAGTCTTCTTGATTATTTGCTTCATGATTGTTTCCTACAATAAAGACTATTTTGTTGTCTATGTTCATTAGGGAGAATGAATGGCCTCTAATTCTGTTTTTGGTTTGGGTTTTCCTGTGGTTTTGGTATCGGGGTAGTACTTGCTTCCTGGAATGAGTTAGGTTGAATTGTTTCTTTTTCAATTTAATTAAAGTCGTTGAAGCATATTGGTGTTAAATCCTGTCTAAATTTCTTATAGAACCCATGAATTTGAATTTTTTTTCTTTTTTTGAGAAGGTTGCCTAGGGCTTATCAGTTTTATTTATTCTTTCAAGAATCAACTCTTTGATTCATTAATTCTTTGTATTGCTTTCTTAATGTCATTTGCATTAATTCATGCTCTAATCTTTATAATTTCCTCTCTTCTTTGGGCTTTACACTTGACTTGTTCTTCTTTTTGTAAATGCTTTAGGTACAGCATTTGGTTGTTTATTTGTGTTTCTTCTGATGTGAGAATTTGCTGGTATACATTTCCTTCTAAGAACTGCTTTCATTGGGTCCCACAGGTTCTGGTAAGTTGTATTTGCATTTGTGTTCCATTGTAGATATTGTATAATGTCTTTGTTAATATCTTCTATGACCCATTGGTTGTTAAGGAGAATGTTATTTAATTTCCAGGTATTTATGTAGTTTTTGTGATTTCTTTCCTTATTAATTTCTAATTTTTTTGCAGTATGGTAGATAATAAGCATGGGATAATTTCAATTCTTTTGCATTTACTGAAGTATGTCCTATGAACTGGTATATGGTGTATTTTAGGGAACATTCCATGTATAGCTGGGAAGAATGTGTATTCTGATTATGTTGGCTGGAACACGCTATAAACATCTACTGAATCCATTTTTTCACACGTTTGGTTCAGTTGTATTATTTCTTTCTTGATTTTTTTCTAGTTGATCTATATCTTTGTAATAGTGTAGAGTTTCCCTGTTATAGTTTTATTATTGCTTATTTGATTTTTCTTATCTATTAATATTTGTCTTATATAGTTGGGTGCTGCAGTATTTGGTCCATACATATTTGTAAATGTTATCTCTTCTTGAACTTTTCCCCTGAGAAGTATGTAGTGACTTTCTGTATCTCTTATGATCATTCTTGGTTTGAATTTCACATTATCTGTAGATAAAATAGGTACTTCTATTTTTTTCTGGGTTCCTGTCACATGGTATACTGTTTTCCATCCTTTAACTTTCAGTCTATGAATTTCCTTTTGAGTTAGATATGTTTCTTATATATCATATATTGTTTGATTTTGTTTCATCCATTCTACTAGTCTTTTCTTTTGATTGGCAAATTGAGGCCATTTGCATTGATGGTTGTAACTGATACCTTTGTCATATTGTCTTCCTATTGTTGGTTCTCTACTTTTTCTCTCTGTTTGAGTACTTTCCCTGCTTGATAGTTTCTTTCTATTGTTCTTGGAATTGTGGTCATAATCATCTTTTTCTAGAGTATCTTTCAGTACTTTTTGTAGTATGGTTTTGGTGGTCATGAATTTCTTCAGTTCTTCTTTGCAATGGAAGAGTCTTTTTTTTCTCCATCAATTATGAATTTCTTCATTTGTTCTTTGTAATGGAAGTCTTTTTTCTCCATAGACTTTGAAAGACAGTTTTTCAAGGTACATCTATTTGTTATAGAATTTTTTTTTCTTTCAGGACTTGAAATACTTAACTCCAAGGTCTTCCTGACTTGAGTATTTGTATTGAGAAGTCGGCTATGATTCTGATTGGCTTTTCTTCATAGATAATATGTTTCTTTTTTCTGACGGCTTTTAGTATTCTGCTTTTAAGCTGAATTTTTGGGATATTAATTATTATATGTCTGGGTATAGATTTATTTTGGTTATGGATAATTCAAGTTGTATAAGCCTCCCTTATCTGTTGTCAGATTCTTTCCCCATGCTTGGAAAGTTTTCTGCTGTTATTTCTGCCAATAGTCTTTTTGTGTGATTTGCTTTGATTCCTGTTTTTATGTTGAAATGTAAGAGCCTTATATTGTTAGCTTTTTAACATGCAGCTTTTTAATTGTTACTTGCTAGTTCCTTGTTATTTTTAAGAGATCTTTCCTTTCCTGATGACTAGCTTCCATCTTGTCTTCAAAGTCCGAGAGTCTGTTTATAATTTCATTGAAACCGTTTTGCCAGCTTTCAATGCAATGTTTAATTTCTTGAATATTTCTTTGAATCTGTTTAATGCATTCTAATTCTTTTATATATTTTAAATTAAAGGTTTCCATAATTTTCCTGTTGTACTGTTTTTTGTCTATGTTTTCTTTAGATATGCTAACAAATTCTTTCATAATGTTTGTGATTTTTTTTTTTACCTGTTATATATCTGATCTGATTTACTTTATAGCCTCTTGGAGTTGTTTCTTTACTTAGGTTGCTATCATTTCAGAGATTTCAGGTTTACAATTTCCAATTTATTCCATGTCCATGTCTCCTGGGTTTGTTTTGGGTAGGCTGGAGGTCTGAGAGTACATTTTGTTTCTTGTTTTTGCCATTTTTCTGATTTCCTCAAGGTGAGCTGATTAAGACTTAAGTGTTTCCCAAAATCACTGACTGTCCTGTAGTGTAATGTTTTGGCCCAGCCACCTGGATTCCTTTGAAACAACATTCTTGGTGTGACAGAAAAATGATGAATAGGGCTTCTGCCCACTCAGTACAGTAAGTGTCCCTCAATTTTGAAGAGTATCTGGGAACCACTCTTTGAACCCATGCTTTTCCCTGGCATGTTCCATCAATGGTGCCTCAGCCCTCTGCCTAGGCAGGATTTGGCTCCTATAAGATGTACATGGCTATCTGGGGCACTCCCCCAAAGGATGGCACTAGAGAGCTGTGCTAGGCTGATTAGTTTCATCTCCTGGTTCTGTGCAGCTGATTGGGGCATACTCCCAAAGGATGCGGCCAGTGTATTGTGCTGGGCTGTGTGGGGCTTTGATTCTCAGGTACCCGTGCAGCTTGCTAGGCTCTACACATATGGGTAGTGCTGGTGTGTTTGTCTGGGCAGAGGTTGGATCCTTCGGTACCCTTTGTGCCTGGCTGGTGTGCTTCCTGGTAGACAGTGTTGAGGTGCTGGTTTGGGTAGATCTCAGATACTCTGGTACCTGCACTGCTGGCCAGGGTGCTCCCTGCTCCAAGTCACTGCCTGGGTGGTGATTGGATCCTCTGAGACCTTTGTGGTAGTCTGGGGCACTTGCATTGAACAGTGCTAGGGTGCTGGAATATGAAGAGCTCAGATCCTCCATGACCTGCATAGCTAGCTAGGTTCCAGTCCTGAAGTATGGTGCAAGGATATTGCACTGGGCTGTATGGGGCTCAGCCTCTCCAAGAGCCATGCAGCTAGCTGGAGCACATCCCAGAATCATAGTGCTGTTTAGTCATGCTGGGCTGGGTGGAGCTTGGAACCTCTGGGACCTGCATGACTGTTCCCTGATGAAAGGTGCTGGGGCCCTGGATAGGCAGACCTCAGAACCTCTGTGACCCATGTGGCTGTTCCCTTATGGTGGGTGCTGTGGCACTTGCTGGGCAGAACTTGGAAACTCCAGGACCCGTACCACTGTTCCCTGATGGATGTTGCCGGGGTGCTCACTGAACAGAAGTTGGATCCTCCCAGATCCATGCTGCTAGCAGGGGTGCACTTCCAAAGTATGATGCCGGAGTGTTGAGACACACACAGAAGGCCAAGGTACTAATTTGTGAATGGGGGTGTGGTGCTACAGGAAAAGCTGTTTTAAAATACAGTGATGAAAAAGACTGGATATGTAGCTCAGCGCACCCTGGTTTCAATTTCTATTACCACAGAAATGAAAACAAGGATGGATGGAAGAAAGAAAGAAACATTGATTTATCTCATTTTGAAAATATACTTGCTCAGCTTACTGAAATAATGGTAAGCTGTAATGAATATGGAAAATGGATTGATTAAATAATATCCCACTGAAATGCCTCTGCAACTTATAATTGAATGATGCATTTGAAAGGGTGGAATGGCTACCGATTTCTCTACCTTTATTTAATGTTATATTTGCTATGGGATATTATAAAAACTATAAATTCAAAACATAATAAGGAGAACATGTAAACATGATTTGTTAATCAGTTAATAGAATAAAATCTTCAAAAATGATGGTAATATCTCTTACATAATGCCTTTAGTTGCCTTCTACTTTGGAAATTTTTTGAAAAAAATTGTTTTAGAATATATTTTAGAATGTATTTAGTAATACGAATTTGTGTTAGAGGGAGGTAACACTTTTCATCCCTTATCTGACAATATAAAACCTGAATGGCAAGTTTCCTTTTTAAATTTAGAGTATTTTTTAAATAAGTCTATTGGTATAATTTAGATATGCATAATGATCAAATTCATTCTACAGAATTTGTTCCCATACATGATATATTTTAGTTTCTCTTTTTTCCCATTCCTCTTGCTTTTCTTCAACCCCTCTTCCCCCTCCTTTTTAAATGAGGATTTGTTTGCTTTATCCTTTTTTTATTTCTATCTTTTCCCTTCCATCCTCCCCCAATTCCCATTTCCCTTTGAATAATTGCTTCCTATTTCACTATATCTATTATACATTTTGATTCTTTTTTTATCAGTACCGGGGATCAAACTCATGACTCCCTGCTTGCAAGGCAGGTGCTTATGCCGCTGAGCTAAATCCCCAGGCCCTACATTTTGATTCTTGTTTGTACTTTCAGTTTCTCACACCATAGATATAATGCCATCTTTACACATGTGTGTCCAATTTATTTCACTCCGGAGTATGATCTCAAGGTATATCCATTTAACTGTATCTCAGGTTTATTCTTCTTTATGGCTATGGGGAATTGATGATTGGTAGTGAATCTATGATACCAGATGAACTGAATCAGTGTGGTGCTCAGTGTGTATGATCCACCTGAGGATTGTTGCCAAGATAAAAAGAGGAACTGAAGAGGAAGGAGAGTTGTTGGTTCTCTGTGGTGTTGTTGGTTCTCCTGGACGAACTTGAGTTTCTTTCTTGATATGAACTTGGCTGCTCTCATTGTCATAGGAGCTCAAGACCTTGTCATCAATGAGAATGGCTATTGTTTACTTTGGTGAAGCTCTGGGCTTTATGGCTTCCTGGTTTTGGAGAGGAAGATGGTGTGCTGTTCAACTACAAGGAGAAGCTTGTTGCATTGGATTCCTGATATGAACTCAGCTCTTATCATCATCGAAGTTGCTCGGGACCTTGTTGTCACTGAGGATGGCTGTGACACTTTTTGTGGGAGCCCTGGTCCTTATTTTCAGTGTGGCTTCTTAGTTTCAATGCAGAACTGTCAGCTTGCTGGCACACATCCTTCGTCCCACTGGCACAGACTTTATAGCTTCCAGTGCTGACCTTTGGGCCTTCCCAGCAAGATCCATGACACAGACTTGCATGAGATATTATCATGGCCACTAGGCCTTCAGCAGGACTGATGGAGGGTATTTCCAAAGGATACAGTTCCTCAGCTGGGTTATTTGAGTCTTGGACAGATTTGTGGATATGTGGACAGATTTCCTGCACACTTTCTTTTGTATTTGACTCTTTGAGTGACCATTATAAAATAATACTATAAATTATGTGCCCTGTGTTCTTTTGTTTTCCTTGTAAACCTGGACTACAACAATGGCTGAGTATTACTCCATTGTAGGAAAAAAACCCACATTTTTTTTATCTGTTCCTCAGTTAATGGGCATTTTGGTTGGTTTCAAGATTTAGTTATTAATAGAGTTTGCTGCTATAAACATGGGTGTGCCTGTATCATTGTGGTATGATGCTTTTAATTCTTTGGGAAGATACCAACAAGGAGAATAACAAATCAAATGGAACCTCTAGTCCTACTTTTTAAATAAATCTCCACATTGATTTCAACAGTAGTTGAAACAGGCTACACTCAGCAACAGTAGAGGATTCCTTTTTTCTCACAGCCCTGCCAGCACTTGTTGTTGGTTGATTTGTTGATAGTGTCCATTTTTTCTGGAGTAAGATGGAATCTCAGTGTTATTTAAATTTGCATTCTGTTTACTGTATCTTATTGAGGATTTTTGCATATATGTTCATTAGGGAGACTGGCCTGCAGTTCTGTTTTCTGGTTGGATTGTTTTCTGGTTTTGATATCTGGATCATAGTTGCTTCCAAGATGGACTTTGGGAATATTATGTGCCTTTTAATTTCAGTAAAGAGTTTGACAAGTAATGGCATTAGATCTTGTCTAAATTTCTTTTAGAATTTAGTGATGAATCTTTTAGGACCTGGGCTTTTCTTTGTTGGTAAGTTTTTAATTATATTTTCAGTTTCACTGATATTGTGTTATTTAAGATTTTTGTATCTCCTTGATTCAGCTTTTTAATTAATATATATCTAGGAATATGGCCATTTTTTGTGTTTTCTATCGTATTAAAGGTTCTAAAAGTAAGTATTGATGATTCTTTGAATTTCTGCAGGTTCCTTTGTGACTTTACACTTTTTATTCATACCTCACTTTTCTGTATGTCAAATTCCTTTTCCATGCTTTGGAAATTTTTCTGCTATTTCTCTGAAAAGTTTTTTTTAACTATCATTTGTGCTGACTCCTGCATTTTCTTGACTCTAATCAATCTTATATTGTTCTTTGCATTGTCTTTAAATTATTGGTTGTCTTATTCTTGTTTTCCTGCTATTTTTAAGACATTATTTCTTTTTGTGATTGCTTACCATGGTCCTCTCTTCTAGGTATGATATTTTGTCTTTATTTTTTCATATGGTTTTTCAATCTTTTAGTGGAATTTTTAATTTCCTGAATATCTGTTGGGCATTCATTGTTTCCAGTATTTTTCTATGTTTCTCTATGTTTTTGTCTATGTCTACTCTAGATTTGTTTTATGTCAGTGACCTCCAAGCCTCATGCGATTATGCATTTGTGAGTGGTTCATTGTCTAGTGCTCCCATTGCTGGTATGAGTGTTACACCCACCTATGGGGAAGCCAGAATATGTTGTAACAGCTGGAAGATATGTATCTCTTTCTTGCCAGTTTCCACCTTGCTGTTTACAGCTGCCGTGATCTGTGGCCCTACCATGTTACTCTGCCTTGGAGCCATCTGAGTATGGACTGAAACCTCCAGGAACTGTAAGAAATAAATCTTTCCTTCCCTAACTTTGGGCATCAGGTATTTTGTCTCAGCAATGAGTAAAAGGTAAGACAGAATTTGGTACCAGAGGAGTGGGGTTGTTGCTATGACAATGTGGTTCAAGAGCCTTTTGAAATGGCTTATAGGAAGAGTTTGGGAAGGCTTAGAGAGGTTGCCTGAAAGAGTGACATTGAAACAGCTTTGGCTGTTCTCTAGAGGAGATTTTGGTCAGTATTTAGGACACCAGAAGGCTGATAGAAAGCCTGCTAGTAAAGACCAGGCTTGGGAGGTTTCTGCTAAGAAGAAGGACCACATTGGTTTTTGGACTTCAGACCATGTATATTATGGCTTGGCCGAAAGTTAGTCTGCATTTTGCTTGTGTCCAGAAACTTTTCCTGAGACTAAGATTAAGGGCAGTGGACTGATTAATCTGGGAGATGAAATTTCAAGGAAGTTGAGTGTTGAGGCTGTGGCAGGGCTATTGTTGAGGGCTTTTAGACAGATTTATGTTGTGAATCAAGAGCCAAGAACCCAGCAGGGTGGTTTAAAACCTTGTGAATTTGGCCAGAAAGCTGTGGACTTAAAGACAGAGCTAAGACTTTGATTGCTGAGAAGGAACAGAGAAATAAAAAAGATAGCCAGTGGCCATCCCACAAAGCAGTGGTCTCCATCCTTTGCAGCCTCAAAACGGAAAAAGTGAAAGGCTTTGCTCAGAGGAGATAACTGCAGAGCACCCTGCTTCAGAATGGTGATAGATGCCACATGAGATTCAAAAATGGCAGTATCTACCCCAGATTTCATAATGGCAGCAACATAGAGAAGCTTTTCCTCATGATCGGGTTCACAGAGCCCAGCAATACAGGCACTTGGCCCCTACAGCCAAGAGAAAGAAAATCCTGGCTACTACTTCAGCTGGCAGCAAACCTTGGTGGCATCCATGGCACCATGGCACTGGTTTTAGGCATAAGGAAAACACACAAATTCTGAGGTTAAGATGGCTTCCACCCTGATTGCAAAAAGTTTAGGAGTCTAAGGAGTGTGCCCCTGAGAGGGCAATATGTAAAGATGTAAGGGTGAAGCCAAAGGTACAGTGCAGACCCCAGAAGTTTGGAAAAGCCAGGAACATGTATCATCCAAAGAAAGATGCAAAAACGAAGCAAAGGGGACTCAAGAGAGCTATGGGAGCTGAAATCCCTAGAAGCACCATGGTGGTAGAATCACCCAAGCCTTTTGGAGCTTGCAACCAGATTGCTTCAGATGCTGAGCATGGAACTCCAGGGCGTAATGATCACCCTGCTGGATGTTGAACTTGCTTTGTTTCCAGTGCTTTGTATTTTCCTTTTTGTAACTTTTGAATTGGTAATGTTTATCTTGTACCTTTGCATTTCAGAAATGTTTAACCTTGTTTCATTTGTACTGGAGATTACAGTTAGAGTTTCCTATAGATCTGGAAGAGACTTGGGACTTGGACTTTACAGCCATGCTGAAACTGTTAGGAGTTTGTCAACTCTTGGAAATGGACTGTCTTTTGTATAAAGGATGTGCATGAGTCTTTGTAGGCCAGGGGTAGAATGTCATGGTTTATGTCAGTGGCCCCCAAGCCTCATGCAATTGTGTGTTTCTGATTGGTTCATTGTCTAGCGCTTGGATTGGTTGTGTGAGCACTACACCCACCTAGGGGGAAGCCAGGAGATGATGTAACCACTGGAAGATATGTCTCCCTCTCTTACGGATTTCCACCTTGCTGTTTGCAGCTCTGGTGAACTGTGGCCCCACCATGCCACCCTGCCTTGGATCCAAATGAATATGGACTGAAACCTCCAAGAACTATAAGAAATAAATCTTTCCTTCCCTGATTTTGGGCATCAGATATTTTGTCTCAGTAATGAGTAAAAAGTAACTAAGACAGAAGTCCTTCATTATAACTGTCATCTCTCTTTTTTTCTTTGTGAGATTGATGTCTTCTATAACCTCATACATGTATTTTTTTATTTTCGTCTACTGCCATTTTAGTGAATTCAGGTGAACAGCTTCTGTTTTCCTCTATCTTGTTGTCCCCTATATTTGTCCTTGGTGGGCTGGATGTCTGGGATTGCATTTTGCTTGTGCATCTTGTCATTTTCTATTTTTAAATTTTAATTTGTTTTTGTTATTCTTTGTATTTTTCTTATGCTAAGTAGTTTTATCAGTGATATGGAAGCTTCAGTAGGAAATTTCTATTCCTTTGAGCTGTCTTCTGGGTCTAACTGGCTGTTTGTCCTTGTGTCTGTCCTAGAATTCTATCTTCCCACTTTATTAGAGATGATATTTTGACATCTATCTGGCTCAGAATCCATTGGTATTATGCTATGGGAATGATTGTGACCCCAGATTATCATCTTGTTACATACAAAAGTGAAAAACTCATTACAACAAATATCACATTTTTGCTAAAGTAGTACAGTTAGTCATAATAATACCATAAAGCATACCCTAGAAAAATAATATGTGGTGACTGCTAATTTGGTATCTCTATTGATAGGAGCAAGATCTATGTTTAAATAACAACTGCCAACATGGACCAGGAATTTGTATGCAGTCGGTTTCTCCTTGGTTGGGTGATTTTATCCTGTGATGGAAGGGAATAGAAGTGGGATAGGGCACAAAACAGAGGGATAGCTGAAGATAAATGCAATGAAAGCAAGACTGAAGGACTAAGGATGGTCATCAAAATTTTGGGCAGCTAGAGAAGATGAAAGAAGAGAAACAGTGGAAGAGAAAGCAAAGAACTTTTGAGGCAAAATAGAAAGACTGGAGAAGATGTGTATTCTCCTGTAAATCTCAAAGAATACTGCAAGACCAAAGAGGAAAAAGGTAGGACAGAGAATAAAAAAAAGCCAGAAAATAAAACTCAAAATCTACATACCTCCCCCCGCCAAAAATTGTAATAGAAATTATTTTTTAAAAATTCTTGTGTCCCAGTTCTGTGTTAGTTCCCTAATCAAAGCTGAAATCTGTACTGAATAATTTCTGAGTCTGCATTTGGATTACTGCTGAGTGAGGGACTGGTTTTGGCCACAGCACTTACTCCTTTTAAAGGAGATGGTGGTAAGGTAAGGGGAGTGCGCTTATATGTAGGTCCAGAAGGCTATTTGCCTGCTGGTCACCAGGCAGGTGGTGATACCCTTATACAGCCCAAGGCTGCTTGCCTATTTGTGCTGCAGGTCATGGGAGTTGAGGGGCAGAGGGTCCCACTGTCCCATAATCAGCCAAAACCTCTTGCCTGCTTGTGCCTTTGGAATATGGATGAGGGCACAGTGCCTTTGTCCTGCTGCAGGCCAAGGGGCTGCTTCTAGTCCTTTACACCTCAGGATAAGGGTTCTATTTTTGTGTTTGTTGGATTGGATTATGGGTTCCAGCTCCTATTTCTCAGCCATATTTTCTCAAATCTGTTTTCCAACTGACAGCTGTCTATTGTCACTGGAAAGCCCTTCTGTTCTTTCACTTCCAGATGTTGGCACTGAAGCCACCTCAGGATAGTTCTGTTGCTGCATTTTGAGTCCTGGCACAAGACAAAATGGTAGTCCTGATCTCCTTCTGCTATTCCATGCAACTGGGTGCAGGGTACCACCATTCTGTTTAACTCAGTTAATGACTGTGGGGTTGTCCACTAACGAAAGTGCCTTGGATTCTCACTGTTGCTTCTGACTGCACAAGATTCTCCTGGTCTAGGTCGGGTCTCAGTCTCTAACTGCTGCTTCTGTGGGTCCTCTCAGGAAGCAGTACCCCACTGTGCATGACCTGTTTCCTCAGGGAAACACAGGGCCTGTTTCAGATTTACAGTATTAAAAACACATCTATAGTATTATAAATGAAAATATTGTTCATGGCAAAATATCTACGCAACTTCCAACCTAATTTTTGTTTTGAACTCTCGACAAATTACAACTCCTTTCAAATTGAGACAATATATTCAATTGTTTTAAGTTGAGTATCCTGAATTTTTAAAAAATGGCCCATTGATTTTGAAATTCATCCCCTGCTTTCATTTGACCAACATGGTTCAATGTCTATAATAATTATTGAAAATTGCTATACTTCATAGTGGTGCTGGTCAGCCAAACTAGGAGGGAAAATTAGGTTCTAACCAAAGTAGGACATGAGAAAGGTTTCTATGGAAGGGCTTCTCTTTCTTTATATCAGACTTACTCAGTATCTTGAAAAAATATTCTCACTAATTTGTGCATGCATTTCTTTTGAGACTGATGCTTTTGGAAGGAGAGCACAAAATGACAGTATCTGAGAGCAATGCTTTTAGCAAGATATTCCTGACCCAGTTAAAGAATCTCATTTCAGGCAAAAACTCATCCTTCCAATTTCCTTGGCAGTTCTGTGGTACATTTTTGTGAATTCATTACACATTTTAAAACTTTTCTAATATAAAAATTATGTATATAGATGTAAGTTTTAGGCGTAACCAGTTGTCACACATCTTTTTGTTTTTGTGATTTTCATTCTAGGAAGAATGAAGGAGGTTCTAAAAACTAGGCTGTTAAAATATCCCCTTTTAAATGTGTGAAGAAATGTAACTGGTTTATATAAAAAAGAATGTGGAATGTATAAAATGGTGATTTTAGGATAAAAAGGTATATTATCAATGGAGAGCAGAATATGAAGGTTTAATATACCTTAAAATGTAACGAACACATAGAATAAACCTTGTGACTGTTGAGGTTGTAATTTATTGCAGGTTGAAACCTTCTTGCTTCTTGATGGATTTCTGAGGAATTATAGGCTAGTCTCTCAACCTCAGTATGTTCACCATCCATAGACTCTGTAACATGTTTTTAGTGCCTATGTCCACTTGTCCATCTCCATTGTTCATTTGTAAATTCAGCCAAAACTGTGTTTCACAGTTCTTCCCATACTCAGTTTCTCTACATCAGTGCCTATATTAGTTTGCTAGGGCTATTGCAATAAAGTACTATAAACTAAGTGAATTATTCAACAAAAATTTATTGTCTCACAGTTGTGGAGACTAGAAGTTGAAGACCAAGATGTTAGCAGACTTTACTGTCTTATGAAGATACTAGGGAAGGGTCAGTTTCTGGTCTGTCCCTGGTTTATGTTAGTCCCTTGGCTTATGGTGATGTTACCCCAATATTTACATGATACTTTCCTCTTTTTATAAGAATACCAGGCATATTGGATTAGGTCCCACCTAAATGATCAAATTTTAAGTGATCATCTTTGTGAAGAGCCTATCTTCAATGAATTTACATTCTGAGGGACTAAGATTAAGATTTTTAATATATGAAATTTGAGGGGGAAAAGTTGAACGTATAACAAATTTGCATTTTGATTTTTGTCTCATTGGCTTCTACAAGCTAAAATTGTCAAACTAGTTAGGTTTAGAAGGTGAGGTTGTGGATATCTTTGTGGATGATCTTCACTCAGTAAGGAATGAAACCCAATGGGACAATGTGGTAGCCTCTTCTCCTTTGATTGGGCAGTTCTGAGAAGTCTTTCCTCAGAAGTGCTGATGTGACTGGGTCCTAATTATTAACAACCATCTACTCCATTAACCACTTTCATACTGACTTTCTCCAGTTGCACTGTCCTTTTCTCTTAGTACAATTTCTTGGGACTCCTATTCGAAAAAATTGCCAGCACTCTGCAGGGATTATTATCTCCTTGTTACTTATTGTAGTTTTGAAACAATCTAAAGCCTGTTTCTGTTACGTTTTATAGAAAAATTATGTGATCTTGAGAGAGTTGCATCCCTTAAGTTATGCACAGTAGTAGTGCCCATGATCAGGCTCTTAAATATGAAAGACATTTTTCTTTTCTGCATACATTTACCTTGTTTTGGTACTATGATCATAGTATATCTATAAAAATATCTTTATTACTGAGAATACCTTCAAGCACCTACTGTCATTTTGCCAGGTGAGAAAACTGAAAATCAGAGAGTATAGTTGATAATACCAAAAGTTATAAATTAAAGATAGGGCTAGAATCTGGATTGTTGTATGTCTAAATTAGCATTTTCACACTATACATTTAATTCGTATTGCCAGGAATATTTTTTGTTAATAAATGTCATTCCTTTCAGAGGGTGTTTTATAAGCTTTTAAGGTAATGGAATATACATTAAGGCAAGAGATAATTCCTACTTATATTTGTGAAAAATAGTGTTATGCCTCTAACAGAATGGATGTTAAATAGATTCAGTGTTAGCTACATAATGACGGGAATTTTTGGCTGGTATATTTGCTAGTAGGTTCCAAGAACTAGACTAGTGCCTGGAATGTATTAGGCATTCAATGAACATTTGTTGAGTGAACAAATTAGTGCATATATGATTATCAGGCAAGAAATGTTTCTGTTTCTTTTGCTTTCTAGTAGAGCTATCTAAAATTCATTAATATGTTAAAATATATTTTAGACTATTTACATATATCTATGATCTCATTAAATCCTTATAATATCCCTATAAGGTAAGGTAACTAAAGCTTAAAGAAATTATTAATTATCATAATAAAACAAAGCTAATAATTGGCCCAACCACGTCTTCACTATGTTGTCTCTGTTCAGCATAACATAGACAATTTTAAGGTCAGTGTTATAGAAAACAAGAGCATGAAGAGATCTGATCATCATTTGCAGTCATCTGGCAAATACCATAAAATAGAAGGTGAAGGACTCAGAGTCCAAGCTATTTCCAAAAAGTATGATGACTCATTATAAAACTAGAAAGAAGATCTTTATAGTTCCCTGTTATTATAAGGCTGATGGGGGTAAATTTTATTAAACTGATATTACTTTAATTATTATAATTCCTTATGTTACAATGAATGTAAACAAAGTGCTTTGCACAATAGCCAACACTAAATGTAGTTACTTGAAATATTGCCACTACTACTGCCATAGCCATCATATTGAAGAAAAATCATTTGTTAGTCAGGCATGGTGGTACAAGCCTGTGATCCCAGAAATTGGGGAGGCTAACGCAGGAAAATTGAAAGCCCTGAAAGAGAGATTTTTGTTAATGACATGATATTGTTATTTTTTGGGAAAAGATGTTTTTTCTGGGGCTGCATACGCAGCACAGGTGAAATTTGAGAAGATGATTTGTATTCCTTCTTACGTGATTTAAGGTCACACCATTGCCTACAGCTGTGCTGTCCAATATAGTAGCCATCAACCACTTGTGGCTGTTGAACAATTCAAACATGGCTAGTGCAAATGAAAGACTGGATTTTAAATTTTATTTAATCTACATGTATTTAAATGGAAATTTAAGTTGCCACATGTGTGGCCAGCACTGTGTTTTGTCATGCTGAGGCTAGGACTTTGCAACTTCTGCCAGATGATGTCCTGTGAGGCTTTGCCAATAGGGCACAGTAGAGGGAGACATCAACTTTGGAAGGAGAAGAAAGGACATCTTCTGTCTACCTCTGTTCATGTCAGTCATTTTCATTGCAGCAGTAGTCCTTTTACTCTGAGTATGGCATTCTTGTGAAAGTTATATTTTATTTTAACCACACCTCTCTCAACCTCTGTTTCTATTAGTTTTTCATTGGGTCTCAGTTTTATAATATTTTTTATTTTAAAGAAGTTAAAACCAAGGAAAATACAACAATAAAACCAATCAAAATACACTAGTATAAGTGATACAAGACTTCAAAATCTTAGGAAATCAGCAATAGTTACCATAGTGCTGTTTGTTGACATCAAAACAGCTGCAGATACCTTCAGACACTATAAAAATTGAACAGAACAGAATAGAGTAGAAACAATAAAAACAAAACAGTGAATGCAATAATGGACTTCAAAATAAACTAATAGTAAATCCAAAATGGCTACCATAATATGTTTTGCTATCTTTTTTTAAATTTTATTTTGAAAGTAGTAAAAATGCAACAGCACAAGACAGAACAAAGCCAATCAAGACAATGCAGTGAAATTGGTACTATCCCAGTAGGATACTATGGTATATCTCATTATTTCACAATAGTTGTCCAGTCAATTAGGTATAGCAAAATCAAACCAAAAATAGAACATTATAAAACCAATTGAGAATACTGAATAGAGCAAAAGAAACAACAAAACAGTGAAAACAACCTATGCCTTCAAACAGAAGATAGAAGGAAATCCCCCATATTTGCCATAGTGCATATGGTCATCCTCCCAAGAGATGCTGAGACAGCTATCCCCAGTAGCTATGGGGGGAGGGGGGCAGGCGGGGGAAGGGTGTTTTATTTTCAGCCCGCGTAGCAGTAGGTTCACAGGTAATGGTTCTCCTTCAGGCCCATGCTGCAGGAGCTTACCAAGAGGCGGGTGAATAAGCTGCCTGAGTCCCACCATGGCCATATCTTGGGAGTTCTGTTTCTGTTCCTGGCCCGCTGCAGGCGCTTACCAAGAGGGTGGGTAAATAATCTGTCTTGCTATCTTTTAAATAGCTGGTCATGCCATTAGATTTAACATAATCAAACAAAACAAAAGAGAATAAAACCCAACCCAACCAAACAATGAAAATGATATGATTTTCAGGCGGGGGATCACCTCCAGTTTTGTCATATTATAGTTCCTTTTTTTCTTTAAATATAGGGCTTCTAATTACTAATAATATTTTTGTCTTATAGTTTGATTATATCCTATTTGGGGGTATTTATTTATTCATTTCTTTATTTTTGTGCTGCAGGCCAAATCCAGGGTGTTGCCCATAGTAAGTAAGTACACTAATACTGGTGTATAGCTACAGACTATACCCCTATTGTTTCAGTTCCTCAGTTAAAGTCTAATCGGAAGCATTTATTAATTTTTTGTCTGGTATTTGTACAGGGTTTATTAAAAACTTTAAAATTAATGAGTTGTTTTTTATCTTTATAGATTTAGGTTTCTTCCTTTTTCTCATTTAATAAAAACTAATTGTATATATTGAAATACAATGTGATTTTTAAAAATTACATTTTTATTTTTCTTTATTTTAAAAAGCAAAACAGGAGAAAAGGATAGAAATGATACAGAATTTCAGAAAAAATGTAGGGAATTGACACAAGTTTTAGTTTTTTGAGAATCTCTATATTGATTTCTGTAGTGGTTGTACCAGTTTATAATCCTACCAACAACAGAGAAGAGTTCCTTTTTCCCCACAGCCTCATCAACATTTACTATTGGTTGATTTCTTGATGACAGTTATTCTTTCTGGACTGAAATAGAATCTCAGTGTTGCTTTAATTTGCATTTCTAGTATATTCAATGATGTTGAACTTTTTTCATATATTTATTTGCTATTTGTACCTCATTTAAAAGTGTGTATTCATTTCAGATACCCTTTTCTTGGATTGGGTGTTTGAATTTTGGGAGGAGGTTCTGATGTTTTTTGAATTTGTTATATATTTTAGTTATTTGTCCTTTGTCTGAGGAGTAACTGGTGAAAAATTTTCCCCCTTTGTGGGTTGTTTTGTTACTTCTTTGGTAGTTCCTTTTGCTGTGCAAATGTTTTTTAAGTTGATGTGATCTTAATTGTTTGGTCCTTGTAATATTTCCTGTGCAATCAGGGCTTTATGAAGTCTTTGTCTACACCCGTGTCTTTGAGTTTTACCCTGTTTATCTTCTAGCAGACTGTGTTTCTCTTTTAATATTTATATCTTTGATCCATTTTGATTTTAGTTTATGGCATGGTGAGAGATATGGATCTGGGTTTAATCTTTGACATGTGGAAAACCAATTTTTCCAGCACTGTTTATCAAAAAGGCTATATTTCTTCCAGTGAAGGTGTTTGATTCTTTTGCCAAAGATCAGGTAGCTGAGTGTGCTTGAGGTTGTTTCTACATCTTTTGTTCTCTTCCACTGATGGACGAGTATTTTTTTTCCAATATGATGTTGTTTTTTTATCATAATAAATTTGTAATCTAACTTCAAATCAGGGATGGTGATGTCATCTGCCTTGTTCATGTTGCCAATATTTCTTGTTTAGTATTCTAGGTTTCTTCTGTTTTTATACGAATTTTAGGATTTTTTCTCTAGTTCTAAAACATGTTATTGATATTGTATTAAATATAACTGTATTCCAGTTTTGGAATCATGTCTATTTTTTCTGTCTTGGTTTTGCCTATCCAAGAACAGGAGATATCTTTCTGTTTTCAGATGGCTTCTTCAATCTCGATTTTCACAATACTGTAGTTTTCAGAACATAGGTCTTTCACTTCCTTTGTTATTGATTCCTAAGAATTTCATTTTTCTTGATGGTGTTCTGAAAGGTGTTGTTTCCCTGATTTCTTTCTCAGTGAGTTCATTATTCACATACAGGAATGCTATTGATTTTTGAGTGTGGAGTTTGTATTGTTGTATGCTCCTGAATTTGGTTATTATTTCAAGCAGTCTTTTAGTAGCGTTTAGTAGGTCTTCCATGTAGAGTAACATGTCATCCACAAATAATAATACTTTAACTTCTTCCTTTCCTATCCATATTTCTTTTATTTTTTTCTCTTGTCTAATTGCTCTAGCTAATATTTCTAGAACAGTATTGAATATTAGTGATGATAATAGGCATCCTTTCTTGTTTCTGTTTTGGAGTAAATGCTTTTAGTTTCACTATTTATTACGATTCTTGCTGTTGATCTGTCATAGGTGGCTTTTATCAGATTGAGATTAAGACTTTCTATTCTAATTTTTTGTATGGGTTTTTATCATGAATTGGTACTGGAGTTTGTCAAATACTTTTTCTGCATCTATTGAGATGATCACATGCTTTTTTTCTAGATCTACTAATGTGATGTATTACATTTATTGATTCACATATATTGAACCATTTCTGCATCCCTGGAATGAAACATACTGAAGTATGCTGTATAATCTTATCGAGTACTGACCTAGATCTCCAATCTCCCAAATGAGTGTCTGGCAAAGGCTTGAGTAAAATGAGACAACTGGTAGGATTTTAGGGCTCCAGTAGTGTCAAAACCCTTTAGCTGAGCTGGAGACTCCAAGGGCTAAGACAAGGACTTCTCTGGACTGCCCATTTTTATTAGGGCCAACAAAAAATGGCAGAGAAACTGAGGAAAGCACTGGTAATGAGCAGCACCTTGGGAGTCACTTCAAGGACATCTCCAAGTATTGAATGAAGTCAATTCAGTAGAACTGCCTTATCCTGAAGACGTGGTAGAAGTGAGACAGTAGGAGTAATTCCTACAGATGCAGTCTCTATCTGCTTAATTGATGTTCAAGTCAAATGTCCACAGCTGTGGCCTTATCTTGCCCCTCTGAGGTATCTCTGGCCTTACAGGAAACTACAGGCCTCAGCCAGGACCAGTGATTCATAGAGGTTCACTTACTATGAATCAGCTCCTGTTGCCAGGCAAGGGGCCTAGGCCTAGGACAGAGTCACAGATAAACAGAAAGCCAATTAGTTAATTTTAAATCCTGCTCAGAACCGCTTTGTAGTGGTTTCCAACATAATCTTTTGGATGATTTTGTCCATTCTGTTTTCCAATATCTTATTGAGGATTTTTGCATCTGTGTTCATTAAAGAGACTGATCCATGTCTCTCTTTTTTAGTTGGGTCTGTCCCTGGTTTTGGTATCAATGTAATGCTTGCTTCCAAGAATGAACTTGGGAGTATTATTTACCTTTTAATTTCATTTAAGAGTCTGAAGAATACTGGCATTAGATCTCTAAATTTCTCATAGAATTCAGTGACTCCATCAAGACCTGAGTTTTTCTTTGTTAGTTTTTTTACTACTTCTGAATTTCATTGACTGATATTGGGATATTTAGAATTTTATATATCTTTTTTATTCAGCTTTGGTAGTTCATATGTATCTAAAAATCAGTCCATTTCTTTTGACTTTCCCATCCTGTTATAGTACAGTTTCCCAAAGTAGATACTAATCATCTTCTGGATTTCTGTGGCATACATTGTGATTTCTCCTTTTTCATTCCTAATTGTGTGGATCTGGGTCTTTTATTTCCTGGTTTTGGTAAGATTGGCTAAGTTTTTGTCTCTTTTATTTAATCTTTCAGAGACCCCACTATTTGATTCATTAATTCTTTGTATTTTTTTAGTCTCACATAAAATTCTGCTCTGAGTTTTATATTTTTCTTTCTTGTATGAGATTTGAGTTTATCTTGATCTTATTTTTCTAGAACTTTGAGGTTCAACATTAGGTTGTTTGCTTAAGATTTCTTTTTTTTATGATATGGGAATTCACCACTATAAATTTCCCTCCTTGGATTACTTCATTGTTTTCTATAAGTTCTGGTATGTCATATTGGCATTATTTTTAATTATAGAAACTGTCTAATTACTTCTTTAAATTCATCTGTGACCCATTGAGTATTCAAGAGGTTATCATTTAATTTCTATGTTCATGTAAGTTTTGTGGTTTCTTTTGACATTCATTTCTAATATTACACTATGATTGGTAATATGCAAGAGATAATTTCAATTCCTTTACTTTCCTTAAGCATGTTCTGTGACCTAGTATGGTGTTCTCTTTTGAAAAAAGTCCCTTGTGTGGCTGAGTAGAATGTTAAATGTGTGTGTGTTTTTTTTTTTTTTTTTTTTTTGGTGGAACCCTCTGTAGATGTATATTAAGCCTTTTTTTTCAAAGGTTTGATTCACCTCTGATTTTGTTGTTGTTATTGATGAATTTTGTCTAATTGATTTTTCTATTTGTTACAGTGCTATGTTCAGAGCTCCATTAAAATTGTATTATTATTTATCTAATTTTCATGTCCATTAATATTTGTTTTATGTAGTTGGGTGCTATAGTATTTGGTGCATATATATTTACGATTGTTATCTCTTCATCTTGGAATGTTCCTTTACCAAGTATGTAATGACTTGTTTGTCTCTTTTTATCAGTCTTGGCATAAAATCTTCTTTGTCTATAATTACAATAGGAACTCCTGCTTTTGTGTGGATTCCTGTTTTCCATTCTTTGACTTTGAGTCTTTGAATTTCTTTTTGAGTTAAATGTGTTTTTGTGTGTGTGTGTGTGAAGCATATTGTTGGATCTTTTTTCTTGATCTGTTCTGCCAGTCTTTCTTTTCTTTGGTGAATTGAGACTGTTTCCATTGATGGTTATAACTGATAGCTATACTTATCCTTGTCATTATATATTTTCTTGTTGTTGATTTCCTTTGTTTCTTTTCTATTTGTTTTCTATGCCTGGCAGATTCAATCTATTGGGATTCTTGTCATTGTTGTCTTTTTCTAGGGTGTCTTTTAGAACCTTATGGAGTGTTGGTTTGGAGATCATAAATTTCTTAAGTGTTCTTTATCATGGAGGTATCTTTTTTCTTTATAAATTTCAAAAAATAATTTTGCAGCATGCATCAATCTGGGTTAGAGATTATTTTCTCTTAGGGATTGCGATACTTCAAGCTTTCATGTTGAGAAATCTGCTGATTCCGATGGGTTTCTCTTTATAGGTGATTTCTTTCTTTTCTCTTAACAATGCTTACTATTTATTTCTTGTGTTAAATTTCTGAAGTCTTGACTTTTATAAGTCTTGCTTTTTCCTTTTTTGATCATGGCTATTTGGAGTTCTGTATGCCTCACTATTTGTTTGCCGAATTCTTTTTCCATACTTGGAAAGTATTCTATTACTTGCATGAACAATTTTTTTTCAGCCTTTGTGCTATCTTCTTATTTTTCATTGAGTTCAATTAATCTTACATTGGTCTTTTTTGTTTTGTTTTTTCATCACTTGTAGGTGTTGGGTTGATTTTTTTGTGGTCCCTTGCTAATTTGAAGAAATCCTTCATATGATGATCACCAACCACAATCCTAATTTCTAGATCTCATATTTTGTCTTCATATTGGTTGATTCTGATGCAAATATTTTCAGTAAAATTTTTAATCTCCTGGATTTCTTGTTAAGTATAGGTACAAGATTTGTAGTTGTATAACCAAATTTAAGCTAAATGAGAAAGTTATATACAGTAAATAGTGAATCAGTAGAGCAATATCCTCTTTCACTGTAGAGCAGTATTCAGCTATAGTAATTAACTATCTAAAGATTCATAAGGGTAAATTGCATGAGTATGAAAGCATGAATAAAAAAGAGAAAATAAGTGGACTGTAAAAAATGAAACAATGGAAGATGTGAAGAATATGGTAAGACTGATGTAATAGGTCCTGTTAAGGAGTAAGAGAAATTAGTGGTATTAAATAACAATAACAAAGAAGACCACCTGTGAAAAGGACAAATAATAGTTAACAGAGATTAAACTAGAGGAAAAGAAAATAAGAAAAAATACTAGAGAAACAAGTTCAAAGAGAGAAAGTGAGAAAGAAGGAAGGGAGACAATGGTTAAAAAATGTTCCATTAAAACTAATGAAACAAAGTAATGAACAGAGTAATGGCATGAAAATGATTGTAAAACTCTAATCTCTACCAAAAAATAGCTTAAAACAAAGTACCAATAGAGGAGCAAGAAAACAAACAAGGGGGGGGGGGCTAAATGAATGGGAAAGAACAAAAACATGAGAAAAATGTTCTTATGTATTTTTAGAACAGTGTTTTTTTCAAGAGTCAATCATGTTTAATCTTACAAGTCACATTCCTCTTTGCCCCTCTATGTAATTTGTGAGTTTGTATGGAAGTTACTCAGTTCATGGTCACCTCTCTTCATGATTCCCTGTTTGTGGCAGCTGTTCAAACTGGATGAACAGTTCAGGGAAGGTGTGGTTCTGAGGCTCCTCTCATTCTTGCTGGTTGAGGACCAATGTGGGTTACTCAGTGCATATTCTGTTGTCCTTGGGACCAGTTTTTCACAGCATATGGGGGCTCAGGAGTTCCAGAGATGGTGACATCTGCCAAAGACTAATGTGAGGAGATTCCCTCAGGCCCATGGAGATCATAGGAGGCTGGGTAGGATGCCCTCTTGGGCATCTAGAGTACCAGGTAAAACAAGCAGAACCTTAACTTTTGCTGCTTAACCAGTCATAGAACTGGTCTATTGTATTAGGCAGAAACTCTGCACATGATGTTGGCAGAATTCAGGGTGGAGATTCCCATGTTTCCAGATGGAGGCAGTGTACCTAGTGCTGAATGGATACTACTTATAGTCCAGATATACAAAATGACAATTCACAGGAGATTGGAATATGCTGTATAAACTCAGGTTGCCTAAAAATGATGCTAGATATCAAGAGTCTGAAAGAACTAGGATTGAATCAGGACAATGAGAGCTGAGTGTAGGCTCAAGTGATTCTGGGTGTCAGGAATGGACCCAAATGAGACCAATATTAGCTCTGTGTGCTGGATTAATATTTGAGAAGGTGTGGGATAAATTTAAGGCTCCCAGTGATGACCCAGCTATTCCCTGGAGTTCACACTTGAAGATTCCTGACACAGGCCATAATTTCTTGTTCATCCTCTCAGAATCTGAGGCAAGCAACCCCTATCCCTGATCACTCATACTAGTGTATGCTACAGTGAAAATGCTGCAAGGTTGTGGCCTCATCAGTGTTTAGAGAGGGAAAAGTGAGACAAAAATCCCATATATTCCAAGTCCATCCTCTGTGCTTGCTGCTTGGGACTATTTTGGTACTTCTCCAAATGACTGTTCTTGTAATGGGTGAGGATACCAGTCTTGCAAGCTAGTCCTGCCAGACGATTTCCTATCTTTTAAACTCCTATGTTTGTGTTTTATTTTATCTAGAAGTCTCCTCTTTCAAATTGATTTTTTTTTTGTATAGATATATGTCCTCTTCTTTCAATTACCCGTGTTTTTAGTTGATTTCCTCTGAGTGTCTCAGGTGTGACTCTTGTCTATTCAGCCATGTTGGGTCTCTCATAATGTGATGTTTTGATTCATGTATACACTAAAGAAAGAGTAAATCAAGCTAATTAACATACTTAACACCTCATCTACTTACTACGTTTTTTGGGGTGAGAACTTTTATTTATTTTTTTATTTTATTTAAGAGGAAAAAGAGAAAAACACAAAACAAAACAAAGTGGTGTAAGGTTACACATAATACAGAACTACAAAAAAAAACATAAAAGTAAGAAATCACCTATTAATAGATTACATATTATCATCTTGGAAATAGTTGCTCACATCACAGTATCAAAGAATACAAAGCAGACATTCAAACAGAGAGACTGCAAACAGCTGTGTTCAATGATCCAAAAACATTAATATAGTCAGCTATTTAACACCCCTAAACACACTTGCTGTTATATCCGTTAGAGCTCTTTTTTTTTGCTTCCTCTCTTTTTTACAACAAAATTTACACATTTTGGATTTTATTATTCCTTAGTTCTTATTACTTTTTTTGGGGGGAGAGAATAAAGTCAAATATGGCAAAACAAAGCTGTCAGTAAAAACCAAGGATAAACATAGCACATGATGTAGAACAGAGTACAAGGTTATTAACAATGGTTATCGACGTTGTCTCTTGTTTCCTTAAAAAGAATTGTCTATCTCATTAGATATTATAAAGTTGGACAAAACAGTAGAGAACAAGACCAATAAAACTTAGGCATTGTAAACATTACAGGACTTCCAAAGAAGACAATAGTCAAACCAGAATGGGCATCTTAGTGAATCTTATTGCCTTCAAAGTAGTTGCCTATATCCTCAAACTTGATACTATCGCACAGAATGGAACAGAGTCTAATCAGTCAAAACAAGATCGTGGGAGTATTACAGGACTTCAAAACAAGTTAATAGGAAATCAAAAAGAGTTACTATTATATATCCCAATTTTTAAAATTTTTCCCCTTAATTAAAATAAACATAAGAAATAACTAAATAATTTTTTAAAGAATAGTAGTTACCATAGTGTCTGTCTTTTTCCTTGAAATATTTGGATAAAACCTCATATACTATAGCTTCAAATATTTCCATATCAAGAAGCCCAGAATAAAGCCTTTCTAATTAATAAGTGAAAATTTTATAAGGCTTCAAGCCCACATAATGGGAAATCATGATTACCACATATTTTTATATATTTGAATCATTAATTACATTAGGGAAACTATTCGGTATTCATACATGCGAGATTTATTTATTTCACTTATGAGTATGGTCACAAGCTGTGCCCATTTATTAATAAATAGCTCAATGTGATCCTTCTTTATAGCTGAATAATATTCCATTGTATAGAAATACCACAACTTTTTTATCCATTCCTCAGTTGATGGACACTTGGGTTGTTTCCAAGATCTGGCGATTACAAATTGTGCTGCTATAAACATAGGTGCACATATATCACTGTGATATGATGCTTTCAGTTCTTCTAGGAATATGCCTAGAAGTGGAATAGCTGGAATAAATGGGATTTCCAATCCCAACTTTTTGAGAAATCTCCAGACAGACCTCCACAAAGGCTGTACCAGTCTACACTCCCACCAACAGTGCAGGAGAGTTCCTTTTTCCCCACAGCCTCTCCAGCATTTGTTGTTGGTTTTCTTGATCCTGGCCATTCTTTCAGGAGTGAGATGGTATCTCAGTGTGGTTTTAATTTGCATTTCTCTAATGACCAATGATGATGAACATTTTTTCATGTATTTATTTGCCATTTGCATTTCTTCATCTGGGAATTGCGTATTCATCTCAGATGCCCATTTTTGGATTGGATCTTTGAATTTTGGAGGTCTGAGTTTTTTTTTTTTTAATTCTTTATATGTTTTAGACAAGAGTCTCTTGTCTGAGAGAGAGTTCACTAAAATCTTTTCCCAGTTTGTGGGTTTTCTTTTCACTATGCTGGAGATTTCTTTTGACATGCAGAAACTTTTTAATAAGAAGTGGTCCCAGTTATTGATTCTGGGAAGTATTTCCCGTGCGGTTTGAGTCCTGTTCATGAATTCTCTACCTACTCCTATGTCTCCAAGGTTTTTACCCAATTTGTCTTCCAATAGATTTAGTGTTTCTGTTTTAATATTCAGATCTTTGACCCATTTAGATTTTAATTTAGTACATGGTGATAGACATGGGTCTAGCTTTAGTTTTCGGCAAATGGAGAGCCAGTTTTTCCAACACCATTTATTAAAGAGACTGTCGTTCTTCCAGAGAACCTGCTTGGCTCCTTTATCAAAGATAAGGTGGTTGAGTGTGTTTGTAGTTGTGGTTGCATCTTCTAATCCATTCCATTGATCTTCAGCTCTGTTTTGATTCCAATACCATGTTGATTTTACTACTGTTGCTTTGTAGTATAATTTCAAGTCAGGAATTGTGATGCCTCCTGCTTTGTCTTTGCTGCTTAGAATTGCCTTTGCGATTCTAGGTCTCTTCTGGTTCCAGATGAAATTTAGGAGTGATTTCTCTAGATCTATAAGGTATGTTTATGGTATTTCTATTGGGATTGCATTGAATCTGTATAAGAGTTTTAGGAGAATGGCCATCTTCACAATGTTTGTTCTTCCTATCCATGAGCAAGGGATGTCTTTCCATTTTCTGAGATCATCTTCAGTTTCCTTTTTCAGTGTATTATAGTTTTCACTGTATAAGTCTTTCACTTCTTTCGTAAGAGTAATTCCTAAATATTTCATTTTTTTGCTTGCTAATGTGAATAGTCCAGTTTCTCTTATTTCTCTCTCTGTGATTTTGTTGTTTGTGTATAGGAATGCTATTGATTTCTGAGTATTGATTTTGTATCCAGCCACATTACTGAATTTAATTATTGTATCTAAGAGTCTTTCAATGGAGTTTAGGGGGTCTTCTATGTAGAGTATCATGTCATCTGCAAACAATGATAACTTCTTCTTTTCCTATCTTTACCCATTTGGTGAGAACTTTTAAAATCTACTGTTTTATAGCACTGAGATAGCATCTTATTCCAGAAAGAATGGCTACCATTAAGAGATCAACCAGTCACAAATGCTGAGGGGGCTGTGGGGAAAATGGAACCCTTCCTCACTGTTAGTGGAAGCACAGACTGGTCTGCCCACTATGGAAATCAGTGTGGAGAAAAAAAAATGCTAGTATTAGAGGTCCCATTAAACTCAGCTATACTCCTCCTGGGTATCTTCCCAGGAGAATTAAAAACATCATACCATAGCAATGTATGTGCACCTCTGTTTATAGCAGCACAATTTATAATAGCTAAATCTTGGAAACAGGTCAAATGCCCATCAATGGAAGAAAGAATGCAAGAGAAGTGTTTTTGAATATAATGGAGTATAGTACTACAGAGCCATAAAGGAGGATAAACTCGAGACTTTTATAGATAAATGGATGCAACTTGAGACTATATTCATAAATGACATAAATAAAACCCATAGTGTAACCATCACATTGTCTCACTAGTGTGAAAAGCAGAATGAGTAAATAACATGCAAAATATACAATAGATATTGTTCATAGGGAAGAAACTATTTCAAAGACAAGAGAAACTAATGGCAGAAAGGGAAAAAGAAGAAAGAAAAAAAAGGGAAACTGTATCTATCTATATCTGTACCTATATCTATCTATGTATCTATGTATCTATCTGTCTATCTATTTATCTATCTATCTATCTATCTATCTATCTATCTATCTAAATATAGGATAGTTAAGGTAGTTATACAGCTAGTTTCTCTTAGTTCACTGAAAAGAATGATTTGTATTATTTTTGTCTGAATATTATTTCATGTCTGTATCTTGTACTCTAAGTTAACTGTTATGAAGAGAGCAACACACAAATGTGTTAATCATTGTTACTCTCGTATTAACCTGATTTGAAACTGTTTTACTTTATTTCTATTTTTTCTTCCTCTCTTTAAAAAAAAGAAATATGATGGGGGGAAGGGGAAAGAAAGGAAGGGAAAATGAAAAAAAATGTATATATACACAAGATAATTAAGATAGTAATACAACTAGTTTTTCTTAGTTCATTGAAAAGAAAGGTCTGTGTTAATATTGTTTGTTCAATATTTCATGCCTATGTATTGTACTCTGAATAGCTACTATATAGACAACAATGTGCAGTGTATCAATTATTGTTACTGTCCTTCTAGCTTATTTTGAAACCCTGTTTTATTGTTATTTTTACTTTTTCTCTTTAAAAAATCTATTGGTTTAGCAGTTTTGAAATACACATTAACTATAGTGATCACTGAGTATTATTTTCTCTAACTAAAATTTTGTAGCCTTTGACCAATGTCTTTCCTTTCCCATCTTCTTAACTCCCAATTCTCAGTAAGCAATATTCTCTGTATCACTCCATCTTGTGTAGATGTCATATAACAGTGAGATCATGTAGTATTTGTCAGGTTTTCTGACTTATTGCACTTAAATGTGCTTCTTTTCCTTTGTTTCATTATATTTTTAACTGTTTCTTTTCATTAGTATGGCAAGAACTGAATGGATGACAAAGAGCAAGAATTTTTACTTCATGCATTCACTTCTCTGATTTCTCTTATTAAGGCCCCCAGCATAAGTGAGGCTGTTCTCCAAAGAAATACTCTATGTGTTGACTGAGGCCAAATTGAAGTTAATTTTCTTTGAGATCATAATCTTCATTTTGCTTTTCACTCATTTTCTTCACTGTAACACTTTTGTTTGCTAACACCACATCATTTTTCTCACTGGACTCTAAATTCATGGTCTATGAAATATCATTGGATTATTCTTAACAAATCCTTCTGGCATCATGTCATAAATCTGGTGAACTTGATACTATAGAGTTAGCAGCAAGGGTAAAGATGATCCTATGGTGTTCTCAGGTAGAAGTAAACTTGTCATTACCAGTGGAGGCCAATTAGAGAATATGTTTCTGCCTCTTGAACACTTTTATCCCAATGTCTTTTTCCCCTAGTAATCATGAGGCTCTCTGTCCTAACTTTCTTGACTGAAAGATGGAAAGCTTTTAGTTGCTGTTCTTTTTCCTCTTTCACCTTCCTTACCTTGTTGTAAAGGCAAAAGAGAAGGTCGGTAAAATAGGCATTGACATAAATAGAGATGCAAAAATAATATTTTTTTCGTTTGAGATGGTGCTTTTGTTTGTAAAACTTGGCCATATATGATAAAAACAAGAATCAGACCTTACCATATTTAGATAACAGGACAAGGTGTCATAGTCCCCACCTCGGGAATAGAGAAAGTCTTCCTAACATATCGAAGGTGCTAACCATAGCTTTTCTAACTTTTTACCATCACCCTTGTTATAGATGCTGCTATGCATAATTTAGTTTCCCTTTCAGGGTTGATGTGCCCATCTTGCCATCTACTAGACACTGGCAGCTCTCAGCAGAGTCTGTCTTTAGGAATTGGTTCTGGCTGACCCAGCACATCACATTGCTTCCATTGGAAAATGAACATCCTTCATTTTAGGTTTGAAGTTCACATTGCCTACAATAGAATAGTTATCCCTGCTTTTTTTCTGGGTATCTGTTGCAAGGAATACTGTTTTCCATTCTTTGACTTTTAATATATGAGTTTCCTTTTGGGTCAGATGTGTTTCTTATATACAGCATATTGTGGGATCATGATTCTTGATCCATTCTGTCACTCTATTTCTTTTGATAGGTGAATTGAGACCATTTACATTTATGGGTATGACTGATATGTATCTGCTTTCCCCCTTATTTAATTGCTTGTCCTGCAGGATGGTTTCTTTCTGTTACTATTGTGGAGATCGTGATCATTTTTTATCTCTGTCCAGTAAATCTTTCAATACTCTTTCTAGGGTTGGTTTGGTGGACATGAATTTTTAATTTTTTTTTATTTTAAAGAGAGTAAGATTAAACATAACAAAATAGAACAAAAACAGATCACAAGGAAACAAATTTAAGAAACACGGATTTCAAAGCAAGTCGACTAGAGATCTTTGCTATCTCATTGTTTCTAGTTTTCTTCCAAATAGCTGTCCCCATCTTCACATACATTGAACACATACTGAATGTTATAGAACTAATCTAATCATAACAGAATGATGAAGGCTTTTTAGGTCTTCAAGACCTGACATTGGGGAAGTCAATAATGACTCCATAATGGCTCTCATTCTCTTCGAATTAGCTGTCCTTATCTTTATGTATGCTGAAATTGAACATAAGAGACTAGACTAATATCACTCTGAACAGTGAATAATAGTATTACCAGATTTTATATCATAATGCTACAGAATTAGTACTGGGTATTTTAGTGTCTCTTCTTCAGAGTATCTGTTCATTACATCATGCATTAAATAATCTGTTCCCATAAACTGTTGAGAAATTCTCCCCATGTGTGAATCTCTATATGTATATCTATCCTTTTTGTATTATAGAGAAAAACAGATCAAAACAAGACAACAAAACAACTTCCTAGAAAAACATGAAATGAAAAAGACATATAAAACTATAATATTAGGTGATCTACAGTAGTTACTATGCTTTCTCTTGTTATTTTCAATAGAATTGTTCACATCATCAGACATAATATAATTGAACATAGCATTACATAGCTATTTTAATAAAAACACAAATTTGGAGACATTGTAGGACTTCAAAAGCGTTAATAATCAAACAGGAATGGGTATTTTATTACATCATATCATCTTCAGAGTACTTGCCTCTACTCTTAGACTTGATACTATCAAGCATACCAAATTCGAATAAAATCAGTCAGGGCAAAACAGCAGTCTAACAAACCAGCTTCAAGTAATGTCAGTCATAGTAAGACAATGTAAGTAATACAGGCTTCAGTTTGTTAATAGGAAATTAAGGATAGTTACCGTGGTATAGCCTGCTATTTTTGGGATAGCTGTCTGTGCCCTCAAATCTAGTATGAGTAGACAGACTAGAACAAAAGTGTCATAAGTTTCAAACCTATCTGCGGCTGCGGGACAAGTTGTCCCTATTTTTCTCTGGTTCCCTGTCACATAGAGCATCATTTTCTCATCTTTGACTTTCAGTTTATTAACCTTCTTTCAGGTTGAGTATATTTCCTATTCAGAGTGTCTCGATGGAGCCTGCCTCCTAATCTACTCTGCCTGTGTTTCTTTTTGTTAGTGTATCAAGGCTATCTATATTAGAGATTATAGTCCATCTTCTCTGCCTCATCTCTGCTATTCTATTTTTCTGCTATTATTTGTCCACTTTTCTCCTTCATTCCACGGTCTGCCCCATTCATTGAGGCCTCTCTGCCCCTGTTGCTGGAATCATGGTATTTTTTCTCTCTCTCTCTAGAATAACCTTCAGTATTTTTTGTAGGGTTGGATTGGTGGCCATAAACTCTCACAGTTTCTCCTTGTCTTGGAAACATCTTATTTCTCCATTAATTTTGAGAGAGAGTTTTTCAGGGTACATCAATCTGGGTTGGAGGTTATTTTGTTTCAGGGCTTGGACTATTTCCCCCCAGGCTCTTCTTGATTTGATAGTTTGTGTTGATAAGTCCGTCATTATTTTGATGATTTTTCCTTTGTAGGTGATCTGCTTCTTTTCTCTGACAGGTTTTTAAATTTTGTTCTCGTGGTGCATTTCTGGGATCTTGAGTATTATATGTCTGGGTATAGATCTGTTTTGGTTGTAGCTGGCTGGAGTTCTGTATGCCTCATTTATCTGTGTATCATTTCTTTTTCCTATGCTTGGGAGGTTTTCCTTAATTATTTCTGTGAATAGCCTTTGTAATTCATTTGTGGTTACTCCTGCTTCTTTGCTCACATTTTTTATTCTTAAGTTACCAAGTTTCCTTGATAGGTGAGTTGTGTCTTCTCTAAGAGCTTTAGTATTCTGTTTTTATGCTGCATGTCTGGGATCTTTATTGTTATATGTCTGGGTGTAGATTTATGTTGGTTGTGACTGTTTAGCATTCTATATGCCTTACTTATTTGCATATACTTTTGTCATCTTCTAGCCTTTGAATTGTTACTTCCTGGTTCCTTGTTATTTTTAATAGGTCTTTTCTTCCACAACCACACATTGTAAATCTCCAAGTTTTGAAAGTCTAACTTTAGTTTCTGTTAAGGCATTTTGCCAGCTTTTAATGGAGTTTTCAATTTCCTGGTAATCTCTTTGGATCTATTTCAAGTATTCTAGATTTTGTTTATATTCTTCACCAAAGGTTTCTCTTCCTTTTCTGAGTTCTTCCATTCTTCCATCTGTTTATTCTTGAGAGTAGCTTAGCATTTCTTTTATTAATCTTTTTATATCTTGCCTCATTCAGATTAGAATTTCAGTTGTAAGTTCATCTATGAAGTCACTAAGTTATTTCTTTATGTCTGCTGATGTTGTGGCAAATATTGCATGATTATTGCACTTGTTCTCTTCTGTATTTACCTCTTCTGAGCTTATTTTCCGAGGGGCAGCAGGTGGAGTTTTTTTTTTTTTTTTTCTCTTGTCAGGTTTCTGGTTTCTTTCAGATAGGTGATTGGTGGAGGTCTCAGGCCCTCTCTGTGTTGCTTATGGTTTTTTCGAAGTGTGCTGGCTGTGGTTTTGCTGCCCTTTCCAGTTTGCTGTTATCTGAGGTGAATGTAAGGACAATGCAGCCTGGCTTCTCCCCTCTGAGCCAGTCAACTGGCGAGTGCCTTCTGCAACTTAGCCTTGGCTTTGTGGATGTCACAGAGTTGGGACTGTTTTGTCCCTGGCTATGGGGTCCTGACCAGGAGTGTGACTTAGCCCAAGCAGATCCCACCAGTCCTCTCTGTGCCAGGGGTGGCTGACTGATGCCGCAGCAGTGCCGGACTCTGCCCCACTGCAAAATGTCTTCTTGCTGGCCACACCCACTGCTGGACACAATTTCCAGCACTCACTGCGAATTAATGCAACTTTCCACCTTGGCTCCACTCCACGCTTCACTACATCCTCCTGCCAAGGGCCCAGACCTCACCAACTCCCATTATCCGCAGTCTTGGCTTCAGCACAACCTTGAATCGTCCAACACCATGAAGTGCACAGCACAGTGCGAGACAGATCTCAGTGAGCACATCTGGATCCAGTCCTCCACCTGTATTTTTCCTTCCTTTCCCTATTTTTCTTTTTCCTTCACTTTCATCCTGGGCTTGGGAGAATCCCTCTCCACTCATCCGGCCCTCTCCATGTTGTCAAATTCCAGCATCTGGGTTGTTTTTCCCAGAGAGGCTCTCTACCCAGCTACCTGCAAGCCACCATCTTCTTTTCTCTCCAGTGGACATGAATTTTTTCAGTTGTTCTTTATCATGCAAGTATCTTGTTTCTCTATTAAATTTGAATGAAAGTTTTTCTGGGTACATCAGTCTGGGATTAAAGTTGTTTTCTTTCAGGGCTTTAAATAACTCACTCCAAGCTCATCTTAACTTAAAGGTTTGTAATAAAAAGTCTGCTGTGATTTTAATGAACTTTCCTTGATAGGTGAGTTGTATCTTTTCTCTAAGAACTTTTAGTATTCTGTATTTATGCTGCATGTCTGGGATCTTAATTATTGTATGTCTGGTGTAGATTTATGTTGGTTGTAACTGTTTGTCATTCTATATGCCTCACTTATGCAGATTTTTCCCCATGTTTGGGAAATTTGCTGCTATTACTTCTGTGAATATTTTAGTTATGTCATTTACATTGACTCCTGCATCTTCACTGATGCCTATTAATCGTATGTTGTTTCTCTTGGCATCATCTTAAAGCTTCTGGATTGTCATTTCATGCTGCTTTGTTATTTTTAAAAGTTCTATCCTTTCATGATCGCTAATTGTGATCCTGTCCTTAAGGTCCAAAATTATATCCTCAGCTTCATTTAAATGGTTTTGCCAGATTTCAATAGAACTTTTTGTGTCTTGGATGTCTCTTTGAGTTTGTTACATGAATTCTGTTTGTTTTCTATATTGTTCATTCAAGGTTTCAATGTTTCCCTTGCTCCTGTATTTTTTTTTTATGTATTTCTTCTCTAGATGCACTGAGCAACTGCTTTACTAAGGTTGTTATTTTTATCTTTACATGAGAGTGTACTTCTAATTTGAGTTCCTCTATAGCCTCATGGAGGTTTTTTTTTTTTTTCACTTGCTATCTTTTCAGAGATTTCTAGGGTGTGACTTGTAAGTTCTGTATTTCATTGTCTCCTGTACTTGCTCCTGGTGGACTAGATCTTTGAGATTGCATTTTGCTTTTTCATTTTGCCATTTTCCCTTTTTGGGTTAATATTTGGTCCTTCAGTCCCACTAGTGTCAACTGTTGGTAGTGTGCATCTTAAGATCCTACTGTAAGTTTGATGTTTGTCCAATTGCTGCATCCCACAATGAAGAGGTGGGCCAGTCACCTGAATTTCCTTTGCAGGGTCTGTTGGGTGAATCCTATATTCTTCCTAGGCTGATAAGCCTAGGAGTATTGATGGAAATCAACCCTTAGTTCCTGCTGTTATTATACCTTCAGGTTGTTTAGGGTCACCAGATCTCCCTGTTTACAGTGTTTGTCTCAGGTGGGATCCTAATGTGTCTCTGGGTGTCTCATAAGCCCTTTTATTTTTCTGCAGGTTGGAAGAGACCTTATTGGGGCCCTCTTCAACCTACCTGATATTCTCTTTGTTGAGGAAGGACTCACCCACCCTCTTGCCAAGCTGTCCATAGCCTACTTCTGGAGGGGGCTCCTCTGTTGCTCCTGTTTACCCACTGAAGGTGACAATTCTATTCATATTTTAGGGGCAAACCCACCTCACTGATGGAAGCCTGCAGAGTGCCTCTGTTTGGATGAGGCATTACTGAATCTCCCCTCAATACAACACAGTTAGTATACTGCAATCCAAGGTGCTGGGGGAGGTGTGGGAGCCAAAGATCAACAGCAATAGTAGGTCCAGTAGGTGAAAGGGATCCCCAATGGTAGTGGTGTGACTGTGGGGCACATGCCACTGGCTGGAGTTCCTAAGTCCTGAAGTGGGCAGCCAGGATGGCGGTGGCATGGGAGGGGCCCAGGTCTGGCCTGGCTTCATTCATGCCACTGGCTAGAGTTCCTGGGTAACTTGAGGTGGTCTGCTGGGAAGGTGGGGGTCATGTGAATCACACTTTTTTAAGATTCTTTACAGTCATTCACTTCAAAGACATGGAGGGGCTATGAGTTTATTTGATACTGTAATTAAGCAAGAAAACCCAGATTTGATTGGACTCAAAGTCTGAATTAGATGTTCAGTTATTTCATTCTTGTTGTTATAAAAGAGAAGATATACTTTTTTCTGAGTGAAGGTCTGAAAGTAACTTATTACCCTTCTTCCCAGAAAGAATTGTTGGGTTTATTCTTTGTTACATGAACTGTAGGCTCTATACTGTTGGTGACCTCATCTAAAAAGCTTGACTCACTATAATGAGGAACTTCTCAGGAACATTCTATATTGGACCATGCAGCTCTGCAGTTGCAAGTTTTGATTTCAGTGTTTTGCTTTCTAACATACGAACATTTCTTTGTTGTGATGTCACCAGCTGGGTAGTTCCACCAGGATGGTGGCTTTAGTAGCTTCATTTTTAGAATATTAACCTGCTTATATTTGCAGTTTTAGAATCTCAGAGAAATAGAATATTACATAATTAAAGCCTATTTACCAATTGTAGCAACTTTTTTCCCCCTATACTACATCTCCTTGTCCCACCTGTGATGGAGGATGCTGCTCTGGTGGCAAGTCCCCAAGCTACCCAACAGCATCCTATCTTGAGTTCTTATACTACTCTTTACTTTTTAGGGGTTTTTCCAAAGAAGAGGGAATTTAAGGACCTATAAGCAGCACACCCTGAAGTGAATGCACTGTGGTCAATAGATACTGACTTGGTGTTTCATCCTTCAGTGGAGAATTGCCGAGGTACATTCTGCTATTTTCTCAGGGACTATAGTGGTTTTCAGTCCAATTTGGAGGTAATCCAAAAGTGAGACAACAGGTTCTTGTGTGAAAACTAAACTACTAGCCCTTTTTTATAGCCCATTTGTCCATTTGTGAAATGAGAATGGTTTTTAACATTTTCAAATGATTTAAGAAACGAAGAAGGTCGAACCATTGTGGCACAAGCCTATAATCCCCACAGTCTGGGAAGCTGAGATAGAATGATTGCAAGTTATAGCCCAGCTTGGGTAATGTAATGATTTAGCAAGAGCTTCTATCTAAAAAAAAAGAAAGACTGGGCCATACCTCAATGCAGAAGCTCTGGGTTCAATCCATAGTACTTCAAAAAATATTTCTGACACACGAAAATATATGAAAATGGAATTTTAGTATCCATAAAGTTTTATTGGCATATAGCCACACACGTTAATTACTGCATGATCTATGACCATATTTATACTACAGTGCAGGGTTGCGTAATTGTGCCAGAAAAGATCCGGCTTGCAAAGCTTTATTTTTTTTAATTTATTTTTTATTTTTTACTTTATTTGTTAATATTAAGAAGAAAAGGTAAAACAAATTTTCACAACAAAATAATAAAAAAGTAACAATTGTTGATAAACTACACGTCATTATCTTTATTCACTCAAGTACAAAATATGGGCATAAAAATTTCTTCAATCAATATTAGCACAACCTTTCCTATTCAGTGAACTAAGTGACACTAATGGTATAACTAACTTGCATTTTTTTCTTTTCCCTTCTATCCTTTCTCTTTTCCCCTATCTTAGTTTCTTCTTTTTATTGAACAGTTTCCTCCCATTTCACAGTGACTATTGTATATTTTGAACCTTATGGTTGCACATATGTCACTGTGGTGTGATGTTTTTAAATCCTTCTGGGAAGATACACAGAATGGGAATACCTGGGTTGAATGGGACCTCTAATCCTAATTTTTTGAGGAATCTCCACACTGATTTCCACAGTGTTTGTAGTAATCTACTCTCTAATCAGCAGTTGTAAAGGGTTTCTTTTTCCCTACAGACACAGCAGCATTTTTTATTGGTTGATTTTTTTAATTAAATAATTTTTTAATGAATAAGGGAGAGGATGAGATAAAAGGGGGCACAACAACATAACAATACAGGTTAAAGCATGACACTTTCAGCAACCTAGTGCTTCACCACCAAATAACCCGACTTAATAGTAGTTACCATAGTGTCTTTTTCTTTGAAATATTTGAATATAACTTCATATGCTATAGCATCAAACATATCAAGAGTGTGTAACACCATTAAAGTGGATGAAAGCATTGTAGAGTATTTAGAACCAGCTAACAGAAAAAATGATTAATGGTTTCTATATTATCTCTTTGCCTATAACAATTTTTGTTTATACAACCACATACAATAAAATCCAGCAAGTCACAACATGATAAAATCAATGGAGACAGAAGAGCCATAGTGTGGTGCGGCTTTAAGACAAGATGGTATTAAATAGGCACTAGCTATTATTATGCCTTATTTTCTTCAAAGTAGCTGTCCATTGCATCACCAGCCATAATATCAAACAACCCATAATAAAGCCATTCCAATTAATGAGTAAAAATTTTATAAGGCTTCAAGGCCATATAATGGGGAATCATGGTTATCACCTACTTTTACATATTTGATTCATTTCCTACACTAGGGAAACTATTCGGAGTTCACAGATGCGAGTTTGATTTAGTTCACTTATGAGTATGGTTTCAAGCTGTGCCCATTTATTGATAAATACCTCAATGTGATCCTTTTTATAGCTGAGTAGTACTCCATTTTATAGAAGTACCACAGCTTTTTTATGATTCCTCAGTTGATGGACATTTGGGTTGTTTCCAAGATCTGGCAATTACAAATTGTGCTGCTATAAACATAGGTGTGCATATTTCACTTTGGTATGATGCTTTCAGTTCTTCTGGGAAGATGCCTAGAAGTGGAATAGCTGGAACAAATGGGACTTCCAATCCCAGCTTTTTGAAAAATCTCCAGACTGACCTCCACAAAGGTTGTACCAGTCCACACTCCCACCAACAGTGTAGGAGAGTTCCTTTTTCCCCACAGCCTCTCCAGCACTTGTTGTTGTTGGTTTTCTTGATCCTGGCCATCCTTTCAGGAGTGAGATGGAATCTCAGTGTGGTTTTAATTTGCATTTCCCTAACCAATGATGATGAACATTTTTTCATGTATTTGCCATTTGTATTTCTTCCTCTGAGAAGTGTGTATTCCTCTCAGATGCCCATTTTTGGATTGGGTCTTTGAATTTTGGGGGTCTGATTTTTTTAAAATTCTTTATATATTTTAGACAAAAGTCCTTTGTCTGAGGGGGCGTTCCCTAAGATGTTTTCCCAATTTGTGGATTTTCTTTTCACTATGCTGGAGATTTTTTTTGACTTACAGAAACTTTTTAATAAGAGGTGGTCCCAGTTATTGATTCTGGGAAGTATTTCCCGTGCAGTTTGAGTCCTGTTCATGAATTCTCTACATACCCCTATGTCTTCGAGCTTTCTACCTAATTTGTCTTCCAATAGATTTATTGTTTCTGTTTTAATATTCAGATCTTTAATCCATTTAGATTTTAATTTAGTACATGGTGATAGGCTTGGGTCGAGTTTTAGTTTTTGGCAAATGGAGAGCCAGTTTTTTCAACACCATTTATTAAAGAGACTGTCGTTCTTCCAGAGAACCTGCTTGGCTCTTTTATCAAAGATAAGGTGGTTGAGTGTTTGTAGTTGTGGTTGTATCTTCTAATCTATTCCATTGATCCTCTGCTCTGTTTTGATTCCAGTACCATGTTGATTTTACTACTGTTGCTTTGTAGTATAACTTCAAGTCAGGGATTGTGATGCCTCCTGCCTTGCCTTTGTTGCTTAGAATTGCCTTTGATATTCTAGGTCTCTTCTAGTTCCAGATGAACCTTAGGAGTGATTTCTCTAGATCTATAATGTATGTTGATGGTATTTTTATTGGGATTGCATTGAATCTGTATAACAGTTTTGGGAGAATGGCCATTTTCACAATGTTTATTCTTCCTGTCCATGAGCAAGGGATGTCTTTCCATTTCCTGAGATCATCTTCAGTTTCTTCCTTCAGTGTATTATAATTTTCCCTGTATAGGTTTTTCACTTCTTTCATAAGAGTAATTCCTAAATATTTCATTTTTTTACTTGCTAGTGTGAAGAGTGTGGCTTCTCTTATTTCTCTCTCTGGGATTTTGTTGTTAGTGTTTAAGAATGCTATTGATTTCTGAGTATTGATTTTGTACCCAGCTACATTACTGAATTTATTTATTATATCTATGAGTCTTTCAATGGAGTTTAGGGGATCTTCTATGTAGAGTATCATGTCTTCTGCAATTAATGACAGTTTAACTTCTTCTTTTCCTATCTTTACCCCTTTTATTTTTCTCTCTTGTCTAATTTCTCTGGCTAGTACTTCCATTACTATATTAAATAGGAGAGGTTATAAAGGACATCCTTGTCTTGTGCCTGATTTCAAAGTAAAGGCTTTCAATTTTTGGCCATTTAGTATGATGCTGGCTGTTGGTTTGTCATAAATGGCCTTTATTATATTGAGGTAAAGACCATCTATTCCGATTTTCTGTGAAGTTCTTATCATGAATGAGTGTTGGACCTTATCGTAGGCTTTTTCTGCATCTATGGAAATGATCATGTGATTCTTACTTTTGGCTTTATTGATATGACGGATTACATTTATTGATTTACGTATGTTGAACCATCCTTGCATTCCTGGGATGAATCCCACTTGGTCATGGTGTATAATCTTCTTGAAGATTTGCTGCATCCTATTTGCCAATATTTTATTGAGGATTTTTGCATTGGTGTTCATTAGGGAGATCAGTCTAGAGTTCTCTTTTTTAGTTGGGTCTTTCTCAGGTTTTGGTACTAGAGTAATATTTGCTTCCAGGAATGAATTGGGAAGGATTGCTTCCCTTTCAATTTCATTGAAGAGTTTGAGGAGTGTCGGTATTAGGTCTTGTTTGTATTTCTTGTAGAATTCTGCATTGAATTCGTCTGGGCCTGGGCTCTTCTTTGTAGGTAAGGAATTAATTACATGTTCAATTTCATTGATAGAGATCGGGTTATTCAGCAGTTTTACATCCTCTTGATCTAGCTTTGGTACTTCATATGTTTCTAAGAATCTGTCTATTTCTTCTGTGTTATCAAACCTTTGAGAGTAGAGGTTTTTGAAATAGGTGTTGATGATTTTCTGTATTTCTATAGAGTCTGTAGTGATTTCAACTTTTTCATTTCTTATTGCATGAATTTGAGCTTTTTCTTCCCTTTTTTAATAAGATTGGCTTGGGGCTTATCCATTTTATTTATTCTATCATAGAACCAACTTTTTTATTTGTTGATTCTTTGGATTGTTTTCTTAGTCTCTATTGCATTGATTTCTGCTCTGATTTTTATAATTTCCTCTCCTCTTTTGGCTTTGGGCTTGACTTGCTCTTCTTTTTCTATTTCTTTGATGTGTAGCATCATGTTGTTTATTTCTTTTGTTCTGTTCTTCTGATGTGGGAACTCAGTGCAATAAATTTTCCTCTGAGGATGGCTTTCATTGCATCCCATAGATTCCGGTAAGTTGTATCTGTATTTTCATTTGTTTTTAGATATTGCTTACTTTCTTTTTAAATTTCCTTTGTTACCCACTGATTACTCAGGAGTGTGTTATTCAGTTTCCATGTGTTTGTGGGATTTTTGCAGTATCTTTTATTGTTAATTACTAATTTCATGGCGCTATGGTCTGATAGCATGCAAGGGATAATTTCAACTGTTTTCCATTTATTTAAATATGTTCTGTGAATTAATATATGGTCTATTTTAGAGAATGACCCATGTACTGCTGAGAAGAATGTGTATTCTGTTGTTGTTGGGTGGAATACTCTATATATATCTATTAAGTCCATTTGTTCACAGGTGCAATTCAGTTCTTTTATTTCTTTGTTAATTTTCTGTTTGGTTGATCTGTCCATTGGTGTCAATGGTGTGTTAAGATCTCCTGTCAGAATTGTGTTACTGCTGATTTGGTTTTTCATTTCTGTAAGTACTTGTTTAATATAACTGGGTGCTCTGGAGTTTGGTGCATATATATTTAAGATAGTTATATCTTCCTCTTGGAGTTTTCCCCTAACCAGTATGTAGTGTCCTTCTTTATCCTTTCTAATCATTATTGGCTTGAAGTTGACTTTGTCTGCAAACAGAATAGCTACCCCTGCTTTTTTCTGGGTTCTTGTTGCATGGAATGTTGTTTTCCATCCTTTGACTTTGAGTCTGTGAGTATCCTTTTGAGTTAGGTGGGTTTCTTGTAAACAGCATATGGTTGGATTTTATTTCTTGATCCATTCTGCCAGTCTGTTTCTTTTCATTGGTGTATTGAGACCATTTACATTAATAGTAAGAACTGTTATAAATTGGTTTATTGTTGATATATTATCTTTCTGATGTTGCATGTTTATCTTTCTGCTCTGTTCAACTGTCTGCTTTGTTTAGTGGTTTTTTTCTTAAATGTATCTAGGCTGTCTTTCAGTATTCTTTGCAGGGTTGGCTTGGTGATCATGAAGTTTTTCAGCTGATCTTTGTCATGGAAGTATCGTATTTCTACATCAAATTTGAAGGACAGTTTCGCAGGGTACTAGATTGAAAATCATTTTCCTTTAGGATCTGAAATACATCACTCCATGATCTTCTTGACTTTATTGTTTGTGCTGAGAAGTCTGCTGTAATTCTAATAGGTTTTCCTTTATAGGTGATCTGTCTTTTCTCTATGACAGCCTTTAATATTCTATTCTTTTGTTCAATTTCTGAGATGCTCATTATTATATGTCTGGGTATAGATTTATTTTGGTTGTGACTATTTGGAGATCTATATGCTTCATTGATCATGATATCAGTTTCCAATCTCATGTTTGGGAAATTTTCAGCTATTACTTCTCTAAATATCCTCTTGACATCCTTTATGTTGTCCCCTTCTTTTTCATTTATCCCTATCAATCTTATGTTGTTTCTCTTTGCGTCATCCTGTAGGTGTTGAATTGTTATTTCCTGATTCCTTGTTATTTTTAAAAGATCTTTTCTTTCCTGTTCACTTGTTGCAATCTTGTCTTCGAGGTTTGAGATTCTATCTTCACATTCATTGAGGTGGTTTTTACAACTTTCAATGGAGCTTTTGATTTCCTGTATATCTCTTTGCATCTGTTTTATGTATTCTGTTTGCTTCCTATACTGTTCATCCAGGAATTCTATCCTTCCATTTAGTTCCTCTAATTTTTTAAGTGCCTCTTCTTTAGCTATGTTTAGCATCTGCTTCATTTGTTTTATCAATTCTTCTTTCATCTGAGAGAATATTTCTAGTTTGAATTCCTTCAAGGCTTCCCATACTTGCTTCTTTATTTCAGTTACCATTATTTCAGGTATTTCAGTCACGTGGCATGTGTTTTCTTCTTTGCACATGGCTCCTGGACTTTCTTGGGATGGGCTGGATGTTTGAGATTGCATTTTAGCCTTTTGTTTTGTCATTTTCCTGTATTTGGAAGCTTCAAGTGTTGTTCCAGGTATGGGAGAGAGATCCACCAGCCTGGGATGGGGTACCCTGCGATGGCCCCACTCACTGGACCCAGCAGGGAACTATGGCCTGCTCCTCAGGCCAGGAAGAGTGTCTCCTCAGGCTGGGTGGAGCTCCCAGCCGCCCCTGCCACAGTCTCTGATCTGGCCTGGTCCCCGGGGTCTGGTGGGGAACTGGCCTGGGTCCCCAGGTCAGGGCGAAAGTTCCCGCAGGCTGGGCGGAGCTCCCAGCCTCAGCTGTTACTCTCACCCTTCTGGCCTGGCCTCTGATCCAGTGGGGAGCCAGTTTAGTCCCCCAAGTCAGGGAGAAAGTTCCCGCAGGCCGAGCGGAGCTCCCAGCCACAGCTGCTACAGTCTCTGAACTGGCCTGGTCCCAGGGTCTGGGAGGAAACTGGCCTGGGTCCCCAGGTCAGGGCGAAAGTTCTTGCAGGCTCACAAAGCTTTATTTTTGTCTAGGTCTTACAGTAAATGTTTGCTGACAACAAATGTTAAATTATAATATTATCTATCTAGTATAAACTGAATTTTAACCTTTTTTATGCATGTCAAAATAATTTGCCTGAATACTTTAAACATTTACCAAGTTTTACTTTGTAAGTAAAGAATTTCTACTTGACTGGCATTAATAACTTACTTTTTAGACCTTAGACTAAGATCTAGTGTAATAAACTCATCTGTTATATGTCCAGAAGACTATTTTGTTTATTTGCTTTTTAAAATAAGATCTTGCTGTGATGCGTAGACTTGTCTCAAACTTCTAGGCTCAAGTAACCCTCTTTCCTCACCCTTCTAAATAGCTCAGATGACAGGCATGCACTACTGTACCTGGCCTGACCCAGAAAGTTATTTTGTATTTAACTTTATTTTTTACTTTTAAATAAATTATTTATTTTTTATGAAATAGTAGGAAATATTTGATAAGAAAAAGTAAGCCTAATTTTCTGAGATATCAATCTGTTTTCCTGTTTCGTGTTGGAGAATTAGTTTATTATAAAGACAAGTGTTTCTTTTTATAAAGTGGTCCCAGGTCTGAGGAAAATAGGCTTCTGTTTTGTGGTTGACCATAATCACAGTTCAAAGTCCTTTGATATATTTGTGCATTTCTAGAGCACCAAGCCCCTTTGTATACTGAAAGTGATCAAAATCTAAGAATTTTTCATTTCCCTCCATTACATTTTGCATTCCTTTCAATCTCCTCATTACTTAGTAATATACCTGGAAAGGATCCAATAAATTATGTTTAATATCAACTAAGGTTTATTAATGTAACCAATTCTATTTCATGCACAATGTTCTCCCTGACTGAAAAATCATTAGTAGTTTTCCACTGCTCATAGGATACATCCACATCCTTTAAAATTTTTTTTTATTGTAAAGAGGATAAACAGCATAAAACCAATCAAAACAAACCAGTGTGAAAGATACAGGGATTGAAAATATTAGGAAATCAATAATAGTTACCGTAATGCCTCTCAATGTCTTTAAAATAGCTGCAGATAACCTTGGACATAGTAAATATCAAACCAAACAGAATATGATAGAAACAATAAAAATAAAACAATGAATGCAACAAAGGACTCCAAAACAAGCCTATAGTAAATCCAAAATTGCTACCATAATATATCTTGCTATCTTGAAATAACTGCTCCTGCCATTGGATTTGACATAATCAAATAAAACAAAAGAATAAAATACAACCCAACAAAATAATGGAAACAATATAAAGCTTCCAACCATAGGGAATCAATAATGGCTTCAACCCTCAGAAGGAGATCCTCCCTAGATGTCACACTGTGTACCACTATCCTCTGAACCAGTGATCAGACCACTGACCCTAGACCTGCAGTGTTAGGGAAACATAAAAGCACCACAGGCATCCAATTGCAAATCACCTCCATAGCTATCATCACAGCCTGCATTTCTTTGGATAAGCCTGTTGCTTATGGTAGGGATGGGGGTTGGGGTGAGAGTGTATGTGTGGGTGTTGGTACTTCTTTAGATTCCTGCCAGGTGGATTGCATCTTTCTGATGTTATCTCCCACTGTCATCCTGTCCCCATTTCCCTTTCTATCTTCCTTAGTCTTACACATTAATTGATTTGATCTGTTTAGTGTTGTTTTATGACATGACATGACATGATGTCTCATTTCTCTGTGAGTACCCACGCTCCATTCTTTGAGTGTGTCCGTATCACTGTCTTTAATAAATCTTCTCATGTTTAATTTTAAAAAAGTTACTTTGACCTGATCCTATAGGGCAATTACAGAATGGAAGTTATTTTTCAAGGTTTATCTTGCCTTGAGGGACAGTACTTGGATTTTGTTACTCTCAAAACCCTGAGCTCAGGGCTCCTCAGGTAAAGGCATCATGTATTTTCCATGTATGGGAGCAAAGTGGGTTTAGTTGCCCAACAGTATCTTCTAAACAGATATAAGATACAAGAGATTGCAAGCAGAAGCATACAGCCAGGGAAGGGGACGCAGGTGTGTAAGATGGATCTCAATGTTTTTTCATATTATCTCCTCTATTGTGTGCTTATCATGTATCAAACATTTCACTTCCAAATACCATTGGAAGGAGAGAACTCTGGGAGTAAGCCTTGTCTTGCTATCCACCTAAGTGACCTTAATCACATGACTGAATCTCCCTTTGTGCTTCTTTAAATGAGCATAGTTCCACCCACATCACAGGATTATTCAACAAGCTAGAGAGGTTACTTGGAAAGCTAGCACACAATTGCTTTTCCACATATGCTAAATCTAAAAATACCTTACTTTGCTAGTCCCCGGCAACCTCTGGCTCTTTTTTTTTTTTAATTTTATTTAAGGAGAAAAAGAAAAAAAAGGCAGAAAAAGGGTACAAGTTATACAGAATTTCAGAAAAAAAATAAACAAGAAATCACTAGTTAATGGATTACATATTGTCATCTTAGAAATATTTGTTCAAGTTACAAAATTAAAGCATATAAAGTGGACATTCAAACAGTGAGACCAAACAGTTCTGTTCAATGATCCAACAAAACTCAGTAATATCATTGTCTGTCTTACACGCTTAAATATACATGCAGTTATATTGTTTAGAGTACTTTCTTTTCCTCTCTTTTGTACAATGACTATTACACATTTTGAGTTTTATTACTCCCACAGTTCTTATTACTTTTTTGGAAGAGAGTAAAACCAAATGTGACTTAACAGAACAGAGTCGGTCAAATCAAAAGGGTGGACATAATAGATAATATAAAAGCATAATACAAGGTGATCAACAATGGTTACCATAATGCCTCCCGCTATCTCTAATAGAATTGCCTATATCATCAGTTATAATAAAATTGAACAAAACAGTGAAGAACGAAACCAACAAAATCAAAAAATTGGAGACATTACAGTTTTAAAAAGTAGATAATAGTCAACCGGAATGGGCGTCATAATGAATCCCACTATCTTCACAGCTGTTGCCTAAACTTTCAAACCTGGTACTATCTAGCAAAACAGAATAGAGGAACATCAGTCAAAACAAGATGGTGAGAGCAATACAGGCCTTCAAATCAAGTTAATAGAAAATCAAAGTGGGATAGTATAATATATCCTGCTATTTTTAAATTTATTTTCCCTTAGTTAAAAGGATAAAAATAAAAAAGTAAATAATAAAATAGAGATTGAGATAAAAGAGGGCATAACAACAAAACAGCACAGGTCAAAACATAACCATTTAAGCAAAATAGTGTTTCACCACAAGATAATCCCGACATACAAGTAGTTAGCACATTGTATCTTTCCTTGAAATCTTTGAGTATAACTTCGTATAGTTTAGCATCAAATATATCAAAATAATGTAAAACCATTCAAGAGAATGGCAGTATTACAGGGTATTTAGAATCAGCTAACAGAAAATGAACAATGGTTTCTGTATAATCTCCTTGTCTATAAAAGTTTTTGTTTATACTATCACATATAATAAAATCCAATAAGATACAACATGTTAAGACCTATGGAGACAGAAGAATACAAGCTTGATGAGACTTCAAAACAAGATAATATTAAATCAGCATTCCCTATTATGATGTTGTTTTCTCCAAAATAGCTGTTCCTATCATCCAATCTTCTCTGCCTCATTTCTGTTGAGCTCTTTTTCTGTCATTAGTTGTCAGTTTTTCTTCTTCATTTTGTTTTCTGCTCCATTCATTGTGGCCTCTCTGCCACCATTTTTGGATTCTTCATATTTTTCTTTTATAGAATATCCTGCGGTATTCTCTGTAGGGTTGAATTGGTGGTTGCATATTCCCCTAGTTCCTCTTTATCCTGGACGCACCCTGTTTTTCCATCAATTTCCAGGGACAGTTGTGCAGGATATATGAATCTTGGCTGGAGGTTATTATCTTTCAAAGCTTGAATTATTTCCCCCCATGCTCTTCGTGATTTGATGGTTTGTGCCGAGAAGTCTGCTATAATTCTGATGGGTGTTCCCTTCTAAGTGATCTGTTTCTTGTCTCTGACGGATTTTAATATTCTGTTCTTATATTGGATTTGTGGAATTTTGATTATTATATGCCTGGGTGTAGCTCTGTTTGGGTTGTAGGTGGCTGGGGTCCTGTATGCTTCATACTTCTGAGTATCTTTACCTTTTGCTAAATTAGGAAAATTCTCCTGGATTATTTCTGTGATTAGCTTTTGTAGTTCATTTGTTTGTGTCCCTACCTCTTCTTTTATGTTCTTTATTCTTAAGTTATAGATCCTCTTATCATCTTCTAGTCTTTGTATTATTGTTGTTTATTTCTTTGTTATTTTAAAGAAGTTTTTCATTTCATGCTCCCATAATACAAATCTGCCCTCCAGTTCAGATAATCTATCCTTAGTTTCTTTCAAGCTGTTATGCCAGTTTTCGATAGAGTTTTTAGTATCCTGGTAATCTCTTTGAACCTGCTTCACGTATTCTATGTTTTCTGTATTTTCTCCATCAAACAAGTCTCCCCTTTTTTTCTGTTCTTCCATTCCACCATCTGTTTTTTCTTGGGTGGTACTAAGCATTTCTCTTACTATTCTGCTTATGTCTTGCTGCATGACATTAATAACTTCATTCCTGAACTCATCTATGAGGCTCTGGAGATATCGCTTTATGTCTATTGGTGCCATGTCTGCTATTGCCTGTTTCTCAGGATTGGGGGCCGAGGACCCTTTCTTGTTGCAACCTCTTCCCATATTTTTTGTTCCTGCTATACAAGCATATTTGTTCCTGCTATACAAGCATATGTTCCTTCCCTGTCGGCCACAGTCTGTTTGAATTGCGCCGGCTAGGTGTTCCTGCCCACCACAGCACACCAGGGAGTTCCCGACCGGGCAGCCTATGTGGGGCCCACCCCTCCAGGTCAACCTACTGAAGGCTTCACTGCTAGGGTGCACCTCCAGGTGCTGGGACCTGGGTTGTGCTAGCCTACTGGGTCTCAGCCAGCAGCGTCACATAGGCTAGGCCCTGCTCACCAATCCCGCTTGAGAGGGGGATATGTGACTGAAGTCACTACAGCACCCTGTTCGGGCAAGTCTGCCTGGTCCCAGAATGTCTTCTGTTGGAGCCTCCTAGACCGTGGAAGAGTCCCAGTTTACCTCACTCACTGCTCCCTGCCCAATACCGCTCTCTACTCCGTTCACCAATGCCCATTCTCAGAGTTTTTGTATGTCTCTCTCCCTGCTGAGCTGATTCAGACGCAGCAGCGGTGGCAGGAGACCCAAATCGCGGCTTCCAGTGGCACGGGCTCCAGCTTCCACACTGAGGCTTTATCTGTTCCTGTTATAGCACCAGGATTGCATTCCCAGTTGGTTTCTCTCAGCCCAGTTCGTTCTTGGGTCAGCAGGGTGTATTTCTTCTTGCTTAGGATTCCTCACTATGCACCATTCCTGGATTCTAAGCTGGGTCTCTCAGAGAGCCTTGGTAGCTGCTGCTATCTGTCCACCATGTTCTCCCGGAAGTCGCAACCTCTGGCTCTTTTGGCCATAATCTTGTATTAGTCTCTGTTATGTGACACAATGAAATGAATTACGAACTTCTCTTTCCAGTACAGGTAAACACCATTGACAAGTGATGCATCATGCCCTAATTATGTTATATATATGATTTCTCAAACTTGTCACTATGACATTTTGCAAAGGATCATTCTTTGTTATAGGTGGCTATCCTAAGCATTGTCAGTTGTTTAACAGCATCCTTAGCCTCAGGTCACTACATCCTAGTAGCACTCCTACAAGATGAGACAACCAAAAATGTCTCCAGACATTGACAAAGATGTCCCCTACGAAGCAAAATCACTCTTGGTTGAGAATCACTGGATTAAAGAAATTGTTGTGAGCTGTGCAGAATTGCTTTTATTCTTGGGAGCCATGCAGATCAATGAGCAGCAGCATTACTTAAATGTTAGGCATATTTTCCCCTTTCTTCTTTATATAATTGAATTTTTATGCATGGTGAATTTTAAAAATTTTTATGTTCTGCATTTGTGTGTGTGTGTGTGGTACCGCTGTTTTGTTTCAGACATTGGGAAGAGGTGGAGAGGATGAACTTCACATATTACAAATGAAAGAATTTGCGGAGCACAGTGGTGCAATCAACATGTGGGGCTTGGAGACCCAGAGAACTTGCATTGATCTTACCTTGTGTCTTCAAAGAAGCCAGGGTTTGAATTCAGATTGCCTTGTTAATCTAATGTTTGAGATAAAGCAGTTGAAAGAGTATCATAGTGGGTAATGATTGATGTTTCCTATGTATGACATTTTGTTGGAAATGAGAGCAATACAATGAATGTTATTTGATAAGATCAGATGTGCCAGTCTCCTTTTTAGAGGAAAACATCGGCAGTGTTTGTGACTCTGATTCTAATAAAACATATTTAGGACTAGATATTTCCATACAAGATTCTGTCCAATAATTTTACCTTTACATGACTTAATGTTTCCAATTTGAATTTGTCCCAGTCATCCTTGTGAAAGAGAAAGCCATAGTAATTGAAATCATCAAATTACTATAATTGCAAATTTATACTAATCCAGTAATTATTCCCTGAATTCAGTTTTCAACACTGAATATTTGTTTCTCTATTAGGATTAGATAGAATTGAAAAAAATATTGAGTAACACAAATTGTGATCTCAGCAACCTCAACTGATAGACATTACTTTTCAATTCTAGAAAAATAATTTACCACTTGCAGGCTCTCCTGAATTGATAATAGGTAACTACCAACTGAGAGAAAGCTTTCTGTAGGTGCCCTAATAGGCAGAAGGCTGAGAAAATAGGCTTATTTACACTACTAGTGGGCCTTAATTTAAGACAGGCTATTTGAATGTTCAGGATTTGAATTTCTAAGCCTTTAAGTATTTCAGCATTATAATGATTGGTTTTATTTTTGTAAACTTCCTCTTAAATCCAGAAATGTCTAGAAAGGCTCCAATAATGCATTCTTGCATGTAGTAGAACAGAAAGTACTATGGAGTATAGAAAATAGGACCAATGTTGCCCCCTGTTACTCTCTGGCACCTTCTAGTTACTCTGAGCTTACCCAGGTGCTTTCTTAAGAGAACACATGAAAGTTCTCAGCTCAATAAAGAAAATGAATTGTGTGCTGAGGTTGCTAAGATCTACAGTATACTAAGATATTTTGAGTGGGAGAGAGAACACAGTCATGTGATTTTAGTATGCTACATTTTTAAAGCTATGCTTTATTATTAGCTATTAATCTTTTTCTGTTTAATTTATATATTAAAATTTATCATAGGTATGCACGTATAGGTAAAACAATATATATAGGATTTTATACTATCTGGTTTCAAGCATCTATCTTGAAAGGTTATCTTCCACAGATAAGGGGAGACTACTGTATTTGCAAATTACCAATTTCATAAACCTCCTTTTTTTAAACCAGAGAGATTCAGGCACAAGTCCCAAGTGCCACTGCTCGTTTCCCTCAGAGACAAGATATGAATTGGCCCAATGTTCTTTCCTCCAACATCCCTCCCAATCATCCTGGCCAGATGTCAATGCAGCATTTCAAAAACCTCAAGCAGGTAGGCATTTTCCGTAGGATCAGTGACCCAAATCAGTCTAATCTACTTGCTTTATCATTGCTGATGAACCAAAACACACTCTGAACAAATAGTACATCCAAGCAGATACATAGTTTATTAGTGGAAACTTCTCTTTTCATTTCCACCATTCCTGTAATAACAGAGCCCTCTCCCTATCTATTCCTTTAATCTGTAAGTCTGTCCCCACTGATGTGGGGAACCACATCAGTGGTCTTGAGACCTATCAAGGCAAATAAAATGCACCTACAAATAAAACACCAATTTTGATTCTGTTATGATATTCCTCATCAGACCTGCTGGACTCATGCTTTTCTCAAAAGTGAGTTTGTGGGCATTGATGACCTACTACTATTACTAGGCACTGTTGTTCTCCCTTGAAGATCTGGTATGGAGAGGATGAAAAATCTTTTTCCAGCATCTGCATAGTAGCTGTTTGTGCTTTAATCTTTGCTTCTGTGAAAGCGACCTGGAAACTTTCATAAGGCTCTGACATTTATCCAATAGCAGATTCTCAATAGGGAGATAAATGTTAAAAGTTGACTCCATGTAGTATTCAAAATAATCACAAACCACTGATCACTATAAACAGATAACAGGATCAAGCTTGTTGTACCACATTTTTTTGTTTTGTTTTGTTCTGTCTCAGAAGATCTTGTAACTGCATAAACAAAGAGAAGTTACTGGCAGGCCAAAACTATTGGGCCTTCAAAAATCCCCAGATAGTCTCAATTCTCTGTAGTGACTCAGTGTAAGCTCAAATTTAACATGCTACTATGTTGTAAAAGGTAATTTCCACAACTCAGGCCCCTCTCTAGGCCACCAGGCTAGTAAGCAATAGCTGTTACTTTTTTCCCTTGGCACTTCCCAGCAATGCCAAGAGTACCAGCTATTGTTTTTAAAAAAATGTTTTATTAGTATGTTTTGTATAAGATAATAGTTACATTAATTATAGGGAACTGGTACATGTGTATAACACAATCGCAGTTCTTATTTTCTCCTCCTCCACTCTCATTTATTTTATTTCCTTTTTCCAACATCAGATTCATTTACAAGTCCTTATCAAGTTAATTATCATAAACACAGATTAACAGCCAGACCAACAGGCCAAAAATATAAAACATATAAGACAATTATGCTAAATTAAGGTTCATTTTTAGATACATTAGCCATGCTGTATTATCATAATTTTTTCCTCTCTGTTTCCTATATCTGTTTTTTATTTTGCACTTAACTTGTATATTTTGTTTTTCATATAAGATAAACCATGTGATATTTAAGCTTATACTGTGTGTGACTTTCTTCCCTTAACATTGTGGTCTCAAGGTGCACCCATTTTCTTAGAAATGACTGAAATTTATTTTTTATGGCATAGTAATATTCCATTATATATAAATACCACATTTTCATTATAAATTCATTAATTGATAGATATATAGGCTTTTTCAAGATTTAGCTAATATGAATTATGCTTGTATAAACATGAGTAATGAATAGTTGAGTCAAGTTGAATTTCTACTTGTAGTTTTTTGAGGAATCTCTATATTGATTTCTATGTGTTTATACCAGTTTATACTCCCTGAACAATGAAGAAAGGTTCCTTTTTTGTGGTAGTGTCTCTGACATTTTTTATTTTTTGATTTATTGATGACAGCCATTTTTTCTGGAGTGAGATGGAATTTCAATATTGTTTTAATTTGCATTTGTTAAATGTCCAGCTAAGTAGAACATTTTTTTCATGTATTTATTGGCCATTTGTACTTCATCAGAGATATATCTGTGTATTTCATGTGTCCATTTTTGATTGGGTCTTTAAATATGGTGGCCCATGTTTTGAGCTCCGTATATAGTCTAGATATTAGTCCTTTGAGAAGTAGATTGTCTCTTTACTCTGTTGGTGTTTTCCTTTGCTGTGCAGAAGCTTTTTAAAATTTGATTTGATTGTACTTGTTGATTCTTGGTTTTATTTCTAGTTCAATTGAGATTCTATTCAGAAAGTATTTGCCTTTTCCTATCTCTTAAAGTGTCTTACCTAGTTTGTCTCCCAGCAGATGAAATAGTTTTGTTTTAATATTTATATGCTTAGTCCATTTTTATTTTAGTTTAGTGCATTCTGAGAAATATGGGTGTAGATTTAGTCTTTTACATATGGATAGCCAGCTTTATCAGCAGCATTTGTTAAAAAGACTATCTTTCTTCCAAGGAAAGGATTTGGCTCTTTGTCAAAGATAGGTAGCTAAGTGTGTTTGGAGTTATTTCTACATCCTGTATTCTATTCCTTTAATCTGTAAGTCTGTCTTAGTGACAGTGCTATGCTGTTATTCTCACTGCAGCCTTGTAGTGTAACTTGAATTCCAGGATTGTGATGCTCCCTGCCTCCCCTTGTTGCCCAGAATTGCCTTTGCTATTCTAGGTTTCTTCTGAGTCTATATGAATTTTAAATTGCTTTCACTAGTTGTGAAGAAAGCTATTGATATTTTGACTAATATTGCATTAAGTTCCTGTAACACTTTTGGAAGTATAATTATTTTGACTATATTGGCTCTGGCTATCCATGATCAGGAGACATATTTCTTTTTCTAATGTCTTCTCTGATCTCCTTTCATCACAGTACTGTAGTTTTCATTATACAGGTATTTCATACTTTTTGTTTAGGGTAATTTGTAAACATTTAATTTTTTCTTGATGCTCTTGTGGAAGGTGTTTTCCTAATTTCTCTCTCAGTGAGTTGGTTATTAGTACAAAGCAATGCTATTGATTTTTGAGTGTTGACTTTGTATCCTGCTATGCTACTACTGAATTTGATTATAAATTCTCAAAATATTTTGTTGGATTTTTTAAAGTCTTTTATGTAATGTCATGTCATCTTCAAATAATGGTGATTGAACTTCTTCTTTTACTTTTTACATTTCTTGTATTTTTTTATCTTGTCCAATGTTTTGAGAACAATGTTGAACAGGAGTGATGATAGCAGACAGAGAGACAATGTTTTTTTAAATTTTATTTAAAAGGAAAAAAAAAGAAAAATCAAAGCAAAACAAGACAAAACAGTGTAAGGGTACAAGTAATACAGGACTACAAAAAATAGTAAGAAATCACCAGTTAATAGATTACACATTGTCATCTTAGAAATAGTTGCTCAAGTCACAGGATCAAAACATACAAAGCGGACATTCAAACAGTGAGACTGCAAACAGTTGTGTTCAGTGATCCAACAAAAACTTCGTAATACGGTCATCTATCCTAACACACCTAAACACACTTGCAGTTGTATGCTTTAGAGCACTTTTTTTTCCTCTCTTATTTTTTTACAACAAAATTTACACATTTTGGGTTTTATTACTCCCATAGTTCTTATTACTTTTTTTGGAAGAAAATAAAACCAAATATGACAAAACAAAGCTGTAAGTCAAAACCAAGGATAGACACAGCACATGAAGTAAAAAAATAGTACAAAGTTATCAACAGTGGTTACCCTAATGCCACTTGCTTCCTTAAAAAGAATTGCCTATATCATTAGGTATAATAAAGTTGAAAAAAAACAATGCAGGACAAGACCAATAAAACCTAAACATTGTAAACATTACAGGACTTCAAAAGAAGATAATAGTCAAACCAGAATGGGCATCATAGTGAATCTTATGACCTTCAAAGTAGTTGCCTATACCCTCAAACTTGATACTATCAAACAGAGTGGAACAGAGTCTAATCAGTCAAAACAAGATAGTGGGAGTAATACAGGACTTCAAATCAAGTTAATAAGAAATAAAAAAGTCGCTATAATATATCCTGCTTTTTTATTTTCACCTTAATTAAAAATAAATAAATAAATAAATAAATAAATAAATAAATATTTTGAAATGAATAAGAGGGAGACTGAGATAAAAGAGGACATAGCAACATAATTATACAGGTCAAAGCATGACAATTTCAGGAACCTAGTGCTTCACCACCAAATAACCTGTCTTAATAGTAGTTACTATAGTGTCTTTTTCCTTGAAGTATTTGAATACAACTTTGCATACTATAGCATCAGACATATCAAGACAGTGTGAAACCATTCAAGTGGATGAAAGTATTACAGGGTATTTAGAACCAGCTAACAGAAAATAAACAATGGTTTCTATATTATCGCTTTGCCTATAAAACTTTTTGTTTATACTATCACATATAATAAAATCCAGTAAGATACAACATGATAAAACCAATGGAGACAGAAGAGCAACAGTTTGGTGGGGCTTCAAATCAAGATGATCAGCACTAGCCATTATGATGCCTTGTTTTCTTCAAAATAGCTGTTTATTTCATCACAGGCAATAATATCAAGCAGCCCAGAATAAAGCCATTCCAGTTAATGAGTGAAAGCTTTATAAGGCTTCAAGACCACATAATGGAGAATCATGATTACCACATACTTTTATATATTTGAATCCTTTCTTACACAAGGGAAATTATTCAGTATTCACACATGTCAGTTTGATTTATTTCACTTATAAGTATGGTCTCAAGCTGCGCCCATTTGTTTATAAATATCTCAATGTGATCTTTCTTTATAGCTGAATAGTACTCCATTGTATAAAAATAGCACAACTGTTTTATCCATTCCTCAGTTGCTGGACACTTGGGTTGTTTCCAAGATCTAGCGATTACAAATTGTGCGGCTATAAACATGGGTGCACATACATCACTGTGGTATGATGCTTTCAGTTCTTCTAGGAATATGCCTAGAAGTGGAATAGCTGGAACAAATGGGACTTCCAATCCCAGCTTTTTGAGAAATATCCAGAATGACCTCCACAAAGATTTTACCAGTCTACACTCCTACCAACAGTGCAGGACAGTTCCTTTTTCCCCACAGCCTCTCCAGCATTTGTTGTTGTTGGTTTTCTTGACCCTGGCCATTCTTTCAGGAGTGAGATGGAATCACAGTGTGGTTTTAATTTGCATTTGTCTAATGACTTACAATGATGAACATTTTTTCATGTATTCATTTGCCATTTGTGTTTCTTCATGTGAGAAGTGTGTATTCATCTCAGATGCCTATTTTTGGATTGGATGTTTGAATTATGGGGGTCTGAGTTTTTTAATTCTTTATATGTTTTAGACAAAAGTCCCTCGTCTGAGGGGGAGTTCACTAAGATTTTTTTCCAGTTTGTGGGTTATCATTTCACTATGCTAGAGATTTTTTTTGACATGCATAAACTTTTTAATTAGAGGTGGTCCCAGTTAATTTATTCTTGGAAGTATTTCCCATGCAGTTTGAGTCCTGTTCATAAATTCTTTACCTACCCTTATGTCTTCAAAGCTTTTACCCAATTTGTCTTTCAATAGATTTAGTGTTTTGTTTTAATATTCAGATCTTTGATCCATTTCGATTTTAAATTAGTACGTGGTGATAGACATGAGTCTAGTTTTAGTTTTGGGCAAATGTAGAGCCAGTTTTTCCAACACCATTTATTAAAGAGACTGTCATTCTTCCAGTGAACCTGTTTGGCTCTTTTATCAAAGATAAGGTGGCTGAATGTGTTTGTAGTTGTGGTTGTATCTTCTAAGCTATTCCATTGATCTTTGGCTTTGTTTTGATTGCAATACCACGTTGATTTTACTACAGTTGCTTTGTAGTATAATTTCAAGTCAGGGATTGTGATGCCTCCTGCCTTGCCTTTGTTGCTTAGAACTGTCTTTGCTCTTCTAGGTCTCTTCTCACTCCAGATGAATTTTAGGAGTGATTTCTCTAGATCTGTGAGGTATGTTGATGGTATTTTTATTGGGACTGCATTGAATCTGTATAAGAGTTTTGAGAGAATGGCCATTTTCACAATGATTACTCTTCCTATCCATGAACAAGGCATGTCTCTCCATTTTCTGAGATCATCTTCAGTTGCTTTTTTCAGTGCATTATAATTTTCCCTGTGTAGGTCTTTCACTCCTTTTGTAAGAGTAATTCCTAAATATTTCATTTTTTTGGTTGCCAGTGTGAAGGGTGTGGTTTCTCTTATTTCTCTCTCTGTGATTTTGTTGTTAGTGTATAGGAATGCTATTAATTTCTGCGTATTGATTTTGTCTCCAGCTACATTATTGAATTTATTTATTATATCTAAGAGTCTTTCAATGGAGTTTAAGGGGTATTCTATGTAGATAATAATTTAACGATGATAATTTAACTTCTTCTTTTCCTGTCTTTACCCCTTTTATTTCTCTCTATTGTCTAATTGTTCTGGCTAGTATTTCCAGTACTATATTAAACAGGAGTGGTGATGAAGACATCCTTGTCTTTGGCCAGATTTTAAAGTAAAGGCCTTCAATTTTTGGTCATTTAGTATGATACTGATTGTTGGTTTGTCATAGATGGCCTTTATTATATTGAGATAAAGACCATCTATTCCAATTTTCTGTAAAGTTCTTATCATGAATGAATGATGGACCTTATCAAAAGCTTTTTGTGCATCTATAGAAATGATCATGTGATTCTTATTTTTGGTTTTATTGATATGGTGGATTACATTTATTGATTTACCTATGTTGAACCATCCCTGCATTCCTGGGATGAATCCCACTTGCTCATGGTGTATAATCTTCTTGAGGATTTGCTGCATCCTATTTGCCAATATTTTATTGAGGATTTTTGCATCGGTGTTCATTAGGGAGATTGGTCTATAGTTCTCTTTTTTAGTTGGGTCTTTCTCAGGTTTTGGTACTAGAGTAATAGTTGCTTCCAGGAATGATTTACGAAGGATTAATTCCGTTTCAATTTCATTGAATAGCTTGAGGAGTGTCGGCGTTAGGTCTTCTTTGTATTTCTTGTAGAATTCTGCAGTGAATCCACCTGGGCCTGGGCTCTTCTTTGTGTGTAAGGACTTAATTACATTTTCAATTTCATTAATAGGGATTGGGTTATTCAGCAGTTTTACATCCTCTTGATCTAGCTTTGGTACTCCATATGTTTCTAGGAATCTGTCTATTTCTTCCATGTTATCAAACCTTTGAGAGTAGAGTTTTTCGAAATAGGTGTTGATGATCTTTTGTATTTCTATAGAGTCTGTAGTGATTTCACCTTTTTCATTTCTTATTTCATGAATTAGAGCTTTTTGTTCTCTTTTTAATAAGGTTTTCTAGGTGCTTATCAATTTTATTTATTCTTTCAAAGTACCAACTCTTTGATTCGTTGATTCTTTGGCTTGTTTTCTTAGTCTCTATTGCATTGATTTCTGCTCTGATTTTTATAATTTCCTCTCTTCTTTTGGCTTTGGCCGTGACTTGCTCTTCTTTTTGTAGCTCTTTGAGGTGTAGCATCAGGTTATTTATTTGTATTAATTCTGTTTTCCTGATGTAGGAACTCAGCACAATAAATTTTCCTCTGAGGATGGCTTTCATTGCATCCCACAGATTCCGGTATGTTGTATCTGTATTTTCATTTTCTTGTAGGTATTGTTTAATTTCTTCTTTAATTTCCCCTGTGACCCACGGATTACTCAAGAGTGTGTTATTCAGTTTCCATGTGTTTGTGGGATTTTTGCAATATCTTTTATCATTAATTTCTAATTTCAAAGCACTATGATCCGATAACATGCAAGGGATGCTTTCAACTCCTTTGCATTTATTTAAATATGTTCTATGAGCTAATATATGGTCTATTTTTGAGAATGACCCACGTTTTGCTGAGAAAAGTGTATATTCTGATGTTGTTGGGTGGAGCACTCTGTATATGTCTATCAAGTCCATTTGTTCTCAGGTGTGATTCAGTTCTGTTATTTCATTGCTGATTTTGTGTCTTGTTCATCTGTCCCTCGGTGTCAATGGTGTGTTACAATTGTGTTACTGATTATTTGATTTTTCATTTCTGTTAATACTTGTTTTATATAACTGAGTGCTCTGTAATTTGGTGCATATATATTTAAGATAGTTATCTCTTCCTCTTGGAGTTTTCCCCTAACTTGTATTTAGTAACCTTCTTTGTCTTTTTCTGATCATTGTTGGTTTAAAGTTCACATTGTCTGCAAACAGAATGGCTACTCCTGCTTCTTTTTTTTTTTTTTGGATTCCTTTTGCGTGAAGTGTTGTTTTCCTTCCTTTGACTTTCAGTGTGTTAGTTTCCTTCTGGGTTAGATGGGTTTCATGTAAACAGCATATGGTTGGATTTTGTTTCTTGATCCATTCTGCCAATCTGTTTCCTTTAATTGGTGCATTGACGCCATTTACATTAATGGTTATAACTGTTATATGTTGGTTTATTGTGGACATGTTATCACTCTGCTGTTGCATCTTTATCTTTCTGTTCTGTTTAATTATCTGCTTTGCCTAGTGTTTTTTTCCTTTGTGTATCTAAACTGTCTTTCAATGTTTTCTGCAGGGTTGGCTTGGTGTTCCTGAAGTTCTTCAGCTATTCTTTATCATGGAAGTATCTAATTCTGCCATCGATTTTGAATGATAGTTTTTCAGGGTACATCAGTCTAGATTGGAAATCATTTTGCTTAGGATCTGGAATACGTCACTCCATGCTCTTCTTGACTTTCCTTTGTAAGTGATCTGTCTTTTCTCTCTGACAGCTTTGAATAATCTATTCTTGTGTTGGATTTCTGGGATGGTGATTATTATATGTCTGGATGTAGTTTTATTTTGGTTACAACTATTTGGAGTTCTATGTACTTCAGTGAACCTGATGTTGGTTTCTCATCTCACTCTTGGGAAGTATTCAGCTATTCCTTTTCTAAATATCCTCTTGACCTCCTTTATGTTGTCCCCTTCTTTTTAATTAATCCCTATCAATCTTATGTTGGTTTTTCTTTGCGTCATCTTGCAGCTGTTGAATTATTTCCTGATTCTTTGTTATTTTTAAAAGATCTTTCCTTTCCTGTTCACTAGCTGCAATCCTGTCTTCAAGGTCTTAAATTCTATCTTCACTTTCATTGAGGCAGTTCTTACAGCTTTCAGTCGAGTTTTGGATTTCCTGTATATCTCTGTGCATCTGCTTTATGTATTTTATTTGTTTCTTATTGTTTTCATCTAGGGGTTCTATCTCTCTGTTTAGTTCCTCCAATTTTTAAACTGTGTTTTCTTTAGATATGTTCACCATCTCTTTCATTTCTTTTATCATTTCTTCTTTTACCTGGGAGATTATTTCGAGTTTGAATTCCTTTATATCTTCTCGGAGTTGCTTGTTTATTTCAGTAGCTATCATGTCCGATATTTGAGGCATATGGCATATATATTCTTCTATATGCATCACTCCTAGGGTTTCTTGAGATGGGTTCGTGGTTTGAGGTTGTAATTTGGTCTTTCATTTTGTCGTTTTCCTGTGTTTCTCTGTTTGAAGTTTTATTCGAAAGCTTCCTCAGGGTCTGTTGAAAATCCACTTCTATATTCGCAGCTCCTTGGACTCTGGCACCCAGTTCCCCCAGGCTGCTGGGTCTCTGGAACCCATGGTGCTCGCCTGCTTGCTTTGAACTCCGCAGTGCCAAACAAGCTGGGCTCCGGGAACAGTGAGCACATGCCTGTTTGCTTAGAACTCCACAGTTCTCCAGTGCAGCCAGAAAGGGGAGTTGAATGTAGGTGTCTCACACCTGCATAGCTTTTTCACCCCACCTGGGAGGCTCAAGGGTCCTGAACAAGCTGGGCTTGTGGGAGAGTGCACGGGGCACTTACCCCTGGATGCCAGGTCTCTGGAACTGGTGATGCCTACCTGCCAACTCAGAAATCCAGTCCTCCAGACACAGGGGGAGACACATGCAGGCGCTCCATACCCACCCAGCCATACCACTGCACACAGAAGACACAAGGGTTCCAAACAGGCTGGGATCTGGGGACAGTAGAGGGGCAATTTTAAACTTCTCTTTTATTTAGTATTATGTTGGCTGCTGGTTTGTCAGACATGGCTTTTATTAGATTAAGATAAAAACCTATTTCTGTTTTTCAAGGGTTTCTTTTTAAAATCATGAATGGATGTTGGATTTTGTCGAATGCTTTTTCTGCATCTGTTTAGATGATTATGTGATTTTTTTCCTTCCTTCTGTTTATGTTATGTGTTAAATTTACTGTTTTCCATATGTTGAAGTATCCCTCCATCATTGTAATGAATCCTCCTTGCTTATGATGTCTAATCATTTTGATGATTTGCAACATTCTGTTTTGTAGTATCTTATTGAGGATTTTTGCATCTGTATTCGTTAAAAAAGACTGACCTCTAGTTCTCTTTTATGTGATTGGGTTCTGTTTTGGTTTTGGAACCAAGGTCATGTTTGCTTCCATGAATGAATTTTGGAATACTGATTCCCTTTTAGTTTTATTGAAGAGTTTGAGAAATATTGGTATTAGATCTTTAAAGGTATATAAAGCCTAATGTATCCTTAATCAAAAGAACCTCTCCATGCCTCATTATACTCAAAACCTGTTAGATAAACAATAAATCACATATAAAGGTAAACCCAGTAGAATTACAACATAGTTCTCTCTAAGAACCTTAACGTCCAGCAGGGCTTGAAGTGTTTCAAGCCTTAAAAGATAACAACTTTCAACTCTGACTTATGTATCCTTCAAAACATTGCTCCAAAACTGATTGGTAAATGAGGCATTTCCATTACATCTGAATGAATTCATTACAAAAATCCACTAGCATTACAAAATTATCAAGGATATCCTAGAAAGACTGTGTGTGTGTGTGTGTGTGTGTGTGTGTGTGTGTGTGTGTGTGCATGCATGAGATATCTAGTAAATAATGCAATGGCAGGAACAAGTCAACACCTCAGCAATAACTCTCAGTGTGAATGGTCTCAATTTCCAATCAAAAGACATACTTGCGGAATGCATCATGAAATAAAACCAAGCATTATGCAGTTTACAAGAAATATACTTAATTAAAAAATAAATTCATGTATTGAAAATTAAAGAATGTAAAACAGTGCTCCATACAACAGAACATTCCTGCCCAAAAAAACAAGAGTGACTGTAGACAAATTGGATTTCAAATCAAAACTGGTCAGAAAAGACAGAAAAGATTATTCAAGGAACAGTCCAACAGAAAATGATAACAATTATAAGTATATATGCACCAAATACTGGCACACTCAACTTTGTAAAGCAAATACAAATGGACATGAAAAATCAGATAAATAGCAATATAAGTGTAATTAGGGGACTTGTCATAAGACAAGAGATCAACTAGACAAAAAAATCATCAAAGAAATATCAAAGTTGAACCAAACTTTCAAATAAATGAAATTAGTAGATATCTACAGAGTATTCCATTCAACAACACCAGAATACATATTCTTCTCATATGTGCATGGGAGTTTCTTCAATTGATCACATTCTAGCCCATAAAGCATGCTTAAGTAAATTCAAAAGAATTGAAATTAATCCATTCATATTATCAGACCACAGTTAGTGAAACTAGAAATCAATCCCAAAAGAAACCACACAAACTCTACAAACATAAAAATTAAACAATTTCATTTTGAATAATCCACGTGTCACCCAAAGAAAATTAAACAAGAAATTAGAGAGTTCCTACATTCATGTGATAATGCCAGTACAATATACAGAAACCTATGGGACACAATAAAAGCAATTCAAGGAGGGAAATTTATTACTAATTAATGTCTACCAATTAAATGTTACCAATTAAAAAAACCAAGTGCAGGACAAACGAAGCACAGGACATGATAGCACATGCTTATAGTCTCAGCACTCAGGAGCCTGAGGCAGGAGGATCTCCCTGAGTTCAAGGCCAACCTAGGCTACATAGTGAGTTTAAGACTAGCCTGAATTATAGAGCAAGACCCTGTTTTAAAAAGCAGAAAAGAGCAAACAAAGCAAGGTCAAGTAAATAAGCTAATGATGCACCCCAAGGCCCTAAAAAAAAAAAAAAAAAAAAACAAGAAAAACCCAAATCCAAAGCTAATATAAATAAGGAAATGATAAAGATCAGAAAAAATTTGATGAAATTGAGACAAAAATACCAATGAGTGAATTAGAGTTGTTTCCTTGAAAGAATAAACAAAATAGACAAGTCTTTAGCTAATCTGACTACAATATGAAAATAAAAGACCTAAATCTGTATAATTAGAAATGAAAAGGATGGGGCCAGGGATTTAGCTCAATGACCTAAGTGCCTGTCTGACAAGTGCAGGGTCATGAGTTTGATCCCTGGTACCAAAAAAAAAGTTTATACTGGCAAAAATGAAAAGGTGAAATTACAATGGATTCTATTTTGAGAACATGTTATCTCATAAAATGGAAAATTCAAAATTCAGAGAAAGTGAATAAATTCCTAGATATATGTTAAATACCAAAGTTAAACTAAATTACTAGTATCATGAATGTTGTACTTTGGAGCCATTATTAATTAAAAGAAAAATTACTTGAACAGAAGCAATGTAATACTTTAACGTCCAACAGTTCAACTGAGAAGGTTTTTGTGTGACTAACAGGTAGGTAGCCTATGCAAAGCGTTGGACAAAGTGATGATTTATATTGTGGATGGAAAGAATATGATAATTCTTGATTCCACTCAGAGTGCTGTGCAGTTTAAAACTTATGATATGATTGTTTTTGGACTCCCTACTTAGTATTTTGGACAATGGTTGGACATGTGTAACCAAAACCATGTAAAGAAAAAGGGCAGGTTGCACAGAACTACTATATATAAAAAGAGAGGAAGAGAGCAAGCAGGGAAGTAAAAGAAAGGATCTTCCACAACGTAAGAGAAACAGAAAGTCAGAATTATAGTACTGATGTAAAAAGATTGAGTTAGGGAAATGGAAACCACATGGTGGGAGTAGAAGGGAGATTGAAGAGAAAATGTTATTTACAAACAACAAGGAACCATAGTTAGGGCTTTAAGAATCTGACTCAGCCACATGAGACAATATGTATTAAAACATTTGTACTTTTTTCTTCTGTATACCACAGGAAAGTTTTTCTCTATTCACAGGTAATAAATAAATTTACTCATTTTCTTCCTTTAGTATAGTCATGATTTCAGAATGTTACCTTTCAAAATTTTTTATTAAGATAAATGTTTGCATTATCAAAGTTTTATCTTTAAATCATTAATCCATTTGGAGCTGATTTTGGTGCATCCTACAGAATGCCAAGCCAATTTCATCATTTCCAAAGGGCTCCTGTCCTAGTCACTTTTTTGTTGCTGAGGCACAGTAATGAAAACCCACAAATTAAAGGAGGAAATTTTATTTTGGCTCACAGTAGAGGCATCATTCCATAGTCAGCTAGCTCCAATGCAACTCAGCATGGCAGAAAAGCATGGTAGAAGAAAAGGCACTCAAGTTGTGGCAGCTGCAAAGCAAGAGAGACACGTCAAGGGAGGAACAGGCAAGGGACATAGACCCTTCCAGGCTATGCCTGCAATGACCTTCTTCCTTCTACCAGGCCGCACCATCACATTTAGCTATAAACACATTAGTGGCTAATCCACTGATGAGTATTTCTCATCAGTGACTATCTACTGATGAGTATTTTTTCCTCAATGATTCAGTCATCTCCCTAAATACCCACCTTTGAATGCATGAAGTTTTGGAGGGATATCAAGATATACACCAGAATAGCTATCCAGTTGTCCCTATGCTAATTTTTAAAAATCCCAGCTTGGGTGAAGTGCTTGCCCTGTATGCGCAAGTCCCTGGATTCAAAACACAGTACCTCCAAAATATTTTAAATGTAAAGAGCTCAGCTTTGTAAAGCAGGTATGAGATGTTCTTTCTATCATATGCTAAATTTCTACAAATATTTCTATATTATATTCGTGGTCTAGTCAATTAAATTTGCATGTACTGTTGAGAACAAGTTGCATATTTTAAAATTATTGTACCATTACAAATGTTTCAAGATATAGGAATATTTATCGTTCTTCATTGCTTTTAGTGTTTTTCAGGCTTTTGCCTAGTTATTCTTGTCTATTTTCTAATTTAAATTTACACATAGCCTGCCTAGTTCTAGACGGAAGATATTGGCATTTTTTGGATCTCATTTAATTTGTAAAACATAATTAAAAATTTTAATGGCTGCTTGATATTTTTTTCATACCGATGCCTGCTACTTTATTTAGCCATTATTCTATTTTTAGATATTTAAATTGTAGTAATTTATTGTTCCATTAAGTCTTTTATTTCTTCTCCTTTTTTCTAATTGATCCTTTCTCAGTCTAATCACATAAGTTGAGTAGGAGCTGTGAAACATAGAACTTATCATATCCTGGTAGTTGGTTCAATGGCTGGATTTATGAATTAGGACATGCCTGTCAGATTCTCCCTCTGACATAATATGAATTGGGAATTTCATAGAGTGCAGAAGTGTGAAGTTGTGAGGTCCATGTTTTAAGTAAGGATGGCTTCATTTCATGAGGACACAGCAGAAAAGAAGCTGATACCTACAGAATTTTCAGGTGACATACTTCAGTTATCATAATGATAACCCAGTATTACAACAACTGCTCTTCAAATGTCTGTCTTAAGACAATTATCCAATAGTCTATTTTCATAAAGCTTTGATTTTATACTTAAATGTCAAGAGATTTGCTTCATTGTATTTTTATGTGTATTTAGTACTCAAAATTTTATAGATTTTTAGGGAAGGATATACACCTGATCCATCCCCTTGTCACTTCCATGTGTACTAATTTATTTAGTAGCCAGATGCATTTCTTATAAACACTAGTTTTTCCTCAAACACTTGGTACATTGAAGTGCTCAATAAAAGTTTGTTGAATAAAGAAATAAATGTATGAATATATGAATTAATTTAGAATGAATAAAGTATAGAATTGATCGATGAACTAAATTTTTTAAAGTAGAAATTTCCTGAGAACCAGAGAATTACAGGAATCCAATTTATTAGTGCAACAATCCATTTGTATCTCTTTTGAGCAGGCTTTCTCCACTTCAGCAATGATGACACTTTGAGCCAGATAATTCATTGATGTAGGAGATGTCTTGTGCATTGGAAGATGTTTAGCAGCAGCCCTGGTGTCGACACTCTAGTTTGCAGTAGAACTTGCCCTAGATTGTGACAATCAAAAATATTTCTAGATATTCATGTTTCCTGTCGATGGGGAGCAAAACAACCCAAGCTGAGAATCACTTTTAAGATCTTTTAGTTCCCCATTTCCTCTCTTCTCTCCAGCTACATGTTTAATAATGTGTAAATCATTTTTAAATGTCTCTGTGTTCCTCCAGAGGCAGAGTGGACACTGCCTGATCTCTCAATTGTGTAATAGGCGTTTGCCATTTCTGTCTTTGCTTGAGGAACCTTCTATTTACAATAGATATCACTTGTCTGTCATCAGCATTTTCAGGGTGAATCAAGCTGTCAGAATTTGTTACATTGAAGGTGCTGTTGCCAACTTCAGTGCCAAAGAACAACAAAAAATGCTTTCTGACTTTCCTGATAAGTAGTTCTGTTTGACAGAGTTAATTCAATCAAGTAGACACTGAGGCATTTCATTAATAAATGATAAACTTAGCTGTCATTTTTGAGCTAACTTCCTCAACTACAGAAGCTAACTCTGCAACTAGAAAAGTTCAGTTTGCTGCTTAAGTGATGGGACCATCGTTATTTGGATCTCATGAAAGAAGTTGATGGCTAAGATAATGGTTAGATAGTTACCTATTGTATTAGTTTTCACTGAGTACTACATTACTATACTCCTCAAACTTAGCAGTTTTAAACAATAAGCATATGTTAATCTCAGTTTCTTAAAGGTAAGAATTTAGGAGCAGTTTCTCCAATAGATTATGATTTAGAGTCTCATAAAGTTGCAATTAGGATGTCACCTAAAGCTATAGTCGGAGACTGAATCTAAACTGGGGACCATGGTCACTCTCCTAGCTGTTGGCAGATTGGGTTACTAGGTGTCTTAGTTACATTTTACTTGTTGCTGAGACAAAATACCTGAAGCCCAAGTTTGGAAAGGAAAGGTTTATTTCTTATAGTTTTTGGAGGTTTCAGTCCACACTCAGTTGGCTCCAGGCAGGCATGGCTGGGCCGCAGTTCATGGTGGCTGCAAAGAGCAAGCAGGAACCAGCAAAGAATAAGACATACCTTCTTCCTGCCATTACATTACATCCTGGCTCCACCCCTATGTGGGTGTAGCACTGACACCATCAATTCAAGCACTAGACAATGAACAATCATTAATGCACAATGCAAACTCATAAGGCCTGGGGGCCACAGACATAAACCATGACATTCCACCCCTGACCCCCAGGACTCATGTACATCCTTTATAGAAAAGACATTTAGTCCACCTCCAAGAGTTGCCAATGTCCTAAGTTTCAGCATTGCTGAACAGTCCAAGTCCCAAGTCTCCTCCAAGATCTATGGCAGACTCTTAACTATAACCCCCTGTACAAACGAAACAAGGTTAAACATTTCTGAAATGCAAAGGCACAAGATAAACATTACCATTCCAAAAGTTACAAACAGGGGAATATAAAGCATTGGAAACAAAGCAAGTCCAACATGCAGCAGGATGAACATTAAGTCCTAGAATTCCATGCTCAGCATCTGAAGCAATCTGGTTACAAGCTTCAAAAGGCTTGGGTGATTCCACCCCCATGGCACTTCCAGGGATATCAGCTCCCACAGCTTCTCTCTTAAATCCTTTCTGCTCACTTTTTTCAGCTTTCCTTTCCTCCAGCTGTTCCTGGCTTTTCCAAACTTCTGGAGTCTCCCCTGCACCTTTGGCTTCACCTTTACATCTTCACAAATTGCCCTCTCAGGGGCACACTGCTTGGCCTCCCAAGCCCTTTGCAATCGAGGTGGAAGCCATCTTACCCTCAGAATTCATGCATTTTCCTTGCACCTAAAATCAGCACCTTGTGGATGCCGCCAAAGTTTGTTGCTAGGTGGAGCAGTAGCCAGACTTTTCTCTCTCTTGGCTGTAGGGGTCAGTTGCCTGGATCTCAGGGCTCTGCTTACCTGATTGTGAGGAAAAGCTTCTTGATGTTGCCACCATTCTGGAACCTCATGTGGCCTCTGTTGCCATTCTGGAACCTCATGTGGTCTGTCGCCATTCTGGAACCTAGTGCTCTGCAGATGTCTCCTCTTGGCAAATTCTTTTACCTTTGCAGTGAGGCTGCAAAGGGTGGGGACCCCCTTCTTGGGATGCCCCAGGGCCATCTTTCTTATCTCTCTGTTTCTCCTCAGCAGTCACAATCTCAACTCTGTCTTTAAAATCCACAGCTTTCCTGGCATTTTCCTTCTGGCCAAACTCACAGTATTGCAAATTATCCTGCTGGGCTCTTTGCACTTGATTTGCAACATAAAGCTGGCTAAAGGCCCCCAACAATAGCCATGCCAAAGCCTCAATATTCGATTGCTTTTTAATTTCTTTTTCAAGATTAATCAGTCCATTTCCCTTTGTCTCTGTCCCAGGTAAAGTCTCTGGGCATGAGCAAAATGCAGACAAACTTTCTGCCAAGCCATAACACACATCATGGGGAGTCCAACAACCAATGCAGTCCTTCTTCCCAGTGGAAACCTCCCAAGCCTGGTCTTTACTATCAGGTTTTCTATCAGCCTTCTGGTCTCCTGAGTTCTGACCAGAATGTCCTCTACAGAACAGCCTAAGCTGCTCCAGCTCTATGCATCCAGGTGACATGTCTGAACCTTTCCAAACTCTGCCCACAAGCCATTTCCAAAGCCTCTCGAGAAACATGGTCGGGTATAGTCACAGCAAACGGCCCCACTCCTCGGTACCAAATTCTGTCTTAGTTACTTTTTACTCTTTGCTGAGACAAAATACCTGAAGCCCAAGTTGGGAAAGGAAAGGTTTATTTCTTACAGTTTTTGGAGGTTTCAGTCCACACTCAGTTGGCTCCAAGGCAGGCGGGCATGGCTGGGCCACAGTTCATGGTGGCTGCAAACAGCAAGCAGGAACCAACAAAAAACAAGACACACCTTCTTCCTGCCATTACATTACATCCTGGCTCCACCCCTATGTGGGTGTAGCACTGACACCATCAATTCAAGCACTAGACAATGAACTATCACAAATGCACAATGCAAACTCATAAGGCCTGGGGGCCACAGACATAAACCATGACACTAGGTTTCAGAAAACACACACAAAACCAAAACTCAAAATTCCCAGCTGTATTTGAATTTCAGATAAACAATGAATAAACTTGTAATTCATCCCATGCAGTATTTTGGACATACGTATACTAAATTGTTTTTTCATTGTTTATCTGAAATTGAAATTGGGTTGGCATTCTTTTGCTTAAATCTAGATACCTAATTGGCAGTAGACCCCAGAACACCTTGTTGCATGGCTCTCTCCAAAGGATTATTGTAAAGTCCTTATAGCATGGTGGCCAGCTTCCCTGAGAACTAGGAAAACTAGGTGGAAACTGCATTACTTTTTATGATCTTATTGCAGAAGTTATATTTCACTACTCTTGCTGTATTCTATTGGTCACATACAACAACCCTGATAGAGCATGACAGGATTAAACAAGAGTATGAATATTGGTTGCCACCTAGGATGCTGTGTCCCATACCTGTGTTGTAGATATTTAGAATTTCTGAGAAAATCATCCTCCATTTCCAAATATTATCCTTCTGTACAAGACCAAATTTTAAGATAACTGCTGATGAGTTATGCCTTTACTGTCCTCTTGTATGTAAGTAGAACCAGGGACTTTCTTCTAGCCAGTAGAATATGATAATGGTGATGAAATATTACTATCTTGATTGTTCTATGTTATATAAGGAAAGTGATGAAGTGTCATTTTTGTAATCCTTTGTATTATGTAGGAGTCCCTCTTTGGTGACTAGCACAAGAAACTCTTCCTTCTTGGCCTTGAGGATACTGCCACATTGAGAGGCCTGGAACAGTCCTGCAATAAAGAATGTAGACAAACTCTAGTAGCATAGAATTTCCTTCAGCTGACAGGCATCCAGGAAGCAGTGATTTAAGTCTTACAGTGGCAAAGAACTGAATGTGACAAACATATCCATGTCAGCTTGAGAGAGAACCTTGAGCCTACTGTAAGGAATACAGCCCTGGCTGCACCTTGATTGCAGCCCTAGTAGGTCCTGAAACAGAGAACCCAATTGATCTGTACCTGTCTGTGCTTGTGACACACAAAAACTCTAACAGAATAAGTTGATGTTGCTTTAAGATGCTAAATTTGTAGTAATTTTATGCAGTAATAGATAACTAGTTTGCTTCCCTATCTTTCCTTTTTGGGGAGGAGGGGTGCCAGGAATCAAACTCAGGACCTTGCACTTCTCAGGAAGGAGCTGTGCCACTGAGCTATATCCCTTGCTGTCCTACCTTTTGCATTGCAAAATATTTGGAATAATATTCTACCTTTGGAAGAATATTATTAAGTTGTCTTCCTTTCACATGCCCACTACTGAACTTTATACTCTTTGATGATATGCCTGAAAAGATATATTAAAGTCACTTTGCCAAACTTGTTTCAACAAGTAGCTGTAATTATATGCAGAGTATTGTTATCATAGGAACACAACAGGTGACTTTGAGCACACAGCATGATAAGCTAAAATAGTCTAAGAATTCAGGAAAGAGCTAGGAGAACAAGAACTAGCTAGATGAAAGTGTGATGGGGAGTATGAAGGCAGATTTTTTAAAAATTTAAACAATTACGGTATGACATAATATATAATATATAAAAATCCAATGCATGTAGGTTGACAAATTTTCACAAAACAAACCCTCATACAAATATATTCACATAAGAAACAGAGTATTAGCTATTAAGTGCCTCCTAATACCTGTCTTGTGTCACATTCCAAATAGTAACCCATCTTCTGTCTCTTTAAGGGTGATGATATGATTTCTAACACCACAGTTTGTACACTTCATACACTGTATGTAGAAACTATATCTTTGCATTTTTTATACTTGAAATAATAAAGTATATGCTGTTTTGTTTTGGTTTTCCCTTCCCAATGCTGTTAGTTAAGATTCATTCCTGTTGTTGCACGTAGCTATAATTGCTTTTTCTACTTAATATTCCCTTTTCAGAAGATATCACACTTGTTCATATTACTGTGGATGATCTGGGTCATTTCACATTTGAGAATCTGTATTACATACTGTGGTATTATGAATATCCTTGTGCCTAATTTTGTTGAACAACTGTATATTTGGAGTAGATCATTAAGAGTAGAATTGGGTCATCAGTAAAAGGCATTGGATTTCTGAAATCAGAAAGGATCTAACAATGACCTACCTTTCCAAGCTCAATTTAGACCATTCTCTGAAGTCCAAGTGTTTGTAACAGATAGAATGTTAGGGTAGTGCTTAATTCTTCACTGTCTTGAAAGATACATTAGCATTAGACTTCATCCTAGAAAATCAGTAAAGGGTTAAAATGAAATGAAAGGTCAAATTTTTCAAAAATATGTCTTCTTGGTTATATTTTAGAGAGAGAATTGAAAAGAAGCAAACCTGCCACAGGGAGACAAGTTGACTATTATTAAAATAGCTGTAAACCACAAAAATTTTTGAACTTTTCAGAGTTTATTGAGTCCAGTGTTGGTGAAGAAAGTTATGATTTATGAAGAAAGTTAGCTTGCATTTAATCATTATCTCATCAAGGATTGGGGGATTTAACTGCCATTCTTCACAGAACTGATTGGAGACATAGTTTGCTTCATTGGCTGGCATACACACGTGGTAATTTTGCCTTCTATTACCACTGTACCACTGTACCACTGTACCACTTGTTAATAAAATGAGTGAAGCATGTGGGCCACTGTCTAAATGGGGTATTTTGGTTTGCTCCTGTTAGGCACATGTGGTCAACACATCCTCATCCATCCACTGAGACAGTTCCAAGTCCAGTGCCCTCTGCCAGTATTCTTTCTAGGCTTTCCTCTATTGACCCCCTGCTTCCTAACTGTTTCATCATGATCTCTTTATTCATTTCCACTCAGGCTTAATCATTATCCCTAAACCATGTATACTTGCATAGTGTCATTTTCTTCCTTCTGATTATAGAAAACTAGGTCTCTATTTAAGGACAATTGTCCATTGTTAGCCATGGGGGATTAGTGCCAGGAACCCGTTTCGACCAATATCCATAGATTCTCAAGTCCTTTCTATAAAATAACATGGTCTATGAACATATTCCTCTATACTGCAGTCATTTCTGGATGACTTAAAATACTTAACACAATGTAAATGCTATGTAAATATTTGTTATGGGAATTGTTTATAATGTTGTTTAGGGAATATTGACAAGAGAAGAAAGTTTGCATATGTTCAATGCAGACATAACTTTTTTTGATATTTTTGATCAGTGATTGGATCTGCAGTTGTGGAACCCATAGGTATGGAGTTAATTGTATATGCTTGCTCCTTGCAGCAAGTATTGTGCTTATAATCTATTTCTTATGTTTTTCTATGAATCCTCTATCCTTCACTCATTTTTTCCAGTCTGTCACAATCTTGTTATTTATCTGTGTTTTTATCCAGTAAACCCCAACTATTCTGGTAAACTCTGCCATACCCAGCATTTCCTTTCCATGGCTACTATTGCTGAACTTCTTTCCACTCTGAAGGCTGATGCAGGAGGATTACTACAAGTTCGAGACCAACCTAGGCTACAGAGTGAATCCAACATCAACCTGAATTGCATGGTGAAACCCTATCTGAAAAAGATTTTTAAAAAGAAAGAAAGAAATGTGTCTCATGTCAGCTTTTTTTTTCTCCACATTCAAACCTTCATCAACTCTATAATCATTTGCAATTTAATGCAGTGTCACCATTCTCCCTTCTCCAATTTATTTTATCCAATGTTGTCTTTAAATATTAACATCTGATGTTAATCTGAAGAGCCTTTTAAGATTATCTCTATGAAAATAAAATCCATTTTCTCCTTAATAAGGCCAGACCTACTTTATGTAATATTATTATTATTTTATTATTGGCATTGTTATTATTTTGGGTTTTGGAGACAAGGTCTCTGTGTAGTTTAGTCTTGCCTTGAACTCACTATGCACTGCACACTGACCTTGAACTCAGCAGTTCTCCTGCCTCTGCCTCCCAAGTGCTGGGATGTACCACCATGCCCGAATTAAGTGTTTTAATTAACCTCTTTAAAATTTAAAATTCAGTAACTTTTGTTATATTTACAATGTTGTGTAACCACCACTATTTTGTTTCAAAATATTTTCAACATTCTGAAGGCAAACCTCATACTCAATAAGAGTCACTCTTCATTCCTTAGAGAGGAATTGAAAACTGTACATTCTGTCTCTATGGATTTACTTATTCTGGATACCTTTTATGTGTAGAATATTATATGTGACCTTTCATGTCTGGCTTCTTTCAATTAACATAATATTTTCAAGGTTCATTCATGTTGTAGCTTGTATCAGTATTTGCCTCCTTTTCCTGGATAGTTTAGTAACATTCAGTTGCATGATGTGATCAAAATACATGGTTAATTTTTACATTTTTAAACATTTTGTTCTGTATTTGCTTTATACTTTTAAAGTTCTTATTAGTACATATTTGTAGTATGTAATGATTACATTCACCATGGGGAGTTGCTGCACGTATATGACACATTTAGTTATTACTTATCCCTTCCCTTTCCACTATCTCTTAGTCTCTTTCCCATTTGCTAAAGATCTAGTTCCTTATTTCCTACTATCTGTATTTTATTTTACTTTTTCCTTTTATTTTGGGTTTCTCATAAAGAGAAACTATGCAATGTTTTCGCTTATGTGTCTGACTTATTTCACTTCACATTTTGGTCTCAAGTTTCATCCATTTTTCTACAAATGTACTGTTTAAATTTAAACATTTACTGCAATAAAAGACATGGCACCATTAATCTTCAATATACTCTCCCTCACACTGAACAGACATCATTCTTGCCACTTTCCAAAGTGGTTCTAGGAGTCCTTTGTCATGAGCATCATTATGAGATGCGATCAAAAATTCAGTGAATGCTGCTCCTAAGTGTGATCGAACAGAAGGCAGACTCATAAAATGTTAGAGTATGCTCACTTTATACAGACTTCTGGGAGAATATGGCAGATAGATCACAGCAGCTATGGAGGCTCTCTGAGTTAGCCAGCTTAGAATCCAGGAAAGGTGCGGTGTGAGGAGTCCTAAGCAAGGAGAGATATACCCTGCCAACCCAGGAATGAACTAAGTTGAGAGAAACCAACTGGAAATGCAATCCTGGTGCTATAACCAGAACAGATAAAATCTCAGCACCGAAGCTGGAACCTGTGCATCTGGAAGCCACGATTTGAATTTCCTGCTGCCGCTGCTGCATCTGAATCAGCACAGCAGGGACAGAGAGGCGAAACCTCTGAGAGCAGAAATCAGCAAACAGAGATGAGAGCGGGACTGATGGGGAGCCCTGCATCGACCTGCAGTGATGAGAGGAACGGGGACCCTTCCATATACTAGGAGGCTCCAACAAAGGACATTCTGGGACCTAGCAGACTAGCCAGAACAGGACGCTGCACTGACTTTAGTTGCAAGTGGTATTAGTGGAGAGCACTTGGCCTGGGTGATGATGCGGACTAAGACCCAGTAGGATAGCCCAAACTAGGTCCCAGCGCCTGGCGGTGCACCCTTCACTTCACCCAGTGAAGCCTTCAGTAGATTGACTGACCTGAACGGGCAGGTGCCGCAGAGGCTGCCCAGGTCTGTGTCTCCCTAGTACACTGCAGTGGGCAGGAACACCTGGCCAGTGCAATTCAAACAAACTGTAACTGACAAAGAAAGAAACTGGACCTCCTATATATGCTTGTATGGAAGGAACAAAAAGTATGGGAAGAGGGAGCAACAAGAAAGGGTCCTCGGCGCCCAATCCTGAGAACGCTGATCCAGGAAAGGTAAATGCAAGGAGAATGAGGACAGAAAACATGCAATGTCAGACATGGCATCAATAGACATAAAGCGATATCTCCGGAGCCTCATAGATGAGTTCAAAAGTGAAGTATTTAATGACCTAAAGCAAGATATAAGTAGGATAGTTAGAGAAATGCTAAACACCACCCAAAAAAAAAAAAAAAACAGATCGAGGAATGGAAGAACAGAAAAAAAAAAGGGGAGAATTGTTTGATGGAGAAAGTAGAGAAAACATGGAATACGTGAAGCAAGTTCAAAGAGATTTCCAGGAAACGAAAAATTCTATTGAAAGCTGGCATAACAGCTTGAAAGAAACTAAGGACAGATTATCTGAACTGGAGGACAGATTTGTAATGTGGGAGCATGAAATGAAAACTTAAAAATCACAAGAAAACAAACAGCAATAATATAAAGGCTTGAAGATGATAAGAGGATCTATAACTTAAGAATTAAGAACATAAAAGAAGAAGTAGGGACACAAACAAATGAACTACAAAGGCTATTCACAGAAATAATCCAGAGAATTTCTATAATTTAGGAAAAGGTAAAGATACTCAGATGTATGAGGCATACAGGACCCCAGCCATCTACAACCCAAACAGAGCTATACCCAGGCATATAATAATCAAAATTCCAGAAATCCAATATAAGAACAGAATATTAAAAGCCGTCAGAGACAAGAAACCGATCACTTACAAGGGAACACCCATCCAAATTACAGAAGACTTCTTGGCACAAAACATCAAATCATGAAGAGTGTGGGGGGAAATAATTCAAGCATTGAAAGATAATAACCTCCAGCCACGATTGATATATCCTGCACAATTGTCCCTAGAAATTGATGGAAAAACAAGGTACTTCCAGGATAAAGAGGAACTAGGGGAATTTGCAACCACCAATTCAACTCTACAGAGAATACTGCAGGACATTTTAAAACAAGAAAAATACCAAGATTCCAGAAACAGTGGCAGAGAGGCCACAATGCATGGAGCAGAAAGCAAAATGCAGAAGACAAACTGACCACTAATGACAGAAAAAGAGCTCAACAGAAATGAGGCAGAGATGGTTGGATGGTAAGAATAGCTGTTTTGCAGGAAATAAGACATCATAATAGCTAGTGCTGATTTAATATCATCTTGTTTCGAAGTACCAACAAGCTTTTGTTCTTCTGTCTCTATTGACCTTAACATGTTGTATCTTATTGGATTTTATTATATGTGATAATATAAACAAAAACTTTTATAGACAAGGAGATTACACAGAAACCATTGTTCATTTTCTGTTAGTTGGTTCTAAATACCCTGTAATACTGTCATTCTCTTGAATGATTTTACATTGTCTTGATATGTTTGATGCTACAGTATACTAAGTTATACTCAAAGATTTCAAGGAAAGAGACACTATGGTAACTACTTTTATGTGGGGATATCTGGTGGTGAAACACTATTTTGCTTGAATGGTTATGTTTTGACCTGTGCTGTTTTGTTGTTTTGTCCTCTTATCTCAATCTCCTTTTTATATTATTTACTTTTTTATTTTTATCTTCTTAATTAAGGGAAAAATTTTAAAAAGCAGGATATTTTATAGTAAACCACTTTGATTTCCTATTAACTTTACTTGAAACCCTGTATTGCTCTCACCATCTTGTTTTGACTGATTTTCCTCTATTCTGTTTTGCTTGATAGTATCATGTTCGAGAGTATAGGCCACAACTCTGAAAACAATAAGGTTCATTATGATGCCCATTCTGGTTTGACTATTGTCTTCTTTTGAAGTCCTGTAATGTCTCCAATGTTTTGGTTTTATTCTTTTTGTTCTTTACTGTTTTGTTCAATTTTATTATAACTGATGATATAGGCAAATCTTTTGAAGATAGCAATAAGCATTATGGTAACCAATGTTGTTCACCTTGTATTTTGTTTTTACAGTATGTATTATGTCCCTCCTTTTGATTTGACTGACTCTGTTTCGTTATGTCACATTTGGTTTTTTTCTCTTCAAAAAAGTAATAAGAACTGTGGGAGTAATAATTCCCAAAATGTGTAATTGTCATTGTACAAAAGACAGGAAAAGAAAGTGCTCTAAAGGATATAACTGCATGTATATTTAAGTGTATAAGATAGATAACCATATTACTGAGTTTTGTTGGATCATTGAACAGAATTGTTTGTAGTCTCACTGTTTGAATGTCCAGTTTATATGCTTTAATTTTGTGACTTGAACTATTTCTAAGATGACAATATGTAACCTATTAACTAGTGATTTCCTATTATTTTTTCTGAAGTTCTATATAACTTGTACCCTTTTTCTGTTTTGTTTTTTTTTTTAAATTTTTCTCCTTAAATTAAAAAAAAAAAAAAAAACTACACACCAGACCTGGCACTCTGCAACTTCTGCTTCTTTCCCAAAGTCAAAATGACCATTAAAGATAAAAGTTTTGAATACATTCAAGATGTTGAGGCAACCATGACAGGGCAACTAAAGGAACTTAGGAAATAGAGCTTCCAAAACTGCTTCAAAAAGTAGCAAGAACAATGGGAAAGGTGTGTTCTGTTTTCTTGATTATGGCCACCCTTGCATATGTGAAGTGGTAACTCCTTGTGATTTTAACTTGCATGTCTCTAATGATAAATGTTGTTGAACATCATGACATGTGCTTGTTGACTATTTGAATATCTCTTTTGGAGAAGTATCTTTATAAGCAGTTTGCTCATTCTTTAACTGGGTTGTTTTTATATTTTTTTGAGTTGTAAAATTTCTTTATATATTCTGGATATGGACCCTTATCTGATAAATGATTTGCAAGCATTTTCTCCATTCCTCTCTAATCTAAGTTGTCTTTTCACTTTTTTGGACCCCTTTTATATATGTTTGCAGCACATAATAGTTACATTCACTGTAGAAGATTGGTACAAGTACATGAAACATTTCAATTCCTTTCTTTTCCCTTCTCCCTTCACCCCCTCTTTAATTTTTCCAGCATTAGACTCATTTATTTATAAGACCTTATTAACTGTCATGCATACAGATTGAAAATCAGACAAAGAGACCAAAGAGCATATAAAACATGTAATACCGTCAAACTAAGTCAAATACACTTTTGGATACATTGTTTACACTGGATTATACTACCTTTTTTTCCATTTTTTTCTCATTGTCATATATTTTGTAACAAATATAGATAGATGCAGATGCAGATACAGATACAAATGCAGATATAGAGTTTTCCATGTAAGAAAAAAACATTTGGTATGTAAGGTTATGTGTCTAATTTATTTCACTTAAAATTATGGCCTTACATGCATCTGTTTACCTACAAATGACTGAAGTTTATCCTTTTTATGGTAGAATAGTACTTCATTATGCATAAATACCATCTTTTTTAATGCATTTATCCTTTAATGGCCATATAGGCTGTTTCCAAGATTAGCTATTATGAATTGTGCTATTATAAAAATGGGTATGTGTTGGGGACCACTACCCAGCAGCTCTGAGCAGGATTTAAATTTTTCTAATTGGCTTTCTATGTTTATCTGTGAGTCTGTCCTATGCCTCAGCCCCTTGCCTTGGGAAGGGAGCTGTTTCATGGTAAGGGAATCTCTATGAATCACTGGTCCTGGCTGAGGCCTACAGTCCCTGTGAGGCCAGAGATACATCAAAGAACAAGCTGAAGGCCATAGCTGAAGACACATTGGCTCCAACACTAATTAAGTAAATAGAGACTGCAGCTACAGGCATCTCACTCCTGGAGTCTCAGTCCTACGTAAATGTAATCTTGGAGATAAGATGGTTCTCCTAATTTGGCTTAACCTACTACTGGGCGGGGGGGGGGGTCTTTGAAGTGACCCCAGAGGTCCTGCTCATTTCCTGTGTTTTCCTTAGTTTCCCTGCCTTTTGTCTTAGCCCTAATAAAAGTGGGCTAATCTAGAGAATGCTTTGTCTTAGCCCTGTAGTCAACCAAAGGGTTTTGACCCTCCTGGAGCCCTAAAAATCATACAATTTGTCTCTTTTTATTTAACCCCCACTGTACACTCATTTGGAAGGAAGATCGGGAATCTAGGTCAGGACCTGATAGGTATGCATACATCATGGTAGCATGTTGTCTTTAACTCTTTTGAGAAGATATCTAGAAGAGGAATAGCTGTATCAAATGAAATTTCTAGTATTAGCTTTTGGACAAATCTCCATAATGATTTCCATAGTGGTTGTATCAGTTTACAGTCCCACAAACAATGGAGAAGTGTTTCTTTTCCTCTAAAACCTTGCCAGCCTTTGTTATTATTATTTTTTTGAGACTGCAAACAGCTGTGTTGCCAGCCTTTGTTATTGATTGATTTCTTGATGGTAGCGATTCTTTTCAGAGTGAGAAGGAGTCTTAGGTTTGTTTTAATTTGCATTTCTTAAATGACTAGTGATGTTGAACAAAATGTATTTGTTGGCCATTTATATTTATTCATCTGAGAAGAGTCTCTTTATTTCAGATGCTCATTTTAAATTAGGTCTTTAAATTTTGGGGTTCTAATTGTTTTAAATTGTTAATATATTCTAGATATTAGACCTTTGAGAAATAGCTAGTAAATATTTTTCCTCATTTTTTCAGTTGTCTCTTCATTCTGTTAGTTGTTTCCTTTGATTTGCAGAAGCTTTTATATTTGATGTGATCTCATTTTTTGGTTTTCAGCATTCTGTGCCACTAGGCTTTATTCATAAAGTCTTTGTATATACCTGTGTCTTAGTTTTATAAGTAAAACTTGCAAACTTATAAGCTTTTTCTCCCAGTAAGTTATGTTTCTCTTTTAATGTTTAGATCTTTGATCCATTTTGATTTTAGTTAAGTAAAATGTGAGAGAGATGAATCTAGGTTCAGTCCTTTGCATGTGGATAGCCAGTTTTCCCAACATAAATTTGTTAAATGGGCCATCTTTACTGCAGTGAAGGGATGTGGCCCATTTGTAAAAATAACTTAGCTGAGGGTGCCTGGAATTGTTTCTGTATCTTCTGTTCTGTTGCGCTGAATCACAATGTTAGTTGTTTGTTTTTTCAAATCTATTTTATTTTAAAGAAAAAAAATAAAATTTCAAAACACAATAATTAGGGGATGAGAGTAGTATACAGTTTCAGACACTGGTGGAACAATAAGATGTTTGCACATGCATGTCTGATTTTTTTTACCAGTACATATTTTTATTACTGTAGCTTTCTAGTATAACTTGAAGTCCAGGATTGTGGTACCGCTTGATTTACCTTTATTGCCAGAATTGCTTTTGGTATTTTAGGTTTCTTCTGATTCTATATAAATTTTACAATTGCTCTCTCTGGTTCTATAAGGAATCTTATCAGTATTGTAATAAATCTATATAATAATTTTGGAAGTAAGGCCATTTTTACTATCTTGGTTTTACCTATCAAAGAACATGGGGGTATTTTTTTCCATTTCTGATATCCTCTTCAATCACCTTTTTCAGAGTACTATAGTTTTTTTTTAAATTTTATTTAAAAGGAAAAAGAGAAAAACACAAAACAAAACAAAGCGGTGTGAGAGTACAAGTAATACAGAGCTACGAAAAAAAGAAAAACCAGTAAGAGATCACCAGTTAATAGATCACATATTATCATCCTAGAGACAGTTGCTCAAATCACAGTATCAAAGCATACAACGTGGACATTCAAACAGTGAGACTGCAAACAGTTGTGTTCAATGATCCAACCAAAAACATTAATATGGTCAGCTATTTAACACCCCTAAACACACTTGCTGTTGTATCCTTTAGAGCTCTTTTTTACAACAAAATTTACACATTTTGAGTTTTATTACTCCTTAGTTTTATTACTTTTTTGGGGGTGATAGAATAAAAGAGTACTATAGTTTTTGTTGTAGAGATATTTTTACCTCCTTGGTTAGGTTAATTCCTAAGAATTTCATTTTTCTTGATGCTACTATAAATGGTATTATTTCCCTAATTTGCCTCGAAATGGGTTTGTTTTGAAGTACAGGACCACTATGGATTTTTTTCATTTACTTATTATTAAGTTGATGGATACGTTTTAGATATACATAAAGATCATATTAAGTATAAGAAATTTGTGCCTGTACATGTGATTCCTCCTTTTTTCCCAGTCCCCTATCTGCTCTTCAGCCCATCTTCCTCGTTCTATTTCCAAAGTTTGGTTCTATTTTACCCTATACTTATCTTTTTCTTTTCTTTTTTTATTTAAATTTTATTTAAAAGGAAAAAGAGAAAAAATAAAACAAAACAAAGCAGTGTAAGGGTACAAGTAATACAGAACTACAAAAAAAAAAAAAAGGACAGTAAGAAATCACCAGTTAATACATTACACATTATCATCTTAGAGATAGTTGCTCAAGTCACATTATCAAAGCATACAAAGTGCACATTCAAACAGTGAGACTGTAAACAGTTGTGTTCAGTGGTTCAACCAAAAACATTAATATAGTCATCTATTTAACACGCCTAATAACACACTTGCAGTTGTATCCTTTAGAGCACTTTTTTCCCTCTCTTTTTTACAACACAGTTTACACATTTTGGGTTTTATTACTCCTTAGTTCTTATTAATTTTTTTTTGCAGGAGAATAAAGTCAAATATGGCAAAACAAAGCTGTCAGTCAAAACCAAGGATAGACATAGCACATGATGTAAAAACAGAGTACAAGGTTATCAACAATTGTTACCATAATGCCTCTTGCTTCCTTAAAAAGAATGGTCTATCTCATTAGGTATTATAAAATTGAACAAAACAGTAGCGAACAAGACCAATAAAACCTAAACCTTGTAAACATTACAGGATTTCCAAAGAAGATAATAGTCAAACCAGAATTGGCATCATAGTAAATCTTATTGCCTTCAAAGTAGTTGCCTATACCCTTAAACTTGATACTATCATACAGAACAAAACAGAGTCTAATCAGTCAAAACAAGATACTTACATTAGGGAAACTATTCATTATTCACACATGCGAGATTGATTTATTTCACTTATGAGTATGGTCTCAAGCTGCACCCATTTTTTGATAAATATTTCAATGTGATCCTTCTTTGTAGCTGAGTAATACTCCATTGTATAGAAATACCACAACTTTTTTATCCATTCCTCAGTTGATGGACACTTGGGTTGTTTCCAAGACCTGGCAATTACAAATTGTGGTGCTATAAACATAGGTGCACATATATCACTGTGGTATGATGCTTTCAGTTCTTATGGGAATATGCCTAGATGTGGAGTAGCTGGAACAAATGGGACTTCCAATCCCTGCTTTTTGAGAAATGTCCAGACTGACCTCCACAAAGGTTGTACCAGTCTACACTCCCACCAACAGTGTAGGAGAATTCCTTTTCCCCACAGCCTCTCCAGCATTTGTTGTTGTTGGTTTTCTTGACCCTGGCTATTCTTTCAGGAGTGAGATGGAATCTCACTCTGGTTTTAATTTGCATTTCTCTAATGGCCAATGATGATGAACATTTTTTCATGTATTTATTTGCCATTTGTATTTCTTCCTCTGAGAAGTGCGTATTCATTTCAGATGCCCATTTTTGGATTGGATCTTTGAATTTTGGAGGTCTGAGTTTTTTTAATTCTTTATATGTTTTAGACAAAAGTCCCTCGTCTGAGGGGGAGTTCACTATGATCTTTTCCCAATTTGTGGGTTTTCTTTTCACTGTGCTGGAGATTTTTTTTTTGACTTACAGAAACTTTTTAATAAGAGGTGGTCCCAGTTATTGATTCTGGGAAGTATTTCCCATGCAGTTTGAGTACTGTTCATGAATTCTCTACCTACCCTTATGTTTTCAAGGTTTCTACCTAATTTGTCTTCCAATAGACTTAGTGTTTCTGTTTTAATATTCAGATCTTTAATCCATTTAGATTTTAATTTAGTACATGGTGATAGGCTTGGGTTGAGTTTTAGTTTTCGGCAAATGTAGAGCCAGTTTTTCCAACACCATTTATTAAAAAGACTGTCGTTTTTCCAGTGACCCTGCTTGGCTCCTTTATCGAAGATAAGGTGGTTGAGTATGTTTGTAGTTGTGGTTGTATCTTCTAATCTATTCCATTGATCCTCTGCTCTGTTTTGATTCCAGTACCATGTTGATCTTACTATAGTTGCTTTGTAGTATAACTTCAAGTCAGGGATTGTGATGCCTCCTGTCTTGCCTTTGTTGCTTAGAATTGTCTTTGCTATTCTAGGTCTCTTCTAGTTACAGATGAATTTTAGGAGTGATTTCTCTAGATTTATAAGGTATGTTTTGGTATTTTTATTGGGATTACATTGAATCTGTATAACAGTTTTGGGAGAATGGCCATTTTTACAATGTTTGTTCTTCCTATCCATGAGCAAGGGATGTCTTTCCATTTTCTGAGATCATTTTCAATTTCTTTTTTCTATGTATTATAATTTTCCCTGTATAGGTCTTTCACTACTTTCGTAAGAGTAATTCCTAAATATTTCATTTTTTTGCTTGCTAATGTGAAGAGTGTGGTTTCTCTTATTTCCCTCTCTGTGATTTTGTTGTTTTTGTATAGGAATGCTATTGATTTCTGAGTACTGATTTTGTATCCACTACAGTACTGAATTTATTTATTATATCTAAGAGTCTTTCAATGCTTTTGGAAGGAGAGCACAAAATGACAGTATCTGAGAGCAATGCTTTTAGCAAGATATTCCTGACCCAGTTAAAGAATCTCATTTCAGGCAAAAACTCATCCTTCCAATTTCCTTGGCAGTTCTGTGGTACATTTTTGTGAATTCATTACACATTTTAAAACTTTTCTAATATAAAAATTATGTATATAGATGTAAGTTTTAGGCGTAACCAGTTGTCACACATCTTTTTGTTTTTGTGATTTTCATTCTAGGAAGAATGAAGGAGGTTCTAAAAACTAGGCTGTTAAAATATCCCCTTTTAAATGTGTGAAGAAATGTAACTGGTTTATATAAAAAAGAATGTGGAATGTATAAAATGGTGATTTTAGGATAAAAAGGTATATTATCAATGGAGAGCAGAATATGAAGGTTTAATATACCTTAAAATGTAACGAACACATAGAATAAACCTTGTGACTGTTGAGGTTGTAATTTATTGCAGGTTGAAACCTTCTTGCTTCTTGATGGATTTCTGAGGAATTATAGGCTAGTCTCTCAACCTCAGTATGTTCACCATCCATAGACTCTGTAACATGTTTTTAGTGCCTATGTCCACTTGTCCATCTCCATTGTTCATTTGTAAATTCAGCCAAAACTGTGTTTCACAGTTCTTCCCATACTCAGTTTCTCTACATCAGTGCCTATATTAGTTTGCTAGGGCTATTGCAATAAAGTACTATAAACTAAGTGAATTATTCAACAAAAATTTATTGTCTCACAGTTGTGGAGACTAGAAGTTGAAGACCAAGATGTTAGCAGACTTTACTGTCTTATGAAGATACTAGGGAAGGGTCAGTTTCTGGTCTGTCCCTGGTTTATGTTAGTCCCTTGGCTTATGGTGATGTTACCCCAATATTTACATGATACTTTCCTCTTTTTATAAGAATACCAGGCATATTGGATTAGGTCCCACCTAAATGATCAAATTTTAAGTGATCATCTTTGTGAAGAGCCTATCTTCAATGAATTTACATTCTGAGGGACTAAGATTAAGATTTTTAATATATGAAATTTGAGGGGGAAAAGTTGAACGTATAACAAATTTGCATTTTGATTTTTGTCTCATTGGCTTCTACAAGCTAAAATTGTCAAACTAGTTAGGTTTAGAAGGTGAGGTTGTGGATATCTTTGTGGATGATCTTCACTCAGTAAGGAATGAAACCCAATGGGACAATGTGGTAGCCTCTTCTCCTTTGATTGGGCAGTTCTGAGAAGTCTTTCCTCAGAAGTGCTGATGTGACTGGGTCCTAATTATTAACAACCATCTACTCCATTAACCACTTTCATACTGACTTTCTCCAGTTGCACTGTCCTTTTCTCTTAGTACAATTTCTTGGGACTCCTATTCGAAAAAATTGCCAGCACTCTGCAGGGATTATTATCTCCTTGTTACTTATTGTAGTTTTGAAACAATCTAAAGCCTGTTTCTGTTACGTTTTATAGAAAAATTATGTGATCTTGAGAGAGTTGCATCCCTTAAGTTATGCACAGTAGTAGTGCCCATGATCAGGCTCTTAAATATGAAAGACATTTTTCTTTTCTGCATACATTTACCTTGTTTTGGTACTATGATCATAGTATATCTATAAAAATATCTTTATTACTGAGAATACCTTCAAGCACCTACTGTCATTTTGCCAGGTGAGAAAACTGAAAATCAGAGAGTATAGTTGATAATACCAAAAGTTATAAATTAAAGATAGGGTTAGAATCTGGATTGTTGTATGTCTAAATTAGCATTTTCACACTATACATTTAATTCGTATTGCCAGGAATATTTTTTGTTAATAAATGTCATTCCTTTCAGAGGGTGTTTTATAAGCTTTTAAGGTAATGGAATATACATTAAGGCAAGAGATAATTCCTACTTATATTTGTGAAAAATAGTGTTATGCCTCTAACAGAATGGATGTTAAATAGATTCAGTGTTAGCTACATAATGACGGGAATTTTTGGCTGGTATATTTGCTAGTAGGTTCCAAGAACTAGACTAGTGCCTGGAATGTATTAGGCATTCAATGAACATTTGTTGAGTGAACAAATTAGTGCATATATGATTATCAGGCAAGAAATGTTTCTGTTTCTTTTGCTTTCTAGTAGAGCTATCTAAAATTCATTAATATGTTAAAATATATTTTAGACTATTTACATATATCTATGATCTCATTAAATCCTTATAATATCCCTATAAGGTAAGGTAACTAAAGCTTAAAGAAATTATTAATTATCATAATAAAACAAAGCTAATAATTGGCCCAACCACGTCTTCACTATGTTGTCTCTGTTCAGCATAACATAGACAATTTTAAGGTCAGTGTTATAGAAAACAAGAGCATGAAGAGATCTGATCATCATTTGCAGTCATCTGGCAAATACCATAAAATAGAAGGTGAAGGACTCAGAGTCCAAGCTATTTCCAAAAAGTATGATGACTCATTATAAAACTAGAAAGAAGATCTTTATAGTTCCCTGTTATTATAAGGCTGATGGGGGTAAATTTTATTAAACTGATATTACTTTAATTATTATAATTCCTTATGTTACAATGAATGTAAACAAAGTGCTTTGCACAATAGCCAACACTAAATGTAGTTACTTGAAATATTGCCACTACTACTGCCATAGCCATCATATTGAAGAAAAATCATTTGTTAGTCAGGCATGGTGGTACAAGCCTGTGATCCCAGAAATTGGGGAGGCTAACGCAGGAAAATTGAAAGCCCTGAAAGAGAGATTTTTGTTAATGACATGATATTGTTATTTTTTGGGAAAAGATGTTTTTTCTGGGGCTGCATACGCAGCACAGGTGAAATTTGAGAAGATGATTTGTATTCCTTCTTACGTGATTTAAGGTCACACCATTGCCTACAGCTGTGCTGTCCAATATAGTAGCCATCAACCACTTGTGGCTGTTGAACAATTCAAACATGGCTAGTGCAAATGAAAGACTGGATTTTAAATTTTATTTAATCTACATGTATTTAAATGGAAATTTAAGTTGCCACATGTGTGGCCAGCACTGTGTTTTGTCATGCTGAGGCTAGGACTTTGCAACTTCTGCCAGATGATGTCCTGTGAGGCTTTGCCAATAGGGCACAGTAGAGGGAGACATCAACTTTGGAAGGAGAAGAAAGGACATCTTCTGTCTACCTCTGTTCATGTCAGTCATTTTCATTGCAGCAGTAGTCCTTTTACTCTGAGTATGGCATTCTTGTGAAAGTTATATTTTATTTTAACCACACCTCTCTCAACCTCTGTTTCTATTAGTTTTTCATTGGGTCTCAGTTTTATAATATTTTTTATTTTAAAGAAGTTAAAACCAAGGAAAATACAACAATAAAACCAATCAAAATACACTAGTATAAGTGATACAAGACTTCAAAATCTTAGGAAATCAGCAATAGTTACCATAGTGCTGTTTGTTGACATCAAAACAGCTGCAGATACCTTCAGACACTATAAAAATTGAACAGAACAGAATAGAGTAGAAACAATAAAAACAAAACAGTGAATGCAATAATGGACTTCAAAATAAACTAATAGTAAATCCAAAATGGCTACCATAATATGTTTTGCTATCTTTTTTTAAATTTTATTTTGAAAGTAGTAAAAATGCAACAGCACAAGACAGAACAAAGCCAATCAAGACAATGCAGTGAAATTGGTACTATCCCAGTAGGATACTATGGTATATCTCATTATTTCACAATAGTTGTCCAGTCAATTAGGTATAGCAAAATCAAACCAAAAATAGAACATTATAAAACCAATTGAGAATACTGAATAGAGCAAAAGAAACAACAAAACAGTGAAAACAACCTATGCCTTCAAACAGAAGATAGAAGGAAATCCCCCATATTTGCCATAGTGCATATGGTCATCCTCCCAAGAGATGCTGAGACAGCTATCCCCAGTAGCTATGGGGGGAGGGGGGCAGGCGGGGGAAGGGTGTTTTATTTTCAGCCCGCGTAGCAGTAGGTTCACAGGTAATGGTTCTCCTTCAGGCCCATGCTGCAGGAGCTTACCAAGAGGCGGGTGAATAAGCTGCCTGAGTCCCACCATGGCCATATCTTGGGAGTTCTGTTTCTGTTCCTGGCCCGCTGCAGGCGCTTACCAAGAGGGTGGGTAAATAATCTGTCTTGCTATCTTTTAAATAGCTGGTCATGCCATTAGATTTAACATAATCAAACAAAACAAAAGAGAATAAAACCCAACCCAACCAAACAATGAAAATGATATGATTTTCAGGCGGGGGATCACCTCCAGTTTTGTCATATTATAGTTCCTTTTTTTCTTTAAATATAGGGCTTCTAATTACTAATAATATTTTTGTCTTATAGTTTGATTATATCCTATTTGGGGGTATTTATTTATTCATTTCTTTATTTTTGTGCTGCAGGCCAAATCCAGGGTGTTGCCCATAGTAAGTAAGTACACTAATACTGGTGTATAGCTACAGACTATACCCCTATTGTTTCAGTTCCTCAGTTAAAGTCTAATCGGAAGCATTTATTAATTTTTTGTCTGGTATTTGTACAGGGTTTATTAAAAACTTTAAAATTAATGAGTTGTTTTTTATCTTTATAGATTTAGGTTTCTTCCTTTTTCTCATTTAATAAAAACTAATTGTATATATTGAAATACAATGTGATTTTTAAAAATTACATTTTTATTTTTCTTTATTTTAAAAAGCAAAACAGGAGAAAAGGATAGAAATGATACAGAATTTCAGAAAAAATGTAGGGAATTGACACAAGTTTTAGTTTTTTGAGAATCTCTATATTGATTTCTGTAGTGGTTGTACCAGTTTATAATCCTACCAACAACAGAGAAGAGTTCCTTTTTCCCCACAGCCTCATCAACATTTACTATTGGTTGATTTCTTGATGACAGTTATTCTTTCTGGACTGAAATAGAATCTCAGTGTTGCTTTAATTTGCATTTCTAGTATATTCAATGATGTTGAACTTTTTTCATATATTTATTTGCTATTTGTACCTCATTTAAAAGTGTGTATTCATTTCAGATACCCTTTTCTTGGATTGGGTGTTTGAATTTTGGGAGGAGGTTCTGATGTTTTTTGAATTTGTTATATATTTTAGTTATTTGTCCTTTGTCTGAGGAGTAACTGGTGAAAAATTTTCCCCCTTTGTGGGTTGTTTTGTTACTTCTTTGGTAGTTCCTTTTCCTGTGCAAATGTTTTTTAAGTTGATGTGATCTTAATTGTTTGGTCCTTGTAATATTTCCTGTGCAATCAGGGCTTTATGAAGTCTTTGTCTACACCCGTGTCTTTGAGTTTTACCCTGTTTATCTTCTAGCAGACTGTGTTTCTCTTTTAATATTTATATCTTTGATCCATTTTGATTTTAGTTTATGGCATGGTGAGAGATATGGATCTGGGTTTAATCTTTGACATGTGGAAAACCAATTTTTCCAGCACTGTTTATCAAAAAGGCTATATTTCTTCCAGTGAAGGTGTTTGATTCTTTTGCCAAAGATCAGGTAGCTGAGTGTGCTTGAGGTTGTTTCTACATCTTTTGTTCTCTTCCACTGATGGACGAGTATTTTTTTTCCAATATGATGTTGTTTTTTTATCATAATAAATTTGTAATCTAACTTCAAATCAGGGATGGTGATGTCATCTGCCTTGTTCATGTTGCCAATATTTCTTGTTTAGTATTCTAGGTTTCTTCTGTTTTTATACGAATTTTAGGATTTTTTCTCTAGTTCTAAAACATGTTATTGATATTGTATTAAATATAACTGTATTCCAGTTTTGGAATCATGTCTATTTTTTCTGTCTTGGTTTTGCCTATCCAAGAACAGGAGATATCTTTCTGTTTTCAGATGGCTTCTTCAATCTCGATTTTCACAATACTGTAGTTTTCAGAACATAGGTCTTTCACTTCCTTTGTTATTGATTCCTAAGAATTTCATTTTTCTTGATGGTGTTCTGAAAGGTGTTGTTTCCCTGATTTCTTTCTCAGTGAGTTCATTATTCACATACAGGAATGCTATTGATTTTTGAGTGTGGAGTTTGTATTGTTGTATGCTCCTGAATTTGGTTATTATTTCAAGCAGTCTTTTAGTAGCGTTTAGTAGGTCTTCCATGTAGAGTAACATGTCATCCACAAATAATAATACTTTAACTTCTTCCTTTCCTATCCATATTTCTTTTATTTTTTTCTCTTGTCTAATTGCTCTAGCTAATATTTCTAGAACAGTATTGAATATTAGTGATGATAATAGGCATCCTTTCTTGTTTCTGTTTTGGAGTAAATGCTTTTAGTTTCACTATTTATTACGATTCTTGCTGTTGATCTGTCATAGGTGGCTTTTATCAGATTGAGATTAAGACTTTCTATTCTAATTTTTTGTATGGGTTTTTATCATGAATTGGTACTGGAGTTTGTCAAATACTTTTTCTGCATCTATTGAGATGATCACATGCTTTTTTTCTAGATCTACTAATGTGATGTATTACATTTATTGATTCACATATATTGAACCATTTCTGCATCCCTGGAATGAAACATACTGAAGTATGCTGTATAATCTTATCGAGTACTGACCTAGATCTCCAATCTCCCAAATGAGTGTCTGGCAAAGGCTTGAGTAAAATGAGACAACTGGTAGGATTTTAGGGCTCCAGTAGTGTCAAAACCCTTTAGCTGAGCTGGAGACTCCAAGGGCTAAGACAAGGACTTCTCTGGACTGCCCATTTTTATTAGGGCCAACAAAAAATGGCAGAGAAACTGAGGAAAGCACTGGTAATGAGCAGCACCTTGGGAGTCACTTCAAGGACATCTCCAAGTATTGAATGAAGTCAATTCAGTAGAACTGCCTTATCCTGAAGACGTGGTAGAAGTGAGACAGTAGGAGTAATTCCTACAGATGCAGTCTCTATCTGCTTAATTGATGTTCAAGTCAAATGTCCACAGCTGTGGCCTTATCTTGCCCCTCTGAGGTATCTCTGGCCTTACAGGAAACTACAGGCCTCAGCCAGGACCAGTGATTCATAGAGGTTCACTTACTATGAATCAGCTCCTGTTGCCAGGCAAGGGGCCTAGGCCTAGGACAGAGTCACAGATAAACAGAAAGCCAATTAGTTAATTTTAAATCCTGCTCAGAACCGCTTTGTAGTGGTTTCCAACATAATCTTTTGGATGATTTTGTCCATTCTGTTTTCCAATATCTTATTGAGGATTTTTGCATCTGTGTTCATTAAAGAGACTGATCCATGTCTCTCTTTTTTAGTTGGGTCTGTCCCTGGTTTTGGTATCAATGTAATGCTTGCTTCCAAGAATGAACTTGGGAGTATTATTTACCTTTTAATTTCATTTAAGAGTCTGAAGAATACTGGCATTAGATCTCTAAATTTCTCATAGAATTCAGTGACTCCATCAAGACCTGAGTTTTTCTTTGTTAGTTTTTTTACTACTTCTGAATTTCATTGACTGATATTGGGATATTTAGAATTTTATATATCTTTTTTATTCAGCTTTGGTAGTTCATATGTATCTAAAAATCAGTCCATTTCTTTTGACTTTCCCATCCTGTTATAGTACAGTTTCCCAAAGTAGATACTAATCATCTTCTGGATTTCTGTGGCATACATTGTGATTTCTCCTTTTTCATTCCTAATTGTGTGGATCTGGGTCTTTTATTTCCTGGTTTTGGTAAGATTGGCTAAGTTTTTGTCTCTTTTATTTAATCTTTCAGAGACCCCACTATTTGATTCATTAATTCTTTGTATTTTTTTAGTCTCACATAAAATTCTGCTCTGAGTTTTATATTTTTCTTTCTTGTATGAGATTTGAGTTTATCTTGATCTTATTTTTCTAGAACTTTGAGGTTCAACATTAGGTTGTTTGCTTAAGATTTCTTTTTTTTATGATATGGGAATTCACCACTATAAATTTCCCTCCTTGGATTACTTCATTGTTTTCTATAAGTTCTGGTATGTCATATTGGCATTATTTTTAATTATAGAAACTGTCTAATTACTTCTTTAAATTCATCTGTGACCCATTGAGTATTCAAGAGGTTATCATTTAATTTCTATGTTCATGTAAGTTTTGTGGTTTCTTTTGACATTCATTTCTAATATTACACTATGATTGGTAATATGCAAGAGATAATTTCAATTCCTTTACTTTCCTTAAGCATGTTCTGTGACCTAGTATGGTGTTCTCTTTTGAAAAAAGTCCCTTGTGTGGCTGAGTAGAATGTTAAATGTGTGTGTGTTTTTTTTTTTTTTTTTTTTTTGGTGGAACCCTCTGTAGATGTATATTAAGCCTTTTTTTTCAAAGGTTTGATTCACCTCTGATTTTGTTGTTGTTATTGATGAATTTTGTCTAATTGATTTTTCTATTTGTTACAGTGCTATGTTCAGAGCTCCATTAAAATTGTATTATTATTTATCTAATTTTCATGTCCATTAATATTTGTTTTATGTAGTTGGGTGCTATAGTATTTGGTGCATATATATTTACGATTGTTATCTCTTCATCTTGGAATGTTCCTTTACCAAGTATGTAATGACTTGTTTGTCTCTTTTTATCAGTCTTGGCATAAAATCTTCTTTGTCTATAATTACAATAGGAACTCCTGCTTTTGTGTGGATTCCTGTTTTCCATTCTTTGACTTTGAGTCTTTGAATTTCTTTTTGAGTTAAATGTGTTTTTGTGTGTGTGTGTGTGAAGCATATTGTTGGATCTTTTTTCTTGATCTGTTCTGCCAGTCTTTCTTTTCTTTGGTGAATTGAGACTGTTTCCATTGATGGTTATAACTGATAGCTATACTTATCCTTGTCATTATATATTTTCTTGTTGTTGATTTCCTTTGTTTCTTTTCTATTTGTTTTCTATGCCTGGCAGATTCAATCTATTGGGATTCTTGTCATTGTTGTCTTTTTCTAGGGTGTCTTTTAGAACCTTATGGAGTGTTGGTTTGGAGATCATAAATTTCTTAAGTGTTCTTTATCATGGAGGTATCTTTTTTCTTTATAAATTTCAAAAAATAATTTTGCAGCATGCATCAATCTGGGTTAGAGATTATTTTCTCTTAGGGATTGCGATACTTCAAGCTTTCATGTTGAGAAATCTGCTGATTCCGATGGGTTTCTCTTTATAGGTGATTTCTTTCTTTTCTCTTAACAATGCTTACTATTTATTTCTTGTGTTAAATTTCTGAAGTCTTGACTTTTATAAGTCTTGCTTTTTCCTTTTTTGATCATGGCTATTTGGAGTTCTGTATGCCTCACTATTTGTTTGCTGAATTCTTTTTCCATACTTGGAAAGTATTCTATTACTTGCATGAACAATTTTTTTTCAGCCTTTGTGCTATCTTCTTATTTTTCATTGAGTTCAATTAATCTTACATTGGTCTTTTTTGTTTTGTTTTTTCATCACTTGTAGGTGTTGGGTTGATTTTTTTGTGGTCCCTTGCTAATTTGAAGAAATCCTTCATATGATGATCACCAACCACAATCCTAATTTCTAGATCTCATATTTTGTCTTCATATTGGTTGATTCTGATGCAAATATTTTCAGTAAAATTTTTAATCTCCTGGATTTCTTGTTAAGTATAGGTACAAGATTTGTAGTTGTATAACCAAATTTAAGCTAAATGAGAAAGTTATATACAGTAAATAGTGAATCAGTAGAGCAATATCCTCTTTCACTGTAGAGCAGTATTCAGCTATAGTAATTAACTATCTAAAGATTCATAAGGGTAAATTGCATGAGTATGAAAGCATGAATAAAAAAGAGAAAATAAGTGGACTGTAAAAAATGAAACAATGGAAGATGTGAAGAATATGGTAAGACTGATGTAATAGGTCCTGTTAAGGAGTAAGAGAAATTAGTGGTATTAAATAACAATAACAAAGAAGACCACCTGTGAAAAGGACAAATAATAGTTAACAGAGATTAAACTAGAGGAAAAGAAAATAAGAAAAAATACTAGAGAAACAAGTTCAAAGAGAGAAAGTGAGAAAGAAGGAAGGGAGACAATGGTTAAAAAATGTTCCATTAAAACTAATGAAACAAAGTAATGAACAGAGTAATGGCATGAAAATGATTGTAAAACTCTAATCTCTACCAAAAAATAGCTTAAAACAAAGTACCAATAGAGGAGCAAGAAAACAAACAAGGGGGGGGGCTAAATGAATGGGAAAGAACAAAAACATGAGAAAAATGTTCTTATGTATTTTTAGAACAGTGTTTTTTTCAAGAGTCAATCATGTTTAATCTTACAAGTCACATTCCTCTTTGCCCCTCTATGTAATTTGTGAGTTTGTATGGAAGTTACTCAGTTCATGGTCACCTCTCTTCATGATTCCCTGTTTGTGGCAGCTGTTCAAACTGGATGAACAGTTCAGGGAAGGTGTGGTTCTGAGGCTCCTCTCATTCTTGCTGGTTGAGGACCAATGTGGGTTACTCAGTGCATATTCTGTTGTCCTTGGGACCAGTTTTTCACAGCATATGGGGGCTCAGGAGTTCCAGAGATGGTGACATCTGCCAAAGACTAATGTGAGGAGATTCCCTCAGGCCCATGGAGATCATAGGAGGCTGGGTAGGATGCCCTCTTGGGCATCTAGAGTACCAGGTAAAACAAGCAGAACCTTAACTTTTGCTGCTTAACCAGTCATAGAACTGGTCTATTGTATTAGGCAGAAACTCTGCACATGATGTTGGCAGAATTCAGGGTGGAGATTCCCATGTTTCCAGATGGAGGCAGTGTACCTAGTGCTGAATGGATACTACTTATAGTCCAGATATACAAAATGACAATTCACAGGAGATTGGAATATGCTGTATAAACTCAGGTTGCCTAAAAATGATGCTAGATATCAAGAGTCTGAAAGAACTAGGATTGAATCAGGACAATGAGAGCTGAGTGTAGGCTCAAGTGATTCTGGGTGTCAGGAATGGACCCAAATGAGACCAATATTAGCTCTGTGTGCTGGATTAATATTTGAGAAGGTGTGGGATAAATTTAAGGCTCCCAGTGATGACCCAGCTATTCCCTGGAGTTCACACTTGAAGATTCCTGACACAGGCCATAATTTCTTGTTCATCCTCTCAGAATCTGAGGCAAGCAACCCCTATCCCTGATCACTCATACTAGTGTATGCTACAGTGAAAATGCTGCAAGGTTGTGGCCTCATCAGTGTTTAGAGAGGGAAAAGTGAGACAAAAATCCCATATATTCCAAGTCCATCCTCTGTGCTTGCTGCTTGGGACTATTTTGGTACTTCTCCAAATGACTGTTCTTGTAATGGGTGAGGATACCAGTCTTGCAAGCTAGTCCTGCCAGACGATTTCCTATCTTTTAAACTCCTATGTTTGTGTTTTATTTTATCTAGAAGTCTCCTCTTTCAAATTGATTTTTTTTGTATAGATATATGTCCTCTTCTTTCAATTACCCGTGTTTTTAGTTGATTTCCTCTGAGTGTCTCAGGTGTGACTCTTGTCTATTCAGCCATGTTGGGTCTCTCATAATGTGATGTTTTGATTCATGTATACACTAAAGAAAGAGTAAATCAAGCTAATTAACATACTTAACACCTCATCTACTTACTACGTTTTTTGGGGTGAGAACTTTTATTTATTTTTTTATTTTATTTAAGAGGAAAAAGAGAAAAACACAAAACAAAACAAAGTGGTGTAAGGTTACACATAATACAGAACTACAAAAAAAACATAAAAGTAAGAAATCACCTATTAATAGATTACATATTATCATCTTGGAAATAGTTGCTCACATCACAGTATCAAAGAATACAAAGTAGACATTCAAACAGAGAGACTGCAAACAGCTGTGTTCAATGATCCAAAAACATTAATATAGTCAGCTATTTAACACCCCTAAACACACTTGCTGTTATATCCGTTAGAGCTCTTTTTTTTTGCTTCCTCTCTTTTTTACAACAAAATTTACACATTTTGGATTTTATTATTCCTTAGTTCTTATTACTTTTTTTGGGGGGAGAGAATAAAGTCAAATATGGCAAAACAAAGCTGTCAGTAAAAACCAAGGATAAACATAGCACATGATGTAGAACAGAGTACAAGGTTATTAACAATGGTTATCGACGTTGTCTCTTGTTTCCTTAAAAAGAATTGTCTATCTCATTAGATATTATAAAGTTGGACAAAACAGTAGAGAACAAGACCAATAAAACTTAGGCATTGTAAACATTACAGGACTTCCAAAGAAGACAATAGTCAAACCAGAATGGGCATCTTAGTGAATCTTATTGCCTTCAAAGTAGTTGCCTATATCCTCAAACTTGATACTATCGCACAGAATGGAACAGAGTCTAATCAGTCAAAACAAGATCGTGGGAGTATTACAGGACTTCAAAACAAGTTAATAGGAAATCAAAAAGAGTTACTATTATATATCCCAATTTTTAAAATTTTCCCCTTAATTAAAATAAACATAAGAAATAACTAAATAATTTTTTAAAGAATAGTAGTTACCATAGTGTCTGTCTTTTTCCTTGAAATATTTGGATAAAACCTCATATACTATAGCTTCAAATATTTCCATATCAAGAAGCCCAGAATAAAGCCTTTCTAATTAATAAGTGAAAATTTTATAAGGCTTCAAGCCCACATAATGGGAAATCATGATTACCACATATTTTTATATATTTGAATCATTAATTACATTAGGGAAACTATTCGGTATTCATACATGCGAGATTTATTTATTTCACTTATGAGTATGGTCACAAGCTGTGCCCATTTATTAATAAATAGCTCAATGTGATCCTTCTTTATAGCTGAATAATATTCCATTGTATAGAAATACCACAACTTTTTTATCCATTCCTCAGTTGATGGACACTTGGGTTGTTTCCAAGATCTGGCGATTACAAATTGTGCTGCTATAAACATAGGTGCACATATATCACTGTGATATGTTGCTTTCAGTTCTTCTAGGAATATGCCTAGAAGTGGAATAGCTGGAATAAATGGGATTTCCAATCCCAACTTTTTGAGAAATCTCCAGACAGACCTCCACAAAGGCTGTACCAGTCTACACTCCCACCAACAGTGCAGGAGAGTTCCTTTTTCCCCACAGCCTCTCCAGCATTTGTTGTTGGTTTTCTTGATCCTGGCCATTCTTTCAGGAGTGAGATGGTATCTCAGTGTGGTTTTAATTTGCATTTCTCTAATGACCAATGATGATGAACATTTTTTCATGTATTTATTTGCCATTTGCATTTCTTCATCTGGGAATTGCGTATTCATCTCAGATGCCCATTTTTGGATTGGATCTTTGAATTTTGGAGGTCTGAGTTTTTTTTTTTAATTCTTTATATGTTTTAGACAAGAGTCTCTTGTCTGAGAGAGAGTTCACTAAAATCTTTTCCCAGTTTGTGGGTTTTCTTTTCACTATGCTGGAGATTTCTTTTGACATGCAGAAACTTTTTAATAAGAAGTGGTCCCAGTTATTGATTCTGGGAAGTATTTCCCGTGCGGTTTGAGTCCTGTTCATGAATTCTCTACCTACTCCTATGTCTCCAAGGTTTTTACCCAATTTGTCTTCCAATAGATTTAGTGTTTCTGTTTTAATATTCAGATCTTTGACCCATTTAGATTTTAATTTAGTACATGGTGATAGACATGGGTCTAGCTTTAGTTTTCGGCAAATGGAGAGCCAGTTTTTCCAACACCATTTATTAAAGAGACTGTCGTTCTTCCAGAGAACCTGCTTGGCTCCTTTATCAAAGATAAGGTGGTTGAGTGTGTTTGTAGTTGTGGTTGCATCTTCTAATCCATTCCATTGATCTTCAGCTCTGTTTTGATTCCAATACCATGTTGATTTTACTACTGTTGCTTTGTAGTATAATTTCAAGTCAGGAATTGTGATGCCTCCTGCTTTGTCTTTGCTGCTTAGAATTGCCTTTGCGATTCTAGGTCTCTTCTGGTTCCAGATGAAATTTAGGAGTGATTTCTCTAGATCTATAAGGTATGTTTATGGTATTTCTATTGGGATTGCATTGAATCTGTATAAGAGTTTTAGGAGAATGGCCATCTTCACAATGTTTGTTCTTCCTATCCATGAGCAAGGGATGTCTTTCCATTTTCTGAGATCATCTTCAGTTTCCTTTTTCAGTGTATTATAGTTTTCACTGTATAAGTCTTTCACTTCTTTCGTAAGAGTAATTCCTAAATATTTCATTTTTTTGCTTGCTAATGTGAATAGTCCAGTTTCTCTTATTTCTCTCTCTGTGATTTTGTTGTTTGTGTATAGGAATGCTATTGATTTCTGAGTATTGATTTTGTATCCAGCCACATTACTGAATTTAATTATTGTATCTAAGAGTCTTTCAATGGAGTTTAGGGGGTCTTCTATGTAGAGTATCATGTCATCTGCAAACAATGATAACTTCTTCTTTTCCTATCTTTACCCATTTGGTGAGAACTTTTAAAATCTACTGTTTTATAGCACTGAGATAGCATCTTATTCCAGAAAGAATGGCTACCATTAAGAGATCAACCAGTCACAAATGCTGAGGGGGCTGTGGGGAAAATGGAACCCTTCCTCACTGTTAGTGGAAGCACAGACTGGTCTGCCCACTATGGAAATCAGTGTGGAGAAAAAAAAATGCTAGTATTAGAGGTCCCATTAAACTCAGCTATACTCCTCCTGGGTATCTTCCCAGGAGAATTAAAAACATCATACCATAGCAATGTATGTGCACCTCTGTTTATAGCAGCACAATTTATAATAGCTAAATCTTGGAAACAGGTCAAATGCCCATCAATGGAAGAAAGAATGCAAGAGAAGTGTTTTTGAATATAATGGAGTATAGTACTACAGAGCCATAAAGGAGGATAAACTCGAGACTTTTATAGATAAATGGATGCAACTTGAGACTATATTCATAAATGACATAAATAAAACCCATAGTGTAACCATCACATTGTCTCACTAGTGTGAAAAGCAGAATGAGTAAATAACATGCAAAATATACAATAGATATTGTTCATAGGGAAGAAACTATTTCAAAGACAAGAGAAACTAATGGCAGAAAGGGAAAAAGAAGAAAGAAAAAAAAGGGAAACTGTATCTATCTATATCTGTATCTATATCTATCTATGTATCTATGTATCTATCTGTCTATCTATTTATCTATCTATCTATCTATCTATCTATCTATCTATCTATCTATCTAAATATAGGATAGTTAAGGTAGTTATACAGCTAGTTTCTCTTAGTTCACTGAAAAGAATGATTTGTATTATTTTTGTCTGAATATTATTTCATGTCTGTATCTTGTACTCTAAGTTAACTGTTATGAAGAGAGCAACACACAAATGTGTTAATCATTGTTACTCTCGTATTAACCTGATTTGAAACTGTTTTACTTTATTTCTATTTTTTCTTCCTCTCTTTAAAAAAAAGAAATATGATGGGGGGAAGGGGAAAGAAAGGAAGGGAAAATGAAAAAAAATGTATATATACACAAGATAATTAAGATAGTAATACAACTAGTTTTTCTTAGTTCATTGAAAAGAAAGGTCTGTGTTAATATTGTTTGTTCAATATTTCATGCCTATGTATTGTACTCTGAATAGCTACTATATAGACAACAATGTGCAGTGTATCAATTATTGTTACTGTCCTTCTAGCTTATTTTGAAACCCTGTTTTATTGTTATTTTTACTTTTTCTCTTTAAAAAATCTATTGGTTTAGCAGTTTTGAAATACACATTAACTATAGTGATCACTGAGTATTATTTTCTCTAACTAAAATTTTGTAGCCTTTGACCAATGTCTTTCCTTTCCCATCTTCTTAACTCCCAATTCTCAGTAAGCAATATTCTCTGTATCACTCCATCTTGTGTAGATGTCATATAACAGTGAGATCATGTAGTATTTGTCAGGTTTTCTGACTTACTGCACTTAAATGTGCTTCTTTTCCTTTGTTTCATTATATTTTTAACTGTTTCTTTTCATTAGTATGGCAAGAACTGAATGGATGACAAAGAGCAAGAATTTTTACTTCATGCATTCACTTCTCTGATTTCTCTTATTAAGGCCCCCAGCATAAGTGAGGCTGTTCTCCAAAGAAATACTCTATGTGTTGACTGAGGCCAAATTGAAGTTAATTTTCTTTGAGATCATAATCTTCATTTTGCTTTTCACTCATTTTCTTCACTGTAACACTTTTGTTTGCTAACACCACATCATTTTTCTCACTGGACTCTAAATTCATGGTCTATGAAATATCATTGGATTATTCTTAACAAATCCTTCTGGCATCATGTCATAAATCTGGTGAACTTGATACTATAGAGTTAGCAGCAAGGGTAAAGATGATCCTATGGTGTTCTCAGGTAGAAGTAAACTTGTCATTACCAGTGTAGGCCAATTAGAGAATATGTTTCTGCCTCTTGAACACTTTTATCCCAATGTCTTTTTCCCCTAGTAATCATGAGGCTCTCTGTCCTAACTTTCTTGACTGAAAGATGGAAAGCTTTTAGTTGCTGTTCTTTTTCCTCTTTCACCTTCCTTACCTTGTTGTAAAGGCAAAAGAGAAGGTCGGTAAAATAGGCATTGACATAAATAGAGATGCAAAAATAATATTTTTTTCGTTTGAGATGGTGCTTTTGTTTGTAAAACTTGGCCATATATGATAAAAACAAGAATCAGACCTTACCATATTTAGATAACAGGACAAGGTGTCATAGTCCCCACCTCGGGAATAGAGAAAGTCTTCCTAACATATCGAAGGTGCTAACCATAGCTTTTCTAACTTTTTACCATCACCCTTGTTATAGATGCTGCTATGCATAATTTAGTTTCCCTTTCAGGGTTGATGTGCCCATCTTGCCATCTACTAGACACTGGCAGCTCTCAGCAGAGTCTGTCTTTAGGAATTGGTTCTGGCTGACCCAGCACATCACATTGCTTCCATTGGAAAATGAACATCCTTCATTTTAGGTTTGAAGTTCACATTGCCTACAATAGAATAGTTATCCCTGCTTTTTTTCTGGGTATCTGTTGCAAGGAATACTGTTTTCCATTCTTTGACTTTTAATATATGAGTTTCCTTTTGGGTCAGATGTGTTTCTTATATACAGCATATTGTGGGATCATGATTCTTGATCCATTCTGTCACTCTATTTCTTTTGATAGGTGAATTGAGACCATTTACATTTATGGGTATGACTGATATGTATCTGCTTTCCCCCTTATTTAATTGCTTGTCCTGCAGGATGGTTTCTTTCTGTTACTATTGTGGAGATCGTGATCATTTTTTATCTCTGTCCAGTAAATCTTTCAATACTCTTTCTAGGGTTGGTTTGGTGGACATGAATTTTTAATTTTTTTTTATTTTAAAGAGAGTAAGATTAAACATAACAAAATAGAACAAAAACAGATCACAAGGAAACAAATTTAAGAAACACGGATTTCAAAGCAAGTCGACTAGAGATCTTTGCTATCTCATTGTTTCTAGTTTTCTTCCAAATAGCTGTCCCCATCTTCACATACATTGAACACATACTGAATGTTATAGAACTAATCTAATCATAACAGAATGATAAAGGCTTTTTAGGTCTTCAAGACCTGACATTGGGGAAGTCAATAATGACTCCATAATGGCTCTCATTCTCTTCGAATTAGCTGTCCTTATCTTTATGTATGCTGAAATTGAACATAAGAGACTAGACTAATATCACTCTGAACAGTGAATAATAGTATTACCAGATTTTATATCATAATGCTACAGAATTAGTACTGGGTATTTTAGTGTCTCTTCTTCAGAGTATCTGTTCATTACATCATGCATTAAATAATCTGTTCCCATAAACTGTTGAGAAATTCTCCCCATGTGTGAATCTCTATATGTATATCTATCCTTTTTGTATTATAGAGAAAAACAGATCAAAACAAGACAACAAAACAACTTCCTAGAAAAACATGAAATGAAAAAGACATATAAAACTATAATATTAGGTGATCTACAGTAGTTACTATGCTTTCTCTTGTTATTTTCAATAGAATTGTTCACATCATCAGACATAATATAATTGAACATAGCATTACATAGCTATTTTAATAAAAACACAAATTTGGAGACATTGTAGGACTTCAAAAGCGTTAATAATCAAACAGGAATGGGTATTTTATTACATCATATCATCTTCAGAGTACTTGCCTCTACTCTTAGACTTGATACTATCAAGCATACCAAATTCGAATAAAATCAGTCAGGGCAAAACAGCAGTCTAACAAACCAGCTTCAAGTAATGTCAGTCATAGTAAGACAATGTAAGTAATACAGGCTTCAGTTTGTTAATAGGAAATTAAGGATAGTTACCGTGGTATAGCCTGCTATTTTTGGGATAGCTGTCTGTGCCCTCAAATCTAGTATGAGTAGACAGACCAGAACAAAAGTGTCATAAGTTTCAAACCTATCTGCGGCTGCGGGACAAGTTGTCCCTATTTTTCTCTGGTTCCCTGTCACATAGAGCATCATTTTCTCATCTTTGACTTTCAGTTTATTAACCTTCTTTCAGGTTGAGTATATTTCCTATTCAGAGTGTCTCGATGGAGCCTGCCTCCTAATCTACTCTGCCTGTGTTTCTTTTTGTTAGTGTATCAAGGCTATCTATATTAGAGATTATAGTCCATCTTCTCTGCCTCATCTCTGCTATTCTATTTTTCTGCTATTATTTGTCCACTTTTCTCCTTCATTCCACGGTCTGCCCCATTCATTGAGGCCTCTCTGCCCCTGTTGCTGGAATCATGGTATTTTTTCTCTCTCTCTCTAGAATAACCTTCAGTATTTTTTGTAGGGTTGGATTGGTGGCCATAAACTCTCACAGTTTCTCCTTGTCTTGGAAACATCTTATTTCTCCATTAATTTTGAGAGAGAGTTTTTCAGGGTACATCAATCTGGGTTGGAGGTTATTTTGTTTCAGGGCTTGGACTATTTCCCCCCAGGCTCTTCTTGATTTGATAGTTTGTGTTGATAAGTCCGTCATTATTTTGATGATTTTTCCTTTGTAGGTGATCTGCTTCTTTTCTCTGACAGGTTTTTAAATTTTGTTCTCGTGGTGCATTTCTGGGATCTTGATTATTATATGTCTGGGTATAGATCTGTTTTGGTTGTAGCTGGCTGGAGTTCTGTATGCCTCATTTATCTGTGTATCATTTCTTTTTCCTATGCTTGGGAAGTTTTCCTTAATTATTTCTGTGAATAGCCTTTGTAATTCATTTGTGGTTACTCCTGCTTCTTTGCTCACATTTTTTATTCTTAAGTTACCAAGTTTCCTTGATAGGTGAGTTGTGTCTTCTCTAAGAGCTTTAGTATTCTGTTTTTATGCTGCATGTCTGGGATCTTTATTGTTATATGTCTGGGTGTAGATTTATGTTGGTTGTGACTGTTTAGCATTCTATATGCCTTACTTATTTGCATATACTTTTGTCATCTTCTAGCCTTTGAATTGTTACTTCCTGGTTCCTTGTTATTTTTAATAGGTCTTTTCCTCCACAACCACACATTGTAAATCTCCAAGTTTTGAAAGTCTAACTTTAGTTTCTGTTAAGGCATTTTGCCAGCTTTTAATGGAGTTTTCAATTTCCTGGTAATCTCTTTGGATCTATTTCAAGTATTCTAGATTTTGTTTATATTCTTCACCAAAGGTTTCTCTTCCTTTTCTGAGTTCTTCCATTCTTCCATCTGTTTATTCTTGAGAGTAGCTTAGCATTTCTTTTATTAATCTTTTTATATCTTGCCTCATTCAGATTAGAATTTCAGTTGTAAGTTCATCTATGAAGTCACTAAGTTATTTCTTTATGTCTGCTGATGTTGTGGCAAATATTGCATGATTATTGCACTTGTTCTCTTCTGTATTTACCTCTTCTGAGCTTATTTTCCGAGGGGCAGCAGGTGGAGTTTTTTTTTTTTTTTTCTCTTGTCAGGTTTCTGGTTTCTTTCAGATAGGTGATTGGTGGAGGTCTCAGGCCCTCTCTGTGTTGCTTATGGTTTTTCCGAAGTGTGCTGGCTGTGGTTTTGCTGCCCTTTCCAGTTTGCTGTTATCTGAGGTGAATGTAAGGACAATGCAGCCTGGCTTCTCCCCTCTGAGCCAGTCAACTGGCGAGTGCCTTCTGCAACTTAGCCTTGGCTTTGTGGATGTCACAGAGTTGGGACTGTTTTGTCCCTGGCTATGGGGTCCTGACCAGGAGTGTGACTTAGCCCAAGCAGATCCCACCAGTCCTCTCTGTGCCAGGGGTGGCTGACTGATGCCGCAGCAGTGCCGGACTCTGCCCCACTGCAAAATGTCTTCTTGCTGGCCACACCCACTGCTGGACACAATTTCCAGCACTCACTGCGAATTAATGCAACTTTCCACCTTGGCTCCACTCCACGCTTCACTACATCCTCCTGCCAAGGGCCCAGACCTCACCAACTCCCATTATCCGCAGTCTTGGCTTCAGCACAACCTTGAATCGTCCAACACCATGAAGTGCACAGCACAGTGCGGGACAGATCTCAGTGAGCACATCTGGATCCAGTCCTCCACCTGTATTTTTCCTTCCTTTCCCTATTTTTCTTTTTCCTTCACTTTCATCCTGGGCTTGGGAGAATCCCTCTCCACTCATCCGGCCCTCTCCATGTTGTCAAATTCCAGCATCTGGGTTGTTTTTCCCAGAGAGGCTCTCTACCCAGCTACCTGCAAGCCACCATCTTCTTTTCTCTCCAGTGGACATGAATTTTTTCAGTTGTTCTTTATCATGCAAGTATCTTGTTTCTCTATTAAATTTGAATGAAAGTTTTTCTGGGTACATCAGTCTGGGATTAAAGTTGTTTTCTTTCAGGGCTTTAAATAACTCACTCCAAGCTCATCTTAACTTAAAGGTTTGTAATAAAAAGTTTGCTGTGATTTTAATGAACTTTCCTTGATAGGTGAGTTGTATCTTTTCTCTAAGAACTTTTAGTATTCTGTATTTATGCTGCATGTCTGGGATCTTAATTATTGTATGTCTGGTGTAGATTTATGTTGGTTGTAACTGTTTGTCATTCTATATGCCTCACTTATGCAGATTTTTCCCCATGTTTGGGAAATTTGCTGCTATTACTTCTGTGAATATTTTAGTTATGTCATTTACATTGACTCCTGCATCTTCACTGATGCCTATTAATCGTATGTTGTTTCTCTTGGCATCATCTTAAAGCTTCTGGATTGTCATTTCATGCTGCTTTGTTATTTTTAAAAGTTCTATCCTTTCATGATCGCTAATTGTGATCCTGTCCTTAAGGTCCAAAATTATATCCTCAGCTTCATTTAAATGGTTTTGCCAGCTTTCAATAGAACTTTTTGTGTCTTGGATGTCTCTTTGAGTTTGTTACATGAATTCTGTTTGTTTTCTATATTGTTCATTCAAGGTTTCAATGTTTCCCATGCTCCTGTATTTTTTTTTATGTATTTCTTCTCTAGATGCACTGAGCAACTGCTTTACTAAGGTTGTTATTTTTATCTTTACATGAGAGTGTACTTCTAATTTGAGTTCCTCTATAGCCTCATGGAGGTTTTTTTTTTTTTCACTTGCTATCTTTTCAGAGATTTCTAGGGTGTGACTTGTAAGTTCTGTATTTCATTGTCTCCTGTACTTGCTCCTGGTGGACTAGATCTTTGAGATTGCATTTTGCTTTTTCATTTTGCCATTTTCCCTTTTTGGGTTAATATTTGGTCCTTCAGTCCCACTAGTGTCAACTGTTGGTAGTGTGCATCTTAAGATCCTACTGTAAGTTTGATGTTTGTCCAATTGCTGCATCCCACAATGAAGAGGTGGGCCAGTCACCTGAATTTCCTTTGCAGGGTCTGTTGGGTGAATCCTATATTCTTCCTAGGCTGATAAGCCTAGGAGTATTGATGGAAATCAACCCTTAGTTCCTGCTGTTATTATACCTTCAGGTTGTTTAGGGTCACCAGATCTCCCTGTTTACAGTGTTTGTCTCAGGTGGGATCCTAATGTGTCTCTGGGTGTCTCATAAGCCCTTTTATTTTTCTGCAGGTTGGAAGAGACCTTATTGGGGCCCTCTTCAACCTACCTGATATTCTCTTTGTTGAGGAAGGACTCACCCACCCTCTTGCCAAGCTGTCCATAGCCTACTTCTGGAGGGGGCTCCTCTGTTGCTCCTGTTTACCCACTGAAGGTGACAATTCTATTCATATTTTAGGGGCAAACCCACCTCACTGATGGAAGCCTGCAGAGTGCCTCTGTTTGGATGAGGCATTACTGAATCTCCCCTCAATACAACACAGTTAGTATACTGCAATCCAAGGTGCTGGGGGAGGTGTGGGAGCCAAAGATCAACAGCAATAGTAGGTCCAGTAGGTGAAAGGGATCCCCAATGGTAGTGGTGTGACTGTGGGGCACATGCCACTGGCTGGAGTTCCTAAGTCCTGAAGTGGGCAGCCAGGATGGCGGTGGCATGGGAGGGGCCCAGGTCTGGCCTGGCTTCATTCATGCCACTGGCTAGAGTTCCTGGGTAACTTGAGGTGGTCTGCTGGGAAGGTGGGGGTCATGTGAATCACACTTTTTTAAGATTCTTTACAGTCATTCACTTCAAAGACATGGAGGGGCTATGAGTTTAATTGATACTGTAATTAAGCAAGAAAACCCAGATTTGATTGGACTCAAAGTCTGAATTAGATGTTCAGTTATTTCATTCTTGTTGTTATAAAAGAGAAGATATACTTTTTTCTGAGTGAAGGTCTGAAAGTAACTTATTACCCTTCTTCCCAGAAAGAATTGTTGGGTTTATTCTTTGTTACATGAACTGTAGGCTCTATACTGTTGGTGACCTCATCTAAAAAGCTTGACTCACTATAATGAGGAACTTCTCAGGAACATTCTATATTGGACCATGCAGCTCTTCAGTTGCAAGTTTTGATTTCAGTGTTTTGCTTTCTAACATACGAACATTTCTTTGTTGTGATGTCACCAGCTGGGTAGTTCCACCAGGATGGTGGCTTTAGTAGCTTCATTTTTAGAATATTAACCTGCTTATATTTGCAGTTTTAGAATCTCAGAGAAATAGAATATTACATAATTAAAGCCTATTTACCAATTGTAGCAACTTTTTTCCCCCTATACTACATCTCCTTGTCCCACCTGTGATGGAGGATGCTGCTCTGGTGGCAAGTCCCCAAGCTACCCAACAGCATCCTATCTTGAGTTCTTATACTACTCTTTACTTTTTAGGGGTTTTTCCAAAGAAGAGGGAATTTAAGGACCTATAAGCAGCACACCCTGAAGTGAATGCACTGTGGTCAATAGATACTGACTTGGTGTTTCATCCTTCAGTGGAGAATTGCCGAGGTACATTCTGCTATTTTCTCAGGGACTATAGTGGTTTTCAGTCCAATTTGGAGGTAATTCAAAAGTGAGACAACAGGTTCTTGTGTGAAAACTAAACTACTAGCCCTTTTTTATAGCCCATTTGTCCATTTGTGAAATGAGAATGGTTTTTAACATTTTCAAATGATTTAAGAAACGAAGAAGGTCGAACCATTGTGGCACAAGCCTATAATCCCCACAGTCTGGGAAGCTGAGATAGAATGATTGCAAGTTATAGCCCAGCTTGGGTAATGTAATGATTTAGCAAGAGCTTCTATCTAAAAAAAAAGAAAGACTGGGCCATACCTCAATGCAGAAGCTCTGGGTTCAATCCATAGTACTTCAAAAAATATTTCTGACACACGAAAATATATGAAAATGGAATTTTAGTATCCATAAAGTTTTATTGGCATATAGCCACACACGTTAATTACTGCATGATCTATGACCATATTTATACTACAGTGCAGGGTTGCGTAATTGTGCCAGAAAAGATCCGGCTTGCAAAGCTTTATTTTTTTTAATTTATTTTTTATTTTTTACTTTATTTGTTAATATTAAGAAGAAAAGGTAAAACAAATTTTCACAACAAAATAATAAAAAAGTAACAATTGTTGATAAACTACACGTCATTATCTTTATTCACTCAAGTACAAAATATGGGCATAAAAATTTCTTCAATCAATATTAGCACAACCTTTCCTATTCAGTGAACTAAGTGACACTAATGGTATAACTAACTTGCATTTTTTTCTTTTCCCTTCTATCCTTTCTCTTTTCCCCTATCTTAGTTTCTTCTTTTTATTGAACAGTTTCCTCCCATTTCACAGTGACTATTGTATATTTTGAACCTTATGGTTGCACATATGTCACTGTGGTGTGATGTTTTTAAATCCTTCTGGGAAGATACACAGAATGGGAATACCTGGGTTGAATGGGACCTCTAATCCTAATTTTTTGAGGAATCTCCACACTGATTTCCACAGTGTTTGTAGTAATCTACTCTCTAACCAGCAGTTGTAAAGGGTTTCTTTTTCCCTACAGACACAGCAGCATTTTTTATTGGTTGATTTTTTTAATTAAATAATTTTTTAATGAATAAGGGAGAGGATGAGATAAAAGGGGGCACAACAACATAACAATACAGGTTAAAGCATGACACTTTCAGCAACCTAGTGCTTCACCACCAAATAACCCGACTTAATAGTAGTTACCATAGTGTCTTTTTCTTTGAAATATTTGAATATAACTTCATATGCTATAGCATCAAACATATCAAGAGTGTGTAACACCATTAAAGTGGATGAAAGCATTGTAGAGTATTTAGAACCAGCTAACAGAAAAAATGATTAATGGTTTCTATATTATCTCTTTGCCTATAACAATTTTTGTTTATACAACCACATACAATAAAATCCAGCAAGTCACAACATGATAAAATCAATGGAGACAGAAGAGCCATAGTGTGGTGCGGCTTTAAGACAAGATGGTATTAAATAGGCACTAGCTATTATTATGCCTTATTTTCTTCAAAGTAGCTGTCCATTGCATCACCAGCCATAATATCAAACAACCCATAATAAAGCCATTCCAATTAATGAGTAAAAATTTTATAAGGCTTCAAGGCCATATAATGGGGAATCATGGTTATCACCTACTTTTACATATTTGATTCATTTCCTACACTAGGGAAACTATTCGGAGTTCACAGATGCGAGTTTGATTTAGTTCACTTATGAGTATGGTTTCAAGCTGTGCCCATTTATTGATAAATACCTCAATGTGATCCTTTTTATAGCTGAGTAGTACTCCATTTTATAGAAGTACCACAGCTTTTTTATGATTCCTCAGTTGATGGACATTTGGGTTGTTTCCAAGATCTGGCAATTACAAATTGTGCTGCTATAAACATAGGTGTGCATATTTCACTTTGGTATGATGCTTTCAGTTCTTCTGGGAAGATGCCTAGAAGTGGAATAGCTGGAACAAATGGGACTTCCAATCCCAGCTTTTTGAAAAATCTCCAGACTGACCTCCACAAAGGTTGTACCAGTCCACACTCCCACCAACAGTGTAGGAGAGTTCCTTTTTCCCCACAGCCTCTCCAGCACTTGTTGTTGTTGGTTTTCTTGATCCTGGCCATCCTTTCAGGAGTGAGATGGAATCTCAGTGTGGTTTTAATTTGCATTTCCCTAACCAATGATGATGAACATTTTTTCATGTATTTGCCATTTGTATTTCTTCCTCTGAGAAGTGTGTATTCCTCTCAGATGCCCATTTTTGGATTGGGTCTTTGAATTTTGGGGGTCTGATTTTTTTAAAATTCTTTATATATTTTAGACAAAAGTCCTTTGTCTGAGGGGGCGTTCCCTAAGATGTTTTCCCAATTTGTGGATTTTCTTTTCACTATGCTGGAGATTTTTTTTTGACTTACAGAAACTTTTTAATAAGAGGTGGTCCCAGTTATTGATTCTGGGAAGTATTTCCCGTGCAGTTTGAGTCCTGTTCATGAATTCTCTACATACCCCTATGTCTTCGAGCTTTCTACCTAATTTGTCTTCCAATAGATTTATTGTTTCTGTTTTAATATTCAGATCTTTAATCCATTTAGATTTTAATTTAGTACATGGTGATAGGCTTGGGTCGAGTTTTAGTTTTTGGCAAATGGAGAGCCAGTTTTTCCAACACCATTTATTAAAGAGACTGTCATTCTTCCAGAGAACCTGCTTGGCTCTTTTATCAAAGATAAGGTGGTTGAGTGTTTGTAGTTGTGGTTGTATCTTCTAATCTATTCCATTGATCCTCTGCTCTGTTTTGATTCCAGTACCATGTTGATTTTACTACTGTTGCTTTGTAGTATAACTTCAAGTCAGGGATTGTGATGCCTCCTGCCTTGCCTTTGTTGCTTAGAATTGCCTTTGATATTCTAGGTCTCTTCTAGTTCCAGATGAACCTTAGGAGTGATTTCTCTAGATCTATAATGTATGTTGATGGTATTTTTATTGGGATTGCATTGAATCTGTATAACAGTTTTGGGAGAATGGCCATTTTCACAATGTTTATTCTTCCTGTCCATGAGCAAGGGATGTCTTTCCATTTCCTGAGATCATCTTCAGTTTCTTCCTTCAGTGTATTATAATTTTCCCTGTATAGGTTTTTCACTTCTTTCATAAGAGTAATTCCTAAATATTTCATTTTTTTACTTGCTAGTGTGAAGAGTGTGGCTTCTCTTATTTCTCTCTCTGGGATTTTGTTGTTAGTGTTTAAGAATGCCATTGATTTCTGAGTATTGATTTTGTACCCAGCTACATTACTGAATTTATTTATTATATCTATGAGTCTTTCAATGGAGTTTAGGGGATCTTCTATGTAGAGTATCATGTCTTCTGCAATTAATGACAGTTTAACTTCTTCTTTTCCTATCTTTACCCCTTTTATTTTTCTCTCTTGTCTAATTTCTCTGGCTAGTACTTCCATTACTATATTAAATAGGAGAGGTTATAAAGGACATCCTTGTCTTGTGCCTGATTTCAAAGTAAAGGCTTTCAATTTTTGGCCATTTAGTATGATGCTGGCTGTTGGTTTGTCATAAATGGCCTTTATTATATTGAGGTAAAGACCATCTATTCCGATTTTCTGTGAAGTTCTTATCATGAATGAGTGTTGGACCTTATCGTAGGCTTTTTCTGCATCTATGGAAATGATCATGTGATTCTTACTTTTGGCTTTATTGATATGACGGATTACATTTATTGATTTACGTATGTTGAACCATCCTTGCATTCCTGGGATGAATCCCACTTGGTCATGGTGTATAATCTTCTTGAAGATTTGCTGCATCCTATTTGCCAATATTTTATTGAGGATTTTTGCATTGGTGTTCATTAGGGAGATCAGTCTAGAGTTCTCTTTTTTAGTTGGGTCTTTCTCAGGTTTTGGTACTAGAGTAATATTTGCTTCCAGGAATGAATTGGGAAGGATTGCTTCCCTTTCAATTTCATTGAAGAGTTTGAGGAGTGTCGGTATTAGGTCTTGTTTGTATTTCTTGTAGAATTCTGCATTGAATTCGTCTGGGCCTGGGCTCTTCTTTGTAGGTAAGGAATTAATTACATGTTCAATTTCATTGATAGAGATCGGGTTATTCAGCAGTTTTACATCCTCTTGATCTAGCTTTGGTACTTCATATGTTTCTAAGAATCTGTCTATTTCTTCTGTGTTATCAAACCTTTGAGAGTAGAGGTTTTTGAAATAGGTGTTGATGATTTTCTGTATTTCTATAGAGTCTGTAGTGATTTCAACTTTTTCATTTCTTATTGCATGAATTTGAGCTTTTTCTTCCCTTTTTTAATAAGATTGGCTTGGGGCTTATCCATTTTATTTATTCTATCATAGAACCAACTTTTTTATTTGTTGATTCTTTGGATTGTTTTCTTAGTCTCTATTGCATTGATTTCTGCTCTGATTTTTATAATTTCCTCTCCTCTTTTGGCTTTGGGCTTGACTTGCTCTTCTTTTTCTATTTCTTTGATGTGTAGCATCATGTTGTTTATTTCTTTTGTTCTGTTCTTCTGATGTGGGAACTCAGTGCAATAAATTTTCCTCTGAGGATGGCTTTCATTGCATCCCATAGATTCCGGTAAGTTGTATCTGTATTTTCATTTGTTTTTAGATATTGCTTACTTTCTTTTTAAATTTCCTTTGTTACCCACTGATTACTCAGGAGTGTGTTATTCAGTTTCCATGTGTTTGTGGGATTTTTGCAGTATCTTTTATTGTTAATTACTAATTTCATGGCGCTATGGTCTGATAGCATGCAAGGGATAATTTCAACTGTTTTCCATTTATTTAAATATGTTCTGTGAATTAATATATGGTCTATTTTAGAGAATGACCCATGTACTGCTGAGAAGAATGTGTATTCTGTTGTTGTTGGGTGGAATACTCTATATATATCTATTAAGTCCATTTGTTCACAGGTGCAATTCAGTTCTTTTATTTCTTTGTTAATTTTCTGTTTGGTTGATCTGTCCATTGGTGTCAATGGTGTGTTAAGATCTCCTGTCAGAATTGTGTTACTGCTGATTTGGTTTTTCATTTCTGTAAGTACTTGTTTAATATAACTGGGTGCTCTGGAGTTTGGTGCATATATATTTAAGATAGTTATATCTTCCTCTTGGAGTTTTCCCCTAACCAGTATGTAGTGTCCTTCTTTATCCTTTCTAATCATTATTGGCTTGAAGTTGACTTTGTCTGCAAACAGAATAGCTACCCCTGCTTTTTTCTGGGTTCTTGTTGCATGGAATGTTGTTTTCCATCCTTTGACTTTGAGTCTGTGAGTATCCTTTTGAGTTAGGTGGGTTTCTTGTAAACAGCATATGGTTGGATTTTATTTCTTGATCCATTCTGCCAGTCTGTTTCTTTTCATTGGTGTATTGAGACCATTTACATTAATAGTAAGAACTGTTATAAATTGGTTTATTGTTGATATATTATCTTTCTGATGTTGCATGTTTATCTTTCTGCTCTGTTCAACTGTCTGCTTTGTTTAGTGGTTTTTTTCTTAAATGTATCTAGGCTGTCTTTCAGTATTCTTTGCAGGGTTGGCTTGGTGATCATGAAGTTTTTCAGCTGATCTTTGTCATGGAAGTATCGTATTTCTACATCAAATTTGAAGGACAGTTTCGCAGGGTACTAGATTGAAAATCATTTTCCTTTAGGATCTGAAATACATCACTCCATGATCTTCTTGACTTTATTGTTTGTGCTGAGAAGTCTGCTGTAATTCTAATAGGTTTTCCTTTATAGGTGATCTGTCTTTTCTCTATGACAGCCTTTAATATTCTATTCTTTTGTTCAATTTCTGAGATGCTCATTATTATATGTCTGGGTATAGATTTATTTTGGTTGTGACTATTTGGAGATCTATATGCTTCATTGATCATGATATCAGTTTCCAATCTCATGTTTGGGAAATTTTCAGCTATTACTTCTCTAAATATCCTCTTGACATCCTTTATGTTGTCCCCTTCTTTTTCATTTATCCCTATCAATCTTATGTTGTTTCTCTTTGCGTCATCCTGTAGGTGTTGAATTGTTATTTCCTGATTCCTTGTTATTTTTAAAAGATCTTTTCTTTCCTGTTCACTTGTTGCAATCTTGTCTTCGAGGTTTGAGATTCTATCTTCACATTCATTGAGGTGGTTTTTACAACTTTCAATGGAGCTTTTGATTTCCTGTATATCTCTTTGCATCTGTTTTATGTATTCTGTTTGCTTCCTATACTGTTCATCCAGGAATTCTATCCTTCCATTTAGTTCCTCTAATTTTTTAAGTGCCTCTTCTTTAGCTATGTTTAGCATCTGCTTCATTTGTTTTATCAATTCTTCTTTCATCTGAGAGAATATTTCTAGTTTGAATTCCTTCAAGGCTTCCCATACTTGCTTCTTTATTTCAGTTACCATTATTTCAGGTATTTCAGTCACGTGGCATGTGTTTTCTTCTTTGCACATGGCTCCTGGACTTTCTTGGGATGGGCTGGATGTTTGAGATTGCATTTTAGCCTTTTGTTTTGTCATTTTCCTGTATTTGGAAGCTTCAAGTGTTGTTCCAGGTGTGGGAGAGAGATCCACCAGCCTGGGATGGGGTACCCTGCGATGGCCCCACTCACTGGACCCAGCAGGGAACTATGGCCTGCTCCTCAGGCCAGGAAGAGTGTCTCCTCAGGCTGGGTGGAGCTCCCAGCCGCCCCTGCCACAGTCTCTGATCTGGCCTGGTCCCCGGGGTCTGGTGGGGAACTGGCCTGGGTCCCCAGGTCAGGGCGAAAGTTCCCGCAGGCTGGGCGGAGCTCCCAGCCTCAGCTGTTACTCTCACCCTTCTGGCCTGGCCTCTGATCCAGTGGGGAGCCAGTTTAGTCCCCCAAGTCAGGGAGAAAGTTCCCGCAGGCCGAGCGGAGCTCCCAGCCACAGCTGCTACAGTCTCTGAACTGGCCTGGTCCCAGGGTCTGGGAGGAAACTGGCCTGGGTCCCCAGGTCAGGGCGAAAGTTCTTGCAGGCTCACAAAGCTTTATTTTTGTCTAGGTCTTACAGTAAATGTTTGCTGACAACAAATGTTAAATTATAATATTATCTATCTAGTATAAACTGAATTTTAACCTTTTTTATGCATGTCAAAATAATTTGCCTGAATACTTTAAACATTTACCAAGTTTTACTTTGTAAGTAAAGAATTTCTACTTGACTGGCATTAATAACTTACTTTTTAGACCTTAGACTAAGATCTAGTGTAATAAACTCATCTGTTATATGTCCAGAAGACTATTTTGTTTATTTGCTTTTTAAAATAAGATCTTGCTGTGATGCGTAGACTTGTCTCAAACTTCTAGGCTCAAGTAACCCTCTTTCCTCACCCTTCTAAATAGCTCAGATGACAGGCATGCACTACTGTACCTGGCCTGACCCAGAAAGTTATTTTGTATTTAACTTTATTTTTTACTTTTAAATAAATTATTTATTTTTTATGAAATAGTAGGAAATATTTGATAAGAAAAAGTAAGCCTAATTTTCTGAGATATCAATCTGTTTTCCTGTTTCGTGTTGGAGAATTAGTTTATTATAAAGACAAGTGTTTCTTTTTATAAAGTGGTCCCAGGTCTGAGGAAAATAGGCTTCTGTTTTGCGGTTGACCATAATCACAGTTCAAAGTCCTTTGATATATTTGTGCATTTCTAGAGCACCAAGCCCCTTTGTATACTGAAAGTGATCAAAATCTAAGAATTTTTCATTTCCCTCCATTACATTTTGCATTCCTTTCAATCTCCTCATTACTTAGTAATATACCTGGAAAGGATCCAATAAATTATGTTTAATATCAACTAAGGTTTATTAATGTAACCAATTCTATTTCATGCACAATGTTCTCCCTGACTGAAAAATCATTAGTAGTTTTCCACTGCTCATAGGATACATCCACATCCTTTAAAATTTTTTTTTATTGTAAAGAGGATAAACAGCATAAAACCAATCAAAACAAACCAGTGTGAAAGATACAGGGATTGAAAATATTAGGAAATCAATAATAGTTACCGTAATGCCTCTCAATGTCTTTAAAATAGCTGCAGATAACCTTGGACATAGTAAATATCAAACCAAACAGAATATGATAGAAACAATAAAAATAAAACAATGAATGCAACAAAGGACTCCAAAACAAGCCTATAGTAAATCCAAAATTGCTACCATAATATATCTTGCTATCTTGAAATAACTGCTCCTGCCATTGGATTTGACATAATCAAATAAAACAAAAGAATAAAATACAACCCAACAAAATAATGGAAACAATATAAAGCTTCCAACCATAGGGAATCAATAATGGCTTCAACCCTCAGAAGGAGATCCTCCCTAGATGTCACACTGTGTACCACTATCCTCTGAACCAGTGATCAGACCACTGACCCTAGACCTGCAGTGTTAGGGAAACATAAAAGCACCACAGGCATCCAATTGCAAATCACCTCCATAGCTATCATCACAGCCTGCATTTCTTTGGATAAGCCTGTTGCTTATGGTAGGGATGGGGGTTGGGGTGAGAGTGTATGTGTGGGTGTTGGTACTTCTTTAGATTCCTGCCAGGTGGATTGCATCTTTCTGATGTTATCTCCCACTGTCATCCTGTCCCCATTTCCCTTTCTATCTTCCTTAGTCTTACACATTAATTGATTTGATCTGTTTAGTGTTGTTTTATGACATGACATGACATGATGTCTCATTTCTCTGTGAGTACCCACGCTCCATTCTTTGAGTGTGTCCGTATCACTGTCTTTAATAAATCTTCTCATGTTTAATTTTAAAAAAGTTACTTTGACCTGATCCTATAGGGCAATTACAGAATGGAAGTTATTTTTCAAGGTTTATCTTGCCTTGAGGGACAGTACTTGGATTTTGTTACTCTCAAAACCCTGAGCTCAGGGCTCCTCAGGTAAAGGCATCATGTATTTTCCATGTATGGGAGCAAAGTGGGTTTAGTTGCCCAACAGTATCTTCTAAACAGATATAAGATACAAGAGATTGCAAGCAGAAGCATACAGCCAGGGAAGGGGACACAGGTGTGTAAGATGGATCTCAATGTTTTTTCATATTATCTCCTCTATTGTGTGCTTATCATGTATCAAACATTTCACTTCCAAATACCATTGGAAGGAGAGAACTCTGGGAGTAAGCCTTGTCTTGCTATCCACCTAAGTGACCTTAATCACATGACTGAATCTCCCTTTGTGCTTCTTTAAATGAGCATAGTTCCACCCACATCACAGGATTATTCAACAAGCTAGAGAGGTTACTTGGAAAGCTAGCACACAATTGCTTTTCCACATATGCTAAATCTAAAAATACCTTACTTTGCTAGTCCCCGGCAACCTCTGGCTCTTTTTTTTTTTTTAATTTTATTTAAGGAGAAAAAGAAAAAAAAGGCAGAAAAAGGGTACAAGTTATACAGAATTTCAGAAAAAAAAAACAAGAAATCACTAGTTAATGGATTACATATTGTCATCTTAGAAATATTTGTTCAAGTTACAAAATTAAAGCATATAAAGTGGACATTCAAACAGTGAGACCAAACAGTTCTGTTCAATGATCCAACAAAACTCAGTAATATCATTGTCTATCTTACACACTTAAATATACATGCAGTTATATTGTTTAGAGTACTTTCTTTTCCTCTCTTTTGTACAATGACTATTACACATTTTGAGTTTTATTACTCCCACAGTTCTTATTACTTTTTTGGAAGAGAGTAAAACCAAATGTGACTTAACAGAACAGAGTCGGTCAAATCAAAAGGGTGGACATAATAGATAATATAAAAGCATAATACAAGGTGATCAACAATGGTTACCATAATGCCTCCCGCTATCTCTAATAGAATTGCCTATATCATCAGTTATAATAAAATTGAACAAAACAGTGAAGAACGAAACCAACAAAATCAAAAAATTGGAGACATTACAGTTTTAAAAAGTAGATAATAGTCAACCGGAATGGGCGTCATAATGAATCCCACTATCTTCACAGCTGTTGCCTAAACTTTCAAACCTGGTACTATCTAGCAAAACAGAATAGAGGAACATCAGTCAAAACAAGATGGTGAGAGCAATACAGGCCTTCAAATCAAGTTAATAGAAAATCAAAGTGGGATAGTATAATATATCCTGCTATTTTTAAATTTATTTTCCCTTAGTTAAAAGGATAAAAATAAAAAAGTAAATAATAAAATAGAGATTGAGATAAAAGAGGGCATAACAACAAAACAGCACAGGTCAAAACATAACCATTTAAGCAAAATAGTGTTTCACCACAAGATAATCCCGACATACAAGTAGTTAGCACATTGTATCTTTCCTTGAAATCTTTGAGTATAACTTCGTATAGTTTAGCATCAAATATATCAAAACAATGTAAAACCATTCAAGAGAATGGCAGTATTACAGGGTATTTAGAATCAGCTAACAGAAAATGAACAATGGTTTCTGTATAATCTCCTTGTCTATAAAAGTTTTTGTTTATACTATCACATATAATAAAATCCAATAAGATACAACATGTTAAGACCTATGGAGACAGAAGAATACAAGCTTGATGAGACTTCAAAACAAGATAATATTAAATCAGCATTCCCTATTATGATGTTGTTTTCTCCAAAATAGCTGTTCCTATCATCCAATCTTCTCTGCCTCATTTCTGTTGAGCTCTTTTTCTGTCATTAGTTGTCAGTTTTTCTTCTTCATTTTGTTTTCTGCTCCATTCATTGTGGCTTCTCTGCCACCATTTTTGGATTCTTCATATTTTTCTTTTATCGAATATCCTGCGGTATTCTCTGTAGGGTTGAATTGGTGGTTGCATATTCCCCTAGTTCCTCTTTATCCTGGACGCACCCTGTTTTTCCATCAATTTCCAGGGACAGTTGTGCAGGATATATGAATCTTGGCTGGAGGTTATTATCTTTCAAAGCTTGAATTATTTCCCCCCATGCTCTTCATGATTTGATGGTTTGTGCTGAGAAGTCTGCTATAATTCTGATGGGTGTTCCCTTCTAAGTGATCTGTTTCTTGTCTCTGACGGATTTTAATATTCTGTTCTTATATTGGATTTGTGGAATTTTGATTATTATATGCCTGGGTGTAGCTCTGTTTGGGTTGTAGGTGGCTGGGGTCCTGTATGCTTCATACTTCTGAGTATCTTTACCTTTTGCTAAATTAGGAAAATTCTCCTGGATTATTTCTGTGATTAGCTTTTGTAGTTCATTTGTTTGTGTCCCTACCTCTTCTTTTATGTTCTTTATTCTTAAGTTATAGATCCTCTTATCATCTTCTAGTCTTTGTATTATTGTTGTTTATTTCTTTGTTATTTTAAAGAAGTTTTTCATTTCATGCTCCCATAATACAAATCTGCCCTCCAGTTCAGATAATCTATCCTTAGTTTCTTTCAAGCTGTTATGCCAGTTTTCGATAGAGTTTTTAGTATCCTGGTAATCTCTTTGAACCTGCTTCACGTATTCTATGTTTTCTGTATTTTCTCCATCAAACAAGTCTCCCCTTTTTTTCTGTTCTTCCATTCCACCATCTGTTTTTTCTTGGGTGGTACTAAGCATTTCTCTTACTATTCTGCTTATGTCTTGCTGCATGACATTAATAACTTCATTCCTGAACTCATCTATGAGGCTCTGGAGATATCGCTTTATGTCTATTGGTGCCATGTCTGCTATTGCCTGTTTCTCAGGATTGGGGGCCGAGGACCCTTTCTTGTTGCAACCTCTTCCCATATTTTTTGTTCCTGCTATACAAGCATATTTGTTCCTGCTATACAAGCATATGTTCCTTCCCTGTCGGCCACAGTCTGTTTGAATTGCGCCGGCTAGGTGTTCCTGCCCACCACAGCACACCAGGGAGTTCCCGACCGGGCAGCCTATGTGGGGCCCACCCCTCCAGGTCAACCTACTGAAGGCTTCACTGCTAGGGTGCACCTCCAGGTGCTGGGACCTGGGTTGTGCTAGCCTACTGGGTCTCAGCCAGCAGCGTCACATAGGCTAGGCCCTGCTCACCAATCCCGCTTGAGAGGGGGATATGTGACTGAAGTCACTACAGCACCCTGTTCGGGCAAGTCTGCCTGGTCCCAGAATGTCTTCTGTTGGAGCCTCCTAGACCGTGGAAGAGTCCCAGTTTACCTCACTCACTGCTCCCTGCCCAATACCGCTCTCTACTCCGTTCACCAATGCCCATTCTCAGAGTTTTTGTATGTCTCTCTCCCTGCTGAGCCGATTCAGACGCAGCAGCGGTGGCAGGAGACCCAAATCGCGGCTTCCAGTGGCACGGGCTCCAGCTTCCACACTGAGGCTTTATCTGTTCCTGTTATAGCACCAGGATTGCATTCCCAGTTGGTTTCTCTCAGCCCAGTTCGTTCTTGGGTCAGCAGGGTGTATTTCTTCTTGCTTAGGATTCCTCACTATGCACCATTCCTGGATTCTAAGCTGGGTCTCTCAGAGAGCCTTGGTAGCTGCTGCTATCTGTCCACCATGTTCTCCCGGAAGTCGCAACCTCTGGCTCTTTTGGCCATAATCTTGTATTAGTCTCTGTTATGTGACACAATGAAATGAATTACGAACTTCTCTTTCCAGTACAGGTAAACACCATTGACAAGTGATGCATCATGCCCTAATTATGTTATATATATGATTTCTCAAACTTGTCACTATGACATTTTGCAAAGGATCATTCTTTGTTATAGGTGGCTATCCTAAGCATTGTCAGTTGTTTAACAGCATCCTTAGCCTCAGGTCACTACATCCTAGTAGCACTCCTACAAGATGAGACAACCAAAAATGTCTCCAGACATTGACAAAGATGTCCCCTACGAAGCAAAATCACTCTTGGTTGAGAATCACTGGATTAAAGAAATTGTTGTGAGCTGTGCAGAATTGCTTTTATTCTTGGGAGCCATGCAGATCAATGAGCAGCAGCATTACTTAAATGTTAGGCATATTTTCCCCTTTCTTCTTTATATAATTGAATTTTTATGCATGGTGAATTTTAAAAATTTTTATGTTCTGCATTTGTGTGTGTGTGTGTGGTACCGCTGTTTTGTTTCAGACATTGGGAAGAGGTGGAGAGGATGAACTTCACATATTACAAATGAAAGAATTTGCGGAGCACAGTGGTGCAATCAACATGTGGGGCTTGGAGACCCAGAGAACTTGCATTGATCTTACCTTGTGTCTTCAAAGAAGCCAGGGTTTGAATTCAGATTGCCTTGTTAATCTAATGTTTGAGATAAAGCAGTTGAAAGAGTATCATAGTGGGTAATGATTGATGTTTCCTATGTATGACATTTTGTTGGAAATGAGAGCAATACAATGAATGTTATTTGATAAGATCAGATGTGCCAGTCTCCTTTTTAGAGGAAAACATCGGCAGTGTTTGTGACTCTGATTCTAATAAAACATATTTAGGACTAGATATTTCCATACAAGATTCTGTCCAATAATTTTACCTTTACGTGACTTAATGTTTCCAATTTGAATTTGTCCCAGTCATCCTTGTGAAAGAGAAAGCCATAGTAATTGAAATCATCAAATTACTATAATTGCAAATTTATACTAATCCAGTAATTATTCCCTGAATTCAGTTTTCAACACTGAATATTTGTTTCTCTATTAGGATTAGATAGAATTGAAAAAAATATTGAGTAACACAAATTGTGATCTCAGCAACCTCAACTGATAGACATTACTTTTCAATTCTAGAAAAATAATTTACCACTTGCAGGCTCTCCTGAATTGATAATAGGTAACTACCAACTGAGAGAAAGCTTTCTGTAGGTGCCCTAATAGGCAGAAGGCTGAGAAAATAGGCTTATTTACACTACTAGTGGGCCTTAATTTAAGACAGGCTATTTGAATGTTCAGGATTTGAATTTCTAAGCCTTTAAGTATTTCAGCATTATAATGATTGGTTTTATTTTTGTAAACTTCCTCTTAAATCCAGAAATGTCTAGAAAGGCTCCAATAATGCATTCTTGCATGTAGTAGAACAGAAAGTACTATGGAGTATAGAAAATAGGACCAATGTTGCCCCCTGTTACTCTCTGGCACCTTCTAGTTACTCTGAGCTTACCCAGGTGCTTTCTTAAGAGAACACATGAAAGTTCTCAGCTCAATAAAGAAAATGAATTGTGTGCTGAGGTTGCTAAGATCTACAGTATACTAAGATATTTTGAGTGGGAGAGAGAACACAGTCATGTGATTTTAGTATGCTACATTTTTAAAGCTATGCTTTATTATTAGCTATTAATCTTTTTCTGTTTAATTTATATATTAAAATTTATCATAGGTATGCACGTATAGGTAAAACAATATATATAGGATTTTATACTATCCGGTTTCAAGCATCTATCTTGAAAGGTTATCTTCCACAGATAAGGGGAGACTACTGTATTTGCAAATTACCAATTTCATAAACCTCCTTTTTTTAAACCAGAGAGATTCAGGCACAAGTCCCAAGTGCCACTGCTCGTTTCCCTCAGAGACAAGATATGAATTGGCCCAATGTTCTTTCCTCCAACATCCCTCCCAATCATCCTGGCCAGATGTCAATGCAGCATTTCAAAAACCTCAAGCAGGTAGGCATTTTCCGTAGGATCAGTTACTCAGTCTAATCTACTTGCTTTATCATTGCTGATGAACCAAAACACACTCTGAACAAATAGTACATCCAAGCAGATACATAGTTTATTAGTGGAAACTTCTCTTTTCATTTCCACCATTCCTGTAATAACAGAGCCCTCTCCCTATCTATTCCTTTAATCTGTAAGTCTGTCCCCACTGATGTGGGGAACCACATCAGTGGTCTTGAGACCTATCAAGGCAAATAAAATGCACCTACAAATAAAACACCAATTTTGATTCTGTTATGATATTCCTCATCAGACCTGCTGGACTCATGCTTTTCTCAAAAGTGAGTTTGTGGGCATTGATGACCTACTACTATTACTAGGCACTGTTGTTCTCCCTTGAAGATCTGGTATGGAGAGGATGAAAAATCTTTTTCCAGCATCTGCATAGTAGCTGTTTGTGCTTTAATCTTTGCTTCTGTGAAAGCGACCTGGAAACTTTCATAAGGCTCTGACATTTATCCAATAGCAGATTCTCAATAGGGAGATAAATGTTAAAAGTTGACTCCATGTAGTATTCAAAATAATCACAAACCACTGATCACTATAAACAGATAACAGGATCAAGCTTGTTGTACCACATTTTTTTGTTTTGTTTTGTTCTGTCTCAGAAGATCTTGTAACTGCATAAACAAAGAGAAGTTACTGGCAGGCCAAAACTATTGGGCCTTCAAAAATCCCCAGATAGTCTCAATTCTCTGTAGTGACTCAGTGTAAGCTCAAATTTAACATGCTACTATGTTGTAAAAGGTAATTTCCACAACTCAGGCCCCTCTCTAGGCCACCAGGCTAGTAAGCAATAGCTGTTACTTTTTTCCCTTGGCACTTCCCAGCAATGCCAAGAGTACCAGCTATTGTTTTTAAAAAAATGTTTTATTAGTATGTTTTGTATAAGATAATAGTTACATTAATTATAGGGAACTGGTACATGTGTATAACACAATCGCAGTTCTTATTTTCTCCTCCTCCACTCTCATTTATTTTATTTCCTTTTTCCAACATCAGATTCATTTACAAGTCCTTATCAAGTTAATTATCATAAACACAGATTAACAGCCAGACCAACAGGCCAAAAATATAAAACATATAAGACAATTATGCTAAATTAAGGTTCATTTTTAGATACATTAGCCATGCTGTATTATCATAATTTTTTCCTCTCTGTTTCCTATATCTGTTTTTTATTTTGCACTTAACTTGTATATTTTGTTTTTCATATAAGATAAACCATGTGATATTTAAGCTTATACTGTGTGTGACTTTCTTCCCTTAACATTGTGGTCTCAAGGTGCACCCATTTTCTTAGAAATGACTGAAATTTATTTTTTATGGCATAGTAATATTCCATTATATATAAATACCACATTTTCATTATAAATTCATTAATTGATAGATATATAGGCTTTTTCAAGATTTAGCTAATATGAATTATGCTTGTATAAACATGAGTAATGAATAGTTGAGTCAAGTTGAATTTCTACTTGTAGTTTTTTGAGGAATCTCTATATTGATTTCTATGTGTTTATACCAGTTTATACTCCCTGAACAATGAAGAAAGGTTCCTTTTTTGTGGTAGTGTCTCTGACATTTTTTATTGTTTGATTTATTGATGACAGCCATTTTTTCTGGAGTGAGATGGAATTTCAATATTGTTTTAATTTGCATTTGTTAAATGTCCAGCTAAGTAGAACATTTTTTTCATGTATTTATTGGCCATTTGTACTTCATCAGAGATATATCTGTGTATTTCATGTGTCCATTTTTGATTGGGTCTTTAAATGTGGTGGCCCATGTTTTGAGCTCCGTATATAGTCTAGATATTAGTCCTTTGAGAAGTAGATTGTCTCTTTACTCTGTTGGTGTTTTCCTTTGCTGTGCAGAAGCTTTTTAAAATTTGATTTGATTGTACTTGTTGATTCTTGGTTTTATTTCTAGTTCAATTGAGATTCTATTCAGAAAGTATTTGCCTTTTCCTATCTCTTAAAGTGTCTTACCTAGTTTGTCTCCCAGCAGATGAAATAGTTTTGTTTTAATATTTATATGCTTAGTCCATTTTTATTTTAGTTTAGTGCATTCTGAGAAATATGGGTGTAGATTTAGTCTTTTACATATGGATAGCCAGCTTTATCAGCAGCATTTGTTAAAAAGACTATCTTTCTTCCAAGGAAAGGATTTGGCTCTTTGTCAAAGATAGGTAGCTAAGTGTGTTTGGAGTTATTTCTACATCCTGTATTCTATTCCTTTAATCTGTAAGTCTGTCTTAGTGACAGTGCTATGCTGTTATTCTCACTGCAGCCTTGTAGTGTAACTTGAATTCCAGGATTGTGATGCTCCCTGCCTCCCCTTGTTGCCCAGAATTGCCTTTGCTATTCTAGGTTTCTTCTGAGTCTATATGAATTTTAAATTGCTTTCACTAGTTGTGAAGAAAGCTATTGATATTTTGACTAATATTGCATTAAGTTCCTGTAACACTTTTGGAAGTATAATTATTTTGACTATATTGGCTCTGGCTATCCATGATCAGGAGACATATTTCTTTTTCTAATGTCTTCTCTGATCTCCTTTCATCACAGTACTGTAGTTTTCATTATACAGGTATTTCATACTTTTTGTTTAGGGTAATTTGTAAACATTTAATTTTTTCTTGATGCTCTTGTGGAAGGTGTTTTCCTAATTTCTCTCTCAGTGAGTTGGTTATTAGTACAAAGCAATGCTATTGATTTTTGAGTGTTGACTTTGTATCCTGCTATGCTACTACTGAATTTGATTATAAATTCTCAAAATATTTTGTTGGATTTTTTAAAGTCTTTTATGTAATGTCATGTCATCTTCAAATAATGGTGATTGAACTTCTTCTTTTACTTTTTACATTTCTTGTATTTTTTTATCTTGTCCAATGTTTTGAGAACAATGTTGAACAGGAGTGATGATAGCAGACAGAGAGACAATGTTTTTTTAAATTTTATTTAAAAGGAAAAAAAAAGAAAAATCAAAGCAAAACAAGACAAAACAGTGTAAGGGTACAAGTAATACAGGACTACAAAAAATAGTAAGAAATCACCAGTTAATAGATTACACATTGTCATCTTAGAAATAGTTGCTCAAGTCACAGGATCAAAACATACAAAGCGGACATTCAAACAGTGAGACTGCAAACAGTTGTGTTCAGTGATCCAACAAAAACTTCGTAATACGGTCATCTATCCTAACACACCTAAACACACTTGCAGTTGTATGCTTTAGAGCACTTTTTTTTCCTCTCTTATTTTTTTACAACAAAATTTACACATTTTGGGTTTTATTACTCCCATAGTTCTTATTACTTTTTTTGGAAGAAAATAAAACCAAATATGACAAAACAAAGCTGTAAGTCAAAACCAAGGATAGACACAGCACATGAAGTAAAAAAATAGTACAAAGTTATCAACAGTGGTTACCCTAATGCCACTTGCTTCCTTAAAAAGAATTGCCTATATCATTAGGTATAATAAAGTTGAAAAAAAACAATGCAGGACAAGACCAATAAAACCTAAACATTGTAAACATTACAGGACTTCAAAAGAAGATAATAGTCAAACCAGAATGGGCATCATAGTGAATCTTATGACCTTCAAAGTAGTTGCCTATACCCTCAAACTTGATACTATCAAACAGAGTGGAACAGAGTCTAATCAGTCAAAACAAGATAGTGGGAGTAATACAGGACTTCAAATCAAGTTAATAAGAAATAAAAAAGTCACTATAATATATCCTGCTTTTTTATTTTCACCTTAATTAAAAATAAATAAATAAATAAATAAATAAATATTTTGAAATGAATAAGAGGGAGACTGAGATAAAAGAGGACATAGCAACATAATTATACAGGTCAAAGCATGACAATTTCAGGAACCTAGTGCTTCACCACCAAATAACCTGTCTTAATAGTAGTTACTATAGTGTCTTTTTCCTTGAAGTATTTGAATACAACTTTGCATACTATAGCATCAGACATATCAAGACAGTGTGAAACCATTCAAGTGGATGAAAGTATTACAGGGTATTTAGAACCAGCTAACAGAAAATAAACAATGGTTTCTATATTATCGCTTTGCCTATAAAACTTTTTGTTTATACTATCACATATAATAAAATCCAGTAAGATACAACATGATAAAACCAATGGAGACAGAAGAGCAACAGTTTGGTGGGGCTTCAAATCAAGATGATCAGCACTAGCCATTATGATGCCTTGTTTTCTTCAAAATAGCTGTTTATTTCATCACAGGCAATAATATCAAGCAGCCCAGAATAAAGCCATTCCAGTTAATGAGTGAAAGCTTTATAAGGCTTCAAGACCACATAATGGAGAATCATGATTACCACATACTTTTATATATTTGAATCCTTTCTTACACAAGGGAAATTATTCAGTATTCACACATGTCAGTTTGATTTATTTCACTTATAAGTATGGTCTCAAGCTGTGCCCATTTGTTTATAAATATCTCAATGTGATCTTTCTTTATAGCTGAATAGTACTCCATTGTATAAAAATAGCACAACTGTTTTATCCATTCCTCAGTTGCTGGACACTTGGGTTGTTTCCAAGATCTAGAGATTACAAATTGTGCGGCTATAAACATGGGTGCACATACATCACTGTGGTATGATGCTTTCAGTTCTTCTAGGAATATGCCTAGAAGTGGAATAGCTGGAACAAATGGGACTTCCAATCCCAGCTTTTTGAGAAATATCCAGAATGACCTCCACAAAGATTTTACCAGTCTACACTCCTACCAACAGTGCAGGACAGTTCCTTTTTCCCCACAGCCTCTCCAGCATTTGTTGTTGTTGGTTTTCTTGACCCTGGCCATTCTTTCAGGAGTGAGATGGAATCACAGTGTGGTTTTAATTTGCATTTGTCTAATGACTTACAATGATGAACATTTTTTCATGTATTCATTTGCCATTTGTGTTTCTTCATGTGAGAAGTGTGTATTCATCTCAGATGCCTATTTTTGGATTGGATGTTTGAATTATGGGGGTCTGAGTTTTTTAATTCTTTATATGTTTTAGACAAAAGTCCCTCGTCTGAGGGGGAGTTCACTAAGATTTTTTTCCAGTTTGTGGGTTATCATTTCACTATGCTGGAGATTTTTTTTGACATGCATAAACTTTTTAATTAGAGGTGGTCCCAGTTAATTTATTCTGGGAAGTATTTCCCATGCAGTTTGAGTCCTGTTCATAAATTCTTTACCTACCCTTATGTCTTCAAAGCTTTTACCCAATTTGTCTTTCAATAGATTTAGTGTTTTGTTTTAATATTCAGATCTTTGATCCATTTCGATTTTAAATTAGTACGTGGTGATAGACATGAGTCTAGTTTTAGTTTTGGGCAAATGTAGAGCCAGTTTTTCCAACACCATTTATTAAAGAGACTGTCATTCTTCCAGTGAACCTGTTTGGCTCTTTTATCAAAGATAAGGTGGCTGAATGTGTTTGTAGTTGTGGTTGTATCTTCTAAGCTATTCCATTGATCTTTGGCTTTGTTTTGATTGCAGTACCACGTTGATTTTACTACAGTTGCTTTGTAGTATAATTTCAAGTCAGGGATTGTGATGCCTCCTGCCTTGCCTTTGTTGCTTAGAACTGTCTTTGCTCTTCTAGGTCTCTTCTCACTCCAGATGAATTTTAGGAGTGATTTCTCTAGATCTGTGAGGTATGTTGATGGTATTTTTATTGGGACTGCATTGAATCTGTATAAGAGTTTTGAGAGAATGGCCATTTTCACAATGATTACTCTTCCTATCCATGAACAAGGCATGTCTCTCCATTTTCTGAGATCATCTTCAGTTGCTTTTTTCAGTGCATTATAATTTTCCCTGTGTAGGTCTTTCACTCCTTTTGTAAGAGTAATTCCTAAATATTTCATTTTTTTGGTTGCCAGTGTGAAGGGTGTGGTTTCTCTTATTTCTCTCTCTGTGATTTTGTTGTTAGTGTATAGGAATGCTATTAATTTCTGCGTATTGATTTTGTCTCCAGCTACATTATTGAATTTATTTATTATATCTAAGAGTCTTTCAATGGAGTTTAAGGGGTATTCTATGTAGATAATAATTTAACGATGATAATTTAACTTCTTCTTTTCCTGTCTTTACCCCTTTTATTTCTCTCTATTGTCTAATTGTTCTGGCTAGTATTTCCAGTACTATATTAAACAGGAGTGGTGATGAAGACATCCTTGTCTTTGGCCAGATTTTAAAGTAAAGGCCTTCAATTTTTGGTCATTTAGTATGATACTGATTGTTGGTTTGTCATAGATGGCCTTTATTATATTGAGATAAAGACCATCTATTCCAATTTTCTGTAAAGTTCTTATCATGAATGAATGATGGACCTTATCAAAAGCTTTTTGTGCATCTATAGAAATGATCATGTGATTCTTATTTTTGGTTTTATTGATATGGTGGATTACATTTATTGATTTACCTATGTTGAACCATCCCTGCATTCCTGGGATGAATCCCACTTGCTCATGGTGTATAATCTTCTTGAGGATTTGCTGCATCCTATTTGCCAATATTTTATTGAGGATTTTTGCATCGGTGTTCATTAGGGAGATTGGTCTATAGTTCTCTTTTTTAGTTGGGTCTTTCTCAGGTTTTGGTACTAGAGTAATAGTTGCTTCCAGGAATGATTTACGAAGGATTAATTCCGTTTCAATTTCATTGAATAGCTTGAGGAGTGTCGGCGTTAGGTCTTTGTATTTCTTGTAGAATTCTGCAGTGAATCCACCTGGGCCTGGGCTCTTCTTTGTGTGTAAGGACTTAATTACATTTTCAATTTCATTAATAGGGATTGGGTTATTCAGCAGTTTTACATCCTCTTGATCTAGCTTTGGTACTCCATATGTTTCTAGGAATCTGTCTATTTCTTCCGTGTTATCAAACCTTTGAGAGTAGAGTTTTTCGAAATAGGTGTTGATGATCTTTTGTATTTCTATAGAGTCTGTAGTGATTTCACCTTTTTCATTTCTTATTTCATGAATTAGAGCTTTTTGTTCTCTTTTTAATAAGGTTTTCTAGGTGCTTATCAATTTTATTTATTCTTTCAAAGTACCAACTCTTTGATTCGTTGATTCTTTGGCTTGTTTTCTTAGTCTCTATTGCATTGATTTCTGCTCTGATTTTTATAATTTCCTCTCTTCTTTTGGCTTTGGCCGTGACTTGCTCTTCTTTTTGTAGCTCTTTGAGGTGTAGCATCAGGTTATTTATTTGTATTAATTCTGTTTTCCTGATGTAGGAACTCAGCACAATAAATTTTCCTCTGAGGATGGCTTTCATTGCATCCCACAGATTCCGGTATGTTGTATCTGTATTTTCATTTTCTTGTAGGTATTGTTTAATTTCTTCTTTAATTTCCCCTGTGACCCACGGATTACTCAAGAGTGTGTTATTCAGTTTCCATGTGTTTGTGGGATTTTTGCAATATCTTTTATCATTAATTTCTAATTTCAAAGCACTATGATCCGATAACATGCAAGGGATGCTTTCAACTCCTTTGCATTTATTTAAATATGTTCTATGAGCTAATATATGGTCTATTTTTGAGAATGACCCACGTTTTGCTGAGAAAAGTGTATATTCTGATGTTGTTGGGTGGAGCACTCTGTATATGTCTATCAAGTCCATTTGTTCTCAGGTGTGATTCAGTTCTGTTATTTCATTGCTGATTTTGTGTCTTGTTCATCTGTCCCTCGGTGTCAATGGTGTGTTACAATTGTGTTACTGATTATTTGATTTTTCATTTCTGTTAATACTTGTTTTATATAACTGAGTGCTCTGTAATTTGGTGCATATATATTTAAGATAGTTATCTCTTCCTCTTGGAGTTTTCCCCTAACTTGTATTTAGTAACCTTCTTTGTCTTTTTCTGATCATTGTTGGTTTAAAGTTCACGTTGTCTGCAAACAGAATGGCTACTCCTGCTTCTTTTTTTTTTTTTTTTTGGATTCCTTTTGCGTGAAGTGTTGTTTTCCTTCCTTTGACTTTCAGTGTGTTAGTTTACTTCTGGGTTAGATGGGTTTCATGTAAACAGCATATGGTTGGATTTTGTTTCTTGATCCATTCTGCCAATCTGTTTCCTTTAATTGGTGCATTGACGCCATTTACATTAATGGTTATAACTGTTATATGTTGGTTTATTGTGGACATGTTATCACTCTGCTGTTGCATCTTTATCTTTCTGTTCTGTTTAATTATCTGCTTTGCCTAGTGTTTTTTTCCTTTGTGTATCTAAACTGTCTTTCAATGTTTTCTGCAGGGTTGGCTTGGTGTTCCTGAAGTTCTTCAGCTATTCTTTATCATGGAAGTATCTAATTCTACCATCGATTTTGAGTGATAGTTTTTCAGGGTACATCAGTCTAGATTGGAAATCATTTTGCTTAGGATCTGGAATACGTCACTCCATGCTCTTCTTGACTTTCCTTTGTAAGTGATCTGTCTTTTCTCTCTGACAGCTTTGAATAATCTATTCTTGTGTTGGATTTCTGGGATGGTGATTATTATATGTCTGGATGTAGTTTTATTTTGGTTACAACTATTTGGAGTTCTATGTACTTCAGTGAACCTGATGTTGGTTTCTCATCTCACTCTTGGGAAGTATTCAGCTATTCCTTTTCTAAATATCCTCTTGACCTCCTTTATGTTGTCCCCTTCTTTTTAATTAATCCCTATCAATCTTATGTTGTTTTTCTTTGCGTCATCTTGCAGCTGTTGAATTATTTCCTGATTCTTTGTTATTTTTAAAAGATCTTTCCTTTCCTGTTCACTAGCTGCAATCCTGTCTTCAAGGTCTTAAATTCTATCTTCACTTTCATTGAGGCAGTTCTTACAGCTTTCAGTCGAGTTTTGGATTTCCTGTATATCTCTGTGCATCTGCTTTATGTATTTTATTTGTTTCTTATTGTTTTCATCTAGGGGTTCTATCTCTCTGTTTAGTTCCTCCAATTTTTAAACTGTGTTTTCTTTAGATATGTTCACCATCTCTTTCATTTCTTTTATCATTTCTTCTTTTACCTGGGAGATTATTTCGAGTTTGAATTCCTTTATATCTTCTCGGAGTTGCTTGTTTATTTCAGTAGCTATCATGTCCGATATTTGAGGCATATGGCATATATATTCTTCTATATGCATCACTCCTAGGGTTTCTTGAGATGGGTTCGTGGTTTGAGGTTGTAATTTGGTCTTTCATTTTGTCGTTTTCCTGTGTTTCTCTGTTTGAAGTTTTATTCGAAAGCTTCCTCAGGGTCTGTTGAAAATCCACTTCTATATTCGCAGCTCCTTGGACTCTGGCACCCAGTTCCCCCAGGCTGCTGGGTCTCTGGAACCCATGGTGCTCGCCTGCTTGCTTTGAACTCCGCAGTGCCAAACAAGCTGGGCTCCGGGAACAGTGAGCACGTGCCTGTTTGCTTAGAACTCCACAGTTCTCCAGTGCAGCCAGAAAGGGGAGTTGAATGTAGGTGTCTCACACCTGCATAGCTTTTTCACCCCACCTGGGAGGCTCAAGGGTCCTGAACAAGCTGGGCTTGTGGGAGAGTGCACGGGGCACTTACCCCTGGATGCCACGTCTCTGGAACTGGTGATGCCTACCTGCCAACTCAGAAATCCAGTCCTCCAGACACAGGGGGAGACACATGCAGGCGCTCCATACCCACCCAGCCATACCACTGCACACAGAAGATGCAAGGGTTCCAAACAGGCTGGGCTCCGGGGACAGTAGAGGGGCAATTTTAAACTTCTCTTTTATTTAGTATTATGTTGGCTGCTGGTTTGTCAGACATGGCTTTTATTAGATTAAGATAAAAACCTATTTCTGTTTTTCAAGGGTTTCTTTTTAAAATCATGAATGGATGTTGGATTTTGTCGAATGCTTTTTCTGCATCTGTTTAGATGATTATGTGATTTTTTTCCTTCCTTCTGTTTATGTTATGTGTTAAATTTACTGTTTTCCATATGTTGAAGTATCCCTCCATCATTGTAATGAATCCTCCTTGCTTATGATGTCTAATCATTTTGATGATTTGCAACATTCTGTTTTGTAGTACCTTATTGAGGATTTTTGCATCTGTATTCGTTAAAAAAGATTGACCTCTAGTTCTCTTTTATGTGATTGGGTTCTGTTTTGGTTTTGGAACCAAGGTCATGTTTGCTTCCATGAATGAATTTTGGAATACTGATTCCCTTTTAGTTTTATTGAAGAGTTTGAGAAATATTGGTATTAGATCTTTAAAGGTATATAAAGCCTAATGTATCCTTAATCAAAAGAACCTCTCCATGCCTCATTATACTCAAAACCTGTTAGATAAACAATAAATCACATATAAAGGTAAACCCAGTAGAATTACAACATAGTTCTCTCTAAGAACCTTAACGTCCAGCAGGGCTTGAAGTGTTTCAAGCCTTAAAAGATAACAACTTTCAACTCTGACTTATGTATCCTTCAAAACATTGCTCCAAAACTGATTGGTAAATGAGGCATTTCCATTACATCTGAATGAATTCATTACAAAAATCCACTAGCATTACAAAATTATCAAGGATATCCTAGAAAGACTGTGTGTGTGTGTGTGTGTGTGTGTGTGTGTGTGTGTGTGCATGCATGAGATATCTAGTAAATAATGCAATGGCAGGAACAAGTCAACACCTCAGTAATAACTCTCAGTGTGAATGGTCTCAATTTCCAATCAAAAGACATACTTGCGGAATGCATCATGAAATAAAACCAAGCATTATGCAGTTTACAAGAAATATACTTAATTAAAAAATAAATTCATGTATTGAAAATTAAAGAATGTAAAACAGTGCTCCATACAACAGAACATTCCTGCCCAAAAAAACAAGAGTGACTGTAGACAAATTGGATTTCAAATCAAAACTGGTCAGAAAAGACAGAAAAGATTATTCAAGGAACAGTCCAACAGAAAATGATAACAATTATAAGTATATATGCACCAAATACTGGCACACTCAACTTTGTAAAGCAAATACAAATGGACATGAAAAATCAGATAAATAGCAATATAAGTGTAATTAGGGGACTTGTCATAAGACAAGAGATCAACTAGACAAAAAAATCATCAAAGAAATATCAAAGTTGAACCAAACTTTCAAATAAATGAAATTAGTAGATATCTACAGAGTGTTCCATTCAACAACACCAGAATACATATTCTTCTCATATGTGCATGGGAGTTTCTTCAATTGATCACATTCTAGCCCATAAAGCATGCTTAAGTAAATTCAAAAGAATTGAAATTAATCCATTCATATTATCAGACCACAGTTAGTGAAACTAGAAATCAATCCCAAAAGAAACCACACAAACTCTACAAACATAAAAATTAAACAATTTCATTTTGAATAATCCACGTGTCACCCAAAGAAAATTAAACAAGAAATTAGAGAGTTCCTACATTCATGTGATAATGCCAGTACAATATACAGAAACCTATGGGACACAATAAAAGCAATTCAAGGAGGGAAATTTATTACTAATTAATGTCTACCAATTAAATGTTACCAATTAAAAAAACCAAGTGCAGGACAAACGAAGCACAGGACATGATAGCACATGCTTATAGTCTCAGCACTCAGGAGCCTGAGGCAGGAGGATCTCCCTGAGTTCAAGGCCAACCTAGGCTACATAGTGAGTTTAAGACTAGCCTGAATTATAGAGCAAGACCCTGTTTTAAAAAGCAGAAAAGAGCAAACAAAGCAAGGTCAAGTAAATAAGCTAATGATGCACCCCAAGGCCCTAAAAAAAAAAAAAAAAAAAAAAAAAAAAAGAAAAACCCAAATCCAAAGCTAATATAAATAAGGAAATGATAAAGATCAGAAAAAATTTGATGAAATTGAGACAAAAATACCAATGAGTGAATTAGAGTTGTTTCCTTGAAAGAATAAACAAAATAGACAAGTCTTTAGCTAATCTGACTACAATATGAAAATAAAAGACCTAAATCTGTATAATTAGAAATGAAAAGGATGGGGCCAGGGATTTAGCTCAATGACCTAAGTGCCTGTCTGACAAGTGCAGGGTCATGAGTTTGATCCCTGGTACCAAAAAAAAAGTTTATACTGGCAAAAATGAAAAGGTGAAATTACAATGGATTCTATTTTGAGAACATGTTATCTCATAAAATGGAAAATTCAAAATTCAGAGAAAGTGAATAAATTCCTAGATATATGTTAAATACCAAAGTTAAACTAAATTACTAGTATCATGAATGTTGTACTTTGGAGCCATTATTAATTAAAAGAAAAATTACTTGAACAGAAGCAATGTAATACTTTAACGTCCAACAGTTCAACTGAGAAGGTTTTTGTGTGACTAACAGGTAGGTAGCCTATGCAAAGCATTGGACAAAGTGATGATTTATATTGTGGATGGAAAGAATATGATAATTCTTGATTCCACTCAGAGTGCTGTGCAGTTTAAAACTTATGATATGATTGTTTTTGGACTCCCTACTTAGTATTTTGGACAATGGTTGGACATGTGTAACCAAAACCATGTAAAGAAAAAGGGCAGGTTGCACAGAACTACTATATATAAAAAGAGAGGAAGAGAGCAAGCAGGGAAGTAAAAGAAAGGATCTTCCACAACGTAAGAGAAACAGAAAGTCAGAATTATAGTACTGATGTAAAAAGATTGAGTTAGGGAAATGGAAACCACATGGTGGGAGTAGAAGGGAGATTGAAGAGAAAATGTTATTTACAAACAACAAGGAACCATAGTTAGGGCTTTAAGAATCTGACTCAGCCACATGAGACAATATGTATTAAAACATTTGTACTTTTTTCTTCTGTATACCACAGGAAAGTTTTTCTCTATTCACAGGTAATAAATAAATTTACTCATTTTCTTCCTTTAGTATAGTCATGATTTCAGAATGTTACCTTTCAAAATTTTTTATTAAGATAAATGTTTGCATTATCAAAGTTTTATCTTTAAATCATTAATCCATTTGGAGTTGATTTTGGTGCATCCTACAGAATGCCAAGCCAATTTCATCATTTCCAAAGGGCTCCTGTCCTAGTCACTTTTTTGTTGCTGAGGCACAGTAATGAAAACCCACAAATTAAAGGAGGAAATTTTATTTTGGCTCACAGTAGAGGCATCATTCCATAGTCAGCTAGCTCCAATGCAACTCAGCATGGCAGAAAAGCATGGTAGAAGAAAAGGCACTCAAGTTGTGGCAGCTGCGCAAAGCAAGAGAGACACGTCAAGGGAGGAACAGGCAAGGGACATAGACCCTTCCAGGCTATGCCTGCAATGACCTTCCTTCTACCAGGCCGCACCATCACATTTAGCTATAAACACATTAGTGGCTAATCCACTGATGAGTATTTCTCATCAGTGACTATCTACTGATGAGTATTTTTTCCTCAATGATTCAGTCATCTCCCTAAATACCCACCTTTGAATGCATGAAGTTTTGGAGGGATATCAAGATATACACCAGAATAGCTATCCAGTTGTCCCTATGCTAATTTTTAAAAATCCCAGCTTGGGTGAAGTGCTTGCCCTGTATGCGCAAGTCCCTGGATTCAAAACACAGTACCTCCAAAATATTTTAAATGTAAAGAGCTCAGCTTTGTAAAGCAGGTATGAGATGTTCTTTCTATCATATGCTAAATTTCTACAAATATTTCTATATTATATTCGTGGTCTAGTCAATTAAATTTGCATGTACTGTTGAGAACAAGTTGCATATTTTAAAATTATTGTACCATTACAAATGTTTCAAGATATAGGAATATTTATCGTTCTTCATTGCTTTTAGTGTTTTTCAGGCTTTTGCCTAGTTATTCTTGTCTATTTTCTAATTTAAATTTACACATAGCCTGCCTAGTTCTAGACGGAAGATATTGGCATTTTTTGGATCTCATTTAATTTGTAAAACATAATTAAAAATTTTAATGGCTGCTTGATATTTTTTTCATACCGATGCCTGCTACTTTATTTAGCCATTATTCTATTTTTAGATATTTAAATTGTAGTAATTTATTGTTCCATTAAGTCTTTTATTTCTTCTCCTTTTTTCTAATTGATCCTTTCTCAGTCCAATCACATAAGTTGAGTAGGAGCTGTGAAACATAGAACTTATCATATCCTGGTAGTTGGTTCAATGGCTGGATTTATGAATTAGGACATGCCTGTCAGATTCTCCCTCTGACATAATATGAATTGGGAATTTCATAGAGTGCAGAAGTGTGAAGTTGTGAGGTCCATGTTTTAAGTAAGGATGGCTTCATTTCATGAGGACACAGCAGAAAAGAAGCTGATACCTACAGAATTTTCAGGTGACATACTTCAGTTATCATAATGATAACCCAGTATTACAACAACTGCTCTTCAAATGTCTGTCTTAAGACAATTATCCAATAGTCTATTTTCATAAAGCTTTGATTTTATACTTAAATGTCAAGAGATTTGCTTCATTGTATTTTTATGTGTATTTAGTACTCAAAATTTTATAGATTTTTAGGGAAGGATATACACCTGATCCATCCCCTTGTCACTTCCATGTGTACTAATTTATTTAGTAGCCAGATGCATTTCTTATAAACACTAGTTTTTCCTCAAACACTTGGTACATTGAAGTGCTCAATAAAAGTTTGTTGAATAAAGAAATAAATGTATGAATATATGAATTAATTTAGAATGAATAAAGTATAGAATTGATCGATGAACTAAATTTTTTAAAGTAGAAATTTCCTGAGAACCAGAGAATTACAGGAATCCAATTTATTAGTGCAACAATCCATTTGTATCTCTTTTGAGCAGGCTTTCTCCACTTCAGCAATGATGACACTTTGAGCCAGATAATTCATTGATGTAGGAGATGTCTTGTGCATTGGAAGATGTTTAGCAGCAGCCCTGGTGTCGACACTCTAGTTTGCAGTAGAACTTGCCCTAGATTGTGACAATCAAAAATATTTCTAGATATTCATGTTTCCTGTCGATGGGGAGCAAAACAACCCAAGCTGAGAATCACTTTTAAGATCTTTTAGTTCCCCATTTCCTCTCTTCTCTCCAGCTACATGTTTAATAATGTGTAAATCATTTTTAAATGTCTCTGTGTTCCTCCAGAGGCAGAGTGGACACTGCCTGATCTCTCAATTGTGTAATAGGCGTTTGCCATTTCTGTCTTTGCTTGAGGAACCTTCTATTTACAATAGATATCACTTGTCTGTCATCAGCATTTTCAGGGTGAATCAAGCTGTCAGAATTTGTTACATTGAAGGTGCTGTTGCCAACTTCAGTGCCAAAGAACAACAAAAAATGCTTTCTGACTTTCCTGATAAGTAGTTCTGTTTGACAGAGTTAATTCAATCAAGTAGACACTGAGGCATTTCATTAATAAATGATAAACTTAGCTGTCATTTTTGAGCTAACTTCCTCAACTACAGAAGCTAACTCTGCAACTAGAAAAGTTCAGTTTGCTGCTTAAGTGATGGGACCATCGTTATTTGGATCTCATGAAAGAAGTTGATGGCTAAGATAATGGTTAGATAGTTACCTATTGTATTAGTTTTCACTGAGTACTACATTACTATACTCCTCAAACTTAGCAGTTTTAAACAATAAGCATATGTTAATCTCAGTTTCTTAAAGGTAAGAATTTAGGAGCAGTTTCTCCAATAGATTATGATTTAGAGTCTCATAAAGTTGCAATTAGGATGTCACCTAAAGCTATAGTCGGAGACTGAATCTAAACTGGGGACCATGGTCACTCTCCTAGCTGTTGGCAGATTGGGTTACTAGGTGTCTTAGTTACATTTTACTTGTTGCTGAGACAAAATACCTGAAGCCCAAGTTTGGAAAGGAAAGGTTTATTTCTTATAGTTTTTGGAGGTTTCAGTCCACACTCAGTTGGCTCCAGGCAGGCATGGCTGGGCCGCAGTTCATGGTGGCTGCAAAGAGCAAGCAGGAACCAGCAAAGAATAAGACATACCTTCTTCCTGCCATTACATTACATCCTGGCTCCACCCCTATGTGGGTGTAGCACTGACACCATCAATCCAAGCACTAGACAATGAACAATCATTAATGCACAATGCAAACTCATAAGGCCTGGGGGCCACAGACATAAACCATGACATTCCACCCCTGACCCCCAGGACTCATGTACATCCTTTATAGAAAAGACATTTAGTCCACCTCCAAGAGTTGCCAATGTCCTAAGTTTCAGCATTGCTGAACAGTCCAAGTCCCAAGTCTCCTCCAAGATCTATGGCAGACTCTTAACTATAACCCCCTGTACAAACGAAACAAGGTTAAACATTTCTGAAATGCAAAGGCACAAGATAAACATTACCATTCCAAAAGTTACAAACAGGGGAATATAAAGCATTGGAAACAAAGCAAGTCCAACATGCAGCAGGATGAACATTAAGTCCTAGAATTCCATGCTCAGCATCTGAAGCAATCTGGTTACAAGCTTCAAAAGGCTTGGGTGATTCCACCCCCATGGCACTTCCAGGGATATCAGCTCCCACAGCTTCTCTCTTAAATCCTCTCTGCTCACTTTTTTCAGCTTTCCTTTCCTCCAGCTGTTCCTGGCTTTTCCAAACTTCTGGAGTCTCCCCTGCACCTTTGGCTTCACCTTTACATCTTCACAAATTGCCCTCTCAGGGGCACACTGCTTGGCCTCCCAAGCCCTTTGCAATCGAGGTGGAAGCCATCTTACCCTCAGAATTCATGCATTTTCCTTGCACCTAAAATCAGCACCTTGTGGATGCCGCCAAAGTTTGTTGCTAGGTGGAGCAGTAGCCAGACTTTTCTCTCTCTTGGCTGTAGGGGTCAGTTGCCTGGATCTCAGGGCTCTGCTTACCTGATTGTGAGGAAAAGCTTCTTGATGTTGCCACCATTCTGGAACCTCATGTGGCCTCTGTTGCCATTCTGGAACCTCATGTGGTCTGTCGCCATTCTGGAACCTAGTGCTCTGCAGATGTCTCCTCTTAGCAAATTCTTTTACCTTTGCAGTGAGGCTGCAAAGGGTGGGGACCCCCTTCTTGGGATGCCCCAGGGCCATCTTTCTTATCTCTCTGTTTCTCCTCAGCAGTCACAATCTCAACTCTGTCTTTAAAATCCACAGCTTTCCTGGCATTTTCCTTCTGGCCAAACTCACAGTATTGCAAATTATCCTGCTGGGCTCTTTGCACTTGATTTGCAACATAAAGCTGGCTAAAGGCCCCCAACAATAGCCATGCCAAAGCCTCAATATTCAATTGCTTTTTAATTTCTTTTTCAAGATTAATCAGTCCATTTCCCTTTGTCTCTGTCCCAGGTAAAGTCTCTGGGCATGAGCAAAATGCAGACAAACTTTCTGCCAAGCCATAACACACATCATGGGGAGTCCAACAACCAATGCAGTCCTTCTTCCCAGTGGAAACCTCCCAAGCCTGGTCTTTACTATCAGGTTTTCTATCAGCCTTCTGGTCTCCTGAGTTCTGACCAGAATGTCCTCTACAGAACAGCCTAAGCTGCTCCAGCTCTATGCATCCAGGTGACATGTCTGAACCTTTCCAAACTCTGCCCACAAGCCATTTCCAAAGCCTCTCGAGAAACATGGTCGGGTATAGTCACAGCAAACGGCCCCACTCCTCGGTACCAAATTCTGTCTTAGTTACTTTTTACTCTTTGCTGAGACAAAATACCTGAAGCCCAAGTTGGGAAAGGAAAGGTTTATTTCTTACAGTTTTTGGAGGTTTCAGTCCACACTCAGTTGGCTCCAAGGCAGGCGGGCATGGCTGGGCCACAGTTCATGGTGGCTGCAAACAGCAAGCAGGAACCAACAAAAAACAAGACACACCTTCTTCCTGCCATTACATTACATCCTGGCTCCACCCCTATGTGGGTGTAGCACTGACACCATCAATTCAAGCACTAGACAATGAACTATTACAAATGCACAATGCAAACTCATAAGGCCTGGGGGCCACAGACATAAACCATGACACTAGGTTTCAGAAAACACACACAAAACCAAAACTCAAAATTCCCAGCTGTATTTGAATTTCAGATAAACAATGAATAAACTTGTAATTCATCCCATGCAGTATTTTGGACATACGTATACTAAATTGTTTTTTCATTGTTTATCTGAAATTGAAATTGGGTTGGCATTCTTTTGCTTAAATCTAGATACCTAATTGGCAGTAGACCCCAGAACACCTTGTTGCATGGCTCTCTCCAAAGGATTATTGTAAAGTCCTTATAGCATGGTGGCCAGCTTCCCTGAGAACTAGGAAAACTAGGTGGAAACTGCATTACTTTTTATGATCTTATTGCAGAAGTTATATTTCACTACTCTTGCTGTATTCTATTGGTCACATACAACAACCCTGATAGAGCATGACAGGATTAAACAAGAGTATGAATATTGGTTGCCACCTAGGATGCTGTGTCCCATACCTGTGTTGCAGATATTTAGAATTTCTGAGAAAATCATCCTCCATTTCCAAATATTATCCTTCTGTACAAGACCAAATTTTAAGATAACTGCTGATGAGTTATGCCTTTACTGTCCTCTTGTATGTAAGTAGAACCAGGGACTTTCTTCTAGCCAGTAGAATATGATAATGGTGATGAAATATTACTATCTTGATTGTTCTATGTTATATAAGGAAAGTGATGAAGTGTCATTTTTGTAATCCTTTGTATTATGTAGGAGTCCCTCTTTGGTGACTAGCACAAGAAACTCTTCCTTCTTGGCCTTGAGGATACTGCCACATTGAGAGGCCTGGAACAGTCCTGCAATAAAGAATGTAGACAAACTCTAGTAGCATAGAATTTCCTTCAGCTGACAGGCATCCAGGAAGCAGTGATTTAAGTCTTACAGTGGCAAAGAACTGAATGTGACAAACATATCCATGTCAGCTTGAGAGAGAACCTTGAGCCTACTGTAAGGAATACAGCCCTGGCTGCACCTTGATTGCAGCCCTAGTAGGTCCTGAAACAGAGAACCCAATTGATCTGTACCTGTCTGTGCTTGTGACACACAAAAACTCTAACAGAATAAGTTGATGTTGCTTTAAGATGCTAAATTTGTAGTAATTTTATGCAGTAATAGATAACTAGTTTGCTTCCCTATCTTTCCTTTTTGGGGAGGAGGGGTGCCAGGAATCAAACTCAGGACCTTGCACTTCTCAGGAAGGAGCTGTGCCACTGAGCTATATCCCTTGCTGTCCTACCTTTTGCATTGCAAAATATTTGGAATAATATTCTACCTTTGGAAGAATATTATTAAGTTGTCTTCCTTTCACATGCCCACTACTGAACTTTATACTCTTTGATGATATGCCTGAAAAGATATATTAAAGTCACTTTGCCAAACTTGTTTCAACAAGTAGCTGTAATTATATGCAGAGTATTGTTATCATAGGAACACAACAGGTGACTTTGAGCACACAGCATGATAAGCTAAAATAGTCTAAGAATTCAGGAAAGAGCTAGGAGAACAAGAACTAGCTAGATGAAAGTGTGATGGGGAGTATGAAGGCAGATTTTTTAAAAATTTAAACAATTACGGTATGACATAATATATAATATATAAAAATCCAATGCATGTAGGTTGACAAATTTTCACAAAACAAACCCTCATACAAATATATTCACATAAGAAACAGAGTATTAGCTATTAAGTGCCTCCTAATACCTGTCTTGTGTCACATTCCAAATAGTAACCCATCTTCTGTCTCTTTAAGGGTGATGATATGATTTCTAACACCACAGTTTGTACACTTCATACACTGTATGTAGAAACTATATCTTTGCATTTTTTATACTTGAAATAATAAAGTATATGCTGTTTTGTTTTGGTTTTCCCTTCCCAATGCTGTTAGTTAAGATTCATTCCTGTTGTTGCACGTAGCTATAATTGCTTTTTCTACTTAATATTCCCTTTTCAGAAGATATCACACTTGTTCATATTACTGTGGATGATCTGGGTCATTTCACATTTGAGAATCTGTATTACATACTGTGGTATTATGAATATCCTTGTGCCTAATTTTGTTGAACAACTGTATATTTGGAGTAGATCATTAAGAGTAGAATTGGGTCATCAGTAAAAGGCATTGGATTTCTGAAATCAGAAAGGATCTAACAATGACCTACCTTTCCAAGCTCAATTTAGACCATTCTCTGAAGTCCAAGTGTTTGTAACAGATAGAATGTTAGGGTAGTGCTTAATTCTTCACTGTCTTGAAAGATACATTAGCATTAGACTTCATCCTAGAAAATCAGTAAAGGGTTAAAATGAAATGAAAGGTCAAATTTTTCAAAAATATGTCTTCTTGGTTATATTTTAGAGAGAGAATTGAAAAGAAGCAAACCTGCCACAGGGAGACAAGTTGACTATTATTAAAATAGCTGTAAACCACAAAAATTTTTGAACTTTTCAGAGTTTATTGAGTCCAGTGTTGGTGAAGAAAGTTATGATTTATGAAGAAAGTTAGCTTGCATTTAATCATTATCTCATCAAGGATTGGGGGATTTAACTGCCATTCTTCACAGAACTGATTGGAGACATAGTTTGCTTCATTGGCTGGCATACACACGTGGTAATTTTGCCTTCTATTACCACTGTACCACTGTACCACTGTACCACTTGTTAATAAAATGAGTGAAGCATGTGGGCCACTGTCTAAATGGGGTATTTTGGTTTGCTCCTGTTAGGCACATGTGGTCAACACATCCTCATCCATCCACTGAGACAGTTCCAAGTCCAGTGCCCTCTGCCAGTATTCTTTCTAGGCTTTCCTCTATTGACCCCCTGCTTCCTAACTGTTTCATCATGATCTCTTTATTCATTTTCACTCAGGCTTAATCATTATCCCTAAACCATGTATACTTGCATAGTGTCATTTTCTTCCTTCTGATTATAGAAAACTAGGTCTCTATTTAAGGACAATTGTCCATTGTTAGCCATGGGGGATTAGTGCCAGGAACCCGTTTCGACCAATATCCATAGATTCTCAAGTCCTTTCTATAAAATAACATGGTCTATGAACATATTCCTCTATACTGCAGTCATTTCTGGATGACTTAAAATACTTAACACAATGTAAATGCTATGTAAATATTTGTTATGGGAATTGTTTATAATGTTGTTTAGGGAATAATGACAAGAGAAGAAAGTTTGCATATGTTCAATGCAGACATAACTTTTTTTGATATTTTTGATCAGTGATTGGATCTGCAGTTGTGGAACCCATAGGTATGGAGTTAATTGTATATGCTTGCTCCTTGCAGCAAGTATTGTGCTTATAATCTATTTCTTATGTTTTTCTATGAATCCTCCATCCTTCACTCATTTTTTCCAGTCTGTCACAATCTTCTTATTTATCTGTGTTTTTATCCAGTAAACCCCAACTATTCTGGTAAACTCTGCCATACCCAGCATTTCCTTTCCATGGCTACTATTGCTGAACTTCTTTCCACTCTGAAGGCTGATGCAGGAGGATTACTACAAGTTCGAGACCAACCTAGGCTACAGAGTGAATCCAACATCAACCTGAATTGCATGGTGAAACCCTATCTGAAAAAGATTTTTAAAAAGAAAGAAAGAAATGTGTCTCATGTCAGCTTTTTTTTTCTCCACATTCAAACCTTCATCAACTCTATAATCATTTGCAATTTAATGCAGTGTCACCATTCTCCCTTCTCCAATTTATTTTATCCAATGTTGTCTTTAAATATTAACATCTGATGTTAATCTGAAGAGCCTTTTAAGATTATCTCTATGAAAATAAAATCCATTTTCTCCTTAATAAGGCCAGACCTACTTTATGTAATATTATTATTATTTTATTATTGGCATTGTTATTATTTTGGGTTTTGGAGACAAGGTCTCTGTGTAGTTTAGTCTTGCCTTGAACTCACTATGCACTGCACACTGACCTTGAACTCAGCAGTTCTCCTGCCTCTGCCTCCCAAGTGCTGGGATGTACCACCATGCCCGAATTAAGTGTTTTAATTAACCTCTTTAAAATTTAAAATTCAGTAACTTTTGTTATATTTACAATGTTGTGTAACCACCACTATTTTGTTTCAAAATATTTTCAACATTCTGAAGGCAAACCTCATACTCAATAAGAGTCACTCTTCATTCCTTAGAGAGGAATTGAAAACTGTACATTCTGTCTCTATGGATTTACTTATTCTGGATACCTTTTATGTGTAGAATATTATATGTGACCTTTCATGTCTGGCTTCTTTCAATTAACATAATATTTTCAAGGTTCATTCATGTTGTAGCTTGTATCAGTATTTGCCTCCTTTTCCTGGATAGTTTAGTAACATTCAGTTGCATGATGTGATCAAAATACATGGTTAATTTTTACATTTTTAAACATTTTGTTCTGTATTTGCTTTATACTTTTAAAGTTCTTATTAGTACATATTTGTAGTATGTAATGATTACATTCACCATGGGGAGTTGCTGCACGTATATGACACATTTAGTTATTACTTATCCCTTCCCTTTCCACTATCTCTTAGTCTCTTTCCCATTTGCTAAAGATCTAGTTCCTTATTTCCTACTATCTGTATTTTATTTTACTTTTTCCTTTTATTTTGGGTTTCTCATAAAGAGAAACTATGCAATGTTTTCGCTTATGTGTCTGACTTATTTCACTTCACATTTTGGTCTCAAGTTTCATCCATTTTTCTACAAATGTACTGTTTAAATTTAAACATTTACTGCAATAAAAGACATGGCACCATTAATCTTCAATATACTCTCCCTCACACTGAACAGACATCATTCTTGCCACTTTCCAAAGTGGTTCTAGGAGTCCTTTGTCATGAGCATCATTATGAGATGCGATCAAAAATTCAGTGAATGCTGCTCCTAAGTGTGATCGAACAGAAGGCAGACTCATAAAATGTTAGAGTATGCTCACTTTATACAGACTTCTGGGAGAATATGGCAGATAGATCACAGCAGCTATGGAGGCTCTCTGAGTTAGCCAGCTTAGAATCCAGGAAAGGTGCGGTGTGAGGAGTCCTAAGCAAGGAGAGATATACCCTGCCAACCCAGGAATGAACTAAGTTGAGAGAAACCAACTGGAAATGCAATCCTGGTGCTATAACCAGAACAGATAAAATCTCAGCACCGAAGCTGGAACCTGTGCATCTGGAAGCCACGATTTGAATTTCCTGCTGCCGCTGCTGCATCTGAATCAGCATAGCAGGGACAGAGAGGCGAAACCTCTGAGAGCAGAAATCAGCAAACAGAGATGAGAGCGGGACTGATGGGGAGCCCTGCATCGACCTGCAGTGATGAGAGGAACGGGGACCCTTCCATATACTAGGAGGCTCCAACAAAGGACATTCTGGGACCTAGCAGACTAGCCAGAACAGGACGCTGCAGTGACTTTAGTTGCAAGTGGTATTAGTGGAGAGCACTTGGCCTGGGTGATGATGCAGACTAAGACCCAGTAGGATAGCCCAAACTAGGTCCCAGCGCCTGGCGGTGCACCCTTCACTTCACCCAGTGAAGCCTTCAGTAGATTGACTGACCTGAACGGGCAGGTGCCGCAGAGGCTGCCCAGGTCTGTGTCTCCCTAGTACACTGCAGTGGGCAGGAACACCTGGCCAGTGCAATTCAAACAAACTGTAACTGACAAAGAAAGAAACTGGACCTCCTATATATGCTTGTATGGAAGGAACAAAAAGTATGGGAAGAGGGAGCAACAAGAAAGGGTCCTCGGCGCCCAATCCTGAGAACGCTGATCCAGGAAAGGTAAATGCAAGGAGAATGAGGACAGAAAACATGCAATGTCAGACATGGCATCAATAGACATAAAGCGATATCTCCGGAGCCTCATAGATGAGTTCAAAAGTGAAGTATTTAATGACCTAAAGCAAGATATAAGTAGGATAGTTAGAGAAATGCTAAACACCACCCAAAAAAAAAAAAAAACAGATCGAGGAATGGAAGAACAGAAAAAAAAAAGGGGAGAATTGTTTGATGGAGAAAGTAGAGAAAACATGGAATACGTGAAGCAAGTTCAAAGAGATTTCCAGGAAACGAAAAATTTTATTGAAAGCTGGCATAACAGCTTGAAAGAAACTAAGGACAGATTATCTGAACTGGAGGACAGATTTGTAATGTGGGAGCATGAAATGAAAACTTAAAAATCACAAGAAAACAAACAGCAATAATATAAAGGCTTGAAGATGATAAGAGGATCTATAACTTAAGAATTAAGAACATAAAAGAAGAAGTAGGGACACAAACAAATGAACTACAAAGGCTATTCACAGAAATAATCCAGAGAATTTCTATAATTTAGGAAAAGGTAAAGATACTCAGATGTATGAGGCATACAGGACCCCAGCCATCTACAACCCAAACAGAGCTATACCCAGGCATATAATAATCAAAATTCCAGAAATCCAATATAAGAACAGAATATTAAAAGCCGTCAGAGACAAGAAACCGATCACTTACAAGGGAACACCCATCCAAATTACAGAAGACTTCTTGGCACAAAACATCAAATCATGAAGAGTGTGGGGGGAAATAATTCAAGCATTGAAAGATAATAACCTCCAGCCACGATTGATATATCCTGCACAATTGTCCCTAGAAATTGATGGAAAAACAAGGTACTTCCAGGATAAAGAGGAACTAGGGGAATTTGCAACCACCAATTCAACTCTACAGAGAATACTGCAGGACATTTTAAAACAAGAAAAATACCAAGATTCCAGAAACAGTGGCAGAGAGGCCACAATGCATGGAGCAGAAAGCAAAATGCAGAAGACAAACTGACCACTAATGACAGAAAAAGAGCTCAACAGAAATGAGGCAGAGATGGTTGGATGGTAAGAATAGCTGTTTTGCAGGAAATAAGACATCATAATAGCTAGTGCTGATTTAATATCATCTTGTTTCGAAGTACCAACAAGCTTTTGTTCTTCTGTCTCTATTGACCTTAACATGTTGTATCTTATTGGATTTTATTATATGTGATAATATAAACAAAAACTTTTACAGACAAGGAGATTACACAGAAACCATTGTTCATTTTCTGTTAGTTGGTTCTAAATACCCTGTAATACTGTCATTCTCTTGAATGGTTTTACATTGTCTTGATATGTTTGATGCTACAGTATACTAAGTTATACTCAAAGATTTCAAGGAAAGAGACACTATGGTAACTACTTTTATGTGGGGATATCTGGTGGTGAAACACTATTTTGCTTGAATGGTTATGTTTTGACCTGTGCTGTTTTGTTGTTTTGTCCTCTTATCTCAATCTCCTTTTTATATTATTTACTTTTTTATTTTTATCTTCTTAATTAAGGGAAAAATTTTAAAAAGCAGGATATTTTATAGTAAACCACTTTGATTTCCTATTAACTTTACTTGAAACCCTGTATTGCTCTCACCATCTTGTTTTGACTGATTTTCCTCTATTCTGTTTTGCTTGATAGTATCATGTTCGAGAGTATAGGCCACAACTCTGAAAACAATAAGGTTCATTATGATGCCCATTCTGGTTTGACTATTGTCTTCTTTTGAAGTCCTGTAATGTCTCCAATGTTTTGGTTTTATTCTTTTTGTTCTTTACTGTTTTGTTCAATTTTATTATAACTGATGATATAGGCAAATCTTTTGAAGATAGCAATAAGCATTATGGTAACCAATGTTGTTCACCTTGTATTTTGTTTTTACAGTATGTATTATGTCCCTCCTTTTGATTTGACTGACTCTGTTTCGTTATGTCACATTTGGTTTTTTTCTCTTCAAAAAAGTAATAAGAACTGTGGGAGTAATAATTCCCAAAATGTGTAATTGTCATTGTACAAAAGACAGGAAAAGAAAGTGCTCTAAAGGATATAGCTGCATGTATATTTAAGTGTATAAGATAGATAACCATATTACTGAGTTTTGTTGGATCATTGAACAGAATTGTTTGTAGTCTCACTGTTTGAATGTCCAGTTTATATGCTTTAATTTTGTGACTTGAACTATTTCTAAGATGACAATATGTAACCTATTAACTAGTGATTTCCTATTATTTTTTCTGAAGTTCTATATAACTTGTACCCTTTTTCTGTTTTGTTTTTTTTTTAAATTTTTCTCCTTAAATTAAAAAAAAAAAAAAAAAAACTACACACCAGACCTGGCACTCTGCAACTTCTGCTTCTTTCCCAAAGTCAAAATGACCATTAAAGATAAAAGTTTTGAATACATTCAAGATGTTGAGGCAACCATGACAGGGCAACTAAAGGAACTTAGGAAATAGAGCTTCCAAAACTGCTTCAAAAAGTAGCAAGAACAATGGGAAAGGTGTGTTCTGTTTTCTTGATTATGGCCACCCTTGCATATGTGAAGTGGTAACTCCTTGTGATTTTAACTTGCATGTCTCTAATGATAAATGTTGTTGAACATCATGACATGTGCTTGTTGACTATTTGAATATCTCTTTTGGAGAAGTATCTTTATAAGCAGTTTGCTCATTCTTTAACTGGGTTGTTTTTATATTTTTTTGAGTTGTAAAATTTCTTTATATATTCTGGATATGGACCCTTATCTGATAAATGATTTGCAAGCATTTTCTCCATTCCTCTCTAATCTAAGTTGTCTTTTCACTTTTTTGGACCCCTTTTATATATGTTTGCAGCACATAATAGTTACATTCACTGTAGAAGATTGGTACAAGTACATGAAACATTTCAATTCCTTTCTTTTCCCTTCTCCCTTCACCCCCTCTTTAATTTTTCCAGCATTAGACTCATTTATTTATAAGACCTTATTAACTGTCATGCATACAGATTGAAAATCAGACAAAGAGACCAAAGAGCATATAAAACATGTAATACCGTCAAACTAAGTCAAATACACTTTTGGATACATTGTTTACACTGGATTATACTACCTTTTTTTCCATTTTTTTCTCATTGTCATATATTTTGTAACAAATATAGATAGATGCAGATGCAGATACAGATACAAATGCAGATATAGAGTTTTCCATGTAAGAAAAAAAACATTTGGTATGTAAGGTTATGTGTCTAATTTATTTCACTTAAAATTATGGCCTTACATGCATCTGTTTACCTACAAATGACTGAAGTTTATCCTTTTTATGGTAGAATAGTACTTCATTATGCATAAATACCATCTTTTTTAATGCATTTATCCTTTAATGGCCATATAGGCTGTTTCCAAGATTAGCTATTATGAATTGTGCTATTATAAAAATGGGTATGTGTTGGGGACCACTACCCAGCAGCTCTGAGCAGGATTTAAATTTTTCTAATTGGCTTTCTATGTTTATCTGTGAGTCTGTCCTATGCCTCGGCCCCTTGCCTTGGGAAGGGAGCTGTTTCATGGTAAGGGAATCTCTATGAATCACTGGTCCTGGCTGAGGCCTACAGTCCCTGTGAGGCCAGAGATACATCAAAGAACAAGCTGAAGGCCATAGCTGAAGACACATTGGCTCCAACACTAATTAAGTAAATAGAGACTGCAGCTACAGGCATCTCACTCCTGGAGTCTCAATCCTACGTAAATGTAATCTTGGAGATAAGATGGTTCTCCTAATTTGGCTTAACCTACTACTGGGCGGGGGGGGGGGGTCTTTGAAGTGACCCCAGAGGTCCTGCTCATTTCCTGTGTTTTCCTTAGTTCCCCTGCCTTTTGTCTTAGCCCTAATAAAAGTGGGCTAATCTAGAGAATGCTTTGTCTTAGCCCTGTAGTCAACCAAAGGGTTTTGACCCTCCTGGAGCCCTAAAAATCATACAATTTGTCTCTTTTTATTTAACCCCCACTGTACACTCATTTGGAAGGAAGATCGGGAATCTAGGTCAGGACCTGATAGGTATGCATACATCATGGTAGCATGTTGTCTTTAACTCTTTTGAGAAGATATCTAGAAGAGGAATAGCTGTATCAAATGAAATTTCTAGTGTTAGCTTTTGGACAAATCTCCATAATGATTTCCATAGTGGTTGTATCAGTTTACAGTCCCACAAACAATGGAGAAGTGTTTCTTTTCCTCTAAAACCTTGCCAGCCTTTGTTATTATTATTTTTTTGAGACTGCAAACAGCTGTGTTGCCAGCCTTTGTTATTGATTGATTTCTTGATGGTAGCGATTCTTTTCAGAGTGAGAAGGAGTCTTAGGTTTGTTTTAATTTGCATTTCTTAAATGACTAGTGATGTTGAACAAAATGTATTTGTTGGCCATTTATATTTATTCATCTGAGAAGAGTCTCTTTATTTCAGATGCTCATTTTAAATTAGGTCTTTAAATTTTGGGGTTCTAATTGTTTTAAATTGTTAATATATTCTAGATATTAGACCTTTGAGAAATAGCTAGTAAATATTTTTCCTCATTTTTTCAGTTGTCTCTTCATTCTGTTAGTTGTTTCCTTTGATTTGCAGAAGCTTTTATATTTGATGTGATCTCATTTTTTGGTTTTCAGCATTCTGTGCCACTAGGCTTTATTCATAAAGTCTTTGTATATACCTGTGTCTTAGTTTTATAAGTAAAACTTGCAAACTTATAAGCTTTTTCTCCCAGTAAGTTATGTTTCTCTTTTAATGTTTAGATCTTTGATCCATTTTGATTTTAGTTAAGTAAAATGTGAGAGAGATGAATCTAGGTTCAGTCCTTTGCATGTGGATAGCCAGTTTTCCCAACATAAATTTGTTAAATGGGCCATCTTTACTGCAGTGAAGGGATGTGGCCCATTTGTAAAAATAACTTAGCTGAGGGTGCCTGGAATTGTTTCTGTATCTTCTGTTCTGTTGCGCTGAATCACAATGTTAGTTGTTTGTTTTTTCAAATCTATTTTATTTTAAAGAAAAAAAATAAAATTTCAAAACACAATAATTAGGGGATAACAGTAGTATACAGTTTCAGACACTGGTGGAACAATAAGATGTTTGCACATGCATATCTGATTTTTTTTACCAGTACATATTTTTATTACTGTAGCTTTCTAGTATAACTTGAAGTCCAGGATTGTGGTACCGCTTGATTTACCTTTATTGCCAGAATTGCTTTTGGTATTTTAGGTTTCTTCTGATTCTATATAAATTTTACAATTGCTCTCTCTGGTTCTATAAGGAATCTTATCAGTATTGTAATAAATCTATATAATAATTTTGGAAGTAAGGCCATTTTTACTATCTTGGTTTTACCTATCAAAGAACATGGGGGTATTTTTTTCCATTTCTGATATCCTCTTCAATCACCTTTTTCAGAGTACTATAGTTTTTTTTTAAATTTTATTTAAAAGGAAAAAGAGAAAAACACAAAACAAAACAAAGCGGTGTGAGAGTACAAGTAATACAGAGCTACGAAAAAAAGAAAAACCAGTAAGAGATCACCAGTTAATAGATCACATATTATCATCCTAGAGACAGTTGCTCAAATCACAGTATCAAAGCATACAACGTGGACATTCAAACAGTGAGACTGCAAACAGTTGTGTTCAATGATCCAACCAAAAACATTAATATGGTCAGCTATTTAACACCCCTAAACACACTTGCTGTTGTATCCTTTAGAGCTCTTTTTTACAACAAAATTTACACATTTTGAGTTTTATTACTCCTTAGTTTTATTACTTTTTTGGGGGTGATAGAATAAAAGAGTACTATAGTTTTTGTTGTAGAGATATTTTTACCTCCTTGGTTAGGTTAATTCCTAAGAATTTCATTTTTCTTGATGCTACTATAAATGGTATTATTTCCCTAATTTGCCTCGAAATGGGTTTGTTTTGAAGTACAGGACCACTATGGATTTTTTTCATTTACTTATTATTAAGTTGATGGATACGTTTTAGATATACATAAAGATCATATTAAGTATAAGAAATTTGTGCCTGTACATGTGATTCCTCCTTTTTTCCCAGTCCCCTATCTGCTCTTCAGCCCATCTTCCTCGTTCTATTTCCAAAGTTTGGTTCTATTTTACCCTATACTTATCTTTTTCTTTTCTTTTTTTATTTAAATTTTATTTAAAAGGAAAAAGAGAAAAAATAAAACAAAACAAAGCAGTGTAAGGGTACAAGTAATACAGAACTACAAAAAAAAAAAAGGACAGTAAGAAATCACCAGTTAATACATTACACATTATCATCTTAGAGATAGTTGCTCAAGTCACATTATCAAAGCATACAAAGTGCACATTCAAACAGTGAGACTGTAAACAGTTGTGTTCAGTGGTTCAACCAAAAACATTAATATAGTCATCTATTTAACACGCCTAATAACACACTTGCAGTTGTATCCTTTAGAGCACTTTTTTCCCTCTCTTTTTTACAACACAGTTTACACATTTTGGGTTTTATTACTCCTTAGTTCTTATTAATTTTTTTTGCAGGAGAATAAAGTCAAATATGGCAAAACAAAGCTGTCAGTCAAAACCAAGGATAGACATAGCACATGATGTAAAAAGAGAGTACAAGGTTATCAACAATTGTTACCATAATGCCTCTTGCTTCCTTAAAAAGAATGGTCTATCTCATTAGGTATTATAAAATTGAACAAAACAGTAGCGAACAAGACCAATAAAACCTAAACCTTGTAAACATTACAGGATTTCCAAAGAAGATAATAGTCAAACCAGAATTGGCATCATAGTAAATCTTATTGCCTTCAAAGTAGTTGCCTATACCCTTAAACTTGATACTATCATACAGAACAAAACAGAGTCTAATCAGTCAAAACAAGATACTTACATTAGGGAAACTATTCATTATTCACACATGCGAGATTGATTTATTTCACTTATGAGTATGGTCTCAAGCTGCACCCATTTTTTGATAAATATTTCAATGTGATCCTTCTTTGTAGCTGAGTAATACTCCATTGTATAGAAATACCACAACTTTTTTATCCATTCCTCAGTTGATGGACACTTGGGTTGTTTCCAAGACCTGGCAATTACAAATTGTGGTGCTATAAACATAGGTGCACATATATCACTGTGGTATGATGCTTTCAGTTCTTATGGGAATATGCCTAGATGTGGAGTAGCTGGAACAAATGGGACTTCCAATCCCTGCTTTTTGAGAAATGTCCAGACTGACCTCCACAAAGGTTGTACCAGTCTACACTCCCACCAACAGTGTAGGAGAATTCCTTTTCCCCACAGCCTCTCCAGCATTTGTTGTTGTTGGTTTTCTTGACCCTGGCTATTCTTTCAGGAGTGAGATGGAATCTCACTCTGGTTTTAATTTGCATTTCTCTAATGGCCAATGATGATGAACATTTTTTCATGTATTTATTTGCCATTTGTATTTCTTCCTCTGAGAAGTGCGTATTCATTTCAGATGCCCATTTTTGGATTGGATCTTTGAATTTTGGGGGTCTGAGTTTTTTTAATTCTTTATATGTTTTAGACAAAAGTCCCTTGTCTGAGGGGGAGTTCACTATGATCTTTTCCCAATTTGTGGGTTTTCTTTTCACTGTGCTGGAGATTTTTTTTTTGACTTACAGAAACTTTTTAATAAGAGGTGGTCCCATTTATTGATTCTGGGAAGTATTTCCCATGCAGTTTGAGTACTGTTCATGAATTCTCTACCTACCCTTATGTTTTCAAGGTTTCTACCTAATTTGTCTTCCAATAGACTTAGTGTTTCTGTTTTAATATTCAGATCTTTAATCCATTTAGATTTTAATTTAGTACATGGTGATAGGCTTGGGTTGAGTTTTAGTTTTCGGCAAATGTAGAGCCAGTTTTTCCAACACCATTTATTAAAAAGACTGTCGTTTTTCCAGTGACCCTGCTTGGCTCCTTTATCGAAGATAAGGTGGTTGAGTATGTTTGTAGTTGTGGTTGTATCTTCTAATCTATTCTATTGATCCTCTGCTCTGTTTTGATTCCAGTACCATGTTGATCTTACTATAGTTGCTTTGTAGTATAACTTCAAGTCAGGGATTGTGATGCCTCCTGTCTTGCCTTTGTTGCTTAGAATTGTCTTTGCTATTCTAGGTCTCTTCTAGTTACAGATGAATTTTAGGAGTGATTTCTCTAGATTTATAAGGTATGTTTTGGTATTTTTATTGGGATTACATTGAATCTGTATAACAGTTTTGGGAGAATGGCCATTTTTACAATGTTTGTTCTTCCTATCCATGAGCAAGGGATGTCTTTCCATTTTCTGAGATCATTTTCAATTTCTTTTTTCTATGTATTATAATTTTCCCTGTATAGGTCTTTCACTACTTTCGTAAGAGTAATTCCTAAATATTTCATTTTTTTGCTTGCTAATGTGAAGAGTGTGGTTTCTCTTATTTCCCTCTCTGTGATTTTGTTGTTTTTGTATAGGAATGCTATTGATTTCTGAGTACTGATTTTGTATCCACTACAGTACTGAATTTATTTATTATATCTAAGAGTCTTTCAATGGAGTTTAGGGGGTCTTCTATGTAGAGTATCACGTCATCTGCAAACAATGATAATTTGACTTCTTCTTTTCCTATCTTTACCCTTTTATTTCTCTCTCTTGTCTAATTGCTCTGGCTAGTACTTCCAGTACTATATTAAATAGGAGTGGTAATAAAGGACATCCTTGTCTTGTGCCTGATTTTAAAGTAAAGGCTTTCAATTTTTGGCCATTTAGTATGATGCTGGCTGTTGGTTTGTCATAAATGGCCTTTATTATATTGAGGTAAAGACCATCTATTCCGATTTTCTGTGAAGTTCTTATCATGAATGAGTGTTGGACCTTATCGAAGGCTTTTTCTGCATCCAAAGAAATGATCATGTGATTGTTACTCTTGGCTTTATTGATATGGTGGGTTACATTTATTGATTTACGTATGTTGAACCATCCCTGCATTCCTGGGATGAATCCCACTTGGTCATGGTGTATAATCTTCTTGAGGATTTGCTGCATCCTATTTGCCAATATTTCACTGAGGATTTTTGCACCTGTGTTCATTAGGGAGACTGGTCTATAGTTCTCTTTTTTAGTTGGTTCTTTCTCAGGTTTTGGCAGTAGAGTAATAGTTGCTTCCAGGAATGACTTAGGAAGGAATGCTTCCCTTTCAATTTCGTTGAATAGTTTGAAGAGTCTCAGCGTTAGGTCTTCTTTGTATTTCTTGTAGAATTCTGCAGTGAATCCACCTGGGCCTGTGTTCTTCTTTGTCGGTAAGGGCTTAATTTTATTTCCAATTTCATTAATAGAGATTGGGTTATTCAACAGTTTTACATCCTCTTGATCTAGCTTTGGTAATCCATATGTTTCTAGGAATCTGTCTATTTCTTCTGTGTTATCAAACCTTTGAGAGTAGAGGTTTTCGAAATAAGTGTTGATGATCTTCTGTATTTCTATAGAGTCTGTAGTGATTTCACCTTTTTTGTTTCTTATTGCATGAATTTGAGGTTTTTCTTCTCTTTTTTTAATAAGTTTGGGTAGGGGCTTATTGATTTTATTTATTCTTTCAAAGTACCAACTCTTTGATTTGTTGATTCTTTGGATTATTTTCTTAGTCTCTATTGCATTGATTTCTGCTCTGATTTTTATAATTTCCTCTCTTCTTATGGCTTTGGGCTTGACTTGCTCTTCTTTTTCTAGCTCTTTGAGGTGTAGCATCAGGTTATTTATTTATATTCTTCTGTTTTCCTGATGTGGGAACTCAGTGCAATGAATTTTCCTCTGAGGACAGCTTTCACTGCATTCCACAGATTCCGGTGAGTTGTGCCTGCATTTTCATTTTCTTGTAGGTATTGTTTAATTTCTTCTTTAATTTCCCCTGTGACCCACTGATTACTCAAGAGTGTGTTATTCAGTTTCCATGTGTTTGTGGTATTTTTGCAGTATCTTTTATCATTAATTTCTAATTTCAAAGCGCTATGATCTGATAACATGCAAGGGATGATTTCAACTCTTTTGCATTTGTTTAAATATGTTCTGTGAGCTAATATATGGTCTATTTTAGAGAATGACCCATGTCCTGCTGAGAAGAATGTGTATTCTGATGTTGTTGGGTGGAACACTCTGTATATGTCTATCAAGTCCATTTGTTCACAGATGTGATTCTGTTCTGTTATTTCTTTGCTGATATTGTGTCTGGTTAATCTGTCCCTTGGTGTCAATGGCATGTTAAGGTCTCTTGTTACAATTGTGTTACTCATCATTTGAGTTTTCATTTCTATTAATAGTTGTTTTATTTAACTGGGTGCTTTGTAGTTTGCTGCATATATATTTAAGACAGTTATCTCCTCCTCTTGGAGTTTTCCCCTAATGAGTATGTAGTGACCTTCTTTGTCCTTTATGATGATTGTTGGTTTAAAGTTCACGTTGTCTGCAACAGAATGGCTACTGCTGCTCTTTTTTGGATTCCTGTTGCATGAAGTATTGTTTTCCATCCTTTGATTTTCAGTCTGTGAGTATCCTTCTGGGTTAGATGGGTTTCCTGTAAATAGCATAAGTTTGCATTTTGTTTCTTGATCCATTCTGCTAGCCTGTTCCTTTTGATTGGTGCATTGAGACCATTTACATAAATGGTTATAACTGTTATATTCTGGTTTATTGTTGACATGTTATCTCTCTGCTGTTGCATCTTTATCTTTCTGTTTTGTTTAATTATCTGCTTTGCTTAGTGGTTTTTTCCTTTGAGTATCTAAACTGTCTCTCAATGTTTTTTGCAGGGTTGGCTTGGTGTTCATGAAGTTCTTCAGCTGTTTTTTGTCATGAAAGTATCGTATTTCACCATCAAGTTTTGCGTGATAGTTTTGCAGGGTACATCAGTCTGTGTTGGAAATCAGTTTGCTTTAGGATCTGGAATACTTCACTCCATGCTCTTCTTGACTTTATTGTTTGTGCTGAGAAGTCTGCTGTGATTCTGATAGGTTTTCCTTTATAAGTGATCTCCCTTTTCTCTGTGATAGCTTTTAATAATCTATTCTTGTGTTGGATTTCTGGGATTTTGATTATTATGTGTCTGGGTGTAGTTTTATTTTAGTTATGACTATTTGTAGTTCTATATGCTTCACTGAACCTGATGTTGGTTTCTCATCTCATGCTTGGGAAATTTTCAGCTATTACTTCTCTAAATATCCTCTTGACATCCTTTATGTTGTCCCCTTCTTTTTAATTAATCCCTATCAATCTTATGTTATTTTTCTTTACATCGCCTTGCAGTTGTTGAATTGTTATTTCCTGATTCTTTGTTATTTTTAAAAGATCTTTCCTTTCCTGTTCACTAGCTGCCATCCTATCTTCAAAAGGTCTGAAATTCTATCTTCACTGTCATTGAGGCGATTTTTACAGCTTTCAGTGGAGTTTTTATTTCCTGTATATCTCTGTGCATCTGCTTTATGTATTCTGTTTGTTTCTTATATTGCTCATCTAGGGATTCTGTCTTTTTGTTTAGTTCCTCCAATTTTTTAACTGTGTTTTCTTTAGTTATATTCAGAATCTCTCTCATTTCTTTTATCATTTCTTCTTTTACCTGGGAGTTTATTTTGAGTTTGAATTCCTTTAAAGCTTCCTGGAGTTGCTTGTTTATTTGAGTAGCTATTATCTCCAATATTTGAGGTGTATGGCATATATTTCCTTCTATATAGATTGCTCCTAGGATTTGTTGAGATGGGCTGGAAGTTTGAGGTTGAAATTTCATCTTTCATTTTGTCATTTTCCTATATTTCTGTGTTTCAATTGTTATTCAAAAGCTTCCTCCGATCTGTTGGAAATCCACTTCTATGTTCACAGCTCCTCGAGCTCTGGCACCCAGTTCCCCCAGGCCGCTGGGCCTCTAGAAGCAGTGGCCCTCTTCTGCCTGTTTAGAACTCTGTAGTTCCAGATAAGCTGGGCTTCAAGGACACTGTGCGCCCACCTGCTTGCTGCAAACTCCACAGTTCTCTGAGCGCAGCCAGAATGGAGAGGCGGCTGTAGATGCCTGAGACCCACTTAGCCACTTCACTGTACCCGGAAGCCTGGAGGGACCCAAACAGTCTTGGCTTGGGGGCAGAGTGCACTGGGCACTTACTGCAGGCTGCGGGGCCTCTGGAACTGGTGATGCTTACCTTCTTGCTGAGAAATCCAAAGTCCTCCAGACACATGGGGAGGCAGATGCAGGTGTCACAGATCCACCCAGCCCTTACTCTGCACCCAGAAGTTGCAAGAGTCCTAAATAGGCTGGGCTCTGGCAGTAATGTGCGCCCGCCTGCTTGCTACAAACTCCACAGTTCTCCTATTTTTTCCTTTTCATTTCCTTCCTTTCCCCTTCCTGCACCCTAGTTTTTCTTTCCTTTTGAATAATTTCTTCCCATTTCAAAATACTTATTTTCCTTTTTTGTCCTTATTTACCCTCTCTGTTTCTCATACCAGGGATAAAATGCAGTGTTGATACATGTGAGTCCAATTTATTTCATGTAAGAGTATGGTCTCATGTGGTATCCATTTACCTAGCAATGTTGTGTTTTTTCAAATGCTTTTTTCCTCTATTGAGATGATTATTGTGATATTTGTGATATTTTTTCCTTGGTTCTATTTATGTGGTGTGTGGTATTTTTATTTTCTGCGTGTTGAACCATCCTTGTATCTCAAGAATGAATTGTACTTCATCATGATGCATGATCTTTTAGATAATTTCTTGCATTAGGTTTTTTAGCCTCTTTTTGAGGATTTTTGCATCTGTGTCAAGTAAAAAGATTAGGTTATAGTTCTCTTCTTTGGTTGGATCTTTTTCTGATTTTGGGATCAAGGTTGTGCTTGCTTCTAGGAATGACTTTGGGAATACTACTTCACTTTCAATTTAATTAAAGAGTTTCAGGAGTACTGGCATTAGATCTTCTCTGAAGGTCTTATAGAACTCAGTGAATCTGTAGGGACACTGGCTTTTCTTAGCTGGTAGTTTTATTATGATTGTTGTTTTATTCTTCAATTTCATTGATATATTTGGTCACTCAGGATTTTTATATCTTCTTGATTGAGTTTTGATAATTGATATATATATATATATATATATATATATATATATATGAATTTATATACTTCCTCTGAAATTTCCATTTTATTTTTCTCAAAATAGTCTTCTGGATTTCATCACAATCCATTATGATTTCACCTTTTTATTTTTAATTGTGTGGATTTAGATTTTTCACCTTATTTTGGTAAGATTAGCTGAGGATTTGTCTATTTTGTTTATTCTTTCAAAAAAATCTGTTCACTTTATTGATTTTTATGTTGATTTTTTAGTGTCAATTTCATTAATTTCTGCCTTGATATTTATAATTTCTTTCCTTATATAAATTTTAGGTTTGAATTGTTATTGTTTTTCTAGACCCCCAGGTGCAACATTAAATTATTTATTTGAGTTTTTTCTGTCTTTCTGATATGGGAATTTACTGCTATGAGCTTCTCTCTTTATGACTCCCCTCTTCCATTGGTTCTCATATGTCATAGTAGCATCATCATTTTATTGTACTAATTGTCTAATTTCTTCTTTAATTTCATCTATGACCCATTGAGTATTAAAGAGAGTATTTTTAATTCTCATATGTTTCCATAATTGATGTAATTTTTGGCATTGATTTCTCATTTCATTGCACTATGATTTGATAATATGCATGAAATAATCATTTGATTTTTTGAATTTACTTAGACATACTTTACTGGTTAGCTTGTGATGTATTTTGGAGAAAATCTCATGTGCAGCTTAGAAGAATGTGTATTCTGTTGTTGAATTGAACACTATAGAGATCTACTAAGTCCATTCATTTGAAGGTTTGGTTCAACTCTGATATTTATGTGTTAATTTTTTGTCTAGTTGATCTATCCCTTTTTGACAGTGGGGTATTGAAGTTATCATTACTGTTGTATTAGTGTTTGTATCATTACTGTTGTATTAGTGTGTGGTTTTTCATGTCCATTAGTGTTTGCTTTATGAATCTGGGTGCTGTAGTATTTTTTTTTTTTTTTTGTCTTTTTCGTTTTTATCGGTACCAGGGATCGAACTCACGACTGCCTGATTACAAGGCAAGCACTTATGCCGCTGAGCTAAATCCCCAGCCCTGGTGCTGTAGTATTTGGTGTATAAATGTTTCTCATTGTTAACTCTTCCTGTTGAATTGTACACTTAACTAGTACGTAGAGAGTTTCTTTGTGTCTTTTGATCACTTTTGGCTTGAAATCCACTTTGTCTGCTATTAGAGTAGTAACTGCTGCTTTTTGCTGGGTTCCTATTGCATGTAATATTGTTTTCATTCTTTGATTTTTAGCCTGTATATTTTTGAAATATGTATGTTTCTTTTACATGTTGTTGGGTTTTCATACTTAATCCATTTTCCCAGTCTCTGTCTTTTGATTAGGGATTTGAGACCATTCACACTGAGAGTTGTTACAGAGGTAGTAATGTTCTTGTAATTGAATTATTTTCCTGTTGCTGCTTTCTTGACTTTTCCTCTATTGCTTATTTCTTCATCCCACTAGGTAAATTCATTCCTTTTGACTTATTAATGTTTTGGGGTTCATTGTCTCTTTTTTTTGTAATGCTGGTTTGGTGGTCATGAATTTCTTGAGATTTTTCTTTTTGTGGAAGTATCTTTTCATCAATTTGAAAGGAAAGTTTTTCAGGATACTTAAGTTGAGATTCTAAGTTGTTATTCTTTCATGCTTTAAACTTCACTCCAAGCCCTCCTTGCCTTTAAGGTTTGCGTAGAGAGATGTGCCGTGATTCTAATGGATTTACATTTGTATGTGGTTTGCCTTTCTCAGCAGCCTTTAAGATTTTGTCCCTGTGATGGGCTTCTGGAATTTTGAGTATAAGTGACCTGGAGAGGTTCTCTTTTGGTCATGGCTTGTTCACGTTCTGTTTGCCTACTTTTCTATATGTTTGTTTCTTTCCCTATATTTGGGAAGTTTTCTTCCATTATTTCTGTGAAGAGATTTCATTATGCCACTTTCTGTCTCCTGATTTTTTATTTATTCCAATTATTTTTAGGTTTGTCTTCTTTGTACCATTTAGCAGTTGTTGGATTAATTTTCTCTTGCTATTTTGAAGATGTCTTTGAGTAGCTGGACTTTGAAGACATTGCCTTCTTGTTCTGAAATTCTGTTTGCACATTTGTCCATCCTGCTGCCCATACTTTCAGTATGATTTTTTTTTCTTTTTGAGATAGGGTTTTACTATGCTGTTCAGTTGGCCTTCAAGTCACTTTGTACCCCAGGATGATCTCAAACTCACAAAGGTCCTCCTTCCTCAGCATCCTGATTATAGGATTATAGGTATGTGCCACCACATCTGTCTCAGAATGATCTTTAATCTCTTGGGTTTCTGATTAAATCATTTTCATCTCCTCTAATTCTTTGGTGATGTTTTGTACCATTTTGTTTAGCTTATCTATCTTTTTACTAGTGTCTGCTAAGGGTTCCTGCATCTTTTGGTTATTATTTCCATTATATGTTTAGTTATATCCTATTCAATCCTACTGAGTATCTCCTTGAGTGCTTTTCTAATATCCTATCCTATGCTTTTGAGTAATTCAGGAATGTGCTTGTATGTTCTTTTCTTTGGTGTCCCCTGGATTGGATTCAATGTAATTAACAATTTGGGGAGACATTTTTTTCCTTTTCTTCTTGTGTTTCTATTTTCTTTTTAGCTTATTTTCTGCTCATGTTTGTGGATGCTTATAATCTAAAGACTTTGTTGCTACTACAGTAATCTCTTTAGTTGCTTTTCAGTGATTTACTTTGGGCCTGGCCAACTATAATCATTTTCTACAGCCCCAAGATTTGACTACATTGGTTATTTTCAGAAAGGAGGATATAGTGTGGTTAAACCAGTAACCAAATTCTCAGGAAAATTACTATTGTTAATGTCATCAATGTAATCTGAGTGTTTGCTTACAGAGAAATAATGACAAATTTTTTTATTTTTTATTATAAAAACAAAACAAAAAGTTAGAAGTGAAAAAAAATTAAAATAATAGGAAATTAACACTAGTTAATATATTGTATATTGTTATTTTAGAAGTAGTTGTTCAGGTTACAAGGTATAAGCATAAAGATGATCAAATAATCAAACAATGAAAGCACAAGCTTCTTTTTGAAGAACTTACAGAGATTTATAGTATAGTAATCTATCTTTTATATACTATCTTATATATATATATATATATACACACACACACATACATATGTACATATATCTATATACATATAATCTTTTCCCTTCTTTTTCTCCTTTTTCCTATCCCAATTGTTCTTTCCTTTTGATCATTTTGTTTCCCTTTCATTTTCACAATATCTGTTGTACCTTTTGGATATTATTACTCTTTCAGTATTTTTTTTTACACTGGGAAGACAATATGATATTTACACATGTGATTTTGATTTATTTCACTTATGAGTATGGTCTCGAATTGCATCCATTTACACATAAAAGCCTCAAGTTAATCCCTCTTTATAAATGAATGATACTCTATTGAATAAAAAAACCACATCTTTTTAAATCCATTCTGCAGTTGATGAGCATTTGGGTTGTTTCCAAAATTTAGCTGTTACAACTTGATCTGCTATAAGCATTAGTGCACATATATTGCTGTGGCATGTTGTTTTTCAGTTCTTCTGGGAAAATACTCAATAGAGGAATAGCTGGATTGAATGGGACTGCCAATTCTAGTTTTTTGAGGAAGTTCCTTCCTCATTTCCACAGTGTGTCAACACTCATTAACAGAGGAAAAGTGTTCCATTTTCCTCCCAGGCTGCCAACATTTGTGATGGGTTGATTTCTTGATGATAGCCATTCTTTCTGGAGTAACATGGAATCTCAATGTTATTTTAATCTGCATTTCTTTCTTTTTTTGGGACAGGGTCTCTCTATGCAGTTCAGGCTGGCTTTGAGCTCACTTTGTAGCCCAAGCTGGTCTGGAACTCTCAAGGATCTTCCTGCCTCAGCCTCCCTGTAGTGTTGGGATTACAGGCTTGAGCCACCACGCTCCACTTAATTTGCATTTCTTGAATGACCAGTGATGTTGAACATTTCTTCATGTATTTATTTATCATTTGTATTTCTTCACCAGAGAAGGGTGCATTCATCTCAGATGCCCATTCTTGGATTGGATCTTTGAATTTGGGGCCTGATGTTTTTCAATTCTTTATATGTTCTAGATATAATTCCTTTTATGAAAGACAGTTGGCTAAAATTTTTCTACATTCTATGGGTTTTCTTTTCACTTGGATATTGCTGTTGAAATGCAAATACTTTTAATAGGTTGAGATCCCAGTTGTTAATTCTTTGAAGTACTTCCTCTGTGGTTTGTTTTTTGATCATGAACTCTTTTTCTATCCCTATGTCATCAAGATTTCTACCTACTTTGTCTTCCAGTAGTAGACTTAGAGTTTCTATTTTAATATTTAGATCTTTGATCTATTTTGACTTTAATTTACTGCATGATACACATGAGTGTAATTTTAGTCTTTGGCATGTGGAAAACCAGTTCTTGTAGAACTGTTTATTAAGTAGGCTATCTTTCTTCCCCTGAAAATCTTTGACCCCTTTGTCAAAGATAAGGTTGCAGAATGTCTTTATAGTTGTGTCTGCTGCTTCTAATATGTTCCATTGATATTCAGATATGTTTTTATTTGCAGTACCACACTGATTTTATCACAGTAGCTCTTTGGTGTAATTTGAAGTTAGGAATTGTGATGCCTCCTACCTTGCCTTTGGTATTCTAGGTCTCTTTTGTTTCCAAATGAATTTTAAGAATGTTTTCTCTAGATCTGTAAAGTATATTAATGGTAGTTTTATTGAGATTGCATTTAATATGAATAACAGTTTTGCGATTATGGCCATTTTCTCTATTTTGGTTCTTCCTATCCAAGAGATAGGGTATCTTTCCATTTTCTGATACCCTCATCAATCTCCTTTTTCTTTTAGTGTATTATAGTTGTCAATGTGTAGATCTTTTACATCCTTTATTAGATTAATTCCTAAGTAATTTTTTTGGGTGCTACTGTGAAATACACTATTTCCATAATTTCTCTCTTAGTGAGTTTGTTATTTGTGTACAGGATTACTATTAGTTTTTGAGTGTTGATTTTGTATTCATCTATGCTGCTGAGTTTGCTTATTAAATCTAGTAGAATTTCAATGGAGTTTTGGGAGAGGTCTGTGTAGAATATCATGTCATGTGCAAATAATGATATTTTAACTTTTTCATTACCTATCCTTATTCCTTTTTTATGTCTAATTGCTCTGGCTAATGTTTCCAGAACTAAATTGAATGGGAGTGGTGATAGTGGATATTACTGTCTTGTTCCCGATTTTAAAGTAAAAACTTTCAGTTTTTGATCATTAATTATGATATTGGCTTTGGTTTGTCATATATGATTTTAATCAGACTGATATAAAAACAATCAATTCTGATTTACTTTAGGGTTTTTTTTTAAATCAGGGATGAGTGTTGGGCTCTATCAAAAGCTTTTTCTGTGTCTATTGAGATAATGGTGATTTTTGTATTTTGCTTTGTTGATGTGATGTAATCAATAAATCAAACTTATTAATTTGCATATGTTGAACCATCCCTGCATTCCTGGAATGAATGAATATAATGGAATAAAATCCATTTTATTCATAGTGTATAATCTTCTTGATGATTTACATTCTGTTTGCTATTATTTTTATTGAGAATTTTTGCATCCATGTTCATTAGGAATATTGGCCTATAGTTCTCCTTTTTAGTTGAGTCTGTATCTAGTTTTGGTATCAGAGCAACACTTTCTTGCAGGAATGAGTTCAGGAGAACTGCTTCCCTTTCAACTTCATTAAAGAGATAGAGTATCTTTCCATTTTCTGATACCCTCATCAATCTCCTTTTTCCTTTAGAGTATTATAGTTGAGTTGTATTGGTGTTAAATTTTCTCTAAATTTCTCTTAAAATTCAGCTGTGAATCTATCAGGACCTGGGCTTTTCTTTGTTGCTATTTAATGACATTTTTCAATTTTACTAACTAATCATGAGCTATTCAAAATTTTATATCTTCTTGATTCACCTTTGGTAATTCATAGTTTCTAGGAATCTGTCCATTTCTTCTGTTTTCCAGCCTATTTGAGTAAAGATTTTCAAATTAGGCATTGGTGATCTTCTGAATTTCCACAGGATCTGTAATATTTTCACTCTTTTTATACCTCATTGCCATGAATTTGCATTTTCTCTTTCCTTTTCTTGATAAGATTGGCTAAGGTTTAATCAATTTTGTTTATTGTTTTAAAGAAACAATTCTTTGGATCATTAATTCTTTGTATTATTTTCTTAGTCTCAATTGCATTAATTTTTGCTCTGATCTTTATAATTTCCTCCCTTTTATGAGCTTTGTTCTTCATTTTCTCTTTTTCTAGCAGCTTGAAGTGCATCAATAGGTTATTAGTGTTTGTTATGTTTTCCTGGTGTGACAATTCATTGCTATATACTTGCATCTTAGGACCACTTTCATCACATCCCACAGGTTCCAGTATGTTGTATTAGTATTTTCAATGAATTGTAGATGTTATTTAATTTTTATTTAATTTTATATGTATCCATTGATTATTCTGGAGGATGTTATTTAATTTCTGTGTGTTTATGTAGGTTTTCCAGTTTCTTTTGCCATTGATTTCCAGTTTCATTGCACTATGATCAGATAGTGTGCATGGGATAATTTCAATCCCTTCACTTTTACTTAAGCATGTTGTATGGGCTAATATATGGTCTTTTTAAAGAGAATTTCTCATGTGCAACTGAGAAGCATGTGTATTCTGATGTGGTTTGTTTGAACACTCTGTAAACATCCAGTAAGTCCCTTTGTTCACAGGTTTCACTCAGTTCTATTATTTCTTTGCTGATTTTTTTTGTCTAGTTGTTCTATCTCTTTGTGACAATATGGTATTAAGGTCCCCTATTACAATTGTTGTAATTTGGATTTTTCATATCTATTAATATCCATCTTTTATAGTTGAGTGCTTCTGCATTTGCTGCATTTATATTTATGATTGGTATCTCTTGCTCTTGAAGTTTTCCCCTAACAAGTATATACTAACCTTATCTCTTTCAATCATTTTTTGTTTGAAGTTCATTGTCTGCAAACAGAATAGCTATTCTTGCTATTTTCTGGGTTCCAGTCACATGGAATATTGTTTTCCATCATTTGATTTTCAGTCTATGAGTATCTTTTTGGGTTACATGAGTTTCCTGAATACAGCATGTTGTTGGATCCTGTTTCTTCATCCATTCTTCCAATCTATTTCTTTTATTGGTGAATTGAAGCCATTTGTGTTGATGATTGTAACAGATATCTATTGGCTTAACTTTGTCATGTTACTATAACTTTATTATATTATTTTCCTGTTGTTGGTTCCCTGCTTTTCCCCCTTGTTGGATTGCTTTTCTTGCCTTGCAGTTTGTTTCTGTTATTTTTCTGGAAATTGTGGTCATTTTTTTTAATCGCTATCTATTATGTCTTTTAGTATTCTTTCTAGAGTTAGTTTGGTGGACATGAATTCCTTCAGTTGTTCTTTGCCATGGAAGTATCTTATTTCTCCTTTTATTCTGATAGAACATTTTGCTAGGTACATCAATCTGTGTTGAGAGTTGTTTTCTTTCAGGGCTTGAAATATTTCACTCCAAGACTATCTTGTGGATATTTATTGAGAAGCTGACTGAGATTCTACTAGGATTTCTTGATAGGTGTGCTGTTTCTTTTCTCTAACAGATTTTCTTATTCTATTATGATGATGAATTTTTGTGATCTTGATTATTATATATGTGGATGTAGATTTATTTTGGTAATGGCTGCTTGGAGTTTTGTATACCTCATTTATCAATATATCAGATTCTTTTCCCATGCTTGAGAAATTTTCTGATATTCTATAAATAGTTTTTTATGTCATTTGTGTTGATGCTTGTGTTTTGATTGACACCTTTCATTACTATGTTGTTTTTCTTTGCATTGTTTTAGTATTATGGAATTGTTATTTTATGGTCCCTTGTGATTTTTTTAAAGGGTACCAGAGATCGAACTCATGACCACGCACTTGCAAGGCAGGCACTTATGCACTGAGCTAAATCCCCAGCCCCACCCTTGTGATTTTTAAGAGTTCTTTCCTTTCTTGATTGGTAGCTGTGATCCTGTCTTCAAGGTCTGAAAGTCTATCTTCAGTTTTGTTCAAACAGTTTTTTTAACTTTCAATAGAATTTTATTTTCCTGGATATCTCTTTGAATTTGTTCCATGCAATCTTATTTCCTTCCTATATTGTTCATGTAAGTTTTCCATCATTTTTCCATGTTCCTGTACTTTTTAAAAAATCTGTCTCTTCTAGGTATGCTGAGCAACTCCTTTATTAAGGTTGTTATTTCTTTCTTGACCTGAGAGATTATTTCTAATCTGATTTCCTCCACAGCTTCATGGAGTTGTCTCTATATTTTACTTGCTATCTTTTCAGAAATTTCAGGTGTGTGACTTCCAATGACCTCTATTTAAATGTCTCCTATACGTGTTCTGGATGGGTTGGGCATTTCAGATTGCATTTTGCTTTCTTGTTTTGTCATTTTAAACTTTTGGATTAATATTTTGGTCTTTTCAGTCCTGCTAGTTTTGACTGTCCATTGTGTGTGTTAGGGTCTTACGCTGTGGCTGACACTCACCAAGTTGTTGAATTCTACAGTGTAGGGGAGAAACCAGAACCTGTTTCCTCCTGTGGACAGTTGTTTGAGTTCTATATTCTTCCTAGGCTGACTAGTGTAGCAGTATTGATGTGAACTAACCCTCATCATGTATTTTTACTGAAACTTCAGGATGTTCCAGGCCACCAGACCCACCTCTCTATAGTGTGAATACCAGCTGGTACTCTACTGTGTCACTGGAGACCTCACAGGCCCAGTTGGGTTTCTCCAGGTGGGAGGAACCCTCACTGGCACTCTCATCAACCTACCTGGGGCTCTTTGTTCAGAAGAAGGACTCACCTGCACTCTCGCTGGGTTGCCAATGTCCTTGGGTATAGGGAGGGTTGGCTGAGGCTCCTCTAGATCCACTGAGGTCCTCTGCTTGAGGGGAGACTCACTGCACTCTTGCCAGATTGCTGAGGTCCTCTGTGGAGGGGGGAGAGATTCACAAAACTCCCACCAGGCCACCAAAGTACTTCAGGTGGTGGAAGGAGTCCTTGATATTTCTTTGGGCTGCTAATGTTGTCTGCATGTGGCGGATAGGTGGCCAAGGATCCTCTTGGCTGTTCACATTGTCTGGTTGTGAGGGAGGGATTACTAAGGCTCCCTTCAGCTGCTGAGGTCCCATGGGAGTGGTATATTACTGGCTGAGCCTCCCCTTGGGTACTGAGGTCATCTGGGTCAGGGAGATGAGTGGCTGAGGCTACCCTGCACTGCTGAGGTCTTCTGGATGCAGGGGATGGTGTGCACAGTCTTCCCTTGGCTGCTGATGTCATCCAGGTGCAGAGGAGGGTTGGCTGATGACCCCATGGACTGATGAGGTCATCTGGGTGAGGGAGATGGATGTAATAGTAACAATTATGTGATCCTGTTAACATAAAGTGAAAAGGCTACAGTAGTATTTCCAGAGACAATTTAGATACTAGCATATCATAAGAACCAGTTTTGTACCACCCTAATTCCTTGAAAAGAAGGCATCAATTATGATACAAACATTAAGGAAACATAGGTATTGCCTTAAGCTAATATGTATAACATGTAATAGGTATAGCTCTGTTAATCATAGAAAAGAATTCAACTGTGATTTTACAGAGTTTGCTATCATAAGATTAACAAAACTTTGTGGTTATACTATCAAAGATTTAGGATTTTTGGAACTGGGAGAAGGAAGTTTTTAAAGCCTTAAACTATATTATTTGAGGAGCAGAGAGAAGTGATAAAAAGTATCTTCCTGAGAAGCAGAAGGATATCTATACAGTTAGATAAAGGTAGGACAAATAAGTGGCAAGAAATATAAGGTAAAAGAAAAAGGGAAATAAAAGAAATTATATAAAGTGTAAAAGTACAAGAGAAGTAATTAAGTGAGAAAATGTAAATAGGAGAAGCTGAAAAATCAAGAAAGAGAAGAAGAAAAAATATATTAGAATCAAGTCTAAAAGGACAAAGGAAGATTACTAAAGCCTCAGAAAACTAGTGAAAAAAATGAATGAAGGAAAGAAAAAAAACAAGAACCAAAAAAATAGAGAAAACTAAAATAAATAATTGTTCACACTCAACAAAAGTGAAAATAATTTTTTAAAAGCCAGATTAAAAACATAAAACAAAAATTCTCTGATTTTCATCCTGTGATTATCTTATGAGATCAACAGTTTCGTGGCAGTGTCCAATTCAAGGTGTGACTCTCTTCTCACTGTTACACAGAGGAGGCAATTAGAGCCCAGATCTGTCCTGATCGTCACCAACAAGCCAGTTGTGAGATTATAGTGGCATTCCAGTTCTGGGTCTTTCAAATCCACAGTAATTCAGCCTAAACCTGGCCTTTGGTCAAGGCAATGGGGCCTGAGTCATTTAGCTAGCTTGACCACGGAGGTCTCCTGTAGTTGTCCCTCACCCAGTCACTGTTGGACCTTAAAACTGGAAATCCTGAGATGAAAGCACTCAATGGCTGCTTTGAGTCCCAGGTTCAGTTGACCTGCCTCTCAAATTGTGTCTGACCTAGCAGTGTCTCCACTGATAAGACAGACTCTTGGATTGGAGTCACCAACCAGGTAATGTGGCACACAGAATCCAGTTCTTAATTCCACTGATATTTTTCTTTTTAAAGGTCTTTGGAATTGCCTACTTTCACTGTTCCAGTAGGTTTGATCTTCCTTTGTCACAACCGTCAGCCAGGAGCTGGGGAGAAATGCAGATTGCACCTTCCTGTTTATACATTGTGGTGTGTCTCTTTATTTACTCCGTAGGCTCCAGTTTTCCTCTAAGTTACTTCTTGCCTGTCAGGGATCCACCTGCCTTCATTTCTTCTCCAAAGTTTTATTTTCTGTGTCTGGATTCTGAATCTTGGAGAGGCTGCTTCATTGTGACTTACCACTCCACAATCTTCCAAGACCTTTCACCTCTTTACTTTTTGATAGTTTTTTGATGTACAAATTTTTAAAATTTCTGTGAAGTCCATTTAATCAATTTATCTTTGTCACTTGTACTTTTTGTGTCCTATCTAAGAATATTTCATCAAATACAAGACAAGGCTTTTGAATTTTGATTCTATACCAGGAACCTTCATCTTTTGTTTTATTCAAAGAAAACATCTAGTGAGTTCCTAGATAGGCAGTTTCCTTTACTTAAATTTTCCCCTTCCTTCCTTTTCCCATACAAAATCACCTCAGTGTTTGTTCTCAGAATTTACTGGGAGTGGTCATTTAACAGCCTCCTTTCCCTCAGAGTAGTTGTTATCTCATAGACACTTGACATGTAAATTTCTTTTATATCTTTTTCTCCTTTAAAGAATGTAATTCTTTGAGGACAAGGATGGATTTTATTTTCCTCTGAAGCCTATGCCTTTAGTAAATGTTCAGTTTTTGTGAATGAGCAGTTATGAGAAACAATGACTTTTCTTGTCTGATATCCCAACAGTCATTCCTTGCATCCAATTAGTTTTGTGGGAGGAGAGAGATTTCTCAATTCAAGGATCAAATGAAATATAAGACTGATTGAAATGCAGTGCATTGCCATTTGGTGTTAAATACTCAGCAAAGTTCTTTTCAACTCATCTATTCCTCATGGGCTCTTTTAGAAGACCTCTTTCAGTTCTTTCTTAAGGCTGCCCATGATTCTCTTTGCATAAGAATTCAGGAAAGGGAGGTTTCACATAAGATCTAACCTAGGCTTCATATTTTTCAGGAGATACTTCATGTCTTATTTTATTTAAAGCTAGGAGTATGTTATTAGTGAGAGAGAGGGGAATCAGTCATGGGAGTCAGGAAAACTTTTATAGAAGAATTATCTAGTTGCCATATTTTAAATCTATTGTCTCATTCCAGACCTAGTTATAATAAGACACAAGACTCTCTTTACCTAGTTTTTTTTTTTCATTTTCTATTTTCTTCTCTTCCATTTTAATATACTATACCTTCTCTTGTTCTCCTTTGCCTTGATACTGGGGCAATCATGTAGAATATAGTTTTACTGAAATAGCATGTCTTGGACTTAGAGTCATTGTAGTTCATAAGAGATGGAAAATCGCCTTTCAGGGGAGCAAAATCCACCAGGCTACATTGATAGAACTTTTCTTAGGTTAAGATAAGGAATGACTGACTTTTTAGACTGGCATCCATGAGATCCCAGAAATGCCACACAACCTAGGTATTTGTGAGCTTATTGTCCATTGTGGAATAGAGACTATGCCAGTGTGAGGCTATGGTAATGTCACCTTTGCAGTGTCCCCCAACTAGTCATACATAGTTAGTTCATAGAATTTATAGAAGACCCCACATTCCTAGGGAGAAAAAAAACATTTTCTAGGCATGATAATGAATGAATCCCAGAGCAAGACCTAAAGCTTTTCAATATATTGTTGATCACGTACTGAAAAAGATTTACTGCCCACTCGTAACTCTATCACAAACTTAACCCCAAACAAACTCATGTCCCAAATATGAAGTTTTCTTTTCCCAGAGAGACTCTGCCCGGTCAGTTCCGATTACTTACCTTAGTGGCAGAGTGCATGCCTAGCATGTGTGAACCATGTTCTTATACTTGAGAGTTTCCTGTTATGTCTTGAATATCCATTTATGCCATTATTACAAAGTTTAATATCTACATTATGATACATGATATTAAATTGATAGTTATTGAGCATAAATGAATTCATATTTTAGTCACAGGTTAATATAATTATGATATTCTTATAGAGATTAGATCCGTCAATTTTTATTCTCTTTCTCTTCTCATACTTTGATTTCTAATCTAGCTCGGGCTAGCCTTGAACTCACAGGAATCCTCTTGTCCCAGCATGCTGAGTGCTGTGTTTGTTAGACTATCTAGACAAGTTGAATTTTAAAATTCATGTCCCTTAGGCCCAGTTCAACCTATGAATATCCTCTTAAAGATACTTAAGCCAACATGTTCAAATCTAGAAATTTCACATTTAGGGGTAAATTTCCATATTTTCTTATAAAATGATAACTTTGCTGTCCTTGGGTCTCCAATGCTAGAGATCAACACTAAGCAATAATAAAGGAACTGGTGTCACTGTTTTTTTATTTCCTGTATATCTCTGTGCATCTGCATTATGTATTCTGTTTGTTTCTTATATTGCTCATCTAGAGATTCTATCTTTTTGTTCAGTTCCTCCAATTTTTTAACTGTGTTTTCTTTGGATATATTCAGAATCTCTTTCATTTCTTTTATCATTTCTTCTTTTACCTGGGAGATTATTTCGAGTTTGAATTCCTTTAAAGCTTCCTGGAGTTGCTTGTTAATTTCAGTAGCTATTATGTCCAATATTTGAGGTGAATGGCATATATTTTCTTCTATATACATCGCTCCTAGGGTTTCTTGAGGTGGGCTGGAGGTTTGAGGTTGTAATTTGGTCTTTTGTTTTGTCATTTTCCTATATTTCTGTGTTTCAAGTGTTATTTGAAAGCTTCCTCAGGGTCTGTTGGAAATCCACTTCTGTGTTCACAGTTCCTGGGACTCTGGCACCCAGTTCCCCCAAGCCACTGGGCCTCTAGAACCAATGACCCTCTTCTGCCTGTTTACAACTCCATAGTTCCAGATAAGCTGGGCTTCAGGGGCACTGTGCGCCCACCTGCTTGCTGGAAGCTCCACAGTTCTTCAAGCTCAGCCAGAATGGGGAGGCGGATGTAGATGCCTCAAACCCACTTATCCACTTCACTGCACCCGGAAGCCTGGAGGGTCCCAAACAGTCTGGGCTTGGGGCAGAGTGCACTGAGCACTTACCGCAGGCCGCAGGGCCTCTGGAACTGGTGATGATCGCCTGCTTGCTGAGATATCCACAGTCCTCCAGACACAACGGGAGGCGGATGCAGGCCCCCCTAGATCCACCCAGCCCTTCCTCTGCACCCAGAGGGTGCAGGAGTCCCAAATAGGCTGGGCTCCAGGGATAGTGTGTGCCTTCCTGCTTGCTGGAAACTCCACAGTTCTCTAAGCGAAGCGAGAATGGGGAGGCGAATGTAGATGCCTCAAACCCACTTATCTACTTCACTGCACCCCGAAGCCTGGAGGGTCCCAAACAGTCTGGGCTTTGGGCAGAGTGCACTGAGCACTTACCGCAGGGTCGCGGGTCCTCTGGAACCTGCAGTGCTCACCTGCTTGCTGAAATATCCACAGTCCTCCAGACACACGGGAAGGCGGATTCTGATGCCACTGTTTTTAAAGAGATATGTAAGCTCTATTCATTACCAGCTGTGATTTGTGCTTAGATGGATCCCCAAGCCTCATGCAGGTATGGAGGTGGTTGAATCCAGCATTGTTTAGTACTGGGATTGCATGTGTGAGTGCTACACCCACCCAGGGGAAGAGCTAGCATACAGTGTAAGGGAGGGAAGGAGGCATGTGTTACCCCTCCCCTTTTTAACCCTGTTTGCTCCTGTTGTTTGTGACCACCATGAATGGTTGCTCCTTAGCCAGGTCACCCTGCTGTGGTGCCAGCAGTGTATAGACTAAACACTCCCAAAACTGTAAGCTAAATAAACCTTTGCTTCCTTAACTTTGAGCATCAGGTATTTTGCTCCAGCAATGAGAGAAAAGTAGCTGAGACATTACCATAATCTTGGAATTTCCTGTCATTGCCCCAAGAAGAGAGATAGATTGAGTTTCACTTTATCATCATTTTGTCCTTGTTTCTTTTCTTACAAGAAGGACCTATTATTCTGCAGACAATTCTGTCATTCCATTATTGGTGTTAATTGGATTATGGTACAGAAAGTGAATGTTAGGGTTCATTTACAGGTTCGTAATTTTGACCCTTTTTGACCAATAAGAAAACAGCCAGTGACATGCCCTTTACTGGTGGGCTTTTGTGATAAGTCTTTTTCTTATCACTGGTGTTAAAACTTGATTTCAGATTCTTTTATTTTAATTTTATTTAAGGAGAAAAAGAAAAAAAATACAGAAAAGGGGTACAAGTTATACAGAATTTCAGAAAAAATCAACAGTATGAAATCACTAGTTAATAGATTACATATTGTCATCTTAGAGATAGTTATTCAAGTTACAAAATTAAAGCATACAAAGTGGACATTCAAACAATGAGATTGCAAACAGTTCTGTCCAATGATCCAACAAAACTCCGTAATATGGTTATCTATCTGATACACTTAAATATACATGCAGCTGTATCCTTTAGAGCACTTTCTTTTCCTCTCTTTTGTACAATGACAATTACACATTTTGGGAATTATTACTCCCACAGTTCTTATTACTTTTTTTGAAGAGAATAAAACCAAATGTAACATAACAAAACAGAAGCAGTCAAATCAAAAGGAGGGACATAATACATACTGTAAAAACAAAATACAAGGTGATCAACATTGGTTACCATAATGCCTCTTGGTATCCTCAAAAGAATTGCTTATATCATCAGTTATAATAAAATTGAACAAAACAGTAAAGAAAAAAACCAGTAAAACCAAAACATTGGAGACATTACAAGACTTCAAAAGACCAGAATGGGCATCATAATGAATCTTATTGTCTTCAGAGTTGTTGCCTATACTCTCAAACTTGGTACTATCAAGCAAAACAGAATAGAGGAAAATCAGTCAAAACAAGATGGTGAGAGCAATACAGGGTTTCAAATCGAGTTAGTAGGAAATCAAAAGGGGTTACTATAATATATCCTGCTATTTTTTAAATTTTCCCTCAATTAAAAAGATAAAAAAGTAAATAATAAAAATGGAGATTGAGATAAAAGAGGACATAACAACAAAACAGCACAGGTCAAAACATAACCATTTAAGCAAAATAGTGTTTCACCACCAGATATCCTGACATAAAAGTAGTTACCATAGTATGTCTTTCCTTGAAATCTTTGAGTATAACTGCATATACTGTAGCATCAAACATATCAAGACAATGTAAAAGCATTCAAGAGAATGACGGTATTACAGGGTATTTGGAACCAACTATCAGAAAATGAACAATGGTTTCTGTATAATCTCCTTGTCTATAAAAGTTTTTGTTTATATTATCACATATAATAAAATCCAATAAGATACAACATGTTAAGACCGATGGAGACAGAAGAACAAAAGCTTGATGGGACTTCAAAACAAGATGATATTAAATCAGCACTAGTTATTATGATGTCTTGTTTTCTCCAAAACAGATGTTCCTATCATCCACCCTTCTCTGCCTCATTTCTGTTGAGCTCTTTTTCTGTCATTAGTTGTCGGTTTGTCTTCTGCATTTTGCTTTCTGCTCCATGCATTGTGGCCTCTCTGCCACTGTTTCTGGAATCTTGGTATTTTTCTTATTTTAGAATGTCCTGCAGTATTCCATGTAGAGTTGAATTGGTGGTTGCAAATCCCCCTAGTTCCTCTTTATCCTGGAAGCACCTTGTTTTTCCATCAATTTATAGGGACAGTTGTGCAGGATATATGAATCTTGGCTAGAGGTTATTATCTTTCAAAGCCTGAATTATCCCCCCCCCCACTCTTCATGATTAAATGATTTGTGCTGAGAAGTCTTCTGTAATTCAGATGGGTGTTCCCTTGTAAATGATCTGTTTCTTGTCTCTGACAGCTTTTAATATTCTGTTCTTATATTGGATTTCTGGAATTTTGATTATTACATGCCTGGGTGTTTTGTTTCACTTTACCCCAGGGGGCTGGGGTCCTGTAGGCCTCATACATCTGAGTATCTTTACCTTTTCCTAAATTACGGAAATTCTCCTGGATTATTTGTGTGAATAGCCTTTGTAGTTCATTTGTTTGTGTCCCTACTTTTTCTTTTACATTCTTAATTCTTAAGTTATAGATCCTCATATCATCTTCAAGCCTTTGTATTATTGCTGGTTTTTTTTTTTGTAATTTTTAAGTTTTTCATTTCATGCTCCCCCATTACAAATCTGTCCTCCAGTTCAGATAATCTGTCCTTAGTTTCTTTCAAGCTGTTATGCCAGCTTTCAATAGAGTTTTTAGTTTCCTGGAAGTCTCTTTGAACTCACTTCACATATTCTATGTTTTCTCTATTTTCTCCGTCAAACAATTCTCCCCTTTTTTTCTGTTCTTCCACTCAACCATCTGTTTTTTCTTGGGTTGTGCTTAGTATTTCTCTAACTATTCTACTTATATCTTGCTTTTGGTTGTTAAATACTTCATTTTTGAAGTCATCTGTGAGGCTCCAGAGATATCGCGTTATGTCTATTGGTGCCGTGTCTGATATTGCATGTGTTCTGTCCTCATTGTCCTTTGCATTTACATTTCCTGGATCAGTGTTCTCAGGATTGGGGCCCAAGGACACTTTCTTGTTGCTCCCTCTTCCCATACTTTTTGTTCCTTCCATACAAGCGTATATAGGAGGCTCAGTTTCTTTCTTTGTCAGTTACAGTTTGTTTGAATTGTGCCGACTAGGTGTTCCTGCCCATTGCAGTGAACTAGGGAGACACAGACCTGGTCAGCCTCTGCTGAGCCCACCCCACCAGGTCAGTCAACCTACTGAAGGCTTCACTGGTGGGGTGCACTGCCAGGCCCTGGGACCTGATTTGGGCTAGCCTACTGGGTCTTAGTCTGCAGCGTCACCCAGGGTAAGTGCTCCCCACCAATCCTGCTTGAGAGGGGAATGTGACTAAAGTCACTGCAGCGTCCTGTTCTGGCTAGTCTGCCCAGTCCCAGACTGTCCTCTGTTGGAGCCTCCTAGTGTATGGATGGGTCCCCATTTCTCTCACTCTGCAGTTCGATGCAGGGCTCCCTGCCAGTCCCGCCTTCAACTCCGTTCGCTGATTCCCTCTCTTAGAGGTTTCACCTCTCTGTCCCTGCTGTGCCGGTTCAGTCGCAGCAGCAAATTCAAATTGTCGCTTCCAGAGGCGTGGGTTCCAGCCTCAGCACTGAGATTTTATCTGTTCCTGTTTTAGCACTGGGATTGCATTTCCAGTTGGTTTCTCTCAGCTTAGTTTGTTCCTGGGTCGGCAGGTTATATCTCCCCTTGCTTAGGATCGTCAGAGATCCTCCATAGCTGCTGTTATCTATCTGTCATGTTCTCCTGGAAGTCAATTTCAGGTTCTTTCATGGCTGTAAATTTAAGTGTTCTCACTCATGGGAAATCTTTTGTCTCATCTCATTGCTTTTATTAATAACATATTTTTCTCCCTCTAAAAAATGTTATGTACCACTTTTAGCCTTTTTTGTTAGACTGAAAAATAGCCACCAATCATTCTATTCTTTCTATGATTCATGGAAGTGATCTCCCACATTGACTCTTGCCATGCCTGTGATTTATTTTGGCCAGTGAAATACTGACAAAAGTTATACAGTAAAGATTTGGAACATGTTCATGCATTGGTGCTTGCTTTCTTGTTGAGCTTGGGAACACTGTAATCACCAACTATGTGAATGAGGCTAGTTTAGCTTGATGAATGATGAGAAACACAGGCTAGATCATCCCTTGGTGCTCCAGCTATGATTCCCCCAACTTCCAGATATGACTGAGGTCGTCTTAGACTATCCAGCCCCAGTCAAGTTGGCCATAATTAACAGAACCATCTAAATGACTTACTGAATAGTGTGAACTGAGGAATTTTTGGTGTAATATATTTTTGTTTTAAGCCACTAAACTTGGAATGTTTATTATATAACAAGAGATAATAGATACAACATAAAGAGATTCTATTTTGACAATTGGCTTGTGTTATTAAAAATATTAATGTCATATAAGAAAAAACGAACAAGAACTGTTTCATCTTGTAGGAGATTAAAGAGGCATGAAAATAAAGTGTAAAATGTGACACTGGATATGAGAAATTCTTCAAGTCCATTGTTGGAGCAATGGACAAAATTGAAATGTGAATTATAGAATATAAAAATTATGGCATATAAATTTCTTGAATTTAATAACTGTATTGTCAATACATAAGAAAGTGTCCTATTCTTACGAAACACACACTTAAGTATTATGGGGTAAAATGGCATGATTAATGTAACCTATTCTCAAATAACTGAGAAAACTTAATGAGAATGAAACCAAGTAGGAGAAAAGAAAGTAAAAGGAAAGGAATTAGGGGGAAGACAGAATTATAATGCAATTCTGGCAAAATGTTAAAAATTCATCAATCCAGATAGAATAGTAAGGAGTTTTTGTACTATTCTTGTATCTTTTATTTAAAGAATGTTATTTAAAGAATGTTTCTTTTATTTAAAGAAAGACTACACAAAACAGAAAATGGGTAGATATAATACATACTTTCAAAGAAAAAATAAACAATAAGAAATCACTAGTTGATGATTACATATTATTCTCATACAAATAGTTGTTCAAGATAGAAAAGTGAAACATGTAAAGTGGGTCTTCAAACAGCAAGACTGCAAACAGTTCTGTTCAACTACCCATCAAAAACCTAGTAATATGGTTATCAATCCTACACATTTAAACATACCTGCAGTTATCCACATTTGTTCATATCATCATGCGTTAGAAGATCAATTCTCATAAACTGTTTATAGGTTCTATGCATGCATGAGTTTCTACATGTATTTCTATCTTTTCTATATCAGAGGGAGCTACAAAACAAAGCAAGATAAAGCATATTCCTGTAAACACATGAAATGAAAAAGACATATAAAACCACTGTAAAAGGAGTTCTACCATGTTTAGTGTGTTGTCTCTTGTTATCTTCAATAGAATTGGCTATATCATCAGACATAGTATATGTGAATATAGCAGTACATAACAATATTAATGAAAACACAACTTTGTAGATAGTGTAAAACTTCAAAAACAGGTAGTAATCAAACCAGAATGGATATTGTAGTGAATCTTGTCATCTTCTGTGCAGTTTCCTATACTCTCAGACTTAATACTATCAATCATAACAGTTTTGAATAAAATCTATCGATACCAAACAGCAATCAAACAAACCAGATTTAACTAAGATTAGTCATGATAAAACAGTATAAGTTACACAGGGCTCCAGATTCAGTTAATAGAAAATTAAAGATGATTACTGTACTATATCCTGATATTTTTGGGATAACTGTGCCCTCAGATCTAGTGCAAGTAGACAAACTGGGACAGAATAAAATCTATCTAAGCAGAGCAGTGCGAATAATATGGGTTTTAAATCCTGATACACTATTAACAATATCTTCTGCCATCCTTTTGAAGACTATTCCTCCCCTTTCATTCCCCCAGTGTGCACTGTGCATTTTTGGATCTCACCAACACCCTCGGTTTTTAGTTTGGCGGCGGGGGGGGGGGGGCATCCTGCTATTTACCTAAGTGGTTCCGAACCTTCTCCCTCCTGGACTTGATTTCCTTAAGACTACATGAATAGATTTTTAAAGTTGTATTCTTTTACCTTTTAAAGGCTGTCTTTCCAATCTATCCACAAATACTGATCTAGTTGCCTGTATTTCTCTCTAGTTCCCTGTCACATAGAGCATTGTTTTCACATATTTGATTTTTTGGTCCATATACCCTTTTTCAGGTTAATTATATTTCCTATAAAGAGCATCTCAGTGGACCCCACCTCCTGATCTATGCTGCCTGTGTTTTTACTCTCTCTCTCTTTTTTTAGTGTATCAAGGCCATCTATATTAGAGATTATAGCCATCTTTCTCTGCCTCATTTGTGTTATGCTCTTTTCCTGCCATTAGTTGTCTGCTTTTCTTCTTCACTCTGCTTTCTGATCCATTCATTGAGGCCTCTCTGCCAATGTTCCTGGAATCCTGGTGCTTTTCTCTCTCTCTAGAATATCCTTCAGAATTCTATGTAGAGTTGGATTGGTGGTCTCGAATTCACCCAGTTCCTCTTTGTCTTGGAAGTATCTTGTTTCTCCATTAATTTCTATAGACAGCTTTTCATGGAATATCAATCTGGGCTGGAGGTTATTTTCTTTCAGGGCTTGCAATACGTCACTCAAGCTCTTCTTGATTTGATGGTGTGTGTCAAGAAGTCTGCTGTGATTTTGATGGGTTTTCCTTTATAGGTAATCTGTTTTTTGTCTCTGCCAGCTTTTAATATTCTGTTTTTATATTGAATTTCTGGGATCTTGATTATTATATGCCTGGGTGTAGCTCTGTTTTGGTTGTAGGTGACTAGAGTTGTGTATACCTCATACATCTGAATATCATTTCCTTTTCCTATGTTGGGGAAGTTTCCCTTAATTATTTCTGTGAATAGTCTTTGTAGTTCCTTTGTTTATACCCCTGCTTCTACATTCACATTCTTTATTCTCAAGTTATATATCCTCTTGTCATCTTGTAGCCTTTGTATTGTTACTGCTTGTTTCCTTGTTATTTTTAAGAAATTTTTCCTTTCATGATCCCACGTTGCAAACCTGTCCTCCAGTTTGGATAATCTATCTATTAGTTTCTTTCAAGTAGTTTTGACAGCTTTCAGTGGAGTTTTTAATTTCCTGGTAATCTCTTTGAACCTGTTTCATGTATTCTATATTTTCTTTATATTTTCCACCAAACAATTCCCTTCTTCCTTTGTGCTCCTCCAGTTTTCTCTCTGTGTCTTCTTGAGAGGTGCTTAGAATTTCTTTTGTTAATCTACTTATATCTTCCTTTACTTGGTTAAATATTTCACTTTTGAACTCATCTATGAGGTCCCGAAGATATCTCCTTATGTCCACTGATGCTATGTCTGATATTGCATGTTTGCTGTCCTCAATAACTTTTGTATTTACCTGTCCTGGATCAATGTTCTCAGGGTTTGGGGCTGGGGATTTTTTTCTTGTTGCTTCCTCTTCTCGTATTTTTTTTTTTTTTGTTTGTTTCATACAGGCATATAGAGGAGGTCGCAGTCCCTTTCTTTGTTGGTTATGGTTTTTCTGAAGCACACTGTCTAGGTGATCCTGCCCACTTCAGTGTGCTGTTGAGGTGTAAACAAGTGCAGTGTATGCTGACCCTTTCCCTCTGGATCAGTCAACCTGCTGAGGCCTTCACTGCATTAGTGTGCCCCATGCATAGGGAATTGGTTTGGGACAACTTATTGGGTCTTTGCCAGGGGCCTGACCCAGATTAAGCATATTCCACCAATCTTGTCTGGGAAGGGGACAACTGACTAAAGTCACTGTTGTCCCTTGTTCTTGCAAGTCCTGCCCAATTCCAGAATGTCATCGCATTGAAATGATATGCTTTTCTGTGGAAGGGTTTTATTCTTGGCACTCACTGAAGGTCGATGTAGGTCCCTTACCAGCTCTGTTCTCCATTGGGCTTGCCGACCTCCCACTTCAATGCGACTACACTTCAGTGCAACTGTGGTTCCAGTAAGTTGAAGTGGTGGAAATTTGAGCAGCTTCATGAGTCGCAGTTACGTGAGTTGGGGCACCGCAGCAGGAGCACTGAATCTTAGCTGTTCCAATAGTAGCTCTGGGACTGCATGTTTGACTGGTTCTTTTTACTTTAGTTTCTTCCTGGATCAAGAGGATTCGTCTCGCTCTGTCCGGGACTCTCCACGCTGTGTTATTTCAGCATCTAACTTGACTGTCTCAGGGAGCCTTTGTAGTCTGCTCCTATCTATCTGCCATCTTTACTGGAAGCTCCCTAAGCTTAAATATATTTTAAAATAAAGTAGGAAGAAAACCTTGACAATTACAATAAGACAACAACTATTGATAAAGCTTCCTGCAGAGATTTTCTAAAAATAGTATCTTAATATATTTGTTTAAAGCAAAAGCCAAAATACATTTTTGTGAAGACATAGATATGGAGTTGAATGATTGAAATATGAAGTAGAGAATGTTGCAATCATGTTAATTTCATGTTAACTACATGTAAATAGGAACTGAAGTCATTTAAAGGTACAAGGTACTGGAAAGCATGCTTGAGATGGAACAGAAAATCTGAATTTTCATTTTGTTTTTGTCACAACTATATTTATATCTTAAAATATGTTGTACAACTCAGTTTTGGTTTTATTCTTAGATAAAACCAAAGGAAAAGGAAAGTATAAGGAAAAGGTAAGTATAAGGTTTTTACTGATGCTAAAATTTACAAAGTCATTTATACATTGATACTAACTGTGTTTGTCATTGATTTCTATTATTATAATTTTAGTGAGCCTTTGTTATTTTGTGATAATTACACATGACATGTATTTGTAGGTGCTTCATTCAGTATGTAGATGCACAGTGGGTGTAAGCTTGAGTTATTTTTTGGTTACTGTGGAAGCTGGCTATATGGGGTAATATTAGTAGAGAATAACTTTTATATAATCATAATATTTGAAATCTCATTGGTGATCAGGGTAAGTACAATAATCCCAGGATTGTGGTTAGTAAGGAACACCCCCTCCAACATTTGTGCACCTCTACACACACATACTTACTTCTCCAGAATACCAAAATGACAAAGAACAAAGAGTCACAATGACAGAAATGACAGGGTGGCATATGGAACAGGAAGACACATTATAATCTGGACAAGTAGTGGATTACCCACAGGGAAGACTTGTATTTTTAGCAGCATTAAAACAGCTCAAATAAGAATGCCAGCATCACTGTGAAATAATGTCCTGGACCCTTTTGTAACTGTCAGGGATTTGGGGCATATAGTAGAGGCATGATTTATAAAATTGGTGGATATCTCTGCCTCTTGATATTTTACAGCTTTATTTTGTGTTCCTACCATCTCTTCTCTCTTAATGGTTTACATTTCTCCTCCTGATCCTTTTACACACTTCGAATGGCTTGTGACACTTACAAACAATATTAAAGTACTTTAGGAGGTCTGTCAGGGGAAGAACACTAGTTAAATTTTTATTTATTTATTTATTTATAAGTTTTAAAAAATTTTGTTTAAAGAAAGACTAAGCAAAACAGAAAATAGCTAGAAATAATATATATGTTCAGAGAAAAAAAATAAGCAGTAAGAAAGTACTAGTTGATATTTATATATTGTCATTTACAAATAGTTATTCAACATACAAGAGTGGAATATGTAAAGTGGGAATTCAAACAGTGAGACTGCAAACAGTTCTGTTCAACTGACCAACAAGAACTTAGTAACATGGTTGTCAATCCTATACACTTAAACATACATGCAGTTATCCATAGCTTCATTTATGTTTAGATTAAACCAACTAAAGCAGGTTAAAATCATTCTGAACAAAGATTAATAGTATTTCTGGATTTCACATCATGACACTCTGTGATCAGCACTGGGTACTCTAGTGCCTTTTTTAAAATTTAATTTAAAGAAAGACTAAACAAAACAGAAAATGGGTAGAAATAATACATACTTCCAAAGAAAATATAAACAGTAAGAAATCACTAGTTGATGATTGCAGATTGTCTTCTAACAAATAGTTATCCAAGATAATAAAGTGTAGAATATAAAGTGGGGATTCAAACAGTGAGATTGCATCCAGTTCTGTTCAACTATCCAACAAAAACTTTGAAATTGGGTTGTCCATCCTATATAGTTAAACATACATGCAGTTATCCATCTCTTCAATTATGTTGACATTGAATTACCCCAAGCAGGCTAATATCACTCTGATCAAAGAATAATACTATTGCTGGGTTTCACATTATGACACTTCAGGATCAGCACTGGGTATTTTAGTGATTCTTTTTCTTCCAAGTATCTGTTCATTTCATCATGTATCATAAGATCTGTTCTCATAAACTGTTTACAGATTCTACACATGCATGAGTCTTAACATGTATTTCTATCCTTTCTATATTAGAGGGAGAAACAAAGCATGGCAAAATAAAACATATTCCTATAAACACATGAAGCGAAATACACATATAAGACCATTGTACAAAGACTTATACCATGGTTCCTGTGTTGTCTCTTGTTATCTCCAATAGAATTGGCTATATCATCAGACATAGTATAATTGAATATATCAGTACATGACAGTATTAATAAAAACACAATTTTTTATATAGTATAGAACTTCAAAAACTGTCAGTAATCAAACCAGAATGTGTATCGTACAGTCTTGTTATCTTCAGTGTAGTTGTCTATATTCTCAGACTTGATACTATCAATCATATCAGTTTTGAATAAAATTTTCTCTGCCTCATTTCTGTTATGCTCTTGTTTTCCATCAGTTGTTTGCTTATCTTCTTCATTCTGTTTTCTGCTCCATTCATTGAGCCCTCTCTGCCACTGTTCCTGGAATCCCACTACTTTTCTGTCTCTCTAGAATGCCTGCAGTATTCTCTGTAGAGTTGGATTGGTGGTTGCGAATTTCCGAAGTTCTTCTTTGTCTTGGAAGCATCTTGTTTCTCCATTAATTTCTAGAGACAGTTTAGCAGGGTATATCAATCTAGGCTGGAGGTTATTTTCTTTTGTGGCTTGGAAAATTTGGTTCCATTTTCTTCTTGACTTGATGGTTTGTGTCGAGAAGTCTGTCGTTATTCTGATGGGTATTCCTCTATAGGTTATCTGTTTTTTTTGTCTCTAACAGCTTTTAATATTTTGTTCTTATATTGAATTTCTGGGATCTTGATTATTATATGCCTGGGGTGTAGCTCTGTTTTGGTTGTACGTGGCTGGAGTTCTGTATGCCTCATATATCAGAATATCATTTCCTTTTCCTATGTTGGAGAAGTTTCCCTTAATTATTTCTGTGAATAGTCTTTGTAGTTCCTTTGTTTGTACCCCAGCTTCTTCATTCACATTGTTTATTCTCAAGTTATAGATCCTTTTGTCATCTTGTAGCCTTTGTATTGTTACTGCTTGTTTCCTTGTTATTTTTTTTAAAAATTTTTGTTTCATACTCCCACATTGCCAAATTGTCCTCCAGTTTGGATAATCTATCCTTAGTTTATTTCAAGCTGATTTGCTATCTTTCAATAGAGTTTTTAATTTCTTGATGATCTCTTTGAATCTGCTTCCTCTATTCTATTTTTTTTATATTCTTCATCAAATGGTTCTCTCCTTTGTTTGAGTTCCTCCCTTCTTCCATGTGTGTCTGCTTGAGGGGTGCTTAGTATGTCTTTAATTGATTTTCTTGTATCTTCCTTTATTTGGCTAAATATTTCACTTTTTAACTCATCATGAGGTCCCGAATACATCTCTTTATGTCCACTAGTGCTGAGTCTGATATTGCATGTTTGCTGTTCTCATTCTCCTTTGTATTTACCTGTCCTGGATCCATGTTCTCAGGGTTGGGACCTGGGGACTTTTTATTATTGCTTCCTCTTCCCATCTTATTTGCTTCTTCCAAGAGGCTCCAGTTTCTTTCTTTGTTGGTTACAATTCTTCTGAAGTGCTAGATGACCCTTCCCACTGCAGTGTGCTAGTCAGTTGCAGACAGGAACAGCATATGCTGGCCCCTCCCCTCCGGATCAGTCAAGCACTGTGCCCCACACTGTATTACTTTGTGTCACCTCCCCTCCGGGTGGCGGTGGCTGGAACATGGCAGTGGCAGCGGCAGTGGCAGTGGCGGTGGCAACTTTGTGCCACCTCCCCACCAGGTTGGTGGCCATGGTGGGATCAAGGGCAGGGACAGCTGGTGGGCACCCAGTCACTCCCGGGCCTGCAGCAGCGAGTCTTCCAGTGGCCCGGAGGCATTGCAGGTGGTGGCTGGAGTGCAGCAGCACATGGATCATTCAAGTTGCTGTGATGTGCACTATATTTCTTTGCGCCGCCTCCCCTCTGGGTCAGTCAAGCTGCTGTGGCCTGCACCATCAAACTTCTGAGATTTCACTGGGGTAGTGTGTTTAGTGTGCCACCACCACTGTACAGCCTTGATTTCGGATAGCCTATTGGGTCCCAGCCAGGTCACGTGACCCAGGCCTACCTCACTTCACCAATCCCGTTTGGGAAGGCAGCAATTGACTGAAGTCGCTGCTGTCCCTTGTACTTGCCAGTCCTGCCCGGTCCCTGAATGTCATCTGCCATAGCCCCCCTATTTGTGGAATGGCTCCACTCCCATCACTCACCACAGGTCGATGTAGGCACCCTGCCAACTAAGCTCTCCCTTTGGCTCACCAGCCCCTGAATTCAATGTCAAAGCAGTGGGACCACAGACAGCTCGGCAAGTAACCGGGGGACCTCGTCAAGCCACGGTGCGATCTCGGCAAGATGCAGCGGGATCATGTCGGGACCTCAAATGGTCAGCATGTCGCCTTAATTTGTTCTTGGGATGAGAGAATTCATCTCCCTCTGTTTGGGGCTCCCTACTCTGTATTATGTTGAATTCTAAGTTGACTATCTCAGAGAGCCTCTGTAGCCAGTTGTTATCTATCTGCCATCTTGCTCCTCCCCCCTGACTCTAGTTAAATTTTTAATTGATATATGTTTAGAATTTAATAAATTTCCAAAAACTGAATGTACCCTGTAAACAGAGCCCTTGCCCACAAATAGGATTACCTGTAGTCCACAAGCCATTTTCAATTGTTCTTTCTAATGGCAATCATCATCATGACTTCTAGCACTGCAGGTTAATTTTGTCTGTTTGGAACTTCATATAAATGATGTGTTCTGTTATATCTTGCTCAGTGTGTGCTTGTGAGATTTAGCCATGTTGGTGCTCAAAGCTGTGGTTTGTTCATCTTCATTGCTGTGCCTTATTGTATGTAAGATATACCACAATCTGTTTATCCATACTATTATTTTTTTACTTTTTAAAAAAATTTTAAAGTAATAAGAACTATGGGAGAAATAAAACCCAAAATGTGTAAATTTTGTTGTAAAAAAGAGAGGAAAAAAGTGCTCTAAAGGGTACAACTGCAAGTTTGTTTAGGTGTGTTAAGATACATGACCATATTACTGAGTTTTTGTTGGATCATTGAACACAACTGTTTGCAGTCTCACTGTTTGAATGTCCACTTTGTATGCTTTAATCCTGTAACTTGAACAACTATTCCTAAGATGACAATACGCAATCTATTAACTAGTGATTTCTTACCAGTTTTTGCAATTCTATATTACTTGTACCCTTATGGTGTTTTTTTTTCCTTTAAATAAAAAAATTAATTTTTTTATTTTAAAGAGAATAAAACCAAGCAAAATAAAACAGAATAAAGCCAACCAAAACAAACCAGTGTAAGTGTCACAAGACTTCAATACAGCAGGAAATGAACAATGGTTACCATGCCTCTTGTCTTCAAAATAGCTGCAGGTACCTTCAGAGATAGTAAAAATCAAACAGAACAGAACAGAATAGAACCAATAAAAGCAAAATAAGGAATGCAATAAAAGACTTCAAAATAACACAATAGTAAATCCAAAATGGTTACCATAATGCATCTTGCTATTTTTCAAATAGCTGCGCATGCCATTGAATATAACAAAATGAAACAAAACAAAGCAAAATAAAACCCAACCCAAAAAAGCAATGAAAGTGATACAGGACTTCAAAACAAGATAATAGAGAATTAACAATGGCTACCACCTTCAGAAGGAGATCCCCCATAGATGCCACACTGTGTACCAGTAGCCTCTGAATAGATGATCAGACCACCAGCCTAGACCTGCAAAGTTAGTGAAACACCAAACACCACCAGCAGCAAATTGCATTTCACTTTAATATCTATCATTTCAGCCTGTGTTTCTGGGCTTCAGCTGATTGCTCCCAGTCCATGTGCCAGAAGGGGCTGGCGTCTGGCTGTACCCCCCCCCCCAGTGGCCTATATCCATTTTGTTCATGATGGACATGGTATAGCCATTATGAAGAGTGTTGCTACGGACATTCTGGTACTTAACTTTTGACAAAGATATGTGTTGTTTATATCCTTGTGAATGTTGCTGGGCCATAAGAGATGTATACTATACACTCAACTTCAGTCAGTCCTGCAAGGGCATTGTTTTTAAGCATGTTTTGTGGGTCAAGCACTTGTATATCATCACAGTGATCTCATTCTTTATCTTATGTTGCTGAAGACACTGCAATTTGGAAGTGTTAAATAAATGATCCAAGGCCCTTCATTGTTTGGGCTACAACAGGGTTTGGAACCTAATCTTCCTTGACTCTATGGCCTGTTTTTTATTTTTATTAGCTCTCCAGCTAGCTCCTGAGCTGTGATTTAGAATTATGCAGAATTACTTCCATAAGAGATTGGAGCTGGGAACAGGAACACACACTATAATCCTAGCACTCTGGAGACTAAAGTAGGACAATGACAAACTCTAGCCCAGCCTGAGGTACTTAGTGAGACACTGCTTCAACATAAAAGGGCTTTAAATATGACCCTTTGTTTTATCCCCAGTACTGAAAAAAATTAAGGGTCCATATTTCCCTTTGAGGACATGCTTCCAATGACTGAAAACTTCCCACTGGGCCCTGCCTTTTAAGTATTCTACCATCTCCCAGGAGCACCAAGTTGGGAACCAAACCTTCAACACACGAGTCTTTGGGGGACATTAAGTAGCCAACTGAGTTTGATGGTTTGAAGGAAACTTCTTCGCTTTCATGAACCTTATTGAATTTTCCCCTTATGCCCCTTCAGTGGAACCCAAAGCGCTTGTGGTTTGTGCCTGAATTCATGAACCATTGTTTGCTCAAATAAAAACTTTAAAATTTTAAAACGACCAAATCTATCTCTTAAAAGGAAGTCTAAGTGGAATTTAAAAGAGTCAGTTCCTTACCAGGGCAAGTGAAAAAAGGTGTAAAATCAACTTTAATTCATTTTCAGTACTGAGGATTAGGGTCTTCCTGCCCTTGCCATGCCCAACAAAATGAATGGAGCTAAGACACAATAACTTTGAGTTGATTTGAAACCTAGTATCGCCTTGCCATTTCATTAAAAGCTGGTTAAATCAGTTCCCAATGCCATTAAGAAAGTTGCCTGATAGCACACTTTTAATGTTATCTTGAGAGATCCCTTTGGGAACCCATTAAGAGGATCTTTTTGCTTGCCTTGATGTGTGCTGCTTGGATGCTTTACCATGTACAGACTCTGACTTGTGAGCCCATTTTAATGATATCAGAAAGCAAAGCAAAATAAAACAACAAAAACAAAGTAAAAAAAAAACCCAAAAAACAAAGCTAGATTCTACCAAGAGTTTCCTGAGATCAGTACCATAATTACATTTTAGACCCTTCAGGTATTAATCTTCTTTGTTCAGAAAAGCAATTCCATTTTCCTGGCATGATCTCTTAGAAATAATACTGCTTCTCCATAGCTCTTTTTTATTTTTTGTCCCAAGGGAGAAAGAAAGACAAGCCTTTTTCTTTTTCACCTCCTTTGCTCCTACAGCTCTTTTGTCTTTTAAAATGAATGTTTATTGATGCTGTAAAAGGATTATATACAAAGGGCTAAAGTGAAAATATTTTAGACTATTAACGGCAAAAATAGTGTTTTTAGTACTTTTGACACTCCTTGTTTTCATTAGTTTATTTTAAAATATTGTGTTTGTTTTGCAAAGATAATTTTCATCTTTTCTGAACATTGTTATAGGCTAGTTACTGTTATAAATACTTGATCTGTATGAACAGATTTGAATTTTATTAGAATTCTGTAAAATAGTTATTATTTTACACCATAAGACTCTGAGACATAGAGATACGAGAAAATTCACAAAGGCTTACAGCTGTTAAAGGCAGACGGAAGATTTGATCCAAGGTAGTCTCACTCAACCTTGAAGCTATATCTTGCTGATACATAAGTATGCCAAAAGACTATAAACAATTAGATATTTTGATGCCTATCATGGGTTAAATAGTGTCCCCATAAAATTTATGTCCACTCGGAAGCTCAGAAAGTGACCTTTGTTTGTAAATATGATCTTTGCAGGTGTTATTAGTCAAGTTAAGATGAGGTTGTAATGAATCAGTATGGGACCTCTAACGAATTCTTATAAGGATAGGGAGATTTGGAGACTCACAGACCTGGAATGGGAAGATGGCCATGTAAAGACAGAGGCAGAAGTTGCAGTGACCAAACTAGTGATCAATCTACAAGCTAAAGAATGCAAAGGACCACCAGCAGCCACCAGAAGCTAGGATAAGGCAAGAAAGGAGTCTTCCCTAGAGCCATGAGTGGAAGCATGACCCAGATGTCACCTTGATTTCACATTTCTAGTTTTTAATAGTTTGTACCACAGCCCTAGGACTAATATATTACCCTTGAAGTCTCATAGCTTGGTAAAAGAGATAGATTAAGAAATAAGTCATTAAAAAGTGGAATGATGAGATATATAAAAATGAAATATTCAATTTTTTACCTAGAAGTCTTACAGAGGAGTGTAATGATGGATAAAGGAGGATAATACCATGTATCCCATAATGATAATTTCTTTTATTGAAGAAACGATGTAACGTGTTACTAAGAGTATGGATTCTGATGAAAAGACTGTCTGAGGTTGAATCTTGACTGTGACATTTATGAGCTGTGTGCCCTTGGCAAGTTACTTAACCCCTTGTACTCTTGTTTAGTTATACATAAAACTATTTCTAGATACCTTCAACTTTTGTGGTTTTATGTAATTCTCATAGAAGCCCTGGAAAAGTGTGATAATCGCACACATACCATCATCTTCATTTTACAGAAATTGCCATTAGACCACAGTAACTACAGGCAAGGTCTACCTCAATGATGGCGGACCAGTCCTTTAACTGTGTTGTGCTTTAGTTTATGTAAAATAATGGTAATGGTTTTCATGATGGTGATGCTACTAATGGTGTTGGTGATGATGGTTATTAAGGACTGAAGACCTATTCCATGCCTCACCTCCTAGTGGAAAGCCATTATTCTCCATTTCTCACCAAACCAACTGTTTCAAGAGAAATTGAGTAAAGGCCAAGGCTGTCATCATTGTGCTCACAAGATGATTTGATAGAATCTATGTGAAAGCAATCCATAAACTGTACTTATGCTACATCAATATTAGTTATATATAGCAGAAGTCCTCCCAGTAATTTCCACTATTGGCCCTGGTTATATCAATTGAAGCCTTTTTAATGTTTAAACCAGGAAAATGTTTTCCTTTCTCTATTAAGTTAAAATTAAACAATAAAAAACCTGGTTATCAAGGAAGTTTGTTCAGATTGTCTCTAGATACATTTTCACTCTCAGCTAGCATTTTTGATTGTCAGATGATGGTTTCAAATTACAGTAATTAAAGTAGAGCACACAAGGAAGGACTCCATTTATAGGCCAGAAGTTCTGAATGCTATCACTAGTGAAATAAAACATTAAAGGTTGGTGGAAGGGAAATCAGTACTAATATTATTCAGTATCCATTAATAGCAGGTAGTAATCAATTTAATGCTCACCTGCAATTGTATGAGGTAAATATTATTATGCTTCTTAGTATCTGTAGTCCTGAGGCATTAAAGTTTTATCCAAGGAAGAAACAGAAAAAAAATTTAAATTTAGATGTAATTCCAAACACTATACCTTTAACAACTTTTCACCTGCCTTCCAGAAAATGGGCAAATAATTATGTGGAGTTAGAATAAGTTAAAGGAAATAAATTCCATTCATAAATTTCTCTACCTGAAATATATCGGGCAATAGAATTTAGGGGATGTGAGTTCTGAGTCCAAAGGTATATGAACATGCTATGTGACATAGGACATGCCACTTTAACTTTCTAGATCCCAGTAAGGTATGATATTTATAATCAAGTAATAGTTAAGTATCATATTTGAATTGAAGTTGTCTGTTAAAAATCATCTTAATCTTCTAACTATGCCAAAAATATTATAGATGTGCTTTCAGTGTGTTTTGGCTAGGCTGTTTTGTTCCTTTGTAAAGGCAGAGATGATCTTGAATAATTTTGTCCTGTTGAAATGCAAATAATTCAGCACCAAGATCAGATAATCCTGAAGATTGCTGTTTATAACTGTGGTAGGCATCAGCTAGCTTTGTATCTAACCTGAGAAACCTACCATAATTTAACATTGCTTATGAATAGCTAGTTTCTCAAATGCTCTTTGAACTGATTTTGACATTATTTTTCATCAATTTGTAAGCTAAATATTATTTTTGATATTTGTTAGTTTTGTACTTGTTGGAGAATTATGATTTTATACTTTTGAAATGTTTAAGATTATTTAGATAAAAAATACCAAGTCTATAATCTTTTATGAAATATCTCCCTCTGCTTCCTCAATCAAAAGTTGAGACTTCTTCCTAGTGTTTTGGAATCTTCATACCAGATAGCCAATGCAGCAATAGAAGTTTAGTATTCTAGCTTGAAGAATGATCCTGTTAATTAAGGGAAGCTAAATTGCTACTAGATAATAATGATTAGGAGGAATACACCTGAAATGCAGGAAATTTCCCAGGTACCTTTTAGAACTCCCATGTTTTAGAATGCCCATGTTTTCTGATAAAAATCCTTGGTAAAAGACAGCAATTTAGCAAAGGCCTGGCTACTTATATCCCAGACGCTTGTAGATCTGTAGAATTAGGGATTTTTGAACACATCCTTGAAAATATTTTTCTAGTGCAATTCCTTCATTGTTACAGACTCAAATCTACTTAAGTTTTGACTGCAGTTTTTGTCTAATTGGGTAATATTGACTTGCTCAGGTCCTACTAAACCTTCCATACAGGCACTCAATTAGCTTAATAAATATGAACTATTCAATTAATAACTGAATAAATGATTTATTGATTAGATATCTACTAAGTGTCATGCATAATTCTAAATCCTGTAAATAGAACTGTAAAACAATTTCTACATTTTTACCTGGAGAAAGAGAAACAGATAGACAGCAATGCCAATTGTCAGAAAGTGAAAAAGCTTAATGTAAATATAAGACAAAAATTGGAAATAAAGCATAATGGTTGGGGGGTACTAGTTCATACAAAGTGATCAGAGAAGGCTTCTCTGACAAGACATTTCAGTAGAAGCCTGAATTAAATGAGTGACTAAGCCTTCTATGTATCTAGTGCAAAGATTGATAGAGTACTATTTGTAGGTCAAATCTAGTCTGCAGCTTGCTTTTGTAAGCAAAGCTTTGTTTTATCACTGATTTATCTGTTTGTTTATATATTGTCTATGACTACTTTTTTGCTACAATAGTGTGGTTGAGTAGTTGTGGCAAAGACTCTATGGCCTGTTAACCTTAAATCATTTACTGTCTAACCCTTTACAGAAAAGGGTTGCCAACCTTTACTCTAGAGACATAGAGACTGCCATGGCAAGTACCAGTGGCCTATGGAAAAAGTGTGCTTAACATGTTTTTGTATTGCTAAGGTGGTAAGTATCATAGAGAGAGAAGGGACAAGAAGGCACAGTAGGTAAGCAGGACAGACTCTGTGGTCACAGTAAAGTATCTGGCTTGATCTCTGAGTAAGATGGGCAGCCATTGGAGTTTAAAGCAGAGTGACCCAGTACAACTTTATCTTACAGGATATTTTATGTCTGCTGTCATTCTTTTATTTATTCTCTCTTCCCCACTATACTGTCCTGAAATATTTCTCCTCAAGAAGCAGATATAATTTAAGAAATGATTATCCATTGAATTTGACACAGGCATGGCTAGTTATGATCTTTGCTAATGAAGGGTCTTCTTATCCCTGATGCCATCATTTTTGAGGAAAAGAAGCCTTGAATGATGCTTTAGTCTGTGTGAGGGCTGATCAAACTGTCCATTCCATGAGCATCCTGGACCCAGTTTAAGAAGGCCAGTGCCATGAAGACTTCATAAAGTATACCTCAGGTCTTTGCTCTCTCTCTTTGAAGAAACAGTCATTTATTTATGGATCATTTGTGCCAGAGTGATGATATAGTTCCTAAATGCTGGCACATAATCAAGAAACAACTAATACACTCTAGAACCCTCATCTTTGTGGAAATATATTGCCACGGCCAGCATGGGGAAGGAGTCAGGTGAGAGACTGAAGACGCAGGGAGACTGATTGCACAGGAGGCAAAAGGCGATTTATTAAAGGACTCCAGAGTTTTTATAGTGTTTCAAAACAAAGAGCAGTACAAGTCACTTCAGGACACTTTCTTGTGCATGCAGCAAAGGTAAACATGTTCCTGGGCCCATGAGAAACTTCTTTGTTTATGTTATGAAGCTATTCCCAGGTTCATATTAGCACGATGCTTTGTCTAGAAGGCTGAGGTTAGTGCAGGATAAGGAACTGGTTGAGGTCCAGCTTCAGTGTGTGGTTTTCCACACCTGTTCACTGCCAGATCCCTGGTTCCTGCTCCCAACATATCCCCCTTTCTTCTTAAACAAAGCGTCGCATGGGAATTTCGTTAGCAGTTGATTCTAACTTAAAACGTTTCAAGTCTAGACACACATTTCTCATTTGCCCAACAACAATTATCACAAGATATGGAAAAATTGTTATCATGGAGATAAATGCTAGAGCTCCAATCACATAGACCTTTGTAACATATAGTATAATTATGATGGCACAAAAGCCATGAGGGTCCATATACACTTTTGCTTGGGTATTTTTGTTTACATTCTGGAATATGCTCAGGGGGATTGTCTTTTCCCACTCTAGTTTCACTACTGTTGCGAAATATATACATCATATCTACTCCCCAGTGCGTTCCATTAGCAAAGTTTCCATCCCAATCAGAGTATCTTTCTATTAATGTACAATTCTCATTTGCTTTAGAAAAACATAAGGGTAATGAAGTAGACATTCCAGTGTAATTATATACAATAGAGATAGGTTGTATATGAGTGGAAGAAGGAAAACTTAAGACTCGAGTATTATTTACATAAACAATAACATCATTGTTGTCACCCCATGACATAGGGTGCAACAAAGGAGGATTAGGTACAAATGCCCAATAATTATCCGCCCACACAGATATATGAAATGTATGCAAAACCCAAATAATGCTTAACAGTTGAGCCAAAAACAGAAGGGTTTCATTTCTTGTTGCAGGAGGCCTTCTGGTCATTGTTCTCGTCCTCGAGGTCATGGTTAGTCGAAGCATCTTCCTGTGCAATTTTTCTATCTTGCTCTTGAGCATGTCGTACACAACGTTCTGGGATCCACCTGGGTGTATCAGCGTCTGTGGGAAAAACACAAACATATCCTCCTCCCCATATCAGTACTGGGTCAGAACCATGTAATTGATTAGTTAATGGGTCTTTTCAATAAACCATTGGTTTGGAGGGCAAATCAGGAGACCAATGTCTCTCAACTGCAGATCTGTTGTAAGCATCAAAAGTTTAAAAATTAAGAATGTAAAAGCATGGTTAAGAAGGGTTTTGGGAGAATACTTATACCATTACATGGGGCTCAAACCCACGACCCTGGGATTAAGAGTCCCATGCTCTACCAACTGAGCTAGCCAGGCTGCTCATAACAGGGTGGCTCAGAGAGTGGTGGTGGAGCAGAGGGCAGGGGTGGGTATAAGGAGGATGCCACATTCTCTGTGGATTTGGTTTTTCTTATAAAACTTTCTCGAGTTCTTTTTTCCCATTTACTAGACTCAGAGTCCCCTTTTAAACAGTCCTAATTAGAGTCCAAATCGGAAACACCTCCACAGGGACCTTCTCAGGGCCCCAAGCACAATAATAATCCTTAATCTTTTCTCCTACTGCCTTCCAAGTCTCAACATTTATTGTCCCTTGCTCTGGAAACCAGGGGCAAACCTGATGCACAAAATCAACAAACCGATAAATTTGGAGCTTAGCTACAGGAATGCCCCTCCTCTTTAACAAAGAGGAAATAACTTGTTCAAAAAGTTCCCGTTCTAAAGACGGGGAATGACCCATTCTCAATCCTTGTGTATATGCCACTCCCTGTTACTTTCGCTTTCACTTACCCGGGTCCTCATAGCAGCGGTCTTCTCGGAACTCCCGATTCTCCTTCCACTGGAGGAACGCTCTGAATGCTTGTATTCCAAGCCCCACGTTCAGGCGCCAGGTGCCGCGGCCAGTGCGGGGAAGGAGTCAGGCGAGAGACTGAAGACACAGGGAGACCAATTGCTCAGGAGGCAAAAGGTGTTTTATTGAAGGACTCCAGAGTTTTTATAGTGTTTCAAAACAAAGAGCAGTACAAGTCACTTCAGGACACTTTCTTGTGCATGCAGCAAAGGTAAACATGTTCCTGGGCCCATGAGAAACTTCTTTGTTTATGTTATGAAGCTATTCCCAGGTTCATATTAGCACGATGCTTTGTCTAGAAGGCTGAGGTTAGTGCAGGATAAGGAACTGGTTGAGGTCCAGCTTCAGTGTGTGGTTTTCCACATCCATTCACTGCCAGACCCCTGGTTCCTGCTCCCAACAATATATTACTTGTTATTTTAAAAAATCATTTGTGCCAGAGTCAGAGGATTGCATCTTTTCTCATGTTGGCACATGTGAGACAAAGGGAAGGTCATTTTCACTCCTTCAAAATTGAAATAAAGACTTTTAAAGCTGAATTCTATCAGTTGTTTTTTCAATCCCATTATCTTTTGGGGGTACAGTCACACAAGATATTAAATCTCTTTGAAGATGTTCTTAAATTATATTCAAAATTTTTAGCTATTTATCTGAGACATTTTAAATATAAATATTCCATTGTATGCCATCTTTTCCAATTTTTTTTGTCACCTGTGAAAGTGAGTCAGTGTTACCATGACTTTTTACTTTCCAGGCTTTTATTTTCTTACATAGTGTAGACATAGTGAAAGTACATAGTTTGAAACATTTAGAATCAAATTTTTCTGGATGTTTAACCTCTAGTATGGTAGATGAGTTTTGGGAAGACATTTAATTCATGAGGCTTCTGATTACTTATTAAAGGATTAATATTGATTATTTGTGATCTGGCCACTTTAAAATCAAACACTACTGCAGTTATTAAATGTGTTGATGTTTTGAAGGCAGTATGAGACTGTCATACCATCTTTAGTTTTTTCTACTTTATGATGTATGAAAAATATGTACTGCTTGAATCGTTCAAACTGTATTTTAAAAAGAAAAAAGCTCCAATTGATGAAAGTAAGAAAAAGTTTAAAGCTAAGGTTGAAAGACTTAAAGGGAGTATATCTGGAAGACATATAATTTAGATTCATCCAACAAATTGGCTCCAGGATTAGACTAGGAAATGCATAATCCTAAATAAAAATAAAATTCTGAGTCGATTTTTTCTTTCTCAAGGCTGTGAATCATATGATATGGAATTTTATGTTTTATTTAGGTTAGAACCTTAATACTTGATATTAATGGAGTAAGTGAAATGTAAAATGATATTCATTTAATCTTTATTGGAAATTTTGCTTTCAGAATTTGGCAGTTCTGTTCAGTGGCACAGATGAGAAGCTTAACGCTAACACTTTTTGGGAGAATTTTAAAAAATTCACAGCTGGTCTGGTTTGTGTTATCTCTTTAGGGCCAAGGTATTTGAGAATGCCGTACTCTCAAGCATAGGTAATTTTGATGTGTTCTTCAAAACCAATGGTAGAAACTGAAAAACACTTAAAAATAAATCTCCCAATAATTCATTGTTTGATAAATGGTGGCAGTAGATGGTTACCCTGTGTGATTCCTGTACTGGAGTAAACTTACATAAATTTATCTACACACACAGCAAAGGATCTTTCACCAATCTTTCCTAGTGGTAGTACTAATACTCATTGAGCATTTAAGATTTGGCAGGCATTGTGGAGTATCCATGAAAACATATTAAAATCTAATGAAAACAGGTAGTGAATTCTCTTCAAGCCATAAGTTTACTCTTTTACTTTTTTCTTTCAGATTTCTTATTGTGAAAGAAAATTGTTCTAAATAAAATCTCTAATAATATTTTAGAGAAATTTTCTCTTTCTCTAACATATGTCATGTGCAGATGTCTTCCATGAGATGTTGTCTTACTTATTCAATCAAAAGTGATGCATTTTCAAGGTTTTTCCCTGAAAGTGGACTTGAGCAGTTAGTAGATGTGTTTTTTTTTTTAAATTTTCTTTATGGGTGACTGCACTGCCCTCATAGTTACATGGTACACACATTGATTAAATATGACCATTTGCCTTAGGATTTTTATCCCCAAAGGGCTTTTCCATTGTGCCATAATGCAAGATCAGGGTTTTTTCCTAAGATACTTCCAGAGTTAGACTTATTTGCGGGGAGGCATTTTAACCTCAATTTTACTGTTTTACAATGTGAGTAAAAGAATTCAGACTTCACTTATTGGGACAGGAGTGAGCAATAAGACAGAAATAGTGTTTTAGGAATGATGCAAAAAACATGCCAATTAAACTTGCCAAGCCTAGACCTTCTAAAGCTTCTTGTTTGGAAGATAACCAATAGAATTCAGAATAATTATTCTATTATTATCTATTATTTATTGAGAATTTGTTATATATTGGATATGATGCTAATGAGTTTACCTTCATTTTTCTAAGATAGTTCAAGACTATAAAACAGAAATTGTTCAGAGAAGTCAGGTACTTTATCCAAGATTATACTGTTGATAGGTAGCTGAACTTGTCTCTTTCCAAAATTTATACTTCTAAACACTCTATAATATTCTTCTCCATGAAAATTACTTACATTACTGCAGTATTTGTGTAGGGTTAGTAGGTCATAACTATTGATGCCCTTCTTTATGATGGGTATCTTTAGCTAAGGGAAATCTCCAAGGGTTAAGATAAGTTACCTCTACTTCACGGGGGTTTTCAGTATTTTTTTTTTCAGCTTGGAGCTCCATTGCCAGTGAAATTATAATGGGTATCTTGACCAGTTGGTCTTATAAGTTTCTTTTCACCTTAAGATTTTACTGTTCCTCAGTGCTGTTGGAACTTTTCCATGTCTCATATAAAGCACTCTGTTTTAGATTCTGCTTGCATTTGCTACTATTACTACTATTTTTATATTTCTATATTGAGAATAATGTAGCTTTTCTTTTTTACTGCAATTACTATAGCCATCAATAACAAAAAAAGCTGAATATGTGGCTAAAGGACATTTATGAAGAAGACCAGATATAAAAATACAAGTTATCATTGTCTTCTAAAATAATCACATTTAAGTACAAAAATGGAGAATCTAAAGAAGTTTGTGGCACACTTAGCTTTATTGAAATTGAACAAATGCTTTTTAAAATAACCCCTTTTACAGCACATGTAAAATTTAATTATATCCTTATATTTTTACAGATTGTGTTTTATCTGAGTAAGCAAAAATACGTCTTTTTTTTCTTACTTAAAACATGTAGCCAGAATTTAAACCACGTAGCTCTGGTACCAAAAAGGCAACGGGTTATGAAAATCACAGTACAATTTTAAAATTTCTTAAGTTAATCAAGGATATTTAAAATGATATTCGCTTAGATTGACAGTAGAAATTATGAGTCAGTCAACATTAGGACTAGAAGTTACATCTACAATGAGAGCAGAAATGGGAAGTTCAAGCTAATCTGAGCTACGCCATTCAGGACACACCATCTCCGTAAGTACTGCTGCCCAATGGCTAAAATGGTTAAATCACACTTGGGCACTTCAAGTCACGCATAAACATAGCAAAAAATTTTATATATATATATATATATATATATATATATATATATATTTATAGAGAGAGGGAGAGAGAAAGACATTAAGAGTGAGAGAGAGTACACTGACTTGGATCTAAAATAAAATGAGCATCTGTTTTACGAGGGCATCTTATTAAATAATTACACAATACACAATTTCAACCCCAAAATTACATCTAGGAAAAAAATAATATTAAAGTGCACACCTACATAGATAGTACAGTAGAAATCTGTTCCTTGTCATTGTTTTTTGTCATTGTTTTTGGATAAGTAGAAATACTTTACGACCCACGAAAGAATTCGTTGGGTGAAACACTTATTACAGACATTGTAAAGAACATAGCTTAGGAGGCTTATTTTAAAAATGAGGCAGCATTTTCCAGAAAAGGTTTGGTCCTCAACTCACTATAGACTAGTCACTATGGTCAGATGGTAAGCATTTTCAGGGTGTGTGTGTGTGTGTGTGTGTGTGTGTGTGTGTGTGTGTGTAGCTGTGTGTTTTAAGCTTACTTTTCAGTACCAGAATTAGTTCAAACCAAACCAAACCAAACCAAACCAAACCAAAAGGTAGTCAGCCCTTGAGAACTTGACCCTGCATGTCATGTCTGATTGATGTGTCATCTTAAAGAACAATGCTACAGACTATAGATGGGAATTATGCTCATGTGATTCTGCAACATCTTACTTTTGTGCAAACAGTTTTCTTCATTGCCCACATAACTTTTTCATGTAGGTACCAGGAAGCCCACCCCCCTCAGGTTTGCCCTCCCCCCTCCCTCAGTCTTTTCCTCTGTCAAAGTGATATAAAGACAATTTCACTGTGTATTTACAAGCACAACACTTTAGGCGAGAAGGTCCCAGCATCTGTAGGGCACATCTATTTCTTGTGGACATCTTCATGCCGAATGATCTTGTATGTGATCCAGTAAAAGATGTTGAATATGAGGAAGGCCAGTGGGAAGGCAGCTCGAGATATTGTGTCAATCCTTTTTGCCCGGTCCACAAACTTCTTCTTGATAGCATCTGCATCTTTGGGTGGTTGTGGAAGTGGGTTGGCAGGTGTGGCCTTGACAGCTGTTCCATCTTTCACTTGGAGGCAGTGACCCATCCCATAACCACTGAAATTAAAACGGCTTTCACGAGTCACATCTTCTTCCTGGTATAGTAAAGACAGAGGAAGCATAAGTTGATTTTCAATCAAGTTCGATGGAAGATGCTTAAAATTCTTCATAAGTAAAAGGATAAATCACAGTTGATTGTTAGTGTGGGAAGCTTTTGGAATGGCGAGTTACTTTTCAAGTTCAACTCCATTATTCATGCAACACATACAGTTCATTAACTTCTCAGCCTGAGAAATTAAAAGTAAGAATAATGACTTTGTGGTCATTTTAATTAGTTACCAAATATAAACATTATGCCATATTTTAGTATTGACTTCCCGGAAACCTAATTCATTAATCCATAGATATGAATAGATTGTTTTACAGCTAGTTCTCCAAGTTGTAATATTATACTACAGATCAATGAAGAGGATTATTCATTTATTTGTTCATTTTGTCACTCATTAACACACACACACACACGCACACACACACACACACACACACACACACACACACACACACATTTACTGAGCCTCTCCTATGAACCTGGCTCTGTATTAGTAACTGGCCCATCTGCAACCAAGTTTTTCCATTAACTTTGGCTTCAATATTAATGTTAGATCTAAGATGGACTCCTCATATGCTCTAATTCATTCTGTTATATAGCAGAGATTAAATATTCATTATTTGTTGTGAATATTTCTACCATGGCCAATCTTTTCAGTGTTGATTTTTAACACTGAAATTTTTGCCAGCGAATCATCTCTACCACATTTAAACATGTGTCCTTTCAGCTAGTGTTAATAGTATTTCTTTTTTATTATTTCTTCGTTGATTAGATAAAAGACTGAAAATTGTATTTATGGCTTGGTATAAAAAGAAAATAGCCTTAGAGACAAACATGCAGGACCTGGATATGTGATTGAGTCAAAAGAGGGAATCAAATAGTGGTGTTGAAAAGTTCAGATTGAAATAAACTGCTTAATACTAAGTTAACCATAAATATCCATTGGTTGGATCATCTTCTTTTGTAACTAGATTACTGCCTTGACAATACCATGCAACCCCTGCTGTATTCTTTATCTTATGAGATAATAATAATGATTATAAGATAGAGACTTTCAGGGATAAAGGGCAGTTGCACTGCTGGGCCCCAGCTCAGGACTGTTTGCTTACTGAAAGTATAGTATGTACTATTCTTTACCCCATCACTCTTACAAACAATCCTATTGACCTCAGTAACCAGATGAATTATTACAGCCAGGATGGCTTTGGCATAGTGTCTCCAAGAATAAACTTGGTGTGGAAGTAAAGCTACTGGGGATCATTGCAGAGGGGCAGAGGACTAACAAGCTTGTGGGCCCTTAATCTGTTACTCATTAAAAGCATGGTTTCTTTTCCCTCTGAGGTAGAAGAGGCAAAGATATAAAGCTATGTTTGTTAAAACAAAGAACCAAACCTCCACTTGGGTCTATAGGTGTACGGTGGGTAGTAAAAACTGAACAGAAATTGACGTTCCAGTAGCTGGGAATATAAATCAGTGGCCAAAGCACCTGCCTGGAAAGTGCAAAGTTTTTAGTTCAATCCCTGGTAGCAAACAAACAAACAAAAAGTTGACACCTGTGTTTTTATTTTGTATGTCTCCTTTATTACCTTTAAACTTTGAATCAGATCCCTACTCAGCTCCTCAAATAGGCGTGTTAATCACTAAAGGAATGCCTGTCTAAAAATTGTTAATTCAAGGTTTATTAGTCCTAAATTTATCTAACCTAGCTCACTCCACTTTGAGACTAGAACATCAAGATAAGAGATTTGCATGGACATTCAGCTACCAGAGTTTATGATATTTTGTTCCAGGCCCCCTGGAATAGGTACCTATAAGTCTTCAGTCATTGCGTTAAACCTATAGTCACCATGGATTCTAGTAGTGCCTCCATAAGACTGAGACTAACCCCTTTCCCCCAAATAGGAACAGTCGTCACTGGATACTAAATTGCACACAAGCCCTAAGGATTTCTCAGCGCTGTAACAAAAGAACTGAGATAATGATGAACTACATCCTAACCCAGTGCAGCATCCTATAAAACTGGTCCTTTTTTCTTTCTTAATCAACCAGCTTGATTTTCTTCATCAAAACTGTGCCTTCTTCATCTACTCAAGCCAGTATTTTCCACTTTTATCTTACTTTCCAATTAAAATTTTGTTTATAAATTTATGTTGTTGCCTTTGTTTTAATTTTGATTATCATTGAAGCAAGGAATTGGGCTACCTGGTGACAGTTCTTTCGCAAAATACAAGAAAACTTTGTATGAATTGCATTTTACCATTGTTAAATCGATGCCTTCAGCTATATACAAAAGCCATACTAAATGGAGAACTTTTATCATAATATGAATCAGAGTTTGACTGTAACCCAAAACATGAGAAAAGGACAAACTGTATCTTGAACACTAATGAGATTTGTAAGTTCAACAGACTATCCTAAGATAAGTAAGGAATGTGTGAAGAGGTTTTTCAGTTAATTAAACTTCACTGAGTATAAACTTGGGAGTGAGAGAACACATGGCTTAAAAAGAAGTGCAAGGACTTCAGAATGGTTTGATTAGACTTTAGTGTATGTCCTCAGCTGAGTGACTTCATAACCTAAAAGGAGGATAGATTAGCTTCCATGTGACTCATTTTGCTAGATTAGTAACCAGGTTCTGCTTCCTTCTGTGGGAAGTACATGCAGCCTGCAAATGAAGACAAAAGTTCAGGAGTCCTTGGGGCCCTTGGTTGATCAGCATTGTCATTGTGATACAGTATCTCTGGTGAGGATAATTCAGAACATGGCTGATTATTGAACTGCAACTTGGCAATGAATTGGAATTTGAGCTGCGTGGATAACAGGTGTGAATAATTGCTAAACACTTCATGTCACTCTTCCACGTAGATCTGGTCTCTAAGAAAATCAGGCTAGAAAACAGAGGGTTCATTTACTTGATATGTTATTAATTCTTATTAATGAATGCTTCTAGTGTAACCAATAAAACACATTCATTATATACTTTAATCAGCCCATTTATAATTACAAAATGCAGTCCAAAATTCTTGTAAAAATAACTGTGAACCTACTACATTGTAAAGTTATGTTTGAATTATTTTTATTTATGTGACATTGTCCTACAAAAGTTGGTTCAAGGCACTCTGCCTCATTTTTTAATAAAAAATAATAAAGGATTTTTCCTTCATCAATTAATTGTTGAGTGCTGAGTCTAGGACAAACATTGTACCACATTCTAGGAGACAGTGAATGAAGTTAAACAAGGCCTCTACTTGCATGGAATTTTCAGAATTCAGTAGAAGAAGCCAAAAGGCCAAAATTATGTCAGGAAGCTGGCAAAGAATATTTAGTCTGAAATTTGGATATTTATATGCATGCAGCTATGTAAACTCAATTATCAAGATTTAAATTGAACTCAGATTCAAATAATGTTTCCTTTCCCTTAAAATGTAAATGATATATTTTATGAATGCAAGAGTTTCAAATAAGGGAAGTTTTTTTTTAGAAATGTGCAATTAACAGGTATATTAATCACTCAGATTTCCATAACCATTTGAATACTTAGTTATTAGCAAGAAACAAAGCACACTGGATATAAGGAGGAGGACACTTGATTTCACTTGGGTAATACATAGTCTGAACTTCTTAACTATTGTAAATTGGTTAATTAGGTCCCAACCAGTGTGTTAGTGAAGTAGAAATTGTGTAGTTTTCTTTAGCAAAGACAGATCTAGACTGGCTGATAACCTCTATTTACATTAGGCAAACTACTTTCAGGGGCTTTGTATTAAAAATTTCAAGGGTGCCCCTAGAGCTGTGCATTTTAGCTTTGGTTGCTATAAACATTTTAAAACTATATTTATATTGGTCCTTCCTCCCAGCTCCTTTCAGCCCAAATGAATCAGAATCAGGGAAGAGAATTAAAAACCTATGTTTCTAAAAAGCCAGTGATTCTAATACAAAAGAGTTGGAACTAGATTGATGAGTTCTAATGTTCACCTCTAAAATGCAAACCTGTTCTTTTTTTATTTTGAAAAGAGCAAAACCAAATGAGAAAGAAAACAAACAGGATCATTCAAAACAAAAGGATGATTAAAACCTAAATACAAGGTGATTTGCAATGGTTACTATGATGCCTCTGGTTATCTTCAATAGAATTGTCTATATCATCAGGCATAGTAAAATTGAACACAGTAGTACAGAACAATATCAATAAAAACATAGCATTGGAGACATTATAGAACTTCAAAAGCCTTCAAAACCCTTTTTACTCCTGAGCTTGATCTAAGGTTTTATTCCTTTACCTACAAAAGCCTGAAGCCTCAAGATTTTCCTTCATTACAGCTAAATAGGGGCTGGGGATTTAGCTCAGCGGCATAAGCACCTGCCTTGCAAGCAGGCAGTCGTTAGTTCGATCCCTGATACCGATAAAAATGAAAAAGAAAAAAAAAACATTATAGCTAAATAGTTCACTGCAATAAAGTGTCATGTCTTTCCAACCTATCTTCAGCTGCTGGAGCTACACCTATTTCTCCCTAGTTCCCTGTCACATAGAGCGTTATTTTCTTATCTTTGACTTTCAGTTCATAAACCCTCTTTCAGGTTGATTGTATTTCCTATTCACAATACCTTGATAGACCCTATCTCCTGACCTACTCTGCCTGTGTTTCTTTTTGTTAGTGTATCAAGTCCATCTATGTTAGAGATTATAGCCAACCTTCTCTGCCTCATCTCTGCTATGTTATTTTTCTGCCATTGGTTGTCTACTTTCTCCCCTCATTCCACTGTCTGCCCTGTTCATTGAGGCCTCTCTGCCACTGTTTCTGAAATCCTGGTGTTTTTTTTTTTTTCTCTCTCTAGAAGGTCCAGTATTTTTTATAGGGTTGGATTGGTGGTCACAAACTCCCTCAGTTCCTTTTTGTCATGGAAACATCTTATTTCTCCATTAATTTTGAGAGATAGTTTTTCAGGGTACATCAATCTGGGGTGGAGGTTAATTTTCTTTCAGGGATTGGAAAACTTTGCTCCAAGCTTTCTTGATTTGATGGTTTGTGTTGAGAAGTCTGCCATGATTTTGATGGGTTTTCTTTTATAGGTGATCTGTTTCTTTTCTCTGACAGCTTTTAATATTCTGTTTTGTGGTGAATTTCTGGGATCTTGATTATTATATGTCAGGGTGTAGATCTGTTTTGGTTATACCTGGCTGGAGTTCTGTATGTCGCATATATCTGAACATCATTTCCTTTTCCTATGCTTAGGAAGTTTTCCTTAATTATTTCTGTGAATAGCATTTGTATTTCATTTGTGTTTATCCCTGCTTCTTCACTCACATTTTTTTCTGAAGTTATAGATTCTCTTGTTTTCTATTCTTTGTATTGTTAATTCCTGGTTCCTTGTTATTTTTAAGAGATGTTTCCTTTTGCAATCACACATAGCAAACCTGTCTCCAAGTTTTGATAGTCTATCTTTAGTTTCTTTCAAGCACTTTTGCCAGCTTTCAATGGAGTTTTTAATTTCCTAGTGATCTCTTTGAATCTGTTTCATGTATTCTAGATTTTTTTAGATTCTTCATCGAACGTTTCCCTCCTTTTATGTGCTCCTCAATTCTTCCATCTGTGTCTTCTTGAGAGGTGTTTAGCATTTCTTTTATTAATTTTCTTGTATTTTGCTTTACTTGTATTAGTATTTCTGTTTTGAGTTCTTTTATAATATTCTTTATGATATTTCTTTTACATATTTTAGATATTTCTTTATGTCAGATGCTGCTGATGCTGATACTGCAGGTTTGCTGCCCTTGATCTCTTCTGTCTTTACCTCTCCTGGACCCATATTGTTTGGGTTGGAAGCTGGAGACTTTTTTTGTTTCTTTCTTTTGTCATGTTTCTGGTTTCTTCCAGACAAATATATACTTGAGTTCTCAGGCCTTTTCTGTATTGGGTTATGATTATGGTGAAGCATGCTGGCTAGGGACTGCTGCCCTCTCTAGTTTGCTATTGATCACTGAGGTACAAGTAGGGGCAGTGCAGGGTGCCCCCCCCCCCCAGCCATTCAGCCACCGGGGATCTTCAACACGGTAGTGTGTGCTGCATGGACAGTACTGGTTCAGGACAGCTTCTGAGATAACTTTGTCCCTGGCTATTTGGTCCCACATAGGGGTGGGAGTAAGTCCAAGCAGTTCCCACCAATCTGCTCCCTGCCACGAGCGGCCAAGTGAAGCTGCTATAGTTCCAGGTTCAGGCCTGTCCTGCCTGATTCCAAAATGTTGCCCACCAGGTCACACCCTCCTGTGGGAGGACCAAATTCTGAGCACTCACTGTGGGCCAGGGCAGATCTCCATGCCAGCTCCATTCTCTGTTGTGATGCATTCTCCCGCCAAGGTTCTTGGGCATGCCAACCCTTGATTTCAGTGCGACCACAAGTCTGACTGGCTCCAGTGAGAGTGCATCTGGCTCCAGGCTTACATCCACATTTTTCTTTTCTTTTTTTTCCTTAGTTTCTTCCTTGGTCACGAGAATCCCTCTCCTTTTGTCTGGTCTTCTCCATGGTGTTAAATTCTAGCATCTGTGCTGTTTCCTCTCAGAGAGGTTCTTTACCTTGCTACTTATCAATCCATCATCTTGCTCTGCAAATCTATTCTATATCATTAAGTCTAAAGTTACTTCTCAAATGGAAACAATCCCTTAAAATATATTTCCCTTATTGCCTAAAATTATTCTGCACTTTTTTCTTTCCTTGGTGTAGAATCTTGCAAACTGCTGTACTCACCTTTAAAAGCATATTGAAAATTATGATTAAATATATAGTCAGTTACTTGAGTGAGAAAATTATTTTGAACAGAGCATCTAATGGATTAGAAAATGTAATTAGCTGGTAACCTATTTTTAGCACATAAAACAAAAGTAATCCTAAATATACATGTTCACTTTTCTTCCCAGACTGATTCATTTAATTTCTATGGCCTATTCCTATGTACTGTGACTGGAGAGCTGAAGAGATGAACTCATTCAGTTAACTAACAAGGCTAAAAAAAAGCGTGCCATGTGCACACAGTCATGTAAATTGTGTATATTTAATAAATGTTTGCTGAATAACGAACAAAATCATTTTAAGAAGGATTCCTCAATACTGAAAAATACTTTTTGTATTCATTCAGTGGTATTTCAAATTATGCTTCTAAGCATAGTTACAGTTAACTAAATCAATTCTTCAAAATTTCCACCACAAAAATAAATCTGTTGTAGGTAATAGATATCCATTTAATTTTTCAATATGCAGGAGATGTGAATACTAGTCTAAGGATCTTATCATTTACCATTACGACATATTGAATCCATTTACATATACAAGTTTATCCACATTAACAGGTATGGTTTTGATTCAGAAAACATGATTACAACAAATGTGAAAATTTTATGTTATATTGAATAGCTAATTGCCTTTCTTGCAGGTTAAGAATAAAATGTTATAGTACTATGGTAAGAATCCCATATTAGGGCAAAATGAAGATGAGTTTGAGACATGGGTAAAATGAAGCTAAAATAAAGGAAAATCTGAGGACACAGTTTAGTTGCGCATATTCATAGGAAGAGTCAGACTCTGCTAATAAGAAAAGAATTGTAGGCACATATTCTCCACTTTCCTAATTAGCTAGAAATTCAATTAGCTTATTGTTGCTGCTTATATACCAACCTCTATAACTGAGCAGTAAACAATTCTAGCTCACCTTGTTTCATTATTTTCTGATTAAACTCATCAGAAAATGAATCATCTCGCCAGGTTCAGTACATGCCAATTACTGTATTGGATGTCACTCTGCTATCCATTTGAGATTTATTATCTTTTTTATTTACTTTACATCAGTTTTTACTTATAAAATTTAGTAGCTCGGGTTAAGAATAAGTTGTGTAGATGTGAAATGGAATTTAAATATCAACATAATTGAATTTTAGGAAATTGTTGTACTAAAATGATTTTTATATAATGAAAGAACATAGTATCTATAAAATGAAATGTTTTAGTAGAAATAATATCTCTGATGTTTCTTTAATGCCCCAGAAAGCAAGAAATAAAGGGTCCCTACAAACTAGGGTAGAAGAAATTCTTTCCAATGCATCTGTCACCCAGATTCTTTGATTGGACTTAGTTTCCCTTTTATTGGAACAGGAAAGTGTTCAGTTGGACCTGAACTTCATAGCGAGTTTCAATCAATGCAAGGACATAATAGCATTTCCAGCCTTCCTCAGGAAACAGTGTGAGTCAAAGCACAGTGAGATTTCAATGAAAAACTTCCCCAAATGAACGATGGCTAAATGATGCTTAATTGTAAACCTGGATGCTTTTATAACCTGGATACAAGGAACAGTGACGGTCTTGGGAAATTCCGTTTTGGGGGTCTCAATTTCTTCTTCTTATCATAAGGTCTTATGAGAAGATATGAATAATAAATAGGTATCATTTATTCATTGTGACTATATGCCATGCTTTTAAAACCACACTTAATTCTATTACCAAACCATCCTGGCAAGTCACATGATTCCTAGGGAAACAGACTAATAGAAGATAAATGATTTTGCAAAGTTATATCGCTAATACAGTAAATTTAGAATGTGAGAGTCAAATCCAAATCTGACTAATTCCAAAATTATCTGATTCCAAAAATACTAGAAGCCTTTGATATATGTGAAATTTTGCCCCTATCAAATCCATAATGACTTCTACTCAAGAGTTTGTATTAGGAGTTGTAGTGAGCTTTGCAGAGCAAAGTTAAAATAAAGAAGAGCAAATATATCCTGTTGATTAATGACATATGTGGTGAAATGAATTAAAATGTTAAAGTGTCATTTTGAGCAGATTATGGAAAGCAGATTTTCTACAAGAAAATTATATCAACAGACCATATCTTTTTCAATGGAAGACATTGTTATCATTGATTTTGGAAGAAGAAACTTCCATGATTCATTACTTGCCACCTGTCATTTCTTTACTCATATTTTAAATAAATATTTATTGAGCACCTTTTAGTTGTGGCAGTGATATAGCAGTGAACAGGAAGACAAGCATCTTCGATTTTTTGATGCATATATTCTGGTGAGGAATATATTAATGAGCAAATAAATTATATATACACACAGCCAAACACATATACATATATACACATGCACATTTGTAAACTTTGGTTATAAGTTGTCAAAGTTAACTTCAGCTTAAACTATTAGCTGGATGATGGTGCCATTCAACAAGAAAGAAAGCACTAAAAGATCTTATTAGGTTGTGAGAAGATAATGTGTTTGAGGTATTACCTTGAGACATTCAAATGGAAACTTGGGGTATGTAACTATATACATGAAACTCAAGTGAAAAATCTCACCTAGAGGCATAGACTTAGATATATGTTAACACATTACTGGCCATCTTATCCACTCCAAACTGTTTTTAAGGCACACATAAAAAATACTGAAGGCAACTTATGCAACAAATGTTTGTTATTGTTTGAACAACAACAATAAAAACCCAACTATTGAACACCAAGCCTTCTAAGATTGTAGTTTTAAATACTCCTTGAGTTCTCAGATATGGAAATATTTGCGAATAATTGTGAATTCCAAATCTTTCTTTTGATGCCAGTGATCAGCTGATATTCAGCTCAGTAGGCTAAAGCAAGTTTTATAGAATAGCTCTGATTTGAATCTTCAGGTGGGACCTCCATATGTTTATACCAGAGGGCCTTCTCAAAAGACCATGTGGATGGCAAGTAGCCTGTCATTGTTATGGCTTGTACTAGATGTCCTCCCAAAGCCTCATGCCTATTATAGGTGGAGAGTTTCAAAGCTGGGTGAATTAGGGCATGTGAATGTGTATAAGGATGTGATGCTGGGTATGAGTGGCACCAAACAGTAAGCTTACAGCCTGGGTGGAATATAAAGGACAAAAAGAAGGCAGCTGTTTCTGCCTACTGTTGATGTTGCTGCTGCTTGCTGCTTTACTGGCTCCCATCTGCTTTGTCCTCTGTGATACCCCTCTGCCATTCTTCCCTAACTTGAAGCCAGCTGACTATGGACATGAAACCTCTACGAGTTGTGAAATAAACCTTTCCTTTTTTTAATTTTGGGTGTTGAACATTTTGTCTCAGCAATGATAAAAGTAACTAAGACTGTTGTCCAAAAAAAAAAAAAAAAAAAGACAGGAGAAACAAGTCATATGTCTTTCTCTTCCTTGTACTCATGTGGAAGTCACATTGTGTTTGCCAATGATGACAAGTATGTCATTCATCCCATGTGTTTTTCCTATACCATTGACACTCTTCTCACTAAGACATGGAGTCTGTCTCCTTCTTGAGTCTGAGTGGGCTTGTATCTTGCTTCTAGTAAGCAGAATATAGTGAAAATGACATTAAGTAACTTCTGAAGCTAGCCTATAATAAATGATAAACTTTAGCCTGATTTGCTGGAACTTGTGAACCATGAGCTTCCATATCACTTGTCTGGCTGTCCTGAGATTACTATGCAATAAAAACTTAAATCAACCCATGTAGGGAGAACAACTTCAGGTGGATTGATACTCTAACAGGAAAGAAAGGTGTTTTGCGAGCTTCAAAGTGTTCCAAGTTGGTCTATTGTCTAACTGCACCCAATGGAGAGAACAACTCAACTGAAATTTTCCCGAATTCTTGACGTACAGAAACCATGATAGATAATGATCTTATTGTTGTTTTAAGCCATTATAATTTTGGAATATTTATCAAGCCATAATAAATAGATGCATTGATAATTGACCCTGTACTAAAAATTTAAATTTTGTAGTAATGTCTTTCGGACCAGGCAACTGTCAAAACCTGGAGTGATCTCAAGGTGATATCTGGAAAGCTTGGAGGAGAGAGAGGCAACTGTTATGAAAAGCTGAAGAATGGTAGGTATTTTATTAACACTGTTTCATATGAAAATTAGAAAATATATATAATAAATCTGATGACCTAGTTAAGGAGATTTCCAGGCAGAATATTGGGGTCTTTTAGCTTTAGTTACAGATAAACTGAAAGAGTAAAAACAAAACTAAAGAACAGGCTATTATATGTCCAAGCACAAACTGGAGTAAAGGTTAAAAATTCCAGAATCAATCCTTTGCTACCTACAAAGCCTTTTTCTTTTAAATAAGAATGAGTCACACAGGAATGTCTATGTCCATGATGGGATTGTTAGAGATTTCATTCATATCTGAGAAGTATCTAAACCATAAACTTATAAACTCTTCCTGATGGACAGGATCATCAGAGCATACTTGGCAGATTCTCTCCTTTAAAAAATATAAGAATATTAAGGGTATTTTGCCATATCAGCCTTACAGAGAGCCAATAATAAAGGAAGGTATATCTTTGTTTTTAATTTTAGAAGCTAATTATATATATTTATGGAGCATAATGTGATGTTTAATATGTCTCATTGAGGAATGAATAAATCAAACTTATTAACATATCAATCTTTCCATATACTATCATTTTAAAATGAGAACATTTAAAATTTTCTTAGTAACTCTGAAATATAAATTATTTTTATATTACACTTATTACATGTATTTACAATACATACAAATTACACTAAGCTCGAGATTTTAGTATCTTGATCATTTTTATTCCTACTTTTCCCCTGCCCTCTCCTTTCTTCTCTAGATCCCTTTCTCATTTCTGCCTCCCTGCCTCTTAAAATGTTTGTTTTATTTTGGTCTTTGAGTTATTTATATTTTGAGTTTCTATTATTACAGAAACCATGCAGTATTTAACCTTTTTGACTGACATATTTTACTTAGTAGTATGGTCTAAGGATTCATCAATTTTCCTACAGATAACTGAAAATGATCTTCCTTTATGGCTGAGTAGTACTTATATATATATGCCACATTTTCTTTATTCATTCATCTATTCATGGATTTATAGTCTGCTTCCATGATTTAGCTATTGTGAGTTGTGCTGCTAAAAACATGGGTATGCATGGATTACTCTAATATGATGTCTTTCACTCTTTTAGGAAGCTACACAGAAGCGGTATTCTGACTCAAATGACATTTCTATTTTTGGCTTTATAAAGAATCTTCATCTTTATTTTTAAAGTGGTTATACTAGTTTACATTCTTGCCAACAGTATAGAAGGGTTTCTTTGTCTCAACATCCTGGCCAGTACTTGTTTTTGAATCCTTGATGATGACCATTCTTAGTGGAATGAGGTAGAATCTTAGCATTGTTTTAATTTGAATTTTTCTAATGGCCAAAGGTGCTGAATATTTTTCATGTATTTGTTGGTCACTTTTATTTCTTCTGCTGAGCCGTGTGTATTGAATTGTCCATTTTTTGACTGGACCTTTTACTTTTGGAAGTCAATATTTTTTATTTCTTTCTATATTGTAGGTATTAATCTGCTGTCTGAGGAGGAGCTGGTAAAGATTTTTTTTCTCATTCTGTAGGTTGTCTCTTCACTCCTTTGGTCATTTTCTTTGCTGTGCAGAAGCTTCTTAATTCAATATAATCACATTTGTTGATTCTTGGAATTATTTCCTATGTGATTGGTGTTCTGTTCAGGAAGTGATTGCCTATATCTTTAAGAGTTTTACCAATTTTTTAGTATATTCAGTATGTCTGCTTTTATATCTCTGCTTTGGACATTTTGGGTTTGATTTTAGTACAGGGTGGGAAATATGGATCTAGATTTGATCTTCTGCATAGGGTTAAGCAGTTTTCCTAGCACCATTTTTAAAGAGGCTGTCTTCCAGTATATATTCTTAACTCCATTGGTGAAAATTAGATGGATGAGGGTGACCAAGGCTGTTTGTGAATCTTTTGTTTTATTCCATTGGTCAATATGTCTGTTTTGTACCAACACCATGCTTTTTTTACTACTGTAGTTTTGCAGTATAATTTGAACTATGAGATTGAAATACCTCCTTACTTGTTGCCCAGGATTGCTTTGTTATTCTGAGTATTCTGATTCCATATAAATTTTGCAACTATTTTTCCAGTTCTATGAAAAATTTTGATAATATTTTAATGAGGATCACATTAAACCTAAATATCATGTTTTTGTGATATGTCCATTTTGACAATATTACTTTGGCCTATCCAAGAACAGGACATGTCTTTGGAATTTGTAAGTCCACTTCAGTCCCTTTTTTCAAAGAAATTATGGTTTTTCATTATAGAGATCTCTCACTATCTTAGTTAATTCTTTTTTTTTAATTTTATTTAAGGAGAAAAAGAAAAAAAGCAGAAAAAGTGTACAAGTTATACAGAATTTTAGAGAAAAAAATAAACAGTAGGAAATCACTAGTTAATGGATTACATATTGTCATCTTAGAAATATTTGTTCAAATTACAAAATTAAAGCATATAAAGTGGACATTCAAACGGTGAGACTGCAAACAGTTCTGTTCAATGATCCAACAAAACTCAGTAATATCATTGTCTATCTTATACACTTAAATATACATGCAGTTATATCATTTAGAGTACTTTCTTTTCCTCTCTTTTGTACAATGACTATTACACTTTTTGGGTTTTATTGCTCCCACAGTTCTTATTACTTTTTTGGAAGAAAGTAAAACTAAATGTGACATAACAGAACAGAGTCGGTCAAATCAAAAGGGTGGACATAATAGATAATGTAAAAGCATAATACAAGGTGATCAACAATGTTTACCATAATGCCTCCCCTATCTCAAATAGAATTGCCTATATCATCAATTATAATAAAATTGAACAAAACAGTAAAGAACGAAACCAACAGAACCAAAATCTTGGAGACATTATAGGTGTTCAAAAGTAGATAATAGTCAACCAGAATGGGCGTCATAATGAATTCCACTATATTCACAGCTGTTGCCTAAACTTTCGAACCTGGTACTATCAAGCAAAACAGAATAGAGGAACATCAGTCAAAACAAGATGGTGAGAGCAATACAGGGCTTCAAATCAAGTTAATAGAAAATCAAAGTGGGTTACTATAATATATCCTGCTATTTTTAAATTTATTTTTCCCTTAATTAAAAGGATAAAAATAAAAAAGTAAATAATAAAATGGAGATTGAGATAAAAGAGGGCATAACAACAAAACAGCGCAGATCAAAACATAACCATTTAGGCAAAATAGTGTTTCACCACAAGATAATCCCAACATAAAAGTAGTTACCATATTGTCTCTTTCCTTGAAATCTTTGAGTATAACTTTGTATAATGTAGCATCAAATATATCAAAACAATGTAAAACCATTCAAGAGAATGATAGTATTACAGGGTATTTAGAATCAACTAACAGAAAATGAACAATGGTTTCTGTATAATCTCCTTGTCTATAAAAGTTTTTGTTTATACTATCACATATAATAAAATCCAATAAGATACAACATGTTAAGGCCTATGGAGACAGAAGAACAAAAGCTTGATGGGACTTCAGAACAAGATGATATTAAATTAGCATTACCTATTATGATGTCGTTTTCTCCAAAATAGTTGTTCCTATCATCCAATCTTCTCTGCCTCATTTCTGTTGAGCTCTTTTTCTGTCATTAGATGTCAGTTTGTCTTCTTCATTTTGTTTTCAGCTTCCTTCCCTGTCGGTCACATTCTGTTTAAATTGCACAGGCTAGTTGTTCCCACCCACCACAGTGCACCAGGGAGTTCCGGACCAGGCAGCCTATGTGGGGCCTGCCCCTCCAGGTCAACCTACCGAAGGCTTCACCACTAGGGTGCACCTGCAGGCACTGGGACCTGGGTTGTGCTAGCCTACTGGGTCTCAGCCAGCAGCATCACGTAGGCTAGGCACTGCTCATCAATCCCACTTGAGAGGGGGATATGTGTCTGAGGTCACTATAGCGCCCTGTTCCGGCAAGTCTGCCTGGTCCCAGAATGTTCTCTGTTGGAGCCTCCTAGACCGTGGAAGAGTCCCAGTTTTCCTCACCCACTGCAGGTCGATGCATGGCTCCCCGCCTGTCCCACTCTCAACTCCATTCACTGATTCCCATTCTCAGAGCTTTCACGCGTCCGTCTCCCTGCTGAGCCGATTCAGATGCAGCAGTGGTGGCAGGAAACCCAAATCACGTCTTCCAATGGCACGGGCTCCAGCTTCCATGCTGAGGCTTTATCTGTTCCTGTTATAGCACCAGGATTGCATTGCCAGTTGGTTTCTCTCAGCCCAATTCGTTTTCGGGTCAGCAGGGTATATCTCCTCTTGTTTAGGATTCCTCACTCCACACCATTCCTGGATTCTAAGCTGGGTCTCTCAGAGAGCCTCGGTAGCTGCTGCTATCTGTCCGCCATGTTCTCCCGGAAGTCATTTGCCTGTATTTCTAACTAACTCAACTGCAGTTGACGCCATGACACTGGAAGAGCTCTTAGTTAATTCTTAGACATTTAATTTTTGAAGCTATGAAAAATGAGATTGTTTCTGTGATTTTTCTCAATGGCTTCATACTTGCTGGTTAGAAATACTATTGATTTTTGTGCATTTATTTTGTGTCTTGACACTGTGCAATTTATTTATTAGTTCTAAGAGTTTTCTGGTGCAGTTTTTTTTGCATCCATATGTAAAGGATTATGTCATTTTCATATAAGTATATTTTGACTTCTATTTTTTATTATTTTATTTTCTTCTATATTTTATTATTTTCTATTTTCTATTAGAATCCCTTTTATTCTTTTTTCTTGTGTAATTGTTCTAGCTAATGTTTGAGTATGATATTGAACAGGAGTGGTAAGAATTTATACTGCTGGTTTCTATTAATTGATTGAAAAGAAAGGTTTGTGCTAATATTGTTTGTACAATATCTCATGGCTATATCTTTTACTCTGAGTAGCTACTCTGAAGATAACAGCACACAATTTATTGATTATTGTTTCTCTATTATCTTGTTTTGAAATTCTGATTTTTTTAAGTAAAAAATAGAAATCTTTGTTTTGTTTCTGATTTTAGTAGGAATGTTTTCAGTTTTTCCCACAACGATGTTGGCAGGGGAGTTGTCATAAATGACTTTTATCATTTTAAAGGTCCTTTATATCAAAATTTTCAAGCTTTTTATCATTCATGGAAGTTTAGATTTTATCAAAGGTTTTTCGGCCTCTATTGAAATGATTATGTGATTTTTATTCTGACTTTTATTGATGTGTTACATTATTGATTTACATATGTGAACAATCCTTGCAACCATGGAATGTGGTTGTGATATATGATCGTTTTATGTATTTGTTATATTCTATTTGTAAATACCTTGTTTAGGATTTTTGGATCTATGTTCATTAAAGAAATTAGTTTCCTTATTATTTTTGAAAATCCTTGTCTGGTTTTTGTATCAGGGAATGAATTTAGCAGTGTTTCTTCCTTTTTAATTTTATGGAAGTATTTAAGGAGTACTGACTTTAATTTTCTTCTGAAGTTATTTTGAAATTCAGAGGAGAATTCATCTGGTCTTGGGATTTCATTTGGTAGGTTTTTAAAATTACTGGCTCATTCTCCTTGCTTGTTTTTGGACTGTTCTGTATTTTAATATCTTCTTGGTTCAGTTTTGGTAAATCACATGTGTCTATGAATCTATCCATTCTTGTAGACCCTCAATTTACACAGTACATCATTAATTATAGTCACAATGTTGTGCAGTCAATTTCTAATATTTGTTTACCATGTCATATTGAACCTGGATTTATCTTGAAGAGACATGGGTATGACTTTAATCCAATGAAATGAATCCTACAGTGAAACACAAGAAGCTTGCAGATGTTTTTAAGGGAATTTTATCTTCTTGTAGTTAAAGCATAAAAATCAATATAAAATAAAAAGATTTTAGAACTCCTAATTTCTTATGATCAATGTATAGACTAAAAGAGTTTATTTAATTGCAAAGAAGAGCCAATTCTTGTGGAGAGAGTACAATGACTCAAATAGCACAATAAGAGCCAAGGAAGCACAGCAAAACTCAGAGGTAAATTCCAAGGAGTGTATCCCCAATCAGGGACCTGCCAACCTGTGCATTTATGGATTTTAGAATTCCTTTTAACCAGTGATTGCTTATCGGTCTCTTGTTTCTTCTATCTTTGAGTGAATGACTCTATAGCAATTACTCTATTCATATCTCCATACTGCTTGTTGGGTAAGTGGGACAGATACTTTGTTTCTTTAGTTCCCAGGGTTTTGTATTGAACTGTACCAAAAGTACTTAACTTGAGGTAATGAATTTGATCTCAGCTGATGAGTGAGATTTTGAGGTGCATTTTCATTCAGATCCCTTAGTCAGTTTCTCCCATGGAAGCCTTTTAATGGTCATCAATTATTTCTTCTCACCCAGAATATAATATAGCAATAATAACAAAACCCTGTATTTCCACATTACTATTCTTATATATGTGCATTTAATATTAAAGGTCTTGATAATAAAGGTGAGTATGTTTTGCATGCAGGAGGCAAATGAATAGTGGAAATTGGGTAGACTGTGACAGGATATCTTCATCAAGCATAGCTTCTACCATCTCTTCCATTCAGGTATTTTCTTCTGTGTAACTTTGAAGCTCTTCCTATTAGGAATTTTGGGGTCTATCTTTCTTCACTTTGAATTTGGCACGCTTGTGAAGGACGTGGAATGAAGCTATATGGCTTCTCATGCTAGTTCATAAAAGGTGGTATATCTTCTGTCCCCTTCACTGGTGGACTTCTGCACTTTTACTTGGAGTTGTGAGCTACCATATGAAAGGAGCCACCACTATGAGGAAGAAGCCATGTCACATGGAAAGATCACATGTAAACACTCTAAGTAACAGTCCCAGTCTTAGAGTTCTCCCAATTCATGTACCAGACCTGCAACTGAACAAGTTTACTGATGAGTAACTCGCAGCTGTCAAGTATCCATCAGCCTTTGAGTTTTCCTGAGATCATAAACATCATGTAGCAGAAACTATTAATCTCCATTCTCTATTTCCAAATTCCTGAGTGATTTATTATGTACAGTAATCAGAAACAGACTGTTTAAATCATCATTGTGCCAAAGTTCACACTTTCAATGGTTAGGTATCCAAACCTAGAATTCCTGGCAGAAAGTAATGTAATAAATATTAAAGATATATAGGATTGAACAGGTTCCTGATTGAATGCTGGATTTTCAGATTTAAAAGCTGAAGTAAATATGCCAACCTAAGTATACTGCTGATGAAAAATTTTTGTAGGCTGTGCTAAGTAATTTGGTTGCTGAGCCTTTCAGAAATGAGCTGCCTGTAACTTCTCTTAACATCTGCAATATACAGTATCACAGCATAAATTCCCAACATCTACTGTTTTGTTGGAATAAAATCAACAAAAAAAATAGTAGCACTGTAATTTAATGTAATGCTGATGCTGGGGATGTAACTCCTGTTTGAAAAACAAACACTTTGACTTCACCTTAGTAATGATTCAGCAGCAGGAGACCAGTGTCATACCTGATGACAATTCTCAGGGACACCATTTCAGAGAATCATTTACTCATCAGCTGGTTTCTTCTCTGTTATAAAACAAATCACAAGTATGCTTCTTTTCAAGTTAAGTATCTGAGCCATAAAAAAGAGATAAATTAGTGTGTGATATCTTTGATACTGGATTCAGAATCAAATACCTAATACATGATCAATAAACCTTTGATAAATCCTTATTTCAGGGTGGATTTTCTTTTCCAATTTTTTGTTTTATGGATAAATCTTCCAGTAGTTAGTTAATCTAAACTCAATTAATGTTATAGTTGCATCTAGGTGGCTCCCCAAGCCAGTCATGGAGGCAGCTGAATCTAGTGTTTATGATTGGTTCTTTGTCTAGTGTTGGGATTGGTTGTCTGAATCTTGCACCAGCTTAGGGGTGGAACCAATATACAATGTAAGACCGGGAAGAAGACGTTTCACCCCCATCTTTTGCCCTGTTTGCTCTTGCTGTTTGCAGCTGCTGTGAACAGCTGCCCCTGTGCCACACCACCCTGCCTTGGAGCCAGCTGAGTATGGACTGAAACATCCAAAATTTGTAATATAAATAAACTTTTCTTAATTTTGTGCATGAAGTATTTTGTCTCAGTAATGAGAGAAAAGTAACCAGACAGAATTTGGTATAAGTGGAGTGGGGTCATTTCTGGGAGTGTACCTGACCATGTTCAAGAGCTTTTGGAAGTATTTCCTGGGAAGAGTTTGGAAAGGTTTGGAGATGTCACCTGAAAGAATAGCCCTGAAACAGCTTAGGCTGTTCTGCATGGGAGATTCTGGTCAGAGCTCAGGAGACCAGAATGATGACAGAAATCCTGCCAGTAAAGACCAAGCTTGGGAGGTTTCTGCTGGAAAGAAGGATTACATTCGTTGTTGAACTCCAGACTATGTGTGTTATGGCTTGGCAGAAAGTTTGTCTGCACTTTTCTCATGTCCAGAGGCTTTAATTGAGACTGAGATTAAGGGTAGGGGACTGACTAATCTTGCAAAAGAAATTCAAGGCAGTTGAATGTTGAGGTGGTGGCATGGCTATTGTTGTGGATTTTTACACAGATTTATGTTATGAGTCAATAGCAAAGAGCCAGCATAATGATTTAAAGTGTTATGAGTTTGGCCAGAAAGAAAGCGTTAGTAAAGTTGTGGACTGTAAAAATAGAGCTAAATTCTCCATTGCTGAGAAGGAACAGAGAAATAAAAAAGATGGCCTGGGGGCATCATGAGAAGCAGTGGGTCTCCACCCTTTGCAGCCTTGAAACTGCAAAAGTGAAAGACTTTGTTCAGAGGAGAAACCTGCAGAGCACCATGTTCTAGAATGGTGGCAGAGGCCACATGAGTTTCCAAAGTAGTTGTGGCAGCCACACCAGGTCTCAGAATGGTGGTGTCATAGAGAAGCCGTTGCTCATGATTAGTTTGAGAGTGCTCAGTGATCCAGGTATTCAACCACTACAGCCAATAGAGAGGAAAGCCTGCCTACTGCTCTAGCTGACAGCGGACCTCTGCAGCATCCACGTGGTACTGATTTTAGGTGAGTGGAGAATGCATGAGGGCTGAGGTTAAGGCAACTTTTACCCCAATTTCAGAAGGCCTGAGAGGCCAAGCAGTGTGCCCCTGAGAGGGCAATGTGTGAAGCTGTTAGTGTAAAGCCAAAGGAGACCCCAGTGTAAAGCAATGGAGACCCCAGAAGTTCAGAAAAGCCAGGAATGTGCATCATCTAAGGAAAGCTGCAAGGACTAAGCAGACTGGGCTTAAGAGAGAAGCTATAGGGGCTGAAACCTCTGGAAGTGCCATGGAGGTGGAGCCACTCAAGCCTTTTGGAGTTTGCAACTAGATTACTTCAGATGCTGAGCATACAATCCAGGACATAATGTTTGCCCTGCTCGATTTTGGACTTGCTTTGGTTCTAATCCTTTGTATTTCCCTATTTGTAACTTTTGGAATGGTAATGTTTATTTTGTGCCATTGTATGTTGGAGGTGTCTAACTTTGTTTCCACTTCTACAGGGGTTTGAAGCTAAAAGTTTGTCTTAGATCTTGGAGGAGACTTGGGACTTGGACTTTTCAGCAATGCTGAAACTGTTAGGACTTTGGCACTTTTTGGAGATGGACTAAATGTAATTTGCATAAAGGATGTACATGAGTCTTTGGGGGATCCAAGGGTGGAATGTTATGGCTTATGTCTAGGTGGCCACCCAAGCCTCATGTAGTAATGGAGGTAGCTGAATCTAGCATTTGTGATTGATTTGTTGTTTAGCACTGGGATTGGTGGTGTGAGTGCTGCACCCACCCAGGGGCAGATCTGACATACAATTTAAGGACAGGAAGAATGTGTATTTTTCCCCCCTTTACCCTGTTTGCTATTACTGTTTGGGCCTGCCATGAACAGCTGCCCCTGTGCCACACCACCCTATCTTGGAGTCAGCTGAGTATGGACTGAAACTTCCACAACCTGTAAGAAATAAACCTTTCCTTCCTTCATGTTGGGTGTCAGATATTTTGTTTCAACAATGAAAGAAAAGTAACCAAGACAATTAATTTCTGATTTGGTCCGTATACTCAACCTCTTCTATGACATAAATATTCCATACAGTCAAATGTGCTTATAACTATATAACTGTAGTTCAAAATAATCTAATCTATGTATACATATATGTGTGTTACTATTAGAGCAGGCTGATAAAGACTTTGAAAGAATATGAACAAAAAGTGAGACTTTGGGGCTTATTAGATCAGTTTTTTTCAATTTAAAATTATCATTAGTGAGTAAGACTTTGTGTAGAAGCTTCTTAAGTGAAATAAATCATACATACAAGCTTAAACATTCTCTCATATGAGAAACCCAACTTATAAATAAAGGACAAAATAAAAGATTGATAATGGTAGGGAGCTAGAGCTTTCTCAGAGGAGAAGAGGATCAAGAGATGGTGAGGGGAAAAGGAGTGGGAAAAGAGATGAAAAAGGAATCAGTGTGCTATATACATGTACCAACTCCACACAAGTAATGTAAACATTATGTATTGAAAACATGGACTAATACAATGTTTTAATAAAAAAGAATTAAGTTCAGATAGATAACTTGATATCTGACATTTGTTTATTCCATTCAGCAAAGAAATCGACAGAAAGATAAAAGGAAAAGGAAATGGAGAAATAGTATTTCTTTTTTTTTTTTTTTTTTTTTTTTTTTGTCTTTTTCCTTTTTATCGGTACCGGGGATCGAACTCACGACTGCCTGCTTGCAAGGCAGGCGCTTATGCCGCTGAGCTAAATTCCCAGCCCCGAAATAGTATTTCTTGTATGTGATTGACCTGCTTTCTGTCTCCATGATCCACTGAATATTCCTCTGCACCCAGGTCCTTCACTTGAACTGAAAAGGGCTGGTCCTCTCTAGTTACACCATAACCATTTGCTAATCCACTCTACTTATCTATCCTCATAAATAATACTGAAGAAAGAGACTCTCATTATAAGGCAGGTATTAGACATGGATATAAGTACAATGATGAGTAAGATCTATTCTTAAATGTGAGTCATCTTGTTTTAAAGGGGGGTAGAGAATTAAGTCGTCTGTCATATCATAGAGAATATATACATATAAATATATATTACATATATACATATTTATATGTAAATTTATGGCCTTGAAGTCTCTAGAGTTAGTGAGAGTATCAGCAGTAACATTGATGAGATATACAAGGCAGTGTACAAAACATTCATGATACTCCTAATCCTCAAAAAGACCAAAGCAACCTTTTGGGTTTATTATTTTCTCAGAATTTTTCCTATTTTAATTTTTTAAATTATTATTTTAAAAGTTTGAATCCTAGTTACATTACAAAGTGGTCCAGGACTCCAGATGATAGCTGATTTCAACTATTGTCTTCATTCCAGGAAGAGTGAGCTCCTGGGGTGCATTTCAGTCCTGTTCCTTAATCCTATTCCCTATGTCTAGACCTAATAGTTATTCAATAATTGTGTGTGAGAGGTAATCCTCTTCATTCTAAGAGGTCAGTAAAATAGTACTTCTTGGGGGAGAGGAAAGTCTCTTTGCTGACAATTTTCTTTTTACCGATTCAGTATTTCTGAATCTTCTAGATTAGTCTTCCTCCCAAAGAAATTCCATCCCATCTCTGAATCTCCAGATTCAGTTTCCTAGATATCATATAGGGGAAGTGGGAAACATTGGATTAGAGTACAAGAGGTTTGAATTAAATTTATATCTTTTTTACTTCATAAATTTGTGAGTTTGGAACAATGCTTCAACTCTTTTGCTCTTCTGTTTCCTCATCTTCAAATTAAGAGTCTGCACATTTAGCCACTTTATGACATTGGAACTATAATGCTAGCCAGTATGTCACCTTGAGAATAATCTCTACCTGGTTGATATGTTTAAGATGGTTCTTTCCAACCAGGGAAAAAACAACATGCAAATAAGATCCTTAATGTCTTGCACCTCCCCTACCCTTAAACTTTTTATAGGTCATATTCATGGGCTTGAGTACTGTAATGGTTAATGCACTGTGTCAACTTGAGAAGTTTAGAAGTTTAACTAATCAACTCAGTCAGGAGCCAGTATCCTTACTTTGTAAAAATCCTCATCCTGTGCAAAAGGAGGGTAAGGAGATGGTTTGAGTGCTATGCTTACCTTAGGCGGTGGTAGCCTGTTTACAGTATAAGGGAAAAAAAGAAGCTTGTTCCCCACCCCCACCACCACTGCTATTGCTGCCTTTGCTGTCTTGGGCTGCCTTGAAGTGTTGCCCCTCTGCCGTGCCACCCTGTTTTGGAGCCAGCTGATTACAGATTGAAGCCACCACAAACTGTGAGCTAAATAAACCTTTCCTTCCTTAATTTTGGGTATCAAGCATTTTTGTCTCAGCAATGAGAAAAAAGTAACCAAGACACATACTGTGCAGTTACACAGGGCCAAGGGCTGAGAAAGATCCTATACTTCATTTACTGCTTCACTCTAGCCATCTTGAAATTCATAACAATTTTTGAATAAGGCCTCACATTTTCACTTTGCATTGAGTTCCCCATATTATCAAGCCATTCCTATATTCTGCTATAGTAGAATTGATGTCATTAGCCCATGGTTCCATTCCTAGATTTAATATTTTCAACAGTTTCTCATCTCCTGAATGACTATTCAGAGGCTCCTTTACATGAGCTATACAAGGCAGTGTACCTCATATTGCATTTTATACCTACTTCTCTCCTTGGTTTCATGACCTTTGGCATTGTTAAACTGCTTCCCTTTGCACAGAGCACACTTAACATATTTTACCCAAGTGAGATCCTTCATATTCTTCAACACCGCACTCTGCCATCATCTCATTCAGCATGTCTTTTCCTGATCCTTATGATGACCTGGTATGGACTATGCATTTCCCCTTAGCTCATGTAGGAACAGGTAGATGTCTCCATAATGGAATTTACTGCCTCTTCTTAAAATAAGCTACTTATATGTCAGCCTCTTTCAAGTAGCTTTTTTTTTTTTTTGATACCAAGGATTGAACTCATGACCTCATGTTTGCCAGGCAGGCACTTAGGTCACTGAGCTAAATCCCTGGCCCTTTTCATGTTTAGAACAAAGATCCAGTCTCATGTATCTTGATATCTCCAATACCTAGAACAATACTTGTTTAAAACTTCCTACATTGAATATATATAAAGTAAATTCTTAAACATATGGTAGAAGTGTCTTTTCTAATATGAAAAACCATATCCTTGCCTATTTGTCATGTGCTTATTATAATGATTTTAATTATTGACATATTAGTTGTATACATTAATGGGATTCACTTTAATATTTCACTACATGCATACATTGTACATTGATCATGTCCATTCACCCTGTTGCTATCCTTGAACTCTCCCTCCTGCAGCACCCTTCTCATTCATTAGAAATTCATTTAATTTCTTCCTAACCGCTCTATACTCAAACCCTTTTCTCTCTCTCTCTCTAATCATTATTCTGACCCACATTGTTATAAGTCGATTTATTGGTTTTCATAAATGAGCAGGAACACGTGGTATTTGTTTTTCTATGTCTGACCTGTTTCTCTCAACCTAATGCTCTCCAGCTCCATCCATGTTTCTGCAAATGATATGGTTTTATTCTTTTTATGGCTTTATAGTGTTCCATTGTGTAACTATGTCACATTTTCTTTATATATTCATTAAAATTAGCGCGTGTAACCTCAACAATGTCACTCAAAAACTGAGGTATTTGTGGTCTATATTTGAAACTGTTCTTTTATTTGGAACAGGGTTAAGCTAGTAGACAGCTTGGTAGTGTGAAAATTGGATACACTCTAGTAGAAGAAAATGCATACTTCTTCACAAAACAAAATGGAATAGACAAGCACTCCAGAATATAAATAAATAATTTTTGTTTATGTGTCTGTGTTTACATATAACTAAAAAGATAAATGGAAAGTTAATATACACTAGATATATGTAAATATTTTATCACAAAGCTTAGGTATTATCAGATATTATCCACAGGAAATACTAAGGAAAATTTATATAACATTAGGGTACTTTGATTTATATGCCATTTGTTTGGGTTTGGCAAAGAAAGTAAAATCCATGTAAATCTATTTGGATATTACCAACATCATTTTAAGTTGTTAAAGTCTAATTAGTAGAACATTATCTTTACAAATCTCTTAAAAACAAATTATTAGCCATACTCTGGTCCTTTGTACCATTTAGTTAACCCCCTTAATTGCCTTGTTCACATGTTATTTTTAAAAATTTCATAAAGGTTTCTTGTTTATGACAAACTTCACTCTTAATAATGAGCAAATGTGTGGGCAGGGGAGGACAAACAGAACTCATTTGTGTTATGAACAGAAATTGTGGAACTGTTATTACACAACCTGCAAATGGCAGAAGCATAGGCACAGAAGAACTAAATTAGACTGTCTTCTAGTGATCTATCCAAATCCATTCATTTTTTTCTTACATTGATGGATCATCCTTTAATTTACATTTGGTACCAGATAATTATTTGTTGTTCAGAAAAGGGCTTTGCATTTCAGGATTCACTGTATGCCGATAGTATCTCTCTTTCCCTAGTAGTGACAACCAAAAATGTTTACATTTGCCAAATATGTCCTAAAGGAGCAAAATCATCCCTATTTAAGAACCCCTGTTTAAGTGGTCACATGTGTGCATATGGAGAGACTAAACTTTCTAGATCCTTCTGTACCTATGTGAGGCTGTGTAACATATTAGCTATCAGGTATTAAATAATTTCAAGATTCAAGGCAGGATCTTGTCACATTGATACCTCCAACATGACATGCTAGTCTGAGCCAACTCATAGTAGCTCATCTGATGTATTCTCACCAGAACTATTGCAGTGGTCTAACATGGCTATGGCTTGTAGAACCTCCCTCCAATCAATAATAACTATTCTTGACATTGCAACTAGAGGGATCCTCTTACAATGTGAATCTAAACAGTCTTAAACTCAAAATTCTCCAAAAGCTCTTATCTCACAGATTCTTGGGATGTCTCCTTTATATCTTGGAACTCAGTTCCCACTGCTGTTCCTCTAGACCAGAGGTCAGCAAATATGGTCTGTAAAGGACTAGATAATAACCCTCTTTAGACTGTGTAGACCATGCAGTCTCTGATGTCCACCTATTTTCAATGTATAGTTCGAATCCAATTTTCTATAGTAAAATACACATGTCATTACTTTGGACCACATCTCACATATAACACCGTATTTTAATGCACTGGAAATAATTTCTTAGTCATTTAGTTATCTGCTCAAAATGTGTAAAGCAGAGATATTTTTTCTTAATGTCCACTGTAGTCTTAGGAATCAGTGTAGAAATCAATAACATATTAACAATGTTTCAATTCCTCAAGAGAGAAGCTATGGCTTGCATATGGAAATTCCTTCCTAGTAGATTCTGTCAATTCTGTTCTATAGCACTCAAAAGACACACTAAATTCGAAGAAGCATGAAGGTGAACAGCTTCCATCTGGAGTATAAGCTGTTAGATTATTAACATCATTTGCCATCTGTTTTGGGTGCAAAGTGAACATTAATAATGGAAGGGAGATATGATCAGGGTTGAACTCACTGCTTAACTCAAAATGGTAATAACAATAGCACTGATGAGAAATTCACATCAAGCATTTGTGGGTTTCTAACCTGCGTGATTCTGACTGCCAAATTCTCCAGACCTGTTATTATATTTCAGAATCTCTATTGTCTGTCTGTCTCTGTCACTCTGTGTGTGTCTCTGTCTCTCTCTCCCATCTATTAGAATTATATTTCCCAGAATTCTCCACTTTATTGGTTTGGGGTTAGTCAGAAATTAGGGAGATTTGGAAGATAGAAGAGAAACTAAGGGCATTATTATTGAAACTCAGTGGGGCTCAGATGAAGTTATTTTCTTAAAAACAGCGATATTTTGCCTTTCTGTGGACTTACACTTTATGATCTTACCTTAGTGACTAGACATCATAGCTTCTCTAGACTTCCTTGTGCTTATCTGGGTTTCCACCGAGGAATTCAGGTTAAAGTTTCATCTGTTACATTTTAAGTCTTCATTACCCTGATTACTCTCACATTCTTATAAACCAAATTGTTGAATTAAACCCTTTATTTTGGTACAACTTTTAGTATTTCTATTTTCTGACTAAGCCCAGATAGATGTAAGTATTCTGTACTCTGCAAAATACTGCTTTAATGTAAGTTGTTGTAGTTTTCTTCAATTAAAATTCATTGCACATCATAATGTACGAAGAATTGGAAAGAAACAAGGATAAAGAAGAGAGTTCTGGCCTTGAGGTCAGAATGAGAGGAGGTCTAGAACATAAACTGGTGGTTTGTTATCAGGGTCAATTTTTTTCCATTGGGGATACTTGTCAATGTCTAGAGATGATTTTGGTTGTCACAGTGATTGGATATATGTTCTACTGGCACCTAGTGGGTAGAGACAAGCATACTGCTAAAAATCCTGTACACAATCCCTACACAAAACATGAATTGTCTAGCCTTAAACATTAATAATTTGGAGGCTCAGAAACCCTGATGTAGACAAATACTTATCTGCTAATTTAGTCATGGCAAACCTTTTAGAGAGAAGCACCCAAACTGCAACCCCATTTATTTATTGCAGAGTGACAACACTGCAAGTAAACCTGATTACTGAGGTTTTAGTTTAGAATAAACAATTGGTACATTAACATCTTTTGTCTTAAATGAAAAACAAGTAACATAATGCCATAGGTTCACCACCACTCTCTAAGACAAGAAATGCACAGACTACTGAATATTATGGAAGAGGTAACGTTTTTACTGAGTAGTTAAAGGGAAATTAGATGGCATTCTTTTCTTAATAACATTACAAAATTCACTGCCTTTGAAAGATATATGTGGATATTATGGATGTGTTACAAAGAAGCAACCTAGATAAAGGCAGCCTCATTTTTATCAAACCTGCTTTTTAATGCAACTCTGGAGCAGCTCAAATGCACTATGTATGCCATTTGGCCAGGAGTTAGGGTCTTCTAATCATCCTGTACCTTAATAAAGGAAGATTTGTTGCAAAGTATAGAAGTCCACTCATGGTAGTTAAATTAAATGGGGAATATTTTTAAGTAATTATTTTAAGAAAATTAGCTTAAGATAATCTTATGAATCTTCAAGATTAGGAAACAAATGTCCCATAAAGCTGAGAAGACTGCATTCTGGAGACAGCTCAAGGTTTCAAATCTTGGCTCTGCCACTAACCAGTGTGAGAGCTGGGTGTCACTCAAACCTATATGTGCCGCAGTATCCTCTTCAGTAAAATTCAGAGACTGGTACCTTCTTTATAGGTATTTTGAAAGGATTCAGTGAGCTAATGGACTTTAAGGATGTATACCGTTCCCTGGTATACAATGTGTACTCAGTAAATGTTAGCAAGATGATGCTATTGATACAACAGTGTAAGCAGAGTGAGCAAGTTTAGCAACTCCAATGATGAAGTCAGGAATTTGATTATTCTGAGTCTCTCAAGGATGTTATTCTCTACCTTTTCTGCTTTTCTCCTGCCAGCTTCCTTTACTCATGGCATGTTCTGACCAGGCCACCCCAGCCTCAATCTTATGATAACATATTCAATTTAAATCCTTACTAAATTGTAGCTACTATAACTGTTACTGAATCTTTTTATTCACATCCTTCAAAGAGACAATCTCATAGATATTCCAGTTCATAGATGGTTGTCAGTATGCCATTGAATAGGATAAAGGACAGGGTCATGAGATGGCAGCAGGACTCATTGAGGGCAAAGTGAAAGGTAAAGAAATGCTTCTAGGATAGCGTGCCACATGAGGAACTGTAGAAGGAACTAGAAAGACGGGCCTTAGAAGAGATGAGTCTGATTAATGTGACAGCTGTTTTCAAAAGAGTGAAGGGCTTTTATGAATTCAAATTCATATTTATATTGATGTTCCAAAAGAACTAATCAGAAATAATTTGTTGACCTTACTACAAGACACAGTTCACCTAAATACGAGGATGAACATTTAACAACTCTATGACTGAATGTGAAACATACCACCTTAGAAGTTTATGAATTCTTTGGTAGGGATAGTCAAGAGTTTATGCATTTGTTGGAGATGCCTGATGGTTTAGGGAACTAAGTTAAGAAATCTAAGAGGGCAAACCATTCAATAAGCTCTGCCCAGCTGTGACCCTCTTGACCTCTCTGAAGTTTGTAGTCATTCTGATCCAGGTGCACAATGCTGCAGGTGTCTTTTCTCTCTCAATTATCTTTTTTCCCCTAAATTTTATTAGTACATGATGTTTACATTTACCTTAATATCTTGATTGGTTTATTCCCCTTCTCCTCCTTGCTTCGTCTCTCCCCATTTTTATTGTTATTAATTTTGTTAATTTCATTTTGTTTGCAACATGTAATGATTACATTCATTGTGGGTAGTTCATACATGTATGTACTGCATTTTAAATCTTCCTTCCCCATCTCTTGTTTCCTTCCCATTTGCAGAAGTCCCCCTGTTTCATCAGTTTCCCCCGTTTCCCCCCGTTTCATCAGTCTTTTATTTTGCTCTTTATTTTACTTTGAATTACTCAAATGGGAGAAACTATATGACATTTAAGCCTGTGTGTCTGATTTATTTCACTTATCATTGTTTTCAAGGTATACCCAATAAATATTTTCAGTTTATCATTCTTTATAGCCAACTAGGACTCCATTATATATAGTTATCACATTTTCTTTATCTGTTAATCTGCTGATGGACATATAGGCTGGTTCCAAGATTAACTTATTATAAATTATGCTGCTGTAAGCCTTGTTTTGCTGTAACATGAAGCCTTTATCTCTTTTGGGAAAATACCTAGAAAGGGAATAGCTGCGTGAAATAGAGTTTCTATTTTTAATTTTTGAGAACTCTGCATACCGATTTCCATAATGGTTTACTCATTTACGTTCCGACTAAAAATATAGAAGAGTTCTTTTTCACTGCAACCATGTCAGCATGTGCTATTACTATTTGATTGCTTGATGATTGCAGTTTGTTCTGACATGAGATGAAATCTTTTTTTTTTTTTTTTTTTTTTTTTGTCTTTTTCCTTTTTATCGGTACCAGGGATCGAACTCACGACTGACTGCTTGCAAGGCAGGCGCTTATGCCGCTGAGCTAAATCCCCAGCCCCGACATGAGATGAAATCTTACTGTTGTTTCAATTTGTATTTCTCTAAAGGCCAAAGATATTGAACATTATTCATACGTTTATTGATCATTTGTACTTATTTTCATTTATCCTTCTTTTGGTAAGTGTTCATTTATTTCATTTGCCCATTTTTTTATTTGATCTTCTACCTTGGGGGCTCTTATTTTTGAGCTCTTTGTATATCGTAGATATTAGTCCTCTGAGGAATACCTGGAAAAAATTTCTTTGACTTGTGCAATATTTCATCAGTTCCAAGGGATTCAAATTAAGCAGCAAGTCTTTTGATGCTGTTAAAATTTTGAAGAAGATTCTAATATAAAATATATGGAACAAAGAATAAGGAAATTCACCAAATAGCAAATGCAATATCATTTGATGTAAAGAATTAAACAGTGAATTCGATATATTTTTAGAGTCCAACAAACCATGTTCAGAGGCCTGTCTTTATTATATTCAGTTTTCATAGCCACTAAACAATAATATTAGCCTTGCAAATAGCCATTTATTTCTTTATTCTCCTCCATCCAACTGCTTAGTTTCTGCTGAAAAATACCTCATAGGGAGAGGAGCCAGTTCTGTTGCCAGTAGAAGTTTGCTGAATTGTTTGATTCTGCAGCTCAATAAACTGGAGAACTTATAGTAGGATCAGAATCTGTTTTGTCCTGCTTTTGATGTCTTGCTACCAACTTGAAAGAGATGCATTAAGTTTCTGCTATCATCACCAAAGTATGTCTTGGAGAAGCACTGGGAGATTTTCAGTAGAAGGGCAGTGAGGCATGTCCTAAGGGATGAGATGTCTATGGACCATCTCTTCATTGTTTTTTATAGTTGCAGAATAAATATGTTTCTCTACATAAAAAAAAACAAATACAAATTTTCTTCTTTGCCAAACTTCTTTCTAAATTTGCATTATCCTGTTAAGCTAGCTTTTCTCTAATGTGTATGGACTATAGTTTATTTTTTAAAATTAGCATTTACTGAAGCAGGTGAATACTGTAAACCACTGGGAGATACTTTTTTATTGCTTCTCCCAAGGACATTCAAAGCAATAGAGTGAAGCAGAAACACAATCTAATAATCCCTCATTCTGGTTTATTATTTAGTTGTGTAGATCATCTGTGCCCTGGCTCTCTTCCACTTTCCCTGCAAACATTTTTTCATTAACACTACAGCTATACTGTCTCATGAACACCTCTTCTAAAACAAAGGAAAGTAATTGATAAAATGAGGAATTTTTTTGGTTTTGTTGTTTGTGGTGGATTTATTTGTAGTGTGTTTCCAATATGTCCTCTTATTGCTGCTTTATACTATATCTACTAGATTTAAGACCTCAGTAAAAAAAAAACCTGTCTGTAGTCCCAGAGTGAAGATTGATTGCAGTACACACAGAACACAGAGATTGATCACCATGTGAAAATAATACGTATCTGCTGATGTAATTGTTGACCAACTGAGTTTCTAGTTAAGAAAATGTGCATGAAGGTATATAACATAATATTTGAGAGTCTTTCTCCCTTTTCTTTTAAAAGATGTCAGTGTGATAGTTATGATCAGAAGCAGAAATGAAATCTTATGTGATTCTAAATATATTTTTAAAGAAAAATAGATTTAACTCATGAGTTATTGTCCCATTTGTTTTCTCTGCTACCAAGGCTGCATTGTAATAAGGCACATATTGTGCCCAGCTGAGACTGACACAAATGGGACACTGAAATCACAGGTTACCAAGTGCTGAGCCCCTTGGGTCATGAGTATCACAGTCGTCAGATGGGATGTGAGTGTGGGCTGGTAAAACAAGAGTGAGAGGGTTAGTGAGTTTTGATGAAATGCAGTAAATTATTATGAGATATACCTGCTGTCCCTGTCGTTTTACCAACTAAGTCAGGACCCTTGCATTTGGATCTATGACTACCTCTTGAGGGTATTTGAGAAGATTCAAGGCAGAGAAGCTCAGATGAACTTGCTTTTTTTTGACCTGACCCACTGGAAAGCACTGGCTTTTAAAAAGGTTTTGCTGATATTTCACATGATCTCACTTATATGTGGAATCTAAAATAATCAAACTTATCAAAGCAGAGAATGATTCATAGGATTGGAACAATTTTGCATGTTTGTGTCAGATGGCCTGAGGAACTCTTGAAGATCACTATGTAAAATATCAACCTCAGTTCTGTTCCTAACATCATGTTTTGAAGGCCTGTATCATTATTGTTTTGGGCTCTTTGCTATTGTTATTTATTTGTCTTTCTTGTTTCTTATTTTTCTAGTAGTCTATTTTGTTTTTTTTTCTCTAATGCAGAAAGGATAGGTATACATGTAGAAGCTTATACATGTGTAGAACTTCTCCTAAACAGTTTATGAGAATCGATTATATTATGTGTGATGAAATGAACAGCTACTTTGAAGAAAAAAAGACATTATGGTGTCCATTTCTGATTCCATATTGTCATGCTGTGAGATCCAGTAGTGCATCTATTCTTTGTTCAGAGCAGTTTTAGTCTGTTTTGTATTGTTTAACTTCAACATACATGAAGGTGTGGACACCTATTTTGAAGAGAACAAGAGACATTATAGCAGCAATTTAATTTTCATATTGTCTGGTTTTAAAGGCCTGTAATGCCTCCATTACTCTGTGCTGATCAGTTTTATACTATTTTGTTTTGTATGAATCTTGTGTGTGAAGATATAGACAACCATTTAGAAGAAAACAAGAGACATTCTGGTAGCCACTATAGATCTCCTGTTGTCTTGCTTTGAAATCTGTGTCACTTACATTGTTTCATCAGAATCTGATCTGCTTTGTTCTGTTTTGTTCTGTTTAGTTTTTCTCCTTTTTAAAAAATTAAATTAAATTAAATTTTAAAAAGCAGAGAATGGTGTACAGGGTCTGGGAGGAGGGGAAATTTGGAAGGTTTTGGTCAAGGGATGCAGTTTCAGGTATGCTGGATGAATAAATTCTGGGGATCTAATATATAGCTATATGACTATAGTTAAAATATTATATATAATATAATTGATATTTGAAATATGCTAAGAGATTATTCTTAAGTATTCTCAGCACACATACAAAAAGACAAAATGCCAGCTATGGGAGGCGATGACTAGGTTAAATTGCTTGATTAGGTTGTTTAATATGTATGTATACATATATTAAACTGTACTCTTATGTACATGGAATTTTTCCAATTATTCTGTAATACATCCGGGAAATAACATAAAGATATCAATGTAATGATGCATAGCACACACATGCACACATTCACACATAAACACACACACACACACACACACACACACACACACACACACAAACTCTTTTCCAGTCCTCACCAGGACATATACATACACACACTCTCATATACATTAATATGTCTAACAGAAACATAAGCTTCACAAAGTAGTACATATTTTTGAAAAGTAGGATGCATTGTGATATTTTATTTTTTGAAAAACACTGTCTGTGAGCCACTGAACTGACTTTCTGACCCCTAAGTCAACCACATCCACAATTAGAAAAGCTCTGTGTTAAATGGAATCAAGGATTGTTTTGCTATCAATATTCATTCATAAAATATTTACTGAAAGTCTACCAACTGATAAGAATGTGATAATCATGGAGAAATTAAAAATGAGGCCTTCAAATGCATGAAAGTTTGATGAATCAAATGTTGTGTTTGAATTCGTTGTAACTCATTAAGCTTAAGAAAGACTTTGATTTCACCCATCATGGTTGAAAAGGCACTTAGATTTCACCAGGGATTCAGCTAGGCTCTGAGACTTTCTACTGAGTCCTAGACTTTTTGTGTGCACAAATTTTCACTGATTTTAGTAATAAGATAGCCATTAATCCTTCCATGTCCTCAAGAGCTTCTCAAGAGAAGTAACTCTGTGCTATAAGATCCAGTGTTCAAAATTTCTGAATTTACTTTTCTACTTATCTGTAAACCGATTGCCTGTTTCTAGAACATAAATGAAGAGTCCATGGGTACAGATTACAAAGCTCTCAATTGTCAGACCCTAAAGGGTTATTCCAGTTTACTTTTCTATCATTTCTCATTAATATTTTATGCTTTAACAGTCTCTGTTCCCTCCATGTGACTCAGACTTTCCCATATGCTATTCTTTCTATCCAGCGATCCTGTTTGACTTTGAATTGCAATTCAGTGCAAATGATAGCCCCTTTAAGGAGGTTTTCTTCCCTTCTGATTTTGACCCCTTCTGTTAAGGTGTAACCACAAGTTTTCTTTATTTTCTCATAAATTCTTGTGTTTATTATGCTGATTTTTAATAACGCAGTTATGAGTCAAGAGACACACTGAACAGCAATTAATCAAATTAAAGTTTCAATTAAAGAAGCAGAAGATGTTTTACACAAGTATGAAAAAACAAATTACACAAAGAGCTCAATTATTCTAGGTAGGTGTCAATTCCTTTTCCCATAGATGTGTGCTAGGCTAGAATTCAGATACCAGTAGGCTGGGTTCTTAAATACATATAACTATACACATTTAACATGTCCCATGAATAAATGGCATAATTTCTAATTATTTAAGTCTGGGTATTTTTCCACTTTCAAACCCCTGATATATGAACTCTGAGTAGAAACCAGAAATTCATTCAACAAACGTGTTTTAGGTATTTGGTTAGTATGTACTAGAAATCATGCCAGGCTCTTCAGATCCAAATATGAGCAGGCTCTGCCATTTGGAAAATTTCAGGTGATATTTTCCTGAGGCTTTACCAATAAAAGCAAACAACAGGAGAACAGGTGAAGGGAAGAGGAAATATTTGATGAGTTCTGGAAGTGTGCAAGCTGTCATTATTTACATGCATAATCTTGCGTACTCCTAACTACAACCCCAATGGGAGACGATTTTATTGGATTCATTTTACAGATGAAGAAACTAAGATTCAAACTATTTACACCATGGCTCCAAATCACCTAGAAAACACAGCAGCAGCCAGAACGTGGACTCAGATGGTGGATCTGCTGGCCCTGACTTCATTTCATTATGCCATGCTTTTCTCCTGTATTCTTATTTGCATGTTTGAGGGGAAAAGTTATACATTTTTAAGAGCATGGTAATTCAGTGGCAGAGTTACTCTATAAAAGAATACTATAATAAACCATTTTGACAGAGTACTTGACTGAGATAAAGAATGCTAGTTTTGTGACAGGGATTTTTAAAACATCAATCTGTTCTAGAAACAGGAAGTATGAAACAGCATTGGATGATTCTACAGTATATTAAAACATCTGAGGTCTGGCAACCAAGAATTGAGTGTACAATATTCAGCAAACCTTAAAAACTACCTATAGATATCACTGCTAAACTACCATAATTTAAAGCACTTTATGCTTTTCAGAATAGTCATGATTATTTAGAACTATTTTTTTTCTGCTGTACATGTGGGCACGATGCATTGTTAACAAAGTTAAGAGCTTCATTCTAGCATGGATTCTGTTCCATTACATTTCAGATTGCCCATTCTTGGTGTATGGAAATATAGAGCTCAAAAAGGGCACATTCTTAGTGTTACAGGAAAGATGCTGCTTGGGGTTCCCACTTGGATCCCAATAGTAGAATGATAATCCTGGACTTCCAAATAGCTGCTGTTTACTTTTCTTAAGAAAAACAAAAACTGAGGATGTAGATTTGTGATACATCTTATCAAATGAAAAATAAGTTTATTGAGAATTTGGGAGCACTTTCTTATGTCTTAGTAATATGTCTTATTTGACTACATATTTCTATATATATACACTATAGAATGAACTATTTGAGGTATGTCACAATTTTTGAATGAAGAGGAATTGTTTTGGGTCATATATATGAGATGTGATCAAAATATATTATGAATGTTTATATTTAAAATGTTATTGCAGTAAAAGACACATTAATCCCTCTGAAAACATTCTCCTTGCCTCAAACACACTTAGACTATCATTCTTTTTTTTTTTTCCTTTTTATCGGTACCGGGGATCGAACTCACGACTGTCTGCTTACAAGACAGGAGCTTATGCCGCTGAGCTAAATCCCCAGCCCTAGATTATCATTCTTGCCACTTTCTGAAGCAGTTTTAGAAGTTCTTTTTGTGATTATCTCTACTAGGCACAGTAAAAACATTGTTTAGTGCTCCTGTTGAGAACCATCCATTGGAAAGGCAGTCTCATAAAAGCATTGCCATGTATTCTCATCCATCTTATTATTAGATTTGGCACAGGATGCCTTCTGGCTCTTCCTCCAAGTCAAGAGAACTTGAAAATTAAGCATTTTTTAAATTGATTCAAGACATGGAGGCAGGCATGACAGTACAACTGAAGATGTTCACAAAAGTGGTCTTCCAGACCTGCCTCAGAAAGTGGCTAGAATGATAGAATTTGTGTATTTGAAGTGAGGATGAATATTTTGAAGGGAATTAATGGCAATATGCCTTTTACTGTAATAAATTTTAAAAACTTAGACAATCACTGTTTTTTATCAAATCTTAAAACCTATAGTAAAGTCAATGTATGTAAGTAACAAAACTTCATTTTTTGTCTTCTTATTGTAATATTTTTCAAAAGGGCAAAAAATAAAGGCAGGCACAAGTTGGCTGAACTTGTGAACATCACTTCTTAAGCTTTAATGTGCTTGCACATCTAAGGAGCCTATCATAATACACATTTTCAGTCTTCAGTCTGTGGTAGGCGTAAGAGACTATGTTTCTAACAAGCTAGGTGATACTGATGCTGCTGGTCAGCAGATATTTTAAGAAACAAGGCATCAGAGCAGTAGTCCTCAAACTTGGCTGAACGTTGGAATCATCTGCAAAGCCTTAAAAACCCAAGAAGTCTGCTTTATATCTTTGGGTTGTGAAAAGTTCCCAGCCATTACTGATATGTAGCCAGGATTGAAAAACATGCTCTAATGGATTATTCATTTCCAGAAAATACTAGAAGTCATTTCTGTGTAACTTCTGTTACTGCAGAGTAAATCCAGTACTGTGAATAAAGTAGGAACATCGAATAACTTAATCTCCTAATATTTTCGCTCATGTTAACTTCTTGGAAAGTAATTAATTCATGCATCCAGCAGAATTCATGCCCTCGTTATTAGTGTAAAGAATCATATTGCATATCTCTTTTATGCTCTCTGGTGTGAATAAAAGAATTTTTCACAGAGTAAAAGAGACCATTTATAAGGAGGAAATATCTAATTAAAAGGAATTTGTGATTATCTCATCTTTTGGGATTATACCAGCTCTTATTAATTACTCTGGACAGAAGTGACTTTGTCATAAGCACTCATAAAAGTGAACTCTGCTTTCTGTCAAATACCTGAGTCTTCTGCGTGCACTGCATGTCTGTCCCTCAGATTTGAGTTTTTAAATCTTGCCATTCCTCATATTTGGGTTAGATGACCCCTTGCTGTGGGTGCCATCCCATGCATAGCAGTATGGTTAGCAGAATTCCTGGCCTCTGCCCACTAGATGCCAGCAGCACACATAGTCTCCACCCTGTAAATTGTGAGAACTAAAAATGCTTCTGTACATTGCCAAATGTTCCCTGGGGCAGGGGAAAAATAGCCCTGACTTGAGAACCACTGCTTTGGATCAAAGGAAGTCTCCACGTCACTGACACTTTCATCTAAACCTTATGTGTAGTAAATAAACCCTCTGGGTTCATCTGATGTAAATGAACACTATCTGGACAAGGTGGGAGGAGGCCATTGCCTGCATTGTCCAGTGAACACTGATCACCACCATAAGAAGTACAGTTTTCCTTACCTATTCGATTATTTAATCTCTGTGTAATCTATAGTTAACATTCCAGCACAAAATGAACTTTACAAATGTTACTTCCGCCTTCCAAGTAGATCTTCTTTAAGAAATGGAAGTACATTTCTTTTCTAGGAATTGCCACAACCACAATTATAGTTCTGTTCTTAACATTCTCTGTCCCATATTAGAATACTATGTACTTAGTTTTTCTCTTACTGATTTATAAAGTTGTATAAAAACAGGTTTCAAGTAGACACTCTATATCACTTAAGCATTCAAAAAATATGTTTGAACAAAAGAATACTAGGGCTCTCTAGCAGCTTAGTGAGACTTAAGAAGATAGGGCCATTTCCTTAATACCCACTCTTTCATGGATCCAAAATAATTTATTTTCTAAGTGTTTATATTTGTGTCTGATGCTACTTCATCAATCAGGTGGGAAATAACTCCAGCTTCACTTAATTGTGTTGTCCACAAATGAGTTTATTAAATATAAGAACAATACTCATAGTTGACAAAATACAAACTCACATCTGTCTAATGCAATATACTAGACTTCTATTTTATTCAGTTTGATATTTTTATGTGACTGTCCAGTTATGTTGAAATAACCCCTGTTTGAGTTATCATGAAGGATCATACAGCAATTAGGGCTAGAGAGTAAAAACATTTTCAAATATCTATAAATTGCCTTATAATATAATAGTAGATCTGAAGTCACAGGCTTGATTTCAGGAACATGAAGCAGTGGAATTGAATTATGGTGCCTGCTGAGTAGTTTGGAAAACCCAGTAGCACTGAAATATCTTAGACAACTGTATGGTGCCATAGATAGAATGTACTTATTTGTCAATAATTTGGAAAATACATTTCTCTGCCCTCAAGGATATCGCTTGTCCCTCTTACAACCTTTACCAAAGTGTGGCCACAAAAGATACTTTGGTCTTTGGTGAGGTAGTAGAGAATAGGGCTCAGAAGACTGTTTCTCATCAATCTTCTGTTCCAGGAGGAATTAAGCCTTAGTTTGCTTTACTTTGTTCTGTTCAAAACAACTCTGGGACAGTGAATTGCATGCAGGAGTTTTATTGGGGAGATAATATTAGAAGTGTATTTAGGGCGAAATGGGCCCAGGAAAGTAATAAAGTGTTTGGCTCACAAAGATTGGTAAATGGAGCTCAAACTTCTGTGACACTCAAGCTTAACCTACTAAGGGATGACAAAGATTGGTATTTAACCACCAACACCTAGCTTTCATTGGTTGGGGCCATTTCTTGACATTTACCTCCTGGCACATTTGCCCTACTTTGGGTGTGCATGCAACATTCTAAGTGGTCAGTAAGCACTCTGAGTTGTAAGAAACCATTGCTATTTGTGGAAGACTATAATGATTACCAAAGATGTCCATATCCTGATCCCTGGAATTTGAAAATATGTTACCTTCCTGGGCAACAGAGACTCATAGATGTGATTAAAGGGCTTGAGATGGAAAGAGGGACTTGCCTTATACTGGTGAGCCCAAATTAATCACTTGGATTCTGGAACTGGAGAATGTTGCCAGCTATGATCAGAAGTAGATGTCACTATGGAGGAAGGGTCAGTGAGTTGCAATGTTGTGACACTGAAGTTGGAGAAAGGGAATCAAAAGCCAAAAAATGGCAGTGACCTTTAGAAGTTTGAAAGAGCAAAAAATCACATTCTCCCCTCAGGCATTGTTATTTAAGTGAGCTGAAAATGGCTTCTGTATATTGACCTCTAAGTTGTTTGTGTTCACTCTTAAGACTTGTTAGTTCAACAGTCTGCCCACATCAAACTCATTTTACACTTTCTATTTTTTTAAATAAGCCAAGCAAGCAGTTTTCTCACCATCTAGAGCTTAGCTGCTTTGTATTACTCATGAATCTTTGCCTAGCATCTGCCAACCACTGATAAGCTTGTAATTTATTTTTATTTTTAATTTTTTCCAAAATATTTTATTAGTGCATATTAATCTTACAGAATACTGGGTTTCATTGTGGCATTTTCATACATACCAATAACATTTTGCTGATACCCATAATCCCATGACTTTAGAATCTTGTAAGCTTTAAGACCTTGAGGTGATCCTGCCCTCTGAAACTCTCTGACCCAAGGCTTCCTCTGTATTGCTGAGCACATTACCTAGACATTTGAATCCCCATCAGATCTCTACCCTAAAAATCCCCTCATCTTCTCTGCTTTTGGATAATAGCCCTTCCTTGTAATCCTGTGAAGGATTTCCTCCTCCTGCAATCTTGTCTAGTCATTACCAAGTTAAATTTGTTACTGCTTCTGGTCATATATTTTTTTGATAAACCAAAAATATCTCCATCACCTTTACAAACTTCCAGAAGCAATATAGCCCTTCCAACACCTCAATTTTAGGCCAGTGAGATTTGTGCTGGACTTCTGACCTTAAGAATTGTAGATCATATGTTTGTCTTATTTAAGCCACTAAGTTTGTGGTGATTTGTTGCCACAACAAGAAAAAAACATACATTACTATAAATAATTCAAACCACAAAGCCTTTTCATATTTACACTAGTTTAAGACAAGCTTTGCTAAAGTTATAGTGTGTGTCCCATATTTGGAAAGCTTGTTGCAGCAGAATTACTAAAAAAAAGTACCATAATGATCTGTGCCCATAAGGAGGAGCTTTTACATAAGTGTAAACTAATTATAAACTAATAGTGTGTTTAAATAGAATTGCTGAAGTGACATTTTCATGATCTTGTGCCTTATTCCAATCTCATCTTTTCTATACTGTGGTATTTCTACAGTTGCAACTTGTGAGTAGCATTCCACTATCTTGAAAACCTTTTAGTATCTCCTACTTGATGAACCTCAGAAGTCTTTCTTCCTGCAAAGTCCCATGATGCCAGCACTGATTCTTTATGCTGTGTTGAAAGCACCACATTGTTTGCATCTCCCTTGTAGGTCCATTTCCTATGTCTCTGACATGCTGTTGCTCACAGGGCTTTGTCCTTAGCTTCCTGTTTTTCCTTTCCTTTCCTGTACTGCCCCTTTCTGCCTTTTTTCACTCCTTCTGTGATCTGTCCTTTTCCCTCTTGGCCACTTTTCCTCTCCTTCTATTCTCATTCTCATCTATGTATACACCTCTATCTACATTCTGAAGGCTCTTCAACATGTTCACCTAACCCACTACTCTCCTGAGCACTGGTCTATCGCATGGAAAGCTCCACAGCCATGTTTCAATTTTCATTATATCGTACACTAAACTTAATACCTGCCTTCTGCCTCCCAACTCTGGTCTTTGTTCTGTAACACCACAATCTCTCTTGATAAAGCCATCCTCCTAGAACGCATCTTAGACTTGTTCCTCATTGCATTTCATGTGTTCAATTAGTATACGCCCCATTGATTTTGCTTTTTTATTTTTCTAAACATCATTTAACTTTTTGTCACCTTTCAGGCCCTTATCATCTCTGATTTTGATTGCAAGAAAACGTTTGTGATGTCTTTCTACTCCAGTACTGCTCTATTTGAAGCGTTTTCTGAAGTGCCCAAGTGGGTTTACTTTCCATAATATAAATCTTACCATTCCATCCCCCTATTTCAAAATGTTTAACGTCTCCCTGTTGCCTTCAGGAAGAAATCCAGCCTTCTTAGCATGGTGTAGAACCATTCTTTACTTAGCACCTGCTCAACTCTCCATTCTCCTATTTTGATACTCATACCTGAAGGACCCAAGGTATGGCTTGTTATCAGTCTTAGTGTGTTCTAGAAGACCCTGAAATAGAGATGTGAGTGCAAGTGGCTTATCTGGGAGGTTTATCAGGAAGCACTAATCGAAATAGGGGAATAAATCAGGACAAGGATAAACACCAATTTAGGTTGCACTGGTAAACAGGTTTTACTGTGGCCTAATGAGCCTAGTCTTACCAATATACAATAATCCTCAGAGGAACAACAGAACTAAGATATTTACCTCTACTCCTCCACTTCTATTGATGTAGAGTTGTTTCTTGAGTGTTAAGTCCTTATCATTTTCAACCTGCTTTGCAAAAGTTGAGCATGGTGCTGGAACCTGAGTAAGTTATCTCCCTCTCTCCCCACACCAAAGCAGAGCAGTAGGCAGCCGCTGGAATATATGGATGCAATGAGCAGCATAGGAATATAGTTGCTACATCAACGCCTATAAGAGAGCCTGTCTACCATACTTCCATATGGCTATCATCATGCATGTCATATGTACATAGAAAACATGGTCATTAACCTATGTTTCCCTAAACCATAAGTATCATAAGGATAGACTGTGTTTGACTTCATGAATGTCTCATAGCAGGTGTACAATACATTTACACTGAGTATGTGTACAAATGAATAGATAAATAAAATGAAATAATCTGAAGATATGAGATTCAAAGTAAGAGAAATAGGAAATAATACAGAGTGAAATAAAAAGAAAGAAAAATATTATCAGATAAGAAGGAAAGTAGTAAAGAAAATAGGTATAATGGGAAATAGCCTGAAAGAATCAGAGGGAGACACTAAAAAGAAAGGTTTCATTTGTAAAGCTACTTCTGCAAATAACATTGCATCTTGCAAGAGAGAATCCCATATCACAAGCCCTAACATAACAGTCTGTCATAATACCTAACAAAATGAAAAATACTTGGAAGAAAATGCCTTAAAACACAAGTCTCATGTTCCTGGTAATGTGGAGATTACAAAATAAAATGACATTTATTTATTCTAGATGACTTTTACAACTAAGTCTACATTCCTAATCCATGCAGGTCTGTTGAAGCCTGATCTAAACTCTTCAACCTTTAAGTTAAAAAACAAACAGGCTTTCTGCCTCCCTGAGGAAGCCGTTACAAGCTCTTCAACACCATACTTGTTAGAGAAACAGTTGTTACCTTAATTAATGATCTATGAAATCTCCTTTAAACAGCTTATGCAAACAGGTTGTAAAATATGGAAAATTATAAATGATAAAAGAGAACACACCATTTTTCTAGGTTCTTCTTGAAATGAAGGAAATAAGACACAATTATGGGATTTCATTTCCAAAAATAAAGTAAAAGGGAACCTGTAAAGATTTAGAATCTTAGTAAGTCTTTTACAAAGTACCTTGTTTTCTATTTATTAATCTTCCAGTGGCTGGTTTCCAAACATGGAATAAACCCCAAGGGTTAATGTCTTTCCATGACTGTGGCAAAGCATGAAGCGATCATAGCATTGCTATTACTAAAAGTCATGATGAGTTTTCTCTGGAGTGTCACTAGTCATCCTGTATTTGTTATAAAAGTGAAATCTCAGGTCCTATCCTGACCTAATAAATCAGATATCTCAGGCTAAGGGTCAGAAAACTGGGGCTTACCTAAGTCTATAGCTGAATCTCATGTGCACCTAATTTTGAAATGCTATGGCCAAGAGAAGGGTGATCAAGGTATGGTGTGTATGCCAGCACCAATCTATGAACTTTTTGTTGTGGTCTGCAACTGTAGAAGTGTAATTTTTATGGATTTCTCTCAATTCCTGTCTACTCCAGGCTAATATAAGGAATAAGACTTCCTATATGAGGATCTCAGTTTTAGTAACAAATGAAATTTAAAGTATCCATTAGATTTGTTTTAGAATGGATAAAACCAGTGTAGGTTAATACTGTCCTACTACCTTCCCTTTCTGATTCTTCCCATTTATCTGTTGTTTAAACACTACAAATAAAGCCACAAAGTCAGCATTTCATTCATATGTTTGAATGGTTGTCTCTAGGAAAACAGAAACATATTTTCATGCCCAAGGAGGATGAACGCTAGTCTAGCTGAAGAGATTCTGAGACACTGACTGAATTATACTTTATAGAAGTGAAGCCTCATAGATTTAAATAATCCATTTCTGGATGATCACTGGTATTGAGTCCTATTAAAACTGGAAGACTTAAGACTCTTGAAACATTGTAGAGGAAGCAGGCAGTATAGCACTTCTGCACTTAAACCATTGGGGCCAGGGGATTCTTTTAAGTTATTCTCCTACATGGGACATTTCATTGGGGTTTCTAGGTTAAAGCCTGGTTAAAAAAAACATAAGTAGCTCACTGTACTTCAAAGTAGTTCATTGTCTAGTTCTCTTTTATGACTTAATGGGAAGATGATTAGTTGAGATAAACATTCATGTACTTCTAGGTATAATATCCTAAATATTATTTTTCAATCCTATTTCAGTTATATATACTCGCATAAGACAAATAGGTAGAAAGTGATACATGTTATGAAAAGAAACAAATCAGGTGTTGGATCAGGAAATGATCCTTTGGGAGTAAACACTTTAGTTATGATTTACAACCTAGAGAAAAGAGAGGAGAAATAAAACTATATAAAATGATTACTGAATTCTCATTTTTTCAAATTACTGTCATCTAAGACATTTTGATCAATGTTGAACATTCTTATTTAATCAGGTTAAGAGGCCATATATCTTCTTGGAAGTGGGGGCTGTGTGTTAAATAGTCTGAAACAGTGAGTGCATTGTTATCATTCTTTTAAAATACAGATTGTCATTAGGTGGGCTTAAAGCCATAACCACATTCTCAAGCAGCTACAATTTCTGTTTAGTCACAGAGAATAAATAAAGAAGTCAGGGCTCTCTGAGTAACTGGAGATATCTAAAATCTGGCACAAAGCCAGAAGTAGGGTAAAGGCAGGTGACACCTTAAAATCCATATAGTAGAGTTTTCCACACATTGTGTAAAGAATTTAAATTGGAATTTAAATTTTAAATTTAAATTTAAAAACAGGAGAAATAACATAAAAATAGGGTTTTACCACATAGACCTAGGGTGTCTCTGACTAATATAGTGGATTTGGTCAATTCTATCAGTGAAGATTTTGGTATGATTGTTTCTGAGAGATTACTTTGATAAAATAGATAGTGACTGCTTTGTGAAATGTAGAAGACACGATCAAAGCAAATATACCCAGTTTCAAATCGCCTGGCCCCTCCTTGAAATGACCCCATTTCATAATTTGATTGTTCAATAAACACCAGGCACTCTTCTCATGCTTGCAAATGTAATTTCAGGCTCTCTCTCAGTAGATGCTTGAATAAATCTTATTCCCATTGTCTCTTTGGGAAATAATCCATTCTTTTTTGTTTCTTATACCTCTGAAAGAATCAATGTGTGTCATGTTTCAGAGGTCAGTTTGCTGGTGGGAAATTAAAAGAAGTGATGTTTAGCATTGTGATTATGGAAAATTTTAAAATGATTTGTTTGTATGTTTTTTAACAGCCTACAACTAGCTAGGATTTCTGCTAGCTAATTAATTTAATAGTTCATGACCAGCTGGGCCTGAATGAGTAGAAATAAAATAGCCTTGGGAACAAAATTGAGGGCATGCTAAAAGTTCCACTACTCAAGATAAATGAAAGTTTGATGCAATATTTAAAAATAATTATTAGTGCAAAAAATTAATGGTAAACAAAATATCAAACTTATAAATAAAAGCAGGATCTGACCTGTACTTGTCTGACTTTCCTCACCACACCTATGTCCTGGTCCTAATCCACTAGTATTTTTAAAAACAGCAGAGAAAGTATTAGAGTTCATTAGAAATATTTTAAGTCTATATGTTGAACTGGGTTGTAAAAACACAAAATTTACACTGAATAGGGCATGCACAGTTTTTAAGTTCAAAGACTCTGGGGACTGCTTTCCTGTGTGACTTTAGGTGCCTTACTTAACCTCTCTTGTTTTTAGTTTCCCCACCTGTAACGTGGAACAAAAATGCTACATTACTGGTAGGATGACCACTTAATTTATCTGAATAAAAACAGTCATTTTAGTAGAAAAATGACATTAACAGACTTTGCAGCACTATAATATTGATTATTATAAAATAAACTATTATCAAACCATAAGACAATTATAGATTCATATTATACAAAAAAATGACAGAAGTACTCAATCCTGAGCATTCAGATGCTTAAGAGCAAGACTGTAAAGCTTCTAGTTTTTGTTGTTTCATGTTCATGGAACCTATGATTTTTCTTGATTTCCACTGACCCCACGAAGAGATGGCCTGTTGGCTTCATGGATTTTCCATGGCAAGCCACTCACCAAGCTGGCATTCAGGTGGCCAATAGGAGAACCAATGCCCCATCTCTGCCAAAGACCAAAAGAAAGAATCATCTATCCCTAACATTTTGTATTCATGTACATTTCATTTTATGAGTAAGCACCCTGAAAACTACCCTGGAAAGGGGAGTGTTAGGTAACACTATCTCTGGGAAACATCAAGAAAGAGATCAGGGATCATTATTGTTTTTTAGGTTTCACCATATGTTAAAGTTAAAACTCATTTATTTCATGTTACACTTTGTATCTAGATGTCCCCCAGAGCCTCATGTGGTAATAGATGGGGAGTTTCAAAGGATTAGGATCTCTGAATGTGGATTAAAAGTGTGATACTGGGATTAAAAGTGTGAAGAATGGAAGCCCCACCCTGGGTGTGGGTGGTATCAGTCAGTAGGCTTAAAGCCTGGATTCCATAGAAAGGGAAAAACAGAAGTCAAGTTGCTGCTTGCGGCCTTCTGCCTATAACGCCATGGATTATTTCTCCTCTCTAATGCCCCTCTGCCATACGACTCTGCCTTGGAGCCAGCTGACTATGACCTGAAACCTCTACATGTTGTGAACTAAAATAAACCTTTCCTGCTTTCACTTGTGGGTGTTGGGTATTTTGTCTCAGCAATGAGAAAAATAACTAAGGCACTGCATATTCATTACCCCACACTAGAGAGGTCACACCAAAACAGAAGTCAGATGTATAAAGTGGAAGTCAATAAACCCATTTTTCTCTTTTAGTACTGGAGATTGAACCATAGGCCTTTGCATCTGTCATTTACAGTGACATATGGAGGGTCTGTAGTGTGGGCAGTAAGAGTTTACCAACTATCAAGGAATATAGAAATGTAGAGTTTATTGATGCACTACAAGAGAGCAATGGGCGAGGTCCACGAGGCTGTCCCTCAGAGTGAGAGGCTGGGATTTTTATAAGGGATTGACAATGTAGTAAAGGGTCTTAATTAGCAAATATATGTATTCATTTTCCAAGGAATCTTTTTCCTTCTTAATCTTCCAGGAAGACCCGCATTGTAATTGTAATCAAAGTTGTACATCTAAGTTGCAAATTGGCAGAGTCATTTACTTTGGCCTCACAGAAGTTCACTTCTCATTGGAAGGAATATTTTTTTATCTCATGTTGGTTTGTGGCAGTGTATTATCTCATTACTGTTTAGGAGTATTTGTCAGGATTGTTTTAATGGTAGGGTTTTGTCAGCACTCAGCTACACACCCAACTCTGTCTTAAATTTTTTAAAATTTTGAGGTAGGGTCTTACTAAACACCAAATTGCCCTATCTGGGCCTAACCTTGTGATCCTCCTGCCTGGCATGGTGGCACCACATCCAGAAAGTTTATTTTAATGAAATTATTAATAAAATATTTTGTTTAAAATAAAGAACCTGTGGGATAAGTACTAAATCACACAAGTTACTGGTATAAAACAGGATTTTCCTACATAAAGTAGGCTCTGTCTGTATAACTGTACTGTTCCAAGAATTGTAGTGGAGATTAAGTAAGTGCTATATATAATGTGTTGAAAACAGTGCTTGGCATGTAGTAAAGCCTCAGTGAAAGGTCCTGCTGCCATTTGTTTCTTATCATGGTTCAGCCTCTAAAAATTGATAATCTCTGCCTTTCCCTAGGTACAAATAATTTGGAAATGACTTTTTCTTTTTTCTTTTCAAAATTTAGTCATCAGTGATAACTAGGAGCCTTGACTACAAAGATCAAGCATGATTTGTTTTACTCCCTTCCTTCCCACTACCCAACTCATAACCTTAGTCATTCAACTTAGTGTTTTAAACATTAATTTTGAGATCTCCAAACTCAAAAAAATTTCTAGGTAAAGCATTTACCTTTGTCAGTACTTAAAAAATAAACAAAGCAGTTTTTCTGTCAACTAGTATCTCTAAAAACTCTCATGTAATCTTTAGTAATTTAGTAATGAGTGCACTGTAGCACCCATATCTTCCCTTTCCTCAAACAGCTCCTTTGGTATCTTTGAAATTCTGGTCAGTAATTTCACTATTAATTTCCTTTATAGATGCTGTTATCTACCAGCACCTTACCACAGTTTCTTATTAGTTAATGACTTCAGCCCCTACATCCCTCTTGACTCACCACTCAGTAATACTCAGGGAGAAGAAGTGTATCTATATGGTTTATTGATCTCATCCTAGACCTCTCTATTTCTAGACTACTTGTCCATACTTTTTCCTGTTTCCAACCTTAGTCATGTACTCATACCGCCATAACCTTTTTTTTAATCTTAGTTTCCTGTGAAGAGCCAGTATCTCCTTCATGTTCTTCCTCATCTACCTGATTACTGGTTCCTCATTATGACCACTCCCTTGTGAACCTCTTTAACTCTTTCTTTCATACTTCCTGCCTTCCATTCTTCCTCCAAACTCTATCATACTCTTTGTCCTCTTTCTACTTTTTTACTCAGCAAAACTATAATTGTAGTTAACTGGCTGTACACTTAGGTACCTGAATCTGAGTCTGAAGGGTTGTTGGAGTTAAACACTCGCTTGCTGATTCTTCACACTGTAAATTCATAACCATAAATTCCATGTGTACACATCACAGTCTTTGTCTGAGTATTCTGACTCCATCTATCTTAGGGTTCTGGTTTTGTAACTGTAAAACTGCTATTTACTATATATACTTTTCCCCACAATCTTTCTACAGTCCTTTCCACAGTAAGTCTCAGCCGATTAGTTGGAAGGTCCTACATTTTACATTATAAAATTGACCAACTAACCAGCATCTTCCATTTTGGCTATACAGTGGTGAAGCACATGGACTCTAGAAACAAATTTTATTTAGAATTCTGCTATGCCATTTCTTGGCTCAAGAGCATGGACAAATTATACAATGTTTCTGTGTTTTAGTGTCTTCATCAATGAATTGTCAATAATTTAAGCATTTAAAGTGAATGAAATACATGTCTTATATAACACCAATTTTTTTGAACTGGATTTTATTCTTTCTCACTTTCTCAAGACATTTGTTCTTGAAATTATGCTCTGCTTTCTTCGAAGTATTAATGTCTTCTTTTTCACTTTGTCAAACATGTTCTTTCATCTTTTATATTGGAAAAATCCTTCCACGAACAAGAATCCTCTTCCATACCACCTTCTGTGCTCCCCTACCCAGCAGAAGCAATTGCAAGTGATATCTAAGGTCAATCAGTTTCCTTTATTCTTTTTTCTGTTCAACTTACTCTAGACAGGCTTCCTAAATGATAGAGTGCTCTATTCTCAGAGCCATTTAATTTCCATTCTCTCAGCGCGTGATTTCATTCAGTTTTACAAATCTAAAATATTATGTGCTTGATGGTCATTCCCAAATATATTTCTAGATTTTCTTTCTTACTCAAGCACATATATTTATCTAATTACTTGCAAGCTTGTCTCATAGGCATCTAAACTTCTTAGGGTAAAAATGTGATTCCAGAATTATAGCCTAAATCTAGCTCTCACAATAGTCCCCATCTTAAGAAATAGTAACACCAACCACTGAGTTGCTTAACCTAAAAATTTGTGACTTATAGTCAATTTCTTTCTTTTGCTTATCACCTCATATGAAATGAATCAGAATGACCAATTGGTTTTACCTTCAAAGCATAACAATTAGATGTACGTTTTATTAAAGAATTGGGTTTTGCCTGTACTGTTCAACAATGTAGTCTAAAGATTGATGATGCTTGGCACATTCTAGTAGAAAATAAAGCAACCATTTGTGGAATGAAACCTGAATCTGACCATTTCCCTCCATTCTTATGACCAGTGGCTTAGCTTAAACCAATACCATGTCTTACCTATATTTCTGTTATAGCCCATAACCTATCTGCTGCTACTCTTCACTATAGGCTAAATAGCCTATTTGTAATGTTAAAACTGCTGAAGGTATTCTATTCAGTTAGAATAAATTAAATCTTTTGTACTTACCTGAAATCCTTCACGTGAACCATAATTCCCTATTGCTCTAATATATTATTTACTTCTTTATGTCTCTCATTTTCTACTGTATTCCATGAATACCTTGGCTTAGCATAATAGCTATTCAATAAATTAATGAATGAATACATTTTTATTGTTTTTTGAGATGGGGTTTCACAATGCAGTCCAGGCTAGCCTTGGAGTAGCTATGTAGCCCGTGCTGGCCTCAAACTTACGGCGATTCTCTTGCCTCAGTCTCCCAGATGCTGGGAGGATATATGTGCATATTAGTTTGTTGTCCGTAGGCTGCAAGGGGACAGAATGTTCTAAAATGTAGCAGTGAATTAGAGGCAGGGCAGGCAGCTGGATATATTTATCTTTTTTTAGAGTATGTGCAGGATACAGTCAGGACTCAGTGAGCTTACATGTGTAAATCTCTCAATGTAAGTCATATCTAACAGCAAACATGCAGCTTTACATTTAGATATTTGGAAGCATTTAGTTTGACAGTGAAATATTTTTGCATTTGCTACAATGTAGCAGCATATAATTGTGGCTTCAGCAGATTTAATTTATTAAATTTTAGAGGACACAGATTTTTGGAAAGTCTAGTCTATTGTGTGTAAGATTTTAATTTTGTTCTCTAACAACATTATTATATAGGTAACATTCTCTATATCAAAGGATATATTTCTATACCAGAGTTTGAAACAGAAGATAGATGCAAGAATTCTGATGTTCTATATGGAACTGGGTTATAAATCAAAGCAGTAATTTTCAAATATGTCCCCACACTGGAATTGCCATGGAACTACATGATATCTGTTGTGTCACATCTTGAAATTGGTATTTAATTGTTTGATGTGGCCAAAATTTTGGATTTTTAAAAAAATTTCAAATGCAAACAAGTTTGGAAACTCCTTTACATTTCAAATTTCAAGTCTCTGGATGGTGCAAAGGTTAAGTTACTTCATTAAAGTTTAAATTGAGATAATGAGATTGGTCTAGATTTATCAAGTTGCAGTCTTTATGAATATGTCAGTATTTGCATAAAACTGGAGCAAATGATAAAAAAGTCAATCAAATCAGTTATATGCACACACAATCTTGACACATAAATGATCAGTATTCAAAATAGGATTTTAAGTAATTTTGTCATGTTGATTCTTCATACCTAGTTGCCAGATAAAATACAGACAGCCCTATAAAACTTTGCATTTCAGATAAACAAATATTTTAGTATAAACACATCCCATGCACTATTTGGGACATACTTATACTAAATATTGCTTCACATCCATCCATTCAAGTTTACCCACATGCCCCCTATTTTTATTTGATAAACTGGAAAATTATGCCCAAAAGTTTTAGGGAATGACATGAGCCATAATTAATTGTGCTAGGAAAAATCATAACAAAAATTAACTTCAACTTCTTGCTCATTCTATGTTCTTGTTTTCTAAGATACATTGCCTGTTAACCTCTACATGACTTTGTATTGAGGGCTAACTGTACCTTATTCTGCCTCTTCTGTCTTCTTCGGAGACGCAGGAACTCTTTGTGTTGCCTGGAGACAAAGTTCACTGCTGCATATTCCAGTAAGGCTGCAAACACAAACAGAAGGCACACCGCCATCCAGATGTCAATCGCTTTTACATAGGAGACCTGGAGGGGGAAGGAGGGGAGGGGTAGGGAGGGTGGGGGAGAGAGAGAGACAGAGAGAGACAAACTATGAGGCAGTGGTACTCTGAAACTCTGATAGCTTTCAGGGAAACCAAATTCATAATAGTATGAATAGCAGAATAACCTTGTTTCCTCGATCAAGATTTTTTTAGCCTTTCCTTAAGAAATTATGTAAATTAATTTGACTAGTGCCGTAATAAACAATCTGAATGTCCATCAGTAGAGGAATATGTAAAGAAAATGTGGTATATATATACAGAATGGAATCCTATTCAGCCATGAAAAGATGGAATTCTGTTATTTGCATCAATATGGATATAACTGGAGGACATTATGTTCAGTGAAATAAGTCAGGCACAGATGGACAAACACCACATGACCTCCTTCATAAATAAAATTGTAAAAACTTGATTTTGTACACGTTGAGAGTATAACTGTGGTTATTCAAGACTGGGTAAGTGGAAGATATTGGTAAAAGGTGGGTAATGGATATGATGTTATAGTAAGAAGAAATAAATTCTGATGTACTATGGCACAGAGGGTGAATAAAATTAACCATAATACATTATATGTTTAATGTATTAAATAGAGGAAAAGACTTTGAATGAACTTTCCATAGAGAATTATAAAAATTTAATGTCATAGATATTCTAATCACCCCAAGGTGATCATTATTCCATATACACATGAATTTAACATCTCATTGAGGGTGGAGCTATAGTTTAGTGATAGAGCACACACTTAACATATGTGAGGCCCACAGTTCAGTTTCCTGCACCATAAGGAAGCCCTAAAACATCAAATTGGACCTCATAAGTATGTAGAAATATTATATGTTAATCAAAAATTTAAAAGATTATAATATTAAAAATGTATCAATTCTTCTGAGAATTTTTTGAACAGAGCAGTGACAGTCACAAGCCTTCCCATCTCTTTTTGTCCAACTATTTCAGCATAATCCCTAGCTCAAGTAGCTTCATCATTGAGACAGCTCCAAAGATAATAACATTTCCCTAATGAGAATGGATTTCTAAGTCTTCTTACCACAAAAAATAAGTATGAGGTAATGCACATGTTAAACAATTCAATGTAGCCATCCCACAATGGGTAGATATATTAATATATCATGGTGTATATTTTTTCTATTAAAATTCAAAGATTTCTTTAATGAAGAAAAAAAGCAAAATTTCTAGAATAAAATAATGTGATCACTATCATAAAACTTCTCCCTTTTATTTTTCTTAACAGTTAAAATGCAATATTTTTAGAATAATTCTAAACATGAATGAGAAATAATCTCTATATTGGCCTTATGCCAATTTGTAGTTTCTTTTTTTTTTCATTCTGAAATGTTACATAGGGACATAAATATTAAGCAGAGAAAATGACAGAATGACCTTCAAAATGTGCATGGGAATACACTTCCTTGTCCACATTGTCACTGTGATATTGTAGACTGGCTCTGTCTCAAATCAGCTCTTACACTTTATTTCAGTGGATGTAGGTCAAAATCTAAAGATTTAAAACTTCAGTAACATAATATTTTCAAGGCTTTGGTCATTTGCCTCAAAGAAATCCCAAATACCATAGAAACTATTGGTTTGGAAGGCATATGCCTTCGTCTTTATACAAAATTCTTTTCTCTATTCACAGGGTGAGAAATATGTAATTTGGAATACATGTCACTTAAGCTTTTTCCATGCCATCACAGTTACGACTAGGACCTCCAGGAGGGCTTAGGAAATTTTCCAGCTACATCATCTTCTCCATGGACCTTTCTTGGGTCCTATACCTGACACTGACTCTTGGTGTTCCAGTGAGTTGAACAAGCAAATAGAAAATTTTAAATATAAAAATTAAAGAATGGTTAGTGTACTGCCCTTCTCCATTATAGAACAATCATTTATATTTAGTAATCTTATCATTTATCTCTCTCACTTATTTGTATACATGGAAATCATGATCTTGACCAGTTTGTTCTTGACTTTCCTGTTTTTCAACCATTAGCAGGGCCAATGCATCCATACTGCCAACACCTCCCAGAGATTTTCATAGAAACCAGAGATAACTACATCATCTTCATCTTAGTTGATAATTTTTGTTTCTGTTTCCTCTCTACATCATCAGCAGTTGTCTTGCTTTGTCTCAAAACCACAGCTACTGTTCACTGTTGCTACCTTAGTGAATGCATATTTCTAGACTGTGCCATTTTGTACTCATAAGCCTTAATCACACTGTTTCCAGAATCTGCTACCTGCAAGAGGAAGAGTTACCAATCTCAATATGAAAATACAAAAATATTCACCATTATTTTCACTGTGTTGAATCATTTGGGGATGTGATCCCCAACTAAATTCCCATAAAATCCAGAGGTTTTAAACTCAGTTGTACACTCCATCCTCCAAGTGTTTTCTAATAACAAGAATTGAAACTTAATCAGCCTATCACTTCCCTGTAACAGCTCAGGATTTTTCTTTCTTTTTTTTTAACTTTTTTTATTTTAAAGAGATTAAGACAAAGAGTACAGAACAAAGCAGATCAGAACAGAACAATTAAGCAACACAGTACTTCACGACAAGACAATCCGATATTAATAGTGGCTACTTTACTGTCTCGTTCTTTGAAATAGTTGAGTGTACCTTCGCATATAATACTATCAAACATATACATCTCATTCCAGAAAGAATGGCCAGGATCAAGGAAACTACCAACAACAAATGGTGGAGAGGCTGGGGGGAAAAAAAAATGCTCCTGTACTGTTGGTGCAAGTGTAGACTGGTGCAACCATTGTGGAGGTCACTCTGGAAATCCCTCAGAAATCTGAGATTGGAAATCCCATTCTACCCAGCTATTCACTTCTAGGCATATTCCCAGAAGAACCCAAAACATCATACCACAGTGATATATGCACACCCATGTTTATAGCAGCATAATTTGTAATTGCCAGATCTTGGAAACAACCTAACTGTCCATCAACCGAGAAATGGATAAAAAAGTTGTGATATTTCTATCCAATGGATTAATACTCAGCTGTAAAGGATGATCACATTGAGATATTTATACATAAATTGGCACAACTTGAGACCATACTCATAAGCGAAGTAACTTAAACTCATATGTATAAAATACCGTATAGTCTCCTAGGGTAAGAAATGGTAAGAGTACATAAGATTTTATGGTAACGATGATTCCCCATTACATTGCTTTAAAGCCTTATAATGTTTTCATTCATTAGTTGGAATGGTTTTGTTCTGTTTTGTTTTATTTTATTATGTGTGATGGTATGAACAGCTATTTTGAAGAAAACAAGACATTATGACAGCCATTGCTAATTTAATATCATCTTGCTTTGAAGTCCTACCATGCTTTTGTTCTTCTGTTTCCATTGGTTCTATCATGTTGTATCTTATTAGATATTAATATGTGTAGGAGATCATATAGTAACCATTGTTCATTATCTGTTATTTGGTTCTGAATGTCCTGTAATACTTTCATTTTTTGAATGGTTTTATACCATTTGTAATTTCTATCAATGTACTGATCCTAACTGACATGAAAGTAACTCTAAATGCTTTAAACTCTCAGTTCAAAAATATTCAACTGAATTAAAACATCAAACTTCAGACTTGGGAAGGTATCTAGTTGAAAAGGAAATTTTTGCTACCCATCAATGGCTGGTTAAGTGTTTAGTAGATCTTATAATATGACAAAACAAATACTGAAGGTCAATTATTTTTACTTACAATGGGAAAATATACCTCATCTCACTCAATTTATAGTTATTCAATTAAGGGGAAAAATAAAATTGTAACATTAGACACCACACCTCAAAAGACATTTCAACTTTCAGGCTATGTGTTATATTCAATTCTATCTTTATATAGGATTTTTAATAGTTATCCTTAATGTCAGCCATCATATTTATTATACATGTATTTATTTTTTAACTCTTATTTTTCAGACACAGTATTTTGGTATATACTTCTGGCTGGCCTTGAACTCACTATATAGCCCAGCGTAGTGGTGATCTTTCTGCCTCAGCTTCCTGAGTGCTGGGATCACAGGCTTGCACCGCTATTCCTGGATTAATTTTTTAACTATTGAAACAAATGTATTAAACTGATTTGTGATGTGGAAACTGAGATACAGAGCAGTTAAATTGTTACTCAAAGTCATAAAACAAGTGACAAGGCAAGACTAGAATCAGAACTCAGTTGCCCAGTGGAATTTTCTTTCTGAACAGACACAAACAACCCCAGTATTAGAATTATACAGTTTGTATCCTGCATTTCCCTTTGACGTGTATAGTGAGTATTTACTACACTGATTAACCTTTTCTAAATCATAATTTTGAATGCTTGCGTAATAGTCCATGCCATGATTAATCGTTTCATAGTATAGGACACTTTATGTTCTATTTCATTTCCGTGACTGAGTTTTGCCTTTATGAACATTTTCTCCCCAAATTTTGATTCTCTTTTTGATTATTTGCTAGACCAAATTTTAGATGAATTACATGAGTAAACAAAGCTAGGCTCTTAACTTCAAAAGTTAACAGTAGTAAAAACAGAAACTCTAGAAAGAGATACCCCAAACAAGAAGCATTGCTTTGCTACCATTTCTCTAATTACTCCAAGTTGTTTTACCTCTTTGACTAATTCCTCAAATGTAAATAAAACAAAACAGAACAAAACCATTCCAACTAATGAATGAAAACATTATAAGGCTTTAAAGCAATGTAATGGGGAATCATTGTTACCATAAAATCATAGCACCTGCCTCATAGAGTTATTATTTGGATAAAGGCATTTGGCTATTTGGCTACATAAAGAAGACAAAAATTAACAAGGAAAATAAAAATTACCCACATCCCTAATATAATCTGGTTATTATTTTTAAGGTCACCTCCTGAATTTTATCATTTGTCTTAGACAATTCAAACTATTTGTCAGTCCCATGGATGTTCTGGCAAAATGTTTCAACACTTGGTCATCTCCAGCCCTTTGAATGTGTTACTCTTCCTACTTGTGATACTCATTCTCATTTTTCCTATTTAATGGACTCCTCATAATTCCTCAGAACCTGACACAAATACCAACTGTCCTGAGCTTTACTAACCTCCCCCCTTCTCCAATCTGGGTTATAGGCTATTTTTCTTTATTCTCTTATTCTTTTCTATTGAACTTGGCTGTTTCTTCTTAGTTCATTTGCTTCCATGACCATATCAATGGTCTAAAGGGTTATTTTCTTTCTTTTTTCCCCTCTTTTGTTTTCTCTGTTTCCTTTCTTTGACTGGCTTTGTGTGATATGTATTAGTTTGCATTACCAACATAACATATGACAGCTAGTGAGTGAGCAGTAATTATAGCGGATGAATAAATGATTAGATGACTTAATGAGTAAAAAGAGAGAAAGGAACTACCGTTTTATGTTTTGTGATTTAATTTCAATAATTCTAAAATATATACTGTTGCCCACAATTGCAAGTATTTGATGCTTCTAAGAGTGAAAAATTTTAAGTTTTTTATTCTCTCAGAACACCTAGTATTCCTGGAATGGCTTTTTCCTCAACAAGCAATAAATTTATTTTAGTTACTCTTCTTAAGCCATCTAATCTTGTAACAATAGAACATTGGCATCCTCAGTTACATATTATTCAAATGGCCTGTAAATGTTTCAAGACCCAATAATGAGAAGACTGTGTCAATGCCTGTGATATGTTCATACCAAGAGCTAAGTCCAACAGAGCTAGCTGACCATTGTTCCATCCTTTCCTGGTGATTACAGCATTTAGTAATTTGCAAACCTTTCTCCTATCTCCTTGTGACCATTAGCAGGAAAAGCACGTATTTGGCCTCTTTTCTAGCTGCTCTTAAATGAATCCTTTCAGCTTCTTAATCATTTTGTTTGGTCTCTGAGTTTTCCCCAAATCATGAGCATCTTTCCAGCATTGAAGTGCTAACATAAATGCATTGTTCACATGGATTTAGAGGGGATTGTGAGGCATCTATTACATATGATGTGATGTCCCTTAGTGTGGGTCTCTCAGGATTGAAATTCCTTTTTTTTTTGCTTTTATACATCTCTAATATCAGATTCTTTCCCTTTAGCTGCTAATCCTTAGATGATTTTAGCTCACATCTTTCCCTTTCACATTCTTTTCATGATTTTGGGCTTACGTGATTCCTTCCTGAACTCTTTACTACAAACTTGCAAGATAGTTTTCAAAGGTAGTTAAACCCTCAAAATACTATTATGGTTAACCAAGTTGGTGTCTTCTGGGGCATAGTTAATTGAGAAATTAAAATGATACAAATACTGAGGGTCTGTTATATGGAATGCAGTGCACTAAGTGTTATGAGGTGAGAAAGAAGGGACAAAAATGCCTATGATACATGTTCATTCTTCCTAGAATTTCCCAGATTACATTTCAAGGGTCCCTGTTCATACTATGTACTGTGTTCATATAGATCACAGGGCAATAAATTATGGCCTGAGGATCAAATCTGTCCCACCACATTTATAGTATTTTATTGGAACACAGCCATAATCACTTACTTACATGTTGGCTATGGCTATTTTTGCATTAAAATGGTACACTTGAGTACTTGTGGCAAAAACTAAATGGTTTGCAGTGCCTAAAGAACCATATGATCCTCTAAAGAAAATATTTGCCAACGCCCAACCTACATTATAATGTTGTGTGTTTTGTTTTGAGGTTGTGTATCCAAATAGCACTTTATCAATGCTTAAGAAAGCCGTGGTTCATTAAGGAAGACAGTCATATGAATGTGTAATTGATACAGGGTGGATGGTTTCATATGCCAAGGTAGAGAGGTAGAACCAAAAACTGGTTGAACATGGGGAACTGATGTTGACAAGGAAGTCAGAGAAGTTTCATTCTTGGATGAAGTGACATTTCATTTTGTGCTTGAGGAAAACCAGTATTTTGAGGAAGAGAAGCAACTGTAAAGTCAAAACCATGAAGATGTGAGTGTATTGTGGGTTTTGGAGATGATTAACAGCCAGGTGACTTGGAAATGTGTGGGGTATTAGGAGGTGCCTGGTGAGAGCAGACAGAAGAAGGGAAAGAGAGAGGCAATGAAAGCCAGGAAGGTAGGTTGGAGATTTCATTCAGCTTATAAAAATCGGCTAATGCTGGTTTTAGTGTGGGGAGTTGTATAAGTTCTTTTGTAGTTATTGTGGGGTTCTAGTGGGGTTTTTCTGTCTCCAAAAGCAATAGTCTTAGCAAAATAGTTATTTTCTCTCTTTATGGAAAATTACTTCTCTTTTCGTGACACTTTTCACCTCCGCACAAGGTTGGTTCTCTTCTAGCCTAACGTCTTTAAGTCCTTTTAACCCTTCTTGTTTATTGTGCTCCTTGAATTCTTCCCTCTTCAATTTCCACTCTACCTTCATATTCTCAAAGGATTTGCTTACTCCTGTAGCTTTCTACATATTCTTGTGTATATTAGGGTTGCAGGAGAGGTGTGTGTGGGTGGTGTATATGTGCCCTGTAACAGAGATTGGCCAAGTTTTTATGAATCTCTTTTCCTTTGCTGTAAGATGAAAAAAGGCTGGATCCCTAAAAGACTTAGGGCTACCCACTCCAAAGTTGTATGTAATGATAATGAGAAAGAAACTTTTATTTTATTAATCTGTGGAGATCTCTGTTTCCAAAGCTCCTCAGCCTTGACCTTTCAGTCATGTCCATAGAAATTCTAAAATTTCTACAGTTAATATTTGCCAAATCAAATTCATTTAATAGCCCTTTCTTCTCCATCTCTCCCATTAGAATTGTTTTCACTAACAATCCTTGTTTTACCACTGGTTCTCTCTTTATCTTCATCTCTGTTGATCTCTGATGAGTGCACTCAATATTTCTTTTTGTGAAGTGCACTAGGGTTTACTCTTTTCTCTCCATTCCAAAGATGTCATTACAATCCCAGTAATTAACACTTAGACTTAGTTATTGTAACAACTTCTTAACTGGTCCCTCTGCATTCAGTTCCTCCTGCTGGCACTTAGTCCTTTTAGCTTCTGTGAGATAAATTCAAAGCACCAACTTCATTTTGAAATATATGTGCTTAAGAATCACTCTGGCTGCCTGATATAGGCTCTGGTATTAACGATCTTGCACAGCATGTGTCTGTCCTAGTTATTCAATCTTAGTTCCTTTTTTTCCTAACATAAATTTTGTACATCGAACAATTCTGCTTACCCTTGAGGAAGCCAAGTTCATTGACACTGATGATTCATTGTGTATACAAATAGTTTTCAAATGGAGAAGAGTGCACTCCAAGGGACATTTGGCAGTGTCTTGAGATAGTTTTGCTTGTCATAACCAAGGGTGAATGCTACTGGTATCTCGTAGATGGAAGTCAGGTATGCTGCTACACATCTTAAAATGCTCAGGACTGTCTTCATCACAGTTATCCAGCCTGAGTCAATTGCCAACAATTCTGAGGTTGCAAATTCCTGAGATGATTCAAACAAACAAACAAAACAAGAAAGCCAAACCCAGATATCTATGCCTAGTGCAGTAGTTCTCAAACAGTGGTAATGTTATTTAAGGACATTCATCAATATATGTAGATGTTTTTTGGTGTCCTGATTGGGAACTGGGAGTTGCTATTTTTTCTAGAGATAAAGGCCAAGGAAGATGCTAAGTACCCCACATAATTACAAGACGCCTTCAATGGCAAAGAGTTGTCTAGCTCCAAATATTAATAGTGTTATAAGGCTGAGAAATTGTGGCCTACAGTCTTCTCCCAGCATGCAAATTCACTGCTTACTTCTCTATCTCTTTATTGCCAAATAATTCCTCAAGGAGTAATGCAAATTCCTCCACCTCCAGGAGGATGCTTTCTCTGTCCATTGTATCCTATAGTAGTCTCAACCATCTTGAGAATCTGAAATGAACTTACAATAAGAATCTTCCAGTTTAGTATTCACTGCATATATATGTGTTTTATCTACCCAAATGAAATACAGAATATTTTAGGAATAAAAACACCCAGTATTCATGCCACTGAAGACAAGTCTTTGGCATTTATTAAGTCCCCCATAAGTTTATGTCAATTGACAAGTTTTCCAAGTAGTACATAAATTCAATTTCCTTTCATAATCAGTGCTTTATATGAAAGGTCAGTGACAAAAATTGATTACTAAAATGAAAAAAAAGTTTAATTGGGCACAGTTGCACACAATTATAATTTCAACAATAAAGGAGACAGAAGGAGGAGGTCTGAAAGTTCAAGTCCTGCAAGACCATGTCTCAATTTTTTTTTTAAAAAAGGGCTAAGGGTGTATCTCAATGGTAGAATGACTCTAGGTTCAATACCTAGCACCATGCACATACAAAATTAACTCAGAATTTTTATTTTGAGCTGATAACTGATATCCAGATTGCCCTTTATTTGCTTTCACTAAGGAAAAGAGCACTCTACAACTATCTGATGGAAAATTAGAGCCACATAATTGGTTTTAAATTTTCATGACACTAGATAAACAGTCATCTGCTGTTTAAACAGATCAGTTTGGTGGTTGAATTCAGTTAACTACTTAGTTGTTTTGGCATTATGTTAACATTTGTTCATTTCAATACTTACCTGGAATTTTTGGAAACTTTTGGCAAACTTCCTTGAGTTGATTGTTTCATTAATTATAACCTCAGTTTCAAAGTAAAAAAAATCAAGCCTGACATTTTTTAACCCTACAATTTGGTTTGTTTGTCTTCAGACATTGCAGTGTTTTCCTGTAACATGAAGCCAGTTGTTCATGGGTTGAACCCATGAACATATTTATCCCCAGGACAGAAAAAATAGATCATAATTGTACAGAGATAACCTGAATTTCTTTACAGGTTGGGCATCTTCTCTGTTTCTTGAGCAAGCACTTCCACTCAACAATGTGCAAACCAAAACATATCCACATTCCCTGTCACTAGGATGACCTTCAAGAAGCTTTGACATTCTCTAGTAGCCAATCAAGGAGGCCTGCTGATGAGCATGTACAGAGAGAAGTTCTTCATGGAGAAAATTCACGAATGACTACGATCAATCAATTGCTTTTTGGTAGAACAAAGTCAAATGGAATTCATAAGACAATTTCAATTTTCAGCTGTTTTTCTTTCTTTAACTACACTAATCATTCATACATTCTTCCTTGATTCAGTGTCTATTTTCTAGCTATGCCTACAGACTATTGCTAAAGCAAAGTAGAACGTTTTCTGTCTGACACAGTACTATTTCATTTCATCTAATTTAGAAGTAAAACATTTTAATTAACTTCGCTTATTATAGTTGAGAAAATGAAGAACACCTGTGGACAAAGTAGCCTGGGACGTGCTTCCCTTACACGGAATAGAAGACTTGGACACTCTAACCAACTTGTCTTTTGTTGGCTGATGTGAAGTATACTAATACTTTCGTGATTCCCATTTTATGAGGAGAAGAAAATAATTTTATTGCATGCATGTCTGTTTTGCTACTAATGAACCAAGATGGAAATGAGATTTCTGTTTATTCTGTTTAGTTTCTTATCTACATTCAGTCATTGTATCTTAAGAAAAATATAGACACTCAAGTTAATCTTTGCACCAAATATTCATGATGTTACACAATTTTATCTTTATAGTTTCACTCCCAAGTTGCCATTTTATTGCCTAATTAAAGAATTCACACCTGCTGTTTAGTAAGGGCAATGTCATATTTTCTTGATGAAAAAGGGTGGTGGTAGCCATCATTGACCACTGGCATATCCCAGTATCACCACCCCATTCCATTTACTCTTTTGTCTGATATTTTTGTTAGTATTTGAGGAAAAGTTGTTGATTAAACACATCTCTTACAGGTGTTGTTTGCAGAAATTGCCATTGGGTGGCAGTGGCTCTTAGCCTACAGGAACCAATCAGTTCAGCATTGTGTGGTTCAGACTTAGTTATCTGATATTATGTCTAAAGATGAGTAAGTTTCTCTCCACTATAGTGATCAGGAACCTATTCAAATTAACTCAACAAAGCTCAATACTGATATGAGTTCTGAGGTATGAGAAAAAAAGTAGAACTGTCAACTCCAGAATACAAAAGGAACACCAGGTGGCATTCATTGTTAGAAATGCTCCTCCAAGTCTCAGCCTGCTGCAAATATAGATATCTAGGGGAGTCAAGAGGAGGGGATTGCATCCAGAGAAAGGGAAAGAAGCAGGACTAAGAGGTGTATTTTTCCCTATGCTTGTGTTTGCCACATTCCATTACATTTTTCAACTCATAGGAATACTGATTCCTGACATAGTCTACTTCTTGTGATTGTACCTCAGGGGATAAAGTAAGTGCTGTATATTTCCTCTCTAATAAGGCAGGGATGAGAAAGGAGTGCAATCCAGTAACAAATTGCCCATTATTTGCAAAACAACCCTTCTGAAGAAAAGAGCCAGTTGGATATCCAAGTATTAGAAACTATTAGGAGGTTTCTCAGTATTAGAGCTTTTAGGAGAAGATGAGATGATGCTCCATTTAAAAGCTGTTTGCATAGTAAGTGTATGCATGCACATGTGCTTGTGAGGGAAGAAGGGAGGGAGAGGGGAGAAGAAGAGAGGGCGGACAGGGAGAAAGAGAGAAAGAGAATGAAAATAAAAAAACATCTTTGGAGCCAGACCACTTGTATTGGAATCCTACCTGAATAGCCAATGAATTTGGGGGAAATTATATAACCTTTGGAATTTCGGTTCCTTTATATTGAGATAGGTACCCTAGGATTCTAGTCCTGTGGGGTTTTTGAAGAATTGAATATGACACTCTATGTAAATCTTAACACTCATTTGGCAGATTGTGATGCTCAGTCACATTGGTTTGCAAGAGATGAGCTCCTAAAGACACTGCATAATTCAAAATTTGCATAATTCAAGGAAAATTTCCCCAGAGGAATAAATGTAAAGTAGAATCTGTCATATTTCATGTTCTATGCATGTATTAAGACCTTATTAATATTTTTATATTGCCCCATTTTAAGTTCACATATCCTAAGTTCACATAAAGCAGAACTTCATTGTAGTGAACCATCTTGTATGTGGTGAAAGCTGCGATACTCTGCCATAAAAACTGAACCAAACAGTACCACCATAATCAATGTAACAAAAACTTACTGTGCACAACTCCATGGGTTATCTCCATAACAAGAATAAGAAAACTGAATTTATTCATTAACTTTATCAAAATCACACAGCAAAAGAATGGTTGAGCTGCAATCCACATGTAATATATTTAATATGCCTTGCCTCCAAATTCTGTGCTTTTTCCCCTTTGACTTAGTGAGCCCTGGGGAACTTCCCTCTCTGGGGTTGAGTCAAGGGAGTTACTCACTGTATTTTCGCCAGATGACAACATCTGACGTAAAAGAGATAAGATGGTACATGCAGTAGGATGGGTAAATAAGAAAAGAGCATCCTCGGAGGTACTATAATCATAAATGCTGAAAGATGGCAGATGAACACAGTCTTCTTTATTTGCTTTCTCAGCCAGCAATCAGTGCATCTTTACTTTCCAAACACATCCAAGCCCAGCTTCAAATTTCATACTCATGAGTAAGGAAGGAACAAGGAAAAAGAAATTGAATAAAAACAACTTAGTCTTGTTCTTTTGATTGCAGTAAATGAAAGGCTTTGGAATTGTGGGTAGGCCTTATGGTGACAATAAAGACTTTTTCTAATTTCTATCCTATGTACCCCTAAAAGAGGACTTAATGGGAGGAAGAATATAGAAGAGCTGAAAAGTTTCTTTCCCATGAATTGAGCTTATTGATTTATGATTTCTGAGTCAGATATGTTTTCTATAATGGGATGAGGAGTCCAAATTCTCTATTTTATTATGATTTTTTTTTATTTTAAAGAGGGTAAGATTGAACAGAACAAAACAGATCATAAGGAAATAATTTTAAGAAACACAGATTTCAAAGCAAGTCCACTGGAGATCTTCACCGTCTATCTTATTGTCTCTAGTTTTCTTCCAAATATCTCCCCATCTTCACACACATTGAATACATACTGAACATTATAGAACTAATCTAATCATAACAGGATGATGAAGGCTTTTTAGGTCTTCAAGACCTGACATTGGGGAAGTCAATAATGACTGCCATATCTCTAATTCTCTTCAAAGTGGCTGTCCTTATCTTACGGTATACTGAAGTTGACCATAAGAGACTAGACTAATACTACTCTGAACAGTGAATAATAGTATTGCTAGATTTTATATCATAATGCTGCAGAATTAGCACTGGGTATCTTCTTGTCTCTTCTTCTTCAGAGCATCTCTTCATTAAATTGTGCATTATATAATCTGTTCCCACAAACTTTTTAGAAATTCTCCCCATGTGTAAATCTCTACATGTATATCTATCCTTTCTGTATTATAGGGAAAAACAGATCAAAACAAGACAACAAGACAAATTCCTAGAAAAACATGAAATGAAAAAGACATTTAAAACTACAATATTAGGTGATCTATAGTAGTTACTATGCTTTCTCTTGTTATTTTTCAATAGAATTGTCCACATCATCAGACATAATATAATTGAACATAGCATTACATAGCTATTTTAATAAAAACACAACTTTGGAGACTTTGTAGGACTTCAAAAGCAGTTAACAATCAAAAGGGAATGGGTATCTTATTACACATCTTGTCATCTTTAGAGTAGTTGCTTCTACTCTTAGACTTGATTCTATCAAGCATACTAAATTTGAATAAAATCAGTCAAGGCAAAACAGCAGTCTAACCAACCAGCTTCAAATAAGATCAGTCATAGTAAGACAATGTAAGTAATACAGGCTTCAGTGTAAGTTAATAGGAAATTAAGGATAGTTACCGTGGTATAGCCTGCTATTTTTGAGAGAACTGTCTGTGCCCTCAAATCTAGTATGAGTAGACAGACTGGAACAAAATAAAATCAAACTAAACAGCAATAAGACTATTGTGGCTTTTAAATCCTGATACACTATTAATAATGCTCTCTGCCTTCCTTTTTTAGGCAATTCCTCACCTTTCCCCTTCTCAGGATGCTTTGTATATTTTGGGTCCCACTAGCTCCTTTAGTTTTTAGATTAGGGGGTCAACCCGTTATCTATCTGAGTGGTGCTAAACCTTTTTTGCCCCGACCTTGATCTCGAGCTGTATTCCTTTAATTACTAAAGCCACAAGGTTTCCTTTCCTTCTAGCTATGTATTTCTACACTGCACAAAAGTGTCAACCTATCTGCAGCTGCTGGATGAGTTGCCCCTATTTCTCTCTGGTTCCCTGTCACATAGAGTATAATTTTCTGATCCTTGACTTTCAGTTTATTAACCCTCTTTCAGGTTGAGTATATTTCCTATTCAGCGCATCTTGATGGATACTGCCTCCCAATCTACTCTGCCTGTGTTTCTTTTTGTTAGTGTATCAAGGCTATCTGTATTAGAGATTATAGCCTAACTTCTCTGCCTCATCTCTGCTATTCTATTTTTCTGCTATTATTTGTCCACTTTTCTCCTTCATTCCACAGTCTGACCCATTCATTGGGGCCTCCCTGCCTCTGTTGATAGAATCCTGGTATTTTTTTTTCTCTCTTTCGCTCTCTAGAATGACCTTCAGTATTTTCTGTAGGGTTAGATTGGTGGCCATGAACTCCCACAGTTCCTCCTTGTCTTGGAAACATCTTATTTCTTCATTAATTTTGGAAGAGAGTTTTCAGGGTACATCAATCTGGGTTAGAGGTTATTTTGCTTCAGGGCTTGGACTGTTTCCCCCCAGGCTCTTGTCGATTTGATAGTTTATGTTGATAAGTCTGTCGTTATTTTGATGATTTTTCTTTTGTAGGTGATCTGCTTCTTTTCTCTGACTGCTTTTAATATTCTGTTCTTGTGGTGCATTTCTGGAATCTTGATTATTATATGTCTGGGTGTAGATCTGTTTCGGTTGTAGTTGATTGGAGTTCTGTATGCCTCATTTATCTAAATATCATTTCTTCTTCCTATGCTTGGGAAATTTTCCTTAATTATTTCTGTGATAGCTTAGAACCTTTGCTCACCTAGTGTCTTGCCTGTGACCTAGTTTAGCAACAAGCAGCTCTGTACTTTAATGTGAAGTCACACTAAAGGCTGTAGGTCAGCAAGGAAGTCTCCATGGGAGTCAACTTGACACAAAGCTTACCTTGTTAGCGTGGGAGACTGGATGCTCAATCCTAGGTGTTCTAGCCTACAGCCCTGAAGCTAATCATAATATCCAAAGCGAAACTGAAATGGAAAAATTCCAGGTCCCCACTATGCTCTGGATTTCTTGTAGGGAGAAGAAAAGGAGTTACAGGTCAATCAGACCTTAGGAGTTAATGTGTTATGAAAGTCTCTGGCTGGACTGATGATCTTCCTGTTTTAGGGTAAAATACCAAGATGTCTCCACTGTGTCCAGTTCCTTTAACAGCAACATTTTGATGCAAGTCAGCTCAGTGCTTTTTTCCTTACCACAAAAACCAGAAACACAAATCACCACCTAATAATTACATACTTATTTGCGGTAGATACTTACCTGCAGGAGTCTGTTAGTAAATAAAAAGAAATCCTACAACCTCTTGAATAAAACGACTTATATAAATGTGCAAACTTTTTGAAGAAATTAGTTATTATTTTTAAATAGGGAACTATACAAAATGCTTAAAAATGAAATTCTAAGTTGTAAGAACATTTTGGTTGGGTTTATTGACTACATAGATTTCTAATATATCAGTTGCATATATCTGCCTTAGAGAGTTTAGATCAATTTCAGTCTCTTGATAGGAATCAGTCTTGTAGGATTACATGATGAGGCATTGGGCTGTGATAATGAAAGCAGTGAACAGATGCCAGGGATGTGGGTGTTGGCTTTGACACTGGTGGATTTTGCAAACTCTATCCATCATTTCACCACTATGGGCCTCAGGCTCCTCCACTGGTATACAAAAGGACTGATCTGATTAAGTCTAAGGTTTGTGTTATTTTATGATTCTGTGATTCAGGGAAAGAAAAAGTGATTAAAGAGGAAACTAGCCTGATAGCAGTACTGAGTCCCAAATTCAAGGTGATCAGCATTATGAGTCCCAGTAAACCCTTCAAGCTCTCTATTCTGCATTCTTACCACTTTTAGTGTCATAAAATGTGTATTCATTAAGAATCTCTGTGTATCAAGCAGAACTTGCCTAAATGGTGAGTTAATTGTGTAGAAACAAGTGGAATTGATGATAAAAAAGAAATACATGTGTGATACCATATGTGTAACAAGTATACTGAGTTTACATTAAAAATCATTGGACAATTATGTAAATGATCAGTAACTTACTTTAAGCAATTGAATCTGTTTTTTACCAAAGAGATTTCTTTGGTAGCTTAGCAACTTTTTCAACATGTGTGCAAGGAAACCTAGAACACTTCCAGAGGCAGGTGTAGAGATAGAATTTGATAGATAGACATCTCAGATTTCCTGCTACTCAGTCGGTCAAGTCTGAAGAGAATTCTACAGTTTTTAGGGGATTCTCCAGAAGTATCAGAAGCTAGTTGCTTTCCATGCTAACCAACTCCTTAATACACTTTGTTTGCTTTTCTACTTTCCCTGTTTATACTCCACACTTACTCTTGTCCATTCTGAGATAACTTTCCAAGCAACCTATCTGAATCCAAAATACTAGTTATAGACTCTGCAAGTTGCTGAAACAACCCCAAGCTTCAACTTAGGTCAAGAAAATGTGATACAAAAACAATGCCTGCTGCATCAGGACCATTTAGAACCAGGATGGTAAATCCTCCTGAAAATTCCTGTATTATTAACAAAAGTCCTCTATCTGACTGACTAGCAGAAGATCTATAAGAATAGAATGTTGACACAGTTAAAAAGTAGTGTTGAGCAAGTACCAAATCAATTTAGCATCTCTATGACTCACACAGTATAAAACAGATCACTTCTTAGTTTGCTCTGCACAGCTAGTTTTAAATTTACAAGATTAGAATTGTGTAACTCTGGTAGAAAATGATATTTTATATCTAATACTATGCAAGAAGTTTTCAGCATATACCAAGCCTCCTCAGTCAGGGTAATAATGAGAGCACTTTATTTGCAGAAATATCAAATAGGTAATATGTCCTGTATTGAGTATGAAGCTCCTTAGGAAGTCTGAGTCATAGTTATATTTTAAGCCTGTAAAGATGTAGATATTGTGAAGCTACAAGTTACTCCTATTGATAGGACATCAATTAAAAATATGAACAGCATCTGGGCATTGTTGTACATGCCTATAATCCCAGTGCTCAGGAGGTTGAGGCAGGAGAATTGCCATGAGTTTGAGGCTAGCATGGATCATATAGTGAGTTCAAGGCTGGCCTGAACTTCATAGTGAGACTCGATCTCAAAATCAAAATGTGAATTGGAGATGTTAGGAGAACCTTGGAAAGGAGGCCAGACACTTCAGAAGCCAGAAAATGGTCAAGAAATCCAACATTATATTCAGAGTAAACAAGGCAGCATTTACACATTGACCAGCCATGTCTCCAAGAGTTTAAGTAATTTATAGAGCTTTAGTCCATAGAATGCGTCTTCCCATGTATATATAACTGAAAGTGTTGGCAGACAGCTAAGGCTTTCAATAGTGCCCTTATTCTCAGGTACAGAGAAGATTGAGTGTGTGGTATGGGTCAGTCCCATCACTGGTGGATCTGCCTCAGTAGTTATAGACAACTTCCGCAGGGTCCTGCTCAACCTCCAGTCTGACCTAAACAGCTTCTCCTACTTGGAGAACTCCAGATAGAAAAAAAAATAATTCATGTCTTCACATTCCCACTTTTCTCAGGCAGCATCCAACAACAGACCATTTATCCCGGTATAAATACCCCTACATAGAAATTACTGGACTTGTTTTTTGCTTGTTTTTCATTTTGTACGTGCATGGGAGGAATGTGTATGTGTGTGTGTGTGTGTGTGTGTGTGTGTGTGTGTGTACACATATGTAAGGGTATATCAATGTTAGTTATTGCTTTAGCTTCTGTGGTGTTTTATCTTAGTTTTTCAGGTTCTCATACACTAACAGTTGCTTCAGAGGAATTTCTAGCTTTATTTTGCTATTAGTTCATTACTTGGATTCAATATCCCTGTATCTACTCTTACTTTTCATTTATATACCCTTCCTTGTCTTCTTTCATTCTTTTCTCTTTCATAACCTCTCATATGACCCCTCCCTTTTCCCTTTTTTTGTATATAAGTATTATTATTAGACCCATTTTGTGTTGTTTTTTTCTTTTTCTGTAGCATACTTTATATTATTTATTTCCTATTCCTGGTTAGTGAAATAATAAGAGAAAAATTTTGAAACTTTTAAATTTTATTTTGATATAAAACTGGTCCCGTAGCTGTTGATATAATTGTTATTCTATCCACACAAAGCAGTGCTAGGGTCTGGACCTAATAGTCTGAACAGGATGTTGAGCTGCATTAAACAGGCTGAGATGTAACCACAGGCAAAGATACATTACAAAGATAAACACACTTTATAAAATCATGCAAAGTGGTAGAGCTAATCATCTCAAGTTATCTGAAGACCTCAACACAAAAACAAAAGAATAATGAGATAGCAAGGATATAAGGTAATTGTAAAAATTCATAACACCCCAAAACCAAACCCATAAATATGGAAGAGAATGAAATTGCAATGAAACTATATAAAAGTGGATAGTTAAAATTATCAGTGAAATCACAGAACATACAAATGGGCAGCCAATTGAATGAATTATCAAATGAATGAACTCAAATAAGATATAAATAAGCAACTGGATTAACCAAAGAAGTTAATACAGCTTATGAAACATGCCTTTAGTAATGAGAAGTTCTGAAACAGAAACAAATAAATCATGGAAATTTGTCAAATAAAAATTCAATTCAAAGTATTAAATGAGATTAATCAGAAAAAGAATATGAGGTTTTGAAGACAAGGTGGGAGTACTAGCATTTTTAGATATTAACAGGGAAAAAAATAAAACATTATTCAAGAACGCTTGGATAATTCTCAAAGAACAAATTTAAGACTCATCAAAGTTGAGAAGAGTTAGGAAGTGTAAATTGATGGTATAGAAAACATATTCACGTTAAGTGTGAAAGATAGATTACCATACTACTAAGTTTTTGTTAGTTCATCAAACAGAATGGTTTGTACTGTCATTGACTGATTGTCCACTTTTTATGCTTTGATTTTGAGACTTGAGCAACTACTTCAAAGATAACAATATGTAATTTATCATCTAGTGATTTCTTACTGCTTTTTTGAAATTCTGTATTATTTATTCCCTTTTTTGCTTTTTTCTCATAAGAAAAGAAAAGAAAACCTTTTCACTGAAATGATAGCAGAAAAATTTCCCAAATCTTGGAAGAGGGTAGATACTAAAGTAACAGAATTATCTAGAAACCTAAGAAAACATGACTAGGAAAGAACCTCTCTGTGACAAATGATAATCAATGTGCTAAAACTCAGAATAAAGGAAGAATATTAAAATCAGTTGGGCAGAAAGAAGACAATTTAGAATAGGAAAGTTATAATAGTCAAGTTATAATAGGAAACTCAGAAGCATATTTCTTTCTTTCTTTCTTTTTTGGACCTGGGATCAAACTCATGGCCTTGTGCTTGCCAGGCAGGCACTTATGCCACTGAGCTAAATTCCTGACTTCCATAAGCATATTTCTCAACAGAAATCTTAAAGGCCAAAGGGATTGAATGATGGATTTCAAGCCCTAAAAAAATTATAACCAACCTAGATTATTGTGTCCCATAAGGCTATTTTTTGAAATCAAAGGAGAAATAAATACCTTCAAAGATAAAGATAAACAAAAGAAATGCATGACTACTGAGCTAGCATTGAAAGTGTTGAAGGGAATCCTAAATGCAGCAGATGATAGTCACAACCATGGGACCAAAGGGACAAAATCATACAGAGAGCAGAGAAATGAACAAAATCAAGAATGAATCACACTAGTAAAACATCAAAATGACAGACATTAATACATACTTTTAATGACAGCACAATATAAATGGTTTTAATTCTCCTATTAAATGACAGACTGGCAAATTGGGTCAAATAACAAGAACCATGAATATGTTTCTGGCAGTAAACATACCTTACCTGCAGTGATTGAAGGTGAAATGAGGGAAAATGGTATTTCAAGAGCAGGATTAGCTGTACTTGTATCTGACAGAATAGACTACAAACTAAAATTAGAAGAGACAAAGAAGGCCACTGTATACAGATAAATAGAAAAAAATCACTCAAGGGATAACTGTTATAAATGTACATACACCACACATTGGCACACTTAATTTTACAAAATACACCCTTATTTGACATAAAAGATAATAAAATTCCAGTAAAATCATAGTGGGTGACTTTAATGCCCCACATTCACAATCAGGGCAACTAAAAAAAAAGTCAACAGAGAAATCTCAAAGTTAAACTACACAACAGACCAACTGGACTAAATAAACATCTATAGAGTGTTTCATTCAACAACTGCAGAATACACTTTGTTTTGGCAGCTCACAGATCTTTCTGCAAAATCGACTCTTTTTTTTTTGTACCAGGAATCAAACTCAGAACCTCACAGTTTTCCAGCCAGGACTGTGCTGCTGAGCTATATCCTTGGCCTTAGATCGTATTTTAGACCATGAAGTAAGTCTCAGTAAAAACAATAAAAAATGAAGTAATTTTGTTAGATCACAGTAGAATGAAGTTAAAAATGATCAGGAAAAGAAATTTCATAAATATATGGAGATTAAAAATGCTTTTGAATGACCAATGTGTCATGGAAGATATCAAGGGAGAAATGTAAAAATTTCTAGAGTTGAATGATAATTGAAACAAATCATACTGGAGTCTGTATGACACAATGGAACAGTTAAATAATGGAAGTCTATAGTTATTAGTATCTACAGCAAAAAAGCAGAGTGATCACAAATAAATAATGTAATGTTGCATCTCAAGGTCATAGAAAAAACAAGAAGAAACCAAACTCAAATCCTGCACAAGAAAAGATTAGATCACAGTGAAAGTTAATAAATTAATGAGTAAAACAAATATATAAGGATGGATGAATCAGAATTTGTTGTTTGAAAAGATAAGCAAAATTGGTAAGACCTTAGCCAACCTCACCAAAAGAAAGAGAAGATGCAAATTAATGCAATTAGAGATGAAAAGGGAACATTATAATATACTACTGAAATCTGAAAGATTATTAGAAACTATTTTGAAAATTTATATTCCAACAAATTGATAAATCTAGTGGAAATGCATACATTTCTAGACACATATGAACTACTTAAATTGAACTAAAATGATGTAAAGAATCTAAACAGATAAATGACAAGCAATGACATTGAAATACAGATAAAATATTTTCCAACTAAGAAAAGTTCAGGATCTGACATATTTACTGCTGAACTTTATCAGACCTTTAAAGAACTAACAACAAAACTATTCAAACTTTTCCATGAAAAAGGAAGGAAAGAAATGCCTTCAAATTATTTTTATGAAGCCAGAATTACAATAATACCAAAACCAGATACTCAACAAAAAAGTAAAAGTACAAACCAAATTCTTGTTAAACTTATATGTAAAAATCATCAGTAAGATTCTTTTCAGCAGAATTTGACAACCTATTAAAAAGATCAAATGCCATGAACAGGTTGATATATCAGTAACACAGGGTGAATCAAGAGACATAAATCAACATAGGAAATACACCACATAAATGGAATGAGTTATAAAAATTATGATCATCTCAATAGATGCAGAAAAATCTTTTGACAAGATTGAACATCTCTTGATGATAAAACTCTGGAGAAAATAGGTATAGAAGAATCTTCAAATTGATACATGTTTTATATGAGAAACTATAGCCAGCATCATACTGAATGGGGAAAAACTAAAAGCATCTCTTGTCAAATCAAGAACAAGATAAAAATGTCAACTATCAGCACACCTATTGAATATAGTACTTGAAATTTTAGCTAAGGTATTTGGGCAAGTGTATACACACACACACACACACACACAAGTGGAATAAGTCAAATTTCCCCCATTTATGGGTGAAATGACCTTTTACATGGAAGACCTTAAACACTTCACCATAAGATTCTTAGATCTGATGAACAAATTCAGCAGGACACAAAATCAATACACAAAAATCAATAGCCCTCCTATACACCATAGTGAACCTTCAAAGAAACAAATCGGGAAAACAAATCCACTTATAATAGCTTTAAAAACCCTGGAAACTGATCAAAGTAAGAAGGTAAAAGACATTTTCAATGAATATTGTAGAAGACTGAAAAAGAAAACTGAAGAAAACATGAGCAAATGGAAAGATTTGTAGTTCATGGATAAGGAAAAATAATACAGGCACATTGGCCCTATTATCAAAAGCTATTTACACATTCAATGCAATCTCTATTAAAATGCCAGCAACATTCTTCAAAGAACTCAAAAATCCCCAGATTCCTATGAAATCACAAAAGAGAATGGCCAAAGCATCCTGAGCAAAAAAGAGCATTCCCTGATTTTAAATTATACTACAAAGCCATGCTAATAAAAACAGACATGCACAGCAATGGATATACATGGAAACAAACCTAAGGATTTCACCCATCTGAATTTTAACAAAGAGGCCAAAAGCATAGACTGGAAAAAAGACAGCCTCTTAAACAAATGGTGGGGGAAAAACTGGATATTCACATACATAAGGTGGAAACTAGGTCATCCTCCTGCACTAAAATTAAACCAAAATAGGTTAGAGTCTTAGATATAAGAATATAAACCTTGAAACTGCTGGAACAAAATCTATGGGAAGCACTGAAGCCATGGCCACAACCAAGAACTTCTTGAATATTAGCACAAGAAATAATATCAATAACCAACAAATAAAACAACATAAAATTACAAACCTTCTGCACAGCAAAGGAAACAACAAAATGAGGAGAGATCATACAGAATTGGAGAGAAATTTTTCTATCTACTTTTATGATGGGAGGGTTTTTAAAATTTCTTATTTTATTTTTGTGACAGGGCATCACTATGTAGTTCAGGCTGGCCTTGAACTCACTGCATAGTCAGGGCTAGTCTTAAACTCACTGAAATCCACCTGCCTCAGTCTTCAAAAGGCTGGGATCTCAGGTATGTGCCACCATGACTGGCTTGAGGATCAATATAGTGAATATATAATGAACTAAAAAGTTTATCACCAAATACAACAGCACAGTCATTAAATGTGCAAATGAATTCAACAGAGAATTCTGAAAAGAACAAATGGCCAATAGTGTATGAAAATAATCAATAAGTGTATAAAAATGTTTAACACGTTTAGTCATTAGGGAATACAAATCAAAAGTACATTAGATATCTATCTCACCTCAGTTAGAAGGACTATCACCAAGAATGCAAAAAACAATTAGTCCTGTCAAGGATGTGGGATAAAAGGTACCATTCTACACTTTTTATAGGAATGTAAACTAGTACAATTATTATTACAGTCTGTAGGGAAATTGCTCAAAATACTAAAAAGAGATATATTCTGCCTGATCCAGCTATAGCACTATTTGGTATATTTCCAGAAAAACAAAAGACAGCAATTTATTCTAATACATGAATACCCATGTTTATAGTGGTCCAATTCACAATAAGTGAGCTGTGAAGACAGACTAGATACCCATCAGCAGATGAATGGATAAAGGAAATGTGTTACATAAACAATGGAATGTTATTCAGCCATCAAGAAGGAAATAATGTCATTTTCAGACAATTAGAACTGGAGACCATTATGTTAAACAAAACAAATCAATCTCAGAAAGTTAATAATCTTATGTTTTCCCTTATATGATAAATCTAAAAGAAAATTAGAAAATAAATAAATTATTGAAAAATGACAGGAAACTTGAAGAGTCTTGCAGATATGGAAGAGGATGAGGGAGAGGGGATAAGAAAGGGAATAAAATTAATGAAAATATGTTATATGCATGTACCAATATATCAAGAAAGTATCAGAAATATAAACTAAGAAAAATTTAACCACATTACACTAAAAGATCAATTTACAGTTAATTTTCATAGTATATTGTAATAAGCCTTCTAAAACATGTCCCAAAAATAAACAAATAAATCAGTTCCCAATGATTCCTACATAAAATACTACCTAGTCATTTACAGAAAAAGTATTATGAATTCCTACTTTAATCCTATGTTGTAATTCCACTTGCCTGGTTCCCAACATAGTCTGAACTCTAAATTTTCTCTATATTTTGATCAACCTAGAAAGTAAAATTGGATACTTTGTTCTTTAAATCATTCCATTATATCATAAAAGATCATTACAAAATGACTGAAATAAATTTTCATCTTGATTTTTTATTGCTGTAGTATACATAAATATAGGTTCCCAAAATGAATTGTGTGTTTTCACCAGTCAATAAACAAATCATTGTTGAGTACTCCCAATGTGTGAGATGCTGAGAGGTGCAGGAAACTAATATTTGGTTCCTATCCTTGAGTAACCTGTTTTGCAGAGATAAAGAAACACAAGAGAATGGATGACAGCAGCACACTTTATCCCTGCTGGGTTGGTGTGGTGGTAAATCTTGTAAGCACAAGTGTTGCACTTTGAGGATCTAAATTCTGATTTATTCTTAGCTATGCAAATTGGGAAACATACTTAATAATATTAATCCTTATCTTCTCAACTGAAAATGGGGATGATAATGGAACTCACCTCATAGGTTTGCTATAAGATTTGAGATACACAAAAAATAACAAGTAACTGGGACTTAGTATTTATCTGGGTAACTATTGAGTGGCTAATTATCATCATGGTAGACTTCTTATTCTTCTATAATACCATTGGAGTCAATACCCTGAGTACTAAAAATTAGTTAGATTAAAACCGGGCGTGGTGGCTCACTCCTGTAATCTCACTACTTAGGAGGCTGAGGTGGGAAGATTGTTGTGAGTTTGAGACCAGCCTGGGCTACAATGTGAGCTCAAGGCCAGCCTGAACTGCATAGTGAGACCCCACCTCAAAAAAAGACAAAAAAAAAGAAAATTAGTTAGATTAATTAATAGTTCCACTCAGTTTAATATCTTTATTAAAGTTAAATGCAAGAGTCAGTCTTCTATGCCTTCTTCCTAGAAGGAAGCACTTGGGAGATTTGGGGCAATTGCTCTATCTTCAAATCAGTGGTTTCTGTGGGTGGCTGATTTTCCTCCAAAGACTCTTGTTTTAAACTTACCCTTTGACCTGAAACAGATGAACTGTACCTTTAAATAACAAACCATTAATTTTCAGAAAACTGGACAAAATTATGCCTCTGTAATTTTAGTATACTGAATATTAATTTCAGTTTGTGTTTTCTCAAATGCCATTAGACATGCATTTTTGGTTTACAGTTCATAATTGAATTTGATCCTTGCCATAAATGTCTATTAGATTCAATCTAATGTTATAATTCATGGTGGTAATATATAAGGTACGCAATTAATGAGTAACATAATGAAAATACTAACTGTTTTAGTCAGGGGTGGCAAGGAGAGCAATTACATATAAGACTACATAATTTAAAGTAGTATTTTATGCTAGTCTCCCAGAGTCAAATACAAGAAGTGCACGAAACCTGTCTACACACCAAAGACCTAGAAAATCTAGCCTAGGGCCTGGATCCCATGGCAATACTTTGCATGAGTTCAGCTGAAACCTATAGCCCATAACAATACCTCCCATGAGTCCAATTGGAGGCCCAGAGCCCACAACAATGACTCTTTCAAGTCTGCTTCATGGATCTGCAACTGGGAAGGCCCAAAGATCAGTGGTGGAACCTACAAAGTCTGTGCCAGTAGGGTAAGGATCTATACTAGTAGGTTGAAGGTTCTGCACTGGAGCCAAGGAGTGACACTTAAAATAAAGACCAGGGCTCCCCCAAAATTTTCCATGGCCATCCTCAGCAACAATGAGATCCTGAGTTCCTCTGATGATAAGAATAGCTGAATTAACTAACTTTATATAGTTTTCTCTAACATTATGAAGCACCATGAACAATAATATATATATAGTATCGAATACGTTCATCTTTCAAAAATTTTAATATCTAGCCCATTGTATCTACATATCATAGTTGTGCAAATACTGAAGTCTAGAGTTTCCCAACATCAAAAAAACAGTTAAGGGCAAAACTAGGCCTCTAATTAAGTTCAGCTGTATTTTCATTGTGATATCATATATTTATTCCAGTTTACCACTTGAAATATTTTTTATTTCTTTATTCCCCCTTTTATGAGTTCAATATTTGCCTTGTTTGTCTTCACTATATTAGCTAATAGAATTTTATCAAGTTTTTCAGATAAGGGAAGAGAAAGGAATGAGTGAAATTGAATATGGATGGCTAATATAAATTCATTCCATGCATAATTAGGCATATAGATGGAGATTCATTTTGGTTCATTCATTCAGAAGATTCATTTAGATGAGTAGTATCCCATTTGGGGATGTACATTTGCCCTAAAAAATTAAGTTTATGGAGTCAGTCACAATTCATTGCAAATTACTTTAATAAAATTGATAGTGAACCGAGACTAGCCTAATTGGCTGGAATTTCATAGCAGAACCAAAATATAGGACTAAGAAAGTTTCTGAATGTTGAAAGTAGAACAGAAATGTGAGAGTAGTTATGTCTGGGTACCATGAGGAATTAGAGAGAAAAGTAGAAAAAGACTGATGATGAACAATGGTCACTTTGTGATTTTTCCTATTGCATTTGGGTTAGTAGTGTGCCACTGACCCAAATCCGAGTACCAGTATGGTAGGCTGCCAGTGTCTGGTTGGTAGGACTCGTTTGTGAGACTGTCCACCTTCCGTAAACCTTCAGTGTGTCCTTAATATTATCAATCTCCTTTTCCCTGTCTACAGCTTTTCTCTAAGAGGAATCATATAGTCAAAAATCTTGAATGTATGGACAAGTGAATATGCAGTTATAATACAATGCAATAATTCATAGCAGAAGTACAGGTGTTAGAAAATCAGATAAGAATTGAGCCTATTTGGACATAGAGTGTATGAGGTTTGAGAAGATATCTCAAAGGAAATGTCCGGTAAACTGAGAGTGGAAGTTAAGAGTATGTAGAAGACGAAGACCTAAATAACATGATTAATGAGAAACATCTATCTGATTTCTTCTGAACTTTGTAAATGAAGGATATGTTTTCTTTGTAAGAACCTATAGAATATTCACAAAAATCAACTATTTGTTATGCTTTGTATCTACATGTTCCCCCAGAGTTCTATGTGTTCATAGGTGGGCTTGTGGAGATGATTGAATCATGGATGTGTGATATCCATCAGTGGATTCCTTCACTCATGAGCTCATAGCTAAATATGATGTTGAAAGATGAAACCTTGTCAAAGGGAGCAGGTCATTGTGAGCGTGGCCTGAAAGGGACTGTTTTTCCTCTTTAGACCTTGGGCTAGGCTTCCTGCCAAGCCATCAGCTGTTTCTCTTCTGCTTTGCCGCTCTACCGTGCCCCTCCGCCATGCTACCTAGCCTTGGAGTCAGCCCACTGTGGGTTAAAACCTAGAGAACTGTAAGACAAAACAAACCTTTCCTTTACAGAATTGTGGGGGATGGGATGGGGATTTAGCTCAATGGCTCAAGAGCTTGCCTGGTGAGCATGAGGTCCTGAGTTCAATCCCAGGTACCAAAAAAAATGAGTTGTAGATTTTGGGTCTTGTGCCTCAGTGACAGGAAACTAAGAACTATATTCTAGGCTATAAAGATAATCTCAATACATTTTTTAAAATTGGAAACATCAATTTCTCTTAAAAATAGAAATAAATAACAAGAACAACAACAAAATTCAGAAAATAAGCTTTTACTTTCTGGAGAAAATCAAATTCTCTTCATAATTCAAATAAAAATATATACTGAAGTTGTGTAGTATCTAAAATAATAAAACAATAATTTATATAATAATTTATAAGATAAATATAGTATAATAATTTATAAGAATTTAGTATAATAATTTATGAGTATAATAATTTATAAGAATTACCTAGGGCACTACTCAGAATGATTTTTTTATTATTAAGCAATGAAATTTACTGAAGGAAAATGGAATAAAGGAATTTAGTAAAGATAAAAGCAGTTGTTAGTGAGTTAGAAAAAAGGAAATTAGTTAAAAATATACAATGAAAAGCTGACTTTTTAGATAAAGTAGACTGATAGGTAAATTAATCGAGAACAAAAGGAAGACAAACCTTTATAAAATAAGAATTAATCATAGGAAAAAACAGGTAAAGGAAATTAAAGGCTCATCAGATACTACTTTTTTAACTTATACATTTGAAAACATGGATGAAACAGTTTTGTAGAAACAATATAATTTATTAAAACCACTTAATAACAGATTTTTTAAAAAGCTAAATAGTCTTACTTCCCTAGTAGAAGCACATTTTTCAATGATTGTGTGTTTCAGCATATAATAATACTTTTCTCCTTAGATAAATTAATATTAATTAATATTAATATTAATAAATACAGTATGTGTTTTGGTAATCAATTTTATTTTAAATTGTCATAACATTCTTGAATAAATCTAACTTGGTCATAACATATTATTTTACTTCCTTGATGAATTATTTGCTACATGACATTCTTGAATGCTTTTTCCTGAGTGAGACTTCTTCACAGTTTTGTGTGTGTGCGCGCGTGTGTGTGTGTGTGTAATCTTTTTTGGGAATTGTGGTATTATTATGCTTGCTTTATAATTAGAAGTTTTTCTTTCCTACACTAGATTATGAAGCAATAAAAACAGTTTAGAATTATCTACTCTTTCAAGAGATGCTAGAAGTGCTCCATAAACCTGTCTTGGAATGGAATATAAAAAAAAGAAAATGATCATCTCTTGAAATGTTAAACAGATGTTTTTAAAATTCAACCTAAATTTCCAGTAAAAATCTTCAATACTAATTTGGGGAAATTACATTCTGTATACAAAAGCCAGAATTATGTTTAATGGGGATATACTTATATAATTAGAATCACGACCAGGAGCAAAACAGGAATGTCCATGAACACATTGTACTTGAGGTAGAAATTAAGGCAACTAGGCAAAGTAACTTTACTAGCAATAAAAATTTTTAAACAAAATGGTAATATTATAAGCATTATGGCCATCTATCCAGAAAATTCAAGAGTCAACTGAAAACTGGAAATATTAAGGGAATTCAGTAAAGTAGTATAAAATTAATATATAGAAATGAATAACTTTTATTCATCTAAAATGTAATAAAAATAACTTATTCACAATAACCATCATAAAAGAATAAAGTATCAGTAAACCAGAAATTTGAAAGAACATGAAAATCAATGTGAGAAAATGAAAAGATATTGCATGTTCTGGCATAAGAAATATCAATATCATACAAGTTTTAATCCTTTTAACTCTAATGAGTTCTTGATAAATACACAAAATATTTATTTGTTGATAAATGTAAATATAGGAAATGGGTCTGTAGAAGATATAGTTAGGAAAATAATTTTTTTCTCCCATACTGTGGGTTGAATTCAGCCCTTCACATAGTCTAGGCAAACACTGTAGAACTGAGCTATATCTCCAATTCTTTCTCAGCTTTCTGTTTGGAGATGGTCTCACTAAGCCATCCAGGCTGGCTTTAAAGTTTGGATCTTCCTGCCTTGGCCTCTGGCTTTGCTGAGGGTATAGGTTTGCACCCCCATACCTGATTTAGGGATGAATTTTTAAAAACAATTTATGTACATTCATTACCTATTCAGAAAATTAAATGAATGTTTTAATAAATCACTTTTCCCTAACTCTCTAAAACTTAAATATTCATATACATTTTGGGTGGAAGTTGAAAGTCGTACAAGAGTAATATCTCTGTTTTCTATTATCATTCGTATCTGAAAAAGTTTTAAACAGAGTTTACCTAAGTGAATTGCATTACTCATTTTTCTGTGCAATAGTGCATTACCAGACATTGATATGAAGAATATGAGCTAAACTTTATGAAATTCTAGTCAAGTTTTTCTGCTGCTTTAAATAAAATTATCTTTTTTTTTTTTTTAAATTGGTACCAGGGATCGAACTCACGACCGCCTGCTTGCAAGGCAGGTGCTTATGTCGCTGAGCTAAATCCCCAGCCCCAAATAAAATTATCTTATCGATGGCAAATTTTCATTAACAGATCTGTATGTGTGTGTGCATGAGTGTGTGTATGTGTTGTGTCCTGCTCCATGAATTCTAGAGACTGAGATCTGAGAATATATGATTCATTTTCATATATCACAAGTCAACAGAAGGAATAATAGTCACAAACTGGGGAATATTCAGGGAAGTAATGAATCTCAGGTGTCCTCACACTTTAGTTCTATTTACTTAATTATTTTCTCTCTTAAATATGATCGAAAAAATGATAAAATATTTATATTAGTATTACATTTATTTGGACAGAGTTGCTAGTTTTAATAAATCATGGATTTGGGATATTAACCTCAAAATTATTAGTAATCTGTGCAAATATGCATAATTCTTAGATTGTAGATGATATTGACAAATCTTTTTACTTTTAAATTAAGCTTTTAATTAAGTTACATACTTCATAAATTTTACTATTGTTATGTTGGCTCAGTTTGTCAAATTTAGAATTTTTCTCAGATGGACAAATGTACTCGCTTGTTTTCTTTGAAATTCAGTTTATCTGATCATCTAGCTTGTGTAGAATTGGCAACTCTTTTTTTATCCATACGAACCATTCTCTTAAAGTAAGAATCATAAGAGCTTGAACTGTGAACATATTTATTATTTTTCATGGAACTAAAATCATGGAAACAGGGTCAAGTTCAAAGGTCACACAATATTTTACTATATAATAATTTAATATTTTACTATGTAAGCTTCCCACATGTCCTAAAAAGTAAAAAGAACAATGTGGGGTCTTCTCCCTTCCAGTAGAGGTAAATATTCAAAATATTTATAAAGGGCATAAATTGGCCTCATTAAAGTGTGTATCCATTCATTCATTCATGTAGCATCTTTGATGATCAAAAAATGTAAAGTATTATCCATTGTGCTCCTGGCACTATGATATGAGCAACAAATAAAAAGATAAATGAGACACAGACCTGACATTAAAGACTCTACAGTGCAGCAAATTAAAGAAAAAAAGCCAGGAACTATATTTCAGTCAATAAAATTAGTACAGTATTTCTAGCCAAAGACTTCTATTAATTCTACACTCATATCTAGTGCCTACTGAATAACTCTACTTTGTTGTCACACACACAGCCACACTAAACTATTCTACTTCTAACATTTCCCATGGTCAGGATAGCTGGTAACCACACCAAGTAGTTGCTACACAAACGACTTTAACTAATTTCTTTTACCTAAATCTCATATGCAGTCTATCAGGAAGACCTACTGTCTCTACTTCAATACAAACAATGGAATTTAACCCTGTCTCATCTCCCCAGTGGCAGTCACTGGTTCTAGGTTCTGCCATCTCTTACTCGGATAATTTCAGTAGCCTCCTGTTATCCCTTTTCCTCACTCACTTTTGCCTCCTGTATCATCAACAAACTGCAACAGCAGTAACATGCTGATTACTAAGTATCTGTAGGTTCTTAGTTCAATATATTCCATGGCCCACCTTTCCTTTAGTGTGTAAAGTGGAACCCTTCAGATTGTCAACAAGGGTCCATGTGATCCATCCACCATGATTACTTTGACCTCATTTACTAATTTCACTTTCATTCTCTGCTACAGACACGCTGTCTTCCTTCTGTCTTTCACCTTAGAGTTTTTTCACTGAAAGTTTTTGTCACCTAGAATGCTATTTCCCACATATCTATGTGCCTTTCTCTTCACTCTGTTTTTACTAAAATATTATCTTAAAAAGACTATTCTGACCATGCCATTTTAAGCTGTATCATTACTTCATTTATATTTTCAATCACTCTTACATTGTCTACTACTTTTTCCCCCATTGCACTTAACTCCTAGTGTACTATGTAAGTTATTTATTTATTGTATGCATTTTTTACTATTTGACTTCTTTTGCTAGGATGAAGCCTGTAAGAGTATAGGATATTTATATTTTTCGATGATAAATCATAAAGTACTTGGCATATAAGTAGAGTCTTCGTTAATATTTCATGATGAATTTGTTGATGGAACTGATTTTTGAGAACTAATCTGACAACATTAAATTTACCCAATGATATTTTACCAGATATAACATACTTAAAAATTATCAGGCTACTTTATAATTATCTGTAGATTAATAGCAACTAGTATTGAATGGCATGGTGGGACTCTAAAGCTAGGAGAAGCTAGGAATCCAGAAGTCTGGGCTGTTAAACTTTCTTTCAGCTTCAGGGATGCCTGCGTTTGCTCTCTCCTTTTTCTCAGACTTATCATAAAGAGATGGCCCTCCATGCTGTGTTGTAAGCTGACTTCCTTCTCTTCCCTTCCTCAGGCTCAGTGTCCTCTTTCTCTGTTCCAGAACTCTACAGCTACCTCAGTAGAAGGAAGGACATTGAAAAACTGAACATCACTGACACATTAATTAGGAAGACAAAATAAAAACCAACTAAACATTTGCAGAAAGATTGAAACACTGTTAAACTGTTTTAGCTGACATAAATTACTTTAAATCATATAAATTAACTAAACAAATGCATTTTTTGTAAATTGCTAAATATGGTAAATAGTAGAGGTAACCTGAAAATTGATTATTGGTGAATTGTCCTTCTCTGATTAACTATTACAGGTGTTAGGATGATATTATAGAGAGTAGCCAGCCAACTTTCTTCAGAAAAAACACCACATAATGAATATTTTACGTTTTGTTAGCCATATAATCTGTTATAACTTCTCAACCTTGCCTTTGTAGCACAAAAGCAGCCATAAACATATGTAAATGAATGAATGTGACTATGTTGGATGGAAACATTATCAACAAGATCATATAGTGAGCTGATTTGTCCCTTGTCTTATGACTTGCTGACTCCTGCTCTAAAAGACACTGAAACTCTTAAGGAAAGTAGAAAGGATTAGACAACACAGTGACTGGTATAGCTAAAGTCATGGACTTTCGTATATTCAGACTAAAAATAATTTTGGATCTGCATTCATTTATCCTACTGCACTGGGCAAAATACTTATCTCCTCCCCCCTTTTTTGGTACTGGTAATCAAACTCAAGACCTTGTGCTTGCCAGGCAGGTGCTTTTGCCACTGAGCTGTATCCCTACCCCCAACTTACACATTTTTGATCCTTGATTTCTCATCTCACTTAGACTGGAGAGGATACCAAGCTACTGCAGAGAGAGATGTGAAAAGATGGTGAGAGAAATTAAAGAAGAAAAGAACAGGGGAAAATCAACCCTGGATTGAATTCCAGGGAGAGACTTTCAGAAGGCAATCAGATCAAATGCAAATTTCAGGTGTTGCTTTCTAGGCAGGAAGAATGTGGGTAGATGGCATAGAGGGATGGGGAAGAAGAAAGAGGAATCTCTGAACTTTTGCTTTGTTTTATGAATACAGTTCTCCTTCTGGAGTTTTAAGAGAAAATTTAATAATGACAAGAGGTACAATTTAATATTATACTGTAGAACTTTGAATAGGCCATTTTATTGCCTGGCTAGGAGGCAGTCTGATTTTATAATGGTTACACAAGGACACTAAGCACATAGCTTTATAGAGAGTAAGAACTCAAAATGGTAATATAGCTTTTATTGTAGTATTTATACTGATGAGGGGTGATAAGGGAAAGCTTCATAGAGAGTAGGCTCATGATCTGAATTTCATGAGACGAAGGGGTTTGGCAGGCATTTGAATAGCATGTCTATGAGCTCAGGCTTTGGAACCAGAATGATAGAATTTGAGACCCGGTTTAATTGCTTCTTCTATGACTTCGGCAAAGTACTCAATGTCTATTTGACTCAGCTTCATGTTAATGAGGTGGCAGTATCTAATGTATAAGGGGGTTTTACATTTGATAAAATGTATAAGCCACTTAAGGGTGAAGTGCAATTAAGTTTATTTTTGTGTTAGTTAATGTTGTTAGATAATGAATATCTAATCTGCACTGCAGAACCCAAATGACATGTGCAAGAGAAGAGGCCCTTCATAAATATATTAATCATCACTATAGTCATTATCATCACCAATCATCATCTTTAAGCATTGTTTCTTTGGGATCTAGTATTCTAACTTCAAGACTGGTGATATTTACACACAATGGAGTACTGCTCTGCCATAAAAAGATAAATGAGTCATTTGTAAGGAAATGGAAGCATCTTCAGTCCATAATGTTAAGTTAAATAAATCAGACACAGAAGCTTAAATATTGGACAGTTTCCTCTTATATGAGAAACCTGAAGTATAAATAAAAAGCAAAATAAAAGTAGATAATAAGAAACAGGGAGATAGATCTTTCTCAAATGGGAAAGAGACCAAAAGGTGGGGAGAGGGGGAGGAGTAGAAGAGAAAGGAATGAAAAAAGGAATTAAGATGTGACATATACATATACCAACTCCACACAAGGAATGTAAACATTATGTACTGGAAACATGCACAAATAAAAAATTTTAAAAATTATTTAGGATTAAGAGTTCTATGACTGCACACAAATCTATGAACCCTAAATGAGCTGAAGTTCATAGCTGAACTGTAAGAATAAAACTATGACATCTATTTTTTTAAATGACTCAAGAAGCAAGATAATAACAAAGTCAATGCCATTTAGATTCTTTTCTTTTCATTTTTTATTTTAAAGAGAATAAAACAAAGCAAAATAAAACAGAGTAAAGCCAATCAAAACAAAACAGTGAAGTGACAGGTTTCAAACCAAGATAATGGAAAATCAACAATGGCTACCATAATGCCTCTTGTTGTCTTCAAAATAGCTGCCCATACTATCAAATATAGGAAAGTCAAACAAAACAGAACAGAATAGAGTCAATAAAAGCAAAACAGTGAATGAATGAAGAGTAAATACAAAATAGCTACCAACATATATCTTGTTATTTTTGAAATAGCTCCCCATGCCATCAGACACAACAAAATCAAACAAGGTAAAACAGAATAAAACCCAACCAAACAAAACAATGAAAGGGATGCAAGACTTTAAAAACAAGGTAACAGGGAATTAATGGCTACCACCTTTATATGGAGATCCCCCACAGATACTATACTGTATATTGTTATCCTCTAAATAGATGATCAAATTACTTGCTTTAGGCCTGCAAAGTCAATATAACACTACAATATAAGCATTAAATTATATTTTACTTCAATCCCTATCATCTCAGTCTGCCCATTTAAATTCTTGACTGGAACCAGAGACTCAAAGAATTTGGAATAAGCGCCATGCTCAGCATCCAGGATGCCTGGCCCAGAAGGGTGGCCCTTTCTCCTGATGCTGGCTTTGTGAACAATTCACAGAGCTTTCCTGAGAAAGAGATGAAGGTAAAAAGACAGAAGCAAGAGAGCGTTTTAATGGATTTTTTTTTTTTTTTTACTAAACTCAAGGCATCACTTGGAATGGTAAGTATTATCTCACTAGGTGTGTGGGAAAACATCCCGCAGACACCAAAGTAAAATATTACTATTTTGAAAAGTAGAGAAGTTGAGCCAGTGATACTGACATGGAGTTTCTTTCTCTTCTGTTACCCCAAATTTGGATAATTTTTTTTCCTGTAGGGAATTTATATTTTTCATAAATGATCTTTAGAGTCGTAGACTGGAGACATTTATGTAGAGTGTTGCTACAATCACTTCTGCCCTCTCACTAGCCTTTTATAAACATATTACTGTGCTTTATTTTCCTTTCTGCTGCTTATTACTACCTGTACCTTGGTTCTGCTTTATATTTTTATTTTCTTGTTTTTCATGCTTATTTTTATTATAAATTCTGTGAGGACAAAGGCCTTTTCTATCTTTTTACCGTTATATACAGTACACAGTGCCTGGAGCAACACTTGGGATAGAATTGACACTCATACATTTGGGTCGAATGAATACATGTCTAAATAACTACTAGAATAGAAATTTGTTCATGTGTGAGTGACAAAATGTTGACTTTTCAAGAGATCTGGTGGTCTATCTAAGGTTAAAGAGGCCTAGTCATGCAGTACCAGGACATGAACACTAGTCATCTCTCTCTTGCCTTAGACCTCATCAGCCATGCATATGTCGTGTAGCAACCACTGTACATTAAAAACTGCATCAAGGACAATTTTGAGGGTACACAAAAAATCAAAGAAATGAATTATTCCTCAAAAATATTTCAGTAACACAGAACATGCAAAATATGCAGATAGAGGGATACAAATTTTTTTTACCAATTATTGCTTATTCTAGAGAAGTATGTCTCAACTGTGGAATGAAATAAATACAGAAATTCACAAGTGCGAAGCTTAAAAATAATACCCAAATCAAAGCCCTGTTTCAAACCAGTACTAAATCAGAATCTATAGGAGTGTGATCAAACTTTGTTATTTTTTTAGTTTTCCATATTACTAATGTATTACCAGCTTCAAAAACCTGTGTTCTACAAAAACAAACACCATATATTCTCTCTTATTTGGAAGCTAAACAAGCTAGTTTCATAGAAATGGCAAATAGAATAGTGATCACTGGAGTCTGGTAGAGGTAGGAACAAAAACAGATTGGGTAATGGATGCCAAAACACAGTTAGAAACAAGGAATAAATTCTAGTGTTCTTCAGCACAATTGGATGATTATATATAGCTTATTATATATTTTCTAAATATCTATAGGTTTTGATCACTCATTTGATACATGTATCTTATTTTCACATTGTGCCTCATAAATATGTACAGTTATTATGTCAAAATTATTTTAAAACACAGAGCTCTAGTCCTGTGTATCTCCAATGGCAATATTCACACAAATCACCTGGGGTCTTGTTAAATTGTAGGTTGTAAGGCAGAAGGTCTAGGATTCTACTCAAGTATGCACTTTCTTCCATATTTAAAGAATTTTCCAACTATAGGCAATCCTTGCTGGGTGTAGATAGTATAACTGGCTTCTTTGTTTTTATCCCAATGTCTCTCACTTTCTTCCATTTTGAATATTCTGAAAATCCATGGTACCCTGTCCTTCAGCTCAAAATATCACAATATCCATTATGCATAGGGCACTGAGTCTAAATATAAGTTTACCAGAGGCAAATGCTGGTTTCAAAAGGTAAAAATGCATTGGTGGTAGAAAACATGTTCTATAGAGAGAAACTCACGAGAAGGACACCTACCTCAGTACTTACGTTTCACAACTCACTAATATAACTCCTGTTCAGGCAAACAAAACACAGGCTAGATGACAGGCCCAGGAAAGCAGGTGAAGCAATATTAGTCAAATATGTTCTAATCTCATATCATAGCTCTGGCTATCATATCAAGATACCATAGATTGGATAGCTTAAATCATATAAAAAAGTTTTTCACAGTCCTGAAATTTGAATGCCGGAGATCAAGGTGCTAGCATATTTGGGTTCTGGTGAGGGCCCTTTTCATGGCTTGCAGATGACTATCTTCTTACTGTGTGCTCACATGAAAAAGAAAAGGAAAGAGAGCAAGAAATATCTCTGGTGTTTCTTCTTATGGGGGCACTAGTCTCTCCTTAAGGGCCCAACCCTAATGACTCCACCTGAACCTAGTTCCTTCTGAGGGCTCCATCTCCATATTCTATCACAGTGGGAGTCAGGACTTCAACACATGAATTTTGAGAAGACACAAACCTTTTGTCCACAACAGCATTTTCCTTTGGAATTTTATGATTAAACAGATGTAATTTTACAGTGGTATATTTGAATATAATAACATAGAATTAGACTATAGTTAAGCTATTTGTATTACAATATGTATATTGTATAATAATACAAAATCAGAAACAGTTACTTTGAAATTTTTCTCAACCTTAATTCTTGCTTCTGAAAAAGCACACTACCTCCTATCCACACGCTTGTAATTATGAGTTGCAGTAAAAATAGTCTAGAGTTATTCAGAAGTTCTTGCTTAAACTTTATTTATTAGTAAATCTTTCCCACATGAAAGAATAACATTGCATGTATAAATGATAAAGGCCTCTATTTTATTCAAATTCAATAGAATAGTAAAGAACATATTCATGTTTCTACGAAATTATTTCAGCAATGGTATGCTCTATAGTAAATACCACACTCATTATGTCTCAATCCCTTTAGGCTCCATTAAGGAGGAAGCTGGAACAAGTGCCTGCAGACTGACTTTAATGAAACAAAAGACTTCACAAAGGTAAAAGTGAACAAGGTGGAACATTCTGATGTATTTTTCCTGTCTTGCCATGTTTACTTGATTAACGCAGCTAAAGAGTGAAAGAACATTAGAGAACAAGGGCATAGGAACTTGATTAAGTTTTTTTTCTGAACAGAATTTAATTTTCACATCATGAAGAAAAATTGATCTTTAGGTCTGCTACTCTGCTGAAGGTGTCCTATGTAGAAAATCAATTTTCTTGTCTCAAGTTAGTTTGCCTATTTAATTAACTCAGTGGTTTAATGGAAACAAACATGATTAAAACACAGTTTGAGAAAGCTTTCAAAATTATCATTTATTATATAGAATAATATTTCATCAAAGATTTCTCTGTAGTAATTATAGTGTGTTTAAGTTTTGTTTTCCTTATTCCAATGTATTATTAGTTCTGCAAGGTGATTAGCACAGTGATAATTAGCAACTAAAAGATTCCTCTACTTTAATATATGCAACACAATATTACCCTAGCAAGAATATTATTTTTAATATGAATCTGTAATTTGATTGACTTTTTTCTGGTTATCTAGAATTCTTGCATTGAGCAATTATTCTGCTGTTCCTAACTAGTTAAAAACAATGATGAAGAGTGACTTTTAGGAAATTGCTGATTTTATATCTGTTTAACATGTTTTTAGCACACTATTTTTTTTCTGGTGCCCAGACCTGGGAGTGAACCAAGCTCTGCCTTTTTAAGAAAAGCAATCAAAATTGTTGATAAAAGATAAGGAACAAAACTTATTCAAGACTATGTTTACAATATTATTAGGCAGATCAGAGAAAATTTAAACATTATGGATAAAGGAAATATAATTATATATTGGACTTTGTTTACCTTAAAGCTATTTTATCTGTCTTTTTTTTATCAGTATGGGAATCAAACTCACGACCACATGCTTGCAAGACAGGCACTTATGCCACTGAGCTAAATCCCCAGCCCTATTTTATCTCTTAATAAATTTTATTTTAAATTGCTAACCTTTTAAAAATATTAGCACAGTGAACTTATTATCTTCTAGCTTTTTAAAAATTTAACTTTAAAGAGAATAATAAAACAGCAGTATAGAATTTCTAAACAAGATGATAGGAAATTAAAAATGATTATTATATTGCATAATATCATCTCTGAATAGTTGCTCAGATTGCCAGATATAGCATGCAAAATTGATGAAAATATATAAGCACTAACTGTTCCTTTCAATGAACTTACAGGATTAGCAGTATAATTATCTTAGTTGTCATATATATATATATATATATTTTTTTTTTTTCCTTTACCCGATCCCAGTTGTTCTTTTCTTTTGAGCAACTTCTTTTCCTTTTACCTTTTGGATCTTATTTACTCTTTCAGTTACCTGTATGAGGGAGACAATTTAATATTTATTCATGCAAGTATGACTTATTAATGATTATGGTCTCTAGCTGCATTTCATAAAAGTCTCAAGTTTGTCTTTCTTTAGAGCTGAATAATATTCCATTGTATAAAAGTAACATATCTTTTTTATCCATTCCTTAGTTGAGAGCTGTTTGTTTTGTTTCCAAGATTTAGCTATTACAAATTGTGTTGCTATAAACATGGGTGCACATATATTGCTATGCTATGATGTTTTTAGTTCTGGAAGAGTACCCAGAAGGGGAATAGTTGGGTTGAATGGGACCTGTAATCCTAGTTTTATGAAGCATCTCCATAGGAACAGAATACAAGATATAGATACAAATGCCAACACACTCAAACTCTTTCCTCTAGTTTTTTGCTATGGGTACTGTATCTGCATTGTCACAATAAATTTACTATACATAGCCCAGAGTTTTTTATTTTTATTTTTTGCCTTTATAGGAAATTAGTTCTACATAGAGTTCTACAGGTGCAGATCATATAATAATCAGTAATATTCCTCATAATCTTCCAGTCACACTATACATATCCACTATAGTATGTATTCATTAAACTATCGATGGATATTTGTATTGACTTCAGTTTTTGAATATTGTAAGTGATATAATGTTAAGCATTCATATATAAGTCTATACAGACATATCTTTTAATTTCTCTTTAGTAAATGCATAGATGAGATTGTTGTGTTTTAATAGTAAATTTGCCTTTAATTTTATAGTACATTGCCATATTACTTTCAAATGAGCTTTAACGTTTTATATTCCCATCACAAATTAATGAGTATGTCAGTTTCTCTACATTTAACCGTCATTAAGTATAGTCTTTTAAACTTGAGTCATTCTAGTAGGTACACAAAAATTTCTCATTTATGATTTTGTTTTGAATTATTCTAATGAAGAATGGCGTTGAGCATCTGTTTGCTTATTAGCCACTTATATATCTTATTTTATAGTTTGTGTGCGAGCTATACACATTTGGAAAGATTTCTAGAGGGAGGAATAGCTATCTTAAGTTGCAATTCTAGTTTCAATTTTTTGAGGATTCTCTACTGATTTCTATAGTGGTTGTACTAGTTTATATTCTCACCAGCAATGTAGAAGGGTCCCTCTTTCCCTGAAGCCTTGATAGCATTTGTTATTATCAGATTTCTGGATGGTAGCCATTATTTTTGGAGTAAGATGATATCTTACTTTTTTTAGCTGCATTTCTCCAGTGACTAAGTATGTTTCACAACAGAGGAAAAGATAAAGAAAATGTGCCATTCATACACAATGGAGTACTATTCTCCCATAAAGAATGATAAACTTCAGGTATTTATAGGTAAATGGATACACCTCAGATCCATAATGTAATATGATATAAATCATACATACATGTTTAAATATCACAGTTTCTCTTATATGAGAAACCCAAAATATAAATAAAAAGCAAAATAAAGGATAAATAATAGGAAGTAGGGAGGTCTTTTTCAAATGGTAAGGGAGATAAGAACTGGAAAGAGGAGGGAAGAAAGGAAAAAGTATTTTAAAAAGTGAATCAAAGAAAAAGTGGAAATAGAGCATTTATAATAGGAAGGTCATTAAGAGTTGAAGGGAACAGGGAAGAATGGGAGAGGAAGGAAACAACAATAACAACAAAACTTCAAAATAATTAAGATATGTTATGTATATGAACAAACTTCCTACAATAAATGTAATCATTATGTACTACAAATATGTACTAATAAAAAAATCAATAAAAATGTTATAAACATGGAAGTGACACATTGTTTATATCTTTGGTTTCTTGTGTGATTTTAATGAAATGGTACAAAAGCACTTCATAAAGTTATGTAAGGAACTAATATTATAATTACATTTATTCATTTAAAAAAATTTCCCTGTACATTGAAACTCATGGTCTAGCAAGGAAATGAATATTACAGTAAATAATTATAAGTATGATATTATATCCCAAGCTTCCCACCTTTGTTTTCCTTATTCCCTTTCACATATTCAATGAAACAATTGAACCAGATAATTTACTGTTCTTTATTTGTCCCCCTAAATTTTTCCTCTTCACATTTATTCCAGTTGTCTCTTCTTCCTTAAAATTTTCTCCACTTCATTTTTAAGTATATCCCACCCATAACAAAAGCCACCACTTTTATGTACATTTCCATGACTGACTAGATAAATGTGAGTGTTCTTTCAAATACACAAACACAAATATTTTTTATCCACTGTTATATTAAATAATGTTTGTCCTTTTTCCATCATTTTTTCTTTTTTTTTAGTTGAAGGAGAACAAAACAAAACAAAATGAAACAGAATAAAACCAATGAAAACAAAACAATGAAAGCAGTACAGGACTTCAAAACCAGGTAACAGGAAGTTAACTATGGCTGCCATAGTGCCGCTTGTTATCTTCAAATAGTTGCCCGTATCATCATGCATAATAAAATCAAGCAAAACAGAATGTAATAAAACCAATCAAAATAAAACAATGAAAAAAGTAAAACAATGAAAGTGATACAGGACTTCAAAACAAGATAATGGGAAATCAGCAATGACTACCATATTATATCTTGTTCTTCCCAAAATAGGTGGCCATACCATCAGACATAATAAAATCAAAGAAGACAAAGTAGAATAAAACCAAACCAAACTAAACTATGAAAATGATACATGACTTCAAAACAAGATAATAAGAAATCAATAATTGCTACCACCTTCACTTTTCAGACATTTTCTCCTCTTTCTCAGTATCTGTTGTAAATTTTGGATCCCACTACCTCCTTCAGTTTTATATACTATGAAGACAACACAATGTTCGTCCTTGTGAGTCTGAATCATTGAGCATTATCTCAACTTGCATCCATTTACCTATGAAAACCTTAGATTATCCTTCTTCGTAGCTGAGTAGGATTCTATTATATAAAAATACCATATCTTCATTATATGTTCTGTGGATGATGGCAAGCTACTCCTACTTTTTTTCTGGGTCCCTGTCCTATGAATTATTGTCTTCTCTTCTCTGACCTTCAGTCCATTAATTTCTTTTTGAGTTAAATGTGTTTCTTGTACACAGCATATTGATAGGTCCTGTCTCCCAAAACACTCTATCTATGTTTCTTTTTATTGCTGAAATGAGGCCAACTACATTAATAGGTATGATTGACATGGCTCATCTGTGACACACTATGTTCCTGCCATTGGCCCTCTCACTTTTTCCTTCCATTCAGTTGCCTGCCCTTTTCGGCAGTCCCCCTCTGCTGCTGTTCTAGGAAATCTGTTCATTTTTAATTATCTCTAAAATGTCCTTCGGCACTTTCTGTAGGATTGGTTTGGTGGTCAGGAATTCATTCAGTTGTTCTTTATCATAGAAATATCTTATTTTTCCATCAATTTTGAGAGATAGTTTTTCAGGATACATCAATCTGGGTTATAAGTTGTTTTCATTCAGAACTGAAACACTTTACTCCAAGCTCTTCTTGACTTAATGATATGTGTTGAGAAGTCTGTCATATTTCTGATGGGTTTTCCTTTATAAATGATCTGTTTATTTTCTTTAACAGCCTTTAATATTATTTTCTTGGGCTGAATTTGTGGGATCTATATTATTGTATGTCTGGGTGTAGATTTTGGGTGTGGCTACTTGGAGATCTGTATGCCTCACTTATCTTCATGCCTTCCCACGCTTGGGAAGTTTTCTGCTATTACTCCTGTAAATAGTCTTTTATGCCATTTGTGTTGACCCCCTGCTTTTTTCAATGACTCTTATCATTCTTAAATTATTTTTTTTGCATTATCTTGCAGCTATTCAATTGTTATTTCCCGATTCCTTGTTATATTTAAGAGATATTTCCTTTCCAGATCACTAGCTGCAATCCTGTCTTCAAGGTCTGAAAGTTTATCTTCAGTTTCTTTCAAGAAATTTTTCCAGCTTTCAATGGACTTTTTAATTTTCTGGAAATCTCTTTGAATCTGTTTCATGCATTGTGATTCCTTCCTATATTGTTCATTCAAGTTTCCATCATTTTCCTATGCTCCTCTTTTTCATCTATGTCTTTTTGTTTGTGCTTATCAATTTTTTCATTATGTTTCTTATTTCTCATATATACTGAGATTTTATTTTTGATCTGATTACTGTTACAGCCTCATGAAGTGGTTTCTTTATATAAGGTGCTATCTTTTTCAAAGTTTCAGGTGTTTAGCTTCCATTTTTTTTCATGTATATGTCTGCCACACATATTCTTTGTGAACTACTGGGCTAAGATTGTCTTTTGCTCCTTCATCTTGACACTTTCCTGGGTTCCTCTGGACAAGCCAGTTGTGGGGTCCCATGCATTTCCCACGTTGGCTGCTTGTTGGCAGTGTAGGGGAATAGGCTAGGCATCTGGGTTTCTCCTAAACTAGATTCCTGGGGAGGTGATGCATTGTGGAGTGGGCTTCTCCAGACATGTGTGGCTTCTCTGAGGCTCCCCATATTGTGCCAATTGCATGAGGACTTGGTGGGCTTGTTCTCCCTGCCCACACTGGCTACTGGTCCTGATGGAGGCTGGCAGGCTCCCGAGGTACATGGCTGGCTGGTTCCCCCAGAGCATGCTGTCCATGGGTCCTCATGGTGGCTGGTAGACTCAAAAGGCATCTGTCACTGTTCTCTTAAAACTTATCTCTTGACTTTTGGCATGTTCTGTGTTAATAGGTTCTCATTGCTCTCCTGCTGCTGCTCCCTCAAAATTGCATTATTCAACCATATCTGACCTCAGACTGATAGTTATAAGAATTGGATTCTAGCTGTTCCTGTTAGGCAATTGAAGTGTGATTTGGACCTTTGACTACTTTGCAAAGAAGATTTAGTTCTGCCTGCCTCTTGAGGGCTCTGGAAATTAAATAGTATAATGAATGAGAAAATTATTTGCAAATTTAACATGCCATGCAAATATAAACTATTCTGATCATTATTGAAATTAACCTTTAGCATCTATGTAGCTATCCAGGCATTTCTTATCCCCACAGTTGAAGATAGATATTTGTTTAGGAGGCAGATCTTGTTTTTTTTTTTTTTTTTTTTTTTTTTTTTTTTGTAATCTATCAAAATAACCCTGCATCTGCCTGTAGCTAAAGAGATCCCTGAATTTGTTTCTCTCTTGTTCCTTCTGCAATTTGCTTTGTGTTTAATTATATGCTTTAGTATTCCTTTGTGCACTTTATCCATCTGTTCATGCTTCCCCATACAGCAAATGTGAAAGGGAATGTTGACCTATTTTGCATGATTTACTGAGGTTTTTGAAGTTGTGAAAACTTGGCTCAAAGATGACTGTTACTGTGTTGTGTACAGTCCTGAGACACAGATGGCAGAGAGGAAAGTAGAAGCTCAGAGTAAACAGTTATTCATATTCTTAACACCGTTTAGGGATTATGCCTCCTTAGGCAAAGCTGTGAAGATACTGCAGTGAACATCCCCTCTTCTACGCTAGTGGACTCTTATCACTTTCTTAATCCCTCCCTTTGCACTATATGATTCTCTTTCTTTTATGTCACATATTTTCCTGAAGATCTCATTTATCATCACTCAAGTCCCCTGGAATAGTTTGAGATATGGTACAACTCCCTAAATTTATTTTTCCTGCCCAATTTCCTCACACAGTAAAGGATCAAATAGACAGTAATATAAGAAGAAGCTCTAGTTAAAATCACAATCTTTGCAGCAAGGTTTTCTGAATTCAAATTGTATCTCTGCCATATGCCTTTTCTAAGATTGCAAATGGTTGAACTTTCCTTACCTCTATTTATAAAACCATAAAATGGGCTGGTGAGAGAACCTACCTTTTTCTTTGTTTAAGTGAGTTAGTTAAATAATCAGATAAAGAATTCAGAAATGTTGCCCAGCATTTTATGCCAATTAAAGGAATAAAACTAAGCTAGAACAGAGTCATAAAGCAAAAATGTTTAGGCTCTGAAATATTTCAGTTTTCATCTTTTCTCTGCTAATTACTGACCATCCATGAAATTTAAGTCTAAATGATTAATCTCTACAGGAATGAATTTCTTCATCTATAATGTCAGTACCTCCACCATATAGGACTGTGTGAAACATTAAATAATATCATATGTATAAATTACTTTTAGCACAGGGTTTATTACATAAGTATTTAAAAGATGGCTATTTTCTTTCTTAGGCCATTGCAGTTCCTCTCATTAGCTATGTAACTGTGTTCTTCTGGAGCACTGTCCAGTTGTCTTTATATATTTCAGTAGGATGAGTTTAATATAGTACTCTTAAAAATCAGGTTGTAAGGCATAATCATTATTTTTACATAGACTAGATTTGTGATACTTCTCAAGTCACAGAGATTCAATGGCGATATTACATAAGAATGATAGAAAAATTTAGAAACAGACAAACAAATGGGCAGTTTTAATTAACCAACAGATTAAGATCTTTAATTATTTTTGAAAGCACATCTATCTCATTTTGGGAAACCCACCCTGGTAATAATCCACCAAGTCCAGCAAACCCCAGATGAACTGTCTCAAAGCTGTGGTATGTTTTTTTTCTAGTTTTTCTTTCAGGTTAATTACAAAGAGGCAGGATAATGAATTGAGAATTGTGTTTTGTTTGTATCTGCCTTTAAAGTATTTTGCTTTGAAAAATGTTTCTGCCATTTGCACATGTGTTTGTGTATTGTGTCTCATTATACACTCAAAGAGGGAAAGACTAAAAAAGAGTTTTATTGTAATTTACATATTTTCCCTTTCTATTGATAAATAATTAAGCCATATCCTGGAGGAAGAGAATGAGAACTAGAACTTGATAAAAATGTGAAGCATGTATAGCCATCAAGAATGGGGAAGGGAGAAATTAACCAACCAACTAAAAGTCAACCTTTACTAGCACAAAAAAAGAAAAATGTTTACTAGACACTCTGTTCTATAAAGAGGTTCTATGGCTCAAATTTTAAAAAGTACATCTTTCACCCTGAGATCATCCTTTTTCTATCTGAGTATATTAATCAAACTATGAGCGTAACATACTACAGTTAGTTATTCATTTTTACCTGGCTCTCCCATTCCTATGGATCATGGAATTCACACCCACTGTATAATATCAATGTTTCTCACTAATGTCAGTATAATAAAGTTAGGCAGACCATAACTTTATTTATACTACTATCAGAATTCTTCACATGAAAATGAAAGCTTAAATATTATGGTTTCTGCAATAGAACAATGAACACTATTAGCAACACCCACTTACTACCATGATTGCTACTAGTGGTTGGCACTAGAAAGGTAGAACATAAGCAAGTAAGAAAGAAATTACTTTTTCAAACTATAAAGTCAAAAACCAATAATGTACTGAACTATCTTCTCCTGTTCATTCCTGTTCTTCAAATCAGCATTTAATTTGAGTATCAAGAATGTTTAAGGACAGCTATTACTTTAGTTAGAACCTTCAGATATGTAGGAAATAAAATTCATTACTGCATAGAACAGGAAACCTTGTAATTTTTAAAAAGCATACTAATTAAAAAGATAAAATCCATCTGTAAAAATCTTATATCAACAAAAGAAACAGTAAGCTAGAATAATAAAATAAATTACCCTGGTTTCAGGTCCTGATATTTTCCCTTTGAGATTTTTGGCCAGAAAGAATGCATATGTTTTACCATGTTTGTACTGGCTAGTTATGAAAACAGCACTTTGTTTCTCTAATTTTTTTTCTATTTGTTTCAATGTTTGCAATAGTCTTGAAAGGAGGGTCTTTCCAAATCTCTATATTGCCATATATTATTTATGAAAATTAATGGCACTCAATTTCTTTGTTCATAAAAATTATACTTTATTTCTTTATTTGACTACCTCATTAGTGTGTCATCACAAAGTTTTACAATGAAGCATGAGACATGACCTCAGAGGTGGAAACGGCTGCAGGAAATGGAATAGTGTCATTTGTAATAATATGAAGAAATTTATTTGAAAAATCCTGTCCTATATACTGGCAGGGCTCTTGTGTTGGCCACAGGAGAAAGGAAAAGAAGGTCAAGAGGGTAGAGAAAGTCCGTAAAATTTGGTGACAGATATGGAGAAAGAAAACCCAATTGAAATGGTCCAGAGTAGGTCCAGAATATGCTACCAGAGAAGAGGATCTGCACAGCAGTTCCTAGGAACTACAAGAGACGGAGAAGTATATTCATCTCCATCAATATCTTATTTTACCTATCTATCTATTCAATACATAAAGTATAGCTATACATAATCATAGTGATCCTATGATATTTGAAAAATGTGAAATGACCAAATCAAACCAACCAAACTATCTTTATTTTAATCTTGTTGTATTAGGTACCTTTCCATTGCTTTAACAAATACATGAGAAAAATTAATGTAAAAGAGGAGAGGTTTATTTCGGCTCATAATTTCAGAAGTTTTAGTCTACTTTATTCTACTTTGTGGCAGCAAAACATATCACAGTGGGAATACAATAGCACCTCAGTTCATGGTTACGGTTCAGCCAGAATCATGGAATCAATTCTGCAACCAGAATCATGGTCAAAATTTAGTTCGTGAACTGAGGCACCCCTGTATGTGGTGGAGGAAGCTTGTTCACCTTGTGTGACCGGGAAGTAAAGAGAGAGTCAGGAAGAATCTGGGGTCCCAATACTCCTTTCAAGGCTATGTCCCCAATTATTTCACTTTCTCTAACTAGACATCTTAAAGATCCCAGAACCTCCCAGTAATGCCATGAGCTGAACTAAGCCTTTAACCTATGGGTCTTCAAGGAACATTTCAGATCCAAACTGTAGCAACTGAGTTAACCGCACTTGAGAATCCTCCTGCCATCCTCTTTCTCCTTAGAGACTACTGGTTCCACATAATATATCTTCCTGTGTTTATGGAAATTGCTTAATATTTTTAGCAATACTTGCTAACTTGTACTTTTATCACACCTTACCAATGCTGCAAATATTTTAATAAGTTTTGTGACAAAAAGGTGTGATGTCAGCATATTCCCATTTCATTCCTAGTGCTATCATGGTACTCCTGGACCATGGCCCTATAGTTAGAGATGGAGAATAGCTCCATAAGCCAAAAAGGAAAGGGAAGCACATAAAGCAGAATAATATTTCCAGTGTAATTCGGATTTGAGAGAAAATGATGGTCAAACCCAGCACTGGTGAGCTCTTAAACTCTTAATGGAAGAATAGATACTCATTTTTCCTTTCCCTAATTATATTATGATAATTACTAGCAAAATGATGTCAATTGGAATCTCCTTCTGGCAAAGTTACCCCATGATCTCTGATCTCTGAGTATTTCTCAGGCCATATACTTTGCTTTATCCACTCATCCATTACTGAGCCATTTAAAAGAATGCAATGAGAATGAACTGGCTATATTAGTTTTCAATTACTGTGTAACATATTACTGAATTTAGTAACTTTACCTATACTGATCAATTTATTTCTGTAGATTGGAAGTCTGGCACAGAATGTCTGAGTGTTCTGTCTAGAGCCTCACAATGCTGAAATCAATGTATGAGCAAGCTGCATTTTCATATGGAGCTTGGTGTTCTCTTCTAAACTCATTCTTGTTGGCAAAATCAGTTCCTTGCTGTTACATGACTCAGGCATCTTTTGGCTTGATCACTGTCAACTGAGGGGTTTCTCTTAGTTTCATAAGGCTGCCCTGATCCTTCTCTTGTGCCCCTCACTCTCTTTAAACAAGAGTTAAATGTTCCTTGTGTTTCAAATCTCTCATACTTCCTCTTTGCCAACAACCAAATAAATTTCTTTTTTAAGGACTCATGTCACTAGATATAACCCTTTTGGTTGATCTCCCTACAATAGGGTCATTTGTACCATATAACATAACATTGTCATGAACACACTATCTCAATGGATTATGGATTCTAGGTGAAAAAGTACAAAAATTTGATGGGAAAGGTTATAAGAAGCCATTATGTGAAAGAAAATTAAGCAAAATAAAATATTATCTTATGGACATATAATAGCAAGAAATGTATGTAGCCTTAACTGGATAAACCACAAAAAAATAGTGACAAAATGAAAATCTTTGTGAATTATTACATGAGCAATAATAAATTAATGTCTTGTTGACATCAGATAATAAAGGATATGATTCCCTTCTGAATCTAATGACTCAGCAGTGGAAAGACAGGCAGTCAGCACTATTCTCTGCCCTCATTGTAATCCTATGGCCAAGAAACTAGATGACTGAATGATCATTACTGATTATGCCTTGAACAACTTCTTTCCTGAAAAAATTATTTTTGACATGTTTCTTGCTCATAAAAAGGACTAGAGATGAAGACTTGCTTCTTTCAGTATTAGGAGGAGGATATTCTGATTAGCAGAAAATCTACCAGGCTCTCATCCCAGGAAGATGGACTTAATGAGAGAAAAAGGCCAAGGCCCCCGGTAAATTACTTAGTAGAGAGGAGGTTCTCTTAGGCAATTTTGCCCCCTGCCACATTAGACTCATTTTTCTTACCAGTAGTGTGCTCTTAAATATATAATTTTCATAGAAGCATATTGCAGATTTCACAAAATGTTTCTTGCAGAGCACACATTCCTATTCTATTGAACTTCTCTGTTTTGGGCTGCCTAGAAGAAGAACTGCTCTTTTTCTCCTAAAACTTTTAATTCCTACTCTGAGCCAGAATGAATAATTTACTAGTCAGGAATACGTATAATTTGACCTGGACCTTCCTACGTCATATACTCATGCAGCCATTAGGCATATGCTGGATCCTCAAAGCCAAATGACCCATTAACAAGAATATTTACAACAGTATTCAGTAATCATTTCAGTGGTCATTGCATACAGCTAGTCCTGCAGATTTAGACTCAATCTCCCAGTTCTTTTCTGAGTGGTCCAGATCTCAATGTGAATGCTTTCTCAGTTGACTGGTTAATGTTCTGTCCCTCTCATTTGAAACAGATACAATAAAGACCTAATATGGTACCTTATGAATGTTGTCAATAGTTAATACTTGTTGAGGTTTCACTATATATCAAGCATTGCTCTAAGAGCTTTATGCAGCTCCACAAGACTATGAAGCCAGTTGCTCTATGATTCTCATTTTGCAGATGTGATATCAAAGACCATTCAAATAACATTAAATTTGGTTTAAATCCAATTATCTTCTCTGAATCACTAAACTGTGGGATTTTATTTCACTTCTGAGAATATACACAGAAAAGGAATTCTACGCTATAGAATCCTACTTTTTGGGGGCAGGAAGGTCCTTTTTAAATTGTAGCTCATGGAAACACCATAGAGAACTAAAATGGCAAAAATATTGCCCATGATAAACTTCATTAAAATGATTTAGTAAAATCATTTAAAACTAAGCCTAGCTATAACAACCATTGTTGAATTCCTGTTATCTTGGTGTGAAAGCCTATATTGTTATTGTTTTTTTTTGGGGGGGGGGTTGTTCCTGTAGGTATTGTTCATCACATTTGTTTTTTGTTTTATTTTTCTATTTTTTTCCTTAAAATAAAAAACCTCTCAACTTAGAGTCTTCAAATATTAGCGTTCAAATCAAGAATTGTGCTTATATAATAAAATAATGGGAAAAAACTTGGAACAAGTGCTTTCCAAAAGATAACTAAATGGCTATTAATCATAAGAAAAGGTACATACATGGCATCGTTAGTCATCAGGGACATGAAAATTAAAACTACATTGAGCTACTGTATATCTAAACATCTGACTGGCTAAAATGTTGGCATGCATGAGGAGCAATTAGAACTCTAAAGTATTGACAGGAAATGCAAATTATTTCCACTACTTGGGAAAACTATCAATATATACTAGAGTCAAGCATTTTTTTTATCCTGTGCCCTAGAAATTACACCTATAGATATATTTTCAAGATAATGCTTGGATATGTCTATCAAAGGTATGTAACAAATTTTTACACCAGATTTAAGGCATAATAACCAAAGTTTTAGAATTTATGTTCACCAACAGGACAATAAAAAGAAATTAATTAGAACTATGCAAACAGGCTTTGTGAAAGAAATACACACTATTAAATTCCATTTTTGAAATTCAAATATAGGCAGAACTACTCAAAAGTTAAATAAGTTAGAATAATGGTTACCTCTGAGAGAAAATGTTGATTGTGAAGGGGAAAAAGGTAAACCATTTTAGGGTATTAGGAATATTCTACATCTTGTTATGCAATGTATGCAATGTTAATCTTTTTAGAATATATTCAACTTTTATGGGTTTTTTTTTGCATAGATATCTACAAAGACATATACTCTGAAAAAGGGAAGGGAAGACATGTGCCTGTGGAATGTTTTGGTTTGTTTTCTGGTCTTTCTGGGGGATCAAACCCATAGCCATATGCAATGATAAGCAAATACTCTACTATTGAGTTATGTCCTTCACCCAGGAAATTCTTTGTTATAGAACATGACATGTTAGCTCTTTTTCATTTTTCTTTTATTTGCTTGCTATTCCTTGCTCATCATTCAAGCAATATATGTACTGAGTGCTTACTTTTCTTATGAGTTTATCACATAATGTTAGGCATCTTCCAAATAAACACGACAAATCATTCTATATTTCTTGCCTGCTATGTAGTCCCTGTCTCTTGGGAAACCCATGAAAAGTTCAACATTTGTTTTTTTTTTTTCTTTGGTCCCAAACACAAATCTTTAAGGAAAGTAAATAAAAGATCCAGTCAAAAGTGGGCAAATGAAATGAATAGACATTTGTTAGAAGAAACACAGTCAATACATACATGAAGAAATTCTCAATATTGTTGACTGTTAGAAAAGTTGCAAATTAAAACAACACTGAATGTCCATCTTACCCCAGGAAAAATGGCCATCATCAAGAAATTAAATAATAATAAATGATGGTGAGGCTGTAAAGAAAAGGGTATTCTTCTACACTGTTGTTAGAAATGTAAACTAATACCATTAAGCCTAAGCCATTGCGAAATGCAGTATGGAAATGCCTGAAAAAACTAAAACTAAAAATTTCGTTTGACTCAAATATTCCTCTTCTAAGTATCTTCCCCAAAGAGTTAAAGACGATATATGCATAGCCATGTTTATAACAGCACAACTCATAAAAACTAAATCTTGAAAACAGCCTATATGTCCATCAACAGATAAATGGATAAACATAATGTGATATTTACACATAAAAGAGTACCACTTGCCATAAAGAAAGATAAACTTGAATTATTTGAAGGAATATGGATACATTGTGAAATCATAATGTTAAGTTAAATAAATCAGGCATACAAACTTAAATATCACATGGTTTCTTTTATATGAGAAACCCAAAGTATAAATAAAGAACAAAAGGAAAGATAGGTAATAGGAAGTGCAGAGAGAGAGATCATTCTTAAAGGAAATGGAAATGAGATGGAGGAAGGAGGCATAAAGGGGAGGGGTCAGAGATGAAAAATTAAGTTGAGATGTGTCATATACATGTATCAACTCTACACAAGAAACATAAACATTATGTACTCCAAACATGTACATAAAAGTAAGGGAATCATTGGATGGAGGGAGTTGAGGAGAAAAAAAAAACATGAAAAAAGATACTAAGATGTATTATATTCACGTACCAACTTTCCAAAAGGACTGTAAGCATTATATACTGTAATCATGTACTAATAAAAAAGAGACCACAGGAGCATTAAGAGGTACCTATTGTAACAACTGGCTTGGCCAAGGGCACTGAAAGCCAATAAGGGACTCAGTTTTAAGAAAGTCTGAACCCTGAATGTTTTATCAATTGCACAAACCTGCCTCACCTAGAGATTTAGCAAACTTTCTTTCCACTGTCCTCCAAACATCAAAGAAACCACATATTAAATAACTCTGTTATCTGTAACCTAAATGCTTAAAATGCCAATTCAGTGACCCTTTTCCATCTGAGATACAGGGTTGAAGAGCTCAAGGGTATTAGATGAATGATTAGAAGATGTGGTACTGAGATCCTTCTTGTTCTGTAATGATACATTCTCTAGACACTCCTCTATCACCCATAAAAAGTTATAATAGCATTTCCCTCCTTATCTCTTAGTTAAAAAAATAGAGATTTGAAAGATATTAACATTGTATAAATGTAAGACATTATTAAGACAGTTAGACTATCACTCCGAAACTAGCATAAGCATTATTTTTTCCAATAATATGTTTTCTTGTTTTATTGTATGATTTTCATTTTTGTAGTTTTTGTTTACAGAACTACACACAAATCGACATTTATGTATTTCAATATACGTAGTATTATAAATGTATCCCTTACATGAGACTCATGGGAATAAAATTCAGAGTTTTTCAGATTTTATGAAGCTACTACTGTAGTATACCCAATTTGTTGCATATTACTTACTCTTAGTGGGTCTCAGAGAAGACCCCATAATCAAACACATGAATATTTCTTTGAAAATGGTATAAATATTAACACTAAATGGGATATGAGGAGTTTATAATTAGCTTCCCATCAGTTCAGAAAAGCTTTTGCTGCCAACTAAGCCAAATAAACCTTTTGGTTTTCAAAGCTTGGGGAATGTCAGAAGAGTGCATAAGGGGTTTTGGACCTTTATATTTTAGAAATATTAAACATTTATGTTTCATATTAAATTAGTTTTTCCTCCTCAATCTTAAATACATCATACTCATCTGTGTACCTTTATTGGATGAAAGCTGCCCTGCCCTGCCGTGCTCACTTCTCTCCATCCTGGTAGGGGTTCTTTTTCTTCCTTGCTTTGCCTGTCTCATAGTGTCCTATCATCCACGAGGTGACAGTCTGGAAATCCAGATACAGCTATGTTGCTGTGCTTCCATGATAACAATTGATTTATCTTGAGCAAACTGGGGGGAAGTGTTTCAGGGAGCAACTGCAATAGGCAAGGCTTAGTATTGTTGCTGTTGTTCAAGGATCCCATACAAGAGAACAGCTTATGTTTAGTTGTCATCTCTTAGGGTTTGTTTGTTTGTTCTGCTAACATAATTTTTGAGAATTTTTTCATTTTTTGATGGCAGTTTTGAGGAGTACTGCTTAGGTATTTTGTAGAATACCTTGCAACTGAGAACTGTTTGATGTTTTCTCTTAAGTAAACAGATACTATGTGTTTTAGGAGGAAGATTAAGGAGGGAAAGTACAATTCTCATCACATCATACCAAGAGTATAAATATGTAATCAAATCTAAGGTGAAGGTTTGATTACAAAAAAGACAACTTATCATTAATCCTCCTTTAAATATTCACCCTTGCTTTGAGAACACTTATTTCATAATTTTTGCCACTTTCTGAAGCACTACTGGAAATCCTCTCATGTGTGTCTAAAGATTGCTCTCATGAGTGTTAGGCTGTATTATAAACTTCCCTGTATTATAAACTTGACATTGAGCTTCATCACTTCAATGAGGTAGTATTTGTCAGATTTTCCCACACAAAGTTACTTTCTCCCATTTTGTAGTTTACTTTTTGGAAGGAAATCATTATGGGAGACCCACTTTGGGCACAGGATAACTACATAAATTAGTATTTTTCTGCATGCGTTTTTGTTATTCACCCAAATTATTCTTATGCAACCATCTATATAAGTATGGGCCCAGGGATATTTACTTTAAATATGGTTTATTTTCCAATACTATTTTATTTATTTTGTTGCTTTAATAATTCCAGCTTTAGTCACTGGGAACTCATTCATTTGCCTTCTGTGTTCCTGTGGCGGTTACGACTGAAATGTCAACCTGATTGCCTTAGGAAGTCAGCTGGGGGTTTGATGGAATATGCTTCTAGGTGCATCTTGGTGAGTAATGGAAGCATAGCCTTGGGTTATGTGTTTGGTTTCTCCTGTGTCTTTGGCCGTATTTCCCTGCTCTGCTTGCTGGCAGATATGGACTAAGCAGCTTTGCTCTTTCTTGTCCCTCCACCATGATGCTTCTGCCTTTGAGCCAGCTTGGTCATGAGCTGAAACTATGAGCCAGTTAAACCTCTCCCTTTAAAATGCCAAGTTTTATGTTGAAAAGCTGACTAATACAGCCCCTTTGACATATACACCACTATCATGTTCTTATTTTGTTTGACTCAATTTCCAGAGACAAGAATTGCTAGGAAGAGTGATTGTATTTAGGCAGAAAAAAGAATATATTTTTTACTCTCTCTTCAAATTGCAGGTTAGTCCCTATGACTTGGAGAATAGGAAATAGGAGACCTGCTTAAAATTCTTCCCTTTTGGTTGTTTCTGGTAGAGACAACATGTGACACAGATGTTAAATGGCCTAATTAATTCATATAAAGAACACATCTCTGAAGCTCTTAATGACCATGATTGAAATTGTCTTGCTGTCTCTCATATTTTGAAATCTAGATCATTATTATATAGTTTTCTTCTGAACAGTGACACAGACCCAGTCCTCATATTTACCCTAACTTATTTGCTGATATGGTGACATTTACTAACAAAAGAACATTCCTAGTCATAAGCTACCACCTACATAGTCTCACAGACACACAGGTGTTGTATAAACAGACCTCCTGATGGATGATGTTACTATTTGTTCCTATAAAACTCAATTAAATGACCCTTCTCCTTTATTGGCTCACATGTGTAGTCAGATTCCATTTTTGATGTCTATCTTCATTTTCTCAGTGGACATGACAGAGACAATTTATAATTCTGCAGTTAATTACTGTCATTGTAATTCAGGAAGTTCATTTAAATGCTAACCATTTGGTGTTTTTCTTTAAGGAACTGCTTGGAAAGTATGTGTCTGTGAAACATTATACATTTTACAAAATGATTTCAATGGGATACTAGTGATTCCAGAAGGATTTGAGAATCTTTATCAGGTTTTCTATCTTCTCAGTTAAATGTGCCATAGGCAATTTTGTCTTCTGCTACATAATTAATAGAACACATAAGCTTTTAATTCACTTTCTATGCTTTATTATTCATCTTAGTATTATAACGATTTCATTTTAACCAATTTAAATTATTTATTCCAAATTTAATGCAAAAATGTATTCAAACATAAAGATTAATTCACTTAATTAACCTCTTGATTAAAAATAAGACCTTAGTACTTATCTATATGGATTTTCTCACTGAAATAGACTGTAGAGAATTCCAACTTAGAAGCTATACACAAGTGGCAACTAATTATGGTCAACTATAAATGATGGGGGAATTAAAAGAATTAACCTATGCACAGCTACAAGATCTCTTACTGAAGTTGCTAATGTTTTAAAGAGTAAACATTTTCACTCCTTGCCAATGAGTTAGTCTCCAAATCATTTCTGTAGGACCTTTATTTATTTGATAAATCCAAATGATTTGTGCTGAAGTAGTTGGTTTCATGTATTAATCCTGCAAATGTTTTTGTTGTGCCGCTGGATTCCATATCTGTGCTAGAAACAGTGGGGATTCAAAGATGAGTGGTGCATAATCATTGCTGTAAAGGTGAGGATTGTATAGTAGAGGAACAAAGAGAAGCACAAAAATAAATCTTCACTGCTTAATCATCTTTGTTATTTATTTCGGGGTTTTCCTCATAAATCTTCCTTCTTATAATTGTATCTAATTTTAATGCATCAATATAAATATAGCTGCCTCATTAAGTCATTCATTTTATTTATAAACCAAAGTATTAACATATAAATCACCCTTCCTTGACATGCCATAATATTTGGTTCCTGACCCTTTTTGTCATACATATATTTCTCTGTTTACTCTTCTCTGCTTATTCCTATTAGACAACAGATTTTTATTTAACATTGCTCATTTATTTACATATTGTCCATAGTTGCCTTTATATTTACTGTCTGCTTCTTTACAGGTGATGTTTACTAACTCTTGTGCAAGGCATAAATTTTTCCTGGTGAATGAACTTTCTTCTCTCCTTTTGACTTAATAGCTAATTTACTAGATATACCTTGAATATTATAGAATTGAAGCACACCTAATTAAAGTGAATAACTATGATTTAGTGAAAACACTAATGGAGACATTAATGAACCATTTAAGAAACCATTAAGAAAAATGACTTGTGAAGAGGAATTGCTAGATGTAAGATTAGATCACATTCTGCCAAGCAGTCTAAAGTATGTAACAAAAAAAAAAAAAGAATTAAGAGAGACACAGCTACTGGTCCAGCAGGAAGACTCCAGCAGTGGGACTTGGCTACCAGCCATCAGGAAAAATCCAGGTGACCGGCCCCTCCCTCCTACATCCTCCTACATCCCCTACATGGTGGAACCAGATGGCTGGTGGGAATGTCAGCAATACCCCGACATGGGCAGGTGGGATGAGCAGCTTAAAAAGTCTTAAACAACAGTAACAATACAAGCCTACAGGTGTTAATTTAGGAGAACCAGTGTTGTTCTTGGGAACAAAAAGCATGGAATAGAAGCAGGTTGGTGGGACCCCTTTCCCCCCCTCCCCTTTTTCTTTTTCTTATCCAGTCACAGAAAACTAATTCCATCTCCCAAAGCCAGAGACCAAGTTCAGATAATCTCTTGCTTGCTCCTTCATTCTTTTTCTTCTGCCCTCTTCTCTAGTTTTCCAAAGCTTGTGTGATCATCCTATCCCCCAGCCCTGCTTCTATTTTCTTTTCAGTTATCTTTGCTTTATCTACCCTCTTTTGTACACTTCTCCACCAAAGGGTAAAAACACCCTCCCAAGGGGGAAACATTTTGCACACAAACTCCCAACTTGCAATCTATACTGCTATATAACTATAGATTTTGCTCCTTTGGTTTAAGGTATAAAATTAATAGTTACTAAAGTTGGTTCTAAACTATCCTTGATGCTCTTGTTATTGTTAATTATACTACTTTAGCTAGGATGTCATATCTGTTGAAATCAATTGTTTTCCCTTCTGTAACAACACTGGGAAGTTCTGGGGCAATAACCACACCACAGCCCGGCACCACAGGACTGGGGAGAGTGAAATTTCAATATCTCACTGTTAATTAATTGGGAAGGTAAAATATTAGGACAGACACAAACGAAGAACTTCCTACTCTCAAAAGATACTCATGATTTTTCCTAGAGGCCTTGTTGCTAGTGATATAGTTACCTACTACAATAACTTATAAGGATCAACACAGAAAACACAATAAAAATGTTTTGAAATAGAAAATGGCAAAATACAGAAGCAAAATGCAATCTCAAATTTCCAGCCCATCCAGAACAATTCCAGAATACAACAAGATACAGGAAACTGCAAGACATACACTTGAAAGTGCTAAAATGATAGCAACCACAGTAAAGAAACAAATCCATTAGGTTATAGAGGCAATAATATCAGAAACAATCTATCATATAAAAAGAGAAATGACACCCATAATAAAGGAAGTGCTCAGCAAATCTGCAATAGACATACATTAAACAAAATAGAGGTGTATAGAAAAATGATGGAAATCTTGAATGTCCAATGTAGGAAACAAATGGGATACATTAAACAGACTCAGACATATATGCAGGAAATTAAAATTTCTATTGAAAGCTTGCAAAGCCACCTAAATGAAACTAAAAAATATACTTTCAGATCTTGAAGATAGGATCATGACTAGCAATCATAAAAGGAAAGATCTTTCCAAAAAATAACAAGGGATCTGTAAATATAAATTAAACAGATATAAGATGATGCAAATAAAACAAAATAAGACTGCTGTGGGGAAAAGGAACTCTTCTGCACTGTTGGTGGGGGTGCATACTGGTGCAACCACTGTGGAGGTCAGTCAGGAGATTCCTCAAAAATCTGGGATTGGAAGTTCCATTTGACCTAGCTATCCCACTTCTGGGCATATTTCCAGAAGAACTGAAAACATTATAGCACAGTGATGTATGTGCACCCATGTTTATAGCAGCAAATTTGTAATAGCCAGATTTTGGAAACAAGCTAATTGCCCATCAACTGAGGAATGGATAAAAATGATGTGGTATTTTTATACAATGAAGTACTACTCAGCTACAAAAAGAATGATTACATTGAGATATTTATAAATAAACGGATGCAACTTGAGACCATACTTATAAGTGAAATAAATTAAACTCATGTGTAAATACTGTATAGTCTCCCTAGTGTAAGAAATTATAAGAGTACGTAAGATTTTATGGTAATCATCATTTCTCATTATATTGCTTTGAAGTCTTATAATGTCTTCTTTCATTGGTTGGATTGGTTTTATTCTGTTCTGTTTGGTTTTATTATGTGTGATGGTATGAACAGCTACTTTGAAGAAAATAAAACATTATGGCAGCCATTCTTGATTTACTATTATCTTGCTTTGAAGTCCTGCCATGCTATTGTTCTTCTGTTTCCATTGGTTCTACCCTGTGTGTCTCATTAGATTTTAATATGTGTCATAGTATATACCATTTTTTATGGAAAATGAGATTTTATAGTAGCTGTTGTTCATTTTCTGTTATTTGGTTTTGAATGTCCTGTAATACTTTCATTCTCTTGAATGGTTTTATACTATTTTGTTATGTTTGATACTATTGTTTGTGAAGGTATGCTCAACTATTTCAAAGAAAAGAGACTATGGTAGCTACTATTGATATCTGGTTGTCTTGTTGTGAAGTGCTGTGTTGCTTCCATTTTTCTATTCTGATCTGTTTTGTTCTTTTCTCTTTTGTTTTATTCTTTTAAAATAAAAAAATGAAAAAGAAAGAATTCAGGGAGAAAAAAAGACTGATGGGTGTCAATGAAAAAGCAGGAGTCACACAAGTGTCATCAAAAGACTATTTGCAAAACTAAGAAAATTTCCCAAGCATGAAAACAGAATCTGGCATATACATAACTGGAGCATATAGAACTTTAATTAGCCATGAACAAAATAAATCTATACACCAACATAAAATAATCCGGATCCCAGGAAATCAACCCAAGAACATAATTTTAAAAGCTGTTAGAGAAATAATGGTTACCTATAAAGAAAAGGCCATGAGAATCACAGCCAAATTTTCAATAAAAAACCTCAAGTCAAGAAGAATGTGAATACTTCAAGCCCTGAAAGAAAACAGCTTCCAAACCATATTGATGTACTCTGAAAAACTGATTTTCCAAATTAATGGAGAAGTAAGATGACAAAGGACAACTAAAAAAGTTTATGACTACTAAACCAACCATAGAAAAACTACTGAAAGATATAGAAAAAAGATAAAAAGGACCACAATGCCAACAACAACCACAGAAATAAAACAATTAAAGACAAGCAATTAAACAGAGGGAAATAGCAGTAGGAAAATAACATGACAAAGACAAGCCAATACATATCTGTTATAACCATCAATGTAAATGACCTCAATTCACCAAGCAAAATACATAGACTGACACAATGGATCAAAACACAAGATCCAACAATATGCTGTATACAAGAAACACATTTAACTCAAGAAGTTGTTGTTATAGATTAAAAACTGGTCATCAACTTAACAATAGTGCAATTAAATCACCGTGGTGCTGAACGTAGATGTTCCACCTGAGGAAAGTTGCTAGCATAAATACAGATGTGGAGAAGGAGAAGTGAGGTGTTGAAGAGTTGTGGGTTCTCCTACGTGTTGCGATTTGAGCTGTTGATTTTCCTGGAGGAGCTCATCATGACTAGCTTCCCCAGTGTGAGTCCTGCCATTGTCATCGGAGGAGCTTGGGACCTTGTTTGTGAGAGTGACTGTGCTTCACTTTGGGAGAGCTCTGGTCCTTACACTTAAGTAAGGACCAGAAAGGAAGACATGTGCCGTTTAATCTCCAGGACAAACTCGTCATGCTGGCTTTGTGGCATATGCTTGACTGTCCTCAGGGCCTCTGTGATGCTGAGGATGGCTGTGGTGCTTTTCAGGAAAGCCCTTGTTCTTATTATGAGTGTGACTTCTTGGCTCCAGCATAGAACCATTAACCTACCAGCACAGCTCCTTCATCTTGCTAGCATGGACTTTTTGGCTTTCACCGCGGACCTTTGGTTCTTCCCAGCACGAGTCCATAAAACAGACTGGTACGAGTCATTCTCATGGGCTCAACCCTCCAAATGAACTTATGGGAGGTATTGTCATGGCTTCTAGATTTTCATCTGAACTCATATAGGACATTGCTTTGGGATTCAGGCCATTGGCTGAATGTTCTATGTCCTTAATGTTGTGGATAGATTTCCTTCACTTTCTTGTGTTAACTCTGGGTGACCCATCATAAATAATATTATAAATTCTGTGTCCTGATTCTAATTATTTTCCTCACAACCCTTGACTACAATGGAAGTTAATACATGGAAAGTGAAAAAATAGAAAACAATACTCAATGCAACAGGAACCCAGAAAAAGCAAGGGTAGCTATCCTGTTTGAAGACAAAGAAAGAATGATCAAAAAAGATACAGAAAGACACTACATGTTTGTTAGGGGAAAACATCAAGATAAAGAGATAACTATCATAAATAGGTATACACCAAATATGGGAGCACCCAATTATATAAGAAAATATTAATAGATATGAAAAATCAAATAAGCAATAACATAATTGTAATGGGAGTCTTTAATTTTCCATTTTTACAAAGAGATCAACTAGACAAATAATCAGCAAGAAAATCTCACAATTGAACTAAATTTGTGGAAAAAATAGACTTAGTAGATGTTTACAGAGTGCTTTACCAAACATCAGGATCCATATTCTTCTTAGATGTACATACGTTTTTAAAAAATAGACCGTTTACTAACCCATAGAACATGCTTAAATAATTACAAGGAAATTGGAAATTATTCCATGCATATTATCTGACCATAGTGAAATGCAATTGGAAATTAATGACAAAAGAAACCACAGAAACTCCATAAACACATGGAAATTAAATAACACTCTCCTTAATAACCAATGAGTCACAGATGAATTTAAAGAAGAAATCAAGCAATATCTACAAGTAAATGAAAATGCAAATACAATGTACCAGAACCTGTAGGTTGCAATGAAAGCAGTCCTAAGAGGGAATTTTAAAGCAGTGCATTCTCATATTAAGAAAACAGAACAAGCACAAATAAGCAACTCAATTTTGTACCTCAAGCCTCTAGAAAAAGAAGAACAAGTCAAGCCCAAAGCCCATACAAAGGAGGAAATTATAAATGTCAGAGCAAAAATTAATGCAATTGAGACTAAGAAAACAATTCAAAGAATAAATTGAAGAGTTGGTTCTTTGAAAGAATAAATAACATTGATAAACTCTTAACCAACCTTATTTTAAAAAAAAGGAAAGAGAAGACTCAGATTCAAGCTTTGAGGTAGGAAAAGTGTGAAATCACTACAGTCCCTCTGAAAATTCAGAATATTGTCAATACCTACTTCAAAAATCTTTATTCTCATAAGATAGAAATAGACAGATTCCTAGACATGTATGAATTACCAAAGCTGAATGAAGATACAAGAATTTGAAATAACCCAATCTTATTTAATGTGATTGAAATTTGAATTGAAAACATATGAACCAAAAAAGCCCAGGTACGGATGGATTTACTGCTGGATTCTACAAAAACTTTGAGGAGATTTAATGCCAATACTCCTCAGACTCCATAATGAAATTGAAAGGAAAGCAGTACTCCCTAACTCATTCCTGGAAGCAAATATTACCCAGATACAAAAACCAGAAAAATATCTAGCCAAAAAACAGAACTACAAGGCTATCTCCCTAAAAAACATCGATACAAAACTCCTCAGTGAGATACTAGCAATCACATTGCAGCAAATCATCAAGATTATGTACCATGACCAAGAGAGATTCATCCAGGCAATGCAGATGGTTCAGCATACTCAAATCAATAAATGCAATATGCCATATCACAACAGAGGCAAAGGCAAAAATCACAGTATCATCCAAATAGACACACAAAAAGCAATTGACAAAGCCCAACACTCATCCATGATAAAAATCCTACAGAAAATTCTAGTAGGTGAACTTTACCTCAGTCTGATAAAAGCCATCTACAACAAACCCAAAGCCAACATCATACTACTAAATGGGTAAAAAATGAAAGATTTTAAACCTAAAATAAGGACCAAGACAAGGATGTCCACTATCACCACTTCTATTCAGTGTAGTTCTGAAAACAGTAATCAGAGCAAATAGACAAGAGAGGCAAATAAAAATAGTAAGGATAGGAAAAGAAGAAGTTAAATTATCATCAATCATAAATTACATGATATTCTACATAGAAGAACCCAAAAACCCCACCAAAAGACTAATAGATTTAATAATCAAACTCAGATGCATAGCTAGATACCAAGTCAACACTCAAAAATTAATAGCATTCCTGGAAACAAACAATAAAGAGAAATTAGCAAAACAAACCCTTCACTGTAGCACTCCCCAAAATTGAAATACTTAGGAATCAATCCAACAAAGGAAGTAAAAGATTTATGCAATGAAAAATACGGTACTCAGAAAAAGGAGATTGAAGAGAGTATCAGGAAAAAAATATCCCTTGGTCCTGGATAGGAAAAACAAAAATAGTGAAAATGGTCATACTGACAAAATTGTTATACAGATTTAGTGCAATCCTAATCAAAATGCCATTAGCCGGGAGAAAATATTCCTAAGCACATTTGGAACCAGTAGAGACCGAGAATAGCAAAAGCAATTCTGGACAATGAAGGCAAGACATCACAATCCCTGACTTGAAATGATACAACAAAGCTATTGTGATAAAATCATCATGATACCAGCAAGAAAACAGACCTGGGAATCAGTGGAACAGATTAGAAAATACAAACACCACTACAACCGCCCTCAGCCACCTTTTATTTGGCAAAGGGACCAAACATACTCACTTGAAGAAAGACAGCCTCTTTAATAAATGGTGCTGGAAAAGCAGGCTCTACATGCTGAAGACTAAAACTAGACCTATTCTATCACCATGTGCTAAACTAAAGTCAAAATGGAACAAAGTATTTTTCATGCCTACATCTTGTAACATGGGCAACTACTTCTAAGATAATAGTATGTAATATACTAATAAGTGTTAGTTTTCTGTTTTGTGAAATTCTGTATAATTTCTATCCTTTTTTGTTTTACTTTTTTTTTTTTTTGTCTTTTTCGTTTTTACCGGTACCAGGGATCGAACTCACGACTGCCTGCTTGCAAGGCAGGCGCTTATGCCGCTGAGCTAAATCCCCAGCCCCTTGTTTTACTTTTTAAAAATAAATAAATAAAAAATTTTAAAAATGGATCAAAGATCCATACATTAAAACAGAAATTCTAAATCTTCTGGAAGAGAAAGTAGGTAGAAATCTTGAGTACATAGGTGTAGTCAGAGATTTCATAAACAAAGCCCAAACTGCATGAGAAATACTTAAAAAAATCAACAACAGTGATCCCATCATATTTAAATCTTTCACACATAAAAAGAAATCACCAACAAAGTGAAAGACAATTCACAGAGTGGGAAAAAATTTAGCCAAGTGTCCCTCAAACAAAGGAGTTCTGTTTAGAGCATATAAATTTTTGAAAACAGCAGATCACTCAGATTCAAAGACCCAATCCAAAAATGGGCATCCAAGATGAATATGTACTTCTTTGTATTGTCTCCCTAGTGTAAGAAAATGAAAGAGTAAAAAAGATCTAAAATGTACAATAGATACCGTGAAATAGAAAGAAATCGTTGAAAAGGGAAGAGAGCTGGGGATTTAGCTCAGGGGTATAAGCACCTGCCTGGCAAGCACAGGGTTGTGAGTTCAATCCCCAGTACAAATAAAGAAAAGGAAAGAGAAACTGGAATGGCAGAGAGGGGAAAGGAGAAAAAAGGAAGGGAAAAAGAAAAAATATATATATGCAAGATATTTAAGATAGTTATAGTACTAATTTCTATTAGTTCATTGAAAGAAATATTTATTTCTATATTGTTTGATCAATTTTTCATGTGTATATCTTGTAATATGACTAACTACTTTAAAGATAACACACAATATATTAACCATTGTTACTCTCCTATTATCTTGTTTTGAAATTTCATATCATTTTTTATTATTTTTTTCTCTTTAAGATTAAAAAATTAAGAGTAATCAGTAATTGTTAGCCTAAACACAGTGTAACATATCACTTTATAACAAATCTTTGGCTGAACACTTTCAGAGCAAAACTGTTTTCCCTACTCAGATGCTAATATTCTGGTCCACACATACAAGTTTTAATTCTTTTACAAAAATTTGCTTTTAGTCTTAGCATTTACAGGTTGTATATTTACAAAATGTAGTCCTCCTTTATTAGAACAAGTTATTTTTTATCATTTACAGCATAATACCAGTTTTGATAATTATTTCAATTATCAAAATTATCATTTTATTTATATTTTATGTCAAAATTTAAAAATAAATTGAATACCCAAGACCATTCCAGTGATGGCTAATTTATGGTCAAGTTAGAAGAACAGGATTTAGATTTATCCTTCATTCTGAATCAAAACAAAGAATCTGAATGAATAATACGTAAAATAATAGTTTCTAAGGCATTACACAGTTGGCAAAAAGATAGTCGTCCCTGAAAGATGGTAAACAAATGAGGTTATTTCTACTATTTTTCCAGCTCATTGTCTTGAGAGTGTTCAATGTCATGAGGTAGGGAGGAAGAATCTAGGAATCTAAGTAGAGCTCAATCCACCCTCTGAATTGAAGAGATAAATCTAAAGGTTTGGAGAGTCCACAGAAGCTAGAGCTCATAGGACAGAGTATTAGAGTGAAGAGAATTGGAAAGTGCAAGAAAGACAGAAAGGAGAGACATACAGAGACAGAACTCTAGAAGTCTAGAAATGGTTGATTTCTCTGGAGCACTGAGAAAAAGATTAACAGCATGCATGTAAGAAAAGTAACTGAGATCTGGGAGAAGATCAGCAAAAAGTAGAACAGAACCGAATGCTCCCACAGTGCTGAGAATAGTCCTTGTTCCCATTATTCATACTGGAAACCCTATTCATTTGTAAAGTATTAAAGAGAGTGCTCAGAAACATCTTACCCACCTAACAAATCTTAATAGCAAGGCAAAATGATCAAATTGTTCCCAAATAATCTGACTGAGTCTCAGAGTATCTCAATTTTTATAGACTAAAAAATCCACCACTAAACAAGGTAAAAATCATAATGCCTGGAATCTAATAAAAAATTCTATTGGCAATACAAAGAAGCAAGACATTTATACATAAAATTAAGAATAAAAATAAATTGCCTGAAACCAATCCAGAATCAACATGTATTAGAATTAGAAGATAACATTAAAACACATTGTACATATATTACATATGCACCAAAAGCTTGGGAAAAGACTGAATGAGTTTGCAAGATACATAAAAGACATAAAATGACCAAAATCAGACTTCTAGAAATGAAAAGTATAACATCTGCAATGAAAATTACTTTGGTTTGGGATTAATCATAGATTGGACATTGCAGTAGAAATGTTAATGAATTTGAATATGAGACAGTAAAAACTAAAATAAAACATGTGCTTTTATCCCCTCTCAAATTCATGTTGAAGCATTCTCCAAAGCAGTAGTTTTTGGAGATGCGGCCTTGAGGAGTCTATTGTTTCCTGAGAACTCTGCCCTCAAAAATGAGATTAGGTACACTTCAAAGAGCTTGTTGGGTGCGATTTGTCCTCTTTTGCCTTTCCATCTTCTGTCATGGGAGGACAGTGTTCTTCCCATCCAAAGGACTAGATGATTAAGGCATGATATGGAAACAGAGATCAAATCCTTACCAAACAATGAACCTGCTAATCTTGGATTTCTCAACTTCTAAAATTGTGAGAAATAAATTTTTGTTCTTTATAAATGATTCAGTCTATGATATTTTGTTATAATAGGACAATGGCCTGAGAGAAAGTTAAAAGTCCACAAAGATAACAGAGGTTTAGTGAGCTATACAATAATTCCCAGTAACATGACATATGTACATGTAATTTTTTTAAGTCTGTGAAGAAGACACTGAAAGAGGTACAGAAAAAAATAATTGAAAAACTAATGGATAAAATTTTCCCAAATGAAAACTGTGATCTACAAATTTAAGAAACTTAATGAACTCCAAACACAGAAAACTATATTGTGATCAAACTGATGAAAACAAAAGGATACAAAGAAAATAAAATGGCCAGAAAAAAAACTATTATTTGAAAAAAGATGACAACAGATTTTTAAATTTGAAACAGAATGTGTAAAATATAAATGGTGAAACATCTTTAAGGTACTAATTAGAGAAAAAGTCAATCTAGTATTTTATAACCAATAAATATGTTTCTAAAGACTCATGAAGGAAAAGACTCTTCAGGCATATCAAAGTTGAAATAATAGGGCTTATACTATAATTAAGGTTAAAAGAAGTCCCCAGGTAAAAGAAAATGATAACTGAATTGTGCATCTACCCAAGGAATTGAGTACCTTTGAAAAGGCAACTACACAGGAAATTGTAATTAAAAATACAAGATATTTTCAAATTATTATATTTTCTAATTATTGGAATGATTTAAAGCATAAATTATTGTTTAGATACAACTAGTAATAATGAATTGTGGGATTTATGATACATAGGAAAATAAAATATAGATAGCAATAGAACAAAAGTTCGGAGAGAAGAAATGAAAGTTTTCTTTTTAGGGTTTTTATTACGTATGAGAAGAAATGTAATATTAAAGGCAGACTGCCATCTGTTAAAGGTTATGTTATAAATCTTAGAGTAACCACAAAAATAGTTATGAACAATAAATAACAAATGATGCATATGATGATAATAGTATATCTTAAAGAAGACAGGAAAAGGGGAAAATGTTGCAAGGAACAGATGGGACAAAGAACAAAATGGTATGTTTAAATCTAACCATATCATTAATCACATTAAATGTAAATGGTGTAAAATCCCAATTAAAACTCCCTTGAGTGTACATGTCTCCTAAGGGCTGACGGCTATAAAATGAGAGGTTGATGGTATCACAGAGGTGAGGCTGAAATTACTGTTTTCTGTTGCTGCATACTATAAGCAATGACTTCTTCTATTCTATGATTCAGTGAGCACTATTCAATCTACTATGTTGCAGTAGTAACCCTGAATAAAGAAGTAGGCTTCAGCACCCAATGATACTACTCATTAACATGTAAGCTGCAATCAGTGCTTCTTGTGTTCCCAGTGCTTTGTGGAGGAGGCTTTCCTTTGTTCCTCACAGCTTTCTCTTCCTAGTCCTCATACTCATATCTCAGTTATAGACATCTATTATAAACACATATTTATTTCAAACCTGAGGTTTTTTCCATGGGTCAAGTCCATGGGCCCTCCGTTTTTTATTTTCTTAGGATCAGCTTTCTTCTAGTAGTTGACTTAGGCTTCATTTGTCTCCACTAAACCTGACATATAAACATTTACTATATTCCACTCCTCTACTATAATTACTACCTCCAAAATTTATCTCAAATCTACCCATTACATTAGTATCTCAGCTCATGAACTTAATTCCTTCTATAGTTTTTGGAAAAGATGGTCACATTTGTGTCTGGGTGGGAAAGATGGCTGTGGTTGTGTTTGTCACCTGATACAGCATTTGAAAAAAAATTTTTTTTGTTTTGCCAAATGCTTCTGCTTCCAAGCCAAATTGTTTGCAAAAAACAAAGCATTTGTGAACCAAGATATCACTGTACTCTCCATTCCCACAGCCAATATCTTTTCCAAGGTACCTCTTCCTTGTTATTGCTGTACTTCCACAACTAGTCTCCCTGCATACCACCTAGATCTTCTCAAATCATACTGCACAGTGGTCAAGGTGGCCCTTGAAAAAGATAAATTGGTTTGTGTTACAGCTCCTTACTTAGAAAATTCAAACTTCCTACCATTGCCTATAAGGCCCCAAGCGACATGAGTATTTTTGTGTTTGGCACTTCCCCTTTTGTCCTCTATATACTAGCCACTTTGTCTTATCTTCTGATTCCCTAAGTTTATCAGTTTATTCCAACGACAAGTCCTACAAGTCAGCTGTTTCCCCCTCTGGGATCATCTTCTACCACCTTTTATCCAGGTAACTCAGCCTTCAAATCCCAGTCAGGGGTTTCCCTGGGAAAAGTCTTCTCGTTCCTGAACAGGTACCAGTTACATTATTACTGGTACATTATTATTATTTTACATTACAGCACATGAAAGTACTTCTTAATAAGCATTGGCTGCTGTTTCATGGTCAGTATTTGTACCTTTAGTGGGATGTGAACTCTCTGAGGTCTGTGAACACATCTATTTTACATGTTTTTGTATGCCTAGTGCCAAGCACCATGGCTGGCTGTTAAAGTTCACTATAAAAGTTCATTAACTCTAAGATGCCTATGATTGTAAGATACATCATTATTGTATACATTAAGAAAAACATTTCTAATTAATGCTAATTTGCCTTCAATTTTAAGATGCAACTCAAACTCAGAGATGTAAACAATATGAAAATTTGTGTCTTAGAATCCCATATATACTATAATAAACTGTATACATGAGTAAAAGAGTCATTTTTATTTTTGAAAAGTCATTCTAGCAGGCCCAGCAAGCAATCCCCCAACATGCCTGAGCATTTGTATATCTTGCGGAAAGTTTATGACCTAGATTATCAAACCAGGATCTCCCCCACTATACTTGTAGGTTTTCAGTGCTTTGCATATAACTATTCCTTATTGCTATTTGTGGAAATTATTTTTGGGTAATCTGATAGCCCCTGTTATTTACATTTTTACAGAGCACAATTTCATGGAGTCTACAAAAAGAAAAATGTATACATATGGTTTGGATCGAACAAAATTTATGGGTAAAGAATTGTGGCCTTTGATACAAGCCAATTATAAGTGCTAATTTTTCCTTAGGGCATTTTAAACTGAGGTTTCATAGGGTAGAAATCGTTATTGGGTAAAAATTTCTATTTAGTGTCTTATCTATACACTGAGATTCTCTCCAGTGACAGAAAGTTATTAATTGCTCTTTCCATAAAAAAGGGGTGTTCAGGAAGTGGCCATGAAACAACAGTGGCAAGTTAAAGGTAAAGATAAAGGATGAAACAGTCCCGTCCTAGAAAGAATTCAAAACTGGATGCGTGATTTACCACGATCACTCAACGTAATGAACCGTAATTTAAGTAGTATAAAGAGGGAACCTCTAGATTGCCAAATCTCTCCAGGTTAATCATTTAGCCCTTAAGTATATAAAATGCAGCTGGCATGAAGGATGTCCAATTAAAGTTTGAAGGGCCATTAGTGACTATAAAATGAGAAGGATAGTAGTATAGTAAAAAAGAAATTAGGATCCACTTAAATTTGAATTCTGGTTCTGGTGTTTATTAAACTTGAGACTCAATTTACTTATGTAGAAAATGGGAGCAATAATATCAATCTCATAGAGTTGAGAAAATTAAATAATTTATGAGTAATAAGCACTTACAAGTATGCTGGCACCCGAACCAATAAATATTAGTTTTTGTTATTTTTTTTTATTTTTATTCTGGAAAAGGAAGAAAAGAAAAATGCCTGAAGTGTGTGTATTCTCTATTTGTGTAATATGCTTTTATGACTCCTCTGTTTAAATATTTGACAACATAGATCACAGCTGTCTTTTTCAGTACACCTATGTAGCCACGACTCAGGTCAAGAACATTACAGGCTCCCTCCATCCCACCTCTTTATGGTGCCTCTCAGTGATTACCTCCCCTGCTTACTCAGTTCAGTCATCATTCTCCTTTAAGCAACATAGATTAATTTTTCCTGTTATTTTTTAACTTTAGAGCCTAAAATAACAGTATAATTTTACTCAGTAATTTCCTTAGCATTAGATTTGAGAGATTCATTTCTGTTTTTATGTGTGACTACAACTCTTCCATTTTTATGGATGTCTTCATTTATTAGTGTGTCTAGGCCACAATCTGTGTAGCCATTTTATTTTTGAGAAACATCCAGTCTGCTTTCCTTCAATCTTTATTTGTCACTAAATTATAGAGAATATCTTATATCTGGTTGTACTTTTAACACAAACAGTGTTTTGAATTGATGAAAATAATGGTTACAAGGACTATAATTGAAGAAATAAATAGCAACTTGGGTTAAGTTAAAAGGTCTGTTTGAGGAGAATGTTTATCAACTAATTGAAATTATAAAGTAGAAGCTTGAGGAACCATTACAAAGTATTCTTAATATCAAAGAGTGCAATTAGGCAAGCATTGTCTCTTCCTCAAAATGATGAATAAGGATGCCAACAGCATATAATATGCGGTGAATACAATATGCACAGCCAAAAAATTCAGGAATTTAGAGCCTAGAAAATCACTAAATTCATAGTCAAGAGTTTCCATGTGTAATTGGCGTGGCATGAAAATACGATGGAACTTAAAATTCTTAGTTCTTCTTTTGAGAGAATTTAAGGCGACTTAGTGGCTGAATCTTGGTTGTTTGTTTGCTAGCAACAACTGTGGGCTAATTGCATAATCTCTTTATGTTTTAGTTTATCTACCTATAAGATGATGTTGCATGGTAGTACTATACTTGCCTTGTATGTTTTCTGAACGATAATCATGTAAAGAATTTTGCACAGTGAAAGGCTTGTAGAAGGAGCTCAATATTGATAACTGTAAAAGATAAGGTGGCATAGTGTTTTTATCATGCAAACTTGGAACCATACTGACTAGGTTCATGATCTGTTTATGACCTTAAGTAAGTTATTTAATTCCTCTGGGTCTCAGCAGTCTCATATGTAAAATGGGGCTAATAATAGTACCTACTTCATAGTGTTGCTGTTTAAATGAAGTTTAAGTCAGTGTATAACCTGATACATAATAGACACATAGAATATACTTAGCAACACAATTTAAAGCTATAGATCTCAACCCTGTTTTACTCATTAGAATCACCAGGGCTGGGGATTTAGCTCAGTGGCATGGTGCCTGCCTTGAGAGCAGGCAGTCGTGAGTTCGATCCCTGGTAAGGATAAAAAAAACAACAGCAACAACAACAAAAAAAACATTAGAATCACCTGATAAGATTTTATGCTGATATTTAGATCCTATTCCCCGAGCATTTCATTTCATTTGTTTGTGGTAGGATCCAGGAAAGCTCTGAAATCTGTCCTCATAATAATGTGCAACAAAGGTTGAGTCCCCTGATTTAAGACCTTTCTTTATCAAGCCAGTTAAAATCTCCCCTTAATTCTTGTTCTGATCATAGACAATCTAGAACCACTGAACACTGTGCTCTTTGAGTATTTAAATGATGACTACAGTCTGTTATATGTAAGTCATATAGATTATGTAGCATTGAAGAAAATATGACCTTCTCTGCAAAGAATTTATAATGTATTAGAATAAGTGCACATGAGCCCTGATCACTAAACTACAAGTCAAATGCACTGATTGGGAAAAAAACACAAAATGCTGTAGAAGTAAGTAAGAGGAAAGAGCCATTTGTGCTTGATGGTAATCCATGAAGTCTTCATGTAAGAAGTGGCATCTACTTCAAGTGGATCTTAAAATAGGAAAAGTGAATTTACTTTCATTATCCTAGACTTTTCCTTCTCTAACAGGATTTTGAGACCCTTTTGGGTAACTTAACAAAAAGTCTAAGATTTCATGAAAGCAGTTCATGTGTAGTTTGGAAAATAAATTTACATTTCAGTTTCTTTAATGTATAGTTATTTTTGGAAGCCAAACTAGAATAGCTGGCCTGCCAGCTTTGTTTTAAGCAAGGTATGGAAAATCGTTTGCTTTAGAAATATCAGATAATTTGTCTCAGATTGGAGTTCATTGTGTTTCCCAAGCTTTAGGTGAAATTCAAAGACATTTTTAGGTTCATATGTATAGATAGTCTTTAATGACAACTTAAAGCCGAGAAAAACAAACAAAACTCAGTTTCTTCTGGATAAATGAAAGGATACTAATTTTCTGATATTTGAGTCCTGGTCCAAGAGTACAGGGCTACATCTTTGACCCAGGAAGTTAAGATGAAAACACCCTGGAACACCTTTGTCAGAATTCAAAGGATGAGCTTGTATCTTAACAAACTGGAGAGGCGAGAAAGTATAGTGAGTGCTTGCATCAGCACACTAAGAAACCTCCAAATCAGTTGCGACAGTGCTGAGGAAGCAAAACTGAGATAAAAATAGCCTGTCTGGAAGCTCCCTTATCTAAACCATTATTTTATTTCATTATTATTATTTCTTTGGTTGAAATATTCCAGAAGAAATATCTATCAAAACAACTGAACATAACAATACTTGCTAATGTCAATCAAAGAAGTGGAAACTTATAAAAATGTTGCATTAGAATCACACTATACACACCCAAGATTCTTTAGTCAGTTAGTGAAGAAGAAATTAAAGAAGACATTGGAAGGTGTAAAGATCTCCCTTGTTCATGGATCACCATAACTAATGTTAAAATGACCATGTTAGTGCAAGCAATTTACCAGTTCAGTGCAATCCTCATCAAAATACCAAAGGCATTCTTCACAGGGTTAGGGAAAAAAATCCTAAAATTCTAATATAACTTCCATAACTTCCTAAAGTTCTTGTAAAACCACCAAAGACACAGACTAACTAAAGCAATCTTGAGTAAAACGAGAAATGTCACAGGTATCACAATAACCAATTTTGAAATATGCTGCAAAGTCATAGTAACAAAAACAGCCTGGTACTGACACAAAAATTGACTTGCAGACCAACAGAATAAAAAGAAGACATAGAAACAAACTACAGACCCCTTTTTTTTGCTTGACAAAGAAACCAAAAATATATGTTGGAGAAAAGACAGCCTCTTTAACAAGTGGTAGTGGGAAAACTGAATATCTGTATGTAGAAAACTGGAAATAAGTTCCTGTTTCTCACCTTGCACAAAGATCAATTGAAAATGGATCAAAGACCTAGGTATAAGACAAAAACCTTAGAAAATACTAGAAGAAAATACAGAGCAAACATTTGAATTTTTAGGCAGAGGCAAAAACACTTCACACGATTTCAGTAGCACAGGAAATAGTAAGAATCCACAAACAGGACTATATCAAATTAAAAAGCTTCTGCATAGCAAAAGAAACAACCAACAGAATGAATAAAGAGGCTACTGAAGAGGAGAAATTCTTTGACATCTTCTCTTCTCACAGAGGACTGATACCTGGACTATGTAAACAACTTATAGGCTCCCAAGGGCAGCAGGACAGAGCTAGCTCCAAACCAAAGCATTTTTTTTATTTAAGGAGAAAAAGAAAAAAAATAGAAAAAGAGTACAAGTTATACAGAATTTCAGAAAACATAAACAGTAGGAAATCACTAGCTAATAGATTACATATTGTTATCTTAGAAATACTTGTTCAAGTTACAAAATTAAAGCATATAAAGTGGACTTTCAAACAGTGAGACCACAAACAGTTTTGTTCAATGATCCAACAAAATTCAGTAATATGGTTATCTATCTTATACACTTAAATATATATGCAGTTATATTCTTTAGAGCACTTTCTTTTTCTTTCTTTTGTACAATGACAATTACACATTTTGGGTTTTATTACTCCTACAGTTCTTATTACTTTTTTTGAAGAGAGTAAAACCAAATGTGACATAGCATAACAGAGTCAGTCAAATCAAAAGGATGGACATAATAGATAATATAAAAACAAAATACTAGGTGATCAACAATGGTTACCACACTGCCTCTTGCTATCTTAAAAAAATTGCCTATATCATCAGTTATAATAAAATTTAACAAAAGAGTAAAGAATAAAACCAAAACATTGGAGACATTACAGGACTTTAAAAGAAGATAATAGTCAACCGGAATGGGCGTCATAATGAATCTTATTGTCTTCACAGTTTTGCCTATACTTTCAAACTTGGTACTTTCAAGCAAAGCAGAATAGAAGAAAATCAGTCAAAGCAAGATGGTGAGGGCTATACAGGGTTTCAAATCAAGTTAATAGGAAATCAAAGTGGATCACTATAATGTATCCTGTTTTTTTTATTTTTCCCTTAATTAAAAAGATAAAAATAAAAAAGTAAATAATTTAAAAAAAGGAGATTGAGATAAAAGAGGGCATAACAACAAAACAGCACAGGTCAAAGCATAACCATTTAAGCAAAATAGTGTTTCACCACAAGATATCCGGACATAAAAGTAGTTACAATAGTGTCTCTTTCCTTGAAATCTTTGAGTATAACTTTGTATACTGTAGCACTAAACATATCAAGACAATGTAAAACCATTCAAGAGAATGGCAGTATTACAGGGAATTTAGAACCAACTATCAGAAAATGAACAATGGTTTCTGTATAATCTCCTTGTCTGTAAAAGTTTTTGTTTATATTATCACATATAATAAAATCCAATAAGATACAACCTGTTAAGACCGATGGAGACAGAAGAATACAAGCTTGATGGGACTTCAAAACAAGATGATACTAAATCAGCACTAGCTATTATGATGTCTTATTTTTTCCAAAACAGCTGTTCCTACCATCCAATCTTCTCTGCCTCATTTCTGTTGAGCTCTTTTTCTGTCGTTAGTTGTCAGTTTGTCTTATTCATTTTGCTCTATGCTCCATTCATTGTGGCCTCTCTGCCACTGTTTCTGGAATCTTGGTATTTTCCTTTTTTAGAATATCCTGCAGTATTCTCTGTAGAGTTGAACTGGTGGTTGCAAATTCCCCTAGTTCCTCTTTATCCTGGAAGCACCTTGTTTTTCCATCAATTTCTAGGGACAGTTGTGCAGGATATATCAATCTTGGCTGGAGGTTGTTATCTTTCAAAGCTTGAATTATTTCCCCCCACACTCTTCATGATTTGATGGTTTGTGCCGAGAAGTCTGCTGTAATTCTGATGGATGTTCCCTTATAAGTGATCTGTTTCTTGTTTCTAACAGGTTTTAGTATTCCGTTCTTATATGGGATTTCTGGAATTTTGATTATTATATGCCTTTGTGTAGCTCTGTTTGCATTGTAGGTGGCTGGGGTCCTGTATGCCTCATACATCTGAGTATCCTTAACTTTTGTTAAGTTAGGGAAATTTTATTGGATTATTTCTGTGAATAGCTTTTGTAGTCCATTTGTTTGTGCCCCTACTTCTTCTTTTATGTTCTTAATTCTTAAGTTGTAAATCCTCTTATCATCTTCTAGCCTTTGTATTATTGCTGTTTGGTTTCTTGTTCTTTTTAAGAGGTTTTTCATTTCATGCTCCCATATTACAAATCTGCCCTCCAACTCAGATAATCTATCTTTAGGGTCTTTCACGCTGTTATGCCAGCTTTCAATAGAGTTTTTAGTTTCCTGGTAGTCTCTTTGAACCTGCTTCACATATTCTATGTTTTCTCTATTTTCTCCATCAAACAATTCTCCCCTTTTTTTCTGTTCTTTCATTCCACCATCTGTTTTTTCTTGGGCTGTGCTTAGCATTTTTCTAACTATTCTACTTATATCTTGTTTTATTTCATTAAATACTTCATTTTTAAACTCATCCATGAGGCTCTGGAGATATCACTTTATGTCTATTAGTGCCGTGTCTGATATTGCATGTTTTCTGTCTTCCTTTGCATTTTCCTTTCCTGGATCAGTGTTCTCAGGATTGGGGACTGAGGACCCTTTCATGTTGCTTCCTCTTCCCATATTTTTTGTTCCTTCCATACAAGTGAATATAGGAGGCCCAATTGTTTTCTCTTTTTCAGTTACAGTTTGTTTGAATTGCGCCAGGTAGGTGTTCCCACCCACTGCAGCGTACTAGGGAGACACACACCTGGGCAGCCTCTGCTGGGCCCGCCCCTCCAGGTCAACCTACTGACGGCTTCACTGCTAGGGTGCACTGCCAGGCACTGGGACCTGGTTTGGGCTAGCCTACTGGGTCTTAGTCAGCAGCGTCAAGCAGGCCAGGTACTCCCCACCAATCCCGCTTGAGAGGGCAATATGTGGCTAATGTCACTGCAGCATCCTGTTCCGGCAAGTCTGCCTGGTCCCAGTGTATGTCCTTTGCTGGAGCCTCCTACTCTATGAAAGGATCCCTGTTCTGCTCACTCACCGCAAGTCGATGTAGGGCTCCCTGCTAGTCCCACTCTGAACTCTGTTCATAGATTTCCCGCTCTCAGAGCTTTCGCACATCTCTCTCCCTGCCCTGCAGATTTGGACGCAGCAGCAGCATCAGGAAATTCAAATCATGGTTCCCAGTGGCATGGGTTCTAGTTTCCCACACTGAGATTTTATCTGTTCCTATTATAGCACCAGGATTGAATTTTCAGTTGGTTTCTCTAAGCTTAGTTCATTCCTGGGTCGGCAGGGTATATCTTGCCTTACTTAAGACTCCTCGTACTGCACCATTCCTGGATTTTAAGCAGGGTATCTCAGAGAGCCTCCATAGCTGCCACTATCTATCCTCCATGTTCTCCCAGAAGTCTAAAACTGAAGCATTTTTGAAATCTTTCTGTCACATTTGCTATTTACTCATTGTTTAAGATAAGTCATATGGTCAAGTTCACCATCAACGTAAGAGGAAGCTATTACCCAAACAAGAGTGTGCATACAGGGAGGAAGCTATAAAGCCATTTAAGAAATTCTTTACCATTGCCCATACTGCATACATTTGCTTCTTGTACGTACCAGTGTTAAGGGCAAAAGTTCTGTTTCTTCCTTTCTGTATGATGAGTATGTAACACAGTGCCTCGCATTATGTTGCAAATAGTTCCTTTTTTCCTAAGGGTGTGATGTCTGTAAGAACCTAAGCCACCTAGGCTGCATGAGCCAGTGTTATCCATTTTATTGAAAAGGAAAGAGAAAGATTTCAAAATAATCCTGAACCTCCATATGCTATCCCCAGAAGACTTATGAGCCTTACCAGATCTTGAAAAGAAGCACAGCCTGGGTGACTTCTCCCACTGTCAGCTTCTCTGAAAAAGCTGCCAGCAACATTCTTAAACTAAAGTGCCACTGGTGCTCCAGCTCTGTCCCAAGAGAATGCACACATCATCTCTTTGCATATTTTTATCACATATTCAGTACATCAACAATTCTTCAATTTGCTGTGGCTTGGGAAATGTCAGATGGGAAAGTTTATGAAATCTCCCACATACACAGACATCTGGCTAAAGCAAGCAAACCCACAGATCAATTTGCCAAATCTCAGCTTTCTTCCCTTTCAGGATTTCACTTAAGAACTTCAGAAATTTCTGACTATGTGCAAAATTGTTCCTAACATTTTTCATAAATTCTAATCTGACCTATGAAATTCATTCAAATTAGCTGAGGGGTGTACCTGATTCACAAAAACAATTATCTCTAATTTTTAGAACTAAGACAGATGCCCAAAGCAATTCTCATTTTAAACTCCTGCAACTATAATTCTTATTGCTTTCATAGTTTCTCTTACTGCAGGCTCTAATTACAAGTATTCTTGTGGGGGAGAGAAACAAGACCAAACGTGGAAGGAATATGGACTCTTTTCATCAAATTCTACTCTTTTCCTGGGTTTGACAGCTGCTTGAAATGATCCAGCTGGTCTTAGTTGACCAGGTGGCTGAAAAGTAAGGGGAACTTTCTCTGTGTTGAAAATAGGGCATCCCAGTTAATGATGGCTAAAGAAAATGCTTCTGCATCCTTGCTCCAAAGGAATACCTATGGACTTGTCAGTCACCTGTACACCTATGTCATCTCAGCTGTCCCTTACCTATGTTGGCTTTCATCTCAATTACCTCTGGACTTTCATCACAAACGAACCCTCTAAAATGACTTGGGACTAGCTGCAAATCATCTATAATGACAAATATGGAATAATGGAGAATAGATGTTTAACTGTTTACATATCAAACCTCACTATCATCTCACATCCTACTATTCAGTTTATCACAGTAGCTTCTTTTGGGTGGAAAAGGTAATTGTACACTTTTGTCTACCACAGATTTCATGTTCCAAACTGTTAGAATAGTGTTAGGTTATTGGAGATTGGTAAAGGTGTATATTGAAAAGCCACTTTCAGAATTTCAAATGAGAGGGTACCTATAAAACAGGTATCCTGTTGGTATTTGATTTTCCTGTATTTAGGAAAATGATTGAAATTCTAAAAAAACAAACAATAAGAAAACACAAAAATCTGTGGTTGACAAGAAGGCAGGAAACTAATTGGGAATGAGTAAACTTAAGTTTCTTATGTGAGATGTGTTTAAAATTTGTGAAGCATTCTGGAAACCTGCCCAGACTATCTTATAAAAATTTTTGTTTTGTAAGTGTAGCCCAAATATTATGAGTAGAAGGTCCTCATTGCCTGGAATGACCTTTACCTCCTCCTACTTCGCCAACTTGATATGCCTCATAGATTCAGCTCAGGCTCCTTCCTTCAGGCATTTTTTCTCACACTGCTCCTTCTCCCTCCTCCTTGCACTCCCTCCCTTCTCTCTCCCTTAGTCCCTCCTCCATTGCTTCCTCCTCCACTTAGGTATCCTCCTTGATATGCCCTTATATCTCACACTGTCTAACAAGCATCATGGCAGATTTCTTTCTATGGTTTATCAGACTGCAACCCCTAGTGGGTAGACTGTGTGCTTTGTTTATGTTTGATTCCTAGCACAATGCAAGGCAGAGAGGTGACATTCAGTGGGTATTAATTGAACAAATAAATGAGTAAATTTATTTATTAATGGATGAATGAATCACCAAATCATTATACTACTTGACTGTAAGTATTAAGCGTAGTGTAGAATAAGAGTAGTTTCAATACTGTTTGTTAATTCACTACCCAATTTTACTGAGCATCTACTCTGAGTCAGGTATTTTGTTTAGCAGTATGTATGTAAACTAAATTTTTGTCCTCACAGGGATGAAAGTCTAAAATTAAGAATGATTATTCATAAATGTAATAGTATTTAAGTAGAATATATTTTTTTCTTCAGAATTTCTACTTAAAAGCTTTATATTGAAGAGAGACAGTAAATATATTTGTACAGGATGCAGGACTTTCTAGATGAGAACAGATGTCTATAAACCATTATACTTTATACTATGTTTTATGAAAGAAAACTAGATGTTTGAAAATAATTACTTGAAGTAATAGAATTTATTATTGACAGTGCTATGGCATTCTTCTTATTCTGCTAAAGATGGGGAGAAAGTGGTCTACCCCTCTCTTGTGAAAGACCAAGCTAGCATCTCCTCCACAGGCCATATTTTTGCTGAAATGTTAAAATTTAACAAATTGCCTCTAGATTAGAAAGTAAAAGAGTTCTTAGGAAAATCTATTATGTGTTCTCAGTGAAAGGATTTTGCCCCAGTTGGGACACTGTAGCTGGTAACGCCTTGGAGGTGGAACCAAGAGACTATCTTGAGGTCATCTTCCCCGCCCCTAGGAATTTACCTGTGGCACTAAATGAATACCAATGGGCTACCTGTGCATCACTAATGTCCCTTAGGCACCACCCCCAAACCTGAGCTACATGTATGCCACCACACCACGTGTCTGCCAGAAAGAATGCCAGAACACGAAGGGTCAGGGGGGTCTCTCCCCGCATTCTTAAAATAAAGGTCATTTATATTTCATAGTTCTTATCTTTTCAGCCATGCCAAAATCCTATCACTCAGTAGTTGGGATTTTGTATGAAACTATGAACATAAATATTTGTTTCCAAATTGAATAAATTCTGAAGACAGTAGATTAACTGGAATATCCAAAATGATGGAGTAAAAGCAAAAGGGTTAAAAGTTGGATAACTGCATTTTCACCATTAGCAGGGCAAGAGTGCTTGAATTCTTATTGGGCCAAATAACTGGTGTGGAAGATAGCGAAATGTGAGTTATCTTGGAAGTGTGCCAACCAGTAGGGCTGTCTGCTCCTAGGAATAAGAGTAGTGTATGTAGAATGTGCTGCTAGGAGGTGATAGCTAAGAGGAGATGGTAAGGCATTAGCCAGAAAATACATCATTCATATGGAAAAAATGTAGTATGCAGGATCTCTAGGAAACTTCAAGGAATTCCAGCTCAACTTTCAAGAAAGTCAACTCTCAGAGGTTTGCCACCAATAGTCAGAATATACTAGTTAGGAACATGAAACTTTATTCTATCTTTCCCTTTACCCTCATCCTTCATAGACAGAAGTAAATAATGGGAGTAGGGGGATGCACTGGAAGTGCATGTGAAGGACCTGTGAAGCAACAGTGTGTGCCATATTGCTGCAAATCTTCAAGACAAAAATCAGGCTTGAACCGGTAGCAAAGGCAGGAAGAAACCCTGAACTGGCTGTGAAATTGAAGCCTTGTTTCAACATGATGATTTTTTGAAAAAACTGTTAATGGACAATCTCAAAGTATTTATCATCAGTGCTTTAGCTGTCTTTTAATTATTTATTACTAGAACATATTACATAATGGTCACATTCATCATAGGGAATTTGTACCTGTACCTAACACAGCTTAACTCTTCTTCTTTTCCCATCCCCCTACCCTCCTTTCAATCCTCTTCTCATCCTTTACAAAAGCTTTGTTTCTGTTTTTTTCCCTTCAATTGTGTTTTTAAATATCTTTTTCCTTCCTTCTCTTCCTTTCCCTGCTCCCATCTTCCCCTTCCCAATTGAACATGTTCTTTATACTTCCCAATATCTGTCCTGCATTTTGTTCTTAATAGTAGCTGTCTATTAAATGATAAGCTATATATTTGTGCAATCTGAATCTAATACATGGCACATAGTGACTGAGAATCTACGAACCCTCAATCGTCTTGCAAGCCCAAGGAAGACATTGGTAACTGAAAATGTTTAATGGCAGTGATTAGGGAAACAGGACCATTGTTTATTTAGACCTTCTGGAAGACTGCCTATCCATGAAAAAGTCATGCATTTGTATGTATACGCATTCCTATACAGTGAATACATACTGTGAACTTTTGTTTTATCTCATTGATAGCCCATCTATACCCAAATAATAGACGGTGTAAGAACATAGCATCTTTTATTCATAGGCCTTTTATGAAATTGCTCTTATAATTCCCTATTCCATAGGACAGTCTTTTTTACTAATGTATCGACAGAGAATGGTAACAACAGAAATAATAAAAAAGAGTTCAGTGCCTGCCTTGCACAAAAATTGATCTAAATGATTTATATAGGTAGTGTCTCATCTCTTGTTCGTATCACTTTTAAAATTGACAGGTGATGATGGTCCCATTTTAGAAATGAGGAAATAAGCTTAGCAAACCTAAGTGTAGTAAAGGCCCAAGATTTAAATCCAGTTCTGCCTATATTCCAAAATATATCTTTGTGTATTTATTCTTAGCTTCTGAAACTACTTGAGAACTTCAGAAAAAGGTACCTGCTCCCTTAGAGAAATTGCATTTTAAAAAATTCATGTCATGTTATGCTATCCCTCCATATTTTAAAATGCTATTTTCCATAAAACTTTACCCATGGATTCTGCTTCTAGTCTACGTTATTTTCTATAGGCCTCCTATGGAAGAATTTCTCTAATCAATGAGGGTTTATCAAACATCTAATATAAACCACATATTGTTCTAGGTGCTGAAGTTCATACAATGAAAATGATAAAGTTCCTGCCTACATGGACCATGTATCCTATTGATCATCTTTCCATAGTTCTCCTCTGTTTATTGTAGTCAACTTCAGTTTCTTTTTCCTCCATGCAAATTTCTAAAAAATTTAGTTTGCATATGTATTATAGAATACAATGAGAAAGAAGTGTTCATATACAAGTATATTTATAATGATAATAGTTATAAAAGCAAAAAGGAAAACCCTAAATATCTAAGATGGTAAAATAAATGATGATGCATGCATCATATAAACTATTACTAAGTCATTAAAATTATACTCATGGACTCGACTGATTGCTTAGAATGTGCAAAATCCTGGGTGTGATCCTTAGTATCACTGAAATTTATGCTAAGGTGATATTTTTATGCCACAGAAAATTGTATAGAATTTTATAGTATATAATTATATAGAAGTTTAATTTCAGTTCTCTGTGTATACATATATGTATGTGAGTTTGCTTACAAATGCAAGTAAGGAAATGATGCATCAAAATCTTAACATTTACCTGATAGGTACCATTAATGATGTTTTCTGTCTTTTCTATAACAACTACATTTCATTTTTAAAATGGAGTCTGTGTGTATACTCTGTGCATGGTGTTGCAGTGGGCTCTGGAGCAGTTGTCCAATTAGCAGAGTGAGGCTTCTGGTCAGAGACTGCAGTGTTTATAAATTAAATGAGAATTTATATGTTTGTGTATATATCAGTAAGTGCATGGTCAATTTTTTATTTTACATGACTCACTTTTCATTTCTTTTTGGTGTCTCACTGTCATCCAAATGAGTCAAATATTATGGTCAGTTGAGAGCTAACCAGGTTTAATAACAGCCTAAGAAAAGTACATGTGGGAAGATAAACCTGCTGGTGGCAAAAAAATAATCACTATGAGTTCAGAACCAAATACAAAATCATGTTTGATTGTACCATTTTTTAGTTTATCCAAGTTCCTAATTGCGTGTACATAACAAGATCACCAAGAAGTGACCATTTATTTAGCAATGATTTTGATTGTTCATGTAGAATCACAATAACTTCATAGAATGAATAACAAATTTATAAAAACCCAAGCTCCTATTTTGAAAATGAGTGACTATACTTTCCATAGCAATGAACAGTTCGAGGCTAAATATCTTATGTTTTGACATTATCTACTCACCGTTTGTCACTAATACTTTAGCTGTCTATTAAATTATAAAATATATGTTTGGGCATCCTGAAGTTTAATTGCATGCATGCAGTGATGGTAGTAGCTAATAGCCAGAGAGAAATAAGCAAGTGAAGTTGCTTGAGAGGAGGCACAGAGTGGAACAGAATTTCTATTAGGTAAAATTGATCTGTGATTATGTAGATGAAAAAAGCTTTTAGTATTTCTGACACCTATATTCCAGTAGATATGACACATGTATATTATGCTATTTATTATTTTAGAATATTTAAAAATATCAGAGACAGCTCTGTTTGTTTTTCTTTGGGCATTAAAAATCTAGTATTTACCTTTGGAGGCATAGAATTTAACAAATTGTATAATTATTTCCCCAGAATATAGTACTCCTCCACAGGACTTCCTCCATATTTGTCATCTTATATTTTGAACATAAGAGATAATGTGAAATATGGCCTAACATTTGTCATGTCAAAAACAGCACAACTGAACATAAGATCAAGACAGAAAATATATGGAATTACATCTCAATTATTTTCTGGAGCAGAAATTTGGAGATACTGCATAACCAGTATGAAACAGCGTATACTGAATGCTAATTTGAACTCACATTAGAATCAAAAGATAAAAAAAGGTCAAGTCCATTTTTAGAAATTAAAAAAAACTGAAAGAAAAGATTTTTGAAGTTGTACCACAAAGAAATAATAAATCAGATATGTTTAAACTGATGTAAACATATACAATGTCTACATATAGTGAAACATGATACAGTATGCTATTGATTTGTATAATTTTTATCTTTTTATGTATCAATTTTTAAAAAAATTTTAAAATATTAGAAAAAACAAAGATAAAAATATAAAAATAATTTAAATTCATATTCCAAGAAAAGTGAAGTCAGTTGCTCTATACACTCTTGAAAGGGGAAGCACTCATCAGCACATTTCTGGATTGGTAGGGCATTCCACAAGTAGAACATTTATCAGCAGTTATTTAATCAATATTTATAAATACATAGAGATTGTGTCACATAAAAATAGATAACAGAACCACTTATGAATCATTATTTGAGATACCACAACATATATATTTGTTCTTATTTGTCCCACACTTTGCTATCAACCTGCTATATTTCTGCAGTGACGATGTTGAGCAACTACTGTTCTGTCTCTAGGTAACTGTCATTCAAAAATAATAACATATCGGCCACTAAAGTAAGGAACTGTGCAACAAAGATTCATGTATCTGATTTGACCCACCCTGATATTTTATATTCATTTAATGCATACAGATATTATGAATTCCTTTCATATGCATAAATAGTGTATATTCGTTTCATGTATATTCATTAATATGTGTTTTCTACGTGAATTTCCAGGGACGAATTTAAAATTTGTTACTGTAAATGGCTTCACTGATCATATGAATCACAATACCCACACAATTAAGTAACTGACAGTGCAGCCTAAATTGAACTCACACAGTCTGATTCCTGTAAACGTCATGGCTTATAAACTTAACTGAGGTCAAAATTGCTTCAGAGTTTCTTAGCATTCCTGAGCTATGTTTCTGTTTCTCAACTCTTTTTCCCACTCAATTCTTATTCCAAACTGATTCTGAGGGTCCCCCATGTCCTCAGAACCCTGAACCTCTCAAACTTAGATCTTCATTGTCTTACTGCACCACAGTTCTGACAGTGCCATAAACTGGCAAAATTTCTGTCTTCAAACACTTCTCCTGCCCACAAAACCTTTGGCAAATCTGGCAGGTCACTTATTGTCAAGTGAGAAGATATCTTACCTTTGGCAGAGATGCCCTGGAACCTGAACTCTGGGTGGTCATCGTTAAGACTGTGGTGATACCCAGTGCAACCCTAGCAGGGGCTGCATCCATGTTTATCCAAAAGGAGACCCAGGACAAAATGACTATCAACAGGCTGGGAATGTACATCTGGATCAAATAATATCCCATTTGACGTTCCAAGTGAAACTTGACTTCAATGCAGGTAAACTTTCCTGGAAACAGCAAATTATCATTTAAAGTCTAATTTGATTTTTTTCTAATTCCAACATCCTATTTTACTTTTAAAAATGAAACGTGTTACACATAAATTGGGAAGATTGCACAAAATCCTCACCCTATATAACCAATTCAACCAGTATTGGAAATAACTGTGAAAACGAGTGTTCTAAAGCATTGACGACTAAAGCTGTATGGTATATTTAATTTTTAAAATACGTGCTTTTTGCAGCTATATTATTTTAGATATATCTTAAGAATTTTCAAGACTGACATAAACTGATCGGTGGAAATAAAATATTCAAAATTTGTGAAGTTAGACTACGTAGTATATAGCACACAATATAGAACCCATAGCAGATGCAGAATGGCTTATAGTACCTACAATATAACGTGTAATGGTTGAAGCTGTTCCTTTCAAGTAGTAAGAGGATCTCCCCACATATTTAAATAACTGTACATATTTTTGTGTTATCAATGGCAATGGTTAGTTGCTCGCGAAGATTTAGAAACTATTTGTAGTGTCAATTTGCTTATGAAAAAGAGCACATATGAAAATCTTACAATTGTTAACATAGTACTAACAGATGCTTCTGACTCTACTTTTTCCCCTCTTTAATCAGTATGGAGTTAGAACACTAAGATACTTTGGCTTAGTCCATACAAATTATAAGAGATAGGGTTCATCTTTGTCAGGAAGAAAGCCTTAGAATCAGATTTAAACTCAAAGGAAGTCACTGTTGAGTGGTGGACCAAGTGTTCGTGGGCCATTCTACTCACCCAGTGTGCCTGGATCAGTCAATGGACAAACCATTGTGTTTGACTGCCTCCTCATGATCAGCACCCATGGCATCATAAGAGCATATTCACAGGAATAACCGTCAACATTACTGGGCAGGTATAATCTTCCAGACATCCAGATGCCCACTTGTTGGCTCTTCCTCACATTCTCCCTCAGTCTATGTGTCTGTCAACACTACTGGCCCATGATTTTAGAGTCAGCTGAATTCTGTCCAGCTGATTTTCATCCACACTACACAACACAGTAGTGGGGTTTTTTCTGGGGTGGGGGGGGGTATTATTCTCTTCCACTATGGCAGGAAACACAAATTGACCCAAGGATCCAATATACAGAGTGCATGCCAGGAAGCGCCAGAATTCAAATGTTTCCTATATACTAATGGAGTCTCTTAGACCTTTTTTCAGACTCACGTGACATCAAATGTTTGGCAAGAAATAGCAAAACATTCCCAATTGTTTCTCCTCCTATATTTTGGAAAAATTGTCTGTTGTGTTCACTCATCCATTCCAGAGGGTACAAGAATCTTACCTGTCTAGAAGTATTCTCTATTTGTTTGGTAAATACACAGCAATTATAATGTGATAAGATACACATTCTGAATTGCAAATGAATCTCACTTGGGTTTAGCAACTGAAAGAAAACTTACCAGTATTGTAGTGCTTTGTGCAGTAGCCAAGTTCCTTCTCTTCTTTCAAAATAAATTGAGGCAAGGTCAATCCTTCAGCCACTTGCACTGGACCATCACTTAACCATTCAAAAATTAGATCATTCATTGTGTACCCAACTAGAGGAAATAAATTTTAGAGAAAAAAGTGAATGTATCTTTTCAAGAAATCTTGGAAGAGTAAAGAAACAACAAAAAAAATCATCTAAAGCAGACATATACTCAATTATTTCAAGAGCATTCTTAATAAGAGAGTTGGAGCCAAATAAATTGAAGACAGAAAGCTAATTTTGGATCATTATTTTTCTCTATAATGAAAGAATGGAATCTATAAAGTGTATTTTCTTCTGCCTCTTTATGCACTATTTCTAAAGAACAAACAAGTAAACAAACATGAAAATTCTTTGAAGATTGTATTTGAAATAACTATGTCTGTGGCAATATAATAAGACAATTCAATTCATGGTGCCAGTCTTAGTGTTTCAAATGAAACCGTTTTTAATGAGAATGAATTAATCACAGTCTTGCCTAAAACATTCCAGTTGCAAAATTGGCCCCTCCCTTATGGTCTATTAGGTTTTACTTTCAGAAAATGTACATTAAATATTTATAGTCAACTCTCAATTATGTTAGCTAGTGGGGAAAGCTATAAACAAGTAACCTAAGAAGTTGTAGGATACGCAAATCAAGAATATTTGTTTGTGTTAATGTCTTGCCAAATAGACCTATTCATTACAATTATTATTACAGAGTAAAACAGATTATATGTTATGCAATGTCATACTGTTACAAGACTTGAGCCATCCAAAGCAAAATAATAACTAACAGTTTAGTAAAGCAAAGTCAGCTCATAGTCTCCATGTAACTACCAATCAGGCCATTTTCTCTCAAAGATACTTCTGGGTCTTACTCCATACACCAAAAATAACAGCTTCTCTTTTGGACATTATTTGTCTACCTCTCCTTTGGTTTGTGATACTTAAACTCTTAAAAGGAGACTGATAAGGGCAAAGGATATTATATGAGGTTTTGGCTGGCCAATAACATCACCATGATAATTAAATTTAAAGATTCTTATTCTTGTTTACTGTGAGGAAATGACTCACCAAAGCTCCGTAGAAATCAATGGAAAAGTTAATTGGACTCTACTTTCCTCTTTGTTTTGACCACCTTTTAAATTAGAAGCCAAAAACTGAAAACATGGAAAGCCAGAAATTGCAAAAAGAACCATTTACAAGCATTCATGGGCCACGAAGAGAAGAACTAAGCGTCTTTCTTCTACCACAACCCAGGATGAGTACATCAGGATACCTCCAACAAATATCTAAAGCTTTCTGAATACCCCCAAGATATTCTCTAGTGAACTTCTCCCTGACTACCATAATAGCAGTCCTTAGCTGCCTCCTGAAGCCTCAACATAGGCTAGCCAGGAAAGATAAAAAGGTGGGGAAGTAGGAGATAATATTGGAGTAGAAAAATAAAGAGTATTATTTTTCAGCCTAAACTTAGTAGTAAGGACATAGCTAGTTCTTTGATTTCATTTTCACAAGGAGCAAGTGTATTCACTAATTCACTTTTCAAAGTCTTAAATGAGCCTTACTTCACAGAGAAAACAGAAGTATTGGGTTGAGGCAGGGAGGAGTTTGGAGTAAAAGAGAAGACACAAAGAAGGAATCATTATGAAAAAAGTGCTTTTCTCAACCTTCTCATGAGAAGGGGCAACAGAGAAAAAAATGAATACATAAAGCCTATTATAAGTCAGAAATTTCTCATTGTATCCCTGACAATTTCTTAAAACAAAGATGTTTCATTATTTTATTTGTGTAGGAAGTTTCAAGGGAAATCTATAGTGTTTTTAAATGATCAGAAAGAAACCCTGTCACCATTTCTTTTTTTAAAATAATAGTTGATGTGTCTTTTTATACTTATTATTTTTCTAAGCCAAGAAGTTAAAAGTATTTCTTTGTCCCTTCATCATTAAATCTCCTAACAGCCCTGTAGATCAGTAGCATTATCATTGTTTGCATTCTACAAAAGGAGAAAACTGACAGAGAAAACCTCCGTTACCTTGGAGACATCATCAATATATGGTACATTTCAAAAATTTCCATAGCATTCAGAGCTAGAATGAAAGGGGACAAAGTGGATGGCATTTCCCTACCCCCTTCTCTATACTTAATCCATCTATTGCTTATCTAAGGAAGATACCTCTTATTCTTTCTTATTCCATCTCATCTCATACATCTTGTTTTTGTGTCCTTTACTGACTAAGGCCCATGTTTCGTGTTCTCAAAGCAGTTATTCCTTTCTGCTTTCAGTCTTAATGGTGCAAGATTGTCTATATGGGCAAAAGATGGAAAGAAATATAACTTTCTAATTAAAAGACTGATTCATTTTAAAGACTGAATGGCTAATAACCTTAATTTTCCCAGAAAACATTTTCATTTCAAAGAAAAGCTTATTAAATCAGTCTTTATTTTAGAAAGGAGAGGTTATTTGGAATTTTAGGTTGAAAGGTTGTTTATATTGTATTGATAATGAACTTGTCTATGAGACATGTATGTATTCTTCCTTATTAGGAATTACGACCATGGGTGTCAGTAGGTAGAGAAAATGAATGTTATGCGTGTTCAGTCCTTAATGATACACTAAAAGAACCAGGTTGTTGGTTAAAGTAAGCAGGCAGTTATATCAATATGGCCACTTACAACTCTCCAGCTGCATTGTACAGGTCTGAACATCCATGGGAAAGTTCTTCAAGTCCATGGGACAGGATAAGGTCAAGGTGAGTCTTAGCAAAGAAAAAAATGTAAACACAAGTTTTAGATATTGAGGTTTCATTTTTGAGAAACAAATATCCACTTGGCATTAAACAAAATACATTGATTTAAATACTGAAATATAAACTGTCACTCAGGGTAGTAATTTTTTTAAAATGTAATCATTAGTATTTTTAAAAGTGTTGTAGTATTTTACCAAAACTCCTTAATCTCTATTTCCCATCTTCTAACCTTTGACTCTGCTTCTACCTTTAGCACTTGTTTTTAAGTTTTTTTCTAGATGGAGCAAGACCAATGAAAAATGCTGTAATGTGAACAATATGCTCTTATCCACACTGATGTCCAAAGGATATAAGGCATATATCATTTTAGAATTATTCCCTGGATATAAAACTTTGCATCAAGAACAATGATGCAATAAGCATGAATGATTATGATAACCATTGATTCTCCTTCCATCAAATGGGCAAATACTTAACTTCACAGACTTTTTGTTATTAATCTATGTTTATGGTTTTAACAATGTATCATGATATCTATTCTAGAATTTTGACAATTATGGTGCAAATAGTTGAGCTGGAAAACTCACTTAAGAATAGTGTTTTTCACTCTTTACCTTTTCATACCTCATATGGACCAATATGATACCTGTCCTCTTTCCAACCTTCCTGAGCTCTAGCCAGCCCTGACTGAAACTTGTATCAGAGTATTCATTAGCCTAACGTCTCTTAGCCTGTATTTCAATTTTATTATTCAAAGGGATGATGCACATGTCTTGTTCTGCAATTTTCTGTACTTTCAAGATTCAAATAATGGGATTAAAATTTGACAATAAGCGAATATAGGTTCTCTTCTCAGCACTGCTTCAAACTTTCTCTGCAGTCTAAGTGAGATATTAAACTTGCTAAACATTTCCTTAAAAACAATGAGAGGATAAGATGATGCTCATTCTCATTTGATTGTAATGCTAAAATCCCTATCATTATAAAGTTCAGTACTCCAAATTCTCTTCACTGTATCTCAAACATTTTGTATATTCTAAGATTCCTCTGACAGTTCTTATTTGCTGTTGTGTTCATTTTCACTCTTTCTTCCAGTTTATCTTCTCTTTATTTACTTTTTCTGCTTCATTTTACATTCTATTCATTTGTGTTACACATTTTAAAGAAAGAAAAGCTTGGAGTTGAAATGAGATTAGACAAGGAATACATGCTGAAAATCTTCAAAATCATTTAAAATGCAACAGTAATTGGGAAAAACAAGACACAAAGTACAGCATGATCACAATTACATAAAAATATGTTTTAAGTCTTGGAAAGAAACACACTACTATATTAAGAATAGATAGTTTGGTTAGTGGAATGATTCATATTTTGTTTTTATTCGTTATTCTATATTGTCTACATTGACAAGTATAGGTTATTTGAAAATGTCCATAAATCTGTTCATTAGTTTTTTTCATCTTTATATAATTTTATGTATATATATATGTATATATATAATCTTTATACACCTTACCTCAAATAATAGTCTAGAAGTAAAATTTTAAATTCTGTTTTACTCAATATGTTTTGCTATTATAATCTTGTTATTAAATAATAAATATTTCACTTTCATTGCTAAACAAATTAAGTATCATTTGTGAGCTGTTCTGAGAAGCCAAATATCACAATGCTAAAAAAAATGGTTTGGAGTTCTAAGCAACTGACTTAAAATAATGTCTTAGTAGAAATAATTCTTGTTAATTGTGGAGTTTATTTGTAGATATAGAAATAAACATATAGATCTTTGTTTTTTTTCGCAGCATGAAGACATTAAACTTTGGGGAAAGCATAATTTTACAGAATGTAATACCATGAACTCTTAAAAATAACCTCAGAGTAAAAGAACCAGAATGGAAATCTCTAGGGAGCAAAAGTCTTCCATTTTATTAAGAATGGCGGACCTCAGAAGGATCTATGGCCTTAAAAATGTTATTACTATTATGATAATCTATGTTGTCTTTTCTATTTTCTTACCAAATATTTTCATCACACAAAAATATATTTTTCTTTAACTCATTTATTGTAAACCATGTCGCAGAAAGATACCAAGCTTCAATTAGGAGAAAAGATTTGTTCATAAAGTAGTGATTATAGTAATAATGCATTATATGTTTAAAAATCACTAAGTGAATTTCAAATGTGTTTACTACAAAATATGTATGTAAATGTAAAATACATTAATTAGCTGTATAGAATTTTTCTGCATGTATTCATAAATCATAGCATCATTTTGTTCCCCATGATATACGTAACTGTAACATGTCAATTTATAAATTAAAAAATGAAAACTAAAATGTTTATCACATAAAATAATCAAATGGTAAGTGAATAATTTGAGTGACTAAAGATCAGAAACTTTGAAGATTTCAGTATAATTTTAAATTATACTGAATTGAAAACTTTGCCTTGAGAAATTAGAAAATACTAGCATTATAAAATAGTTTATACTGCAAAAGAATAGAGTTTAAAGGGACACAAAACATAGAATTCAAATATATTTTATTTGCTAATGGAAACAACTTAATTTTAATACCCCTAATCATATGCTTGTTGAGAGTTTAATTCTTTTTCAAAGTGAACTTTTACATTTATTTAGTAATCAGAATCCTCACACACACTTATTCTTTCTTTTGTGGCAAATATAACAATCTTTCCCAGTTCTAACCCAGAACTTTCATGGAGTCAAAATTATTAACAGAATGGAAGATCCCCCTGAAAGAAGTGCCCAACAAATATGAAACTATCCTTGAATCTTGTGTCAAATGAGAACCCAGTGGCAGTTTTTTCTTCCTTGATTTTCTAATCTTCTTCCCAGTTAAATTTTGTTTTGGAATTCAATGAGTAACAATAATAAAGAAGGGTTAAGAACTCTGCAGTTAGTTAAATTATTTTTCATCCTAGCAAATGGAAAGCGATTGTAAAGATCAAATTGGTCCTGTATAAGCTGCAAGTATAATTTATGACATCAAGTTTGCCATACATCTGAACACTGAAAATCTAGATTTTCCCTTTATTTATTTTCCTTTTCACTTACAATACACATTAAATACAGTAAAAAAAAATTGAGTTACAGCACAATGATTTTTAAAATCTATATTCGCCCACATACTAACCATTCAAATTCAGATTTATAATAGTCCCATTACTCCAGAATATTTTCTTGTGCTTTTCTCCTAGCGCAGAATCACCCAAAGTAATGACCATCTCATCTGTTAAGGCTACTTTGTGATTTGAAAAATACGTATATTCAGGAAAAAAACTTGATGTTATTTTGCACAGAGATGCTGAAATTGCACCAAGTAAAGTCACAAAAATGTGAACAGTTTTCTTACTTTGACCTGGCTCTTCAACTAATTTTAGTGAATCTCACAGAATTAAATATTTTAATTAAGAAGCCAGTATTCTTCATGATTTGCCTGGAAATTCAGACATCTCACTGGCAGACATTGCCTACATCAGGTCAAATTTGTTCTCCTCTTTCCCACGATCTGAAATATTAAGGCCATTGTACCTGAAGGCAGTGAGCTGAGACTGCCCCTATTCCTTTTCATTTTTGTTAAAGGACTCATTTCTGAAGCATTATTGTTTATTCTCCCATTGTCAGTGCAGCTGACATACATGCATTTGGGGCACCCCATTCAAGTTTGCACAAGGAAAGGAATAAAGTTCCTTTACAGAGACCTCACTTCTTTACTGACAGTAAGAAAGCTGAGCAAGCATTTAGATTTTAAAAGCAAAGAATGAAACAAGGCACAGAATGTCAGTCTCCAGAAATCTTCTCTTTCCTGCTCTTTCTCTTCCTTCTCTCCTTCACTTCACCTTGCAAATAAAACAAACTCTTGGTTTTTTACTTTACTTAAAGCTTAAGTTACTGATGGATGCAAACACTATAAATGCATTGTTACCTTTACAGTCAAAATTATAATTTTTATATTCCTTATTGGTTTATTGTCCTCTCCAACTATAATGCAAGATACATGAAGGTTGGGACTCTCTTTTCTATCATCTAAGACGGTACCTGCAACACTGTAGGTATTCAATAAATGTTTGTTGAACAAATGAATTAATCAGTATCTTGAAAAATCCATGGGAATTTTCAGGCATTTGTTTCAATGGGAATAGGAAAGGAGAAATGATTTAAAAGGGAGGAGACTTGTCATCCAAGCCCACAAGGTGTTGGCAAGTTATGGAACTTTTGAAGAAGGCCAGTCAAGCTTGCCAAGACCTCTCTGCAAGTCATTACCAGTTTCTCATTAGAAATAGGCAAATCAGCCTAAAGAAAAGCCAGTAATCATAGCTCTAGAGCCTTGGTCAGGAAGGTAGATATACTAGCAGACCTGTTTTCATATTTTTAGAAAAAATATAAATTGATCACTTAACATTACAATATTATGGCAGAGGCTCCTTGACTCATAAAGCAACCATTATTTCCTGAAAAACTCAGAAATCCATTCCCAGTGAGATTGTTGAAGGAAAAATACCATTTGAAGAGAAAATGAATTTTCAAATAGAAATACAAATTTTAACGAATGATCTGCTTGCCTAAAACGTTTGCCAACATGCTATTTGGGAGAGTTAATTCTAGTGGCTACATTGACCTGTCTAGTTTGGAGAGGAAGGACAAAAAGGTGCTTCTCCATTTCTCAGGAAAAGCAATTGAATATTGGCAATATTGTTATTTTTTCTGTTGGGAACCACATATAGCATGCTCCATGCAGGACAAGACAAATGCTGAGCAAAAAATGATACATCAGAGAGGATAAAGCCTATGGCATTTCTTTAGGATTAAAATAGTAATAATAAAATTAAAAATTGTGCTGATGCTATTGGTGTTCATAACCATAATTTTCTGAACACTTATGGTAGGTCATTTTGAAATCATTGAATGACTTCACATGAAGCAACAGTGCTACATCCATTTTTGAGATAACCTGAAACTTACGAATTTTATTTATTAATTTTGTCTTTTTCCTTTTTATCGGTACCAGGGATCGAACATACTTGCAAGGCAGGCGCTTATGCAGCTGAACTAAACCCACAGCCCCGAACTTACAAATTTTAAATCGTGTTTTCAAAGTCACTAACTGAGTAAGTAACCATAGTTAGATTTGAGCTCAACTTTAATTGACACAAAATTCCATTTATTTTCCATTCTACCACATTTTCTCCTTAGGAAATTTATCCTCTTTTGTCTGTGAAGCTGGAAGAGTTGGTTGTGGACATCTTAGCCATCTCCACTATTTGTTTTTCAGCCATCCAGGATTATCGTTATTTATCCTTTTAAAAAATCTTCCAGCCTCTCATAGTAGTTTGGGAATTTATGAAGTAGACTCGATTTACTCCTTAAGAGCTATTTAGTCTTGACTAAATCTCTGAACTTCCTTCCTCATCCACATCTCCATTCTTCTCAACATTTTTGTCAGTTTAAGCTGTTAGTGAATATGCTCAACTTGAAGTGCTTCTTCTCATAGGTGAGTTTACATTCTTGAATATGATGAAGGCTTTAAATTCAAATAATAATTCTTAAAATAAGAACATCCTGGCAAATAGGTGAGGCAGTTATTGCCCCCGCAGAGCTTTGTCATGAAGCATCCTAGAAGGTACTCAACTGTTCCCCAGAAAACATAGGGCTTACTGTACAATTCATATCTATTGGATCTTTCTTCCTAGTTGTATCTTTCTGAACCATGTGATTTTCTAGTGTCAGGGAGATTTGACAAGATGCATCAAGAGTTTAACAAGGGTGTCACCTTAACCTACCTAGACCTTAAGTGAAATTAGCCTAGGGGCAAATGAGAATTTAAAAGTGCATCATTAATACTACCCACACACAATGGAGAGTGGAGAGGGAAGAGGTATGGAATTAGTGGACTAAAATACACTTCCAGGCTGTCTGATCAAAACATCCTTTAGCATAATGAGTTTCAATCTCTGATGGACACATCAAAATGATTAAAAATCATTTTGAGGGAGTTTTGTAGAAATGCAGATTCTCAGGCACTCTAAGCAGCCTAAGTAGTATTGATGCAGGTGTTCTGGAATACACTTTAGGAAGCACTACTTTGGCATGTCCTAAGGGATGACTTTACTGCAACCTGATAGACTGAAAGGAGAAGGTTTGGGAAAAGAAATAGGATAAAAGATTAATAAAAGGTCTGCGGGGCCAGGGATTTAGCTCAGTGGCATAAGTGCCTGCCTGGCAAGCGCAAGGTCTTGAGTTCGCTCCCTGGTACCAGAAAAAAGAAAAGAAAAGAAAAAGTCTGCAACATTTCAGTGGCATTGGTATTCCCTTTGAGAAACATCACTTTGTAGCTGATAACACAGCAGGACAATTAATCCCAAATAGACTACTAAGGGATTGACTAGGGATAATGACATGAGGAAGACTAAGTAAGGGCCTCATTCATAATAGAGTGGCATATTGTAAATTCAGGGCACTGAAGCCCAATTTAGACTACTGGCAACCAAGAATATGGTGGGTACAGCCAGAAGACCAGGGGAGCCATTAAAAGAGATGGTGTAGTTGAAGTAAAGAAGAGATCAAGACCACTGTGTCTGTTAATAAACATGTATGTCCAAATGCCAAAAGTAGCCTAACGAACTGTATTCAGGAAGGTGGTTGCATATTAAATCACTGTCTCTGATCTCAGGAAAATCAACCACAGAGAAATTTCAAAAATGCCAGGCAGGTGGCTGCGAAAATTCATGAAGAGAGTGCAGGAAGGACTAGCTCCAGAGCTTAAGTGAGGAAGGACTGTGTTAAGTAGTACTCTGCATGGGTTGTCCTATTTACATTCAGCAGTTCTTTTGAAAATATTTATTAGCCTCCATGAATTGCATATTTGAAATAAGATAGTTTTCATCTTGAGAGAATGCAAATGTAATGTCAGAATACATGTATATGTATATATAATAATAACTGAGAATTTGTTCTTCAACTTTTGAAGTTTTACAACTTTCTCATTTAGGGAATCTTTTGGAATTGTAAATTAGACCTAACTAAACCAAATGAACAACCTCTAATCACTCTTTCTGGGCCTAAGTAAGCACTCACACTGATTGGATAAAACAAGTATCCTATCTTTTAGACCTAAATCCTGAAAGAGTTCTTTGGATCTCTCAGAGAAGTATGTGTTTAATTAATCATTTCTTGCTCCTGAATTAAAACCGAAGGTACCTAAACAAAGGTTCATCATTCTGAAAATTCTGTAATGAAATGGCTGCTTCAACTCATCCTATAGAGCACAGAAAGTTTCCTGCCCATTCCGTCCCTGAGTTGGTCACCTGCTTCGTGAACATGCACAGATACGCCTTTACCTGACAAAACTTTTCACATAAACAATTCTGAAAATTTGTAATACTGTAAATTGTTCAGAGTTTCAGAAAGATTTCAACATGTCTTGATCAAGCCCTACTAACTCTTAGCCATTATATATAATTAATAGACATTTTGCTAAACGCTAAGATTCAAAAGCTATGAAGAGAATGTTTCAGTTACTGTCAGTCATTTCCTCTTTTGTGGAAATCATTTGGTTAGATTCTCATACTCCGTATGAATATCCTCAAGAACAGACTTTGACACTGAAAATATCAAAAGGAAGGATGAAACTAGAGGGAAAAGCAGGCTTAGAACACTGTGGGTGGTCCTTGGGGATATATCATTTTTTGAGTATCAGCTAAGCCTGGACCTAAACCCCAGATTGGTCCTAAACTGTATGGTTAGATTCTCTTCCTTTAGTTAATTCCACATAAACATGTGAACTGGTTCTTCCTGTCCAACTGGGATATGGAGGCCATAAATGGCAACACTGATTGTGTCATTATCTATTCTACTTCTTTCCCCTGACTAAAATCCCAGTGGCTGTGATGGTCCATGTTTACCAAACATTGTACAGGCATCATAAAAAATGTGCATATGCGTTGAGCAATGGTAACTAGGAAGGACAAAAATACAGTATCTATTCCCATCTGTGTGTGTTTCCTTCAGAAACTGCATACACATATGGTTGGCCCAAATAGGCATTGGATTCAACTTGGAGAGCCATTGATAAATCTGCAGCTAAAATTTTTCCAAGTGCTTTCATAATTCCTGAATGAAATATGTTGAGGGTGTTGAATAGGAGAAGGCTAAATTGAACACCAGAAAAAAAAACTACCTCATATTACAATATTTAGTAACCAACACTGGTCACATTTTAGTTACAGTTTAAATTTCAAAGTCATTTTATATATATGATTTATTTATATATCCAAACATTTGTGAAGATAAAATGTTATTAGCCTATGCTTTAAAATAATGAGAGCTGACTTGACCATTGTTACTATGTATCTAATATTATAGTTATTTGACTGTGACATTCAGGTGAAGAAAAAGAGAAAAGCACCGAATAGCCATTTTCTTAACATTTTATTTGGCATTATCTTAGGTTTGGCAAGAGGGGAAAGAGAATAAGTGCTAGCATTCTTATGAAATGCAAATATGATTTTAAGAAAACCAGAGTAAATGTCTTCCTTTTGACAGTTGAGAGCAAAATGTGTGTTACTTTGTTAGTACTTTGCTGCCTTTAGACATCTACTGTGGCAACTGCTGGAGAGTTGCTGGCTAGTGTTTATAGAGGCAGTGGTTGGAGAGAAAAAGGTGCTCTGGTCAGACGATACAATGGTCCATCCTTGATTCAATAATATTTTAAACAAATACCTACTTTCTCAGTTTACTTGGAATAGGTAACTCAAAGGGAAGGCCTAGTACCAGCCAAGCAATTATGTGAAAAAGAATATGTGTCACTTCCTTTCTGAGCTATTTGCTTCCTAGAAGTTGGAAATTCAAGGTAAAGACAGTATCCATCTATTTTGCACTGAGTTGAGGATTAGCAGTGTCTAAATGATACCGCTACTAAATAAGGATGTGTGTATGTGTATAGGTTAGGAAGGATGCAGGGAACTGTCTCCCCACTTTCTCTCCTTATTCTATAGCAAGCATGGACTAAGGTGTTCATTAAACATTTAGTACGAATCAGGACCTGAAAGAAAAATAAATGCAACTCAAGGGAAGGCCAAATGACTTCTTATAGTCATTTAGTAATATTGGATTTGAACACAAATCTTCTTGACCCTCAGAACTGACATCTGTCCCACGCCTATAACATTCTCTTTAATCTCCATCTTATTTTTTACTGAAAATTTTGAATTTCATCAAACCATCTCTACCAAAAATTAAACACCTAATTCTTTTTTCTTTTATTGTCCTTTCAAAGAAATGACCAGTTAAATATGGCATGGCTTTGTTCTGACAGTGCACCTATGGAATGTCATATAATTACACATGTACTTAATTGACTGTCTCACAATAAGTATACAATGATCAGTGATGTGATTTTCATACTACAGATGCTGTTTTATAGTTTTTTAATGCCACAAAAAAGCACAAATGTGATGGATAGACTGCTGAGTTTTGCAGATGGACACATTCTCATTTTAAAATGAAGTGCCTTTTCTTTGGAATATATGCTATGGGAATACACGAAAATAATCCATGTGTCTCATAGGAGCCACAGTGATATTAAGCATGTTTATTTGGATATTAATATCATTTTTGAAAACCGTTCAAGAACAACAGTATAGACCAGGAAGAAGCCTATGTAGACATAAGTGGAGCACCCACACTCACACCTCTGGTGTTGGCTTCCTGCCATGAGAAAATGTAGGTAATGAGTACTAGCAGACTAATCCTTTGCTGGTTCAAATCTACCATGTAATTCCCTTAGCCTATATTTCCAGTCAATTATTAAACAAACCAACTATCTCTGCATAATTGTTTAGAAGTATGTAAACCTATAATTCATTAATGCCTTTAAAGTAATATCCCATGGATAGTCCTACTGATTGAATCAAAGGGTAAAAACGATCCTGTTTGTGATTGGAAAATTTCTCAACAGGAAGCTCAGCACTGGACTATTTGTTAAATGTTTTAATGCAACCTCTTAAACCACAGGTAGTTCAATCTTTGCTACTCCACTTCCAAATCAGGTTCCTCTCCTCAGGAGTTGGATATTCAGTTTGGAAGAGGACGGTTTCAAGATCCAAATGTATTTGAGATGGGTACATTAAAATGCAGAATCTCCTCTTTCTGACTCTAAGTTTAAATGGGCCTGAAGAATCATTCTTATTTACTCACCAGGAAGGAATTTTTGTGTTTTGGGAAGGAGATAGAGGTCATTTTGAATTATAAGGTAGAGAGCTAGAAGTAGCCCTAGACTTTTTCTACTTTGCTCGTTAAGTTTGTTGTTATGTAGGAAACTAAGATAGACTGATGACTTGATCGAACTGGAGACATTTCTGTGCTACTGGAGGATAAAGTAAATGATAGAAGGATCTATGGTGTTCACATTGCCCTGAGCTACTTTTTCAGTATTCTGTCTGCACCATCACCTGAAGAATAAACTCTGATGAATGTTAATGCAATGGAAAGTTACTTCCCAAAGGACAAAAGTCTTGCTATTGCTAGTCCAGTCAGGTAAACAGTCAAGGACAACTGGTTGTGCCAACTTCCATGTATTTCACAGGAAAGTTTCCTGTTTTCCTTTAAACAAAAATAATATCCTTACCTTGTTACATTTGAACCAGTATTATTTCCAATAGTGCATTTGTATTTATGAACCCAATCAGGAGCTCAACTGAGTTTTCCAGCGCATTATGAAAATCTGTTATCCGCACTGCACACTTCATAGGCTTTAATTCTTCTACCCTCAGCTGCACTTTTTGACAGCTCCTCTCCAAAATTAGCCCATCTGAACCGCTAAGCTCAGCTCCTGCTGAATCCACAAGCATACATATATACCGGCTCCTCCCTCCCTCCAAACCTTGCTCCGCTCTACAAGAATGAGATCATTGTAGTTTCCATGGCATTTCTCAACACTTTCCTGATGACTTACTGCTTAATTCTGATGTGGGCCTTTATGTTACAGTCATTAATTACTGCACTAAGCCAAGTCACAAAACTGATGAAGATTTGAATACAGAGTTAGAAAATGAGAATGTAATTTTCCTGGATTATAAAACACAAAGATGAATATCAAAATATGAACAGAGAGCAAAATTGCAGCCTTTCATACCTGACTTATAGCAAAAAATATAGGTTTCTGTGTCTCATCAAAGTTAAGACTATGTTAAAGCATCACTATTGGCAACATTCAGGCTGGTTTTAGTTCACTGTGCATTTTTTCAACTCTGAAATCTAAATAAAGAGTTCTTTGTTTTCTTATGCCAAAAGAATAATCATTTTATAACTAAAGTTAGAATATTTTAAAATTCTTTCATCAGGCTGTAGTATGTGTCAAGAATGGGAGGCCTTGTGGGAAAAGTTGGCCTTTGATGTGTCTGGATAGAGTTGGTCATTAGGAAAGATTGTTTTGAGGGCACAGTTGGGTTCCTGTCTAGAAATCTATATTACACTTCCTGGTGGTGCCTGTATCATTAGAGCGAGAAGGTATGTCAATTGTCATGGGTTCTTTATTGCAACTCAAATACTACTGGAAAAGTAGAAGACTGAATCATCAATACCTGTAATTGTGAACTAGATCAAAAAGAATTAACAAGTTATAGTAGCATATGTTTGTAATCTCAAGACTCGGGAGGCTGAGGCAGGAGGATCACTTCAAATTCGAGGCCAGCCTAGACTGCACAGTGAGATCCTGTCTCAAAAAAAGAAGCAAAAGAAACAAACAAAAACACCAGAAAAAATTAAGAAAGTCAACTTAGACATCATAAAGGAATAATCTTCAGATCTGATAAATGTTGATGATGTGGCAAGCAGATGTTTTGGTAATACAGGGTGCTTTTGTGGATGTATAGTTCCATGATTATTTGTGGTTTGAAGGGCTCTGCATTTGGAAGATAGCATGAACCCCTCAGGCACTTTGCCAGTCAAAGGAGACACTGAAAGTAAACTATTTCTTTAGGGCATAACCATTCTGGAGATACACAACAAATTTAAAAATAAAGTTCTCCACAGATGAAGGGATTATAGCCTCTTTAATAAGGAGAAGGATTTTTCCCTTTAAACTGCAACCTAAACAAATGAACAGAAAAAAAGAGCTTACTTTTAAGGTTATATATTTAAGGATATATACTTAGGATATATATCCTAATTGCTCTCCTGGAGTTTTCACCTAATCACCCAGGTTAAGAACCCCTACTTTATAAGATTACACTTGAAGAAAGAGTGTATCTCATCCTTTAAGTTTTGAGTTTGCAGAAGTATCTCTCGGTCAGTTCATGTTTTGTTTTAGAGGTTGCAACAGAAAGCTTGATAATTACATTTTAAGAAAATAGTAAGAGCCCTAGAGTGTATGGCAGTGCCATTTTAGAATGTATCTCTATTTAATAGATAGTGTGTTCTATGGATAATCTCTTTTTCAAAACTGAGGATGGATAAAACCAAAAACTGAGAATATAGATGAAGAGAGATAACAAACTCCCCTAAATCGCAAAGCTAGCATTCAAGCGGAAAATGCTCAAACCCAAAAACTGTTTGACTCTAAAGTCCACGTTGACTGCACTGTTAGAAGTAGTGCACAACAGTGTTCAACACCACAGGGTTCAGAGTAGGAGTCCCAAACTGTACAATAAACTGAAAATTATGAGGTGAGCATCTCTGCATTGTGATAGAACACATCATAAAACTAAATCTGCAGTATAATTTTAGTGAACAAGTATTTTTACTAACACTGGTGGGATAAACCTTTTTTAAAGCAAAAACATTGAAGTTATGCTTCCATCCCACCAAAAATGGGGACCCTTTGTTTATCACAGTAGCAGATGGAAGAAAAATTAATGGGTTTAAGTTTCTGCACATGGAATTTATGTTATGTAAGGAAGTATTTCTTCACAAGTTAGCCTAATTAATAATTATTGCAAAATCCAAAGAGAGAATTTCAAATCTTCTCTAAGGAGCTCTCAACAAGTTGCTTAAGGCAGAGAATTGGCTTATAGACTTCAACAGGCCTATTCAGCCCTTTGATCCCCGGAATAGAAAACGTTTTAAGAATGTAGTTAGGCTGTAAAAGCTATGCATTATATATATTCTCATCTTTACTCCTAACTTTTTCCTCCAACAGCCTCCCCCTGCCCCAAAAAGGTTGGTTCCAGAATGACATATCTTTGGTTATGTATTCGTTTGTGTGTTTGGACTTGGTTTGGAGTAATGAGGACCGAGTGTGGGGTAAGAGATGACAGTGCAGAAATAGAAGTCAAGATCTTTTATTCTTATCATAGTTTTCTTATTTCCATAAAAAAGGATGTTGGGCTGGTTATTTGCAAATCCTCTTTCTATAAAAATCAAAATTCAGATGGAAAATGCTCAAAATGAAGGAGATTGAAGGGACGAAATCACTGGAAAAAATATAGTAGATATATAAAACAAATTACTCTTCCCAAAATGCTCACTTTTCTCCTTTTTCTTTCCTCTTGCCCAGTGCATCCCATGTTGTGCTCACTTTTACTCCAATTTATTAAATTAATGAATATGGTTTGAATAATAAAATACATGACCCTCAAAGGTATTCATTATCTCACTATAGTCTCAAGCTTTTTTTAAAGTGTTGTGAATTTAGAATTTGATTCTCTCTAAAGAGGGTGTAAGAATAAGATGCATATCTTTATAGTTTGGTCAGGATGCTCAACAATGAAGGAGTAAGGTGCACAAAAACTTAGAAAAATCAGAGTGTACAATCATAGAGTATGTGTTACACGAGCAAATATTTTTTAAAAAGTCTGAAGAGATGTAGAGTAATAGATTTGACCTTTTTTCTTCAACACAGACTGAGTCTTACATCACTAGATAGAAGAATGATAAAACCTTCTGTCTTAAAATATTTGTTCAAATTTTGTTCAAGTTCCCTAAATGTTTGAACTATGGGGTTATAGAATACCGATCTACTTAAGGAGTTCTGTTCTACAGCCTCCCTTTTTTATACACCATCAGCTTTTGGGAAACATACAGAAACTTGAATACTGTGGTCTTTCTTGTTATAAAGTCAATGGATCATATAGTTCTTTCTGTATTTTCCTTGGCCATAAAACACTGGGATTGTCTTTCAAATACAGTTAATTCTATTTCTGCTCCTACAAATCTAAGAAAAACATAAACTGTTTCCTGGATAAAATACCATAAGCAGGGCCAGGGATATATCCCAGTGGCACAACACCTACCTGGCAAGTGCAAAGTCCTGAGTTAGATTCCTGGTACAAAAAAAGTAACAAGCATTTGCTATAAATATCAGAATAAAGAAGATATAAAAAATCAGTACAGAACAATACTTTTAAAAAGTGGACCAAATGCTTAAGTAATTATTTAACTGTGTAGAGTGGAGGTAACTCATGAGTTTGTCTTTCCTACTTCTTGCCCCTTCCTTGTATCTTCCCCAACCTTTCTTTATTCTCTTCCATTTATCCTCTTTAGTATACTTATTTTTGCTATTTTTTGCAGACATCAACCCTACTATTGAAAATAAGTTACATATCAGCTCTCTGCATCTGAGTATAAATTTAGGTCAATACTTTCTCTGTGCACTCAGGTATTTGAATTGTAAACCTGAGAGTGTAGGGAAATTCCTTCCTAGTGGAACATCAGCAAGACTATTCAACATCTTTGAGATATCAGCAACTATAGCCCACTTGGCCTAAAACTTGAGTCAAACTTTCTAATGTGCACATATTAATAATTATTTCTTGCCATGTAGTTAAACTGACTCAAATGAATCAAATAGAAGTGTGGATATTGACCCTAAAATTCTGGTAATGTTTGGACCACAAAATTCATTTGAACAGTTAGAACCACTTTTTCTTACTCTGTTTTTTCCTTTTAACTAATTGGTCTATAGTCCACCTCACTTGCTAGATTGGAGCTTTTCCAGGTTAAGGAACACATCTTACTCAGCTCTCTGTCTCCTGGCCCAGCACAATGTCTGGCTCATCGGAAACCCTTCTAGGTAAATAATTGGATTCCTGCAGTTTAAATCTGCAAGAGCTTATGTCTCCTTAGAATAGCATCTCCGGTTCTCCTCCACCAAAGATTTTTTCTCTGATTTCAGAGAACACCTGCAATTAAGAAAAAGTCTAAACTAGCTCATCAGGACCCACCTTTCTATCAATCTAAGAAATTGTTAGGGCATTTCAGAGTCTATAATGTGTTACCTTTGGGAATCAGAGATTTGGTAATTTTCTCTGGATCTATATAGTATATAAAATCTGGGGAACATTCTACCTTTCATCATTCTAGAATGGAAAGGCTCTCATAGGATTAAAGGAAAACAACAATACCAACAATCTACTTTTATTTCAGCAGTGCCTGATGCCGGGTATTTACTAGAGCAAACACCACGCAAGGCCCAGAGGATTAGCTGAAGCAGCTGATACGCTATGCTGCTTTTTATAAGTCTTCTCAGCATGATGCTCTGCATATGTCCCATTTCATCAGGTCATATCAACTTTGGTCTTGTCCAACACTGCATCTTACAGCAACCAAATGCTTCCTCACACAGACTGTTCCTTAACTGGGAAGTGGACACTGAAACAAGTTTCCTGGCTCTTTGTGCAAACAGTGCCTTTGATACATTTTACAAATGACCTGTCTTTTTTATTCTGTAAGACATTGGAGCTTTCAGCCATCAGTGGACCTATGAATTTACTAGGTATAATAATAAAATATGCAATAGAGAATTAAATAGAGAGTTGTTAAGTGATGTTGTGATGGTGGTGAGTACGCAAACTTGTGAAAATTATCTGCAAGAACACTAGTCCACTTTTTGGCTGGATAGCAATATTGGAGAGCAAGGGGTGTAGTCTATAAAAGATGTCTTAAGTGGCTGTAGTTATTCAGTGTACTGTGTATCTCTCATATGAAGTACACTCTCCTAGCCCTTTGGAAAATGTTACAAAATGGCCAAATCCAAGTTTTCTGGTCTCAGGAATCTTTCTGTTTAAAATGAATATTTATTTTAAAAAACAACCTTTATTTTACTAAGTGAATGTGTGCTCTATGTCAGACACTGCAAAAGTTTTTATATACTTGACGTAAAGACCCATCATCTATCTTTGTAATTAAAGTTTAACTGAAACAAGCCATACTCAATTAATGTATTGTCTTTGGCTCCTTTTAATCTAAATGATGGAGGTCAGTAGTTGTGATCAAGGCAATCTAAGCCTGCAAAATTTCAAATACTTACAGTCTAACCCTTTAAAGAAAATGTTTGTTGACTGCCACATAGTTCATTCTCACAAGAATATTTAGAGATATTTGTCTAAGCAACTTTGTCAATGTGCTAAAATCTAATGAACCTTACATTTTAAGTGTGTGAACTGTGTGATATGCAAACTTTAGTTCAGTAAGCTGTTTTTTTAAAAGAATATTTAGGGTTAAATATTTTCTGTTTTAAAACTATGGTAACTGAATGTTATAGGTCACATAGCTTAGTAAGTGTCAGAGCTTGGGTTTAATTCGAAAAATCCATGTTCTTATGCTATCCTCCTGCACAGTAATGAAAAATAAAGAGTCACAAAGAAACAGCTATTAGACTTATGAAAATGAGGATATCATTTTGAGCCTGAGTTGATAACGATTCTGGAGATAATATGTGAGTGTAAAATAAAAAATGAATCTCAGAAATTTTCTGTCCTAAGTCCATACCCAAGAAAAACTAAGAGATCATATGCATAGTTGGAAGCAGAAATGAGACCCAAATACTTACTCACCCATGTATACTGTTGACCATGTCAAGACTGATTTTGTGTGTGTGTAGTTAAGTGACTGAATTATTGAAATGTGAGTTCATACATTATGAACTCTCATGTATTATGCTTCTCATAGATTTAAATAAAGGACCTAGAATTCTTTTATTGAAGCAATCAAAAATACATTTATTCTGGTATTTGCAATACCATCACCACCCACAAATCTACAAAATACGTCTTTGTTGTACAGAATCACATATGCTCTTACATGTGACACTTACAAGCCCATAGGAACTTCTGGTACTCTACCAACTTTAATATTCAACTGATACACAAAAGGCCAAAAATTCAAATATTCATGTACAGCCTGCCCTGGAGAATCAGGCAGCTCTTGGCCAGAAGTGAAATGGAGAAATGAACAGGCATAGTCTATCGATGCTTACCTGATACTGTAGAGCACTTTGCCATTTTTTGAAATTCGCAGCAACTTATTGTCAGTGGTGACGTCATGGAAGTTGGCACCCTTCTCATTGGCAAAGAACAAATCTGGTTTCCAAATGGAGTCTAGCATAGATGGGTCCAAGTCCAGGGAATCATCTGGATACTCACTGTAGGCCAGCCGTGAATCATTCCACTGTTGTCTCAGAAAAATATTCACTCGGTAATCCTACAGAAATGTCATGCACAAGAGCTATTTATTGCCCACCCTAACAGAAGAAGACGGTTCAGATTTCCCCCTCATCCTTCTCTCTGGTTTGATATAGTGTTGGCAGCTGAGTAAACTAGGCTATGTAGGCCTTTTTCAAAAATAAATATATGGAGTTAGGTCTAGTTCTGTTAGGATTGGGGGTGGAGAGGGAGAGAGGGAAAAAAAGATTCAGTCAAGCTAGAACACCAATAGAGCAGCTTCACTCAGTTGGACTTTTATTCTTATATTAGTTCTGGGATGAAATATTACTTATGCAAGCTGATTTTCTCATAGAAAAAGGTAATGATGAGTGCAGAAGTGAGTTAGTGACAGCATATTGCCAAATAAAACTGATTAATTTTCCATATCAGAAATGACGTGATTTCTAGTCTTTTTCTGCTCAGGTCATCTGAGCAGAAAAAATTTCATCTTGCAATTTGATAGTGAAAATCTTATAAAACTATGACATGATGCGCCAATACTTTTAAAAGTCTTCAACATAAACAACATGCTTCACATTGACTACATAATTCCTTTACAACTACTTTCTTTCAAAATTTTTAACCATTATATAATTTTTTCAGAATATATTGTACCTCTAGTAGTCATCTTGATGATTCACAGAGGGATCTTTTTGTATATTCTCCATGTGGTCACCTTTGGACAAAGTATTCTCGCTTGTGGGAGCCTCAGTTACATCCCTGGCATTCTAACTTTATCTGGGAATCTCCTTTGGTGCTAATGAATCAGGTTGGGTCACTGCTCTCCTGGAAACTTCCATTCAGAGGTCCTTAGGTTCTTGGAAAGCATTCCTTCACTTGACAATCTGATCTAGACTTCATCACTAATCTGTAGTCAAACAGGAATATGGTTTCCAAGCTAATGGTTATCTGCCCTTACCACTTGTGTTTATATAGGGTGATTCATTCTTTCTGTTATAGTTTGGATCTAGAATGTCCCACAAAAAAGCAATGCATAATATAGGCCTAGCGAGATTAACAATGGTCCACTTAGTACTCAAAATCCAGGTTATTTGGAAAGGCTGAGTTTGTTAAAAGGAAAAAAAAAACCTTGAAGTTCTCTATTGTATAAGGACATTCTGACTTAGAAACTATTTTAGCAGCAGGCATTTATTTGCGTTGTTACCACGCCTGCATACTAAATCTTCAAACCCAACCTGTCTGCTCATCGACTCGCACAGTGAGTAGCCAAGAGAACCGGCACAACCTGAGTTCCCTCAACACATACCAATAATTGTCCCAAGAGACAAGAGGCAGGAGACTAGATAGGCATTATTACCGGTTCGATGTCTTGGTAAAAAGAGTTATTAGAAGCTTTGGAGTTTTGTGTAAGTAGTGTGCGAAAATATGTGATTTGTGAAAATTAAGTACGGAGTTATTAAAATATAATACCAAGATTATGTAAGTATGCATTAGATTCATTTGTTGACAGATTTTCTTAAAGTTTCCTAAGGGAGAAAATGCAGCTTATCCAGTTTCTGATACCCATTCCTTTTTATTTTCCTAGAATGAAAACTACTCCTTTAGAAAATTGTTTGAGAGGAGTTTGTAAGCTTTTTTCAATAGACAATAGAAGATGATCCCTTTCATTGGCCAAATTTGGAGGGAATCTAAGAAATGACAGCTGGAAATGGCAAATGAACTGAGTATTTTAGCCTTCTGGGAGGTCCAAAGTCTAACCTCTATCCATCAGGAAGTAATCCCAGAGTGAAAGGGGCACTAAGAAGCCAGATAACACCAGGCAGTAAAATCACAAAGAAAATATCCTCATAACTTTCCCTTAAGCCTCAGGACATGATTTAAAGATGCATATTGAGAGACATTAGAGAATATTAATGACATACAATATGAAAACAATGACCTTTAATAAAAAACACGTCAACATAGATTTTCACAGCTAATATACATCTTTTTAAAAAGTATTTCCTATGAGTGTTCTCCAGATTTTCTATTTTGAATTTTATATGTGGAAAATGATGGACTAGCTCCTCTTGTATTGCGACTTTAAAAAGAGCAATAGGTCCATTATGTCACACTAGAATTATTAAGTCCCTAAAGGTTAATTTAAAATAGTCTCATTATTTGTAATCAAGGATAAGTGTGAGATTTAGAGAAGAAAATATATTTTATGCCACAATTACAGCAACTACATAAAATAACACCCTTTTCAGAGCTTTCAATTATAAATATGTATTTTTTAGTATGTAGTAACTAAGATTCACCCATAATTTTCTTTATGATGATATACAGTGTTCTAAAATAATCAAAAATCCTTAAAAAAACAGTTAAGAATAAGAAAGAACATCTTGGGATATGCGGAAAGAGATATTTTAAGAAATAATTTTCTGGAGCTATATCTGTGTAATTATTCCAATTCCCTGTCATTTTCAGCGCAGAGTAAAAATGTTACACATCTAATTTATCTAGGCACTGCATCTGTTTATTTACAAATTGGTTTATTTTTTCATGATATTCAAACCACTAGAGAATAATCAGATTGTCCTGTCATCTTTCTTTGTCTTTACTTTTGCTTCTAGGTTTAATGAAATATTAAAGGGGAAGTAAATATTGAGAAACATGCTTAAGTGCAGACTGAGTTTTCCTTCACAATGCCTTCTATCTCCAGGGACAGATTATATGTCAACTAAATGACATATTTCCTTGTACTAAAATTTGTTTGCCTATCATTGATCTGGGTATTGGATTAAGTAATAAAATTTCTCTCTCTCTCTCTCTCTCTCTCTCTCTCTCTCTCTCTCTCTCCTCAGATAGACAGATAGATAGATATACAGATGATACAGATATAGATTTAAATATGTGTATCATATATTTACATGTTATAAAGATATCAAAGACAATGCTATGTTTTCTTGATTGTTTACAGTGGCTATGTAGTACTTTAGTTTTATTGCTGACTACTCTCTTGTAAAACTTTTGTAATGCTGAAACTAGTTTTAATATAAAATGAGCTTAAAATTATGGGGTTAGTTCCTTTATGATGAATTCAGACTTTAATATTACATTGGTAGTTTCAAGGCAAAGACCATTTTATATATCTGTTTAGCAAATGTCAGCTTTGTGGCAGTTTCTTAGTTATTCACTAAGAAGTCAACAATAAGAAACACAGAGATGTACCATGTCTAAACAGCATCTTTTTATGGCTTGTTTCTGTTGCTACAGGGTGAAAGGGAATTTTCAGTGCTGTTTCAGTGCGTAGCATGCACTCAAATAAAGGGTTGCCTACTTTTTAAAATCTGTGTTTCTCAGGAATATGATTTCAGATCCAAAGTAAAGTAGGTCTTCACTTTTCAGATGTAACAAGCAGATAATTGAAATTTACCTAGAGGGGCAGATTTTAGAGTATCCAAAAGTATATTCTGGAAATGTTCGCTGAGTGGACACATTTATGTACTCTGAGCTCTCCTTCCTATCCGTTAAATGAGCAATGGGTCAGGATGTACTGCTATGACATGAGTAATATTCCAATGTCCATGAGTCCAAATCACACAGTTTCTGCTCTCATCCCTCCAAAGTCATTTGTAAACTGAAATGGCATTTCATTTCTGTTTTCTGATGACCTAGGCTAGAGAAAAGCTTCATATATCCTTGATTTTTACCAACATTACTAATATTCTCAAACTGTACCTTTATATTAGGAAAGAGAGGATTTCAACTGTATACTATATCCTGTACATTTTTTTGCTATGAGCACTAAAGTGAGGAGGGGGGAGAGAGAGAGAGAGAGAGAGAGAGAGAGAGAGAGAGACAGAGAGAGAGACAGAGAGAGAGACAGAGAGAGACAGAGACAGAGAGAGAGAGGGAGACAGAGACAGAGAGACAGAGACACACACACACAAAGAGAGAGAGAGAGAGAGAGAGAGAGAGAGAGAGAGAGAGAGAGAGAGAGAAAATGGTGAACTAACATTCCAAAAACAGAATATAAACTTGTCTCATACATCCCTTGCTAGTCTTTAAGTTTTAGGCACCATACAAAATCCATTCCACTGAATACACTTAATACAGGGTCAATTAACAATGACCACCCAACATATCTCAGCCTCTTTAACAAAAATGTATAATTTTGAATAAGGATATCATCACGCTGATCCTTAAAAGTGTTTCTTAGAGTAATGGAAACATGTTATCCTGTTCTGACAAATATCAGATAAGTGAGATTTTGTATTGGATCTGTAAGACAATACTTTGTTGTCAGTCAGTATCAACAATAAATTAGTGAACTTTCATTAACCATAAGAAGGACAGATTGCATAGCACTTAAAGAAAGTCACATTGAGCACTTGAAGCAGATAGCCATTGCCTCTTCTTTAGAAACTGACACTCAAAAAACTGAATCTTTCAGTAATGCTATCTGGGTCATGGGGTGAGGGTGAGGTATAAAGGGAAAAAGGAAAATCAACATGTTTAGAAACTCAAAATCATAAATTATTCTTGCAGAAATTAATTCCAGAATATGTGGAGAAAGCAAAACTTTTATCTCCAGAAAATAGCACTAATCAATGCCCTCAATGACTTCATCACTGTACATAAAAGCTGAAGTTTCTTACTCCAGCTAAAAGTGATTGAGGGAAGAATTTAATCCTGTTTTGTTTTTCGACAAAACTTTCTGAGTCAAATTTTGTAAAAATATCAGTAAATTGTGGGTGGATAAATTATAGAGATTTGGTAGTGGACACTGGGTCTATGGGTTTGGTAACGGACACTGGGACTCACTGGCTCTGTGAGTGTGCAATGGACTGCAGTGTTTGCATGCTTCCCAATCTCACCATTGACGTTAGCTCTAATGTGATAGTATTAGGAGGCTGGGCTTCTGGGACGTAACTGAATCATGAGGTAGAGGCCTAATCAATGGGATATATGCCTTTATAAAAGGGACTCCAGAAAAGTTTCTTTCCGCATTGTGAGGATATAAGGAGAAATGAGTAGTTTGTAACCGTAATAGATCCATTGCCAGAATCTGATTTTACTGCCATCCTCAGAATTCAGCTTTCAAAACAGTGTTAAATAAAATAAATTTCTGTTGTTTGTGATCCACTCAGCCTATGCTATTTTGTTATAGAAGTCTGACCTGATTAACACAGGGTGCAAAGGGAAATTCTCAGGTAGGATCTCAGTTATCCTGGAAGATAAGCTCTTCCTTAGTGGTCAAGTGTCATGTTCTTAAGTGCATTTGAATAATGTTCATTCAGATATCAATGTGTAAGATCTGGGGTTGACAACTTTAGACCTGTCCTATTTTGGTAAATAAGATTTTATTGGAGTACAGCCAAAACCATTTTCTCACTACTGTTTATTGCTATTTTCATGACCAAAGGGCAGAATTGAGTAGTTGTGACAGCAACAGTCTGGCCCTCCTGGTCCTAAGCATTTACTGTGTGGCCTTTTACAGGAAAGTTTGCCAATCCATACCATAGGTGGTATGAGAATTTCTTCTTTGACATCAGCATGACAGGGTTTCCAAAATATGTTTGTAGTTTCACATCAAAGGCATAACTGACAAAAATAAGGTATATTTTTTCAAAGCCAAAAAAGCTTGTCATTACATCAAAAGCTAGGAAGTGAAACAGAAAATCATGATACACAGCACTTTTTAAACCATGCAATACGGTGTTTTACACAGTAGAATAGGTAGGCTGTTGATGTTACCTTTCAGTAATAGTTTCCAAACTTTTGTTAGGAAATATGACAAAGGAGACACTTAATAAGTGACCAAGAAGCACCTAAAGCAGCCCCTGTACTAAACACTTGGAGTTATTCTTAAAGACAGAGAAAAACAGGATATCCATGGCTTTTCTTTCCATTTCCTTAAGTATTTAGTTGATTCTTGCATTAATGCAGATAAAAAAGTACATACTTATTTTTTTTCATATTTATATTTTTGATTGAAGGAAGATGCAATGAAGAGATTTAATCAAAGCAAATTAGGAGTCCAATTAATGCAGTCAGCATTAGGTCGTGCAAATATTGTCATTGAATGCCATCGTGCAAAGTTGGTGACAGTGATTTGGGCTACTGGAAGCTTTGTCCGTCTTTTACAATAATAAAACCAAGAGAGAAGACACAGAAACTGAATGCCAAGTCCAGAGGTGGATTATTCTTCCTTGCTTAACATTTCTTATGAGTCATTTAAGAACCCTGTCAAAACTGCCTTTTTGAGGAAAATTCTCAATGCAGTATATTCTGTCAAAGTTTCAGAAGCCTCTTTTCCAGACAGTGCTGTTTCATGGTAATATTGAATTGGGTAGTGGAGATGCATTTTTTCAATGAAAATGAGCAGTAAAAGGTAAACTAATTCTTCTAGCTTTAAGAATATCAAAAGTACAATAATTTATTAAACATGATTTTAGTAGCCTAACAGAAAATTCGTATTAACAGGAAACCATGTTTTTCAGTTCTCAATGGTATTATTTTCATTATTTTATGTTTTGAGTTTATAAAACATCAGCCACCACAATAATCGGTCGAGCTCAATATTTTATTTGGTCTCATCTAATAATATTTCTGTATAATTTATGTAACGGTGCAAATTAGAACCAACCGTTTAAGGATTTAAAATAAATCATGGATACCAGGAAAACATTTTAGCCAAATGCAATCTCCATACTCTAGTACTGTGTGGAATGAATCTAATGGACATGTCACCAGAAATGCAACCATAATATTTATAAGGAGTTTTGGTGTATTGTTTTTTCTTTTTTCTTTTTTTTTTCTTTTTGGCTGTCCTAGGAATTGAATCTAGGACTTACACATGCTAGGCTAGCACTTTACCACTGAGCTATAGTCCCTGAGGATTTGAAATCTTTTTCAAATTTATGACAGATGTCCAAACATACCCTGTGATGAGCTTTCATTCAGTTTTATTGTTTATATTTTATTGAAAAATCATGCATGCAACGTAATTGCTAGGAAACTTCTATTACCAAAAAAAGCGTGTGTGTGTGTGTGTGTGTGTGTGCACATAATTTTGCATGCTTGTGTGTGTTCTCATACATTCAGTCACTTGACTTGTATATAAGAGACTGGCAATAACATCTCTTGAGTTTTGAAATTTATATTTATGAAATATTGAAGATGTGTGTATTTACTTGATTATATACCATGCTTTTTGATGATAATTCTACCAATAACTAAGCATACATCAAATATCTTCAAAATTTCTCTGGTATGATAGATTAAAGATCATTGCATTTTAAGTAATGATTACTGGATAAATAACTTTCCAAAATGAAGGAGTGTGAATTATTGCACTTTAGGGGTGAGAAAATTGGACATTGGCACTCAATTGGTGTCACATAAATAGACAACAGTGTTTTTGGTCCCATATCCCATTCCTTCACACGATGGCTTCAATGCTCAGCCCCACTCACCATTGTAGTTTCTGCTATTGACCCAAAGCTGTTGATAAATATGTTGCAGGTAACATTTACAGGAGGCCCTGCAAGTTGAACAATAGAAAATTTGACAGGTTGTGTTCATGGCATAATTGAGTCATGTTTTTCTCTTGCCAAGGGCATTGTAGCACTTACCATGGTAGTCTCTGTGACTGATCCAAAACTGTTGATAAAAATATTGCAAGTAACGTTTACTGGAGGACCTGCAGAATGCAATAAGAATATTGCAATAGACATTGAAGCAAAAAATACAGCTCCATCAACATCAGCACAAATAGCTAGAGATGTAAATAAAATGGTGGTGAGATTGCAAAAATGGTTTTACGCAGAGGTGTGTAACAATAACTACTGCACTAGCATTTAGAGTAATGACATATAAGCAATAGTAACTTACCTGAAAAATTTTGAAGTTGGAAGACACAAGCCAAGATGATTTAATTAAATTCATTAGTATACTTTGCTATTATCATAACCCTTTGGTTAGATGGCTTTCTCTGACCTTAGGATCAACACTGCAAGCATCAACAGTGAGTGATTAAATGCCTGGTTCGTGAGGTCAAATTGGAACCTCATTTTGGATTATGGATTGGTCAGAATCATCCATCTCCTTTGGTTTGCCAACCTTTAAATCAGTGTATTGCTTTGATTTTGTTGACACCTCTGAATTTACCCTTTTTCTCTGTAAATTGTGACCCCAATGAAAAATGACAAAAAATATAAAACAAAGAAAATTAACTTATTTTAAGACATAAACACAAATAACAATGTCACTTAATGTCCAGACTGTTTTCTGAGTAAATGTGGTAGAAAGCAAGGATTATTACATTTTAGATATGCTCTGAACAGAGTCTACTTCTCTTTCTAAAGACCCAGGGACTATGCTGACTCTGGCTTGCTTTACCTCTCCTGTTTCATCAACAGGTGAATCACAGGTGAATCTCTCCTGCATGGGAAATGTTTATTGCCTGTATGGAGTTTTCTCCTAATGCTTTATGTGATAAGAAAATACTGCCATAAACCATCTATTTACTCACTGTTTTCCCTATGGAAATTTGTCTCCATTCAACAGAAACGGAGCAGACCAGTGTAGGCAACACTCTAGTTGACTCTGTACCCAACCAGCTGGTAGTATCTGAATGAAGAGGAGTTTGACTTAAGGCCTCCCTCAAAGGCTGGTAGTAAAAATACAAGTTGTGACCATAAAACATTTTTAAACTGTTTAAATCCAAGTTGGGTTCTTGAAATGAGGAAAGAAAACTTGACATAAAATACTATATAGGTATCCAGGCAAGATTCTCTGGTAAACAAAGGAGTAAGGTATTGTAGTAAAAGACATGTAAGTTGTTTTTCTTTATATACAGTTTCCTTTTTTTAATTTAAAAATTGGTTTTTTAAACATTTGCAGGGATAGAACCAGAGGCTTCCAAGTCTTTTATTTTAGCATCTGCCAGAATTTCTTCTCCAAGGTCACTTCCTATCTGTTTGGTTTTGTTTTTGTCTTTTGGTTACTCAAAAGAAAAAAGAAAAAGAAAATTAGCCTATTTATTGGCCATATAATTTATTCTAGTAAAACAACGGTTTTGTTCTAATAAATAAATTAGACAAAGTAGAGACAAGTCAAGAGGAACTGTATATATTTGCTTTCTCTTCTCTCTCCACAAATAAATATTTTCTTTTAGATTGAAGATATTTCTTTTTTTAAAAATTTATTTAAAGAGAAAAAAGAAAAAAAAAAAAACCAAAGAAGTAAAAGGGTACAAGTAGCACAGAATTTCAAGAAAAAATATACAGTTAGAAATCACTAGTTAATAGATTACATACTGTCATCTTAGAAACAGTTGTCCAAATTACAAAATTAAAGCATACAATGTAGACATTTATACAGTGAGATTGCAGACAGTTCTGTTCAATGATCCAACAAAAAACTCAGTAATATGGTTTTCTATCCTACACACTTAAATATACATTTAGGCCACTTTCTTTTCCTCTCTTTTTTACAATAACAATTATACTTTTTGGGTTTATTACTCCCATATTTCTTATTTCTTTTTTTTTTTTTGAAGAGAATAAAAAAACCAAATGTGACAAAACAAAACAGAGTCATTTAGAACAGGAGGATGGACATAGTATATGATGCAAAAATAGAATACCAGGTAATCAAAAATGATTACTATTATGCCTCTTACTATTCTGAAAAGAGTTGCCTATATCATCAGGTGTAATAGAATTGAACAAAACAGCACAGAACAAGACCAATAAAACCTACACTGGAGACCTTACAGGACTTCAAAAGAAGATAATAGTCAAACCATAATGGGCATCATAGTAAATCTTATTGCCTAGATTGAAGATATTTCAAAATTTTTAAATACTGGATAAAATGAGTGATAAGAAAGAGAAAACAGGGAAATGTCATGATAGCGTTCTTATCGAAATCACTTTGGAATATCATCACAGTTTGACAAGAGGAACTTGAAAATTTAAACCTTGCTATTCTTATGTTGTGCATTATCCATTTGACTCAATCCAAATGCCTTAGAAACAATTAGAAGACTGGGTCATGCTATCATTTATTTGTTTTTATCCATTCTAGAAGTAAGTGGCAGTGTGACTATAGAGTGAGACTCAAAATGTTTTTAAGCTATCATGTCTTGACACACTATTTTAAGCACATTAAAAATTATCTAATTGAGTCATCAAAAAAGGGGAATATTTCTTTTACTGCTCTAAGTAATGTATACTGGTGATGAAACTAGAAGTTATAGGAGTTAAGTAACCTGATTAAAGTCCTGTTGGAATAATCAGAAAAGCAGAGGCCAAATTTATCATACTGACTGCAAAAACCTATACCTTGAACTACCTCACTGCCCTGCCTTCATTACACAATATCCTCTCTCCTTCTTAACTTGCTAATCATGGTATCTTACATTGTTTTATGTTTCTGGATCATTTATATTTTGTTTTAAGGTTATATACACTTATATATAAAACTTTGGAAAGAAAAAAGTAAGCTGTCTTAAGTGTTGGATTAGCACATATGTATAGTAGAACTGGCACAAATTAAAAATCTCACTGTGTGCCAGTGCATGCCTCCTTTTTTTCCAGAATAATCAAGAAGTATCATGACCGGCATTTTACAGATGAGCAAAACTGAGGCATAAAGGTGTTTTACTGATTTTTGTAACATCACAGAGTTTGTAAGAAGCAGGAATTGCCTAATTTGAAGGACACTTTTAACTCCAGGGTAAAGTTTCCAAGGCCAACCCTAATAATACAAGCTACCTAAATAGGTGACTTGACTTGCGGGTCTTCCAAGTGATAGAGTAGTGTCTTCTTTTCACCTCAAAGTATTATCCTGATGTGTGCTAGTGCACCAGTCTTTGAACCCAGTGTCCTAGTCACTTTCCTCATTGCTGAGACACAATACTCCACACCCACAATTTAAAGGGAAATTTTAGCTCAAGTTTTCAGTCTGCTGGCTTCAAGCAGGACAGCCTGACTGAGTGCATAGCAGAGAAGCTGCTCATGGCATGGACACCCAAAATCACAGTGAGTAAACGGGGAGCTGAGAAGAGAGATGCACACCCAGAGACCATCCTTTTCTGACTAGACATCACTTCCTAACAGCAAATCAGCTATGATGCCCCATAATGCACTTCTTTTGACATCCCTGTCTATGGGTGCTGAGGCTTTTGGGAGACATCTAAATATAAAGCAAACATCCAACAATCTGCTCAAGTGTTGTGATTCATAAGAAAATGTTCTTAGTGAATAAAAATATTCCGTGAAATATACAAATTGTTTGTACTAGTTAACCTCCTCTAATTGATTTTTAGCAAAGTAACAATATTCCAAATAGAACTGGATGAGAATCCGCCTAGGAAAAAGAATAATGTGAAAATATACTGTCTCATGTTATTATCCCTTCCTTCCTTTTTTTTTTCTACCCTGTCTTCCCCTCCCTCTCCTTCCACCCTCCTTCCCACTTATACTTATTCTCTCCTATTTTCTTCCTTTATTTTTTCCATTGTTCTTATGAGATAGAATGATCTTCCCATAACGCAGCTCAGAGGAGTCACACTGAATCTATGGATCACTTTGGGTAATTTTGACATCTTAACAGTATTTAGTCTTCCTACTCATAAGCATAAAATATCTTTTTACTTTACTTTTGGGACCTTCATTAAATTCTTTTCAGCAGTTTTTTCTTTTACTTCTTTTATTTAATTTATTCCTAGGTATTTTATTCTTTTAGATATTATTATCAATGAAACAAGTTTTCTTGATTTCATTTTCAGATAGTTCATTGCAATCACCATAAAACACAACTGACTGCAATTTTACTGAATTCACTTATTAGTTTTAATAATTTTTTGATTGTTTGGAATTTTCTATATGTACAACCATGTCATTTGTGAACACAAATAGTGTTACTCCTTCCTTTTGAATTTGGGTGTCTCATTTTGCCTTTTCTTGTTAAATTGCTCTGAATAAAACTTCCCATGCAATACTGAATAGCAGTGATGAAAATAAGCATCCTTGTCTTGCTCCTGATCTTATCCCAGAAAACTTTCAGCCATTATTATTCAGCATGCCTCTTACAGACAGATTATAGTTGGATCACATTGTTTGCTGTGGGTCTTCATAAATGTCCTTTATCATATTCCCTTCTCTTCCTTATTTTACGAATGTGTTTTTTGTAATCATGAAAGGATGTTCAATTTCTCAAATGCTGCTTTTTCATCAACTGAGATGATCATGTTTTTTCTTCATTCTATTAATGTAGTGTATTACTTTGATTACCTTTTGAATAGTGAATCATCTTTATATTCCTGAAATAAATCTTAACTAGTCATGGTGTTCTGTTTGTTAGGGATTGTTAATATTTTGTTGAAGATTTTTGCATCTATCATCAGATTCTATCATTCATAATCTTTTGCAATTTTTTTCTTTTTGTAAGATTGGTGATTAATTCTGACTGCATTTATTTAAATCTTCTCTCTTTTTTTGCCTAAGTAAACGTTTGTCAGTTCTGTTGATATTTGAAAGAACCAACTTTTGCATTTGTTATTCCTCAATTATTTTTTCTCTATTTTATTCTTCTAACTTCTAATCATTATTATTTACTTCCTCTGTAACATATGGGTTTCATTTGCTCTTCTTTCGTTCCTTAAGTTATGTGACTAGGTTCTTATTTTAAAAGCTTTTTTTTTTGAAACAGGTCTCTGTAGTTCAGGCTGGTCTTGAATTCACCATGTAGCCCAGGCTAGGCTTGAACTCACAGCAATCCTTTTGCCTCAGCCTCCTGAGTGCTGGGATTATAGGCATGCACCTCCATGCTTGGTTTAAGATCTTTCTAAATGCAGACATTTACATTATAATTTTCCCTGGGTATTACTTTCTGTAATAACATAAATTCTAGTGATTTTTTATTTTGCATTTATTCATCTCCAATTTCCCTCATAATTTCCTTTTTTTTTGATTCACAGGTTACAGTTTACTAATTTCCAAAATTTTTTGAGTTTTCCAATTTTCCTTCTACTATTAACTTATAGCTTCGTACACTATGATTGAAAAAGATCATTTTAATAATTTCAACTTTTAAACTCATTAAAACTTATTTTCTAGTTCAATATTTGAGCTTTTCTGGACAATGTTCCATATACACTTAAGAAGAATGATTAGTGAACTGCTCCTGGTGTAATGCTCTTATACATATGTTAGATTTAATTGGTTCAGATTGTTGTTAATGTTCTCTTTTCCTTAGTGGTTTATCTGTCTCTTTGTCTACCAACCTATCTATCCATCCTATCATTATTGAAAACTGATATATTAAAGTCTCCATCTATTATTGTAGAAATGTTTATTTTTTCCCCATCAAATCCGCCAGTGTCTGTTTTATATATTTTGAAGCTGTACTGAAGGTCTTTAAAAAGTTTAATAAGCCTTTAGAATTTTGAACATAAACTAATATTAACGGCAGAAATAATGAGTCAATCAATATATAGAATAAGAAGTAAAGCTCTGAATTTAATCATTCTGCTTATTTTACTCAGCGGATAGTAATAATTAGAGTTGGAATTAGTGTTGCTTCGAGGAAAATGTCAAATAAGATTAGTTGTATGGTGAAAATGTCATAATTAATAATACTTGTAAAAAGATCAATATTAAGATACATACTTGCATACATTTAGGATTGTTATACTTTTTTGATAAGTTGATCCTTTTATCAGTATGTCACTGTGACTTTAAATATTTCTTTTATGTACTATTTTTAATTACTATATTAAAATAATATTGTTGAAGTATATACACTTATATGCATAATATATTATGTGCGATGTTTGTATTAACCAAGCTTTCTTTCTTTGTTTTAAGTCAGGATCTTGCTATGTGACGCAGGCTTTACTTGTGATGGTGCTTTTGCCTCAGCCTGACAAATGTGGGGATTACAGGTGCATACTACCATGCCTGAAGATGAAAGATTTCTAAATTAGCAATAAATTTCATTTTTTATCTTTTTATTTGTATATGTTTATAGTACATAAAATAATTAAGAATAAATTCCATTTTTTAAAAAAAAGTTATAAAGATAAGCATTAGGATAGAACAGATCATGTGTAATGCCAAGACAATATAGCCTTAATTTTTAGTTCTGTCCCAGTTACTTTAAGTCAAAAGACTCCTTGACAGATAAGAACCATCTTGGAATTCCAGGATGAAAATGTTATGTTTTCTTCTCATGTCACAAATATACAAGACATGTCTTTTCATTTTGCATTTTATTTTTGTAAGTATCTTAACATATCTTGAAGTACCATGAAAATTGCTTCATTGTGGGGCCTAATAGAAATGGAGTATTTACTGTACATATTTGATTTATATAGAAATTAAAGTTCCTTTGAAATGAAAAGATTTTGTATAGCAGAAAAGTCTTGCCTTTAACTCAAGAGATAAAAGGAAAATAATCCAGAAATTGTAGAGGTAAGCCTCAGAGCCTTGATATCATAACACAGGTAAATACTGTGGGTTTTGTTTGTTTGTTTTTTCTTTTTTTTTTTAATGATGGCTTCCTGTGATACATGGTATGTTGACTTTCCTGAAAAAGACAGTCTTGAAATATGGAAGGACTGCAAATGTAGGGAATTGCTTTTCATGGCACAACTCACTTGGTGAGAGGGGATTTGAGATGTCTAATCTGAAGGAATACATTTTTGAAGTCACAATCATAATTATAAAGAGGCATATTATCTAATCCATTGTATTACTTTAATCTTTTGGAAAATTCACCATTAATACCAATGATTCTTCTGCTCATTGCAAAATCACAATGATTTTGCCAGTTCTACTTCATTCAGTTTGTTTGCTGATACCTGACCTGTGTAAAGGGGACACCACTGAGTGGTAAACAAGGTAGATGTTCACTGACTTTCATAGCCTTATAGTTAAGAAAACCATTTGCTTTGGACCACCCACATTGCCAAGCAATGCAAGTAATCAGCACCTATAGTAATTAAAATATTAAGAGACAAATGGAAGCTTGTGTAAGTCCTTTCCACTAAAAACTACCCGTTGTGACTACTTCCTTACAAGATTATAGTGTATGGGCACATTACTCATTGTCAGAAGATCTTGAGAATGCTGGCAAGTTGGTATCTTCGCATGCCGTGGATTTCTCCATGGTTTGAAGAGAAGAGATTGGGATAGAATGGTGTACAACATCTCATATAGGGTGTTAACTTTTAAAAGACAAAGAGGATGCTATTAGTAGTTGCACAGGAATATCAGGGATAAACCTAGAATATCTTCAGAAAATCTGAATTTGGGTCATCGTAATAAAAATGTTCGTTTGAAGTGACTATTTTGTGGAGGCTATGTTGGCTACTTTTTTATCTTATCTTTAATGCTATCTCTGATTATTACCAACTATGGATTTTAAACAAATTATAGGAAGTCTCTGAGTCTATTAATTCTTCTTTAGAATAGGATTCATGTTGCTTACATTTATAGTGATTATGAGAATTAGTAGCAATATATTCACTGTACATAATATTTAAGAAATTGTAGTAGCTACTTTTAGGGGCATTAAATACTGATAGTCAATACTATCATTGTTACAAGTTCCTTGGACTGTCAAAATTTACCTATGCAAAAGGGGTGTCACCAAACTCCTTTTTACTGTAAACTGACAACTTGAGACTACTGCTTAAATCTTCTAACATTCACTTATGTTAATCTTTAGAGAAATGAAGTGCACATCATAACATTTTTTGTATTTTCTCTGTACACTTTGTTTTTTAATCAGTTCTATAGAACTTCTGGTAGGGCTTACAAATGTTTTTACAAATTTCTTCTAGGAATAATACATAAACATTATGTTTGAGACCATTGTAGCCCCCTTGGTTTTGAGATGATTGCTGGTAGCTTCTTTGTTTAAAATTGAGATTCTCAACGTTGGAAACCACTGACATGTGGGACTAAATCATTATTTACTATGAAGAGTTGTCCTGTGAATGCAGGATGTTTAGCAGCATCCCTGGTCTGTACCCATTGAGTACCAGTAGTGCCCCAACACCACCATCCGTGTTGTGACATATATGTGCCCAGGCATTGCCAAATGTTCCTTGGAGTGCAAAATTGCCCTCGGCTGAGAACCACTAACTTACATAAAAAAGGTAAAAATGTCAGGATGGGTAAAAAGTTATTTTGAAAGGATCAAATTTCATGGAACAATGAAATGAGCTATCAAGTACTGTTCTCTTTTAACAAATAAATGCTAGTGTTATAATAATATATTTTCCAGTCACATGACTCTTATGAATAAATGTCTCATATTTAAAGAGTGTGGATTTTAGAAATATTCAAATGTACTTTGGGTGAAAACAATGAAATTATTATGAAATGTATGCTTTTTGTTGGATTTTTCATGAAGAAATTAAATGGTCAGGCCTTTGTTAAAGTCTGTATATTAATGCTATAAATCTTGAGTCCTTTATTACATGAACAAATATTTATTAAGTGCCTATTATGTGCTACTATACTTAGTTTTCTACTGATTATCATCTACAATTAGATGGTGAGTTTTAGAGATAAATATAAGAAACCCAGGCATTAAAGACAAGTCAGCAACAATTTTAGGAAAAGCCCTTAAGTCATTCTACAGGAAATGTCAGATGAAACAAAAAATGTATGTCCAACCAAGCATCACAGAGAGGATATTTTTACTAGGCTTTTATCTAATACAAGTAAACTGCCGCTTTTGTTTGTTTATTTGTTTATTACAAGATCGTAGTGCCCTTAAAGTGGGAGGTTATATATTAGAAGATTTGGGACACTTTGCTCATTACAATAAAGTTCATTTCTTATTTTAAAGATCTCAGAGACTAAATGGAATCCTCAAGCTGAAAATAATTTATGAATGTAATCTACATATATTTCTAGTTGTGCTATAATAAAATGTCATCAGATGGAGAACTACTCTAAAACACGGGAGTCTTCCAATCCTGGAATTGCTATAGACAACAAATAAAGATCCATTTACCCTTAGAAGACAATTTTAAATACCATTTGAAATTAGTTTTGAAATAAAGGGACCTGAGAATTTCTCAGGAATCCACATGATATTTCTTTTCATTTTAGGAAGTAACAAAAATAGAATTAAAGATAACATTATTTTGTTAATTAAATCATCTACTACTTTGCAAAATGAATAGTAAGCGCCTCAACTTCCTAGGTCCTGACAAATAGAAAACAGATTTTTGGCATTAGTAATTTTTAAAGAAGAAATTGTGCTATGCAAAGAGTTATAATAATGGAATTAGTGGATAATATTCATGTACATATATGTAGTTATTTCCATGTCCAGCTCTTCTCTTCCTTCAAAGTCAAATGGTATTTAGTGAATTTCTTCATGATTCGGCCCATCTGAATGTCATCTGTCCTGGCATTTTCATAGCCTCATAACACTTACTGTGTATTGTAGTCACTTACATTTGGCTAATCTTTTCTAGCATGCTCTACACAAGGCATCATTTGTATCTGATTCATTGTTATGTTCTCTTAGGTAGTCAGTCCAGTACTGAACACATAGTAGGTATGTAAATGCATAACATAGAATACTGATCATAGTATAAGCTTTTTGTGTAAGCAAACATCAGTGACATTCCAGAATATCTGATTCAGAACTATTTTCCAAAGAAAGTATTTTAACTCCTTCAGTTGGCCATCCCTTCAGCTTCAAAGGGTTGTTCACTCAAAAGGTAATTCATGGGCTGGTAGTGTAACTCAGTGGTAGAGTAAGTACTTAGCATGCATTCAAGGCCCTGGGTTCAACCTGTAGCACCACAAAAAGGTAATTTGTTTAAATCAGTTGCCTTATTCAAGCCTATAAGCTCAGGAACAAATTATTTTTTTATCTCTTCAGAGCACTCAACAAAATGAGGAAATTGCAACAAAACATGACAGTTGACAATGAGAAGCCACTACTATGCTGCCCTGGTTGATGTGGGGATCAGGAAATTTCTTGACTGTTGTCTTCTCTCCTAAAATCATACCTTACCAATGTGACATGAGATAATGGGAAAAAATCACAGCATCAGGCCAGAGAACTGGGTTTACATTCTGATTCTGCTGTATACTATTTATGTGACCCTGTGTAGGCTAATTACTCTGTGTTCCATCTTTCTCATTTACGAAAGATGAGATATCTTTTCTTCTCAGGTTCACTGAGAGAGCTAAATGAGACATTGTATGTCAAATTCCAACTGTTTCTTTTCTCTCACTATCTCCTCCTATAAGGGAGGGACCTTCTTCTCAAACCTTGAAATTTTCACTTTGTTTGGCATTGAGTTGTAATTTTCTTAAGCACCATATTGCTAATGAATTTTAATATTTCTATCCTACTCACAGTGTTAAAGAGTTGGTTTTATAAAGTGTAAGTAAACTCTAGGAAAAGTTTGACCATCTTGTTGAAGAATTACTTTATTAAATTTAATAACAGTATAAGGAAAAATATGTTTCAGTGAAAAAATATGCATACTGATATAGCACACTCTTCACTGTTATTTGGTTCTAATTCTATGGAAGCTGTTTTACAGCTGTTTATATTATATAACTAATAGTAAGGCCAAACATCTCGTTCTTACAGACACACAAATTTCACCCTGTAGGAGGTCTAGTGGATTTCTTCCCCTAATATGAAATACACTAGTTTTGCATCAATTTTTGCATTGATTACAATATTCTTGATCTATAAAGGCATATGTTTTTTGGAGTTTTAAAAATCTTTTTATACTATCTGGTGATTCCTTCATTAATAAATTAAATCAAAATCTTTAATTCACATCATTTTTTTGCATGACAGTCATAATTTTATCTTACTTTGGAAAATTATCATCTAATATATAGTTTTCAGAAAAAGTGATTATTATTCTTTGGAAATCTTAGGCTGACAGCCAAGTCTGGAATTGTGGATACCTAAACTGTGTCCAAGACCTTTGCATTTTATTTTGTATTTACCTGTCAAAAGAGATCTTAAATCATTATGTCTACCAATGAATGAACAGCACATAAACTCATTTTGCTTTTCAGTTCCTCTGTGACTTCCACAAATGAGAACTTGTTTTCTCCTTAGGCATTCTGCACCATTTCTCTGAGGGTGAGAAGGTCACCATTTTACTGTTGGGAAGCAGGTTTTCTGTGTCAGCGAGAGATCTAAAAATAGAAGAAACAGTTCCTGATATGCCCTCTTCTCTTGTGACAACTAGGGCAGCTGCTTCCCTGCTGCAAAGGAAAGCCCTGGAATCAAGGTGCTTGTTGTTTTTACAAGTGCTCACACTTGATTGATAGGCCCCCAGTGCTTATGTAGTATAGCATTTTCATATCTCTCATCACATTACACTATGTGTCTTTAGAATGCTGTGTAATTAAAAGGTCATTTATTATTCTCATTTGTATATGGTATGCTTACTTAGAGTTCTTCTTAAGTCAAGGATCTAAGTGAAAATAGTTTGTTATGAATATGGATAATACACTGGATAGGAGCTAGGGGAATGGAACAGGTAAGAGAGGAAGACAGGAAAAGGTGTGTTAATAAGTTCATTACAATCTGATGATAAATGAAGCTTTATCCCATAACAACTCTGGAAGCTGCTATTAATCATTAGACGACAATACTCTTGGAAGGAATTAACTCTTCTTAACTTCTAGTCTGCCAAAAGAGTGGGCAAAATGGCTTGGGTCAAAGAAAGTTCTCAAGCAAAGGAAAGCAGCTGCCGCCATTTGGAAGTCAGATCGTGTAATAATACAGTAAGGGATTGGGAATATGTTTGAAATGCTAATACTCGTGCGTTATACCAAAATATACTTCATCCCTGCACTCAATAAACATAATCTGTGATGAGACTGCAATGAAATATCATAATAAGAATGAAATTTTAAGGGAACATGTTAGAGGAAGCAATGAATTGTGACAGTGGAAAGGGAAAGGACAGGAGAAATTCACTGAAGGCAGTGTTACGGCTTAAATAATAAATGACCCTTCAAAACTCTCATGCACTCAGAGCATAGCTTTTGGAAAGTGATTGTATCATGGGGGTAATACACTTACCAATGGATTCAACCACTAATGAGTTCAACTGAGAAGGAAGGTCACTGAGGGGTGAATCCAAAGGGTCTGTCTCCCTCCCCAATTCCTCACTTTTCTCTCTACTTCCTGGCTGCCATGATGTGAGCAGCTTTCCTCCATCCAAGCCCTTACACTGTGCCCTTCCTGCATTGGAGCCAGCCAGCAAGGGATCACAACTTTGATCCAAAATAAACCTCTTCGTTTGTTAATTGTGGATACCAGGTGTTGTATCTCAGTGATGAAAAAGTGACTAAGATGCAGGGTTAAAATTTCTTTTCATACATACAGGAGAAAAATATGGTTCTGTTTTATTGTGATTATATATAACTAGCCAAAATGTAATTAGCAATTGAAAACTGAATACTCATTGTTGTTCTTTATTACATATTCTCCATTAAATTTGAAGATCTCTCAATTTTGTATTATTAGAGTTTTCTTTCTTTCTTTCTCTCTTTAACTCTCTCTCTTTTTCTTTTTGTTCTTTTGAAATAGGGTCTTGTTATGTCATGCAGGCTGGTCTTGAACTGACTATGTAGTGCAGGCTGACCTGGAACTCATGGTGATCCTCCTGTCTCAGCCTCCTAAGTGCTGAGATTACAGGTGTGCACTATGACATCCAACTGTTAAAGATTTTTAAAGTGATGTCGAAATTGCCCTATGTCGCATCTTTTTATCATATATTTCTACCTCCATCTCATTGTGTGGAAATATTTGGTGCTGAGATGAACAGAGCTGTCTCTCCAAGAGTGAGGACACCACATGACCTCCTCTCATTCACCATAGTTAAGCTCACTTATTCTCATCTAATGATTAATGAAGTAAGGGAGGTAATTCTCCCACTAGATATCATTGCTTCCTCTGGGCTCATGATGACAAGCACCAGTGTCGTCTTTGATCTTAATAGGATGATAATTTGAAAACATGAGAGTTTGGAGGAGGACCTTCCAAAGAAACGGAGTGGATTCTATGTCCATTATTCTTTCCACTAGAAGCTGGATTTGTTGAGGCATTTAAAAGGTTCTAATCCTGTGTGTTGTATAATACACAGCAGTGCAGTATTCCAGAAATGAAAGCCTTTTGATAAGAAATGGCCTAATTCCCAAACCCTCAATCAGTGTAGGTAGAAATTCTGCCACGTCAAAAGGCAAGAATCTCAAGGGAATCTTCCCTCTAGTGGGTAACTTGCACTGATGAATACCTCTTCAAACATTCATCTCCAGTCATAGGCGCTGTGCGTTTGTAGATACAGGCATTGCTAACTTGCCCAGACGCCCATAAAGAGCAACACAGCAGTTAAGTAAGGGGGCTCCAGCACCAGACTGCCTGGATCTGTCCACTTGCTCTATCTCTCACACCTATGCCAGCCACAGTGATTCAAAACTTTAATTTCTAGATCTGGAAAATGGGAAATTAAAACATTACTACTTATTGATTTTGTAGGGAACTAGTGAGAGCACTGATGTACCACACTTAACTGATTGTCACATTATGAGGTACATATCGCCTTTGGAAACCCACTCACACTTTACATCCTCTCATTTTTACTCCTCCCTTATACTTCAGCCAGTATCAACTCCCCTTAGTCAGAACTTTTAGACTCCATGACATAATTCCACATTTAGCTGGATGATTATATACATAATAGCTTGTATTGTTCAGCTTGTTTTAATGACTGTTATTTCATTTGCTCAGGAAGCTGATGCATTGGTAGAGGACAACACATGTCATGTTTGTCATTGCTTCTAGAAGTTCTCAAGTCCCTGTATGTTAGGCTCATCATACTGTCTTTCCCAAATACCTCGTGATCAGTTTGTGCCTTGCTGCAAAGTTCCTCTGACTGTGTACACAGGCAGCATGGGCTTTCTCTGCTTAATGAGAAATGAGTTATTTCAGAGAACAGTCTTCTTAGTTCTAAAAGAATGCTACCCCAGCAAGCAGACCTGAGAGCATTCGCTTCCTTGTTCCCTGAGCAAGATTAGACTCTTTACATGTGTTGGAAGGTAATAAAGAGAATAAAATTTAGACTTGAGGCCTAACATTTAGAATTTTCTCTCACTAGATCCGAATGATGGAGATTGTTAAATAAAGCATACCCAAGGCCCAGACAGTAAATTCTACTGGGAAGTATACTAAAGGAATAGATAAGATGCCAGATGGAAAGGGCATGCTTTTGGTATATTAGAGTCAGCATTTTTCTGGGACATGTTTAAATACTTACAAATTTTTACTGCATTGAGATATAAAAATGACTTTTTAAAATGCCATTAAATAAAGACAGATTTGCAGAATGTGCAGTCTCTGTGGCCTGTCTCCTTTCCTTAGCCACAAACTGTCCCCTGCCACCACCATCCAACTCCTGATATACCAGCTCATTTCAATACATCCCAAGCAGAAAGCTGTTGTGTGATTAGAGAGAAATCAGCTTCGCTTGTTCATTTAACTATTCATCAAATATTTATAAAGGATTAAAAATGTGCTCAAACCGGGAGTGTAACTTTGTTTTTTTTTTTGTTTTGTTTTGTTTTTTTTTTTTTTTTTTTGTCTTTTTCATTTTTATCGGTACCGGGGATCGAACTCACGACCGCCTGCTTGCAAGGCAGGTGCTTATGCCGCTGAGCTAAACCCCCAGCCCCGGGAGTGTAACTTTGAATAATAAACAGATCTTCAGAAAAAAAAAAAAAAAAAAAAAAAAACACTCCAAAGATCCTTGCAGGCCTCCAGGATCACAAACCCTTAGAATGTGTAATTAGGGAATGGATACAAGTATAACTTATGAGCTGGGTATATATTTTACAACACAAGTCATTAAGGCCTTTACTAAACCACTAATGGTAATAAAGGAGACTGCCTGAATTCAACAACCAGTTTTGTACCTTTACCAGTTGTATGATTATAAGCAAATCAGCAATCATGTAAACTCTTTTTATATTTCATTACCTGTAAAACAAAGATAATTGCAACCTGCATGCACTTTTCTATGATATTATTAAGAGGATTAAATAAGTTAATAAGCGAAGTTCGTCGAAGTCTGCTTGACACATAGTAGGAACTCAATTAGTATAAACTAGCAATATTATTAGTAACTATTTCTGGGACCCTACAATGAAAATGATGGATAGATGGACCCATCGAGGATTAAAGGGCTGACTAAGAAGGCATAACTTAGACAACACATCTCTTTATCTCCCTTCATATCTCATCTAGGTATTGTGCATAATATTTTTTGGCTTGATTTTCTGCGAATGTTTCAAATGAAGAATATACAAAATATTTTCCTACTCAATGAGCCAACTGACCAGTACTTTGGTAAATCTCTGTCTATATGATGTATTCGAAATTTTTAATGACTTAGGAAAGTCTTGGTGGAATGTCTCAATGGCACAGAGAGGACAGGTATTAAAACATCGGGAGCCTGTTAGCTTCATAGTGACTGCATCCAGGACTAGTCTATGATGACAGAAATGGGCTCTCAGTGGCAAATAACATAGCACTACTTTTCCAGGAAAGCGAGATGGTTGTGTATTAACACTGTTTATTTTCTCCTCCACTTACAAATTTATTATCACAGTAAAAAAAATGGTGCTTCTCTCCAGCACAAGGGTAATCTCTCCATCTGTATTATGAGACTGATTCTTCCAGTCCCTTGAGAACCATGCTCCAGCACCTGTCCTCTCTTTTGTACTGTACTCTCAAATCCCTCAGTCTCTTTTTCTTTTATTCCACAAACACTCTCTTGTCTTAATATATATATATAACCTACCTTTCCTTCAGACACTTTAATCTAATAGCCACTCATTTATCAAATAAGAATCTACACACCTTCCCTCAATTTCTCAAATCTCATTTATTCTACAACTAGATCAATCTGGGCTTTTGTCTCACTGTTTTAGAGAAATTGCTTCTGTGGAGGTCAAAAATGTCTCACTGACCAAGTTTAGGGCATTGCTGCTTTCAAACTCAGCATTCCTGCTGTACACTGGAAGGATTGATTGAGTCATCCTCAAAATTCTTCTCTTAACATCAGTGGCTGTGGTTTTTTCTGGTTTTCCTCCAAATTTTCCAACATTCCCATGTATTTACTTTTGAATCTTACTCCTTTCTAGTCATTTAATGTTTACATTCTCTATTCATCACATATTCTTGCTTGATGATCTTACTTAATATAAATTTTAGGAGACTCTCATTCCTACATTTCTAGACCCAGTATGTCTTGGCTTGAGAGTAATATTTTCGACTGTAGCTTAGACATCCTTATCTGAATGTGTGGTAGTCACCTCAAATGTAACATATGCAAAGCTGAACTTGTTGTCTGCCTCCTCTAGAATCCTGTTCCTCTTATATCTCCAGCAAATATAATCACAGTCTGCTCAGCTACTCAAATGGGATCCTTGGGTCAAACTTCACTCTTTTTATAGTATTCATATCTTGTATGATGCAATTTGATATTAAAGTTAATTTTGTAACTGAACCTTACTTGCTTACTGCATTGCCATTGCCTAAATCCCAATCTCCATCATCTCACTTGTGGACAGTTATCATGGCACTCTAGTTCCTCACCTTTCCAGTGTATACATTGAAAGGCATATTGAATTATTTCTTAAAACTAACAATCTTTTTATGGACCTTTTCTCCTTACAAACCTTGTTTATTTCCATTACCTATTGTTAAATTTATTCCTTTGTAAATTTTCTCACACTCTTACACTAACCAACTTTACCCTCTAAGTTCATTTTATGATTTCCTCCATTTTTTCTAACTGTGCTCATCTTTGGTTAACCCTTAAAGAGAGCATGTTCTTCTCCTTCTAGCCATGTTCTTTTAGACATGGACAGTTTTCTGAGATTCTCCTTTTGTACTACCAAATAACCTACTCGTCTCAAGATCCAATTCAAGTCTATCTCTTTTGTAGATCATGAAATTTGCTTCTTTTTCTCCTCTGTGAGTTCAGCTCTCATATATTAAGGGCTCTTCAGAAAAAGATAAAGATTATCATTTTTGGTGGATACCTTAGCTGGGTTTTCCAGCCCATCTTTAAAGATTTTTGCTTCACTGAATAATCTGGGAGAATCCTGCACCTTGAAAGCTACTTTTCAGTTTTTTATAAATTTGAAAGAAATCTCTAATGGAGAATTTAAGAAGAGATTCTACCACACACTCACTAATTGAAAGGCAATATAAAGACTAACAATAAAATCAACCTGATATCACCTTAGTAGTGAGAACTTCCTAGAAAATCAGGTATATTCAGTATCCAATGAGTACTATGGGATATCTTGAGTTTTATTTCCTAAACCCTGAAGATACTGAGTAGGAGAATTGCATTAGGCCAGTTTGGGTAGGCTAAATATCACTATCCATCTTTTTTTCTAGTACTGGGCATGAAAAATAAAGCTTTTTATAAACGGGATGTTAGCCCTGAAATAGTAGAAGAATGAAATAAGTTAGGATAGTAAGGTTTCAGATTAAGATTCTAGAAAGCTGACAATTTTCCTTTTACTCATCCTCTTCCTTCTACCTAGCATAGTGCCTATATACATAATAAATGCTTGATGTCTGTCTCTATGCGAATGAATCTACTCAGCTTAAACATTAATTTTCTACATAACTAGGAAGTACATAAAGCACATTCAAAGATAAATTAGATCCAGCCTGTGATAGAAAAGTGACTGTGTTAAAAATACGTACAAAGAAAAGTATTTTAGATTGAGAATAAATATCACTGTCATCATCCTTTAATGACCTGTTACATTCCCTACCATTCTAGGCTATTGATATCTGGAATGGGAAAGTAGTATTTGTCTAAATTGCTTTTGGTAGCAAAATAACTTTTTCTTTCACCTAAATAACAAGAACAGTAAAGATATTCCAACTATTTTCTGTTCAAGGAAACATAGTAAGGAGAAAAATGAGATAATACATAGGAAAGGATTTCATACATTTTAAATGAATCACAAATATTGGCAGATAATAACTTAATATTTTAGTTCAATTGTTCATATCTGTGTTTGTGTTAGTACAGATTCTGGGATTATAGATTGATATTATCAACTTTTTATTTATTTGATAAATGTTTATTAGTTGCCTACCTACTTTCACATGTTGGAGGTACCATAATGAACAAGATAAACTCAATCTTGGTCTCCTGGAAGTGGTGTAGCACTGAAAGAGACAGGGAAACCACAGAAGAGACTCAAAACTGAGCATACAGGGCATGGTAGTCCTTTCTAGAAAAGATTATGTGAAAGCTGAGCTCTGAAGGATGAGTAGAGACTAGGCTGGTGGAAAAGCAGGCGTCCTGTTGAGAAATGGAAGTGCAAAGCACCACAAGCAAAAAAGTTTGAGGAAGATAAAACATGGCATTGAGCCAGGCACACAGAGTGTAATGCATGACTAGAGATGCGAAGTAAAGATTTTGAAATGGGCAGTACCAATGTTCCATACTTGTGATTTCATAATTGACTGCTTAAGACCACTGAAGCTCACTTGGTCATATCAGAAGATCAGAAGATACAGAAGTATCTGAGCTACATCCCCCACCTATCTTCACACACCCTGAAGGCAATCCTTAACCAATAATTGATAGAATGAGGCATAGGAAACTTCAGCTTTTTTCTAGTCAAGGAAATTCTGGGATGCAGGTTACACTTGAGTTCTCCTAAGGAATCCTTCACAACCCACCCTCTGCTTGACTTGTCTGAAAATAGACAGTTGGTGGGCTTCTCTCTTCTTCGTCTGATTTCTTCACTGGTATTTTTCCTCTTGTTGCTTATCCTTAAGAAATAATTTGCACTGTAGGGAGCAGCTCAGAATGGGTGCCGCTGTCCTGCCCCTCCCCACTGAGGGCATTTTGAGTGTGTCAGCCTACATTTCCCATGATCCTCCTCTTGCCTACAATGCACATGATGTAAGCACCTTCCTGCTTCAGCCTACTTCTCCCATAATCCCCTCTTGTTGACATCACGTCTGCTTACCTATGTGCCTACCTATGACTTCCTGCTAGTCTGATAGGCCCATGGCATATGAGAAGATCCAAGCTGGCCCATCCTGTAAGGCCACGTCCCCTTTGACTCTATATAAACCATGTACACTTCCTGAATAAATGAGACTCGATTGGAATCTCATCCTGTCTCTGTCTCTCTTTTCTCTTGCCCAGCCCCCCATCTCAGTCCCCTCTCCAGGCGAGGCCTACAGACCGATCCGCGGGCCGGATCATTGCACACAGTGTCTTCTTGAAAACACAACCTCAGACAAATATAGGCAAGAATCTAATCATAAAAATGACGTTAAGCATGTGCAAGCATATGGGCTTTATCCAAAAGTGATGAGAAATCCCAGAAGAGTTGTGTGAGTCCTGAGAGGCCTAGAACAAGAATACAAGGATTTTGAGTACTGCATTCCCTAGGGTGACAGCTCTGCCTGCTTTTTCTGTGAATTCTAATAAAGATATAGTCAATCAGGCACCCAAAAGCAGCTGCACTATGGATTTTCTAAAAAAAGTACAGGAGTTTATTTTTGATCTTAGCCTTTCTTTATGGTTTCTTTGCCATCTTTGCACCTGCCACATCACCCATCAGAAGTCAATAACTTTTTCAAAGGTAGCATTCTGCAATTTATATGGCATATTGAATGATATCACTGATTTAGTTAACAACCTTAGTTCTTTACTGGTGAAGCAGAATTTATTATGTCATTTATTTGAAAACTTGGGCATATCTGTTCATTTGAGTCTTTATTATGTACTATTTCTTATGGCATATATTGTTGGCACATGGTTCCAAATTCTTATGTACTTATTATATTCTTTTAATCTGGGGTGGAGTGGAAAAGGTCCCACAATGGAGGAATAATTCAAATATATTGAACCTTCAATATGTAGATCCATTACTAGTGAATACCACAAAGATTAAATATACATTGGTAACTTTTAAATGAAGTCAGCCAGGAGAGATGCTGTGGAAGACCTTTCATCTGGAAGACCTTTGTAAACCCATTTTCAAAGATAGGCAGGAAGTAAAATGTGTGTGTGTGTGTGTGTGTGTGTGTGTGTGTGTGTGTAATTTTCCTACTTTTATTGTCTAGTTGACAAGTACACATGTGGAATTTACTCCTTAAGGTAATTGTAGTCTACTACTGAAGAAAATTTCATTTAATGGGCTTTGGAATATTTGCCCCAAGTGCCAATTCATGCACTTTGCCAAGAGCCCAACATGTTATGAACTTCATTGGCACGCTGTTGAAGTAAGAATCAGAAAGCCACCTGCTGAGCTTGAAGTGAGAATATTTCCTCAGAATATCTAAATAAAGGGTGCATATAAATGAGGCACATGTGTATGAAAAACACAAGTGATCTTAGAAATGTAGGTGCTTGGAGAGAATAAAAGAGACATGTATCCCAGATTGTGGGTAATTCCTTCTATTTTTGGAGTGCTAGACAAAATATGTGTGATAATATAGGATTAGTTTGATGAGGGTCAGGAAGGTATGCCACTGGTCACTGAGTGTTCACTAATTCCAGAAAAAGGAATGAGGATACACCAGAGAAAATGAATACATGTACTGAATAGTGTAGTTAAACTGTGACCTCAAATTTTAGAGAAGAGTCAAGGTAGCATTTATCTATAAAAATAAACCTCTGAAAAAGAGGTGGAAACTTTGGTGCAAGGATTTCCCATTCATAAGATATAGCACTGGGCATATGTGACATTTTCTTTCAAATGAGAGATGATATTTTAAAATTTTACATTTTGCTTTTCCCATAGGCGTGCTGGGGAATTTTTAAATAGTAGATCATGACCTTATAGATTTCCAAGAAATAATACATTATATAGGAAAACAATTTTTGATGTTCTCAAAAACAGTTTTACTTTTTAAAAACAGATACAGCATGTTCTATGTATATTTTGCTATTTTGAAATATTTCAGGAAACCAAAACAAATTCTTACAACTACAAACAAAAACCTTTAGCATGAATTTGTGATCATGGCCTGTGAATTTTTGAAAACTGTCACAATATTTTTTCTGGTCCTGTGAACTCAACAGTATAACTGCTTGTTTCCTGCCACAGATAGCGGGGTCATTTTCTTCACTCATTTGGCTAAAGCTAACGGGCTCTAATTTTGACAGCATGTTTTGGTCAGGGCTTATTCTTGCAAAAACCATCCATTATGATAAAAGAAACACAGAACATATTCTCCACAACACAAGAAGAAGTTTTGATCAACTACAAACTCAAAATAGGACATAGTGATATCAGAATAGTTTCAAAAGTAGATTTGCAACAACCCTTGAATTCTTTTGATTTATTTCTCCACTGCCTCTGGAGAAGTACTCTGGTCTAGCTTCATCAACATGGTAGGCACTGCCTTCCTTTGACTTTGCAAGCTTTCTTTAAGACATTGAAGTCAAGGCGTTTGTGTAGTAGGCTCTGGCTTGCAGAAACCAAAACAAAGTGGAATGTCTTTGCCTATGAATCCCATGATGTTGCCTCTGTGTATCGCTCAGAAAAACAGGACCATACTATTGTCATAATTGTTCAACTCTTCCTGCTCCTCTTTCGTACAATTCAAGCCCATGAACAGTATCAGAATTTAACCAGTTAGTTTTCTCCTGGCCCAATTCAAACGCCAGCATGAAGAACAGCTCATTGACAAGGCCAAACACAGGTAGCTTATGTAGTTCAATGGCACACCAGCTTCCGCAAGGCCTGGGACATTTAGTTGCTGGCCATGCTCATGATACTGCAATTCTGCTGCATGATGTCCATTAGCTGTTGGTACTTCCTCTGGATGTGGCAACACTTCTTATTGGCTTGTAGCGCCAAGAGCCTGTATCTGCATTGGGCTCACCTAAGCTAAGGTTGTGTTAGCTTCCATTGGCAGTGCCCACCTTACTCAGCTCTTCTGCCTCCCTCACCTGCTTCACCTGTGAGTTCCTGAGAAAGATAATGCCCACAATCGCCTCTTTTCTCAAGTCCTTTCAAGGAAGCTTTGCCACCAGGTATGTCAGCATTCTGACATACCTAATTCCATTGTGGGCTGTACAGTGAAGTATTAGCAATGCTGGTGCCATCACTGTGAATACCTTGAAATAATGTTTTAAATAAAGGTTTCATCAATGTGTCTTCACCTACTATGTGAAATAAATAATGTGGACTACATGAGCCACATCCCTCCCTTACATGAGCAAGCAGACCCACACAGGATAAACAGTGCCCCTTAACAGGAGCAAGCAGGCCCACACATGGTTCTTGGTGCAAGGGAATAATAACCTACCAAATGCAAGCTGGCTCTACATTTTGCTTCCACACAGTGTGGTGCAGTATAGGTGAAAGCTAGCCAAGCAATCTGATCCTGGATGAAGACATGTCTGGGAAAGGAGCAACCAAACCCTATTACTGTGGACACTTAGTCCAACAGCCCACTCATACACCTACCTCAAAGCCTGTATCTAGGAGATATCAGTGGACTGATCATATTCCCCATCTACCAGTAGGAGCAAGGACATGTCTTGGCTTAAATGGAAATCACATTCTGGGGGAAATAGAGCAGCTTCTGCTGCAGGGAGGGTACACAAAAAACCACAGACTGTAAAGTTAGACATAAAAAAACATGACTGGCCAATTCCCAAGACAGCAAATCTTGAAAAGAAACAACTTATTCAATAACACAACAACTTCTTTATTGACTCAATTACTTTTTGCTTTTCCAACTTTGTGTTATTTTTGTCTTTCTTTCATCAGATTGTGTGGTGGTTTGGATTTTTTACCTCCCCCACTAGGTTCTTTTTCTCCTTTTTTTTCACTTTCAGCTTTTCCCCTCTTCTTTATCTTTTTCCTGTATTTTTCTATCATTTTTCTTCTTATTTGTAAACAATTTATTTTGCAGCTTTTCTCTATCACTGTTTTCTTTTACTCCTCAATAGAACTCCCTATCACACTTTCTCCTTTCTCGTATCTCATTGATTATTTTTTCAATGTTGCTTTTTTCATTCTCCAGTTCTACAACCCCTGTACCATTACTAGTTTAATCTCTAAGATTTCTGAATCTCTAGATAACTATTTAACTTTATGGTATTGCTGTTGAATCTATTCTATTGTTAGTACAGGTAAAAGTTTTCCATTCAGTAGATGTTTATTGTAGGTTAATAGTAGGTATATATTTGGTTATTCTTAATACTCATTCTTATAATTACAGATCTCTTCCATGATAAAGATGGTACTATATTCGTCCTTAGAGTTTGTTGATATTCAGTTTCTATTTGACACTTTTACTGATGCTGATTTTACTACTATAACCAAATGTCGTTGCTGTTAGTTTTCATGGGATGCCAATATCTGCATTGCTTTAGGCTCATTAATAGTACTGGGACCCATTCCTAGACATTTGTGTACTTAAAACCTCTCATCCTAGATAGGCAGATGTAGTTGGATCCTGAGACAGAAGCAAAGGCCAATAGGTAGACATTCCCAGAAAACATCACTGAAATGTAGACATTAACCAAGGAAGTCTCTAGACTAGAAACAAAATTTTGATTACAATCAATCTGCAAGCCTCAGTATACACATATACACAAACACACACCTCAAACAAAAATAGTAGCATGAAAAGATACACACAAAATGCCTCCAAAAACTACCAACTTCCCCAAAACTGATCCATGAGGAGGAAACCAAAAACCACATAGCCAAATTATTTGGAATGATATCAGGGGAGATAACAAAATCAATCAATAAGGCATTTGGCAAGCTCACAGAACATAGGAATAATAAGGTATTAAGCCAAATAAAGAAAACAATCATTGAACCTACAGAAGATATTCATATAAAGCTACCAGAGCTAAACAAAATTACATAAAGCATGAAGAACTAGCATAGAAAATAATTGTAGACAATAAAAAGGGTCTAAATAGAAATTCAGCAGATAAAAAAATTCTATAGAAAGTATGGGCAGCAGAACTGACCAATGTGAAACATAGTGTTTATCTAGAGGATAGAGCTGTTGCTGGTGACACTTAATGAAAGATATATTAAAAACCACACAAAAGCATGAAAAATGTATTCAGCAGTCCCTAGATGACAAAAACAAGATTAACCTAAGATTAATTGGAATTTATAAAAAATTAAAATACAACACAGTTAGCATGAGAAAATTGTTCATTGAGATAATAGTTGAAAAATCTCCAAATATGCAAAACAATTCAACATATAGATAAGTGATCCAAATAGCCACAATCAGAAAAGAGTTTTGCACAGAAGTTCAACAATGGAAGAACAAAATTTTAAAAGCAGTTTGAGAAAAGCAATCCATCAGTTTAATGAAAAATACTTTAGAATTACAGCTGATTTATCAACAAAAACTATAAAGGCTAGGAGGGCTGGGAAGTGTTTCAACTCCTAAAAGAAAACAGTTTCCAACCTAGCCTGATGTGTCCTGTGAAATTATCTTTCAAAATTGATGAATAAATAAGATACTTTCATGATAAAGACACCTAAAATAAGTTCATGACCATAAAAAGCAAAAGTCCAAAAACTTCTCAAGGATACCTTAGAAAGACAACAGTGACATTGAAACTAACAATGAAGCTAACAGGATGAATAGGCCAAGAAGGATGAGGAGTTAGAAGTGTAAAAAATTGTAAAGTGAGCAGATAGAAGTAAAAGCAACAGGAAAATAAGGCAAAGGCAGGAATAAGTCAATAATGTCAGTAATAACTCTCAATGTGAATGGTTTCAATTACCCAATCAAAAGAGCGGCAGAATAAACAACCAATGATATCTTGTGTATATGAAACACATTTATCTAAAAAACAAAACAAAACAAAAAACTTCATAGACTAAAAATATAAAACGATGAAAAGTAATATTCCATGGAATGGAAATGAAAAAAACAGGAATAGCTGTCCTACATTCAAAGTAAACCTGAAGCCAAAACTGATCAGAAGAGGCAAGTAAGATCACTGCATATTGCTTAAAGAAAAAATTCAACAGGAAGACATAACAATTTTTAACGTATGTGCACCGAAGAGTGGCACACTCAACTTTATAAAACAAATACTACTGCACATAAAAGACCATATAATCATAAATACAATTATAATAGGGAAATTCAATAATTCGCTATCCATACAGACAGATCAATTATAGACAAAAATCAAGGAAAGAAAATCAGAATTGAATAAAACCTTCAAACACTTAATAGCTATTTAAAGAATGTTCCACCCAACAATAGAATACATGTTCTTTTCAGCAGTACATGGAATTTTCTCCAAAATAGACCACACACTGGTCAATAAAGCAAGTTTTAGTAAATGTAAAATAATTGAAATTATACTGTGCATTTTAATAGATTATACCACAATGAAATTAGAAATCAATGACCAAAAGAAACACACAGAAATTAAGCAAATTCAGAGAACCTGAACAATGCACTCTTAAATAAGCAGTAAGAAATAAGATAGCTTCTAGGACTAAAACATAATGGCAGTAAACCATACTAGAAGTTGTGTGACACAATGACAACAGTCTTAAGGGGAAAGTTTGCAGCTGTGAATACTCACATCACAAAAATAAGACTCCAAATAAAAATTAAGAACAATCAAAACCCAGATTTATTATGAGGAAACAATTACAAAGATTAGAGCAGAAGAACTGAAATTGAGACCAAAAAAAGAATTAATTAATTGAAGAGTTGGCTCTTCAAAATAACAAACAAAATCGACAAATCTTTAGCCAATCTCATCAGAAAGGGAGAGAAAAGATCCAAATCTGTGAAATTAGAAATGAAAAAGATGAAATCACAGTAGATACTGCCAAAATCAGAGATTATTATTTTTTTAAAAAAGAAAAAATAGAAATAAAAAATAAAAGAGTTTCAAAACAGGCTAATAAGAGAATATCAATAATTAATATATTGGATATTGTTATCTTCATAGTGCTTACTCAGAATAAAAGGTATAAGCATGAAATATTGTCCAAACAATATTAGCACAAAACTTTCCTTTCAATGAACTAAGAAAAACTAGCTGTATAAATATCTTAACTATCTTGTGTGTGTGTGTGTGTGTGTGTGTGTGTGTGTGTGTGTGTCTTTTTGTATTCCTTTCTTCTTTCCCCCCTCAGTTTCTCTTTTCTTTTGAACAGTTTCTTCCCAGTTCACCATATCTATTGCACGTTTTGGATCTTTACTCTTTCAGCTTTTCATAGTAGTGTGACAAAATGATGTTAACACATGTGGGTCTGATTTATTTCACTTATGAGTGTGGTCTCAAGTTGCATCCATTTACCTATGAAAGTCTCAAGCTTATCCTTCTTTATGGCTGAGCTGCACTCCATTATATTAAAAAAACTGCATTTTTTCTATCCATTCTTTGGTTGATGGACATTTGGGTTGTTTCCAAGATGTAGCTATTAAAATTGTGCTTCTATAAACATGGATGCACATATATTCCTATGGTTTGAAGTTTTTAATTCTTCTGAGAAGATACTCAGTGAGAATACCAATGGGACCAATGGGACCTCTCAAATGGGGCTCAAAAACCTAGTTTTTTAAGGGAACTCCACACTGATGTCCATAGTCGTGGCACCAGTCTACACTCCCACCATAAGTGGATAAAAGTTCTCTTTTCAGAGGCCTTCCCAGCATTCGTTGTTGGTTGAATTCTTGATGATAGCCACTGTTTCTGGAGTGAGATGGAATCGGTGTTTGTTGTAATTTGCATCTCTGAAACCACCAATGATGTTGAATATTTTTTCATATATTTATTTTCCATTTGTATTTCTTCATCTGAGAAGTTTGTGTTTATCTCAAATGCTTGTTTTTGAATTAGGTCTTTGAATTGGGGGGTTATTTTTTCAATTTTTTATATCTTTTGATAGAAGTCCTTTGTATGAGGGACAACTTGCTAGCTATAATAGTTTTCCTTTAAGCTGGTTTTTTTCCACCTGGATCAGTGATTTTTTTGTTATGCAAATGCTTTCTTAATAATATGAGATCCCATTTGTTGATTCTTTTTAGTAATTATCATGCAGTCTGGGTTTTGTTCATGAAGTTTCTGTCTACAACGATTTATTCAAGACTTCTACCTATTTTTTTTTCCATTCCATTAGTTTTAGAGTGAAGTAAGAGACCATTAACAACTTCTTCACAAACCTGCATGCCAATAAACTGGAAAATTGAAAAGAAATGGATAAATCCCTAAACACATGAATTACCAAAACTGAGCCAAAAATATTTTATAGACCTAAATAAACCAATAAAAGACAATAAAATTGGAGCAATAATAATAATAATAAGTATCAATAAAAATTCAGGTCTAGGTGAGTTCATGGCTGAATTCTACAAACACTTCAAGGAAGTTCTAATACCAATACTCCTCAAGCTTTTTAAAGAAATTAAAAGGGAAGAAAGACTCTCAAAATAATTTCTGGAAGTTGCAAATTCAAACCCAGATAAAGATTGAATCAAAAAATAAAACTATACACAAATTTCTTTGATGACTATAGATGGGAAAATCTTCAATAAGACACTGGCAAAGAGAATGCAATGAATCATCAGTAAGATCATACATCATAACAAAGTAAGCTTCATTCTAGAGATGCAAGGATGGCTCAATATAGACAAAGCAATAAATGTAATATATCAGATAAATAGGGATGAAATAAAAAAATCACACGGTTATCTCAATAATCACAGAAAAAGCCTTTGATAAAATCAACATCTTTTCATCTAAGAACACTGAAGAAATAGGTGTAGAAGGCCTTTATCTCAATCTGAAAAAAGCCATTTATGACAAACTTACTGGCATCATATTAGATATGGAAAAACTGAAACTGTTTCTAAACTAGGAGCAAGACAAGGATGTCCATTATTACTGCTCCTGTTCAACTACTGCTTGAAACATTAGCAACAACAATTAGCCAAGAAAAAGAAATGGGATATGTATAGAAAATGACTAAGTCAAATTATCACTGTTTGCAAGTGTCATGATCCTCTACATAGGAGACCCCAAAAAGTCAAACACATCTCTTAGAATTAATAACAAGTTCAATAATTTAGCAAGATAAACAAACAGAAAAATCAGTAGGTTTCCTGTAAACTGATAATGAGACCACTAAGAAAGAAATTAGAGGAATAAAACCATGCAAAACAACATCAAGAAAAATAATAAATACTTAGAAATTACCTTCACCAAGGAAGACAAATACCCCTAAGAAAGAGAAAAACTGCAGTACTTTGAAAAAGGAAATTGAAGTTATCTGTCATGATTTATATCTAGATTTCCCCCCAAAGCCTCATAAGGGGCATTTTGGAGGTGATTGAATCAGGGGAGTGTGTTACTGAGTGGATTAGTACGTTGATGAATTTGTAGGTGAATGTGATGTTGGGAGATGAAGCCTCTTTGAAGGAGGTGAGTTATGGTAGGGGGCATAACCTGGAAAATATATCTCCCTCCTCTTCCTTTCATTGTTCTCTATTTCTTGCCTGCTTCACCATGAACAGTTTCTCCTCTGTGATGCTTTTCTGCCATGCTACTCTGCCTTGAAGCCAGCAGACTCTGGATTGAAGCATCTACAAACTGTGATGCAAAACAAACCTCTCCATCTTATGGTGTGAGTGTTGTGTATTTTGTCAAAAAAATGAATAAAGTAAGACAACACCAAGAAATGAGAAGATGTCACCTGTTCGTGGATAGGCAGAACCAATAGTCAAAATAATCATAAGTCCAAAATCGATATACAGATCTAATGCACTCAATCAAAATTCCAATAGCATTATGCATAGAACTGGAGAAAACCATCCTAAAATCCATATGGAATTAGAAGAGACCAAGAATAGCAAAAGCCATCTTGAGTAAAAAGATCAAAGCTGGAAGCATCACTGTCCTGGACTTGAAGTTCTATTACAAAGCAACTCTGATAAAAACAATATAGTAATGGCACAAAAAAAACATAAGGATCAATGCAACAGAATAGAGGATGTGGAAATACCCCCAAAAACCTTCCAACTATTTAATATTTTAAAAAGGAACCAAAAACATACACTGGAGGAAAGAGAGTCTCTTTAATAAATGGTATTGGGGAAACTGGCTGTCTACATTACAGAAGATTGAGTCTATACCTGTATTTCTCACCATATACTAAATTAAAATCAAAATAGATAAAAGAATTAAATGTTAAAACAGAAACAGTGAGCCCGCTAGAATGTAAAATAGGGAAAACTTGCAGTTGTAGGCATAGGCAAGAAAGTTTTTAACAGAAACCCATTTGCGCAAGAAATAGTATGGAGAATCAACCAGTGGGATTATATCTAATTAAGAAACTTCTGCAGAGCCAACAGAATGAAGAGACAACCTGTAGAATGGGAATAAAATTTGCCAATTATTCCTCAGACAATAGAGTAATATGTAGAGTATATTAAAACAAAAAAGTTAAACTCTCCCCTAAAATAAAAGATCCAGGCAAAAACTGAGCAAGTAAAATGAATAGATATTTCACAGAAATACAAGTGGGCAATAAATACATGAAGAAATTCTCAACATTGCTGGTGATTAGAGAAATTAAAATTAAAACAACACATCTCAGCATTGGCCATCTTGCCCAAGAAAGGGTGGCCATCATCAAGAAATGAAATAATAAGTAATCCTGCAAAGCTATGGCGACAAAGGAAAACTTCTACACTCTTGGTGAAAAGGTAAATTAGTATAACCACTATGAAAATCAATATGGAGATTCCTCCAAAAACTGAAAGAAATTTCAACTACTTCTGAAAGAGTTAAAGATAGATATCATATTACAGTGATACATGCATATCTGTCTTTTACCAACCCTATTAATAATAGCTAACTCTTGGAAGCAGCCTATTCAACAGATGAATGGATAAAGAAAATGTATTTACACACAATGGAGATAAACTTGAGTCATTTGTAGGAAAGTGGATACACCTTGAGACCATGTTAAGTGAAGTAATTCAGATCCTCCAGTTTAAAGATCATGTTGTTTTTCTTTTATGAGAAAGCCAAAGCATAAATGAAGAGCAAAATAAAATATGGATAATAGGATGTAGGGAAATAGATCTTTCTGAAATGAGGAGATCAAGAGATGGAGGAGAGGGGATGGAGGGAAGGGAAAGTGGTTAAAAAGGGGAATAACAAGTGATGTGTACAAGATGTGTTGTGTACATGTACCAAATTCACACAAAGCATCTATTATGTATCTCAAAAATATTAATAAAAGTGATTTTTAACAAAAGAAATAAATGATGTGGATCAGGACCCCTTGCTTAAATCCGAGGTACCTTTTCTATTTCTACATCCCATTCTATTTTTTTTATTTCTAGGGACTTAGAGAAAGAAATAAGAAAAAATATCATGCTTGCTTACTTGACAAACTCTTTCAGAGAAAGCTTTAGAAAGGGACTGCTAAGGTACGCAATAAGAAACAGGAGATTTTTTTTTTGCAAAAGGGAGAGGACAAAGGGATGGAGGGAAAGAGAGGAAAGAATGAAAAAAAATTAAGATGTATTATGTACATGTACCAACTTCCCATTATGCAATAATCATGGTGTACTGCAAAAGTGTACTAATAAAAATAAATTTTAAAAATGAAAATATACATTATATTTCAGAGTATATATTCTTAATATATAGTATATTTAAGGATGACATATATAATATATATTATATGCATTATATATAAGGATGAGATTATATATATAATACAGAAAATACATATATAAAAATTATATATATATATATATATATATATATATATATATATGTCTTTTCCTTAGAAATTTAGTGATATTTCTCCTTCTTCATCTATAGCCACTGAAAAAAGTTTTGAATATATTTTTGGGAAATTTATTTATCTAAATATGTGAAACTTGATCATTTTTAATCAAATGAACTTGGTGTACATTTTAATATTAGTAATTTTAAAACCAAATAATCCATATGTATGAGTTAAGATAAATGTTGCATAATTTTAATTTTAAATGAAATATTTTACCATAGATCCTAATTTTAAAATTTTAAGGAAGATATGAGGAAAACTTCTCAATAAAGTTGTAGAAACTACATAAATTCAAAAGATTATCCATGTTTGAAAGCTGCCTGAAAAAGAGCATGTCAATTCAGAAAGAAATTCTTTATACTGGTATGAAACTTTCTCAAATCTTGCTGAAGAAATATCATGTTCAAGGTTAAAAGTTACTCATTTAAATGTGGTTGTCGCTCGGCTTTCACAAATCATAGAGACTAAAACATAAGGTGATTATTAGATAAAAATATTGTAGTATACTGACTAAGTTCTTTTCTCTTTAATGGTTGTTTTTCCAAAATGTCACTGTTTATTTGTTCAGATAAACAAGGTATGAGATAGATAGCTGACAATTATGTGCTACTCTAACTCATACAGTGCCTTTCTTATGGCATCAGAATGCTTTTGATCACCATTTGTTAAAATGAAAGCCTTTTTTACTAAGTGCAAGAGATATCTTTTATGAATATTATCTTTCTAGTGCATCATCATATTTTATGTGTATTTAGACTTCCCACATTCATTTCAGTGGCACTTTTTTTAAATATCTAGAATTTACCAAGACTACCTTTTCCCAATTATTTCAAGAAACACCTGCACAACCACGTTACTCATTATAAAGTATTTATGATCAAATGAGTAATAGACAAAACTCCTGTGTAAAAAAAGTTTTTAAAATATTTATTTGTTTATGTATCTACCTTTATTCAGTTTTACTCAAATCTTTTAATTTGATAATCAATATTGGCTCTTTCTCCCATCCATATTTTACAGAATTTCGTATACTTATTTTGCATTTCAAAACATATTGGAGAAAATTTCATAACACTAATTTTTGAGAAGTATCTTTGGTTAAATGCCCATCTGAAATACGTAGCAGCTACTTTTCCAGAAGCAGCCTTTGTATATGAATTTGATGCCTCCAACTAAAGGCAAGGCAAGAACTTGTAAGTGGCTTTAGTCAGTTACCTTCTCGTAAGTTTCCAAGATCTTCTTGGAGACAATATTGGCAGTATTAGAACTTGAAACTAAGATACTGATAATTGAAAAATGTTCTGGAAGGAATTAATAATTTCTCGGAGGAGAGGTTGATTCTCTAGGAAAATTGGAAACATACAGGCTCTTCTATGAGTGAATTTATAAAAGAACATATTGAAGATACTACTTTAGAAGATCAGGACCAGGGACTACCAAAGTTGGAAGGGAATGAGAAACACATATTGATCCAAGTCTTTTATTTTAAAGATGAAAAGAGTAAATCCCAGAGAGGTTAGGTGGCATGTTCCATGTCACAGCTGTCAAAACTGGCATTAAAACCAGGTCTCATGAGTCTCAGTTTAGATCTTTTTCTCTTGTAAGCTTCTCACCCTTTTCTTTATAAGGCAGAATGAGCACACAATGTCTTGGAAAAATACTGTAGAGAAGATATCATCCTTCAGATACATGAGCAAATATTTCTCATTCTATCCCCGTACTTCTTAAACTGCTAGAGTAGTTGTTTAAATGACCATTCTAAGATCGTTCTATCCAGAGAATCTCAAAGGCAGAGCTGGAGAAATATGGAACTTGAGATGTGATTTTTAAATGCTCCCCCCATGTTTTCAATCAACACACAACATGGTACATATTTATGAGATGCCATATAACATTTCAATATATGGATACAGATAGTTATAGTAGTGCACACCTATAGTTTCAGAACTCTGGGACGGTGACGCTGGAGAATTTCAAGATTGGGGCCAGTACGGGCAATTCAGAGACTTAGTGAAACCCTATATGAAAATAAAATATAAAAAGAGTCGCTGGGGATATAGCTTAGTGCAAAGGCTTTGGGTTCATTCTCCAGTATTGAAAAAAAAAAAGACCAAAACCAAAAAAAAGCATTATATGGAATCATTGTGCAATGTTGAAATCAGGTCAGTGTATCTGTCTCTTCAAACATGTATGGCTTCTTTGTGGGTGTAAATAAGACCCTCAGGTAGCTCTGAACACTTCTGAAACTCATGACTTGAGACATATACTTGACTGGTCACCAAATTATTTTCATGTTAAATCTTAAATCCTTTGATCTGACATATTCCATACATAGATCTTACAGTAAAGTCAGTTAATTCAAAGGAAAAATTAAAATACAAGAAATCCATTATAAGGATATATATATCTGAATCTACATTATCTAATTTGAATTGTCACAATGTGATTTGTCAAATGTATGTGTTTCTTACTTTTCAGACACTGAGCTTCAAGGGCAAATAAGCAGGTGTCTTGTATTCTGAATACATTTGGGGAAGGGGAGGCAAAGAAACCACTTTTTCTAAGCGAATGCTTGATTCAAAGAAATCTTGACTGCTTTGTTAGACATGAAGTGGTTCTTAAGAATCAATATCTTGAAGAATTTAAATGTAAACAATTCAGAGGAAGATAGATTATATGATCTTCTATGTACACTTGGGTTTTTAAAATGTAAGAAAAATTGTGTGGTAAAGTGGTTCTGAGGTTTTTCTAAAGTAGCAAAATTGCTACAGTAAGTCTCTGTAGTTCAGGTGCCATAATCAAACCAGCAGACAAGTAGGGAAAAAAGCAACTGTTCTCAGCATTGGCCAGTTCCCGAAAATACGCACTACTCTGCCGTCATTCTTCATGATCTTTTAACCCCTCGCCCAGTCTTTCTTCATTTTTTGTTTTCTTTCTTCTTCCTTCCTTCCTTCCTTCCTTCCTTCCTTCCTTCCTTCCTTCCTTCCTTCCTTTCTTCCTGCCGCCTTTCTTTCTCTTTCATCTATCTATCTATCTATCTATCATTTTGAAATACTGTCTATCATTTTGAGTATTGGACTCAAACCTGTTTCACTGAGATACAACCCCACCCCATCCTTCTTTTTCTGAGACAATGTCCTGGTGAGTCCCTGGATTGCCCACACTGGGCTCAAAATTAGGATCCTCTTGCCTCAGCCTCCCAGAATACTGGAATTACAGGCATGTGACATTAGGTCAGGCTACAAAATTTTCTTCTAAAATACCTTCAGTTCTATATAGAACAATAGAGCATGAACAGAAAAATGTGTCTCAGAAATGCCACCCTAAAGAGGCTTGACATTGTTCAAATCAAATCCAGGCTCACAATATATCTCAACATGGGGCATCTTCAGAGAGTAACTATGGGAACAATCACATCAATATTAGCAAACATACTGAATCAGACTGAAAGTAAACTACTAATTTCACATGATCAATCAGAAATTAGATCTCTCACTCACTTTTTTACTGCCTTCCCCCTTTTTTCTCCCTCCCTGTTTCTTTTCTCTCTTTTTACTCCTTGTCTGTCTTTTTTCCTTCTCCCCCTCTCAAACATTTTATTGATGCTCCCTGTATTTTTAGGTTTAGGAGACAGAACTATTACACTACTGCACATCATATTCTTCTCTCTTCTCTACTTTGGTGGCATTTATCTGTTGGCGTAATATCCAAAGTATGTCCTTTTCCTCACTTCCTTTCTTTCCCTACACCGGTAACAGAAGGCTTACTAAACTTGTCACCAGTTTTGGAGATGTTCACTTGATCACCTGAAGGTTGAGAGGTAACTTTGCTCACAGTTGACATTTGTATTGTTTATTTCTCACTCCCTCATTGACTGCCAGAGACACCCTCTGTCTTGGTTTTCCTTTCTATCTTGGAAACTTGACCATCAGGGTTTGCATGAATGAGTTTCCTTTCCCTCTGACTACTAGGTGAATTTGGCCAGTGAAAGCCTTCCACAGGAGATGAAAGGCAGGAGGAAAGAGATGAAAGGCAGGAGGAAAGAGAGGCCAGGATATTTATTCTCTAGCTTTTTCCCTGCTGAGACAGCGTAGATTGATCACATCACTCCCAACTCCAGCCCTGTTACTATCAGGTGGCTTCTATTTATAGCTGTCTTCAGGAGGTTCTAGTAACTACTCCCTTGCTTCTTCAGATTTACTATTGATGCTCCTGGAACACTACATTTTTCCTTTAGTAGTTGGGTTTCCTGAAAGTTCTCACATCCATTTGGAGCATGTCATCCTACTCCTGAAAAGATCCTGGATGACACAGCATTTGACTTCCAAGTTATAGTCCAGTCTTTATTGAGCTCAGATTGTGGTAGTAAAAATTTACATTTAAAAGCTTCTATCTCTGTTTAACACTGTGCACTTAGCATCTAACATGGTCCCTGGTGCAAAATAACTACCCACTATTTATTTAAAGGAATGATGAGTAAGCTCTATATGTTTTATTTTATTTAAATTTTATTTTTATTAGTGTATTTGTTGTACATAATATTTACATTGTGGTATGATTGATACATTTTGTCAACCTAAGAAGTTTAGAAATTTAACTGAGAGATGCAGCAAGCAGCCTGTGCCCTTACCTTGTGAATACCCTCATCTTGTGCAATAGGAGGGCACAGAGATTTTATGGGTGCCACACCCACCCTGGAGGGGGTGGTGACCTGTGTACAATATAAGGGAGGAAAAGAGGCTTGGTCTCCCCCTCTTTGTGCTCTGGCTGCTGCCTTGAAGTGTTGCTGCAGTGCCACGCCACCCTGCTTTGCAGCCAGCTACTTATGGACTGAAACCTCGAAAGACTGTAAGCTAAATTAACCCTTTCTTCCTTCATTTTGGGTGTTGGGTATTTTGTCCCAGCAACAAGAGAAAAGTAACCAAGATACATTCCTTGTTGGGAGTTGGTGCATGTACAGAACACATCTTAATTACTTTTTTCTTTTTTTTTATTTTAAAGAGATTAAGACAGAAAAGGACAGAACAAAGCAGATCAGAACAGAACAATGTAAGCAACCCAGTATTTCATCACAAGATAACCTGTAATTAATAGTAACTACCTTAATGTCTCTTTCTTTGAAATAGTTGAGCATAACTTCATATACAATAGTATCAAATATAACAAAATAGTATAAAACCATTCAAGAGAATGTAAGTATTACAGGGCATTCAGAACCAAATAACAGAGAATGAACAATTCCTTTTTTGGTCCTCTTCTCTGCGCCCCCCAGTTTCTGGGTCTCCCTTCTTTTTACAAAAGACCTATCTCTTTATTTCCTATTACCTACCTTTACTTTGCTGTTTATTTATATTTTGGGTTTCTCATATCAAAGAAACCATGTGATATTTAAGTCTGTGTCTGATTTATTTCATTTAACTTTATGATCTCAGAATGCATCCATTTTCCTACAAGTGACTCAAGTTTATCTTTCTTTATGGCAGACTAGTAATTCACCATGTATAAATGCTACATTTTCTTCATCCATTCATCTTGAAAAAATGAATTATTGCTTAGACTCAAATATAAAGATGGAAAATTTTTGTATGGAATATTTGTACCCATATAGATGTTGTCTGTCACAACTTTATTCTATTGCTTTGACAATATGTAGGTAAATGTGGCCTTTTCCCCCCTCAAGAAAATGTGTACCACTCCCTTCAGAAAAAGGAAGAAATACATAACATAATGTATCTAGTCATATAGTTGAAAATCATCTTTGGTTTACTTTGCCTTCTTGGATGAGTATTTTCCTAAAACAGAGCTATCTGTAGTGAACTTTTGTTCATCATTGAATGATTGCTACACAAGCCAGGGCCTGAGTCAGAGAGAGTCCAACTTCCATCTTATATTTGACCCTTGAATTTTTTGATTGGTTAGCCAGACTTGACTCCAATGAGGCCAGGGACTTTGTCCTTAACTGCTTTTCACTCTTCAGAATACCACTTACAGACCTATGCCTTTTGCTCATATCCTTCATTTAGTGGCTTTCAAAAGGCTGAAAGTGTCAGTAATCGGTTACAAGTGTCTAGAGAAGCCCTCTTAGGAGAGAAGACCTTGAGCAAATGCTGTTAGGACAGCCTCATAGGAGTTAAGTGAAATAGAAGCCCAGAATGCTTTAAGACTTTGTTATGAGACTTGATCAGATATGTTTCCATGACGACTATATTTTAAGAACTTATTCTAAACTGTCTGATCAAACGCACCATGAAAATTATCCAACACTACTAACAAACCAATAGCTATATTTTCTCACTCTAAACCTAATTGCTCCAACTGGACACATTATAATGACCAGTCATTAAGTACCAAGATATCATGATATCTTGGATATCATCTATTTTTTTTGTAAATCAGTTCTCAGATTATCTGAAAAATGGACTAAATTGTCGTTCAGGATGGGAAGGGACAGCAAGCTCTAAAGAAATCAGAAAAAAATATTTATATAATTTCAATAATGAAAACTAAATATATGTGGTTACTCAGAATCAACCAAGGAATAATGCATTACCTTCTCAAAAACTAAATTATAGGTTTCCATTTCCAGCTCTCTTAACCTGCCGTGTCATAGAGATCAAATGTCTTCTTTAAAATATGCATTCTAAAATACAGAATCAATTTGGTACTTTTGTTTAATAAACCTTTCAGCTACAATCACTGGAGAAGTAGATACATCAGAAATGAAAGTCTCGACTTAAACTTAGGATCCTTTCAAGAACAAGGTGAAATTTATTCTTTATCTTTCACTTGATCTGCAAATCCAAAAAACCTAGTAATTATAATAATGGTGGTAGTAGTAATAATAATAATCCAGAATGGGATTTGAATAGACAGATAATAATTCTTTCCCACAAGGAACTTGAATCCTTTTTCATATTTAGGAATATGATATAACTCTTCACGTTGAAAAATTTCTCATTAAACTTATGAAAGGAAAACTATCTGAGACATATAACATCTATATAATACTTACTCTGATAGAAATCTAGAATGATTTTTCTGAATTTCCTTTATATTAAAAAATTAAGTACTTATGAAGACTCAATCATCGTGAAATACAAATATCAACAATGCATAATGAATGTGGGCTATAAAAGAAAATTGAAATAGTAGTAATAATTCAAATTGTTGGTAATAATCTTAATAGTAAAAAACAATCCTTCCAAATGTATGATCTCATTTGCAGCCTGAACAATTTGAATGAAGTAAGGAAAGAAAATTTAAATCATGGAAGTTATAAGGACACCTTTTCACAAAAGTAACTGAATCAGGACAATCTAAGTCTAATACTCCGTCCACTACATTACTCTGCCATCATAGAATGAAAAACATACTGACAACTTATTGGAATTTGCTTCACCAGAGTTCATTAAAAAGTTAGATGCTTTCTTCTTGATGCTACTTCAATCCTGGATATCTGTTTTCTGGGCCTGCAATAGGAACCTAAGGTGGGTTCCTGCAATAGGAACCCACGTGTATACAAACGTGTCGATTCATGTTCATGTAACACAGAGAAGCTAAAATAAATTGTGACACAGCCAGTGAATTTCAGATATCAAAAATTTCCATCAACATCATTCTTGAAAAAAACCCTAGCACATATAAATTTCCCATTATTATTCTCAGCCTCGTTCAGTAAAATCTCCCCTCATTTTTCTCTTATATTCTCATTCTAAGATATCTGGGGATCATATGTTTTCCTCTGACTTCAAACTAAAACCACGTGCTCCCATTTAAGTTACGGACAAAGTGAGTGATTAGCCTTACTTTTAATTCTATCATGTGCTTTTAATATGAGATTGAACTATAATACAAAAACTGAAACAACAGTGCTATGATTTTAGCATGGTAGCAGCAAGCTAGTTTGGGAAGTATTTTGGGCGAAGAATGTCAAACAGACATTTGGCGTATTCATGAAATCAGGACACAAGCATGTTACTTCAGTTACAGTGACACATCTCTAATCTACTACATTAGGCATGCTACCCAAGAGAGGGCTATCTTGGACTCTACCTCTTTGTAAGTTTCCTTTTGATTGGAAATAAATGTAATGAACAAAATTCAAAAGACATTCAGAGACAAATAACTTTTCTTTCTACTGTGGCACCCCTAGCATCCAGTCCCATTTCTCAGAAGCCACCAATGTTTCAACTTTCCAGAATATCTTTCATTTTAATGCATATGAGTATAGCATAAGTATGTTTACATACTACTCCTACATATTTTTCCATATATTGGAAGGTGAATAGATAAGCATAGCATTTCTACTTTGCAAAATTATTGTTTTATAATAACTAAACCTAAAATAAGTCCATTCTTTCAGCCATATAATTTAATTTCTTTATTTCTTTTTTCCCTTAGTTGTATTCTAGTTCCTCCAATGAATGGTCCCCAATGATAACTATTTTCTCTGTATCCTTAGTGGAAATGTCAACTGTCTTGCAAATGAGCTTAGTTCTAGGCCATTGAAATCAACATTGTTATCACAAATGAAAGATAATGTCTCAAAAAATCACACATTGCATTTATATCCTTTAAAAATATTCACAATTGGCAGCTCTGACTCATGTTTGACATTTAGAGACACCTGAAAACTCATTTTTCTTTGAGTAACTCTAATATGCTTAAACAATGTTTTTTTTTTCCTATTGTGCTTTTTTCCCCATTTTAACACTTAAGGGACAATTTACACCAAGTCTGTTGATTAATTAAGGGAGACCCAGAATTAAGAGAGGATAGGAATTCCTATGTGAAAAAGGCAGCTATCCAATGAGTACTCCAGATAATTCCATAATCTCTATTGAGGTAATTTCTAATTAAACCAATTGTTTTGTGCCCTCCCTAATAAAATTATAATCTCAACACAACCATGGCTTACCCTGTCAGGTATTTGATGATTTACTCTATTTTTTTTTGCACTTGAGGACCTTTGTTAATTATGTCAGATACCCATTCTGTTCCTCTTTCTCAGGGTCCATGGTTATGTCAAATGCCCACATCCACCAGAATGGTCAGAGAAATGGTCATTGTGGGGCTGCATTATCACTAACTGAGAAAAAGCACACTTTTCAATGATTCTTGCTGAACAATTACTCAAACATATCCTATAGGTGTTGGGATTCACATTTGAAATTGAGTTCCACTTAGCTACAGACAGGAGAATTTCCAAGGGGCAAAACATGAAGGCCTCTGGTTTCATGGACATAAATCTAGTTCTACTTATACTGTATATGAAGCACATGTTAAGTTTCTAACTCATTGGAATTTTCAGGAAACTGTAAGTTATGCAAACTTAGATTTTAGTGTATTATATCATACTTTGAAACCAAGGTCTCTAGATGTAGAAAACATTTAGTTTGCATTGCATATATGAAGAAGGGGAGAATAATTATTTTGGTATTAATTATTCCAGATCCTACTCTAAAAATAATGCTAAGGTAAAATACAGTTTTTCACAATAGAATGGAATTCAAGATTAACTTTAAGCTAATATTTACAAGCAAAACGTGTGTGTGTGTTACTTCAAAAAGAGACAAACAGCAAATGAATTTTGTGTGGCTTTGAGTATTTCATTGAAAGTTTAATGTTTAAGGTGACACTCTCAAGATTCAATAATACCAAGAAAAGAATTTCTGATAGGATGATGGGATAACACCATGATAAAGGAACTGAAATGAAACAAATCCCTAAGGAAGGAAAGAGGGTCCTTTGTTGTTATCAAATCAACATATACCATGGTTTTACAGTCAGGTAATTGTCAATAGCTTGTGTTTTTATCTGAATTAAGAATTTTGAAAATGCATGTTTTAACAAGCTCCATTCCAGGTCTCTATAGATGTTACAGATGCAATTCAATTGGCAACTTTGACTCTTAACTTTGTTTATACACTTGTGCTTTGACACATCAAAAAAGTAATTTTTTTATGGTTTCTAAGAATGTCTCTCAATTATAGAGCCTAACTCTGAATCACTCCTGGATTCCTTTTCTAGCATACACCCATCTTTCTTTTTATATATGTGCTCATTATGACATCTTTCAGAGCCCATCAGATATGTGAAATAGACATGCAATATTTTACCGACTTGAAAGTATGCAGGAAAAATTCCTTCCAATAAGAAAAATCATGCACATACTTTTATATTCTCTTGCCAATGTATGGCAGCAAAGAAAAGAGAAATATGATAATATTCAAAAATATTTCTAGAATAGCCACTCTCTTTACTTCAGTAGACCATAAGCAGCTCTTGCTTTTATTCTTATGTTGAAGCTTTGCTTTCTTTTTATTAATCTCTGTTACTGTTATTAATCATTGTTGTTGTCATTGTCAGCCTTATCATCATGTTTATTTTGTTATATTAGCCAACTAACCTTTGGGCATTTACAGGGGAAATATCACTATCCTCGTGCACTTGCATTTCCTAACTACTGATCATTTCTACCTACTATGTAAATTTTCTGATTGATGCATTATTAAATTACTGTGATAAGTATATTAGTGTTCTTCCGAGCCTTCTTGGTGTTTCAAGTTCTGTAATATATTTTATTTTCTTTCTTTCTCTTCAGCTCAATTAAGATCTTTTTTGTTTCCCCCTGTGACTCTTTCCAAACTTCCCACCCTCAACTTCTACTACAACTAATAGAAAGCACTGATCTTTATATTTAATCTGTACTTCCCTCTCTTTCTGTGTCCTTATTTCCTCAGTCTTGGAAATAAAGATGACTGTTTTCTTTATACTACCAATATTTCATATATGTGTATGTAAAATAAGGCACTTCCATGTTCTCTTATATAGAGTTTGGAATGGATAAAGTGTAAGTGTGCAAAAGAACCAAAAGACTTATAAAATTTTGGGGGAACACAAAAGACGTGAAATTATTTTCCTTTAAAAAAATTGGGAATCTTTTACATCAAAAAAGTCAAGTCCCCAGAAAGAAGGGAGCTTTGATTGATGTCAGATAATTGATCTGATATAAATGTTTGTATAAATATAGTTCATGAAGGAAGTAGAGAGTTGAAGGGAGAAGACAAAATTCAATGAATTTAAGTATTTTTCAAATTTTCAATGATTTTCACCCCATTTCTCTTTTGTAAATCATTAAAATATCATATACTTAGGCCTTTGTGTAGTTGATACATAAAAAATGCCATGCTTTGCTAAACCTGACCTTCTCATTAATTTATTCTTCAGTACCGTAACACGTGTTATTTTCAAAGTATGAGATGCCTAGAAAAATTAGGAAAAAACCAACCCTGCAAGCTTATTTTGTATAGTCATTTAAAATAGCAATGGTATCTTGAGTATTTGTTATGCTTTGTACTTTTTTGCACCTTTGAAAAATTATTTCTTAATAGAAATAAATATTAAGTGCTATCAAATAAAGATAGCCCATTAACCTAATCTAGTTCTTAATCTCTGGATCTTCTCTATGAAATCTTCCATGAATTGCTTAATAAATAATCTCTCTGTTTCTTCAAATCTGGTATAATTTACTGCATGTAGTGATTTTTAGATGATATTTTTCCTGCTAATAATTATTTCTATTTGATATTGTAAATATTGATGTAACATCTCTTCCCCACTGAAATTTTTGATGCGACCACATCAGACTGTTTCATCTTTCAACTTTCTAAAGCGCTCAATAGTATTTTGCGTATAATTCAGACTCAAAAATTGTAGCTTAAATATGTGAGTGAGCAATCCCATTGAAAGCTATCACTTGGCTTGTTAGTCATAGGAGCTTATTTCAAATATTGGCTTCCAAAGCAATGAACAAAAAATTGTAGGAAATGAGTTGGAAATGTGGATGATTTTGTGTGTGTAGGGGGGAGACTGAGCTTAGTTCAGTTGTGTCAGAAGTACTTTAAAATAATAGAAACACTTGTTTCACCAAAATTCTGAAGTATTTCTTTATGAAATGTGTCCACAGATGGGTATATTCAGAGGTGTGTCACTGAAAGAAGCGAACTTGAAGTTTAGTTTTTATGCATACATTTTCCATTAGTAAAAATTAGTCAAAACTCAAGGAAAGCCAAGCAATTAAACTGTTAATAAGCAAAAGCAGAACATTTTATAACTTATTACATAACATCTAGACTATTACAGATTGCTTTATTTTATAAAATAATACAAATGCTTCACAAGGCATTATGTTAAATTATAAGTTATAAGGCAATTGCCATTTAAAATACGTATTTTAAAATGAAAGCATAAAAATATTTCAATTCATGAATTATTGATTCTTATTACAGTTTTTCTGATTCAAGGTAAAAATAAACCCAATTAATTATAAACAATTCTATAGACTATTAAGAATATTTTTAAAACGTTAAACAAAACAAAATCTCTTCCATTTGCTTCTCTTTGAGCAAAGAAAGTACAAACCTTTTACATGTGCACTTTATCATTGTGTAATCTTCTTTGTTAATTTTAAGCAAATCATTTCAACTAAACAAAGTTCAAATAAATAGGAATCAAAAATTTCTGATGTACTAAATTAGAGCCTAACAACTTGTGACACTTAAAAGGCCTGAATGAGTATAAAATAACATGTTTTATACTGAGATTTAAACTTCATTGTGATGTAGCTATTTAAAATAAAAAACAATTTTTTGGTGAAAATTCTGAATCTATCATTAGGTACTTGGTAGATATTCATGTCAGTCAAGGCCATCATTTGTGCTTGTAGTCACTTCCAATGGTACTGTCACTTAAGACAAAATAAAGATTGTGGCAATAATCTCCACCACTAGTGTTCTTTGTGGAACAGAGTATGAGTGATAAAAGTTCTTATACATGACAAGTGATAGGCAAAATTTAAGATATTTAAATTAATGACTAATTCAAAAGAATGCCAAAGTAAAATAAATGTCACACTTGTTGCTTCTATTTTGCAAAAAACCCTAACAAGTCCTAAAACTTATTTTCAGAGTAAACTATTCATACACCTAGAAGGTTTCTCAAAGACTTTAACATCAGTTTAAGTGACATTTACCTTTAAAATTTGGTCTGATTCTTGCATCATATCCTGATGTCCTTCCCATTAATTTGTCCAAGAAATCTGAAGGAGATAGGGTCTGTGAAGGCTGTTTCCCAGACCTGGTGTCATGGTCTTTGCAGAAAGCTGCCCTAAAAAGTCATTAAGTTTTTTAGCACCAATTCCATTCTCAACCTCTGAGAAATAAAACTCGCAAAATATTTCAGTCATGACTTGGTAAAGACAATTTGTCGTGTTAGTAAGAAGCAAAATAGAAAAATAGCAACTCTTTGGTCACCTTCTGAACTTGCACATGATCTAAAGTAACTTTAAATGACAGGTATAAACTCTGAGTCATATCTTTCATGTTACCAAACATTAAATATTTTTGAGATCAGACAAAGCTTATAAATTTAGCTTGTAGATTTTATGGATGTATAGGTCAAGCTGCTTATTTTTAGGATTATCAAAAAAAATGAAGAATATATGATTAATTTTATGTGGTGACAGAATAATTTCCCCATGGCTTTAAAATTTTGTTCCAGAATTACTCACTAAATATGTCCTTAAACTTTTGCACAAAATACATAATATGATGAACTGAAAAAATAAACAGTATAATTAATTACCATACTGCTTATTTTCTCACCTGCTAGATTCTATTCTGTTTACTAGTTATTAGTATTTCTCGGTTTTATGTCTAAAAGAAAATCCTCACTTGGAATTTTCACATAATTTTAAAGTGGATCAGGAATTAGCTTGTCTGTTACTTTCAACATTTTATCAGTTGTTATTCATATATGAACATTTAAGTTGTTGACTCCCCAATACAGTATAAATTTAAAAAAAAACATTTCTAAAGTATTTTATGTTTTCCATTACCAAAACACTAAAAGTTGACAGGAAAATTTCTCAGGTTATTATAACCATGTTAAAAGTAGTAAAAAACTTATCACAAACATTTTTATTTATAGCAAAATACATGATCATTATGCTGATTTCTTCAGTACAGAATGTTTCACAACCCTTGTTTTCAATAGTTTAACAAATAGTCTTGCTAATTCTGTTTCTGAAAACATAATCTTTCCAGCTTTTCAAAAAAGAGGAATTAAATATAAGTACAAATATTTTATAAATGTTTGGTAGTTAAAAATTGATGTTATATCATTCAGAAATACTCACATTCCCACAAGCAGATTCATCTGATTAATCAAGTATTATTTGATTATGATGGTGGTGGTAGTGATGATGATGATGATGATTCTAATAAAACTCAGCCTACAATCTATCTTAATCATAGTAGGAGGTGTGAATCTGAGAGGAACATAGTGGGTTTTCCTGGTATTCATAATATTATTTCTATTTGTTTCATTTTTCTTGGTTCTGTGAAAAAATACCATAAAATTTGGTGAAAAATTTATGAGAGAGTTCTATACTTTATTGTAAGAGCATCTCCTCTCTCTATTCTGTGTTAGATTCCTTGCCATTATTTATTTCACTTACAAGTACCTCAAGGTATTAATTGATTTGACAGTTAGTTAATTATATAGAAATAAAAGTGTGCAAATAATTATTGCTCACTATTTTAACTCTGCACACTTCCTTTGTCACACAGCTACAAATACAAAACTGTCATATTAATTAAATTTTTGAAAATAACCAATTTCCAGTAGAACTAGACAGTAGAATATATTGGTAAAAAGACATTTTTGATGTTCCAAGAAAATTCCTGAATTTCAGTTCTCATAGTATGCTCCTTCCTAGTTGATGAAATATAATAGAAGTCCCAAGTTGGCTGAGAATTAGAGTTATTTTATATTTTATGTAAGATGAACACACTCTTGGCAAATTAATACAAATGTTTCCACCATGTGAAAAACATTGCACCCAATAATATCTTTGAATTATTTCCAGAAGAATTTGAGAGCAAAAATACCAACCTTATATAGAAAGGTGAAGAGCATACAACTCATCAGACTACCTTACTATATCACATTGGCTGTGAAAATGTGTTGAAATTCGGAGTGCAGATATGCAACATAAAAGTTGCTTTTGTGAAAATTTATTACCCTCTCACTATAATTAAGCTTTTTAAATGAATAAAACAAATTTATAACTGTCTTCTTTAAAATTAAAATAATATGACCCAGGGCACAGAAAAGACAGATAATTTAATGACAGACACTCAATCAGTTTTCATGTGGAAAATATCAGCATGCAAAGTCGTTTCACCTACCTGAAGTGGTTTGTCTCTAAGAAAAATGCAAACAAGACTGTCAAAATGTTCACTAGCTGCCGGTTCATTCCTGTTTCTGTGATGCTTGTGGAAAATATCCCGAAATGATTCCAAAAAGAAGCTAGACAAAGTATCTATTTATTGTCCGGATTCAAAATCTGGCAGGAATCTAGTTTCCTTGAAAATCAAAAAGAGATTTGGGTTTGCACAGTTTGCTGAGGAAAAACAAAAAGTGCCAATCCTGGGCATCATGATCAGGTCAAACCAAGACTCGGGACCATCAGTTAGCCCAGGAAAGACAAAGCCTGAGAACTGGTGAATCCCTCAGCTGTTTCTCCTGAATAATAATAATAATAATAATAATAATAATAATAATAATAATAATAATAATAAAATGCTGCTACCTTAATCGCATCACCATGCAAAAGGGGCTGGTGACAGTACCATGCTGGAAGTCAGGTTTCTGTGGCTTTTGTTTTATATCCTTTCCGTTTAGAAAAGCCCCTTTCTCTGGAAAATGTTCTCTTTTTAAAAGAAGTTATAACTGAGGGGGAAAAAAGGGCTCTGCGAGCTGGAGTGTTCAGAGGGAAGAGGAGAGGTTTGCTGAGATCCTGTGCTGGAATGAGGGCTACAGAAAGAGACGGAGACGTGATCTTACCCAGCCTATAAATTTCAGCACTCGGACAGCTCCTAGCTCTGAAGTGCGCATGTTTCCTTTTTCAGTAGCTTGGGGCGGGGGTCGGGGAGAGGCAATCAAGAGAGGATGCGCCTGTCGTTCAAAGGCAAAGAGTGACTGGGCGCTTGACGAGGGGGTGTAACGATGGCAGGGGGAGAGCAGAGGTCGAGGAAGACGGAAAGGGTGAGAGCGGCTGGGGTCTGAGCTCCTGGAAACACTAGTCTGCCTGTGGGTGAGTGGGATGGCAGTTTGAAGTAGAAAAGGGGGGGGGGGCGGGGGAGAGGGTAATAAGGTTTAGGCGTGGAGAAAGAAAATTGTGGAAAAAGACAACAGGATTCAGAGTACTGAAATTGTAACAAGGATGTGGATAGTTCACTCCTTGTCAGTGGGAGCTAGAGGCAAAAAAGTCCTGTGCTGAAAAGGGACATTTTCTTGGTATTGAGAAGCTCATGTACAGAAAAAAAAAATGATTTATGAGGATCGATAATTTAATTTAGAAGCCTTTGTGCTTTTCTCTCAAGTGTTTTAGTCTGATTTTAGCAGCTTGTTCTCAAAGGATCTCTCTACCTCTCAACTAGGGAAAGCCCCTTCCCCTGAGCTTTCTTCAGTTTCTCATAATCCTTGGACATTCTCTTCAAGGTACAGATGCGCAGAGAAGGGAAAAAAGACAGTGGGCCAGCAGGGGGCAGTAGCAATCTTTTCCTTCACTGATTAAAGGTTAGAACAGGGCTCCATGTTAGAAATGGAGCAAGGAAAAGTGACACTGGGAGTGTAGTTATATCTGCCCCTCCCAGATTCCAATCACCGCAGAGGATCGTGAAATAAAGTGTAGAACTTCTCTGTTGATTAGAGAGACTGAAATAGTGGATGTTTAGATATCCAGTACAAAATCACAATAGGTAACCCAGCTATCTCAAATTAAATTTACAAGTATTAATGAAAAGAGGAATAGCAGATAGCTCAATGAACACATTTAGCAGCTTTTGGGAAAGAGGGTTAAAAACTGCATATCCTATCATAAAATGAGTAACTTACATTTCGTCTGTCAAATATGTCTCATCAGTCACATCGACACTCCACTGGACTTAATTTTAAAATAAAATATCATTAGTTTTTAGCCTGTAAATGGCTCACTTGTCCTTTGATAAGTTTAAGTTTTGTAGCAAAGTAACAAAACTTCCATATATTCTCAGGAAAAAAATGACAAATTATTTTAATAGTAATGTAAATCACCTAAATATTCTGTTGAAACACAAATTCCGTTACAATAGGTCTGTATTGGGGCCTGAAATTATTCTAACAATTTCTTAGCTAGAGTTGATGCTGCCTGTCCAGAGATCACACCTTGAGTAGCAATCTGGTAAAACTTATGCCCTTTTACCTGATTTCTATGCCACCAAGACAGAGAATGTTGGTACCTGATTTTAGGTAATGTAGCAGTGCCTAAACACTGTACTTACATAAAAATCAATCCTTTAGATATAATTCTTAATTCTCAAAGCCTAGCAAAAGTTATTCAATTTAAAAGAAAATCATGGTGCAGTATGTGACATTCCTGAATTACAGCTTCAAATCTACACACTTCCATACTCATCCACATAGGAACTCTACTCCTGAGGAACTCTTACCCCTGAAGTCCTGACCCCCAAAATGAAATCAATTCCTGGAAATATCTTCCTTCAATTGGTGCTTCATGGGAAAATTAGTTGTGTATTTTATGCTCAAGATTCTCTCCAAAATATAAATATAAAAGTAGAAAAAATGATTTATCTCAAATTTAAGGTTGTAACAGTGCTTAAGTCGTATATTCTTCCAAACATTTCTTTCCACAATAGAGATAAATTATTAAACAAGAGTAGGGTGAGTAAGTAACTTGTGACAAAGGGAGAATGGCCAGCAGAAGGAAACGATACACTAGTATTTTATAGTTCAAGGGTCCTTAGAAAGTATTTAGCCTAGCCTCCTTGTTTTACTTCTCAGCTCTCCTCAGTTTCGATTCTGGCCCTGTCAATCTACAGAAACAACTCTTATCAAGTTTGCCAATGAATTACATGTAACTGAAGCCAAAGCATATTCTTCTGCTTTTATCTTACTTGGCATTTCCACGGTACCTAGCATCATTGGCTTATTTCTTTTTGAAGTATTTTCCTCTTGTAACACAGTGAACTCCCAGTTTGTCTTCTATCTCTCCAGCAATCATATATTCTATCTGGTCTATTAAAATTGGGTTTCCTACAGACTATATTCTAAGATCAATCATCATAGTGTACTCTCTTAGACAAGATTATGATAATATAACATCCATAGTCTTTTTTTGCAGATGATACACAAATGTATACTTATATATCTATCCAGACATATCTATCCATCTACTTCCTAAATAATTCCTGTTGAATGATTCAAAATCTCCTCAAACTCCTCATACAAAAGCCACATTTTTGTCCATTCCTCCAAATCTTAATCCCATTCTTTGGTGACTGTTTAACTGTCACCAAACGATGGCCAAGTCAACATTTCTAAAATTTCTTCTCCCTCATTTCCCATACCCAGTTTTCCCCCCAGTTGTATTCATTTTGTCTCCCCAACATTTTTCAAGTCTGTATCTTTCGCCATCTAAACTTCCATGTCCCCAGGTGAGGTATCTTTATGTCCTACCTGTAGTGCTACAAAAATCACCTTACTATTCTGCCTGTTTCAGCAGCTGGACCTCTTCCACTGTGCTCTGTGCACTACAACCACAATGATTATTCAAAATCAGAATCTGATTATATCAAAGTCTCTGGTAAATATGATGGTTATCAACTGATCTATTGAAGAATAAAGAAATGCTTAACATGACCTAAAAGTCACACACAGGCTAATCCTTGTCTAAATTGCCCCTCATTTCATCCCCTATTCATCTCATCCTTTACCCTCTAAACATATTGGTCATTTTAAAGTCCCTTAAGCTTCCTGTATTGCGAAATCCCATGGAATGATCGTGCTTCCTATTCTTTCTTGTTAGCACTAGCTCAGTTTTCAAATATCTGCAGAAGAATGATTTCCTGAAAAAGGGCTTCTCTGACTTGCATGATTCTGTCAACTCTCCGTTACACAGTCTCTAAGTATTCTGAAACCCTGATGCATAAAGCACATTACCACTGCATGTATACATCTTTGTTCCTACAATTATTTATTTAGATAAAGAGATTTGCAACAAATAGGAATAAGATATAATTTGATATACCATTATATCCCCATATATGCAATGATTATGACAATAATCATAACAGTATCAGTGGTAATTAGGTTAAAAATTTAGATATATATCTAGCAATGCTACTTAAACAAAATAATATATATATAAAATTGTAGGTTTCACAAATAATTTTGTCAAAAATTACTTATTAAGAAATTAAAAAGTTAGGACTGTGGTTATTTCGAAGGAAACTAAGTTTCTTGGCTCAGCACTCTACAACATGAAATACAAATCAAAGTAGAATATTATGAATCTAATGTACCTACTTCAAGTTCTACCTCTAACAATAATTCTTTATGTGACCTTGTATAACTCATTTAATCCATCAGAGCCTCATTCTCATAACATTTTAAATGCAAAATATGCCTAGGCAGAATACTCCTGAAAATAAGAAGAAATCATAGCTAAGCAAATGCTTTGGTCGTAATCTCAGTTCTTGGCATTTGCTTACTGTTAAACTTTATGTTTTGACTTTGTTCCTTAGACAATTTCATTTCAAGGACAGTAAATCTCAGGAGCTTTGGAAAGGTCTTATTTGCGATGCAATAAAGTCCTGTAGTAATCCTCCTGTGCTTTGAACTCACCAAATTACAACTAGTTGAGATATGTGGCACTCTCATTTTGTACTTTTCTTATCCTAAAAATATAGGAACATTTTGAACCATCCTATGATGTTATGAGGATCAACACTATATTTGATTTCTATGATGTCACATAATTTAAAAACTTTAATAAATACAAACAGAAATATTTCTACCAAGTATCAGTATCATCTACTAATAAATAAGCCTTAAGAACTCCTAGTGTCTACTTGATACTTCTCAGTCTTCAAAATGTCTACACTATGTGACAGAAAATAATTCATATCCATATTTTTCAATGAGGAATCTAATGTTCATGTAAATTGATCAATTTTCTTAGTCTACATTATTAAGTAACAAAGTAATATTTTCTGTACTGACTACCAAAGTGAAAAGAATTTTTTTCTCATCATGTGTGATTGATACTATATTTTAAATCACTAGATTACCTTATATCTATAATGATTTTTAATAGCTGTGTTCTGGTTCCATTTCATTGCAGTAAATGCCTTTTTGGGTGGCATTTTAGTCATCATTACATCAAGATACAAATGCACAGTTATGTAAACACAAATATATGAATGGAAAAATTCGTATTAAAAGTCTCAAAGTCAGTTTCTTGAAAGAAGGAACAGAAAGTTGTCTAATATATCAATACCTTGAATCAGAAGTTCTTTTATGAATCTTAGTATATAGATATAGCATTTATGAATATGGGTATTGTTTTATCGATTTGAAAAATGAAATAGAGATTTAGAAATGACCTACTAATCTACAATTGAATTTTGAGGCAAATGAGAGAGGGAAAGAAGCTGTTTCAATAAATCTTTAGTTGCTGAAGGAGGCTTTCTTACAGATAACAGTAACGTCAATTTCAGCTTGCTAAAATGCACCTCTTGAGTTGTAGGAGATATTCATCTGCCTCAAAGAGACCTTCTTCTCACCATAAACTCCTAAATTAGAATTTCTTTCCAAATGAGAAAACCCTCTGACATGAGAATGAATGGTCGTTACTATGTTTATTATATCATGCAGTACGAGATCAACATTGTTGATTACCATGCTTTAACCATGCATAATATTGTATTACATAGCTATACAGATGAGAAGTGATTTATTAGAGGAATTGATTCATGTAATGATGGAAGCTGAGAAGTGCCACAACAGATGACTTACAGAAAGCTGCTAACCATGAGAGGCCAGTGGCATGGCTTACTAAAAGTATGAAAGCTTAAGAACTAGGGAAGGTCTAGGGACCTGGTGGATCACTGATGCAAGTCCTGAAGTCAAAGGCCAGAGAGTCTGGAGTCTGGTGTCCAAGAGTAGAACTCCAGCTATAGGAGAAAGGAAATTAATTAATCTTTCCTCTGCCTTTTTGTTCTACTAGAATACCCAGCTGCCTATGGTGCCTGCTCACATCCAGGGCAGATCTTGCTCACGCAGTCCACTGACTCACACACCCACAGCATCCAGAAATACCCTCACAGACACACCCAGAAATAATGTCTCACCAGTCAAGTTGGCAGGTAAATTTAACCATTACAGATATCTTGCTCAGATAGAAGACCTGAGACATTCGAGCTCCACTTCAGGGTCCACAATGGCTCTGGATTTTCATGGTCATTCAGTGGCCCATATGACCTTTATTTACCAACAATTGTAAAGCAAAGGCACATTGTAGAGCCCAGTCTGTTAGACTACATAAGTTACTAGAAGAACAGGAATGAAAAAAGGAAAGTGAAGGCCAAAGCACTGTTCCTGTATGTCGATTTGTGCAGGCTTATAAGCATTAGTACTAATGAATTTAAGGATTTTTTAATGGCCATCACAGCAAAAAATCCTGAAAAGGTGATGTCACTCTGCATTTATTCTCACTCATTTTGGAAATACACTTTGATTCACTTCATTTTGTGGGATGCATAGAGATACATAGCATGCAGAAACGTAGGCTTCAAAGCTGTGAGGCCTAAATGTAATATCCCTGCTCTTCCAGGCTGCAAGCAGACAATTGGATGTCTGTCTGGGACATTTCTAGATTAAATTACTTGGGAGTCATTTTAGGACTGGAACTATTCTGCTTATTAGTGTTCAGTGTTCACAGACCACAAATGTGTCCAACACTTGAAATAATTTCTATTTCTAGCAATGATTCATGACAAATGATTGCTTCTCTATTGGCTAATGTGAGAAATGCAGCATTTCTTTTTCATATGCAGTAAGGGAAAAAGATATTTCAAGGATAAATGAAATGTAATTCTATTTTAATATATTAGAAACACTCCACCTTTGCTAGAATTCTAAAGATGAAAATAATAAATAACATTAGAATTGACTGTCAGTACCACTTGTCTTAGAATCTTCTAGATGTGGCTCTGCCACTAATATGAAAACTGCCTTAAGATTACCTTCATTATCATAATATTCTGCTGCAAATTTCTTTCAGAGAGTTCTCAGATTTTCAAATTTTATTACTAGTTTCATTAGTATCTGGCTCCTACCCCGTAAAATGTCTCTTGTGGATTGCTTTGTGTTTACAGAATGCTGAAAAGAATCTGATTTTGCAGAGTGAACTAGTTGAACTTGAGTAAGAGGAATGGTTTTATATTGACAAGTAAGCTAATGCATGGTTGTTGAAGTCAAGTTACATTTGTTATAGTCAATGATATTTTGATTACTGTTGTAAAGCATTAGGTAGATACTAACTGGTAAATGTATTTATAACCAACAGTCCCGCCAATCACCCCGTTAACAGATGTTAGATATTTGCTACATGAAAAATACTGTATATTTCTTTGTAAAAGAGGCAAAGTAACATAAAATATGATATCTGTCCTCTAAGGATTTAAAATTTGTATGTAGAAGTAAGAAAAATAAATATTATAAAAGTGGGACTCTAGGTCAAGGTATCATTTGGGGAGACTGGTTTTGACACCCCAAAAGTTTCAAAATATGACATTCACATATTTATTCTTTACACTCTGAATTCTTGTTCTTAGCTTGGTAGGTTCATAAAATTAAATTTGTTAGTTCAATGACTATGTTATCAATCAGGGAAGCAACATATTAACTCTGAAATACCTAGGGGCCTCACATAAAATGAAAATAGAGCTGTTGGCCTGCCAAGAAACCCATGTAGGCCTGCTCAGTGGACAAGGGGCACAGTGAGGTTTCATGACAGGGATGACATTAAAATAACGGAATCTGAGCTTATGCTTAACATGCAAAAAACTTGAGTGGGACCTGCCTCAAATAAATGATGGAGTCATCTCCAAGTTCATAATACCCATTAAGAAACTGGAAATTTATAGCATGCATTCTCATAACTCATTCCTTAGATTAGGATTCAATTTATCTCTTAGGTGTCTCTTTTTATACTCGATTTCTGGTAAACCCCACTGTTAATTGACAAATTCTTATATTTAAAATGGCATCTCATGAAATATTGTACACTCATTAAAAGTATGTTGAATACACGTACATTTTATATACAGTAAGAATAATAAAATAAACTTCTATAAAACCAAAGATTGCCTAGACACAAAAAAGTCAAAGTACCTCAGAAAATTTCTTATATCCTAAATATTTTCTTATCATTGTTTTTCTTTGCTTTATTATTTTAACATATACATATATTACTTAGACTCTGATGTTTATTTATTTATTTATCTATTTATTTTGGGGGGGTTACCAGAAATTGAACTTACTATCTTGTGCTTGCTAGGTAGGTGCTTATGCCGCTGAACTATATCCCTGACCCCCTGATGTTTAACTATACACTAATTGAATGAGACAGTAACCTTCTGTGGCTTGCTTTATTTGGTCAGTATGTTATTGTACATAGCAAGAATTTATTCATTTTCTTTTTTTTTGTTTTGGTGCCAGGAATTGAACTCATGACCTTCTGCTTGCAGGCAGGCGCTTACGCCACTGAGCTAAATCCCCGGCCTCAATTTATTCACTTTCATGCTGTATTGTTCAGTCCAAAATTTACTTATCCGTTCTGCTGCTGATGGATTTTTGGGTAGTTTCCAGATAGGGTTTTCTTTTCTTGTTCTTTCATTTTTTTTGCCACCATAAGTAATGCAGCATAATATTCATGCACATTTCTTCTGTCATACATGTGAAAAATTTACCTAAGATGCATATTTAGGGGAAGAATTATTGGGTCTCAAGATACGCACAGTTTCAAATTTATTAGATGATGCTGAGTTGTTTCCTAAAATGTCACAATTTACACTCTTACCATAGCACAGCAAAGTCTTAATTACTTTTTTTCCTTACCAACCCTTGGTGTATTCATGTTCCTTAATTATTTCCAGTCTGGAGAATTTTAACTAGCTTCTCATTGTGGTTTAATTTGCATTTTTCTGATTACTAATGAGGTTGATTGACATTTCACTTTATGTTCTGATCATCTGTATTTTATCTTTTAAATACGTTTTTATTTCTCTTTAAAACTATACAATTAGTTTGTTTTTTCCTTTTGTATATGTAAAAATTATCTTATAGAAATCATGTCAGTGTACGTTTTACAAATATTTTCCCAGCATGTAGTTTTTCACTATACTATTTAAATTTTTAATAAGATAAATATAAATGAAATATTATTTGTAAAGTTTATTCTCTTTACTCTCGTGGTTTTCATGAATTTTAATCCTGTAACACAAGTATATCAGGAGTCCAGTGCTCTTTTTTAGCTTTATAATAATAGAAATACTTTTTCATACTGATATGAAGATATGTTCCTATATTTTCTTTTAATGTTCTTTATCACTCACATTTTAAGAACTAATAACCAGGGTAAATAATGTATTTAATTATGTATGTGATTGTTGTGCACTCATAGGTAAGAATTAATATATGTAGTTCATATATGTGAAAATATCAAAAGTTTGGTGATCCCCTTCTAAGAGTTTGGAAATAAAAAATCCCTATAATATCAACATAGAATATTAAGGCATGGACTTGCAAAATAACTTGAAGTACTACTACTGATATTATTACTACTAATAGTAAAAAACTCAAAAGGCTAAAAATTATTGGAGAAATTGTAACAACAGAAAAGCATGATAAAATTTATGATCTTAAATAATACTAAATTTATAACCCTAACATCTCAAATCAAGAATGTATTTCAAGTTGGTCTAAGTATATCTGACAGAAGGAATGCTCACTCACTATGGAAAACAAATTTGAACACGTACCTCAAAGTTTTTCTGAAGCTACAGTTATAATGGATATGAGTAGCTTAGCAAGTACTCTATGAATAAATTCTAGAAGAGACAGTGAATAATAGAACAAGATATTCTTATATTTTAGGTATTAGAGTTATCAGATCTAGAATAAATTTATTAAACATGATTAGCAGTTATAATAGCAAATTGTAGAAGAAGTAAGAGGCTCAAAATATAACCAATTAGAACATGTAGAACAGAAAATGATCTAGGGGAAATAGCTCAGCGGCACAGTACCTACCTGGCAAGCATGAGATCCTGACTCTGATTCTCTGTACCAAAATAAATAAATAAAAATATAGAAGTAAAACTAACATAAATAATAATTTTTTAAAAATTTTATTTAAAAGAAAAAAGAGAAAAAAACAAAACAAAACAAAGCGGTGTAAGGGTACAAGTAATACAGAACTACAAAAAAAAAAAAAAAAAAAAAACAGTAAGAAATCACCAGTTAATAGATTACACATTATCATCTTAGAGATAGTTGCTCAAGTCACAGTATCAAAGCATACAAAGTGGACATTCAAACAGTGAGACTGCAAACAGTTGTGTTCAATGATCCAACAAAAAACATTAATATGGTCAGCTATTTAACACCCCTAAACACACTTGCAATTGTATCCTTTAGAGCACTTTTTTCCCCTCTCTTTTTTACAACAAAATTTACACATTTGGGGTTTTATTACTCCTTAGTTCTTATTACTTTTTTAACGAAAAATAATTAAATAAAAACTAAAAGTAGTTATAAAAGAAAATTATAGTAATTAACATGTATTTATTTATTTAACTCACAATTTATTGAACTCACAACTTCACGTTTAATTAACATTTAGAAGTCAATAAGCTTTTAAAAATATTATGTTAGGCATAATTTATGAGATAATTGTTGAACCTGAGGATGGACCAAAAGTATTACCCAGAATACTGCACACAGAGACAAAGAATTTAAAAAACATAGAAGAGAGGTAAAGAAACATGGAGTCTCGAAGGTAACTATTCAACAAGCATCAAGTAGGAGTTTCAAAGAAATAGATTTCAAGAGGAGATCTTTGAATAAACAATAGCTAACATTTTCGCAATTGATGAAAAACTTTATTAATAAGTATTAGGAATTCCAGTAAAATTCAGGTAGAATAAAAGACTTTTCCATAACTAAAAGCATTATACTGAAAATGAAACTAAACAAAAGAACAAAAAACAAAATGAAACAACCTCGCGACTAAGAAAAGACTAAAAGATTATTCAGAAATTTAAAAATAATACTATGAGATAATTGGACAGCTCAGTTCTATACTATCTGAAATAAAATAGAGCAAGAAGATAGCAAAATGACTTATTCAGTATATTGAGGGACAATATCTTCCAACCTAAGATTATGTATCTGCAAAATTCTTTTTTAAGAACAAAAACAAGAGTAGAAAAATGTATTTGCAGACAAACAAAACTGAGAATGTTTACTGAAAAGAGAACTTCAAGGAAGGGATAATAGAAAAAATAAAATGAAGTAAAAGACCTTTTCACAAAAAAAAAAAAAAAAAGGAGAAAGAAACTGCCCTCAGAAGGAAAATGTAAAATGTAAAAAAAAAAAAAAAGAAGAGGACATAGACATTTGGGGAGATATAAATAAAAGTTAACAGTATGTATTACTTTTAAACAAAATAGGTTGTAAGGCAAAAAAAAAAAAGGAAACCTTATTAAAGGGTGAGGAAGTCTACCCACTCAAATCTGACTACAGCTACACTATGACAGTACAATGGATTACAGCAGAAAGAAAACCAAAGAAAATGAAGATGTGCTAACACAGTGGGAATAAAAGGCTAGAAGGACCTCCTGGGATGTATTTAAATGTTAAAAAAATACTGAAAAGTATTTACATTTTCAACTGGAAAATCAAAGACTCTTGATCACTCTCCCTAACTCCATGTCTGCTTGACTTTGATTTACTCCATAGTCTCCAACCCTTTATAAAGATGTCATCCAATAGACAAAAAAAAAAAAAAAAAAACAAGTTCTTAGAGACCAAGATGTTAGAATTAGTTCACTTTGTATAGAATGTTATAGGATGATGCAGTTGATGTCCTAAAGATAATAAACTAAAACATGATTTCTACAATGTGCTAAACTATCGTACCTCCTGCTTTTTTTCAGGCCAATTGCATAGAAGTTGTAAGTGTAATATGTGTAAATGGTGGCAATATTTGATAAATAATTGATTGTAGGGGCAGACACAGAAGAAATGGATAGACTATCCATCAACAGAGCTTTTCCTAAAAATGCATATTTTAGTAAGCCCATTCACCAACTCCAGGCCTATGAAGTTATGGTATTAAAATTGAAAATTTAAGAGAAGTGTATTCAAGTTCTACTTCTCTTGCTTTTTAGCTTCGGAATCTTAGACAATCTAACTCTCTGAACTCCAATTTTCATTTCAATAGAAATGGAGATCACTTTCCTTGTTTACCATTCCAGGTTGAAAGAATGATTCAATTACAGTGGTAGCAGGGCTATATAAAACTTTGAGGACTCTAATAAAAATAAATTGTTATTTTTGAATAAATGCTTCTTCCATTAACACAATCACATAAAACTAGTTAATACCTCCTTAATCATTTCCTTAACTCTAATACTGTAATTTTATTCAACATTTCACATTAATTTAGGAAAAAAGAAAAATATTTTTCAATGATAAAGAATAGTATATGTAAAATATATATGAATGAAGAAAATATAATCCTATTTTTAGATAGGCTGTTATTACGTGAACCTCTGGAATGAAAACATAATTCAACTTTTAAGTTAATAACTTTATTAATTCTAAGCATGTTGAATAGCTAAGCCAAATAACCTCGATAAATTGCTAATGACAAATAGAAGGGAGAATTCTGAAACAAAGGAAAAGTCTCCTTGAGAGGAAAAAACTTAAAGGAACTGAAAGTGATTTAAAATAAGATCACATCTGTGAAAAATACTGAGATGTGTTTACTTCTTGACCAGCACACCAAAGAACATAATCAACTGGACTGAAACAGTTGAGTTTCTTCATTTTACAGAAAGCTCTTTTTGTTTGCAATGCCTTGAAAATAAGGGCAAATAATATTGCAAAATGAAATCAGCTTTTAAGTAAATACTGGACAATTTTAGCATTATAGGCTTTCATCATTTAATTAGAAAATAAGCATTTCTAATTATTCATAGGGTGTCATAAGGAAAGCATAAATGTGATTCACAATGTAATGTCCACAAAATTGCACATATACAGATAAGAATTAAAAAACATGAATAATGGATGAAAAATCATTTTCTTGAGTCTCCAGGAGGCACTAAAACATTAAAATAAAAAGATGCATGTTTTAATATCCATTACCCAACCTCCTTTTATCCCTCTCCTTCTATACTTCCCCCTCTAATAATCATTATTATACATTCTGTTGTAAACACAGTCAGATAGAAGCAATAAACTCTAATTTTCTATAGAACATAGGAAACTATAGCTCACAATAGCCTATTACATATTTTATGATTGACTAAACAGAGGAGCTTGAAGTCTCCAAACACAAAGTAATCAGAAAGAGATGGAAATTTTAATTACTTTTTGTAATTAAAGTTACAAAGAGTACATTTTATTGCAATATCATTCTGTATCTCATAAGTTTATATCATTAAAATGATTAATAAAACAGATGCTATGATTAATCTTTTGATACATAAGAATACCAAAAACAATCTTACCATTAACTTCAGACCTCTTGATTCTGTTACATTGAATCCGCCTGTTATACACAAGAATGTGTCCTTTTACACTGGAGTTCCAGTTTCCTGTACTAGGATAGCATACTTCTACTTTTCATTTCTATGACAGTCTGTTATTCCATAATATCTTCTAATCTCTCAGGGCCCATGGCTCTTGAACCCTCTATTTTTCCTTACTCCTTCAGATTCCCTCTCCTCTCTTCACATGTCTCTATACCTCTGCAATTTGATGTAATATACCACACAAATTAGGCTTCACTGGCATAACATCTGGCTTCCAGTTGAGTTTGGACAATAAGAAACACCATAAGGAGTGTTGAAAAGTAAGATTGGGTTTTTTATTACATCAGCTACCTCCAAGTTGAACAGAAATTGTGTGGTCACTTTGTTCTTAAATTGAAGGCCATAGTTCCTGAAAGATGTCTTTTTTCTATGCTACAAGTCTTTCCAATAATGTCTTTGCGCTCTTGTCCTTTTCAGTCATATGAGGGTAACAGCTCCCTGCTGTTGTAGGCATCTAGATGTATTGCCATCCTTAGTAAGATTTCCTTTCATTCTTGTCATGTCTTCGTAAATATTTTCTCTAGTAAAGACTTTCCAATTTTCTCAGTTAAGGGTACCCTGTTTCCAGCCAATATTCTTTCTTATATGAGCCCACCATCACCAATGAGATGATTTTCAAGCTCTGCTCCTTTAACACCTTTTGCTATTCTTGACTTCCTTCTTTTGAAACCTGTGAGTCACCATTATTTTGCTGTCTTCCATATCACTTCTAGCGTATGCTTTTTCTGCTCTATTATGACTTTGCAGTGTTTTTTTAAACTCATATATAGTTATTTACTTAGTTGTAAGACGTATTTAACCTAAAGATAACACCAGAATTCATTCTTGACACTTATATCTTTCTAGCTAGAAAGAGAAACTAGTTAGGTGCTGGATTGAAATTCTAATTACTTCTTGATTTACTTCTTCATATTTCTATCCATTTATAATTTCTTTCAGTCTTAACCCATACATTTGTCTCTATTTTTATCATGGGTCCAATACCAATAACACTTAAATTTTCAATCCTCTTTAATAAAACTACTAGGTTATTGATGATAAATCAAATGATTCTCTGCTTATGAGTCTGAAAGTCATTTTCTTCCTCAAAATAACAAAGTCTGAATGTTTTACCCTTCAGGGCACAATACTGAGTTCATTTTTGTTTTTGTTTGGAAAATCATAAAAAGGGGGTCAATTTACTTTGAAAATGCTATCATGTTTACTTAAACTAAACACTGTTGTTAGTTCTAATACTGTGTCAATATATTCAGTTGAAGGAGGTTTACTGACAATATGGCACATAAGGCTATTGGAAGAGAAAACATAAACCTAAAAGTAGAGTGGATTTTTAGAACCAGAATCCACCTTGACTTTATACCTCAATCACACTAATATCTCCTTTTCATTCTTCCAAGGGTTATCTTGGGTTTTTCAAGATAAAACCAGAATACCAGATATATGAATATATGAATATATGATATTTGATATATGAATGCAGAGAGAAGGGTGACTTCTTTGGCCACTGTAAAAGCATCCAATTTTATAAGTTTTAGAGGCACAACTGTATATCCCTCCTCAGAGGAGAGTGAGAGAAGTAATGGGTAATAGCCCCAGTAAGATCCAGGGAATGGTTGACCCAGATCAGACATTCTGGAACTACACTGCTTGTGAAGATAATGGCCTTAGTTTCTGGTGTCTTCTTTGCAATAGACCATAGAATTCCGGAATTGGAAAGCTTTGGTTTTAAATTCTGATTCTACCATTTATTAGGACCCGGTATTCTGAACTGAATCAGAGATAGAATCAGGTTTCTATATGTGTTCAAGATTTGGTGACCTTGAAATCCATTCACTCATATAATAAAGATTTTGCTATGTGCTCAATGTGTTCCAAGCCCCATTCTACACATGGAGTATATAAAGCATGGAAGGAATAGAAAGTCCCTAACCTCATATGATTTACCATGACTTTTCAGGTTATGCTTCTTTCTCTCTAGCTATCAACTGACCCTAAAAGGGATAGATGGCACATTGCCCTCCCGTGTCCATAGGCAATCATGCAAAATTCACTAATTAAATGCTTCCATAATAACTGTGTGCTTCAGGAATGGCCTGGTGCCAATGCCTTGAAAAGTCTGCTCCAAATGCCACTCTTGTCCTGAAGCTAATGGATAAAGTGACCACAGCATACGCTTAAAATTGATTGTTTTCTTTAGATTTAATCAAGCACTCCTCTTCTCCTCTGAAAATGTTAATGCTTTCTTTCCACTACAGCCACTATATCTTAACAGAAAGGAATTAAATTTTCCCCTTTGGCTTTTAATTATCCCCTGACAGGTTTGAGAAATGGCATGAGTAACACAAATCAGAAATGCCAGTTGGCTTTGGAATGCATCCCGTGTGCTTTTGAAACAGATTTTCTGAGTTATGTTTTGAACAAATGTTAATGTTAATTTGTGTTTCCTTAACAGACACCAACAGATGAGCAGATAAGGAAAGAAGATTTTCATGAATGTAATAGTATGATAGGGAACTTTCCAGGATTTACAATATACTATGAAGACAATCGGCAAGTAAAAAAGTTCAAAGTCATTGAACATTTCTTAAGAATGCTTTTCCAGGTGATATGTTTATATATCAGACATCTACTCAATTGAGGTCCAATCTATGTCAATGCTTCTCAAAGAAACTACAGGGGAAACAAATAGTTTTCTTTTTATACAAAATTTCCAATCTAGAAGTTTTTATGTACTAACTCTATTTCTGCACTCTTCATCTTAGAGCAGTAACAAGCAACCAGCACAGATCCAAGAATCACACTTGGCTAGCCCTGCTCTATATAGAAAATGATCACCATTCAAGGAGAAGACAGCATGACAAACATTTCACAAACATCGTAGTTTAATCTTCACAATAATTCTATGAGGCAATTCTTTTCTGTTTTGGAAAACAATGGCAAGGCCAGGTTTAGACAACTCAGGATATTTGGTGGGAATCAGAGAATTAGCATTTTTCTGACTCAAATGTATCTACCATCTTATTTTGAGTCCAGTAAATACCAAGACTGAATAGTTTGAAATGTACAGGGTTATTGACAAAAGAGTGATATTGGCAGGATCATAAATATAATAGTCCATAAATCAATGCTGAAAAAACCCCCAATCTACACCTTGCAACATATTGTTTGGGCCTCACTGTAGTTCAGTGATCCTAATGTGTTATAGGTAATAGGGTCTTCAGTAGCTATGGATAAAGCTCTGTAGTCCTTGGAAAGAGGAGGGATATGTTCATTGGCAGTATTTGAGGCTCATGTGGAGTTTTTATCCTCAGAGAAATCAAATGTGTACTGTCCAGGATCACCATATTCAAGTGTTGTCTCCTCCTTATCAAACATCCTCTTCAGGGAAGTACATCCTGAGAAGCAAGAAGAATTGGGCGGTGTTCCCCAGCCCAAGGCTGTGATCACTAAGCCATTTTAGGTACGGAAGAGGATTTCTAGGAGGGAATTAGCTCATAGGGAGACCATCAGAAGGAGTGTGCCTTCTGAGAGATAGATCAGTTGCCTGAGAGCAAAACACATGAACAGTGATATTGGAAACGCAGCTTGCAAGCCAAAATAGGAGCAAAGTTAAGGTGGAAAATAATACCAGAGATACTGAATATGTACAGTACAAAAGTAAAGATTGCAAAAGGAAGGGACCAATAAAACAGTCAGGTTAGTACATCAAAATAGTAGACAAGGCCAGTTATGTCAAAACCTGAGGGTTGGTACAAGATCAAATAGCATGAATTGTAAAACATACAGAAATAGACACATGTAGGTATATGTATGCACCATAGGCAATCGATCACACATATTTAAAACCCACAGAGATGATAATTTTAATATGTTTTTGCTATATTATTTGAATTGGAGAGTGAGCAAAGCCCAGTCAAGCTGGATCTCAGACTGTTTTCTGAGAAGTATGTATACTGAGGGAGGGGAAAGTCTTGAGAAAAGGATTCAGAAAATAGAGACAGTTAATTCAGTTCTGGAAACTAGGAGGAATGTTGCAGATGGACAGAGCGTCCTGGGATTTCTTTACCCAGAGAGAACTTGAAGATCATCCAGTCGGTGGTTTAAAACGTGTTTTTTGAAGCTGTATGTGTCTAGCACAGATGCCTCAGGGGGTGTCTAGGGGAAATTGAGTGTGTAGCCAAGTGATCAAGGTTATAGGTTTTCTAACCTGGTTTTATCCCAGCAGCTCTTCTTCATCTGCTTTATCTATTCATTTTTGGGTAAAACTTTATTTGAAGATATGGTTCTGTTTCTTTAAACAAGGAAAATAAATAAAAGATCTAAAGTTAGGGCTGGCACTGTAGCTGAGTGGTGAAGCACTTGCCTGGTATGTGAGAGGTACTGGATTTGGTCCTCAGCACTGAAAATAAAAGTCAATGAGTCATTGTTTTAATCTCAAATTATCATTTTGAAGCTATGAAAGCTGAAGTTGTGAGAGATGAAAGCATATTGAGAAGATCCATGGCCAGGTATGTAACCAACCATCTTTCTTTTCCCAGGACTGAGAGGTTGTCCTTGGTTGCAAAACTTTGATTGTTGAAACTGAAAAAGCTCTAGGCAAACCATGATATTTGGTTACACATATCAGGGAGCCTTCTATTTCCAGGTTTTTTCTTAATAATTTTTTTCTTAGTTCTGTTTATGTTGATGGAATTCTGGGTAAATTTCTGCTTCACTTCAGATTTTTGATTCACTGAGTCCTGCAGTTTTAGTAGCCCAATATTAAAGGCTGCCTGCCTCCTTTATACTTCCTGACCCACACTGTTTTGATTCATACCTTTGTAGCCATATTCTACCTGCATACTTTGCTCTCCATGTCATGGACAACAGCCTCTTTCTTTCCTTGAATCCTACTGCCACATCTGATCATGTGTGGTCTTTGAAGATATTACTGAGTGTCACTTGCCACCCATGTGAGGTGCAGAAACTGCTGGCTACTTTACTAATCACTGCTGCCAACTTCTGTTTCATTCTGGAAGTTTCCTGACCCTAGTTCAGTGTTTTGTCAGTGTTTCCATTGCGACTTTTCCTTACTACAAAAATTTGAGAATCTCATCATTTCTTGGCTTCTGTAAGTTAACTATACATTACAGACCCCACATAGTTCATTAACTGAATACCCCAACTCTAACAGATTAGCAGGGGATGATTTTTAAAACATTATCAAATAGTTAAATAGAATCTCTTTGGACCACTGCTGTTCAGTGTATCTAAGTTATTCTCACAGTTTTATTTCATCTTAAGAAAAATGGTGCATTCAAAAAGGGAGTAGTTAGGTAACCTAAGATTGGAGTTTTAGCATATCACTTGACAACAACTTTGCCAAAGTGATCCTGTTACTTCACTCAGCCTTTGGCCTGTGGGGATAAGTCTGATGCCCTTTGCTCTGCTCATCTGCCCACTCAAATCTGTTCCAGGCTTACTTCACAGAATCTGATATGAGCTATTTTTCAGAGTTCCAGACATGTTCTTTTTCAAAAACAAAAACAAAAAACAAATCTGCTTAACTCAACCCTGTGTCTCTTGTGTTCTCTCCAGCCACAAACCCAAATGCTCAAGGGATGCGATTAGAGACAGAAATGGTATTGAAATTCATGCCACATAGCATTCAAGTTGAGCCATCATGCAAAAGATCATGGTGCTTTTGTTCTAAAAATTCAGTAAACACCAAATTATATTTTGTGGCCTCTTTTGTTTTTGTTTCTTTGGAAAGAAAAACATTACTTTTTTTCCTCCCAAACTTGTAAGTAGGGAGCTAGACATCAGTGATATTGTAAACATAATGTGGGGAAGAAAATAGGTTGATTAGCATATTTCTTGTAGTATTACATCAAGGCAACAAAGACTGGGGGAAAGGGTCTTGGTAGTTTTAGAACTGAATTCAAAATTGTTGTTTATAATCTATTTCCTTGCGATTCATCAGATACTAACATCTTTTTCTATAGATGAGGACACTGAAAATAAGAGAAATCAAAATGGTGATTTTCAACTCTAGATACACATTAAGTCCATCTGTAAACTGAAAAAAAAAAAAAAAAAAAAAGACAGAGCTACCCGGGACCCATTCTCAGAGCCTATCTGATTTGTCAGAGATGGAGCCAATATTAACAAATTTTAAAAGCCCCTTAAGTGGTTGTCATGCACAGTTGAAGCTGTCAATCCCTGTTTTAAGGTTCGGCGGCAGAGTGGGCAGAAGTTCAAGGTCTTGTAAGTTCAGATTACAATGCATGCTGCCGCCTTGTAGAACGCTGGCTGTTGGTATCAAAGAGGGCACTTAAAGGCGAGCCAAAGCCACACCAAAGAGGGAAAGTACCACACTCAGAGACCATTTGAATAAAAAGGAGAACTCTGCTCTCATCTTGGCCAAGTTCAAGTATTTCCCAAGTAACAGAAAAGACACAGAGATGAGCTGACATACTACATAACTCAGTTTGGACTTCAGTTGGCACTTCCATGATTGCGATATCCTCTGGGAAAAGCAACTATTTTCTCAGCAGAATGACAGCACAACTCCTGAGAGACAGATGCTTGGAGTCCTCTTCCTCCCCCCAGAGGACCCAAGGAATCTGAACACTCAGGCCAACTCTCTAAGTCAGTAGGTCACTCATACAGTCTCTCTTTTGATGTTCTACCATGATTTCCCTTCTAGAAAATAAGTATCATGGAAGAAATTGCCTTGTTCTGCAGTGTTGCCTAGTACTTAATACAGTGCTTGACATGCACTCCTCATTATTTAAGGAGTGTATATTTGCAAATTCACCTACTCACTCAAAATTGTATGTGGCCTCAAAATCATTACTTGCAGCACTGTTGTGGTCCATCATGGACGTATGTAGAACAATGAAACATTTTAGACTCCCGGTGCTCATGCATCTTCCCAGCTGAGGTTTCACAAAGTGACACTTTACTTTTTTGTTTCCGTTCTTGGACAATAAATATTTGTCCTTTTTGGTGATCTGTTTGATCACACTCCTCTTATTGGTATTCTTGTGCTGTGTTTTGATGATTTCACTGTTTATAATAGCTTCCAAGTGTAGTGCTAACGTCCTGTCTGGTGTTTCTGAATACAAGAAGGCTGTGGTGTTTTTTTATAGAGAAAATACATGTGTTACATAAACTTCCATCAAGCATGAGTGCTCATGTTGTTATTCATGAACTAAAAGTCAACAAGTAAACAAATATATATATATATATATATATATATATTAAATAAGGTGACTTTAAACAGAAATACACACAAAACATTTATCTATTTATCAGTTGATGATAGTGTTGTAAATAATGACTCATAGATACTAAACTCTGTGTTTCCCTTGGGAGCAATAATTAAGCATTCTGTAATTCAGTGTTCATAGGGACTTTATAGAACATAATCACCACAAATAATGAGATTATATATATATATATATATATATATATATATATATATATATAATGACTCCACATAGTAATTTCTCAATAAATGCTAGTTAAGTAAATGAGCAACTGAGCATATTTTTATTTATACAAATATTTTTATGTGTGTTTTTCTTGGATTCTGTGGTGGTACTGGGCCCTCAGAAATAGCAGTAACCATTAATCTTTATTAATGGTAACTATGATTTAGGCACTGTAATGATTAAGGTTGTCAACTTGATTGCCGTGAGTACTCCCTAAGGAATTAGTAAAGCATACTTCTAAATGTGTTGTGTGGGTCATATGGAAACATGACCTTGGAGTTTATATCTAGACCCTGGCCCCTTCCTCCCTGGCACAGTTTCCCTCCTTTGTTCCCAGATTCCATGGGTTAAGGGGCCATGTTGTACAGGGCCTTTTCCATAATGTTTCTGTCTGGGAGCTAGCCGACCATGGACTAAAACCTCTGAAGTCATGAGCCCAAAATAAACCTCTCCTCCCATAAATTATGGGTTCTGGATAGTTTGTCCCAGTCAGAAGAAAGTTGACTGACATAGGCACACTTTCTTTTTTTTTTATTTACTTTCTACATATTTATTTGTATTGAGTCTTCGTAGCAATCATGAGACATTTATCTTCATTTTGCAGAGAAGGTAACTAAGACTCAAATAAGTGAAGGAACTTACTCAAAATTCCTCAACTAGAAAGTGAAAATACACATTTGATACAATCACGTAGACTACTGTTATGGATTGAACTCTCTCCCAAAATCCTTATTCTGAAGACTTAATGGCCAGTAACTCAAAATCTGACTGCACTTAACATAATAGTTTTTAAGTAATGAAGGTTACATGAGGTCATTGGAGTGAGCCATAGTTGAACACCACTAGTGTCCTTATAAGAGGAGGAGATTGGGACCCAGACACACACAAAGGAAAGACCATGTGAAGACATTGGAATAAAAGGGTGATCTGCAAGGCAAGGAGAAAGCCCTTGAAAGTTCAATCATACTGACAGCTTAATCTCAGATTTCTGTCAGCTAGAAGTATGAGGAGAAAATATTTCTGTTAAGTCTCCTACACTGTGGTTGCCTGAGCAAACTAATACAACTAAAACTGTGATGTCTGGCTGATAAATAAGACATGGCCCCAGCTTTCAAACCTCAGAGTCTATCCACTTGTCATAATCTTCTAGAGACAGTATTCTCTGGGGACAGAGGAATATAATTATGAATGACGCTATAGCTAAATCTGAAATTCTGGATCTACCTTGCAAGTTTGGAGTGAGAAAAAGTGCTGGATCTTGGGACAAAGCCAAGTGGAGCATAAAGGTGACCAAGCCAGAACAAAGTACCAGGAAGGGTGCCAAGTTACAGAATTACAAGCAAAGCAGAGAGTAGTTAGCTGGATGAAAAACAAGCCAAATGATCTAGCCAAGAAGGAGGACCACATCACAAAGGCAAATGTTTAAAAAGCAAAGCCCAAAGGTATAAAACAATAGGAAAGAGGTCATGAGGACTGCTTTCTGGGTCCCCAGCTCACTGGAGAGCCAATTGTACATAACGCGTAGTTTAAAATTTTCTTAACTAACTTACATTTTGTGTTCCTTTATTTGGATTAAAAATTACTGCTGAAATTGAATTCTGATATTCCTATCAAGTTTCCCTGAAGCAGATCCTGAGAGGAAGATTCTGGAATATAGCAATCTTTAATTTTAATTATAGGTAGGATAAATTCTCATTTTCTATGTTTGCTAAAGCATTATTGGTATTTTTCATGCTCCGTTTTCTTATACACATTTAAAAATCATTTTGTCAATTTCAGCCCTATTGGGCTGCCAGTTGAAATTGAATTAAATACATACTTATTTGAAAAAGAGGTGCACTTTTATTATATTAAGATTTTCTGTCATGAAGCATGGTATATCTCTACAGGTCTTACTTTATGTGTTTTAATTAAAATTTATAGCTCTCTAAATAAATCTTACACTTTCCTTTTTGATTGTTTTCCAGTTGGTTTTATAGGGTTTTTTCCTATTGCTAGTGGGTTGCATGTGTGTGCTTTCTACTCCATTTCTATTTGGTTTCTATTAGTAAATAATATGATTTAAAATTATTTTTCTTAGTAACCAGCCCATTATTAAATTATTTACTTTTAATTCCATAGTTTGTTTTAATGCATTAATGGTAATTTTTTTTTCTTTTTAGGAAACTGCAATCATTTGCAAATCAGGACAATATGATTTTTCCAGTATTTACCTTTTTATTCTTTTAAGAATTGTCACATTAGCTGAAACTCTAATAAGTGAAGATAATGATGCCTCTTCCTTGAAACAGCCTAAGCTATTTGCCAATGTTCACTGTACGTTAGCATCGTGATTGTAATTACAGGTACTTTATGTATAATACCTCTTGCTGTATGGCCTGTTCCAAGACACTATCATCACAGAAGAAAACTTGAGTAGAGCTGTGTGGAGTGAGCATTTTTAGGGTACTTTTTTGATAGAAGTGTTCCGTTCTGTGAGGTCGATGGAGCGAACAGCGGCAGGAGGTCAACTTGGTAATCAGTTGTCCAAGTCATTTTCCAGGAATTGTCACATACTGATATATATATATATATATATATATATATATATATATATATATATATTTGTTATTGCTGTTGTTTTACTTTGAGGCAGGATCTCAAACTCATAGTCCTCCTGTCTCAGCCTCCAAGAGTGTTGGGATTATAGATGTGTGCCCCCATGCCCAATTAGCAACATTTTTTAAAGCTAAGGAAATTTGAGCTTTTTATGTTTTAAGTCTGATCCATATGCCTCTCATTAAACAGAGAGGAGTGAAAATTCTCCTAGCAACATACAATGTGCCTGAGTGGGAAGGTGAAGGTTATTTGCCACTTGCTTTATCTCCAAGGACTGGAGTATAGGCTTGAAACTCAGGCATTATTTGTAAAGCACACCTTGAAACCTTGTGCCTTTCTCTATCCTCAAGGACAAAACCTTCACATGGCTAAGCCTGCATGGACCTACACATTGAGAAATAGAAAAGACAGCACAAAGCTGTTTTGCTCTTGTTGCACTCAGGAGGAATTCCTTTCTATGCTTTAGAAATAAGTAGTGGGGGTAATTTGTTCTTTCTACCTTCACCTTTGTGCTTTTTCACTTTGAAGTCACAACAAAAGCTCAGAGAAGCTCAGATCAAGTTGCCCTGGTTATCAGATGATTTCTTTCCTCTATCTTGACCCTTTATCTCACTCTGTACATCATTTTCCCTGTGATACAAGTATTTATTTGAGTGCCTTGGGGTCTAAGCTCTGGAGAGCAAACAGCCATATTTATCTTTCCTCTTCTCTGCTCTAAGACACCTTTAATAATTACCAGCATATAATTAACCCAATCTATCAGATGCACAGTGTTTGGTAGCTCTCCAAAGCTTTTTTTTTTTTTTCCTGGCTGATCCCGGTTGTAACGGCATAGTACTAAATGTGTGCACAATGAAAAGATTTTGCCTCATTTTTCTAGGACTTTGATGGACTGGTATTTTGAACCAGTCAGGCTGTGATAGCTCAAGTTGCTTAGTAACCAGCTGAGGACCATCATCAGAGTGGAACCAAGAGAAAATACATTCCTTAATAAAGAGAGCAACAGTGGAGGAACCAGAAACTCTAGGGTCACATCTTTTGAGGATATGACTCACATGCCTTTTGTTAAACTACTCAAATCCTCCACCTGTAAAATGGGCTTGACATTTGACAGTGGGTATCTATGGCACATATTTTGTGAAATTAATAAATAATCCAGAAAACAGTTCCAATCTTTCATAATAAAAGCACTTGGAAAAAATGTAGGATTTATAATAATTCTGGCTTAGCAGGAAGAAAATGTTAAAAAGCTGGATAATTTCAAATACAAGTTTCTAATATTTAAAGACAAACATAGCAATGTACTTTTTGCCTACTTTATAACTGAGGTAACTTTATATAATTACCTCAAGGACAGAAAACTGAGAAAAATATATCATGGTATTAAAAATATTCTGAGCTTTGATGTCTGTTATTAATTCACATGTGTGTTGATATACTTAGGACTACTTGGGTTAATCTTTCTTGGAGTAGTCTGTGAATTCTGGAAGAAGGAAGTCAAGATACAAGACAAGGCCATTAATTTGGTGAAGAATCTGATAAACAGAAGATTATAGTATCTTTGGCTGGGTTGCACTCACATTCCTTGGTCCTGATGTGGAATGTGGGCTCAATTGAAGCAACATACCTTAATTAGGGTCCAGGTCTTCCACCCCACACCTACAACCTGTGCATTTATTTTTTCTTGTCATTACCATGTGCAGGCCTTGCAATTCATCCATATTCTTGTATTCTTCTTGCTAACTCCAGATTCAATGAACTCTTCACAGCTGCAAACACCAGCACAGAAGCTTCTGCCTTCAAAGTCTTTTTCACAGTTGTTTTGGGTGATTAAAATAAAACTCTGAAAATCCCTCAGTCTAGTACAATTTTGCAAAATAGACTGTTTAATTTTTCAGGCCTGTAGAAATCATAAAGTTCTCAAGGTATCATCAGAAAAATGAATTCAAATCACTTTTGTCTGCCCTCTTTCTGGCTCTCATACTAATGATGAAAGCATCCTAGAGGCCAGAGTAGAGCCCCTATTGCCTAACAAAATACACGTGTTTCCTTAGAAGTGATTTAAATCTGGGTTTAGAAGTAAAATAGACCATAGTGTCCATTAGCTTGCATTGTAACATTCTCTGATGTTTAGGGAATCCCACCACTTTACTTTCTCTGCTCCTTCTGCTCATGATAAGATCATGCATTAATCACACGTGCAAAAGTATGATTACTAAATGAGGCAAAAAAGCATGCTTTTTAAAATGGAAGTATGCCTTGAAACTTTCTTAAGGGGACACATTTTGATTGTCTTAGATTAAACATATTTCTAAATAGATGTTCACCTAATATAAGAGGAAAACTTCAAAGCCATCATCCTAGAAAAAGTAACCACCTTACACTGAAAACTCCCTAGGGTTACTGGGCCATTTACGCTGTATCTCTGGGAATTAGGGAACTCATTGTATGGAACATATGATTGATTGGCTGAATCTGATCCACCAGCACTCTGATAGACTTTCATTTAATCACTAGTCCTGAAGCTGCAGCTGAAAATTATAGCCCTCTGAAGTGACACAGAAAACCAAGTCTCTGCACTTACTATGGAAGATGAAAGAAGGCATCATACAGAGGATTGATTAGAGGACAGTGCTATGGCAAGCCCTCAAAACATCAGGGTGTTTCAAAATGCTGACCTGACCTGCATTAGTTTTTTTTTTTTTTTTCTAAATATAGTAAATGCTGGAAATTCCACCCAGTTTCTCTGCAAAGCCCATTTGGGTGCTTCTATGTTGCAAGTGATTCCCAAAACCCAATAAATCCAATGTCACAGGTACTTTGTAGATTTGCTCTTTTCTAAAAAGAGCAAAACAATTGTCCCTTCCACTTTCATTCTGGTTTGTTCAGGAGTTTCCCAATTTTATTAGGGGAAATCTCTAGTCGTAGTAAACCCCTCAGCCTTAAGCAAACATAGAACAACATTCTTACAAATAATGCCAGCTGTAAGGACTGCTGCAGGATCACCAATCACTGTAAATAGGACAAGACTCGGGCTCATTTGATTTAGGAAAAAAAAAAAAAAACAACAACAACAACAAAAAAACAAGTCCTAAAGTGATTTTCTGGTCAACCCCAATCCTGCTGCCATTCATGATAAGTTCTTTCTTCTCAGATTCCATGGCGGCATTTATTTGTGAGGCAAGAATCCCTTTGCAGCGCTGATGAAAGCTGTGGAAACTCTCCCTAGAAAAAGCTACAATATACATAAGCAAGTGTACTAATCAAAAAGTTACAACTTAAGAAATTTTCACAAACTGAACACTCCCATTACAATAGCACTCAGGTTAAAATGAAAGCTTATCAGCGTTATCAGGACCTCTGTTTCCCTTTCAGTTACTAACCCACCACAAGTAAATGCTACTTCAGCTTCTACTACCTCATGTTAGTTGTATCTACTTTGATTTTCATATAAATGAAATCATACATTATCCCCTGGTTTACATTTGGGTTTTTAATGAATTTTTTTGTAGTACTGGGGATTGAACACAGGACCTTCACAAGACAACCACACCCACCTCCCTTTTTTTTCATTTCCAGAGTGTCATTAAATCACTAAATTGCCCAGGCTGTACTTGAATTTACAATTGTTCTGCCTTAACTTCTCAGAGAGTTGGGATTGCAGGACTATGCCATCAGGCCCAGTTCTGTTTGCCTTCTTAAATTCAGCATTGGCTTCTGCAGATAGGTAGTCACATTACTGTGTGGAGTTGCAGTTCATTAATCCCCATGCATATTATATTGTATGACTATACCACATTATATGTATCCAGTCTTTTATTAATGTACATTTAGGGGCATTTTTAAAATTTGGGCAATTGTGTCTAGTATCACTATAAAAATTTTCATGCATGTCTTTAAGTGAATAAATATATACACTTCTCTTAGATATACACCATGTACATACAAATCAAGTAGAATGTATTCAGAATATATATATATATATATATGTCTATGTTTATATATATATATAAATGTTCTGACTTGTTTAATTTCTTTTTATATTTACATACAGTAAAATTCATTTTCTCTAACAGCTAATGATGTAGTATGTACTTCCAAGTCTCTTTGATATCTTCAAATGCAGAAATTATTTCATGTACTGCATCCAGAGTTTTAGTTGCCATTAATGGTAAGATAAGGTAAAGTGTGTATATTCCATCTCAGCCAGATCTAGAAGTCCTCAATGTCTTTGAGTTGAATTTTAAATATATTCCTCAGAGAATGTGCTTTCTGTTGGTCTCATAGATAGCAAAGCAAGTTAACAGCTCCGAGACATCAGATTATATGAATGAATCTCAATGATACCTCATGTCCTTTGTATCAAATCACTTGTTTTGTAGAGAGCTTACTATTTTATAGGATAAGCTCCTACAAAACACAAGTGGGCAAATAAAACTTGTGTAATTTAATGGAAAATTCACTCTACATCTGTTTCCTGACTTTCTATTTTGCTTCCAAGGGGATAGGTTCACTCATTTCCCTTGGGTTATGATATTTTAAGCTGTGCTTATACAAAGTAACTGGGTCTGCCTGAGTACTTTCTTCCTCTTCCACAGTTTACTGGAATAACTTCAAGTTTGCTTCAACCGAATAGTTCCCAAAGTAAGGAAAGAAATAGGCTTTTCTTAAAGGATATGTACATCCTTAAAGTGGACATAGGCTGGCTTAACAACAGAATTGATAGTCACGGGTATAATGACTTGCTGTGTAAACATATTTGTCAAACTGACCCTGGTATCAAAACATACTTGGGTCATAGCCAGGGTTTACATTTTAAGATGCCCAAGTCTTGACCTTCATGATCACTTACCAGATGTAATCATTTGAACCAATACATAATCTTCTAGAAGATTACAGGTGTTTTGAATGGCTTTGTTAGTGGATTCAGGGCTTTAGAACAAACTGTACCATTCAAAATGTGCCCTGTATGCCCTGTAGTGTTAGCATCACATGGGAGATTTTTAGAGATCCTGATGCTTAGTCAATTCCCTGTGAATCACACTGCTGGAATTTGGTATAGGAATCCTGTTTCCTGACAAACTTGTCAAAGGATTCTTATGCATTCTGAAGTTTAAGAACCACTGACTAGTAACTTGTACTTGCCAGAAACTGAAGTAAAAGATAGGGAAGAGGAAATGAGATAGTTTTAAGTTTCTACTGGGTGTTGATTGATTACCCTTTTAAAAGTAAAACTATGAAGAAGCATGTGGGCAACTGTAAGAAGCACGTAAAAGAAAGACCTAAGATGACTTTAGTAACAGCAATGAATAAGTCTGCCAGCTTTCAAAGAATGTGTGATCATAGTGGATAAAATAATACTATGAAATGGAGGTAAAAACAGCACTGTTTTTGAAATAGTTTAGAGGAAATGCAACAAAATAATTTTTTTGAGATACATCAGTGTCTTTATTGATAACTAGGTCATGATTTGAGAAATAAGTAAGGGTTAAATAAGTAGTGCAATGATTTGGAGGAATAAAAGCTCCAGCCCAGCCACCCACAGTCCCACCGGCCTATAGCTACTGAGCTCTGAGCACAATTTAACTATGAGCTCTTGACCAGTAGTCTGAGGGTCTTGGGGCCCCCAGCCTTCCTGGCTGGAGACAGAGTCCTGGTCCTGGGGGCCCCAGCCTTGGAAGCAGTGGCGGCTTTGGGGGCAGCAGTGGCTTTGGGTCCAGGCCCTGGGACGGCCTTCACTGCGGGTTTTGTACCCTTCAGGGAGGCAGCACGTTTTTCAGCCTTGGAGGCTGCAGTTGAAGTTTTCCCAGGGGCTCCTGTGTCTTCTTGCCTGCTCCTGCTGCCTAGGACCTTGGGCTTCCTGCCAAGCTTGTGAACAGTTGAGGAAGCCCCAGCTGACTTTGGGGGGGGGTGTCCTTCTTGGCTACAACCTGCTGTGGCCCAGTGCCTTTCGCCTTGCAGCCTCCCTGAGGGGCTGTCTCTAGGGCTTTGGCTTGTTTGCGGGGAGCCCTTGCTTCACATGGTTCTGCAATCTTTTTCTTGCTGGAGCCAGCAGGCCCTGTCCGAGTACTTTTCCTACTGCACTGCAGCTTCTTCTGACGCTTGGGGACAAGCTTGAAGCTGCCAGTGGCACCCCTGGCCTTGGAGTTGATGGGCCTGGCAAGGAGGCCACAGCGCATGCCTGTGGCAAGGGCCTGCTTCAGTAGGTACGTGAAGCAGGTGACATCGACTGTGGGGTACTTGTGCAGGATGTAGAGCTTGATGACTGCCACTGAGGTGCCCCGGCGCTGTTCCCCTGCCTGGAGGGCCTCCAGCACCATGCGCAGCACTGTGGGGTGGCGACAGGTCACCATGACCCTGTTTGAGGTCGGGCCTGGCTTTCCATACTCAGGGGGCTCTGCTGGCCCTGCTGTGGAAGAGGAGGAAGAGGAAGAGGAGGAAGAAGAGTAATTGGTGATGCTCCCAGGAGCCATCTGAAGGACACTTATAAATGACCACCTCCGCTGTTCACAACAAAATAATTTTTAAATGAAGAAAACTTTTTAGTTACCTCACAATGTTTTCAAGATAATATTTGAAAAACATGAGGAAGAAAATAAAGCCATTTGTGATGAGTTCCCGCCTAAGATACTGATACTATTTTCTGACTGTAAGTGAGCATATTTTGTAGTAATTCTGATCATAATCTCAGTACTGAGACTGCTTTGAGGATTGTTCAGAATAGCAAGAAAAGAGAAATGGTCTTCTAAATTGATCTTGAACTGGTAAGATGTTGTTAATAAATATTTATTGGGTACTTATTATTTGTGGAATGTGCTCTGTGTGATAAAGTTGACTGACATTAAACAAATTTGGATGTATAAGTTAGCATTATAAAAATGCCCACCAAAACCCATGGAGGCAACAGAAACTGAAGCTTTCCTGCTGTACTCTCATATTCCTCTGTAATATTCCAACCCTTTCTCAAGGTACATTTTCTTACACAAGAAGTTACCACTGCTGATTTAATATCCAGACACAGGATTTTATTATTTCATTATTACATTCAGCCAGGAATTTTCTCTTATTCACCCTTCCCCCTGCTGGTTATAACCAACAGTAAGAATTTTGCAAGCCGATGATCTGAAACCTGAGGTGTAAATGGTGGAACGGAAGTGAGTGAAAGGAGCTTATTATACCGATGGAATTTACTTTTTGGAGAATTGTCTGTTCTTGCTGTTCAAGCTTTAAGGAAAAGATACATATCAGATTGTACTTTTAGCTGTTTTTCCAATTAATTTCACTGGGAAAAAAATTCATTAGAAATGCATTAGTTATTGTATCTTATATCTTGATCTTGGGACTGGAGCCTGGGTACATTGCCAGTTTTAGTCTCCCTGTCTGCCACCCCCTACTGACTTCAATTGCAGCTTACTGAAGAAGAACGGATAATGTTGGCCATTTAACGAGAACTGCAGAGATATCTGACACATTGCACATGCAGCCCCTGGAGGATGGCTAGCTGACTACCCATCTTCATACAACTTGAATCCCAGGCAGATAAGTAGCCTGAGATGAGGCAGAGTGTTGTTTAAAAGGAGAAGATACTGACAGATGGGTTAGTAGAGGACCACCCCTATCCAGGAATCTCTAAGTCAAAATAAGGATGATGAAGTGCTTGGGTGATATTCAAAATGCCTGGAATCCCTTAACTTCTAATGTTCCATCTAGGCCCTATTATTTTCTTATGGTTGGAAAGAAATTACAGTATTTTTAGAAAGAGGAAGGAGCAAATTATTTCATATAAGCAAAAGAGGTTTCCTTTGGTTTTAAAAAGGGTTTGTTCATTTTTCTTTTTCAACAATCCAAGTATAAATCCCAAGTTCTTTCTCAAGGATATTATAACAATCAGTGACCAGCAATGTCTCCAGCTGCTCAAGGATTTATAAAGTCAGTTTGCATGCATTAACATATAGTGAGAGAAGACTCAACTCTGCATGACTTCGACCAAAGTTTTCTAACACAGAACATCTTGAGAAACCCTCAGGCCATCAGAAAAATTCCACATAACCATATAGTTTTACTTAATGTTTCTACTTTTAGTTGACACAAGGATGAAATATGAATATATTTTAAAACAATATAAATGCATTTTCACTTAATCGTGATACTTGCATACATTTGAAAATAGAATTCCACTTACAGGAAGCTCTTTTTATTCAGTTGGAACTTGGACAGGAGAGAGACCAAAAGTCTCTTTCGTATAGCACTTCAACTTTCTGGGTACCCATAATGCAGATTTGAAACCAATGACTTAGGGAATGAATGATATAAAATAAATGAATGATAGCATAAAAGCAAATAATCAGGGAAAAACAAACCTGGACCTATTAGTAGAGCATAGGAAATTAAGCCCCTTTCTTAAGAATGAAATTATAATTATTTTGGTTGAAACGTGAAGTTGTTTTGTGATTTTGTTACTGTTATGAATATCTGTGGTGAATTGAAAAGTGCTTGTTGCTTTGGAGCTAACAAATTTTATTAATAGAGCCATCAGATGAAATGTTTCCTTGATAAGTAAATTTTAGCTGTCAAAATGGTGTTTTAAAAGATGGCCTTATTTTTCAGGGATTCAGGCTATCAGACCGTGTAAATAGTCATGGCTGTGAGATGCAGCATTCCAGGATGGATAGGCAGATCAGATGCTAAGTTAACTGGCCAAGGATGGAAAGCAACTTGACTGCTTCTGTCACACTATCCCTACATGGCATTAATGGAATGACAACCACCCACTAAAGTGAGGGAAACACTCTGTCTAAAGAATGATGTTAGCTCTTAACAGAGTCATCCCACAGCTAAGAGCAGTCTCAGGTCTTGTACTTCTCTAGCTTGTTGTCCAACTTTGAATTCCTACCAAGTATCTCTGGAGAGTTAATGACTGGGGATTTAAGTATCATTAAACAAAATTTTGACCAAAGTATAACCCTGAGTCTTACCTAGGCTCAGCAAACCACAATAGACAATTGCAGGTGAGAAAACATTATTTCTTTTCAGCAAGCCTGTACCTGAAATCTCAATGCAAGTTTTCCATGTAACTGAAAAAGAATCCATAGTTTAGGCCCAAAAAGAGTTTATCCTGCCCCCATACTTAAACCCCCACTTTCAGTATTTTTCACATTAGGAATATGAGGCTAAGTTTAGAACACTCAAGTCACATGTGACAGAAAAGAAAGAAACCAAGGTACTGGGCCCAATTCTGATGCATGGAGGCAAAGGAAACAAACAAACAAAAAAGACATCCATGTATTCGACCTGTAACACACATGGTCACATACTCTATAGAGTCCTAGAATCTGAACACTTCAGATTAGTAATGCTAGGAAAGTCAGAATGGGAAGCTTTTCCTGCTACAGTACCTATGTATCTCAGTCTAGATGTCCGTTGCCCATCTATGCAACTTGGAGGATATATAGATTTGGAAATAACATGGAGGATATACAGATTTGGAAATTTTCACACAATGAAATTTTCAGCCGATTGAATTCTATTCATGACTTTATTGGCAAAAGATGAATACATTGAAACAGTCTTTGACATCCTGAAGCCAAAGAGTAATCAGGCTCATGCTGGCACTTGATGAGTTAAATGAACTGAAATATGAAGTCTGACAAATTTGTTAATGGCATTTCCTTTAAACAAGAGGATCAACAAAATCCATAGGAAGCAAATCATTGCTTTATCTCCTACTGTTGTTATTGACAGAATTATACAGACTTCTTTTTTTACTAAAAGCTAATGCATTTCTTGGTTTTATAAAAACTGAATAAAAGAACAGAATGCATTTCTAAAGAGGTAAGAACATTCTAGAATGATACTTCCCAATAATCTCCACTATCTAATATAGTACCCATTAGCCACACAGGGTTATTGAGTATTTTAAATATGGCAATGGGACTGGGAAATTGAATTTTTACTTTTATTTAATTTTAATTAAATTTAAATAGCTGCATATATCTCTTGATTACCATATTGAATAGCACAGTTCCAGAAAAATTGGCCCTTTCATGAGTGTTATGTATTATTGGAATATAGAATATAAAAGAATATGTAATATACACTGTTCAAAGAAAAGAAAAATAATCCATATACCCCACAACCTGGCTTAAGAGCCTATTATCTAAACCACTGAAATTCTGTAAGCACCATTATGCCATCCCTTTGTATTATATTTTCCACCTGAAATAACCTCCACCTTGAGTTTTATGTTTAACATTGTTTCATTTCATTGTATGCTGTTGAGCAGAATTCGTATGCAGTTATAAACAAGATTATATTTTTCCCTGTTGTACTGAGGTTTTCAAGGGAAAAGATATAATACAAGACACATAATTTATAGGATTATTTTTTAATAGTCACCCAAAGTGTAAAATACAAAATAATGAAGAAAATCTGTGTATAAAATAGAGAGCCGAAGAATCCAGGTGAGGGCCTGGATCCCACAGCACTAAGTCCAGCTAAAGACCTAGAGCCCTTGGCACTGCCCTCCATAAGTCCAGTTGGAGGCCTAGAGCCATAACGTCTCATGCAAGTCTGTACCAAGAATCTGCACTGGAAAAGCCCAAAGGTCTTTGGTGGAAGCTAGAAAGTCTGCACCAGTGGAATGAAGGATCTGTGCTACCAGGCCAAGGGATCTGCACTGGAGCCAGGAAGCGATGCTCAAAAGAAAGAACCAGAGCTCCCCTGAGAAGAACCATAGCCATTTTCAGTGACAGTGAGGACCCAAGCTCCTCCAATGATGAGAAAAGCCCAGTTCATATCAGGAAACCAGCATGACAAGCTTCTCTGGGAGAATCAACAGCCCACCATCTTCCCTTCCAGTTCTCCTTTTATGCTGTTGTCAACAATCCTCAGGTGGGCCTTTCACACCCAGCACCATGCTGATTCAGTTCAGCTGGGTGTTATAAGTTGACCACCAGGTGTTAATCCACCACATCTCCACATGTTTTTGAACATTTTATAAATAGAATTACACTGTAGAGATTCTTTTTTTTTTTTTTTTTGTCTTTTTCCTTTTTTTACTGGTACCAGGGATCGAACTCACGACTGCCTGCTTGCAAGGCAGGTGCTTATGCCACTGAGCTAAATCCCCAGCCTCTTGTAGAGATTCTTTGGTGAGAACACATAATTTTTGCTTTACAAGATAGTACCAAATTGTTTCCTAAATTGTACTAGTTTATACACCCACCAATAATTCAATAGGTGTTCGCTTTTCCACATTCTGGGAATAATTCTTGGTAGAATTTGTAATTTTTGTTTATCTAGTACACATAAAATATCATCCTATTATATCCTTAAATAGCATTCCAAGATCATTTATAGGGTTAGGGATAATTTAATTCGTACCTCTCTTTTTATTCAAGTACCTGCTTACTTTCCTTTTTCCCTTGATTTGTGAAAAATTTTTATTCACAGTAGTTCTCAGTAGATTCCCTTATCTACCAGAGTTATGTTTCAAGTCCTCCAGAGGAGGTCTGAAACAGCAAATTGTACTCAAACTTATATATGGTTTTTTCCTATGAAAACAAACTTATGATAAAGTTTAATTTATAAATTAGATACAGTGAAAGATTATCAGTAAGAAAAACAGAACAATTATGTCAATAAACTAATAAAAGGACAATCTAGTTCAGCTTTTTTCTATATTTCCTCATAACTAGAGATAAACTCAGACTGAAGTGATTGATGATTTTGGGTTATATTTGCTTGATAACGCACTGAAGATGGGCGAAGGTATGTGAAAGAGTGTTGTCTACAACTTTGCTTGTTAAGTGATTGGTATACTTTAACAGAGATGCCTATTTTGGAAAATAATCAGAGTAAACAAACTAGTTGTACCACTGTGGCTCTGAAGAGGACAATATTTTTAAGAAAAAATGCTACTTTAGCACGAACCTAATAGTGAATGTTTACTTATAAAGCCTTGAGATTTGTTTCTAGGTGTAAATAGAACATTTGCACTCCTTGGAAAAAAGCTTAGGTATTTAGCCAAACAAAATTATTCTCTTCTTCCTCTCCTCCTCCTCCTCCTCCTCCTCCTCCTCCTCCTCCTCCTCCTCCTCATTCTTCTTCTTCTTCTACTGCTGCTGCTGTTGCACTCTATAAAATGCTGTCCACGTTCTGTTTTAATTGCACCAGCCCTTAAGATGGATGGCTTGATATGACCTTATTGATTACATGTATTTTAGAGATGAGATATCCTGTCACTAACATGACATAGTGTCTCTATTACACCTCAGTCTGCAAAGTTAGTATGCAGCATTTTCAGGTTAACATTATCAATATCAAATTAATCTTTGTGGTTGCTACAAAAGCTGTACTTTCTCTTTTTGGGGGTTTACAGTGGATATCTAATCAAAGACTTGACCAAGAATTGCATTTCTCATTGCCACTGTCACACGTTCTCTACTCAACATCTCTCATATACCTAAAGATTCATATGCTATAATTTTATTCCTAAAATGCTCAAATTCTACTAGCCATTAAATTGAGACACTTGAAACATTCAAGGTTCTAGACTTCTTTTCTTTTTAAGATCACAAAGAAAATCCAGGACACTAACCAGCAGGAAACACTGACTAGGTTGAAGTGAAAACTTTCCTCAAGGCAATGCAAAGTATCTCAGGGAGACCTTAATGTGATTTGAAGATCTCTTTCTGTTTGTGTTGTTAGCAAGTACAGCAGCTGTTTTCATATCGTCATGACTTCACTTTTGAAATTTATAAAACTGGTGCGTGATAAATAAAGGTACAAAATGTTGGGTCTATTTTAAATATTTTCCATGTGATAAAACTTCACGAATGCTAGTGGATAAAAAGGTTATTGTGTCAAACAGCCACCATAATAAGGAATTTATTATTGTATGGAGACAGAAACTAGTGTCTTTAGAGATATCAACGGCTCCATGATCACTTCTAGGGAATAACTTAGTTGTAAGAGACTTCCATAGTTAAATAACAAGTTAACATTTTGTCATATGGAACCAAATGTATTACATATAGCATCCCATGTAATCTTTGTTATAATCCTGCTAAATAGGATATTGCTTTATCGCTATTTTGCAGATACAGAAATGAAGAAATAGCTTAAATGACTAAACTGAACCAACAGATAGTAAATGATGCTGCTGGGATCTGGAAGAACCCAGGCCATCTTTCTCCAGAATCTGTATACCAACTTCTTCACTTTTCTGCCATTCTGATGTCCAGGTAGGCAAATCCGTTCTAAAACATAATATAGTAACAACGAGCAGATGACAAGTATTTTATTTTGTGCTCTGGTCTGTCTGTGTACCACAGATTTGAAAAGTGGGAGAATGTCTTGGCTAGTGAGGCAATAGATTTTTAAATCACTTTCTGATATCTCTTTCATGCCTCATGTTGGAAGACAATTGCCCTTCAGTCTCATAAAAGTTTATTGTATTCTTCAAAGTTTAAATGTGTTATCTTAAGAACATTACCAAATCAGAAACACTTAGAACTGTGACTCCAGGGTAACAAATACCTGAATGGATATCAGAATTTGGATTTTAATATATTTATCTGCCATAAGATTGAGTTTGTTCCCCTATTAGCTTTTTGTCATTAGGACTATGCACCTGACACACACAACTTAAAGGAAGAGAATTTTATTTACCTCATATCTTCAGGAGATTCAGGGCTCAGTCCACAATCAAGTGGCTCTCTAGGAAAAGGGCATTGTGGAGTAAAGCTGCCTAGTTCATGGCAGCAAGAAAGCACAACCGGAGCCCAATGCCAAAGAGAAAAGGGCCAGAGTCCTGATGTAGCCATACCCCCAGTGGCCACTCAGACAAACCCACAGGTGCGTTTTCCTAACCCCATAGGCAGCTCTCAAAGCATTCAAGTTGGCATTTAAGTTCAACCAGCATGTCATGTAAAAGGGAAATAACAGTAAAGGGTCTGAAAATTAAACATGCTTGGGGAGTAAAAGGGTTAGCTTTATACCTGGCACATAAAGAATACTCTATCGGGGCTGGGGATTTAGCTCAGCGGCATAAGCACCTGCCTTGCAAGCAGGCGGTCCTGAGTTCGATCCTTGGTACCGATAAAAATGAAAAAGACAAAAAAAAAAAAAAAAAGAATACTCTGTCACAGAATAACAACAATGATAAAAACCCTCTCTTCTGTTCACATGCTCATGTTTGGGACCTTCAATTCAATACCTATCCAAGACATTCTGTATTTTAAAGTTAGGAGTATAACATTTATATTTAGGAACATTCACTTAACAATGAGTTCTTGTGTAGTTCATTGCTAGTTTTATATGCTTCATCTTTACCGACTCTCTAAAACCTTGTAAAATTATTTAATAGAAATTTTTTCAATTGTCCTATAACCCAGGTTGTTGAAAAAAGTTCAGTAAGATTTTTGCTTTCCCAGCCCTCTGCCCTCTAAATTGTTCAAGAATTTAAATTTGCATAACATTATTCTGAACAATTCTGAAAACAGATTAGAACATCCCAGAAATGAAATAGTGTGATAATGTTGCCTATAAGTGGAACACATCACCCACTTCATTATGAATGGTATATACCCATCTACTTCCAATACAGGCTACTGTAATTAAATTCAATAAGTAATTCCTTGGACCTTCTTACCTAATTTATAATTGTGATCCTTGAGTCTACATGTTATTTGTGATCAATGATGAGATATTAATGGAGATTTTTTTGAATTCTGGAGTTCTATTCACTACCACAGGAAGTTTTCTCTGTTTTTAGAATATAAATTGGACATTAAGTATGTTCTTTAAAGTGTGGGGTGTATAATTAGGCCAAGTAGTTAGATCTACTTGGTACTGTGTGTATACATAAGCATTTTAATTGTAATAAATTCTATAAAATAGAAACAGTTGATTTTTTCCTTTCAACATTCCAAAGCAATATTTACAGTGCAATCTTAAATGTAGAGTAGGTTAAAATACAGACTTACAAATAAGACTAAATTTCATTGACTTGGAAGAAAGTTTCACCATTCTGTGTATGTACCTGTACATGCATATGAGTGTTGTTTATGTATCCATGCATCATAATCACTCTTCAGGCTCTGAAGTGCTAACAGTGTTTTTATTGATATCATGGTATTCATTTGCAGTCACAGAGTGAAGGAAAATCTCTCCATATCAACATATAATTGGCTTATTAGAATATCTTGTGAAGAGAAGTAATAAAGCTCTAATTTTAGTAATGAGGATTGGATGATTTTCTATCTCCCATTCTTTTTTTCTGCCCAGGCCTCACTTCCCCTGCCAATAAACATCCATTGTTAAAATGTGAAAGAGCCCAAGGATGGGCAGCTGGATTTTTACTCTGAATTGCCAGTTTGCATGCAGTGCCAGCTGCCAGTATCAAGTGTTCATTCCTGTCTGAGAACCCGCCATTGACCTCAGTGAGATAAACTATCAGGTGCAGGCCTGATACTGACTCATCCCTGGACTGGGAATGTGCAGTGAATACCAAGGGCTTGATGAAGGCTGGAAAGGGTCACCTAGGCACCAATAAGTCCAGTAGGCGAAAGATGGGATCCAGTAACATAGGTCAGAGATAAAGTCAGAAGACCCAATGAAAACCAGTCTGGAAACCAAAAGTAAAAGCATCCCAGATCTAAGCTTTTAAATTTCAGTCAGTTAAGTGAGGTTTAAATGATAATAACTCAAGGATGATGTGAAAACTGAGGGCAAACTCTGTCTCTATTATTCAGTCCTCAACATATTTCCTTCTGAGTACTTGATAAACCTCTGGAGGATAAATGAAAAGTGTAGATATTCAAAGCCCAGTTTAGTGTTATACTGCTGTGTTCTTCACTTGCCTGTTAGCTGCATGCCTGCTACTATCTTCACTCACTGTAGCATATATTCATTCCTTTTTTCTCCTCTTCTCATCCCTCCTTTCCTTCCTTCCTGCATATGGCCCTTTATCCTCAACTCCTCCTCCATCTCCAGACATTCTCTTGTATTTCACCCGTGCAGCAGAAAGTATGGCCATATCATATCTTGACTGCTAAGTTAATATCATCTCCATTTCAAGGACCAGCCAATTGGAATCAAATCTCAAAGTACCAATTGTAAATAATCTGTGCCCCACTTTCTTGCAAAAGTATTAGGGCAAAATTAAAAATAAATGCATAGACATATGACCACAGGGTACTTAAGAGAAATTTAGGTCGTGGTCAGGAATCATATAAAGAAAATGGGACTGCAAGTATATGGGGTAAAGGAATAATATGAAATAAACTTGGCATCACAGTTGACAAATACACTTAGCTAGCAGCCTCCTGGCCAGCTGCATAATTAGTAAATATTATAGATGATAAAACAATCATAAAGTAGCATAACAAGCTGTCAGTTATTAACACCAGGGCTTATCATAATGTTTGGCATATAGGAGGTGTTCAATAAGCATTTCAAAGGTGGACTACAACAAGCTAAATGTTTTGGTTGTAAAAATAACTTTATGCACATGTAAACGCACTCACACAAATATATGTCCCTGTAAGTATAAGTCTCCATAAGATCTTTCCTCCAACTAGCAGTACAAATGGAGCTACTTTAACACTATCTGTACATAAAATGCAAATGTCTTTTTGTAGGATTCTGATACAAACCAAGACATAGGATTACTCAGTGGCTCCCAGAAGCCATTCATTCTATTCCTCTGAATTTAACAAGAATAAATTCAAATAGTTCCAAAATAATATAAATGAAACTCACTGTTTATTATTAAGATGTAAAAGTATGAACTTAGTGACCTCGGGAATGGATAGGAATGGGGGTTTAGGGCAGCACTGGCACTCTCTCCACTTTGTAGCACTGCATCACTCTAAAAGTCTTTATTTCTCTTTTTTGCCCCTGTATTTTTCCTCTCCAATCTACATGGTAAAAAAAATCTACATGGTAAAAAAAAAATAGGATCATGCCGGCACTCTTTGATTGATATTGCTTCTTTTAAAATTAGCATTCCTGATAAAAACTAGAATCTCAATCTCAATTCCACACTTTCAGGGAAAACCCTCAGTTTGTCCAGGCTGTGTCACAAGTTGAAGTCCAGATCAATCAGCTATGTCTGACAAGCCAAGGCCATATCATAGAAAATGTTGCCAGGGGAACTCTCTTACCATTTAGGTAGTAGTGTGTCAAAGAAGGCTTCTACTGCAGCCAAAAACAAATAAACAAACAAAAACAAAACAAACAAACAGTATTTGAATGCATTGCTTTCAGGGTATCTTAACATATGTCTGAACTTATTAATGGATAATTTAAATTGTCTTTTTCAATATCTATAGTATCTCTCAAGCATGATTTTAGCCAAAGCTACCCAGCCATTCAAAAAAAAAGCTCTCCAATAATTATCTGACTTATAGTGCTGTTGAATTGAATAAAATTACATTAATGCTTTCAACTTCAGATAATTATGTGGAAAAGTTAAATAAACTTTGTAATCAAAGAGTCTGATTGGTATTATCATTTATGTAAAATGTATCCTGCCTTTAAATGGAAGGAGTCACAGATGAATCTGAGCACATGATCCCAATTTTTTTCTCAGTAAATAAAACTATGCTTGATGGTCTTCATGACAACTCATTGATCTCACCACACTCACCAGATAAAACAGATCCTAGAATAGAGGAGAGCTTATTTTGACCTGAGAGATATTAGAGTCAACTTCCATGACTACCATAACAACACTACAGCCCTGAGGGATCTTTTGGCCACAGGTGTAGAAAAGAAAGCACCTGATAATATCAGAGTCACATTCAAAGGGTTATTTTATCATGATCAGGTGAAGATGACTTCCTAAATCAATGGCATAATGCAGGTTTCTTAAGATGAGAATGAGTTCTCTATTCCCCACATTAAACAAATAAAGCTGTTTACTTCTTAACATGGGTAATATGGAATTTCTGTAAAGATTTAGACTTACTTCTTTGTCCCTTTTCCCCTTTCTTCATAATCAAGACAAACTTGATTGGATGGCTGGAAATGAGTCACATTAATGCACTGGGAGTGGCTAAATCAATATAATAACATGCCGCAGTGTCCAATTGCCACCACATATACAAAACTTCCAAGAATTTTTCACTCTTTACTTATTTAACTCACCACAGAGAGTTTCCAGATAGCGTAAGGGACAAAAATACACACTTCTTCTTTTCCTCCTAGTCTTTAGAGTCAGTCTGAGACTTAGGAGACCTTGGAAGCAGAAATGATTAATAGTATCAGAATGACATCCTTGAGGGATTGATCTGTTATCTCTAAGATTACAATAACTTTACAGAACAAATAGCATCACTAGACTGGGACTTCAGCCATCTTATTGCATTCTGAAAAAAATGGAGGAACCAAAAGAACAGCTTTAGCATCATAGTCAGGAATCATGCCAGGAAGACAATGGTTGGAGAGCACTTGGCAGTCTTCAGGGAAACACTGACTGAATCTAATATATTCATTACACAATGCAAACAAAGTCTGAGGAAGTGCAAGACCAGCTGAAGCAAATGTAGTTGGAAAGCTGCAATAAAAAAGAATCATGGAATGAAGCAAATGCAGTTAGAAATCAGTAATAAAAAGCAGTCAGGAAACGTGAGTATTTCTTTGGATTTGTACACCAAATAAAAGAGATTGGAATATATAGGACAGTAGTACTCAAAGCATGGTCCCTAGAGCAACAGCATCAGTCCAGGAACTTATTAGAAATACAATGTTTTGGCATTTTCCCCAGTCTTACTCAGAAACTCAGGAGTGGAGATATTCAAACTTTTCTCTTTAAATAGGCGTAGTGGTCGACACCTGTAATCCCAGTATTCAAGGATGCTGAGGCAAGAGGATCATAATTTTGAGTTCCACCTGGGAAAGTTTACGAGACCCTGTCTCAACTTTTTAAAGAGACTGGAGAGGAACTCAGTGGTTGAGCACCCCTAGGTTTAATCCTTCCATGCTTTAAAATGGTCTAACATATCTAGGCTTGCACTCTTACTGCTCTCAGTAAACTTCATTAGATAAAAATAAACCTAAATTAGCCAGATGGATGACAAGAATCCATATGGGGAGAAACTCCAGCTGAGACTATTCTAAACTAATCAACTGAAGCTCCCCATAAGCTGATTATAGGTGAGCTGAGCCTACCAAGACCACAGGCATATCCAGCTGAGCTCAACCTAAAAATCATTCCGAGAAATTGTTTTGAGACATTATATTTTGAGGTGTTTGAGTATTTAGTGAAAACTAATGAAACACTCAGTGACCCCTGGCTAGAATTCAGCCACCACTGAAGCCCCCTACAAGGCACAGAATCAATCTGAGACAGTATCCTCAGGTGCCATAACAATTCTCTCTGTCTCTCTGTGTGTATTTTCTAAAGCTGAAATATTCAGTGAATTGGCTTTTACCTCCACTGCCCCTAACACAATGCACCTGAGGACTTGAACATCCCCAAGTTTGAGATGTGATGGTAGAGAAAGTAAATTAGTCCCCTTCTTCATCAGCAAATCTCTAAGTTCAGGACAATGCCTACTTGCTTCATTGGACTGAACGTACCTAGCAACCCATAACAAAAAAGACGCTATGTAGTACTGTCCAAGATTTCTCCATCCTGCCATCTCAATCCCCTCAGAAAGGCTCTGGAAGCAAGGAATGATAAAAGTTTTTATGAATGTCCTTTAGCTTCAGAATTGCAAGAAATTCTTAGCTGAGGGGAAGAAGTGTTTAGCCATCAGCAAAGCTGAATGTAGAGACCAAAACTGACTTGGGAGCATAAGCAACACATTTTAACAGTGAAGTTGATTTGGTCATCCATTTTGGGGAAAGTTCAGATTAGGTGAAGTAGGACTTGCCGCTGTTGAGAAGTGTGGATTTAAGAGGGATTTATTTGTTATCTTCAATCATGCTCATTTTAATAGAAGCAAAATCACACCATACACACAAAAAATGGAAACATAGGGTAAAGAGTAAAAAAGAACCCCTACCTTCATTGCTTCTCTACTCAAACAACTCAAAATTAAGATGTTAATATGTTTTAATCAAGCACTGAAACCTCTATGAATATATAAAATGCAGCTATTGCGATCCATATTTGTTAATTGACCCCATTCTAGAGACTTCTACAGTTGTTCACTCCTCTCTCATTGAATTCTAATTAGCTGGAAACCTGAGAAGACATCTTCCAGTAAATCCAGTTAAGCTATGGGATACAATTGGTCTATCTCACTTACAAGAGGGAGAAATGTTAGCACTCTATATGTATCAGTTTTTTCCACTTTGAAAATATAGTAGTGATCACTAGTTACATGCACTGTTGAAAAGTTAACTATAATAATCTTTCAAAACCCATATCAGAGTATCTGGTACATAGTAAGTGTTCAAAGATACTGGTTAGTAGTAGTAATTGATTTCCCAGCATTTGTTGATTTATTTTTCTCATGTACTATTCATATTCCCCAAACTGGGGGCACAGATCCTCTGAGTCAAAAAGAAGAAAGAGGACTATACTCATGTTGTTGGGATTTTTTTTTTTAAATCGGTACCAGGGATCGAACTCACGACCACCTGCTTGCAAGGCAGGTGCTTAAGCTGCTGAGCTAAATCCCCAGCCCCCTTGTACTCATGTTGTGATCTCTAATTGTCATGACTGGTTGTTAAATGAATATAGAGTTCATTTATTATGTCCTCAGTCTTATATTTTTTTCAAGATACCACTTTGGTTGAGGGTGTCTTTGTGAGCCCACTCAGCACTGCTGTGGTTTTCTATCACCATCAATCAGGGTAACACATGTTAATTAAGTGCTTTACTGTTTTTGCTGATGATTTATTAGATCTTGTCTCATTAATGTGTTGGATCAAAAAGAAAAGTAATTAAGCGAGGAAGAGCAGTGGCAACATGTACCTAGCATTATTTATTAAATATAAAAGTTCTTAGGATGAGAGCCTGATCATTTGTCCTTAAGTCATCCAGGGTTCTCAAATGATAGCAAAGCATCTAACTATAACTACTTCTAATCCTTAGATTCATTGTTATTTTTTGAAGAGTGCTGATGGGAAATATAATTTGATATTTACAATCAAAATGCCAGCAGCTGGAAAAGGAAGACTGGAATTGCACACTCTTCTCTTTATCCTTTAATCATAGAAAGTCAATAAAACTCCTCTCTAGTGTAAACCTGTGATTTGTCCCTTAAATATAAGTAATATGAATTTGTGAGATAGGATTCCATGAAATAATGGCTATACAATCTTAAAGGAAAAAAACCAACCATTTTAAGATGAAATGTTATTTTGTCCATGAATATTTTTTTCTTGCAGAAAGATTCATAATAAGTTGGAAAACTCAAGAGATCATTTTGTATATCCCTCATTTTTCTAGACAGGGTTGTAAACAAACCTCATAGAATTTGTTCTAACCTTTTCAATAAAAGCACATGATGTGAACACTATTATTCAGGCATGATTAATCCTGCTCTTCTAAGGAGTCTGTGAAATGAAGGTCATCACCTCCAACACTCAGGTATTAAGGTGCTGTTAGTTCTCAATATCTTAAAGCCAATGAGTTTTAATTTTGGAGTCAATGTAAAGACATTGAGACACTATTATTCATGTTTTGCACAAGGTAAGTAATAAACATACAAATAAACTGGATGTTGCTGTTAGAGAATATTCAGTTATAGTAAGAATTAAGCTTTGGAATAGTCTCATCAAAAAAATTCACCTGAACATAATGAGGCTAACTTTTTTTAACCTTGTAATTTATTACTATATCATTTTGGGGAATTTTGTTTGCCTTCTACCTTGTATTGGACATAACCTTTGTATATGAGAATCATTTTTCTAAAAAAATGGGCCAAAATGTGAAAGTGGCACTGCCATACATAAAATAGAACATGAGACACAGTAAATGGGAGATAAAAATCTTGACTTCAAAATGAAAACATTGAAGTTAATTAAGAAGTACTCTGATTTCTGGGAAGATGTCTTTCAAAATATTAATAGCTGTGTCTCTCTTAATTACAAATTTTTGTGTTATTTATTCTTCAAATCAAATTCTACAACAAAAGTGTTCCAGCTTTGAAATTAGATCAAACGGCTGCTTTTAAAAACATTTCTCTCAAGTTAAAATGGCAATAAATTAAAAACATTAGTATCTTTTTTGAGTTTATATAGGTACTTTTTGCATATTCTGATTTAACTTTAATAGTAGGGTAACATTACACTAAAACTACAAGTAGCCTAAAAAATCCACATTTCCCAAAATAAATTCCATGGCACATTAATCTTCTGAAACCATCCTTGTAAAAATGAGTTTCATATCAAATAAGTCCAGGAAACACTGTTCTTCATATTTAAAGTCTCCAAACAAAGGATCCATGAAGCCTGCCACTACTGCGACGTATTTAGTCGAGCTAACCTATTATGTGCTTACCTACTTCACAATGAACAATTTTCCATGTAACTCCAATTAGCATCCTGTCACATTTTAGAAAATGCTTCTTTAGGCCAGTTCTCCGAAGAAGATAGATAATTAGCAGCAGTATTGGCACTGGAACTTAGGTATGTTGATTCTGTGCCTGATGCTCATTTTTTCTGTACCTGAATATTCAAGGATGAAGAAGCATCAGTCTTTGTACATCCATCCAAGAGTTCCTTCAAGGAAACAGAGTAGGGAAGATTCTGTCTAACACCTCTTTCCAAAATTCAGTCTAACACTGATGTGTCCTCATGCCTTAGAACATTTTGATGATATGAACAGACATACATAGTTCATTAACTGACCCACTTAAGAAAGAAATTTCTGCCTTCCCATTTACCATTCCCATTCCTGCTCATCTGAAGTACTTTTGCAATAACCTTGAGGAAAAGAGTTTCTTTTTACTCTTTCTTTTACCTTAAGAACTAATGCTTCTTGAAAACCATTAATGTCACACTTCAATTTTTTCTTATTACCTGAGGCATTATGAGGTAGTGAAGAATCTGTATCCTTCTGGGAACTAAAATGAAATATATGTTCAGAACATTTACTGTTTAACTTTACTAGTTCTTTTTTCTTATTGTACATAGTTTAAATGATCAGTCATTCAGGCCTACAGCATCATCCACCTCCAACTTTAAGTGTTTTTCAAAATGATCATAAATTCTTTTTGTTTACTTATTGATCCAATTAGATGTTGTTTAAAAATCTAGCACTTTCCCTCTTTTATTCACTACCTTATTATTTTCTCCTTTTCTAGTCTTCTAAGACACTTTAAAAATACTTAACTTTTCCTTGTGACAATGGAACCCTCTTTCTCGTACTGCGTTCTGTATTCACTTTCACAGATATTTAGAAATGGAGAATCTCAAGTCTTACTCAGCCCCACTGAGACCTTGCATATTTACATGATCCCCATGGTACTGGTGTAACCTTAAAATTAGGAAAGTATTAGTCTAGAGTATGTTACAAAGCAATGATTTAATTTTGATGCAGAGCTAGAAAAAATTACATTTATTTAAACATTTTATTTTGTTTGGAAATACATGCCAAAGGTAATATATTAGTTATGTGAGCTTTTAATTTTGTGAAGTAGAAACAAGCCTAGAGACCTTCTGAAGCATTTCATAGGAAAAATCAAAATAATGCTCACATGGCTAATTTAGTCCATTTGACTCTGATGTCAAACAAGCTAATAGGCAGCCTTCTTTTCACACAGGAACTGACAAAGCTGGACAGCACAGTTCAGCATCAACTGGAGCTATCGAGAGCCATACATGTATTAAATGCAACACTTTAATTTCGCCCATATTGTGCCATTCTGAGTAAGGCATTTGCATGCACAATAGAGATTAAATCAATCCCTCCATTTATCCTATCCAGAAATTTCTACTGTGTGATTTTCCTGAAGCTATCTTCTTTAGACTAATAGATAAAAAGGCATCAAATTGTTAGTACTTCCTTGATTTAAACAAAAAGAAAATATGATTTTCCTCAGAATACATAGAGGTGGTATATGTGACTGTGCACTAATCTTATTTGATAAGGCCTCAATTGATTTCATTTTCCATGAATTTTGAAGTGCTGTATGTTAGCAGTAGCTTTCTCTAAGGAGCTTTACATGAGCAGCTCATTACACCACAAAAAAACCCCTGTGAATTAAAGGATCAATATTTGTTATGCTCAGTCTTAGAGTTGATGGAGACAATGCATGGAGAAACCTAGACATAGTGAGTTGAATTTCACACTATTAGCTTATCATTAAAATGTTATATAGTTGTATTCCCTGACTCCATCTTTACAATTAAGAAAAATTCACCTATTAGTTTCATTAGGCTTGCTATTAAGTAGATCTAAGCACTTGCTCAGTGTGCAATGAAGAGGTAGATGAACACCAAGAAATCATGAAAATGTAATTTAAGAATTTCAAAGTGCAGGATAACTATATTTCCAAGATTTTGCTTTAATGCATAGTACTAGCCCGGTTATTTCTTGGTGATTCATTTTTTTCACCTGCTCATTTGTGGTCAGTTGACATCCATGAAAAGAAGAATGAAATCATGTTCTTTACAGTAAAAGGGATAGAATTTATGACCATAATATTAAGTGAAATAGTAAAACACATGAATTTAAATATCACATGGTTTCTCTTATATGATAAACCTGAAACATAAATAAGTAAAAGATTGAAATAAAGGAGAGATGGTTGGGAAACAAGGCAAAGTTATTGGAGATTAGAAAGGCATCACGGGAGAGAGAAGGGAAAGGAGGTAAATGAATCAAAATGATCAACATATGCTATACACATGTATTAGTTCCCTCCAAACAAATGTAACTATGTTGTATTATGAACATTCACTAACTTTAAAACAAAAAAAAGATTTAAAAGTTAAAATGAAAAATCAAGCAAATTGGAGGCAGTAATTAATTATAGGTTGCCTCACATGAAATAAAATCTAGAGTACAAAGTCCAGAATAAGACAATATATTATTGTATTTTTCCTGATCAAATACTTGGATCCATTTTTACTTGAACCCTGTGGATATACACCCCAATGGAAGTGTCCAGGAGTCTGTTAATTTTGAGCAATATTGTAATAAGTTAAATATTACCTGTAACATCTCTCCCATAGAGTAAATTTAGTATATTTATACTTCACCCAGGGCCTCCAAAGTCTTAATTTAAAGAAGTGAATCACTGATGGAATCCTTACTTGCTGAGATCAAGAAGTGATAAAGAATTTGGGGCAAAGAGGCTTTTGATTTTGTTCCTTAACTATATGCCATTCAATAGACAGGTCTGACTGTTATTAGAACAAGCCTTTCTGAAAGTAGAGGGCACTTAAGAGCGCAAGATCCGTTATTTTTCTGGTGTCTAGTTGAAGATACCAGTCTTCTAATCCACACCTTATCTTGCAAAATTGGTGGTAAAAAGTAGACAATTGTTTTAAATTACACTTTTTTCAAGGCATTAAAAAAACATCCAAATATGCAAGAAGTCAAGGATGATGGCCCTTACATGTAATCTCAAATACTCAGCAGATCGAAATCGAAGGATACACAAAAAGTTCAAGGCTAGTCTAAGCAACTTAGTGAAACCCTGCCTTAAAATATGGCTATTCCTCACTTAACAACTTACCCGTTTAAGGACTGTTGGGGATTACTATTCAGGCACACTATAATCCTAACCCATCTTTTTTTGCACAGTTCTGTACATCTTGTTTATAGAGCCTTAATGTATTTTTGGTACACTATGCCTTGCTTATGAAGCATTATAATTTTTGCTAATTGTACAGTACTGTAGTTTTATATTCTATTATACATTTCAGTATTGCATGTAAGAGTAATATGAAAATAAAATCAAAGTCATTGTTACAGTTTTCTTTGACTGCTTCTTTGTTCTGAATATTGTAGTGCACGAGCTATGTACATGTAGCAACCAATTCATTAAATGACCTAGTGGCAGGAAGGGAACTTGCTTATTACATGAGAAATGCCTGTATAGTTAAAAAGGCTGGATATATTATTCAGGTATTACTCACTTGCCTAGCATGTAAGAGGCCCTGGACCTAATTATTTATACTGCAAACAAAAAAAGACAAGTTATGGGCCAGTAGCTTTGAAAATCAACATGATTGGTACATTTTTCTAAGAAAAGAAACGTTATTAAATCTTTTCCAAATAGAATTAAGCAGATTTAGTAGATCATAAAATTTTCTTTTAATTCTCAAAATTCTCCATTCCTCTCCATAACCCATTATTAGCAGGTAGCTATTTGGATTGTGGCTATTAAATCTTTAAGAAAAAGATAACATATTTTATTTAAAATATTTGAGCTGTTCCAAAGCTAAAAAGAAGGTAACACTCCAAATATATTTCTAAGAGACTAACAACCCAGAAGTGATAACTCAGTTCTCCAAAAGAAAACTATTTTAACAATCTCATCAATAAATATAATGTAAGTATTAGCAAAATGAATAGTAAAGTAGACTTTAAAAGAGTATACACCATATACAAGAATAACTACACATGAGAAAATGTTTTCATAATTAAAGAACAAAAATTATTTGATTATTTAAATAGATTGTCATGGCTAAAATTAAACACAAATTCATAATAAGGCTACTATTCAGTGATTAACTTAAAAATTTGTCCTTGTGCAAATATATTTACCAGGAATCAAGAGTGAACTTGTTACTAAATAGAAAAATACATACATTTACATAAAAACAGGATCAAGACCATAATCGTTACCATCAAACTATTTCTCAACATCTTGGGCAATAAGAAACACTTATGCAGTTATTATGATCATTGTTGAAAACAAACACCATGTTTGGCCAAATAAATAGACTTTTTAAAACTTTATTTTTTTCCTCAAAAAATTTTACTAGGTAATTTCTTAAATTATTATATTACCAATTAACTAAAGATACATTCTTTCGCTTTTTATGGGCACACAATATCACTGTCCTATGGGACTGTCTGAATGTTTCTCTGAAATCATGCTGACAATTTGGTTCTATCTTGTCTTGACATGTAGACTATAATTATCTTCTATGTGTCTAATAAATCAAACAGAAGAGACTTGAAAGACCTAACCTTATCCTCTTCTATTGCTTTCTTCCTTCCATAGTTTCAGAAATAGAAATATCCTTCATTTTACAAAGAAACACTTATATCTTTGATCCACTTTTCTCTGAACTCTCATTAACACTGAGGTGGTATGTGACAACTGAGGTGGTATGAGGTGGCAAGTTTAGAAGCAAAGCTACTAGTACCACTGCAACAGGGATGGTAAATCACTGTTCAGTTCAAACAAAGGATAAAGATATGCAGTGTGATCCAAATATGATTGCTTACATTTTAAAAATGCATTGCAATACAAGACACATTGCCCTTAATCTCCCTCAGAATACTCGCTCTTGCTTTGAACTCACTTATCTCATCTTTCCTGCCACTTTCTGAAGCAGTTTTGGAAATTTTCTCTCGTGAGTGTCTTCAGTTGCCCTGTTGTGGGTACCTCAATGTTCTCCTGAATTGATTCAAAACATTTTACCTGTCATGGTCCTTTTGGTTTTGAAGAAGGCCAAGCCTCATACAGTGCCATATCCAGTGAATAATATGGATAAAGGTATACCATAATTTTAAAATTTATTAATATATGTTTGTTATACGTATTCACTTGGTGGACTTAGCACATAGATATATCATATGTTGATTATCTTTATCCACCTTTACCCTTGGTCTCCCCGCTCTCCTTTGGTAGGATCCACAACCCATCTCCAAAATGTCTACTCCCTTTTTCCTGCCATCTCTATTTTATTCTTTAAAGTATTTATATTTTGGGCTTCTAGTAGATGCAAAAGCATGTGCTATTTAAACTTTTGTTTCTAATTCATTTTTCTTAACATTATAGTGTCAGCCCTTACAAAAATCAATGTGGAGATCACTCAAACTCTAAAAAGATAAATTCAGTTTAACCCAGCTATACCTCTTCTAGGTATCTTCTGGAAAAAGTTAAAGCCATCATATTATAATGATAAGTGCTAACCCATATTTATAGCCACTCAATTCACAACACTTAGATTATGTTACCAGCCTAGATGCCCATCAACAGATGTATGGATAAAGAAAATGTGGCATGGAATAGTACAGTGGAGTACAGTACTACCTTGGTTCATGATTGTTTCTGTCCATGAAATTAGGTTTGCAAACATAAGCAAACAACAAAATTGTGCTTCCATTTTCGAATTCCGCACCACGTGAGTAGCACAAACATGGCCATCTTTCCCAGAATCATGGAACGAATTAAGTTCATGAACTGAGGTGTCACTGTATTTCTCAGCTACATCATGTTTGTGGATCTGCCTTTCCACTGGATGGCACTCAGCAACAGCATTCACTGAATTTTTGATCATTAATTAATCTTATGGCCTTTTCAATGATTTTGTTGTATCAAGAACATTATGTAAATTAATTAATAGAATATGTGAACTTTTGAGATTCGTCTTTTCATTCAGCATAATTCTCAGGAGATTCTTCTAAGTCATTATCTACATCAATAATCTATTTTTTTACTGCTGAGTAATATTTCATGGTACATGTAAATCATACTTTAATTATACACCCCTTTCTGGAACATCTGTGTCGTTTCCAGTTTGGGGTTATTTTGAATAAATCTGGTTTTAATGTTTGTGCAAAGATTCTTTGATGGAACAAAATTTCCATTTCCTTTGTGTAAATCCTCAAAATTACAATTTTTGGATCATATGATAGCAAGTTTAGTTTGGTAAGAAACTGCATATTTTCCTGAGTGGGTATTTTTTTACACATTCTCATAAACAGCACAATTATGATGCAACTTAGTTTCTCCACATCCTTTCCAGCATTTGGTGGGTCACTCTGTCTATCTATCTATCTATCTATCTATCTATCATATATAATATGCAATTCAATAAAAGTTGAACATGCTTTCAATTCAAGGTTTCTCAGCTTAACACTATTGTCATCATTTTGGGCTAGATCATTTGGAGTTGAGGGGAGTGCTTTCTGTGATCATAGGATGTTTTGCTACACACCTAACCTCAACCTACTCATGTCATTAGTAAATTATATCCATCACCCTCTATCCAATGTTGTGACAACTAAAACTGTTTTCAAACATTGCTAAATCTCTCAGGAATCAGTTTTACTCACTTGAAAATAACTGTAATACTTCGTGACATTCTCAGTCTCAGTAAAGCAATCTCAATCTCACTAATGATCATTTATCTCCTCTGGACTCCCTCCCCATACTTTTTTTTTTTTTTTGAAGTGAAAACTTTTGTTAACACCCTACTCTCCTGTTTTCCAACCAAATCCCTCATTTTGGCACCCAGATCCATGAGACTATAAACCTGCTACGATGACCTACTGAATAAGGCCAGAGCAAAATGGCTTTCATACGATTTTGTCCAGGCTATTAACTCTTTAAGTATCTTTAGCACCTACAAATGTGCCTGTGCCCACTTGTTTATTAGATACTAGTCCCAGGACTAAGAAATTTAGAATATTTATGACATTAAAAAGAATAAAATTTGTACAATAGAGTTTTTAAAGGGGGACTAAAGCAGATTAGAAATAATTGAGGGTAAAATAATTAAAGTTAAAACATAATGCTGAAAATTGGGAAAAACTATTATTTTTGCTGGATCTTACTATTAAGCACAAAACTGTGACATCATTTCAGGTATAAAAAACACTGATCCCTCCTCCTCCACTTCTCAGTATAGTAAAATGTTTCTCACCCGCCAAAGCTCAGATCAAGTGTTATGGGCTCTACAACACTGTCTCCATTCTTCACAGCTGTATCAAAATTATCCTTTCTCTGAATTCTGTCAACATTTATTTCTACCTTGATTATTACTGGGACTCATATCATTCATTCTGTTCATACTTTGGTTATATGTGTATCTGTCTCTAGCCTGAGATGGCTAGCTTCTTGAATTTTATTTAGCAGTGATTTAAGGACCAAGGAAAGTACCTGTGAAGGGGTACAAAAAGGTGCATAGAGTGGAGAAAGTAGAAAGAGCGAGAAGCAGGAGGGAGCTGAAAGACATGGGAACAAATGGTGATTTTCACATCAGAATTTTAAGGAATTGTGGAGCTAAACCCATCTTGGTATTTGGATCCAAACAATCTATCTCTAAGACTGAGAGTAAAATCTGTTCACTGTGAAATCAGGTTAGATCATTTTCTGGGCCACTGGTTTTTAGATGGAATCACTTAGAAGTTCTCTCAAAGTAGATTCCTGGTACCACTCTTAGTAATTTTTATTTTGTGATGTGGGGTAGGGCCTAAGAACACGCCTTTCTAACATTTTGCCAAGTGATGCTGATACTGGTGGGCTAGTACCACACTTTGAAAACCACTGGGTGGCCTGACTTGTGTTGACAGTGTAGGCTTATCATCAAGATTCAAAAGAGCTTATGGAGATGAGCCCAGCTCCAAAGTACAAAAAGCCGATGGGGGAAGGAATTATATAGTGAGATTAATACGAGCATCACTGCCTGTGTTAGTTACTTTTTTCATTATTTAAACAAAATACCCAACACCCAAAGTTAAAGGAGAAAAGGTTTATTTCAGCTCAGCAGTATATAGAAGTTTCAATACACAGTTGGCTGACTCTAAGACAGGGTGGCATGGTAAAGGGGAATGACAGAGGAGAAACAGTCCATGGCATATTAGGCTGGAAACAGCAAGCAGTTAACCTGCCTCTCCATTTTGTCCCACCCAGACTACACGCCTTTTGGCTGGTGCCACCCACACCCAGGATGAGACTTCTGTCTTCAGTGAGTCCATTCAGCCACACCCAGAACTATGCTAATTCCAATGAATGTACTAATTTAGTTCCATGCACACTCATTTCCAGTATCACACACTCTAGGACCAGCTATCTCCCCACCTGTGAACATACAAGGGTTTGGAGAGAGGGGGCATTAGATATAAGCCATAATATTTCCTCTTTGTTGAGTTAAGTTTAGCATCTCCTTGAGCAATGGCACTGGACCTCTTTTAATAACTATTGAAATAAGTACTTAAATGAGACATTTGTATTCGTCTTTACATTTTGAAAGGTTTTGAAGATAGTAAGTGGAAGACACTTGATAAATCCTCATTAAATTTTAAAAACGGATGGGTGAATTTAATGTTTGTAGTCCTTGCATAGAACTGATTCTCAATAAAACTTTCTGTTCCTTCTGCTAATGATGTCATAATATCCTCTCAACTTGACACTGATGAAGAAGGTGTTACATACAGAAGATGATATATTTAGAGGAATCAAAAATCAGTTTTAAGGGAGTAAATATTTAGAAAACGAATTCAGGCTGTAAATGCTGCCCATGAGATGGTAAGTAGCGAGCTAGAGAGAAAAGGACAGCAGGAAATGAATAGGGAGAGAAGGTGAGAGAAGTAACAGTAAGTACACAGGTATAAAGATATACCCCACTGTCCTTCATGGATCTTGTGGCAGATAGACTTCCACGATGGTGCCAAAAATCTCCACCTCTTTATACACCTATGTATAATTTACTCACTTTGTTTGTGGCCTGGACCACTATAATAATTTGTTCTAAAAACTGCATACAGAAAAGAGATGAACTGTTTCTTCCTTGATTAAACTTAAAAACAATCTGCCTTTTTTCCATCTGATTTGTACTCTTACATTTTTGTATGTTCAAATCAATGAAACCAGATTGTGTTACTGGGTGACCCTCTCTGAGGATGCCAAATGGTGAGGAACTGTGAGAGGACTGTTTCCAAAAGTTAATAAGGAACTAAAGTCATCAGCCCAGCAATATTAGTAAACTATATTCTTCTATGTTAAACCATGAGATCACAGTGAACTTGTAGAGACCCTGACATAATGGACCCAGAGGGGCCATACATGAATTTTTAACCCATAGAAACTGTGAGAATATGAGTGCATGTTGTTTGAAGGCACTAAATTTGGAGGCACTTTGTTATGCAACTGTGTATAATATAGATTATTTTCTTAAAAATAATGTTTTCCATCAATCATTAAAGAAAGAGAAAGAAGAAAGGGAGAGACAAAGGAAGGAAGGGAAGAAGACAGGGAGTGTTGCAAGAGATTTCTGATCTCCATAGTGGGGATAGTTTATTGTATGCTACTAGTTGATACTCTGATTTCTTGAACAAAAAAAAAAAAAAAACCACTCAAATTTCTAGAATTAATTAGGGCTATCATTATTATTAATAACCTTGCAGCCCTAATCAGGTCATTCCACTCAATTTATTCCCAACTAATGGACAGAACTACAGTATTTATCATAGTTCTCTTACCCTTTCTGGTTCATATTTCTTTTTTTTTTTTTTTATCAGTACCAGGGATTGAACTCATGACCGCCTGCTTGCAACGCAAGTGCTTATGCCGCTGAGCTAAATCCCAGCCCCTCTGGTTCATATTTCTAATTCCATTCACATCTTTTTGCAGAGTTAAGTGAGACTGCAAAAGAATGCGGCTATGAGATGGCTGTGGCTAGCACCTAACATACTACAACTACACATAATCTCTTCTGTACATCAAGCATCACAGACAAAATTCATTCACTTATCTATCCAATTTTCAGCAAATGTTTACTCACTAGCTGTGCTCTTGTAGGAACGGAAATGGAGAGTTGGCCACCAAATAATGTACTAATATTCCATTTCAAATTTGAAGTAACCACTCTACACCCCTATCTTTGCAGTGATATTTTTGGCAGTATCTATGTAGCAAGTACTGGGCGAATTTTACCATTTGTGAAATGCTGCCAGAGAAAAAGACAGTTGTCAGGAATAGACAGGAAGTTTGCTATTGGCAGATACTTTAACCGGACTGATCAAAAATGAAACGCCAACAGTAGGCCTTTTTACTATTGCTGGCATGACATTTGACTTGAGATTTGAAATGTTGGACTGGTTATTTCCCAAGGGGCTACAATGAAATCTTAAGGGGGGTCTCTGTAAAGATGAACCACAGCAAGGTAGATACCGGTGTGTGTTTGACATAGATTCTGCCCTGCTTCACAGTTGAGCATACAGAATTACCACAGCTCATAAAATCCCATGTCCTTTGGGGTTCCTAGAGATCATAGGAAGTGAACAAAAGAGAGAATAAGCTCAGGAGGTGCATTGCTTATAACAGAAAAACAAGATATATTTGACTATCACAACAAATGCAGCAAAGGCAATTTGGCAATGCACATAAGATTTAACTTATATTTTGTGTATCTTTTGATCTAGCTAATCTACTTTAAGGGGTATGTGTAAGGAGAGAATTATACATTGCTGAACATCTATGACTACATGGAATTTTACTAAAATGATAAGTATGAGCAAAGAAATTGGAAACAGCCTAAATATGCAACTAAATTATCATGTAACCACACAACAGAATATAATTCAGTCATTAAAATAATATTGTGTAAGAATAAGAACTATGAAAATATTAATGTTCAACATATATTATAAAGCAAAAACATCAGATTAAGAAACATACAATACTTTTATATTTTAGTAAAGACATAAATGTGTGTGAGCATGTATATATATCACATATATATTACATATATATATATATATATATGAGATATATATGGAAAGAGACAGAGAGAGATTTCAATAGTAGTTTTCTTTGGAGGTTGAGCCTATGGACAACTTAAATATTGTTGAAATCAGTGATAATTTCATTAGTTTTATTTAACTACTGTCTGTTTTTCTACAAATGAACACTCAGTGTTTAGCAAACATTAAATAATTATTAACAAAAAAGATAAATTATTTGAAAATGTAAACTAAAAGGACTTTTTAGTCAAATCTTGAGGCTTTAGATACGCAAAAAGGGAATGCACGTAATCTTTAATTCTGCCTTCTTCTGCCCAGCAACTTTTCCACTCACTCAAAAGTGATGAAAGTTAGAGTTTAAAACATCACAAACTGTCAGGAAGCCATCCTAGATCCTTTTATCTCCAAGAAAATCTTCTTTGCTTTTGTCAATGAGTGAACCAAGAGGAATTTGTCTTTGTACTGGAGTAGGGGAGCCATCGACCTTTCAAGAGAAGGGATAGAAGATAGACCCTCATGTAAGGTAGGAAAATGTCAGCCTGGAAAAGCACATGAGTGTCTGCCACTTAGCCTCCCAAAGACAGTTCAAACATAAACACTTTCTGTTCAGGGGCAGTAGAAATTTGTTCTATTTTTTGGATCACTCTCAATAGGCAACATCAAAGAAACTAAGTAGTGTAAGATATTATAGGTGTAGAAATTTTGGTCTCTCCCTGAAATCAAGTAAGGAAGTTTAACCAGGCAATAGATTGTTTTAAAAAATCAAAATAATGCTTCCAATTTAGTGTTCCATTTCCTTTATTTAAATAAGAGAATTTCTTAACCAGAGTTCAGTTGTGGCATACATAAAGTATTTAACACAGCCTAAAAACATAAAATTCAATAAACAATCTGACTCATTTTTGTTTCTTATTTCTAGAAAGCACAAGACATATCCAGAGAAGATATATTCACTATATGTGCATAAGCATCATTCACTCAGTTACTTGTTTAACATGAGTTAATCACTCACAGTGCTAAATAGCAGGGATAAAAAGATAAAGGTTAATCTTACCCTCTAGTCTACAGAATAGAGAATAAGCAGAGCAGCTGGGGGAGTAGACAGGTTAAATCTTTATATGGCAGACAAACAAATTCCACTTTAAACACACATTTTATGGGCTTTCATGAATTAATTCACAGTGTGAATGTTATCAGTGACAGGGGGCAGACATTTTTTAAAGTTCCCAAAAGTGGGAAGCATTATGGAAGCTTCTAAGAAGAAGAAAGACTTGCTGAATCTTCAAAAGATTGAGGATCATCCCAGTAGTGAGTAGGTACACATGTAACAAGGAAGGGCACAAAGATGTCACTGGTAAAATGTGAACTGGACACATGAAATGAAGAAATATTTAAGAAAACATAAAGCTGTTAATTTCTGTTACCTCATTAAAATAGACGTAGATTATATATTTGAAGTTAGGGAGTTCACAAGATATATGAACCTGTAAGATTTCCCATCTAGGGGCTGGGGATTTAGCTCAGCGGCATAAGCACCTACCTTGCAAGCAGGCAGTTGTGAGTTCGATTCCTGGTACTGATAAAAATGAAAAAAAAAAAAGATTTCCCATCTATAGCATATTAGACTTTTATTAGCGTTTATTCACTCACCTCTCCTTATTTTGGGGGAACAGAATATATTTGTCCATTCCTTGATTCTGCGTTGCTCCATTGACCCACATTGGACAGAATCAGAAAACATGGTTTGAAAATAACTTGAAAGATTGAGCTTTCTCACTTATACCTCTGCTCTCTACATAAGAACTTGCTATGGCTAGCTTCCTCTCCTTGGGAGGAAAATGGGAGAAACACAGAGCAAAGCCTGCCTACCTTAGTCCTGGTAGCTCAAACATCCTCTAGCTGATCTTCAGACTTGTTAGCTAATTGTTTGTTATATGCATCTATAATTCTATAGTTCTTTGTTATGCAGCAGTATTGTGATCATAGTTATAGATACACCCATCTAAAATATCTCCTGATACAGTATTGCCAATCCCCACCATCAGTAGCATTTCTTAAATGAACACAACTCGGCTCCGTGTTACTGTGTGAGGCATGATGGTTGACTGGAAAGAGATACTGTGGAGTCTGGGGAAAATGAAGATAACCAGAAACCCAAAAGTAATGAAGAAATTCCTATGATGTTAATAGGAAATTGAGAGAAGACAAAAAGAACAGAGAGTGGAACTGAAATCAATATTGTTCTTCTCCATATACCTTTCCAAGATATATCTGGCACTAGACTAAATGCTTGATTTGGGAAGAAGCAAGAATTATTTCAGATCTTTTCAACCTTTAATCCTGTTCTTCCAGATATATTCACAGCTGGGAAGACTATATTACAAAAGTACCATTTCTTTACAAATTATTCTACAAATTTGATGCAGTCTCAGTCATTACAAAAATGTAGAAACTGATTCTAAAATGTCTATGGAAAACCACGGGCCTGGAATAATTCTGGAAATCTTGAAGAAGTATAGCATTGGAGGACACTGCCAGATATAAAGACTTGTTATAAAGTTACAGCAACTAAGTCTGTATGATATTAGTGCAAGGATAGACAAATAGGTCAGTAGAATAAAAAAGAATCCAGAAACAGACCCACCAAGATATGTGAAATTTGCACTGCAGTGCAATAGGAGAGATTGTGATTTTTCAATAAATGGTCTTGATTCATTCAAATATCTGAAAAGGCCAAAGAAATCTTAACCCTCTGCCCCTACACTGACCCCAAAATCAACTTCAGGTGAATATTACATATAAATGGTAAAGTAGAAAAAAGAAAGATGTGTACGGCACAATTTTCATGACTTACAAATAGGCAAGAAGCTCTTTAAAGGGACCATAAAGAAAACAAATGGCAATCTAGACTATAATTCTATTCCTCCAGTACCATTTGGCAGTAGAAAGAGGAAAGTTTAACATGGACCAAATGTATAATTCCATATATAGAACACACACAAAAATGTATTACTTGCACCTCAAGCTGAATTTTGTAAGATCTTTAATTTCTAATAAAAATATCACATCTTTCTCCTGTAGTAAAATGGCTAATTGGTATAGAATTAATGAGTTTTCACTAGTATAAGAGTTAATATTAGGAAGCAACTCTAAAGAGACTATTTTTCCAGTATAATTTCCTCCAATATTAGTATGTCCATGACAGATATGTATCACTGAGCAAAATAATAATACTTCCTTACTCCCCCACGCACAATTGCAATACTGCATTAAAAATCCCTGTAAATAGCAAGCTTGTAAGTACATCATTATATTGGACTGATCATTGACTACTTGACCTACAGACAGTGCCAAATCTAGTTTTAAGAGCCCCACTAAACAAAGATCACTCAGGAAAGAAAATAAAATATCTCTCATGATTCTTTGAGTCAAAGGGAAAGATGCATCCCATATAAGCAATTATCAGTAGCATCTGTCACACAAAATGAGGTAAACATACTCAATTATGGACTGAAGAATCTATGGGAGGGAAGACTCAAAAGATTAAATCTCAAAGAATCACAGAAGTGAGCAAATAAAATGCAGCCTGAGCAAGTAGCCCCATGTTCCCTCTCTGCTCTGTGTGTTCACAAACACGAAGGTGACTGACCTCACCTGAAAAGGCCCAGAGGCTGCCAAAAAAGGCTGCTCTTAAGTAGATGAAACTGTGAGCTATTTTTTCCCCTGCAGATGTGTGTCAGGATGGATTTGTGTCCCAAAGGGACAAATCAGAGCATCAGTACTGAAGTCATTCCATAGACGTCAGCACACACCCCACAGAGAGCTCACCCTCCCTCTGAGCAAGGCAGGCACACTCACTGACATCACACAGCCTACCCACCTGGCAAGTTTCAGAGATGGGAGGTGTTCTACCGCTTAGTGCATGGGTGTACTCTGACTTCACAATATTGAGCCACATAGTAAAAACTGCCTATAATGATTGCTTTATTTGTCTCTGAAAAAGAAGGAAGTACAGTGCCTATCAGGAGAAAAAACAGCATATGTTCTCAATATTAAAGAAATATTGTCAAAAGATCATTTTTCCCAATTTGAAATTTCTCCCAAAACTTAACTGCAATCATGATGGATACCATAAAAACAATAGCTTCTCTGCTATCTGACTCACTCAGACCATGGATTAAATTAGTTAACCCTTCTGTTTTTTTTTTTGGCTGGAAAATTAACATCTAAAGTATTTGTTTACTGCCTGACTCAAGATCTCCCAAAAGTACAGGAGATATGAACATGTTAAACTTTGCTGATTATTTTTTGTTATCCCAGCTTCCTGTATTATGCAACAGCATCCTAAAACCCAAATGTACTTAACCTTGGTAAAGACTAATTGATCGATTTTAAAATGACAGCATTTTTTATTTAAAAGGACACAAGAACAAGATATTTGCTGCGTTACTGAGAGAGCTTTGATGATTTATTTCTGCAGACTACAACCAAAAGAATTTTCATTAAAAAATGAACCACTTCTTATTCTGAAAATGACTCTTTTTCCTCTTAATGAAAGAAAAAGCAGCCATTCATTTGAGATTCATGCATAATTGGCTATGTGTTAAATACGCTAAGTAGGCTTATATTATTAATAATATATTTAGAGATTTTAGTACAATTAGGAACACATGTCACCTCTCTTTCCCTTTAAGCACTTCCTACATTGCAACTCCCAAATGGACTCATGAAAAGAAAGGAAGATGATTTGTTCTGAAATATTTTACAATACAGATTCTCTTGGGAATCAAAGGCTGTATGAAGGTAATAGGTCAATCTGTATGTCTGGAAGACAATTCAGCAACAAATTAAACATATTGAGATTCTGACATTGCCACGCATAAGAAGAAGTAAGCAGAAAGCAGGTTTTTTTGTCTTATTTGATCAGTACAAGTCGTAGTGGTCATCAGGCTCCCAATTTCTCCTTCCAGCTATTGGCTCCTTGTAGTCACTGTCTCCCTCCTGCTTCTTTCCTTGATTAAATGGGGTTGGCTACACTCTGATGGGCCGTAGAGATTAATTCCAAATATGTGCAGAATCCTCCTGGCAAACCCGATAAAGGCAGCTTCCAAAAGTGGAGCCAGAACAAAGGCATGAATAATAACATAGAGGGATTTACAAAGGACAAAAATAAGGGCTGCCATTTATTAGCAACAGTAATTACTTAAGTAAATGTCAAAATGCTTGAAAGAAACAAGAGGAAAGACAAGTCATGAATATTTAAAGCTGAAATATGCCATCCTATTGATGTGCCATTTGGAAAGAAATCCTTCTTGTGTTAGCTCAGGTAGTGTGGTTTGGAACTACTATACAGCCTATCTATCTTTATAATGGGCAAACTGAATCATAATTGTTAGAAAATCCACATATATTTTATCTAATCTCTTAGTGCCTTGCCACTCGTTTTGTCTTTGAACAGGGAAAGCTCAGACCCCACCAAGATACACTAAATCAGGCCATACATTTTAACAAGATCCCCAGCTGTTCTGTGCATGTTAAAATTTGAGATGCCTAATCTCAGAACATTTTTAAATGGCATCTTTTCAGTAATGGGTTGTTCTAATCTTCTGCACTTTGAATGCTTTACTGGTTGGTAAAAGGGTTGCAGGTGCCTCAGAGAATACTACTATAAATAATTTGCTAACCTCTCTGGTCTGTTCAGTGTGTAGGGTCCTGAACTACCCAATCATGGTAACGTATAAGAATACCCCTGGAGAATATGTAATCCCACAGAGGTTCAGATGTTAAGTTTCAAGAAGAAAAAGCTGAAATTACTGCATTAACTATCAAGTTCCTGCTATAAAAACAATCTCCAATCTTTTCATTTCCTTAAAACATTCATGTAACACTTTTTAGAGGAAATTCAGACTCCACTGACTGATGGAGAAAGTTATCAAAATATTTATGATTTCAAACAGGAGACTGAATCAAATCAGTACCAAGAAAAGCACAATGTGCACAGAATTGACTATTTAGATCTAGCAATCATTTTAGAAAAAAATGTAGTACACCACCACTGTATTTTACCATGTGGAAAATAAAGCTCCACATGGTGAAATGATATGTTCAAGACTCCACAAATAATTGATGATAGAGCTAGAATTATAGGCCTAGTGTTATGAGCAAATCAGTGCCATTTCTCTGCTCAACATGCATGTATGTGATCTGTGTGATGATTGAGTCATGCAAATGCAAAAAGCCCTGAGCTTTTCCTGTCTCCAATTGCATCATCCAGTGCATTCAACAATGCCTTTACCTTCTCATTTGGAAACAGTTATTTTTAAATGAATTTCAAAAGCAGTGTCCAAAAATAAAAATGGGGTGTAGCCCTTAAAAAAATAGAACAGTTTCAAAAAGAACCATGTGCCTGTTTGAGGAGTTAATGGGTAATTTTAAGCATCTGATTGAAGTTAGCATTTATAACAATTGTACCAACAGAAGATATTTTGAAGAAAAGAATTGGTGGTTGGAATAAATTACTTTCTCAACTTGAGACCTGAAAAGTCAGAATGAGGCCTGTTATGTTTTCCCCTGCCTTTGCCAAGTGTAAAAGAGGATGTAAGGAACTTAGGACAACAAGTTCTTGCCCCTGAACAGAGAAAGAGTGCTGTGTACTGAATACTCAGCTAGCAGAGTGAGATAAGAAAGCCAACATGCTGCTCCAAAACCCCAGAGGAAGCACTAAGAAAAGGCATACAGTGAATTGCTTTATTCGACTTTAGATGACAAATAAGTTAAAGATTATATTTAAGTTGAGTGTTAAATTGAGTGTTTTATTTCCCTAGTCACCCATAAATATTTTGTTAGTATGCATTATCCTCTTGCAATTGTTTATGTCTTTTAAATGAATAAATTAAATTATGCTGTAATTTATAGAATCTGTTCTCTTCAACAAGCATAAACCCTAATCCCATGAGCAAGAAACTGTTCTGATGCACCTGGTGATGCTTACCTAAAATGCAATGCAAACTAATTAGTAGTAATTTCATTTATATATGTATATATAATATAAATAATATATTCAGCATATTATATATAAATTTATAAAACTTTTGGTATCTAGACATTAAAATGAAGCTTTATTTCCCTCAGTATTTATTGAGAACCTGGGGAGCAAACTTGCAAAAATCCTCATATTCTAAGCTGAGGCACAAGAACATTTCTGCAATACTAGCAAAGTAGGAATCTGAAAACCTCAGTAAGTTTCCCTGTTCAGTAATTTTGCCCTTTGAGAATCTGTATTCCTCTAGTGCTTTGGTCTTACACAAGCTAATCCATCATTTCTGGAAAAAGAATACACAACACAACAGCCTTGAGTGTATGCACTGGAATCAACTATGGATTAATTTGATTTGTTTGTTCTGCACAGTGCTTCAAGTATCTGTCTTTTGAGGAAATATCACAGTAAATCTCAAATGAATTGCAGTAGAAACCACTGCCTTAATCCTATGAAATTAAACCCTTATTATGGTTTCTATGCTAATAAAAGAAAGGCAGAGAATGTCTTCATAGCATTCCTCAAGTCATATGGTATGGTCTACATGTTTGCTCAAATAAAGGGCCAGAGTAAATGGTTAAATAATGGCTCTCAATGAGTCACATCTCCCGGAAGTCCTGCTCTCTGTGATGGCTTCCCACTTGAATGCTGACCTTAGCTGCATGCCTTACCTTGGTCAATAAGACTTCAGCAAATGCAGTTCTAGAAGTCATTTGATATATGTTTGTGCATTGAGATTTGCCCCTTGGAGTCCTGAGGCCATGCTATGGATAACATGAAAGACTATAAGATAGGCCCACATATCCAACCAGAGCCACTTGCTGACTTCAGTGAGGTCAGGTGAGAGAAGCAGCACTGACCGGGCAACCCACCAAATGAAGAGGAGTAATAAATCTTTGCTCATCTAAGCCACTGCCCTTTGGGATAATTTGTTATGCAGCAATAGGTAACTGTAATACAATGTACGGAGGTTGTTTACTATGCATTTCTAAAAAAAAATTAATCAACAAGTAAATGAAGATGTAAATTTTAAGTGATCTTAGAAAATCAAGGTAGATGCACTTTGTATAAATTATAGTTGCATAATGGAATCACAAATAATTAATAAAACAATTCTTACTCTAAGATTTTTCTTAGTTTTCTTAGTTTCCTTCTTAGTGCCTACTCAAATCTGTAACTTTCAGCCTTCATAAGATGATAGAAAAATTTCCATCTTGAATGTGTTTAGTGCAAAGGGCTCCAGATGTTGTTTAATGCATGTGTGTATGTGTGTATACATGCATATAAAGAAAGTTTGAATTATTCACTAAGGTCACTTCACTAATGAGCTGCAAAACTATTGAATTCTCAAGTCTGAACATTTAAATCAAACATTCTCTGATATTCATGATAATTAAACTGCTGTGCATGCAATTTGGGGAAAGTCAGGCAGAGTATAAGAAACAGGAAAACCATGGTACAGCTTTTTCGCATCTTAATTTCACACAATGGAATTTAATTTATTATGCTATTTTTAAGTTAATCAAATACAAATAATAATTATTACACATAAATTTATTGTGTAAATTAAAATACATTACATAGATATAAATAGGTTGCATGACTGTCATATTTAAGAAAGGTTTAGCTCATAAATAATAAGCTCTCAAGTTCTTTGAGAGTAGAATTTTTTGCTATAGCGAGTACTTTGGTTGGATATTCTTGAAGCACTATGTTAGGCTGTTATCTACGTGCTTCTGATGATTGCTCATTGTTATAATAGAAAAGAAAAGAATTCCATGTGGAGAGGCATTAGAACTGGAGACTTTTCCTTGGTGAGTCACTTCTCACAAAGCATGCATGGAGAGGAGGAAAGGAAAGACAGAAGGAATGAGATAATCTGTGTGCAATGCCATATATAGATGATCATAAAGCATAAACCACTACTTATTAAATATCTACTTTTGTACCGAGCATCTAATATAAATCAGTAGTTTTCACAGCTAGAGACCCCAATGTAGTTGAGTTTCAATGTGACTAGTGGGCATCTGTAATGCTAGAAAATTCCCCAGGCCTTTTACTTACCATAGGACTATTTTTATTAGTAATTAATAAAATTTTATTAGTAATTAATAAAATAGTAGTATTAGTAATATGTTAAATAGTGAAGTTAAGAGATTTTAATCTTTTTTGTTAACTAGAGTCCGTAATATTTTACATATCTATTTCATGATTCTTCAACTCTTGAGAATATACAGGATGACAGGTTCTAGGGAAGGTCATAGTCTGTTTTCTTAACTTCCATTTGTGTGTGCTATACATACTGATTCTAATTTCCTCATGCCCCCTTTCACACATAGTCTACCCCTCAATTTATTTTATATTTCTTTTTCTTGATGTGTAATGAATACATTCATCATGGGGAGTTGGTCCATATACATACTACACCTCAGTTCTTTTTACTTTCTTTCCCCCTCTTCTCTCTCTCTCTCTCTCTCCATCTTAGATCCTTTTCCTGTCTTCAAAATGTGTACCTAATTCCTATCATTCTATATTTTACTCTTTAAATTATTTGTTTTGACTTCCGGGAGAACATGGCTGAAAGATAACAGCAGCTACGGAGGCTCTCTGAGACTGCCAGCTTAGAATCCAGGAATGGTGCGGTGTGAGGAGTCCTAAGCAAGTGGAGATATACCCTGCCTATGCAAGAAAGAACTAAGCTGAGAGAAGTCACCTGGAAATGCAATCCTGGTGCTATAACAGGAACAGATAAAATCTCAGCATGGAAGCTGGAACCCGTGCCTCTGGAAGCCACGATTTGAATTTCCTGCCGCCGCTGCTGTGTCTGAATCTGCACAACAGGGAGAGAGACGTGCAAAAGCTCTGAGATTGGGAAATTGGAGGAGTTGAGAGTGGGACTGGTGGGGAGCCCTGTAATGACCTTCAGTGAGTGAGAGGAACAGGGATCCTTCCATAGAGTAGGAGGCTCCAACAGAGGACATTCTGGGACCGGGCAGACTTGCTGGAACAGGACGCTGCAGTGACTTTAGTCGCATATTCCCCTCTCAAGCGGGATTGGTGAGGAGCACTTGGCTTGCGTAATGCCACGGACTAAGACCCAGTAGGCTAGCCCAAACCAGGTCCCAGCGTCTGGCAGTGCACCCTAGCAGTGAAGCCTTCTGTAGGTTGACCTGGAGGGGCAGGCCCAGCAGAGGCTGCCCAGGTCAGTGTCTCCCTAGTACACTGCAGTGGGTGGGAACACCTACCCAGTGTGATTCAAACAAACTGTAACCAACAAAGAAAAAAACTGGGCCTCCTATATATGCTTGTATGGAAGGAACAAAAAGTATGGGAAGAGGGAGCAATAAGAAACGGTCCTCAGTCCCCAATCCTGAGAACAATGATCCAGGAAATGTAAATGCAAAGGAGAATGAGGACAGAAAATATGCAATATCAGACATGGCACCAATAGACATAAAGCGATATCTCCGGAGACTCATAGACGAGTTCAAAAGTGAAGTGTTTAATGCAATAAAGGAAGATATAAGTAGAATAGTTAGAGAAAGCTAAGCACTACCCAAGAAAAAACAGATGGTGGAATGGAAGAACAGAAAAAAGGGGAGAATTGTTTGATGGAGAAAATAGAGAAAACATAGAATACATGACGCAGGTTTAAAGAGATTACCAGGAAACTAAAAACTCTATTGAAAGCTAGCATAACAGCTTGAAAGAAACTAACGATAGATTAACTGAACTGGAGGACAGATTTGTAAGGTGGGAGCATGAAATGAAAAACTTCTTAAAAATAACAAAGAAACATACAGAAATAATACAAAGGCTTGAAGATGATAAGAGGTTCTATAACTTAAGAATTAAGAACATAAAAGAAGAAGCAGGGACACAAACAAATGAACTACAAAAGCTATTCACAGAAATAATCCAGGAGAATTTCCCTAATTTAGCAAAAGGTAAAGATACTCAGTTGTATGAAGCATACAGGACCGCAGCCACCTACAACCCAAACAGAGCTACACCCAGGCATATAATAATCAAAATTCCAGAAATCCAATATAAGAACAGAATATTAAAAGCTGTCAGAGACAAGAAACAGATCACTTACAAGGGAACACCCATAAGAATGATAGCAGACTTCTTGGCATAAACCATCAAATCACGAAGAGCATGGGGGGAAATAATTCAAGCTTTGAAAAATAATAACCTCCAGTAAAGATTGATATATCCTGCACAACTGTCCCTAGAAATTGATGGAAAAACAAGGTGCTTCCAGGATAAAGAGGAACTAGGGGAATTTGCAACCACCAGTTCAACTCTACAGAGAATACTGCAGGATATTCTAAAAAAGAAAAATACCAAGATTACAGAAATAGTGACAGAGAGGCCACAATGAATGAAGCAGAAAGTGAAATGAAGAAGACAAACTGACATCTAATGACAGAAAAAGAGCTCAACAGAAATGAGGCAGAGAAGGTTGGATGGTAGGAACAGCCATTTTGGAGAAAACAAGACATCATAATAGCTAGTGCTGATTTAGTATCATCTTGTTTTGAAGTCCCATCAAGCTTTTGTTCTTCTGTCTCCATCGGCCTTAACATGTTGTATCTTATTGGATTTTATTATATGTGATAATATAAACAAAAACTTTTATACATGAGAAGATTATACAGAAACCATTGTCATTTTCTGTTTGTTAATTCTAAATATCCTGTAATATTGTCATTCCCTTGAACGGTTTTACATTGTCTTGATATATTTGATGCTACAGTATACGAAGTTATACCCAAAAATTTCAAGGAAAGAGACATTATGGTAACTACTTTTATGTCAGGATTATCTTGTGGTGAAACACTATTTTGCTTAAATGGTTATGTTTTGACCTGAGCTCTTTTGTTGTTATGCCCTCTTTTATCTCAATCTCCTCTTTTTATTTACTTTTTATTTTTATCCTTTTAATTAAGGGAAAAATAAAAAATAGCAGGATATATTATAGTAACCCACTTTGATTTCCTATTAACTTTATTTGAAACCCTGTATTCCTCTCACCATCTTGTTTTGACTGATTTTCCTCTATTCTGTTTTGCTTGACAATACCAAGTTCAAAAGTATAGGCAAGAACTGTGAAGACAATAAGATTCATTATGACACCCATTCTGGTTGACTATTATCTTCTGTTGAAGACCTGTAATGTCTCCAGTGTTTTTGTTTTATTGGTTTTGTTCTTTACTGTTTTGTTCAATTTTATTATAACTGATGATATAGGCAATTATTTTTAAGATAGCAAGAGGCAGTATGGTAACCATTGTTGATCACCTTGTATTTTGTTTTTACATTATGTATTATGTCCATCCTTTTGATTTGACTGACTCTGTTCTGTTATGTCACATTTGGATTTACTCTCTTAAAAAAAAGTAATAAGAACTGTGGGAATAATAAAACCCAAAATGTGTAATTGTCATTGTACAAAAGAGAGGAAAAGAAAGTGCTCTCAAGGACATAACTGCATGTATATTTAAGTGTGTAAGATTCATAACCATATTACTGTGTTTTGTTGGATCGTTGAACAGAACTGTTTGCAGTCTCACTGTTTGAATGTCCACTTTATATGCTTTAATTTTGTAACTTGAACAACTATTTTAAGATGACAATATGTAATCTATTAACTAGTGATTTCCTACTGTTCATTTTTTCTGAAATTCCGTATAACTTGTACCCTTTTCTGCTTTTTTTCTTTTTCTGTTTATATAAAATTTTAAAAAAATATTTGTTTTGAGTCTCTCATATCAGAGAAATCATGTGGTGTTTAACCTTTTGGACTTACTTATTTCACTTAGCATTGTGGTTTCCAAATTCATTCAGTCTCCTACAAATTACGCAAATTTTTCCTTCTTTACAGATCAATAATACTCCGTTGTGTGTAGTGTTTTCTGTTAAAAATGATTTTGTACTAGTGTCAGGTTAAATTTGAAAATAAGTTTAACTGTTTGTGATCATCTTAAATATTGTAATGTCTTGAAGCTGCCTACATGAGCTACATATTAATTTTGTTTGGTATAATGCCTTCAATGATATCTTTAAAAATCACATTATATTTTATTGTGATTGTCCTCACAAATGAGCAATGAATACCCATTTATTAAGAATGTTCCATATATCCTAGTTCAATATTCAGGAAGGTAAAACTATTCTTCCAAACAATTTTCAATGGGCTAACACATCAATCTGTACTATTGATATTCCCACACTGCAGTTACACTAGTCATGGCTTTTCTAAAATTTCCCTTCTTTCTTCTCTCTTCCTTAGCAATGTGTCCAAACCCTAGGTAAATGTCACCACCTCCATGAAACTATCTCTGGCTCTAATCAGAGTGAACAATCTTCTACTTTCCCAGTGCTGATTTACACCACAATTAGCATTTGAGCCACTATGATTTTTATTACAGGTATTTGTGTCTACCTGATCACTATAAGATATAAGATCACTATAAGATTACAACAAAGAAAAAGACACAATGGAAAACATTGTTTGTGGACCATGTATGTTTGTGAACCATACAACTAAGCATTTTCTACAATTCATACTTTTATGCAACTACCCTATAGGGAGCTTCTATCATCATTTCCATATTATAGATTGAGAACCTTAGAGCTAGCGAGTATGAATAATTAGCCCAATATCAGATAAGCAAGATGAGATGCTTCAGATCCATCTTAGATCAGGCTCCAAACTTTCAGCCAGTTCACTATCCTGCTTGTAGCCAGGTGCATGTAATCATTTGTGTCCTCGTCACCATCTCCCAAAGTGTAATTTTAGTCATAGAATCTTCTAAACATTTATTAAACTGCAGATTTTGAAAGAAATAAAATTAACTCCATGAAAACACAAAACCCAACTTTTTACCACACACAAAGTTACCATTTGTTTTATTGTTCAAAATATAGTCTGTGTGATTTTGTTTAGCTTCAGAATGGGCATCAAATTACCATTAGATATGAGTAAGAAGTTCTGGCATACTATTGCACAGTAGGCTGACGTTAGCTAATGATAATTTATCCTATATTTCAAGAATTCAGGATAAAAGATGAGTATTTTCAACTTGAGGAAATGATAAATGTTTGAGGAAAATGATACGTTTAACCTTATTTGAGCATTGCATATTGTATACATGTATCAAAACATCACATTGCCACATAAATATGTACATTTTTATGTTTTTATGCACCAGTTAGAATATATCTACATTTTAAAATTTTGAAATAGAATTCAAAATAAAAATTTTGAGGAAAGAATCAGAAATTTGTGTGACAAGGCTTTGCTGAATTCTTAAGCTGTATCTGTTGAAGTAAATAGTCCTCAGCTAGTGTGATTTGTGGGTCCCTGAAGTTCCCTCTGTTCCCCAAGCATAACTTATCTTGCTTTCTATATTTCCTAGCTATCATGCTTATCTATGATGAACTCTAATCAACGTAGCATGAATAGAAGTATTGCATTGCCTCCAGCCACAGGAAATTAAAGTTACCTGTTCTATTTTTTCTGTTTTAGGATCATACAGCTAGAAGCAAAGAAATCTAAGATGTTAGAGTTACAAAATAAGTCACTAGTTCCCAAGTCAGCCCTTAAAAGAAAGATAGGAAGAAGAAGCCCTGCAGCCTGCATTAGACTGTGTTTTAAATGAAGGGTCAAGCTACTGAAATTTAGAGATTTATTACTACAGCAGAATTTTGCATATCCTAATTAATGTACCCACTGTGGTAAATATAATTAGAAAATTTCATAAGAAATTTCTCTGCATGGAATTGCCTTTTGATTGCAAATGCTCATAGAAAGAAGACTAATACATGAAACTAATCCACCTTGATAATAACAGATTTTCCACATTGCAGAGTAATCCAAGAATTTTAAGGTACTAAAAAGAGGATCATTGAGGGGAGAGTCGAGAGTAAGGAATGGGAAGTTGGAGCTTAAGGATGCAGGACTCCATAGATAGTTCTCATCCAATTTAATGGTTTCAAAGTTTACAAACAGAAAATAAATCACAATCCAAAAAGAATTAATATGCACGCATCAGGCTCACTCCAAAGTATGGTGTTGCTTCCTTCTGTTTGCTATATACTACATAAAGCTGAGCAACTGTATAAATAGAAATGACTGGAGCCTTTGTGTCTAATAGCAGAACTCATTTTTATTTCTTTTGGGGGGCTCTCGTGATAAAGCTTAAAGGATAAAATTCTGTTTAGAAAGCTTTTATTTTGGACCTGTTAGGTTGTTCTATTTTAAAATGTCATCAATATTCTTTAAGGTATCAAAACTAATTTTAGCAAAAAGCCCTAGGAGTTGACTGTTGCTAGTCAGATAATGAATAACAATTTTTTAAACTGAAAACAACCAATAGTCTCTAATAAAACTCATAAACCAAGCAGATTTTTCTCCTCAAATAATGGTCTCTATGCTTTTATCACGTTCCACAGTTGTATCTTTTGTTATAAGATAGAAGAACCGTGTCTGAACCATGGAAATGTTATAATGCCTTTCATCTTAAACTTCTCACATTCTCCAATTTATCTGATCTTCTTACCACAGGACCATATAGTCATGTGCCACATAGAGATGTTTCCATTGTTAACGGGCAACCTATGTGAGTACTTATATCCCCTAAGATTATAATGGGACCAAAAGATTTCTATCTTTTAGTATCTTCATAGCCAATGGAATGGAATGTATTATTCATATGCTTATAGTGATGATGATGTAAACTGACTGCACTGCCTCTCATATGAGAGTCTAGCAATACAACTGTGTATGATACATAATACTTGATAATAAATGATTCTGTTATTCATATATGTATTTACTATACTTTTATTGATGCTGAAGTATACTCCTACTTACAAAAAATGTTTATTATAAAACATTATGCTATGCTATACCAGAAGAGCCTCATAATCTCATGTTTAGCATATATCTTAATAGAATTATTTCCTCTTGTGCTTGATACAATTTCATGTTTTGTTCATTGTGGCTCTTAAAGAATAGGCTACTATAGATATATGCAGTTGTATATATGTTGCATGTATTCTGTATATATGCAATATTTATACAGTAATGTGCATATATATATATACACAATATATACATACATACATACATGCATTTGTACTACATAGCCTAGGTGTGCAGCAAGATATATAGATATATGTATACTATATGTATGTATGTATGTATGTATGTATATTATATATATATATATATATATATATATAGAGAGAGAGAGAGAGAGAGAGAGAAAGACAATGCATACATAGTTCATAGTCTTAAGTGTGTAGAGGCTATAACTCTGAATTATATGTAATTCTATGATATTCATATAACAATGAAATGTTCTAGTGACACATTGTTCAAAATGTATCCTTGTCATTAACTGACATACAACAAAACCAAATCAAAGTTCAAATTTAGATTCCAAGTCGCATTGACATATGTGCAAATGCCTGTGTATTTATCAGCTGGCTTCATTTTCTGTGTATCTCTGTTCTATAAAGGCTCTTTTCTTCAGGTGGCTGTGTGATAAAGAATTTTGCCTTTTTAAAAAGAGGTCTGGCCTTTGCTCTGTTTCTGGGAAATAATCTCTTGGCCCTTGTATAGTTTTGCCACAAAAGACAGTGCACCTGAATCATACTGCATAGTCTAACAGATTGATTTAGTATGGGATCTGTCTGTACCTGTATAGTATTAAGGAGGGGGCTAGTCATGCCTGAAAGACCAACGATGTGAATTAGGTTGTGGGCTTTGGATCACGTGATATTAGTTGATGTAGAGACTGAGATCAACTATGCAATCAACTGATCATAGCTACAAAATGGAACTCTGGTAAATACCCTAAGCACAGAGTCATGGGCCAAAAAAAAAAATAACCTTTTGATTCCATGGGGAGAGAATAATGGCAGATTCTTGGTTAGAATCATCCTGGACTCCACTTTATGTGCTTCATCTCTTTACTGACTTAAATCTGAATATTTTCCCTGTAATAAACCATCAGTGTTATGAATAATAGCTTTTAGTGACTTCTTTCAGTTTTCCTAGTGAATTATCAATATTGAGAATGGTTTTGGGAACCTCTCAACCATGAAGTTGATGTCAGAAGTAACTTTATAGTTTGTCCTAAACACCTTACAATGGCAAAATGTAGCTGGCAAATTATTTAGAGGCAGAAAAACCTAGGTTCAAGGGCAAGCTCTGTGATTTAACTGTCGTGTAAATTTGGGCAATTTATTTACCCTCTTTGTGCCTCAGTGTCTTCATCTGTGAAACAAAAATACTACCATGTATGTGCAATAAATACCACAAAAATTAAAAATAAAGTGTATATAATATTTAAAGAGTAATTTTCTACACATGGTAACTATATGAATATTTACTTGTTACTTTTGCAAGTATTCTTTATAAACCATGCTCCCAGATTTTTATTTTGTCACTACATTAAATTTTTTTTCTTAAAATTGTTTATGAATTATTGGTTTTACTACTAATATCCATAATTGCATGCCTTATTTCAAAATTAACATGCATGTCAAATGAAAGAACACTAATCATATATCATAATCATAAAAGCATGTAGCCTCAGATATGATGAAATGAATGCTCCAGTTAAATTGAATATTCAGATTACAAGAATTAGAGGAAAACCATAACATTGTTAATAATGACATTTTAAACTTGTATGATTCTCTTGAGACTTAAAATCTTTCCAATCATGCATTTTTCCTTATTCCAGTAATTTTCTGAAACATTGCCAGAATATTTAAAACTGCCTCATTTCACAGCAATCTGAAACTGAAATGGAGGATATGGTCTAATGTTTCATTTATTCATTCAATAAATACTTACTGGGCAGTAATTATTGATTATGCCATGTACTCCTATAGGTAACTATTTCACAGTAGTAAAATCCTTGCTCTGTTAGGCTTACATTAGGCTGTTTTTAAGATAATTTCTGACAAGAAACTCACAAGGTAAAGTAAAAAATGTATCTTCACAAATCCCAGCAGATAGCAGCAACTTTTTAAAAAATACAAGTGTTGCAAGTAAGGGAAATATCTACTAAATAGTTTATACTTCCAAATTAGTAGAGATATAATGTATACAACTTTAAGAGTAAGAAAGTTAGAAAAAAGAAAAAATAATAAACAAGTATGGTGTTATTGCTCATTTGGAGCTAAGTTACTTAGAAATTTCTTAAATTTGAATTGATAATAAATCATTCAGTAACTCATCACATTGCATCATGTGAGGCTCCATGAGGCTGTCCTAATAATTTTAAAAAGTATGGACTCTGACACCAACAACACTGTATGGGTGTTTGTATATTTTCCCAGATGATATGTGTGTAAACCAGCAGCAGCCTCTACTTTGGTGAGATTTACAGTATGGGCTGGTTGCACAGAGAATGCCCTTGGAAAGGAAGAAGAATGCAGAGATAAAGCAGGCGAATGGTTTGGGAATGGAAGCCAGATGAGTTTGGGGATGTGGGTGTGGAAACACAGCCATAAACGTAAGGCCACTATGCATTCAGACAGTTCAAAGACAGCTAAACATGGACAAAGGAAAAAGATGAGATAGAACAGGAAAGCTAAAGAAGCTTCACAGGGAACTCCATGAGCTAAGGTGTCTGGCTTTTGTCATAAGGCATTTAGAAAACATCAAAGGTTTTAATGACACTGAAGTGCAGGAAATCAAAATCTGGAAAGATAGTCAATTAGGGGGCCATGACAGTGGTCTTAGTCACACACACATAAAACTATGGGCTGAAGTAGGGTGATTGTGTGTGTGGAGGGAAAATAAACTTGAGAGATGTGTAAGCTGAAAAATACACAGGATGTGGATATCAAAGTGTGGCTGGTTCCCTGGGCACCTGGCAGTTCATTTAAAAGGAGATAGGAAACACTGGAAGAGAAATATTTGAATGTATATGTGTGTGTGTGTGTGTGTGTGTGTGTGTGTGTGTGTGTGTTTCATAATTTAATGACTTGGTATTTAAATTTGAGACTTCCACGGAGAAGCAGAGATGACTAAATGACTAATAGGAATTTTTAATTAACAGCTTACAGGTGAGGCATTAAAATTGCTTCAGACTACCCAGTTTTGTAACCATTAAATGACCTGACGTCCTCCATATTACTTCACCACTTGACCTGTTCCCTATCCCCTTCCTGTTCTGATAACTGAATACACATAATAATGTAAATTGAAGGCAGTAGGAAGTCTCTTGAATGTGTATTATTTGCCCTTGTGAAATAAGGACTTAATGTCTTCTACAGCTTCAAGTGATCTCAAGTTAGTGTTGCTTACTTTTTGATATTCAATTTATTAAAACCTAACTGAAAGAAAACTTTTTAAGGACAATCACCTGCAGATATTTAAAAAGGTATTCTTACCAGAGAACTCAAAGCAGAACAGTTGGTAACAGTATCTTCAAACCACTAGCAGAAAGTAGAAAAACTATTTTTCCTCCAACTTCCAAGTATTCAGCTTTCTTTTTCACCTTGCTCTAACATGAGAATTACTAATTCATTTTACTTAATCCTTTTCAGTAACTTCTGGTACGATGTGCCATATTTTGGCACAACAAATAACTCTCAATTTACATTATGCTTATTTTATGTTTCTACATTTTTCTTTGTATCCGTGCCCTTGTCAAAAAAACATGCACAGGAGGATAAAAGACAGACATGTAATATATCTGAATTACCTCATTTATACGAGTCAGAGGTATGCAAGAGAAGTATCCACATTGAGAGACCCCAGCCAAGAAAGGTGGTCACTTCAACCAATTACCCCTCATGTGTAAACACTGAACATATGTCTTTTTATGCTACTGAGATGTCTGTTAGCCATAAAGCATTATCGTGTCAGTAGATAATAGACATATAATATATTGAAATTACTTATTTCAATGTTATTCCAGTTCTTTAAAAAATTAAGAATGTTGGGAAATAAAACCAAATTGATACTGAAAGCCAGGTCATGGTGGCACACACCTAAAATCCTCACACTCTAGTAGGTTAAGGCAAGAAGATCATGCATCAGTCAGTCTTCACTAGAGAAAAAGAATAAAGGCAAGATATGCAAATATATAAGAATGTACAAGATTGGCTTATGACAGCCACCCACACGGTCAAGTGTGGAAGAGTGCAGAAGGTCTTTCTGAGGACTGGAGATCTGAAGGATCCAGTCTTAGGCCTGCATCTCACTGTACTGTCCCATGAGTCTATATCAGGTGGTTGAAGGGTCTGCACTGGAAACCAGGAGACAACATCCAAGGTGAAGGGGAAGACTGAGGCTCTTCCAAAGAAACAGAAGCAGCCTTCCTTCTTCATTCCCCTTTTATACCATTCTGGCAACAACCCTCATTAGGATGAGTCTTCCAGACTTAGAACTGTGCTGAGCCAATGTAGTTGGATGTTTCTTGCTCAAGTTGACACAATCAGTTAACTGTCATAGATCACAAGTTCAAGCCAAACATTGGGAATTGAGCAACTCAGTGAGACTGTCTCAAAACAAAACAAAGTTTAGCTCAATGTGAAGGCCTTAGATTCAGACCCAAAATAAATTATATTGAGAAATTTGAGATGTATGAGACACATAAAATTTAACCTCAAAAGCTCAAGTAAAATAATTTCTATGAATTGTCTAATTTGTACTAGAGGCAACTCAAGAAACACTAGTATATTTAGATTACAATATATTCCATTTCCAATTCTGTAATCACATTATACTCACATATTCCCAAATCCCAGTCCAAATAATTCCCCAATATTTTTGTACTTGGTCCAGAAGTTTTAATCCCTACATAATGGAAAGAAGAAAATTTAGCAAGTTGTAGCTACAGTATATTTTGCTCCAACATTTTGCAGAGACTTTACTTCCTCTAATTCTGTATAGAGCAAAACTATGCAGATAGGAAATAATCAGTCACTTTCCTCTACATAGATTGATGAACAGGGCATAGTAAAATACCCAAATGTTAGATATAGCTTTGTAGAAATCTAAACAAGCCTATATTGACCTTTGTGATAGATCTGAAAGCATGCTTTCTCTCTGTCTCTCTGTCTCTCTGTCTCTCTGTCTCTCTGTCTTTCTCCCTCTCTCTCTCTCTCTCTCTCTCTCTCTCTCTCTCTCTCTTTCTCTCTCTCTTCTTTTTCAAATCAGGCCTTTTAGTGTAATCATTTTGGTACCATCTTTCTTAAATCCATCATTATTAAACTAAATTTTTTCTTTTCATTGGTGAGATCTGCCTTTCTGATACAGTCTTTCCTTCTCTAAATATACAACAAACTGCCATAATGCATTTAATCAGCTTACCTTAATGCTATTTGAATCATAAAGTTCTATTTCACCACGGGAGGGAGACACTTCTACATGTGGAATAGTAAGTATATGATGAAGCAATGTAGATATATGTATGAGTATGTGTGTATGTGTATGAATGAATTTGTGTGCATGTGGACATTTGCCATTGGGAAATTTAGTAATTTATTTGTAAAAAGTTGGTAGTCCTTGTGGTTCAGACCTTAGGGTCCCCAATAACTTAATTTTGACACTACTTGCTTGAGATTCTCATGCTTTATGTTTAATTGGCGTGTATATTCATTGAGGGGCACGCAAGCACCTGAGACTCATGTGACTTCATGCATAGGCACCTCGTGTTACTATGTTTGCTAGTGGTTACTGCTTTTGAGGAAAAGTGTCTTTAGTTCCAACCTGACTTGCAGACAGGCTTCATCTTTCTTTCTTCATTTAGTGGAATCCAATTGTTATGGTTTGAGAACTGGTGGTCAACTTAACGCCAGCTGGATTACATCAGCATGCATTGAGCGAAGACGCTCCACCTGAGGAGGGTTGCCAGGATAAATAGGGTTGAAGCATTAAGGAGGCATTGTGGGTTCTCCTACGAGTTGCTGTCTGAGCTGTTGGTTCTCCTGGAGAAGCTCTGGTCCTCACATCGAGCATTGCTTCCTGGCTCTGGAGGGGAAGATGTGTGCTGCTTGGTCTCCAGGATGAACTCATCACGCTGCTTCCTGGCACATACCCGACTGTGCTTGTCATCGGAGGAGTTCGGGCCTCCGTGTCGCTGAGGACAGCTGTGATGCCTTTTAGGATAGCCCTGATCTTTGTTGTGGGTGTGACTTCTCAGCTCCAGTGTAGAACCCTCATCCCACTAGCACAGCTCCTTCATCCTGCTGGCATAGACTTTCTGGCTTCCACTGCTGACCCTTGGGTCTTCCCGGCACAGATCTATAAAAGAGACTGGTGTGAGTCCTTCTTGTGGGCTCTGGACTTCCAGTTGGACTCATGGGAGGCATTGTCCTGAGCTCTGGGTTTTTATCTGGACTCATGTGGGACATGTGCTGTGGGGTTTAGGCTCTTGATCTATGTCTTTGGTGTTGTGGATAGATTTCCTGCATTTTCCTGTGTTAACTTCCAGTGACCATTATGAAAATATTACAAACTCCATGTCCTAATCCTAGTTGTTCTCTGTGTACAATCCCTGACTACAACAGAAATGTTCTTAAAATATTCTTATGTGAGCTAAATTTCACCCTGCTTGTTCATACTTCATCTCTCTCTCTCTCTCTCTCTCTCTCTCTCTCGCTTGCTCTCTCTCTCTCTCACTCACTCAGTATCATTTTTAATTTGCCTAAAGAAGCTAGAGAACTTCTTTTATTTCTGAGTATTTTAAAATAAAAATCTCATTTAGCTACAGTTCTTTTGGAGACCTTCCCAATTTTGAATCATTTTTCATTAAAAGGTTTGAGGAGAGGAAGGAAGTCCTTGACCACTACCCATACACATTCTTACAGTCTCAAGTCAAAATTCTAAAGGTTCCAGACACGAAGACTTTTCCAAGATTTGATCAGATCTGGGCTTCTTGCCAGTGTTTCCTTCTTTATCTTGGTTGGATCTGTCCCAAGAAAGTCGTCTTTTCTTAAATAAAATTTTGTCTACAAATATAAGTTATTTGACACTTTAGTTTCATTGTCTTGAGACAATTTCAAATCAGTAAGCTTAGTAACCATGGAACCCTGGGTATAACTGAATTTAGTTTGCTACTCTTGTTAGATAGTCTTACTACTGTTTTGCACAGAATTCAGATACCTCTTTAAACTTTTCCCTGCAAAAATCATTTATTAAATTTAACATTTATAATTTAATCTCAAATAAATTCATTAATGTATTGCTTTTAATATCTATAGTGCACATGGAAAATTATTTCTTAAACCCAATCTTCTGTACACATTAAAACATTTTAGGGAAACATCCAAAGCACAGATGTATAGCACCTCTTCTGAAAAAGAGTTAAAATAAGGCAATGATTAATTTCTACACATAATAAATTTATCACACCTTAAAGTAATTGCAAGACTTTATATTTTATTTTCTTTTTGATATCTGCCTGTCTGAGTCACAGTGAGCAAAGCTCAGCTCTTTTTGTGCCTTGTCACATTGAAACCCAGTATTAACTAATAAACAGCCTCATGTGATTTCAAGGTGGCTGGTCAGGAGGCAGTTCCCTCATCCTAAGTCAGTGCTGCCATTGTTGGTGGATTCATCTTACCATCAGTATCATGATTTCACTGTGAGCATCCTTAACCACCAGACTGGATCAGGTGACTCTCCGTCTCAGCTCATACTGCAAATGCCTTTCCTGGTTAGAGACAATGAAGGCTGTTATAATCTGGCCGAATTTGGAATTATAATTCATTTTCAATTTACAGTCACAAGAAATTCAAAGTTGATAAAGTGATAATCCTTACCTAGAATAATTCCTCTTTTGTTATCTACTACATAGACATTTGTTCTGATGCCAAAGATGGTCCAAACCTCACCTGGCATGGTGTCAGGATACCTTGCTCCAGTATGTTTCCCAAATAGCTTTGGCCATTGATCTGTGGGGCCTTTGCATTTATGTTTATTTATGACACTAATGTTGTTATAGATTATTAATATGAATGACAGAAATATACCAACAAGTCTGGATAAGTGATACCAAGATATTTTGCTCAGAAATGGTACAATAATACATTATTCAGAAATAACTATATAAAGAGTTAAAGGGAAAAAATTCCACATGCAAAAACCTTCCCCCTTTCCAAAAAATCCTACAAGAAAATAGAGCTTCTTTGAAAACTACACATAAAAAGTGAAGATTCTACCAGACATTAGAAGCTCATACTCTCTGTTTTCAGGGCATCTTTTCCAGCTCCTACAGCACCATTATTCTGGATAGGGGATTCCATCATCTCCAAAAACAAGAAACTCATACCAAGCAATTCCTATTTGCTCTTTAATTAAGTACTGTGATCCCACACCTGAAGTGTAAGTGTAGTTTTAAAACAAAGTATGTAATCACTCAAGTATATCATTTAGAATTAAAATAAAGGAAGACCTAGAATGGAGTCAGAAGGAATGGAGTCTAGAAGGAGTCCCATGAACAGAGGATGAAAAGCCTCCAAAAGACATTGAGAAGAACTCAAAATGCAGAAGGAAAATAAGGAACATGCAGAGTCACAGGACATAAGAGAAAATAATGTCTTGAGAAAGAGGAAGTGATCAACTAAGTAAAGCATCATGCAGAAGGTCAAGTAAAAGAAAAGGATTGAAAATGCTTCACTAAATTGGTGTCGTGGAGGTTGTTACTGCAGACAGTGAAGTAGTTCATTAGCATGATAAAAAGGAGCCAGACTGACTAGCATGAAGTTTGAGAAAATAAAATACCTGCTGTGAACTACATTCCCTTTATAACATCCAGCTAAAAGTCAGTTGCAGAGACAGGACCATGGCTACCCAAATGCTGGAAGTCAAAGATAGACATGTTTAAGATAAAAAGAGATTTCAAGTATTAAAATCTCATAGGAAATAAACAATGGAGATGACTGCAATGAAGATAAAGGAAGAGACAGAGACAGAGACAGAGACAAAATATAAACAGCAGATAAAGATATTTGAACAGAAACAGGGATTATCCATGAGTTACAGGAACATTCATTTCATAACAATAGAGTGCACAGTTTGCATGTAAAGTATGTGGCTAGAGGGTAAAGGCATTTCATCCAAAGTCTTCAAACTTAGTACCTGATATATAGGATGAGTGAACACTAATTGAAAGTGAATGAAAAATGATAGAATTTGATGAGAATAATGGAGATTTATAATAACCATTTTGAAGAGCAAAATAAAAAGCTGCCTGAGGAATTACATGAGGATTGATTGACAGACTGACCCCAAGATGTTAGTGATCTAGGTATTATGATGAGCAAAATCTATGCTACTGTTTGATTTTGTTATAGCCCTCAGGTTTTTGGTGCTAATAAGGTAGATAGTGGAAAGCATACTAACTACACTTTGATCAGGAATTCGGGGAAGAAGAATGATGAGGAGAGACAAAGTGAAAAAGTAGAGCATGTAAATGAAGTGAGAAAGAATAAGAAGTGATATGGAATTCACTTAAATGGAGAATGTTGGATTAGAAAATCAAGAAGAAAGAAAGAAGGAACTTGTCATGCTCACAATGCAAATAAGTTTGATTTTTTTTTTTTTTTTGCTGAATTGGCTATAAGATTTCTAGAATCATGGGGTAAAAATGACAGAGATACTAAGTGAAAGGGTTTTGGCCCAGGCTGGATACTGTAGCCAGTAAAGCCAAGGAGCTCGTATCTCCCCCCCACCCTTAGGAATTGCCTCTGGCGCCAAACTAAGACCAATGGGCTACCTGTGCATCCCTAGTGCCCCCTTAGGTTCCACCCCAGGCCGAGGCTACTTATGTGCCTCACTCCATAATGTTCCGCGGAGAGATCACCAGCCCTGAGGTAGAGATGCCACTCCCCAGGGGGCTGGAGGTGTCTCTCCTCGCATTCCCAAAATAAAGGTTATTTATATTTCATACTTCATATCTTTTTCAGCTGCCATCGGTCCTCTTCCTCCTTTCTCCTCCCTACAATTCTATCATGTGGTTCCCTGACCGGGAACAGCAGGCGAGAGACTCCTGGGGCTGGCTCCCAGTTTTGAGTCCCCTACTGTTCAGGACCGACTGGACTGCATCCTGCATTAATTCCTCACTTCTACACTCAGGAACTGTAAGCTTGGCTGCTGGTTCACAAACAATACCCACCAATTTACCACAGGTGAGCAACTCCCTGGAGACAGCCAATGACCCAGCTCATTTGGATTTTCTCCCCGCTTTGCGTGGGTTCATGACCCTTTCATGTCTTTTAGACAGCCCAAACCAAGGCCTTTCTGGGCAAGCCAATGTCCACTCTGGACAGCCCACACTGAAAGGCCCTCACATTTTTCCAGAGCTTTTGGGGCTTTCTGGGCAAGCCGATGTCCACTCTGGACAGCCCACACTGAGAGACCCTCACTTTAGAGCTTTTTAAGTTCTCATGGCGGAGCCGTTACTCAGCCCACGCAAAGTCCACTCTTAATATTGGTAACGGCCAATTATTAAGAGTTTGGAGCCATATAGCCAACGCGTTGGTCTGGGGTGCAGTGTGACGACTCTAATCCTGGCAGACCACGGTCCGTTGCCTCATCTGATTGTAGCCCCATGGGCTAGACCCCACACCAGATTTTACCTCGGGGACCACTTCCTGTTCCCTCCCCCCCCAGAAACCATACCTATCTATGGCTTATCACACTGCAGACAAGCTTACAAAACTCTATCTTTGTTTTGGGAATGTGACCCTTTCCCGCCAGCTTCCCTGTCCCTTTGCCTCCTCCAGGATCCCTCCCCCTCCCTGCACTTAAAGAGATAACAGTGTCTTCCCTTGTACCCTTTCAGAGTGCCTCCTTTCCTCCCAGCTAACCCTCCCCCCAACCGCGCTGCCAGCGTCCCTTTGTTTCCCGTGCGCGCCAACCCATCCCCCGCTGCCGAGATTAAAAGATGAGATGAGACAATGTTAAGAGATTCACATAAAACTGCTTTAGATTTTAAACAGCTTTTGACTCACACCACGCTCCAATTCTGTACACTATCTGGGCTCTTGTGTGGTGCTGTGCTCCCCACAGGTTCAGCTCCACGTGGCAACTCAGCTCCACATCCAATCCTTTCCCCGCCGCGCCACCCCATTCCACTGTTGAGAGATACGCACGGGACTGCTTTTCAAATAGCTTTAGGCTCTCACATGCTTTTGGCGCTGTGAGCTGGGTGGCACATCCCCGGAGCGGCTCCTGCGGCTCCGGTGGGTTACTGTTTGCCGGCTGCCAGCTGTGCACCTCTGGGAGCAGAGCCACACTTGACTAAAGCTGTGACACATCTCCCAGGCCCACCACTGCCACAGCAGCTGGCCACTGCCGTGGCCACTACCGCCCACCCCGCCTCCACTGCCACTGTGGTTGCTGCTGCCACACCCCTGCCCCGCTGCTACTGCCCTTTGCACCACGAGCTGCCAGCTCTGTTGCGGCAGGCGGCCCCTGAGCTGCGGTCCTGCCACAGCCACCGTGAGCCCGCCCGCCATTGCGGCTGGCACCTCACCACCCCCGTGTGCCATCACAGCTAAAATATGTATTTCCCTGCGCCGTCCCAGCGCCATCATTGCCATTTCCAGGTGCAATCTCGGCCTGCCCTGCGTGCTGTGTTGTGGCAGTCACCCCGCCCACTCTTCATGTTCCACCTATGCACTACATGCCATATAATCTCGGCCCCGCCCCAAGCACGACTATGCTCTCTCTATAGGAGCAATCTGTCTATCTCAGAGTTCCAAACTGCCTTAGACATTGCACATTTACAACATCTCGCAGCTCTGCTCAAACATATTTTTTTTACAATTCAGTTCCACTTAAGAGAGGCTATTTTTCTTACAATTTTCTACCATTTATTCAAGGTTAGTGGCCACCTGGTAATTTTACCAGCCTTGCTTATCAATTAAAGTCTACACTAATCTCCTGTTTTAACCACTAAAATTAAGAGATATTTATCAATTCCTTTTTGCTGGAAACCACTAGCTCTGTTCCAAGCCAAGGGTTTTGTTAAATTCATAAGATTGATAAACCTTTACTACAAAATGTTTCCATTAAAGCCTTTTTGTTAATTCCACGTGGCACCCTATAAAAAGCAGTATAACATCCAGATAAAGCCTGCTTTCTAATCTAAAATGCCAATATTAAGCTCCTACATACTTACTTAATTCTACAGATACCTTTTACTATAGTCCAGATCTCAAACAAAGCAAAACTTGACCTTCAAGCTCCACAGAGTACTTAATATGGTTTTTCATATTTTAAATAACACTTGCAGTTCTGAGACAGACAAATCTACACAAGGTAGAGCTACCTGCCCCACCCCACCCCCACCATGGATAATGCTCAAATGCAGCAGAAGACATTGGGCAAAAAAATGCCCCATCCTGCCATTCTTTGAGACCTTAATCCAGGGCTGCTGGGCTGTCCTGGCCACCAGAAAGTGGGTGGGCCATCCTAACTTCTAGCCCTCACAAGACACTGCCAGATTCCTCACTGACAAAAATTGCTGCCGAAGACTGAGAGGGGCTAAGGGCCAATGACAGCCGCCTTGGTGGGTGTCTGTTTCAGAGTCCAAGTCACATTAAAACTCTCAAGGTAAGACATTCTCTATATTCGTGGACATAGAGGCCATATATAGAGTTCTTACTGAGTTTTCAAGCTATATAATAAATCTTCAATGTCTGACAGAGTATTAAAGGTCAACCTATGCCAGTTACAAACAGGGCCTATTTTTGTGCAGGTCCCAGTCCTAAATCTTAAAATGCTTTTATTCCCTTTTATACAGGCTGACAGATACATTTTGTCTTCTCACTTTGTTTATACTTTTTCAGGATACATAAAAGCCTTTCTCACAACCAGGGAAACTATTGATATACTTGGTAAAGTTCTGTTGCAGCAAAGCATTCCAAAGACTACAACCAAGTTCCAGCGACCCACACCTGATATTCTTGGTAACCTCAACAGCAATCAAAGTTGCTAGACTGCCATCCTGGTTTCACATCACGCAGGCCCTAGATCTGACCATCCTTTTCGTACTCATCTCTGCCTTAAGACTCACAGGTTGTCATGTTTTGTTATCCACTTTGGTTCTTAATTTCTTACATTCTATTAATGATCATTTTTACAGCAGGACTCTTTAACAGTATTGCCTACAGACTCCAATGTCATATATACCAGAGACAAGCCTTACTGACCTACCTTTAAACTTTTATGCTTTCATACAGGGGAATAAGCACCTCTCATAACTTCACTCCTCCTAATCCCACATTTAATTTTTCAGAATTCTACCTTGCCATGGAAATGTTCCTACCTCAAAGTCATCCTGATAGAATGACATGTCTAACTCAAAGACACCTTTCCCTCTACCTCACTTGGGTCCTTAAATATGACAGTGCCATGTCTCCTCATAACATCTTGTCTCTTTGTTTTTTCAGTCTAACATACATGCATTCACCAGTGAAGTTGTCCTGGCTAAAACACCTGACACCAGCTTCTACCTAGACATCAACTGTCATCCCATCAACTCCCCTAGACCTCAGTACAATGACCTCAGCCAGCAGGAAGTAGTTAAAGAGAGAAATCTTTGCCCCTTTTCATAATAATCATAAGATGGGATATGAAAGGGTTTTGGCCCAGGCCGGATACTGTAGCCAGTAAATCCAAGGAGCTCCTATCTCCCCCCACCCTCAGGAATTGCCTCTGGTGCCAAACTAAGACCAATGGGCTACCTGTACATCCCTAATGCCCCCTTGGGTTCCACCCCAGGCTGAGGCTACTTATGTGCCTCACTCCACGTGTTCCACGGAGATATCGCTGGCCCTGGGGTGGAGATGCCAAGCCCCAGGGGGTCGGGGGTGTCTCTCCCCACATTCCCAAAATAATGGTTATTTATATTTCATACTTCTTATCTTTTCAGCCGCCGCCAGTCCCCCATAGTTCTATCACTAAGTTATAAAAATCCTATTTTGAAAATCATGATTAATACATGATTTACACAATGAAACGTACCTAGCAAAATAAGAGAGGATCCTATTCATAACAACAGCTCCCATATATTGTCCAGGTCTTATCAGATATGTGTTGGAGGACATTGTTAGGTAGACATAAAAAGCACTGGCACCCTATGGCAAAGACCATGTGTTGAAAGATGGGAGAAGCTAGGTATGGTGGTGCGTGTCTGTAATCCTAGCATTGTAGAAAACTGAGGCAGAAGAATCACAAATTCAAGCCCAGTCTAGGCTGCTCAATGATTTAATAAGACCATATCTCAAATAAAAATAAATAAATAAATAAAAGGCTGGAAATATAGCTACATGAAAAAGCCCTGAGTTCAGTCTCCAATAGGAAAGAAGAAGGAAGGAAGGAAGGAAAGAAGGAAGGAAGGAAGGAAGGAAGGGAGGAAGGAAGGAAGGAAGGAAGGAAGGAAGGAGAAGCAAAGAAAGATGGGAGAAATTATCAAGAACAGTGTGACTCCCAAATGAGAGAAATAGCAAGTCTATCTCACTTGACAGTGACTGAATTGGGCATCACTGTTTTCTGATGCTTTAGTTTAGAACCATTAAGAAATAACTTAAAAATGGATCTGGCAATGTAACTTTTAAAATATTAATGGAGATATTTGCATATCATAAAAGTCACCTTTAAAATATACAATTCGATGGCTTTTAGTATATTCAGAGTTGAGCAAAGACTGTTAAAATCTAATTTTAAATTATTTTTATCATTCCAAAAGAAAAACTCCATACCCCTTAGCACTTTCCATTTTCTTCCAACACCCCCCAGCCCTTGGTGAATACTAATTTGCGTGCCTCTATGCATTTTCCTATTTTGGACATTTGAAATAAATGTAATCACATAGAATATGACCTTTTGTGATTGTGTTCTTTCAGATAGCAGAATTTTTGCAAGGTCATGAAAGGTATAGCGTCTATATCTATGTATATAGCATTTCATCTCTTTTTATTGCTGTATGATATTGTACTGTATGGATATGCCACATTTTGTTTATCCATTCATCTGTTGATGGACAACTGAGATGTTTCCTCGTTTTAGCTATTATGAACAATACTGGTATTAATATTCATGTATAAGGTTTTTAATGAGCATATGTTTCCATTTCTATTGAGTAGATACCTAGAAGCTGAACTTCAGAGTCATGTAGTAGCTATAACATTTTAAGGAACTGCCAAATTGTTTTCCAAAGCAGCTGTGCTATTTTATATTCCCACCAGCAATACATGAAGATCACAATTCGTCTACTCTTTGTCAATACTTTTTTGTGATAGCTATCCCAGTGGACACAAAAGTGCTATCTTACTGTGCTTTGCTTCTGCAATACAATTTAAAAGTTCTTATCTATTAAAATCTAAATTGCAGGGCACTGGAATGGATGCTGAAATCTAATATGTAGAACCTCTTTAACTATGTGATCATCATTGCAGCACATTTTGAGATCTTCTGCTTTCCAAACTTTAAATCAGATTGCATTTCCTGAATGACTTATACGGGGCCAAGTGACTTTCATTGGCTAATGAGCTCTGAATGGAAGTGGTACTGTCACCTCTATGCCAAAGCATTAAATTGCTGTCATGAGACCCCTCCAGAGCTCTTTCTGCCAACATTGACAACTAACAAGTTTCAAAAATAACAACAGCTTTGATAGCCTGGATCTTGGGATGCAGGAATGTTTAACAGAACTGATCTATAATATATAAGCCATGTATGTGAAAAACAATCATTAGCTACTAGGAGATGGTGGTTTTTTGTTATTGCAGAAGCATACCATGGCATATCTTGAGTGATAAAAATAATCTTTACTATGAATTGTATGCTATCTAATGGTTAAGTTATTAGAGTGAAACAGATCTGTTCAATCACTTAACATCTCTAAGTCTCAGCCTCCTCCTGTATGAGTGTCACAAGTCTATCTCACAGAATCACTTAAAGTTATGCAAGAGAATGTGTCGTTCAATAATACTAAGCACATAAAGTGCATAGTATATTGAAGATTCTTAAGAAGTTATTGTTACTAATAGAAGGTGTTATGGGTTAAAAACTGGTGGTCAACTTAACGCCAGCTGGATTACATCAGCATGGCATTGAACGAAGATGCTCCACCTGAGGAAAGTTACCAGGATAAATAGGTGGAGAAGAAGGCAGGGTTGAGGCGTTAAGGAGGCATTGTGGGTTCTCCTATGAGTTGCTGTCTCAGCTGTTGGTTCTCCTGGAGAAGCAATGTCCTCACATCGAGCATTGCTTCCTGGCTCCGGAGGGGAAGACATGTGCAGCTTGGTCTCCAGGATGAACTCATCACGCTGCTTCCTGGCACATACCCGACTGTGCTTGTCATTGGAGGAGCTCAGGCCTCCGTGTCGCTGAGGACAGCTGTGGTGCCTTTTAGGATAGCCCTGGTCTTTGTTGTGAGTGTGACTTCTCAGCTCCAGCATAAAACCCTCATCCCACTAGCACAGCTCCTTCATCCTGCTGGCATAGACTTTCTGGCTTCCACCGCTGACCTTTGGGCCTTCCCGGCACGGATCCATAAAAGAGATTGGTGTGAGTCCTTCTTGTGGGCTCTGGGCCTCCAGTTGGACTCATGGGAGGCGCTGTCCTGAGCTCTGGGTTTTTATCTGGACTCATGTGGGACATGTACTGTGGGTTTTAGGCCCTTCACTAAATAATCTATGTCTTTGGTGTTGTGGATAGATTTCCTGCATTTTCCTGTGTTAACTCCCAGTGACCATTATAAAAAATATTATAAACTCCATGTCCTGAACCTAATTGTTCTCTGTGTACAACCACTGACTACAACAGAAGGGTAATGGATTGAGGATTATAGTACCAAATTTAACATTTTTTAGAAGGAGACAAACAAAACTTTGAAGGACTAACTACCAGAAGCAGGGAAGAAGGAAAAAGTATAATGGATTTTCTCTGTGTAGTTAGTTTGGGGCATATAACAAACCTCTCTAGAAAATATTCCTATTTGCATATATCTGCGTACCATTATTGCAGGCTGGGAAGATCTTTTTGCATTTTGATTTTATTTCCAGAAGAAATGAGATAGTCACAGTATTCATACTCATTTCACAGAACAAGGAACACACACTATGGAATGTGATTACATTTAAAATATGCTGGAGAGTGATTTCATGAATCCAGCATTTTCAATCATTCCAGATAGGCAGGGGGAAATGCCGAAATAAATTCCCTTTAGAATATTTAGAATCAATGTATAATATATAGCTTTCTTTATATGAATATCTTCCTTGAGACTTAATGAAGTAGGAATCTGGTTCAGCCTGGAGAAAGACAATCAACAGAATTAGTTAATACCATGGAAATATTTGTGTATATGGTAAAGGGAGATGGAATTCAGGAAACTGGAATAATCATTACACGAGGTTTTAGAGGTCATGTGTTATCTTTTCCTTGACTTTGTCTCTACTTCTTTTCCTACTTTTTCATTAACTGACATGTTCTCCTTTGTCTGCTCTTGAATACTGATATTTTATAGACCAAACATCAATATTACTTACTTCTCATTCAACAAGCCCACCCCAGAATTTCACATTTCTGCCATAGTTTTATGTGCCCCATGATTGGATAATTTCTCTGTGTGAGAACTTGTTTCTTGGTATACATTTCTACTTGCTTTTGGATACTTCTAAATATAGAATACCCTATATTTATCGTGTCCTACTCTTGATTCTGCTATCCAAGCCAAAATTTTTTATCTTGACCAATCTAATTAATTGATGCCTTAAGCTTTATTTCTTTGAGGTAATATTTCTTCAGACTATGTCAAGTCTACTTGTGTGTTCTATCTAAGTCTTATTATTATCCAAAGTAGTTCAATTGGCTTAAATTACACATGACTATTGAATCTTTCTCTCTCACAATAGATATTTTACTAGTCTTAGTACAGTATCTGTTTTAGGCTCCATCATTTCCCCAGTTCCTAGCATATGATATGCATTTAAGAAAAAATTGTCAAATGCATGAATCAATGATACAAGGTAAACATATAACAGTACTTCTCTTGCTCATATTCCTATATTTCTGGACACAATGAATGCAGTCCAAAATCACTCCCTTATTTCAACTAGAACTTGGGAGCTATATCACCATCTACCTCACTCCTAACATCTAACATTCAGCAATCTCTAACACTTTGAGGGGGGGTACCAAGAATCGAACTCATAACCTCATGTTTGCCAAGCAGGCACTTGTGCTAAACTCCTGGCCCATGTCTAACACTTTTAAGTATCTTGAGAATTCATTCCCTCCTCTGTCTCTCTCTTTTTGTCTATCTCTGTTTCTGTCTCTCTGTTTCTCTGTCTCTCTCTCTCTCTCCCTCTCCCTCTGCCAGCTACTACTGCTTTGTTTAGATGCTTGTCATTTTTCTTGAATTCATTATCTCTAATCCTTTACCATCACTGCAGGACATTTTCTTAAAGTGCAAATCTAACCATTTTACTGTGATGCTTAAAACCCATCAATAGGCTCCCTATTGCTTTGGAAACGCAGTTCAAACTCTTAAGGCCCATCTCCACAATCAGACTGTATACTCTTAACTTTCCTTCCTTATCTGAACTTTCCTTCCTTATCTTACCTCTTTTTACCCTCCCCAGTCCTCTCTGATTATTCAGAATCTGTAGTTCCCAAAACCCACCTAATCACTGATTCTCTCTGCCTAGGTTGCTGCCTCCCCACCTCTTCACTCTTCAAAATAAAGCTTAAAAAGCATTCCCTTCTATGAGAAATCTTTTCCAATTCTCTAAGGCAAAATGCATTATAGTCTCGTGGTACTCTTCTCAGTCAGCTCTTGAAGTTTTCCAAGGATTTTTTGTATTATTACTGTTCTAACCACTTCTGTGGCTTACTAACTACTCTGGGTAAGACCCAACTCTTATTCACCTATGGATGCACTATAACCCTAGTTTCATATTTACGATACTTTCTGTGATAAAAGATCTGGGCCCCAAATATATAAAGCACTCCCAAATTCAACAAAAAGTAAACATATATTCCAAAATAAAATAGTTGGGAAAAGATTAAAGATACTCGTCATCAAAAAAGTTATATAGATAGCAGACAAGCAATAAAAAGATATTCAATGTTATCCATCAGGGAAATGAAAGTTAAAAACACAGTAAGATACTAGACATGCTTACTCAAAAAGGTCTAAAATAACAAAGAATAACATGCCAAGTGTTGGAAAAGAAGTGACTATATAAAATTGGCAATTCCTTAATAAATTAAGTCAAATGCTGCCATATTATCTGGCCATCCTAGTAAAAAAATAATTTCTCTATACAGTAACTATCATAGAATCTTTTTTTGTGATAACCAAAAATTTGAGTCAACTTGAATATCCGTCAGCAAATTCATGGATAAGCAAACTCTGATACACCTGTAATAGGAAATATGATTCAGCAACAAAACAGTGTTCACCAACAAAATGTCAAAATAATTTTGCTGAATGTTCATTCAAAAAGAATGCATACTGTTTAACTCTATTCGTATAAAATTCTATGGTGACCAAAAGTATCAGTTGATTTTTGAGGATGGAGATAGGATAGGGTGGGATAGGAAGAAAGATTATAAAAGGCACGAGGAATTTGTGGGATAAAGAATATGTTCATTATTTTTATTGTTGAAATAATTTAGTTGGGTTTTACATGTTAAACTTGAATTGCACTCCTTAATATATATGATATTTGCTGTCTGTTAATTTTGCCTCAATAAATGTATTTTGACACACCCCTTTTTATTTTAAAGAGAAAAAACAATAAAAACAATGATACAGAATTTCAAAATAATAGGAGATTAAAAATGTTTAATATATTGCTTATTGTTATCTTCAAATTAGTTGCTCAGATTATAATATGTAGGCATGAAAAATTGATCAAACAATAAAGCACAAACCACTTTTTAAAACTATGCTCTCAAGAATTAATTCAAAGGACATTCTTTTAGCATAACTTTAGTTTTATAGACTCATTGAAGCCTCTACCTTGACAAAGGGACACTGCATCAACATTTGTTACCTCTATCGTATTCTGTCCTACACCTTGCTAGAGGTTGATATGGAAATCTGTTTGGTTGGTCTCAACATGTTCACTACAATGTTTTGTGTTTAACTAGCAATAAAAATGGAACTACATAAGTGTTTGTCAACAACAAGTGTATAGACTCTTGGAGGTCATACTGCCCTGGATCCAATGCTTATGTTCTGTCAGCTAATTAAAATGAACCAATCTTATGTTAAGAGGATGGTTTTAATCTCAGAAGCAAAGTGTTTTTCAACTACAGGATAATGAGCTTATAAACAGGACAATGTTAACAATATGGTTACATTTGAGACTTTTCTCAAAGCAAAATTTTACTGTCAGAAGAAAAGAAATGAGGAAGCCTAGAGAAAAAAATATGAAGTATAGAGTAAGAACAATTTGAGAGGAGAAAGTAACGTATTTATGAAACAAACCTTTAGGAACATACCTAATTTATATTTACAGAAATGGGAGAAAATGCTAGAACACTAAGCCTAAGAGATTGTGTACCATAAAATAAATATCCATCATATTTATACTCACATGAAAAAATGATCAGTGAATAACACCTAAAAGCATCACTGGAACTATGCAACACCCATTTAGAAACACCAGCAGCCCTTGTTCGGTGCCTGGAGGAAGAAAACTCAGTGTGATTAACTTTCCCTCAATCACCCCAGGTTTCCTGAGCAACTCCGGTCAGGAGGGAAAAAATTAGTTTTTAAGTTTTTACTTAAATAGTAACTCCTTTCTCCAACACTGGTGGAAATTTCTTTGTCTCTACATTTTCCCAACCTCCTCTTGATTTTATTTTCATAACGGGTAGCAAGCCATGAATGAGAAATGACCTCTTTCCAAAAAGTGGAAAGAAAATTCATTTTATCATTAAATTATCTAATGATCCTTGTTACCCAGAATGTGGTCCTGGGACCCACACCATTGGTAGCACTTGAGATCCCATCCCAGGATTTCTGAATCCAAATCTCTATTTTAACAAGATGCCCAGGTGTCTTGTGTGTATGTCCAATTCAAGAAGCTCTTGTCTAACATTGAAACATCCTGCATAAGATAATGATTATCATTCCCATTATCCATTTTTGAAAATAAGAGCAGGAAGGTAAAATTACTTGACATGGCTGAGCATGGTGGCACATGCCTATAACCCCAGCACTCATGAGGCTAAGACAGGAAGACCACCATGAGTTCAAGGCCAGTCTCGGCTATATAGTGAGTTTTTGAGACTTGTTTCAAAAAACAAACAAAAAAGGAAAAATATTACTTGACCTGAATCAATAATCTAAAAGTGCTATAGTTGAGATTTTAAGATAGTTACCATAATTATAAATATGAAGGAAGCACTTCTCTCTTCTATCATACTTTTCTCCATGGGGAATTAATTCAGTAGTTCTGGTCATAACTATCACACCTCACAGCCTCATTCACTGAATGTTGCTGACACTCAAACTTTCAGGCATGCATGATTTAGATTAAACATTGTCTATCTTCTTGAAATCTATGGGACGAGTGATTTAATAAATCCCTTAATGTGATAGTTTGATCAGATTGCTGCCTTTACCCATTGATATACAGAACAAAATAGCTTGATGTTCACACTGTCCCTTAGGGCAAAGGAAAGAGAAAAGGGATTGAAGGAGAAAGAAGAGGAAAGGAAGCAGATGCCCTATTTGGCATACATCAACTCTTTCACGAACCCTGGGTATCCTGAAAGCTTGCTATAGCTGATAGGCTGAAGTTATTTGGTTGCTTATGCCATGGGCCTCTGGATATTTTGAATCAGGTCTATGACCATTCTTTACAGTGTTTCTGGACAGATAAACACAGAGATTTCTACAGAAATTTACTGCTGTTACCTTAAGAGATACAGAAGTGTGAACCAGCTGTGCTTGCCAGTGCACAAGGCTTTACCTTCATAAAAATACTTCAAGACTATTATTATCATTAGTGGCTATTTTTGAGTCTATACTGCATTATCAGACACTGTGCTAGGTATTTAACAACTATACACATAATAGCCTTGAAACTGTTATTCTGGAAATGCATCTGGTGAGATTGGAGCCAGACTTCTACTCCAGGCCCATTTGAGGCAAGTTCAAGTGTCTTTCTATAATAATACACTCTTATAACATGCTTAACTTAGCCTCTTACTCAACTTTCAAGGCCCAGCTCAAATGCTCCCTTCACTAGACACTTCTCAGTGGCCTGGTGATATCTTCTCTCCACACCCCTGATTTGGTTCTTTCCAAATCATAGCTTAAGTTCTTGATCCCTCCTACTGTAAGTTGCAACTAATTCTGTTTATATTTATCTCCTACCTCCCCACCTAAACATTTGACACCTTACGTGCTCTTTGAGTCACCAGTCCCTGCCTCATAGCTGTTTAGTGACATCATCAATGCGCCTATGAACTGACTTAGGCACACAGTCCACCCTCTGGAAACTTTGGAATTTAAATGTTCACTGTTGATTGAGCAACGACATTTTATGCGTAATCTCTAATAACTGAAAGCCCCCTTCCTGTGGCAATGTCATGCCCTCTGGAATTGGGTACTCGATGTGCAAGTTGTTCTCATCCTTGTCTTGTGTTTCTTTAACTTCTCCCTCTTTTCTCCCAGGAGAACATAGTTTGGATTCTCTTTAAAGTTGGCCTCTTCTCCATCTCTGGCCATTTTGCTTTACAGGAGAATAAAAACAGAGAAAAAAAATTCTAGTAACATTTCTTCTCTTGTAGCCTTGTACTTACTTCTTCTCTAACATTTGAGAATTTACTGTATGCCAAACATTGTGGGATAAACATTTTACATATTGTTTTACTTTCATACAACTAACCCATAAGATATATGATATTTTGTTCAGGAAGACCCTCAAGTAGTGAGAGGCAACTTGTCTATGACCATATTAGGAAATGGGAGAGCCAGAACATGAATGTAGGCTATGTGTTATTTTTATTTATCAATTGATGCCAGTGAGAAAAATAAGTAAAATGTACTAATGCATATGTATTTAGATCGATAAGGTGTGGATTATCAGGGGGAATGGGATTTCCAGATTTTTCTTGTAACTGGTTCTTGACTGAGCACCATATTTCTGCTTCCTGGTACAGGTACTCAGAAAATATACATCAATCTTTCTGAGTTTGAGCTAAATTCTGAAAAGTGTAAAGTCATAGTGAGTGTTGGTGTCATTATTATTTTTATAAATGATATGTTAGAGAAAATGTAACTGTTACAATATCTTTCAGAATTCAATATAAATGATTTTTGAATAATTCAAATGTTAGATTATTCATATCCACTTGACCTTCTCTGGTAACAGAAATTTCTGAGGGTTGATGTTTTGCAGGCATTTGAAGAAGCCATTATGCAAATGAAAATATCATGTCTGTTCAGATATCTGCTGTAGGCATTATAGCAGGTACACACATGCATTACACACTGACACACAAGCCCTCACACACACACACACACACACACACACACACACACACACAAACATAATGCAACCACTCATAGTTCACCATCTTTTGGGGAAAAACAACCTATCTACATGTTTTCATTACATAATTGTGAAAATTTTAAATAGGATTTTTGAGAAAATGTTGATAATTATATGTTAATGCATGATTATACTAACAGCGATTTGAAGAAAGGACACGGAATGTCAGGCTGGGATAAGTGATCTAGAGAGGTTTAGTGGAGCAGATGGATTGAAAGCCACAGTTTGAAAGGTCAGTAGAATTAAAGTAAGAAGCTATGAAAGGAAGGGCATACAGGGTTGGGTAAAACTGCATGGCACACTAAATGGTACATAACAGGAAAAATCTTTATACAGAAACAAACTTGCATCATTATTATGCTTAGTTTGGACTCCAACCTTGAGTGACTAGAGAATATCTGCATCTAAATTTTAACTTCATCACCCCCAGTCCAAACAGAAATATTCAAAACCTTGATTGAGATTATTGCTAATTTCACCTGGCAATAAAGTTCAACACTGAAGAATTAGCAGTTATTGCTATTTGTCTAGCTGGCTTCTTGGGTCATTGCAAGGGATAAAGATAAAGTTTGAAAAAACTTCACCTTACATCACCAAGACTTTCACCACTAAATCCCTCAAGAGTCCTGCATTTACTATTTAAGAGGGCGACAATGGGGCAGAAATATGACATATAACGGGCCAAGCTCAGTTGTTCCTCAGGCACAATGCTTGTGGCTGTCCCCTCAAGGGAACAAGAGAAGCCATTACTACTGACAGTTCCACGATCAGCTTTAAAATGTAAAGAATTTTCAGAAAGGCAATAACACTCAAGAATACAGAGCATCTAGCATATGAGAAAACTGTGAGTGTGTGTTTATCCATGTAAACATGTGAAATCTTATAGAATTCTCTCAGAGGTAAGAATTATGATCTTTATTTTACATATGACAAAAGCAAGGCTCGAGTTTCCCAGTGCACTGACAGATTGACATATTTGAAGTTCAACAACATAATGACTCTTAATCAACAATGAATTTGGTCCATGAAGAAAGCAAAGAATATATGCAACATGGAATAATTAAACCTAGCTAATTAACATATGTGTTATCTCTCATAGATATTATGTATTAGCAAAAACATATAACATCACGTCACATACGATAAATACATGTATTTTTACCTAAACAATTAAAATGAAATATTTCTAAAAGAAAAAAAAAAGACGAGATAGAGATGTTATAGCAATCATCTTCCACTCTATGGGCACAGCCAATGCACTGTAACCTCCAGAAGTTGGAAGAACAAAACAAATATAGAACCTGGCAACAACTCAAGTTACAGAGAAATTTAAGGGAGACTAAATCTAGAAGCTCTAGGAGGAGCATCCAGAACAGAGAACTTGTTTAAGAGCAGCCTAAGAAGAACACCTGCCCAACAATATGACTCATAATTTGCCTGCAAGGCAGTGAGAAATAGTTTCTCGTTGAGATATCACTGGGCGTTCTACACGAGGATGGGCTACCTAGGAAGCATTAGTTCAGCTGCTTAACTTAGTAAATAGAAAACTGACTGCCCTCAAACTCCCAGTAAAAAATGTAGGTTTATAAAAAGAATACCATATCTATTGATACCTCCTAGAAGCACATTTATAACATTAAAAGGGCATACTAAAATGATACATCTCCTGAATGAATAATACATAAGATTAACAAGAGGACTATACCACAGGGAGATTAAAAAAAGATTACTTCCAGATATGTTTTGGTATAAAGGCCAGGCTTTTATTGTAAACAAGTAGTAATTATTTATTGCACATAACAACAGTCTAGGAAGATCTCTAACCCATTATTGATGTTAGATATTCTCCAAGTGAGACCTGAGATTCATCCATTTATGCTGAATTTCATTTTCTGTAGTTCTGTTTATAAAATGGAAACATGATTAGACAGTATATGCTGGAATTAATTTTCACTTAATGTCTAAATTTTATGAGTATATACCCTTGCTTAATTTTTATAATAACATTTTTTAAAAAAATCAGTCCTGTAAAACATTTCTAATAAAATATTCTATGTCTGATTTAATTGTGAGTTTAAAATTGTTGCTTAGTATGAGAGGAGACAAGAAACATTGCATGCGTATTTCAAACAGCAACTAGCTTCCTACTGGAATATATCGACCATTTCATGCTACGTTTAAATAAATGACCATGTTTCTCTTTGTTAATAGCAAAAACTCAGAATGCAAAATAACAAAGTGCCTCTTTGATCATAATTTAGACTCATGCCTTTGTCTCAGAAAGAATAGAGAAGAAAAGTAATAAAATACAGATAGAAGATTTCATCGAATGTCAAGATACTGACAAATGAAATTATCTAAGAAGACTTAAAAACAAACTGAGCATGTTCTGCATGAACAAAAACATCATTGTTGTTGACGATTTAGCTTCTGTAAGTGGAGAATGTAACATTGGTTGGTTGTGGTGTAGTATTGGAGATATTGAAGTAATTTTAGGTTTACAAAATAATTGCAAAGGTAGTATGGAGTTTCCAAATGCCTTTTACTCAGCTTCCCCTAATGTTAAAATTACATATAACCATGTAAGAAAGGTTTTGATACCAAGTTAGCTTGAATGAGTTGACTACAAAGCAAAACTCTCAGTAAAGTATAACCCTGAAATTAAAGACAAAATAACCCTAGAAATTTTAGTCAGAAAAAAAATGCAAACCTATTTGAAGCAAATTTTACCAGCATTTTAAAAATTCAACTTTTAGTAACCTAATTTTAACTTACCTTTTTAGATGGTCAATAGAGAGATGCCTGTTTTGTGGAAGAAAGGAAAATATTTTCATTTTGGATAAACTTTTGTATAACATAAATTATATATTATTAGTAAATCACTAATAGTATATAGTTATTATATAGTAACTAATATATAGTTTGGATAGCAACACATCCAAACAAATGCAATAAGTGTACTTCGTCTTTTGAATGGTAAAATAGCTCTTAAATTTGTAAGCCAGATGATAAAACTATGTATTAAAATTCCTAACCAATGTAAGGGGTGATTTCTTTAAGAATTTAATTATTTAATTAGATTACTTTTCTCCTTTGTAGAAAAAAAAGGGTGATGGTGTGCATATTGCTTTGAGAGGAGAAGTATCAAAGAAGCATAGAGTGAATGTTCAGATGACACAACGTTCTGTGAGGACAGATTCTTGGTGCTGCAGACTTCAGTTTTTTTTCCCTTTCCGTCTTTGCACACAACCTTTCCTGGTAACTGGGTCATACGTTCTTTGGAGTTCATATACCATATTTCCAAGTGGAGATAATGGCTCTACCCATAACGCCAGGCTTAGCCCCTTTTAATCAAGTTAACTAGTGAATTTGATAGACTGCATGGCAATCTAGGGTATCAACTTTCTTGTGTTTAACAATGATGATCATATAGTAGATAATTTCAGGTAAGTTTTGATTGCATACAGTTATTAATTTCCCCATGATGAATTACACTGTGCATTATGTACATTTTTGTAGGAATCTGTACTCATTTAGGTTTCTTCCATACAGAGATTGAATCAAAGATTAAGGTGTGGGAATTATCCAGGGAAACAAGAATAACGAAGTGGTACTGAAATAGGAAGAAAACCAATATGACAATGAGTTTCTCAAGTTATTGTTGTAAAAAATAAAACTTGATTCTACTGGACTCTTCTAAGAAATATATAAAGTAGTACTGAGATTTGTCCACATATTCTTGGGAAGTTGCCCTTCTCCTGCGCTGAAGAGGTTATATGGGCAATTGTAGGATCAGAGACTATTCTAAGAAAACACAGGGAGTAATGTAATGTGCACTTTGGTGGGGCATTACCAACACAGTCATGACTGGGCTTGTGAGAATTTTCCACCTGATTCAGCTATGGCTGAAACCAGAAGTGGACTAAGAAACTACGATGCATCGCCAGTGCTATAAGACCTTAGCTAAAAGTGTTTTGAACCAAGACCTGAAGAAATATGGCCGCAAAGGGCATGGAGGAGAGCACAGGACTTATTTAACTGGGCCTGTCAAACAGGGAAATGCTGTTTCTCTTAGCCTTTGATTTTGGGTAAAATCATCATTAGATTTTACCCAAATAAAATTAAAATTTTGGGTTGCCATCATTAGAAAAAAATTCAATAAGCCATTATCCTGGCTAGTTATGCTCTGAGTACATGTTAATAATTTACAGGTGTATACTCTTTTGAGGTTTTCTTTTTTGAGTAAAATGAATTTAAAAAACTTACATTCATTAAAAATTCAAACAGCACTATCCACTCATCCACTTCTATGTCCTCTTAGGGATTCTCCTTTGATAGACAGCTTTTCATCAATAAATGGCAGCAACAAATATGGTATTCTCGAGGGCTATATATAAATCTCAAGCATATAAATAAAAACTTACAATCACCAATTATGTCTATGATCCATCATAAAGTAGAGCCATTGGTTGAAGACATTAACCAATCAGTACTATGACCATTTTCTCCCTTGTTTCAGACCACAGTTCCACCAAACATGTATTCCTTGAGAAAGCCCTGTCTAGGTGGGCTCAACATCTAGCTTTACTCATCACACTCACCTAAAATGTAAGAATTGGTAAGAAACAATTTCGCCCCCAAATTTGATAGTTTAGGGTACATGGCTGCTGAAAATTAGATCCATAGCCTCTGGAAAACAAAACTTCATTATAAACAGATCCAGCTTAATTAATTACATAAATTTAGCGGGCTGAACCTACAGGTTTGTATATACAAAAAGATTTAACATCAGATGTGCAAAGGTTCATTGAATGGAACTGTCTCCAATCTCACTGTATGAATATCTACTTTATTGCTTTAATTTTGTAATTTTGACAACTGTTTCTAAGACAATATGTAACCTATTAACTAGTGATTTCTTACTGTATATTTTTTCTTGAAATTCTGTATTACTTGTACCCTTTTACTACTTTGTTTTTAAATGTCCTTTCTTTTTTCTCTTTAAATAAAAAATGTATCAAAATATAGAATCTTGATGGTCTTGAACAAAAAGAATGTCATTTTAGTTTACTAAAAATGTTTTTTCCTGAAAGGAAGCTATACAAAATTTTAATTCCCTGCTGTAGCATCTGCTACTGGAGACCCGTTGTCCCCTGAGGTCAATAAAAAAGACTATGGACTTTGTCTATTAGTCATTTCTTCTTGCTCACATAGGCAGAAGGGACATGAGATAAAAGTATACTGTTCCAGGAATATAATTCCCTCTTTGTCCCTTTTTATTACCACAGTAAGTATAATCAATATATCTGCATAAATAAGGAAGTTGTGTTGTTTTTAGTTTGACTTCTGAAAGTAGGTAAGGGAATAATGTGACATTACTTGTTTGCTTAAAATGTGGGTTAGGGGAATAGAAAGATGGAAGAAATCTAACAGCAGTGACCATAAGAATAATATGTGTAATTATCACAGACATTTGGTTATAAACATGACACCATGTGCTCCTGAGTTCCTGCAGTTTATTTCTGAATATTATTTCATCCTCTTTCTTGAAACTGGTTGTTAGTGAAGAAAGCCATGAAAATGTATATTTACAGTGTTTTCTGGAGAATAATACACATCTTTCATGTAAAAATTTTATGACCTTTTTTACTCTTGAGTGTGCAAGTAATACTTTGTGTCTACGAATGTGTATGTGCATGTGCACATGCATTTTCAATTTTCTGAAATTCAGCCCTATTTCCTTTATTTGAATTTAGTAATTGAATTCTAGTGAAATGCAATTGTATCATCATCTTGATGACTGTATTAATCATCTTTTCATTACCATAATGGAATACCAGAAACACACTGCTTATGAAAAACACCAGTTGATTTGGCTCATATTTCTGGAGATTAAACTTCTAAATGGTATAGCAAAGCTTCTATGGCTAAGGCCACCCATTGGGTGCATCAATTCACAGCATAGGTGTCACTGGCAGGAATATCAAACAAGTGATTACATTTTCAACTAGGGTAAGAGAGAATACAGAAAAGGCTAAACTTGCTCTTCTTACAACAGCCTTCTAATGAGCCCCAAAAGGGTTTTAGGAAAAATAATGTGCAATGATTTAATGACCTCTTCTAAGCCCCACTTTTTGGGGGGTTGTCAATATTTTTATTAGCACATATTACTTATACAGATTAGTGGATTTAATGTTGGCATATTTGTATGTGAATCATTTCTCCCATTATATAATCTCCCCTTTCCTAACCACATCCCCATTTACAAAATTTTTATTCATACATGTTTGTAGTACATAATAATTACATTCACTATAGAGAATTGGTACATATATACAACACATCTCAATTACCTTCTTTCTCCTTTCCTGAACCCCTTTTTACTTTTCCAGGATCAGACTGATTTATTTATAAGACCTTATAAAATTGACTGTCATATATACAGATTGAAAACCAGACTAATAAGCCAAAAAACATATAAGAAAACTATAGTAAGTTAAGATGTAGTTTTAGATACATTGGTCCAAATTCTCTCATAGTTTCCCTTCTGCTTTAGTGTTTTCTTCCAACCCCAAAAGCTCGCATGAAAGGAAATGTGATATTTGATCTTCTTAGCCTTATTTTATTTAGCATTTTTCCGTCAAATTACATGCTTTCATTTTTTATGCCTGAATAATGTTCCATTGTGTATACATACCACACTGTCTTTATCCATTCATCTGTTGATGGGTACCTATGATATTTCTACAGCTTACCTATTGTGAATTACATTTAAATATGCATGGGCATTCTGTCATTTTTATAGGATATTGGCCTTTAATTATTTGGTTGAGTATGCCAAAGAGTGGTATATTTGGTCAAATGGCAGCTCTATGTGCCAGTTAATTTAGTTGTCAATTTACTCCTGGAGTGGCGATTGAGTCATTGAAGCATTTTACTCAACAGTGGATTAATACACTATTGTTCATAGTTGAATATACTGTTAGGAGGTGAGGTCCAGTTGGAGAAGGTAGCATTGTGAACATGTTTTTGGAGATTCTCATGCGATCTGCTTCTTGGCAGCCATGAAGTGAGTAGCTTTGTCCATCCCTGTACTTCTGCTATGATATGCCTTGGAGCTAGTGTGGGATAGGCAGAAAAGCTGCCTATGACCTTGAGCCTTTTTTGTGTGTGTCTTTTGAATACAAGATTTCACTGCAGTTCAGGCTGGCCTTGAACTCACTTTGTAAGTGAGGCTGACCTCAAACTAGTGGCAATTCTCCTAAATTCCAGGCTCTGGAGTGCTGAAATTAAGGCATGCACCACCACATCCAGCCTCCTTGACCCTTCTTTGATGAGAGACACAGTCATCTTCCCTGAAATTGGAGAGAGAGAACGTATCCTCTCAGCAGCAATCTGGACAGCTATAAGGGTGACTCAGGGTACTACGTGAACTATAGTCTTGCTCTTCAAATATTATATGACCTGTGATATAGATTTAATAAATACATTGTTCATAACCAACCACTTAGTTCTATCAGCATAGGATGAAAGGAAGCGGGAGAGAATGCATATAGCTTCTAACCCATTGAGTTAATTGAGATACAGTTAGGTACCATATAAAGTACTCAGCCTTGAAGTTGGAAAAGAATTCTGTTAAGAAAGGTAAGCTTCAAAACCCATTTTAAAGGAAATAAAGATAATTTCTTTTCCAAGTAATATGCCACTTTTAAACACAAAGGACTAGTGTTAAGCTATGAAAATGAATGAAATTGTCTCATTTGCAGCAAACTGGGTGAAACTGGAAGATATCTTAAATGAAGTAACAAGACACGGAAAGATACATATGATGTGTTCTCACTCCTAAAAAGAAGTTTTAAAATTGCTCCCAAAAGAGAAGGAACTTGTGACTACTAGAAGCTAAGAAGGGGATTTCGAGGGGATTTGGAGGAGGTCAGATATCTAATAGGAGGAGCAGGTTGTGATGTTGTATATTTAACTAGGCTGTCGTGGTTGACAATAATTTATCATATACTTTATGAAGGGCTAAATGGAGAAGTTTGAAGTCTCCAAATGCAAAGAAACAATAGAGATGTGGGCTATTTGCCCTGATTTGCTCATTATACATTATGTATATGTATTGATTTACCACATTGTAGCCCACAGATACGCACATTTTCATGTGTCAATTTCAAAAAGATAAGATGCCTAAAATCAACTCAAATCCAGGACACTAACATTTCTTAATACAAAATGTCTATTTTAAAATCTTCCCTTCATTTACAGATTGTTCTTCTACTTTTTTGTTGTCTTAAACTAACAGCTAAATTGTATACTTTTGCCATATACAACATGATGTTTTGAGGTATGTATACATTATGGCCTATTTTCAAATTATGTTGATCACTTTCAAACCTTGTGTATTCTGTTTGATTTTTTTCCTCTCTTTTTTCACTAATTTTTATTAAGTTAAGATAAATGAAAATAGTATACACTGTACTTTTAAAAGAAAAATGTATCTTAGATCAATAAAAGAATATTAACTTCTCGATCTATTGAAAGAGGATGACATTACTCATTTTGTAGAATTGTTATAAGGATTATAGACTGTTATGGGTTTAGTGAGCACAGTGCTTGAAGTTGAGCAAATAGTATCTTCCCTTATTTTATTTTTCTCAGAATTATGGGATCATATGATTACTTTGGTTTTTATTAAGATAAAATATCTGCATACCATTCTTAACTTTTCTTTCACAAAACCAATTAAAAGCTATTATCTATCTTCTGCAATTGCAGTTTTTAATTCCCTAATGTGCTGATGATATTGGACTAATAAATTCTTTGTCTTGCTTAACCATGCAGAGATCTTTGAACTAAAAGTACTGTGTATCAAATTCAAATACAATACAGATTTAGAGTTCATCTTTCAAAAATAAAATAAAACAATATGCCACTTACAGTGTTACTTGAAGTTATGTAAGGACCTCCTCCCATACCATCCCTTAATTCACTGCCTTCAGGCTGTTTTAGACTAAATACAGACAATCCAACTTATTAGGAGTATGTGTAAAGTAAAAATAAGAAAGTTTTCAGGTTATAATTAGGAGATTTCCTATGAGTGAACAGCAGAAATATTGGTCACTCAGAGCCAGTTTGATAGCATATTTTTTGTGCCTGGTCATATTTCTGCTAAGTGATGATTTAAGACGTCCCCTGAAAAAGAAGATTTTTTTTCTTTCTTATAAATGACAGTAGACTAAGAGCTTACTCTCCAAAAATAAGTATTAGTGTGGAAAAATAATGGAGAGAGTTTTTGCCTTCCCTTAAAGCAAGGGTATATATATATTTTTTTTTAAATAAATTTTTAAAATTTCATTATTACCATATAAAGAAAGTGCTCTAAAGGGTGTAATTGTATATATGTTTAAGTGTTCAAAATAGATAACTATACTACTAAGTTTTTATTAGTTCATCAAACAGATTAGTTTGTACTGTCATTGTTTAATTGTCCACTTTTTGTGCTTTGATTTTGTAACTTGAACAACTACTTCTAAGATAACAATATGTAAGTTATCAACTAAAGATTTCTTACCATTTTTTGAAATTCTGTATTATTTCTACCCTTTTTTTCTGTTTTGCTTTTTTTTCCTAAATAAAATTTTTTTAAAAAATTCAACATCTAGGTATTTTACTGTTCATAACCACAAAATTTATTTTCTAAAGTGATGTGACATAATGCACTAACAACTTATACACAACCTGTAATGTCAAAAGTATAATTATACTTCAAGGTCTAAATCTCAGAATATCTTTCTGATAGAATATATTTAAATAAAAGCTAAGTGATAGCCAGTTCTAAAAGATGATGTAAACCATGATTTAGTCAGAACATATTAGTAATATATGTCCAAATGGTACTTCAGTTCAAGTGTCAGGAACCAGAAGAAACTGCTCTTTTACTTTCCAGAATTTTATTTTGCCTTTTTTTCTTTCTCTCTTAAGGATATCTATATCTCTGTGCTATTCCAAATCATCTACCCATTTCTGACCAAATCTCTGAATCATTCAACAAAGCTGAAATAACATGAAAGCAGTCTGATCTAGATCACACTTACTCATGACAATTATTTCTTAATTCTTCTAGAATTTGAATTCTTAAAACATAACTCTTTAAGGGAAAAGTCAACACCTGCCAAGAATCGGCCGTGCTGGGACTGGGAAGATCCACCAAGTAGCCAACTAGCCAGCCTGTCTGGTAAGCCCTGCAAGCCACACAGATTCCAGGAAGCAGGAAGTGGAAATTCAGACAGTGCCTCCTGTGGGCCTACTGGTGTGTGGGCTGAGAATCAAACTCCTGCTAACCACCCCTCTCCTGTAAGCAACGGGCAAGTTCAGAGGACAAGCTGAGTTGATAGCAACTCATAAAGCAACTAAATGATTGTCTTGTTTGGTTGATTTCGTAGGCCTGGGACCAGTGGTCTGGGCATCTCTTGGGACGATAACCATATGCAATATACCAAATATTGGGGATTTCCTTCTATCTTGTCCTTAAAATCCAATACTGTTCTCAACGTTTTGCTTTGTTCTGATTAACAGTTTTGATTTATTCAATATTCTGTTTCATTGGAAGAGAGACAGCCTCTTTAATAAATGGTGTTGGAAAAACTGGCTTTCCTCATGACAAAGATTAAAACTGGACTCATATCTTTCACCATGCACTAAGCTGAAATCAGAAAGGATTAAATATTTTAATATTAAACAGACACATTAAATCTGCTGGAAGATAGAGTAGATAAAATGCTTGAAAACATTGTTGTAGGCAAAGACTTTATGAATAAAAATCCAGAGTGCACAGGACTTATTGCAAAGAATCAACAAATGGAATCTCATCCTATTGAAAAGCTTTTGTACAGCAAGAGAAACCACCAATAGAGTGATGTGACAACATGCTGTGTGGGAGAAAGTGTTTGCCAGCTGTTCCTCAGAAAAAGGATTATTATCAAGAATGTATAAAGAACTAAAAAAATCAGTCCTCCAAGATTAATAGACCCAATCCAAAAATGGGCATTTGAGATGAACACACACTTCTCAGATAAAGAAGTCCAAACAGCAAATAAATACGTGAAAAAATGTTCAACAGCACTGGCTATTCGCGAGTTGCAAATTAAAACAACACTGAGATTTCACTTCACCCCAGAAAGAATGGCTAGTATTAAGAAATCAACCAATAACAAATGCTGGAGGGGCTGTTGGGAAAGGAACTCTTCTCTATTGTTGGTGGGAATGCAGACTGGTGCATCCACTGTGGAAATCAGTGTGGAGATTCCTCAAAAAATGAGAATTGGAGGTCCAATTCGACCCAGCTATTCACCTTCTGGGTATCTTCCCAAAAGAACTAAAAACATCATCCCATGACATATATGACCCATGTTTATAGCAGTATGGTTTATAATAGCCAGATCTTGGAAACAACCTTAATGCCAAGCGACTGAGGAGTGGATAAAAAAGATGTGGTATTTCTATACAATGAAATACTATTTAGCCACAAATAATGATAAACTGGACAGTTTTTATAGGTAAATGAATGTGTCTTGAAAACATACTTATTAGTGCAATAAATATGTCATGAATGTATAATCATTGCATTATTAGTATGATAAGGAAAAAAAAAACATCTATTTGTCCCAGAGAGAATGACTTCAGCCAAGCAACGACTCAGGCCACACCTGCCCTCACTTTAACTAACCCACTGTAAGCCATTATGAGTTGACTTTTGGATGTTTTAAGAAATTTTTGATGTGCTGTAAGGTTTCATTTTTTTGCATGTGGATTTCCAGTTGTTCCAGTATATTTATTGATAATACAATCCTTTCTCCACTTAATTGCTTTGCATCTTTGCCAGAAATCAAACATGTTATATGGGTATCTATTCTCGGACTTCATGTTGGTACCTTGGTGGTTTGTCTATCTTGATATCAGTGCCATTTTGTTATGATTGGTGTAACTTTGTGATACATCCTGGGACTGGAAAAGACTGGCGCTCTAATTTTGTTCCTTTATCAAAGTTGTTTAGACTATTCTGAGTCTTTTTATTTTTATGGATATGTAAGAATTAAAATGTTAATCTATCTGAAAAATTATGTTGGCAGTTTGATAAGGAATTGTGTTTTCTGCTCTTTATTATTTTCTTCTATTCATTTTTTGTTTCATTCTCTCTTTTATTTTTAATAAAAAGATAAAAATATTCTGTTTTGATTGGTTTATCCTGTTTTGTTTTTGGTTTGATTTTGCTATACCTGATTGAATGGACAACTATTGTGAAGATAACAAGATACACTATGGTAGCTATTGTTGTTGTCCTAATATTCTGCTTTGAATTTCTTTACCAATTTTGCTGCTTTATTTTGATTGGCTTTGTTCTGCTTTGTTGGATTTTATTATCTTTGAAATAAAATAAAAAACAAAGCTCTAATAATTGAGTTTAATTGAGTTTTCAATGGCACAATTCAAGCATATTAGCAAAACAGAAAATTCAATATGTATTTAGTGAGATATTTGGAGAGAAGAGATACTATTTGGAGTCATCTTTGTCCTTGGAAGTACTATTTACAATCTACTCCCCCAACTAATAAAGACTTCAAAAATTCTCTGTCAATATCTACTTCCTATAAGGCAGGAATATCTGCACAGTGTTTAAATTGTCATATTTATATCAAAGACTAGTACATGAAGGCTTCTTTAGATAAATATTAAAAGTGATTGTTTTTGAAATGATTGTGTTTTATTTGTATCTGTTGCAATTTATTTTTTTGGCTTTGATTTTTGTCTTCCTGGTGGACCTGATGGTGGGCCTGATGGGGAAGGATAATTAGTAGACTCCAAAGAAAAAAGCACTCATTCTCAGTGCTTTGTTATTATTTCTCTGCCAATTAATACATAAATAAAGATGGATGAAAGAAAGAAGCAAAGACAGCCTACATTATTGGAAGTAATTCTTTATTCTGGGTCTTGATATAGAAGGAAAAGTTTAGAAAGAATCTTGCCCCTGTGTCATTTAGTAAATGTGAGTATCAGTATGAAGTGATGTTAATCTAAAAAAGCAGCAAAAGATTAACCTTGCATTGAAAGAACACAGAATCAAGTCCAATACCCCCATAAAGTGTACTGCACAATTACAAATTCTGACCTTCTAGTCAATGGACACCTGATTCTTGAAATAAGTTTATGGGATAGAAATGTGAGTAGTCTCTTGGCATGATGTCTACAGAATCTAACTTGTATTGATTCAGAGGCCAGTGATTCCGTGCTCATGCTTGTTTGATGACAAGATGACCTGCTCTCAGACAACACTGTGAATTGTGTCCTAAGCCTTCTCTAAGTCCTGATGGAGGTCATTCATTCAGAAGAAATAGAAAATTATTCTTGCTCACTTCTTAACGATTCCTTTGTCTCCCTTGAGCATTCTTATTGATTGAATCCCATTATTTGGAGGTCCTATAAACAAACCATATCTGTTTTTTTTTTTCCTTTCTAGCTTGTTTGGGGCAGAGCGTTCTTTGCATAGGACATAGTTTCTACTCTTATTTTTGTCTTCATTTTTCTAAGATTGGAATTCTCATAACATTTCAATTATTTTGAAGAGAAAATTTTCCATAAGGAGGTGTTCTGTTCTTAAAATTTATAATAGCACTCTGATACTAAGCAATCGAAGTTCATTTCAATCAGTTAACTGCACTCACAAATAGAGTATGTAATTTGCTCATTTGTCTGTTGACAAAGATTTATTCAGCTTGTAGTATATGCCCAGTATTTTATTAATTGCTGAAACAGAAATAGTGAACAAGCAGGCAAAGTTCCACTTCTAATGAAGCATAGCACCAAGACAGACAGTTAAACTTTGCACAGTAATTACAAGGTTAAGGATACTATAAAGTGAGAAGTATATATTCTAACAGGATATTATCAAAGGATCAGTGAAGTTCTTGTGGAAGAAGTGATATTTTAAAAAAACAGAAACCCTACTAATGATTTGAGATGTTATAAACAGGGAAGGGTTACATAGAAAGAATAACATATAAATACTCTGAGATGATAGAGAATATTACCCATTTACTGAAAACTTTATAGCCAACTTGCAGGAGAATGAGGCCAAAAGTGCTAAGGATTGAAGTTCTAGAGACACCCAACATTCTCTTCATGGGGAACTGTGTGATTATGCCAAAGATCTGGTCTTCCTAAGGGCCATGACATATTTTAAAGCTATGGAGTAACTTTTTCACTTTCAAATTATGTCTCTAGCTACAATTGCAAAAAATGATATGAGAACTGCAAGACTGCATGCAAAGAATATAGTTATGAAGTTATAATAAACCTTTGGTTCCAGAAACATGGCAGACTAAGACATCAGGAAAAAAAGTACTAATAAAAATATCTAGACTTTCTGAAAGGAGAAAGTAGTTCAAGTAAGTGTGTGTTGTCATAAGAAAGGCAGATGACAGAAATGAAGAAGCAAAATCTCAAAGAATCCAGTAATTGAGCCAGCACCAAAGCTGCCTGAATAAATTTACATTTGCAGGATTGAGCTTAAACTCTAAGTAGGAGCAAAGGTGTTGTCATGAGTCTGAATTAGGTGTGAACTTGGAACTAAGATCTCAAAGAATTACAGCCTCAGCACATATACAAGGCAATTAGCACCTAACATGACAAATATAACTATATACCAATAATAAGCAAAATAAGCAAGATAGAAATCCAAGAAAATACTTTTAGTTTTAATGAGAATTATTTCATATTATGAAGAAAAATCAGTAGGATGATACAATTATTAGCTCTCTAGAATTAACAATATATCTTAAAAATACTTAAAAAGTCACAAGAATAGTATAAAGGAATTTTTAATTTTACAATCACTATGGAACATTTTAATTTTTCTTGAAAGATGATAGAACAAATAAATTCAACAATTGGTAATGTAGAATTTTTGAGAAACACCATTTCAAACTTGATCTATTGGATACTCCTAGAGCACACAATAGAATGTATGTTTCTGTGCAGGACACAGGGAACATTTATATAACTTCTATGAACAGGATTCAAGAAATATAAAGAAATCGATTTTGTGTAGATAGGTTCCCAAGTAATATTGAAATACAATTAGTAATTGATTTTAAAAATCCATTTATGTATTTATTTATCCTGGAAAATTTAAAATGCTATTTTAAATAAATTCTGAGGTAAGAAGCTCATCAGCTTGAAAGGGAGCAAAACAAAATGCGTTAGCACAATACTGTGTGTAACAGTAATCCCGCAAATACCAGGGAAGCACATGATAATGGAACCAAGGAAGACTGTAAAGGAACAAAAGCATGGATGAAACAATGAACTGTGAATAGGGTGTGACCAGAGCAGCTGTTGCTGCTGTTTTTCTTTTTTTCAAAAAGTGCTTATCTGTTCTTTAATTAATGAACAGTCGAGTTGCTTCTACTTTTAGATTTTATAAATAATGCTGCTATAAATATTTGTGGACAGCTTTTGCGTGAACACATGCTTTCCACTTTCTTGAGTGTATCTCTAGGAGTGAAATTACTGGGTCGTATGGTAGTTCTATATTTAGCACTTTGAAGATTTGCCAGACTCTTTTTCTACAGCAACTGCATCATTTTTTACTCCCACAGCCAGGTAAAACTTTGAATATCAGTATGTGCAAGCATGAAAGGAGAAAGAATTATTTATGAGATGTGATTAAAAAATAGTTAATATTTAAATTTTTAGTAATGCATTACAATAAAAGGCACATTGTCATTAACCCCTCTAAAAATGCTACCCCATTACTTTGAGCACATTCCATTGTCTCATGATTTCTGAAGCAGTCCTTCATGCTGTTTTTAGTTATGCTATTGTGGCTGCCTCAACGTCTTCAGGTGATAGAAAATATTTACCTTTTGTAGTCATTTTGATTTTGGAGAAGAACCAGCAGTCACATGATGCCAGATCTAGCAAATAAGATGGATGAAGACACTCCGTAATGTTTTTACAACCCTACTTTTCTGTTGAATGGCACTTGGTACCTGCACTGACTGTTTGTTTGTTACACCTCATAAAAACATGGAGGAAGACAATTAGAACTTCAGGAAGTGGCAAGAAAAATGTGTGAAGTGTTTGAAGTGAGGGTGGAGCATTTGGAGGGGGATTAATGGCTATGTGTCTTTCACCCTAATAAATTGTTTTAAATTTAAACTTTCACCACATATTTTGATCATACCACACACACCAGGGAAGTGGCATTGGTCAAAAGCAATGGTTTTAGGATAGCATTAATGAACACTCAGAAGTGAAGAGTTGTATATTTTTTGTACTCAGTGAAATAGAAGTTAATGTTGTGGATCATAAAATTGCAAATCAGGTAGTTAGAGGGCACAAGGACTGGACAAGCAAGATTGTTTTCATTTGTGAATCAGATCACCGGGAACAATTCAGGTAAAACCTTTGCATTCTGATTTATTCATCTGAAAAATGGGACTAACATTTCTTTTCCTGTCAAGCTCTCAAGATTAAGAGAATCAAATAGAAAAAAGGGGCAGCAAAAGTTCTCATGAGATTTGGGGTACTGCAATGGCATAAAACTAGTTATAACACAGGTCTAAGGAGGACCAATAAAACCATAAATCCATTCTTATGATGTAAAAGAATCATGCATGTACACCACTCATTCATGTCTTTCTGATAGTGAGGAAACAGCGAAACATTTGTTCTTTGCAATCAATTTGGATATTCTTAATGGAAGAACTAACATGTATTTTTTCACAGTAATTTACCATCTAAATTACTCCACGATATTTAAATGCTCTACTAAACACACCCTGTGCCCCAGAGGCTTAATAGAGTAGCAGGTTTATTGATTACATAACATTCCAAGATGATTAACAAGGCCAAGAGAGTGGAGGGAGGTATGGGGAAGCGCTGCTCACTTCAGTCATTCTGGATACTTTCTTCTCCAGATCGTTTCATCTCCAACAAGTGTTCTTCAAGTTTGCTGTAGATGAAAAAACAATGATGATTTTATGAGTCAGGGTTGGATGTGATACACACTATGTCTGCTTACATTCTAATAGCCACAACTTAGATATATGGCCTTACTCAAAGGGACATTTGAAAACAGAGTTTAGTCATGTGTCCAGAAGGGAAAGGACAAAGATATATATTAGTCAGTACTAGTGTTATCAGCTCTAAGCATCTGCCTGACTGACTGATTGATTGCTTCATTTCACTCTTGTTTTGAGGGAAAGTCTTAGTGAGTCAACAAAATGAAAAGGACATAATAGGAATTTTTAATTTATACATGATTTGGATCAAATTCTGATTTCTTGATTCCTGTAATTATCAAAATATTCCATCTTCCTTAGACTCAGCTTCCTCATCAATAAATTGTAGTAACAAGATCCACTTCAGAGATCTGTATGGAAGATGAAATGAGTAGACAACCAACATAAGTTATTTCTGCATTTTCTTCCCTTACTGTCATTGCAGCCACCACGCCTGAAGTTTTTTAGGAAATTGAAGATGAACAAGATAACCCATTCATAAATATGACAAATACAATGACACAAGTGAAGGAAGTGCAGAGTAGATTTGGATAAAAGTAGTTCATCTTTTGTATGTACATGAATAGCATTGATAGTATTAGTAGAATTATAGAATCTTGACCCTTTGACAAGATATGGTATCCAGCCCTCTCATTTTCAGATGGGGAAAATTATCTTGCCTAAAATAAATATAACATTTCTTCAAGGTTATTATGAGACAGACAAGGGGCTTTGCTTACATTAAACCGTTTGCCTAAATTATAAATTTTTATAACAGCAGTGTGAGGAAGAGATTATTTTTATCCTTATTTTATAAGTAAGCACTCTGAGGTTTAGAGAATTTAAGCCTAAAAGGCGGAGAATATTAAGGGGCAAAGGGAAAGATGGGGAAAATAAAGGATGAGGACCCAGGAAAAAGCCTATGACAGAAGATTTAGGGGAGTGGCTCCCACTGAACAAGGTACATGCACTCACTAGGTCAAGTCATTTGGGAACTTGGTCCAGCATGGGGAGTGGATATCTGCTTCTCAAGGAACTTGTACTGTATGTACCCGAAATGAACTACTGAATATAGTTCTTTCTCCTTAGGAGCATCCAATATTATTGGAAAGATGGGGCATAATCATAAAGAATACCATAAAAATCTGAGACACCAAGAGATGCCGAAATCTTGAAAATTACAAAGGAAAAAGCTAACACTATAGGTTGGAGTGGTCTGTGATAACTTCCTATGCGAAGATGGATGACTTCATTAAGTAGGGAGATAGTCTGTGAAGTAGGAATGAGAAGAGAAAAGATTTGGAGGTGGAAGAAGACACCAATTTCAAATGAGATGAGTGTTCATTAGTTTGTTAAATGTACCAGAATTGCCTAAGAAGTGAACATGGGAAATACCTGGGTTTCTCTACAAGGACACTCTGTGCTATCTTGCAAATTTCATAAATCTAAGAAAGGAAAATATTTCAGCATAATCTTGTTTATGCATGGGTATGTGTGGAAGTCGGAGACCGTATGTGTATATCGGTGATAAAGGATACAAATTGTGAAGGGAAAAAAGAGGCATTTGCTATTGTTTTTCTATTACAATTGAAGGAATTGGTGCAGAAAAATAGGGGCTTGTCCAAAGTCACGTAGCCAGAGAGAAGCACAGCTGTGAGTAGTCCAGTCCAGTGTTCCTTATCTAGAATAAAACAAAAGGTGAGCTTTAAAAGTGAGAAAGAGCTAAAGTGAGACTATTTGGGGGACTAAATACATTTTTAGCAAATTCATGCTTGTTATGGTCTCAGACTGTACAAGTTAAGTCATAGGAAGCAAAATTTTAAATGATTCATGTCAAATTTAACAAAGTAAGAGTTAAAATATGCTCTTCCCAATAAATAACCCACAGGATGATTTACTTCACCATATTTGAATAATGCTCTGGTTTTAAACAGCAACATATTGCATTGTGAATGTTAACCTATGGCTTGGTACATTAAAAATAATTGGTAAACATAGCTATATTTTAGAGTATAATTGCAATATGTATTAATGAAAGCATGAAATGGCCTTCCATGGTTTCACATCTGCTAATGAAGGATTTCATAAGGACACTGAACAATATTATTGCAGGGCCCAAGGTTGAGCCCTGACATTGCATTTTAAACCACATTATTTTCATTAGTTGTTGAATGAAGGTTAGGAATGATATATGCTGAAAAAGACAATGTAAATAGGCAACAGGAAAATATGTCTGTATTCATAATGTACATACATATGCAAAACATAAGTGTATGCTTGTATATATTTTACATATTTTAAAGATTATATAATGGTAACATTCATCATTGGAAGTTTGTAACTGTACGTGATATATCGTGCTTCTCCCTTTTCTCATTTAAATCAACCCCTCTTCCCCTACATACTTAGAAAAGCTTTGTCTCTGTTTTTTCCTCCTGTTCTCTTTTTTTGCCCTTTTCTTCCTTTCCTCCTCATATCGCCTTTGTTCCCTTTCCCATTTGAATATATTCTTCCTATTTCACAACATCTAATATACATTTTGGTTTGTATTTACACTTTTGGTTTCTCACACTAGAGAAACTATCTGAGATTTAAATATGCTTGTCCAATTTATTTCACTTAAGAGTATGATTTAGTTATAAATGTCTCAAATTTATCCTTCTTTATGGCAGAATAGTACTCCATTGTATAAAACCCACATCTTTTTAATCCATTCATCAGTTGATAGGTTCAGGCTGTTTCCAAGACTTAGCTATTACAAAATGTTCTACTATAAACATGGGTGTGCATATATCATTGTGGTATGATGCTTTTAATTCTTTGGAGAAGATACAAATGGGACCTCTAGATTTAGATTTTTGAGGAATCTCCACACTGATTTTCACAGTGATTGCAGCAGTCTACACTCCAACAAACAGTGGAGAATGTTTTTTTTTCCCTCACAGCCCTGTCAGCATTTGTTATAGGTAGATTTCTTGAAAATAGTCATTCTTTTTGGAGTGAGATGGAATCTCAGCATTGTTTTAACTTGCACCTCTTGAATAACTAGTGATGAACAATTTTTTATACTTTTATTTGCTGTTTGTACTTCATCTGAGAAATTTCCTTTATTTCAGATGCCCATTTTCGGATTGGGCCTTTAAATTGGGGGAGGGGTCTGATTTTTTTTATAGTTCTTTATATATTCTAGGTATTAGTCCCTTTTTTGAGAGACAGCTGTAAAAATTTTCCCCACTCTTTAGGTTGTCTCTTCACACGGTTGGCAATTTATTTTGCTGCGCAAAAGTTTTATAATAAGATGAGATCCAAGATGCTGATTCTTTGTGGTGTTTACAGTTCCATCAGGGTTTTGTTCACGAAGTCCTTGCCTACACCTATGTCTTCAAGAGTTCTACCTAGTCTATCTTCCAGGATACGCAGTGTGTCTATTTTAATGTTTAGATCTTTGGTCTATTTTGATTTTAGTTTAGTGCATGGTTAAAGACATGGGTCTAATTTTAATCTTCAGCATACCAGGCATTTTTATGCCTTTCACATATATTAACTCATAAACTATATGATTTGCATGATTTACAAATAATTAGCTTACACAGGATAGCCTTATCCTTGAATATCGAACTCTACATAAAACAACAATCTTACTAATATTTGTCATGAAAAAATAATTATTTTCTCAAAATTTAGACTTAGAAGCATAGAAAATATAGGAGATTTTAGCAGCCTTGATTAAGAAGAGGCCCATAGACTACTGTGCACCCATAATGTCCCTATCAATCCCTGAAGTCACTCATAGCACCTCCTCATATAAATTGATTTACCCTCCAAAACTGCCTAAGTTTTTCACATCAGCTGTTTATACTTTGAATATTTGTCAGCAAGAGGTCTATTTGCAATAACAAGGATCCTCTTTAAAAATGTTTCTGCCCCAGTCTAGGATATTAGTAAAATATAAGTTAATGTGGATTCATTCGAGCAAAAGTGTTCCTCTTCCTACTTGGTAGAATTCTGTTTGTTAGAAAGGAACAAGTCCTAAGGAGCCAAAGGAGACAGAATAGTGGAATAATTATTGGACTAAGGTAACTGGGGACTGAGATGTGCTCTTTTGAATAGGCCAGTCAAGTAAGACTTCACCAAGATAAGACTTGAAATTAGTGGAGACCCAACTTTCTGAATACAGATGGCATAGCACTCCTGACAGAGGGGCTGAGTTAGGAGGTGTGTGTTGAGGGAACAGCAATGACCTCTGGGGACAGGGTCACGGGGAGGTAGTGGGCAAAAGAATAAGAGAATGGTGGGAACAGATAATCATGGGGTCTTATACTTTTGCTTTTGTGCGAGATGGCAAAATCCTGTAGAATTTGAGGACAACAGTGATATAAAATTACTTATGTTTTGCAAAATCACTTGGCAATTCTGGTGGGAAGTAACTATAGGAGACAGGGCGGAAAGAAGAAAGGTCAGTTGCAATACTGCGAGTAGTTATAATAATCTGGTAGGATATGCTGATGGTTCTATTCCACCAAAGGAAGAGTTCATAGGTCAGGGTGGCTGGATTTGCTGAAGGATCTGCTGTGAAGTGTGAGAGAAAGAAGAGTCAACAATAACAACAAGGTGCCTCGCCTGGAAAACTGAAACAATTGAGCTGCTCTTAACTGAGATGAGGTAGGACAAGGCATTGGGGAAAACATGAGGAATCAAGTGCTGCACTTGTAAAGTGAGATGTCAGGCAGATGCCAGATGGACTTATGTAGAAAAAGAGTTTAAAATGAGAGCAACAGCAATTTTCAAATTATGTGCAACCATAAATACTTGCAACATGGCCAGAAAATACGGGAAAAGTTTCATTTTATTTCTACCGATTTGCTGAAATGTGGAGCATTTAGGGGTGGAATATGGCATTTCTGAACAGGCTACATTTCCAGGACACAGAGACCCAGAGACAAAGTAAGTAAATGAAGAGAAATGAGCAAAAAGGACAATCTTCAACCATTTTAAACAACTGCTCTGAAAGAAAAGGAAAAAGAAACTAGCTCCTTGGTTTGTACCTCATCTCTGCATGATGACACAGCTTTTTGCCCTACCGCATTTGATTTCCATTTGTTCCATTTCGGGAGCTCCTTCATCCCTCCACTCCAAAACCAACAATTATTGCTCAAATTGTTTCTGTGATGCCAAATGATGCTCACCTCATTTGAAAATGTACTATTTGAGTTTAAAAGTTAGATCATCTTTAATGAAACCATTTTAGCTTGAACCTCTAACTTGTTGGACTCCTACAATATCCCTTGCAGCTATTTCTTTTTATAGCTGCCACTCATCCTTGGAGAACATGTTTTCACTCCAAATAGGAGGATCATGGGGCTTCACCATGGGGCTCCAGAGATCAGACTCTGTGATTCCCAGCAACTCCTCACCTTCCAGAAATTGGATGCTTCATTGCTGCTTGATTTTGTGGCAAGTCAGAGTTTCAACTTCAGCCCTAGTGTCTCCAACAATCCCATTTTTCATTAATGAATTAATTAGAATCTTGTTTAGGGAGAATGTTGTGACACCTCTTGAGATAATTGGAGACATCCTGTGGAGTTGCCAAGCCAGAGTTGGGAATCTTATCTCTGAGATATTTTTGTCTGAAAACAGAAAACTGACACAAGAAAAATGGCATATGGACTCTTAGGTGACTGGGGAAAACGTCTCTGTGACAAGAGTGTCAAATCACAGATAATAAATGATGCATATTTATTAGCACAGTTCTGGTGGTCATCTGAACAAAGAAAGGAGGCTCTGGTCTTAGACCTGTACATGGGCTAACCTTGTTCCAAAGAGAATGTATGGGGGTTGGATCTAGGAGGTATTATACAGTCACTTTGCCCTGAATATATAAGTGCTTGGGAGGCACGGTAGGAAAGGCGCCTAATTTTCCGGTAGAGATGATAGAAGGATGGTTATTATCAACCCGGTGCTGCTTCACTTCTTCTCAAATGTAAATATGGATCTCCATTATTCATGGCAGTTTATTAGGGCTTATATTTCACTCCTGTGCCTCTACCATGACACCAGCCAGAAGCCCATACAGAATGCATAATTGCTAAACTGGAACATGACTTGCAAAGTTATAGACATTTGTTTTGATGTTTTCTGGAAAATGCTATAAATTTTTAACAATTTACATTGTTTCAAGAGCTTCCTTCTGTTGTGACCTCAGCCTTGTTATCTGGCCCACCAAATTTTAGGCTAGACCATAAATCAAGAAATATAAGTCAGGCAATGATGGTAACTCTGATGCGATGGGAAATAGGAAAAGACATCTTAATGTAAACCCACAGTTGGCCCCAATAGTCATTTGTTAGGCATAAAATGCAGAAGAACATATAATCAAATGCTCAACATACACCTGATACTGGCCAGTCTCCCACATCCTACCCTGTCCCACTGTCCTACAGGGCTCACTATCTCTGCCTTTGCCTGGGACCAAAGTGAATGAAAGAATGGAGTTGGGGTTTATAATCATAAAGCACTGTTATTTAAGATCATAAAAGTCTTTATAAGGGAGAGAAACTATGAAATAAAACCTTATCTTTGGAGAAAAAAATTAGTGTCATCCAGTCCATCACCCTTATTTTACAGATGAGAAAAAATAAAGTCAGGAGGAAAAGAGTGACTTACCTTAAGAATTATGCTGAGTGAAAGAAAGCAGTCTCAAAAGGTTACATAGTATATGATTTCATTTCAACGATTTCTTGAAATAACAAAATTATAGAAGTGGAGGGTGGATTGACTGTTGTCAGAGACTTAGAGATCTAAGTAGGTGTCTCTATCAAAGGGCAATAAGAGGGATTTTTGTGGTAATAGACATGTTCTCTCTCTTGACCACATCAATATCAGTATCTTACTGGCAGTATTATACTATAATTCTGAAAGATGTTACTAATGAATGAAACTGGATAAAAGGGTATATGATATTTCTCCATGTTGTTTTTTAAAACTGAGTGGGATATACACTTATCTCAAAATGAAAAAAAGTTTAATTTTTAAAAAAAACAACTTGACAAATCTGTGTCATTTACAATAATTCATGAAAATGTCCTATATCTTGATTAGGTGGTAATTACATGATTGTATAAATTTTTCCAACTTATCAAATTACATTTAGGAATGTACGGTATATAATTTTCTCAATTCAAAAGAAACATATGAGTGCAAAATGAATTTCTGCAGAAAATTGTTGTTCCAACATTTATATATGAAAGGAAATATGTATAATCTTGTTTACAAAAAGAGTTTTCTCTGACTTGCTTCTTTGTGGTATTGAGAATTGATCCTAGGTCCTTCTCACTGAGTTATATCTCTATGTCTTTGCATTTTTTGAGACAGGATCACAACTAAGTTTCTAAGTCCTCTGGGCTTGACTTGAACTTGTGATTCTCCTGCCTTAGCCTCTCAGAATGCTAGGATTACCAGCATGCACCACCATGTTTGGCTTGACTTTCTTCTTTAGTACCAATAAAAATCCTGTTTGTATATCACCTCTGCCACCCAAAAAAAATGGTTTGGAGATAAAATAGAATCTACAACATAGGTTTTATGTCTTTTAATATAGCACATGCCCCAGGGCTAGAATAAGGTTCTCAAAGTGACTCCAATCTATGAGTCACACTCTAAGAATGCAGGCTCCAAATAGAAGGATGATAAGGTAGCCTTGCCCATGAAAACAGTAGTGTTGAGCAAAGTCAGTGTGGGACCAAATGTGAGTAAACTTTGACAGTGGCTGCAGAAATCGATTTCTAGTAGGTCTGAAGTTTAATTCTGCTAAGAGGGCAGTTGTCTCATCTTCAGAATGTTGAACATATTACCAATTATTTGCATCATTGTCTAGGCAGACATGTAGTCAGAACATCAAGGATAGTTGGGAGAATGAGAAAAGGAAGCTCTTGAAGGACATAAAGGGAACTGACCTCAACTGGGTGATCTTGCTGGACATATGTAGAGCACAGAAACTTGCTCCTTTGCCCAGGTTGCTGCTGGGTCCCTTGTTCAATGTGCCTGTGTGTTCCATGATCATATATGTCTCCTTTTTATCCTGTCCTTCATATTACTACTTGTTTATGATTCACGTGTGAGTGTGCCATGGCCCAGGAACCCCTCTCAGTCCCAGGCCTACCCCATACAGTTAGTTGTGCTTGTGTACTAGCTACATTCAGAGGTCAGTATAGAAGATCATAAATCAGTAAAAGGTTTCCCACAGTGGCATTTTGGATGATGAATTCACTTTAGCACAAGCTTAAAAATAGGATGTTTATTCTCTACACAGAAAGTAGATCCACCTGCCAGGAAGAGTTACATCATTCTTGTTCATTGGAACTGACACATGAAGCCAAATACCACTGGAGGGCTGGTTGTGGTAGGCCAGGGCACTCTCCTCATAGGGGAGATTCATGCAAAAACAGCAGAAATTTGTCAGGTGAGTAGGAAATCAGAACAAAGGGCTTAAACTTCTTGATCCATGATAGTCAGGTGAAGCAGAGATAAAAATGCTGGAATCCAGAGTTGCATATGTGTATCCATGCAGACACACACACGCACACACACACACACACACACACACACACACACACAAACAAACATCCCATTCACATACACCACTCTTTTTTATACACCCCACCTGAAAGCAATTCCCACCCTTACAGCATAAAGCCCTCAGATATTTTTCTATTTTTTTCTACTTTTATTTCATTTTAATGGTTATTTTTAAATGCTTGGAAAAGAGAATGGTCAAGCTTTACAATCCTATGCTTTCACCCTTTCTCTAACTAGGTTAGATGCCATTGGACTAGGTTTCTGCTACCTAAAATGACTTCCTTTCCTACTCAATCTCCTTGTACACCAGGTCACTGATTGAAGTTGTTTGCTAGACCTTTATAAGAACATTTCAGATGCAGGATTATACATAGCTTTACCCTTGCATAATCTCTGTGTATGATTGTGCATGCTCATAAAGACTCACACTTACTAAGTTTTTCAGGAGCACATGAATCTTGTCCTCCAAGGGATATCTTACAATTATTAACAAATGTCATTTTCTAGAACATGACAAGTATCCAAATGTTTCCCCCTAGTTTATTTGTGTTATCTATGTGTCTCAGTTCATTTGTGCTTTTATAACAAAATATCATGGACAGGTACTGTATGAATAATAGAATTTATTTCCTACAGTTCTGAGAAGCTCAAGATCAAACTGTCAGCAGATATGATGTCTGCTAAGGGCTTGATCTCTGTTTCAAATATGACATACTGTTTCTGTATCCTTTGAATGAGATAAAAGCTATGTCTTCGCACGTTAGAAGAGAGACTAGCTGGTTAGTTTTCTGGAACCTTTTTTTCCAGGAGCATTAATCTCATTCAGGAAGGTAGAGCCCTTGTGCCTAAATCATGCCTAAAAAGGCCCACCTCACTATGATCGCAATGAGGACTGAATTCCAACAAGAGATTTGGCCAGATATACGTATTCAAACCAAAGCACCATAAAAACATGAAACAGATGAAATGAGTATTGGTTTCTAATTTTATAAATGCTAAAATGAAGCCTGTGTGAATTAAATGATTTCCTCAAATAGCACAACCAGTGAATAATATTCTATATACCAACAGGATCAGCACCAAAATGGCAAGAGAAGATCCATACGATATTGTATCATTTTATCTCTCTGTAGGTGGCTATTTCAGTCCCTCCTCAGTCTGCCCTGCTTTTATTTCTCTAGAGATTTTCACTTTTGATCAGGGTGGGGAGAGTGGAAAGACAGAAGGACAAGTCAGTATGTGCGCATGTTTCCTGGTCCAGTTCTTTACCATATCAGCCATCTCCTTTACTGTCTCACTGTCGTTCTTTTCTTTCTCACCATTTCATCTTGCTTCATAACTCAGTACCCCACCTTCATTCTCCCCTGCCGCCTTTTCAACTTTTTATCCCTTTACAATTTTACTTTTTCTCATTGACCTGCTTTATTTATGGAACCATAGTCAAAGACAGCACTTTCCAGTACCAAAAATGGTTAAAGCTCGCTTCAGACCATCACGGATTTATAACTCATGTGTTAGAGACCACATGGAATTTTCAGGGGGTCTAAGAAGCAAAAAAATACCATGAAGACTACTGGGTTGGTATAAAGACTAATTGGGATGGAAGACAAGCCATTAAGTGAATCATCCTGAGATATTCTCTTACCTCTTCCCTATTCCTACCTATGATACCTAGTCATTTTACTGTGTCTGCACTGAGTATAGCTCTGGGCCTGCAGGTTTCTAGCTTTCTCTGTCAGAAAGGCCTCCTGAATTTATTACTACACATTCCACCACCAAATCCCACACCCTGCATCCCATGTCCTACCAAGACAAAACCTGATGCTGAACCCCACGCTTTTCATGCTAACTGAATACATCCTAGAAGTTAGTTTTCTCCACTCTTTAGTACTTGCCACCCTGGCTTTATATTACTGCAACACACCTCCAATTATCTTTTTTAAGAGGGTAAAGCTAAATAGAACTAAACAGAACAAAGCAAATCAGAAGAAAACAATGTAAGTGACACAGATTTCAAAGCAAGACAACAGGAGATCTACAGTGGCTACCATACTATCTCTTCCTTTATTCGAAACAGTTGTCTATATCTTCATACACAGTGAATTTGTACACAATGGTATAAAACTGATCAGAAAAGAGTAATGCAGGCATTATACGCCTTCAGAACCAGACAACAGGAAAATCCATAATGGCTACCATTATCTTAAGGAGGCATAAGAACACAACAAAGAACATTGCTTTTGGCATGTAAAGAAATAAAGTGTTTTCAAGGGAAAAATAGCATCATTGAATCAAATCGTATTAGTACCTTACAATTTCAAACTCTTTTTTAAGGAATTATACCTATAGCATTTGTGGACTAGGTGTGTTAGTCAGCTTTGCATGACTATGACCAAAATGCCTGAGCAAAACAATTTGAAGGAGGGAAAGTTTATTTTGACTCGGAAGTTTCATTCCATAATTTGTTGGCTGTATTGCTTTTAAGTGTATGGTGAGGCAGAAACATTGTGGCAGAAACACATGACAGAGGAAAGTTACTCCTCTCATGGCAGCCAGAAAGCATAAATAAAGGAGGATCTTGTTGTAGAAGCTATAGTCCCCAGTATCATATGCCCATGACTTACTTCCTTTAAACAGGCCCAACATTCTAACAGCCCATTCAGCTATGAAGGCATTGGTAGGTTAATCCATTAATGAGATTACTGCCATCATGATCCAAACACTTCCCACAAGCCCATCAGCTGACATTTTACATCCAGACCCTAGCAGGAAGAAATTTTGCATGGTAAATCTGAATATGTACTCATAATAATAAGGAAAATACATTTATGCATAGAAGATACACAGACTATTAATATATATCGGTTCTTTCGGGTATCAGGAAGCTTTGTCAGTGTTCACATTTCCATAGTTAAGAGACTAATTTAATAACTCTTTTAATCCTCAAGCAGAGAAAAAAATGGTTTCCCAGGTTTTGATTTCTAAATGGTAGCATAATCTGAAATGCAAGTTTGCATTCTTGGGCAGTTCCTTGCCTAATACGATGCAAGCTCAGTCACCCACAGGGAAGAATAAAGTTCCATTATTTACAAGAAAAATATATAAATCTGGAGGCCTTCATGTTGAGTGAAATAAGCCAGGCTCAGAAAGACAAGCATCATACTTTCTCTCTTATACACAGAATCTAAAAAAAGATGACAAGAAAGTATAACAGAGACTATTACAATGCAAGAAGAACAGAGTGAGGGGAAAAGAGGCATGAGAGCAGGTAATGGGGCATGCAATGGGCAATATATACACACTGAACCCTCCTCAAAAATGTGAAACTACCAGGGAGAGGGAAGGGGAAAGGGGCAGATGGTGAAAATGGTCAAAGTTTGTTACATGTATAAAACCACCAAAATGAAGCTCACTAATCTGTATAACCATTAAAAAAAGGAAGAGGGGATATGAAACCAGATTCAAGCCAGAAGAAACTGAGTCTACTTATCAAGTGAACTCAATAGTCAGTTCTTATACAAAGCCACAATCAAAACTTCAAAGCCTGCCTCTGGTCTGAGCATATACAAACCAAAGATTTTCTTCTCGAAGATCATAAATTTTAAGACAGGGAAACAAAACACAACAACAGTATCAACCAAACCCTTAATGTGCATTTGAATCCCTTTGAAATTTAATTTATGTCTCATACTTCCTCTAGATCACAGTGGGCTTTGCATAAAGATAGACTGAACCAAATTTGTACTCTGGTTCCTACATTTATTGATAGTTTCTGTCTCTGTCTCTCTGTGTCTGTCTCTGTCTGTCTGCTTGTATCTTTCTCTAAGTCATAGTTTCTGCATTTTTAAAACCTAGATGATAAACCCTAATTCGAGAACTACTGTAAAATAGAAATGAGTTTATGTACTTGTGGCTCCTAGTATACATATGGCACTCAATAAATGGAAGTTATAATCCTTTTCCTCTGCAAAAAAAAAAAAAAGGATGCACGAAAGCAATATTCATTTGTCTCTTGAAATACTAGGAATCATCTTACGTCCTGAAGTCTTTGATCTTTTTCTTTCTTTCACTTTAGACCAATCATATTTAACTCCTTTAATTATCCTCATATGGTTTACATCATTGCTAATACTTTTGTGTGTGCTTATTTCTGATCCTTTTATAGTGGCACGTGAGCAGTTCATTGAAGATTTATTCTGGATCCCTTGCTATAATGTTAGTATTAGGCAAGTTTCTAATTCTTGCTATGGTTTGAATATATCCCCAACATTCATATTCTGGAAATGTAATCCCCATTATGACAGGATTGAGAGAAGGAACCTCTGCCAGGTGATTATGTCTTGAAGATTCTACCCTTTTGAATGGATTAGTGCTGGTATCATGATACTGGGTGCATTATGTTGAGACTGGGACCCTGAAAAAAGGATTTGCTCAGCTCCCTTCACTTCTCACCCTTTTATTATCTTGCCCTTCTTCCTTTTACCTTTGGATGACACAGCATGAAGGGGCTCACCAACCATGGCCCCCTCCTCTTAAACATATCAGCCTCCAAGATTTTAATAAATTAATGTCAATTCTTTATAAATTGGCCAATCTGAGAGATTCTTAGCTGGACTAAGACAACTTTCTAACCCTGTTGTTTTAATTTTTTTTTAAGCAGAGTCTCACTATATAGTTCAGGCTAGCCTTGCACCCACCAGGTAGTTCACACTGGCTTTGAAATTGCAGCAGTTCTCTTGCCTCAGCCTTCCAAAAGCTGAGATTTTAGACAAGCATCACCGCACCTGGCTCTCACCCTTTTTTCTTGTCTGTAAAAATTGGATAACTGGAAAGAAGAATAAAATAGGAAAGTAAATAAAAGTGATTTTTTCACCATCAAATGGCTCTGTAATTTTTAGTAGGGATTAATATTTTATAAGAATTTATCTAATAGAATTTTCAATGCTAGAAATATGTTCATACAGAGAATGCTTTCTTGAAATACTATTTGCAAACCATATTTGACACTTGAGCTTCTTTCTTAAAAATATATAATAATATATCACATCACCTTTGTACATTTTTAAACTACATAGGCATTTTTCCTGGTAAGAGGTAAGCTAATAGGTTTAAGGGTAAATGTACACATATGTATTAAGATCATTATACCGTTAAGTAATTCAATGTAGAGTTTAATTTAAATAGAGTGGAAATCATAATTCATACAGCAAAAATTCACATTTACCATTTAAGAATGATGCATGCTTTGATTTATTTTAAGTTAATTATTTAAGAAAAATGTATAATTTATCAACAAATTAAATTCAAAAGTTACATAAATATTTGATTTGATGACTAAGTAGACAAACCCTGGATTACAATTGGAAAATGTATCATAATGCTTAAAATTGGTAAGAATCATTTCGATGGTCTAACACTCAGAATTCTTACAATTTTATTTGACAACCCAATTCGTTTATTTGTAAAATTTGGAGATCTGTTGCTAAGTGAAAACAGGGAAAGGTAGCCTCTCTCTTTTTTTGCACTTGTGGGTATGCAAACAGCAGCTGGAAGATGTGAGTGGTCCTTATTGTCAGTACATGAAAAGTCACATTTCTGTAATTTTTGCCACTTAATTTTTTATACTGCCATTGGATATCCTAGAGTAATCTTGATGTGCAAATTGAAAGTTTGGACCAAATGCATACAACTCATGGGTCTTATGAAGCGCAACTTTAGGCTCACCCATAGAACTATTTTCCTTTCTGTGCTTTTCACTTGGCAATATTTGAACATCAAGCTGCTTTATATGTCCTTCCTTATTCATCCATTATTAAATTTAATTAAACAGTATTTGACTCAGAAAAGGAACAGTTTGAAACTTTATATAGAGCTCTTTGAAAAATTTTATAGGTAAATCATCATTTAAGTGACTATTGATTAGTTATATATGATTTCCATCAATTGTATGTATTATTATCATAAATATTACTGTGAACATAGACAATTCAAGCACTTCGTGGTCTTGGTTACCTTTTAATTGCTGGAACAAAACACTTGACACTCCCAAGTTAAAGGAGGAAAGGTTTATTTTGGCTCACAGTTTGTAGACCTTTCAGTTTGTAGTTGGCTGTCTCCATGACAGGGTGGCATAAGAGATGGGTATTGCAGAGGAGAAACAGTCCATGGCAGAGTAGGCAAGACACAGTAAAGCAAAGCAGCATCAAAATGCCTCCCATTCCCTTTTATCCCATTCAGGCTACAAGACTTTTTTGTTAGTGCCAGCCGCACCCAGGCTGGGCCTTCCTATTTTCCTTATCCAGACTTGATAAACTAACCAGTGGACTAATCCAGTATGTTACACTTTTCATCCACACTCTCACACCTTAGATCCAACTACCTCCTAAAAGGGCCCATCTGTGAGTACATGAGGCTTTGGGGGCACATTTAGATATAAGCCATAATATATAATATATAATACAATTTCATCTTTAAATCATTTCAACGAAAGATGGAAACCAATTCTCTATCAGTAAAGCTGGGCTTGGTTATGCCACTATAGCAAAAAGCCCCACACTTCCGGTGATTTAGTGTACACAAAAATTATTTCTTACTCACAGTGTATGGGAACTACAGGGCAACAGGAGTCTTCACGCATGGCTTTTTCTCAGCTCTTGTTTTGTAATCAGTACAGCAGAGTAGTAGGAGTTTAGTGCTCACTGACTTTTAAAGCTGGAAACTGGAAATAACACAAAGTTACTTCTGCTCCCACAGTTTATTGTCCAAAGCAAGTTACATGGCAGGTGACAAGGAGTCAGCAAAATCTAACTCCATCTTGTTCCTAAATAATACTGCTAACTACCACAGATACAGCAGACAGAAAACTTCCTAAATTGAGACTGGAAAATGCCACTCTGAAGGACCACTGTTCTGAATCTGACAGGTTTGGGCAGTGCTGTACTGGCATCAATTATTTTCATGTTTTTCAGCAAGCCTCTTGCTTCTCCTTCAACACTTATCAACAACTGAAATGAGCAAGTGCATCCTAAATTTTCCAAGCTTTGCAAGCTGCCTTTTAAAGGGTACACAATGTAGTGAGGATCCCAGATACAAACTCAAATCACTAAGATTGAAAATTGAGTTGTTAATACAGAATTGACCAACTTTTCTAGCAATCTCTGGATGTCTTTGGCTGTTTTTCTAATACAACCTGTTGCAAGAGACATTATTAATAAGTATTTGGGATTTCAATCTTATTGTTATGGACTATTTATTTGAAACTAACTGTACATTCATACTGCATAAATTCATTTATGTAGAGTTCAAAAAACAAACAGAACTTATCTATGGTTTGGTTAGAAATCAGAATAATTCTTATATTTGAAGAGGAGAGAGGGAGAGGAAGACAGAGAGACAGAGAGAGAGAGCATTCTATGTTTTGATATGAATTCTGGTTGTATAAGCCTATACACCTTATTAAAAGGTATTAAGTTGTAGTCTTATTTGTGCACTTTTTTATATGCTATATTTCAGTACAAATTTCAGTTTTAAAGAACTGACTGAATTTCTACAACAGTTCTATAATTTCTATGACAGGAATTCATTCCACAGGGAACAGGCAATAGAAATGTCTGCACCTCTTCCTTTGCTGCTGCTGTTTTTGTCCACCCCTCCCCCTCTGCTCTGTAAAGATACTTTTCTTATATTTATGCTAATCCATTTTGCATACACCTGGAGGTGAGATGTGAAGAAAAACTCTCAAAGAGTGTTCACCGAATTATGCAGTCTCCAGAGGGCTTATACTTTCCCATCAGGGTACATAAAACCTCTATAAATTTGCAAACTCCCCTAGCTGAACTCTTGTTAGTTTTGTGCTGTTGTATCTACACCAGATAAACTGGTTCTTGCTTCTCACCTGTCCCTGAACGTGCCTGCCACCCCATAGATGTGGGGCCAGTTACTCCCTTTGCAAAAGCAGCTCTCCAGTGGCTCTGGAGACATGACTTGGCAGTTTCCACACCTTTTTGACATTGCACAAAAGAATGGCAGCAGTGTTCTTCTCCAGCTCTCAATATCCCCAAGCTCTTTATCATTTTAAATCTTGACATTGTGGAAGAGACAGGTTAGTGATCTTGGAGAATGTCCCTCATATACTAAATTCAGGTTATTCTTTTCATGCAGAAATACCATAGAATTGATAGTACGTCCTGCTTAGTGCATGCTATCAGATATCAGATGTCACATGAAGTGTTAACTTCGATCATCTGATTAAGATGAGTTCTTCCTGGGGCTGGGGATTTAGCTCAGCGGCATAAGCGCCTGCCTTGCAAGCAGGCAGTCGTGAGTTCGACCCCTGGTACTGATAAAAACAAAAAAGACAAAACAAAACAAAACAAAAAAACAAGATGAGGTCTTCCAGACTCTCCATGTGAAGTTATTCTTATTCCTTGGGTAACTGATGGATAGTTTGAAATAGCAACTTTTCCTCATACAATGTTTGCCCATTAATGCAAATATCCATTAATGATTTTTCATGCGATATCATTCTCTATTTCTGCAAAGAACTTCTGCCTGACCATTCATTTGTTTACATGTTTATTTTTTCTATTAGTATGAACTTAGATACTCTTGATTTTTTTCAATAAGTTATTCATTAATCTCTTCATTCATTTGACACCCAATTACTCTAGATTTGACAGTAAGGTCCTGCTAAGGCCGCCACTTCCATACTTTTGAAATATCCCCATTTTTTACCACTAGTTATTTTCTAGTGAGGTGGGTATTCCAGGCTCAAACTTTCCTGTCCTGACCACGAATCACTTTTATTCAAGAAGCCCTTGTTCATTTTACTGAAGAATAGTATCTAAAAACCAAGATCTAGGTACTAGATGTATTTATTTATATTTAACCTATATTCATGCTGGCATTTGCAGATCCAATACAATTCAATAATGTGTATTCTAAATTCTCCCTATATTAATATCTCCTTTATCCACCACTGAGAAACCTGACTCCAGTTATCTTGAATATGTTCATTTAAAGGATCAGTTCTCTTTTGTGAACTCATGTTACTGTGTAAACCTCTGCCCTCATCCAGACATTTTTCTTAACCTACTTAAGGGATGAGCTCCCACTCTGAGTTGTCAGTGTTCCACATCCCATAGGGTTGCAATTGTGCCCTGAGAGGTAGCTTTTGGACCAGATCAAGGGACATGGAAGAAAGAGGAAGGGAAAGATGGAAGGAGGGAAGAAGGGAGGGAAGGAGACATGGGTGAAAAGGAAGGATGATGGCTTCGTTTTCACAGACTTTAATAGAATTTTATGTTGGTTTCTTTCCTCTTTCAGTACTTTAAGATTTCAATTTTGTCTTCTGTGTTTCTGATGATAGATCAGTCATTACTTGAATCATCGTAATGTGTTCAATATATCAATTTTCTCTAACTACCTTCAAGATTTTCTCTTTATACCTGTTTTTTGTTTTTTTGTTTGTTTGTTTTTGTTTTTGTTTTTGGCAGTTTAGCTATCCTGTGTGTGTGTAGTTTCCTTTGTTTTTATCCTCTCTAAAGTTCACTGGGCTTTAACATTTCATCAAATTTAGAGAAAAATGTAGAGATCTGTATTATATCATCCTTGAAAAGGAGAAATTTTTATTCTAGCAGGCAATTAATTTGACTGTATTTAAATTCAAAACATTTTTTATAATGGACAGAATTGTCAGTGGTTTTTCACCTTTCCAGATATCACCCTTTCCCAGGAATCTTGAAATTCCTCTTACACATAGAATTAGAGTAGAATTAATATGCAGATTTCACATCTCCTTTTCTGGGGCTCTCTCCTTTGAAATAAGTTCTGTCACTTTCCCACTACTCTAGTAGATCAAAACTTCATCCTCAGACTCCTTGAGATATTGTGGGTTTTTGTTAAGTCTTGGCAGAGGAGATTTTAAATTTTTGTTTCAGTCTTACTTAAGAGGTTGATTTTTACTGATCTTAGGCAAAAAGCTATACACTTATAAATTTCCCACAGTAGTCTTCTTTCAAGAATGAACTTCTCTTTAGTTTCTTTCTGCTTTCAGAAATCTTCTATATCTGCAGATTACTTTCTTAAGTATATATATATATATATATATATATATATATATATATATAAATTGTTATCTGTGAATTTGTAGTTGGACAGATGTGATTCTACCATTGTCTCAACAAAGTTTCCTATTTATATTTACTTTTTAAATCTTTAAATTTAAGACATTTTCCTGACATATTTTATTCTTGTGTTTTTATCTAAATTGAACTATATAGATGATTTTATTTTATTATTAATTATTTAGATTTATTGTGTACTGCAGCTATTATTATTTTGGATTTTTATTTGTTTTCTTTCTTTCTTTTTCCCCCTTTATTCTAGTTCTTCTTTTTCTATGTAGCTTTTTGACAGTTTGAATTTTATTTGCCCTACTCCAAACCAAAGTAACTCAGTATACATATCCTTTTCCAAATAATGCCTAATTGTCACGTTTACCTTCTCCCTGTCATTCTTTTGATTTAAGAGATGTGTTATGGAATATATTTTTGAAATTCATAATTAATGCTTATTTTGACTGAAGAAATCTTAACAGTTTCTTTTCATAGAATTGCTTTGAACCTCACCATCTTATCCAATATTTGTTTTTCTTGCTGGAATCAATTTTTTATTAATTATTTAAGAACTGATTCATTGCTAGTTGTGATATAGGAGAAATATAACTCCTAACCTGCTAGATGTCCTATGTGCCATGTTCATACGCCTTGAAATCAAAGAATGAATTCTAAGGGACAATGAATGCTAAGACTGTGAAATGTTTATTGATAGTTCCTGAGAGACAAGAGAGGTCCTGAGTGGGTGGCCACCAAGACCCTTTCTCAGGAGTGATTTTTACAACAAGATTACAATGTGGGTACCATGTGGGTCAAACTAAAGCAAAGTATAGGTTTGCAAGGATAGCCCCTTAGGCAGTATTGATCCAAAAGGGAAGAAAGTCATGTGGCAAGGGTATATGGAAATAACAGAGAAATTTTTGGGAGGGACAGATATGGTTGCTCTGGTCACCTAGCGGGGTATCTGATGTCTATCTGGACATTACTGAATCAGGTGATACCAATCACAGTACATTCTCAGGTTATTAATAATCAATCAAGGAGTCATGTAGGCCTGGTCACTGAACCTTTATTTTGAGGCCTGCACTTTAAGAGACGCACCTTCAGTTAGAGTTTTGGTGTGCTCTAGGTTTTTGCACTGACTCTCTCAAGGGCCAGTCTCAATGACTGACTATTAAGTTCTGTGTAACTTAGCTGCCTATAACAGTAGCACTTCTGAATAATGATATATTGTTATCACATGTGATTTGTATGTTGACTTGGCGAAAATTTCTATTGCCAAAGTGACTTTTTTCTTTGTGTGTCGAAGATACTGCTCAACTATCTTGGATCTATAGGTTCTGATATTTATTCTGATGTCAATGTAATTTTTATACTTTCAAGTATGTTTTATCCACTCAATCTTCTAGGCTTTTCTTTTCAGGACATCAGCACTGATATCCTGAAAGTTCATAGTGAAAGGTGCATGCATGCGTGTTTTCAAGGGAAGACAAATAATACTCAATTTTTTTTGCTCAGCAACTAGCTGAGCCATATAATTTGTAAACTGTTCCTTATTCCCCATAGGAAAATATTCACATACTGAATCATACTGTATTAGGTCTGTTGTCTCTTTCTAGGGGTATTTAATAATAATACAATGTCTATTTCTGCTATGTGGTTCTGTTGAGAATTTTATAATCTTTATTTTTAATAGCTAAGATTTCTATTTGATTTGTTAATATTATTCTTTCTCTTCATAGGTAAAAATCTTCTTTTACTATTTAAGAATACATATTTTCCCTGCAGTACTGGGGACTGAACCGAGTGTCCTGTGTGTTCTAGGCAAGTGCTCTTCCACTGAGGTACATCCCCAGAAAATTGTTTATTTTTAAATTTTGTCCCATTTGTTTGTTTGATTCTACTTTCTTGGCTAAAAATTCTTTCATTTAGTGTGTATGTATTCATTCATTGTTGACTTTTATTAAATGTGTAGGGATTTAGGCATATATATTGTACTCAACTTTGCCATGAAGATCCCTCAGTAGATTTGGGATGATATTTTCAATGTATTTTAAGTAGCCTAGAGGATGACAAGGAGAACTGTCAGGTTCTAAACCTCAGCAGCTTGTCTTCCTTGATTGATTTCCCTGATTCTCTTAGGGATATTAACTTATTCTTTACTCCCATTTTTCCTACTTGTGCCAAGAGACTGACAGACTTCCCCTTGCTGACATGTGGCTGATAGTTCATGGTGGTAAGAAACCCATGGGAAGACCTCTGGATACTCTTGTAGCTGGACTCCTTCACTTATCCCTAACTTGCCTGCTCCTTTCTGCTTTCTCCTTTCTGGTATCAAGGACATACTGGAATGAAGAACTTTTAGTGTCATTCTCCTGTTTTGAGATGAGACCCAGTTCCAAGCATTCCCCTCAAATCCCGCTGGATTTCCATCTTTCAGAACTTGCTCAGAATTTCTGGTTTGTGAAAGTTTTCCTTTTTTATTTTTGTTTTTGATTATGCATTCATTAATTTATCTTATTTTTAAATCAGTTCAAGAGATTTTATTAGAAAAAAAGAAATTTAGGAGTATAGTTCTGTGGCACAAGTACCTGCCTGACAGGTACAATATCACAAGCTCGATCTCCAGCATCAAAAACAAACAAAGAAAATCAAACAAACAAGCAAAACAAAAAAAAATCTTATTAGCAATGGAGACTATTCAATACAGAATTTTGAAAGAGAATTCATCACTTTCCCCCGAGTTAGTATATTTTATGCTATGTAATATTTAATACTATATAATATTAGTTGATGTGAAAGTAAAAATTACCTAATAGAAATTGGTTTTAGAAAGCAGTTTTTGTTCCTTCTAAAGAAAATTAATCATTTTTTTCAAATGCTAACTTATCACAAGAAAACCATTCCACTTTTGGGTCATAAATTAATTTTTTTAACCAGCAACTTAATGTAATGTGTTAATGCTACCAGTAGAATAAGAACTACTTAATTGTCTTAATTAATTTAAATGAAATGTAATTCATTGCATAATCAGGCAAGGTACATTTTGAGATGTTGTTTTATTGATTTTTTATGGTGGGTTCTCCTTCCCTGAACTTAATGATGAAGTTGAGCAATTCACAGGGTGCCTCTCAGCAATTAGTTCCAATTAACCAGATTCAAATTCTGTCATGACTCGTGCATCTTGTTTCTTTAGTCATATTCCTCCAGTGTGGTCAGGAAGAGCTGAATACTATGTACCAATTAATTAAGAATATCACATTTAATTGCCAAACTGAATTTCCTAATAATTTTAATCTTATCACTTATTAAAAATATTTGGTGAATACAAATCAGTCTGTGCATCATCTAAAATATTATTAAAGTATGTTCCTATATACTACCGAGTTTAAAAAGCTAATATTGCTAATACTTTAAGCACCATATTTGTCCCTCTTGCATCACATGTCTCTTATGTCCCCCAGAGTAATTATTGTTCAAACTGAGTGTTTGTATTATGCTGTTTCTCTTTTGCATTTTTGATACATGTGGACACACATATGCATTCTTAACACATAAATGATTTAGTTCAGCTGGTTTTTGGAATTTTTATAAATGGTATCATAGAGTTATTCTTTTGCATTTTTCTTTTTATTTGATATTTTTATTATTAACCCATGTTGATTCATTTAGTAGTTCATTAATTTTGACTTTTTCCATTCTATTGTTATTCTAAATGGTTTTTGACCATTTTTCCTTAAAAGGCATTTATATTATTTTTTGTTGTTTTTGCTGTTCTTTCTTCTTATTTGTATGTTTTCTGTTACAAATCTGGCTAAACACATCTTTATTTTTTACTACTGTGCACATGGAAGGGATCCTTTTGAATAATAGCAAAAATTTAGAATAGCTACATCATAGGTTAGATTGTTATTGAAATTCCTAAACCCATTGCCCAATTGTTTTCTAAAGTACTGATTTATCAGTTCACTATTTATGCGTATGTCAAGACATCTTGTTGAAGCTCTCAAATATATAAAATACAAAGCAAAAGTACTGACTTGTACTTCCATAGTTATGAGATTTCTCTTCAGCCATAGCCACACAATTTTCTTTGCCAGACTTAGAAGTTGTTTGCCTGTCTGGTTGTCTTACTCACCTTGGGCTATCATGACCCAATACCATTGATTGGGTATTTTATTTTCTCACTATTTTGGAGCCTGGAAGTTTGAGATCAGGGTGCCAGAATAGTTAGGTTCTTGTGTAGAACTTGTTTCTGCCTTACCAATGGTCATCTTGGTGTGTTTCCACATAGCACAGTAAAAGTAAGTACAAGATCCTTCATGTCTTTTCTTATAAAGACATTAATCCTACCAGATTAGGTACCAACCATTCTGAGTTAATTTACCTCAATTACTTTCTGAATGCAAATAAATCTCACTAGGGGTTACAGCTTCAACATGTGAATTTGAGAGGAAATGAGCACAGTTCAGTCCATAGTAATGGTAGAATGAAGACATATTGTGACTTTTCTGATGTGCAATGACATTGATAATTTTTTAAATTTTTATTTATTTGTTTTGCTTTTATTTTTAGGAGGAGCTGGCAGCAACAACACACCCTCAGAAAGGTGAAACTAGACATCTTTTTTATCTTAAAACGAAAACAAAAAAAAGGATAGAATAAAGGAATAAAAGAAAATATTATACTTATTTTGGTAAACATATAAATGTATGAATGTATATGTATACAAGATGTATAACTATACTACTAATCTCTGTTACTATATCAAAAATAACAGTTTGTTCTGTCATTGTTTGATCATTTTTGTGCCTAGATCTTCTAAGCTGAACAACTATTTCTAAGATAACAATATGCAATATATTAGCTAGTGTTAATTTCCTACTGATTTTTTTGAAATTCTGTATCATTAAATTTTGTTTTAGAAAAGATAAAACCAAGGAAAACAAAACAGAATAAAACTAATTTTTAAAAAATGGTGTGATATAGGACTTCAAAACAATACAAAATCAACAATAATCATAATGCCTCGTATTACCTTCAAAATAGTTGTAGATAAATTCAGACATAGTAAAAATCAAACAGAACAGAATAGAACCAATAAAAACAAAGCAATGAATACAATAAAGGACTTCAAAAAAGACACTAGTGAGTCCAAATTGGGTACAATAATATATCTTGCTATCTTTGAAATAGCTACTCATGCCACTGGATATAACAAAATCAAACAAAGTAAAAAAGAAGAAAACTCAACCCAACAAAACAATGAAAATGATACAGGATTCCAAAGCAAGATAGTAGAGAATCAACAATGGTCACCACCCCCAGAAGGAGATTGTCCCCAGATGCCACACTGTGCACTGCCATCCCTTGAACAGATGACCAGACCACTGGTCCCAGACTCACAAGAAGAGTGAAACACCAAAACACCACAAACATCAAATTGCATTCCACCTCAATAGCCATCATTACATCTCGTGTGGCTCCAGATTACTGGTTGCTTATGGGATGAGGGGTGGTAATTGGCTTTTCTTGTTTGCCAGCCTGTGCACCAAAAGAGGCTAGAGTCTAGCTGTCTCCCTGCCGACAGAAGCCCAGTTTTCAGTGGGAGCTTGCTTCTTGGTGAGTTCTTGTTCTCTCCCACCACAGTCTGTGAATGGCACTGACTCACAAGGAAAGGCTTAGATTTCGCTGTCCCCACCCAGGTGACAGCCCGTGCTTGGTGCTAGTTCACAGAGAGGGCTTTCTTCTTGGTGAGTCTTTGTTCTTGCTCGCCACAGTCTGCAAATCATCAACGGTTTTTTATAAGTTCATTGGAAATACAGGTTTCTGTAAATGTATTTTTGGTCATTTTTCTTTGATTTGCTCATATTTTCTTATGGATTTATATTACTCAGTGTATTTTATTTGTTGGTGATATAAGATGTAATTATTTTCTACAAGTTTGCAGTTTAATTTTTTCAATTTATTCACAGCATTTTGAATATCATCTATTTTTAAACATTTTATATAGTCACACATTCAATTATTTCTTACATTAATAATTTGCTCATATATAATTAATACAATCTTTCCTATACATCTAAAGAAATTCTTTTTATTCTCCCAGAAATGTTAAAGTTTTACTTTCCTCACTTAAATTCCAAAGCTTACTAAATATGATTTTTAGATTATCTGCAATTAGTATTCAAATTTATTTTATAGATTGATTAGTTGTCAGAGAACTGTTTATTAATATGTCCATCCGCTCTCTACTGATTTGAATTGTGACTTATTTTTTCTGTGCTCTCCAACTTTATTTTCCTATATTTTAATTCTCACATGAAGCGTTCATTGTACTCATTATCATACCTTAGGCTATTCAGTAGTGATACCTACCTTAACAAATAAGCCTACTCTGTTATTCTTTATACATTTATAAACAAGTTTGACTTTTTCCTCTTCCATATACAGTTTTGAATTAGAAAACATGTCAAGACTTTCAACGCGCTTATATGGATTCCAAAAACGAATTGGAGGAGAACTGATATACTAAATTGTTTTGACCATCTGACTACAAACGTTTGTTTTGGTTTTCTTTAGTAACTTTAATAAGTTCTCCATATTTCCAAATAAAAGTTTTGCAAAACACTTTTTAGACCTCATCACATACTTCTGATTTTAAGCTACATCAGAGGTAGACAGAAGTTGTGTTTTACGTGTTTATGAAGAAGCAAAGAACTTTGAAGGGCACTGCCCTGGACACCAAAACACAGAAGATCTTTCCAATAGGCTCTCAGGTAGAACATCCAAACAGTGAAGGAGCTCTAGACAAAGAGAACACCGATCTTGGTTTTGTAATTAAATCACTGTCTTTAACCTGCTTGCTTTACTTCTTTGAACCTTAGTTTATTTCTCTGAAAAATAAGAAAATGAAAGATGATGCCAAAAGTGTTTCAGTCTAATATTATATGAACCTTTTAGAAGAAAGTTTACATTAAGAACTAACAAGAGTCACAGAGCTTTTACACAGTGTTTTCTGATTTAGCTTTGTCTCAGCAACAAACAATTCATCAATTTCAGTGGTTAACTGGAGCAACCATTTATTTCTTGTTCACAGTACAAGTCAGTAGCTGTGGGTAGTCTGCGGCTACTCCACTTCTGATCAACACTGTGTCCTTTGGAACTAGATCCTGGCCCTCACTATGAAAAATATTTCCTCAAAACGTTGTTACCTAATTTAATACTTTTGAGATGAATTACAATATGACTCAAAATTATGTTAGCTACAATGTATTTGTTCTACTTATAAAGGTAATATGTGCTTAATGAGGAACATTTAGAAACCATAAAAAATTTAAGAAGATGACGAAATTGATAAATTCAGCACCTAGAGAAAATTAATATAATTTTTTTAATATTTTTCCTTTTAGTTTTCACCTTTGTGTCAAGGCATATGCCTGCAGATTTTAATAAAATCAGGATTACAGTGTGCAAGTCATTCTGTAATCACCTAACAAAACATAACATTTTGTAATCACATATATCTTTGTAATGAACTTTAAAAAACAAAACTTAAAAGGTTATGTGTTATCCCATAACTTGCATCTTGTGAATATACTTAACCTTTTCTCCAGTTAGTATTTCCATTTTCTCTGCTAGTATAAGTAAGACTGCAACTAATGTCAAAATATCAGAATACTGATCATTTATTACATCTTTATATATTTCTGGAAAAGCAATGTGTATTCTGGCCTTGGGGTGAGTTTACGTCAAACTCACCACAAACATCTGACATCTCAATGTGATGAAAGACAAATATGCAGTTACATGTCAGCTAATGATGGGGATATACTCTGAGAAATGCATCACTAGGCAATTTCATCATTGTGTGAATATCATAGAGTATATGTTATGGATTAAGAACTGGTGGTCAACTTAACGCCAGCTGAATTAAATGAGCAGGGTGCTGAGCGTAGATGTTCCACCTGAGGGAAGTTGCCAGCGTAAATAGAGATGTGGAGAAAGAGAAGCTATGTGTTAGGGCATTGAGGCATTGTGGGTTCTCCTACGAGTTGCTGTTTGAGCCATTGGTTCTCCTGGAGAAGCTCTGGTCCTCACATCGAGCATTGCTTCCTGGCTCCCGAGGGGAAGACATGTGCTGCCTGGTCTCCAGGATGAACTCATCACACTGGCTTCCTGGCATGTACTCGACTGTGCTTTTCATTGGAGGGAGCTTGGGGCCTCCATGTCATTGCGGATGGCTGTGGTGCTTTTCAGGACAGCCCTGGTCTTTGTTGTGAGTGTGACTTCTCAGCTCCAGTGTAGAACCTCTCAACTTTCCAGCACAGGTCCTTCACCCTGATGGCATAGACTTCCTGGCTTTCACTGCTGACCTTTGGCCTTCCCAGAACAGACCCATAAAAGAGATTGGTGTGAGCCCTTCCTGTGGGCTCTAGAGCTCCAGTTGGACTCGTGGGAGGTATTGTCATGAGCTCTGGGTCTTCATCTGGATTCATGTACTACATTGCTGTAGAATACAAGCCCTTGGCTAAATATTCTGTCCGTACTGTTGTGGATAGATTTCCTGCATTTTCTTGTGTTAATTCTGGGTGACAATCATAAAAATAATATTTTAAACTCCATGTCCTGATTCTGATTGTTCTCTGCACAACCCCTGACTACAACGGTATACTTACACAAACCTTGATGATATTGCCTACTACATACCTAGGCTAAATGATATGTACTATCATACATGAGGTTATCATTGACTGAAACATTGTTGTGCAGCACATGATTATATTTTCAGTTAGTTACAAGACCTTGGGTTTACTGAGTTCTTTATATATTCTAGATATTAATTTTCTGTTGGAAAAGTAACTGCCAAAGATTTTCTCCCATTCTATAGGTTGTCTCTTCAATCTGCTAATTGTTTACTTTGCTGTGCAGAAACTTTTCAAATTGATGTTGTACCATTTGTTAATTCTTGCTGTCATTTTTTTTGTTTTTGGAGTCCTATTCAAGGAAATGTTTTCCTGTGCCTATGGCTTCAAGTGTTCCCCCTATAATTTTTTGTAGTAGTTTAAAAGTTTCAGGTATTACATATAGATTTTTATGCATTTTGAATTAATTTTCATACAGAGTGAGAGATATGGATCTACCTCCAAATTTCTGTAAGTTATTGTCTAGTATTCCCAGTACCATATATTACAGTCTATTTTAAATGAGGAATAGTGATACAAGCTTATAATCCGAGAAGTCTGGGAGACTGAGTCAGGGGGACCATGAGTTCAAACCCAGACTGGGAAATTTAGCAACTTAGTGAGGCCCTATCTCTGAAAATAGTATTGAATAAGGATGTGGCACAGTACAAAGGCCTTGAGTTTAATCCCTAGTAAGATAATAAAGAAGAAAAACAATAAAGAGAATGTCTTTTCTTCAATATGTGTGTTTTGTTCCTTTGTTCAAAATCAAATGGTTGTAGTTGCATGGGCTTGTTTCTGTGTCCTCTACTCTGTTTGATTGATCTACATATATATTTTTGTGCCAGTATCATGCTGTTTCTGTTACTATGGCTTTGTTGTATAACTTGAAGTCAGGTATCACGATACATGCAACCGTGATTTTTTTATTTTAAAGAGAATAAAATCAAGTAAAGTAAAACAGAACAAAGCCAATAAAAACTAAGCTGGGTAAGTGATACATGATTTACAAACAAGATAATAGGAAATCAACAATGGATACCATAATGCCTCTTGATGTCTTCAAAATAGCTGCCCATACATTCAGTCATAGCAAAATCAAACAAAACAGAACAGAATAGAATCAATAAAAACAAAACAATGAATGCAATAAAAGACTTCAAAACAAGATAATAGTAAATCCAAAATGGCTACCATAATATTTCTTGTTATCTTTGAAATAGCAGCCCATGTCATCAGATATAATAAAATCAAACAAGGCAAAACAGAACAAAACCCAACCAAACAAAATAATGAAAATGTTGCAAGACTTTCAAAGAATATAATAGGGAATTAACAATGGCTACCACCTTCAGAAGGAGATCCCCTCATAGATGCTTGTACTGTGTATTATTATTCTCTAAATAGATGATCAGACTACTGGCTTTAGGCCTGCAAAGCCAATAAAAAAACACTAAACACTACAAGTGTTAAGTTATATTTCACTTCAATAGCTATCATCTCAGCCTGTGTTTCTCCAGATCAGCCAGTCACTTATAGCAGGATTGGAGGGAACCTAGACTCTTCTTGTTCCCCAGCCCTCACGCAAGAAGGGGCTGGCCTCTGTTTTCTCACCTTGTGGCTGGCACGAGGCATTGACCCACAGTAAATGGCTAGCTTCTTTTTCTTTTCCCTGTAGCCTGTGAATGGCTCCCAGCCTTGATCTTTTTGCTTAGGATTGTTTTGGTTATTCTGGATCTTTTGTGTTTTCATATGAATTTTAGGATTGTATTTTCTAGTTCTATAAAGAATGTCATTGGTATTTTGATGGGGATTGCATTTAATCTGTAGATATATTTTGATAATATGGCCAATTTAATAATAAGTATCCTGACAAGGCATAAATATTGAAGGTCTTTCCATACTCTAGTGTCTTCTATTTTTTTCTTCAGTGTTCTGAAATTTCCATTGTAGAGATCTTTTATCTCTTGGTTAGATTGATCTCAAAATATTTTATGGTTTTTGAAGAAATTGTGAATGGAATAGCTTTCTTGATTTATTTCTCAGCTAGTCTATCATTAATTATATAAAAGCTGTTGATTTTTAATATTTTTTCTTATTATGTTACTTTGTTGAGTGTGTGTAAATGCTCTAAATGTCTTTGAATTGAATCTTTAAGGTCTTTTAAGTATAGGATCATATCATCTGCAAAGATAATTTGAACTTTTACTTTCCTGTTTGTGTCCTCTTTATTTATTTCTTGTTAATAATTGCTCTAACCAAAATTTCAAAACCTATATTGAATGGTAGTAATGAGAGTCAAACTCTTTGCCTTTTTTCTCATTTTAGAGGAATGTTTTCAATTTTCTCCATTCATAATAATGTTGGCTCTGGGTTTGTCATACATGGCCTTTACTACATTGAAAAATTATTCTTCAATACCTAGTTTGTTCAGTGCTTTTATCATGAAGTAATATTGAATTTTATTCATGGCTTTCTATATATTAAATAAGATGGTCATGTGCTTTTATCTTTGATTCTATTTATATGGTACACTATTTACTGATTTATGTATGTGGAACCATCCTTGTAGCCTTGGAATGAAACCAATTTGACCATAGTGTATGATATTTTTAACATGCAATTGAATTCAGTTTGCAAACACTTTATTAAGGATTTTTACATCTATTTTATCAGGTATAATAGTTTTGTTTCTTGCGTCTTTGTCTGGATTTGTGTCCATATAATATTGGTACCAAAGAATGAGTTTGAAAGTGCTTCTTCCCTATTTTATGGAATAGTTTGAGGGACCCTGCTGATCATCTTTAAAGGTCTGCTAAAACACAGCAGTGAATCTGTCTGATCGTGGGAGATTTTATTATTGCTTCAATCTCATTGCTTGTTATTGATAGATTTAGGTTTTTTATATAGTCTTGGCTCAGTTTCAGTATGACATATATGTTTAGAAATTCATCTATTTCTTCTAGATTCTCAAATTTATTAAAATATATGTTTTCAAAATATTCCTGAATAATGCATTGGATTTCAGCAATGCCATTGTAACATCTGCTTTTAATCTCTATATTGATTTGGGTCTTTTGGTCTAGTTTTGTTAAGGATTTACCAATCTTTATTTTTTCAAAGAACCAATGCTTTCTTTCATTGTACATTGTTCTTTTAATCTATCTCATGAATTTCAACTCTGAACATTATCATATCTTTCCTTTTCTTGGGTTTGATTTTGGTTTGTGTTATTTTTCTAAGACTCTGAAATTCATCGTTGGGTTATTTATTTGAGATTTCTCTGACTTTTTGATGTGTACACTCTTAGCTGTAATCTTCCCTCTTAGATCTCCCTTTGCTGTATTTCAAAGATTCTGGTATGTTGTATTTCTATTTTTATTTGCTCTGGAAATTTTTACAATTTTCTCCATAAATTCTTCAATGACCCACTGATTATTCAAAAGTGATTTATTCAATCTCTGTGTTTGTATACTTTCTGTGGTTCGTTTGCCTTTGATTTCTAGTTAAATCCATTATGGTCTGATGAGATACAAGAAAGTTTTTCAGTTTTTTAGTTTTCTAAACTTTGCTTTATTACCTAATGCATGATCTATTTTAAAGAACATTCTATGAGCTGCTGAGAATAATTTGTATTCTGTATTTTCTGAATGGGATGTTCTGTAGACGTCTGTTAAGTTCATTTGGTCTGTGTTGCAGTTGAACTCAGAATCATTTATTTTTTGATTTTTTTGTCTTAATGACCCTATTGAATGGTCAAAGTGGAATATTGAAATCACTGACAATTATTTTGTTGAAACATCTGGGTCCCTCCTGCTGATTAGTGTTTGTTTTATGAAATCAGAGGCATGTGTTTTGTGATTGTTATATCTTGTAAGTAGAATTGTTTTCTTCACTGATATATAGTGGCTTTTATCTAATATGACTAGTTTTCCCTTGAAGTGTGTTTTTCAGGTACAAGTGTAGCTATTCCTACTTACTTTGGAATCTTATTCACATGAATTGTTGTTTTCAATCTTTTCACTATCAGTGAGTGTGTTCCAGTCATATTTGTTTCTTGCAAGCAGTATAGATTTGGGTCTTATTTTTAATCCAGTTTCTCATTCTGTGTCTTTTAGTTGGAGAAATGAAACCACTTGTATTCAGCTGTTACAGAAAGGTATGTATTCTTTTTTTTAAAAAAAATATTACATGTTTGCATTACATAATGATTATATTCTTTGTAAGAAGCTGGATGTAACACATCACAATTCTATTTTTAACCTCATCCTGTCCCTTTCCTCTTCCTTTCCTCCATCTCTTGATCCCCACCCATTTTAAAAAAGATTTGTCTTCTTACTTCCTATTATATATCATTTATTTTGTACTTTATTTATACTTTGGGCTTCTCATATAAGAGAAATACTGTAATACTAAGCTCATAAGCTTGATTTTTTCACCTAACATTATGGGTGTCAAAGTGCACCCATAAAAAGGTATGTGTGAATATTTCTCATTTTGCTATTTTTTAATATCTAAGTCTTTCATCTTTGTCCAAAGCTTATCTATTTCTCTTCTTCCAGGTGTATAATTCAATTCCTTAAAATATCTTCTGCAATATTGGCATAGTGGTCATGAATTTTTGGTAGGTGTTTATTTCTCCTTCAATTTTGAAGGCTAGCTTTGCGAGATGTTGTAATCTAGTTTGGCAATTTTTTGAGAGCTTGAAATACATCATTCCATGCCTCACTGGCCTTTACAATTCTTGTGAAAAGTCTGAAGTTATTCTGACGGTTTTGCCTCTGCAAGTGACTTGGCAGTTTCCACTTGCAGCTTTCAATATTCTTTCCTTGGTCTGTACCCTTCGCATTTTAACTATAATGTGATCTGGGGAGACTTTTTTTATTTGATACCAGGGATTGAACTCATGATCTCACACTTGCCAAGCAGGCACTTTTGCCACTGAGGTAAATCTCAGCCCCCAGTTTTGGGGAGATTCTTTTCAAGTTAGCCAATACTCGAAAGCACTAGTGGGTGATCCTTTTAGAGCTTTCAGTGACAACAAACAGCCCACTATGGCATACCTGCCATAGGTTCACCACTACTGTTCTAGAGTATAGGCTGCTAGGTTCATAAGGTTAGATGTATTCAATAGATTTACACACAATAGATTTATTTAGACCTAATCCCATTGTATGTGGAGGATCTTGGAGTGTATCTCTGGGCACACAGCCTGGGAATACTTCCTAACATCTCTTTTAGTTACTTGTAGCCAGATTACCATTTGAATGTAGCAGAGAGACATTTCACTTCTAGATTTGGCCCACAAAACGCTCCAATATGATCCTTGACACTATCTCTTCTTTTAACTATCAATGGGATGCAAAAGACCCAGAAGAAGCCAAAAGTCTAAACATGCAAGAAATAAAGAGCCATGGTTGGAGGGAAAGAGAATCTCTGAATCACCCCATGGCAGGCTGCCCACAATCATAAGCATTAGCAATATACTTTGTGTGAATTAGAGTTAATCTTTTTGTAGGACAAAGCTTCTAAGATTAGGAAGTTTGTCACAGTGGCTAGACACTTTTACCTTAACAAATAAAAGAACTATTAATTTACGAATTAAGTTCTTGTCTCTCCACTGCCCTGTGGATCAAGGGTTTTTGAGTTATAAAAAGGAAGTGTAAAGCTATTTTATGAAGAAAAATATAGAAGTATATGGATGTTATTAATATGAGTCTTATGCACAGGATGAAATTAAAGGTAGTTAGCAAGGAAAAGATTAAAATAAAAAAAATGTAAAACAGAGATTGACAAATGAAATTCAGCCCACAGTTTTGATAAGTAAATTTATATTTACACACAACATGCTCACTCATTTATGTACTATTATGGCTCCTTTCACGATACAATGGCAGTTAAATAGTTCTAACAGTGACCATATGATCTGTAAAACTGGAAATATTTACTCTTTGGCCTTTCATAGAAAAAGTTTGCTGCCTGTGTTATTAAAAAAGCAAGTATATATTCACAGTCATGAATCTATGTACAATGATATGTATAACATATAAATACCTTTAAATATATATTAATGAGTGGATAAAGCTATATCTTCTTTGTGCTTCTGAAGAATTGTGTATTAAATTTCAGCCCATGTCATGAAAGTTTACATATTTATAAACTGTTTTCACTATTTTTCAGAGCTATGGTATTTTTCCAGTAGTTCATTGTACCCTGCAAATCTCACCAGGTCTTCATGTTGCCTTTGCATGACATATGCCCTAATAATATTATCCCCTGCTTGCCTTTTGTTCACTTTCTTACATCTTGTTATTCTGCCAACTCGCTCCACATATGAATGAGATGATTTATTTTTCTTTTTAAGAAGCTCTCAGCAAATACATTTGGAGATAATAGACATCATTTTTTAATAGTCATCTTTCTTGTGACATTCTTTTCCAGTAGTTTCAGGCGTCATTATGTCCTGATGGAGGAAAGAATCTAAGGAAGGTTGTCCATTCATTAAAGCTCCCAAAACACACAAACCTGGGACACTATACATTTCAATTCAATAATCTCTTACTACAAATATACAGTGGATGAAAATTGGTTTGTAAAGAGCTGCAGGGATATTTTTATCCATCTTTCCAACACTGATTTGAAGTGTCTCTATGTATGAGCTCTGTATGAGCATCACCTGTAGGAGAAATGGGGAAGGAAAGAATACGGAGAAAACAGAGATGTACATTCTTCATCTCTGATCAAAAAGGCCCACTCTCTCCCTGGTATTTCTTTCATTACTTTTGATTTTATAATGCCTGCTCTTTTTTATGAGGAAAGTAAATCTAAGATGACAACACACACACACACACACACACACACACACACACACACACCCCTACACATACACACTGGCACACTCTCAGTCACTCATGCTAATAATTTCAGCAGTACTTTCTCCCATGAATCCATGCATCATCTCCCTTTACTTTAAGTCACAAGCTACACTTAGCTGCTGAAGACAGGCTTCAGATATTTGTTTTAGCTCAAGAGATGTCCAATCATTAGAAAAACTATTCCTGTAGACTTCTGATTGTAACTTATATTATTTTTATCTTAATTTATATAGTATGCACAAAAATAAAATGTAAGTGAGTCTTGTCTGTTGAATGCTAAGACCCACAAATTCTTGTAAATTTAGTGAGCAAACTTATCCAGCCCTCGTAAAATCCTTAAATAATGACATAAAATCTGTTACCATTCTCATTTTATAGGTGTCAGATTTCAGAACATAGGAATGATCATATTAGGCCCTAACCTTAAGCATTATTTTCGTAAGTGTTAATTTCTTTAAAACAATAATGGCAAATATGTAAAACTGCTAATGAACAAAGCAATAAAACACATGTACACTTATATATTGTATATATGTATATTATCATGTATATTTATATTCATGTATGTATATATTGTATGTACATATGTATATATAGAGAAAGATAGAAATAGAGACAGATATGAAGGTGAAGAAAACTGAAGTGATACCATATCATTTCTGCATACCAATTTTTCTATTAGTTAGACTTGCAGTTACAATCACAAAAACTTTAATGACTTACATTAACATCCATAAACTTCTCATTCAGATTACATGTTGGAACAATTACAAATTAGCTGTGAGCCAGCTTCATGTACTGTGGCTGTGCTTAGCTGGACTTGCCGCTGCCTCATTTCTCACATCTTCTTTTTCTAGCACCCTGGCTCAAGCACCGCTCAAGGTAGAATTTGCCGTATTTTTTACAAAGATAAGAGAAACGAGTGAGGCCAAACCACACAAACTTCTTTAAAGCTTTTGCTTAGATTTCTTCTACATCACAGTCATGTCACAATTCATTGGCCAAAGTAAGTTTGCAATGAAGTCCAGCATCAATGGAGGAGAGAGGTAATAAGGAAACAAGGGACTGAACCACTCTGAACAGTAATATGACAGATCACATATTCTTTATGTGTTTGACACTTTCAAGGTAAAATCATTTTATAAGATACCCCATAGATAACTATCATAATGGTGTTATTGTATCCGATGCTTATTGACTAAAGGAGCTAAAACGCAAGAAAATTTTTTCTGAAATGAACTTTGCTTTTATTCTTCCATTTAATTGCACATTTTTGTGCACTACCAGCATGCTATTTTGAAAGAACATTAGATGAACCAAAATATGTTTTAAAAGCAAATTATTTTTGCTTTCCATATTAGCACAGGTTATTCTGCGTAGGCTTTAACAAAAGGCTTGAGTTCCTCAAACCAAAGAAATTTCAGGATGCATTGAGAGAATCATATACTTTTACATCCTTTTATGTGACCTTAATTACCTTTTGGCTTTCATTCCAAATGCTATGATATTCAAATCTGTTTCAAATTCTGATTATGTTCTCTGAATAAGAGTGAGAAACGAACCTGTGCTTATTGTTAGGAATGGCCCTTGGGGAAATCTAAAGCCTCTGTTGTACTACCTAAAAAAATGTAAATGTTCTTTTAATCCAGACAGAAAACAAGTTGGACTAAAATGCCTTTGGCAGTAGGAAGTCAACATTCTAAAGAATATGATTTATGTAAAGCTCATTTTTTTGAATATTGCATCACCAGGACTGGATCAATTTGATGTTAATGTTTAATTCAGAATGTCCATTTTGCTAGGCAAACTAGAAGTCCTGCTGTTAACTTTCTGGGTAATTTCACTTTCTATAATGGATTTTCCTTTCAATGAAGTCTAAGTTACTTAACTTCCATCTTCCTCACTCTCACCCCATTTCTTTTTAGTGCATTTGTTCCAAAGAGGAACAACCTACTAAAAGTGTACTGTGTTGCTGGCTATTCCTTCTCTACCTCAGGACTTCAGTCTCAACATATACGAACATTCAGGACCTCCACATTACCGAATTAGAAAGGCTGCATTAAAAGTGGAATATGGCTAAGAGCACACAAATGAAACTATAAAATTTCATTTTTATGGGACATATTTGCCCAGATAATGGAACCTAAAGAATACGTTATTTAGTTGTGTTCAATCTTTAATAAACAGGATTAAAAGGGGAAATTATGGTGGTTGCCTACAGAAGGAAAAATAAGATGTTTATTTTATAGCTACAGTGCTCTAAAAATCTTTTCAAATATTCTATTATCATGTTTTGACTGAGACTAAAATAGGACAGGTACCTTCATGGATACTCACACCTTAATTCATGATGCATGAAAGCTGGAGACATTTATTTTTCTCTATTCCCTTTGATAGCAGTGTGTGAAATGTAGCCTTTCTTTATCCCCATCCTCTTATTGAAAGGACCAGGTACAGGGAGGACATCTGAATATCCTCAATGGTATCAGTTACTAATCCATATTCCACATCTTATGGAAAAGAAATACCCTAAAATATGAAGGAACAGACTAGAAATGTCCCATACACATCACTAACCCCACCATGAGCAAAGCCATAAAGCTTGTCCCATTCTCTTTTGAACAGGCCAGTGTGATCCTTTTCATCAGAACTGTGCCTCCTTCTGCTCCGCAAGATGAAACTCTTTCCCTATTTTCTCTTACTTTCTAATCTTAAGTATCTCACAGATATATCTTGAAAAGCTTTGTCTATCACAAAAGTTGACAGATCTATTATGAAGGGGAGTTAACGTTCCCATCCTCTCATTGGAGGACCTTCTTGGACCCTGTTGGTGACATGCCAATTTCATAATTTCCACCCCAATTGTACAAAAGAACCCTTGGATGATTGGTAACAGTATAAACAATAAATATTTTCTGCAGTATTAAACGTTTATCTAAATAAAGAATACAAATATTTATGATCTTTAAAGTTATACATATTCACTACAAATCTGACTAGAGACCAATAAATGGGTCTTTTAGTTTATGAAACAAAGTTCATGGGATGCTACTGTTTTAGATAGCCTAGTACACTAGTTTCCAGGAGTTGAGACCAAACAACCTAAGACAACCTAAGCTGATCAAATCAAAGTAAAAGCAGAATATTGTCCAGTGGTTAAAGGAAAACAGGTTCCTTTCAGATTCTTACACTGAATCAGAAGGGAAAGTGTGTAGCATTAGATGGAAATCTCTATTAGAACCAGAGATGACATGGATGGCCGCATGTAGAGACAAATCAATCGAACTTTTCATTTATATGAGACTATAAATGCTCTTATTGTTTGAAATGGTTTCTGCTCCTTTAAAACTAAAAATAACTAATACATGTGTCAGTCTGGGTAAAATATATTCAGCTATTATACTGGGGTGGTTATTTGCTTTCCAGTGCCCTTGTAATATTCAGAATGCTGGTTTACTAGGAATAAGTATTCAAACAATGGGTCTTAAATTTGTCTGCACATTGGAATTATCAAGGGTTTCAATGGTATTAATCCTTATATCTCACCCTCCCCTTGAAAGACTGTAATGAATTGCTTTGAGTATGGCTGGGACTTTGTGAATCCTCCTGTCTGATTTATTTTGGTGGTGAGAAGGCAGGTGGCAACAAGAATGGGGAAGTGGGATCCCAATATAACAAATAAACAAGCAAATTTCAAATGTTTAAATTTTAATTTTTACCATACCCAGAATGCTCCTTTTCCTAACTGTGAACTTTAGGCCTCTGGGATAAGAAAAAGAATAAATAATCCCAGTTCATAGAATCTTGAAGAGATTTTATTTATGTTTTGTTATCCAGGGAGCCATGTTAGTGAATGGTGCAACTTCCTGAGTTCATTTGCAAAAACATTCACAAAGGCTTTATAGGTCCCAATATAACAATAACTTCTCTAATCTCTTTTCTGATCTTTCTCTTTTTTCCAATCACCATGACAACTCAGGCAGGCATTAACCAAGAAACCTGGAAGATATGCTTTTGGTGTTTTATATCTCTTTTTTCGATACTTCATAAATCCTATGTTCCATAATTTCCTAGGATGAAGGTATTAGAGATTCTTAAGTTCCAAATTATGCAGGTCAGATTGTAGGGAAGGTCACGTCCCTATTAGAGAGAGAGATTGAGAGTCATAAGATAATTGAAAACAGCAGAGATCTGCTAAAATAAAGGGTCAGCAGCAATAAAAGAAATAAAAAGGAAAATTTTCATAGGAATATTTGACTTTGGAGAAAGATTACCAATGCCTTATTCAGATTTAAAGCAAAAGAGCTAGAGTCAAGTTTTCTGCCTGCATTCACTCTAGTTTTGTTCACCTATGTATTTTCTATATAACCAACATAAAATATCTTTGGGATTAATTCTCAGCATATTAGCTAGTTTCCATCCCTGGTGCATAATAACCAACACTTACAACTTAAAGGAAGAGAGGTTTATTTTGGTTCACAGCTTCAGTGAGTTTAGTTCACAGACTTCTCCAACACAGAAATGGCACGGTGGCAGAGCTTTGCAGAAGAAAACTGCTCACATCATGGCAATCAGGAAGCAGAAAAAGGGGGAGGATCTGGGGACAATAATATACCCTCACAGGTCATGCCCCTAGTTACCTCTTCAAATAAGGGCCCACTTCTGAACAGAACAACCAATTATGAATTCATCAATGGACTATACCACTGATTACTATAGTGCTTCCTTGACTCAATAATCTTCCAAAAGTCTCAATTTTGTGTGTGTGTGTGTGTGTGTGTGTGTGTGTACCAGGGATCGAACTCACAACCTCGCACTTGCCAGGCAGGTGCTTAAGCCACTGAGCTAAATCCCCGGCCTAAGTCCCACTTCTTAACATGAGACATCAGGGGACACTTTAGATTCAGTCACCTTAACTTACTAATGTTCTCTAATATTTATTTATCATAAACTACATGTAGGCTTACAATTGGAAATTCTCTCTCCTCAATAGCTATATGATGTGTCAGTCAGTTACTTCTGCTTAATAAACTATTCCGCAGCTCACTGGCATATTGCAATAAGCATCTCTTAATATTCTGATAAGTCTGAAAATTGGCTGGTATGACTGTGCTTAGATTTTAGATGACATGAAGTTCAGTTGAGGTGACTCTGATCCACATTCATTGTTTTGCCATGAAAGACATGTCTTTCTCATGATAAGGATAAGAATGCAAGTGGGAAAAGGAAAAACGTGATTTCTGTTAGTGCCAAGGCATGGAACAGGTTGCCTATTACTTTCTCCCATATTCCATTGACTGAAGCAAGTGGTGAGTACAGCTCAGCCTGCATGAAGCAAACAAACACATTCTATCCAGTGGGGTGAAATTCAAAATCATATCACAGATTTTGCATTCAAGGGTAAGTGAAAAATTGGGAACAGTAATCTATCACATAGATAAATTTCAGGAGCTAAAGCAAAGTTGGTAATTTCTCTAGAAATAGAAGATAGTGAATATTTTTAAGCATTTTGTGAGCCATACAATCTCTATCATAGCTATTCATCTCTGCTATTGTAGTGCAAAAGGAGGAATATACAATACATCAATGAATGAGAATGGCTGTTTTCCAATAAAACTATACTTCTCAGTGTTAAAATTTAAATTTCATATAATTTTAGTGCCACAAAATATTTTGCTTCTTTTCACTTTTTTCAATCATTTAAAAATGTAAAAACCACTATTTTATAGGCTAGCCAAAGAAAAGAATAGGCCAAATTTAGCACAAGGGCCAAGTTTGGCTGCCCCTGTTCTAAAAATATTACGCTTGCCTGCTGTTTGCATCCTTCTCAGTCTCAACACCATTTAACACTGAAATCACACCAAAGTATGGTTTTCCTAAAACCTGTTCTGTTTAGTGGAATCCTATCTTTGAGTTTGATCTTACCTGCCCCAAAATTCCCATGCCTTCCCCCTTCCCTGGTCAACCAACTTCTAGCCTTCTGTCTATTGCATTGAATGCTTTCACATCTGTAACACCATTCCACATTTCCTGGGGCTAAGACAAATATCCAGTCTCTATTTTCTCATTGCATTATACATATGTGTTGATCTGAGTAGACTGGGTGGTGTAGCATACTGCATTAAAGCTTAAATGCCTTAGAATACTTTATTTCTCACACATATAATGGGAGCATTGGGTCAGATGAGTATTTGAGTGCTATTCTATTCAATCATAAGAAAAAGTCACTCATTTAGAGCGCACACACATAGTTCCTTATAGATGACTGAAAAATTAACATCAATTGAATTTGTAAAGAGGCAAAAAGAATGCACTGATACCTAGCTACACTCAATTGTATATTTGCTTTCTTCTTTGTATTTTTAAAGGTACACTTATTTTCTAAAATGTGTCCTTCTCTCGGTCAAGTTCTTTTAACCAGTTGCACACAATTTATTTTAGCAAGGCCTGCTTTTGCTTTGCTTTTCCTTCGAAAATGTGTTTGCTCTTATTGAGGCCCATAAAGGACTCATATGTATGGCATTTTTGTTAGGCAGCATTCTCTACTACCCTCCACCTGTGTTCTGCTGCCCTGAGTGTGGCCTTGCCTCTCCAGACCATCTGCACTCACTCTTGGCTGAAATAGAATTAATAGGATTGCTGTGTGTCTCACACATCTCCAAGATGTGTCCCTTTGTCCTTTTGTCAGCATGTGGGCTTATACAACAGTGCTCTTTTTAGCCATGCCTACTGAGAGAAAACAACAGAGTTTCCTATTGAGATGGCTTCTCTACTTGGAATCAAAGGAAACATGTTAAAGCTACGGAGTCCTTTTTAATGCTGTTTCTGGGAGCTATGACTTTTTTTGATCATACACATGTTAAGATTGGATTCAGCATGCATTTTAAGGGTGCATCCTGGGAAGAGTTACCAAGTACAAAAGGCACAGAAAAGAGAAATAACAGGATAGGTTCCCTTTTTTTCTATGGTGATTTCCTTTTCTACATTGCAGGTTGTCTGGCCTAAAGCTCATATCAACAGCTAGCAACTGGAACTTATTTATATGCCTTTCTTTATTTGCAAAATGGTATGGAAAATTCCAGAAAGCCATCACATCCTAATTCCCAACATTTTGCTCTTCATCTCTAAGTATAAACTGTTAGTTGTGACCTGGTTTCCTCTTTGTGCCCCTGTATTAAAATTTAGAAGTAATGCTAATGGTTAGTGTCCTCTGGCTCAAGCGACTGGCTCATAACTTAACATCCTCGTGTTGTGAAGCTTAATTGTCAATTTGATTGGCTTGGGAGCTGCCTACCAAAATGCATAGTAAAGTACACTTCTGTGTGTATTTGGGTGAGTCATGGATGCATGACCCCGTCCGTGTTCCTTCTTCTTTAGCACAATCCCTCCGCTCCACTACCTGACTGCCATGAATGAAGCAACTTTATTGCACCCTGCCATGATGTTCCTACTTTGGAGCCAGCCAACTATGGATTGAACTCTCTGAAATTGTGAACCAAATAAACCTACAAGGGGAAGTATGATGACCCTTTGGTATTTTCCCAAATCAAGGCAAGGGTGCCAGGTCTTACAGTACCTCACCATTGATCAGACCTTAGATACTAGTTGCTCATAAGAGATAGCTATGAGCTTTCAGTAGTCAATAGGGTATGAGCCTGGTCTGGAAGACAGAAGGTCTGGGCCATTGTCCAGAGTGCTTACAACTAAGAAGTAGAGGGTACATAAATGGTTTGATCTTTATGTCAAGAAAACAGGAAGTCATTCACAATGACACAGTCAAATTTGCATATCATAATGATCCCTGTAGCTGCTCTGTGGCAATGAATCAGAAGATACGTGAGTCAAATACAGGAAATTCATTAGAGAAGATTAGTGGCTTACACAACAGGAGTAACCACCTTTGCAAGTATGCCAATTGAAGAGATATTTTGGATTTAGGATATGAAGCACTGTGATTGATTTGATACTGACACATGAAGCATGAAGTATTCAGATGGACCTTGACTTTCTGAAATTGGTAACAGGGAAGATGGAGGTAGATATGAGAAATAGTAATTTATACTATTTACCAAATCATATTTCAAAATTGAAGAAGAATTGTAAGGACTCATTCCTCCATATACAGGTTTAGGACACAGAGCCTTACTTGAAAGCCTCAACTTGAAGCTAGCCCGCAGTGCTGTAAACCAATGTTCTTAAACTTGAGACACATTATAATAATGTGAAGATCTTGTTAAATTGGGGATTTCTGGGTCCCACCCTGGAGACTGTGAGTCAGTAAGTGTGAAGCAAGGCATGTAAACCAATATCTTAAACATGCCATGTGATGTTGATGCTACTAGCTCTTGGACTGCACTTTGAGATAGTTGAGCTTTGTAGAGAACTGAGCTTTAGCTTTAGAAAGAAACTTATTGAAAGGGCTTTGGCCCAGATGGGACACTGTAGATGGAAAGCCTCAACCGGAACCTCCCCCGCTCCGAGAGATTTACCTGTGACTCTATCTCCCCCCACCCTTAGGAATGTGCCCCTGGTACCAAACGTGTGCCAATGAAATACCTGTGCATCTCCAATGGCCCTAGGGCACTAAGTTTAGGCTACTTATATACCCCCCACGCCACGTGTCCACCAGAGAGATCGCAGGACTCCAGTGATCGGGGGTTATCTCTCTCTGTGTTCTCAGAATAAAGGCCTCTTTTGTTTTATACTTCACATATTTTGGAAATAATCCTATCATTTGGTGCCATGACTCGGTTAGCACGCAATTGACTCCTGGGAGTCCACAGCCGATTCGAGAACCAGATTAAATCCTGCCGCTTTCCTCTCCCAGGATCTTAACCTGTTGCTGCCCACCCGCACTCAACACCAGCCCAATCAATTTCAGGTGAGCACTCTCCAGATGATTCTTGGCACTGGGCTCTGCCCCAGGCGAGTTTTCTCCCCGTTCTCACGGGTCTGTGATGCTTTCATGTCCTTAAGACAGCCCAGGGCAGGGTCTTTCTGGGCAAGCCTGTGTCCACAAATTTCTCATCCTTTGGGTTTGGATAGCCCGAGGCAGAGCTTTTTTGGACCGCCCACACTGGGAGGCCCTCACTTCCCTTAGAGCTTCGCACTCTCACGGGCAGAACTGTTACTGACACCACATGGACTCCACCCGTAAATCTCTCAGTGACAACTAGAATATATGAGTTTTTGGAACCTTAGCCGCCGTGTGGCACCGCAGAACGAGTGATGGCTTGTCCTTCAGTCCACGGCTCATTTCTTGCCTGAATCAGTTATGGGAAATGTATTCTCCAACTCCCAAAAGACACCTCTACAATGCCTAATTTCCAATCTATGTACTCTTAAGATTAAAAGTACCATAAAAACTAAGTGATTAACTTTTTACTGACAGGAGATCCGGCCAACCTATCCACTTAGTGGTGACCGTTGGCCAAGGGAAGGAACATTTGACCCCTGTGTTCTCAAAAACCTCTATGATTTTTGCTGAGCCGGTGACAGGTTGACAGAACTCCCATACATTGAGGCCTTCCTGGTTCTGAGAACATGCCCATCTCTCATTAAGTCCTGTACTCCCACCCAAATACTTTTAGCTAGCTCTGCCGCAACCCAAACGGTTTCCTTGTACGCCCAGGATATGCTCGACGATGTTCCTCCAGTCTTTTCCTAGCCGCCGCCTGCCTACCCCCAAACTCATTCCTTGCCATTATCTCTCACTGGACTGCCCTACCCTCCCCCTATCCCTGATTCTCTCAGCAGTTTTGGTCCCTCTGCGCCGCAGTTACCTCCCGCTGTGCGATCTTGTTCCTCTCCACCTCCTGGGACCCATAGCTCTCCCAGCAGCTCTACTCTGCCCTCTACAGCATTTTTGCCGCCCACCCATCATACTCGATCTCGTTCATTATGCCCTTCCGGCAAGCCACATGATTGTTCCTGCTTGCGCCAGGAACAGTCGCCATGCTGTGACCCTCTGCCATGTGACAGGGTGCCGCCATCTTGGGATGGATCTCACGGTCAATGGGTGCCCCCTTGTGGCTCCGCTTGTGAACAGCAATAGCCACCCTGTTGCAGTCCATATGATGCTTCATTGTGCTGCCGACAGCAATTTTCTCACTGCAAGGCACACAGTGAGATGCCATCTGCCTGTATTTCCTCATCCCAGGGTAACCGGCAGCCACTCTGTAGCCGCTCTACAGATAATTGCTCACACGCATCTACTGAATGGATGGCTGCCCAATGACCCTCTACTCCACAATCTTCTCCTCAAGCTCTGCTACCGCTTCAGGAGCAAGCTGGCCCAGAGGGACTGGTTAATATACATGTGCCTTTCTCCCTTTCTGACCTATCCCAGATTACCCATAAATTAGGTAGCTTCTTTGTTGACCCACAGAATTATATCAGGCAATTTGAATTTATTACTAATTGTTATGAGTTACATTTTAAGAATGTTTATGTGATTTTAAATACCACTCTCTAAACAGCAGGTTATATCTTTCCTAGGTTTAGCTAATTTCTTTCGTCTCTGGATTTCTAACTTTGCAGCCCTAGCTCAACCCCTCTACAAGGCCGCTAAGGGTCCCTTATCAGAACCCCTGGACCCTACTAGGCCCATACATGCCTCCTTTCAAAAATTAAAAGAGGCTCTCCTAAAAGCTCCAGCTCTTACCTTTCCTGATCCCACCCAACCTTTCATCCTATACACTACTTGTCAGGGCCACAACGCTATAGGTGTACTAGGACACAAAAAGGGACCTTCTTTTCAAGCAGTAGCTTACTTATCAAAACAGTTAGATCACACAGTAAAAGGATGGGCTCCTTGTCTCTGAGCTCTTGCAGCTGCAGCCCTCCTGACACAGGAAGCTAAAAAGTTTATATTAGGGCAATCTATTACAGTACACTCACCTCATCACCTATGTGAGCTTATCTCACATAAGGTGCTCCCTGCCCTAATGACCCCTTCTTGCCTTCAACAGGTACACTTAGTTCTCTCTCAAGACCCTTCCATCTCTATTGCAACTAGTGGTCCTCTAACTATAGCCACCTTACTTCCCACCTCAGAAGGCCATCCTCACCATGACTATAGAGTTTTTACAGATGACTCCCACCCCTTTCCCTCACATCAGTAGCACACCTCTCTCTTTGGCCTTTGACACATGGTTCATAGATGGCAGTTCAACAAACACAGACAACCAAAAGAAGGCAGGATATGCAATAGTTAACCAGTCAAAAGTTATAGAAGCAAATCTACTGCCACCTGGCACGTCATCGCAGAGGGCAGAACTTATTGCCCTTACAAGGGCTCTTACACTAGCAAAAGACAAAATTATAAGTATATACACTGACTCAAAGTATACATTTAGCATTTTACACTCTCGTGCCTCTATCTGGAAAGAACAGGTTTTTATTGCCACTCAGGGAACCCCTATCATTAATGCTCCCCTTATCCTTAAACTTCTAGAGGCAGCCCAACTTCCGAAGCAGGCAGCAGTTATTCATTGTAGAGGACACCAAAACTCTACAGATCCTATTGCTCAAGGCAATGCCTTTGAAGATTCACAAGCCAAGTTAGCTGCACAAGGGCTCTGCCCTTCTCATCTTCTCCCGTTAGTCCCAAACAGTCTACTTCAGCCTAATTATTCACCAGAGCAGTTACAGCTACTTCATAAACCAGGTTACATAAAACACTCAGGGATGGATTTTTCAGGGATCTAAATTTGTTATCCCACATCAACAGGCCTTAGACATCATCACTGACTTACACAACTGTTTTCATATACGATCACAGGCCCTATACAAACTCTTAGCCCCAATAGTCACACATCCTTCTCTAAAAGCTATCATTCTTAAGATTACTCACACCTGTGATCTCTGTGCCAAGACCTCTCCTCAGGGACGTATGGCACCCCCTTCCTTTCCTACCCATCAGTTTCAAGGACACACTCCTGGTCAGGACTAGCAGAGAGATTTTACACACATGCCCCACTCTCAAATATCTTCTCACCTTTGTTTGTACCTTTTCAGGATGGATAGAAGACTTTCCCACAACCAGGGAAACTGCTGATGTAGTTACCAAAGTCATATTACAAGAAATCATTCCAAGGTTTGGTCTGCCTCAGAGTATTCAGTTAGATAATGGTCCCGCCCTTATTACTCAGATCACTCAACAGGTATCCTCAAGCTTACACATCACCTGACACCTACACATCCCATAGCATCCAAAATCCTCAGGAAAAGTACAAAAGGCAAATGGCCTCATAAAGACACACCTTACAAAACTCACTTTAGATACATCAACCTTGGCCTCAACTTTTGCCCTTAGCCTTAGCCAAGCTCAGGGCACTTCCCCGGGCTCCTACTTTCTTAAGTCCTTTTGAACTTATGTATGGCAGGCCATTCTTACTCCACAATCTTCCTACTCCTCAAAATCTCCCTGCCCTGGCTGACTATGACCCAGTCTTCTCCTTCCTCTGACACCTGTTGTGACAACATGCTGATCTCTGCCTTCCACAACCCTCTTGAGAGGCCAATCCAGGTCCTCCCATATCCCCAGGAGATCTAATTTATCTCAAATGTTCTAAATCCACAGGACTACAACCAAGGTGGAGTGGCCCCTACCTGGTCTACTTGGCTACCCTTACAGCAGTCAAAGTTGCTGGACTCCCATCCGGGTTTCACATCACTCAGGCTAAGCAGTGCCTTCACAGTCCTAAATCTGATCATTCTGAGTGGTCAGCTCATCTTTTGTTGCCCACCCATCTCTGTTTCACAAAGGCCTCGCAACCACAGTTAACAGCCTAAGTCATGTTTTGTTATCCACTTTGGTTCCTAATTTCTTATGTTCTATTAATGATCATTTTTACAGCCGGACTCTTGACAGTCTTTCCTAAAGACTCCCATATCATGCACAAGATCATCTTCATAATATTCTATGTGATGACTGTCGTAGTTCTTTCTACCCTCAGCTGTCTGGTTAAACGTGACATCCCTGAAAGCCTAAACCCTTACCTTCCCACTGGTACAGCCACCGCCTTCCCTACTCCCCCTATTTTTTCCAGTTCAACTCCTGGACCGGAGACAAGTTTTACACACCTACCCTCTTAATTTTTATGCTTTCAGATGGGGGAGTAATCACCTCTAATAACATCATTCCTCCTAACCTCACACTTATTTTTCAGAATTCTACCTCACCGTGACAATGATCCTACCTCAACGTCATCCTGATATAATGACATGTCTAAATCAAAGGCACCTTTCCTTCTACCTCACCTGGGTCCTTAAATATGACAGTGCCATGTCTTCTCATAACATCATGTCTCTTTGTTTTTCCAGTGTAACATACGTGCATTTACCAGTGAAGTTGTCCTGGCTAAAACACCTGGCACCAGCGTCTACCTGGGCATCAACCGTCATCCCGTTGACTCCCTTAGACTCCAGTACAGTGCCCCCTGCCAGCAGTAAGTCATTAAAGAGAGAAATCTTCACCCCTTTTCATAATAATTATAAGACGGGATATGAAAGGGTTTTGGCCCAGACAGGACACTGTAGCCAGGAAAGCCTCAACCGGAACCTCCCCCGCCCCTAGAGATTTACCTGTGACTCTATCCCCTGCCCCCTTAGGAATCTGCCCCTGGCACCAAGCATGTGCCAATGAAATACCTGTGCATCTCTAATGGCCCTAGGGTACTACCCTAAGCTTAGTCTACTTATATACCCCCCACGCCACGTGTCCACCAGAGAGATTGCCAGACTCCAGCGGTCGGGGGGTATCGGTTATCTCTCTCCGTGTTCTCAGAATAAAGGCCTCTTTTGTTTTATACTTCACATCTTTTGGAAATAATCCTATCACTTATGTACACTACAAATTCTTTCAAAAAGCTACCATGACTGACCTTTCAGAAAGAAAATATATTAAATATATTTTTATGATCATATAAGTTTATGTTTGAAAAAGCTCTGTGCTCTTTTTAACAGAAGTCTTAATGAAGTATTTATTAACAAGTACTTTGTAGGCACCCAAAATAATTGTCATACTAACAATTCAAGTATGATGCAGTTGCTTCAATCTAAGAACTTCACTTAGCATTTTAGCATTAATTTCTAATTAACTGGTAATGTTTTCTTATGTTGTTTATGAGCTCATCTATGTGTAGATTAATTCTTAATCTGCATTGATTTCCATAGTACAATGTCTCAATGCTTTTTCTCTCTTTTTCTGTAAGGATAGATGATACTAACAGTACAATGTGACCTGATAATTTAAGACCAGAAGAACATGCAACTACAGAATGAAAGTTTTGGGTTTTTACGCTGCATGTATAGCAAAAACTTTCACAAGATAGTCAAATCTCCTAGGAGCTTAGCCCTAAAACAGGGGTTGACAGATTATAGCTTTCTGCCCATTTTTTAAGTACAACAAAATCCAGCCTTCTGTTTTTGTAAGTACAGTTTTATTAAAACAAATTCATGCTTATCTATTTATAGATTGTCTATGGATGCTTTTGGGCTACAGTTTCAGACTTTCAGTAGTTTAGCTCACAGAACTTGAAATATTTTCTACAAGCACTTTGTGGCAAAAGTTTGCCAGCCCTATTACTACTAAGAGACTTCTCTGCATAGAAATGATTAACCATCCACATACTTATGCAGTCATAGGATCCTCCCATCCTCCTCACACACAGTACACAAAGCCATTGTGAAAGCTCTACCAAATGTTGTAATGTAATGACGTCCTAGTCTTATGTAGAGATAGGAGATCAGCATCTCTCTTAAATCAGATAGTGAAATGATAATAATAATTTGAAACAGAAGAAAATAATTGGGTGGGAAATACCATAGAAAGGTGACTGGAACACCGTCAGTTCCTATATGCTAAGAGGAGAATATAGCTAAAAATGAGAATCTGGTAATAGGTGTGGTGTGGTTGAGGAAGCAGATACTGCAAGAGGAAAGTAAATTAAAAAGTTAGAGGCGATTAAGAAAAATCAATAATAGCTTAGAAGTAAAGGTGATAAGATACCAAAAAGGATGACAGCCAAGTAAGAGAAGTTGGAGTCATCTTGTGCCTCACTGCTCTAGACTTTGTACTATGAATACCAGATGGGCCCTTGTCATGAGATAGCACGTATTTGGAGAAGACACGAGACTAGAGATGAAAATTACTGAGCCTTGAGGAAAAGTAATTTATAGATAAAGCTGTGCAATACTTCTTATCAGATGGATGATGAGTAGAGTGGTGCAGTAAAAAAGGGAGCTTGAAATAAATATTTCTTCCCTATAAGAAAACTAGGCAGATTTATACCTTTTATTCTTGTGTTTATATTACATTTTTATGACAACTCGGAAAGAATAGAATCCAACAGTAAAGTTTGAATCCTGCTCCCTTGATTCTACTAAAGAAGAAAAAGAAAGGGAAAGAGATGAATTAGTAGAGATATTAGATACTGTTTTGTTCTTAATCAGAGATTTAAGTAGCAGGGAAAACATATATTGAGCATGATCGATTTTATAGTGCAGTTTAGATTTGCTCTTACTTATTGAACTCCTGCTTTGTTGATTTTTATTGTACGTTTTAAGTTGAAATTCACTTGTAACAGTTTCTGCTGTTACCAGTCACTGTGCTAGGAAGTTAGCCAACTAAAACACAGGCTTTGTCTCCAAGCACTTATGCTTTAATTGGAGCATCAGAGAAATAGTCAGACATTTTATATGCGTGCCATAATGAATGAGGACCCTGAGGACTGATTACCAGTCATTACAAGACAAGTGTTGCAGTACACATATTCTATGCAAAATTAATGCAAGAGATGATGTAGTGGACTGATCACAAATAAGGTCTCAATTTACTACCTTCTTATGTAATCTACCCTTTTGTAATGTAAGCTTGACTGCAGTATAAATAGGACAAAGAGAATGTTTATTTTTGTGTTACATATGCATGGGGTATTTGTACTTTTGTGTTGTTGTTTATTAATGATTCTTATTTCTTCCTCTTCTTTTTGTCCTTTCATCTAATATATATGGGAGGTATTTGTATCATATATATATATATATATATATATATATATATATATATATAATTTGTATGTGAAAAGGCAAGTTAATTAGATCTTTAGGATCATAGTACCTTTCATAGGTATCTTAGATAAACTCTCACTAAAACTGTATATAGAGGATTCAAACACAAGTTTACTCTCAGCATATTAACTGGTTCCACCCTTCTCACAGGTTCCTTCAATCTCCAATTACACTTTCCTCCCTTTATCCCTATTTTAACTCCCACAAATATTTTTTCAAACCTCTTGTTCACCAGCGTCCACTCTAGGCCTACAAATACTACGAATGAAGTGTGACCTCTTTTCCTTCATTCGTTATCTCTTTTTTTTCTGTTTTCCTTCTTCCTGACATACATTCTTCCTTTTCTTCTTCCTTTCCTCTTCTCTCACACTTTATATTCTATTCTGTCAGCTTTAATCTATCACAGTAGAATCTATCACAGTTTTAATCTATTACAGTAAAAAGATTTAAATTGTTTATTTTTTAAAAAAAAATAAGTGATTGATATACGACCTTTTAGATGCTGATAAGTTCTCTCCTTGCAATGCAGCAATCAGGACTAGTCTATAATTCTCAGTAGGTTGAAGAAGTATATAAATACCAACATATAACCAAAGCCAAGATCATATTACAAAGAAACATAGACTAACGAAAGAGATCTCCGTACTAGCAACAGTTTTTCTACTTTAAATGACCCACTACCCGAATGAAATTATAAAATCAGAGTGAAAATGAATGAAGTTAAGACTATAAAACTGTACAAAAGATCAGTGAATCAAAGAGTTTTTCTTTGAAAGGATAAAAACTTGATAAGCCTGTAGCCAAACTTATTCAAAAAAAGTTGGAGGGAAGATCCCTTTAAATGCAATTAGAAAAGAAAAAGGTGAAATCACAATAGACACCTCTAAACCCAAAGTAATCTGAGAAAGTACTTGGAAAACCTGTATTCAAATAAATTGGAAAATCTAAAAAAAAATGGAAAATTTCTAGACACATATGAATTTCCAAAAGTGAATCAAGAAGGTATAAAAACTCTGAACAGTCCCTTCACTGTAGTAATAAAAATCCAATCAACTAAAAAACCCACAGTACTCAATGATTTTTCCACTGTATTTTATGAGAACTTCAGGGAAGAAATAATTCTAACATTCCTGAAACTCTTCTATGAAATTGAAACTGAAGGAACATTGCTAAACGTATTCCTTGAAACCAACATTACCGTGATATCCCAACCAGAAAATGAGTTAAAAACAAACAGAAAGGAAGGAAGAAAGAAAAATAAAAAGAAGAAAGAAAGAAACAAAGAAAGAAAGCATTACAGGCCGATTTCCTTAATAAATAAAGACACAAAAATCCTCAAGATACATATAAAAAGAATACAACAAATAATGAAAAAGATCATCCTCAGGACCAAGTAAGTTTTATCCCATTTATGCATAGTTCAATATACATAAATCAATAAGTATAATATACCACATAACAAATGTAAGCATAAAAGCCACATGATCATTGTAATATATGCAGCAAAATCCTTCGACAGATCCCAACATCTATTCATAATTTTTAAAACCTTCATGGAAACAATACAAAAGGATTTTACCTTAATCTGAAAAAAGTCATCAATGACAAACACTCTGACAACCATCATACTAAATGGGGAAAACTGAAAGCATTCCTTCTAAAATCAGGAACAAGACAAATGTGTCTATTCTTACCACTCCTGTTCAATATCTTATTTGAATCTTTCGTCAAAGCAATAAAGCAACAGAAAGAAATAATAGTGATTTAAATAAGAAAGGAAGATGTCAAACTATCCTTACTTGACTTATTTGAAGATGACATGAATTTTTACAAACAAGTTAAAAAAATACAAAATAAACACAAAAATAAATGTTATTCCTATATACTAAAAATGAACCCACTGAGAAATAAATGAAGGAAACAATTCTATTCATGAAAGCTTCCAAGAAAATTAAATATTGGGAATTAACCTAACCAAGGAAGTGAAACATCTCTATAATTAAAATATATTTCTCTGGAAAAAGAAATTGAAGAGAACATTAGAAAGTGAAAAGATATGTCGTTCTTGAATAGGCAGAACAGTATTGTCAAAATGACCATATAACCAAAACAATATACATAGATTTAATACAATGCAAATCAATATACCATTAACTTTTGTTGAAAGATAGAAACAAATAATTCTAAAACTTATATGGAAACAAAACAGAGTCAGAGGAACCAAAGAAATTTTGAGCAACAAGAGTAAGGCAGGGATCATTATAATCCCAGACTGCAAGTTATACTATGAAGCTATAGTAGTTAAAAAAAAAAAAAGCGCATGGTGCTGGCAGGAAAACAGACATGTTGACCAGTGAAACAAAATGAAGGATGCGGAAACAACCCTGAGAATCTTTAGTCATCTGAATTTTAACCAAAAGGCCAATAGTATACACTGGAGAAAAAACAGCCTCTTTAAAAAACGTACTGAGGAAAAGTGGTTGTCCATGTGCAGAGGAATGAATTTCAATCTATATCTCTTACCCTGTACTAAAATCAAATTAAAATGGATCAAATATCTTTGTATAAAAACAGAAACACTGATTCTGTTAGAAGAAATAAAATTGGTAAAGCTCTTAAAGACATATGCATAGCGAGGACTTCCTGTACAGAACCACAATTGCCTAAGACATAATATCAAAAATCAAGAAATGGGATTGTATCAAATTAAAAAGCTTCTGCCCAGCAAAAGAAACAATGTACGGAAAGGAAAATCTTTTTCAGCTACTCCTCAGATAGCGGACTAGAGCTAATATCCAGAACATATGAAGACTTTAAAAAATTAGACTCCCTTAAATAACAGACTCAATCAAAACACAGGCAATTGAAATGAATAGACACTTCTCAGAAGAAGTACAATGGCTTATAAACAAATTTTTTAAAATGTTCAGCATCTTTGTTCATTAGAGAAATGCAAAGAAAAACAGCACTGAAATTCTATGTTTCTCCAGTAAGAATAGGTAGTATCATGGCTTCAATGAACAACCAAGACTGGCATCTAATGCTGGCAAGGTAATGAGGAGAAGGAACCCTTCTAAATTGCTGGCTGTGTGTAAACTAGGATGACCACTGTGTTAATCAGTATGAGGATTTCTCAAAAACCTAAAAATATAAATTCCATTTGGCCCAGCCACACCTACATATCTCCCATACAGTGTTAGAGTCATCATATTACAATGATTCATGAACACTATGTTTATAGCAGCACAATTTACAATAGCTAAATCGTGTAGGTGACCTATATGCCCACGACTATATGACTATACTACAGAGTGGCATACTCAGCAATAACAAAGGAATATTTGACTTATTTGTTGGAAAAAAGATAGACCTTGAGACCATAATACTATGTGAAATAAAACATAGAAGGTCAAATATTGCATGGCTTCTCTAATATAGATCTCAAAATATAAATAATTTTCAAAGAAAAATAAAAGAGACATATTAAGAAACAAGAATGTAGACTCTGTAGAGTTGGGGAGGGAATCTGGAGGAGGAGGTAGAGGAGGGGAGGTCAGGTAAGTAAAATTTATACACACACATGCGTACACACACACACACACACACATATACCTCATTTCTTTGTTTGTGTCTGTATGCTTACTTGATATATATATATATATATATATATATATATATATATATATATCAAGCTGAATGTAATCACTACATATCACAAACATATACCACAGAATTTAAAAAAAGAACTGGGAACTTAAATCTTGAGCTGGTGGATATAATGGCCTGAGACAAAATTGGTTCCCTGGAGCAATGGTAGGTGATTCAAGTAAAAGTGCCTTAAAATACAAGTAACAGGTAGGAACATGGAGGTAGTAAGTGTGAGCAGCCATTTCCCAAAGTTTTCATGAAGGAGAGAGTGAGCCTGAAGAGAGGCAAGAGGTTAAATGAAGCCATGTATTTTTACTTTTGTATTTATAGTTAAGTTGGAAAAACTTGAATTAAAGCTTGATAAGAAAGAACATAATGAATACACGAAAAGCGTGGATAAGAGGTCTATAATAACAAGAAAGACGGCACATAATGGCAGTAGACTAAGATGTAGAGTCATTATTTTTCTACGGCAACAGAAAACAAGAGAAAATGGTCATGGAAGCAGAGGCATTTGTATTTTTATAAAGATTCAGTAGTCATTGTAATATTTTATTTCCAAAGTGGTTGATACATATACTAGTGAACTCTCCTTTTACTTTTTCAGTCTGAAATATTCTGTTTTATAAAAGAATAACAAGATAAATGGCAGTTTTCAGAAATTAGGGGAACACTACAACTTAAAATAACTGAAGTAAGAGAAAGAGCTGGCTGAAATAATGTGCAGGTAGCATCATGGTTGACTTTACAGATCGTAAATTTACAGTGGGTGCAAGTATTCAACAAATCACTACCTTTTCCCCTATGGTGGTCACTGGGCTACATCATACAGCATGTGGTACAGCCAGTGATTGGATCTGGACCGAAAGAATCAGCAGAAGTTGTGTAAGCTACTTTCATGTCCCTGCTTTCATGTCTACAAAGATATAGCTTTGCTTTTACTTTCTTTACAAAGTGGTCGAATAGAGAAGGCTCCAAGGATTCAGAGGAAAATGGATCACCAGGACAAGAAGCCTGGGTTTCTAAATCAGTGGCTAGAGAAGAGACCCCTAAGGAAAGCCACCTGAACGAGAATATACTGTGTAAGCGGCACATTAACTTTTATTATGGTAACTGCTAGAATTTGGGGCTGATTTGTCACCGCAGTTATCCTATCCTTGCACTCGTCTTCACAAATATGTTTTCTTTCTGAATAGTGCTGAACAATGCTGTGCAGATGCTGAGAAGTGGTAACTACATTCTCTGTACTAGGTAGCTGAATGGGGTGGCCCAAAGGGCATAAAAATGAAAGGAGTAATGAATAAACAATTGGATTTGGAACAATTACATTCATTGAATAATGAGTACATAACGATTGAGGATTCCCATCTGAAGGCAGAGGACCTGAGAGACGTCAAGAGCATATTTAGTGTTTCACAAACATAAAATGGATTCTTGTCCTCAGGAAGACTTTAGGGAAAGTACTCTGCACTCAGCTAAACTCCATTTATAGAAGAGAATATTGGATTCCATTCAGTCACAATCCCTGAGGAGCCTGGACTTGCATAACCAGAAAATATCTTTGCAGAAAGTACAAAAGAGGAAGACTCCTCTTCCAACTGCCTCGGTGTCACTGTGTGGTAGGCTCACCTCTCCTCCTGCTGATGAGAGCTATGATTCCAAGCTCACGGCACTGAATTTATTGGTTCTGGAGGACTGTGTCTATCAACCACTCTAAACATTCAGAATGAGGATGAGAGGAAAAGTGGCATAAAGATCCTCAGAGGTGGGACCCTGAGGTCTATAATTTCACAGGCCTTTCTCTATCATAACTTGCCTACCCCAAAGAAATCCTCTTTGTGCTCCTGAATACCAGCAGACCCAGTGAGGCAGATGAGCTTCCCTTGCTGCTTTTTGAAAGGCTTCTGAAGCACAGGTCTTTATAAATGGTGACTTTGGGAGCACAAATCTCATTTCTTTGTTTGTGTCTGTATGCTTACTTGGGGACCAGGAAGTGGGGGGATATATCTAACCCTAACTGAAATGTATATATCTGAGTTCAATACACTGGAGAGGTCCCCCCAAAATGGGTTGCAGGCAGAGCTGACCACTCCTCAGGAAATGAAGTTGTGGTGCTGAAGATAAACTCTGGGACAATTAGCTGGACTCAAGAACATGGCCGGAAGTTGAGAGGAGAGAAGAATTTGGACCCACACTTGAGGAATGATAAGCCCAGGAAGGCAGAGATGCCATGAGTGTGAGTGGGGCCTGCTCTTTTTCAAAATTCTGTGGCACTTTCATGCCCTAGCTACTTTGGCAGGGAGCAGCCCAAACTGAGTCTCGTTTTCATGTTGGATAATGCATTAAGAGTTCCCCAGGAATGAGGCTTTGGAAGCAACAGTTGCAAATCTGTCTGGTGGGACCCAGAGTGACTCACCTCTGCAGGGCTTTCAGGGCCAGTGAGGTGATGGAAAGTTTCAGAGGGGAAGCAAATTTCCAGCTCTTCAACACTGAGATGACTCAGGCAGCTAGAGCTGGTGTAATGACACAACCACGTACTCTCTTAGGAGAGCACACATTCTGAGACCTTTCTTGTCTGGCAGCCACAACAAGCTAAGATTGAGCCTCATAAATGGGCACCTGAAAGACATTCATCCCTTACGATCTAAGGTGCTCAGCGAGGGAGATTGACAAAGCACCCAAATCCCTGTCTGAGCAGATAGAAGCTGGGAGCTAAAGGGATTCTAGAAATAGTATTAATAGAGCCATATCAATAATAATAGAATCATACCTGTCCCTGCAAGCTTATAGTGACAGGAACATTCAAGTGGATTTATAGCAAAAACAAGGCTAAAATCCTTTGATTGCTGCATCCTCAGATTAGAGCCCATGATTAACAGTTTCTTCTGAATCCATAGTACTGATCCAAAAGGTTCAAATTCATTTACAATAGGTCTTATATATGTGTATCTCTTGCTGCCTTAAGAAAAAAATTCCAACACATTCTAATGAGGGTCTAGAAAATAAAGGCAAGTTCAATGTTTAAGGCAAATGCTGACATTTAATTCTCTATTAGGTGCAGATCAGTTTTATTAAATTGAAAACAATTTGAAGGAAAACAATAAAATTGGAATCTTACTTAAATTAATGAACAGTACTTACTATTCGTCAACAGATATGCAGTTCTCAGATACTGAGCTGTTTTCAGGATGAGAGACACTTAAAAAGGCTGTACAACAACAAAATTAGAAAAGATATAAGATATACTATATCATAATATAATAAATATATTGTTATAAGATTAATTTATTATGAAAAAGTATCTGTAGTAAAGAAACTGTTATGTATCTACTACCAAAACAACGAAGTAACTGAAGTCAAGAGAAGGCAAATGTTTACTGTAAAGGGCAGATAGTAAATATTTCAAACTTTGCAGATTATACAGTTGCTATTGTGAATATTTCACTCTATTAGTGTAGCACAAAATGGTAAATGAAATATAAATGAATGTGGCTATGTTATTAATTTGGATATTGTATGATTTCATGTGTAAAAAAATTTAATCTTTTTTATCTTTTTCACTAGTTGAAAGTATAAAAATCATCTTCAGCTATGAATCACACCAAAAAAACCAGATGGTAAACCAGGTTTAACCTGCAGGCTGCAATTTGTTGGACCCCATTATAAGTGGTTGACTTTTGAAGATCTACTGCTGGCAATTGCCAGTTAAAATTTTTCAGATGATTTTGCAGTCACCCAAATGTAGGTGATGATTTATTGGCACCAGTCTACCTACTTTCTGTTAAGAGTAATCTCAAGTTATTAACATAATAATTGACATAATTAACATATTAACATTAACAAATTAACATAATGATCCCTGTAGTACTTCTAAACTTTCTCTGATCCATCTTTCACCTTCCACCCCCAAAGCTCTTGTATTTATTTTATTTACAAACTCTTGCCACCTTTCTATAACCCAGAGGTCTTTATCAGATGTTCTATATTATGCGTTAAAGTCCAATCAATAGTATTGGCTTAGAGAGCCACTCTGCACTATAGAGAGTAAGAGAAGTTACACTTCACTTTGGAAGAGTCAATCAATTTACAGAGATCAGGCTTTGTTGATAAGAACACCATTTAGAGCTGTTTGTTTCCCATCCCTCCTATTTTGGCCATTGGGTGCTCAGGCTAACGTGGCTTATGAGAGCAGAAATTCCGTGATGGAGCAGAGAAGATGACTTTCATATTTATTTTACCAGAGAAACATAGACATAATTTCTCCAAAATGAATTATTTGCTTTCTCTAAAATACTACACTGGCTCTGTCTTGCAAAGGAAGGAGTATATGTGTTTATGTGTGTTTCCCTAGATGCCTGCATGTGCATGGGGAGAGGAATATGCTGCAACATTTGTAAATGCTCTGAAATTCTCCACTCAGGTCAAGGTCAGAGTTTGATTGCTCTTGTTTTCCAATTGCATGTTTAGAATTACTGGGAATGTATCTTCCTGATTTGTTTCTAAGACTAAATTTATTAACTGTCTACTATGTACTTGTAGGAAACTGGGAATCCATCAGTAACCAAAATAGACAAAGATACCTTCTCTTGTGCTGCTTATATTCTGGTAAAGGAACAGAGTAAGCAATGGACATAATTGTCAAGTAGATTAGGTGATATGGTTAAAAGTGATAGGAATAAAATAAAGAAAAGCACAATAACGGAATCAGAAGTTTTGGGATTGGAGATTTTTAATTTTAAATAGGTGGTCAGATTAGGCCCGTGAATATGACATTTGAACAAAGGTGTCAAGGAGATAAAGGAATTTGCCATTTGATATCTTAGTGAAAAACATTCAGACAGACAGAACAGCTAGTTCAAAAGTCATGTTTTGGCAATATGTGTGGCTGACCTTTGTGAAGCATTCCTGAAAAGCTTAACCTAAAGCATTTATTTACCTCTATAAAACCACTAACACCCTTGCCCAAATGAAATAACTGATACTGGTTCTTTGGTTCCCACCTTTAACTAACTGTGCAATGGGGTAAACACCATGGGAAAGGTTTCTGGGTTCAAGCCTCATTGGTTCCCTAGCACTCAGCTCTTATTCTTAGATGACAGGTAACATAAGGAAGAAGTTAACACCTGATAATCAGGCAATTAATGGTTTAAATCCTAATTATGACTACTGAAAGGCAGCTGACTTTTGCTTCAGTTACAACTGAAAATAGAAAAGAAAAACATAATACCTGAATCAGGGATTTTTATGAAGATTCACTACATTAAGTAGAAAGGCACACATAAAACATTTGCCACTGGGTCTGACACATTTTACTTTTATTATTAATTATTACTGTATATTTATACTTTCTACTGTAGAAAAAAAATAACTGTGGTTTTGTGGAAAACTTAGTAAAATGAAATTTATTGTTCAAAATTTTGCTTTTGCAATTGTACAATTAAATTTATCTTAACAGGAACAAAACATTTATATATGGCATACGGGTTATCTATATCCCCCTACTAATGGATTTATAGATAAATATGTCCACGATAGTGTTTCTAATACCCTTCGTTTCTCTGATAAACTTTGTATGTGAAACTATTATTTTCTTGAATGCCATAGCTTATTATCTGCCTCAACATATATTCAAAGGGAAAATGACAATGAAACCAGTTCCTTGGCTTAACAAGAAAAAAATCTTTATAAGAATTATCTCTTTTGTCATTTTATAGAATTTTAAATTTATATGATGAAAATCTCTTTTAGAGAAAATTACCGAGGTAAGAATCTTGCTGTGTATATACAAAAAAGATGAGACCTTCAAAAGCTGTGCAAGTAATTGCCATAAAGTTTAATGAGAATTTGTTCTAATATTGGAAAAATCAAAGAAAAAGAAATATCTACCATAGTGGCAGCAACGGTACGAGGGAGAAAAACCTACCATGTTTTATGTATAAATGTGACAATTTGAACTAATGGGCATAAGAAAGGGAAGAAATAATTACAACCCCATGCCTTGGAGAAAGTTATTTAATTAAGCAAATGATAACAAACCTCCAGTCAGAGCACAGTCCCACATTGTTAGCAATTTATACTAAGAGGGAAGAAAGAAGCCGCAGTAATCGCAAGACTGAGATAAATTAGTGTTTTCATTTCTAGTGAGCTTTCCCATGCACATTAGTGTCAGCATTGGTAGACTTGGTTCTCTGTGTACTTTTTAAAATGGATAGATGGAGGGGAGAAAAACATTTTATCCTCATCTCACATTCAACAGGCTAATTGTATTACACGAACAGAAATAAATAACCTTCCCCTGAAAGCTGAAATCTTCCCAAACAAAAGCTATGTTCCTTGATGCACACAGCTGACATAGTCAAAGGGACTTCTCACCAAAGCTGGAGAGTTTCTACCATGCTGGCAAGAAGGAGTAAAGCAACAATGTCATTGAAAGAAGACAGAGTGGGCAGAAAGAATTTGCTACTTGGCCACTATGTGGTTTTAGCAATTTAGTTAAGCTTCTGGTTTGCTTTTTCCTCACTTGTGAAAAGGGGAGACTGATACTGTCTTTCAGTTGCAGCCTCCCAGGAATGACTTGGAAAGTTTACCCTTGGACCTCCATAATTTCCTTCAACCATGCCTCTTTAAAGCCACTACAGTTAAAAATAAACTTAAGTAAAACTAGTACAATTGCCTTGAAACCTGCTGAAGCTAAGTTGTGAAACTCCTCATTTGCTTCATACAGCTGGAATGAAATGAAATCACTGACTTTAAGATCTTCCCACAAAATGAATCTTAGTTAAGACATTTTGACTGTTAAGTTACAGAAGTCCATTTGAGCCATGTAAACAAAGGTTTCTGGTATTTTTTTAAGATGCTGGTATATGTCTTGGAGTTCAGGGAAAATGAACAACTGGAAAAGGAATAACATTAACAACTCAGGTATGTCACCCAGAGTTCCTCCATCCTGCTCCTCTTTACAAATGTATTTCCAAATCTGATGTTTTAAAATCAAAAGATGACTCTAGGATTCAAACCTTAGTATATAAACACGAAAAGAAGTCAATTTCCTTGGAATGGACAGTTTTGATCAATTCTAGAAACAGTAGCATAATCTTTAAGTAGTTAACTCAAATGTCTTCTACACAGAGTAATATGCTGCTCAGCAAGACTACTGAGAAGCTCTCACACAGCAGGGACATTTTTCTCACTTTAGGTTCCCTCAATCAGGACGAACATTTCCTCTGACCATGGGTTAAAAGTGGGAAATGCATTACTTTGATAGTTTTTCTTGGGTAACAGAAAGCCTACAGTTACTTTAAATCTCAAATACAAGTCTCCAACCAGAAGGTTCAATCCCACATAATAATGAACCCTTCCATCTTCATTTGGATGTTCTTGTTCCCTTGCCTTACAACAAAATAGAAAGTGCCTCTTTGGCTTTCTTTAGCAGGTAAGGATTTGCTCTGACACTGTTAGCTCTTGTTGAGATTGAGAGGTTTAAGAGTCGTTTATTCTTAGAAACTCTGCGTGAAGCCTTAGCCTCATTTGGGATCTAATCTCATGGTTGATGCTATTGATTTCATGAATCCCTTGGTTAGCTGAGAGAATGCAACCACCTCCATCTCTGGAGGATCACTTTGGTAATTATAGCGGCCTTGTAGGATGTGTCTAGGAATCTCAGCCCACCACCCAAGATGCTTTCTTGCTTCAGGCAGGGCAGATTCTGAGGTGCTATTCATGCCTCAGAGCTGTCAAAGGTTCAAGCCCAGGTTACGCTGCACCTCAAACCATTTTTGCTTTACCTCTCCTCTCCCCTTCCTTATCTTGCTTTCTCGATTCCTTTACAGGCTTTCCCTGAAAGCAGTCTCAATAGATTACTTATTCGTGAATCTTATCTCAGCCTATGTTTCTAGGGAACCCAATTTCAGACCATTACATGCTGTACCTTGATTCCTTATTGAAAATTTTCCATTAACACCTTGTTACACCAGTAGCTGATTATCATATACTATTTTTGCCTTCCATCTGAAAAATATGAAGCCCATCTTTTTGATAAAGTATTACTTTGGCTCAAAGAAGAAACCTTCAATACTAAATTCTCTCTGTTTTCTCTATTGTCTCTGATTGCTTTATAACAAAAAAGAGGGATAAATATGACTTTTTTTCTTCCCACTTTAAATCATGCATGTGGCTGTCCTACACCTAACCACTATTTCCCAGCAAATCAGAAAGGAGGATGATCTGTCAGCTCAAAAAGGAAAATCAAACCAAGATGCACAAGCAGAAAAAAAAAATCAATTTTCTCCAGGTCACTCACTTGCATCATTTCTTCAGAATAGAAACAAAGCAAAAAATCATTTTTTTTATATAAGTTGGCCGAAAAAGAAGCAAAAGGAAAAGGATGAACTGAGTTGTTTATGCTTAAATAAAACTTTCTTGCAAGTAAATAATGTGCCTTAAAAGGTCATTCTTGATTTTCTACTCTCAGTTCTGACACGGAAGGTTGTTTGATTGCTGGGAAAACGTCTTCCTGTGAATCCTAGATGGAAAAAGGCGCTATTAATCTAGACAAGGCAGAGAGGTGAAGGCAGGCTTAAATATCTCCCACCACCAAACCAGAAGAAAATAAAAGGTAAGAAACTTCTCTATCATGCTCCTGATCAGAGGTCAAAAATTTCTTTTTGAAAAAAAATCTTTTTTCTATAGAACACCAGGCAGGAAATATTTTTGGGTTTGCAGGCATAGAGTCTCTGTCATAGCTACTTAACTCAGGCATTGTATCTTAACAAAAGCAATGTATAAAAGCATGGTATACATATGGACATACAAATTTGAACTTTTGTGTAATTCACCTATATCTGAAAATCACCTTCTTTTGATGTATCAGCACTTTCCAATTCTTTCCATATAGGGCCATGACTTTTTATTTTAGCCAAAGTCTTCCAAATACAGTCTTCATAGCTTTTTTGAGGGGGGAGTACTTACTTTGAAGTTTCCGGTACAGTTTAGTTTTAAGTGTGAGAATTTGAAACTATTTTCAAGGTGCAGAATGTCTCCAGTTTTTACTACTCTCTAATCTTTTAGTTGTGCCTCCATAATTTTTCATAACAATGCTCAAGCAACTTGCTTTTACAATAATTTTTCCAAAGTACCCAACTCAGTTTTTTAAAACATCGATTTTCTTCCTTATTAAATCATGTAATCACTATGACAAAGAAAAGTGGCATAAATAGATGCAAAGCAAAAGGAATGAATTCTTGATGGTATCAGAGCCATCTACCAGGTGTAGGTATTCCATGGGTAATGGGCCATTGTGGTGTCAGTTAACCTTGCAGGCAGCTGAGTGGAGCATGCTGCTTTGTGCCCATACTTCTTCAAGCTGCACATGGGGAGGGAAGATAGATTTATATCTTTTTATTTAAAGAAATTGGTTAGGGGGATCATATTCCCCAATGTTTCAAGTAGGAGTATGCTTCCTAGTTCCCTGGAAAGGAATATAGTTGTCATTTTCCTCAACAAAGCTGAAAGAACGATTTAAATGTATTAGTCCATGATCTGGGCGATACATATTGAATCTTCCCAGGAGGGATCAGTCATGGGTATGCTCTGCTTGGGATAGCAGTGGGAGTGAGCTTTATGGATGTAAATTAGTACAGCTGTTAAAGGAATGTTACTCTGATTAGAGAATAATCACCATAAAGACATAGTCAAAATGTAACTGAATGGGCCAAAGGGGAATTAAGGGAAAAGAGAAACAAGCATAAGATCCAAGAAAAGAATTGCCCTGCTTTGCGAAATGCATCACCTCTTCATCAATTAAAACCCTCCAATGAGCAGATTCTGGATGAAAAACAAATTGATATGTTTGCGTTATTTGTAAATATCTTCCTAGATCTCTCCAGTAGAATAAGAACTTCTTCTAAAATTAATAATCAGTCTATGCTAATGACAAAGAAGTTTAAGTGGCTTTTAGCCTCCATTCTAGTACATGTCAGATATTCCTGCTGAAATTTAACATATGTCTGATGGGTACCGTGTGGTTCATACCTGAAAGGATCATTTTATTCCACATTATCCTTAGTAATAATATAAGCTTAAACATCCAATAAGAAAATGACCAACAATGAACACTCAAGCTTCTAATTGGGATCTCAAATCTAATTTGATCTCTTGAGAAATTCTTTGGATTTTCAATTAAAGCTTTGGTCTGTATCTGTTGTCATTCTTCAGATAAATGTATATTATGATATTCATGGATCACACTAAAGCCTATGACTCTTTTAGAACCAGCTGAATGTGATTTTGTAACACCTTAAGCAGTTTGTACGTTCTGTGAGTTTCAAAGATGTTTAAGCTACTTCCTGAGATGTTCAAAGACCTTTGTAATGTTTTCCTGCAGCTCTACTGTGTGCTTGAGTTCCTTTGACTAAGGCAGTGGTAGCAGACCTATGGCACTTGTGCAACAGTGGGCTGTTTATATCACTGAAAGTTTTCAAAAGTTTGTCATCACTGGACTACAGAATACATCTTGTTTCTTCTGTAGACCTGGGGCATTTGTGAAATAGCTTTTTTTTTTTTAATCTCAGGTCTCCTGAGCTGCCATAGCAAAGAGGTCCTGCAACACCCCTAAACTGGCTTGCTCTTTCTCTGCTCTGAACCCAAACAATCCTACTTGAATATGTTATGTCAAAAACTAGAAACTTGGGCCATCCAAATATAGAAATACTTTGTTGGCTCTGGAAACAATGCAGTTTCTTAGCCCTTCTATCATCTTTCTCATTTCATAGACAGTAGTCTGACTTCAGTCTTTTGCATCTTGCTCAGGCAAGAATCAGACACAATAATTCATATAAGAGGAAAAACACAGTTCCCACTCTATTAGTGCCTCCCTTCATGGCCTCCCGACTGACATGGAATTAGAATGTAGTCCCTTCCCACCTCATTTCTGAAGGGACTAAAAGCTCTCAAAACTGCAGCAGTTCTCTCCAAAGAAATTTCTTCAGCAATCTTCTTTACAAAATCCTCTGTGCTGCCTTTTAATAGCCTTTGTGTGGTGAAAGGGTCCAGGAATGAGATCTTGGCGAAAAAGGATTCATTTCCTTAAAAATCACTTACGTTGATTTGGCTGACTCATTTCAGACTCTCATGTATCATAATTTCTTGTCTGGCCTGAAACTTGAATCTTAACATAGTTATGCATACAAAATTCCATCATCCACAGACAATCTGAATGTATATCCCTTTACATTTTAAAGTATATTTTTCTTTACAAAAATGAGATTATATTATAACTCAGTTTTTTCAATTAGCAGTACATTTTAAGCATCTTTCCCCACCAATAAATCTCCATGTAAACATTTTTAACAGTTAAAAATTACTCCATTGTATAGACTCTACCCTTATTTGTTCAATGACTTAGACTGCTTTTTCTTTCTACTTTGATAAATGATCCTGTGAATGACATCTATATATATATATATATATATATATATATATATATATATATAATAGTACATTCAATTATTTAAGTAATATTTATGGATCACCCATTATAAAAGGAGGACTACTACTCTCTCAGGTTATATTTCTACATGTGGAATAGTAGAGTTTATCTGTATGCATGTTTAATGTTTGGTGTGTATTTCTAAATTGTGAAAATACATGTGAGTAGGAGAGTGAGTGTTTCTTTTTTAGAAACTTCTTCCCTATTTTGCGGAGTTCATGAAATGTAATTAATATGAGTCATAGATGTATTTAACTCCAACAAATTATTGGCTGTTTTCTCTACTCTAAATTAATTTTAGGCCCACAGAAAATTTGCAGAGATGCTAAAAACAGGCTTGTTACTTCACTCACTTTTCCTAACGTTTACATCTTACCTAACCAAAGCACAATTATCAGAAACAGGAAATTGACATTAGAACATTAATAGCTAAACTGCAGAGCATATTTAAAGTTTCGGCAGCCTTCTTTTTAATGTTTTTATTTCCTGTCTCTGTATCTTATCTAAGATCCTACTTTGTGTGTGGTTATTATCTCCCCTTGATTTCTTCCATGTGTTACAGTGTCTCCATAATTCACAACCTTCACTCTTTATGAAGTGCTGGTTGGTTATTTTCTAGAACTTCCTTAAGTTACATTTTGATGTTCCTAATAATAACAGTGAATTATGCATTTTTAAAAGAATGTATCATAGCAAGGGGCTCATGTTGGTGATTTTTGCCATAAGAGCAGGGAAATACAATTTTAATGCTACAGAAGAAGAGTGTAAATATCATGTACAGAGTATCGACTATATACTAAGCACAATGACTTTATTTTACAGTCTTCCTAAATATTATGTAAAGTAAGTCTCATTATCTTCACTTTATCAAGTCTCTTAAAAATTCGGTAGCTAGGGCTTACTCAACATTTTAAAAAATCTGTCTTATTTCAAAACCTGGACTTTTAACAGCACAAGATTAGCATTTCTCTGATATGTGAATTGTTGAAGCAAACTCAAGCACATGAGTTTGTGACTTGCTACTCTTTTCGAGTTGGGTTTTAAAATTTAATTTCCTCAAAGTAGAAGTCTTTAGAGTCACATTCTCAGTCATAGTCTTGTGCTATGGTTTAACAAATTCAAAGATTTGGTGCTGCAAATGTATGGAAAATTACTTCATCTTGTATAAAAATCACAATATCCTTGACCTTTATTTTGTAAGATCCGTGATGTAAGATCCGGGGGTGATTGTAACATAGAATCGAAAAGACAAGTGCAAAATAATCTTCTAAACTGAAAATTGTGAGATGTCATTGTTTTTGTGTTGCATTGTATATAACTATTACTTGCATCAAACTGAACAGCTGAAAGTCAATGATTTATATCGCTGTTCAGTTGGTTTGTTATCCAGGAGCAAATATGCAAAGTATAATAACTGTATAGCACTAACCATTCTCAAAAATTAATGTCCATGTCTTGTGAACATTATTGTAGTAACATAATAAGCTAACAATTCAATACCATATGACGATTGAATATGAGATAAGAAAAAAAATTGAGCCTCTGAAGAAAAGTAAATGAGATATTGCAATGCATGGAAAGTGTTTAGCATAGTTCCTGATGCACAGTGAACACTCCATAAATTTTAGCTCCTTCTTTCTGTTGCTGAAACTGTCTGAGATGCCACTGTTGTTTAACCTGGGGAAGAGAATATGTGGCTGGCTTATCCTCTGCTCTGTGAAACAAAAATTCAGACTGCTATAAATTTAGACAGGAAGGTAGCTGGTCTCTGGCCAGTTTGGCAGCTGTTTATCTTCTGTAAGTGCTTTTGTGATATTGTATTGCCATATAATCTAAAAGCACTGTTATGAACCCATTTGGGAGTAAGGCTGGAAGCTAAATCAAGGCAATGTGGCAAGGAGTCAGTTAACACAATTCAAGCACTCTTACAGTTACGTCCCTTTGTTGTTCTAGCTGAGAAGGTGGTGTCAGTATATAGATAATCATGCCAGTCCTGGCTTTTGGGCAGATTTCTCAACCTTAGCACTATGTTTATGTGGAGCCTGATATTTTTGTTGCAGAGATCTGTGCATTGTAGGATACTTAGAAGCATCCTCAACATCTACCCCCTGCTTTCCTTTAGCACCATCATCCAAATTGTGACAACCAAAACTATCTTCACACATTTCCAGACATCTCCTGGGAGAGGAAGGAGACAAAGAAAGTCACTGAGGACCACACTAAAAGGTAATGAATAATTATATACTCAAAATAAGTGATCATTGATTCAAACTGGAACTTTTGGGGGATGGAAAACAATATTTATTGAGTAAAAATGAGGTGACAACAGGTGTTACCTCTTGAATTTTATGTAATTTTCAGACAAAATCCATGAGAAGGCTTTCATTCTCCATTCAAGAATGGAAAAACAGATTTTCATAAGAATCGGGTGATTTACCCAATCTCCCACATAACTGTCCTGTGGTGGAATGGAGACTTCACAGCAAAGTCCATGCTTGTTCTGTTACATCCTCAATTCAAACAGAAGGCCCAGCCCAGTGCAGTTTCTTCAGCCTAGGAAGAAAATTACATTTATCAAGTACAAATGATTAGTAAGTTATTTTATTGGAATATGCTTTTGTTTTTTTTTTCATTTTTTTAAATTTTATTTAAGGAGAAAAGAAAAAAAAAAGCAGAGAAAGGGTACAAGTTATACAGATTTACAGAAAAAAATAAACAGTAGGAAATCACTAGTTAATGGATTACATATTGTCATCTTAGAAATAATTGTTCAAGTCACAAAATTAAAGCTTGTAAAGTGGACATTCCATCAATGATACTGCAAACAGTTCTGTTCAATGATCCAATAAAACTCTGTGATATCATTTTCTATCTTATACACTTAAATATACATGCAGTTATATAGTTTAGAGCACTTTCTTTTCCTCTCTTTTGTACCATGACTATTACACATTTTGGGTTTCATTGCTCCCACGGTTCTTATTACTTTTTTGGAAGACAGTAAAACCAAATGTGACATAACAGAACAGAATCGGTCAAGTCAAAAGGGTGGACATAATAGATAATGTAAAAACATAATACAAGGTGATCAACAATGGTTACCATAATGCCTCCCGCTATCTCTAATAGAATTGCCTATATCGTTAGTTATAATACAATTGAACAAAACAGTAAAGAATAAAACCGACAAAACCAAAACATTGGAGACATTGTAGGTCTTCAAAAGTAGATAAAAGTCAACAAGAATGGGCGTCATAATGAATCTCATTATCTTCACAGCTGATGCCTAAACTTTCGAACCTGATACTATCCAGCAAAACAGAATAGGGGAACATCAGTTAAAAACCAGATGGTGAGAGTTATACAGGACTTTAAATCAAGGTAATGGAATATGCTTTTGTGATATTGTATTGCCATATAATCCAAAAGCACCGTTATGAACTCATATATAAAACATATATAAAGCCACCTGAAGCTAGGGCTGGTACTTAAATTACATCTCTTCCTCAGCAGTTAGCTTCCTATTTGCTTTTGTCAATAGGAGGCATTATAGAAATATTGATAGGCAGCAGGAAAGAAGAACTTCCTTCTCCTAGAATGCTAGCTGTTCTTGTCTTAAAGGCTGATTCAGCAATGGTTGCCTCTGAGTCTACTAACAGAAGAAACCAACAGTAACTCCAATATCACTACATTCTCTCAAGGGACCAGCCAGCCACTTGGTGGGAGGTTAATCTGTCACTGACAGAGTAGTTTTTTCTGCTTGGGTAGGCATGTTTTCTAGATATTGGTTGGCTTTCTCTGCCAATAATGTTTCTGTCATCACTACCATCTATGAATACACTGAATAACTTTATTTACCATGATGATGTCCTACAAAATCATTGCTTCTGACCCAAAACTTAATTCAGAGGAAAAATAATATGTGGCAATGAGTGCATACTCATGAAATTTATTAATCTCAACTATATCCCCATCATCTAAAAGCATCACCTAAAAGAAGAAAGGAAATCTAAGGGTTTACTTATAAACAGAAAACAAGATGAAAGTTGGCTCTATATAAGAAAAATGTTTTGAATTAACAAATGATATCTATGGCTAACTCTCATCAGCAAAGTGTCCTAGACCCAGAAATTAACAGATGGAAATGAGACTGGCTCCTTTTACCATTATAACTAATACCCTACTCACAATTTTTTTGCTTTTAAACCCATTACTTACGTTCTGCTGCTTTGGAGACACAATTACAGCATTGGTGAATTGGAAGCTGAGACTAGTACTTACCATTTTGAATTCCTAATGCTCCTGAGTTTTGAAAACAAAGAAGATGCAAAGTTTTGTACTGGCTGAGATGAATGAGATAGATTTCCAAAAGGAGATTGAGTTCTTAGTACTTACAAAAAGAAAACCAGAGAGAACCATCATCCAACCAGGTAAAATAATAGTAACCAATTGGCTCAGCGTAAAAGAATATGAAATGACTATTGGAAAAGAAAGTTTGAAATACCAGTGGTGGTACTGTAAATAGTTACAGGTGTTCAGCTGTAGAAATGAAATCTTCAATTATATTCTCCTCCTTGCCACTCATTTCTGTATATATGTGTGTGTATGTGTGCACATGTGTAATATTATCTCTTTTTCTTATTTTATATAGACATTCATGGTAGAAATTGATGTCAAAATGTAGTATTTTCTCTTTAAAGTATTTTATACTCAGAAATTGCAGAAGTGATACTTGTGACTTAGTCTTTAGCTTACCGAATATTTCAAGTATATTTTGTGAAAACAACCTAAAAAAGTAATAAAATTTCTCCAGTAAAAAAAAATATTAGAGTAGCTGCCAATCAGAGATGGCTATCACAATAGGTAGAACTTTGTCTTTTCCTCTTTTGAAGAGAAATGGGGAACATTTTTGTCATTTACACAAAGGATGCTTGTATATTATTAGAAAGAATAATATATTTATTGCTTTAGTTCAATGTAATTCATATGTAAAAGTATATGCCCTGTTGCTGAGGTACTATAGGTCTGGATTCTGTCAGTTATTAGGCCATTGAAAACTCAAATCTACCCTTCCATCCTCTGCTTTGAGACTAGAATTCAGCACAGTACAGTATCTTTTCCTGTCTGGCTTCTTGGAATGTCTGATAATAAAAGAGGCTAGAGAGAGATTAAAATGCAGGAGAAAAGAATGTGCTTCTTCTTCCTATTACCAAAGAGAAACTGAATGTATTCTATCATATGGATATATTATTTTTTGTTTAACCATTCATCGGTTAATAGACACTTGGATTATTTCTCCTTTTAGCTACTATTATTACTTCTACTATAAGCATAAGTTTCATGTTAGATATATATTTTCATTTCTCACATGTGTATATCTAAAAGCAGAATTACTGGGTCATATGGTATTTTTCCAAGCTTTGTAATTCTGATCATCACTATATCTGTATTTTACTTACCAAAACCCAAGAGTAGAACCTCCTTTCTCAGTTATAATTCCAAGATCACCTCAGGGTTTCCTTTTCGATCTTCCTATTCTCCAGTAACTATGTGATCACTGCCCTACATTACTTTCAGTTGAAATACCTAATATGGCTTCTATTTTTCTTATTAGACTCGGTATTATAATCATATGAAGTGATATGTCTTTTAATGTCTTCACTGAGCAAGGAACAGAAATCCCTTCCAACTTCAATAGGTTCAGTAGAAATGTTTCCACACAATAAAGACTGTGACCTTAGCATAAGTCCTGTTAATAGCAAGAGTTCTTTGGAATCCACTGAATTACTGGCCACCCTAGATAATATTTTAAGCAATATTTAAGCATTATGAAGTAGTTGAAGGTCAGTACAACCTAGAGGAAAATTCATACCTTGAATTTCTTTCTTCACTCATTTGTTCATTTAATACATCTCACTTTGTTCCACTTAGCCATTCTAGATTCCGATAATATATCAGCAAATAAAATAGACAAAATGCATAAGGATCATTGTTTATATTTTAGTAGCAGGGAGAAACAGAGCATAGGCAAATAATGATAACATGTAAGTGTCAGATGATTAATAGTAATATGAAGAAATTTAAAGAAAAAAAGAAAGATAGGGAGGGTTGCTGGGTTGTGGAGGGTTACTAATTTTAAATAAGCTAGTCTGGAAAGATTTCACTGTCAAGGTAACAGTTGAGCAAACTCCCAAGAAAGATGAAGCTGAAGACATATCAATATTTGAGGGAAGAGAAGAGGAAACAATAAGGCTTGTCTCTCAAGTCCCTGAGTTGGGAGGATGCTTGGCTTGTTCAAAGAATAGGAAGGAGGCCGGTGTGACTTGACTTGAATTTTGGAAAGAACCATAGAAAAGGTTGTGTGCACCATTATAAAGACTGGGCTTTACTGTGATGTGACAGGAAGCCAGTGGAAGGTTTTAAACATGGGAATGACATGACTTGACTTATATTTAACAAGATTACTCTAGCTTCTGTGTTGAAAGTAGATTGTGATAGTGCTGTTAGAAGGCAATAATCCAAACAGAGAATACTGTGAAAACAGTGGGGATATAAGTAGTCGTCTTCCAAATTTGCTGACAGATTGAATGTGTGAGATGAGATAAGAGCCAAAGATGACTAAGAAGTTTAGCCTGAACAACTAGAAAATGGAATTATCTATTTCTGAGCAAGGGAAAAAGGGACTACAGGAGAAAGAAATTCCCATAAGAAATATGAATTTAATTTTGCTTATGTCAAGGTTGACGTGTGTTAGTATCCAAACAGAGATGTCAATAAATCAACTGGATATAAAATCTGGAGTTCAGGGGAGAATCCCAATGAAAGATATGAATTTGAAGTTCTTGAAGTATGTTCTTGATGTATAATATTTATAACCATGAGAGTAAATAAAAAATTCAAGTGAAAATATTAGGTAGAAAAGAGAACAGATCCAAGATATGAGTCCGGGAATAATCAGATCTCAGAATTCAAAGAGATAAAAAGAAATCAGGAAAGGAGACAGAATTAGTGGCTGTTGAGACTGAAGAAAAATCAGGAGAATATAGTATCCTGCAGTTTAAATGGCAAAATGTTTTAATGAGACAGGTGTGGCTAATATTGTGATAACTACTCTCCCAATTGTGATTAATATTGTGATAACTTCCATCCCAGGACCTAATGACACTATGGATGATATAGATAAGCATACATGAAGCATTTATATATCTTTCTTCTGTGATGACTTGTGTTTGTAAAACATATAATGCATAAAATAAGCCTATTATTCATTTACTGTTGAGACATTATAAACAAAAATAAGTAGAATAGGCATATTTCACAGATTATTATAATTTACTCCTGTTATGCTAAAAATATTTGTCTTTAAAAAGTGATTCTATACCAAACTGTGTACTGTTTTCTCAATTATATCTTAGAGAAACATAAAAATGAGAGGTATCGATTGAGTAGGTAGGCTAGGCTATTCTTCAGTGACTTTCACCCTCCCCCAAAATCAAAGGCTTAAACAAGGTATATTTCTCACATTAAAAATCCAACACAAGGCTGGGGATTTAGCTCAGCTGTATGAGCACCTGCCTTGCAAGCAGGTGGTTGTGAGTTCAATCCCTGGTACCGATTTAAAAAAATCCAACATAGTCAGTGAGACTTTTCTCCATCCAGTCACTCAGAGATGTGTTGATGGAGTGTCTGCCATTTTGTGGCTGTACCATTTGGAGTATATGGCCTCCAAGGTTGTAGAGGCAGAAAACGGGAAAAGACTGGGTGGATGCTTTTTAAAACTTGGCTTAAGAATGGTTTAAATATCTCCATCAGGAAGACAAAACTCAATAATGTTTCACCTATGAAGAAGCCAAGAAATGAGTCTCCCTGTATGCCCAACACAACACAGTTTGAAAGGATAGCGTTATAGTTGATACATAGTGTCAACTCAAGAAGTTTAGAAGTTTAACTAAGACAATCAGAAGGAAGCCAGAATACTCACTTTGTAAATATCCTTATCCAGTGCAAAAGGAGGGCCAAAAGATTCTGTGAGTGCTACACCTGCCTTGGAGGAAGGGATAGCCTGTGCATAATATAAAAAGAGGAAAAGAGGCTTGCTCTTGCCACCATTTTTTTTCTGGCTGCTGCCTTGAAGTATTGTCCCAGTGTCACACCACCCTGCCTTGGAGCCAGCTGATTATGGACTGAAACTTCCACAAACAGAGAACTAAATAATCCTTTCCTTCCTTCATTTGGGTGTTTGAGTATTTTGTCCCAACAATGAGAGAAAAGTAACCAAGAAAGAATTTAGTACCAGAGTAGTAGGGTTATTGCTGTGACTGTATTTGACATGTAGTTCAAGAGCCATTGGGAATGGCTTGTGAGAAGAGTTTGGAAAAGTTTGGAGATGTCACCTGAAAGAGTAGCCCTGAAATATCTTAGGCTGTTTTGAATGGAAGATTCTGGTCAGAGTTCAAAAGACCAGAAGGCTGATATAAATCCTGCTGGTAAAGACCGGGCTTGGGAGGTTTGTGCTAAGAAGAAGGACTGTGTTGCTTGTTGGAGTCCAGATGATGTATGCTATTCCTTGGCAGAAAGTTTGTCTGTATTTTGCTATTGTCCAGAGACTGCCTGAAACTAAAATTAAGGGCAGTGGACTAACTAATCTGGCAAAAGAAATTTCAAGACAGTCTAATGTTTAGGCAGTGGCATGGCTATTGTTGGAGGCTTTTAGTTAGATTTATGTTGTGAATCAAGAGCAAAGAGTCCAGCAAGATGATTCAAAACATTGTGAGTTTGGTCAGAAAGGAAGTTCCAGTAAAGCTGTGGTCTGTAAAGACAGAACTGAGATCTCCATTGTTGATAAGGAACAGAATAGAAAAGATGGCCTGAAGGCACCACAAATAGCAGCAAGACCCGAGCATATGTAGCCTCTAACCTGCAAAACTGGAAGACTTTGCTTTGAGGTGAAATCCACAGAGCACCATGTTCCAGAATAGCAGTGGCACAGAGAATCTGTTGCACAGAATCAGATTTAGAGTATTCAGAGATCCAGACACTCAATCCCTACAGCCAAGAGAGAGGGAAGCCTGGCTACTGCTCCAAGTGGCAGCAGACCTCAGCATCATCAACATGGCCCTGGTTTTATATGCACAGAGAATGCGTGAGTTCTGAGGTTAACGCAGCATCCACCCCAATTTCAGAAGGCCTGGGAGGTCAGGCACTGTGCCGCTAAGAGGGCAGTGTGTGAAGCTCTGAGGGTGAAGTCAAAGATGCAGTGGAGACACCAGAAGTTTGGAAAAGCCAGGAATGTGGATTGTCTAAGGAAAGCTGCAAGGAGAGAGCAAAACAGGCCTAAGAGCAAAGCCATGGGAGAAAAGTAACCAAGACAGATAGTCTTGCTCTGCTTATAGAAGGTGAGAGTGAGGGAAAATACATCAATAGTTTTTTTTCTTTGTAAACATTCCAAATGCTTTGGATTGGAATTGAACTATGTATCTTTTTCAAGAGGACTTTTTCTTCTTTCCAAAAAACCTGAAGAAAACCTTTACTTCTTTTGCAAACAATGTGACTTGAAGAAACTTAAGAATTCTGGAATTATTTACAAATACCTAGATTATTTGGTTAAAAGCACATTTCTCTATAAACATAGGATTATGAAAATTCTTTGTAGTTCCTCATATTTTGAACACAATCAAAAATGGTCCATGAAACTGCAACATGAAGAAATAAGCTAAGAAAGGCAGGTTCCTGGAATGACCTCTCTCTGGGGTGCAAAAGGTGCTGAGAAAATATATCAAGGCTGCAGAGCAGAGTGTAATAGCCTGCATGTGGTGAAAATAGATGAAATGATAGATGCTACCTAGGCAAGCATGCAGCACTTAGTGGTTCAGAAGCACTGAGCATGTTTTGACAGATCCAGGAAAAACTCCAGAAACAGATACCATCCAAACATTTCTAATATTTAACCAAGGCTGAAAACCTGTAAACAGGCGATCTGTTGTATATCTCTGATCTTTCCAAATAATGTAAGATTGCCTTAGAAACTGTAGGCCTGGAGATCTACGGGAGAATTTTTAAAAAAGTGTTTAGTTACTAACAACCCTTAAGTGTGCAAATATGCACGTGTGTAAAATACACAACGCTCACTAAAACTGTCACGTTGTCAGATGTTCTGTGATCTGAGAAAAATCTTCAGAATCATGGTAATCGGAAAAATACAATAAATCACAATGGCTTCTTTCCTTTTATGACTTCAATTTCCATATCTCAAAAGTATTTCAAAATATTTTAAAACTTTGGAATTTAACAGTAAGACTAAACAGCTGAACGTTTCTAAAAGAAAGATTTTGTTTTAATTAAGACATTCAATATAAAGTGATAGGGAAACCTTGGCTTATAAAACTTTGATGGTGCTGATTTCACAATAATGAAATCCAAGTGTGATCCCCACTGCAGTTACAGGTGCTGTTCTCCATTATACCCAAGCCATCAGTCTTGGTGCCTGGGGCCATCCAATAAGACAAAGGGAAACAACAGTATTGTCTTTAGTGTTTATATCTCCCTAGTTTCCTCTACTAATAACACCAGCAATGCCATAAACATAGTTGCCATGGAAACTATAGCACCATACAAAGCACTGTTGGCTTTTTTTGAGGACACTACATATGTGACTATAAATAAAAAGTGAAATTTTTACAAATGAGATTTAACAAAATGACCATTGGGTCTTGTTCTGATTTAAAGGTGTCATATAATTTGCTTTTATCAATATCCCTAAAAAATTAATGTACAGAAATAGAGGTTTATTGGTTCACTGACAAGTTATCAGTAATAGCCATACAGTAACAGTCATTTAAACTTCAGACTAATCCCAAAGATAGTGAAGATTTCTAAGTAATTCATTTCTTCCATTTATTTGCTTGTTCATTTATTCCTTCCAGATATTTATTGATCATCCCTCCATACTAGATATATACTATGTTGAACACACAAAAATGAATACAACACCACTGTCTTATTATAAAACATGTTATACCAAGTCAATAAAAGCATAAGCACCTTATTTGCATTTGTCCACTCAATTTCTACTTTTTAAAAAATGATATGCAAAAATCTGAGGTTATGAAAGATTAATGAGAAAACGAGGCTTCTGGTTTCTAATAAGTTTTCATGAAATAATTTGCCTCTGGGTTTTTTCAAATAGTGAATGTCCTTAGAGTATTTAAGAGTTATTGATGATCGATAACTTGATTAAAAGATTGCAAGGAATCTAAAGCAGTGAGTCTCAACTCGGGCAACACATTGAAATCATGTAGGGAATCTTTAAAACATACTGACATTTAGGCTCTAGTTCAAACCAGTTTAATACCAATCTCTGGACACTGGAATTTGCACCAGCATTTTTTAAGGCTTTGCAGGATTAATCTAAACATGCATTCAGGGTTGAGAATCATTGCACTACAAAGCAAGGAATGGCAAACTGTGGCCTATATACCCAATGTGGCCAGCCAACTGTTTTAAGAATAAGTACTACTGCAAAACAATCAGACTAGTAACATTATCTATAGCCATATTTTTAAATTTATTTTAAAGAGATTAAGGCAAAAGAGAACAGAATAAAGAAGATTAGGACAGAACAATGTAAGCAACACTGTACTTTATCACAGGACAACCAGATATTAACACTAGCTACCATAATGTCTCTTTCTTTGAAATAGTTGAGCATACCATCACATACAATAGTATCAAATGTAACAAAATAGTATAAAACCATTCAAGAGAATGAAAGTATTACAAGGGATCCAAAACCAAATAACACAAAACAAACAATGGCTACTGTATTATCTCATTCTCCATAAAAAATTTTTATACTATCACACATATTAAAATCCAATAAGAAACAACATGATAGAACCAATGGAAACAAAAAGACTGGTAGGACTTCAAAGCAAGATGATATTAAATCAGTAATGGCTGCCATAATGTCTTGTTTTCCTCAAAATAGCTGTTCATACAATCACACATAATAAAATCAAACAAAACACAATAAAACCAATCCAACAAATGAATGAAAACATCATAAGGCTTCAACGCAAAATAATGGGGAATCATGATTACCATAAAATCTTATGTACACTTTCCATTTCTTACACTAGCGAGACTACATGGTATAAATAAATGTGAGTTTGATTTATTTCACTTATGAGAATGGTCTCAAATTGCATCCCTTTATTTATATATATTTCAATGTGATCATTCTTTATAGCTGAGTAGTACTCCATTGTATAAAAATACCACATCTTATTTATCCGTTCCTCAGTTGATGGACACTTAGGTTGTTTGCAAGATCTGGTTATTACAAATTGTGCTACTATAAACATGGGTGCACATATATCACTGTGGTGTATGATGTTTTCAGTTCTTCTGGAAATATGCCTAGAAGTGGAACAACTGGGTAAATTGGGATTTCCAATTGCAGCTTTTTGAGGAATCTCCCGACTAACCCCACAGTGGTTGCACCAGTCTACACTACTACCAAGAGTGCAGGAGAGTTCTTTTCCCCACAGCCTCTCCAGCATTTGTTGGTGGTTTTCTCAATCTTGGCCATTCTTTTAGGAGTGAGATGGTATGGTTTTAATTTGCATTTTTCATGTATTTATTTGCCATTTGTATTTCTTCATCTGAGAAGTGTGTATTCATCTCAGATGCCTATTTTTGGATTGGGTTTGAATTTTGGGGGTCTGATTTTTTTTTAATTCTTTATATGTTCAAGACAGAAGTCCTTTGTCTGAAGGACAGGGCACTAAGATATTTTTACCAATTTCTGGGTTTTCTTTTTATTATGCTGGAGATTTCTTTTGACATGCAGAAACTTTTTAATAAGATGTGATCCCAGTTTTTGATTCTGGGAAGAATTTCCCATGCAGTTTGATTCCTGTTCATGAATTTTCTACAGCCCTTATGTCTTTAAGATTTTTACCTAATTTGTCTTCCAACAGATTTAGTGTTTCTGTTTTAATATTCAGATCTTTGATCCATTTAGATTTTAGTTTAGTACATGGTGATAGGCATGGATCTAGTTTTAGTTTTTGGCATATGTAGAGCCACTTTTTCCAGCAACATTTATTAAAGAGACTATTGTTCTTCCAGTGAACATATTTGGCCCCTTTATCAAAGATAAGGTGGTTGAGTATGTTTGTAGTTGTGGTTGTGTCTTCTAATCTATTCCACTGATCTTCAGATGGGTAGCTATTCTGTTTGCAGACAATGTGAACTTCAACCAATAATGAGCCAAAGAAATAAAGAAGATCACTACATATTAGTTAGGGGAAAACTTCAAGAAGAAGAGATAACAATATTAAATATATATGCACCAAATTCCTGAGCACTCAGCTATACAAATTAAGTATTAACAGAAATGAAAAATCAAATAAGCAATAGCACAATTATAACAGGAGACCTTAACACATACTTGACACCAAGGGACAGATCAATCAGATAGGAAATCAGCAATGGAAGAGCAGAAATGAATCACACCTGTGAACAAATGGACTTAATAGACGTATACAGAGTGTTCCATCCAACAATATCAGAATATGTTTTCTTCTCAGCAGTACATGGGACATTCTCTACAACAGACCATATACCAGCCCACAAAACATATTTAAGTAAATGCAAAAGAATTGAAATTATCCCCTGCATGTTATCAGATCATAGTGCCACGAAACTAGAAATTAATGATAAAAGAAACTGCAAAAACCCCACAAACATATGGAAATTGAATAGTACACTCTTGAGCAATCAGTGGGTCACAGAGGAAATTAAAGAAGAAATTGAACAATACCTACAAGAAAATGAAAATACAAATACAACTTACCAGAATCTGTGGGATGCAATGAAAGCTGTCCTCAGAGAAAAATTTATTGCACTGAATTCCCACATCAGGAAAACAGAATAAATACAAATAAACAACCTGAGGCTACACCTCTAACATCTAGAAAAAGAGGAGCAAGTCAAGCCCAAACCCAAAAGAAGGGAGGAAATTGTATAACTCAGAGCAGAAATTAATGCAATAGAGGCTAAGAAAACAATCCAAAGAATCAATGAATCAAAGAGTTGGTTTTTTGAACAAATAAATAAAACTGATAAGACCCTAGCCAACCTTATTTTAAAAAGGAAAGAAAAAGCTCAAATTCATGCAATAAGGAATGAAAAAGGGGAAATCACTACAGACTCAGTGGAAATACAGAAGATCATTAACACCTATTTTAAAACCCTCTACTTTCATAGGTTCGTTAACATAGAAGAAATGAACAGATTCCTAGAAACATATGAAGTACCAAATCTGGGTCAAGAAGATGTCAAACTGCTGAATAACCCATTTTCTGTTAATGAAATTGAAAATGTAATTAAGTCCTTACCTACAAAAAAGAGCCAAGGTCCAGACGGATTCACTGCGGAATTCTACAAGAAATACAAAGAAGATTTAATGCTGACACTCCTCACTCTTCAGTGAAATCGAAAGGGAGGCAATTCTTCCTAAGTCATTTCTGAAAGCACATATTACTCTAGTACCAAAACCTGAGAAAGACCCAACTAAAAAAGAGTACTACAGGCTAGTCTCCCTAATGAACATCGGTGCAAAAATTCTCAATAAAATATTGACAAACAGGATGCAGCAAATAATCAAGAAGATTATACACCACAACTAAGTGAGATTCATCCCAGGCATGTAGGGATGATTCGACATACGTAAATCAATAAATGTAATCCACCATATCAATAGAGCCAAAAGTAAGAATCACATGATCATTTCTATAGATGCAGAGAAAGCTTTTGATAAGGCCCAACATTCATTTATGATAAGAACCTTACAGAAAATTGGAATAGGAGGTCTTTACCTCAATATGATAATGACCATCTATGACATACCAACAGCCAGCATCATATTAAATGGCCAAAAACTGAAAGTCTTTATCTTTAAATCAGGCACAAGACAAGAATGTCCCTTGTCACCACTCCAATTCAATAGTACTGAAAATACTAGGCAAATCAATTAGGCAAGAGAGAGAAATAAAAGGAGTAAAGATAGGAAAAGAGGAAGTTACATTATCATTATTTGCAGAGGACATGATATTCTACATAGAAGACCCCCAAAACTCCACTGAAATACTCCTAAATATAATAAATAAATTTAGCAATGTAGCTAGATACAAAGTCAATACTCAAAATTCAATAGCAGGATCAAAATGGCGGCTTGCTAGGGGATCGAGCGAAGAGTCTCTCCAGAGAAATCATACTAGAAGCTAGAATATGACAACATGGAGAGGGCCAGACAAATCGATAGCGATTCTTATTAACCAAGACAGTGCAGCTGGAGGATTTAAAGTCGTGCTGAGACCGTGAACGCTGATAACGGGAGGCTGCAAATCCCGCACCTTTAAATCAACAAACTGACCCGTGGACCCAGCAAGAAAAGCTGTGTTGCTTTTGGTGACTGCGGGAAACTGAGACCCGGTACTCCGAGTAGCAGCCAGGACTGCACCGCTGCACCAGAGGAGATCGTACAAGGCTCTGGAGTTTCAAATCTAAATGGTGCACAGATATCTGACCGTTCCACGCTGTGCCGGGAGTGTGGGAAAGGTGAGCAGCTTGATGTGCGGTGGACCTGGAATGAGGACCTGTGCCAGACTCTGGTGAGTACTAGGAACCCTGCGGCTGCTGGGGTTGGCCAGAGAACATCTTGGAACTGGACAGTGCCCGCCACCACGGGGAAATCAATAACACAGAGTCTGGTGGCAGACATTTTAGTGTTCGGCAGAAACTACAGCTCGGTGACATCACCAGGTCCCCCTGTAGGGAGGGCTGGTGGAAGACATCTTGAAATCTGGCAGAGCCTGATTATGTGCTGGATTCAGCTCCATTCAGAGAACTAGTGGGAGACATTTTGGATTTGGGCAGATCTGCTGTTCTGGTGCTCCTGTCACAGAGAGGTCTGGAAGAAAACACCTGGGATTTGTGCAGAACCCTGTGCCATAGTGACATTAGTCAGCTGCTTCTGGTACAAAGAGAACTGGCAGGAGCTACTGGGGCTAAACCAAGCCTCTGCTTGGGGCCCAATAAGCTGATACAAAATAGTCACAACTCAGTGACATCCAGAAAGTACAGCCTAATTTATGGATTAACGGGCACAGAGGCTAGAGACTAGCCTGTACCACCCCTGCATCCCAGCCTACCCTAGATAACAGTAAATTTGGGAGGACAGCAAAAACTCAAGTCAGCATGCTTCTGAAAGGGCCTAAGCAATTTGGAGAGGGCCAGAGAACCCCAGGACAGTCTGAAAGAAACCAGAAACATGACAAGAGATAAAAATTAAAAAAAATCTCTAGCTGCCCAACATGAGAAAATAAGCCCAGGAGAAGTAAACACTGAAGAGAACAAGCACAGTAACCATCCATTGCTTGACACAGCATCAGCCAAAATTAAAAAGTACCTACATGATCTCATAGAGGAATTTAAAGCTGTACTCCTGATCCAAGTGAGGCAAGATATAAAGAGATTAATTAAAGAAATGACAAGCCCCGCCCAAGAGAATACAGATGGAAGAACTGAGGAAATCAGAAAAGAAAGAGAGACTTCTGAAGAAGAATTTAAACATAACTTAGAATACATGAAACAGATCCAAAGAGAATATCAGGAAACTAAAAACTCCATTGAACACTGGCAAAGTGCCTTGACAGAAACTAAAGACAGCCTTCTGAAACTTGAAGAGAGATTTATGGCATATGATTGTGAAAGAAAAAGCCTCTTAAAAATAACAAGGAACCAGAAAGAAGCAATTCAAAAACTGGAGGATGACAAAAAGATACATAACCTAAGAATAAAGAATGTGAGTGAGGAAGCAGGAGCAACCAAAAATGAAATACAAAAAATATTCACAGATATATTAAAGCAAAATTTCCCATGTATAGCAAAAAGAAATGATATCCAGATAAAAGAGGCATACAGAACACCAGCTACCTACAACCAAAACAGATCTACGCCTAGACATATAATAATCAAGATTCCAGAAATCCACCAAAAGAACAGAATATTAAAAGCAGCCAGAGAAAAGATGCAGATTACCTACAATGGGAAAACTATCAAAATAACAGCAGACTTATCAACACAAACTCTTAAGTCAAGAAGGGAGTGGGGAGAAATATTCCAAGTCCTGAAAGAAAAAAATATGCAACCAAAGTTCATATACCCATAAAAACTCTCTCTCAAAATTAATGAAGAAATAAGATATTTTCAAGACAAGGAGGAACTGTGGGAGTTCATGGCCACCAATCCAACCCTACAGAGAGCGCTGAAGGACATTACAGAGAAAGAAAGGAAGAGATACCAGGATTCCAGCAACAGTGGCAGAGAGGCCTCAGTGAATGGGGCAGACAATGGAATGAGGGAATAAGGTGGACAAATTATAGCAGAAAAGTGGAGTAGCAGACATGAGGCAGAGACGGTAAGCTATAGTCTTTAGTATAGACAGCTCTGAAACTATATTTTTTAAAAAAAGCGGAGGTCATTGTTAATGGTGTATAATGATTTAAAAGACACAGTAGTCCTAGTGCCATATTTAGTTTGAATTTCATTTGTTCTGGTCTGTCCACTCATGTCAGATTTGAGGGCACAGACCTCTTGAACCAAAAATAGCAGGTTATACCACGGTAACTATCCTTACTTTCCTATTAACTTAAACTGAAATCCTGTATTACTTACATTGTCTTTCTATGACTGATCTTAATTGAATCTGAATCATAAGACTAGTGGTTGGCCTTGGCTGATTTTATTTGAAATTGGTATGCTTGTTAGCATCAACCCTAAAAGTAGAGGCAACTACTCTGAGCATGACAATTTGTAAAGGATATCCATACTGGTATTAATTAGTAACAGCTCTCAAATCCTACAATGCTGTCAAAGTTAAGTTTTTATAAAAATAGGTGATACTATGTTTAACTATAATAAGCCAGTGTTGTGGACAAATCTATTGAAAATAACAAGAGAAAACATAGTAGCTACGGAAGATCATTTATATTGTAGTCTTACATGTCTTATCCATTGTATGTTTTTCTAGGAAATTGTTTTGCTGTCTTGCTATGACTTGGTTTTCCCTATAATACAGAGAGGATAGATATATATGTAGAAATTCACACATGGGTTTTTTTTTAAATCATTTATGGGAACAGATTATATAATGCAAGATGTAAGGAACAGATACTCTGAGGAAGAGACGCTAAGAAACCCGAGGCTTATTTTGTAGCATTATAATATAAATTCTAACAATCTATTGTTCGCTGATTAGAATGACATTGGACTGGTTTCTTGAGTTCAACTTCAGCATATGTAGAGATGGGGACGGCTATCACAAAGAGAATGAGAGATGAGATGGTAGTTACTATTGTCTTCCCTAATTTGGAACTTGAGGACCTAAAAAGACTTCATCATCCTGTAATGATTTGATTAGTTCTATAATATGCAATAAATATATAAAGTGGGTGAAGATAGGGACAACTATTTGTAAGAAACTAGAGATAGTTAGATAATGAAGATCTCCAGTGGACTTGCTTTGAAATCTGTATTTCTTTAAATTGTTCTTTTTTAATGTTCTGTTCTGTTTTGATATGTCTAATCTTACCCTCTTTGAGATGTAAAGCAAATGTGTAGGACTGATAATCATATTACTGAACTTTTGTTCGATCATAGAGCAGGATGGTTTGTAGGGTCACTTTTTGAATGTCATTCTAAATACTTTAATTCTATAACCTGAACAGCTATTTCTAAGATGACAATGTGTAACTTATCAACCAGCAATTTCTTACCGTTTGTTTGTCTGTAATTTTGTATTATTTCTACCCTTTTTTTTATCTCCATGTATTTTTTGTTTCCTTTTCTTTAAATAAAAAAAAATTCCATAGCATTCCTATGCACTGAGAGAGACGTAAGAGAAGCCACACCCTTAACACTAGCATCAAAAAAAATGAAATACTTAGGAGTTAATCTCACAAAAGAAGTAAAAGAAGTGTATGGGGAAAACTATAATACCCTGAAAAAGAAATTGAAGATCTCAGAAAATGGAAAGATACCCCTTGTTCATGGATAGAAAGAATAAGTATTGTGAAAATGACCATTCTCACAAAACTGTTATACATATTCAATGCAATCCCAGTGAAAATACCATCAATATACCTCATCAATCTAGAGAAATCACTGCTAAAATTCATCTGGTGTGAGAAGAGACCTAGAATAGCAAAGACAGTTCTAAGCAGTAAAGGCAAGGCAGGAGGCACCACAATCCCTGACTTGAAGTTATACTACAAAGCAACTGTAGTAAAATCAACATGGTACTGGAATCTATGGCCATTTTCACACAATGACAGAGTCAAGTAATGAATGGAACAACTGTGGAGTTCAGCACAGGTAGCAGAATTTAGTAGTGTAAAAATATTCACCGTTTAAGCTCTTTACAGAAAAAGTTTACCTCCCTCTAGTTTGAAAACTTAAAATGTTCAGCAATCAAATGTTTACAGCTTTTCTCAGAAATGTAGAAAATTCAATTCTTGAAATTATTCTTGTGGGCATGTTGGCACACACCTGCAATCTCAGCACTCAGAGGCTGAGACAGAAGGATTGCTGTGAGTTCGAGGCCAGCCTGGGCTACATAAGCAAATTCAAGGCCAGCCTACACTTCATAGTGAGACCCTGCTTCAAACAAACAAAAAAGAAAAGAAATTATTCTTACCATTTATGGGGAAAATTCTATTTAATAAATTTTTATTTACACGTAACTTTCCCAAAGCATATTCTTAACTTGCGTGTCAGTTGTTAAATCCTTCACTTGATTTAAAACCACTCTCCTATATTCCCTTTTATGGTATTGATAAGAGGACACATTTCTGATTGGATTTCTGCTTTGACAGCTGGTTTTCAGTATACTGACAATAGGAGATGCTAGAGGAGTATTACAAGTCTGGAGGAGGAAAAATGGATATACCCCTCTCATTTGTTTTTATTCTAATTAGCATTACCCTACCTGTACTTCTTCACCCCAGCAGTGTTGACTCATCCCAAGAGTAACTGATTCCAATTTGAAATTTTTGCCAGCATTTTCAGAATCAGCTTGTGCTAGTATATCCTCACAGATATCATTACTCACTAACAAAGTTCTTAAGGGTCTCGGTCCTAGCACCATGGACCCCTTCTTCAAGTTTAGAAATTCCAAGCACAGGCCAGGCACTGCCACCTCCCAAGTGGGGCTCCCTCTTTCAAACTTCTATATTTATTAATGTCATCCTTTTTTGGCAAGCTAGAGATATGATAGTGCCTTCTGCAGGTGCTGCCTCTATGATATTTTAACGTTTCATTTTTTCCTTTTTACTATTATGATGCTAGATATATTATTTATATTAATTTTCTTCTGTTAATATCACTGTTGTGATTTCTGACTCCTGTGTATGAAAGAGCTATTGTCTGCTGAAGGGCTTAGGAATCATAAAATATCATTGTGCCCCGTGTTCCATAAAGATTGATGGATCCTACTGTTGTGTGGGAAACAGAATGCTAAATTTGAAGACATTGTGCTCTCTCTAATACAGTCTACCTACATATTCATTAATAATATCTTATTTAGGCACAACATGAAACAATGGGCTTTGTCACAGTGCATAATATAGATTGTAACTCCTGAGGAAATGCCTCTTTTTACTCTTGCTTGGAATTAATGAATAAAAATTTACATGTTTACAATAGTGTATACTGCAAAGATAAAATTTGAAACATGCAACCAACCTAGTTAGAATTAAAAGATGAGAGTCAGAATGAATGTGTACAAATCAGACATCTCATTCTGTGAACTCAGAATGTAACAAATCTTTGCATCTTTATACATAAACTGAAAATGAGTTTGCTAAGATGGAGTTAGAACCAAGCAAATGGACAGAGGAATTAAAGGCAAGTCCATCTATGTCTTTTATTTCATCCATTATTTTCTCTTTAACATTCATTTTCTAAGTCGATTTATATGAACTAATTTATTTCCTTAGTTAAGCTTGATTTTTTGAAAATGATGGCCTCACTTCTATTGAATATAAAAAAGGGGGCGACTAAACACCACACTGTAAAATAGAGAAGTTAGCAAATGACAATGCACAGGCCGAATACAGCTTGTCACTTGTAAATAATATGTTTTGTAAAAAAAAGGTTATTAGTATTCACCCATGCCCATTCATTTACAGATTGTCTATGGCTGCTTTCACTAAAATTGCAGAATTGGGTAGTTGCAGCAGAGATTGCTTAGCTCACAAAGCCGGAAATATGGACTCCCTGGCACTTTACAGAAGTACCAACTTCTTACATAGACAGGAGGAGCAGGTATCTGTCATTACAGTGTGGTATGATGACAGCCATTACTTTGTCAGCCACAGAGCTCGGGAAGCTCTGGTTCTCAAGCTTTCCCATGACAACGACATGCTCAAGTTAGAATGCCCTGGCAGTTCCTCTGTACCTATCAACCCCCTAGCCAGCTTCTAACACCCTGTGTACCTCCCCTCCATATCATTCAAACTAACTGTACCTTCTGCCACCCACTTGTCTCCAACTGGATCTTAGGCTTTTTTAAAAGTGGAAAAGAATGCTATTTATCTGTCCTTCACAGTACATATGAAGAGAGCCTTACGCAGAGCAGCTGATTAGTAATTATGGTTGGACTGATCACCCCTATCCAGAGGGACTCATAGTGCTGTCTCAGACACCAGTGCATGTGTTTACTTTAGGAAAGAGCACTTGCATTATCATCACTTGTTATCATGCATTTCATATGTCAGAAACTATCTTCAAGCTATTGTCTTTAAATTAGATCTGATAATTACTAGATCGAAGACTGGAATATATAAAATGAAGAATAGGGAAGGAGGTTATTAATCTTTGTAACCCTAATAACCTTATGTAATACCTCAGACAAAAGATTTCTACACAGAACATATAAAAGATTGAAAATAATCAGACTCCCCAAATCCAAAGACTCAATCCAAATATGGGCATCTGAGATGAATATACACTTCTCAGAAGAAATACAAACTGCAAATAAATATATGAAAAAATGTTCATACCACTGGTCATTTGAGAGATGCAAATTAAAACAATACTGAGATTCCATCCCACTCCAGAAAGAATGGCTGTCATAAGAAATAAACCAATAACCACTGCTGGTGAGAGTGTAGACTGTGAAAACACTTGAAATCAGTATGGAAATTCCTCAAAAATCTCGTATTAGAGGTCCCATTCCACCCAGCTATTCCCCTTCTGGGTATCATCCCAAAAGAATTTAAAACATCATACCATGTGTACCCATGTTATAGAAGCACAATTTGCAATAGCTAATCCTGGAAACAACCCAAAAGCCCACCAACTGAGGAATGAATAAAAAAAAAGATGTGGTATTTTCATATGATAGAGTACTGCTCCACCATAAAGAAGGATAAATTGGAGACTTTTATAGGTAAACGGATGCAATTTGAAACCATACTCAGTGAAATAAATCAGACTCACATGTGTAAACTTTGTATTGTCTCCCTAGTATGAGACTTTGAAAGAGTAAATAAGGTCTAATATACAATAGATATTGTGAAATGGGCAGAAATTGTTAAAAAAAAAAGAAAAAAGGGACTAAAATGAGGGGAAGGGGAAATGAAGGGTAAACAGACAAAAGATGCAATTTATACTACTAGGATCTCTTAGTTCATAGAAAAGGAAGGTTTGTGCTTATATCGATTGGAGAATTTTTTATGCCCATATCATTTACTCCGAGTAACTTTACTCCGAGTACTCCGAGTACTTTAAAGATAAAAATACACAATGTGTTAACTATTGTTATTCTCCTATCATCTTGTTATAAAATTTTATTTTACCGTTTTTCCATAAAATAAAATTTAAAAAATAAGCGTAATGGTATATATGCTAAAGGAATAGAACTAGACTGATAAATAATTGATCAATCAGCTGACTGATAGTTGAAGATTATAAAATGGCCAAAATATTTATACACTTCTCCAAAGTGATTCTACTTTATTAAGAATTTTACCCTTAATAATGCAATATAATCTATGGTGGGTGCTGCAATTTTGGATGGCATTCATGCTGAGAGTTAAAAACTACTGCAACACATAAAAATGTGCTTAGTAAAACTTCATCTTTTCAAAGATTAAGAAAAACAAACAATACAGAAGAAAGAAGAAAAATGCAATTTTGTCAAGTAGAGAGAGCCTTAAAATTCCAAGCAATAATCGTACAAAATGATAAACATGAGTGACCCTTGAAAGCATGACTCTATGTGGCTGGAGCACCAGCAGAATCACGGGGCACAGCCAGCACTTCATGCACCACCTCACTCTGCAGAGGCCTCATTTGTTGCCTCTTATTTTCCCTCCCCCCCACCATGGAATGTGCTAAGATTTGTTTCCTTCAAAGATTATCAAACATCTCTTGAGTCCCACTGCCCAGAGTGTGCCCAGAGTGTTTAATGCCTAAGGCTCCTGTGAAAACAAATATAGGCAGAGGCCTGTATGATTCTTTTTCCTACAGGCTCAACTAAATGTCAGAGTGACAAAAAAAAGAAGGGAACAAGGGGTGAAGGTGTTGGTAGTAATTTTTAAAATAAGATGTTCCTTGTCTTAGAAGCAATTTCACTGTTTCTATTCAAGTAGTGCTTGATTTATAATAAGCTTTCAGTAAATATTGCACTTACAAGTTAAATATTCAAATGACTATACATGTACATACAAATATACAGTCATGTGTCATTTACCGATGGAGATACATTCTGAGAAATGCATCATTAGGTGATATTGTCATTCTGGGACTATCAGAGTATACCTAAATTTGCTAAGACATCACTATCCAATACGATTTTATGAGAACATAGTCATACATGTGGTCCACAGTTGACCAAAACATCATTACATAGCATATAAATGTACTTAAGTGAAAATCATTCTGATTATATTAAAAGGTCAACCTTCCTGCCAGAGATGTGCCATTTCCATGAAGTCAAGGGCCACATGATGACTTGGTCACCATTATGTTTAGTCACTGGCATGATGCCTGGCACAAAAGGATGCAGCTGTTGTAGGAATGAATGGAAAATACTGCCCTCTACATGCAGTTCTTGGAACATCAACTCATGAGTTTCACAGCTCTTAAAGGTGAATAAGCTTTTCAAATTACCTTTGTCCCTCATGGTCTATCTGGACATCATTAAAACATGAGAGGAAAGGGGTGTAGAACTGCTGAGGATACCTACCCACCTGTTTTCTTTCTTGATACTTAGAGGAATTATATCATGAAGGCTTTTCATAATAAATAACGGTGAACAGGTCCTAAAAGATAGTAACCTAAATGGGGTGAACGACATCTTTTATTAGCAATTGCCCTGAAGATCAGGGAAGACAATAAGCTGATGAGATTCCAATGAATAGTTACAAGTATCAAAATAACCAGATAGCCACTGTTAGTCTCCCATCTCGGTGAGCAGAATGGCTAAGAATGGAGGGTGCTATGCTAAAGTTCTGTACAACTTTTGCTTGCGGTTGGAGAGCTACTTACCCACTGTTTACTGCCAAACAGTGTTCCTCCAAGGGTTGGCTTTGTGACACAAAATGATCTTCAATATTGGAGATCAAGAAAATGCTTCTGATAAACTTAAATTACAGGCATCATTCATCACTAGCAGGAGACAAAAGATAAACATATTTATGTCATTTGGCCTTTGAAAGCTCTAGCTTCAACCCAGAGAAATTTTCATGAACTCTCAGCTTCTCCTTCTCAACCTTGGAATCACATAGGTGACACCTCCAGAGTTTCTGATGTAGTTAATCTGGCATGTGGCCAAGCATCAGGATTTTTCAGAGTTCTCCAGGGAACTCTTGTGCAGCTAAGTATAGTTACCAATCATTCCAGTCTGTACAGAAGTGAGAGGTTTCCAGAAGCTTGAGGGAGTTCCTGAAATGTAATATTTTCAGTGGTAAACGCAAGAAAGCTCTGGCTTTACCAGGGTAAGTTGGTCACCCTAGCCACTGCTGATGTATATATGAAGCTAGAACCAGGAAGAAAAAGACAGAATGTAATTTGGTCATAGCAATGTTGGCTACAGAGCCAGTTACTTACTACAGAAACACATAAGACACCTAGATTGATTTGTGTCTGATGGCACATTCAGAATTTTACCATGTATAATTTCTTGGAAGGCCCAATATACTTTATATTTCCTTTCTCCTATGGCTTTTGCAAGTACCATCCTATTCCTGAATGCATGTTCTCTTCCCTTAATTAGAAAAAGACATCTTTTGTGGCAACTGGATTCACTTCCATTAACCTGTGCTTTGGGAAGGCAAACCTCTTCCTTTCCCCTGGATCAATGTAATTGATAAGTTGCCATATTTCTATAAGGGGAAGTCCAGCATATCTCTTCTTCAGGAGGCTGTCGAATCCAGGATTTTACAAATTTCCAGAACAGTTGGCTTCTAATGGTGGCCCCTCATCCAGATCACTCTCTTTGGGAGAGTCACCAGGTAAAGGGGGATATTTTTCTTCTCGTTGGGAATCATCTAAGAGAGACAAAGAAATACCAGTAAAAAAAACACAATTCTCATTACAAAAAATTTTCTTATGTGTTATAAAAATTATTCCTTAAGAACAATCACTATAGAAATTTGTATGGAGACTCCACAAAATCTAAACTAAAAATTCCATTAAACCCAGCTATTCTCCTTTTAGATATCTTCAGAGTTAAAGACATTATATTGAAGGGATGCATACATATCCATGCTTACAGGTTCACAATTCATGATAGCTAAATCATAGAAACAGCCTATATGTCCATCAACAGATAAATGGATAAAGAAAATGTGGTATTTACACTCAGTGAAGTGTTACTCTGCCATAAAGAAGGATAAACAAGTCATTTTTAGAAAAATGGATGCACTTTAAGAGGGTGATGTTAAGTGAAATGAATCACACATACAAACTTAAATATCACATGGTTTCTCTTATAAGACATACTCAAAATTATAAAGAGCAGCATAAAAAGGAGTTTTCTCGATTAAGAAATGAATCAAGAGATGTAGGGAGTGGGAGGGTAGGCAGGTGAGGGGAGAGAAAAGGATTTAAGATGTGTTGTGTGTATGTACCAACTCCACACAAGGAATGCAAACATTATTTGCTGCAAATATATACTAATTAAAATGCACCTAAAAAGTAAAAGATCATTTCTAATTCAGAAGCAACATGAAAAAATCCCTCAAAACAATGAAGGAGTTGAGCTACACATAGCTGAGGACAGAAGGGAGTATCAGGCCAGGTCAGGTGTCTTGTAACCATTTGCTGAGAGTGACAGGCTTTGCTGAAGATAGGACTCTCCTCCTGCCACCAAATACTGACACAGCCAGAGGAAGACTCCATTGCAGAAAATGATCCTTTGGGGCCATTCAAACAACTTTGCTTTTATATTTGTGGAATGAGAAAAATAATCCCTCCCCTCTTGTTATATAGTTATATGGTTGTTCTTTTTCAAGCTAGAGGTTTCATTTCTGAGTATTCTTCCTAGGACTCCTTTTATGATCTGCTCATCTCAGTGTCTTTCCTGTGAGCTTGCTTATGGGCTTTCGGAATCGCCCTAAAACAGTAAAATGAGATGAGAGAATCAGCCTTGCCTTTTGTGAGATGAAGTACATTTTCTGAATGAACAATGCTGAGGTGGGGGCAAGTTAGCTGCCATGTCTTGCAAGTTATTTCTGATTGATGCTGCAGATAGATAGATGATAGGTAGAGAGATATATAGATAGATGATAGATGGTAGATGACTTCGTAGATGATTAGATAGATGACAGATTAGATAGTAGGTAGTTAGATGATAGATGATAGGTAGGCACTCGATTCATGTTCTTCAGTTCATTTACAACACTGTTTGATTTCAGCTAAAATATGTCTCAAGTTCCTTACCGAGCATGAGAGTTGAACCAGAGTTAGATCCTTGGGTTTTTCACTCTATACACCCCAGAGTCACATCACTTTGTATAGCAATCAAAGAAAGGATGGCTTCCCACTATGTCTGCTGTTTCATGCCTATGGCACAGAGGTGACTTTTTCATTGATCTCGCTCATGCATGGGATAAAGAAGGGGTTTTTGTATATGTGAAGATTTTATACTATTTTACCCTAAAGCTTCAGAAAATGATTGAGAGGAATTGGGAAAGGGAAGGGTCTTTCAGCTGTGCAGGGTACATTCTGCCCTACCTGAGCAGAGGGAATTTTCTATATCGTGACTCAGAGCAGGGTCTAGTGGAGGCTGGGCTCCAGGAAAGAGAAGCAGCATCTGCCTGGCAGCCTGTCAGTACCACTGAGTGTCACCGCCTGTGCTAACATGCAAAAGCACCCAGGACAGCAGGAGGATGGGAAAAAGAAAGGGAAAGTAGCACAAATAAGAAATAAACAGAAAAAGAATTTAATTAAAGCAGAATTACCGAAGAGATGATTTCTACTAAATTCAAGGCTATTTTTAGAAGCACCATGCTAGGATTTTATTCCAGAAAGCACCCACTGCTCTCAACAAAGTGTTGAAAATCTCTAGGTGTTTTCTTGAAATTGGACATTGGCCAATTCTCTCCTCTTCTTGCTTATAATAGGAACTGGTTGTACTGTGTCTGCTATTTGAAATTTTCATTTTTTGCTTCATCCGTTCCATCCAATTTTGTGATGTCACAGATGAAGTCTAGGTAGGCTTTCACTTTGTTACTTTTCTTTTCTGGCTGATTTTTATTTCTGTGTGACTTTAAAAACACAGAATTAAGTCCAGTAATTGAAATGAAAAAAAATTTACAGTTGCTGGGAAGAATCCAAATCTGATTATTCTAGTTCTTCATGGAAATGTTTTATGAAATAATAGAAGCTATAATTAAGTATTCTTACCACTTATAGCAATTTAATTTTAAAAAGCAAACTTATTGATTTTTTAAAAAGCCATTAAAAGGCATCCATGCTGCTGGTTCCAGGCTGTTGCTGGCAGATCACTCGCTCAAGGAGTATAATTTTCCATTTCCACCAGTACAATGAAACCCTTTATTAAATGCGTTCTCACTGTGGACAGATTGGTTTATAGTTGAAGCAAGCAGGGATTTATAATCCCTTGCTGCTATTTACGTGCCCTTCAATTCAGACTTTACCAGCACCACATAGATTTATCTCCCTCATTTTGAAAGGACTTTGGATTTTCGGTGGCTTTATTTCACACACTGGAGTAGGCTTAACACAAGAGATACCAACCAAGCACAGTTTGGAAGGCCTGAGTAGCTTCAGTTTGTTTCAAGATCACACATAAGTCAAACCAGATGAGAATGGGAGCCATTACCACCAAGCTGCTTGAGTGTCCTTATAACATGGCAGCTGGCTTTCTCACCAGTGAGTGAGCCAAGAGAGAAATCAGAGGAAACTGCAATGCCATGTATGATCTAGTCTCTGAAAGCACTACCCAACACTTCTGCCATGAAAATGCTTTTTGTAAGAAGTGAGTCAGTGGGTTGACCACACTCAAGAGATGGAAATTATGCACCATCTCTTGAAGAATGGCTATCAGAGAATTTTTAATCATATTTTGTTTCTTTCTTTTTTTTTTTTTTTTGGTGGACGTGTTTTAAAACCACCACATACTTGCTATTCTCTCTACCTGAATTTTTCCTTTTATTTAAATATTTCACTCATTTACTTTATTCAAACCTTAGCTCAAATATTACCGCTAAAAAAGGTCTTTGTTGATTCTCTTTCATCTAAAGTAGTCTCCAAGTCCCTCTCAACATCCCAAGTCCCTTCCATCATCATCTGGTATTATAGTGTACATCTCACAGGGATCTCTTTATAGTCTGTCTCCTCCACTAGAAATGAAAGCCGATGAGGGCAAGAGATTTTATGTCTTATTTACTACAGTATCTCCAGGGCCTAGGACATAGTAAATTCTCAATGAATATTGATCACTAAGTGAGTAAACTCCTTTATTTACTCACTTGGCAATATTTTTTAAATGTTCATTACTCACCAAAAGATACCAAGCCAGAGGGGAAAGAGTTTACAGTGGAACACAGGATGAAAAGATTAAAACAAGTTCTCTAACTTCTAGATGTTGACATAGTGTTTCCCAAAATGAGGTGTCCAGACAAGTTCTTGGAACAGAACAGATGAGTTAACTAGGAATACAGATTTCAAGCAGTGAGAGCTATAGTGATCTAGAAAAAAGAGAATTAGAAAATTTATCTGACTATTCTGGATATTCTACAGAACATATGGGACAATCGCATCTGCCTAGATTGAAGGAGACAGGAATGATACTGAGACCTTGAGAGTTGAGGAAAATGTCTGCAAAAGCAAGAAAGGATAGTTAAATACAAGAACAGCAGAATTACTGCCAGGGCCAAGCAGAGGCCATACAGGATGCATTGGGATCAGTCCCAGCCAATACATTTCCGTGACTTTTCCACCCTAATGACCACTATGCAGAATGGAGAAGGCAAATAAAAATGGTAACCTAAGGGTTGAATTGACCTGACAAAGTCCACATATGTCCCAGGAGAGAAGAAATTTTAACAAGAAGGAATTATTGAAAAGTACACCCAGAGTAAAAATGACAAGCAGGTTCTAAATATGTCATAAGGAATAAGCAGGGGAAGAGACCAAATGCCACTATGAAGGTGAGGACTAGGTGAGAGACAATTAGAGATGCATCTGATAAAGTTGTTAGGGTCCAAGACAGAACAGTGGGGGTTCAAGGTCATGAATATGAAGCTGTTCTGGTTGAGCGTGAAATCTATACTGAGAATACACTTGGAAATGGCAGTAGTGGAAGAAATTGAAGGTGCTGAAAGAGCCAGCTGAAAATTCCCTTTGTTCCTCACACATCTAGTTACTCTTTTCTGATGTCCAAGTTCTAGACCTCTGTTCTTTCACCTTTGAGTCATTATCTCAGAGCTCTGTACCTGGAACACAGTAGGACATGTGATGAATGAATGGGTAAAGGACTGCATGGTAGGGGTAGTAATACAAGCACTAAATTTGTCAGAGTATTGACAGGGTACTGGTGAAAATGAACACAGGACCCTGTGCAAATGTGAGTGGTGACGTGCACCCAGTCCTATCCAAGTTGGGAAATCTTCATTTACAAAGATGCATTGAAAACCAGTTATTTTGTATCCACATGTATGAATGCTGATGGCTTCACTTAACTGACTGGACTCTTGACCAAAATCACAGCCATTTTCTCTATAATTTGCCTTTTTCAACTTCTCTTCTCCTTACCGTGGAAACCTATATGACTCAACCAACAGCTTTAAGAACCACTCTGGACTCTTGACTACCCCAAATCTTGCAGTGGACTAGCGACTCCTCTATGCTAGAAACACTGACCAAAGGGGAAAAAAAGTTGAATCAGAAAAAGATCGATGCTTAATTTCAGGATTTGATGGGAAAACCATGACTTGGGGGATCACATACAAACACTATAAAGTCTCAGACTTCAGTATTACTAACAATAAGTGAAACATCATCCCATTAAGAAGCCAAACAAGAATTTCTCAGACGACAGTAGAAATAAGAATTACGTGAATAGTCCACTCTCAGAATACATTTCATTGAGATTTAGAAGAGAATGGTCATCTACATTTTAACAAGCACCCTCAGGGAGTGTCATGCAGCTAGTCTCATATATTGTAAGAAATACCACCAAAATCTTTCTGCTAATGGATTTCAGTATGGAAGAGACGTAGAGACAGTGATTTGGACCAAAAGGGACTTATGAAACTCAGTTAGCATAGCAGGGACATTAGGTTTGTCTGGGATCATGTATTCTTTGGAGAATGCAGGACCTCAGCCACATCAGAGGGGGATCCCTGCCCTAGAGTTTGCCTCTGTGCTGCAGCCTACCCTCTAATGATAGCCATTATGGACTTTGAGAGGCCCTTTGGAGAGATGCTGGGCAGTTTTCTCTGTTGGTACAGAGGGCCAGTGAAGTGGGGCTGTATATTATCTAGGACAGAGATGCATTCTAGAAAAACAGGGTTTAGCACTTGGAAAGTGTGTTTTCCATCAGATAAAATGCATCATATAAATACAAAGTAATATTAATTGAGGACATCTTATTTTGAACACCAAGTGAAAATTATCCAAACTGTTATTGTACAAAATACTGCATAAAAAGCAAAAATCTCCAGCTCTTTCTCAAGGAATTAGCCCTGCTATTCCCAGAGCTCCTGCAGTGCAGGACAGAAAATGCCTCTAGGCACATTCACCAGCTGCTAAGAATCTACACCAGGGCCCTTTCCAGTGCTTATGGTTTTTTTTTTTCTGTTTCTTTTTATTAACCCCAGAAGCTCATAAAGCAACCTGACTAACCCTTCTACATCACCTTCTAAAAAGACAAAAACGTCACCAACTTAGTCATTAGCAGGGGCGCGATCAATTCTTTGATTTTCTTTAAAGCTGGGTTATATTTGTAGTAGACAGGAATTAGTATTCGTGGCACGCGTGAACTTCATTCTTTTTCAATCTCTCTAACCATGAGAAAACCCCTCCAGGCCCTTGCATCCATTCACAAAGTCACAAAGTTTCTAGCATCCTTGAAGTTTGCCCCAATTCTCCTGCAACCAAAACCTCGAAGACACTAACAGCCCTTTTCCTGACAGGAGCTATATATTTTGTGCACATGAAGCATAAGAAAAGAGGGAAGCCCTTCTCTGGGGGAAAGCATTTAAAGTAGTATAATCAAATCCATCCTAGTCTCAGGCACAAAAGCTCACAACTAGCCAGAATGATGTGCAGCAGTCTCCTCTTTTGTCTAAGAGGCAGCAGTAATTGATTTGACCTGCTTTATGGGGACAATCTCCCAGGCATGACTGAGTGCTAATTGCTACTAATGAGGTGGCATTTATACTACTGTGGTCTTGAGCTTCCTGTCCTCTTTTCTCCAAGCAGCATTCAAGTCACTGGGTTACAAGTAAGCTTCCAGGGCGCCCTCACCCATAACAAGCTCCACTTCCATGCCCCTGAGGGTTGTGTGAAGAAGGGCAAATTCCACTGACTTTCAAAGAGGCCATCTGGCTGAATGAGCAGGGTCCAAAGATGCACTGAGGCAATGCAGCTCTTGAGGACTTTAGCTCTCAATGTTACCAGATTTCTGGAAGTTACTTTCATAATGAGTTTTACTGGTGCAGCTCATTTCCCAACGTCCACCTCTCTTACCCATAAAATAGCCCACAAGCACCATGCATGAAAGGATTGTTCCTAACAGCTTCTTTTGGGTTTTGTCTCTTTCAACATTAACACATGATGTGCTCACTTCAGTAGCACATATACCAAAATTAAAATATGGTACCACCCTTTAAATAATGATCAATTGTTAAATTAATTGTAGCTCTAGAAAAGAAATACAGACCCTCTTGATCAGCTGTGGAATTAAAAAACGTCCTAAGAAAATAAAGCTGCCTAAAGCTGAGGTCTGCAAACTTTCATATAAATGACCAGATGATAAATATTTTAGTCTTTGTAGGCAGTAGAGACTCTGTCATCATCACTGCCTAGTGTGAAACAATGATAGACAATAGGTACAGGTACACATGTGTTCCAATAAAACTTTGTTTTATAAAGCACACATCCAATTGGTTTTGTCCTGTGGATCATCATTTGCTGACTCCCAACCTTGAGTAAACTTCCTAAAATGCAGAAACTCTGGACATACACAAAATTGTCATGACGACAAAATGGCCCAAACCTGAAATCCTCTATAAATACTAATTTTAACTGATATATTGAAAGTACCAAGAGACACATTTTGCATTTATGAGCTGCAGTCTTATCACTTGTGAAATAAGAGGTGAACTCTGTTATTCTCACATTTCTTGTAACCTGTTTGACTACTTCAAATTCTACAGTGTCAGTGTAATAACATTATTTTTTGCTCATACTGATATTTCACATTTCTCATTACTAATCTTTTTATTTATTAAACATACATCATAGAGCATCTTGTAAGAGCCAGGACCACTGTGGATGAATGCTAACATGTTCTGACCTATACCGCCAAATCTTTCACACAGCACCCTCAACATCAAACTAGAAACTCATTCCTATGTATTCCTTGCCAACATGTGCATTCTTATCTCCAGTTCCTCTTCTCTATGAATCCTTTCTAACACCACTTTGATGCTGAATCTTTCAAAACCTTTTCTCCTTTTCTACTGAATGATTCATCCCATTGCTATACATTTCTAAACTATGAGAACTGTCCTTGTATGTCTTGTTTTTTGGATGTTGTGCTTTTGGCAAAAGAATTTAAGCTCTTCTTCTAAATGTGAATGTGCACATATTAAATGCACAACCTGTTGAAGACAAAAGAATTGAACTATAATTGAGATACAGGTGTGTAATTGTTTTATGCTAATATAGAACCAGAAAAATTAATGAATTGTAAATGCCTTGTGTATGCCATTATTGAGTCGAGTAGTGGAATTGTGTAGTATAATTAAGATTGCATAGTTTGAGTTACTTCTTAATTCTGGTTTACTTTTACTACTTTAGCTATTTACACTGATTTCATGGATTTAAATTCACTGAGTTTGTCTGGGAACCACAGGTCTCTTACCATTATTGTTACCACAAATTATCCCCCTGTACAATTGCCTTTTGGTACACAATGATAAATCACTTCTATGGAAGTATGGGAGCTTTCTTTAGTGTTACTATTGGTACAAATGGGGAAGAGGGTATGATGGATCTCACGAAAAAAAAATGAGAGATTTTTGAAACATTGAGAATTCAGAGTTAGCAGAATAGTCAAAGAAACTAGAAAATGAATATTGAAAGCAAACCTAAGAAAATAAAAGGGAAGCTAGGAAAGATGGCATAGAAATTTAGAAAATAGAAATTAAACAGTAGAAAGGTTCAACAAAATAAGAAACTGGTTTTATGAAAGAAATCAACAAACTAGTCCTCTAACAGGACAGATAAATGGATAGAAAATATGCCAGTAAAAACTATTAGAACCACATAACCAAAGATATGATATGTTTATCCCTCACATTGGACTATAACATGCATGAAAATACACTCTTATTGGTTTAAACTGTTGAGATTAGATTATTCGGCACTGTAGTCAGCCTACTTTGATATATTAAATAAAATTGACCCAATAGGAAACATAAAACTTAAATAAAAACTAAGCACTGACGATATCAGGTAAATACTAGGATTAAAAATCTTCCTCTTGCCTCAATGGTTCACTGGATATTAAGTAAAAGTATTATTATAGGCCAAATTTATAAAATTTCAATTTTCAAGTAACAGATCTGTTATTATAGGTAAAGACATAGAGGTGTTAATAAGACAAGTTTCAAATTCATTTTACAAAGTTAGCATAAATTTAATACCAAATTAGTCAAAGACAGTACAAAAACTGAGTACAAATACAGGTGAACATGTAGATTTTTAATTTTTTAACTGTTGAACAAAAATATAAAAGCTGATATTAATGAGGTACTATGCAATGTCTGATGTATGTATACATTATGTAATGTATCAGTCAGGTTAAATATATTATCTCTTCAAGCACTTATCAATTTTGGGGAATAAAAATTTTCAAAATTCTTTCTTCTTATTTTTTGAAATGTTCTGTACGTAGTTGTTATCTATAGTCAATACACTCTGCAGTAGCACACCAGAACTACTTGCTCCACCCTAACTGTAACTTAGCCCATTAATTAAACTTTCCTCTTCTCTAACTGTCCATGAACTCTGGTAACTACCATTCTACTCTTATCTTTTATGAGATCAACTTTTTAGATACCACACGTGAATGAGATCATATAGTCATGGTATAAGTATGCCTTAACTCTTTTGCTTAACATAGTGACATTCAGTTCAGTTCATACTGTCGCAAATGATAAGATTTCATTTGTTTTATAGGTTAGTGACATTTTATAGTGTATATATACCATATTTTCTTTATTTATTCATCAGCTGATGACCTTAACTTTTCTTCATTCTTTTATTAGGAATTCTTTTAAAAACAAAACAAAAAAGGGAAAAAAATCTACAGAATTTTGAAATAAAAAATAATAGGAAATTAACACTAGTTAATATATTGCATATTGTTATCTTAAAAGCAATTCTTCGGATTACAAGATTTAGGCATAATACGATCAAAGAATCAAACAATGAAAATTCAAACTGTTCTTTTTGGTGATCTAACATATTAGTATAATTATTTATCTTGTATATATATATATATATATATATATATATATATGTATATACATGCACACATATATATGTATACATATATATGTGTAATCTTTTTCCTCCTTTCTTGTCTCCTTTCCCCTATCCCCATTGTTCTTTTGAGTACTTTTTTTTCATTTTACCAATATCCATTGTACATTTTAGATCTTATTTACTCTTTCAGTTTTTTTTACACTAAGGAGACAATAAAATATTTACGCATGAGTCTGATTTATTTCACTTATGAGTATGGTCTCAAGTTGTATCTATTTATCTACAACAGCCTCAACTTTATCTTTATAGCTCAGAAATACTCCACTGTATAAAAATATCACACCTTTTCTGTCCATCCCATGGTTAATGGACATTTAGGTTGTTTCCAAGATTTAGTTATTACAAATTGTGCTACTATAAACATAGGTGCACATATATTTTTGTGGCAGGATGTTTTCAATTCTTCTGGGAAAACACAGAGGAGGAACAGCTGGATTAAGTTTTCACCATTCTTAGCTATGATGAGTAGTACCACAATGCAGTGCAGATGTCTCTTCCACCTAGTCATCACATTTTCTTTGGATATATGACCAGTAATGGGCTTGCTGGATGATATGGTAGTTTTATGTTCAAATTTTTAAGGAACTTTTATACTGTTTCCTATAATAGCTGCACTAGAATCCCACCAAGAATATGCAAGTGTGCCCATTTCTCTGCATTCTCACAGCACTTATTACACATTGATTTCTTAAGATTTCTAGACAAAATATCAATAAATGAAATCCAACAATTATTTTGAAAATCAGCTCATCAAATATCATACTGTTTTCTTCTATCCAGAAAGGCAAGACTGATAAAACATCAGAAAAGTACATTGATGTAATCTACCACATAAAAATACTACATGAGAAAAACTATTTGACTCCCTAATGGAACCAAACAAATAAAAAAACCCTACTTAATTAATTCAACAGCCATTGAAAATAAAAAGGAAACTATCAAAACATCTTCAAGTCTGTGAAACTGGTTATGCTCTTCTCCTATTATTAAGCCTTTAATAATGGTCCTAGACAATGAGATAATACTAGAAAAGGGGATAAAATGATGTGTGAGGATTAGGAAGAAAGAAATAACTGATCTTAGTTGGCAGATGATCTGATCATCTTGAAAAATCCAGAACCATCAATGTATTAGTCATCTTTTAGCTGCTGGGATAAAATATCTTACCTAAATTACTTAAAGGAGGACAGGTTTGTTTTAGCTCATGGAGGTATCATTTTATAGTTAACTGGCTCCAAGGCAGAGACATCATGGTGGAAGCGCATAGTAACAGAAAGCTGCTTAGCTTATGGCAGCCGGAAAGCAGTCAACAAGGGGTGAGCCAAAGAAAGATGCACTCTTCAGAGGCAGGTCCCCACTGAGCTATTTTCCTACATGGACCCTTCTACCAGCAGCACATTTAGCTGTGGACTCGAATCCACTGATGAGGTTACCTCGTAGATAGCACCCCTATCTATGATCTAAGCACCTTCTCAAAGCCCTACCTCTGAACCCATGAGCCTTTGGAACACATTTTTAAAAATCTAAGCCATAATAATCAACTAGCCAGTATTATAACTAGTAAAAAAATTCAGTGATGTTACTATAGATAAGATCACCACCAAAATGCATGCATTTCTTACACATTAACAATATCCAGCTGAAGAGTATATACATGTTTTCTTCAATAATGGCAGAATACTGGAAAATGCTTAGGAATAAATTTGGAACTGCCTGTGCAAATCTTTTGTGGGTGAATTTAGAAAATGCCATACAGTAGCGCAAAAGAATACCTAAATAAATGGACCAAAGATCAATATAATAAAAATATCGACACTTCCTAAAGCAGTTTGAAATTGGAACAAGAAACTCCTCAAAAGAGTGCTTAGTGTACAGAAGGGGACTAACTGATATTAGCTAGTATATCTTGATTTGACAGCATAACAAAAATGAATAGTTGTCATTAACAGTTAATTTTATTCAGGGCAAAATGATCATCTGCTATTCCCTTGGCATTTCTCATTATATTTGCCTATTACATGGTTAATTGTACTAAACTCCCTCTGAGTAAAGATTTTGTAACTATTGCATCATTTATTTCTTATGGTATCTAGTTCAATGATTATGGGTGCTGAATAAATATTTATTAAATTAACAAAAAATGAACACTGACCAAAGTTATAGGTGCTTGAAATATGATTGCATTATGTGGTTTCTTCTCTTTATATAAAAAAGTCAACACTTCAAATTCAAAGCATTGAACTTAATTTTGATTTTACCATAAATAATTCTCACTTGAAGCAAGTCACCTATGAATTATAACTTCCCTAACTTTAATATTTGAGAACCAAAGTAGTCATGCAAGAACTATTCCAGTTCTAATATCTTATGAATAACACAAGGGTAGGCTTATGCTAATTAATGTTCAAGTTTAAATCTTTCTTGTGATTATTAAAAACATATTTTTGAGTAGTAAGATAAGGATCAAGGTATTATTTGTCATCTATAATGAAAGAAAGCTATGCTGGGACCTTCAAATTGGTATATGGTAACTGGCTATATATGGTAAAACTGTTCATCAATAATTTGGTTCACTCTCTTTTTGGGTACATAAAGCATATAACTATACTATGCACCTGAAATTAGGTATAAAAAAATGCCTATTTTTGCCTAGTGAAGTTTGACCAGGACTGACATGCATCACTTTCAGGAGAACGTTTTGAGAGTAAGTTTTGCCTTGACACCATTGCTATCCTTCTGTCAGCATGATGCAAAATCATATGAAGATCATAGTTGGCCCTGGGTTAAGAATAAGGTAGAGTGAAATTTCCAGCTGACTCTCCATCAATATGCAGAAAAACAAGACACAAGCTTGCATTGCTTCATCCTTCTGAATATGGGGAATACTTTTTGCCACAGCAAAATTCACTTCAGTCCAGATCAGGATGCTACATTGACATACTCTGATTTAGCAGTTGCTGGTTTACTGTTGTAATACATTGATTATCTTATTAACCATAGATATGCTTCAAGTATTTTGTCTTTATAAATAATGTAAAGTTTCTTTATAATAGGAGAATAATCCATGTAATTTGTCATTATATCTGCAGAGTTCGAAGTGATTTTACCCTCTGCCATAAATTAGAACACACAGTTATTATCTCTGCAGTAAAGACATGCTTGCTTTCTAATATTCCAAAATGGGGCTTGTTTTTTATTTTGAGAGTAGAAAAAAAAAGCATTGGAGATAAAGCTAGTGACCTGAAAATTGGATATAATCCTGAGTTCACTGATCTAAACAGGTAAAAAAAAATTGAAAACCGTCAAAACACTCTGTCCAGATGGTACATAACACAGCCATTATACCAGACTTAGCCCTTTGAAAGACAAGAATAATATCTCAGCCAGGGAGGATATTCAAAAAGCACAAAATTTTAGTAAATGTGGTGTGGGGTTTTTTTGGTTTGTTTTTTTTTTTTTTTTTTTTGTACTGCAGATCGAACTCACAACCTCACACTTTCCAGATTGGCGCTTAGACCACTGAGCTAAATCTTGGCCCTAATATGATTACTTAAAAATTATCTTTGGGTATCCTATTCACATTCACATAAATTATTCACTGCTTAGCACTTAAGATATAATAAAGAGAATTATTACTACAAATAATAATCTTTGGGACTATAAAGAAGGAAGATAAATATTTGAAAGCCTGGTAGGAATATGTACTTTTGCAACTTGCTATTTTAATAAATGTCTCAATCAAAATAAAATACACATTCAGAAAAATAACTTGTGAGTTATAGCTCAATGAATTGCCACAAAAGAAGTACGCCTTTATAATAAGTACACAGATTAAGAAGCAAAATATGATCACCGTCCTTGAAGACCCCTTCCACCTTGTATCGATTTTGAATGTCTTTTATCTGAAAGATGATCTCTATTATCCTCATTTCTGAAACAGTAGATTGGATTTGCCTAATTTTATAGCTTGTGTAAGTGAAATCAAGAAATATGTACTCTCTGTAGAGTTTTTCTCAATAATTATGCTTATAAAATTAATCCATATTGTTGCCTATAGATGTAGATTATTCATTTTCATTGCATACAGTATTATATGGTACAAAAATACAACATATTCATCTATTGTAAATGGGTATTTGAGTAGTTTGCAGTGGGGCAATTATGTAAAAATGGTGCTGCTATGAAAGTTCCAGTATATGTGTGTATATATGCAATATATGTAACATATACATATATAATACAGACTGTTAATTTGTGCCTTACCCTAATGCCTCTTTTCTCTATATATAACATTCATTAAAAATTCACATAAATACGTAAAAATTTTAGACTTCCCAATTTCTACATTATCTCAAAGCCTCCAAAGCAAAAATTCAACCATGCTGCTCCAGAGACAACAATGGGAAAGGCTGTCATATGAATTATAAACCTCTCTTCTGGTCCAGAAGCTTGATATCTTGCTGTGCAAACTCTAACAACAACACAACAAATCTCTTGGAGGGCAGTGTTCAGTGTCACATTTCAGAATTTTACATACACACACACATATATGATATATATATATAGTGTTCTTCACTCCAATATGATTTTTTCACATATAGCTTGACTTGATTTTGTTATACTTGATATTTACATATCTCTTGGATCTTTAACATCAATCTTTAATCACATATATAGATATAAAGAACTTCATCTCAGTTGGTGACAGAATGTACATGAGAAGATGCTACGAAAAAGATCAGGCTGGAAGAACCAACTCTGTGTACACACAGGTGATTTTAGGCCTTATACAGTAGGAGGACATAAATATGTGATCCTTGAAATTAAGAGATAAATAGATCTAAAATTTGGAGAAATTTTACTATTTTTATTACTACATGATTGCAACACATAATGATCATATTCCTTGGGCATTTGGTACATGTACAGGATACATATTAATCCTTTTTGCATCCATCTTCTTCTCTCCCCTCCCTTCCCTCTCCCTCATCTCTGGTTTTGTTTCTCTTCTGTTAAATGTTTGTACACCACAACTGACAAAGGTTTGGCAGCAGGCACAAAGAGGTCAGATCTTCCTCCCACTCCCAAGTATTCCTATGTCAGTAATGTCCTCCTTCCCCAATTATATAAACACACTAGGAAAATATGAGATTTGGTTGTAAGGACTTCTGAGTTAAAATTCTACTCAAAGTCACTTTGCTTTTCTGAGATGCAGTTTGCTCATATGTAGTGCATCTCTTGCTAAGTAGTAAAGGATTGGAACAGGTGTGTGTGTGTGTGTGTGTGTGTGTGTGGCCTAGAAACTGTCTAATATTGGAACAGACACTTAAAATAGATAACTTTTAATATTCTTGCACTCTTGTTATTAATTTTTTGCCAACCGTGAAAATTAACACACCCCAGCACCTTTTTCTCTCACAGCCCTAACAAAGTCTGGCAGAAAATTTCCAAAATGCAGATGACCACCCAACTCAGTAAGCCATCAAATATCTCTATTCTAAGGACTGCAAAACAACAAAATAAATGTAAGACATATTTTCCTTTTCTAAGGGGAAGGTAAAAACAATTACCCAAGAAGTAGAATGGGCTGTGTGACATAAAGAAGAACAAATGGAATTTTGCAGAGGGAAGGATAGACTGGATGAAAGGGTGACGTCAGGAAAGAAGCAGTGTAATTGGTGAGAAAGTAATTCCAAGCAGTATTGTCGTAAAAAAGGTAAAGGTTGGAAGTTGGGAAAGGGAAAACATCCTCAGGAAACAATGACTTTGACTAGTGCAGGGTGGGGCCTGAAACATGGACAGGAAAACTGGAACACAAGATTAAGAAGTCAGGGGAAGGCATTTGTGATAGATCCATCAGGTAACAGGATATCTTAGGCAACCAATTTGGGGATAAACCTGACAAAGTTGAGCAGACTGGAGCAATCAGAAGCAAAGAGAAGAGGGAGGAACTCTTTGCACTGTCTGATTTTAAGGAAAAGAAGGCCTTATTTGTACAGTTAATGTGGGGTAGTTGCCATAGAAACCAGAAGACATATTAGGAAGGCCTCTCAATGATAGAACTGGTAAGACAGTCATTGTATGGAAGGAGAAAAATCGAATGAGACTGAGCTGTGTTTAACCTGGTTGACTAGATGAACATAGCATCAATAGAACCCATAAAATCAGGCAGGCTCATATTTGGGATTGGATGAGATAATTGTGGCCTGGAGTTTAAAACCACACTGATGGGAGATGTTCCTATAAGCTACTGGAAATTCAGGTCTGGTATCAGGAAAAAAATTATGTGCTAACGAGAAGAGTTGGGTAGCATCCAAAACTGAAGCTAAAATGATCTTACATCATGGAAATTAAATATTCTGAGTCATCTAGGGAAGTGGGAAAGAGGAAGTGAAGTTTTAATAGGCCTGTAGCAATTTATAGCACTAAAATAAAAATGGCATATATATCTGTAAGTTGTCTAGGAAAAAAGAAACACATCAGAGATCAGCAATGAGAACATTTTTTCTGGGAATCTATCCAGGAGCACAAATCCTTCTTGCTTGTTGCTTCAGGCTCTAAACCTTCTTCCCAATTTTGGGGCAGCTCCCAGATACTGCCTAGTTCCTCTTCAAGACCTGGCTCAGTTTCCCAAATTTTACCCGTCCCAAAGTTTCAAAATGAAGCTTGTGTTCTCCCTATATTTTTGTTGAGTAGTAGTCTATATTTTCCCATTGCAGATACAAAAATTGATAAGAAATAATGAATATGCTGTAGACTTAATGTGACATCTTTAAAATGTTGAAAGCCTTATCCCTAATTTTTATGTAAATACCAGATAGTAGTAAACTGAAGATGGCTTGTCCTGACTCACAAGAATCAATTGTTGAATTTTCAGCAATTTAACAAGATGCTAGTTAAGCATAGATATTTATAAAAAACTAAATTACACAAATTTACAACAAATAAGTCATCAGAAACAAAAGTAATGCTAAAATACATCAGTTCCTCATTATTTTTCCATTATCTACGCACTTGAAGTTATTTTTATCTGTTGCGTGTATGTGGTAGAAATACTATCTAATGGGGTGTTACAGTGAACTTACCAAATCTGAATATAATGACATCACACTGGTGACTAGAAGAAACTGGTTGTCCTGGGAGAATTTACTGCAAATCACAGCTGTTTTATTTTCCCTTGGATATCTAGTTATTATACATTTATTAGTTATTAATAGGCATGTGTGATATCATGGAGAAAGCAAAACATCGTGGGTAGAAGCCTTAGTTTGGAGACTCAGCTCCAGTCTTTGCTGACAGAGCAACATTGAGCAAGTCACTAAACAACTCTTGAGTCCTTGCAAAAGGGCTTATTGACTAATAATCTCCTCCCAGGATGATGTGGGTTGAAAACCCTACTCACAGAGTCCCATGAGAATACATCTTTATCTCTCCTCTTAGGAATCAGCCTTCCCAATTGGGCCTGGGAGGGATAGTTTATTAAGTGGCATCTAACTCATTCCAAGTATATTTAGGCATTTAAGTCATAACTACTTTGAAATTTGATGATTTTTGATCCTTCTAGAGCTAACACCTAACCTTCTTCCTAGTATGTGGGACCAGTCAGGAATGTTACCATAATCTAACTACAGGAGGATGATGGATTTGAGCAGATCACCAATAATGTCGTATAACCAATATTAATTGTCTTCCTTGCCTCCTCTCCCTGAAACAGAGCTTTCTTAAAATATCTCAAGAAAACATTACAACATCAAACTACTATAAAATAAAATTTCATGCACACATGCCTTCTAATTAAGGAAAGTGTATGTGTACATATGTGTTTTTCAGGTACTATTGTAAAACACATAAGACAGATTATATTTCTTGTTAGTAGAATTATAAGCTAAAAGAAACCCTAGGATTAAATATGTGTGTGTGTGTGTGTGTGTGTGTGTATGTGTGTGTGTGTGTGTGTGTGTGTGTATTCAAGTGATTTGTGTGAACTTGTATGATTGGATGGTCAGCCTACTTAATTTGACCACCTGGCTCAGTCATCCGTTCTTAACGACTCTAGAATTCTACCTTCTGAATACTAAAGATTTTTATTTAGAGATCCATATATCTTGTTTCTTCAGTATTCTTATTATAAATCTAGATTCTCCATAATTTTTCATATAATTTATTACCACTTATATAATAAAAATAACTTTTCCTTATTAAAAACAAAACAGACATGAAAACTGAATGTGTCTTTCAAACACTCAAGGAACACTAAAGAATGCACATCTTGGAATAGTAGATTGCTAATTTTGGATTTCTAAATTTTGTACTTTACCACACAGAATACAGAATTCTCATATTACAAGATAGAGTCTAATATAAGGGAAAGAGTTGAAGCAGATGACTTGATTGAGTCAATGGCAGTGACATAAAAACCTTTAAAATGAAAAATTATTTATTGTATCCAATTTTATGGAATAATCCCAAATCAGAGATGTACTGCAATCCCCAGATGAGCTGTGGCCAGTAAGGTAAGAGATCCTGAAAACAAATATATTGACAGGGGTTTCCAGGGGGAGCTTCACAGTACATATACTTGGAAATAGATGCAGAGACTCAAGGACATTACATTAGATGAATACAGAAAAGCAGAGCTATGGAATCTGTACTGTACTATGTTAAGACTCATATTTCATTTAGTACGATATCATTGTAATGGGAAACCTAGCATTAATTTAGTACGTATCTCAAGTAGATAATCCATAATACTAAGCCATATACTTGGATATTTCTTTGGGACATCAACATGCATGTAAGTGCACTAGTTTGCATGTGAATAGATGGGAGGTCTTTAAAATTAGCCATCTCCCAGTCTCTGTGTAGCCTCTATGCATATTCTGCAGAGATAATTTAATGAATGCCTTATATATGTAAATCATAAGAGATAATACAATGAAAAAGAGCAAAGTTTCTCTCATAAGGAGTTGTATTTATTCTAAGGGGAAAAGACATTTTAAAAAAGTAACTCTGTTATAAGGTAAAAATGAAGATAGTAAAAAAAAAAAGCTGCATAAGAAGACCTATCTACCTTTAAATTCTTTTTTAAAAAGAGACCAATACATTTTTTATCATTATTGGAAATAGTTTTAGAATTCTATTTGGATAGAGGGAGGTCAGAACATGGGTATCAAAACACAGAAAGGAAGAATAGAGTTCTGGTGTTCCATGGCCCACGAGGATAACTATAGTTCACAGCAATCTATCATGAGATTTAGAAGCTAGTTCAAAGGCTCAAAACACAAAGAAATGAAAAGGAGAAAAAATGCTAATTACCATAACTTAATATGTACACACTGAACCCCATTAATATGTACAACTCCTACATATTCATTAGAATATTTTTTAAAAATCTCAACACCAAGATTTCCAATTCAAGTTGCTTTTTCAAACTATTTTTGAGGCTTTCAAAACTGAGAATTCAATGAATCACAGAAGTGGAAGGAAGTAAGGCAAAAGGCATCTGGGTAGACAGATGGGAGTGGAGAGGAGAAAGCTAGTCTGTGGGGATCTTTGGAGCCAACCCTTCTCCCTACCGTGCCCTCGATTTTCTCCTCGAGCAGCAAATCAACTGGTTTCAGGCTTTGTTCCAGCAAAGCTGAAGTTAGTAAGTTTTTGACAGAGCTGTGCAGGTTCATCAACAGAGATCAGCACAATCCAATTTGGGTCCAATTCAGACCTGATTACTCAGAATCAGGATTAAATCAGTCATTAAATATTTCACATACCGACTGTGCTTTAGTAACTCTTTATAAGAGCTCTTGAAAGTCCACTTTTTAGATTATTTTTATTTTGCTTTGATAAAACTACATTTTTCTCCCCAAAACATACTAAGTAGATACATGAAAGAAATAATATATAAATATTAACATTGCAAAGAAATGACACATTTCATCATTTACTCCGAACCATAATTTCCTAGTCAGAGAGAATCATATAGAATCTATTTGAAATTTGTATCTTGCTGGAGGGAAGACAAATGTTTTGCTCTGGGTTTATGTACACAGTAAAGAGTTATTTTCAGATCTTCTTCCTAATTTTCGCATGCATAAACTATTTCCACATATTTTGAACTCATCTGAAAAAAGTTAACTTTTATTTCAACCTATAGATCAGTGGCTGCAAACCTAAGGCATGTGTGCTGAACCAGGTTGTTTATATCACTGAAAGCGCTAAAAGATTTGCCATCACTGCTATCAATGTTTTACTGTACTACAATACTTCTAAGGCTAGTGTGAGTACAAGATAACTGTGATCTCTGAAAAAGGTTAAAACCTTAGGGGAAAAATGTACAGAAAGGAAAACACACCTGATAACAAAAGGCAATGGAATACTACTTTGCCATAAAGAAGGATAAATTTGAGTCATTGGATGTACTATGAGACAATAATGCTAAATAAAATCAGACACGGGAATTTAAATACCTCATGGCTTCTATTATGTAAAAAGCCAAAGTATAAATAATTTAAAGAGCAAAATAAAAGATGGATGATAGGAAACAGAGATAGATTTTATGGAGATGGAAAAGGGCTTTGGGAAAGGAAGATAGAAAGGAGAGGAAGGGAAGGGAAATAAAAAGGATTAAAATGTGATATGAATGCATACAAATTCCCCATGAGAAATGTATTATTTATCACAAATACATGTTAGTAAAAAAGATTCCCTCATACTCCTTGTCTGCTATTCAAGATTTATTTTCTTCCTTTGTCAAGTATGATGTTTCATTATATTTCATGTCAAACAGTATTCATTTTCTTTGATTATTGTTTGTTACTTATAGGAGTTTATTTTCATTGTTCAATTGAAATATTATTCTATCTATGAAAATATAATTGAGGTCTCAGGTTAGGATGGATTGCAACATACCTTTTTGCATTAATATTAATAGAAATAGCTTTTCATTTGAAGACTTTTTCACCTTACAGTCAGATTTCTAAGTACAATTTAAAGTCAATAAGTACAAGATGTATTTATTTGTTGAAGAACTACCATGTTTCAGAAATCATGATGTACCCTAAAAGAAAGGATATGAAAAGCCTGAGGTAGTCTTTGCCCTCTTGGTGTTTACAGTCAGCACTGGGAAGATGATTGAAGCCATTTTCTGTTTTCTAGAGGCAGGACTCTCTTTGCCTAGAATTCATAAAGTTGTGAAGTCTCTGAAGACATCTGGGCATTAAACTAGTTCATTCAGGACTGGGTATTTGGCTCAGAAGTATCACACTTGCCCAGTGTGCACAAGGCCCAGACTGTCCTCAACACCACACCAGATTCAGAGTAAACGTTATCCCAACATACTGAACTCTTTCAAGCTATTACGCTCTGTCCAACAGGATCTTCTGAAATAAGTATTGATCTTGGAAACCTGAGTTAATGAAGCCTCTAAGATTACCTAAAGGCATAATTACCCCCTAAGAAAATCTTGTTCAGTGTTTAATGATCAAAATAATTATAATTTTTTCAGCCTCTTTTATGAATCCATGGCCCTGAACTCTCTAAAAAAGAATTCTTGCTTTGAAGTTCCTGTTTGAAGTTTAAAGCTGGTGCCACCAGGCATTTGTAGTCCTAAAACTAAGTGCACCAGGGCTCTCCAAAGTAGCTCATTCTGTGTTTGGCTTTCTGGGCCTATAGTCAAGGGCGCACATTAAGCAAGAAAAGGGGTTCATGGTAACTGATGTGAGGCACATAGAAGTGAAGACCAGTATCTGCCTAAGCACGGATGGACAAATCCACCCTGTTGTTTACCATGCTCTGCTGCCTATCGGGGAATTTCTTAGCCACTGGGCGAAGTAAATACCATATTGGGACATGGGCTCATTGTTGCTCTCACAAAACAATGACACATCATTTAAACTGCCTTCATGGATACATTGAAACAAAGTTAAGACATTTTTAAATCATATTTCTTTCACAGGTGTGTAAATGTCTCTGATTGATAAAATCACTTGACACACTTGCATTTACCTATCTATTAATTCCCAGGCTTAAAGAAAAGAAGGCATGAAGTCCATGAGATGAAGTGATATTCAGTGAGAATGTCAAGGTGACTTTGTCCTCTGTAAGGACAGGATGCTAAATGAGGTCAAAAGAAGGCTTTTGACTTAAAAATAATCACTGGCAATTATTTATATTTTATAGCAGAGATGGAAAATAATAAAATAAGTGGCTCCAGTAAAGGGAATCCACTGAACACTGGCATAATCATTTTCTTCTTCATGCACAGACTTTGAGTGTCCATGATTTTTGTGTATATAAAAGGTTATAAATATTATAGGCTTTGTGGGCCTTACTATCTCTGTTGCAGCTATTCATCTTTGCCATTTTAGCAAGAAAGCACCTACAGTTGATATAGAAATTAATAGGTATAGTTGTCTTCCAATAAAACTTTACAAAAATACTTGCTGGATTTGGCTTGTGGGATGTAGTTCACTGGCTGCTGATCTACAGTATTAACCAAATATAAAACCCGATGATATACAAGTGTTGGAAGGAAGGAAGTCTTCCCAGAGGAGACAAACAGAGTCTCTCAAGGAATTATCAATACATAGATGAAGGGAGAGATCATTTAGGGGATCAGAAAAAATGAAAATAATTTTATGTCTCTTTTCAGTTATAAAAGAGACTTTGAGATTCTAATTCCTAATATACTTTGTTCATAATTGAAGAATCTGCAGAAAGGAAATGAGAGTGACTTGCCAAAAAGCACATAACAACTTATATCCATAACAAAATTCAAAATGCACATTTAGTTCTTTTTCCAGTAACCTCAGTCTTTTCCTGTATGGGTTTTCTTTCTACAATCTCAGATTCATGTCTACTTCCCTCGGCATCTCCTTATCTTACTAAATGTTAAATAACTAAGCCATTTTGAGGATGATAAACTTTTCTTCCATGGGCAGCCTCCAAATACAGGCATTTTAACCCAGTTACTTGAAGGAAAAAAAGAAAATACTATCCACAGGTCTTTGATAGCAACATTATCCACAAGATCATAAAATGGGAAGTCTCAGCACTAAACTTTATTTTCCAACCCTTCAAGTTTACTGGCTATAAAGACTTGCGCTAACACAGAGGTGGAAACTGATGAATGCATATTTTTCTCTCTCTTCTAGCTATTTCAAGAAAGATGCAAGAAGTTAACATATATTCAGTTCTCAGTTGACAATGTGAAAGTAGTAATTGGAGACAGACCAAATTTAGCAGGGTGAAGTTTCCAGGCTAAAGGTTAAATAGTATATGAAAAATGATGAAACTCTTTTACTGAAATACAACTTGAGGACAGACATGAGTTGCCTCACATCTAAACATGATCTGATTTGAATAAGAAATCCACTATTATTTTCATATAAGTAAGTGAAAGTTTATTGTGTGCAGTGCTATAGGAAAATAACCAATGTGTGTTTTTACAACTCTTCTGGATTTTCTACCCTAGACAACTAAACACTATTCAGTACTTCTGCACATTTTTATTATACCAAGTTGTGTAGATTGCACTAATGACCTCATTTCTCCACTTTACCATACACTCCCTTTGCTCAGGTGACTCTGAAGTTCTCTCTAAAGATGCAGAGTCTATTCTCCACCTTTTGGATCTAGGCTCAGCCATGTGGCTTCTTTTGGTGAAAAGAATGCGGTAGGTGTGACAATCATGAGTTCAAAAATCAGATTTCAAGAGGTTTTGAGTTTTTCAAGTGTTCCTGACTTTTGCTATCACCATAGAAAAAGCATATCTAGACTAGCTCAGTTATTGAAGAAATGGACAGGAGCCATTTGGAAAATATCAAATCACCTCACTGATAAGGTCATCACTAGCCAATCCATGGATGCATGGGAATGTCTGCTGAGATCAGGATAATCACAAAACAAATCCCAGCCTAGTTTCAACTAAACAAAGTAGATATGTGACATACAAATGTGTTTTTGTATGGATCTAATTTTTGGAGTAATTTTTTACATAACAGTATTTTAGCAGTAGATAAATTATGCATATGGAGATTTTGTGAATATAATTATAGCTGTTATAATTACAGTATGCATTATGTTATTAGTATATTAAATAATATAATACTGAACATTAATATTATAACATTAAGCAATGTCTTCCAGATTCTATGGCATAACAGTTAAGAGCCTAGATGCTAGAGCTAGTCTAATCCAATTGAATCCTAGCTCAGGCACCAATCTAAAATGACTGCCAGTGACTTACTCTTGTGTTAGTTACTTTTTCATTGCTGAGACAAAATACTCAACACCCAATGTTAAAAATGGAAAAGTTTATTTGGCTCATGGTTCATAGAGATTTCAGTTCATAGCTGGCTGGTGCTAAACATGGTGGCATGTTAGAGGGCCATCGCAGAGAAGAAAGAATCCACAGAAAACAGGCAAGTAAGAGCAAGCAAAGAACTTTAGCAGCTTCCTTCTGCCCCATTTTATGTTCTATCTAGGCTGCTGGGATTAGGCAGGACCCAAACCAATCAGTGGACCAATGTAGTAATCACACACCCTTAATGCCAACATCACACACTGTAGATACAGGTACTTCTGAAAAAGCCCAGCCCATGACTGCATGAGGCCTTAGGGGGACATCTAGACATAACACAAGCCACAACACCCTTTGCATAATCCCTCACCTTGAGTATGAGTGGATCCCATGATTTGCTTCTAATTAATATAATGTGGCAAAATGATAGCATATCATTCTTTTGACTATATTTTATGTCTCCATATTAGCAAATTGGGGAGAAAGAGAGAGACAGACACAGAGACAGCGAGAGACAGAGAGAGAGAGAGAGAGAGAGAGAGAGAGAGAGAGATTACTGCTAGTGTTTCAGAAATAAGCAGCCATATTGAAAGAGGACCATGTGGCAAGGACCTCCAAGGATCTCTAGAAGCTAATACTAGAATCCAAGCAATGACCAGCAAGTAAGTAGGAACCTCAGTTCTATAGCTGCAAACTGATGAATTTGGCATGGAACCCTAATAAGTTAAGAGGTAAGATTTTCTTAGTCCAGGCTGCAGCTAAGACTACAGCTGTCCGAAACCTTGATCACAGCATAGAAGACCTAGTTAAGCTATGCCAATAACTTACCTCATAAAAGCTGCAGTATATAAAAGTGTCTGTGTTTGCTAAGTTTTTACTAATTCATTAAGCAGCAACAGAAAGCTAATATATTAGCAAAGTACTTTAATATCTTCTGTACCTAATTGCTTCATATGTAAAAATAAAGAGAAAATAATTTCCATGAAGCTGTAAGAATTAGATAATATGAATAAAATACTTAAAATGTACCCTATATTAAAAAAGCACTTAAAAATTCCAGTTGTTATTTCTATCAATCCAAAGTCATTAAAACAACTTCAGTAGTCAGTTTGGCAGCACATTTATCCTTTCAGCCACTGAATAGCAATGCTTTAAGGCTATAATTTTGCACTAGAATACCACCAGTTAATTACTCACTGAATTAACTTTCCCAGACATGGAAAATTTCTTACAAAATTATGAATGGAGAAAATAAAAATATTGGAATGATAAAAACAGCTTGTATCAACAAAATTATATAAGCACACAATAGAATACTATTCAGCTGTTAAAGTAACTAAGCTAGAGCTATATATGTCAATATAAATAATGTTGGGAGGAATATTATTGAGGACAAAAGCCATACTACTTATTTAAAATTTCAAAATGTGAAACATTGTCAGTCATTCATAAAAACATACATATGGTAAAAAAGGAAAGATGAATGCTTAATTCTAAATGTAAGAATAGTTACAATGCAATGAGACTGAGTCACAAAAGGGCTTTCTCTGCACAAAGAAATCCCAACATTAATATTGGTGAGCTCTAGGTAGTGAATACGAATACCCATGAAATTGTTTTCGCACACTTCTGTGTATTTAAAATACTTTTTAAATTCGATTGGTTCTGTCTGCTGATCTGTGTACTAAGAGACCTGATTTCCCATTTCTGTCCTATCGCTAGCATTTTACATGACATTTCACTTCTGCAAGTTCCAAGGACCTTATTTGTAATGCTAGGAGATAGCATAGGGTGGATAGATATTTTTATGTATTTCCTCCACTTAAAGGTTATAGAATACTTTATCACTTGTGTTAAGAAAGAACAATATTGGGGCTAAGGGTTTTTACTCAGTGGCATAAGCGCCTGTGTAGCAAGTGCGAGGTCATGAGTTCAATCCCCAGTACAAAAAAAAAAATCTGTGAAGAAAGAACAATATTGAAAAATATCCCAGACCTATCTTTCTGGAAGCACCCTGTCTATGTTAGCCAGTTTTCACATATGGTTATTTAAATTCAGTTCATCGGTTGCACCAGCCACATTTCAAATGCTCAGCAGCCACAAGTACTAAGTGGTTGGTACCATACTGGATAATGCGGATAATAAAATACTTCAAAATCTCCCAGAAAACTATTGGACAGATCTTGCAAAAGAAACTTCAGAACATGATCTGACAACCTGTTCTCACGTGTTTAGATCATTCATAATCATTTTTATTAGTACATGTTTGCAGTACCTAATGATTACCTTCACCGTGGAGAGTTGGTATAGGATAATCATTTTTATCAGATATATAATGAATGGACTGAGTTATCCAGGAGTGTCAGCATTTAAAAGTAACTTTAAATTCCTTTAATCTGAAAACAAATTTAGGAGTCAGAAAAACTGAGAAGGATTAAATGTAAGTTTTTCCCAAACTGTAGATTATAAGATGCTATGGTGATAAGTTTTTTTCTCACTATGTTCATTCCAGTATCTTTTAAATCTTTTGAATTTCCCTTCCAGCTCTAATATCTATCAACTCTTTAACTACATCCCCTCTTTCAAAACACATTTAAAAATTGGATCTGGTAAACTATACATAATTAAACCCATATTTTAATATGTTCAACCTAAACAACACTAACCAGACACTCTTGTGATACAAATCCTGTTTAGAGACCACATTTGAAGACCACAAAAATGGATTATATTAATGCAGTCAAGAGTCCATGTGTTAGGTATTGTTTCCACTTTCAAAATAATAAAAATGTCCCTCAAATTGTAAGAAACACAGCTAGAGTCGTTAGGAGGTAAAATTTATACTAGAATTTTGTATGTCCTCATGATGAACGGGGTGTACCTTTCAGTTAAACTGCATGGCCTCCCAATGTAATCACAACTAAACTGGAAGAAAGTATAAGTAACTTGAAAAATATGAACTCCAGAGAACTAGCAGTGTCTCCTGAGATCCACACCATGTTGGAACTTAGGACTTGGGGAAGCCAAGCCAGCACCTCCCCTCCCTGGTAAGTGGAGGCAGGGTGGCAGACTGCAGCCCTTCCAGGGGGAGAAATAGCAGTGTCTCCTGAGATCCTCGCCATGTTGGAACTGAGGACGCTGTGAAAACAAATGACCATTCTGCCTCCCTGCTTAGCAATAGTGAACCTACTGCTACATGGCCTAGAGTCAAATATCCCACTTCCCCTGTCCTCCTTCTCCTCCCCCTCCCCGTCCATTAGCAAGTGGGAACCAGAAATCTGAGCATCTCCTGGGAGGTTGGCCATAGCAAATAAGGGGGACTTCCTTCTACCATTTCTTTGAAGGCAAATATTTTTATTACTGTTTTGCTCTTTTCTGATTAATGGTACTGCTCTATTCAATATTCTGTTTTGATAAGTTCTATAGTGTTCTATATTTCATCTCATTTTGATATACAGGATTGAAAGAACAACTATTATAAAGATAAAATATACTGTGATACCTATTACTGTTATCCCAGTAACCTGCTGTGAAGTTCTGTACCATTTTCACTGTACGATCTTAGTTGGCTTTATTCTGACTTGTTCTGTTGTATACTTTCAAAATAAAATAAAAAAAGAAAAATATGAACTCCAAATATTCTTATATCTATTTTCCTTCTTTATTTTCATGTGACAGGTATAGTACTTCAAGATAACCTGTCATTATTTGGTTATAAAGAACCTAAGTACATCAGCTAGAAGTCATCATCCTTTCTGCATCATATATTATATAAGAAATATTGAAGCTAAATTTAATTTCTCAGATATTAGCTCTATTTAATACAACACTGTCCTGTTAGAGTAATACGAAATTCTCCTAGGGATGCAAGCCATCCATTGCCAGGTTTCATTTGCCTAGACAGTCTGCAGTTCTAGTTTACCATGTAAACTAACCCAAAGTTAGTGGGATTTCAAAGACAGGAGGGATAGTGCAATTTAGTGATCTTCTCTTCTCCAGAAGCTCAAAAGCAGTAATCCTCAACTAGAATTTTTCTTCCCTGGGAACATTTCAAAATGTTTGCAGATGTATTTTATTTTCATAGTTAGAGGTGGAAATATTCCTGGCATTTTGAAAGCCAGGAATGTTGATAAGCATCCTGCAGTACACAGGACAGCCCCCAAATATCAATAATTTCCTCTGCTTCGTTGGCACAGGAAAGTATTTCCAAACATTGCCAAATATTCCCTGGGGACCAGAACTGTACCCAGCTGAGATCCACTGAAATAGTTATAATTAAAAATCTCACTTGACATCTTTCATTAAAATGTTTTTAAGAGGATATTGCTTCATTTTGTTATGTCTTTTCTCCTAAAGTTTCAGTCATAGATTGAAAAATTTAAGTGAAAACTGTTAAGAAGATGTAATGTAGCGAATTTTTATAACTATGCTTAACCTTTTGTTTTCCAAAATTCTGAGTATTTACAGTGGTTCACTCATTAGGCAAAAAAAAATCATGTTATCAACAGATTATTTTTATTACTTAAAAAGGAAGTATTTTAAAACTAATCGTGTGGATGAATGAAAATCACTCTATTTATGAGTAATACTTACTCAGGAAAAAATCTCAGGCCTAAAAGTTGAGAAATTCTTTTCTATTAAATATGTATATTGACATTCATTTAAAAGTTTAAATTAAATTCAATATGTAGAGCTTTAAAAGAAACAGATTTCTTCTTTTATGAGAAGTAGAAAAAAGCGAGATTTCACATTATCTGACTCTCTTGAAGTGCGAATTTTTAAACTGGTTGTTACTTCAGTGTTGGAAGCTGCTGAAACTTCTGCCCTGAGAGGAGTCCAGTAGAGTTCTCCATGGGCAGGGATTAGAGGGCTTCCCTCATAAGGCAAAAATAAAAGAGACCTGGTTAGGCCCTTAAGGAAATTTGTAGCTCCACAAATATTCAGCAACCAGAAATGTTTCCATTATCCCCTTAGGCACCCAAATTCAGACTCAACAGGGGTGACAGTACATGGTAGAAAGAATAGGGAATTTGAAACCTGAAATTCCAGTCACATTCTGCCTTCACCACTGGCTATCTGGGCAAGTTACCGTAACTTCTGAATCTTGGCTTTCTTTGCTGTAAAATGAGAGCAATGATTTCCACCACATGCTTCTGCCATGAAGTTTGTAAACAAAAGACATAGAAAAGAATTTTGTAAACTGTGACTTTATTTGCCCTTGATAATTATCCTTAGCAGATATTTATTTATACATGCATTTTTTCATTCACTGATCTATATACCAGCAATCATTTATTGAGAATCTAACACTCATTCTAAAAATAATGAAAATCATCCTTAAGAATTGGTCGTCTTTTGAGAGTCCTTGTCATGGTTTATGTCTGTGACCCCCAGACCTCATGAGTTTGCATTGTGCATTTGGGATTGGTTCATTGTCTAGTGCTTGGATTGATGGTGTCAGTGCTCCACCCACAAAGGGGTGGAGCCAGGATGTGATGTAACCACAGGAAGAAGGTGTGTCGCTCTCTTTGCTGGTTTCCCTTTGCTGTTTGCAGCCGCCATGAAAGGCGGTCCAGCCATGCCCGCCTGCCTTGGAGCCAAGTGAGTGTGGACTGAAACCTCCAAAAACTGTAAGAAATAAATCTGTCCTTTCCCAACTTGGGCTTCAGGTATTTTGTCTCAGCAATGAGTGAAAAGTAACTAAGACAGTCCTGATGAGCCAAAGTTCCTGATTCAAGTCCTAAAGCCATGAACTTTCCCCTAGCTCAGGGCCAGGGAAGTTTTTCACCAAGGCTATACAGGCCAGACCTCTACCTTCAAAGAAACTATATATATATTTCTCCCCCAAAGATGAAAAGCTGAATTTACAAAACTTTCACAGTACAGGAAAATCCAAGTAATTTTTTTCTACACATATTTCCTTCCAGAATATTACTCATGCATACCCAACAGAAGCTAAATTTATCTAACTCTCCCAGTGAAGCCATCTGTTGCATGTAAACATCAGTGATGCATGTATCTAGTTGATTATGGTTCGCAAAAAAATCTGACAACCAGGAGACATGAAATTTTAGGTGTTGATGCTGACACTACAGTGGAAAAATGAAAAGACCTTAGTGTCACGGTGGATCTGTAATAAGCTTAGTAACAAAGATAGAAAATTTGAAAATAGAAAATATAGGGCTCATGAAAGGAAATATGTACATAAACACAGGGTCAAGGAATGAAATTTAAGAAGTATAATTCATTAAACAGGAGAAAATCAGTCTAAAATAACTCAAGGAAATGTATGGGAAACAAAATGTAATTTTCCAAAATTCCAAGTTCACATACACAAATCTTGCCTTTATAAGTCCTTCAGGACCAGTGAAAGTTTAGTTTAATCACATTTGAATGGATAAATCTCCAAAAAGGACAGCCCAATCAAATATGATCTTGTAGTGTTCATTCTTTCATCAAACATTCATTGAATGTAAATTATTTATTGACCTAAATAGAAATAAATTGAAAATTAGAGTAATGGTGAAATCAACATTATCTTTTACTCAAGGGTACTAGCAACTTGCCTATTAATTTCAGCAAACCTTCTTTTACTCTGTAAAATATCAAATGAGCATCCTGCTGCTCTATACTGCATTAGCAAGGGTCCTAACAGTGGAAATAGTAAATCAGCTTTCATAGAATACAACTCACGCTTATTCATGCATTGAAAGGTAATGCAATTAATGCATGAATTTACCCTAAATCCTAAGATTTACCCTAATTCGTAGAATAGAACCAATAGCAGCTGTTATCAAATAAGTTGTAGAAAACAATATATATCCCATTGGATACTAGAGCCCAATCAAAGTCATGTTTTAGTAGCTTAATATTGAAAAAAAATTAAATCTACTCCTTATTATTCCACCAAAGTTCAGTTTGAGGAATTTTGATGACTTCTCAATGATTGATGTATATATGCACGTGAAGATTACAAACTCTAAATCTCTAAAACTGAAACAGTTCACTACATATTCTAGATATCACTATATCACATATCCTACATATCACTATATATTCCTAGATTACAAGTAGCAGTCCAACCCCCTAAAGAAAAATCTTGTCTCCACAAGAAATTCATTCCAGTTCCATCAGATTCAACATTCTTTTAGTTAGAAGCACATTTGTCATTATAGATCAATAATGAACACTGAAAGTAAAAGACATACAGATTGTGTCTGACACTTTTACGGCTCAGGAAAGGCTTTTGTATGCTTGGGAAATCTATTTATCTATGCATAATAGCTGTATTCCTCAATAATAAAATCCATGTATTTTTTATTAGTTTAAGTTCCAAAAATTCACAGAAAGTTTTAAATGTATGTTTAACCTTGAATGTAAGTCATTTTATCATTCATAGAATATTAATACTTATGTGGTTCTGCTTCTCTAAGACACCATGAGTTGTAAAAATTACAAACAGTGACAACAGATTGATAGTGTCTTTTAGGAGTAAAGTACACTATCACTTCAATTGTATTTAATTATTTCAGCACCATCAAAATATGGAGGACAAATACTTTCATACTGAGACAATGTCCTAATTCATGTATTTTATAAATGTGAATTGTGAAATTCTGTATTTGCTAAAAGAATCTGGTACCTACACATATGTGTAAATATGAAGAATGTAATTAACATACACAAATCATAAAAATATGAACTGCATTGGTCCAAACGTGCAGATACATTATATTAGTCCAAACACAGACATTTCCACTTATTTATACTTATTTTTCATGAAAATCTGTGCAATGTATGTTTGATCTGAGTAGAGAAGTCTCTATAAACTTAAAGAACAAAGTATACAGCTTCTTTGGCTGTGCACAATACGTTTGTACTTCATTTATCTGAAAGGTTTGGAAGTTAACAGACCATCACACCTTATGTTCCTATTGGCAAATTAGACTAAACTAGAATTCACATTGAAACTCACATGGATTGAGATCCAACATGGCTGGCTAGAGGAAGTCTTGCACTGGAGAGAATCACAGATGATTCACCCAAAATATAGGCACTCTGAAATGGAGGGGGGAAAGTCACACCCTAAAGAGAAAACTTAATCTGAAAGATGATACATATAGATCAAAGCAAATATCTGGATCATTGAAAAAGGGAAGTGGTACTGCCTCAGCTGGTCCACACGACTCCTGCCCTGCTCACTCTGGAGGGCAGTCATCAAGATAGCACTCAAAATACCCTCAGGGACCAAACTGGCACGCAAAGACCAAACCTCTGGGGTGGACTGCATGACTCATCGTGGCCCCAAACATCAGAGAATGCTGCATTATAGTGGCATTCTCTCCAGAGCTCACCAAGGGCAAGGAAAGACTCCTACCTCTAGGAACAGAGAGGCTAAAAATGGCTCAAGGTGCTGGCCAAGCCCACCAGCAGGGACCCAGAAATCTAATAACACTCTTTTAAACAGTGAGTGATAACGGAAATGAAGGAAAATATTAAACAATGTCTGAAAGCAAGTGATAATCCCAGTATAAATGCCAGAACCTATGTGACAAACTGAAGGCAGTCATAAGAGGGAAACTTATTTGCAATTAGTGACCATATTAGAAAAACAGGACTACTATTGCCAAAATGGCCACACTTCCAAAATTGATATATAGGTTTAACAGAATCCCAATCGAAATATCTACATCATTCCTCCTACAACTAGAGACCACCCTAAAATTCATATGATAACAGAATAGATTCAGATTTGAATAGCAAAACCAATCCTGGTCACAAAGAGCAAAGCAGGAGGTCTCACAATAACTTGACCTCAAACTGTACTATGAAAACATCAATAAACAATAATAAAAAAAACAGTATGGTATTGGCACAAGAATAGATACGTAGGTCATTAAAATGAAATAGAAGCTTCAGAAATAACCCCAGAACCTGAATTTTTACAAAAAGGCCAAAAACATATGCTGAAGGAAAGATAACCTCTTTAGCAAATGGTGCTGAGAAAAACTGACTAGCTGCATGTGGAAGACTGCATCTCTCTTACTACGTACTGAACTAAGATAAAATGAATCAAAGGCCTAATTATTAAAACACTTAACTCACCAGAAGATAAAATAGATAAAACTCTTGAAACCAAAAGTGTAGTCATAGACTTTCTGAACAAAACTTCAATTGGAAAAAAAAAATAGCAAGTCAACAAATGGGATTAGATCAAATTCAAAAGCTTCTGCAAAACAAAGGAAATAACCAACAGACCAATGGGACAACCTCCAGAATGGGTGAAAATGTTGCGTGCCACAACTCAGAGTACTAATATCTAGAGTACATACAAAAATAAAAAAACTAGACCCTCAAATTTAAAAAAAAATCAAAACTGGGCAACTGAAATGATTAGACACTTCTCAGAAGAAATATACAAATGATCAATAAATACATGCAAAGTTGTTCAATTTCATTGACCTTTAGAGAAATGCAAATTAAAACAACACTGACATTTCATCTTAATCCAAAATCAAGAAGTCAAATAATAACAAATGCTGCCAAGGCTTTGGCAAGAAAGGAAAACTCCATTGCATCTGAGAATGTGAACTAGTACAAACATTATGAAAATCAGTATAGAGATTCCTCCAAAAAATAAAAATAGAAATTTGCTTTAACCCAGAAAATCTCCTTCTAGGTAACCTTTCAAAAAGTTTAAAAATATATCACAGTGATATAGTCACCCATGTTTATAGCAGCACAGTTCACAATAGAATCTTGGGAGTTGCTTTTATGTTTATGAACATATGAATGGTTAAAGAAAACGTGGTATCAATATATAATAAATATTACCCAGGTATAAAAAAGATAAATTGAAGACATTTGTAGGAAAATAGATGCACCTTGAAAATAATCTTAAGTGAAAGAAATGAGACACAGAAACTTAAATACCATAAGGTTTCTCTCATATGACCAAAAAAGTACAAATAAAGAGCAAAATAAAGGTTTAATAAGGAACCAAAGAGATAGACCTTTTACAATTGGGAAAGGGACCAAGAATCTAAGAGGGATGGGAGATGGAAAGGTGACTTAAAAAGATTTAGGATGTGTCATGCACATGTACCAAATACCCATAATAAGTGTAATCATTGTAAGTGACAAACATGAACTAAAAAAAGTGGAAATGGGGGAACGACACCTAGAGACAGAGGGAGGGAAAGAATAGGGAGGGGAAGGAGAATAAAAAGATGTACATTTCAGTTACATATAAAAGGGTTCAAGCATTTTGTTGGATAAGTAGGCCTTGAAATCTTTGTTTGAATCTAAATGGTCAAAACAAAACAAAAAACCCACCAGAACAGTATAGAAAAGACAATTCATTTTGAATCCAATCAGTTTTCTTTTAAAAATTCTTTTCCATAAAGATTTTTTTCTTGGATAGCCCCAAGGATTCATGGGACTTTTAGATTCCCTCTGTGTGTACAGAATTCAAACTATGTGTTAATAATGCTATAAAAATTTTCCGATTTAGTGTCTCATCATACTCCTCATTTCTAAGAAAGTAGATAAAAGGAACTTTAAATCTGAAGAGACTGAGACTTAGAGAGACAGGTTTTAGATCAGTTTGCTTACTTCAATATACTCAGCTAAACTTAACACAGATATTTCTCAATAAAGCCAAAGAATGAAAAAAGACCCCTAACACCACAAAAACACTAACTAGAGATGACAGGATCCTATCCATCTGATTTCAAACCCACCTTCATTTCAGTGTGCAGCACTGCCACATCTGTGTGTGGAGGGGAAAAGTGTGTGCCCATGCAAATCTGTACATTATGCCAAATCCTATTCATAAATTATTAGTAACTTAAACTAGAAATCGAGGATTACAACTAGTTATCAGTTTTTAGTTAGAGTCATGTCGATATGTCCAATTGAGTTACCAAGGACTCTTCAAGCACATAGACAAATACAAACCCAATATAATAAAATATTAGTTCTGTCAGTATTCATAAATATATCCTTATGTTTCCTGTTTATTTTGCATGTAACACGTAGACTAAATGTATTTTCAAAGAAGTGCATTTTCTTTTCCACCAGAATCTATACAAATCATTCATTCACTAGTCATACTCTTACATTAGAAAATGTACAGTTTACAACATAAAGTTACTAAGAATATTGCACACAGGTTTGGAAATACTAGTTCTAATCTGATTTAATTTGACTCTATTTTATAATAAATAGTGCATAATCCATATTTTATGAATATTTAATTATATTCAATTATTTAATTGCTTTTAACAAAAAAGCAGGTCAAATAGCAGTTAACTAACATGAGCCTTATATAAAACATTGTTTTAGGCTACCAAGGGCAACTTTATTTTTGCTCACAAGAAAGTTATCAATTCATTTCAAAAAGTTCAATTTCCTTCCTTTCAGTAAGTTTGCAATTGATTCAGAAAAATATTTATAAATTTTAATTTATTGAATGCAATCTTTATAGTAAATGGTTAAAAGAAGGCTGTGAGAAATATCCTGAGACCAGTGATCTTATACAGATTTCAATTCCCTCACTTGCTGTGAAGATAATATTCTTTACTGGGATAAAAGAAACAATTGGCTAGAGGCCAAATTTGTGCATTTATATTTCTAATGGAAAATTCATTAACACAACCATTTGTTAATGGTTGCACCTGCAGCTTTTCCCTGTAAGCGTTTAGTAGGGTTACGCAACTAGGTAATATTTGATTATGTTTGACACTTCATACATTAGTCTTGCTAAAAGCATTTGCTTAAAATTCATTGCCAACAGTGATGGTGAGATGCTACCAAATGTGAGAGATGTGGTGAATTTGTAAACTCATAATTTTCATAAGTTATTAAATGCTCTAACATGAGCCTCAAGATTCAGAATCATTTCATGGTAATTTTGTTCATAAAAAACATAAATTTCTGATTAATAAATATAATATAGACACATGTATACATGCATAAATATGTGTAATTTTCTCTTGTTTACTGATTTAGCCAAGTATCTTATCAGCTATAATACTTGAATAAACATATTCATTTGAATGTTTACTGAATGTTCTATCTCTACCTTACTGCTAAACACTACCAAAGATTTATAATAATTATTAAGTAACTTAATATTTCAATGAACTTAATATCAAACCAAGTCAAATACAATCCAAGTGTAAAATAATAGTTCAAGCCACAGTCAGTTCTTTCGGAGCTCAGAAAATAAAAAGATCACCAGATTCTTAAGGAAAGCTTTAATGAAATTGAAGATGCTCAACTAGGATTTGAGGATTGTTATGAGTATCATTTCCTTTTTTATATGATGATCAGGGATTAAACAGCAGTCAAGGAGAAAAGATGTTAGAAGTGGAAGCAATGGGAAAAGGCATCTTTCATAAAAACAAATTTTTTCCATAATATAAACAAGTTGTGATATCACTTCCTTATAGATTCCAAACACACAATTCTAAAATTCCAGGACAAGAGAATTTCAAGTCTATTGTGAATTTTCAGCTTACAGTACATATTTAAATAGTAGGATAATTGCTTTATGAATGCTTTAAATGAGATATGACTGTGTAATATGATTACTAAAGAAATAAAAGCTTTAAGAAACAAAGAAGCATTATAACAGCAATGATTACTAAAAACAGTATATCCATGAAGGTGCCTATGAATTATAACTCAGAGGGAAAACACACTAACCAGTCAGGATACAGGTAATGTTAGCAAACAATGGTCATTGTCTTTTGTGGAGACACATAGACATTTTAATGATCAGTGTTCCAGGGATTAAACAGAGGCTCACACAGAGGTGGGATGACACAAATGTAAGTCCAGAGGCTAACAGCTAGGCATAGCAACAAAAGCAAGGCATTCTTCTTAAAGAGGTCCCTTAGTAGTGGGCATGGTTTGAGCCGAGGGTATAGAGAGTGATTTGCAGGAAACTCAAACAAGGCATGAATGTACTTATTCATTTAACAAATACTTTAATATTTTCTATGTGGGCACAGAGCAGTGACCAACAGTGTGCTCCACCTTGTAAAACTCATAATTTAGTCAGTAATTGAGTGAAGTCAATTTTTAAAACATATCCTGATATTACCAGTATAGTGGGACACTCCTGTAGTCCCAGCACTTAAGAGGCTGAGGTAGGAGGACTGCTGCAAGTTCAAGGGAAGTCAGCCCAAACTACATAGAGAGACCCTGTCTCAAAAACAGAATTTATCCAGATACTCAGGACTCAGATCTATGGATCTGAATCTGTCTGACTTGCAGGGAACAATGACATTGGCATATTTTTTTGAAAGCTCCCTTGGTGAATCCAGTGTTGAATTGGGACTGATAGCCACTGTCCACAGATCAGTTATGTTCCACTATTGGAAAAAATAACATCCAAATTTTAGTGTCTCAGAAACAAACATGTTTGTTTTTTATTCATGCCAGAACTAGGAAAATGAGATCAACCATCTGTAAGAGGACCAGGAAGTGTCTTTCTCCCATGTTACAGAACGTAGAAAAAGCCATAAATAGTCATTGACCAGCATCAAGGATAACCATCATAATCAAGCAGAAAGGGTAACCATCATTGGCTAGCATTAATGAAAACTATTGTTCACAATCATTAAAAATAAGCATTTTGATCAGCATTTAGGTTAACAATAAGTATAACATTGAGCTTTATTAAAAGTAGCCACTATTGACCTGTATATTAAAGATAAGCATTGTCATCCATCATTAGGGTAACCAACAGTGAACCAGCATTAAGGATAAAGATTACCTTTCCCAGCATTAAAATAGTGGCTGTTGACCAGCATTAAGGTTTTCAACTAATAATACCCACACAGAATCTGTCCTTCAGGCTAAGGAAAATGGATTCTGAATTTGTGGTCTCTATGCAGCCCCCCTCTCCAGTCAACCTCCTCATCTTTGCCATACTTTACAGTTTTTATTGGCCCACACTGACCACTCAAGAAGTGGGAGGTAACTCTAACATATTCCCATAGCTTACTGAGTTCAGTTCCACCATGGTATGCAACACAATGTCTTCAAAGAATCTAATTACATTGCTGAAAACAGGATGTTTGGTTTATCTTGGAATCCCCAGTGTCTCGCATAGGATCTTGCATATGGTATACACTCAAGAAATTTTTGTTGAACCAATAAGAATTAATGCAATTACTAAAATAAGCTCCAAAATGAAAGAGAAACTTTTCACAGTCAGGTTTTAAGCAAGATTAGCTTTTCTGCCATGCACAAAGGTAGATTCAAATGCTCAGACTGATGATGCACCATTTCCACTGATTTCCCTCAATTTGATGTTCAATAGAGGAAAACAAAGTGATGCTCAGCCAACATGTAGGTAAGAATTTACTCACTGAATTAAAATTCTGTTGTCAGCATGAGGGAGACTTATCCCAAACAGCAGCCAAAACCCTCAGCTTATCACAAATTATAACCTTAGAAATTTGTTCATAATAAATACTAATGATTTATCAGCTTTCCAGTGGGATAATATTTTGATACAAATTATAGTAGAGAAAAACCTTGGAGATTCACTATGGAAGACTTATGGTATTTTGATTCTCTCTTTTGTATTTTGCCTCCTTGCCTGTCTTTCTGTGTATCTCTTTTTGTATCTTTGAATCTCTCTGTCTCTGTGATGTGTCTGTCTCCCTCTCCCTCTTCTAATGGTTCTTCTCTGTATCTATACATGCCTCACTCCACAAACTCTCATCTCAATGCCTCATTAACTGGATAACTGTGAATAATGCTTTAAGGATATGTTGCATCTTCCATCTTTACCTACATAATAGGGTAAAAACCAAGTAAATTGCTCTCAATGGGAACAAAACTCATTTATCACAAATACACAGCAGCTGATGATATTTGATAAAAATGCACAATGAAATATTCATGCAAGGCTATGTTAACATCAGAGTGTGTTACACTAAAAATTCTTGATAAATAGACGTGGAGATATAGGTTTATTGGGCAAAGATAAATGAGCAAAGATAGCATTTTTGAAGTGAAGAAATAAAAATAGATATCTCACCTCTGATATCTTAGTGGTGTGGCTCTAATCATATTAGACAATTATTTAGCATCTGTAGTCTCACAAAAAATCAGAATAAGACGTAAATTTAGACAGTTTAAATGGTTTGATTCACTTATGCAGTTCTTACACTTATGCAGTTCTTACATGTCAAATCCCATTTGTATCTAACAAGAAAATCCATTCATAAGAATCCAATAGAATTAATTAGTTAACACTGAATTTATATTTATATCTATTCCAACTGGGCTTTAAAATTTTTTTCAAAAAAAAACTATGGTCTTTTCCCTTTTTTTCATGATATGAAACTGGAACTGCAGACCAAAGCAAAATCAGGATGCAGTCTTGAATAGGCTCTCTATGTAGAGACAAATTCTACAAGGACTAAACATGAGTATTTGGCCATGACAACTCCATACTCCAGCCAAATATTCTTTTGTCTCCCCAGCACATTTACTATCTTTGAATAACATCACCACCCTGCTTCTTTTAGGAATTACTTCCTTTACTTCAAATATGGCTGCTATAGCACCAACATATCTTTATGTCATCCTATTCCCAATGCTAACATTGGTCTACAAGTGTTCACTGAATCCAAGGTAGGCCAATGCAAGTTCTTCCTCATAACTTCCCTATGGCATGGAGTACAAAGTTCCTAATTTGATGGTGAAAGCTACAAGATATACTATTTAGGAGAAATTGGCAACATGTTTCTTACTTTGAGAAGGCAGCTTGTTGTTGGGGAATAGGTAAAGTCAACAGACAGAGATAAGACACACAAAAAAGAATTTAAATAGTGTTTGTAGTGAACACTGTCAACATCTGTTATGGTTTGTATCTGGAGGTCCTTCCAGAGCCTTATGCAGTCATGGGGGACAGGCTTTTCAGAGGTGGGTGAATCTAGAGCTTGTGATTGATTCATGGTCCCACGTTGGGATTAAGGGTATGAGTACCCTCACTATCGGGTGGTTAGCCTGCATACAATACAAGGGATGGAAAGAGGTTTGTCCCTTCCCCATTTCTCTCTTGTTGGTTTTTCTGTCTTCCATTACTATGAACTATTGCCCCTCTGTCATGTACTGCAGTACCTTGATACCAGACAATTACAGACTGAAACTTCTACAAACAGTGAGCAAAGTAAACCATTCTTCCATTATCTTTGGACACTGGGTATTTCATCTCAACAATGAAAGAAAAGAAACTAAGAAAAAAATCTCACCCAGATTTATCTGATAATCATTTTAACCATTTCTGTGCACCCCTTTTCCTGATTTTTGCCACTTTTGTTTGTAATGGTCTATAGCTATGACTGTTTTTATTTTATAGAGGGAAAATTTAAAAAGAAAAAAGCAAGAAGAGAAAAACAACAGTAAAAATCCCAAAACAATAACAATATAAGCTTTCAAAACAAGATGATAGAAATTGAACAATGGTTATTATTTTGCATAATTATCTTCAGAACACTTTTCCCTATGAAAGATATTTTTTCCCTTTGAGCAGTTTCTCACCCTTTCACAACATTTTATTGAAGATTTTGGATCTTATTTACTTCCTCATTTTCTTACACTAGGGAGACAATACAGTATTTACACATGCAAGTCTGATTTATTTCGCTTATGAGTATGGTCTCAAGTAGCATCCATTTATTTATAAATATCTCAATGTGATCATTCTTTATAGCTGAGTAGTACTCCATTGTATAAAAATATCACATCTTTTTATCCATTTCTCAGTTGATGGACACTTAGGTTGTTTCCAAAATCTGGCTATTACAAATTTTAATACTGGTTGCACATATATCACTGTGGTATGATGTTTTCAGTTCTTTTGAGAATATGTCCAGAAGCAAGATTGCTGGGTCAAATGGGACCTCCAATCCTAGCTTTTGAGTAACCTTCACATGGATTTCCACAGTGGTTGCACTAGGCTACACTCCACCAAAGTGGAGAAGAGTTCTTTTTCCCCAAAGCCCTTCAATCATTTGTTACTGGTTAATTTCTTGGTCCTGGCCATTATTTCTGGAATGATCTAGAATCTCAGCATTATTTTAACTTGCATTTCTCAAATGAACAATGATGCTGAAAATTTTTTCATATATATATTTGCCATTTGTATTTCTTCATTTAAGAATTGTGTATTCATCTCAGATGCTGATTTTTGGATTAGGCTTTTGAATTTTGGGGCCTAATTTTTTTTTTAATTCTTTGTATGTTCTACATAGAAGTCCTTTGTCTGAGGAACAATTGACTAAATTTTCTTTCCAAATTCACAGGGGTTGTTTTTCATGCTGTTGGAGAATTCTTTTGATGAACAAAAGCTTTTTAATACAATGAGCTCCTATTTGTTTTTGGAAATATTTACCATGCATTTTGGTTTTCATTTATGAATTCTCTGCCTACCGCTATGTCTTCAAGATTTCTACCTACTTTGTCTTCCAACAGATTTAGTGTTTCTATTTTAATACTTAGATCTTTGATCTATTTTGACTTTAGTTAAATGCATGGTGAGAGACCTAAGTTTAGTTTTAATTTTTGGCATCTGGAAAGCTAGTTTTGCCAGCACCGCAGAATTAAAGAGTCTGTCTTTCTTCCTGTGAACATGTTTGACTCCTTTGGCAAAGATAAGGTAGCTGTGTATGTTTGTAGTTGTGACTGTATCTTCTAATCTATTCAGTTGATTTTGAGGTCTGTTTTTATTCTAGTACAATGCTGATTTTATCACAGTAGCTTTGTAGTATAATTTCAAGTCAGGGATTGTGATGCTTCCTACCTTGCCTTTGTTACCCAGAATTGCCTTTGCTATTCTAGATCTCTTCTGGTTCCAGATAAACATTAGGAATGACTTCCCTAGATCTATGAGGTATGCTGATTGTATTTTGATTGGAATTGTATTAAATCTATTTAACAACTTTGGAAGAATGGCCATTTTCACAAGGTTGTTCTTCCTATCCATGAACAGGATTGTCTTTCCATTTTTTGAAATCCTCTTTGATTTCTCTTTCAAAATATTTAAATTTTCAATGTATAGAACATTTTCTTCTTTTGTCAAATTGATTCCTAAGTATTTCATTTTTTTGGATGCTATTATGAAGTATGTGGTTTTCCTTATTTTTCTCTCAGTGAGTTTGTTGTTTGTGTACAGAATGTTATTGATTTTTGAGTGTTGACCTTGTATCTGGCTACATTACTTAATTTGGTTATTATAGCTAGAAAGTCTTTCAATGGAATTTTGGGAGTCTTCTATGTAGAGTGTCATTTCATCTGCAAATAATGCTAATTTAACTTCTTCCTTTCCTGTCTTTATTAGGTTTACTTCTCTCTCTTACCTAATTGCACTGGCTAATGTTTACAGCACTGTATTGAATAGGAGTGGTGATAGTGGACAGCCTTGTCTTATTCCTGATTTTAGAGTAAAAGCTTTCAGTGCCTGACCATTTAGTATGATGTTGGCTGTTGGTGTGTCATAGATTGCTTTTTATCTGATTGAGGTAAAGACCATCCATTCTCATTTTCTGAAGGATTCTTATCATGAATAAGTGTTGCATTTTATTGAAAGTTTTTTCTGCATCTAAGGAGATGATTATGTGATACTTTGGCTCAGTTGATGTGGTGTATTAAATGTATTGATTTGTATATGTTGAACCATCCCTGCATTCCTGGGATGAATCCCACTTGGTCGTGTTGTATAACCTTATTGATGATTTTCTGCATTCTGCTGTTAGTATTTTATTAAGGATTTTTGCATCTATGTTCATTACAGAGATTGGCCTGTAGTTCTCTTTTTTAGATGGGTCTTTCTCTGGTTTTGGTATTAGGGCAATACTTGCTTACAGGAATGAGCTAGGGAAAATTGCTTCCCTTTCAATTTCATTGAACAGCTTGAGGACTGTTCGCATTAAGTCTTCCCTAAATTTCTTGTAGAATTCAGCAGTGAATCAGGATAGGGGTTTTCTTTGTTGGTAAGGTTCAAATTACATTTTAAATTTAACTAACTGAAATTGGGTTATTCAGCAGTTTTACATCTTCTTTATCCAGCTTTGGCAATTCACATACTTGTAAGAATTTGCCCATTTCTTCTGTGGTATTGAACCTATTAGTGTAAAAGCTTTCAAAGTGGTTATTAATGATCTTCTGTATTTCTGCAGGGTCTGTAGTGATTTCACTCTTTTCATTCCTTATTACATGAATGTGAGTTTTTTCTTTGATTTAATAAGGTTGGCTAGGGCTTACCAATTTTATTCTTTCAAAGAGCCAGTTTTTCAATTTGTTAGCTCTTTGTACTGCTTTCTTTGTCTCAATTGTGTCAATTTCTGCTCTGGTCTTTGTAATTTCCTCCCTGATTTTGGATTTGAGTTTGACTTGCTCTTCCTTTTCTAGACATTTGAGGTGTAGTATCAGGTTATTTATTTGGGTTTTCTGTGTTCCCGATGTGGGAATTCACTGCAATAATTTTCCTCTGAGGACTGCTTTCATTGCATTCCACAGGTTCTAGTAGGTTGTATTTGCATTTTTGTTTGCTTGTAGATATTGTTTCATTTCTCCTTTAATTTGCTCTGTGACCCTTTGATTATTCAGGAATGTATTACTTAATTTCCATCTGTTTACAGAGTTTTTGCAGTTTCTTTGTCATTAATCTCCAGTTTTATGACAGTATGATCAGATAATATAAATGGATAATTTCAATTCTTTTGTATTTACTTAACATGTTCTATGGGTTAGTATATGGTCTGATTTAGAGAATGTCCTATGTGTGGTTGAAAGGAATGTGTATTCTGATGCTATTAAGTGGAATACTCCGTACACATCTGCTAAATCCATTTGTTCACAAGTTTAATTCAGTTCTGTTATTTCTGTGCTGATTTTTTGCCTGGTTGATCTGTTTCTTTGTGTCAATTGGGTGTTAAGTTATCCTGTTATAATTGTGTTGTTGGTTCTTTGATATTTCATGTCTATTAATATTTGTTTTATATAGCTCAGTGCTTCCATATTTGGTGCATATATATTTAAGGTTTTATTCTCTTCCTCTTGAAGTTTTCCCCTAACTAATATGTAGTGACCTTCTTTATCTCTTTTAATCTTTCTTTGTTTGAAGTTCACATGGTCTGCAAGCAGAATCATAACCCCTGCTTTTCTGGGGGGTTCCTGTTGCACAATGTATTGTTTTGTAATCCTTTGACTTTCAGTCTATGAATTTCCTTTTGGATTAGATGGGTTTTTTGTATACAGCATATGGTTGGATGTTGTTTCTTGACTCATTCTGCCAAGTTTTTTCTTTTAATTGGTGAATTGAGGCCATTTACATTAGTGTTTATAAATATATATTGGCTGATTTTTGTCATGTTGTTTTTCTGCTATTGGTTTTTAACCTACGACCTCAGTTTAATTGTTCGCCATGCTTAGTGGATTTTTTTTCTGTTGGTATTACTGAAATTGTAGTCATTTTTATGTCTGTATAGAATGTCTTCCATTGCTTTTTGTAGGGTTGGTTTGGTCATCATGAAGTTCTTCAGCTGTTCTTTGTTATGGAAATATCTTACTTATCTAACAATTTTGAAGGATAGCTTTGCAGGGTACATCAATCTGGATTGGAAGTCACTGTCCTTTAGGATTTGAAATACTTCGCTCCATGCTCTTGACTTGACTGTTTTTGTTGAGAAGTCTGCTGTGGTTCTGATGGGCTTTGGTTTATATGTGATTTGTTTCTTTTCTCTAACAACAACTTTTAATATTCTTTTCTTATGTTGAATTTCTGGCATGTTGATTATTATATATCTGTGTGTAGATTTATTCTGGTTATGGTGATTTGCAGTTCTATATAGTGCACTCATCTGAATGTCAGTTTATTTTCCCATGTTTGGGAAATTTTCTATTACTTCTGCAAATATTCTTTTTATGTCATTTGTGCTGTCACCTTTTTTGTTTACACCTATCAAACTGGTATTGTTTTTCTTTGAACCATCTTACAACAGTTGAATTAATATTTCCTGGTTCCTTGTTATTTTTAAATGATCTTTCCTTTCCTTTTCAGTAGCAATTATCTTCTCTTCAAGGTCTGAAAGTCTGTCTTCACATTGATTCAGGCTGTTTTGAAAGCTTTTGATGTAATTTTTGATTTCCTGGATATCTGTTTGACTGTTTCCTGAATTCTAATTCTTATATTGTTCATTCAAGATTTCCATCTTTTTCCAGTGCTCCTTTATTTTTAATCATGTCTTATTTAGATGTGTTCAACATCTTTCTTACATTTATCAGTTCTTGTTTTACCCAGGAGATTATTTCTGACCTGATTTTCTTTACGTCTACATTGAGTGGTTGCTTTCCTTCAGTTGCTGTCATTCCAGAAATTTCAGGTGTATAACTGAACCTTTTTCTATGTCCATGTTTCCTAGACTTATATGGAGTAGGCTGGAGGTTTGAGATTGCATTTTGCTCTTTCATTTTCTCATTTTCCTGTATTCCTTGGAGTAGCTGAATGCAAAGTCCCAGGCATTTCCTGCAATGTCAATGGCTATCCATACTGGCAGGGGTCTCCTAAGCTGAGACAGGGTCGTTTGGCTGGCCTTACCAGGTCCTAAGTGGCTCTCAGAGGCTCCCTGGCTAGGTGAGTATGCTGGGCAGGCCTTAAGCAGGTATCATCTGGTGCACTGAAGCTACCCCGTCTGCTTGGGGTTGGTGGTTGGGTCCTTACTGTGTCCTGAGTAGCACACTGAGGCTCCCCTCTAGGTGAAGTATGCTGGGCAGGCCTTCAGCAGTTGCAGCAAGGCTCCCTGGCTACTTGGTATTGCTGGGCAGTGCCTTACCTGGTCCCCAGCATGCATAGAGGGTCCCCAACATGCATGGAGGCTCCCTGGCTAGGTGGAGTATGCTGGGGAGGCCTACAGCAGATGCCACATGGTGCACCGAGGCTTGCCATTTGCTTGAGGTCAGTGGGTACATCCTTACTGCATCCCAAGCAGCACACTGCAGCTCCCCAGCTAGATGGAGTACTCTAAGAAGAACTTCAGCAGGCACACCAATGCTTTTAGGCTACTTGGGGTTATTGGGTGAGGCCTTACCAACTACGCATATGACTCCTTTTGGATGCCATACTTGGAGCTCCTAAAGCTTCTTTCCTCTGACATTTGGAATCATAAGTGCTTGGGAGGTTCTTTTCCCTAGGATGGGGTTGGGTTAGTGAATAAATGACTGGTGTAGGTGTATGAAAACCAAGCTCCCTTGCTTCCAGTTGGAGGAAACTCTGAGTTATAATTTACACTTCAGAAGTTTCCTGCAGGCTCAACTTCAGGCTGAGATTTGACTGAAAGCCTTGTTTGGATTCTTCCCCATCCCTTTCTTGTTTCTCACTCTCCTCTATCTACGGAATACTACAAACACAAAATTAGTATTTAAGTGAGTCACTTGTCTCAGTTATACCTCAAAGTTTAGTCACTAAGACATCCAGTTGCCATTTCTTTTAACTTCATTTTTATTTTAAATCATAAACTGACAAATTATAGTTGTATATCTTTATAGGGTACAAAGTGAGGATATGATTTATAAACACAATGTGGAATAATTAAACCAAGCTAATCAATGTATCTGTCACTTTAGTTACTTGTCATTTTGAGATGAGAAAATGTGAAAATCATTCTCCTTTCAACCTTTTTGTAACTTTATAGGCTGAACTTGAAACAGCAGATGCCACATGGTGTACAGAGGCTTGCTGTTTGCATGGGGTCACTGGGCAGGCCCTTACTGAGTCCCAAGCAGTACACTAAGGCTTCCCAGCCTCAGTGGCATACTTCAACAACTGAGACATCTGATTCAATACCTTATGATGTGACCCAAAATGATGATTATCTTATAGGATATGCTGATATGAACAGTACATTTGTGAACTTGACTAAATAAATAATTTGGCTGACTTTCACTTTTGAGAGTTGATTAGTCAGTTCCATCGAAAACACCAAACTACTTTGTATATGTAGATATATTCATGCTTACCATTTAATGCCTTTGAGACAGCATAGTATAGAAGAGTTGGCTCTGGTATTCCATGCACTTTTACAGAAATTAGTGTAGCAGAATATGAGTGAGATATTAATAGCATTTCCAATCTTATTATGATTATAGAAACATGTGATTTGCAATGAATTTTAAAGGCCCAAGAGAAGTTTACTGATGCTAATTATAAGAAACATTTTGACAGCCACCATCTGGAGCAATGCTTAAGTGAATATAAGCTGCTAAAAATGAGTTTAATATGATAACCATTTTATTGGGCAGGTTACAGAAATATCTCTGTACAACTATTCATCAGGGATTAAGTCATTTGCTCAAACTTTTCTAACATTTCCCCTCACATTTTGAAACGAGAGAATACAATCACCAAAGATCCAGTGTAAATGAGTTATAGATTTGGGACTAATTGGTGCCCTGATTAAATCTATTCAACCATAACTATGTTGCAAAGTAGAAACAAAAATGGGGCTCTGGCAGGCAAGTCCATAATTACTGTGACAAAGAAAGACCTATCTTAGTGCCAAATGAAAAATGGAAGTGTTTTACATTTCCCTGAGAAAGGAGATTCCGTGAGATTGCCTTTTACTCGTATAAATAGTCTGTGAAATTGTTATTAAATATTAAATTTAATATTGGAAATGGAGCTTGTGCATCATTTATGTGTAATTGTTAACCATTAACTAATCCATGCACTTTAAAATAATTGAACGACAGCATGGATGCAATGCCAATTCACAAACAAGCTTCACCATTTCTGACTCTCAGGCATACACACTCTACTTTCCATAAAATTGGTAACAGAAGTGTGTGTATGGGAGTGACTGTGATCATCTTTCTAACATGATAAACTCAGAAGTACCTTTCTTTATAAATCAGATTTAAGGTGTTAATTATTGCTCTGTTTCACTTTAAAAGCAAAGTATTGTACCTTCATATAAAGTAATGACTTCTCAGGTTTCTTATTGCTTTTCACAAAAATTTGACAAGGAAGGGCAACTTAATGGTGTGATTGCATTCCAACGGATTGGATTGTGCTTTTGTTCATGATCTGACTTGCTGTGCTTTCATTCCCTTAATCGTTATTTGATCATGCACAGTTTGCAAAGGCAGAAAATATCAAACTGAGAGATACGTCTCCCACCCACCCAACCTTTGTGAAATTCAATGACCAGTATGAAACAGCTGAACAATATCAATATAATAATATATAATATAATAATATATTACATCATAGAATATCTTTATTGGATGGAAGGAAAAGATATGGGAGACAAAACAGAAGACTTCAAGGAGGATAAAACTAACAAATCCTTGCGATTTGAATTTGGCCTGAAATGAAAAGCAGGTCTTTTACAGATACAAAGGAAAACTGGAACATTTGCAGTGTAAGGGAACCTCACAAGCAAAATCATGTAGATGTGGAAATATATTGGGCAAAGACTGAGAAACTTGAGTAGTTTATTGCAGACTGATAAATATTCAGGCATTCTATAGTTGGCTAGTCGGCACAGGGAGAGTAACACAGGACCAACGCATTTGCGAAGCAAGTAAAATTTGTGTTTTGTGTCCTCAGGATGAACCCCAGTAGAAAAGCCTGTTGATCAGAAAGATCTCCTGCCTGATTGGAGGAACTACCATGCATTCAGGGAGAGAAGCTGCTCAGTCCTGGTGCTGATTGGCCATGTTGTGGAGGAAGGGCTTTCATACCTTTGTAATACTTGAGAACTTGGACTATATTCCACACATGTGAGGATTTCTGGGTTTAAAAGAGGATACTTTCCCAATACCACCAGCTGGCAAAAATAAGCAAGAATATTACATTCTTAAAATAAAGATACAAAGGCAATTATAGTTTTGTCTAAGTGTCCAGACAGAACAGACCTCTCTGAGTAAAAATTTTCAGAATTAGTAACTAGCTGGAACAAGGAAAGGCAGATTACATCACAACTCAGTAATATTCAAAGCAGTAAAGTTATAAAAGTAACATATCTAATAATCCTCAAAAGTTTGAAATTGCTACCTATTTTCTTTTGCTTTTATATTCTAATTTCTTTATATCCAAAACTTCTTCATAATTTAACTAAGAGTTATTAGGGGTCTCCTATGAGCAGACATTGGTGAAACACTGCCAACTATAGCCTTTGCTCTCAGAAGAACAAACTAGATCTTACTGGAAACCATAGGATAAAACTGTACATTCTCCTAAAATGGCAATTTTACTTAATTGGAAACCATTGAAGATATTTTTATAATAAGACAGTAATGAATATAAAGTGGATTTGTATGTAGAATTCACTTGACATTTTATGATGAAACAAGAGACTTCAAAGATTTGAGCTTTCTGTGAGTACCTTTGCACTCTCGCTGCCATTAGAGGAATATTAATAGAGATTTTTGAAATGAATCTCATTACTTAATCCTAACAAATGTATGATGCTCTCTACTTTACACTTGTAGAGGTTGAGGTTCACAGAAGTTATTAATTTACCCAAAATGTTACAGGTTCCTTGATTAGAAATTTTCCACTGATATTTGAATCTCAACTTGAACAGAAATAAATGTAACATAAGATGAAGATAAACTTTAACTTCTCAGTGTATATTATTATATATTAACACTGACATTTCAAACTGTCATCTTATTCCACCATTTCTGTCTAAAACAATAAAAATTTTTTAAATCCTACGTCCCAAATGTCCAAAAAGCTGAAAAACTTCGAAGATTCTAATATAGAACTATATCTATGCTTAAGATTTGTCCTAAACTTTCAGTTGTCTCTAGAAAAGCAGACCTTAACTGTTACTGTATGGGTGCCAGCTTTTCATGCATAAATTTCACTTTCCAAAGGAGGTTAAGTGATGATCCCATGCACACACAGCTTTCATAAGTCCACCTAATTTAAGAAAGGCTTAGTGAGTGACGGACATAGCAAGGCAAACCCTCCACGGAGCTATAGACCACAGATGGAGCTCGCTATCAAGAACTGCTAGAAACAAAAACATCACCTCAGGACCCAAGTCGTTTTCAACTTTGTCTCTCAGAACAAGACAACACCGTTCACATGAAACATCATTAATTTTTGGCAACTGTTATCTCTGTAGTTGTTGACCCATAGGTTTGCTTAAGAATCTATCTAAGATAGACAGACATTTGTCTTTAAGAATCAATATCTACCCATGGTATCTAAAAGGCTGCAGCACATACAAACTCCCTTGATGCTGTGATTCCAAACATGATGTAACTTTGCCAACTATATGTACTCATAGGAGATATAGAAAGGAGAAGGAAGATAGAGGTCATTCTATCCTATGAACTTTTGAATATATGAATATGACTCAGTACATATGATGCTCTCTGGATTTCATAATTTCTGTTGTAGTTTCCTGATTTCAGTATTTCAGTCACATTGGTATATGAGATTAAATCAGCCTACAAGAGGTTTTCCTGATTTTGATCACTCTAATGCCTCTAATATTTTATAAGCTGCTAATTTTCTATATTAAATCTAATACCTGGAAAGATTTCTTCTAGGGAACATGATGGAAACTATATCTGCAATGACACTATGAGTTGTGATTAGGAAAACTCAAAACTTAAACAGCCCAACACAAGGATCTAAAAGTTGTTTAAAAAAGATGAGTACATCCTCTTTGTTTTCTCGGTTTTATTTTTTTAAAGCTAAGGACAGTGTGTTAATATCTGCAGATTGTGGGATGGTTGTAAAATGGCTCATAATTGTCCTTTCTTCAAGGGCTTAGGTGACCTTAGCATTGCATAAATCCTGAGCATAATTTAGTTATCCTAAGTAGTGAATTTTGTGACCAGAAGTGACGGTATACACTAATGACTTTCTCTTTCTAGTATTGGATCCTTTCTCTTGTCACAATTAATCTGTGGGGATTTTTCTCCTAGAGGTGACTATTTATAATAGTAATTCTGTTCAATTTTATCTCAGGCTAACTCTCAACTTGGGCTGTATATTTAGTATCATTCAGCAGTTTTAGACAATTATATACAGGCTCTACTTGCAGAAACTGACATAATTGGTTTTGGGGATATGCAGGCATCAATATTTGAAAAACTTTTTCAAGTAATTGTAAAACATAACAAAGTCTAAGAATAACTTGCCTGGACCAAATTATAACACTACAGTTGAGATAATTCATGTAACATTTTCACAGTAAACAGAAATGCTCAGTGCAAAGCCATATAAAATTATCTGTGACAACGGAAATACTCATAAAAGTTCAAAGAAGGGGGCTGGGGATTTAGCTCAGCGGCATAAGCGCCTGCCTGGCAAGCGCGAGGTTGTGAGTTCAATCCCTGGTACTGCCAAAAAAAAAATTTAAAAGTTCAAAGAAGGGTAACAGCAAGTACCGCCAAAAAAATAAAATAAATAAAAAAGTTCAAAGCAGGGTAACAGCAAGTTCAATGAAGTTGTCCATAAGAGAATAATCTAGGAGGAGTAACTTTGTTTGAATTTTAAACAATGAATGTGATTTTCTTAAATGAAAGAAAGGGAAGGGACAATCTAAGTAGGAACTAAGCAGGAAAGACCATGTTGTATGATGTGGACAGTTGAGTCAACCTGGTAAGAGGGAAAGATGCAGGCTGGAAATGGGGGGGTAGGTTTGAATATGACGAAGTTGGGTCCTATTACAGGTCTCAGAAGCCTAGCAAAGGGGGCTAAGTTGGTGCACAAGGCAAATGATTCAATAAAAGGAATGCCCTTGGTCTTCTGTTATGACATGATATTATTTGTGGGAAACTAATATTTTTAAAATAAAATATTCAAGATCTAAATCTGATGTTATGAAATACTGGAAGGGATATTATATATTATGTCTACAAATATATTATTAGTGCATATTAATTGTGCAGAATATTAGGTTTCATTGTAGTATTTTCATACTTCATATAACATACTTTGATCATATCCATCCCCAATTAGCCTTCCTTAGATCCCTTATGGATTTCCTCCTTCTTGTCTAATAGTTTCCCCAGAAAGGATTATAAGAGTCACAATGTAGCAAAGACTTCTCTATTCACAGTACTCTTTGCTTTAGTACAAATAATGTATCTTACGTTTTAGAACCAAAATTATTCCTGTAAAAGCTCAGAATTTTGACTGCTTAGGTATAAAATTATATGCTATTTGTCTTTTAGGACCTGGATTATTCTATCTAGCATAATGTCTTCAAGGCTTATCCACACTGTAGCATGTGTCACAATTTCCTTCTTTTTTATGGCTTACCGATAACCCTTACTTAACAATAGGACTTCCGTCATTTGTTTCTTTTTTTTTCTACATACCTTACAGGGTGTTTTAGCCTTCATTTCCTGCATTACTGCCCTTTTTGCATTTAGTTGATTGTTGTGAAATATTTCAATATTTTTCTCATTTCCTTTTGTAAACAGTCTGCATTTTTTTTGTAGTTACAATGAGGCTTACATTTAATGTCACGAAGCCATATATTCTAATTGGGATCTATACTGACTTTATTTCAATAGCACTCAAAAATTCTCCTTACCCTCACAATTCACACTCCTTTTATTGTTGATGAAGAAAATTGTATTTTATGTCTATTAATATTTGTTTTATTTATTTGGGTGCTCCTGTATTTGTCACATACATATTTATGATTGTTATCACTTCCTCTCAAATTGTTTCACAAACAAGTATATAGTAACCTTCTTTATCTCTTTTGGTCATTCTTTGTTTGAAGTTCACATTGTCTGCAAACAGAATAGCTACCTCTGCTTCTCTTTTTGGGTTCCCATTGCATGGAATATTGTTTTCCATCCTTTGACTTTTAATCTATTTACTCAAATTTCTTTTTGAATTAAATGTGTTTCTCATATATAGCATGTTGTTGGATCTTACTTCTCCATTCATTCAGCCAGTATGTTTCTTGTGATTGATGAAATGAAGTCATTTACATTGATGATTATAGCTGTTATGTATTAGCTTATGAAACAACACTGAGATTCCATCTCACCCCAGAAAGAATGGCTATTATGAAGAAATCAACGAATAACAAAGGCTGTGGGAAAAAAGAAACCCTTCTCTATTGTTGGTGAGAGAGTAGATGGGTACAACCACTGTGGAAATTAGTGTGGAGATTGTTCAAAAAACTAAAATTAGAAGTCCCGTTTGATCCAGGTATTCCCTTTCTGAATATCGTCCCAGATTAACTAAAAAATCATACCACAGTGATGTATATGTACCCATGTTTATAGCAGCACAATTTATAATAGCTAAATCCTGTAAACAACTCAAATGCCCATCAAACCAGGAATGGATAAAAAGATCTGATATTTTTATGCAATGGATTACTACTCATCCATAAAGAGGATAAACGAGACTTTTTAATAGGTAAATGGATGCAATTTAAGACCATATTTAATAAATAAGTGAATTCACATGTGTAAACATCATATTGTCTCCCTCGTATGAGAAATCAAAAGAATAAATAAGAGCAGAAATCATGAAAAAGGAAAAAGAAACTAAGATGGCTCAAAGGGAAAAGGACAGTAGAGAAAAAGGAAAAATGCAGATGAGTTATACTATTAGTGTCTCTTGGTCCTTTAAAAAGGAAGGTTTGTACTAATGTCAATTGGAGAAATATTTATGCCCATATCTTGTACCCTGAGCAACTACTTTAAAGGTTACAACATGTAATAAGTTAACTATTGTTATTCTTCTGTTATTTTCTAATGAAATTTTATTTTAACTTTTTTCCATGGAATAAAAAAGTTACATATTTTTGCATTTTGAGTCCAAAACATAGACTAACAATTTTTAAATATATAGAAATTACATAGAAAATAAAATATGGAGTCAAAAAACAAAATTATAATAATATTACCTTTTATATGAATAATTGCTTTTTAATGTGATGACCTCTTAAATTATGTAGGAAACATGTGGAGTTACAAACTATTGTTACAATAGTACTAATTTGTATAATTTCCTGTGTAAAATTTCCCATTTATCTTCTAGGAAGTTATTTCTTCAAATAGCTTTAAGTTATTGGCTAGTTTTTACAACTCAAAATGTACTCCCATTAGCATTTTTTTCATGGTATTTGAGAACTGAACCCAGATCCTTCCGAGCTCCAAAATGATATATAAGATGTATTCTGCAGGTATAATTGTTACCTTGGTTAGGAGATAGATTCCTGGCACTTTCTTCTATCCTTCTTATATCCTCAGATTCCTCTGATGATCCAGTTTTATGTATCATTCTAAAAATGCTGTCTTCTACTTTTCACTCAAAAATTATTTTGTAACTAGTTTTTCTTTTGTTGCACTATTCACAACTTCATCTGTATTTATTTTCATAGTGACAGGCAAATACACAAGCACATGCGTGCTTCATATCCTTTTCTGTTTTTATTATTATTTTTTAAAAGGAGATTAAGATAAAAGAGGACATAAAAACACAGGTCAGAACAGAACAATTTAAGCAACTTAGTGCTTCACCACAAGATAACCCGACATAACAGTAGTTACCATAGTGTCTCTTTCCTTGAAATATTTGAGTATACCTTCATATACTATAGCATCAAACATAACAAGACAGTGTAAAACCATTCAAGAGAATGAAGGTATTACAGGGTAGTTAGAACCAACTAACAGAAAATAAACAATGGTTTCTATATTATCTCCTTATCTATAAAAATTTTGTTTATACTATCACGTATAATAAAATCCAATAAGATACAATATGATAAAACCTATGGAGACAGAACAACAAAACCTTGATGGGACTTTAAAACAGTATGATATTAAATCAGCACTAGCTAGCCATATCCTTTTCAAAGCAGAGATATCTTTGTAAAGAATGTTATACTTCATGTATCTGTTTAGTTTCTGATATATAATAGGCATGTAACAAAAATATGTATTTTTGAATTTCTGTTGTTAGTAACATTTGATTTTCTCTCCATGCCCCACCTACCACTATACACCCAGAGATTAGAAAAGGCAAAATACTTTATTGAGTAAGGAGCTGGGATGCATTTGTAATTTTCCTCAGACTGAGTGAAGATTTAAAAATCCATTCTTTATAACCATACAACGTGGGAAAGAAAAAAAGGAGAAGAGAAATGGAAGAGTGAGAATATGGGCCTTGACTCCCCTACTCTGGGTAAAATTATTTTGTTGGATGATTTGCTACATAGTCTGGTGGATCACAAAATAAGTGATTTGTTGGTGTACTGCTATTTGGGAACTCTCTGAAATGGCAGACAAGTAGGGAAGGAGAATATTTTATAGAGAGGTCATACACATCTGCATCATCCCTAACTTCCTGTACATAGAATGGCTTTGGGAAGTTCCATATGCTCCAGAGAAGGACCACAGTGAAGCTTGAGAATCCACTGGGTAACTTGCCACAGAATGTTCCTGTGCTGGGAAAAGTACCTCAGCATTTGAGGAATACAGAGATGACCATTCAGGGAAGGGTTGAATAAAACCAGCAAGTCAAAACTTAGAGGGTGATCAAAACCAGAAAGTAAAAAGGTGGGCCTTACGAAACAAAAAGAGTTGGTCAAATGTCATGAGAAACTAAACCACAACATTTGCAAGTCATGAATTTTAGCAGTGGATGCCACATGAAAGCACACACAGCTAAAATTTATTCATAGACCAAACCACCTTTACAAAGAATATAGCCTAAACCATTTTTTTAAAATTTTATTTTGAAAGTAGTAAAATACAACAGATCAAGACATAATAAAGCCAACTAAGATCGTACATTAAATTTGGTATAGAACTTCACAGCAGATTACCAGGATAACAGTAATAGGTATCACAGTATATTTCATTATCTTTAAAATAGTTGTTCTTTCAATCACCTATATCAAAATAAAATGAAATAGAGAATATTATACAACTTATCAAAAGAGGATATTGAATAGAGCAGTACCATTAATCAGAATAGAGCAAAACAGTAATAAAAATATCTGCCTTCAAAGAGATGGTAAAAGGAAATCCCCCTTATTTGCTATAGCCAACCTCCAGGAGATGCTCAGATTTCTGGTGCCCATTTGCTAATGAGGGGACAGTGCAAGTGGGGTAGGGAAAGTGGGGTGTCTGACTCTAGGCTGTGTACCATTAGGTTCACTACTGCTTAGCAGGGAGGAAGGCTGCTTGCTTGGTTTCACTGTGTCCTAAGTTCCAACATGGTGTGGATCTCAGAGGACACTGGTGGTTCTTCCGCTGGATGAGTCGCAGTCTACCACACCACAGCCGCTTACCAGGGAGGTGAGCTTCTTGCTTGGTTTCCCGGGTCCTAAGTTACAACATGGTGCAGCTCAGGAGCTGCTGGTGGCTCTTCCCGTGGAAGGGCTTTAGTCTGCAACACCGCAGCCACTTACCAGGGAGGGAAGGTGCTTGCTTGCTTCCCAGAATCCTAAGATAGAACATGGCATGGATCTCAATAGACACTTGTGGTTCAACTGCTGGAAGGGTCCAGTCTGCCACACCGCCACTGCTTACTAGGGAGGGAAGGTGCTGGATTGGTTTCCCAGCATCCTAAGTTCCAACATGGCACAGAACTCAGGAGACACTGGGGCTTCTCTACCTAGCAGGGCCGCAGCCAGCCACACCAAAGCCACTTAACAGGTAGGGAAGGTGATTACCAGGCTTCCCAGTGTCCTAAATTTCAATATGGTGGGGATCTCAGGAGCTGCTTGTGGTTCTCCCCTTGGAAGGGCCACAGTCTGCCACAGTGCAGTGACTAACCAGGGAAGGGAGGTGCTTGCTGGGCTTCCCAGCATTCTAAGTTCCAACATGGCATGGATCTTAGGAGCTGTTGGTGGTTGTCACACAGGAAGGACCTCAGTCTGCCACACTCGAGCCACTTACCACAGAGGGGAGGTGCTTGCCTGGCTTCACAGTGTCCTAAGTTTCAACATGGAGCAGACATAAGGAAATGCTAGTGGTTATCCCCCTGGAAGGGCCACAGTCTGCCACACCACAGCTACTTACCAGAGAGGGGAAGTGCTTGCTTGGATTCCCTGTGTCCTCAGTTCCAACATGGCTTGGATATCAAGAGACACTAGAGGTTCTCTGGCTGGCAGAGCTGAAGCGGGTGACCCTGCAGCAATTTACAGGGAAGGGAGGTGCTTGCTTGGTTTCCCAGTGGCCTAAGTTCCAACATGGCATGGATCTCAGGAGCTGCTGGTGTTTCCCCACCTGGAAGGGCTGCAGTCTGCCACACCACAGCCACTTACCGAGTAAGAGAGGTGCTTGCTTTGCTTCCCACCTTCATATGTTCCAACATGGCGTGGATCTCAATAGCACTGGTGGTTCTCCCCCAGGAAGGGCCACAGTCTGCCACACTGCAGCAACTTTCCAGGAAGGTGAGGTGCTTGCTTCGCTTCTAGCCTCCTACATTCCAATATGGTGTTGATCTCAGGAGCTGTTATTGGTTCTACCCTTGGAAGGACCTCAGTCTACCACACCACAGTCACTTACCTGGCAGGGAAGGTACTTGCTTGGCTTACCCGCTTCCTAAGTTCCAACATGGCAAGGGTCTAAGGGGCTGCTTGTGGATCACCCCATGGGAGGGCCGCAGTCTGCCACAACATAGCCACTTATCAGCTAGGAGATGTGCTTGCTTGGCTTCCCACCCTTATATGTTCCAACATGGCATGGATCTCAGGAGCTACTGGTGCTTCTCCCCCTGGAAGGGCCACAGTCTGCCCCACTGCAGCAACTTTCCAGGAAGGTGAGGTGCTTGCTTCGCTTCCAGCCTCCTACATTCCAACATGGTGTTGATCTCAGGAACTTATGGTGGTTCCTTCCCATGGAAGGGCTGCAGTCTGCCACCCCGCAGCCACTTAGAGGCAAGGGAGATGCTTCCTTGGTTTCCCAGTGGCCTAAATGCCAACATGGCAAGGATCTCAGGAGCTGATGGTGGTCCCTCCCTGGAAGGGGCACAGTCTGCCACACTGCAGCCACTTATCAGGGAGGGGAGGTGCTTGCCTGGCTTCCCAGAGTCCTAAGTTCCAACATGTCACAGATCTCAGGAGCTGCTGGTGGTTCTCCCCCTGAAAGGGCCACAGTCTGCCACAACACAGCCATTTACAAGGGAGGCGAGGTTCTTGCTTGGTTTCCCAGATTCATAAGTTGCAACATGGCAATGATCTAAGGAGCCTTTGGTGGTTCTCACCCTGGAAGGGCCACAGTCTGCCACACTGTAGTCACTTACCTAGGAGGGGAGGTTCCTGCTCGGTTTCGCAGAGTCCTAGTACCAACATGGAGCAGATCTCAGGAGGTTCTGCTGGTTATCCCCCTGGAAGGGCCACAATCTGCCACAACACAGCCACTTACAAGCAAGGCAAGGTTCTAGATGGTTTCCCAGGGTGCTAAGTTCCAACATGGCCCAGATCTCAGGAGCTGCTTATGGATCTCCCCTTGGAAAGACCACAGTCTGCCACACCGCGGCCACTTACCAGGGAGGAGAGGTGCTTACTTGGCTTCCAAGCTTCATAAGTTGCAACATGGTGTGGATCTCAGGAGCTACTGGAGGTTCTCCCCCCTGGAAGGGCCACAGTCTGCCACTTACCAAGGAGGGCAGGTGCTTGCTTGGTGTCCCAGAAACCTAAGTTCCAAAATGGCGTGGATTTCAGGAGCTGCTTGTTGTTCTCCCCCTGAATGGGCTGCTGTTTGCCATACCACAGTCACTTACCAGAGAGGGGAGTAGCTTGCTTGGATTCCCAGCATTCTAAGTTCCAAAATGGCATGGGTTTCAGAAGCTGCCGGTTGTTCTCCCCATGGAATTCCCGCTGTCTGCCACACCGCAGCCACTTACCAGTGTGTTGAGCTTCTGTCTTGGTTTCCCCGGGTCCTAAATTCCAAAATGGCGCATATCTCAACAGTTGCTGGTTGTTCTCCCCTTCGAAGATGCCACAGTCTGCCACACCACACTCACTTATGAAGGAGGGCATGTGGTGTTTGGCATCCAAATGTCCTACGTTCCAACAAGGAATGGATCTAAGGAGTTGCTGGTGGTTCTCCCCCTGGGAGTGATGCAGTCTGCAAAACCACAGCCACTTACCAGGGAGGGGAGGTGCTTGCTTGGCTTCCCAGCATCCTATGTTCCAACATGGTATGGATCTCAGGAGCTGCTGGTGAATCTCCCCCTGGAAGGGCCACAGTCTGCCACAACACAGCCACCTACAAGTGAGGTGAGGTACTTGATGGTTTCCTATGGTCCTAAGTTCCACCATGGCGCAGATCTCAGGAGCTGCAAGTGGTTCACCCCCTGAAAGGGAAGAAGTCTGCCACATCATTGTCAGTTACCTCTGAGGAGAGGTGCTTGATTGGCTTCCCAACGTCCTAAGTTCCATCATGTCACAGATCTCAGGAGTTTTTGTGGATCTCCACCTGGGAGGGGCACAGTCTGCCACACCACAGCCACTTAGCAGGTAGGAGAGGTTCTTGCTTTGCTTCCCAGCCTCCTAAGTTCCAACATTGTGTTGATCTCAGGAGCTATTGTTGGTTCTCCCCTGGAAGGACCCCAGTCCGCCACACCACAGTCACTTACCTGGCAGAGTAGATGCTTGCTTTGCTTCCCAGTGTTCTCAGTTCCAACATGGAGAATACCTCAGGAGCTGCTGGTGGCTCTCCCCACAGAAGGGCCGCAGTCTGCCACAGTGCAGCACTTACCAGGGAGAGGAGGTGCTTCCTTGGCTTCCCATAGTCCTAAGGTGGAACGTGGCCTAGATCTCAAGAGCTATTGGTGGTTCTCCCCCTGGAAGGACTTCGGTCTGCCACACTGAAGCCACTTACCATGGAGGGGAGGTGCTTGCCTGGCTTCATAGTTTCCTGTGCTCCAACGTGGCATGGATCTCAGGAGCCGCTTGTGGTTCTCCCCTTGAAAGGGCGAAGTCCACCATGCTGCAGTGACATTCCAGGGAGGGTACATGCTTGCTTGGCTTCCAAGGATCCTAAGTTCCAACATGATGTGGATCTCGGGAGCTGCTGGTGGTTCTCCCCCTGGAAGGACCGCAATCTGCCACACCACAGCCCCTTACCAGGGAGGGGAGGTGCTTGCTTGGCTTCCCAGAGTCATAAGTTCCAACATGGCGCAGATCTCAGGAGCTGCTGCTGGTTCTCCCCCTCAAAGGGCCGCAGTCTGCCATACCACAGGCCCTTACCAGGGAGGGGAGATGCTTGGTTGGCTTTCCAGCATTCTAAGGTCCAAGGTGGAGTGCATCTCAGGAGCTGCTGGTGGCTCTGCTAGTGGCAGGGCCGCACCTAGCTATACTGCAGTCATTTAAAGGAAGGGAAGGTACTTGCTTGGTTTCCCAGTGGCCTAAGTTCCAACAAGGGGTGGATCTCAGGAGCTGCTGTTGGTTATCCCCCTGGAAGGGCCAGAGTGTGCCACACCACGGTCACTTACCAGGGAGGGGAGGTGCTTTCTTGGCTTCCCAACGTCCTATGTTCCAACATGGTGTGGATCTCAGGAGTTGCTGGGGCTTCTTCCCCTGGAAGGGCCATAGTCTGCCACATTGCAGTCACTTACAAAGGAGGGCAGGTGCTTGCTTGGCATTCCAGCATCCTAAGATCCAAAATGGCGTGGATTTCAGGAGCTGCTGGTGGTTTTCCCCTGTAAGTGCTGCTGTCTGCCACACCGCAGCCACTTACCAGGGAGTCGAGCTTGTTTCATGGTTTCCCAGGGTCCTAAGTTACAAAATGGCACATATCTCAGCAGTTGCCGGTTGTTCTCACCCTCGAAGGGCCATAGTCCACCACACTGCAGTCACTTCCCAGGAAGGGCATGTAGTGTTTGGCTTCAAATGTCCCATGTTCCAACATGGCACGGATCACTGGAGCTGCTGGTGGTTCTCCCCCAGGGAGGGCTGCACTCTGCCACACTGGATCCACTTACCATGGAGGGTAGGTGCTTCTTGGCTTCCCAGCATCCTATGTCCCAACATGGTGTGGATCTTAGGAGCTGTTGGTGGTTCTCTCTTTGAAGAAGCCAGTCTGCCAAACCACAGTCACTTACCTGGCAGGGCAAGTTCTTCCTTGGCTTCCCAGTGCTCTAAGTTCCCACATGGCATGGATCTCCCGAGCTTCTGGTGTTTCTCCCCCTGGACAGGGCTCAGTCTGCCACACCACCACCACTTATCGGGAAGGGGAGGTGCTTGCCTGGCTTTCTAGAGTCCTAAGTTCCAACACTGAGTGGACCTCATTAGCTGCTGGTGGTTCTCCCCCTGAAAGGGCCACAGTGTGCCACACTGAAGTGACTATCCAGGGATGGAAGGTGGTTATTTGGCTTCCCAGTGTTCGAAGTTCCAATATGGTGTGGATCTCAGTAGCTGCTGGTGTTTCTCCCCCTGGAAAGGCCCCAGTCTGCCACAATGCAGCGATTTATCAGGGAGGGGAGGTTTTTCCAGGGCTTCCCAGGGGCCTAAGGTCAAACGTGGCATGAATCTCAAGAGCTGTTGGTGGTTCTCCCCCTGGAAGGACCTCAGTGTGCCACCCTGCAGCCACTTACCAGGGAAGGGAGGTGCTTGCCTAGCTTCACAGTGTCCTAAGTTCCAACATGGAACGGACCTAAGGAGTTGCTGGGCGTTGTGCCCCTGGAAAAGCCGTAGTCTGCCACACTGCAAGTACTTAGCAGAGAGGCGAAGTGCTTGCTTGGATTCCCTGCATTCTCAGTTCCAATGTGGCTCAGATCTCAAGAGACACTAGAGGTTCTCCACCTGGCAGAGCTATAGCCGGCAAGCTCGCAGCAACTTAAAGAGAGTGGAGGTGCTTCCTTGGTTTCCCAGAGTCCTAAGTTCCAACATGTTGCAGATCTCAGGAGCTGATGGTGATTCCCCACCTCCCCCCGGGAAGGGCAGCAGTCTACCAAACCACAGCCACACCCGGGAGGGAAGGTGCTTGCTTGGCTTCCCAGCCTCCTAAATTCCAACGTGGCATGGATCTCAGGAGCTGCTTGTGGATCTCCCGTTGGCAGGGCCGCAGTATGCCACACTACCACCACTTGCCAGGTAGGAGACGTGCTTGCTTTGTTTCCCAGCCTCCTAAGTTCCAACATGGCCTGGATCTCAGGAGCTGCTTGTGTATCTCCCCCTGGATGGGCTTCAGTCTGCCACACCAAAGCCACTGGGCAGGGAGGGGAGGTGCTTGCTTGGCTTCCCAGAGTCCTAAGTTCCAACATGTCGCAGATCTCAGGAGCTGCTTGTAGTTATCCCCCTGGAAAGGCCACATTCTGCCACAAAACAGCCACTTACAAGGGAGGTGAGGTTCTTGCTTGGTTTTGCAGGGTCCTAAGTTCCACCATGGTGCAGATCTCAGGAGTTGCATGTGGTTCTCCCCCTGGATGGGCTGCAGTCTACCAAACCATAGCCACTTGCCAGGGACGTGAGCTTCTTGCTTGGTTTCACATATTCATAAGTTGCAACACTGCACAGATCTCAGCAGCTGCTGGTGGCTTTCCCTCTGGAAGGGCCACAGTCTGCCACCCTGCAGTGACTTTCCAGGGAAGGAAGATGCTTGCTTGACTGCAGAGCACCCTAAGTTCCAACATGGCAAGGATCTCAGGAGCTGCTGGTGATTCTCCCCCTGGATGGTCCACACTCTGCCACACCACAGTCACTTACTAGGCAGGGCACGTGCTTGCTTGGCTTCCCAGCATTCTAAGTTCCAAAACAGTGTGGATTGCAGGAGCTGCTGGTGATTTTCCCCCTGTAAAGGGCTCTGTCTGCCACACCACCGCCACTTATCAGGGAGGGAAATTGCATGCCTGGCTTCCCAGAGTCCTAAGTTCCAACATGACATGCATCTCAGGAGCTGCTAGTGGTTCTCTCCCTGGAAGGGTCGCTCTCTACCATATGGCAGCCACTTACCAGGGAGTGGAGCTTCTTGCTAGGTTTCCCAAGTTCATAAGTTGCTTCATGGCATGGATCTCAGGAGATACTGGTGGTTCTCCCCCTGGAAGGGCCACAGTCTGCCACACTGCAGGAACTTACCAGGAAGGTGAGGTGCTTGCTTGGCTTCCCATTCCAACATGGTGTTGATTTCAGGAGCTGTTCGTGAGTCTCCCCCTGGAAGGACCTCAGTCTGCCCCACCACAGTCACTTGCTAGTCAGGGCAGTTGCTTTCTTGGCTTCCCAGCATCCTAAGTTCCAGCATGGCATGGATCTCAGAAGCTGCTGGTGGTTCTCCCCCTGGAAGAGCTACAGTCTGCCAGACCGCCGCCGCTTACCAGGCAGGGGAGGTGCTTGCATGGCTTCAAAGAGTCCTAATTTCCAAAATATCGCAGATCTCAGGAACTGCAAGTGGTTCTCTCCCTGGAAGGGCCACAGTCCTCCACCCCGCAGCCACTTTCCAGGTAGCTGAGCTTCTTGCTTGGTTTCCCATATTCATAAGTTGCAACATGGCACTGTTCTCAGGAGCTGCTGGTGGTTCTCCCTCTGGAAGGGCCACAGTCTGTCATACTTCAGGAACTTACCAGGAAGGTGACGTGCTTGCTTCGCTTCCCAGCCTCCAAAGTTCCAACATGGTGTTGATCTCAGGAGCTGTTCATGAGTCTCCCCCTGGAAGGACCTCAGTCTGCCCCACCACTGTCACTTACCAGGCAGGGCAGGTGCTTGCTTGGTTTCCCAGCATTCTAAGTTCCAACACGTCGTGGATCTCAGGAGCTCTTGGGGGTTCTCCCGCTGGAAAGAGCTCAGTCTGCAACACCACCCCCACTTATCCGGGAGGAGAGGTGCTTGCCTTGCTTCCCAGCGTCCTGAGTTACAACATGGAGCGGATCTCAGGAGCTGCTTGTGGTTCTCCCCCTAGAAAGCCCACAGTCTGCCACACTACAGACACTTAACAGGGAGGGGAGGTGCTTACTTAACTTCCCAGTGTCCTAAGTTTGAACATGGCGTGCATCTCAGGAGCTGGTGGTGGTGCTCCCCCTGGAAGGACCGCAGTCTCCCACCCTGCAGCCACTTACCATGGAGGGGAGGTGCTTGCCTGGCTTCAGAGTGTCCTTAGTTCCAACATGAAGTGGACCTAAGCAGCTGCTGGTGGTTCTTCACCTGGAAGGGCTGCAGTCTACCACACCACAGCTACCTACCAGAGAGGGAAACTGCTTACTTAGAATCCCTACATCCTCAGTTCCAACATGTCATGGATCTCAGGAGCTGCTGGTGGTTCTCCCCCTGGAAGGGCCACAGTCTGCCACAGTGCAGTCCGTTACCACGTAGGGGAGTTGCTTGCTTGGCTTCCCAGCTTCATAAGTTGCAACATGGTGCAGATCTCTGGAGCTGGCAGTGGTTCTCTCCCTCAAAGGGCCACAGTCTGCCACACTGCAGTCAATTACCAGGTAGGGAAGTTGCTTGCTTGGCTTCCCAGAGTTCTAAGTTCCAAAATGGCGTGCATCTCAGGAGCTTCTGGTGGTTCTACCCCTGGAAAGCCATCATTCTGCTACACCACAGCTACTTACAAGGTATTTAGGTACTTGATTGGGTTCCCAGCGTGCTAAGTTCCATCATGGTGAGTATATCAGGAGACAGTGGAGGTTTTCCCCCTGGCAATCCTGCAGCCAGTCACACCACAGCCCCTTACCAGGGAGGGGATATTCTTCCTTGGTTTCTCACTGTCTTATATTCCAACATGGCCTGGATCTCAGGAGCTGCTGGTGGTTCTCCCCCTGGAAGGGCCCCAGTCTTCCACATCGCAGTCACTTACCAGGGAGCACAGGTGCTTGCTTGATTTCCCAGGGTCCTAAGTTCCAACATGGTATGTATCTCAGGAGCTGCTGGTGGTTTTCCCTATGGAAAGTTTTGTGGTCTTCCACACCACAGCCACTTATCAGGAAGGAGAGGAGCTTGCTTGGCTTCCCAGAATCCTAAGTTCCAATGTGGCATGAATCTCAGGAGACACTGGAGTTTCTACGCCTGGCAGGGTGGCAGCTGGCCACACCACAGCCACTTACCTGGGTGGCGGGGTGCTTGCTGGTTTTCTCAATGTCTAACCCCCTGGAAGGGCCGCAGTCTCACCTAAGCCATTTTTAATAGTCACCTCTAGCAGCTTGGCTGCAAATTTCCACAGCCACCACACTGGAGCAGGATAAGTGGGAAATCAACACAGTATTAGTAAGGAGTTATAATTTGAACTTATCACAGGTTACATATTAGTCGTATGAAAGAGAAGTATACCATAGGAGAAAATATGTTAATTTTTCTTCTACCATTTATCTACGGTCATTTAGTACTGACACTCTACAAATTGCTATACAACTTAATGGCTAAACAGCAACACAGATTTATTATTTTATAGTGATAGATATCAGAGTTCTGACATGATTCTCATTGGGCTAAAGTTAAGATGTCATCAGGGCTGTGTTCTATTTCTGGACGCTCTAGAAAATAATCCAGTTGCTTACTTTCCTAGATTCTAGAGATCACCCTGTGCCTTGGTTCATGGTCTATTCCTCCATTTCCAAAGCCAGCATCTACCTGCCCATTCTTCCAAAGTTACATCTCACACTTACTGTTTCCAGCCTGAAAAGATTCTCTACATTTAAAGGCCCCTGTGATTAAATCACATGGTAATCTAAAAAAAAAACTGGCATTTCAAAATCCATACCGTAATTATATTTGCTGTTTCTTTTGTCATGTAAATGTAACGTTCAGTTTCCAAAATCAGGGTATCCATGTCCTTGGGTAACCATTATTCTACCTGCCCCAGGTCACAATAATGCTGCATAAGCCACAAATACCAAACCTTGATATCGTAAACAAGATGCTTGATGTTCATGGATCTAGGTCAGTTATGAGCTGCCCAAGTAGCTTTACTGATGATTTCAATGAGTTATTCACATCTGGATGCTGATTGGCTGTTGGCTGAACTACTGAACTTTATTAACTATTCCATGTATCATCCAGCAGATGAGCACAAGCATATTGCAAAGCAACAGAAGATGCCTCATAGAGCCAACATAAACACTTAAGGCCCATTAATGCCTAGGCTCTGAATGAGCACACTGCCACTCACATATCAGATTATATAGATGCAAATATAGATAGATGATTTAGATATAGGAAGATCTTAAGCCACTTAAACTTACCACTCACCTGCCATATTTTCTAACCACCCCTGTACAACTCCGGGCTACTGAGCCAATAAAAGATGCTAAAAGAAAACTGAGGCCACAACGTGCTTATATATCAGTAAGTTGAAGCTGTGTTATCAGGTTCAGGGATATAATAAGCTTCAGCTTAATACACTTGATTTAATTCCTCAGTGAACGAGATGGTTCCTATATGAATCTATCAAAGCTAAAAAAAATATGCAGTACATAAGAAGAAATGCTGGTATCATCTTTATTTGGCCACTTGTGTTAACGTAATCACGTTTTCTGCTCAGTTGTCTTCACAGTTTTATTGCTTCCAGCCAGATTTTCTCCCTTTTACCACAGCATTTCCTACACATCTAAGAATTCAAATATATTAAAATGTGCCTGGTAAAATTATGGACTTGGGAAGAAAAAAAAAAAGAAATAATGTGATTATTTGAGAAACTGTCAAAATATAAACACTTTTCAAAACTATATATTTTTAAATCATACTTTGGTTATTTTTATTTCACAGTAGAGCTGTTTTGCATGAATAAATTTATCCATTTATGAAAGAGAAACTATAGAGCTTCCAGAAGAACATGGCAAATAGATAGCAGCAGCTACAGAGGCTCTCTGAGATACCCCACTTAAAATCCAGGAATGGTACGGTATGAGGAGTCCTAAGAAAGAGGACATACACTCTGCTGACCCAGGAATGAACTAAGATAAGAGAAACCAACTGGAAATCCAATCCTGGTACTATAACAGGAACAGATAAAATCTCAGTACTGAAGCTAGATCCTGTGCCGCTGGAAGCCGCGATTAGAACTTCCTGATGCCGCTGCTGCATCCAAATCTGCAGGGCAGGGAGAGAGACATGTGAAAGCTCTGAGAGTAGGAATCTGCAAACGGAGTTGAGAGCGGGACTAGCAAGGAGCCCTACATCGACTTGTGAGTGAGCGGAACGGGGATCCTTTCATAGAGTAGGAGGCTCCAGCAAAGGACATACTGGGACAGGGTAGACTTGCCGGAACAGGGCGCTGCAGTGACATTAGTCACATATTCCCCTCTCAAGCAGGATTGGTGTGGAGTGCCTGGCCTGCCTGACGCCGCTGACTAAGACCCAGTAGGCTAGCCCAAACCAGGTCCCAGCACCTGGAGGTGCACCCTAGTGATAAAGCCTTCGGTAGGTTGACCTGAAGGTGTGGGCCCAGCAGAGGTTGCCCAGGTTTTTTGTCTCCCTAGTACACTGCAGTGGGTGGGAACACCTAGCCAGCACAATTCAAACAAACTGTAACTGAAAAAGAAAGAAATTGTGCCTCCTACATTCACTTATATGGAAAGAACAAAAGTATGGGAAGAGGAAGCAACAAGAAAGGGTCCTCAGTCCCCAATCCTGAGAACACTGATCCAGGAAAGGGAAACACAAAGGAAGACAGAAAACATGCAATATCAGACATGGCACCAATAGACATAAAGCGGTATCTCCAGAGCCTCATAGACGAGTTTAAAAATGAAGTATTTAATGAAATAAAGCAAGATATAAGTAGAATAGTTAGAGAAATGCTAAGCACTGCCCAAGAAAAAACAGATGATGGAATGGAAGAACAGAAAAAAAGGGGAGAATTGTTTGATGGAGAAAATAGAGAAAACCTAGAATACATGAAGCAGGTTCAAAGAGATTACCAGGAAACTAAAAACTCTATTGAAAGCTGGCATAACAGCTTGAAAGAAACTAAGGATAGATTATCTGAACTGGAGGGCAAATTTGTAATATGGGAGCATGTAATGAAAAACTTCTTAAAAATAACAAGAAAACAAACAGCAATAATACAAAGGCTAGAAGATGATAAGAGGATCTATAACTTAAGAATTAAGAACATAAAATAAGAAGTAGGGACACAAACAAATGGGCTACAAAAGCTGTTCACAGAAATAATCCAAGAGAATTTCCCTAATTTAGCAAAAGGTAACGATACTCAGATGTATGAGGCGCACAGACCCCCAGCCACCTACAATCCAAACAGAGCTACATCCAGGCATATAATAATCAAAATTCCAGAAATCCAATATAAGAACAGAATACTAAAAGCCATCAGAGACAAAAAACAGATCACTTACAAGGGAATACCCATCAGAATTATAGCAGACTTCTCAGTACAAACCATCAAATCACAAAGAGCTTGGGGGGGGGGAGTAATTCAAGCTTGAAAGATAACAACCTCCAGCCAAGATTGATATATCCTGCACAACTGTCCCTAGAAATTGATGGAAAAACAAGGTGCTTCCAGGATAAAGAGGAACTAGGGGAATTTGCAACCACCAATTCAACTCTACAGAGAATACTGCAGGATATTCTAAAAAAGGAAAATACCAAGACTTCAGAAACAGTGGCAGAGAGGCCACAATGAATGGAGCAGAAAGCAAAAAGAAGAAAAACTGACAACAAATGACAGAAAAAGAACTCAACAGAAATGAGGCAGAGAAGATTGGATGGTAGGAACAGCTATTTTGGAGAAAACAAGACATCATAATAGCTAGTGTTGATTTAGTATCATCTTGCTTTGAAGTCCCATAAAGCTTTTATTCTTGTCTACATCGGTCTCAACAGGTTATATCTTATTGTATTTTATTATATGTGATATTACAAAAAATCTTTTACAGACAAGGAGATTATACAGAAACTATTATTCATTTTCTGATAGTTGGTTCTAAATACCCTGTAATACCGTCATTTCCTTGAATGGTTTTACATTGTCTTGATATGTTTGGTGCTATGGTATATGAATTTATACTCAAAGATTTCAAGGAAAGAGGCACTATGATAACTACTTTTAGGTCAGGATAGCTTGTGGTGAAACACTATTTTGCTTAAATGGCTATGATTTGACCTGTGCTGTTTTGTTGTTATGCCCTCTTTTATCTCAGTCTCTTTTCTTTAAATTAATTACTTTTTTATTTTTATCTTTTTAATTAAGGGAAAAATAAAAAATAGAAGGATACATTATAGTAACCCACTTTGATTTCCTATTAACTTGATTTGAAACCCTGTATAGGCCTCACCATCTTGCTTTGACTGATTTTCTTCTATTCTGCTTTGCTTGATAGTACCAAGTTCGAAAGTATAGGCAACAACTGTAAAGAAAATAAGATTCATTATGACGCCCATTCCGGTTGACTATTGTCTTCTTTTAAAGTCCTGTAATGTCTCCAACTTTTTGGTTTCATTCCTTACTGTTTTGTTCAATTTTATTATAACTGATGATATAGGCAATTCTTTTTAAGATAGCAAGAGGCAGTATGGTAACCATTGTTGATCACCTAGTATTTTGTTTTGTTTTTACATTATGCATTATGTCTGTTCTTTTGATTTGACTGACTCTGTTCTGTTATGTCACATTTGGTTTTACTCTCTTCAAAAAAAAGTAATAAGAACTGTGGGAGTAATAAAACCCAAAATGTATAATTGTCATTGTACAAAAGAAAGGAAAAGAAAGTGCTCTAAAGAATATAACTGCATATATATTTAAGTATATAAGATAGATAACCATATTACTGAGTTTTGTTGGATCATTGAACAAAACTGTTTGCAGTCTCACTGTTTGAAAGTCCACTTTATATGCTTTAATTTTGTAACTTAAACAACTATTTCTAAGATAACAATATGTAATCTATTAACTAGTGATTTCCTATTGTTTATTTTTTTTGAAATTCTGTATAACTTGTACCCTTTTTCTGTTTTTTTTTCTTTTTCTCATTAAATAAAAAAATTTTTAAAAAGAAAGAGAAACTTTATACATTAAAGTTACATAACAAAGAAGCTTTTGTAGGTTGTATCAATTTTTTCCTGAAATATATTCATTTTGAACAATCATCCAAAATGATTTTTTTCTAGAAAGACCAAGGCAAGACCAAAATAGACCCATTATGGGTCTATTTGAAAACATATTTGATGATTTAACCATAATGAGGAAATCCAGAGAAACATATTGACTCTGATTGATCAGTTTTCCAGTGCAATTCATTATTTTGGCTATCCTTGCAGTTGATCACTCTATAATACATTTTTCTCAGTTCCTTCCTATTTCTGTATTTGTCATGTCTCCACTGCATTCACTACTGAGTACCACCTACATACTCCAATTTCATTCCTAGTCCCAAGCCATTCATGACTTGATGATCTTCCAGTTCTTCTGGTTCTGGGAAGAGTGCAACCCTAACCCAAACCCTACAATTAGGACAAGCTGCTACACTATGGGGAATTTTGTATAGCAAGGCTCAACCAAAGTAACCAGTGAACCCTCCTCTAAGACATAGTTTTACATCTATTTTCCATCCTAAATCATCTGTGATAGTTAAGTTTATATGTTAATTGGGCTATGAGATGCCTAGATATCTAATAACCTCAAATGCTATTCTAAGTAGATGTGAGGATATTTTCTATGAGATTAGTGTTTAATTTGATAGATTAAGTAAAATAGAGTAAATTGCCCTCCATAACATATGTGACCCTCATCAATCAGTGATGAGCTAAATATAATAAAAATCCTGACCCTCCCTTGAGTAATGGGTAAATCTCTTTGCCTACCTACTTTAGCTGAAACATTGGCTTCTTATGACTTCAGACTCAAACTGAAATAGTAGCTCTTCTTGCTTCATAGGTTGGCTGGGTTTTGATCTGGAGCTCACATTATTGACTTTGCTGGCCCTTAAGCCTTTAGAGTCAGACTAGAATTCCACTATTAGCTCTCTTGAGCCTCCAGTTTGTAAATGCAGGTCTCAGGAATTCTCGGGAATTCTCAGTATCTATAAAACCATGAGCTAAGTCTTATTAAATAATTATAGATGAGAGAGAGACAGAGACAGGGACAGGGACAGAGGCAGAGATCTTATTAGTGTTGTTTCTTCTGTTTCTCAGGAGCACCTTATTACATTATCCCATCCTATCCATTGACACCTGGATAGATAAACTCAAATGAAAGTCTGATTAAATCATTCCACTACTCAACAATCCCCATTTAGTTTTCATTATAAATAGAATAAAATGCAAGGTTTTTTCAATGGCCTGTGCTTTCTGCAAAGTTGAATCCTTACATACTTCTCCAAGTACTTTCTCTTCCTTCTTTTCCAGCTACATTGACTTTTCTCTCTCAAGAGCTTTGCATTTGCTGTTCCCTCTGCTTGAACCTTTATTAATGAAATTCACAATTTTTTACATGTGTTGAGTCCTTTTTTCGTTCATGTGAATGCAACATGTAAAAATCCCTGCCCTAGTGAAGCAGATATTCTCTGCCTCTGGATCTTTCATAGCTGCTTTCTGGGTTGAAGAAATTCCTTCTCCTGTTTACCTATCCCATAATATCTTTTGTTTTTTGTCACTCTCATTATTTGTGAAATTATGTTTTCATTGCCTGTCATCATTTTGCAGTGTGATCTTCCTATCTGTTTTATTTTTTATGGAGGCAAAGTTAGAGAAGAGAGGTACACAATAGTGTCCACTATGCCTTATGATTGGTGCATCAGTCTTTGATCTCTAAGTATGTGATTTTTCACAATAAATATATTTCTTGGAATAAATGATTAGTAATTAAAATTACTCACTGGAATTATATATATCAATAATAAAAATTATACAATTAAGTCCTTGAGTTGAATTTAGAGATAGCTGTTATAACTTTTGTTTATTTTGATAGAAAGCATGGTTTTAGTTATAAGAAAAGTATAGACTTTAGGAAATATTTTCAAACTATGGTTGAATATTGCCAAGATAATAACTATTAAAATGCCCAATCAACTCAAGGAATGAGCAAAGCTTGAGTCCATAGAAATTGGTGTGGGTTAGGGACAAGTCATTGAGATTCTAAAAGACAAGCTAGTCAGTTTACAGGATTACAACGGGAAGGGACAATGCAGACCACTCTGGCACATACTTTCTCTCCCTCCCTCTCCACTTTGCTGGTAGGGATAGCACAGTTAGAGAATTCAGCTCTACTAGGAAGATGCATGAAAACCAAGGGTAACATTTGTTGAAAATAGATAAACTATGTCCTTTTTCAGGATTGTAGGATAGACTCATTCCATATGTGTACATGGCTAATGCTAGAAGAACTTCAGGATTTAAACATGATGAGGGGGCAGCAGGGGAGCAGTGAATTCCTTTTTGCCAACCATATCCCAATAAATTTCCACTTTTACAGTGTATATTGCTTTGTTGTATGCAGCAAAGAACTCAATAAGAGAATTTATCTATCTATAATACCATGAGACAAAAACAGGAACAATGGGAAAACCTGAGATCCCTGGGCTAAAACAACAACTATCATAAAAATATTTCAAATGTTCTTTACTCAAAGTAATAGTAGTTGAAACTGAGGTCCAACACATAGTTCTGAGAATTATCATCAGGTTTGGACCATATGGATGGAAAAAAGATATTCTTGTAAATAGGACATGTCAAAGCTGAGAGTCAGCACAAATTTTTTTAAAAAATCATGATGTTATTTTGCATTACAACCTGGTAAAAAAGAGCATAACTATTTCATAAATGTTTAAAACACAATTTTGAAATAAAAGTTTGTTTCCCTTGAATTAAGATTGTTTGTATAGCTATAAAGGACACTCTTAGAAGTATGCTTCACTGTATCAGAAGTGTTAGTGAATTCGTTTAGACTCAAGCCTGGAAATCTCACTGACACTGAAAAACTGCCTGTTAATTTGTTTTGTTTCTGTAAGATATTAAAACTTTTCTTATTACATAAGTCAGAATTTTCTATAAAATGTTGTATCTATATAGAAAACAGACTACCAGATTGCCAGGGGAAAGGAATGAAGTGGGGGTTCACCATGACTAAAAAAAGCAAAGGGGAATTCATTTGTGATAGTAGAATAATTATGTGTCCTTATTGTGTTGATGATTACATGAGCCTAACTGTGGAAAAAATGATAGAAAACTATGCACTTACATGCAGACATTTGTGTACAAATGAGTACATGTGAAAACTAGTATAATCGAAATGATGTCTGTAGACTGTACCAATGTGTATCTATTGCTTTTAATATACTGTAAATTACATAAAATGTTATCATTATGAGAAGCAATGTGAGGATTATATATAAATTATCCATGCTATTTTTCAACTTTCTTGTAGTCTCCAATTATTTTAGAATAAAAGATTTTAAAATAAAAATAGTATGACTTTCATATACTGGAGTCAGATGATCCTCACTCGGGATTTGTTGAGGAATAGCCAAAAGATAGGATGTACTATACTTTGATTGCCTAAGTTACATCACACACAATCATGGTCAAATCATTTGGCAATCCAGATTTCAGAGATGTGAAAATGACAGACAGGATCTACCTCCAGAAAAAGTATCTTATTTCAAATTGTGGGATCAAAATCAGACATTTTAGGACTGTTTTGAGTCAAGTTCCCTTGAAGAAGATCCTGACACAAAGATCTGAGAACACAGTTTTATGCCAGATATGATCCCAGGAAGCATTAGAAAAAAGTCAGATGAAATAACAAGTTAACAATATGGAATACCTGGGAAGCTCAGAGAGACAGTTTACCTACATCAGAGTTATGCTTAATGAGGAAGGGGTAGCTGAGCTATTTCTCAAGTCATAAGTTCAGGACTACATCAACTTCCAGAACTCACAGCCTGCTCTTCTTGTCATCAGAGGTGGTAATCAGGGAAAGGGTCACAGGAAGTTTGCAGCTGGAACGTATCAATCCATGAAAATAAAGAGTGCTAAGAGGGATGGACAGCTCACTGACACAGATTTTACAAGACTCATAAAAACTACCAGGATAGGATAAAATCAATAAACGCATTACATCTCAGATCACGATATCCACTGTGAGAAAAGCTTAAGTGACCTTTCTAAGATTAAACTATATACTTTCTAAAGCACAAGACCTGTATTTTCTGGTTGTTTGCTTCAGAGATTGTTATGGTCTTTCTTATTTTACACTTTCACTATACTGTGTCTAGATGTACTTTCAGTTTTCTTAATACTTTTGGGGTTACTTGTGTTTCTGGAATTTGAGGATTTATTTCTTCATGCTCATAGAAAAATGTAAGCCCTCATTACCACAAAAATTATCTCTCTCACATTTCCTCCATCGAGAACTCCATTTAGAAACAAGATAGTTCTTTTCATTCTATTCTCCATGACTCTTAGTTCACTCCCTGTTTCTGTGTCTTTACTTCTCTGAGTATTAGTAAGCTATTTTCTAGTGCACTGAGGACTGGTGATCAGCTTGAATACTAGCTGAGCTTAATCAGCGTGGTGCTGTGTATAGATGGTTCACCTGAGGATGATTGCCAGCATAAAAAGAGAAGTGGAGAGGAAGAGTAGCATTGTGGGTTCTCTAAGTGTTGTTGTTGTTGTTGTTGTTGTTGTTGTTGTTGTTGTTGTTGTTGTTTGGAGCTGTTGGTTCTCCTGGAGGAGCTTGTCATGCTGGCTTCCCTGACATGAACTCAGCTGTTATTATCAAAGGAGTTCTGGATTTTGTCAGTGACAATGACTGCAGTTCATTTTGGGGGAGCTTTGGCCCTTACTTTGAGCAACGCTTTGTAACTCCAAAGAGAAAGATGTGTGCCTTTCAATCTCTGGGAGAAGCTTGTCATACTAGGTTCCTGATATGAACTGGGCTGTTCTCATCATTGGAGGAGTTTGAGACCCCATTGTTGCTGAGGATGGCTGTGGTACTTTTTGGGGGACCTCTGGTCCTAACTTTGAGTGTTGCTTCCTGGCTCCATTGCAGAGCCCTCAACCTACTGGAACAGATCCTTCATCGCACTGGCACAGACTTTCTGGCTTCCACCTGTGACCTTTGGGCCTATCCAGTGCAGATTCATGAAACAGACTTGCATGAATCACTGTTGTGGGCTCTAGGCCTCCAGTTGGACTCATGGAATACACTGTCATGGGCTCTAGGTCTTCAGCTAAACTCAAGCAGGATATTGTCACAGGATTGTCTTTAGTATGTGGATAGATTTCCTGAACATTTTGTATTTAACTGTTGAGTGACCATTGTAGAGAACACGGTAAATTATGTGTCCTGTGTGAACTTGTTTTCCTTGCGAACTCCTGAGTACAACAAACTGGGATAGGTTTTTGACCCTTTTAGAAATTCATTTATTTTTCAAATCTGGCTATTATTTTCACAGTAGTAGTCGATTTCTTTCATCATGTCTAATTATTTCAAACACACTTATTCTATCATCATAATCTCCTTGGGCATGGAACTCTGCCATGGTTATGCCTATGGTTCTGGCTTATGCAGATTGTTACCCAGTGAGTTTCCTAATTTTAGATTGTGGACTCAAGTTCGATTGTATTATATCCATAAGAATTTGTATGGTCAGGATTGAGGACACCTCAAAGAGGATTTCCATATGCATCTTCCAGGGGCAACAAGAATTTCACTCATTTGTAATCCATTTATATTAATTATTTCACTAGTTGATTCCAGGACATCTGCTTGAGGTACAGATTCATTATAAAGAAAAAAAAATTAGGGATGATTTTTATCCTGTGCAAAGCATTAGCTAAGACAGACAATCCTCTTTTGATACCTAAAGGGTATATTTTTCCTATCCACCTTTAACTAAATTTATCACTCCAGATTCAGTTTAAATATATATTAATGGAATAATATACATAAATATTGTCAGAGGTTTTATAATTAGGACTTTTAAGGAAAGCTGCCAAGGTCTGTTTGATCACTAGGTTTCTTGGGAATAGAAATTTAGGACACCATTCAAGTCAATCATTTCCATAAAGTCTCAGTGGCTGACAGCCTAAGCACAACCTTGAAGGGTGCTTCATAGGATTACAAGAGAGAACTACGAATTCTAATGTTAGCAATATACCCATTTATACATGATAATCAGGGGACAAATGTTGACTTCAGCTTTTCTTCCATCCCCAAATCTTGCACAACTTTCTATAATTGGCTAAATCTAGACAAGAATATTATTTACAAAGGATTATAAGGGATATCATTCTTAACCACTTAGCTCCTGAAATAGTGGACAGAGTGTATGAACTGAAAAAGCTTTATATGAAAGAGCTTCATATAGCTTTATTTTCTGTTGCTATAAAAATCACCTGAGAGTGAATAATTTATTAAAAAATAAAAGTTTACTTCATTCATGATTCTGAGGAGCAGGATGCCAGCATCTTCCCAGCATCTGATTAGTATCTCGTGAGGGCCTTTTTGTTACATCATAAAAATGGCAAGATAGAGCAAGTGAGTCAGCACAGATCTTTCTATTCCTCTTGTATAAAGACATGAATGTTACCATGAGGCCCTCAACTTCATGAATTCATCTAATACTAATCATCTACTAAACGATATTCCTTCAAATATTAATATTTGATTTGACAAATTAGGTCTGCAACACACAAATCTGGGGAATACATTCAAAACATAGTTCATGCTGACAGATCATACAGTAAATTTATGATAAACCATTTAAAATTCCTGGGTTTTATTTTAAAAAATCCATTCAATTTTCTACTTCATTTGGAATCTTAGTAAATAGAAACATTTCTTTTTTCCATAAATTAAATCCCAAGCCTTGATGACACTAAACTGGCAATCTTCATTCCATTCATCATGAGGAGGCTATAATTTCAGATTATAGTTTTAATTCATACTTATTGCTGCATCACTGTGAGTCTCTCATTTTTTGTGAGCTATACATTGAAAGCTTGTAATACTTTGTCCAGCATTTTTAGATATGTGATAGCAGAATTTTCTCATAATTGGCTCACCATATTATTAGAACCACAATTATGGGGAATTTTCATTGTGAGTATCTGTTTTGAGGAGCTAGAAAGTAAGAGAACATCCTATATTTGTTCCAGATTTTGGAACAGATTTTTTTCCTCCCACTGTAACTTTGTTTTCATTCATCATATTTAAACGTTTTTTTAAAATTTTGACTCTTCAGCTTGGGTTTCTGGATGATGTGAGTTATATCAATTCCAAATCTATTCCTCATGATGTTTTTATTCTTGCAGGCAACTCTTTTATTCATACCACACACCAGGGTAGAGAGCAATAATCTTTACATCTTCCTCAGAGAGAAAAAGAGTTAGCCACTTGGCATTATAGAGACAATCTTTTGAGCTTCTGTAGCTTTTTTAGGGGCCTTGATATTAGCTTCTTTCAGTATTGCAAGTTCTGGCACACACACACACACACACACACACACACACACACACACACAATCCTTTCTCTGTATAGGCAGCAAAACCCAGTTCCCAGCCTCCCAGGACCTAATATTCCCATGACCCTCTGGTGTATCATCTTCTGACTAGTACCTGGTATTCAGTTTTCTCATTTCTAGTATCATGGCTTTTCTTTGTTTTCTTTCAAGTTTAGTTGTGTTGAAAATGATTGCTACATTTTTCCCGCACCTCTGCCTATTTCTAGATATAGCATTTGCCTCCCCTTATCATGGCTGCCTTATTTGTGGAAGATCTGAGGTGTTTTCTACTTTATCTCATGTCTTCAATAGAGGGCAAAGGGCTACAGTCCGTCAAGTATTCTTTATAGTATATAGTAGTAAACACAAAACTAACCCATGATAAAAAGGAAAGGATCATGAAAGCAATCCTTGATGTTCAAAATATCAGAAATAGCTTCAGAAGTGATGTTGGCTCAATATCACGTTTTTTGGTTTAATAAAGAAAATATACCTTTAAAATATCAGTAATTTGGTAAATCAGAGGAACTGCAGAAATACAGCACATCGTGAAATCAAGGATGTATTTGACAATGTGTTTATGACTCATGTAGATGACTAGAAGTGTGTTGACTATAGACTATTGTGTTTAGTTAGAGCATATAAAGGAGCATCTGTACAATCTCAACTTGAAAGGAGTGGGCAGGGAGATTTTCAACGTTTATATTAATGATTGGGTAAAGACAAAAAATGCTAGCAGATAATTAAATGCAAGATGAGAACAAAATTTCCAAATCATGTTAAGTTTTTGAAATATATCAACACAAGATATACAAAACAATTTTAGGAATGAAGCAACATTTAAAATGTCCTTTGTGTAACTGATTTAAATGTTCCCCATACCAATATTCTTCAAAAACTTTTTTGGTAAAATCTAACTTTTCCCAAATTATTTATTAAAGTATAATTTATAGACAATATAAACATATCTAACACTAAAAATATTTGATAAATATATACAGCCAGGTGTCAACATCCAAACAGGGGATAGACTTTCTGGTGATGTCAGTGCTGTGCTTTCTCAGACTGTCTTCTCCCCCAGCTGGAGACAACCACATTCTGATTTATGTTATGAAAGTTTAATTTTGCATAATTTAGAACTTCATCTAATTGGACCAATATAATTTGTATAGTTTTTAAAAGATTCATCCATGTTCTGTGTGTATCTGTCATGTGGGATATTTTTGGCTTTGTTTTGCTTTGTGTCATTTTGTTTGCTGAAAAGTATATAGTCTAATATACAAATATACTGCAGTTTGTTTCCATTCATATATTAAAAATATAAAAAAGAAACTCCAAGATGGGAAGTGAGAATATTTTAGCATAACAAGATGGTACTTTTGAAACACTGGAATTAATGAAGCTAGAAAAAAATTTTCTTTGGAGAATGTTTTGGTTTTGTCTCCTTCCTTCCACACTGGGGAAAGCAAGAGGAATGCTTCCCCAGCTCACATCTACTTGGGTAGGAGAGCATTAGCAAAAAGATCATGAAGCACCAATGGGCTGAACATGTTACTCCCTCTTAGCTCCATTTCTTATGTGATAGGGTTCCCAAGCTAAACCAAGTTAACTGAATGAGGGGGAGGAAATGGAGTTAATCAAGAAAGAAGAAACTCAATGCAACCCAAAGCATATTCTTTCTTCCTCTCAGCCCATGCCCCAGTTTCTAAACCTAGCATAGTACAAATCTGAAAAGGAGAAAAAATAGACTAGAAGTATAAATTATCAAATTGATATTTAATAATATCTATTACTAATCTGAGATAATTCTTATAGTTGGATCGCTTCTAATACGTTAGAGCAACTAGAAACACTATGAGACCTTCTCTGAGATTTTCCTCCACAGGAAAAATTTTTCCACTAAGTAGAGAAAAGAATAAAGTGTTTTCGTATTCATATACTATTGAGCTCTGTGACTATTCCATGAAAGAGTTATAACCTGTTCTTAAAATCTGTGATAATAGGAATGATGCCCATTTTTAGCCTTATGTTGATGTTTTAAATAAACCATATAAATTTAAGGCTCCAGATAATTTGAAAAGAGCCTTTTAGTACATCGTTGGAAGTCCAACTTAATTGGTTAGGATAGACTCATAGTTTTGTCATACATGAACCACAGAAGAAGGCTGGGCTTTACCTAGCAAAAGTTTTGTTGAAATTTTAACTATTTGTTACATTTTATCCTAAAGTGTTCAGATTTAAAAAAGAAATACAGTATTTACATTTTTAAAATTTTATTTTAAAGAGGGTAAAATTAAACAAAACAAAACGGAAAAAAAGCTCATCATAAGAAAACAACGTAAGAGACACAGATTTCAAAGCAAGACAACCGGAGAACTTCACTGTCTATCATATTGTCTCTTGTTTTCTTCCAAATAGTCGTCCATATCTTCACATACAATGAATTCATACAAAACAGAATAGTATAAAACTGATCAGAACAGGATGATGAAGGGATTTTCAGTCTTCAAGACCATACAATAGGAAAGTCAACAATGGCTGCCATAATGTCTTTCATTCTCTTCAAAGTAGCTGTACATACTTTCACATACATTGAAATTAAACAAAACCAAACAGACTAAAATCACTCTGAACAAAGGATAATAGTATTGCTGGATTTCACATCACGATGCTACGAAATTAACACTGGATAATTTAGTATCTCTTTTATTTTTCAAAGTAGCTTTGTATTTCATCATGCATTAATATATAATTTGTTCTCAATTGATTCTCTCTTTAGAAGATCTATGCATGAGTCTCTACATGTATACCTATCCTTTCTGTGTTAGAGAGAAAAATAAAACTAATTTCTAGAAAAACATGAAACAAAGAAGACAAACAAATAGCAATACCAAAGAGCCCAGAACACTGACATATAGGCCTTCAAAACAAGGTGGTAGGAGCATAAATAGAGTTGTTATTTTGCATAATGATCTTCAAGGGCTCCTCAAATCACCATACAATAATATGCACAATTGTGCCATTCCTATGAATGTTAACTATTTTGTTCAAAGAACTTATAGAATTTGTAGCACAATCATCTTAGCCATCCTAAGTGTGTTTAATTAATTTTGGGTATTTTTTCTTTTCCCTTCCTTTTTTCTTTTTCCTCATTTTCCCTGAGATATTATTTTCCTCCTCTAAGCATATTCTTATCCTTTCACTGTATTTATTCAGTTTTTTGTATCTTATGTACTCTTACCATTTCTCACACTGAGATGATATGGTATTTACACATGTGAGTTTGATTTATTTCACTTATGAGTACGGTCTCTAGTTACATCCATTTACTTATAAATATCTCAATGTGATCATTCTTTATAGCAGATTAGTACTTTGTTGTATAAAAATACCACATCTTTCTTATCCATTTCTCAATTGATGGCCATTTAGGTTGTTTCCAATATAGGCTATTACAAATTGTGCTGCTATAAACATGGGTGTACACATATCACTGTGGTAAGATGTTTTCAGTTCTTCTGAGAATATGCCCAGAAGTGGTATAGTTGAGTAAATTGGGACCTCCAATCCCAGCTTTTTGAGGAATCTCCAGACTGACTTCCACAGTGGTTGCACCAAGTCTATACTTCCAACAGTGCAGAAGAGTTCCTTATTCCCCCACATCCTCTCCAGCATTTGTTGTTGGTAGTTTTCTTGATACTGGCTATTCTTTCTGGAGTGAGATTGAATTTAAGCGTAGTTTTAATTTGCATGTCTCTAATGACCAATGATGCTGAACATTTTTTCATGTATTTACTTGCCATTTGTATTTCTTCATCTGAGAACTGTGTATTCATGTCAGATGCCCATTTTTGGAATGGGTCTTTGAATTTTGAGGATCTGATTTTTTTAGTTCTTTATGTGTTCTGGACAGAAGTCTTTTGTCTGAGGGACAGTTCACTAAGATTTTTCCCAATTTGTGGGTTTTCTTTTCACTACGCTGGAGATTTTTTTTGACATACAAAAACTCTTTAATAGAACGCGATCCCAGTTATTGATTCTGTGAAGTAATTCACATGCAGTTTGATTCTTATTCATGATTTCTCTACCTACCCATTTGTCTTCAAGGTTTCTGCCTACTTTGTTTTCCAACAAATTTAGTGTTTGTTTTAATATTTAGATCTTCGATCCATTTAGACTTTGGTTTATTACACAGTGATAGGCACAGGTCTAGTTTTAGTTCTTGGCACATGGAGAGCCAGTTTTCCAGCATCATTTATTAAAGAGACTATCTTTCTTCCAGTGGATGTGTTTGGCCCCTTTATCAAAGATAAAGTGGCTGAGTGTGTTTTTAGTTGTAGTTGTATCTTGTAATCTATTCCATTGATCTTCAGGTCTGTTTTTATTCCAGTACCATGCTGATTTTATTACAGTAGCTTTATAGTATAACTTCAAGTCAGGGATTGTGATGCCTCCTGCCTTGCCTTTGTTGCTTAGAATTGCCTTTGCTATTCTAGGTCTCTTCTGGTTCCAGATGAATTTTAGGAGTGATTTCTCTAGATCTGAGAAATATGCTAGTGGCATTTTGATTGGGATAGGATTAAAATTGTATGAAAATTTTGGGAGAATGGCCATTTTCATATTGTTTGTTCTTCCTATCCATGAACAAGGGATGTCCTTCCACTTTCTATGGTCCTCTTAAATTTCTTTTTTCAAGGTATTATAATTTTCCCTGTATGGATCTTTTGCTTCTTTTCTTAGATTAATTCCAAAGTATTTCATTTTGTTGGATGCTATTGTAAAGGGTGTGGCTTCTCTTATTTCTCTCTCAGTGGTTTTGTTGTTAGTGTATAGGAATGCTAATGATTTTTGAGTATTGACTTTGTATTCAGCTACATTACCGAAATTATTTTTTATATCTAGGAGTCTTTCAATGGAGTTTTGGGGTTCTTCTACGTAGAGTATCATGTCAGCTGCAAATACTGATAATTTAACTTCTTCTTTTCCTATCCTTACACCTTTTATTTCTCTCTCTTGTCTAATTTCTCTGGCTAGTATTTCCAGCACTGTATTGAGTAGGAGTAGTGATAATGGACATCTTTGTCTTGTTACTAATTTTAGGTTAAGGCTTTCAGTTTTTGCCATTGAAGATGATGCTGGCTGTTGGTTTGTCATAGATAGCTTTTATTATATTAAGGTAAAGACTATCTCTTCCAACTTTATGTAAGGTTCTTATCATAAATAAGTGTTGGACTTTATCAAAAGCTTTTTCTGCACCTATAGAAATGATCATGTGGTTCTTATTTTTGGCTCTACTGATATGGTGGATTACATTTATTGATTTACATATGTTGAACCATCCTTGCATTCCTGGGATGAATTCCACTTTGTCATGGTGTATAACCTAATCTGCTCATTCTGTTTGCCAAAATTTTATTGAGAATTTTTGCATCTATGTTCATTAGGGAGATTGGCCTGTAGTTCTTTTTTTTGATTGGGTCTTTCTCAGGTTTTTGGTATTAGAGTCACGTTTGCTTCCAGGAATGAGTTAGGGATAAGTGTTTCCCTTTCAATTTCATTGAAGAGTTTGAGGAGTGTCAGCATTAAATCTTTGAATTTCTGGTAGAACTCCACAGTAAATCCATCTGGACCTGGGCTTTTCTTTGTTGGTAAGGATTTAATACATTTTGAATTTTGTTAATTGAAATTGGATTATTCCACAGTTTTAAATCTTCTAGACCAAGCTTTGGTAATTCATATGTTTCTAGGTATCTGACCATTGCTTCTGTGTTATCAAGCCTATGAGAGTAGAGGTTTTCAAAATAGGTATTGACGGTCTTCTGTATTTCCACAGGGTCTGTAGTGACTTCACTTTTTCCATTCCTTATTGCATGAATTTGAGGTTTTTTTTTCCTTTTTAAAATAAGGTTGGCTAGAGACCTATCAATTTTATTTATTCTTTCAAAGAACCAACTCTTTGATTCATTGTTTCCTTGGATTATTTTCTTAGTCTCTATTAAACTGATTTCTGATCTGACCTAATTTCATCTCTTCTTTTAGCTTTGGACTTGACTTTCTCTTCTTTTTCTAGATGTTTGAGGTGTAGAATCAAGTTGTTTATTTGTGTTTGCTCCATTTTCCTGATGTGGGAGTTCACTGATTGTTATGGTTCACCTACTTTAAATATTTTAGTTCTTCCTTTGGAAACTAAGATTCTCAAGTAGTTCTTGACTCTGTATCAGTGATTTCAATGTTCCTTATTCACTTCTACCTACTGGTGTCAAATCATTTCCACAGTCTTCTCCAAGAGCGTTTTTCTAGCATTCACATAAGAACAGTCCAAATTGGAATCATTTTGTGAACAAAATGTAGTGCTATGAATAATTACATGGAATAATAGGCATAAACTATGACTGTTCTAGGCAAACCATAATGTATGATTACGCTACCTATAAAACACACACACACACACACACACACACACACACACACACACACACACATATATATATATAACAAAAAAGACTAAAAATATTCTTGGAGCAATAAAAACTTTAATTCAGCCTTGTTACACCTCACAGAGCCAACAACAGAATTCATTCTGTAAATTGATGTCTGTGATATATAGAAGGGCCCTTTCAACAAAGCAGTGAGACCTAATATTTAAGTGCTTTTGACTACTTAGAAACAGAATTAGGCCAAACAAACATACTTTTTGGGGGGTTAACAAATATACCATATATGCCTTTCAGCACAGAAAGTTCATTTCTAGGAAATTTGCCAAACATAATAGCTACAGACATATGCAAATAGTTAAAAATTGGATAATTCAGCAGTCCTTCAAGAAAGAAAAACAAACTCTAATTTCCAAAAATAATGAATCCGGCTATATAAATTGTTATATCCATATAACAAAATTTATGAGGCCATTAAAATAATATCAGGAGGAAATGTTAGTAGTATGGAAATAAGTTTTCACTGTACTATAAATATATCTGAAGCAATTATGATATACTATCTTTGGATCCTGTTCCTATTTATTATTATTTCTGAATTATTTATTTAGGCACACTTATTTCTAGCTAATATACATTTGTGTCTCCTCCCACTGAAAAAAAGTGAGGACAATAGTAAAATTAATGAAATATCAATAGGAGGTTAGATTTGTGGCTGATTTAAAATCTTTTTCTTCTCCTTGCCCATATTTTGTAAAAATATTTTCATAAACATATAACAAATGTAATTATTTTAACATTATGAACTGTGAATGACAAAAGCCGACCCACGGACAACATTCTGCCATCTGATCAGATATATAGAGTAGACAAACTCTCCTCCCATCTTTATAATGGCAGTTATCCCTAAACTTGGCATCGTCCCCAAAAACAGCAGCTCAAAGGCTGATGCAATTGGATAAACTGAATGCTTCTTCTGACACTCAAGCTATTTCCTAAGGTCAAGGAATTGACATGTCTCATCCTAAGTGACCAAATTGTAAAACAGTTCGTAAAGTATTGAGCACTGGAGAATTTAAATCTTCTTAATGTTTCAGGAAATCAGTCCCCAAGGTTTACTCTGAAGACATCGCTATAATAATTGGGATACAGACAGAGAAAAGGATATAAGCAATTAATGATATCCTTTCAAGGGGATGTTAAATGATGCTAGACACAATTTCTCCCATAGTTTAATTGCACTTGCAAATTGCTTTTAAGAAATAAAAGGGTAAATCTTTGGTCACTGGAGTGATTTCACTATATTATGCAAACTATTGAAAAACTAAATTATCATATCATTGAATTCTGAAATAGGCTGTACAATTGTAAAGATATAAAATGCAAAACAAAATACCTTATTCATTTAAACTAAAATATCCCTTTTTGAGTAAGATGCACAACTAAGAAAACTGATGACAGTGTTTTATTCATGGATGACCGCCATTCTTTGTAGGCAAGCATGCGTTCATTTCATACTGACTTTAGTGTATACTTCTTTTCTCCACATCTCACTCCCTACTCTCTCATTGCCTTTTTATATGATAGAAAAACCTGGGTAGGTCAGTAAAGGACACTAAAGCAAACTTGACATGTACATAAGTGTGGATTCAAATCAGAGCATTTTTTTTCCTTACAACCTGACCTATACTTAAGTTTTAATCTACAAGTATGTGATTTACTTGCCACTTACTGGACATGCTTCTAGTGTGGAAGACAAGTACCATACATTAATAGTCTCCCCAATTCCTAGAAACCCAGAAAAACAAACAAGAAAAGCCAAACTCTGGCATCAATTTTTCCTCTTTCCTTGGGTTTCAGATGAGAAGACACACCCAGTAGTTGGGACAAATATTCTGGCTTCACTACAGCAAAAAAAGCTGCTTTTTAGGAAAGTCAGTATCTTAAGTTTACCCATGATTGTCCTCATTTTAGAATGAGGAGTTAAGGTTCTTGTGGAAGTCATCAGTTCCAGGCATAACAAAACATTGGTCAACATTCTAGTACCCCTTGATGTAAGCTGACTTCACATCTACAGATTATCACTTTAGGCAGACAACTGAAGCTTTCTGGACCTCAGTTTTCAAGTAGGTGTAAGAGAACACCTAATAAGCTTGTAGTTAGACCTAGATGAGTGCTTTGGTGTGAAGCTATTATAATACATCTGCCCTTATTAGTGAACATCAAGCGAACACCATCATTATTGTTAGATGGCCATAAAAGAAGTGAGATTTCAACCAAAAGCCAAGATATGAGCAAAAAGTTAATCAGGAAAAGGAAGGTGTGCGGAGGATAAGCTGGACAGAGACAGCCCATGCTGAATTGGATGTACAGAGGTAAAGCAAAATTTTTACTTAAAAGTAAATATATAGATAATGGAGGAAGAAGGGAGGGTAGGGTAAAGGTGACTAAAAATGCTCAAGATGTGATTTGTGTATGTATCAGTTCACCAAAATGAATGCATTTATTATGTATTGCAAACATATACTAACAATTAAATGTATGTGTAATACCAAAGAATTGCTTTCTGTTATGTAACTGCTTTTTTTATTTAGAGAAGAAGAAGAAAAAAAGAAAGGACATAAAAAACAATGCAGTAAAAGGGTACAAATAATACAGTATTTCAAGAAAAAAACATATACAGTATGAAATCACCAGTTAATAGTTTACATATTATCATCCCAGAAACAGTTGTCCATATCACTAAATTAAAGCATATAAAGTGGAAATCCATAAAGTGAAATTGGAGACAGTTCTGTTCAATGATCCAACAAAAGCTCAGTTATATGGTTTTCCATCCTACACAATCGAACATACCTGTGGTTATATCCTTAGTCCACCTTATTTTCCTCTCTTTTTTACAGTAACAATTAGACTTTTAGGGTTTATTACTCTCACGGTTCTTATTACTTTTTTGAAGAGAATAAAATCAAATGTGACTAAGCAAAACAGAGTCATAACAGAAGGGTGGGCATAGCATGTGATGCAAAAATAGAATACCAGGTGATCAAAAGTGGTTACCATTGTGCCTCTTGCTATTTTTAAATTGAGTTGTCTATATCATCAAGTATAATAGAATTGATCAAAACAGTACAGAACAAAACCAATAAAACCTACACTGAGGACCTTACAGGACTTCAAAAAAAGGATATTAGTCAATCCATATTGGGCATCATAGTATATTTTATTGCCTTCAAAGTGATTGCCTATACCCTCAAACTTGAAACTATCAAACAAAATAGAATATATAATAATCAGACAGAACAAGATGGGAAGAGCAATATTGGGGTTCAAGACAGGTTAATAGGACAACAAAAAAGTTACTATAATATGTCCCGTTATTTTTAATTTAGTTTTCCCTTAATTAAAGAAATGAGAGAAAATAGATTAATTCAAAAAAGGGGAGGGGATTGACATAAGAGAGGACATTGTAATACAACAACGCAGGGCAGAACCGAGCAATTCAAGCATCATTGTGTTTCACCGCCAGATAATCTAACATAATAGTAGTCACCATAGTGCCTCTTACCTTAAATTATTTGAGTGTAACTATGCATGCTATAATATCAAGCACATCTAGACAGTGTGAAGCCTTTCAAGAGAATGCAAAAATTACAGGGTATTTAGAACCTGCTAATAGAAAACAAACAATGGTTTCTGTATTATCTCTTTGCCTATAAAGAATTTTGTTTATACTATAGCATATAGTAAAATATAGTAAGATACAACATGTTAAAACCAGTGGAAACAGATGTACTACAGCTTGTTGGGACTTTAAAAGAAGACGATATTAAATAAGCACTAGCTTTTATGTTGTGTTGCTTTCTTCAAAATAGCTATTCATGCTATCATAGATAATAAAATCGAACAACCCAGGTTAAAACCATTGTGGTTAATGAGTGAAAACATTATATGGCTTCAAACCAATATGATTGGGAATCATGATTACCACATACTTCTATGTATTCTTATCATTTCTTACACTAGGGAAACTATTCAGTATTTATACATGTGAGTTTGATTTATTTCACTTATGAGTATGGTCTCAAGCTGCATCCATTTATTTATAAATGTCTCAATGTGATCATTCTTTATAGCTGAGCAGTACTCCATTGTATAAAAATACCACAACTTTTTTATCCATTCTTCAGTCGATGGACACTTGGGTTGTTTCCAAGATCTAGCTATTACAAATTGTGCTGCTATAAACATGGGTGCACATATATCACTGTGGTATGATGCTTTCAGTTCTTCTGGGAATATGCCCAGAAGTGGTATAGCTGGGTCATATGGGGCTTCCAGTCCCAGATTTCTGAGAAATCTCCAGACTGACCTCCGAATGGTTGCACTAGTCTACACTCCCACCAACAGTGCAGGAGAGTTCCTTTTTCCCCACAGCCTCTCCAGCATTTGTTGTTGGTGGTTTTCTTGATCTTGAGCATTCTTTCAGGAGTGAGATGAAATCTCATTGTGGTTTTGATTTGTATTTCTCTAATGACCAATGATGATGAACATTTTTTCATATATTTATTTGCCATTTGTATTTCTTCATCTGAGAATTGTTTATTCATCTCAGATGCCCATTTTTGGATTGGGTCTTTGAATTTTGGGGGTCTGATTTTTTTAATTCTTTATATGTTTTAGATAGAAGTCCTTTGTCTGAGGGGCAGTTCACTAAGATTTTTTCCCAGTTTGTGGGTTTTCTTCTCACCATGCTGGAGACTTCTTTTGACATGCAGAAACTTTTTAATAAGAAGTGATCCCATTTATTGATTCTGGGAAGTATTTCCCGTGTGGTTTGAGTCCTGTTAATGAATTTTCTACCTACTCCTATATCTTCAAGGTTTTTACCCAATTTGTCTTCCAATAGATTTAGTGTATCTGTTTTAATATTTAGATCTTTGATCCATTTAGATTTTATTATAGTGCATGGTGATAGGCATGGGTCTAGTTTTAGTTTTTGACATATGGAGAGCCAGTTTTTCCAGCACCATTTATTAAAGAGACTGTTGTTCTCCCAGTGAACATGTTTGGCCTCTTTATCAAAGATAAGGTGGTTGACTGTGTTTGTAGTTGTGGTTGTATTTTCTAATTGATTCCACTGATCTTCAGCTCTGTTTTGGTTCCAGTACCATATTGATTTTACTAAGGTTGCTTTGTAGTATAGTTTCAAGACAGGGATTGTGATACCTCCTGCCTTGCCTTTGCTGCTTAGAACTGTCCTTGCTATTCTAGGTCTCTTCTCACTCCAGATGAATTTTAGGAGTGATTTCTCGAGTTCTATGAGGTATGTTGATGGTATTTTTATCGGGATTGCATTGAATCTGCATAAAAGCTTTGGGAGAATGGCCATTTTCACAATATTTATTCTTCCTATCCATGAGCAAGGGATGTTTTCCAATTTTCTGAGATCATCTTAAATTTCATTTATCAGTGTAATATAATTTTCCCTGTACAGGTCTCTCACTTCCTTCGTGAGAGTAATTCCTAGATATTTCATTTTTTTGATTCCTAGTGTGAAGTGTGTGGCATCTCTTACTTCTCTTTCCATCACTTTGTTGTTAGTGTATAGGAATGTTATTGATTTTTGAGTATTGATTTTATAGCCAGCTACATTACTAAATTTATTTATCATATCTAGCAGTCTTTCAAGGGAGTTTTGGGGATCTTCTATATAGAGTATCACGTCATCTGCAAATAATGACAGCTTCACTTAGTCTTTTCCTATCTTTACGCCTTTTATTTCTCTCTCTTGTCTAATTGCTCTGGCTAGTATTTCCAGTACTATATTAAATAGGAGCAGTGATAAGGGACATCCTTGGCTTGTGCCTGATTTTAAAATAAAGGCCCTTAATTTTTAGCCATTTAGTACGATATTGGCTGTTGGTTTGTCATAGAATGCCTTTATTATATTGAGGTAAAGACCATCTATTCCAATTTTCTGCAGGGTTCTTATCGTGAATGAATGTTGGACCTTATCAAAAGCTTTTTCTGCATCTATAGAAATGATCATGTGGTTCTTACTTTAGGCTCTATTGATATGGTGTATTACATTTATTTATTTATGTATATTGAACCATCCCTGCATGCCTGGGATGAATCCCACTTGGTCATGGTGTATGATCTTCTTGATGATTTGCTGCATCCTATTTGCCAATATTTTATTGAGGATTTTTGCATCTGTGCTCATTAGGGAGATTGGTCTGTAGTTCTCTTTTTTAGTTGGGTTTTTCTCAGGTTCTGGTACTAGAGTAATATTTGCTTCCAGGAATGACTTAAGAAGTATTGCTTCCCTTTCAATTTCATTGAAGAGTTTGAGGAGTGTTGGCATTATGTCTTCTTTGTATTTCTTGTAGAATTCTGCAGTGAATCCGTCTGGGCCTGGACTCTTCTTTGTAGGTAAGGATTTAATTACCTTTTCTATTTCATTAATAGAAATTGGGTTATTCAGTAGTTTTACGTCTTCGTGACCTAGCTTTGGTACTTTGTATGCTTCTAGGAATCTGTCCATTTCCTCTGTGTTATCAAACCTTTGAGAGTAGAGGTTTTCGAAATAGGTGTTGATGATTTTCTGTATTTCTATAGGGTCCATAGTGATTTCTCCTCTTTCATTTCTTATTGCATGAATTTGAGCTTTTCCTTCCCTTTTTTAAATAAACTTGGCTAGGGGCTTATCAATTTTATTTATTCTTTCAAAGAACCAACTCTTTGATTCATTGATTTTTTTGGATTTATTTTTTAGTCTCTATTGCATTGTTTTCTGCTTTGATTTTTGTAATTTCTTCTCTTCTTTTGGCTTTGGGCTTGACTTGCTCTTCTTTTTCTAGATGTTTGAAAGGAGATGCATTCAGCATCTCCTTCATTTCTTTTATCATTTCTTGGTGCATTGAGGCCATTTACATTAATGGTTGAGGTGTAATATCAGGTTATTTATTTGTATTCGTTCTGTTTTCCTGATGTGTGAACTCAGTGCAATAAACTTTCCTCTGAGGACACCTTTCATTGCATCCCACAGATTCTGGTATGTTGTATTTGTGTTTTCATTTTCCTGTAGGTAGTGTTTAATTTCTTCTTTGATTTCCTCTGTGACCCACTGATTACTCAAGAGTGTGTTGTTCAGTTTCCATGTGTTTGTGGGAATTTTGCAGTATCTTTTATCATTAATTTCTAATTTCATAGCACTATGGTCCGATAGCATGCAAGGGATGATTTCAACCCTTTTGCATTTATTTAGATATGTTTTGTGATTTAATATATGGTCTATTTTAGAAAATGACCCATGCACTGCTGAGAAGAATGTGTATTCTGTTGTTGTTGGGTGGAATACTCTGTATATGTCTATTAAGTCCATTTGTTCACAGGTGCAATTCAGTTCTTTTATTTCTTTGCTTATTTTCTGTCTGGTTGATCTGTCCATTGGTGTCAGGTGTATTAAGATCTCCTGTTAGAATTGTGTCACTGTTAACTTGGTTTTTCATTTCTGTTAGTACTTCTTTTATATAACTGGGTGCTCTGGAATTTGGTACATATATATTTAAGATAGTTATCTCTTCCTCTTGGAGTCTTCCTCTAACCTGTATGTAGTGACCTTCTTTATCCCTTCTGATCATTATTGGCTTGAAGTTCACATTGTCTGCAAACAGAATAGCCACCCCTGCTTTTTTTGGGGGGGTTCCTGTTTCATGAAGTATTGTTTTCCACCCTTTGACTTTTAGTCTGTAGGTATCCTTTTGGGTTAGATGGGTTTCTTGTAGACAACATATGATTGGATTTTGTTTCTTGATCCATTCTGCCAGTCTGTTTCTTTTAATTGGTGCATTGAGGCCATTTACATTAATGGTTATAACTGTTATATATTGCTTTATTGTTGACATGTTATCTTGCTGCTGTTGCATCTTTGTCTTTTGGTTCTGTTTGTCTGTTTTGTTTAGTGGTTTGTTCCTAGATGCATCTAGGCTGTCTTTCAGTATTCTTTGCAGGTTTGGCTTGGTGATCATGTATTTTTTCAGCTGTTCTTTGTCATGGGAGTATCTTATTTCTCCATCCATTTTGAAGGACAGTTTTGCAGGATACATCAGCCTAGGTTGAAAATCATTTTCCTTTAGGATGTGAAATACTTTGCTCCATGCTCTTCTTGACTTTATTGTTTGTGCTGAGAAGTCTGCTGTGATTCTGATAGGTTTTCCTTTATAGGTGATCTGTCTTTTCTCTCTTACAGCTTTTAATATTCTATCTATTGTTCGATTTCTGGGATGGCCATTACTATGTGTCTGGGTGTAGTTTTGTTTTGGTTATGGCTATTTGGAGTTCTATATGCTTCATTGATCTTGATATCAGTTTCCAATCTCATGTTTGGGAAATTTTCAGCTATTACTTCTCTAAATATCCTGTTGACATCCTTTATGTTGCTCCCTTCTTTTTCATTTATCCCTATTAACCGTATGTTTTTCCTCTTTGCATCATCTTGCAGGTGTTAAATTGTTATTTCCTGATTTCTTGTTATTTTTAAAAGGTCTTTCCTTTCCTGTTCACTGGCTGCAATCTTGTCTTCAAGGTCTGAAATTCTATCTTCATATTCATTGAGGTGATTTTTACAACTTTCGATGGAGTTTTTTATTTCCTGTATATCTCTTTGCATCTGCTTTATATATTGTTTGTTTCTTATATTGTTCATCTAGGGATTCTAACTTTTTGTTTATCTCCTCAAATTTTTTAACTGTGTCTTCTTTAGATGCATTCAGCATCTCCTTCATTTCTTTTATCATTTCTTCTTTTACGTGAAAGATGAAAGAGTTTTGGCTCACACAGTGTCCGGAGCCGCTTCCGTCCCACGGAATGGAGCACACGAACACTCAGCCTCTGCAAGCACCTTTATTGACTGGGCAACAACCTCAATACATGTCCGTCCTCGACGGCTTCTTCCGTGTTGTGCGTCGGGCACTTCCTATACTTGGGCTTATATAGCTAATGTTATCCAATCATGGGATTACACGTGGGGACAGGCGATTGGGCAGCAACAAGAAAGCAATCAATCATTACCATATATGGCGGGGACAGTAAGCCAAGCAAGAACCAGGAAGCAGGATGTGTGTGCCATCTTGGGCACACGATGGGCGGGGGAGCAGCAGAGGCGGCAGGCGGGTGCCATCTTATGAATATGCTCTCATGAATAACATGGCAGGCTCCCAACATCTCCCCCTTTCTTATTTACAAGCAAATGACAGCGAGGTCTTCCAAGTGACTACAGTGGTCTGTACCTCGCTGTGCATGGCTCTGAGGTCATCCCCCGGCACAGGTTGGCCACCCCCGCGTCGGAAGGGACCTCCAAGCCTCATCCTTTTGCGCAGGGCTAGGGTAATTCGGATGAAACCTAGATGCATACAGACATATAGCCTGACATCTCTCTTCAAAAACCCCAAGAGTAGAATGTCATGCAGTACCATCTGGTCTCGCACCTTGGTGCCTCTTGCTGTCATTGTGTGGAATGGGGCCTGTCTTAGGTTGAGCAAGGTGGGGTACCTCAGTCTTACCCATCTTTGGCTCACCCATCCAGCATTTTATAACTGATGCTCTGCGACATGAAGGAGATATGCAGCCGCCTGGCTACCGGATGGGCCCCCCTCCGCCAGCTGCATTGCCGCCATAGCTGTGAACTTGACCTGCTGCTGGGTTTGCATCAAGCGGTCTAGCAAGCATTTGACGACCACCAACCCCACCAGTATGGCAACAACAATCAGAATCCAAGTAGTCAAATTGGGCCAAGAGAACCAGGAAGTGACATGGTCCCACAAACCTTTTAGGACGTCCCTCAGGGTAGACAAATCAAACCTAACTGGGTTTAATTGAACCTTTTCTATCTCGTTTAACTCGTGATTAACAATCACAGACAGATTATGAAATTTTGGCAGATAAGTGTCCTGTAACCACGCGGTCATAGTTTTGTGGTTTCAGTCAAGTTGGTGCGAATGGGAGTGACACACACCCGGAAGGACAGCCACCTCTGGTCGCAAAGTTGAGTGGCGACCTGCCACAGGGCATCGATCTCTTGTCCGATGAGTTGGATTTCTTCTTGTAGCCAGAGTATTGCTTGGCTGTTTAGCTCTATCTGTTGCCTTTGAGCCTTGATGGTCTCTCGTGTGGCGTTGCTCAGCCGATTGACTGCATCCATGGTCAGCGCGAGCTGCTCGGAGGTCCGTGCCTGCAAAACAGCCTGTCCCACTGCAGGGACAAACAAAGAAGAGACCACCCCCGCTGCCTGCCACAACCAATCTTTTATCCCTCTTTTTGTTCTGGTTGGCAACGAGGAGAGTGTCCTGGGCTTGGACGGGAACCCAAAGATCAGGGAGAGAACAGCATAGGCTGCTCATTTTTTTTTTTTGTCTTTTTCGTTTTTATCAATACCAGGGATCAAACTCACGACTCCCTGCTTGCAAGGCAGGCGCTTATGCTGCTGAGCTAAATCCCCAGCCCTTTCCTGTCCCTCTTAGTGACGGCGGGCACAGGAGAGGTATTTCCTTGCAATTTGATGCCCAAGCCTTTGCCAGGAGTATAGCCCATCCGTTTCATCATGTTTTGAGCCACCTCGGAACATCCCGTATTGGCCACACTCAAAACATTTTTTACTCTTTTGCATCTGCTGTTGTGTTGCTGGAGGGCGGGAGCCGAGGGCCGCATTAATTGAAGTGCCCACCAGGGCTGCAAGACCTGAATTAGAGAGTGGTCCCCCCACTTCTCTACATAATTTGGTCCAGGTTTCTAAACTCTTGTTTTTATGTGGTGTAATGACTGCACGGCAGTCCTTAGTACACTGCTCAAAGACTAGCTGCTTTACCAGGGGTTGCGCCACACTGAGGTCGGGGAAGACCTTGCCGGCGGCATCTAGCATCCTGGCCACAAAATCAGAGAATGGCTCTGTCATCCCTTGCACAATCTTAGTAAGACAGGCAGTATGTTCACCTGCCTTGGCAAGTTGTTTCCAAGCGGTGATGGCACACTTAGTAATCTGATCATAAACTGCCTGAGGATGTCGAATTTGATCCTGTGCATGGGCTCCCTGGCCTAATAACATATCTTTGTTCCATCTAGCATTGCGCTCCCTAGCGTTCTTCTCAGCCTGCTCTCCGCAATACTCATCATTCCATGCCTTCCAGTCCATAAATTGGCCTGGGGACAAACACGCCCTTGCGAGTTGTGCCCAATCCGAGGGTGTCAGAGGGGTGGTTCCTATATTATCCAAAAGAGCCTGCGTAAAGGGGGCGTTGGGGCCGTAAGTGGAGACTGCCTCTTTTAACCCCTTAACCACTTTCATGTCCAGGGGCTGATAATAAGGCGCGCCGGCCTGGTCCTGGAGGACCGGGTAGAAGATGGGAGCGTCATACGAGGCAAGGCCCCTACGCAAGACGTCCCATAAACGGCCATGAAATGAGCGGCGCCCGGAGAACGGAAGTGTGGCAGGGAAGGGAGGAGGCGGCCCCCAACCACCAGGGGCATTCATTCCCTGGGGTGGTTCCCAGGGAGGGGCCGACGGGACTAACCCCGCCTCGCCGGGGGTGTGCATTTCCTGCAGATCACTCTCCACCCTCTCGAGCTCCTCCCCTAGGCTCTCCATCATCCCTTCACACAAGGCTCCAGCAGGTTTATGAACTTTCTGCCCTGTATTGCGATGTGGGCCTATCTTACTGTCAGTTTCCTCCTTTGGGCCCACCTTAGGGTCTTCCCCCTCTGAATCTGAATGGCTCGGTGAGCCAACCTCTGAGGCCTCCCTGGAGCTCTCCGAGCGCGCCTGCTCGAAAGCGTGGCGTGCCTCTTTGAGTCCCTGGGCTGCGCCTACCATACTTTCGGTTCTGAGACATGCACGAACCATCTCCCAAATGGGACGAACCATGGGGTCGACACCCATGCCTTGCTCTCCAGCGAACTGAATATCCCGCCCTAATTTCTCCCAGGGGGGTAAGGTAAGAGAGCCTGTAGGCAGAAACCACGGAGCCAGATCATTAATGCATTTAAAGAACTGTAAAACTGTCTGCTTTTCCATTCGAATCCCCCTCGCCTTAAGCAATATCTGTAGAGAGAGGGCGAGGGGGCCACAGTTCACGTTGCCCATTCTGGCAGACGTAAAAGCCTCAGGCGTCTTAGCCCGTAGAGGCCTGCCCTTCTTTTTCGGGCAAGGTCGGCCCTAGCAAGGGGTCGGCCGGCAAGTCCCTTAAGGTGCGTCCACCAAGGGCCGGGTTGAGCCTCCACTCACCCACAGGTACGTACCGTCTCTCAATGCAGTCACAGGAGTCGCAGAAGGCACGGGAATGGTTTCAAGTCCTCGTACGGGCCACCAGCTGATCGGAGCCGCTTCCGTCCCGCGGAATGGAGCACACGAACACTCAGCCTCTGCAAGCACCTTTATTGACTGGGCAACAACCTCAATACATGTCCTTCCTCGACGGCTTCTTCCGTGTTGTGCGTCGGGCACTTCCTATACTTGGGCTTATATAGCTAATGTTATCCAATCATGGGATTACACGTGGGGACAGGCGATTGGGCGGCAACAAGGAAGCAATCAATCATTACCATATATGGCGGGGACAGTAAGCCGAGCAAGAACCAGGAAGCAGGATGTGTGTGCCATCTTGGGCACACGATGGGCGGGGGAGCAGCGGAGGCGGCAGGCGGGTGCCATCTTATGAATATGCTCTCATGAATAACATGGCAGGCTCCCAACAACACAGGACACTGTAGACAGGAAAGCCTCAACCGGAAGCAGGAAGCCCCTAAGTTGACTAGAGGTAGATTGCTATGGTTTGATCTCCCCCACCCCTAGGACCTGTGACGCCATCTTCCTGCCCCTGGAAATTTACCTGTGGTGCCAACCCTAGGGCCAGTGGGCTACCTGTGCATCCCTAATGCCCTCCTTAGGTTCCACCCTAAACCGAGGCTACTTACATACCCCCATGCCATGTGTCTGCCGGAGAGATCACCGGACTCCAGCAGTGGGGGATGCTGGTCATCTCTCTCCATGTTCTCAGAATAAAGGCTGCTTTTTGTTTTATATTTCTCATCTTTTGGAAATATTTTTCATCTTTTGAAAATAATCTTATCATTTGGTGCCATGATTCGATCGGCAGGTGTTTGACTCCTGGGACACACCCAGCTGAGTCCCCAGCTGATTCACAAACCAGATAACATCCTGGATTAATTCCACGCTTTTTCCTCTCCCAAGACGTCCTTGTCGCCAGCCACCTACGCTCACCATCGGCCGGATTGATTTCAGGTGAGCACTCTCTGGGGAACTCTTGGCACTGGGCAGCGCCGGTTGACTGTTCTCCCCATTCACGTGGGTCTGTGGCGTTTTCACGTCCTTAGGACAGCCCGGGGCAGGGTTCTTTCTGGGCAAACCTGTGTCCACATTCTAAAATCTCTCACGTTCTTTGGGTTCGGATAGCCCAAAGCAGAGATTTTTAATTTCTAGTTTGATTTCCTTTAAGGCTTCCCAGAGTTGCTTCTTTATTTCAGTTACTATTATTTCAGGTATTTCAGGTATGTGGCATATATTTTCTTCTATGCACATGGCTCCTAGGCTTTCTTGGGATGGGCTGGATGTTTGAGACTGCATTTTGGTCTTTCATTTTGTCATTTTCCTATATTTTTGAGCTTCAAGTTTTGTTCCAAGTGAGGTAGAGAGGTCAGCCAGGCTGGGACAGAATTCCCTGCCCCCTCCTTACTCACTGATTTTGACTGGAAGCCGGATCCTGGGCCCCAGGCAAAGAAAACAGTTCACAGGCCTATGGCAGGGTTCCCTGCCTCCACTGGTCTTACTGGACCAACAGGGAGCTGGAGCCTGGCCCCCAGGTGAATAAGGGAGTTCCACACCTCCACTGGACTTACTGGACTCACAGAAAGCTGGATCCTGGGCCCCAGGCAAAGAAAACAGTTCGCAGGCCTAGGGCAGGGTTCCCTGCCTCCGCTGGTCTTACTGGACCAGTAGGGAGCTGGAGCCTGGCCCTCAGGCAAAGAAGCATGTAACTGCTTTTTAACAACTCTGTCTTAAAGTGCAGCTTCTATGACCCATACCTTTATAAGATGTATTATAAACTTCAATCCGATCTTTAATAAATATTGAATTGGCAAGCAGTAAAATTTTATTTATTGAAATAAAAGAGATCAATCATGCTGCCCATTCAGAGGGGATCCTTGTTTATGTATTGCCTCTTCCATTCGAGGAAAATAAAATGAAAAGCTGTTAATCCAATCCCAAAGGAAAAGTTAGCCTAGAGTTTTTATCATACTAAATAAAACTATGGCAGCTTCAAATCAGCAGAAATATCAACTATAAATTCCTTAAATTACATGTAAATGTACACATGAATTTTTGTGTCATGAAATCACAATGCCTTTACCAATATAAAATGCATTTATTTATAACACTACAAAATTGATACAAAATATTCACTTGAATTGGGGACAACTTTTTAAAGCACTGGATAATATCAACATACAAGCATCTATGGAAACAAAAAAAAAAGAGAATAATAAACTCCCATGTGCCCATCCCCATATTCAATAAAGAAATATTTTATCATTGTTTCATTTATTCACATAGTACATGCACATATTAATACACCTTTTTTCATTCAACTGCCTTAAAATTATAGATATTATGTCATTTCACTTTACTTCAAATTACATCTCCATCATTATTTTAATGACATTATTTATAACCTAACCATCAAACCATTACCCCATCTAATGAAATGAATGATTTTAATGCATCTATAAATTGGTATAAACACAAATTGTCATTTCTTACCCAATTTTTAATTGGGATTTATATGGTCTGTTCATTATATCTGATTATGGCTCTTAAATTTATATAGTCTTATTAGTGAATTTTCTCTTTTAACTTCAATTCTCTTGCTATAATTTGTCAACTAAACTTAGTGAGGAGTACAGCATAGTTTGAATTTTGATGATTACTTCCTAATGGTATCATTTAATTCATTCCTTTCTTCCTGTAAACAGTTCATTTTTGGTAACTTCGTTGATAGACCTTGAGGATTCATTCAATTAACTCCCAATTTTATCTCAGATGATGCATCCGGTGTATCATTATTCTATTTATACTGATGTGAGAATAACCATTGGTTTGATAGACTGTCAGCCCAGTCTTTCCATTATGAAGTTAATCACCCCTTAATAGTTTGGTATTTATTAATGGTTTTTAGCTGCATTCATTGTGTCTGTAAGGGCTGTAAAACTAGTTATTTTCTAACTCCTTTCTGTATTTATTAGCTGGAATATTTCAAAGGAGAAGAACTTCACTTGAACTATTATTTACTCTCACATGCCATTCATACAGAAAAGAAAGAAGCTTTCTGATTCTACCTCTCTATCAACTTTAGCAGTTTGTTGATGCAACTTCCTGATATAATAATTTTTAAACTCTCATTGTGAACTCACATATTTTAGTTAACTACCATCATATTTCTTTTTGATGCTCAAACACCTCACCTTGGTCCAATGTTCTTTGCAACAAAGTTTTCCACAGCATCTTCTGCCTCCATTATGAAAACAGTTTCAGGTTGATCTCTCCAATGTCTGCTCCAGCCATACAATCTGTCCATTCTCCAATCTGCTTTTCATCAAGGTACCCTACTTTTGCAACACAGTCTGGGATCTTAAACATCTTGCTGAGTATGGAATATCATTAATTCAAGAGCATTTCCGTGAAAAAATCAGCCAATCTTTTATGAACAAAAGGTAATATGTTCATAATGTATATTCATATACACATTGAAAATGATAAGGTTTTTATTGTTTGACTTTATGCTTGTATCTCTTCTTTCATGCTGAAAATATTTTTAATAAAGAAATCAAAATTACTAATTTGCTTCATCTAATATATATAATTGCAAAACATTAATGCTAATTTTACTACTAACAATAGCTACTAAATATGGTTTAGGATTGTTTTGTGGCTCTTTTTGTCTTTAGAATTAACCTCACTAGAGATACACCATCAATATATTATGTTTTAAAATTGCTTGTGGCTACACTTTTTCTGTGTGATTATTCCTTTTATCTCAATAGATGATTTGATATAGAGGTTTGCTTCAATTAACTTTTAATTGTATGAAACATTAACATAGTTCAGAATGAACTGTATAAAAATTTACATTGTCAGAATTCTTGTATACCTAACTTTATTGTATCTTCACTGTCTGTTGATAGCTATTAAAAACTTTAGTCTATTTTTCTATTTTTAAATATAAGTAAATGTACATAAAGATATTCATTCTCACCTTTGTTACATATAAGTTAGGATACTATAATCTTCTTCTATATGTTCCTCTTTGCACTTAACAATGTAGCTTGAAAATTATTCCATTACAGTACATGAGGCTTGTCCGTATCCCTTTATAAGGCTGTGTAGTACTTCAATGCTTAGTTTATTTAACTGATTTTTGATTGATGAGCATGTAAGTTGTTTCTGGCCCTTTGCTATAAAGTGATCCTTAATTATTATCATGTGCATATTTCTTGTAGGAGACCATTTAAATGGATAAATTAATCATCTCCAAAGATTATCTAAAATATTACATAAATGACTTACTTGATATGTAATCTATAGAGCTAATTGCATAATAATGATAATTCTTATGATGTGTAATCAAAATTCATAAGTGTGTTTGGTAATTTCACAACTACACAAACATGTGCCTGTATATACCCCATGATAATGAGAAAACAGATTTGTAATAGGAGTGAATTTATGTGGTCACTGGATGTTTTCCTTCAGCATTGATAAAGTAGAAGATTGGTATCATCATCTGCTCTAATAGATTGTGTCCAAGTATGAGATTCGTAATCATACTCTTTGGATCATCCTATAGGGCCAGCACATGACCATTGTGCAGTAATTTTCCATGTAACAGCAGAGGTAATCCTAAAGTAAATCACTGGTCATCGAAATAATATAGTACCTTTGAAAATTGAGAAAGATGGCTGGAGTCCAACTGCTTATGTACACCAAGCAGAGAATGTCAACAATGGTTAAACAAATGGCTACAATTATTGAAGATATCAGGAAAGTGTGCTCAGGGTAGGTCTGCCAACAGAACAAGAACATACCATGAACAGAAAAGAAGTGTTGGACAACAGGAAAATAAGATAAATCAGACTTTCAGACTTCATAAGATGTGTACCCCAACCAAGATGTCTGTCATAGAGTTCTCTGGATACGACTGACAGGAATGATTTACAGGCTGCCAAGTCATTTTAGAGGCTTTCCACACACACACACATCTGTCCCGGAATCCTTTCTAAAAAATTATATACGTGAGAACCAGTCCATATGAATGAATCTTTGACAGAGCTCACCTGGGGAAAAGGTTACTGAAGGTCAGATCAGAACTAACTTCCATGTGCTCTGACCTAGAGGTATAGAGATTTTCTGGACCATTGTTATTTTATTTCTGCTACTGTTAAAACAACAGCAAGAGGAATTGCCATGGGGTATTGACCAAAGTCAGATGACCAAAGTCTTCCCATCTCAATTGTGTTAACTGCACTAGTATGGTTTGGAGTTCATGAATCTGGATCAAATCTTGACACTGCTATTATAGACACCTGAGTTAGGTAGCAATAGTATAAGCAGTCAAATCAGGATGGGCCCTCCAGGGAGGCAGAGCAAAGATGGAAACCCATTACAACTGTGACCAGAGGAGCATTCGTTGGAGGTCAGGCGTCAGGATAAAGATAGAATGACTAGGCCTGACGTTAAGTGATAACACCTGGTCTAAAGAAGTCTATATAAACATCAGTCACTGCAGTAAGTGATTAAGACTTCCAGATTCCTCTCCTCCTAAGTAGTTCTTTTTTCTTTCCATGTACAGTTGCTCTGTGACTTGCTTCCCCATTGGATCAGTATTACCTAAGCATATTGGTATGTACCAATATCTTATTAGTTGATCATAGCTGTAACCCACTTTGTACTCACATGGTTGTGCTATATAAAACTTTCCCTGAGAAGTGGGATCCCAGACAACACACTCTAAGCTCATCCTGCCTCTCAGGAGCTGTATCTCTTCTCTATTATAAATATTTCCTGTTCCTAACCTCCATTGTTCCTTAGAAGTCATTCTTAAGTTTTGTAGAACATGAACTCAGCATATCAGATATCTAGCAGGTTTGGAGTTATAATAGTTCCCTTACATCATATTTGAAGGTCCTGATATCATTTCCTATATCACTAACACTGAGAAGTTCTTACTTGAGTAATAAAGGATGTGAAACCTGATGATTTCCTTAGAAATGTGTGGCCCTCAGAGCTGACTCTTTATAATTAACATTGCCACTGAGGCCCCTTGTAATTAACACTTCAATCTTATAAAATGGAAGGATAGCAATAAATGGAGGGAAAGGGGAAGAAGGGCTTTTAAAAAAATAAAGTTGTGGTTATCTATTTTGCACACTTAAACATACACACAGTTGTATGTGTGTACCTACAAGTTGTTCTTTCTTTTTGAGCACTTTATTTTCCTTTAATTATTACAATATCTATTATACATTTTGGATCTTATTACACTTTCAGTTTTTTGTTATTTATTTTTTACACTAGAGAGACAATATGATATTAATGAATATGAGTCTTTATTTCACTTATGGAGACAGTCTCAAGTTGCCTCCACTTACCTTTGGTTTTGCTTTCATTTTAAATAAAAAAGAAAAAAATTAAGATATATTATATGAATATACTAACTCCCCATGACAAATGTAATCATTATATAGTGCAATCATGTACTAATAAAACTTTGAATTTAAATTTTAAAAATATTAAAACTTTAGTGTGCTACCAGTTTTGGTGGAATACTTGGACTTCCCTTAGATATATTCAGAAGGCTTGTATAACAAATACATAATAAGGGAAGAGAAATATAGTCTTTAATATTTTCAGATGTAGCAGCTCATAGAAAAGCTAATTGAAAGAATAGCTGATGCAAGATGAACATGGATGGAAGAGCTCTGAGAATCCCAGTGGCAGCTCATCACCTGTGAACTTCATCCTGTGCTTCTCAGGGTAGGGAACATAGGATTTATGTTCTCCAGTGAGAAATCACACTTATCCAAAGCTTTACAACGGTTCCTAACATCTCTTTGCAAACCATAAATATACCTATTAGCTATAGAATGAGTAATTGTGGTAGCTAGATATAGCTACTGGAAGACAAATAATAAAGAATCTAGGTTCAGATATTAGAGAAGACAAATTATCAAAAATCTAAATTCATACATTAGAGAAGAATGAGTTTGCATGACAAGCAAATTGATTTGACCCTCTCTGTATACTTATGGGGCATCATTTTTAATTGTTATTTTGGGGAGTGGTGTTTTTTGTTTTGTTTTGCTTGTCATTTGGATCAGATCACACCATCGCAACATCCAGTTGCCAAGCAGCAAAGCTTCCACTAGACTATGAAAGATCCAGTTTAATAAATCTTGTAGCTAAAACCTCTTTCTTTGGAGATTACTCCCCCAAACATTCCCCAGGTGTATACCTGTAAGCTGGAAGACTTTAGTTTCACTATGTATTGTCTAAGATATACATTCCAATTGGACTCTTACATGATGTTTGGGTTAACACTGCGCAAGACTTTAAAAAAACTCAATTCAGAGACCCATTGGAAAGGTAGATAGACTAGAGTTTCCAGATAGTTTTGTTGATTCAGATTCTAGTGAGGGAGAAGATCCCAGTGATAATCCAGGATTAAAATCAACATGTGTATTGATTAAAACAAAGATATGAGTAAGACAAAGATGCTCAAGTCTGAATCTCAGCTATAATATTGACCAGTTTGGATCTTATGCAAGAATTTTTTCATTAATTCAGTTTATTGGTACATTTTACATATACGTAATGATCACATGCATCATAAATAATCTGTACCTGCACATGGCATATCTTGATTCTTTTTTTCCCATTCCCTTCCCCTTCAACCCTTTTCCCCTTCTTATTTACACAAGCTTTGTCTCCAATTTTTCTGCCCTTTCTCCTTTTTTCTTTTACCTTCTTTCATTTCCCCCTTTCCCCTTCCTTGTTACCCTCCCATTTGAACATTTTCTTCTTATTTCACAGTATCTGTTATACATTTTGATACTTATTTACACTTTTAGTTTCTCACACCAGAGAAACAGTGTGATATTTACATGTGTGCTTCATTTATTTCACTTAAGACTATGGTCTCAAGGAGCATCTACTTACCTAGAAATGCCTCAAAGTTATGTTTCTTTATGGCTATGTAGTACACCAAATATATATATATATATATATATATATATATATATATATATAGAGAGAGAGAGAGAGATACCCATACATATACATATTCTTTATCAATTCATCAGTTAATAGGCATTTAGGCTGTTTCCGAGATTTAGCTATTACAAACTGTAAGGATCGGTGGAATAGATTAGAAGATGCAGAAAAAATTGAAAACATACTCAGCCACTTTATCTTCATTGAAAGATCCAAATACTTTGATGTGGATTAAAAACTGGTGGTCAGCATCAGCTGAACAGAATCAGTGTGGTGCTGAGTGTAAAGGGTCCACCTGAGGATTGTTTCCAGCATAAAGAGAAGTGGAGAGGAAGAGAGTAGGATTGTTAGGATTGTGGGTTCTCTAAATGTTGTTATTTTGAGCTGTTGATTCTTCTGGAGTTTGTCATTTGGCATCCCTGATATGAACTGGGATGTTACCATCAGAGGAGCTTGGGACATGGCTTGCTGCTGAGGATGGCTGTAGTACTTTTTGGAGGATCTCTGGTGTTCATTTTGAGCATTGATTTTTGGTTCCAATGAAGAACCCTCAACCAACTAGCACAACTCCTTCACCCCACTGACATAGCTTCAACAACTTTCTAGCTTCAACAACTAACCTTTGGGCCTTTCCAGGGCTTGCATGAGTCATTGTGTGGGTTATAGGCTTCGGGGTGAACACATGGAAGACATTGTAATGAGCTCTAGGTCTTCAGCTGAACTGATGCAGGATATTGCTATGGATCCAGGCTCCTAGCTAGATTCTCTAGGTCTTTAGGGTGTAGATAGATTTCCTGCATTTTCTTTGTATTTGACTCATTGGGTGAACATTATAAATAATACTATAAATTATGTGTCCTATATTGTCTTGTTCTTCTTGAAAACGCTGACAACAACAAATCTTTACTAGAAAAAAGCTAGCCCCTTTAATAAATGGTACTGGTAAAATTGATTGTACACATGCCAAAGACTAAAACTGGAAGCATATCTCTCACCATGCACTAAACAAAAATCAAAAACCTATGAAAGATCTAAATATTAAAACAAAAACACTAAACCTGCTGGATGATGCAATAGGTATAACTCTTGATGACATAGGTGTAGGCAAAGACTTTTTGAACAAAACTCTAATCAAACAGAAATGTTGCAAAAAATCAACAACTGGTATCTCATCTTATTATAAAACTTTTGCACAGCAAAAGAAATCACCAACAGAGTGAAAGACAACCTGCAGAATGGGAAAAATTTTGCCAGCTGTTCCTCAGTCAAAGAACTAACATCTAGAATACATAACAAACTAAAAAAACTCAGATCCCCCAAATTTAAAGGCACAACCCAAAAATAGGCTTCTGAAATAAATATGCGCTTCACAGATGAACAAGAAATGGCAAATTATATAAAAATGTTCAACATCACTGATCATTCAAGACTTTGAAGATAACAATATGTAACACATTAATCAGTATTAATCTCATTATTGTGTTATGAAACTCTATCATTTTTATTCTTTTTGTTTTTAATATTTAAAATAGATGCAAATTAATTTCAACCACCCAACCCTGGTGAACTGTGGAGGCTCCTTCCAGTGCCATCTCCACTGTCACAACCCAGTGAATTGGAAACTGACTCCTCCAATTTCCTGTTCCACTTCCACCAGGACCCAAGTGAACAGGGAGGGCCTCCTCCCATCACCATCCTCACAGCTACTACTCAGATGAACCACTCGAGAAGATCCAGAGACCACAGGGAATTCCAGAAACACAGTTGTGTCCCAACTATGGCACACAGAATGGACAGGTGAAACAAGTGATGTGAAAAGTCCAAACAACACTAACGGTATGATCCAACAGGTAGTAAGTGCTTGGGGGCAAAGACACACAGAATGGAACCAGATGGGTGAGGCTGCCCCTGTTCTCTCTTTTTGTGGTTGTAGTTGTTGTTTTTATTTCTTCCTTTTTCTTTTTCTTTTATCTTTTCTTTTTTCTCTTTTTTCTAAAAGGCTGGTGAGAACTCCAGACACAGAAAATTAATCCCATCCCCCAAACCCAGAGAACAAATTCAGATAAACCCTTGCTTACTCCTTTATTCTTTCTTTTCTGTCCTCTCCTCTAGTGTCCCAAAGTTTGCATGATCATCCTTTCTCCTCAGTTTGCATGGTCATCCTTTCTCCTCCAGCATTGCTTCTACTTTCTTTTCAGTTCTCTTTGTTTTATGCAATATTCTTCTTAAACCTCCTTACCACAGGACAAAACCACTCTACCAAGGGGAAACACTTTGAATGCAAGCTCCCAATTTATAATCAGCTCTGTGATATAATTATAGAGTTTGTTCCTATGATTTAAGGTATAAAATTAATAGCTACCACAGTTTGCTAGTTTCTAATCTGTGCTTGATTCTATTGTAATTGCTAATTATACTTTAGCTAGGATGTCATATATGCATCAGTTGTTCTCCCTCCTGTAGCAATACTGGGAAGCCCTCAGGTAATAACCTCATCACAGCAAAGCACCAAACAACTAGGGACTCAGCCAAATGCATGCTAGCATCTCACTCCTAATTAACTGGGAAGGTCTGATCTTAGAACTGACACAAGCCAAGACATTCCTGAGGAACAGACTTTTCCTAGAGAGGACTTGATACTAGTGACATAGCAACCACCTACAAAATCTTAAAAGGATCAATGCAAAAATAAATTAATTAATTAAATTAAATAAAAACTTCTGAAATAAAAACTGATAATGCAGAAGCAAAATGTCACTTCAGATCTCCAGCCCACACAGAACAATTCCAGGATACAGCAGATAGAGGAAAATGTAAGACACACACCTGACATTTCTGAAATGATAGCAACTGAAGTAAAAAAACAAATCCATGAGGCTATAGAGAAAATCAGATCAAAAATCATCTCTCAGTTATAAAATGAAATGTCAACATTTGTAAAGGAATTCCTGAGCAAACCTAGAGTAGAGATAGATAAAAAAGTATTAGCAAGACAATGCAAAATATGAATGATTAATATAGGAAAGAAACAAAATGTATGGAACAGATTCAAACAGATGTCCAGGAAATCAAAAATTCCACTGAAAGCAGACAAAACTGCTTGAACAAAACTGAAGACAGACTTTCAAATCTTGAAGACAGGATCTCTGCTAGTGATCATGAAAGGAAAGACTTCTTGAAAAGAAAAAAAAAGATCGGGAAATAACAATTCAAAATCTGCAAGATGAGGCAAAGAAACATAATATAATAATGACTGGTGTCAATGAACAAGCAAGAGTTAACATAAATGACATTAAAAATGATATTATTTGCAGAAGTAATAGCAGAAAACTTCTCAAGCATGGAAAAGGAACGTGACACAGAAAAGTGAGGCATATAGAACTCCAAATAGTCACAGCTAAAATAAATCTATACCCAGATATACAATAATCAAGATTCCAGAAATTCAGCATAGGAAAAGAATATTTAAGATAACGGATAGAGATAACTGATAGAGAAAAGAAGCACATCACCTATAAAGGAAAGCCCATCAAAATCATGGCATACTTCTCAACACAAACACTCAAGTCAAAAAGGCCTTGAAGTGAAGTATTTCAAGCCATGGAGTAAAACAACTTCCAACACAGATTGATGTATCCTGAAAAATTATCTCTCAAAATTAATGGAGAAATAAGATAATTCCATGACAAAGAACAGCTAAAGAAATTCATGACCACCAAACCAACCTTACAAAGAATACTCAAATATATTCCAAACAGAGATGACCACAACTCAGGAGCCTCTGCCAGCTGGGGGAGGAACTAGGATGGAAGACATGTACAACTCCCATGAGCCAGTAAAGGACCTGCCAACTAGTAGGAGAACTAGAATGGAAGGTAACCTCTCCCTGTGAGTCAGCAGAGGCCATGTTAGCTGAGAAAAAAGAACAACCACTCCCCCATGAAAGAATGCAGACTGAGATGATGGCAACCGAAGTCAAGAAGCAACCTCAAACTTAATTGTTTGAACTGCAGGCCTAAAGTCAGTAGTCTGCGCAACTATTTGGAGGATAACAATATGCAATAGAGTAACTACTGTAGATTACTTACTGTCTTAGTTTTTAAATCAACTATTGGGTTCTCATTGTTTTGTCTTGTTTAGTTTATTGTTCAGTTTTATTTCCTTTAAAATTAAAAAAAATGACCATAACTCCAATAAAAATAACAGAAAGAAACCACCAGTAAGGGAAAGGAATTAAACAGAGGGAAAAAGCAGGAAAACAACAGCAGGAAATAACATGATAAAGAAAACCCAATACGTATCAGTTACAACCATCAATGTTAAGGGCCTCAATTCCTCAATCAAAAAAAAAAAACGGATTGGCTGAATGGACCAATAAACAAGACATAACAATATGCTGTATGCCAGTAACATATTTAACTGAAAATAATCATACACTAAAAGTCAAAGAATGAAAAACAATACTCCATGCAACAGGCACCCAGATAAAAGGAGTAAGTATTCTGTTTATAGACAATGTGAACTTCAAACCAAGAATGATTAGAATATATAAAGAAGGACACTATATATGTGTTAGGGGAAAAATTCAAGAAGAAGAGTTAAAAATCATAAATATATATGCACCAAATATGGGCACACTCAATGATATAAGACAAATACTAATAAACATGAAAAACCGAATAAGCAATAACATGACTGTAATGGGGCAACTTAATACCACATTGTCACAAGGAGATAGACCAACTAGACAAAAAATCTACAAAGTAATAACAGAAGTGAAAGAAATCTGTGAACAAATGGACTTAGTAGATGTTTACAGAGTGTTCTGCCCAATAACATCAGAAAAACATTCTTGTCAGCTGCACATGGGATGTTCTGTAAAATAGACCATATACTATCCCATAGAGCATGCTTAAATAAATGCAAAGAAACTGAAATTATCCCATGCATATTGTCTGACAATAGTTCAATGAAATTGGAAATTAATGGCAAAAAACCTACAAAAATTCCATAAACACAAGGAAATTAAGTAACACCTTCCTGAACAATCAAAGAGTAACAAATGAAATTAAAGAAGAAATTAAAAAATATCTTCACTCATACAAAAATGTAGATACAGATGTTGGAACTTAGGGTTCTGTGAAACCAAGCAACCATCCTGCCTCCCTGGTAAGCAGCCATGGCTCAGACAAGCAGCCGCCACCCCAGGGGGAGAACCACCCAGCGTCTCCTGAGATCCATGCCATGTTGGAACTTAGGGTGCTGGGAAACCCAGCAACCACCTGCCATCCTAGTAAGCAGCCATGAGCCTACCGGTGTACGGGCTGAGAATCAAACATCCCACCCCACCCTCTGAGTTAGCAAATGGGAGCCAGAGATCTGAGCATCTCTTGGGAAGTTGACCATATGCAATATAGAAAATGGGGGGATTTCCTTCCACCATCTCTTTGAAGACAAATATTGTTATCACTGTTTTTCTTTGTTCTGATTAATTGTATTGCTCTATTTGATAAGTTTATAATGTTCTGTATTTGGTTTGATTTTGCTATACCTGATTGAACAACTATTGTGAAGATAATGAGCTATACTATCGTACCTATTACTCTTATCCTGGTAACCTGTTGTGATGTTCTATACCAATTTCACTGCACTGTCTCAGTTGGCTATGTTTTGTCTTGTTCTGTTGTATTTCACTATCTTCAAAATAAAATAAAATAAAGATGTGTAGCCAGTAAAAAAAATGTAGATGCAACATAGTAGAATCTGTGGGATGCAATGAAAGCAGTCTTAAGAGGAAAATTTATAGTGGTCAATATTTATGTCAAGAAAACAGAATGGGCACAAATAAACAACCTAATGCTGCACTTCAAGCTTATAAAAAAAGAAGATAAAGTTAAACCCAAGTCCATAGAAGGGAGGAAATCATAATGATCAGAGAAGAAATTAATATATTTGAGACTGAGAAAACAATACAAAGAATTAATGAATCAAAGAGTTGGTTCCTTGAAAGGAAAAATAAAATTGATAAATACTTAGCCAACTTTATCAAAAGAAAAGAAAGAAAAATTCAAATTTATGCAATGAGGAATTAAAAGGTCAAAAATACTACAATCTTGTGGAAATTCAGGTAATCGATACCTACTTTAATTATCTTTACTTGGGGCTGGAGATTTAGCTCAGTGGCATAAGCACCTGCCTTGCAAGCAGGCAGTCGTGAGTTCCATCCCTGGTACTGATAAAAACGAAAAAGACAAAAAATAAAATAAAATAATTATCTTTACTTGCACAAGATGGAAAACACACAAGATATACACTGATTCCTAGAAACATATGAATTACCAAAAGTGAATCAAGAAGATATAAAAATTCTGAATAACCCAATAATAGTGAAAATGAAGATGTCGTTAGATAATTACCAACAAATAAAAGCTCAGATCCTGATGGATTAATGGATGGATTATACAAGAAATTTAGAGAAGATTATTCCTTACAACTCTTTAATGAAATTGAAAGGGAAGCAATACTCTCTCACTCAATCCTGGAGGAAAGTATTACCTTAATGCCAGAGAAAGACCCAACCCAAAAAAGAGAACTACAGGGCAATATCCCCAGTGAATATGGATGTAACAATCTTCAATAAAATACTGGTTAGCAGAATGCAGAAAATCAAGAAGATTATATACCATAATCAGTGAGATTCATCCCAGGTATGCAGGGAAGTTTCAACATACACAAATCAATAAACATAATATACCATATCAACAGAGCCAAGAACAAAAATCATCTCAATAGATACAGAATGATCATCTCAATAAATACATAAAAAAACTTTGGTTGAAGTCTAAAAATCATTCATAATAAAAACCTTCAGAAAATAGGTATAGATGATCTTTACCTGAACCTAATAAAAGTCATCTATGACAAACCAACAGCCAACATCATACTAAATGGATGAAAACTTAAAACTTTCACTCTCAAATCAAGAATAAGGCAAAGATGTCCACTATCACCACTCTATTCAATGTAGTTCTGGAAACATTAACCATAGCAATTAGACAAGAGAGAGAAATAAAAAGAATAAAGATAGGTGTGGGTGATTTACTCCTGTATTCTTAGCACTCAGTGGCTGAGGCAGGAGGATTGTAGCAAATTCAAGACTGGCCTGGGCTACAAAGTGAGCTCAAGGCCAGCTTGTACTGCACAGTGAAGCCCTGTCTCCATAAATAAATAAATAAATAAATAAATAAATAAAGGCATGGAAGAAGTTAAATTTTCATTATTAGCAGATGACACAATACTCTACATAGAACAACCCCAAAACTCCACCAAAAGACTTCTAAATTTATTAAAAATATTCAATAATTGAGCTGGATACAAAGTCAACACTAGAAAATCAATAGCATTTTGGTACACAAAAAAAGTCACTGAGAGACAAATTAGGGAAATGAAACCCTTCACATGGCATCTTATAAAAATGAAATACTTAAGAATCAATCTAACAGGGCTGGGGATTTAGCTCAGCGGCATAAGCACCTGTCTTGCGAGCAGGCGGTCATGAGTTCGATCCCTGGTACTGGTAAAAAGGAAAAAGACAAAAAAAAAAAAAAAAAGAATCAATCTAACACAGGAAATAAAACATGTATACGTTGAAAATTACAATACTCTGAAAAAGGAGATCAAAGAAGATATCAGAAAATGGAAAGGTATCCCTTGCTCATGGATAGGCAGAACCAATATAATGAAAATGTCCATACTCAAAAATTGTTGTACAGATTTAACACTATCTTGATCAAAATGCCATTAACATACCTCACAGACAGAGAAAACAGTCCTAAAACTTATCTAGAACCAGAAGAGACCTAGAATAACAAAGAGAATTCTGAGCAACAAAGGCAAGGGAGGAGGCATCAGAATCTCTGTCTTGAAACATTACTAAAAAGCTGCTAGGATAAAATCAGCATTATACTGTGGAATAGGTTAAAAGACGCATTCCCACACACAAACACTCAGCAACCTTATCCTTGTGAAAGATGTCAAACATATTTACCAGAAATAAGATAGCCTCTTTAATAAAGAGTGTTGAAAAAACTGACTTTTCACATGATGAAGACTAAAATCAGGCCTATGCCTATCACCATGTACTAATCTAAAATAAAAAATGGATCAAAGATCTAAATATTAAAACAGAAACACCAAGACTGAAAGACAAAATAGGCAGAAATTTCAAAGACATAGGGTTAAAAGAGAGTTCATGAACAAAACCCAAACTGAAGTACTTCAAAGTATCAACAAATGGAATCTCATCTTATTAAAAATATTTTGCACACCAGAAGAAACAACCAACACAGTGAATAGAAAACTCAGAATGGGAAAACATTTAGCCAATTGTCCATCAGACAAAGTATTTCTATCTAGAACATATAAAGAATTGAAAAAATCAGGCCCTCCAAAATCAAAGACACAATCCAAAAATGGATAAACACTTCTGAGACAAATACACATTTCTCAGATGAGATAAATACACACTTCTCAGATGAAGAAATACAAATGGCAAATAAATATATGCAAAAAATGTTCAACAACATCAGTCATCTGAGAAATTCAAATTAAAAGACACTGAGATTCTATCTCACTCCAGAAAGAATGGCAGTCAACAAGAAATCAACCAATAACAAATGCCAGAGGGGTTGTGGGGAAAAAATGAACCATGATCCACTGTTAGTAGGAGAGTAGACCACTGTGTAAATCAGTGTGAAGAATGCTCAAGAAATTAGGATTAGAGGTCTCATTTAACCCAAATATTCCCATCCTAAGTATTTTTTCAGAAGGATTAAAAACATTGTACCACCACGATACATGTGTATCCATGTTTATAGTAAAACAGTAGCTAAATCTTGGAAACAAGCCATCAATTGAGGAATGGATAAAAAGATGTAACACTTAAAATTTAAAATTTTTTAATTTTATTTTAAAGATATTAAGACAAAAGAGGACAGAGCAAAGAAGATAAGAACAGAACAATGTAAGCAACACAGCACTTCACCACAAGACAACCAGATATTAACAGCAGCTACCATAATGTCTCTTTCTTTGAAATAGTTGAGCACACTTTCACACACAATAGTGTCAAACATAACAAAATAGTATAAAACCATTCAAGAGAATGAAAGTATTACAGAGCATTCAGAACCAAATAACAGAAAAATGAATAATGGCTACTATATTATCTCCTTTTCCATAAAAAATTTGTTTATACTGTCACACATATTAAAATCCAATAAGACACAACATGATAGAACCAATGAAAATAGAAGAACAAAAGCATAGTAGGGCTTCAAAGCTAGATGACATTAAATCACCAGTGGCCGCCATTATGTCTTGTTTTCTTCAAAATAGCTCTTCATACCATCACACATAATAAAATCAAACAAAACAATAAAACCATTCAATCTAATAAATGAAAACATTTATGGCTTCAAAGCAATGTAATGGGGAATCACGATTACCATAAAATGTTATGTACTCTTATGATTTCTTACACTAGTGAGACTATATAGTATTTATACATGTGAGTTTGATTTATTTTGCTTATGAGTATGGTTTCAAGTTGCATCCATGTATTTATAAATATCTCAATGTGATGATTCTTTACTTCTGAAGAGTACTCCATTATATAACAGTACCACATATTTTTTTATTTGTTCCTCAGTTGATGGACACTTAGGTTGTTTCCAAGATCTGGCTATTACAAATTGTGCTGTTATAAACATGGGTGTACATATATCACTGTGGTATGATGTTTCCAGTTCTTCTGGGGAATATGCATAGAAGTGGAATAGCTGGGTCAAATGTGACTTCCAATCACAGCTCTTTGAGGAATCTCCAGACTGATCTACACAGTGGTTGCACCAGTCTACACTCCCACCAATAGTGCAGAAGAGTTTCTTTTTCCCCACATCTTCTCCAACATTTATTATTGGTAGTTTTCTTGATCATGGCCATTCATTCTGGAGTGAAATGGAATCTCAGTGTTGTTTTAATTTGAAATTGTCTGAAGAGTAATGATGATGAACATTTTTTCATGTATTTATATGCCATTGTATTTCTTCATTTGAAAACTGTGCATTCATCTTGGATGCCCATTTGTGGATTGGGTCTTTGAATTTTGAGGGTCTACTTTTTAAATTGTTTATATGTTCTAGACAGAAGTCCCTCATCTGAGGGACAGTTCACTAAGATTGTTTTCCCAGGTTCTGTGTTTTCTTTTCATTATGCTGGAAATTTCTTTTAACATGCAGAAAGTTTAATAACACATGATCCCAGTTACTGTTTCTGGGAAGTATTTCCCATGTAGTTTGATTCCTGTCCATGAATTCTTTACCTATCCCTATGTCTTCAAGATTTTTACCTACTTTGTTTTCCAACATATTTAGTGTTTCTGTTTTAATATTTAGATCTTTGATCCATTTAGATTTTAGTTTAGTACATGGTGATATGCATCGGTCTAGTTTTAGTTTTCGGCATATGGAGAGCCAGTTTTTCCAACCTGTTTATGTCACTCTTCCAGTGAACATGTTTGGCCCCTTTATCAAAGATAAGGTGGTTGAGTGAGTTTGTAGTTGTGGTTGTGTCTTCTAATCTATTTCATTGATCTTCAGATCTGATTTTATTCCAGTACCATGTTGATTTTATTATAGTAGCTTTGTAGTATACCTTCAAGTCAGGGATTGTGCTGCCTCCTGCCTTGACTTTGCTGCTTAGAATTGTCTTTGCTATTCTGGGTCTCTTCTGATTCCAGATGAATTTTAGGAGTGATTTCTCTAGATCTATGAAGTATGTTACTGGTATTTTCACTGGGATTGCATTGAATCTGTATAACAGTTTTACTACAATGGCCACTTTCACAATATTTATTCTTCCTAACCATGAACAAGGGATGTCTTTCCATTTTTTGAGATCCTCTTCAATTTCCTTTTTCAAGCTATTACACTTTCCCCTTTATAGGTCTTTTACTCCTTTTGTGAGATTAATTCCTAAATATTTCATTTTTTGGATGTGTGGAAGGTATCGTTTCTCTTATTTCTCTCTCAGTGATTTTGTTGTCAATGTATAGGAATGCTATTGATTTTTGAGTATTGACTTATTATCCAGCTAAATTACTTAATTTATTTATTATATCCAGGAGTCTTTCAATGGAGTTCTGGGGATCTTCTAGATAGAGTATCATGTCATCTGCAAATAATAATTTAACTTCCTCTTTTACAATCTTTACTCCTTTTATTTCTCGCTCTTGTCTAATTGCTCTGGCAAGTATTTTCAGAACTATGTTGAATAAGAGCAGTGATAGGGGACATCTTTATCTTGTGCTTGATTATAAGGTAAAGGCTTTCAGTCCTGGGCTATTTAATATGGTGCTGGCTTTATCATAATGAGGTAAAGACCATTTATTCCAATTTTCTGTAAGGTTCTTATCATGAATGAGTGTTAGACCTTATCAAAAGCTTTTTTTGCATCTATAAAAATGTGATTCTTACTTTTGGCTTTACTGATACAGCGGATTACATTTATTGATTTACATATGTTAAACCATCCCTGCATTCCTGGGATGTATTCTACTTGGTTGTGGTGTATAATCTTCTTGATGATTTGCTGCATCCTGTTTGCCAATATTTTATTGAGAATTTTTGCATCTATGTTCATTAGGGAGATTGGCATGTAGTTCTGTTTTTCAGTTGGGTCGTTTTCAGGTTTTGGTACTAGAGTAATATTTGCTTCCAGGAATGACTTAGGAATAATTTCTTCCCTTTCAATTTCATTGAAGAGTTTGGGGAGTGTGGGCATTAAGTCTTCTTTACATTTCTTGTAGAATTCTGCAGTGAATCTGTCTGGGCCTGGGCTCTCCTTTGTTGGTAAGGACTTAATCATATTTTTAATTTCATTAATAGAAACTGGGTTATTCAGCAGTTTGACATCTTCTTGACTCAGCTTTGGTACTTCATATGTTTCTAGGAATCTGTCCATTTCTTCTGTTATCAAACCTATGAGAGTAGAGGTTTTTTCAAATAGGTGTTGATGATCTTCTGTATTTCCAGAGAGTCTAGTGATTTTTGCTTTTTTCATTGTGTATTGCATAAATTTGAGCTTTTTCTTTTTTTAATAAGGTCTAGGGGCTCATCAATTTTATTTATTCTTTCAAGGATCCAACTCTTTGATTTATTCATTCTTTGGATTGTTTTCTTAGTCTCTATTGCATTGATTTCTGCTCTGAGTTTTATAATTTCCTCGCTTATTTTGGCTTTGGGCTTGACTTGCTCTTCTTTTTCTAGATGTTTGAGGTGCAGCATCAGGTTGTTTATTTGTGTTTCTTCTGTTTTCCTAATGTGGGAACTCAGTGCAATAAATTTTCTCCTGAGGACATCTTTTGTTTCATCCCACAGATTCCAGTAAGTTGTATTTGTGTTTTCATTTGCTTGTGTGTATTGTTTAATTTCTTCTTTAATCTGCCCTGTAACCCACTCATTGCTGAAGAGTGTATTATCCAATTTCCATATGTTTGTGGAGTTTTTGCAGTTTCTTTTATAATTAATTTCTAGTTTCATGGCTCTATGATCTGATATCATGCATGGGATAATTTCAACTCTTTTGCATTTTCTTAAATAGGTTCTGTGGGCTAGTATATGTTCTGTTTTACAGAATGTCCCATTTACTGCTGAGAAGAATGTATATGCTGATGTTGTTGGATGGAACACTCTGGATACATCTATCAAGACCATTTGTTCACAGATGTGATTCATTTCTGTTATTTCTTTGCTGATTTTCTGTCTGGTTGATCTGTCACTTGGTGTAAATGGTGTGTTAAGGCCTCCTGCTATAATTGTGTTATTGCTTATTTGATTTTTGATTTCTGTTAATACTTGCTCTGTAAAGCTTGGGTGCTCTGGAATTTGGTACATATAAATTTAAGACTGTTATCTCTTCCTCTTGAAGTTTTCCCCTAAATAGTATGTAGTGACCTTCTTTATCTCTTCAAATCATTCTTGGTTTGAAGGTCACATTGTCTACAAACAGAATAGTTACCCCCACTTTTGGGGGGTTCCTGTTGCATGAAGTATTGTTTTCTATCCTTTGACTTTCAGTCTATGAATTTCCTTTTGTGTTTGGTGGTTTCTTGTAGACAGCATATGGTAGGGTGTTGTTTCTTAATCCATTCTACCCATCTGTTTCTTTTAATTAGTGAATTGAGAACATTTACATTAAAGGTTATAACTGTTACATATTTGTTTATTGTTGACATGTTATCTTTCTGCTGTTGTATCTTTACCTTTCCATTCTGTTTAATTGACTGCCTCACTTAGTGGTTTTTTTCCTATGTGTGCCTAGAATGTCTTTCAGTATTCTTTGCAGGGTTGGTTTGGTGGTCATGAAGTTCTTCAGCTGTTCTTTATCATGGAAGTATCTTATTTCTCCATCCATTTTGAAGACCAGTTTTTCAGGGTACATCAGTCTGGGTTGGAAGTCCTTTTCCTTTAGGATCTGAAATACTTTACTTCCTGCTCTTCTTGACTTCACTGTTGTGTTAAGAAGTCTGCTGTGATTCTGATAGGCTTTCCTTTATAGGTGATCTGTCTTTACTCTCTAACAGCTTTTAATATTCTTTTCTTATGTTGGATTTCTGGGATGTGATTATTATATCTTTGGGTATAGTTTTATTTTGGTTGTGGCTATTTAGAGTTCTATATACTTCACTAATCTGCATGTCAGTTTCCATTCTCATGTTTGGGAAATTTTCAGCTATTACTTCTGTAAATAGCCTCTTGATATCATGTGTGTTATACCCTCCTTTTTCATTTATCCTGATCAATATTATGTTGTTTTTCTTTGCATCATCTTGCAGCTGTTGAATTGTTATCTCCTGATTCCTTCTTATTTTTACAAGATCTTTCCTTTCCTATTCACTAGCTGTAATCTTCTCTTCAAGGTCTGAAATTCTATCTTCACTTTTGTTGAGGCTGTTTTGACATCTTTCAATGGAATTTTTGATTTCTTGTGTATCTTTTTGTATCTGCTTCATGTGTTTTGTTTGTTGCTTATATTGTTTAGAGATTCTATCTTTTTTCATGGTTCTTCTAATTTTTTAACTGTGTCTTCTTTAGATGTGTTCGGAATTTCTTTCATTACTTTTATCACTTCTTCTTTTACCTGGGAAATTATTTCTAGTTTGAGTTCCTTCATAGCTTCCTGGAGTTGCTTATTTTAGTTGCTATCATTTCAGGCATTTTAGGTGTATGGCTTATATTTTCTTCTATGTACATGACTGCTAAGCTTTCTTGGGATAGGCTGGAGGTTTGAGCTTGCATTTTGGTCTTTCATCTTGTCATTTTCCTATATTTCCCTGTTTCAAGCAATGTTCCAAAGCTTCCCCTGGGTGTGTTAGAAATTTCCTCCTAAGCCCCAGGCTCCTGGGAGTAAATGGAAGTTGCTGAGAGTGGCCCAGTCAGGTCCACAGGACCTCCCATGCCACCTCTGGTGTTCCAGGAAACTGGGTGGGCTCCTGACCAATGTGGGTGATGGTCCAAAACTCACCCTGGGCTGGCACCAACACACTGGAACTCAACTTGCCTACCCTCAGCTCACAGGGTTGAAAGTGGGTCACTTGGTGTGGTCCAGTTAGGCCTGTGAAACCTGCCAATCCTAGTCCAGTGTGTCTGGAAGCTGGATGGGAAATTAACTGCTGGGACCAATGGTCTTAAATACTCCCCAGGCCTGTGCCAGTGTGCTGGAATTCTCCGTGTGTGGCCTCAGCTCCCCAGATCGAAAGAGGGTCCCTGGGCCATGTAGCATTTTTATACAATGGAGTAAAACTCAGCTATAAAGAAGGATAATCTTAAGACTTTTGTAGGTAGAAGGATGCAACTTGAGACCATACTTATAAGTGACCACCATGTGTAAACACCACATTTTATCCATAGTGTATGAAACTGAAATAGTAAATAGTATTTAAAATGTACAGTAACTATTTTGAAAGGGGAAAAAACTGCTCAAAAGAAAGAACAACTAGGATAAGGGAAAGGAGAAAAGAATGAAAGGAAAAGAATACACACACACAAGATAGCTAAGATAATTATACTACTAATTTCTATTAGTTCATTGAAAATCATAGTTTGTGCTTATTTTATTTGATCAATATTTCATGCCTATGTTAGTAATCTGAATAAGTACATTGAAGATAATAATACTCATTGTGTTAAATATTATTAATCTCTATTATCTTGTGTTGAATTTCTCTATCATTGTTTTTATTGTTTCTTCTCTTTAAAATAAAAAATATACTCAAATTAAAACAATGCTGAGATTCCATCTTACCCCAGAAAGAATGGCTCTCATCAAGAAATCAATCAATAACAAATGCTGGCAGGGAAAAAGGAACCCCTCTGTTGGTGAAATTATACACTGGTGCAAGCACTGTGGAAATCAGTGTGGAGATTCCTCAAAAAACTAAAACTAGATGTTCCATTTGACCCAGATATTCCTCTTCTTGGTATCTTCGCAAAAGATTAGAAAGCCTCATACCACTGCAATATAAGCATGCCCATATTTATAATAGCACAGTTAACAAGACTTTTGAATGAGTGTCAAATTTCTTATCTGTAAAACTAAAATATACATTACTAACAGTATGTGCCTCCCAAAAAGTTTTTGAAAGGATTAGGTAGAAACAATGCATATAATGCTCTTATCAGGACCTGTCACATAGAAAAATAATAAGTAAACACTGGTGTAATTCTTTCACTCCAGGCACTGTCTTCTCTTCCTTATTCTGGTGCACTGGTTCTAGCCTATGAGCCTCCTTCTTCTGAACTTGTGTATTCAGGTCAGTGCACATCTGTCTGTTCTCAATGCTTGATCAGCTGTTTAGTGTAGGGGAAAAAGCAAACAGCTTGAAGTCATGAGACCTGATTTCAATCTCAACTTTGCTTCATATTCATTTTATGACTTTGAAGATGGATGATGCTAGATACATGCAGGTGTGGCACTCAGGATTGGAGACTGTGAATTGACAACATAAAGTCTCGTGCATTTGAGAGGGAAACTGTACAATTCTCAGGAGGACAAGAGCTGGCCTCTGCTGAGATCACTATCAGTTCAGTAGTGACCATGAGCATCTCTGACTTAATGAAAGCTGTTGCATGAGCAACGAAGGCTATATCTGTTATAATTTGAAGATCTCTTCCAAATTCTGGCGTTACTAATGTTATACTGCTATGTGTTGGGACATTTAAGAGATTACAAGGCCATGAAAGCTCCTTCCTCACTAACAGGATTAAGATCTTTATATAAAAGAGGCTCCATGTTTCCTTTGCCTGTCATAAACTTGTCTTTCTATCATGGTAGGACAGAGCAGGAAAGCTCTCATCAGACCAGATGCCATTGCCTTGATCCTGGACTTCCCTGCATTCAGAACCGAGAGACAGTGACCACTGGTTCCTTTACAAATTCACCCAGTCGATGGTATTGTGTTACAGTAGCATAAAAAAGACCCTGGGCAGTAAGGCAACTGTCTCCTCAGATAGCATTCTCCTTATTTAGACAGACCTATGTTATCTGTTCATCAGAGGAAGAAGTTCCTATTTACATGCAGGGCAAGATTCTTTAATATTCACATCAGAATACAGACTTTCTGGTTCTATCATCAAATTATACCATGTCTTAGATAATTTCTCTAGACCTGAATTCCTTGTCTTTAAATCATATGTCTTCACATTGTTACTTCCCTCAGTTGCCCTGTATCCTTATGTTTTCAGTTACTTAAGAACCTTATGCAGCTAATGAGTTTGTATGTGAGGACCAATTAAAGTTACAAGTAAAAATATTTTTACTGCTAATAAAGATTCCACAAGTCTTAGATATTTCATGCAATAATCTCTAATTGACTTGTCTCTCTCTGCTCTGCATACAGCACACAGCTACCAAGCTCTTTCTTTTCCTTCACCACCATTTGCAACGGGCCACAGTCCTGCTCAACCATCCTGACTCCAAAGTAACACCACAGGAAGTCTTGGCTTACCTCCAGGCATACTGGGATTCTCCAAAATTGGGTCCCATTCTTGCTATCAAACCTGATAACTCTGAAGTAGCACATTGAAGGATCATGTAGAAACACTAATATATTTGCCATTGTTCATTCTGGCTTAGTCAGTTACTATCTAAGTGAAAAAAGAACCTGTTTAGAGAATAACAGGTTGAGATCAAGTCTCATTTGCCCCTGGTTCAAGTGACTCTGTTTTATTTTCCCCTACCATTGAGACATAATGCCTGACACCTACAACTTGAAGGAGGAGAGACTTATTTTGACTCACAATTTTTAGAGGATTCAATCCACAATAAGCTGGCTGCAAGGCAGAAAAGCCAAATGAAAGGGCCTGGGCAAATGACAGGTGCTCATTCCTGGCAGCCAGTAAGTGGAGAGAGAAAGGAGGAGAAGCAGGGAATAAAAATGTACATTCCTGTCATGCCCCTAGGGACTTATCTGCAACCAGGCCTGACCTCCTAACAGCACATTCAGCTACTGAACTCATCAGTGGATGAATCGACTGATGAGTGTAGCAGCCCTGTGATCCAATCACCTCCCCACATATGAGCATTTATGGGGACATTTTAGATCTAAACCATAACATAGCCCCACTTGCTAGTATTCACACACATGTATAACCTCCCCTTAAATGTGGGTGCAACATAGTGAATTACTTCTAACAAACAAAATGCAGCAAAATTGGTAAAGATGTCATGTATTACTATTAGCTAATAATAGATTGTGATTTATCTCTATTGCTTTGACTTCTCAGCTTGCTTTTCTGGTGAAGCAAGGGGTTATACTGGAGAGTTCACATGTTAAAGAACTAAGGGTAGACACCATCTAGGAGTCTCCCAGGAATTAAAGCTTTCATCTCAACATCTACTGAGGAACTGAGTCTTGCCAAAACTTTGAGCTTGAGTGGCATCCTTCTTTAAGTGTATTTAAAGATGATTACAACTCAGCTAATGCCTTAATTGCAGACTGTGAGAGATGCTGAAGTAAAGAATCCCGTTAAGCTGCAGATGGATTTCTGAGCCATAGAAACTTAGTCAAATGAGCATTGTTTTAGGTCACTATTGACTAAATCATTTGTCATGCAGCAATAAGTAATTAATAATGCTAATGTGATCCATTCTTCAAATTTTAGTATCCCCATCTCTAAGCTAAGTTAAAAAACGTAACTCCTCTAAGGTGGTTTTAAAGACTCATGAGATAATGAAAATACTATACATACCAGACTCTCAGCACATGCTAACTTATTCCTTAAGACTATAGACCCTAATGTTTAGTTGAAATTCAATGTATTTTGAAATTCAATGTATTCAATGAGTGTTTTGATTAGAGTAGAAAGGGGAAGAAGAAAAAAGTTCTGAATCAGAGCATTCTGGGAAATGGAAAAAGCCTAGCTCCTGTTATTCCCAAAACAGAATTTAAAACAGTAGAAAAAGTCAGCAAGTCAGAAGAGAGAACAGCGAAAGAGTGCAAAAGAAATTTCACAAGAGGGCATTATCAAGCTATGCTAACAGGAAAAGCTTTTCTATAAATAACCTCAAACTAGAAATGAGGAACAATTCTATATTTCCACTTTCTTATCCAAAAATTTCCCAATTGTTAGAATTATACCATACTATATGCATTCTTAGGTTCAAGAAATTTCTGTGGTTGATTTTGCTACATGATCATCAATTACACTATTTTATGCTGCAACAAGTGCTCTGAGTTCCAAATTGCCCACTTATATCTTACTTTTTTATAGTAAAAGACATCTTTATGACTCAGTTTGGGACTGGATTGCACAGTGAGAAAAAATCCTCAGAAAATATTAAAATTGAAACATAAAGTAGAAATAGAAAACAGTCAAATAGCTGGAGAGTGAACTTACATTTGAGGAAAAGCCTAAATATTCATGGAGTGTAGGAATTCTGAGGGAAGAGGAAAATGTAGACTAAGAAAGGGAAGAGGGTGAAAGAATAATAGGTTAAGGAGAAGGCAGAGAAGAGAAAAATTCTGCAGAGTGAGCAGTTCTCAAAAAGAAAACCAGAGAGGGACCTTCTTGTTTTAGAATAAGTTTCATGGAACTTCCTCTCTCCCAAATGACAGGTACATGATTCATAACAAGAAAAATACAAGCTGTTGATATGTAAGCTTCAGCCACGATCTGTGCAGAGCAGAGGCCAGAGCTTGATTCAGCAACCACACAAGTAAGAAACTGTAGGCCCCTCCCTTCATCATCTTCACATCATTGTTATTCCATTAAAAGAAAATCAAGCTGGCTTACAGCCAGCTCTTTGTTATTACAGAGTATAATAATTTCAGCAGATCCCAGTTCCTCCAGGGAATCCATTGCAAGGATTGAGGTCAGTATCAAGGATAAATATATTTCTTTACAGTGTTAGAAGTCTCTCATCTTTACACTTCAGTTACTCCTTGTAACTCACTTTCTCATGCTTTTATCTTTATCTTTTAAAATGGAAAGAAATGAATTTGGACCCCCACTCATCATTTATTTCTTTTCCTCACCCTTACTGGAGTCCTCTCTGAAGGTTTTGATAAATTAAAAATGATGCAAGAGCAACATATTCCCTAAAGCCTAAATGCTAGTTACATTTATAATGTGAGGTTTCTAGTCATGTATGGGAAATGTCACTTTCCTCAAAATATATAACCTTGATTTATGCAGGCTGTTAAAAATATTTTATTTAATCTGGAAAGGAGGTGAATCAGGAGTTTGTTTGCCTGCACATAAGCAGTTAGAGTTAGAAAAGAAGGAATTTTGCAAATGGATTGGAATATTACTAAATAATGTTCATGTTCACCATTCAGTTCTTCAATTTCTACATTAAACTTCTTATTTTGTAGCAAAAGGCAAGGTTGAAGATCCAACATAGCATTAACATAGAGCAGGAGATGGCAAACTATATCCCATGGGCCAAATACAGTCTAATGCCTTAGTTGATAAATTTCTATTGAAACATAGCCACATCTATTTGTGAAGATATTTTCAATAGTTTCTTTAGCACTACAACTGCAAAGTTGAGGAGCTACAAAGAGTGTGGCCAAAAATATAAAATATTTATTACCCATCTCTTTTTTATTTTATTGGTACCAGGGATCGAACTCACGACTGCCTGCTTGTAAGGCAGGCACTTATGCCGCTGAGATAAATCCCCAGCCCCTACCCATCTCTTTAAAGAAAACATTTATCAACCCCTGGCAGTGTACCAGGTCTTGAGAGAGTAACCAATGATCAAAGGAGAGAGAAAGTATTCAGATGACCTCTGCAGCTTGCACTCATGGCTTTGATGGAAAGGCCTTTATTTTCTGGGAAGTGCGAGACCATCATAACTATTAAGTTACCTGATGAAGTAAATAACCAACATCAGGCATAAGATTTTTCAGAATTATCTTAGATTTCCTAAACTAATCTCCCAGGGCATTGGAATTATAATTGTGATCAGTAAAGAAATTAAATTCAAGAAATCAAACACTTGTCCTTTAGCAACAGTATGCAGAATAGCAAATTAACCTTCTTTGATACAACATTAAGACTATGATTCCTTTTGACTGATGATAGTTAGAAATATAAAGTAGTTTTGGACTAGTAGACATTGAAGTGAAAACAAAATGTGACTTCACTCTTTTGGCACGTCCACAGACTTCCAATCAAGATGGATGCGATTGGATCTTTGATCTCTTTCAGCTATCCTCATTCTTTCTCTTCTCTTTCCTTCCCCCTTCTTTCCTTCCCTTCTTTCACCAATATTTCTTGCACTTATTTTATCAGGTACAAAATGGCTAGAATTATGAAGATTACCAAAGACTCAATGCTTAAGGATCTTAGAGACTAGATGAAGAGATGAGACATGCGTACGAAGCAAATTTATCCAATCACGTCAAAGGTAATAATGTACCAAAAGCAACATAAGAACTGTATGATCTTGGATAAGTTATCTAATGCTTTGTGCCTTTATTTTCTTGTATATGTACTGGAGATATTACTTTCCTTGTGGGGTTATAAGGAAGATTAATATATGCAAAATATTTAGGATACAGCATAGAATGTAGTGTGTGTTTTATCCTTGTAAATTAGTCAGTTTTCTAGTTCTATAAATAAATAACCAAGATAACGAAATTGAAAAGAGGAAAAGTTTATTTTGACTTACAGTTTGGAGGTTCCTGTCCATAATTGGTTGGCTCTGTTTCTTTGGGTCCATAGTGAGGTAGCACATCATGATGGAGACACCCATAGCAAGAGAAAGCCCCTTACCTCATGGCCAGTGGGGTGGGAGAGGACAGACAGTCAGATCAGGGTTCCTACAGGGACATGGCCCCATTAACTTAAAGACTTCTCATCTCTTAAAAGTTCTACCTCCTATATTTACACAATGGAATACTATTTGACCACCAAAATTAGTGCACTCTGTCATTTGCAGAAACCTCAATCAAACTGGGAATCATTAAGTAAAATAAGCCAGGCACAAAAAGACAAATACCAGATGTTCTCACTCATTTCTTAAAACTAATATGTTAATCTTGTAGAAGAATAATGGACTAGAGTAGGGATCAATAAAGACAAGAAGGGCAGAGGGGAGAGGAAATGGAAAGAAATCTGATAAATAGCACCAAAACAGAGTAGAAGTTCCTCTGGTTCTTCATTAGTATAGCAGGATAACTCTAGGTTAAAACAGTCTATAGTATACTTCTAAATGACTAAAACAGTATTAAATACCCAAGACATAAAAATGATCAATGTTTGATAACATGAAAATGCTTACTACTCTTTTTTCACTACTACACATTATTGCAAACATATTGAAGTACCATAACGTACAGCATAAAGAAGTGTAATTAATATATCAGCAAAACATAAAACATTTCACTATCTCGTGATACCATCATGCTAGGTTCCAAGTCTTTGAGGAACATTCAACAACCTATATATAGAACTAGTTTGCCACTACTGTATTTTTAATTTTAAAGAAAAAATATAAAAAACAATGGTACAAAATTTCAAAGCAAGATTGTAGGAGAGTAACAATTGTTAATAAATTGCACATTGTTATCTTCAAAGTAGTTGCTCATATTATAAGATATATGCATGAAAAATTGATCAAACTGCTACTATTATTAAGGAGTGATATACGAATAAGGATCTAGCCCCTTTAATGAGATGTCCAGTCATGTTTCATGGAAGAAGTTGTATTTGAACTCAGCTTTGAAATACAGGTATCATTTTTATAAGAAAATACTCACAAAGTAGAAACAAGATCAATTAAGAAATCAAAGGAAACCAGGGTGATACTGAGTGATCAAGCTGGTTGGAAATAATGCAGAAATCCTATTGTTTTGGAGTGGAGTTGTAGGGAGATTTGAATGTTAAATTAAAAGGACTTCACATTATGTGGTAGGCCATGCAGTGTTCATGGAGACGTTTTAACACAGGGTAAAGTAGTCAGAGATCTTTGTGAGAAATACTGTTTGAAAAGCTTGTGTGCCATATAAATTTAAGGAGTAAGATATTAGAAGAAATGGAAACCACAGATTTCTCCACTTTAGGCTCACCTCTACCTTTTCTTTTCCAAAACAAACCATTTATTGATCATTTTATTAATTTCTGAGCTTAATATACTTTGAAAACCATTAACTCTACCTCTCTTTCTGGTTCCACATGACTGCATGAATGAATTCTACAGAACCAAAAGTTCCAGGAATACCTTCTTAGGCAACATTCTCAGTCTCTTTTTCCTCTGTCTTTTATCTGCTCTTGCTGTGTTTCCTCCCTTGGCCCATCTCCTCCCTAACTCCTCCTCATGTACTACTCCTTAGATTTGAACCGAGAAGTTTTAAGGATTGTACCCAGATTTTCATATTCTCCACCCACTTTTACCAGGTTCTGAATTTGCGAGTAGTCATCAAGTAGTCTGAGTACTTTTGGGCATTGCTTTTGCAATTGGAGTGACAGTTATTGCATGATGAAAAGCAAGTTCAAGTACAAACCAAAGATGTTATGGGGTTTTGGATCTAAGAGAATATGCAGAGAAGCTGAAGCTACAAAAGAAATTCAGATAACTACTGTAAATTGACTCCAGTCCTAATTTAAATGTTGGGCCAATGGGGCAGCATTACTCTCTTTTTGGAGTTGGGGGTAAGAGGCATTTTCTTGAATAATAGATGTGCCAGCAGATTCAGAACTCATTGATATGATATTTATCATTAGAGAGGATTTCTCCAAGTGAAATATGAAGAGATATGTGAGAAAAATAAGTATTTTGGACTTAGCACAAAAGAGAAACAGGAAAAGAAATATTGAGATTAAGCAAATATGTTAATGCGCACATAACACAGAAGGTGTAGGACCAATGTAAGAAAGAAGGTGAAGAATTAACAGACAATAGGCATGTAGAAATAATCCGTATAAATGGAACACAAAAGGAACAATCTCAGAGGGAAAGCTGGAAGTAAGAAATATTTCTACTTCCACTGAAATAGGTTAAGTTACTCAAAAATTCAAAAATCTGTATTTGTACTATGCTTCTCTTTTTATTCTAGTGATCATACCCACTAAAGTTTCAGACCAGTGGTTTAGAAGAAGAAAGAATAGAAAGTGAGGAAAAGAAATAGAGGCTGGAGAGATAGGAGTGCTTATTCTGCTACTCTGGGTACTAATAGGAGGTCAGCAGTGAATGCCACCTGAGTTTGATCTTATAGAGGTCATAGGTGGCTTGGGGATATAAAGAGTGCCAGTAGCTTGGTGGAGCTGTGTGGACAGCGGCTTACACACACACTGTTGTGGAGAAAAGAGAAAGACAATGTCAGGTGATACAGTTTTTAAAGTCTCATTTTTCTCAGCTAAAAGTGAGAACAACTGTGAACCTTTCCCTTTATGTTAATAATCAATGAGATAACAAGTATAAATGTGATTGAGAGAACCTTAACAGAATACTTCATCTATTATCCCGTCAATTATTCCGTCTCTGCCATTAGCTCTTGTCATGCTTTCTGGAGCTCCGTTAGACATGTTAGAACTTCTTCTATTATCTTTCATGTGTCTTAATCTTACTTTTGAATTTTAAACACATTATTATTATATTACATAGAGCTAATTTTTATGTCTATCTTTTAGTTCATTTACCCCTCTCTTAGCTGGGCCAAATCTGTTACTTAATAGATTTTTATGATGTTTTTCAGTGTTGAGGATTGAATTTAAAAGCTTGCACATGCTAGGCAAGGACCTATTGAGCTATACCTTCAGTTACAGTAAACCTTTGGAATTCTATGATTATATTTTTCATTTCTTGATATCCAATTTGTTTTTGTTCAAAGATTTGCGCCCTTAACAGTCTTGTTAGGTCGATAAATTGCCCAGATTGGGTTTAAATTTGGGATTTTCTATCCTCAGCCTCCCACTGTCCTGGAATTACACCTCTGTGCCACCAGACACAGCTCAGAATACTATTTTTGGTATAGCTACTGAGTTACTATTGTGTCGTGTTCCTTAAAAAATATTGCTCCATCCTGATAAACATAGTAAATTCAAATGTGCTTCCTATTGGCATTTTCTGCTAAACTCTTGATTTTGAGTAGTAGGAAAATAGCTACTTCAGGCTAACCTTTAGCTTGCCTTCACTAGCTAGTTCTTCTAGGGATTTGCCCTAGGCAGGATTCAGAATGTGGTGTGAAGAGGACACTACATTACTATTTCTCATTTTGTAAACCCTCCTTTGTGTGAAATTTGATAATAGTGACAGTGGCGGTTTTAAGATTTTTGAAGTACTCCTTACCAGTCCAATAATCAATTTGAAATTTATTCTTTTGAGTTTAGTTTTACTTCCTTTGATTTTAAGCACTTTTAAAAAATAGATTCTCCAGCTGGATTTATTTCAAGTTCAAGTATTGCTAATCCTTTAGTGTTTTGTGTCTTTTGATTTTTCCTCAAGGTGAATCACTTCAAGTGGTTTGCAGTATTTACTGTGAGCTCATCTTCAGCATGAATCCCCACTCCACTAAGAGTCACAACCACCTTAAATTGTGGAAGTATTTCAACAGAACAGCTTTAAATTGTTTCCGTGAAGTACTCAAAGGGTTTCATTCATCCTTGATCAGTTTTTTGTGTTAATTTCACAGCTTGGCGAAATCCTTCCTGCGCAGAGGGTAAATTTAGACTCCACACCCATGCATAATGTTGGCCTGAGGCTTCAGTTTTCATGCAAGAATCTTTTTTCATCTAGCTCCTAATAAAGACAAGAAAAGCAAACTTCTTTGTGCATATCTGGGATGATGGGCAGAGTATTTCAAGTCCTTCTTTTCCCAAGAGAGCAGGATTTCCATATCCTAGATTTATGCCAAAGGCTTAGTCCCAACATAATCTCTCTACATTATGTGGGCCGAAAGCCTAAATTTGGTTGCTATATGGCAATAATATCTCAAGTGTTCTTTGGTTTGGTTTGGTTTGGTTTGGTTTGGAGTTTTGTTTTGTTTTGCTTTTATGTGGGATGTGTGTGTGTGTGCATGCATGTGTGTGTGTGAGTGTGTGTGTTATGCTACATAACAAACTACTCAAAAAGATATTGTCTTAAAACAAAAACAACCCTTTGCTATTTCACAAGTTGGTAGGTTGATAAAGTTCAGAAGGCAGTTCTACTCCATGTGAGTATCACCTGGGTTGTAATACTTCGAAGGATTTGCTACAGATAAGACATTCAGGATGGATCCATCTCCCCGTTCTGGCTGTGCTCGGAGAACTGTGGAGTTTTAAGCAAGCAGGCGGGCACCCACTGTCCCCGGAGCCCAGCCTGTCTGGGACCCTTGCACAGTCTGGGTACAGTGGAACACCTAGGCGGGTCTGGGGCACCTGCATCTGCCTCCCTGTGTGTCTGGAGGATTGTGGAGTTCTAAGCAAGCAGGCCAGCACCACCAGTTTCAGAGGCCTGGCATCCTGGGGTAAGTGCCCTGTGCACTTTCCCCCAAGCCCAGCTTGTTGAGGACCCTTGAGCTTTCTGGGTACACTGGAACAGTTAGGTAGGTCTGAGGTGCCTGTATCTGCCTCCCTGTTCTGGCTGTGCTTGGAGAACTGTGGAGTTCTAAGCAAGCAGGAAGGTGCCCACTTTCCCGGAGCCCAGCTTGTTTGGGACTGCGGAGTTCTAAGCAAGCAGGTGAGCACCACGGGTTCCAGAGGCCCGGTGGCCTGGGGGAACTGGGGGCCCAGGAGCTGCAGGCATAGAAGTGGATTTCCAATAGACCCTGAGGAAGATTTCAAATAACACTTGAAACACAGAAATATAGGAAAATGACAAAACAAAAGACCAAATTACAGTCTCAAACCTCCAGGACATCCCAAAAAACCTTAGGAGTGATGTATATAGAAGAAAATATGTGCCATACACCTCAAATATTGGACATAATGGCAACTGAAATAAACAAGCAAATCCGGGAAGCTTTAAAGGAATTCAAACTAGAAATGATCTCCCAGGTAAAAGAAGAAATGATAAAAGAAATGAAAGAGATGCTGAGCACATCTAAAGAAAACACAGTTTAAAAATTGGGGCTGGGGATCTGCCTTGCAAGCAGGCAGTCATGAGTTCACTCCCCGGTACCGATAAAAAGGAAAAAAAAGACAAAAAAAAATTGGAGGAACTAAACAAAAAGATAGAATCCCTAGATGAGCAATATAAGAAACAAACAGAATACATAAAGCAGATGCACAGAGATATACAGGAAATCAAAAATTCCACTGAAAGCTGTAAAAACCACCTCAATGAAAGTGAGGATAGAATTTCTGACCTTGAAGACAGGATTGCAGCCAGTGAACAGGAAAGGAAAGATCTTTTAAAAATAACAAAGAATCAGGAAATAACAATTCAACAACTGCAAGATGACACAAAGAAAAACAACATAAGATTGATAGGGATTAATGAAAAAGAAGGGGACAACATGAAGGATGTCAAGAGGATATTTAGAGAAGTAATAGCTGAAAATTTCCCAAGCATGGGATCAGAAACTGACATCAGTTTCAGTGCAGCATATAGAAATCCAAACAATCATAACCAAAATAAAACTACACCCAGACATATAATAATCACCATCCCAGAAATCCAACACAGGAGTAGATTATTAAAAGCTGTCAGAAAGAAAAAACAGATCACTTATAAAGGAAAACCTATCAGAATCACAGCAGACTACTCAACACAAACAATAAAGTCAAGAAGAGCATGGAGTGAAGTGTTCCAGATCCTAAAGGAAAATGATTTCCAACCTAGACTGGTGTACCCTGCAAAACTATCCTTCAAAATCAATGGTGAAATAAGATACTTCCATGACAAAGAACAGCTGAAGAACTTCATGACCACTAAGCCAAAGCTGCAAAGAATCCTGAAAGACAGTTTAGATACACTTAGGAAAAAAAACACTAAGCAAAGCAGATAATTAAACAGAACAGAAAGATAAAAATGTAACAGCAGAAAAATAACGTCAACAATAAACCAATATATAACAGTTATAACCATTAATGAAAATGGTCTCAATGCACCAATTAAAAGAAACAGACTGGCAGAATGGATCAAGAAACAAAATCCAACCTTATGCTGTTTACAGGAAACCCATCTAACCCAGAAGGACACTCACAGACTAAAAGTCAAAGGATGGAAAACAATAGTTCATGCAACAGGAATCAAAAAAAAAAAAAAAAGCAGGCATAGCCATTCTGTTTGCAGACAATGTGAACTTTAAACCAATAATGATCAGAAGAGACAAAGAAGGTCACTACATACTCGTTAGGGGAAAAGACCAAGAGGAAGAGATAACTATCTTAAATACATATGCACCAAATTCCAGAACACCCAGCTATATAAAACAAGTACTAACAGAAATGAAAAACCAAGTTAACAGTGACACAATTCTAACAGGAGACCTTAACACACCATTGACACCAAGGGAGAAATCAACCAGACAGAAAATCAGCAAAGAAATAACAGAACTGAATCACACCTGTGAACAAATGGACTTGATAGACATATACAGAGTGTCCCATCCAACAACATCAGAATACACATTCTTCTCAGCAGTACATGGATCATTCTCTAAAATAGACCATATATTAGCTCACAGAACACATTTAAATAAATGCAAAAGAGTTGAAATTATCCTTTGCATGTTATCGGATCATAGCGCTTTGAAATTAGAAATTAACGATAAAAGATACTGCAAAAATCCCACAAACACATGGAAACTGAATAACGCACTCTTGAATAATCAGTGGGTCACAGGGGAAATTAAAGAAGAAATTAAACAATACCTACAAGAAAACGAAAATACAGATACAACTTACAGGAATCTGTAGGATGCAATGAAAGCCATCCTCAGAGGAGAATTTATTGCACTGAGTTCCCACATCAGGAAAACAGAACGAATACAAATAAATAACCTGATGCTACACATCAAACAGCTAGAAAAAGAAGAGCAAGTCAAGCACAAATCCAAAAGAAGAGAGGAAATTACAAAAATCAGAGCAGAAATCAACGCAATAGAGACTAAGAAAAGAATCCAAAGAATCAATGAATCAAAGAGTTGGTCTTTGAAAGAATAAATAAAATTGATAAGCCCCTAACCAACCTTATTTTAAAAAGGGAATAAAAGTCTCAAATTCATGCAATAAGAAATGAAAAAGGTGAAATTACTACAGACTCTGTGGAAATACAGAAGATCATCAATACCTATGTCGTAAACCTCTACTCTCAAAGGTTTGATAACACAGAAGAAATAGACAGATTCCTATAAACATATGAAGTACCAAATCTAGATCAAGAGGATGTAAAATTACTGAATAACCCAATCTCTATTAATGAAATTGAAAATGTAATTAAGTCCTTACCTACAAAGAAGAGCCCAGTCCCAGATGGATTCACTGCACAATTTTACAAGAAATACAAACAAGACCTAATGCTGACACTCCTCAAACTCTTCAATGAAATTGAAAGGGAAGCAATACTTCTTAAGTCATTCCTGGAAGCAAATATTACTCTAGTACCAAAACATGAGAAAGACCCAACTATAAAAGAGAACTATAGACCAAGCTCCCTAATGAACACAGATGCAAAAATCCTCAATAAAATATTGGCAAATAGGATGCAGCAAATCTTCAAGAAGATTATACACCATCACCAAGTGGGATTCATCCCAGGCATGCAGGGATGGTTCAACATATGTAAATCAATAAATGTAATCCACCATATCAATAAAGCTAAAGGTAAGAATCACGTGATCATTTCTATAGATGCAGAAAAAGCTTTTAATAAGGTCCAACATTCATTCATGATAAGAACTTTACAGAAAATTGGAATAGATGGTCTTTACCTCAATATAATAAAGGCCATCTATGACAAACCAACAGCCAGTGTCATACTAAAAGGCCAAAAATTGAAGGCCTTTACTTTAAAATCAGGCCCAATCAAGGATGTCCTTTATCACCACTCCTATTTAATATAGTACTGGAAATGCTAGCCAGAGAAATTAGACAAGAGAGAGAAATAAAAGGTGTAAAGATAGGAAAAGAAGTTAAATTATCACTGTTTGCAGATGACATGGTACTCTACATAGAAGACCTCCTAAACTCCATTGAAAGACTCTTGGATATAATAAATAAATTCAGTAATGTAGCTGTATACAAAATCAATACTCAAAAATCAATAGCATTCTTGTACACTAACAACAAAATCACAGAGAGAGAGAAATAAGAGATGCCACACTCTTCATACTAGCAACCAAAAAAACGAAATATTTAGGAATTACTCTTACAAAAGAAGTCAAAGAAATATACAGGGAAAATTATAACACACTGAAAAAAGAAATTGAAGATGATCTCAGAAAATGGAAAAACATCCCTTGCTCATGGATAGGAAGAATAAACATTGTGAAAAAGGCCATTCTCCCAAAATTCTTATACAGATTCAATGCAATCCCAATAAAAATACCATCAACATACCTCATAGATCTAGAGAAATCACTCCTAAAATTCATCTGGATCAAGCAGAGACCTAGAATAACAAAGACAGTTCTAAGCAACAAAGGCAAGGTAGGAGGCATCACAATCCCTGACTTGAAGTTATACTACAAAGCAACCTTAGTAAAATTAACCTTGTATTAATATCAAAACAAAGTCGAAGGTTAACGAAACAGATTAGAAGATACAAACACACTCAATCATCTTATCTTTGAAAAAGGAGCCAAACAGGTTCACTGGAAGAATGACAGTCTCTTTAATAAATGGTGTTGGAAAAACAGGCTCTTCATTTGCCAAAAATTAAAACTACACCCATGCCTATCACCATGCACTAAATTAAAACAAAGATCTGAATATTAAAACAGAAACACTAAATCTGTTGGAAGACAAATTGGGTACAAACCTTGAAGACACAGAAGTAGGGAAAGAATTCATGAACAGGACTCAAACTGCACGGGAAATACTTCCCAGAATCAATAACTGGGACCACTTCTTATTAAAAAGTGTCTGCATGTCAAAAAAAAATCTCCAGCATAGTGAAAAGAAAACACACAAACTGGGAAAAAGTCTTAGTGAACTCTCCCTCAGACAAGGGACTTCTGTCTAAAATATATAAAGAATTAAAAAAAACTCAGACTCCCAAAATTCAAATATCCAATCCAAAAATGGACATCTGAGATGAATACACACTTTTCAGATGAAGAAATACAAATGGCAAATAAATACATGAAAAAATGTTTATCATCATTGGTCATTAGAGAAATGCAAATTAAAACCACCCTGAGATTCCATCTCACTCCTGAAAGAATGGCCAGGATCAAGAAAACCAACAACAACAAATGCTGGAGAGGCTGTGGGGAAAAGGAACTCTCCTGCACTGTTAGTGGGAGTGTAGACTGGTACAACTATTGTGGAGCTCAGTCTGGAGATTTCTCAAAAAGCTGGGATTGGAAGTCCCATTTGTTCCAGCTATTCTACTTCTAAGCATATTCCCAGAAGAACTGAAAGCATCATACCACAGTGATATATATGCACCTATATTTATAGCAGCACAATTTGTAATCGCCAGATCTTGGAAACAACCCAAGTGTCCATCAACTGAGGAATGGATAAAAAAAGTTGTGGTATTTTTATACAATGGAGTACTACTCAGCTATAAAGAAGGATCCCATTGAGATATTTATAAATAAATGGGTGCAGCTTGAGACCATACTCATAAGTGAAATAAATCAAACTTACATGTGTGAATACTGAATAGTTTCCTTAGTGTAAGAAATGATTCAAATATATAAAAGTATGTGGTAATCATGATTCCCCATTATGTAGCCTTGAAGCCTTATAAAGTTTTCACTCATTAATTGTAATGGCTTTATTCTAGGCTTCTTGATATTACTGACTGTGATGAAATGAACAGCTATTTTGAAGAAAACAAGACATCATAATAGCTAATGCTGATTTAATATCATCTTGTTTTGAAGTCCTACCAAACTGTTGCTCCTCTGTCTCCATTGGTTTTATCATGTTGTATCTTACTGGATTTTATTATATTTGATAGTATAAACAAGAATTTTTATGGGCAAAGAGATAATATAGAAACCATTGTTCATTTTCTGTTAGCTGGTTCTAAATACCCTATAATACTTTCATCCACTTGAATGATTTCATACCGTCTTGATATGTTTGATGCTATAGTATACGAAGCTATATTCAAATATTTCAAGGAAAGATACACTATGGTAACTACTATTAAATCGGATTATTTGGTGTTGAAGCATTAGGTTGCTGAAATTGTCATGTATTGTTATGTTGTTATGTTCTCTTTTATCTCAATCTGCCCCTTATTCATTAAAATTTATTTATTTATTTTCTATTTTTTATTATTTTTTAATTAAGGGAAAAACTCAAAAAATTAGCAGGATGTATTATAGTAACTTTTTTATTTCCTATTAACTTGATTTGAAGCCCTGTATTACTCCCACTATGTTGTTTTGACTGATTATACTCTGCTCCATTCTGTTTGATAGTATCAAGTTTGAGGGCATAGGCAACTACTTTGAAGGCAATAAGATACACTCTGATGCCCATTCTGGTTTGACTGTTATCTTCTTTTGAAGTCCTGTAATGTTTCCGATGTTTAGGTTTTATTGGTCTTGTTCTGTACTGTTTTGTTCAATTTTATTATACCTAATGATATAGACAGTTCTTTTTAAGGAAGCAAGAGGCATTATGGCAAACATTGTTGATAACCCTGTATTTTGTTTTTACATCATGTGCTATGTCTATCCTTTGTTTTGACTGACTAGTTTGTTTTGTCATATTTGGTTTTATTCTCCTCAAAGAAAGTAATAAGAACTATGAAAGTAATAAAACCCAACATGTGTAAATTTTGTTGTAAAAAAGAGAGGAAAAAAAGTGCTCTAAAGGATACAACTGCAAGTGTTTTTAGGTATGTTAAGATAGATGACCATATTACTGAGTTTTTGTTGGATCACTGAACACAACTGTTTGCAGTCTTACTGTTTGAATGTCCACTTTGTATGCTTTAATCCTGTAACTTGAACAACTATTTCTAAGATGACAATATGTAATCTATTAACTAGTGATTTCTTACCATTATTTGTAATTCTGTATTACTTGTACCCTTATACTGTTTTGTGTTTTTTTTTCCTTTTAAATAAAAAAAAACCATTCAAGATGGCTGGTTCTGATAGCAGGCAGTTGGTGCTAGCTATTGAATGAGAGCTCAGCTGGGGCTTTTGAATTGCATCCATTGCTGTTCCTCCATGTGAGCACTCAGTGAAGCTTGTTTGAGCTTTACAACCTTACAGCTGGATTTTATTAGGGAAAAAGGTAGTTGAAAATCTAAGTCATAACTTTGAATATTATACAGCATCATTTCTGTCTCATTTTGTTGGTCAGAGCAAACAACAGGCCAGTTTAGGTATGACTTAGTTACTTTTCTCATTGCTGAAACGAAATACCCAATACTCAAAGTTAAAGGGGAAAAAGTTTATTTAGTTTATGGTTAATAGAGTTCTCAATCCATAATTCCCTGACTCCAAGGCAGGGCGGCTTGGTAGAGGGTCATCTCAGAGGAGAAAATGTTCATGGTAGCAAAAGATAGGAAAAGAAACAAGGGAGGGGAGACAAGCCTCTTTCTGCCTCTTATGTTGTGTCCAGGATACCTGAATTAGGATAGTGCCAAACCAATCAGTGGATTACTCCTTAAATCACCCACTCTGAATCCCAGGACTCTTAATCCTAACAGTGCACCATGAATCAATCACACACTCTAGATTTAGCCAACTCCAAAAACATCCCACTTAAAACTGCACAAGGCTAGGGGGGGACATCTTTTCACAAACCATAACAAGGTACAACCAGAAATTCTATTTGTTTATGTAAAGAGTGGCAAAAATAAGGTAATTTTGAACCCGTTTCAGACTTTATGCCTTTGGTGCCTATATCTGGTGCATTTCCCCCAAACTTCTCTGATCTTCCACTCTTAAAATTCCACTATGAATTTTATATTTGTTCTTTGTTTTCAGCAACTAGAGACCAAGTTTATTTTTTTCTTTTGAACTCAGCTGAGTGATTTTTTTAAATTTTACTATAGTTCCTATCTCTGTGTTTTTAGCTTTAGGTAAGTTCTGTCAACTATTCTGCCAGAACCCCATTTTTGCATATACATGGAAACTAAGATATATTTGTTAAAGAATGCTTTCAGTTATCATTTTTGATAGAATAGTATTTTTTTGCTACCAAGAAGAAATTTATAACATTTATACATGTGCCTTGCTACAGTTTGGATCTTAAATATTCCCCAAATTCCCATGTGCCAAGGAGTTGATCCTCAGCTTGGTGCTATTTGGAGGTAGTAGGAATTTTAAATAGTGAGGCCTAGAGGGAGGTCTTCCAGTCACTGGGGGATATGACCTTAAAGTAGATAATGGACCCTAATTTCTCCTGTTCCTCTTTCTTTTCTATCCCCAGTTACGAAGTAAACAGCTTTGTTCCACTATCCATTCCTGCTGTGACATGCCACCAAGACCCAATGCAAGTCACAGACTAAAATTTCCAGAACTGTGAGCCAAAACTTTTTCTTTATAACTTGACTTGCTTCACTTATTTATTATAGTAATGGAAAACTGATTAACACATGTTCCATGTGCTACCAAAGGAACATAATTTTGTTGATCTCTCCTTTCTCTTCATTACACCTGTTGTTTACATTTGCTACACATTAGAAAGTCTTTATCCAATGACAGCACATCATCTCTCATAAATAGAAATGCATTATTGTAATTAAGCCTAAAAACATCTCACTGAGCCTAACAATCACTCAAAATCAGGAATCACTAGAAAAAACAAACACTTTGAGTTCTGTCTTGCAGCTACTCTGTAATAAAGCAATGAAATGGAATATAGAATTCATCTTGTTTCTGTTCCCGTTCAGACTTCCCTATTCTTTTGAACTGCTAAGACTTCTAAAAAGTTATATTTGGATACAGAGTATTGTTTTGGCCTTGCTGATAAAAAGAATCCACCCCTTTTTAATTCAAAAGTTATAAGCATGTCCATATAGTGTGGCTCATTTCCTTTCTAAATGAAATTAAATTTGCATTTATATAGCCCCTTACATACCACAGGGGATACTAAAAAGCCCTGCACAGCAGAAACTGTTCACAAGCTTAGAATTGAAGCTGCTACAGCAGACAGATCCATCTTCATAGTCTTGGACTACCTAATGCTGCCTGCTCTGAGTGCTGAATGGGTTAGAGGTACGCAGGCAGGGAAGTAAAGAAATAGGTAGTTTTAAGACTGAATTGTCTACACTGTATCTGTGCCTGGATTTATCTGCTGAATTGGATTCAGTGAAAGTATAGACATGTCTAAACATGTCTGCTCATTTGCGCTGATCTTGTCTTAAGAATAATGTAGCTGAGCGTACAATTTTGTGTTGAATTAGAAAAGAAAAACAAGAAAAGGCAGAAAATGTGCTAAAGATAACAAATTATACTTAACCTCAAAGCATATATATTTAATCTGAAGCAAAACAAAGATTTATATGTGAAAGAAACTAGTAAATTTTCTAGAAGACAGCATAGCAGAATATCTTCATAACCTTATGGTAGCATAGATTTCCTAAGCGGGATAGCAAAAGCATTAACTATGTAAAAGATTGATCAATTATACTTTCTCTGCATTAAGCACTAGCAAGTCATAGCCTGGAAGAAAACAAACAGATCTAAGAAAGTAGTCATGTCCAGAATATATAAAGAAATCGTATAAAACAATATGACAGGCAAAATTATCTTTTGAGTGGACAAAAGATTTGAAGAGACTCGGTAGAAGAAGATAACCAAGTGTTCAAAAGAACTCTACACAAACATGCTCAGTAGCTCCATTCATCAGAGAAATTCAAACTAAAACCTCAGTGAACTATCACCTCATCCTTACAAGAAACAGAAGAGCTACATGCATTACTAAAAATCAAAGGGAATGAAGAACAACTGGAACTATCCCACTGGACTGGCTTGAAGGTTTGGTGGTCTGACTTTGGAAAACTGGGAGTATTCATATACCCATGTTTACAGGACAGTAATTCTTTCCCTAAGTATATGCATAATAGAAATGTGTTCTTCTGTTCCCCCAAAATATTTTCAAGAACACTGATGGTAGTGTCATTTTTAACAGCTCAAAATTGAAAGTAACCCAAATGTCTATCAACAGAATATGATACAAAAATGAAATAAAAGGGCTGGAGATATAGCTCAGTGGCACATTGCCTGCCTGTCATGAGTTTGATCCCATGTACAAAAAAAAAAAAAGAAAAAAAAAAGAAAGAAAGAAAAAAAAAGAAAAGAAACAAACAGAAAAGTAAAAAGAGAAATTAAACTTCTGCTATCCAAAACAACATAAGTGAATAATAATGAGAAATCATTACATGTGTGAATCCACTTACACATGTTCTAGTACAGAAGCTCTATGGTAACATAAATTAAAATAATGATTGTTTGGCAGAGAAGAAGCAGTGTTCAAAAGGAACGGGAAGATAGCTCCTAGGGCTGTAGAGCTTCTTATATCTTGATCTGAAGGGTGGGTTCCAGAGTGTAAATATTTGTAAAAATTCACTGAGATGTCCATTGAAATTGTGCTATTGTATGTAAGATATAGTTCAACAACAAAGAAAACAATGTTGTAACTGCATTTATAACTATTAACTTAAACTTATTACATACAAATCTCATCGTTCTTTAATGACAAATATACTTACATGTCTTTTTCCAGTAGGCTCTAAATTCAGTGGACAGAGAAATTCCCTTTTTTTTATCCTGATACCTCACATAATATCTAACAAAGTTTTGCAAATGGTAAGCACACAGAAACTATAAGCTAAAGAAGTACTCATATACTTGGGAAGTAAAAAGACTCTGGACTCACCCTTCACAAACATCAAGAATCTCTTATACTCACTGTTTTTCAAATAGGAAAACTAAATCTCAAGATTCAATATCATCTCAAAATTGCTTTCATTCAGTACAGAGAAATACTTATGTAGTATATGTTCCTTAATCCCAGAAGTTTATCTTTCTCTGTTCCGGATTTTTTTAATCAGCCTTGCTAAATTATAGTAAACATTCCTGGAAGACATAACTTACTGTATATCTACAATGACAAGTGCTAAGCTGTACTCAATTCAGTAATTTCCATGTTATATGCCCCTTTCCCACAAAAACAGTGAGACACCATAAATGAGGAATAGGAAACCATATTTTCTCAGTGGTCTTTCAAGCAGCCAAATAGTCCATCTGACACTCTAGCTTATCGTAGATGATTTCAAATTCACCCTAGAAAGGCATCTCAAGAAAATAGTATGTAAGATTCATATTCTTCATCTTTACTCAAAATAGGTTTGATCTGATTATAGAGTCAGAGGAACACATTGGCCAGGTCTCTGATTCCCACTTAAAATTTCTGGAAACAAAGAAATATTCTGAACCGGGAAGCAAAGGACAAGTGGCTGGATTGTGACTGGTCTACTGAGGCAATACAGGAATCAGTTTTTCCCATGGACCACATCATTAACCTAGTGCCACTTTAAATCCCATTGAGAAGTCACTCTGGCCACCACAGGAGCTCTGGGAACAACAAAGGGAATCTGTGTAAAGTTGACTGCAGAGGAGGACTAGCCAGACATAAGTGCCATCAAATATTCTCAGTGAGAGCCCTTGAAGACCCATGACCAGAGCAATCACAGGCAACTTACAATAGTACCAGACTGATAAGAAAATTCCTGCTCTCTTAGTCCTCAATTTGGGCCCACTCATTAGACCCCAGCGTTTTGAGAACTTTGGTTAATGAGAAAGAGAAGGAAGGAGAGCATCGTGCCTCATTATCCTGGTTTCTCTCCTGAAGACACCAGTTAGGGAAAGAAGTGGTTTCAATTTGGAATCAAGTTAGAACTGTTTAATATAACAAGGTCCTGATACTCTAAATTCTGAATTAAATGCTTAAAAGGACTATCAGGTTTTTGTTTTCCTAAGAGTGGATAGAAAATTCATGAGACCACTGAGTATCCAAAATCATAGTTGGTATTTCCCTCAGTGGATGACTTGTAAAGTGACTAGCAGACAAAAATAAATGTGTTACGTCCCACATGTTTAGTTCTTAACATATTGTTCCCATCTGGAAAATGTAAAATGTGAATAGCTTCTTTTAACAACTCAAGGGTCCTTAGAGAACATTCAGTTTTTATAATATATATATGAAAATTCCAAAACCCAGAGGCTTGGATTCAAATATCAAATATTTCCAGGTGCTAAACTGCCTTGCCCAAGAAGCTAAGTTTCCAGAGTTTCAGCATCCTCACAAGTATAGTCAGAATATGATTTTTCTGGGCATGGTGATGTATGTCTGCAATCCCAGAACTCAGAAAGCTCAGGAAGGAGGATTACCATGAGTTTGTGGCCAGGCCAGGCCACACAGTGAGTTTAAGGTAAGCCTGAACCACAAAGTGAGACCCTGTCACTAAAAAGTATTTTTAGAAGAGAGAAGTGATAATAAAAATATTTGCTTCTGAAGAAGTTGATACAAATGGTACAATATGTTTATAAGGTACTTTCATAATACTAAAATACACACATACGTTGTTTTTTCATGATAACTATGACAAATTCAAGGTTAAGATCAAGGTGTGCTGACTTCTAAGCTGATATACATTGCACTTTACCACTCTCTCTCTCTTTTGTATATTTATGATATTTATGAACAAGGAGGTAAAGTAATTTAAAGAATAGACAGCTCAGCATAGCTGTTACATTTAATTGACAAATTATTGGATTGATCTGGTATGAGGAATGGTAATTCAGTTTGGGTTTGTACACGTGTTCTAAAGTGATGTCATAGATTTAAAATGGTGACATAACTTCAGTCACATTGAAATAAAACTAATGATAATCCTATCCTAATTATCAGAATACATAGATCTTATAGGTAGTGGGGATTGAACTACAGTGGTTCTAAGTCTAGCATATAATTTACTACTTAAAAATATAAGTTATAATTTTACTTTTGTGAGTAGGATAGCATATAAGTAGTAAAACATTTTGAAAATTGTTTAAATTTCTTTAATAAAAAATGTTAAATATAGACACATACACATATACATAAAGTGTCCACAGTCTAATTCTGTCACCACGCAATAACCACTTCCCTTGCCCAATGATCTGGTTTCTGATAATCTCAAGAAATTCCTAATTAACCTAAGAACTTTTTAAAGCATAGATCTTTGGAAATTCATCAGGAAGCTCCACATAACACATCTTTAAACCTGCCAGTTTCTTGGAATGAAAAACAGCAATTATCAAAATAGAGCTTCAGTTCAACAGTATTGAAGAGCTTTCCAAACCATGACACTATGAATTCCAGCTTTTAAAAATAGCAATATATTCACAGAACAGAAGAAAAATGTACTGGTAAAAATAGTAAAGGAAAAAGAAAATATTTCTTTAGTAACATTTCCTTCCTTGTTAGAATCTGGTATGGTAGAATAGTCATTATGGAAAATAATAAAATATTCCAGTAAATGTCACAAAGCCACAATCCATTTCTAAATTGCCCCTAGCATTAGTTTTACCAAGCAGCAGAAGAAAATAGCTATTTTTCAGTAGATGGTGAAAAAGCAAAATTGTGTGCATCTGGTAGACCCCACTATAAAGACAATCAAAAAGAAATACATGCCCATTTTTGGAACACACTTTGTGTTCTCTTACTGAGGAGGTTCAGAGGAACTTCCTTTTAATTATGCTCTGGAGACTAAAAAGAAGCCACAGGGTTTTCTTCAATATACTATCAGAATGAATCAACATGATGATTTTGCACAAGGAAAACATATGGGACAGAAAAATTAAACATGTTTCTGCAAGGATACTGTAATCATCAAAGGTACAGGAAAGCGAAACAAAATCTGGCACCAAGTGCATAGGTAGAAAAAAGGAATTAAGCTTTAAAAAAAACTAGAGCTCTATGGTTTCTTAATTCAGAATACTTCTGTAAAGCTGACAAGGCATTCAGTGTGGTGACAGAATTACATTTCTTGGTCATTTTTTCTATGACCAGTTGGTGGAAAGACTAATTTTTTCAGGCTTCTAAAGTAATTGCAAAAACTTGGCATCGCTTTCTTATGTGTGTATTTGGATAAAGATTGAGATGGACATGAAGATGAACATACAGAAACACATTTTTTGCTATAATGCCAATTGTGTAGTTAGTACTTGTATACTAAGTACCTTTTAAAATTGTTTATTGGTACATTTTAAATACATATAGTGGTCACATTCAGTAAAGGGACTTTGTACCTGTACATTATATATTTTAATTCTTTTTTTTTCCTGTTTCCTTACCCCTCCCTTCTGCCCATCTTCCACTCATTATTTACAAAAGCTTTGTTTCCATTTTTCTTTCTTTTCTTGTTCTTTGATTTTTGTTTCTGTTCCCTTCCTTCCGTTCACCCTCTCACCTCCCTAGATCCCCATCCCAATTGGGCATTTATTTCCGATGCCATGATGTCTAGTACACATTCTGGTCCTTACTTATGTTTGGCTTCTCACACTAGAGAAACCATACTGAAGGTCTATATCCAGTTTATTTCACTTAAGAGTATGGTTTCAAGACGCACCCATTTACCTAGAAATGTCTCAAGTTTATCCTTCTCTATGGCTGAGTAGGACTCCATTGTATTAAAAAGAGATAAAGGACATCTTTTATATCCATTCATCATTTGATGGGCATTTGGTCTGTTTCCCACATTTAGCTATTACGAACTGAGCTCCTATAAACATGAGTATACATACATCACTGTGATATGATGTTTTTAATTCTTTCAGGAAGATACTGAAGAAGGGAAATACCTGTGTCAAATGGAACCTCTAGTTTTAGCTTGTTGAGAAATCTCCACAGTTATTTCCACAGTGGTTGCAACAGTACACACTCCCACTAACAGTGGAGATGGGTTCCCTTTTCTCCACAGCTCCTCTACCACTAGAAATTGTTACTGGTTGATTTCTTGATAATATCTACTCTTTCAGTAATGATATGAAATCTCAGCATTGTTTTAATTTGCATCTCCTAAGTGATAGTGATGTTAAACATTTTTTCATACATTTACTTTGTCATTTCTACTTCTTCATCTGAAAAATGTCTATTCATTTCACAGCATTTTTTAGATTTGGTCTTTAAATTTGGGTGGGAGGTCTGAATTTTGTGTTCTTTGTACATTCTAAATATCACTCCTTTGTCTGGGGAGCACCTGATAAAAATTTTTCCCACGTTATGGATTGTCTCTCACTCTATTTGGGATTTCTTTTGCTGTGCAGAAGTTTTTTTAATAATATGAGATCCCATGTTGATGTTTTATAGTATCTCTCATGCCATTAGTGTTTTGTTCATAAAGTCATTGCCTATGCCTACGTATTTAAGAGTTCTACCTATAGTATCTTCCAGCAGATTTAGTGTTTCTGTTTTAGGGTTCAGATTGTTGATGCACTTTTATTTTTGTTTAGTACATGGTGAGAAAAATGGGTCTAGTTTTAGTTTTTGCCATGTGGAAAACCAGTTTTTCCAGTACATTTTATTAAAAAGGCTTCCTTTCAGTAAAGGTATTTGGCCTCTTTCTCAAAAATAAGATGACTGAGTGCATTTAGAGATGTTTATCTTCTAATCTGTTCCACTCACCCTCAGGTGTGTTTTGTTTTGTTTGTTTGTTAGTCAGAGCCATGCTATTTTTATCACAGGAACTTTGTAGTATGATTTAAAGTAAGGGATTGTGATGCCTCCTGACTTGCATTTGTTGCCCAGAACTGTGTTTGATAGTCTAAGTGTCTTCTGATTCCAAATAAATTTTAGGATTTTTTTCTCCAATTCTGTGAGATATGCTATTGATATTTTAATTGTAATTTAATTAAGTTTGTATAACAATGTTGAGAGTTTGGCCATTTTGCTATGTTCATTTTTCCTGCACAAGAGCAAGGATATCTTTCCATTTTTTAATATCCTCTTTAATCTCCTTTTTCAGGGCACTGTAGTTTTCAATTTTAAAATGTTTTACACCTTTCGTTAGTTTGATTTCTAAATATTTCTTTTATGATATTTTGAAAAGTGTGGTTTCCCTAATTATTCTCTCAGTGGCTTTGTTGTTTCTCTACAGGAATAATACTGATTTTTGAGTACTGACTTTGTATCCAGCTATCTCACTGAATTTGATTATTAAATTTATAAATCTTTTGTGGAGTTTTTGGGGTTTTTAGTGTAGAGTGTTATGTCATTTGCAAATAATGATAACTTTTCTTCTTTTCCTACCTTTATTCCTTTTATTTCTTTCTCTTCTCTAATTCTTCTGGCTAGTTTCCAGAACTCTATTGAATAGAAGTGGTGATAGTGCACATCCTTGTCTTATTCCTGTTTTAGAGTTAAAGCTTTCTGTTTTTGATCATTAAGTATAATGTCATCTGTTGATTTATCCTTTGCCTTAGATAGCTTTTATCAAGTTGAGATAAAGACTATTCCAATTTTCTGTAGGGTTTTTATCATGAATGGATATTGGACTATGTCACATTTTTTCTTTGCATGAGTTGAGATGATCATGTGATTTTTTGTTTTTGGCTCTGTTGATATGGTGTATTACATTTATTGATCTATGTTAGTCAAATCATTCCTAATCCTGGGATTAATCCTAGTAGGTCATTTTTCATAATCTTGATGATTTGCAACTTTCTACTTGTCAGTGTCTTGTCAAGGATTTTTGCATCTATGGTCATTAAAGATATTGGCCTATAGTTTCTTGTTTGGTAGGACCCTTCTCTAGTTTTGATATCAGGATAATACTTACTTCCAGGAAATGACTTTGGGAGTACTGATTCCCTTTCAATTTGATTAAAGAGTTTGACAAATAACGACATTAGATCTTTTCTAAATTTCTTGTAGATTTCAGTAGTTAATCCATCAGTACCTGGGTTTTATTTCTTGGTAAATTTTTAATTAAATTTTCATTTCATTTACTGATATTGGTTTATCTAGAATTTTTCTATCTTCTTGATTCAGCTTTGGTAATTCATATGTATCTAGAAATCTGTCCATTTCTTCTGTGTTTTCCATCTTGTTTAAATAAAATTTCTTGAATTATCTGTTGATGATCATTTAGATTTCTGAAGTACCTGTTATGATTCTACCTTTTCACTCCTAATTGCATGAATTTGAGTTTTTTCTTTCCTTTTTTTGATAAAATTGACTAAGCATTTGTCAATTTTATTTAACCTTTCAAAGAATCAACTCTTTGATTCATTTATTCATTATATTGTTTTTCATCTATTGCACTAATTTTTCTTTTGATCTTTGTAATTTTCTCCATCATGCAAGCTTTCGGCTTGACTTGTTCTTCTTTTTCTGGAAGTTTGAGATTCAAAATTAGGTTGCTTATTTGAGTTAATGCTGTTTCCCTGATGTGAGAATTCACCATTGTAAATTTGTCTCTTAGGACTATTTTCACTGAGCCCTGTAAGTTTCAGTATGCTGTACTGATAATACCATTTAATTGCAGATACTGTTTAATTTCTTCTTTAATTTCATCTGTTACCCATTGGTTTTTCAGGAGGGTGTCATTTAATTTCCATATGTTTATGGATTTTTGTGGTTTATTTTACCATTGTGGTTTATTTTGCCAATTTCATTGCACTATGATGTGATAATATACATAGAATAATTTAAATTTCTTCGTATTTACTTAAGCATGTTCTCTGAGCCAGAATTTGGTCTATTTTGGAGAATGTTCCAGGCACAGCTGAGAAGAATATGTATTCTGATGTTGTGGAGTGGAACATTCTGGACATCTACTAAGTCCATTTGTTCACAAGTTTGGTCCAGTTCTGATATTTCTTTGTTGGATTTTTGTCAGGTTGATATATTTCTGACAGTTAAGTTTCCCTGTTACAATTGTGTTGTGCACATTTGATCTTTTTATGTCCATTTGTATCTGTTTTATATTGTTCAGTGTATCAGTATTTGTGCATACATATTCATGACTGTTATCTCTTCCTTTTGGAGTTTTCCCTTAATAAGTATGTAGTGATCTTCTTTGACATTTTCAATCAATCTTGACTAGAAGTTCACTGTATCTGTAAATACAACAGCTGCTCCTGCTTTTTTCCAGTTTGCTCTCATGTGACATGTTGCTTTTATCCTTTGGCTTTCATTATATGAATTTCTTTTGGAATTAAATGTGTTTCTTGAATGCAGCATACTGTTTGGTCTTGTTTCTTGATCCATTTTACTATCTGTTTATTTTGATTGATGAATTGAGTCCATTTACATTTATGGTTATAACTGATATGTATTGGAGTATCCTTGTTATATAATTTTTCTGTTGTTAGTTCCATGTCTTTCTCCTCTGTTTAATTGCTTGCCTTGCCTTCTGGATTCTTTCTACTGGTTTTCTTGCAATTGTAGTCTTTGTGAGGTCTGAGAAAGATGGCAGAACAGTAAGCAGCAGAGTAAACAGTCTCTCTGAGAGAAACAGTCCAGATGCTGGAATATAGCATCATGGAGAAGACAAGAAGGAAGGAAGTGGATCCCCTTGACCCAGAAAGAACCTAAAGTAAGAATTGAAGCCCATAGAGAGAATAAAAAATAAAAACTTAAACAGAAGGTGGGAGCTGGCAGCACTTTCACCCAGAGCCAGAACCATCATGCAAGAAAAGCTGTTGAAACCTGGGGATGCATGGTCACATTGCAGGTGGTGTGGTGGCTGGCATACTTGAAGGCTTCTGCAGGGAGATGTGGTTGCAGAGGGCAGCAGTGGACTGGAGAACTACACTGGCTGGAAGTCAACGTGAAGAACTCAGTCCTCTTTCGGGAGTGGGCAATTTGGCAGGAGCCATTTTGGAGTTGGGAAGGATAAGTCTGGAGCCAGAACTGCAGCTGGCTTCATTCAGCCACTCCTAACTCAGAGCAGACTGGTGGAAATTGCTTGGACTGAATCCCAGCCCTTTGCACGTTTCAACAGTCATCCCTGAGGTTTTGCTAAAGCTATCCCCAACCAGCTCCACCCTCTGTGTCTACTATACATGTTGAGGGCTCCCTGCTGTTATCCATGCACAGGAAGGAGGAAGCAGCCTGCTTCACCACTGCTTGCACTCCGGTAGCCACCAGCAGGATGGGAAAAGCAGCAAACAGCCCCATAACAGCACATTCAATGTCACCATCAGTTATCCCTAGCCAGCACAGGCTAGAAAAAGCAAACAGTCTCACTTCAGAGAAATTGTAGCCAATGTAGGAAGAGCCAGGGACCCAATTACCCACTTGTCCAGAAGAAACCAGGAATATAACAAGAGGAAGAAGCAAAAGGCAGTCTCCGGCCACCAACCCAAGTACTACTTTTCCAGGAGTTGTAAACATGGAAGAGATTGGGAGTCACACACCTGAGGTTTTTGAAGAGACAGCAACTAAAATAAAGAAACTACTTCAAGAGGCTATACAAGAACTTAGAACAGAAGTACTATTTTAGGTAAAAGAAGAAATGAGAAACATAATAAAAGAATTTCTAAGCACCTCTAAAGAAGACACAGAAGAGGAGCATAGAAAAGTGAGACAAACCTTCAATAAAGAACATAAAAAAGATTTAGAATACATGAAACAGATTCAAAGAGTTTACCAGGAAATTATTGAAAGCTGACGAAATTGCTTGAAAGAAACTAAGGATAGACACTCAGACCTTGAGGACAGGTTTGCAGCTTGCGATAGTGAAAGGAATTGTCCCTTAAAAATAACAAAGAATCAGGAAGTAACAATACAAAGGCTAAAGATGACAAGAAAAAGTGTAATTTAAGAATTAAAAATGTGAGTGAAAAAGCAGGAGTCAATACAAATGAAATACAAAGGCTATTTACAGAAATAATTAAAGAAAATTTCCCAAACATAGGAAAAGGAAATGATATTCAGATAAGTGAGGCATGCAGAGCTCCAGCCAGCTATAACCAAAATAAATCTACACTCAGACATATAATAATAAAGATCCCAGAAACTTAACACAAGAACAGAATATTACAAGCTGTCAAAGAAAAGAAACAGATCACCTATAAAGGAAAACTCATCAGAATCATGATAGACTTCTCAACACAAACCATCAAATCAAGAAGAGCTTGGAGTGAAGTATTCCAAGTCCCGAAAGAAAATAAACTCCAACCCAAATTGATGAAATCCAGAAGATGAAAAACTATCTTTCAAAATTGATGGAGAAACAAGATACTTTCATGATAAAGAACAACTGAAGGAATTCATGACCACCAAACCAACCCTACAAAAAATACTGAAAGACATTCTAGAGAGAGAGAGCAAAGACCATGGTTTCAGGAACAGCACCAGAGGGGGCTCACTGAATGGGGAAGACAGTGGAATGAGGTAAACCAATGGCAGAAAAGTAGCATGGCAGAGATGAGGCAGAGAAGGTGGGCCATAATCTCTAATACAGATGGCCTCAATTCACCAATAAAAGGAAACAGACAGAGTGGATCAGGAGATAGGATCCATCAATATGCTTTGTATAGGAAATACATTTAACCTGAAAGAGGATTTATAGAATGAAAGTCAAAGACAAGATAACAATGCTCTATGTGACAGGGAACCAGCAAAAAGTGAGGATAGCTTGTGCTTCAGCTGCAGATTAGTTAGAAAGCCATGACACTTTTATACAAAGGAAAACTTCCCAGCTATAAAGAAAGATAACTTTGAGGCTCTTGTAGGTAAATGGATACAACTTGAGATCATGCTCAGGGGTAAAAGGTTCAAACTCACTTAAGTGAATAGTAGGGTGCCTCCCTAATATAAAAACTAAAGGAGTTAGTGGGATCCAAAATGTACAATACATCCTGTGAAAGCGAATGGTGAAAAATTGTCCAAAAAGGGAAGGCCATGGCCATTGTCAATCTGTTATCATGACTTGAAACTCATATTGTTTTCATTGTTCTGATTAGTTTGATTATATTGTTTCAGTTTGTCTACTTGTATTAGATTTGATGACATGGACAGCTATTCCAAAGATAGCAGGATATATTATGGTAACCATTTTTGATTTGGTATTGCTTTCATTGTTTTGTTTCAACTGATTTTATTCTATTCTGTTTTCTTTGATAGTATCAAGTCTGATGGTATAAGCAACTACAATTGAAGTCAATAAGATGCACTATGATGCCCATCATGGTTTGACTATTATCTTCTTTTTAAGTCCTATAATGTCTCCATTGTTTTGTTTTTAGTGGTTTTGTTCTGTACTGTTTTGTTAAATTTTATTATGCCTGATATGAACAATTCTTTTGAAGATAACAAGAGGCATTATGGTGGCCATTATTGATCTCCTTGTATTTTGTTTTTAAATCATGTACTATGTCCATCCTTTTGATTGACTTTATTTTGTTTTGTCTCATTTGGTTTTATTCTCTTCAAAGTAAAAAAAAAAAAAGAAATTGTGGTCTTTATTATTTCTATATAAGATATTCTCTTTAGACCATTTTGTAAAACAGGTTTTGGTGGTCATTAATTTGTTCTGTTTTTCTTCTATAGAGAAGTTTCTTATTTCTCCATTAATTTTGAAAGATACTTTTGCAGCACATCTCAGTCTGTGTTTGAGGTCATTTTAATAGTCTATTCTTTTTCTGAATTTCTTGAGTCTTGATTATTATATGCCTTGATGCAGAATTTTTTTCACTGCTAATTAGATTTTTATGTCTCCCTTACTTGCATTTTCAATTTTTTTTCCATATTTGGGAAGTTTTCTGCCATTCCTTCTGCAAACAGGATTTTTATGGCTTTTGTGCTGGCTTCTGCTTTCTCATTGTCTCTGATTAATACTGTGTTTTTCTTTGCATCATCTTGCAACTGTTGGACTTATTTTTCATTATTACTTCCCATTTTCAAGAAACCTTTGTTTTTGTAGTCACTAACAACAACCCTGACTTCTAGATGTGATAATCTGTCCTCCATTTGGTTCAATCAGTTGTGTATACTTTCAATGGAATTTTTAATCTCCTCCATATCTGTTTGAGTGTTTCATAGATTCCATGTTTACTATTTGGGCATTAATAGTTTCTATCATTTTCCTAAATTCCTCTATTTTTAACTGTGTCTATTCTATATTCACTATCATCTATGTTTTGCCTGAGGGATTATTTCTAATCTATTTTCTCTGTAGCCTAATTCTACTGTTTAATTTTATTTTTTTTATTTTTTTACAACCAGCTATTATTTCAGAGAAATTCAGGTGGGCGGCTTTTGATTTCTTCTATCTCACTGTCCTCTGGATTTATATTGGGGAAGCCTAGAGTTTTGGGGTTGCATTTTGCTTTCTGAATTTTGTCATTTTCTAATTTTATTTTAATTTGCTTTCAGTATTGATGGTTGAAAAATGCTTATGGGAGAGAGGTTTATCACTAATACTGAGATTTCCCTAGGAAACATCTATTCCTCAGAGATGTCTTCTTGTTGTAGCTTGCTCTTGGTCTTCTGTCGGTCCTAAGATGTTACCTTCCCAATTTATTGGGAATGACACTTTCTATCTATTTAGCTCAGCACCCAGTCCCTTGGTGCTAGACTGTGGTGATGATTATGATCCCTGACAATCACAGTGTTCTCGTACAAGGAAGAACAACTAATTTCAACAGGTATAACACCCTGGCTAAAACAGCACAATAAGCAATATCAGTAGCATCAAGCACAACATAGAAACTGAAAACTGTGGTAACTAATAGTTTGGTATCTTTAACCATAGGAGCAGGATATATAGTTATATAACAAAATTGACCACAAATGAGAAACTTTTATGCAACAAGTTTACTCATAATACAGTGACTTTACTGTACTACACTGTGTGTCTGGGTGTGCATGGATTTAAGCAGGACTGGGGACAAAGCTGAGAGTTAAATGAAGAGAAATACAGCAAATATAACCCTAGAGGGAAAAGTGTGATCATCCAAGTTTGAGAAACTGGAAAAGAAGATAGGAGAGGAACAATGAAAAAGAAAGCAAAAGAATATTGAAGTGGAAAAGATCAGAGACAATGTTCACTTATTTGAAAACATCAAAAAATCAAGAGAGTTGGGAAACGGGAGAACAGAGATGAATAAAATGAAACAAAGCAAAAAATTCAACAACTGAAAAAAGGACAGAAAAAGGAAAATGATACAAAGAAAGAAAAGTGTTCCCTTGATTTCCACAGTTCTGTGGTAGTTTCCAAATCAGAACTCAAAACTGTGCCAGGTAACCCTATCAAGTCTGCAGTAGGATTGGTGCTGTATAGAAGGCTAACCTTGGCCTCCATGTGTGACTACTAGGGCCAATCATCTATCAGCAACTTTATGTATGTCCTTTGGTATCCTGTCTTTGTCTCTTTAGCATATTTGTCACTGTGTCACTCTCCCAGATGCCACAGCACCTTTAGACAGAGACAACCCAAGGCTGCTCCAGGACCTGTGTACAGTTGGTTCTTCCTGGCCCTAGCACAGCTCTTTCTGTTCCACTTCCACTGGCATGTCTCTACCCTTCCATGTCATTTTTTGCAGGACAGAGGAGGATGCTGCTCTCTGATTCACTGAGTCTGCCACCACCACAGAGATGCCCAAGGCTACTCTGCCCAACTCTAATCTTCTTTCCAGTGGGAGGAGTGCTGACCTCCCACTCTTCTCTTCCCCAAGGCTGCTTAAATCCTGCACACCTGTGGCCCTCTCTCAAGCCACTAGTCGTGGGGCAGGAGGGATCATGCTGTTCCCCTCACTACCTTCATTGATGCTGCTGTGGTACCTAACCTCGTTGTCTTTGGAGGTTCCAGTTAACTTCTACGACACACGACAATAAAATAAACCCTGGTGGCCCATCAGGGAAGGTGTAGTTTCCTCATCACTTGCACCTTTGCATGCCAGCAATATTTGCTACTGGGCTGGGCTGCAACGTCCTCTGTGGAGGAAGGCAAAAGTGGCAAGGGGGCTTATATCTCAAATGTGGTTTGAGTTAGTCACACTGCTCCTGTCCATACATTTTTTGGAAACTTCTCAGGATGAAAGCTCCTGCTGTACTCATAAGTGGCAGTCTCCCCAGCAGATCCTGTGAGTTAGTTTGAAGTTTTATAAAATTCAATGTCTATGTTTATGATCTACAAGTCTCTTGTTTCAGAATGATTTTGGCATCAGAATGCATGTCCTTCTATTTCTTCCAATTACTTGTGTTTTCATTTGATTTTCTCTGAGAAGCTCCAATGTGCCTCCTCCTCTATTAAGTCTTTTTGAATCTCTTATCCTAAGCATCTTTAATTCTAAAGTGCACTCCCTTTCATCCAGTGCCTAACCTGGTTCTTCATCAGTAGGAATTCAATAAATATTTAAAGAGTAAATATCATTTGTACTACCTTGACTTACTGCCAAACAATATTTGTCTGGATACAACTTTAGTATCCTGCTCAAGACAGAAACTGTGAGCAGCAGAGAAGAAGTATCAGTTTAAACAACAGTCTCCAGTATTCTAATTTGAGAAAATTCCAACAAATTCGTATAAAGTGCAGATATCTGGAAGGTGATGGGTTGATTTACCAGGTCTCCTTGCTTAAGAGGACAATGTCAACCATATAATATCTCACTCTAGGGAAACAAAGATAAACAGGACATCAAGTTTCCCCTAAGGAAAGGGAGTTTGTGTGGAAGAAGAGCCTACAAATTTGAGTATGCAATGCTGAGCAAGTCTCTGACTGACTGGTAGACTGTAGTTCAATGACTAAACTTTATGGCTTTAGGTGTGAATTCTAACTCAACACATATGTGGTTATATAACATAGACCAGATTCCTTAGTCTCTCCAGGATTCATTTATCTTGACTGTAAAATAAGGTCATTACTACTTTGAAATCCCACAGAGCTGTGAGAATTAAAGAAGGATGACTTCTGGTTTTTGACAAGTTTACAAACCAACCCCCACAAAAGTAAAAGAGAACTACAAAGTGAAGAAGTAAAATTATAAGTTTTAAAATGCCCTGAGGGACTTCAGGTGAACCTGTGACAAATAGTGGGGAAATAAGAGGGCAGATTCCTGGGGTGCAAGGCAGCTACAGTAATGGAAAATAAATTAAAGGTCACCTTTATTGATTATCCCACACCTGGAGAAACACAAGGTGCAGAGGGTCTGTGAAAATGATATCCAGACACTAAAGAATCTTTCTATGGAGAATAGCTAATGAAACAAGTGTAGAATGAAGAAGAGAAATAGAAACTCCACAGTGGATAGACCTAGTATACATGTCCTTAACCAGGATCTCAGTTGCTTTTCTCATTGCTAAGACAAAATACCCAATATCCAAATTTAAAAGAGCAAAGGTTTGTTTGGCTCACAGTTTTTAGAGATTTCCGTAATAATCGGATTCTAAGCAGGATGCAACAGCAAGCAGAAACAACACAACAACCCCCAGGATTTGGAGGCAGATTTATTTACATAAAAAGGCACCAATTGGGATCATTCCCAAATTATCAGGCCCCTCTCTCTTGTGATCTAAGTCTTATACGAAATAAGCAAGTAGGAAGTACAGAGGCAGAATGGCTTGTCAATTGGGAATTGTTTTATACAATGTGCATCACAGTGACCAGCTATTTCTAGGAGGCAAAAGCAACAAGAACTGCAACAGAAACAATTACCTGGACAACTAAGAAACTGAAGTATACTGGCTGGGGGCAGGATTTTCTGTTATAGGATACCATCGCAGAGGCGTACTGCAGAGGAAAAAACAGTCCAGGGCAGGCAGAAGGCAGCAAGTCCAAGCATCCTTAGAAACTTCTATCTGCCCCTTTTACACCCTGTCCAGGCTTCAAAGTTTAGGGTGCGTGTCAAACCAATTAATGATCTGATTTAGTAATCACCCATCCTTAATCCCAACATCACACACTCTAGATCCTGTCACCTCTGAAAACCCCCACCTATGCTGCTTAAAGCCTTGGGAGAACATCTAAATACAAGCCATGATATTCCACCCCTAGCACCATTACAAAAGATACAAAGAGGGGGATAGAAAGGAATGGGAATAAACCAAGATGAAAATTCAGCAGAGTCAACACTAATTCCTCTAGTTTCGTGCCCAGCATCCGAGGTAATTTGTGGTAAGAAGTGAACTCCAAAGGGCTTATGTGGCTGCACCACTATGACACTGCCAGTAGTTATAGTTCCCATGGCTTCTGTTTTAAAGCAGCACTGCTCCCTTCTTGCAGGTTTTCCCAGATGATCCACGTTTCTGACTTCTATGAACTTATGGGTTCTGCACTATATCTTCAGCTTCACACTCAAAGATTCACACACTTCCCTCTCAGGGGCTCACTGCTTGGCTTCTAAGGACTTCTGAAATCTGGGTGGAAGCCTTCTTGACCCCACAATTGTTCATTATGCATACATCTAGAACCAGCAACACATGGATGATGCTAGGTTCTGACACCAGTTGTAGTAGTAGCCAGGTTTCCCTCTTTCTTGGATGTAGGGGTTCAGTGCCTGTTTTAATGAGCACTCTGAACCCAGTCTCAAAGAACAAATTCTCTAGGCTGCTATCATTCTGGAAAATGGTGCTCTGGGGCTTCCTTAAAGTGAAGTCTTTTACTTTTGCAATTTTGATACTCCAAAGAATGGATTCCTGTTGCTTCATATGTTCTCTCAGGCCACCTTTTCTATTATCCTGTTCCAAAATACTTGGGTTTTTCTTGCTAGTATTTTCATTAACCAGTATCTCTTCTGTTCCATTTCTGCAAGCCACAACTTTACTGGACCATCCTTTCTGGCAAACTCAAAATGTTTTTAGTAATTCCACTGGGTTTTTTGCTCTTGATTCTCAACATAAATCTGGCTAATGTCCCCCAATAGTAGTGATGTCACCATCTTGACATTAATTGCTTTGAAATTTCTTCTGCAAAATTAGTCCACCACCCTTTATGCCAGTCTCTGGACATGAGCAAAATGGAGACAAACTTTTGGCCAAACTATAGCATACATCATCTGGAGTTCAACAACCAATGGAGACCTTCTTCCCAACAGAAACCACCTAAACCTAGTCTTTACTAGCATCATTTCCATTATCATTCTGATCTTCTGAGCTCTGATAAGACTCTCTAATGAAGTTCAGTCTAAGGCTTTCCATGGCTGGTTTTCAGTTAGCATTTCTGAACCTTTCCAAACTCTTCCCACAAGCCAGTCCCAAACGCTCCTGAACCACATGGCCAGTATATTCACAGCAATGAGAAAAATAACTAAGACACAGTGGAGTTCAAACTCATTCAGGCACTAGCAGAAAAGCCCCAACTATGACCACATAAGGCTTTGAGGGTACATCATGAGACTTTGGGAATACATCTAAACACAAACCTTAACAACCAATAATCTACATTAATATTGCCAGTAATAAATTGCAGCAGTGTTATGTATTACTGACCTGGCATAAAGAGAAGGGAACTTTTTTTCTCTGTGGGTTCTTTTTTCCAAAAACCCATTCTAATTATCAGAAAACATCAGACAAACATCAAGTTGAGAAACGTTGTACTAAATATTTGATTAGTACTCTTCAAAATTATTAAAGGCATGAAAAGCAAAGAAATGCAAGAAACTCTTACAAACAAGAGGATATGACAAATACATGCCATGCAGCATCCAAGAATGGATAGCAAAACCTCCCAAAAAAGACAATATACTGTACAAAGTTTTGAAACATGAAGTCTATAGGTTGGTTGTCAATATTAAACCAATATTCATTTCTTAGATTTTACCAGTGTGCAATGGTTATGTAGGATTATAGCATTAGGATGATCTGAGTGAAGGTAAAGACATATGTAAAAGTTTTGTACCATTCTTGAAAACTCTGAAAACTAAAAATTATTTCAAGTAAAAAAGACTTTTGAAAAGGAAAATATGTACAGGTGATTCTGTTATCCTTGAGAGTTGTACATCTATTCAATTCCCTTTAAAAACACTTAGGGCTTTTAGACATGGTCTCAACTCTGTTCTCCTTCTTTCTACAAGTTTATTTTTGGGTTTTCAGCAGGAGGAACTTCCTGGTAGAGTAGGAACTTATGGGGTCCATCAAAAATGATTTGTGAAATACCATTTCTAGCAATAGGAGACAAAATAGCTTTCAACCCACTCTTTTATTGAGAGCAACTAAAATTCTGGAAAACTATAAAGGATTTAAGTGAATGACAAGCCCAAGAGCCAAGAAAAGAGAAAAATGAGAAAGGGGTGGATTGGCATTTGGAGCTTTAATTTTTACTCAGGCCAATTTTCAATTCAAAAAGTAATGATTCAAAGGCTGGGGAACTGAACAAAGAATTTGTGAGATATTTGTTTATTCAATAGACAAGAATTGAACATTAAGTCTTACCAAAAGAGTGGACATTCTAATAAAGACTACAGGTTTTCAGTTGTGACAACAAATGACTGTACTCTATAAGTAAAGACAACCCAGAAATAAATAAGTCAACATTCATAAATGTAGAAGCACAGTTTTGAATTAGCTCAATCTCAGCTTCCAGCCAGAAACAGATATAAATTCTCTCTGGAGGAAAAATAACAACATTCAGAGCCATAAATCATCTCTTCAAATTTTCATACAAAATGGCTTATCCTTTAAAATAGCCAGGTTTTTAAGAAGGTTAAATAAGATTGAAACTCGGGGGGTGGTAAAATACAAATACGCCTACAGAGATGCATATTATGGACTTATTAGGTATAAATTTAAATAACCATGATTAACTTTTTAGAGTAGTGAAACAAGACATGGTGGTGAATCTCTGTAATCCCAGTATTCTGAAAGATTAAGGCAAGACAATTGCAAGTTTGAGTCCAGTCTGGGCGATTCAGTGAGTTAGTGAGAACTTGTTCCAAAATAAAAAATAAATCAAAAAGATCTGAGAACCTGTAAAGGCCCTGGGTCCAAGCCCTAGTACTTAAAAAGGAATGTATTGGATTATTAAGAAAAATTTTAACAGAGGACTTGAAAATACTTTAAGTGGAATTCTAGAATAGAAAAATACAACACCCCCAATTTAAAAGTTAATGAGTGCATTTAACAGCATATTGTAGAGAACATAAAATGAATTACTGGAATATAACTCAGAAGAAATTATTCACCTAAAGTAGTAAGAGATTCAAAATTTGAAAATACTTTTTAAAATTTAAAAGTATATGGGTTACTATAGTCCTTAAATGAAAGGAATAAATAGAATGCAAAAGCATCTAAAATTATATTAGTTGATAATTTTTCAAAACTGTTGTAAGGTAAACAGATACAGATTCAAGCAAAAGTATTAAACCTAAGAACAAATAGTGTCTGTTAGTTCATATAGAAAGAAAGTTTGTGTGAATATAGATTGGAGATTTTTTATGCTCATATTTTTTATTCTATGTTAAAGTTAACAATATGCAATGTGTGAACTATTGTTATTCTCTTATTGTTTTGTTATGAAGTTTTGTTTTACTATTTTTCTGTAAAGCAAAAGAAAAAATGTTATAAGGAAAATCAGACCTAGTTACATTATAGCAAAATGTCACAGACCAAATTTAGGTAGAAAATTCAAAAATTAGGAATTTCAAAGACAAAAACAAAACTTCCTGAGCTTCCAAAGAAAATTGATTGTTCAGCTTCAAATGAGCATAAATCAGATTTACTTCAAAATGCCCAATAACCATATTGGGCATAAGAATTTAATTAACTTTTTCTGAACTGAGCATAAAAGAACTGAAACCTGAAATTTTATATATTAAGAAGAAAAATGAATTTGGACATACACTGTAAGAGACATGGAAAGTAAGAGTGATCAAATCAACATAATTACGACCTTGGTGTGGAGGTGCATGACTATAATCCCAGTACTCTGGGAGGCTGATGCAGGAGGATTCCAACTTGGGCAACTCTGTAACTCAGCGAGAGTGTGTCTCAAAACAAAAACATAAATATTCACAATGGGCTGGAGATGTACAAAGGCTCTGGGTTCAATATGTAGCATAATTATGCAAAAATATAAGGAGATGGGGAATGAAAAGGTAACATATCCTTTCTGTTACACAAGAACAAGAATTCTAAAAAAAACACCCAGTTTATGAGTGGGTGGTTAATCACACAATGAAAAAGGGCTCCCAGATTTCAATGAAACACATACACAATATCAACACAGGAAGCACACACACACACATGATGGTGAAAAGTTGAAAATCAAAAGCTGGGAAATATGCTTCCGGTAAATATAAAGCAAAAAAATGCAATCTTATTATCTAGCAACAGCAAATCTAACACCACAAAACAAAGAAAAACCAAAAGATTTATTCCAGAAACTACCAGAAGAAAGCATGTAATACACTCATTAAAAACACACCAAAAAACCAAAATGTGAAGATACATTCACCACAAGCACACGTTTCCAATATTACAGCCACAAAAGAAACAACTAGAAATAGTGCTAGGAAAAGCATGCATATCCACTGATCACACATTCCCATATGCCATTTGTGAGATGTATGTAAAGCCACACCTAGAAGGACATTTGCAGCTTCAAATGTAATTGTCAGGACATCAGAAAAGTTGAAACTCAAAACTTTAACACAGAAATATGGATAAAGAGCTACAAATGAAACCCAATAAGCAAAAAGAAAATAAACAATAAGAACAGAATTATAAAACAAGATGAAGAATATCAAAAATCACATCTTGGAAAATATTAAGATAGCCTTTTTATAAGATCGATAATCTATTTTAAAAGTGCATAAAATAATAACTTTTAAAAATAAACAACTACATGTTGAAAGATTTGAGAAACTAAACAACTAAATTGATGTTTTGCAGGAAAAAAATAAACATTACAGAAGAATAACTGTTAAATATATTGAAATGGCAAATAAAAGCCCTCCTAGACAAAAAAAAAAGACCCCATCAATATTCTTTGTCAGGTAAGTTCTATAAAACATTCAAGGTACAGTTCATTGCCTCTACAAGTCATTTCAAGAGGTACAGAAAGTGTAAGCTCTGCTGATTTATGAGCCTAATACTATCTAGATTCTTAAACTAGTTATAATGTGAGAAAATATATATAAGCCCATTTTAATACGTACAAACATGATCCAATAATCTTAAATACAATATTAGCCAACAAAATCCAACAGTGTATTACAAAATAATGAGATGAAGTAGATATTCATAATCCCAGAAATAAAAAAGGTTCAACCTCAGGGAAGAAATTCTATTAGTGAAATTTATCTTTATCACATTAATAGTCTCAAGAAAAAAATGATTTTCTCCAACAAATGCAGAAAAATTGAACAAATTTTTCCCACATATTTGTGATTTTTAAAAGCTTAACTAGGCTAAAACTAGAATAAAGTTTTCTTAACTTTGGAAAGATCATAACCTACAAAATACACAGTAAATAGGATGCTAAATGGGAAACTCAGACACGGACTCTCACAGTTCCAGAACAAGATTAGAATGCCCACCATGAATGCCACAAATCTTAGTATTCTAAGGCTAGAATAGAAAGTAAAGCATATTAATTGCAAGGTAAGAGATAAAACATGTCATTTGCAGAAAGTATAAGGAGCTACACTGAAAAATGTTAACAGAATTAAATAATAAACCACATTAATCAAAATGAGGTCTCACAAGATTAATGATTCAAGATCAACATAGAAAAATCAGCAAATATTTTCCTCCAACAGCAACAACCAACAAAAAATACAATAAAATTATTTGGCTTTCATAATGAAAATAAGATGAATATACAACACCTCAATGCAGAAATTGTTGAACAATATGAGGTAACATACATACAAGTTCTGAATTTATAGAGTGACAGTTCCTGTTGCAAACTGGATCAGTTTAATATTGTGAAGAAGACAATTCTTCCAAAGTTAATCTATACATTCAAAGTAATTAATAGAGAAATTATAACTTTTTTAAGAAACTTAATAAACTTGTTCTGAAATGCATACAGAAGAAAAAGCGCGCAAATAGATATTCAACTTTTAAAAAAGCAAAGAAAGAGGACATAGCCTAACTTAGATGAGATTTAAAATGCCCATACATCCCATAATAATAAATACAGTAAGACACTGGCTCAAAAAATCAAACAAATAGGCCAGTGAAACCAAACAAAATGCCTACAGACAAACCCAAAAGTTATGAAAATTCAATATGTGAAGAGGCTCCACAAAATAATGGACTTTTGGGATTATTCTTTGTTTGGCCTTAGGAAAAACTGACTCATTATGCAAGGAAATATCATGCTAGATTTCTACTATGCATCATATGCAAATGAGAGTTTGAGCTTAATGAAATATCTAAGTGTGAAAATTGAAAGTGTGAAATGATAAAAGATAATGTAGGTGAATATCTTAATTGAGAGGAAGGGGCCCTAAAATCAAAGAACAGCACAAGCCATAAAGTGAAATATTTGATTATCTTAATTATGGCAAAATTAAAAATTTATGTTTAACAGAGAACACGATGAAGGAAGATGAAGAGATGAAAGATGAATACAGGCTTTTAAAGGATGTGTTAAGAAACACTTGAGTAGAACTAAACCTTGAAGTTTGAATATTTTAAACTTGAATGTGTCTCTTTGCAAATACTCAAACTCCATATATACCCAAAAGCTTGAAAATTTATTCAAATGATAAATCCTTAATGTGAAATGTAAGCACAATATAACTATTTCTTTTTAATACACTTTAAGATCATTTGTGGGTACAAATTGGAAAGAGAGAACTTTGAAAATACGTAAATATATCTATGTTTTGCCAAAGAGACATGAGCCCAAATGACTTACTTAAACTCAGTGAGGATTTTGTGTTTATTTTCTGATGAGAATTATTAACGCAAGGACAAACATCTAAAAATCTGAATGTTCAGACTTTCATATTGTAAAATTTACACTATATGGGATTTTGTGACTTTATCCAGCCATTTGATGACTTCCTTCAAGTAACTAAGGCTTTTTAAATGTGGCTTCAAAATCAACTGGGAATATAAAGGAAATGAGTTACACCTTAATGCCTCCCTGCATGCTTTCCTTAATAAATGAATAAAAACAGGTCTCATTTAAATTTTAAAAGCAACAGATATCAATACAATATATTAGTGAAATCACACAGACCCAACAGCAAAATAAGAACATTAAACTGCACAGCACATGTAGGGTAGTCTAAGAAAGTACTTTTCCTATAAATCCAGTGATATTTCTCCCTACCAAGAAAGGATGTTTTCTAAAATTTTATAACCCCTAGTACCACTCTGCTGACAGTCAAAAGTTCTCACACCCCTCTTCCCAATGCTTCAGGAAATTTTCATCTGACCTTGTAGATGGAATCAGTTTCATTGAGAATAATTATACTATTCCACTTTTCACAGTAGGAAAGTAGTCTCTTAAATTATGCACTCCCCCCAATGCCCTCCCAATCACCATCACTTAACTCACTAGGCTAACCCCTACAGACTCCTCTTGAAGGATCACATGGGTCTTACTGTTAAGTTATAGACCAGAGGGCCTGTAATTGATATCAAGTCTGAAGACAGCAGAAGCCCCTCTTATCAGCTTGCACTTTTCCATATATAAGGAATAATAATGCTTAAATAATGTAATGGATACTTAATTTTGTTTTGTTGCCTATAGACATAAATAGTAGTCTCAAGGAAAAAATCATATTATCTAATACCAGAACAGAACACTGATGGTAGCAAATGATTTTTAAACCAATGTAAAGCACTTTCATTCTTCCGAAAAAACTTCAAAAATTGTGTGAAAGAATGTAAAAAGGTAGGAAGATGACAGTAATATCAGTGAAAAAATTTTGGAATCTCTTTCAATTTTTCCACACACAAAAAAGAATCATTAGAGAGCCCAAGCAAAATCTCATAGTCAATAGTTTGAAACAAACTAGCACGTAAGTTGTGATGGTTTGATCTAAAATACCTCCCCAAAAAGGCTCATGTGTTCAGAGGCGGGGCTTTTGAAAAGGGATTGGATCATGGGGACGTTATACTCATCAGTGCTGGGTTCACAGCTAAATGTGCTGTGAGGAGGCACAGTCTGGTTGGAGAAAGTAGCTCCCTGGTGATATAACCCACAGGAGTATATTCTGTCCCTAGGCGCTCTCTCTCAATCTCTCTCTCTCTCTCTCTCTCTCTCTCTCTCTCTCTCTCTCTCTCTCTCTGTGTGTGTGTGTGTGTGTGTGTCTGTCTCTCTGACTCTCTCTCTCTCTCTCTCTCTCTCTCTCTCTCTCTCTTTCTGCTCTTGGCTGTCATAAGCTGATCAGAATAGCTTTACTTTGCTAGACCCCTCCAACTGAAATCTCTGAAACTGTAACTCAAAACAAATTTCTTGTCCTTTAACCTGCAGGTATCAGGTGTTTTATCTCTGCAGTGGAAATCTGGCAAATACACAGGTGTCCTTTGGAACCCCAAAGTACAAGCAGATAGGAAAAATCACCAATAACTCTAAACTTTGCATGTTATCTGCCTCAATGGAGAGAAACAGGGAGAGATATCAGTGTCGGAACTCACCAGAGAACAAAAGAACGCTAAACTGGCCAAGTTGTCCCCTGAGAATAGAAAGAGATGGATTCAAGAACCTTGGCTGAAACTGCAGTGAGGAACATTCCAATAGAAATGAGAAGCCATTGGTGAGAATGTCTAAAGGGACTACAGTTGATTATGCCCTATGAGCCCTCAAAAGTGACATGCCATGGCTCTTTTGCAGGGTAAAGCCCCACTATTTAGAACAACTTCTAGGAGTAGAAGCAACAATCAAAAGTATGGGAACAAGAGAGATCCAGGAAAGAGACTCTGAAAGGGAGGAAAGGAACAGAACCAAGAAATTGCAAACTATCATAGTCTTGCATGCTTGAATGCCATGTGGAACAAATACACAAACTAGCTCTGTGGAGCTTTAAAAAAAGAGCTAGTCTCACCCTCTCTTAAAAAGCTCAGAACAATTCGTGTAACATAATGGTAAGCATCTAAAATCATATAAGCAAAATATCACCATAAAATAAGAAAAAGAATAAGAAACCAGAATGATATGCCCACGGATCAAGTCAAAATCTTTTCAAAATAAGCTCAAACACGTTGAGAAATAGATATAATTTTTTGAATGATCTGAATTAGAAAAACACAGAAGTGAAATTAGCTCAGAGAAGAATTAAAATCAAGTTTTATTTTAAAAATAAAGTCTAAACCAGGAGATAAAGAATGGCCAACTGCAATGTACCATACTTTACATGAAATAGAAAGTGAACAGGAAGTATAGAATTTTTTACAAAAATGAATGAAAAAGAAAAAGAATTTTAAATAAAATGTCAGGTATTAAATACAGTTAAATAAAATTTTACATATGCATAATAGGAATTCCTGAAGAAATCTAAAAGGAGAAAAATGTACTATTATTCCAGAAATTCGTACTACAATGTTTTTGAAGATTTGAATACATGTTGAAAGAGCACATCACCTATCTGACAATGCTAACCTAGAATGAGCAACACCAAGACATATTTAAATAATATTAACAGACTTCAAATGCAACGCCAAAATATTTGGTCATATGGGCAAAAAGAGCTTGTAATTAACAAATTAGTGTATCAAGCTTTCATGATCAATGCTTTAAACTAGACAAAAATACTACAAATTTTAACATTGTCAGGGAAAGGAGTTGTGAAACAAGGATTTTATATCTAGAAAACTTGATGGAATGATTGAATTTCAAAATAATGATAGCTGCAATTATCTGAAAGCTATCAAGTTCTTTAAAATCTATGATCATACAATCATATTTTAGAAAATATAATCTGTTATGCTTGAATGATAATTCAATTCTTTGCCTTGAAATCATGTTAGTGAAGGTAAACACTCCAGCATTTATTCCATCTTTTCTATATCAACTGTGAAACTCACTGGGTAACCAAAAAGTAGATGATAAGAAGCATATCTTTGTTATAAAAAGTATTCACATTAATAAAGGAAAGATAAATAGAACAGCACAATTTTGCAACTCTGTTAGAATTAACGGACCCAAATGCAACATGGCTGAGTAGAGGAAGCATCATTCACATTGGATAGACTCAGAGAAACTCAACTAAAAAAAATATAGGTAATTGGAGAGAGGGGAAGGACATACACCTTGATGCAAAAAAAGTTGAAGATCAAAGAGGCAAAGCAGTCCGATAGGGCTACCTGTGGGGCCTCAGCCCACACCCAACACAGGAGTTGTCATTTTGAGAAGTTCCCGTATAGCTGTTAGTATGCAAGTAAAGAAACAGAGTCAAGCTACACAGGATACATTTGGGGTATATGGGTCTTTGGCCTCAATGTCCCCTCACCAAACAGAGGGCACTTAAGCCTGGCAGCACTTTTGCTGGTACACACCAGGGGTGAGTAACCATTGATCTGTTCCCGCTCCCTGTTCTCTTCCCTCCCCAGATTCTTCTTTAGATTCCTTATCAGATTCTGAGTGGATAAACAGGCAAATTCTGTGTATCAGGAGACTTCAATATCAGACCCCAAACACACCTGAATCAACACTAGGAGCCTGCAGTTTATCCCAAGCCAAGTCAGACATTCACTATCACTGGTTGGGTTTGACTCCCTGGAGCCTATGCTGTGCTCTCTCTGCCTTGCTCCAATCCTAGACCCTCTAGAGTCTCTGTCTGACATCAAACACCAGTTCCCAGGCAACCAGTGTTTACATGGGATACTCCAAGCATAACAGGATACAAAGTCAACATTCAAAAATCAATAGTATTCATTTAAACAAATAAAAAAGCAATGAGACAGATATTAGGAAAAGAGAAATTAGGAAAACCTTTCACAGTAGCATCCAAAAACAGATGAAGTACTATGAATTTATCTAATGAAGGAACTCAAAGACCTTTACATTGAAAACTACAGTACTCCCCAAGAAAGGAGATACAAAAGGATAGCATACAATGGAGGCACAGCTCTTCTGAACATCCTAGGTGAACGCTTCCAGAGCACCCTGTCCACAAATGGTCAGCCCCACACTACCACCTAAGCTCACTTTGCAGATCTGCTCCAGGAAGTTCCACTCCTCTGTGGGATGGGAAGTCAGAGGATTATTCTTTGATAAAAACTACAATCATACTGCTAAAAACCTAAAGAAGTTTCTCTCTTTGTCTCAGAACCATGGCTATCAATGAGAATGCTGACTCACCAGCTGCCTAGCCAAACAGATTCAAGAACCAGGGAAAAGACAGTAGCGAAATGAGTCAGAGGCAAAAAGAAGTTAATATGGAACTTAGGAAAGCTAAGGATGACCAGATGACAAAAAGGAAGAATATAAACTTGTTTGCTGATGATGCTACTTCACACTGCAGGAAACTGCATCAACTGGTGCATCATGAATTGGACTATTGGTGACACTATCAAAGACACAAATAGCAATAATCTGGAAAGCCAGCTCCAAGCTATTCAAGATGCTAGGAAACTACTTTCTCACGAAAAACTGCCCCCAATAGACCACATAATCCAGGCTAGTTTGATTCCAAAATATGTGTCCTTCTTAGATAGGATCAATTGTAGTCTCATTCAGTTTGAATCTGTTTGGATACTCACTGTCATTGCTTCTGGGTCATCAAAATAGACCAAGGCTGAATGTGAATGAAAGTTCTATCCCAGCATTCATTTCTCTCTTGGCATCGCCCCATGCTCACATCAGTGAACAAGCTATATGGGCTCTAGGAAACATTGTAGGTGATGGTTCAGTTTTGCAAGACTTGGTTATCAAATATGGTACAATTTACCCACTCTTGGCTCTTCTTGCTGTTTCTGATATGCCATCCTTAGCAGATGGTTACTTACAAAATCTTACCTGGACACCTTCAACCCTTTGTCACAACAAGAATCTTGTACCTCCATTTGATGCTATTAAGGAAATTCTTCCTACTTTGGTTTCATCTCTTGCATCATGAAGATCTCGAAGTATTAACAGATACATTAAAGATGGTCCAAATGGATGCACTGAAATGATTGTAAAAACAGGAGGTGTGCCCCATCTGGTGAAGCTTCTAGAATCAAATGAATTGCCAATTAGGACACCTTCACTAAGAACCATGGGGAATATTGTCACTGGAACAGATGAACAGGCTCAGACTGTGATAGATGCAGGAGCACTTGCTGTGTTTCCCAGCCTGCTCCTCCATCCCAAAACTGACATTCTGAAAGAAACTACATGGACAATGTCAAACATCACAGCTGGAAGTCGGGGCCAGATACACCAAGTTATAAATTATAGATGAGTCCATTCCTCATCAATCTTCTCCCTAAGACAGACTTTAACACACAAAAGGAAGCTGTGTGGGCTGCAATCAACTGAACAAGTGGCGGGACATTAGAACATATTATTCACTGTGGTATAATAGAACTATTGATGAAACTCTTAACTGTAAAAGATATGAAGTTATTCTGGTTATTTTGGATGCCATTTTAAATACCTTTCAGGATTTTGAGAAACTGGGTGAAACTGAGAAACTTAGTATAGTGATTGAAGAATGTGGAGGCTGAACAATATTGAAGATCTACGGAATCAGGAAAATGAGTCTATATACAAGGCCTCATTAAACTTGATTGAGGAATATTTCTCAGTAGAAAAAGAAGAAAATAAAAATGTTGCGCCAGAAACTATCTCTGGTGGCTGTACCTTCCAAGTTCCGATGGGGCTCCTGGTACCTTTAACTTCTAAATTGTAAAGCTCAGCAAGGCATCAAGTTTTCATTCTGTACTATGTTTGGTGTAAGTTCATCTGTTTCTCTACTAAGAACTCTTTTTAAGTATGGCTTGTTATTGTAGCACCTTTTACAACAAAACTATACTTCAGCAGTTCCAAACTATACATATTGTGTAAAGCTTATCCTCTGAATGAGTTTCTATTTCTATGCAAAATTTCATATTATTCAGTGTCCTGTAAACAAACATTAAATTTCAAGGAAAAGAAAGATAGTCCTTTTTCTTGGATATGCAAAATGAATATACCAAAAACACACAAATTTCCAAACTGATTTACAGATTTAAATCAATCATGACCAAAATGCCAATAGTTGACCTCACTGAACTCAAGACAACAATCCTAAAATCTATTTATAGCCAGAAGAAACCTAGAATAACAAAAGCAGTTCTGGGAAACAAAGGCAAAGCAGGAAGCATCACAATCCCTAACTTGAAATTATATCACAAAGGTACCATGATAAAAACATCATGATACTGGCAAAAAAATTAATGAAGCACACCTGAGGATCAGTGGAACAGAAGATGCAACTCCAAATACACTCAACTACCTTATCTTTAGCAAAGGGTCCAAACACATTCACTGTAAGAAAGATAACTTCTTTAATAAATGGTGCTGAGAAAACTGGTTTTCCATATTTTGAAGATTAAACTTAGACCCTTATCTCTCACCATGGGCCAAACTAAAATCAAAATGGATCAAAGATCTAAATATAAAAACAGGAACGCTTAATCTGTCAGAAGATAGAACAGATAAAACTCTTGAAGACACTCGTGTAGACAAAGATTTTATGTACAAAACCCAATTACACAGGAAATATTGCAATGAATCAACAACTGGGATCACATCATATTAAAAAGCTTTTGCACAGCAAAAGGAGCCATCAACAGCAAAAACACAATCAACAGAATGGGAAAAAATTTTAACCACCTATTCCTAAGACAAAGGATTAATAGTTAATATATACAAAGAACTCAAAAAAGCAGATTCCTCCCAGATTTAAAGACCCAATCCAAAATAGGCATGTGAAATATATGTGCTTCCCAGATGAAGAAGTACAAACTGCAAATAAATATATAAAAAAAATGTTCAACATCACTGGTCATTCCAGAAATGCATATTAAAACACTGAGATTCCATTTCCAAAAAGAATGGCTATCATCAAGAAATTAACCAATCACAAATGCTGATGAGACTGTGAGGGAAAAGGAACCCTTCTTCATTGTTGGTGAGCATATAAATTGGTACAACCCCTATGGAAATCAGTATGTAGATTCCTAAATTTAATAAAACTAGAGGTTCAGTTTGACCCTGATATTACTCTTCTAGGTATCTTCCTGAAAGAGTTAAAGCATCAAACCACAGTGATACATTCACACCCATGTTTATAGCAATACAAATTTTAATAGCTGAGTCTTGTAAACATCCCATATATTCACCAGTGGATGAATGGATAAAGAAAATGTGGTTTTTATATACAATGAAACCATTAAAAGGATAAACAAGACATTTTTAGTTGAATAGATGCACCTTGAGAAGAACTGAAGGGAAAGGAAGGGAATGGGGAAAATTATGTACAAACTCCCTATGACTGTGATTATTATATATATGTTCAAAATATATTAATAAAATTAGTTTTAGAAAGAATTAATGGATTCAGTCACTATAAAACAATACCTGTTTGTACCACAGAACTATTTGCCTCCTGAAAGACACACACACACACACACACACACACACACACACACACACACACCATCCCTCTGGTTTTGTCAAAGATATTCAGTCTGAGTCTGATGAAACCTCTAGATGCAACCGCCAATTTGTAGGAAATATAGCAGATACAGAAACATACTAACATGTGTATATGCCATCAGCAAAACCCCAGAGTATGTGAAATTCTGTAGATCAAAAGAATTGTGGGAAACAAGAGATTTGAATAATGAAAGAGAATTAAAGACCTCCATTTTTTAAAATGGACAGAAAGCTGTAGGTTCCAGATGGGCCAACTTGAATAATGAAACTATTAAAAAATAGAAGAAAGTGATTAACATAAAAAGTAGGGGTAATGGTTATTTTTAAAAAGGAGAGAGCTTCGAGGAGAGATATCAGGGGATGACTCTTAAAATTTCTATTTTTTGATCTGGTTGGTAATTAGAATGATGTTTTTCTTATGATAATGCCCTGATAAACACTTAATTGTTCATCTAGACATGTTTCACTTCATAACAAAAGACATAATAATTAATACTTATATTCATATTACCATTAATTTTAGTATATATTCATATTTCTTCTCACCTACCTCTTTTTACCCCCATATTTGCATCTACATCACTAACAAAGTTCATCAACAGCAGAAAGTTTTTCTTTCCTTATGCATGGCAAAGCAATCAAAATCTCAAGGTAGGATTACTATACATAGAATTTTGACAATTATGGCATCTAAGATATAGTACAGTTTCTACTACAGGAAGATAGGGTCTTGGTTTAATAGAGATTTTGAAAACAATAGCAGAGTGTTTCAGAAGAGAAGGAATTGAAAGGTATTATTTTGTGAATTTCTCCAATAGGCTTTGAATTAATACAAGTGGTACATCTGACATTTTTCTTTGGTTCTTTTGAGACTAAATTTGATTTTGCTTCTACCTAGACTGGATCTGATTTTTCTGCTTTGGGTAAAAGCAACAGTAAAATCTGAGAAGACTGTCTATCTGGAAGAGAAGTCTAGACAAGTGATTAGGTTAAATTCCCAAAAAATTTCACAATAGTAATATAAGGTGACATGCCAAAGAAGCATAAAAATAATCCTATTATATTTACATGCTGATATTGTCCTTGGGGATGGCCTAATTAGTTCTGTTAATCATGATGGCCCTTTCTGAGCTAAGCTGGTTAAAATAAGTAAACCTAATTAATAGTAGAGTTCCATCTGTAGCCATGCCTGGGCTCACAACAACCCAGGAAATATTGCCGTGTTAATTTTCCTTTCCTTTCATATCTCTTTTCAGCTGTCCCCTTCCTAGGTTACAAGAATATAAGCAACTTGGAGGTAATGACTATGTCTCATTCATCTTCATAGTCTACCTATACTTAGCATATGGATCTTAGCACAAAGTAGAAACAAGGTGTGTATTACCTGTTTAATCCCTTTGTTACAGAAAAATATACGGGGGAAATACACAAATACTAAATCTGCATAGTTTTCATTTTTCCTTTGTTTCTATTAAGATACAATTTACATGCAGTGACATGCTCAGACTTTAAGACAATAGTTTGATGAATTTTGAGAAATTGGTGTGATTGTATAACCCAGTCACCATGATATAGAATACTTGTATATGCACTTCCGGTAAACTGTCCACTTAAGTCTTGAGCCATGTTTATTTAGCTTGCTATGTTTTTTGTGAGTTATAAGAATCCTTTATACATCCTGAATCTTAATTGTTATTACTATTACATGTTTCATAAATATGCTCTTCCAGTAGGTGGCTTGCCTGTTGGTTTTCTCAACAGACATCACTGACTTTGGTGAAGTCCCATTTTTTAGCTGTTTTCTTTTATGATTAATGTTTTCTGTGCCCTGTCTGAGGAATCTTTCCCTATCCAAATATCACAAAGATACTCTACTGTAGTTTTCTCCTAGAGGCCTTAGAGGTTCGCCTTTTGTGCTTCAGTTTGTGATCTATTCTATCTTGAATTAACTTTCTACTTGTGGTGTGATATAGTGGTCATATTTCATTTCTTTCCACATGCATAACCACTTGTTTGTCACCACATTAGAGAAATACAAAGTAAAATAACAGAAAGAATGATGCGCACCAAGAAATCAAATAATAAATGTTGACATAGCTGAGTTGTAAAGATTGTCTTGTGCTCCTCTGAAATAGCACATTTTCCTATGGGCATGCCAGCTGAATGTGCTTAATCCCATCTAAAATAGCACCTTTCATGAAAGTCAATTCATTTCAATGTGTATGTCTGATTATGAACAAACTCTCTCTCTCTCTCTCTCTCTCTCTCTATATATATATATATATATATATATATATATATTTTGTTATAGCTTTATAGTAATTCTTAAAATCCAGAGATGTGGATTCTTCAAAATTGTCCTTTTGAAAGATTGTTGAGCTAATTTAAAATCTTTTGCACTTACATACATACTTTAGAATCAGCATGGCAATTTTTGCATAGAAATCTGCTTGCACTGAATATACCAATAATTTTGTGAGAATTAAAATCTTAGCAATATTGAGTCTTGTGACTCATGATGTATACATTGTTATTATGTTACAAAAACAATAAATTTTTAAAGTCTTTCACATTTATTGACATATTTATAATTTCTGGTTCTTTTCATTACTGCAGGTAGATTTGAGTTGTTGTCTATTGTGAGTTCCCTTCAGCTTTTAAGAATTTTTGACTGCAGCCCTTCCAGGGGGAGAACCAGCAGTATTTCCTGAGATCCACACCATGTTGGAACTTAAGACTCTGGGAAGCCAAGCAAGCACCTCCCCTCCCTGGTAAGCGGTGGTGGTGGGGCAGACTGCACCCCTTCCAGGAGGAGAACCAGCAGTGTCTCCTGAGATCCACGCCATGTTGGAACTTAGGACTCTGGGAAGCCAAGCAAGCACCTCCCCTCCCTGGTAAACGGTGGTGGTGGTGGGACAGACTGCAGCCCTTCTAGGGGGAGAATCAGCAGTGTCTCCTGAGATGCACGCCATGTTGGAACTTAGGACCCTGGGAAGCCAAGCAAGCACCTCCCCTCCCTGGTAACTGGTGGTGGTCTGGCCGACTGCAGCCCTTCCAGGGGGAGAACCAGCAGCAGCTCCTGAGATCTGCACCATGTTGGAACTGAGGACGCTGTGAAAACAAATGACCATCCTGCCTCCCTGCTAAGCAATAGTGAACCTACTGCTACATGGCCTAGAGTCAAATATCCCACTCCCCCTATCCTCCTTCTCCTCCCCACCCCCGCCCATTAGCAAGTGGGAACCAGAAATCTGAGCATCTCCTGGGAGGTTGACCATAGCAATTAATGGGGACTTCCTTCTACCATTTCTTTGAAGGCAAATATTTTTATTACTGTTTTGCTGTTTTCTGATTAATGGTACTGCTCTATCAATATTCTGTTTTGATAAGTTCTATAGTGTTCTATATTTCATCTCATTTTGATATATGTGATTGAAAGAACAACTATTATAAAGATAACAAAATATACTGTGATACCTATTACTGTTATCCCGGTAACCTGCTGTGAAGTTCTGTACCAATTTTACTGTATGATCTTAGTTGGCTTTATTCTGACTTGTTCTGTTGTATACTTTCAAAATAAAATTTGAAAAAAAAAAAGAATTTTTGTAGTGCAAGTCTGCTATGATGAATTCTCTTAGCTTTTGTTTTTCTGAAAATGTGTTTTTTTTTTTTTTTCTTTCCTAAAAGTAAATCTCTGTAGAATGAATTCTCAGTTTTGGGTTTTGACACTTCATAATGTTATCCCATTGTATGCAGCTAGCATTATTTCTGATAAGATTATCAGCCATTGTTTGTTTGTTTGCTTGTTTTAAACTATGAGTTTAATGTCTTTTTCCCCATCTCGCTGATTCTTAAAATTTTTTATACTCAATTCTTGGAAATTTGATTGTCATTTGTCTAATGTTTTCTTTGTGTTTATCTTGCTTATCAGTATTTTTAGTTCATTGGATCTTTAATCTTTCTAAACAATTTTGAAAAGTGGTGGGCAGTTATTTCTTCAAATATTTGCCCCCCCATCATGCTCTATTTTCTTTTGCACTGAAAATACATGCTGCTACACCACTGCATATGGTTTACACCTGTGGAACAAGTATTTTATTTTGGGCAGCTTGTATTTCTCTTGGTGCCTTAGACTAGTTTCTAGTAACCTATTTCAAACTTCAGTAATTTTTTTGCAATATCCAATCTACTGCTAAGTCATTCCAGTAAATTTTCTATTTAATATGTTTTACATTTTTAATTCTGTTAATTCCTACTTTGGTCCTTATTCTTTCATTTTTAGTGTTAGAGTTCAAAGCTAGAACCTCATGTATGCTAAGTAACCACACTCTTAACACCTGGCTCTTAAAATCCAGAGATATGGATTCTTTTGCAGTTCAACCTTCTACTCTTTAGATTTCCTATGAGTTCTCTCAGTGTCATATCTAATTAGCTATTTTATTAAATTATTACAATAGCTGAGTGATCGCTGCCTTTTTCTCTTGACTATATTTTGTATTTTCTGTTTGCTCACACATTATAAGCATTTTAATATATACTTAGAATCACTTAGTTATGTTTCCAGAAGTTTGGATTTGATTGTCTTCCTATAAAGAATATTGGACTGCATTTTGGCTGGCAATTAAGTTCAGGTGGATAAGTTTGAATTTGTTAAGTTTTGGTGTTTATGCTGGATCTAGTTTCTGGGTCCCACGAGGTGGTCTGCTGGAATGGCAGAAAAGTTGGCTAGTTTGGGAAGTTTTAGTCCACACTCAGTTGGCTCCAAGTGGCAGGGTGGCATGGTGGGCTGCCATTCATGGTCGCTGCAAACTGACTCATCGTATTTTTCAATCATGCCTCATATCCCCTTCCATCAAAGATCAAGCATTGTGTTACTTATCACCCTAAAACATATATTTCATTTATTTTAGTCCAGTTGTTTACAATGGAGAGGTAAGTCTGATGACTATAATTCTACCATGATCAAAACTAGAAAATTTACTGTCTCATGCTGTAATAGTGCCAAAGATTTCCTTGAAAATACATCTTCAGTGTTTGCTAATTAGCTCCAGAGTCTTTAATGCAGTTGCCCTTTCCTACATATTTTGGTTCACTGTTGCCTTTGAGAAACTAATGCAAGATTAGGACCCTTCCTTCATAACAACGTGCATGAGCCCAGTTCACAGGCAGCTCTAGGTGTTTCATTAATCCCCTAAAACCTAGATGTGAACCCTTTCTGTCAACAGAAATTAGGATTAAATTCTGTTCAATATCTTTTGGACAATTATAGATATGTGGTTATTTTTGCTTGTTTCTGGAAATTAAAGTCAGTTAACAGTAGCCAGCATAGAAAGTTTCAGTAGATTCCATAAAAGGTAAAAGAATTTGAATACCTTTGAGGGATACATTTCACTGCAACCAGTCTGATTTGCTTTATAAACTTAGGAGATGGTTTAAAATCTTCAAAACAATTTCCATCATCCTTGGCTTCATTTCCACTTCTATTGTGTGTGAAAATTGATCCAGTTGATTACTTTATAATAATATAATTGACTTTATGGTAAAATATTTGATCGTTGAGTAATAGTTCATTCAATTACATGCTTACAAGTCCCATAAATGCCAAAGGGGAATGCACCAATAGGATCCATTTTAAAACTGAACAGGTTCCCACTTTGTCTTCATGGCAGTTCTCCCTACCAAAGTAGACCCCAGGATAAGTACTTGTACCAAGTAGCTTACTTGGGAATTGGCTCCAAAGAGTAATAAAAAGTGAGGGAGAAGTGAGACATTACAGAGGAGAAAAGCCACGAAAACTACTTCAGAAACTAAAAACTAGTCCCATTGAGGCACTCTGGGAGCCAGTGTAGAACACAACTGAAAGATACCCGATCTCAACATAAGAGAGCTGGGTTATCTACCTACCAGTTTCCATTATACTTTGTTTGAGAGCCATCCCCAGGCATATCTGGTGTACTCCTTGTTAGTGGACAGAACATCAGTGACCAGAGAGTTCCCTAAAAGATCACAGGTGTTGGCTGTTAAAAGCCAAGTTGTCCTACACATACTTGAGAAACGAGGGAATATGGATGGGGTACTAACAGCAGGTGCTACATTCCTTCAAGCTAAAAATGATAATTAGCATTGGTGATATTTAGAGTAAATAGTAATGTTTTCCCCTGTTACAGATTCATTTTGTGCTGCAGGATGATGGATGTGTCTCCTGGAGTCTCAAAAAATTTGTATCTCTCAAACAACATACGCTTCCCTAATATTTCGTGTTCAGAAATAGTATTCAAATTTGCTGATTTGTTTTGGTTTGTATATGACTTCCTCTGGCTATTGAAGCTAGAGTATCATCAGAACATGTTTTAATAGTAAATGGAGTCCTTGCCAAACATAATTGATTTTTCTCATAGAAACTTATTTTTCTTGTATAATGTCACCATAGTATTCTACATGGAAAATAAACACAGTCTTGATAGAGACTGCTTTAGTTCATCCTCTAAACAGAAATTCAGAGTAACTGAAATGAGGAATACTTCCCTAGCATTATTTGATTCTTTTAAAATAGCTACCTGAAAATGACTAATACTCACTGAGAATCAGGCTCTAAGACTTTTACATGTCCAAATACAAGAATCAGATATACTCAAGAAATGGAGGAAGGTTTTAGAAATCATCTTCACTATCTAAGGCCACAGAAATAAGTAAAAAATCCTAGAACTGAATCTTTCCTGGCCACTATTGCACATTTTTCCCCAGCTGCCTGTCGAGTAACATGAAACAACTTTATTATGTAGCAATGTAAGTGGACAGATAACTAGCTCTTCCTTCCTTCCCAAACTTTTTTCTGATTGGCCACCTGCCAGGTTTTTGAGGAACTCCTCTTGAGAAGCAGGTCATTTCAGAATTCTGGTGTACCTCTTGGCACAGATTGTTCCCACAGATAGTTACCGAACCACATAAGTGTGCTCTAGACAGGAATGGACAAACTCTTTTTGTAAATGACAAGATAATAAATATTTTCAGTTTTTCCAGCCATATATACCCCAAAAACTGTTTCAGACAACATATAAACAACTGGACAAGGCAGTGTGCCAATGAAAAGTTCGTGTGAACACAGGCATGAGGCGTCTTTGGCCTACAGACCACAGTTTGCCAGTCCCTTGCTGGAGAATGTACAGAACAATTACATCCCCCATCATTAACTGCCTATGAATTCCACTTACAGAAACCTTAAATGCGCAGTCATTATTACACAATTTGTAGGAGAAACTCATATGGCGCTAAAGCTAGAAGGAATTTTGAGATGCTCTAGCCCAATGAGGCTAATATAGAAGATGTTCCTGCTTGATTGCATTTAGAATTAAAAGCTGTTTTTACTGACCTTAGTCTTGTTTATAGCTACCAGTTAATAGAGGAAATATTGAAATAATTGGAGAGAAAATATTTAGAGAAAAATGAGTATTTTCTCTATTGAAATTAGGCATAGCCTCATAAAGTTCATTAAAGACTGACATGGGAATACTAATGCTCAAGCATTAGAGTCAAGTAAGAAAGCTAATAAAACAACACTTGTTTTTATTTAGGATAAAAATGAAATAGTATTTCATTTATGAAATTTAATTTTACTCATATTTCTGTAACAAATATAAGTGGATTATATAGTCATTCTCTGAAAGTAACCAGGTGGCATATGTATGTCTAATTTAGGACATACATTTTTACCTTGGGAAACAGATTAGCTGTGGAGAAAACTTGACTCAAGTATATGTAAGAAATTATAATTATAGTATCCTGAACTAAATGAAACACTAGATACTAGCTGTCCTGGTTTCTTCATTTTACATGTAGGAAACTGAGGCTCAAGGGATTCAATGATACACTGAAGTTCATCCAACTAAAAATAAAGCTCAGATAAAACTCACATACATTGGTGAGCTTCATGGTTGTATTTTAGGGTGGGGGTTACAATCTCACATATGGTACGTATAACTTCATAACTTGAGTTACATTATTTAGCTTTTCTGAGTCTCCATTGTACTTCTATAAACTGCAGATGACACTTGACCAATCAAGGCTTTGTAATAATTGAATTAAATATCATTTTAAAAGTCCTAGGTGCTTAATAGCTGCTCAACAATGATACCTACAATAGTCTACATAATTGTATTTATTTACCATGTGTAAATACTATATTGGGGAATAAGGATGCCAAGACAAATAATGCAAAGTCCTACTTTTAGAAATCCTCACAGGAAGCATACACATGAACAAATCATTCATAATATAATTTTGTTTAATTGTTTGACCAAGATATGTACAATAGGGGGTTTAGCTCAGCAGCATAAGCACCTGCCTCACAAGCGTGAGGCTGTGAGTTCGATCCTTGGTACCAAAAAAAAAAAAAAAAAGAAAGAAAAAAAAAGAAAAGGAAGAAAAAAATCTATACAAAGAGATGTATAGAGAATATACATGGAGCATTTCGAACTGTGTTATCCAATCCAGTATTCACTAGCAGTATATGTATGCTAGCAAGGGAGTTTCTGTGGAAAACCTAAGATAGGGTTGCCAGAAATCGTACTGGCAGGTTCAAATCTAAAAGATCCCCTAAAAGTTTTCTGTGTTCCAAGGGGGAGTTTTGGGCAGGTGATTGGATCAAGGCAGCCCAATTAGTTCACTGATGAGTTCATAGCTGACTGTGCCATTCAGCGGGGGAGTCTGCTCAGGAAAAATTGAGAATATGACATGGAACAGTGTATTCTTGTTCTTTGCTTCCCCCTTCTCTCTCTCTGCTTCCTGGCCACCATATGAACAGCTTTCTTCCACCATGCCATTTCTGCCTTACAGCTAACTGATCATGAACCGAACCCACTCAAAACCATGAGCCAAATAAAGCTATCTTATACATTGATTATATTAGGCATTTTTACAGTGATAGAAAGCTAACTAACATAAGAATAGATGTTGAGAGAGCAGCCAACAGAAGCAGTCGGGAGCTGCCATTTGGAAAGCTGCCATCATCAAGTGAGGAGATGTTCCTCGAAGCTTCTGTGACCAAAGATGCAGGAAACCACCACCATCAAAGACAGCGGCTGCTGCTCCATCTAATGGAGGGTTAGCCTGGGGAAACATTTCAATCAAATACTGTGTGATCTCTCTGCCACCTTGAGAAGAAACTCTCATGACATCAAAGCAAAGAATTGAGCCTGCTGATCTCTCAGTAGTCAGCTTCCTTAAAATACAGAATAAAATTTCCTACCTCTAATCTGGTACAATTACTCTTCAGAACTTCTGAGTACGGGGTTTCTTAGCCCAACAATATAGGAAAAGAGAAAAGTAGTGTGCATTCAAGAGAAAGAGAAAGCTGAACTGTGACCCAGCTCATAAATATCTGTTATTAAGACTTTTGAGGAAATTGTAGGAATATATGTGTGTGTGTGTGTGTGTGTGTGTGTGTGTGTGTGTGTGTGTGTATGGCACCTACAGAAATATAAAATCTTTCCTATAGGATTAACCCAAATAAATATAGTTTTATTCTATGCCAGATTTCAGTTTTAAATGCTGATAACTTCGAGAGATTTTAAGTACATTGGGCATCAGAGTTTTGAACAGAGGTTCAGTTCATTTGACTACAATTGTATAGAGGAGTAATTGAGAGGCTGAGCCTCCAAAGAGAAGGCCTGGCAGAAATCCCAGCTTTTTCTTTTTCTGTTATTATTAGTATATATTTGCCATACATAATAAATAGATTTAGTATGGGGAATTGGTAGATAAACATATTGCATTTTGATCCTTTTTACTTTCCATCCCTTTCCTTCAGTTTCCCCTCATCCCCAGAAATCCCAACTTCTTCTACCCACTAGTCATGTGACCATTAATGGTTACTCTTTATTTCTCAGAGAGCATGGATTTTGTCAGCTGTGCTCTCTACTGTGTTCTCCAATAGCTCAGATAAGCCTAGCAATAATTGGTACTCAATAAAAGCTTATTGAACTGAATTGAATTTAATCAAATTATACAATAATCATTCTCACCAAATATTTATTAGGTATCCTGTAAATTGTGGTGAGCTTGACACTGAAAAATTCACAATTCATGGAAAAGAATCCCAGGAGACATTTATCGAGAATATAGGAAGAACTCTTACAAGTCAACATTAAAACAATGCAACTAAAACATGGGCAAATTATTTGAATAGACATTTTACCAAAGATACATAAATAAATACTAAGCACATGAAAAAGATGTTCTATATCATCTGTCATGAGGGATACAATGGGATACCACTTCACAGCCACTAGAATGCCAAGAATTGCTATAATCAAAGGACAGAAAATTACAAACATGAAAAAAAAGAAAATCTCACTTTGCAGATAAGAATGCAAAATGATAGTGCTGCTAACTTGCAAAACAACTTGGCAGTATCCTTAAAAGTGCAAGATAAACTTACCATATCATCCAGCAATTCTCCTTATAATATCTACCCAAGAGAAGAGGAACTTACCTCCACACAAAGACTAACACATTGGTAAGGGTATAATATCCCATTTATGGTTAAATCGAGTGCCTCTTGTCCAAGGTCAGTAATTTTTCAAGGTTATAGTTAAGAAAGGGCAGAGTTAATATCTTAAGCCAATATTGTCTAATTACAAGGACTATATGATTTCTCTAACTGTGCCACGGTGCTCCCAAGCTTTATAAAGATTTAAAACATCTTTGTTATTGCAAATAAATATATTCAAAGCTGATGCTGACATAGACAAGATACGAAACACTATATGATTTTGGAGTTGGGCATGGTGGCACACACATGTAATCTCAGAAATCTGGGAAGCTGAAGCAGAAGGATCTCAACTTTAAGACCACTCTGGACAACTTAGTAATTCAGCAAAACCTTGTTTTAAAATAAAAAATAAAAAAGGGCTAGAAAAGTTGTGCAGTAGGAAGGCCCTTGGTTCAATTCCAAGTCCTAAAATAAATACTATAAATGTTGGTCTTTTATTTCATTAAGTATTTTTATTAGTGCATATTAGTTACATAGAATAGCTGATTTCATTTTGGCATGTTTGTACACATATTGTACAAATATGTACAAATGACAGAGTTTGTTTACTCTTATGCCCATTGTTTCTCTACCCCTTTCCTCTCCTCTTCCAAGTCTCTTGCTCTTATAATAGTCTTCTTACTACTTTTGTGTCATCTCTTCATCTTTTTAAGTTCAGATTCCATATGTGAGAAAATACTTGTGGCCTTTTGTCTTTAGAACTCTAGCTTATGTTTGCTCAACCTGATGATCTCCAGTTCTAGCCATGTTCCTGCAAATTATATGATTTTGTTCTTTACAGATGAAAAGTTTTCACTGTGTTATAAAGTATTACAGTGGAGCAGTTTTTACATGCTCTCTCTTTTTTGTTGCCTTATCTGAAAAGTGGAGGATTTTTCCCTCAGATACTGGAGATTGAACCCAGGACTTCACACTGCGCTACATTTCCCACTCCTTTTATTTATTTTGAGATAAGGATTTCACTAAGCTACTACATTCCCTGGGTTGGCCAACTTGTGTTCTTCTGCCTCAGCCTTCCAGAGTGCTGGAATTATAGGCATATGCCACCATGCCTAGATAAATAGAGATACTATATCAACTAATACATAAAATTGTATTTAAATCACTTGACTACTACAAAATTAAGTGTCTAGCAAATGTTATACCCATAAAAATGTTCAATACTTGTTATGTATCATATTTTTTCAATTATAAATTTCAATTCAACTTTGGAGGGTGAGAAGAGCAAAACAAGCATCAGGTGGGGATGGGGAATCTTCTCAAGAACATGTTGCATATTTACCTTTAGAAATCATGGACAAGTGATACTGGATGCTTTGAATATCTCATATTAGATATAGCATCTGTTAGAAAAGACACGAAGTTTACATTTTTCCCTTTGTTTTCACACCACCATCAACACAGAAGCCTTCTGTGACCCTAAAATGTGGGAGGACTCTTCCCCACCAGCAAGCAAGTTCATATCAATGGACACGCTAGGTGCCCTCTAATTCAATTCCATTTTCATGCCATCTCCTGGAGACAGCAGCAGATCTCACAGGTAATTTCCTCTCTACTTTTGAGGCCAGTCACGAGCCCCAGGTTGTTCTACCCTGTTCTTCCGCTGGATTAGTTGCACATTAGGGTTTCCAAAACCTCCTCCTTGGGTTCAGTTAACCTGCTCAAATGGCTCACAACACTCAGGCAAACACTTCTGTTTACAGGTTTGTTATGGAGGATGGTGCAAAGGTATAGCTGGAGAGATGCATAGGCCTAGGCATGGGAGAAAGAGCACAGAACTTTCATGTCCTTCCCCAGCTGTGCCATTCTCCAAGAACTTTCAGCATTCTGTTATCCAGAAGCCCCCTAAACCTTTTCCTTTGGGTTTTTTACATAGAATGTATTACATAAGTGTGATTCCTAATACACTGGTTGGGGAAATGCAGCAAGGCCTATCCATTCTGCCCTCAATGGGCCAAGACCTCTCTGGAATAAAGAGGATCTCTGACCTATGATCAGACAAGTGAAGCTCAGGGAACTTCTTCATGGCCAAAAAGGTGAGAGAAAGCTAAAATTGCTAGACCCACCTTGAGGAAAAATTCTAATTTCTCTGGTCTGCCTTGAAGAATGAAAATCAAGATGCGGTATATGTTATAACACACATAGGCAAGCTGCAAACGTGCTGAATATGCTTGGACTGGGAATGTATTCTTTTGAATAAATTAACTTGAGATTATGTTGCACTAGTCAGCATGATGTGGCCACAAAAATGATTTACTTCCTAGCACTGGTAAAAATTTGTCTTCTTAAGCAAGATAAAGCAGTTAAGCCACCGTAATTATAGACCTGAGTGGATTTTGAAGTTAACCAATGAGAGAATAGCTCTCAATTCTGTTTGACAGCTATGGCAGATCCTGCTCTGTGCTGATGGGTGGGACAAGGGGGCTGGGTTAGAAGAGAGGGCAATATTACTTTTCCCTTCATCCCCCTCGAGCTGGAACTACTCTGAGTGTAAGTTGTGAGATATGATCTGTTTGTGTAAATTATACTTTTCATAGCTGAGGCTGGGTTACTCATATGCCAAAAGACTGTGATCACCCTCATGTCTACTGCCAGCCAGATCCATTGCAGAGGGAGAAAAAGCTAGAATAATGCCATTCCCTGGGACAAGTGTTAGGAGAAGGGGAGGTTAGTAGATCTCTATGGTTGCCATAACAAAATATCATAGACTGGATGGCTTAAACAATAGAAATCTAGGCAGACGCCCACCAGACTGGAGCAGCCAGACCCTAACAAACAGGAAGTACCACCTCACCATCAAATCCCATAAGCAACCGGCTTATTGGAAGAAACACAGGCTGTGATGATAGCTATGAAGGTGAAGTGGAACTCGATGCCTGTGGTGCTTTGGTGTTTCAACAATGTTGCAGGTCTAGGGCTAATGGTCTATCATACATTCAAAGTATAGTGGCATGCAGTGTGACATCTAGAGGGATCTCCTTCTGAAGGTTGCACCCATTGTTGATTCGCTAAGGTCATGTTTTGGAAGTCCTATATCATTTTCATTGTTTTGTTGGGTTGGGTTTTATTCTCTTGTGTTTTGTTTGATTATGTTAAATCTGATGGCAGGAGCAGCTGTTTCAAGGATAGCAAGATATATTATGGTAGCAATTTTGGATTTACTATAGGCTTGTTTCGAAGTCGTTTATTTTATTTATTGTTTTGCTGTTATTGTTTTTATTTGATTCTGTTCTGTTTGATTTTTACTATGTCCGAGGTTATCTGCAGCTATTTTGAAGACCTGAAAAGGCATTATGGTAGCTATTGTTGATTTTGTAATGTTTTGAGGTCTGTATCTCTTACACTGGTTTGTTTTCATGGTTTTATTGTTTTATTCTCTTTACAATAAAAAAATTTAAAAACCAATAGAAATCTATTTCCCCTCAGCTTGTGAAATTAGGAGCTCCTAATTAGTGTCCCATCAGAGCTGGTTTTCTCTGAGGCCCCACTCCTTGGCTTGTAGATGGCCATTCTTTTTGTTGACACTTCACATGGTCATTTGTCCCTCTGTGCATATGCATTCAGAATGTTTCCTTGTGTGTCCTAATTCCCTCTTCTTTTAAGGACATCAGTCAGAATGGATTAGGGCACACCTCATTTTAAATTAATCACCTCCTTGAAGGCCCTATATCCAAAACGGTCCTAGTCTGTGGTATGAGGACTAGGACTCTAACCTATAATTGGAATCCAGCCCATAACAGGCTGAAAAGTGTTTGGCACCACATCTTGTTTTTCTTTCATTGAACCAATATATAAGTTCCTTTTCTTTTTATTTGTCCTTTGTGGTGAATGTTTCTTTAGTCTGCCTAAGCTTTAAACTGAAAATATGTAGAGGGGTCTTCCTATTTCTTTAGCTAGACCACATGTCACTGGTCTACATGAGAAATTCAAACTAAAAACTTATTTAAAAAGCCTCTGCAAAGCTGTTCTCAAGATTGGAGTTTGTGGAGTCATAACTGAATTATGTGGAGGGCTTTGTCATGCGGTGTGCCAGCCATTCCTTTCTTGGTGTTTGCAAAGTAGTTCATTTCAGCCCCAAGTGAAGACTATTCCACTGAAACTCAACCTTCCTGATTGTCAGGGACTTTAACTGGTTTTTCTTCCATTTATGAAGACAAATGTTTGATCCTATGCTTCCCAACCATGGCAGGTAGATGGACAATGGGATTGAGATCCCCAAAGTTGGTCAAAGTATAACAAAATTGCTGCTATCTGAGTGGCATGAAACTCACAAACTTTGCCCATTTTCCATCTCTATACAAGCTAGACAACTGGTGGGAAGTTTGAGAAGCCATTGGGAAAGCCTATACCTTCGTTTATCAACTTGACTACAATAAAAAGTTCCACAGGAGTGATGTAACAATCACTCTGGCTCTAGGAATACATTTTCTCCTTTTTTTAATATAAAAGAAATGATTTGCTTGAAGGTGAGGGAAGAGGGAGAGAGAGATGTCAGCGACTCCAAGGGAACGGAGCATTTAAAAGTGAAATGCTCATTCTTATCACCTTTCTGAGGGAAAAAATGGAACGTGCTGTTTGATATAATATACCAAATTAATTATGTAATTACCCATTCAACCACTGATCTTCATATGCTGTTTAAAACCATCCCTCAAATAATAATGGTTTCTTTAATATTCTTCTCCTCTTGAACTTTAAATGAAATCCAACTAGGTATTACATATTTGATAAGAATAGACAATTTAGAGTCTGAACAAAAAATTTCTTTCTGATAGATAATGAAATAATTTTTAAAATAACCACTTATAAATGTTCAACTGAGATGCAGAACAAGGGAAGGGGAAGGGGAAAGGAAAGAAAGAACAAGAAATAAAGAACAGAAGGGAAAAATGGAAATAAAGCTTTTGCAAACAAAGAGAGGAAGGGAATTGAAGGGAGGGGAGGGGAAAGGAAAAAAGAAGCAAGATATATCATGTACAAATACAAACTCCCTATGATAAATGTGATCATTATGTATATCTAAAATGCACCAATAAAATAAAACAAAATAAAATAATTTACAGAATGTTCACTTTGTGCAAATACTTGAAATTAAAAGATGAAGTCTTCTGTTAATAAAAGACAAGTACTTCTTAAAATGCATTACAAGTAGCCATTATTGATTTTCCTATTGTCTAGTTTTGAAGGCCTGTAATGCCTTCATTATTCTATTTTGATCAGTTTTATACTATTTTGTTTATATGAATTCATTGTGTGTGAAGATATAGACAATAATTTAGAAGAAAACAAGAAACATTAAAGTAGCGAATGTTGATCTCCTGTTGTCTTGCTTTGAAATCTGTGTTGCTTACATTGTTTTCTTCTGATCTGCTTTGTTCTGATTTGTTATGGTTTGTTTTACCCTTGTTAAAATAAAAATGCAATATAGGTGGGGAAATATTAATGGCATTCACATAGAAAAAAGGAAGAGGACATAGTTCATGTTTGATGTGACATTTGAACTGGATTTAAAGATAAATAAGACACAGTATTTCTGATAGCCAAAGGAAATGGCAAGAATAAATATACAGTGAGTTCTGGAAAGAGTAAGCAGAATAAAGGTTAGGTTGGGGGGAATCATCCATTATGAACAGGTGAGACTGCATAGAAAGACAAATTGGAGTCCAATCCTGGGGATCCTGAAATTTCATGCTGGGACCCGCTTTAGACATGGAGTGTGGGGATACTTGGAGAAGCTTTGGGTAGGAACCAATATGACGAACACTGTTGATAATATTTCTGAAGGTGGCTTAGAGATGGAAACCACTGAAAATCTTTAGGAATCAATTGTAGGTGATCTCAGACAGTGGTAGCATTCCAACAGGAAACAGAAAGGATCCAGAAGAAAGAATTCACAGGGCTCAACACTAGAAAATGAGTTGACAGCATGCTAGTCCTTGAACCTTGGAAATCCTTGCCTGTGTACACCAGCCAATGGTTAGAGAATTTCATTCGCATTAAGTAAAGTTCTTTTTAAATAAAAGAGCTTTAAATGGATCAAGGACAGAAACAAGGAAACTTTCTGAAAAAGGCCTGAGTATAAACTTCAGATGGGCTAGAGTTTCCCAATTCCTAGGCCAAAATATTATGGGTACAAAAAGAAATAAGATGTATTGTATACATGCACCAACTCCCCATGATGAATGTAATCACTATATACTGAAAACATGTACTAATAAAAATTTTAAAATAAATAAAAATTAAATTTTGTTTTCTTAATGAAAAAAATCTGGCTTGGCAACTAGAAACTTGGTGTTTATACTGAAACTGAATCCAGAAGGATCATGATTTCTGCCTGGTATATAGTCAATGACAATAGTCTACATTAGAAAGAATAGATGACGATCAATGGGTTGATTTTCCTACAGTCATCTAAGAACTCCAGGAAAGCCACTTAAAATAAATTTTCAGTGAATCAGTAATAAATATTATTTTTGAAGGAAAGAACTTACACAAAAATATGTGCTGTGCTCTCAGATTTGCCTAAAAAAAATAATCGATAGCATGTAACTAACACCATACATCTGAAGTTGTCCTCAGCAGGACTTTAGGGAAGTGCTGGTATTCTGAACCAAGGAACTCAAGCCAATTGTGCTTAAATGATGCACTTGAAGCTTCCCTTTGAAAAGCTGAGTGCCATCATAGGTCATTCTCTAGTTGAATAGACACGGGTGCCCCAGGCATCTCCCAGACACTTTCTCCATTACTATTTTGAAGATTAAAAGCAACAGCTACTTCTAACACATTATATCATGGATGCTGGACAAACACAGAGAACAGAGGACAACAAGGTTGTATTTATATAGTTCTATGCTGGATAGTGCCCCAGCCACTATCGATGGCTAGATAATTTTAGTAACTGGCTTAATTATACCAACTACCAACTCCAGCAAAGCCTCCACCTTTTCAAATATTAACAATAATGTAAAAGAGCTAATATGCATTAAAAGTTTAGTATACACTGGAACTCATTCTAAATGCTTTATGTACATTAATTCACAGTAATCCTGGGATGCCAGTTACCAGTATTAACACCAGATTGGAATATGAGGACAAACTGATGAACTAACTTAAACAAGAGCATGGCGCTAGTAAATGACAGAGCTAGAAGTTGGACCCAGGGAATATGATTCTGGTGATACTTACACTGCCTTATATGGCCTTGCCATAGCATTTTGGTACCAACCAGTACATCATCCTAACTATATATTTATCCAACACCACTTTTCCTACTGCTTTCCTCAATTTTAGCAAACAAACAATTTTCTGGAAAACTTCCTTGTAGTTTTTGAAAAATGCTTATATTTGTAAGTCATACTCATTGATTAAAAACATGAAGTTGGTCATATTTTTCTTCTTGGGACACAATGTACTTATCTTCCCATACTAGATTTAAAAACCTTGATCCTGGACTTACATAAGTCCTGCTTCCAGGCACTGTGCTGAGCATTAGGATGGCTAAGTTAAAAACAAAGATGCATACAGTCTCTTCAAAGAGCTGGCATTCGAATCACAGTATTTCTCAGGGTTTCCTGCACATTAATATCACGTGGAATGCCTTGGCATAAACTTTACTGCCTTACCCAAGACCATTTGAATCAGAGAGTCTTGGGTGGGAAGCCAAGTTAGAGGTATGGTTTCCAGAGCTCCATAGACTATTCTACTGAGTAGACTAAGCTTGCCTATCACTGCAGGGAAACATACATGTAAACAAGTAATTATAAAACCCTGCAGATACCATTATAGTAGAGGGATATAAACAACATGAAGACAGAGCTACAGATTCTCCCCAGGGTCCCTGCAGAGGTCTTTGCAGAGTAGGAGATACTGACCAGATCTAACTGAATGAGCAAATGCTAAAAAGAAAAGGGATGTTGGATTTTCCAGGCAGATTGAAGTGCAAGTGCAAAGATACAGTTAGGAAAATGAAGACACATTTTGAAAAGAAATATGCTCCCCCGTGGCTAAACAGTAGGTGAGTGTTGGAAGGGCAGGAGCCTGATCATTAATGGCTTTGGGTGCCATGCTGGTTGCTGTGCTTTAATCCTGCAAGTGAGGGTCCTGGCTGATGTAGTCTAGGTATAAATCAATACCTTTCTTTCCTTAGGTCATCTAAAAGAGGACTCTATTTTTTCTACAGGAATTTTACTGTAGAACTGTGGAAGCAAAAATAGAACTAAAACCAGAAAAAATTAAAGATATAAAAACTAAATAATTTTGTTATACAATTAATATACAAAATTGATTATCCCCAAAGAACTCTCAGACAGGAGTCCTTACCAAGGCACAATCATCTTCCCATCTTCTCATGTACATCTATTATTTAGATCCTATTAACCTCTAGAAGAAATCTAAAGAAATATCTTCATCTGATTTAAATTCTCCTGCTTTCAACTGATAATGCTAGGAGTCTCATATTTTTGAATGGTGGGATACTTCTAAATTTCATTGTATTTATCAAGGACAGAGATGATCAAAGCTTTCTATGTGGATTGTAAGTGTCCGATTTTTCCTAGTTCTCTAAGTGCTTTGATAAACTTCCCCATGGGAGATGAAAAATCCTAATTCTTAGAGTAAAACAATATGATTATTTTGCACAAATAGTAATAATAAGAAATTATGTTAAGGATTAATTGACTAGGTGTATGACTTACTAAGTCAAAGAATTACTCCTTTGACTCTACATTTCTCAGTTGCTAAATGAGAGGATATGCTCAATTTGCGTAAGCTGAGATTTGGTGATTTCTACTGGTTTTATATTTTGCTCATCCTAAAAATTAGTGATCAAAATCACTGCTGATATTAATTCACGGTGATTATTCTGACAGTCCATACATGGTATTTTATAATTTGACATGCAGAAATCAACTTAAAATGTTTGTCTTTGATACAAAATGTGGGCTTAGTACTTAAAAACGCTGTCAAGTTGCATGCAGATTGATAGAGCTGCTTAAGAAATCTGTGAACAGTGTCCTCAGTTAAATTGTTGAGCATGCAAACTGACCTTGTACTAATGTAGGAAAATATTTTCTGAGGACCTGCAATAGCTTCTTTAGCCCTTTATATTCTTCAACTATTGGAGATAACTTCATAAAGAAGGGTGAATCTTTATGTGTTAAAGAAAACTGTCAAATGTGTTTCAGTCACTTGCACTTTGAGGGCATTCTATGCAAGGGTACCTGAGGACTCCACTACAATGCCCAGAAAAGTTTCATTATGCCATGTTACAAAGAAATTATTTGCAACATTTAAGCTTAAGTATCAACTTGATTGGGTTGGAAGGCACCTCAGACATTAATAATGCACAATTCTGGGTGGGTCTGTGTGAGGTATGTAAGCATGACGTGGGATCTCTGACTCTCTTCACTGACTCTTTATCCCTGCTCTGCTTCCTTGGCCATGATGAACTGAACATCATTGTTCCACTACACTCTTCCACTACAATGTTTCTGCATTGGAACCAGTTATCCATGGACTGAATTCCCTTCAAAACTAAACAAATTTAAAGCTCTACTCCTTTGAATTGTGGGGATCTAGTATTGTGCCCTAGGAAAAGGAAAACCAAATAGTATAGAAAATTGGAAGAAGAAAATTAAAAAGAGAAAAAAGAAAATTGTTACCAGAGAAGTCAGTGCTGTGAGGGTACCTGATTATGTGATGTAAAAGTCACTGGAGCTAGTTTGCGTGAGTTAGGAAGGTTTGGAAATGCAGGCTAGAGAAGTCCTAGAATGATGTAAGAATTGGATGGACCCTCTGGTGGGAGCTTAGGAGGCCAGAATGCTCATAAGAATGCAGACAGTGAAGTCCAGGCTCATAAGAATTCAATTGGTAATGAAGACTTTATTAGGATAATGGAATAGAGACTATATGTATTACAGTTTGGAAAAATGTCTACCTCGTGTCTATGACTTGAGACTTTGCAAGGGACTAAGATTAAGAATCATTGGTTAATTTATCTGGCAGAGAAAATTTTAAGGCAGTTCAAAATTCAAGCTGTGGAGTGGGTGCTGCTGGCTACTTTTAGTCAGAGGCAAAAATCAGAGCACAAAAATTTAAAAACTTAATGTCCCAAGAAGAATGATGTGTAAAGTTTATGGTCAAAGAGATACGGTTGTTGAAGAAACTAGTGTTATTAAAAGGAAACAGAATTTGAATAGGAACAAGAAGAAAAATGCCTTGATAGCATCTCAGGAATCTCCAAGGCTCTACCCATTGCAGAATCATAGATGGAAATGTGTAAACCATTCCTTTGAGAAGAGAGTCCCTTGGCTCCTTCCTTGAGAAGAATCATCTAAGCAACTTTTTCTCCATCATTTCACCATGCTCAGTCATGCAAGCACTCAGCAGCCACTGGGACAATGGTCCAAGAACAGCTGACTGATGTGTGAGCTGGCAGCAGAATTTGGCATTGTCCACAAGATGTTAGTTGTTCAGGCACATAAAACTGAGGCACTGTAGTTTCATAGAGGCTTCTATCCAAATTTCAAAGGAAGGCCTAGAAAGCCAAGCAATGTGCCCCTGAGAGGGAGCACGTGAAGCTGTTGAATAGAGGCCAAAATTTCAACTGAGACACCAGCAATTTGTAGATGTTAGTAACGTGGAATATCTCCCAAGGAAAACCATAGATCAAGAGAAAGGTGACACCACCAGAGATGCTATATGGTGTACAACCATCAAGGCCATAGAGTTTGGGCCTTCAAGCCCTTTTGAGCCCACATCTCACCACCAGATGCCTTGAATGACAGACATTGAGCTATAGGACTTAAGTTTTCCATGTTGGGTTTTGGTCTTACTTTGGTCAGATTCTTTCTGTTCCTTTATTCCTATTTTTGGAATGGGGATATTTACACTGTGCAGCTCTATGTTGGGACAATATAATTTTATTTTTGATTGTTAAAAGGGTTCACAGTTAAGAGTTTGCCTTGAGTCCCAGAGGAAATTTTGGACATGAGCTTTTGAGCAATGCTGCAACTGTTGCCACTATAAGAAACGAATTATTGCATTTATAGCTATATGCCAGAGTTTTACCACGTGGAATTACAATCTTTTTGTTGTGTTTATTGTAGATTGAACAAAGTTTAATAAAATGTGTTTGTGTGTCAAATTGACAAGGAGTGAAATGTAACATTTAAGCTTAATTGACAATTTGATTGGCTTAGAAGCTATGCACGGGATTAGTAAAGCACATTTCTGGGTGTGGCTGGGTGGGACATGGAAACACGTGGAATATATATCTGATCCCTGGCCCCTTTCTTTCTGGTGGTATTCCCATGCTCTGTCTCTTGGATGCCATGAGCTTTGCACTGTTCACCACTTTCACCATGACTTTACTGCCTTGGAGCCAGTAATCCATGGACTGAATCTCCCGAAACCATGAACCAAATTAAACTTGTCATCTTTTAAATTGTGATTGTGGAGTATTATGTCCCAATAACAGGAAAGCTGACTATTGCAGTTTGAATTATGTTTTAGCTACTTTCCTCATAACTGAAATATAATAACTGCCACCCAAAACTTAATATAGGAAAGGGTTATTTTGACTCATACTTCCAAAAGTCTTAGTCCCTGCATGACTGCCTGACTCCAGGCAGAAGCATCATTATGGAAGATCTAGTAGAAGGACGCTGGTCACATTGTGGCCAGAAAGAAGAGAGCAAAAAGATGAGTCAAGGATAGAGATACACACTTCCCATTCACACACCCAGGAACATGCTTTCTTCAATGAGGCCCCACCTCCTAAGAGCAAGCCATGTATAGCAACAGCTATGGTCCAATCCTCTATTATTTCAAAAATAAACTATAATATACTAAATGTACTAACATATTTGGAAAGGACAGACACTGTAGCAATATTTAGTATTCTCATTAGTAAATAAGGTTCCCATGTCCATTTATTTAATCTTCATTAATACATCTGCCCAATGATTTATAGTTTTCAGTGTATAGATTTTATACATATATAATCAGCTTTATCCATTTAGTCCATATTTTATTTTTTCAATCGGATTTTACTGCACAATTTTAGACATACGTAATGATGACATTCATCATGGAGCATTTGTACCGATGTGTGATATAGCTTGATTCTTTTTTCCCATCCCCCTACCCTCCCTTCAACCCCTCCTCCCTTCTCCATGTACAAAAGCTTTGTTTCCATTTTTTCCTTCTTTTCTCACTTTTTACTTTTTCCTTTCTTTCCTTCCCCCTTCCCCCCTCCCTTATTCCACTTCTCATTTGAAAGTTTTCTTCCTAGTTTACAATAACTACTATACATTTTCATCCTTATTTACACTTTCAGCTTCTCACACCAGAGAAACAATTCAGTATTTACATATGTGTGTCCAGTTTATTTCACTTAAGAGTATGGTCTCAAGGTACATCTATTTACCTAGGAATGTCTCAAGCTTATCCTTCTTTATAGCAGAGGAGTTCTCCATTGTACAAAAGACACGTCTTTTTTATCCACTCATTGGTTGATGAGCATTTGGGCTATTTGCAATATTTTGCTATTACAAGCTGTGTCATTATAAACATGCATATATCACTGTAGTATAATGACTTTAATTATTCTGGGAAGATACACAGAAGGAGAATAAGTGGGTCAAATGAAACCTCTAATCCTAGTTTTTTAAGGTATCTCTGTGCTGATTTCCATAGTGGTTGCACCAGTCTACACTCCCACCAACAGTGGAGAAGTGTTCCTTTTTCCCCACAATTCTGCCAGTATTTGTTAATAGCTGGTTTCTTCAAAATAGTCATTCTTTCGTGGATGAGATAGAATCTCAGCCTTGTTTTAATTTGTATCTCTTGAATGACCAGTAATGTTGAACATTTTTTCATATATTTATTTGCTGTTTGTACTTCTTCATATGAGAAATGTGTACTCCTCAGATTTTATATTGTAGTAACTTGTTTCAATTTCTCATAACAGTATAATGACCTTATGTCCAGTAACAATGTTAAACTTATTAGCTTCAAAACCCATTTTAATTAATAAAATTTTTGCATACACTATTTTCAGTAGTTTGACTTCTCCATTTTAAATCTAGAATAAACTTTGTAGAAATAAAACTCAATACAATGAACAGAACCTGAAAGGTAATGTTAAGAAATTGGCAGACTTCCTCACTCTACTCCATGAAGTCATCAGTCTTAAATTGTAGTTCCATACATGCAAACATTTCCCCACAACTCCAAGAATAGAAATACTGCTTCATTCTTCTTATACTGTTCATATCAGAGCCTGGGTAGTACACCAACTGCACTAAAACGGTTCCTCTGATTTTAAACAAGATTATATGATCTACTTGTGCCAGTCTATTCACTAAGTCTGACATTCTGAAGGCAGTGATTATAGACTGGAAAAGAAAAACTGAGGGAATCTCACTGGATACTGGAAAAGGGACTGGAAAAGAAGAACACCCTGGTAGTACTTGAGAAGGAAATAGTCTTCAAAGTGCATAAGAGAAATGTATAGGAGATGAGAATGGTGTACACTTCCATATAGTTTTAGATATGACCAGGTTAGTGCCATAAACTTCAGGTAAGACACACACTAGGAAGTGTGTGGAGGAGTCACCCTCTGGCAGCCTCAAGATTCACCAGTATTGAGGATAGGGAGATAAGAAAAAAGATAAATCTAGAAGAGCTTTTTGAGGTTACTAAGCAAATAACCTCCCTTCTCCACTATGTATGTTGGACTCAGAATAAACCCTCTTCCCTTCCCTTCTAGATGATGCTTTGTGATGTCTAAGCCCTGCCTCCAGTGACTATCAAGGCCTTGTGGTTTGCTGGCCAAGTAAGACTGTCTTCGTTACTTTTCTCTCATTGCTGGGACAAAATACTTGGTTTGTATTGAATGAACAAAATGAATGAACAAAAGGTTTATTTAGGTTACACCTGGCTCCCAGGCAGGGTGGCACAGCTAAAGGGCAACTGTTCACAGCAACTATAAGTGACAAGAGAAAATAAAGTCAAAGGGAAGCGCACACCTCCTTTCCTCACTTACATTGTTTGCCAGTTACCCTCTGCTGAGACGGTGCAGCACTCACACTGCCAATCTTGGCACTAGACAGTGAGCCAATCATAAATACAAGATTCAGCCACCTTCCGAAGGCCTGCCCACCATGACTGCATGCAGCTTTGGGGAGACATCCAAACACAATGGCCTTCCAAAGACTCATGCCCATAATTTATGAAGAATTCATTTACACCATCTCCAAGAGTTGCCAAAGTCCTTACAGTTTCAACATTGCTGAAAAGAGCAAGTTGAAATCCCTGTCTCCTCTGAGATCTAAAGCAAACACTTTTCTGCAACCCCCTGTACAAATGAAAACAAAGTTAAAAACAACATTCAGTGGCAAAAGATAAACATTACCATTCCAAAGGATACAAATGAGGATACAGAGGAATGGGACCAAAGGAAGTCCAGAATCCAGCAGGGCAAACATTAACTCCTATAGCTGCGAGTCCAGCATCTGTGGCAAAATTGTGAGTTGCAATGGGCTTGGGTGACTCCACCTCCATGGCACTTTTGTAGCTCCCAAAGCTTCTCTCTTGCTCTAGATTTGCTCCCTCCTTGCAGGTTTTCTTAGACAATTCATGCTCTTGGCTTTTTCAAACTTCTGGGTTCTCTGTTGCACCTTTGACTTCACACTCACAGCTTCACACAATGCACTCTCAGAGGCACACTGCCTGGCCTCCCAGGACTTCTGAAATTGTGGTGGAAATCTTTTAAACCTCAGAATTGTTGTATTATGTATGTGCTTAAAACCAGCACCACATGGATGATGTCTAGGTCTTCTCCTGTTGGAGCAATAGCCAGGCTTTTCTCTCTCTTGGCTGAGGAACCAAATACCTGGATCACTGAGCACTCTAAACCTGATTGTGAGAAACAGATTCTCTATACTACTCTCATTCTGGAGTTTGGCATGGCTGATGCCATTTTGGAACCTCATGTGCTCTCTTGTGCTAGCTTTGCTTCCTCCCTACAAAATGCTCCTCCATTTTGGAACGACCACTCTGGAACATGGTGCTCTGTAGTGTTCTCCTCAAACAAGGTCTTTCACTTCCACAATCTGAGGTTGCAAAGGGCGGAGACATGCTGTCACTTCCTGTGATGCCCCCGGCCATCTTTTATATTCTCTTATTCCTTCTCAGCAATCAAGATCTCAGCTCTATCTTTATAGTTCACAGTTTTACTGGAGCTTTATTCCCAACCAAACTCATAGTGTTTCAAATCACCCTGCTGGGCTCTCTGCTCTTGATTCACAACATAAATCTGGCTAAAAGCCCTCAACAATAGTCATGCCACCATCGCATCTTTCAACTGCCTTTAAATTTCTTCTGCCAGATTACTTAATCTGCTGCCCTCAGTCTCGGGGAAAGTATCTGGACACAAGCAAAATACAGACAGACTTTCTGCCAAGCTGTGACACACATTGTCTGGAGCCCAACAGCCAATGAAGTCCTTCCCAGCAGAAACTTCCCAGACCTGGTCTTTCCTGGTTCTCCAGTCTTCTGAGCTCTGACCAGAATCTCCCATACAGGACAGTTTAAGCTGTCCTAGAGCCAGCTACTCTTTCAGGTGACATCTCTAAAACTTTCCAAACTCTTTGCACAAGCCATTCGAAAAGGCTCTTAAACCACATGATATACTTGGTCATGTATAGTCACAGCAATTAGCCCACTCCACTGGAACCAAATTCTGTCTTGGTTACTTTTCTCTAATTTCTGTGACAAAATACTTGATACCCAAAATGAAGGAAAGAAAGGTTTATTTAGCTTACAGTTTGCAGAGGTCTCAGTCATACTCAGCTGGCTCCAAGGCAGGGTGGCATGGCTAAGGGACAACTGTTCATGGCAGCTGCAAATAACAAAAGCAAATAAGGAAAAATGGTAAAAGGGAAGAGCATACCTCCTTCCCTCCCTTGTATTGCATGCTGGCTATCCATCCCCGGGAGAGTGCAGCATTCACACTGCCAATCTCAGTGTTAGACAGTGAACCAGCCCGCCACCTATGACCATACAAAGCTTTGATGGGATGGGGCATTTAAATATAAGCCATAACAAAGACCAATGAACTTAACCATCTTTGGAACAGAAATATAAAGAGACATCAGACCCACCCAAGGTAGACCACTGACAGGAACTCACCTAGTAAAGATGGCCAGACATTCACCAAGCTCCATAAAGATATTTAACATGCAGGCCAAATAATCTGGCTGAGGAAAAGGAAAGGGCAATTTCTCTTCTGAAGCTTAAGAGCAAGATGAGTAGACAATGCACGCTCCCTCCCCTTTTCCCCTTTGACAACATTCCAAGACTTGTAGCCATCCTTAGACTGTAGTCATTCTCCTGAAGTCCTGTTCCCATGGTTCCAACCCTCCTCCCCCCAAACCACTGTGCTGCTGTGATCACCCTGTGCCCTTCTAGGAGATTAAGAAATCAAGGAAAGCCAAGAAACCCTATCAACAGTATTGTAAAAAAAACACCTCTCCTGTGCTCCCAATGGAGCTGATAAAGGGAAGAGAAGGAAAACACCAAAATATTCCATAGCAAACCACCATCAGAATAAGAAAATCCACCAAGATGCACTGGGTCAGGTCTACCAGAACATGTAGTACTCCAGCCTCATCCATAATGATTCATGAATCCCGTGATGAAGATGCTGGAAGAAATATTCCTTCAAAATGAGCCAGAGAAGGTCCACCACAGCCCATGGAAATCCATCCCAGGAGTCCTCTGCCAAGAGAGACTGGAAACATCAAGATTACCAGAGACATCAAATGGTCTGCTTACCATCACTGAGGTAATCTGAAATTTATACCATCACATTCTTGTGATAGTGGAAATAAAATCTACTATTTCTGAACCTGTTGATGTATGTCTGTGAACTCTCTGAGGGTGGAGAATAAAGAAGGAAGGAAGGAAGGGAAGGAGGGAGAAAGTAAACAGCAAGAATGGTTTTGAAAGGGAAGGTAGGGGGCTGGGGAATTAGCTCAGCGGCATAAGCACCTGCCTTGCCAGCAGGCGATCGTGAGTTCGATCCCCGGTAGCAATAAAAATGAAAAAGACAAAAAAAAAAAAAAAAGAAAAGGAAGGTAGGATATCCTCCAACTGCTTGAAATTTTGGTGGGAGAGGAAAGAGAATGGAAGCAATGAAGGAAATGAACATGAGGGGATGGAAGAAGGGAGGGGATGACTGAACTTGAGGGAAGATGAAATGTAACATGACAGAGTAGAACAGGAGCGTTTATGAGAAGAAGTAAAGAGATGGCATCTACCTCCAAGGAACTGAAAAGTGGATCCAGCAGTTGCTAGATGCAGCAGAGAGTAATCTAAGATTAGTGAGAATTAATGAAAAAAATCAGAAGATGGCATAAAAGACATAAAACCTGTTTACAAAAGTAATAGCAGAAAACTTTCCAAGAATTTGAAGTGCACTTAAGTGGGAATATAGAACCCCAAATTGCCATCATCACAAAAGAGTCATGCCAACATATATCATAGTCACAATCCAGAAATTCAACACACAATCGTTTGAGATGTTTGAGACAAGAAACAAATTACCAGTAAAGGAAAAGTCATCAGGATTACAGAAGATTTCTCAATACAAAACTTAAATTCAAGGGAATCCTAAAGAGAAGTGTTTCAATCCCTAAAAGAAAAAAAAAACTTTTATCACAGACTGATCTACCCCCAAAATTTCCTTTCAAGAAATGATGGAGAAATAAGATAGTTGCATGATAAAGAGCACCTAAAGAAATTCATGACCAAAAAAACAGCACTCCAGAAAATTCTCAAGAATATCATAGAAAAATACAATAAAGAAAACAATGCCCAAAGTCCAGTAGAATGAATGTACCAGGTGAGGTGAACAATCACATGCAAGGGAAAGAAAGGGAACAAGCAACACAAAAATAATGTGATGACAGAGAAAAGTTAGCAGCTACCAGTTGTAACACAGATTAGTAGAATGGATCAAGAAACAAGATCCAACCATATGCTATTTACAAGCAAAACATTTAAACCAAAAAAGAAATTCACATACTGAAAATCAGAGGGTGAGAAATAATATGCCATGCACCAGGAACTTGGGTAAAAGTAGGAATAGCCATCCTAACTGCAGGTAAAATGGATTTCAAGCCAAGACTGATCAGAAGAGACAAAAAATATTACTTCATTTTGGTTAAAGGTATAACTCAACAGGAAAAGATAACAATTATGAGTATAAATACATCAAATAACATTTTACTCAAATTCACAAAATGAATACTAATGGACTTGAAGAGTTGGATAAGCACCAATACCATTATAATGGGTAACCTCAGCATCCTGTTCACACAAATAGGTCAATTAGACAATCAACAAAGAAATATTAGAGTAGGCCCAAACTTGTGAAAAAATGGACTTCATAGATCTCTACACAATGTTCCAGTCAATAAATGATACATCTTCTCAGCAGCACGTGAGACTTTCTCCAATATACACTGCATACTAATCCATAAATTGTGCTTCAATAAATGTAAAAATTTAAGACTATGTCATGTATATTGTCAGATCATAGTGCAATGAAACTGTAAGCCAATGGAAAAGGACACAAACTATGCAAATACATGAAAATTAAATAGCAGCCTCTTGAATAATCAATGGGTCACACATGAAATTTAAAAAGAAACTAAACAGTTCCTACAATCAAACAATAGTGGCATTATGACATGCCAGAACCTACGGGACACAGTTATCTCAAATCAAATAAATAACCCAACAATGAACATCAAGGTTCTAGAAAAACAAGAATAATCCAAACCCAAAGCTAGTATGAGGAAGAAGATGTAAGGGTCTGAGCAAAAATTAATGCATATGAGACTAAAAATTCAAACAAAGAATCAATTAATTGAATATTTGATTCTTTGCAACATTAAACAAAATAAACAAACCCTTAGCCAACCTTGTAAAAATAAGGAAAAGACCCAAATCTGTTTGATTATAAATGAAAACAGAATGCATGGACTACAGAGGGAGAAAACCAGACCTCACCAGGAGGTGATCCTCACCTGGAAACCAGCGCCATGTGTGGGCTACTGCTAGCATGGTTGACAGCCAGATCCAAGCCTCTCTCCATGAGTCAGTGCCATTTGTGGCCTGTGGAGGGAGAGAACAAGGCCTCACCAGGAAGTAATCCCCACCTGGAAACCCTATGGTTCTCATTATTTTGTTGGGCTGGGTTTTATTCTCTTTTGTTTTGTTTAATTACGTTAAATCTGATGGCACCAGCAGCTATTTCAAAGACAGCAAGACATAGCCATTTGGATTGACTATTGGCTTGCTTTGAAATCCTTTATTGCATTCATAGTTTTGTTTTTATTGTTTCTTTTCTATTCTGTTCTGTTTGATTTTTACTATGCATGAAGTTATCTGAAGCTATTTTGAAGACAACAAAAGGCATTATGGTAACTATTGTTAATTTTGTAAGATTTTGAAGTCCTGTATCACTTGTATTGGCTTATTTTGATTGTTTTTATTTTCCTTGGTTTTATCCTGTGTAAACTTTTTTTAAATGAAAAGAGAAAAATCATATAACTTTGCAGAAATCCAGAATACCTTTGATAACTACTTTGAGAATCTATACTGAAATAAAATGGAAAATTCAGGAGAAATGGAAAGCTATCTAGGAACATATGAACTACAAAAGATGAACCAGGAAGATATAAAAATCCTGAATAATACAATATGTGTGAATGAAATTTTTAAAAGTAATAAAAGAAAAAACTCTCTACTGAAAGAAACAACCAAAAGAGTGAAGTACAGCCTAGGAAATGGGAAAAAAATTGCCAGCTACTTTTCAGACAGCTACTTCCTCTAATTATATAAAGAACTCAAAAAATTAGAACCCTCCCCACAATTTAAAGACTCAATACAAAAATGAACATTTGAAATGATTAGACACCTCTCAGACAAAATACAAACAGCTGATAAACATGTGAAATGCTCAACACCACTGGCTATTGAAGTAACACAAATTACAACACTGAAATTGACCTCACTCCAGAAGTAATGTATAGTATCAGGAAATCAGCCAATAACAACTACTGTGAGGCTGTGAGGAAAAAGTAACCCCTTTTCATTGTCGGTTGTAGTATAAACTGATACAACCACTATGGAAAGCAGTATGGAGATTCATCAAGAAACTAAAACTAGCTGGGCATGGTGGCATACACCTGTAATCCCAGCCCTTGGGAGGCAAAAGCAGGATGATGTCCACAAATTCAAAACCAGCCTGCACTACAAAGTGAGTTCAAGGCCAGGAAAGTCATAAGACCCAGATGTGGACTTTATCTGTTGTAGGTTCCCAGGTACTAAGGCAGAGAGATCTGTTGTCTCCGGCACATGGAGGAATTCTATGGTCTATAGGCATGAGATCTGGTATACTGAATAAACTTTTAGCCCCAAAGGGCCTAGGACCGGAGGTTAGACATTTCATGTTTTTGGATTGCAGCTAGTTGCAGAGTGAGTAGGGTGAACCTGTATTTGGTTTTAAGCAAGGCTCATGTGTTGAAGTCAACATGAGTCTCCAAAAGATCATGATAGAATTTAAGGAATCAGTCATTATCCATTAATCACGAGATTTCCTCCTCTATGTTGTTACTTCTGTCATTTGGACCTTTGAGGTACGTTTTATAGAATTAAAGCAGCATCAGCAAAACCAGGTGGCGCTCTAGATGCTGTTAGGTACTACCCACTCTCCATCTCGACCCTTGTGATTGTTCCTATACTCCATAGAAGTCTCACTGTTTAACAGTCCGTTCTCCAGGAAACAGTTACTCTAAAGTCTCGGGAGAGGCCAAGAGTGAGAGGCTGAGATTCCAATGAAGTTATCTGTGATTACCTGAAGGCCATTTCTCACCAGATAAATATATTGATAAACAGATCAATAAACAGATAAATAGATGCACTCTCTACAGCAAATTGCCAGTTATTTATCTCAGTTTGTAGAGGTTTCAGTCCATAATCAGCTGGCGCCAAGACAGGGTGGCACATGGCAGAGGGCTGCAGTTCATACTGACAAGAGACACCAAAAGCAGAGAGAGAGAGAGAGAGAGAGAGAGAGAGAGACAGAGAGAGAGAGAACAAGCCTCTTTCTGTCCCTTACATTGTATGCAAGCTATTCTGGGGTGGGTATAACACTCACACCCTTAATCTTATCATTAGACCATGAATTAATCACAAACACTAGATTCAGGCACCTCCAAAAATCCCACCCTCCGTAACCACGTGAGGTTTTGAGGCAACATCTAGACACAAATTGTAACCCACAAAAGCATCCATGACACTAGATTTTCATGCAAGAAATTAATCAGAGAGATGATCCCATAAAGCACTGTAAAGAAACAGAAAAGTGAGGCGGTGGAAAGAAGAAAGCCAGTGATGGATAAGTTAATAAATAGAGGCTTCCAATGGTCAATGGAGGTTCAGTTCTACTAGAATCTCTTGTGAGGTATATAGAGCATACTTCAGAATTTTTTAACAGAAAGGTGGGGAAACTGAAGAATTTACTCAGCAAACTTCATCATTCATTGGTTGAATTTTGCCCCAGGGACACTTTCTTCCTGGTCAAACCTACCTGGTTCTGTGGCCAGAGGATGTCAGGAAGATACAGTACAGACAATCACAGCACATTCTATAACCTCAGGCTTTTCCTGAATTTTAATTTTAGATATGGACACTTGTAAACATTTCAGTATCATTATCCCAGGATTTTGTCTATGAATCTATATTTGATTTTGGATAACATGAGGACAGATGTAGTAATTTCATCAAATAGTGACAATGGAGACTATGTATAAGATTATGTGCAGAATTTCAGTCTGATGTGGAATTCTGGCTCCTTGTCTGTCAGTGGCCTCAGAAATGTTTTTAAACCTTTAAGAGTCTATTATGTCATGAGGATAAGAGTAACAGCTTCAGAATACAATTATAATGTTGCAGTAACAGTTTATAAATAAAGCACTTAACAACATAAGAGAATTAATAGAAATCACTATAAATTCTCTGAAGGAAGAGAGTACTGTGATTCCTTTTAGGGACACACCTATCCTTGTTGAGGTCACAGCAGTTGAGTGCTGCTCAGGAAGGTCTGAGAACTAAAACAGGAGAATGTGTAGTTAGTCTGTGTTCAAATGAGAGCTGGAGTGTGTTGGACATTTGTGTGCAAAGGTGATTCCAGGGAACGATGACTTAACTGAGATGAACATTGATCAATTTTGTAACTGTAAAAATTGAAAGCAAAATATGGTGAAAAATACAAAACATGTACTGTACTATGAATACATTGTCCCATCCCCTTTTACACAAATTTTCATAACTCAGTTTCAATTCAAATGCTCAGTGTTATGGTTTGTGTGTAGATGTCCTCCCAAAACTTCCGTGTTTTCTTCAGAGATGACTGAATATAGAGTGTGTCACTGATTTGGGTGCAATGCTATAATTAAGGGTGCTGAGATTAAACTGGATAATTGCTGGATTAGTACACTGATGGAACTGGCACAGCTCTAATCCCCGTAAAGTGGACACAATATAAAAAGGACTGAAAGATGCTTGCCTATCTCTCATTCTCCCTCATGTTATATTTTCTGTCTTCTGACACCATGAACTGTTGCCCATCTGCCATGTGCCACCCTGCCTCAGAGTCAGCCAATTTGAACCGAACCCTCTACAAATTGTAAATTAAGTAAACCTTTCCTCACCTAACTAAGCATCAGGCATTTTGTCTTAAAGAGAAAAGTAACCAAGACACTCAGTTAATTAGGTAACATGTTTGAGTCAGTACAAGACCAAGGCTGTTCCTAAAGGAAATTAACACAAGTCAAAAAATAATGCCATGTGCTCAGAATCAGGACAATTAGCAAGCAGTTTTATAATTACTTTTATACTAACCATGAGTGATAAAAATGTATAAGTCCTGATATTCACAGTACAAAAATGGACTTCAGTTTGAAAAAAAACTCAGTATTACCAAGCTGTCAAGACCACTTATACTTTATTATACATATTTCTATAAGAATAAATTTATAAACAAATTTCCTATATGAGATATGGCAATATTAATCCAATGGCAGTCAAAGCCTCCTGTATCCATACCTCAAATAATAGTAGAAGTAATAGTAATGGCATAGAATATATAGGATACACTGAGGTGATAGACTATGATAGGTTATTATACAATTGCAGTGAACTGAAAGAAAGCTCATTTATTTAATATTAAGCAAAAATCTTCAGGTTTTGAAACCATATTTAAAAATTCATTCTTCTCCCCAAAATATAAAAGACTCAAACAAAAAGGCACAATCTAAATTAACAGAAAAAAATACAAAAGACAAATGGACAAAAATATATGAAAAAAATGTTCAGCAATAATTAGCCACTAGAGAAATGTGAATCCAAACACTGAAATTTATTCTTGCTGCAGTTAGAATGACCATTACCAAAGACTCAAATGTTTTTAAACATTTGAAATCCAGTGCTGGTGAGGATGTCGGGAAGAAAGAATTCTACATTTTTAGTAGGCATGTAAACTAGTACAATCAATTTGGAAATCAGTATGGAGATTTCTCATAAAAATAAAAATAGAAATTTCGTTTGACCCAGTTACACCTCTCCTGGGTATCTTCCTCAAGGAACTAAATTTATCCTACTACAGTGATGCATGCATACCCATGTTTATAGCAACATAACTCACAATAATTAAACGGTGGAAGAAGTCTATAGGCCCATCACAGATCAATTAATAGACCAAATGTTATAAACATATGTATATCAATCATAAAAATGATAATTTTGAGTCATCTATAGAAAAATGAATGGTTCTTAAAACCATAACACCAAGTGAAATAAATCAATCCCAAAAGATTAAATATCTCATGATACGTCTTTAAGAGAACCGAAATAAAAACAAAGAGCAAAATAAATGACCATGTTAAGAAACAGGAAGAAAGTCTTGGTAGGAATGTGATAGGAACCTGGGGAAAGTGAGAGAGGGCAAAGGAGAGGTTATAGAGGAATAAAAATGATCAAGATGAATGTTTTAGTTGCTTTTCTTGTTGCTGAGACAAAATATCTGATGCCTAAAATTAAAAGAGAAAAGGTTTGTTTGGCTTACAGTTTGTAGACATTTCAGATCATATTTGATTGGCTCTGAAACACAGTGGCATGACAGAGAGGTACTATTAAACAGTAAAGTTGCAAAGATGCAGCAGATCACAGGCAACATGCAATGAGTTCTTTTGTTTCATATGTTCTATGCAGCCTACTTACCCTTAGGAAGGATAGTACCAATGACCTGGGTTGGACATGTATAATCCTAGCATCACACCATGAATCAATCCCAACATCACATCCTTGATCCCAGCAGCACACACGCTAAGTCCAGCTACCTCCAACAAGCCCCACCCATAACTGCATGAGGCTTTGAGGGGACCACTAGACACAAACTGTGGCACCTATAATCTTACCATTCAGGAAGCTTGAGGCAAGAAGATCATAGACCAGCCTGGGTTATATAGTGAGTTAAAGGTCAGCTTGAACTACAAGATGAAATTCTGTCTTAAAAGCATGTGGAAAAAACTTAGTAGAACTTTATGTATACACTATCTTATTTTCTCTGTGTAAGTAATTTTACATCTCCCTTTCCATTCTAGAAAATTTTTTGTAAAAAAACTCATTACATTGATGCTTGTGGTGGTGCATGCTTGAAAACTCAGCACTCTATAAGCTGAGGCAGGAGGATCACAACAGATTCAAGGGCAGCCTGAAGCACGTAACAAGATAAGACCCTATCTCCAAAAACAAAATACAGGGGCTGGGGATTTAGCTCAGTGGCATTCGTACCTGCCTGGCAAGAATGAGGTTGTAATTTCAATCCCTGGTACAAAAAAAAAATTAACTGTGGTATTTTTGCACAATAGAGTACTACTCAGCTATAAAGAATGGTCACATTGAGATATTCACTAATCAATGGGTGCAACTTGAGACCATATTCATAAGCAAAATAAATCAAACTCACATGTATAAATACTGTATAGTCTCCCTAATGTAAGAAATAGTAAGAGTACAGAAGAGTTTATGGTAATCATGATTCCCCATTACATTGTTTTGAAACCTTATAATGATCGCATTGGTTATTTGTAATGGGTTTGTCCTTGTTTATTTGATTTTATTAACTGTGATGGTATGAACAGCTAATTTGAGACAAACAAGTCATTATTATAGCCAGTACTGGTATATAATATCATCTTATTCTGAAGTCCTACTGTGCTTTTGCTCTTCTGCTTCCATTGGTTCTATCATGTTGTACCTTATTGGATTGTATTATGCGTGAAAGTATAAACAAATTTTCTATGGGAAATGAGACAATATAGTAACCATTTTTTTCTGTCATTTAGTTCTGAATGCCATGTGATACTCTCATTCTCTTGAATGTTTTTATACTACTTTGTTACGTTTGATACTATTGTATATGAAGTTATACTCAACTATTTCAAAGAAAGACATTGTGGTAGTTACTGTTAATTATAGGTTGTCTTTTAGTGAAATTCTGTGTTGCTTGCATTGTTCTGTTCTGATCTTTGTTATGTCCTGTTTTGTCTTAATCTCTTTAAAATAAAAAAAGAAAAAATAATAATTAATTGAATAAATTCTTAAAAATAAAACAAAAAAATTGTTACACTGAACAGAACCTCAAAGACAATATTATACAATCCAATGCAATGCCAATCTGCTGTATGAATTCATCAGTCTTAGATTGCATTTGCGTGCAAATATCACATGTAACTTCTGGAACATGAAAATGTACCTCATCTCTCCTACATTTTTGTTATGGTTTATGTCTGCATGTCTCTTCAAAGCCTCATGCAATAATGGGGGCCAGGCTTTTTGGAGGCAGCTCAATCTAGAGTTTCTCATGGATTCATGATCTATTGCTGGGATGAAGGGTAGGAATGCTACATTTACCTTAAGGCAAGTAACCTACATACAATATAAACAATGGAAAGAGCTCTCTCTCTCTCTCTCTCTCTCTCTCTCTCTCTCTCTGTCTCTCTGTCTCTCCCCCCCCCCTTGTTGCATTCGGTATCTTCCACCACCATGAAAAATTGTCACTCTGCCATGCATGGAGCCAGTTGATTACAGACTAAAACCTTCATAAACTATGAATTAAATAAACCTTTCCTCCATAAAGTTTGGGTGTTGAGTATTTTGCCTCAGGAATGAGAAAAGTAACCAAGACACAATTTGCCACCAGAAGTAGAGTCAGTGCTGTGACTATACATGACCATGTGGTTCAGAAGACTTTGAGAATGGTTTATGGGAAGAATTTGGAAAGATTTACGTGTTATCCCTTGGCAGAAGGTTTCTCTGTGTTTTGTTCAGAGACTTTGCCTGACCCTGAGATGATTAAGGACAGTGGACTAACTAATCATGTAGAAGAAATTTCAAGGCAGCCCAATGTTGAGGTGATGACATGGCTACTGTTCGGGGCTTTTAGCCAGATCTATGATTGAAAATCAAGAGGAAAGAGCCCAGCAGAAAGATTTAAAACACTGTGAGTTTAGCCAGAAAGGAAGCTCCAGTAAAGCTGTGGACTACACAGATAAAAGAGAAGAGAACCTGATTGCTAAAAAAAAAAAAAAAAAAAAAAAAAAAAAAAAAAAAAAAACAGGGAAATTGAAAATGTGGTTTGAGGACATTGCAAGAAACAGCAGGACTCCACCCTTCACAGCCTCAAAATTATGAAAATGAAATCTTTGCTTTGTGAAGAAAGCCATGGAGTACCATGTTCCAGAAAAGTTGTGGCTGAACCATGTTTCAGAATGGTGGCAACCTAGAGAATTTCTTCCTTGTAATTGAGTGTGTAGCCCCTACAATATAAGGCACAAGAGAGTGTTCAGTGATCAAGGCACTTAACCCCTTAAGCCAAGAGAGAAGGAAACCTGTCAATGGCTCTAGTTGGCAACAGAAATTGGCATCATTCATATGGTGCTGATTTTAGGTGCGTACAGATTACAACAGTTGTGGGTTCAAGGAAGACTTCCACTGAGATTTCAGAAGGCCTGGGAGGCCAGGAAATGTGCTTCTAAGAAGGCAATACATGAAGTTATGAGTTTGAAGCCAAAGGTGCAGTGGAGATCCCAGAAGTGTGAAAAAGTCAAGAACATGGATTATCTGAGAAAAACCTGCAAGGAGGAAACAGTATGCCCAAGAGATAAGCCATGAGAGCTACAAGCAATGGTAGAGCAATAGGAATACAGTCACTCAAGTACTATGGTGTTCACATCTTATCATACATTGCCTCCTGTCTTAGTTACTTTTTGCTCGTCGCTGAGACAAAATACCTGAAGCCAAAAGTTGGGAAAGGAAAAGTTTATTTCTTACAGTTTTTGGAGGTTTCAGTCCACACTCAGTTGGCTCCAAGGCAGGTGGGCATGCCTGGACCGCAGTTCATGGCAGCCACTGACAGCAAGCTCGCACCAGCAAAGAGAGCAAGACATACCTTCTTCCTGCCATCACACCACATCCTGGCTCCACCTCTATGTGGGTGGAGCACTGACACCATCAATCCAAGCACTAGGCAATGAACCAATCACAAATACACAATGCAAACTCATGACGCCTGGGGGACACAGACATAAACCATGACATTCCACCCCTGGCCCCCAGGACTCATGTACATCCTCTATGCAAAAGACATTTAGTCCACCTCCATGAGTTGCCAAAGTCCTAACAGCTTTAGCATTGCTGAGAAGTCCAAGTCACAAGTCTCCTCCAAGATCTATGGTAAACTCATAACTGTAACTCCCTGTACAAATGAAAAAAGGTTAAACATTACTGAAATGCAAAGGCACAAGATAAACATTACCATTCCAAAAGTTACAAGCATGGGAATATAAAGCATCGGAAACAAAGCAAGTCCAGCATCCAGCAGGACAAACATTAAGTCCCAGAGTTCTATGCTCAGCATCTGAAGCAATCTAGTTGCAAGCTCCAAAAGGTTTGGGTGATTCCACCCCCATGGTACTTCTGGCAATTTCAACTCCTGCAGCTTTTTTCTTAACTCCTCTCTGCTTGCTTTTTACAGCTTCCGTTGGATCATCCACATTCCTGACTTTTCCAAACTTCTGGGGTCTCCACTACACCTTCGGCTTCACATTTACATGCCTTCTCAGGAGCACACTGCTTGGCCAGCCAGGCCCTTTGCAATTAAGGTGGAAGCCATCTTACCCTCAGAATTTGTGCATTTTCCTTGCATGTAAAATCAGCATCTTGTGGATGCCGCCAAGGTTTGTTGCTAGCTGAAGCAGTAGCCAGGTGACCAGTGCAGCCCCCCAATGAGACAGAGGACGCTCTTGTGGGTAACAGGTAACTGCCGCTTTATTGACACGGGCTCTGGCCAATATACCCAGCTGTGGTCAATCAGGGGTTGCCACAGTCAGCACGGGGCGAATACGGAGTGAGCACGAGGTGCGCACGGGGTGGCTAATTTGGAGAGGGACGTAGCGCATTGTGGAAGCTGGCGTGGTCCTTAGTCCCAGGTAGGGTATGGTATGATGAGCGCCTGCACCCAACATCTCCCCCTTTCTTTATAACTGACGCAGGGTCTCCAGGGGTCGGTGCCCCTCGTGAGGCGCCACGCGGCCGTCATGACAGTGCCTCACTACTCGTTGGTGCTCTTTTGGAGGGGGCGGGAAATCTGTTTTATGAGCCCAACCCGCATACTCGCCGACATGGGGACCGGGGTGTCTCCTGGCCAAGGACGACACCCCGTGCGATGCTTTGCTCCACACCTGCGTCACAGCATGGTGAGCCATGCTGCAGGGCTTTGACCAGATTCTACGGCCAGCAATGCTTGTTTGATAATTACTTTGTCCCTATTCCTTTGTCTGCGAATCCGACAGAGCAGAAGTAGACTGCCGAATGCGGCAAGTGTAGCCATGGCAGCCAGAGCCCCTATTCCTGCCCATTCCTTTATGAAAGAGAAAACTTTATGGATCCAATTGGAGAGTATTGAGCACGAGCTGGATCACAGGAAACTAGTCTGGGTCTGCCATAACTGGAATCGGTACGAACTGGGGTACCTGCATAATGACAGCTGAAAGTGTACTGTTATCCCAACATTGTGACACATAACAGGTTGAGGTGGAGCAATTTAGAAAAGTCATATTTGTGGTGGCTTCAAACAACAGAAAAAGGTAGGGAGCTTGCAGGCAGACCGGGGATTCCACAATACCGAAGACCACTTGAGACTTGTAGGTGGAGGGCGTGAAGGAATCGCCGCTCCTCACCCCTGAAACATTGCTATGAAAAGCATGGACTGGGGATAAGCCTGCCACAAGAATGCTTCATTCCCTTTTCTAAGACAAATATGGTTGTCCCTCCTAACAAACCCAAAGAAACCATACAATAATTTTTATCTGTCTCTAATTAGGCCACCATCCATCCAACCAGATGAGGTTTATTCACTATCCTAACCACAAAAGCTTCCAAGCATCCACCTCATCACAAGAGCTCTCACAGGTGACTCTAGCAACAGCTGCAGTGACTGAGGCAATGAATCTTCATTTCCAACTCAGTTGCAAGGACAAACTGCAGGTTCCATGCTATTGTCAAGTCCTACAGCAGCTGTCTAAGATTAAAGTGTTAATTCAGAAGAAATCAGATTTTCCTGTGGAATTTAAATAGTCTTTAGTCTTAAGCAGGGAAGGACAAGCAGCTGGCTTCAGGCACTTTCTGCCTGGACAGGTGTTTCTCTGTAACAGGAGATTTTAGTATTCTGAGGGAAGGTGAAGTCAGAAATTGCCCCCAGTCGATCCCCAAGCTTGCTCTTAACATAACCCATGTGTTTCTTGTGAAGAAAACTTCAGAGTGGGATTACTCCCTGAGCCATCGTAGCTAGAGCTCGGGGTCCTGTTGGCGGGAACCAGGCCCTCCATGGTAACCATGAGGGTGGTAATATTCATGGAGTTATTTTCAGTCCCTTTTCTCTCAGTAAGTCGCTCAAAGCAATTAACAGCGGCTGACTAGCAGTGTTACCCATCTTAAGATAGATTTTTCTTTTTTTTCTTTTTTTTTTTTTTAGCAGGGACAGCTTAGTCCCCGCGCCCCTTTACGGCGCCCCCAAAACCAGTCTCTTTACGGCCCCGGAACTCTCTTTACGAGCTCCTCAATCCCTTGCGACACATCCGCCCAAGGTTGCCCGATAGCCCCCGCCATCCGGCCCGGCAGCACCCGCTGCCTGTTGCGTAGCCCCCACTACCAATGTTGAGCAATTTAGCCTGTCAGCCCCCGCCCACCGCATAGCCACCGCTATCGGCGCTTGACGGTTTTACCTGTTGACGCTCTGTTCCATCGGAGAGAGAGAGGTTCCCTGTACGGGCCACCAGTTGACCGGCACAGCCCCCCAATGAGACAGAGGACGCTCTTGTGGGTAACAGGTAACTGCCGCTTGATTGTTGCGGGCTCTGGCCAATATACCCAGCTGTGGTCAATCAGGGGTTGCCACAGAGTCAGCACGGGGCGAATACGGAGTGAGCACGAGGTGCGCACGGGGTGGCTAATTTGGAGAGGGACGTAGCGCATTGCGGAAGCTAGCGTGGTCCTTAGTCCCGGGTAGGGTATGGTACGATGAGCGCCTGCGCCCAACAGCCAGGCTTTTCTCTCTCTTGGCTGTAGGGGTCAGTTGCATGGACCACAGGGCTCTGTTTACCTGATTGTGATGAAAAGCTTCTCTGTGTTGCCGCCATTCTGGAAACTCATGTGGCCTCTGTCGCCATTTTGGAACCTCAAGTGGCCTCTGTCGCCACTTTGGAACCTCACTTGGCCTCTGTTGCCATTCTGGAGCATGGCACTCTGTAGCTTTTTTCTCTGAGCAAATTTTTTTACCTTTGCTGTGAGGCTGCACAGGGTGGGGACCCACTTCCTGGGATGCCCCAGGGCCATCTTTTTTATCTCTCTGTTTCTCCTCAGGAATCAAAATCTCAACTCTGTCTTTACAATCCACAGCCTTCCTGGAATTTTCCTTCTGGTCAAACTCACAGCATTGTGAATTATCCTGCTTGGCTCTTTGCTCTTGATTTGAAACATAAAGCTGGCTGAAAGCCACCAACAATAGGCATGCCACAGCCTCAATGTTCAATTGCTTTTTAATTTCTTTTTCAAGATTAATAAGTCCATTGCCCTTTGTCTCAGTCTCAGGCAAAGTCTCTGGGCAGGAGCAAAATTCAGACAAACTTTCTGCCAAGCAATAACACACATCATGTGGAGTCCAACAACCAATGCAGTCCTTCCCAGCAGAAACCACCCAAGCCTGGTCTTTACAATCCAGCATTCTATCAGCCTTCTGGTCTCCTGAGCTCTGACCAGAATCTCCTCTACAGAACAGCCTAAGCTGCTCCAGCTCTATGCATCCAAGCGACATGTCTGAACCTTTCCAAACTCCACCCACAAGCAATTTCCAAAGCCTCTTGAAAAAAAGCCAGGTACAGTCACAGCAAATGACCCCACTCCTTGGTACCAAATTTCTGTTGTAGCCAGGGGTTGTACACATAGAACAATTCAGATCAGGACATGGAGTTTATAATATTTTTATAATGGTCACCAGAAGTTAATACAGGAGAATGCAGGAAATCTATCCGCAACATCAACGACATAGATTATTCAGTCAAGAGTCTAAACTCCACGGCAATGTCCCACTTGAGTCCATATAAAAACCCAGAGCTCAGGACAACGCCTCCACGAGTCCAACTGGAAGTCCAGAGCCCACAAGAAGGACTCACGCCAGTCTCTTTTACGGATTCGTGCCAGGAAGACCCAAGGGTCAGTGGTAGAAGCCAGAAAGTCTATGCCAGCAGGATGAAGGAGCTGTGCTAGTGGGATGAGGGTTCTACACTGGAGCTGAGAAGTCACACTCACAACAAAGAGCGGGCTGTCCTGAAAGGCACCACAGCTGTCCTCAGAGACACGGAGGCCCCAAGCTCCTCCGACAACAAGCACAGTCGGGTATGTGCCAGGAAGTAGCATGACGAGTTCATCCTAGAGACCAGGCAGCACATGTCTTCCCCTCTGGAGCCAGGAAGCAATGCTCGATGTGAAGACCAAAGCTTCTCCAGGAGAACCAACAGCTCAGACAGCAACTCGTAGGGGAACACACAATGTCTCTCTAATGCCTCACCCTCTCTCAACACCTCCCTTCTTCTCCACCTATTTACCCTCCTCAGGTGGAGCATCTTCTCTCAATGCATGCTGATGTAATCCAGCTGGCATTAAGTTGACCACCAGTTCTCAAACCATAACACCTCCAATGCTTCAATGTTTGCCTTGCTTGATTTTGGACTGTTTTGGTTCCATTCCTTTGTATTTCCTTATTTGTTACTTTAGAATAAAAATGTTCATCTTGAGTCATTAAATGTTAGACATGTTTAACTTCCTTTTCATTTGTACAGAAGCTCACATTTAAGTTTGCCTTACATCTCAGAGGAGACTTGGGTCTTGACTTTTCAGCAAGGAGAAAACTGTTATGACTTTTGGAAGCCTTAGAGGTGGACTAAATGCCTTTTACATGAAGAAATGTACATGAGTCTTTGAGGGCCCAGGGGAGGGATGTTATGACTTATGTCTGGGTGGTCTCCCAAAGCCTCATTTGGTCATGAGGGAGTGGGCTTTTTGGAGAAAGATGAATCTAGAGTTTGTGATTCATTCATAGTCTAATGCTGGGATTAATGGTATGAGCATTACACTCATCCTAGGGTGGACAGCCTCTACAATATAAGGCACAGAAAGTTCCCTCTCTCTCCCTCTCTTTCTCTCTCTCTCCCTCCATCCACATCCTTTGTTCCATTAGATATCTTCCACCACCATGAATGGTTGTCCTGCTACCACACCACCCTGCCCCAGAGTCAGCTGATTAGAGACTGAAATCTCTAATTGAAACCAATTAATCTCAATTTGAAACCACAAATTGCGAGCTAAATAAACCATTTCCCTTTAAATTTGCGTGTTGGATATGTTGTCTCAGGATGAGAAAAGTAACTGTGACAACAGTTAAAATTTGAGCCTGAATAATACAGCCACTGAGATAAGCAGGCTCTTATAATTTTAAACAAAGCTATGATGCCTCTAAGTGGGGCCAATGTATTCACTGATGTCATACAGGCTGAGGACAGTGATGGCAGACTGGAAAACAAAAACTGAAGGAACCTGAGTGGACACAGAGGAGAGGGGGTGGAGTGGAAAAAGGCCTTGGTGGCAGTCAAATGGTAAGCAATCCTCAAAGTCTGCAAGAGAAATTTGTAGGAGAGAAGGATGGTGCACATCTCTATATAGTCTTAGATATAACTGGGCTAGCAAGATCAAGTAAGACACAAATTTGGTAATGGGAGGAAAAGAAACAGAACAGAATGTACCACTGAATGGCAGTGGCCTTAGGAATAGCATGAAGGAAAGATCCTCTCCCTGGAATTGGATCCCTGAAAACTGAGTACAGGTAGATAGAAGGGATAGGAGACCCATCTGGGAATGCTTTTAGTGTTGCTAAAGTAAATTTCCCCCTTCTCTAACCATCTCACATAGGACTCACCATACCGCCCCACCCCCCCGCCCTTCCCAGGGATCTGTCCAGCTGGTGTCTTGTGATGTCTAAGCCTCTCTGTCCACCCAGGACTACCATTGGCTGCTGACTTGCTGACCAAAGAAAGCCCAAGGGTGTGGCCACCTCAGGGACAGTATATAAACTGAGGACAGGGCCAGGCAGGGCAGACCGCTGGGAAGAGCTTGCCCATGAGGGATGGCGCGGTATCAGCATGGGCAGCGTGGACTGCCTAGATCCACTGAAAGAAGATCAAGATCTCTCCCGAGACAGAAGACAAGGGCTATGCCAGCGCCTAAATTTAAGTGCAAGGTGAGTAGCCCATCCTACTCCTGCCCTTGTTCCTTGACAACCCTCCCAAGATTTTTTCCTGTCCTCAGACTGTGCCCCTTCTCACGAAGGCCCTGTTCCCATCGCTGCTCCCCTCTCCCCAAAATCAGTGCTCTTGTGTGATCTCGGTGTCTTCCAGGCAAACAAGAAATCGAGCAGGGCCAAGAGCCCCCAACAAAGGGCGAGAACATCTCCCCGGGCGTTCCCACACATGGTGGTGACCCAAAGACAGGGGAAGCCGCAGCGCGGTTCGGCCCATTTCACCTACCTGCTGAAAAACGTCAGCCGGGGGCCCCGGTGCAGGAGCGCATCCGTGAGACCCCGTGGAAGACCAGCCCCTCGCGTGCCGCTCCGGAAAGGCAAGGTCAACAGGGACCGCCAGAGAAACAGCACCAGGGTGGGCGGGAGGAGGTCCGCCCGAGGCCGTGGAGGCCCAGGCCCACAGAAGGTGGTGCCACAGGCCCGTGTGCGCAGAGGCCACAAAACTCCATACAACCTGAGGCGTGGCCCGTGGCCTGTGTACCACTATTGAGCAATGGAGGTAGACCTGGAACTGTGCACCACTTTCCAGTGATGGTAGCAATAAAACTTAGCTCTGTGAACCTGCCAGTCTGTGTGTCTGTGTTCTCTGGAGGTCGAGACAGGGAAGGAAGGAATGGACCGCTGAAAGGGGCGCCTTGGGAAGAGTGTGGAGGAGTCACCCTCCCCTGATCCCTGATCCACTGGTACTGAGTCTAGGGAGAGAAGAGGGTAGGAGATAAGTGTGAGAGAGATTTGCGTGAATCCTGGGCACATCCCTCTCTTCTCCACCACACATGCTGGGCTCATCATTCCAACCTCCCTCTCCCCCATGGGTGACACTTTGTGGTACCTAAGCCCCGCCCCCCGCCCCATAGCTACTATGACCTAGTGGTTTCATGACCAAATAAAGCCCAAGGGTGTGGCCATCCTAGGGCCAGGCAGACAGAGAGGACAGACCCACCTGGGGAAGCCCACTGGGAGGCAGCAAGGGTAGAAGATGGGGCAGAAGCAAGCAGTCCCTCCGGCTGAAATTGAAAAAACCGTGCCAAGCACCCTGACTAGAGAGAAGAGAAAGGTTGTGCCACCATCTAGATACTCACCATCGGCATCGCACGCAAATACCACACAAGCAGGTCCGAGCACCAGTGTGCAAGAAAAACGCAAATCCTCTGCACCACTTGGGTTCGAGAGCAAGGTGAGTGGATCGGCCCAGCTTCTCTCTTTCTTCCCTTGACACTCCTCAAGACCACTCCTACCTTTTGGCCGGACTGTACCCCTTCTCCTGAAGCCCCTGCTCCTGTCCCTCGTCTCCCTTCTTCCTCAAATCAGTTCACTCCTGTGATCTCTTTATGTCCTTGCAGATGCCCAAGAAACCAAGGAAGGCAGGAGGAAAAAACCAAGGCTGTTTGGAGGAAAAAACATCCCCCAGAGCGCCCACCAGCTCCAGCTCTGGGGAACCCAAGAAAAAGAGCACCAGCATGGTACGAGACCTCACCACACCTCGTGGTAATCTGGGCAGCGGAGGCCAGCGGCCACAAACCTTAAAGGCTGCCCGAGATGTCTGCAGATATAGCCACTGAAGCAGCTGGCAAAAGTCCACGTGAACAATTTGAAATGATGGAGAAAATAAAATGAACTTCTTCGGAAATTTGTGTGTGTGTGTCTTTGTGTGCTCACTGAGGGTGGGATGAAGGGAGGAAGGAAGGGAACAGGTGGGTGTGTGAGAAGGGAGGGAGGTGTCTGAGAGACAAGAGAGCTACCTCAAACACACCCTGAACCCAGAGCCTGCTGAGACTGACATAGCATGTGGGAGGGCCAAGGCCCACAGAGTTAAAGGCTGCCTACTGCTGCGGTGGACTTGTGACCCAGGGCTGCTGCAACCAGCCACGGTTGATGCTGGCTAGAATAATTTGAGATATGGGGGCAGCACGACTCCTCCTGACACCAGTGCTATTCCAGAGATGTATCTATGAGCACTGGAGACAGAGGCCGACAGGATCTGCCCTGCATTAGGTTTTGCCAGCCTGGCACTGAGGTCTATGGCAAAGTCCTGTACTAACTACCCTTGTTAGTCTCAGTGAAAGCAGTCTTGCTCCAGGCTGTTCTTTCTAGTAGGAAGTAGTGCTGGTGAAGGCAGTTCCTTGGTCACCAAGACTGATGCTAAGCTGGGTCATTCCTGAATCTCAGAGGTACAAGTCACACAGGTTAACACCACAGTTGATGCTAATACAGGCCACAGCACAAGTCCATTCTCTGCTGTGGTCAAACATTTGTGCCTGGTGCTGGAACAGGTCCAGAGGCCGCATCTGTAAGTATTGACATGGGGACATGTGTGCTACCTGAGGTTGGTTCACATGTCCTAGGCCACCAAGGCTAATACTAAGCTTGGTTCCACATAGCTACAGGGACACGAGCAATCTGTTAGTGTGTGGGACACCACAGGTCCATGGTAAGACTGGCAGGATCTCACACACAAACTCAAGTTTTTTCACTGGTGTGCATTTCTCCACCTGGTCCCAGGGAAGTTCTAGTAACTCAGTCTCTCAGCTCTCACCTCCACACAAGGCCTTTGGTTTTCGCCTGGCATTGAGTCTTGCTGCAGTAGGCCCAGCCCTGAGCTCCCAGACAAATTCCTGGGCTGGCCTCTGTATTCTGCTACCCAATGCCTGGAGTCCAGCTCTACCAAAGCTACCTGAGACAGGAGAAGGACAGCAAGGAGGAGTCGGCTTCTTGGCTAATGTGCATCCAGAAGTTCTGTGGCTACTGTTGTGGGCCTCGGAGTTGTGGGGCTACAGCTGGGACTAGAGTTCACCTCGGCAAAATCTGTACAGGATTTCAAGTCTAAGGCCTGAACTTAGTTACCCTCCTTCTCCAAGTTGATGTCCTCTCTATCCACAATGCTTAGATCCCAAGCCTGATCTTTACTATCCAGCTTTCTATCAGCCTTCTGGTCTCCTGAGCTCTGACCAGAATCTCCTCTACAGAACAGCCTAAGCTGCTCCAGCTCTATGCATCCAAGCGACATGTCTGAACCTTTCCAAACTCCACCCACATGCAATTTCCAAAGCCTCTTGAAAAACATAGCCAGGTATAGTCAAAGCAAATGACCCCACTCCTTGGTACCAAATTTCTGTTGTAGCCAGGGGTTGTACACATAGAACAATTCAGATCAGGACATGGAGTTTATAATATTTTTATAATGGTCACCAGAAGTTAATACAGGAGAATGCAGGAAATCTATCCGCAACATCAACGACATAGATTATTTAGTCAAGAGTCTAAACTCCACGGCAATGTCCCACATGAGTCCATATAAAAACCCAGAGCTCAGGACAACACCTACACGAGTCCAACTGGAAGTCCAGAGCCCACAAGAAGGACTCACGCCAGTTTCTTTTACGGATTTGTGCCAGGAAGACCCAAGGGTCAGCGGTAGAAGCCAGAAAGTCTATGCCAGCAGGATGAAGGAGCTGTGCTAGTGGGATGAGGGTTCTACACTGGAGCTGAGAAGTCACACTCACAACAAAGAGCGGGGCTGTCCTGAAAGGCACCACAGCTGTCCTCAGAGACACGGAGGCCCCAAGCTCCTCCGACAACAAGCACAGTCGGGTATGTGCCAGAAAGTAGCATGACGAGTTCATCCTAGAGACCAGGCAGCACATGTCTTCCCCTCTGGAGCCAGGAAGCAATGCTCGATGTGAAGACCAAAGCTTCTCCAGGAGAACCAACAGCTCAGACAGCAACTCGTAGGGGAACACACAATGTCTCTCTAATGCCTCAACCTCTCTCAACACCTCCCTTCTTCTCCACCTATTTACCCTCCTCAGGTGGAGCATCTCCTCTCAATGCATGCTGATGTAATCCAGCTGGCATTAAGTTGACCACCAGTTCTCAAACCATAACACCTCCAATGCTTCAATGTTTGCCTTGCTTGATTTTGGACTGTTTTGGTTCCATTCCTTTGTATTTCCTTATTTGTTACTTTAGAATAAAAATGTTCATCTTGAGTCATTAAATGTTAGACATGTTTAACTTCCTTTTCATTTGTACAGAAGCTCACATTTAAGTTTGCCTTACATCTCAGAGGAGACTTGGGTCTTGACTTTTCAGCAAGGAGAAAACTGTTATGACTTTTGGAAGCCTTAGAGGTGGACTAAATGCCTTTTACATGAAGAAATGTACATGAGTCTTTGAGGGCCCAGGGGAGGGATGTTATGACTTATGTCTGGGTGGTCTCCCAAAGCCTCATTTGGTCATGAGGGAGTGGGCTTTTTGGAGAAAGATGAATCTAGAGTTTGTGATTCATTCATAGTCTAATGCTGGGATTAATGGTATGAGCATTACACTCATCCTAGGGTGGACAGCCTCTACAATATAAGGCACAGAAAGTTCCCTCTCTCTCCCTCTCTTTCTCTCTCTCTCCCTCCATCCACATCCTTTGTTCCATTAGATATCTTCCACCACCATGAATGGTTGTCCTGCTACCACACCACCCTGCCCCAGAGTCAGCTGATTAGAGACTGAAATCTCTAATTGAAACCAATTAATCTCAATTTGAAACCACAAATTGCGAGCTAAATAAACCATTTCCCCTTTAACTTTGCGTGTTGGATACGTTGTCTCAGGATGAGAAAAGTAACTGTGACAACAGTTAAAATTTGAGCCTGAATAATACAGCCACTGAGATAAGCAGGCTCTTATAATTTTAAACAAAGCTATGATGCCTCTAAGTGGAGCCAGTGTATTCACTGATGTCATACAGGCTGAGGACAGTGATGGCAGACTGGAAAACAAAAACTGAAGGAACCTGAGTGGACACAGAGGAGAGGGGGTGGAGTGGAAAAAGGCCTTGGTGGCAGCCAAAGGGTAAGCAATCCTCAAAGTCTGCAAGAGAAATTTGTAGGAGAGAAGGATGGTACACGTCTCTATATAGTCTTAGATATAACTGGGCTAGCAAGATCAAATAAGACACAAATTTGGTAATGGGAGGAAAAGAAACAGAACAGAATGTACCCCTGAATGGCAGTGGCCTTAGGAATAGCATGAAGGAAAGACCCTCTCCCTGGAATTGGATCCCTGAAACCTGAGTACAGGTAGATAGAAGGGATAGGAGACCGTCTGGGAATGCTTTTAGTGTTGCTAAAGTAAATTTCCCCCTTCTCTAACCATCTCACATAGGACTCACCATACCCCCACCCCTTTCCCAGGGATCTGTCCAGCTGGTGTCTTGTGATGTCTAAGCCTCTCTGTCCACCCAGGACTACCATTGGCTGCTGACTTGCTGACCAAAGAAAGCCCAAGGGTGTGGCCACCTCAGGGACAGTATATAAACTGAGGACAGGGCCAGGCAGGGCAGACCGCTGGGAAGAGCTTGCCCATGAGGGATGGCGCGGTATCAGCATGGGCAGCGTGGACTGCCTAGATCCACTGAAAGAAGATCAAGATCTCTCCCGAGACAGAAGACAAGGGCTATGCCAGCGCCTAAATTTAAGTGCAAGGTGAGTAGCCCATCCTACTCCTGCCCTTGTTCCTTGACAACCCTCCCAAGATTTTTTCCTGTCCTCAGACTGTGCCCCTTCTCATGAAGGCCCTGTTCCCATCGCTGCTCCCCTCTCCCCAAAATCAGTGCTCTTGTGTGATCTCGGTGTCTTCCAGGCAAACAAGAAATCGAGCAGGGCCAAGAGCCCCCAACAAAGGGCGAGAACATCTCCCCGGGCGTTCCCACGCACGGTGGTGACCCAAAGACAGGGGAAGCCGCAGCGCGGTTTGGCCCATTTCACCTACCTGCTGAAAAACGTCAGCCGGGGCGCCGGTGCAGGAGCGCATCCGTGAGACCCCGTGGAAGACCAGCCCCTCGCGTGCCGCTCCGGAAAGGCAAGGTCAACAGGGACCGCCAGAGAAACAGCACCAGGGTGGGCGGGAGGAGGTCCGCCCGAGGCCGTGGAGGCCCAGGCCCACAGAAGGTGGTGCCACAGGCCCGTGTGCGCAGAGGCCACAAAACTCCATACAACCTGAGGCGTGGCCCGTGGCCTGTGTACCACTATTGAGCAATGGAGGTAGACCTGGAACTGTGCACCACTTTCCAGTGATGGTAGCAATAAAACTTAGCTCTGTGAACCTGCCAGTCTGTGTGTCTGTGTTCTCTGGAGGTCGAGACAGGGAAGGAAGGAATGGACCGCTGAAAGGGGCGCCTTGGGAAGAGTGTGGAGGAGTCACCCTCCCCTGATCCCTGATCCACTGGTACTGAGTCTAGGGAGAGAAGAGGGGTAGGAGATAAGTGTGAGAGAGATTTGCGTGAATCCTGGGCACATCCCTCCCTTCTCCACCATACATGCTGGGCTCATCATTCCAACCTCCCTCTCCCCCATGGGTGACACTTTGTGGTACCTAAGCCCCGCCCCCCGCCCCATAGCTACTATGACCTAGTGGTTTCATGACCAAATAAAGCCCAAGGGTGTGGCCATCCTAGGGCCAGGCAGACAGAGAGGACAGACCCACCTGGGGTAGCCCACTGGGAGGCAGCAAGGGTAGAAGATGGGGCAGAAGCAAGCAGTCCCTCCGGCTGAAATTGAAAAAACCGTGCCAAGCACCCTGACTAGAGAGAAGAGAAAGGTTGTGCCACCATCTAGATACTCACCATCGGCATCGCACGCAAATACCACACAAGCAGGTCCGAGCACCAGTGTGCAAGAAAAACGCAAATCCTCTGCACCACTTGGGTTCGAGAGCAAGGTGAGTGGATCGGCCCAACTTCTCTCTTTCTTCCCTTGACACTCCTCAAGACCACTCCTACCTTTTGGCCGGACTGTACCCCTTCTCCTGAAGCCCCTGCTCCTGTCCCTCGTCTCCCTTCTTCCTCAAATCAGTTCACTCCTGTGATCTCTTTATGTCCTTGCAGATGCCCAAGAAACCAAGGAAGGCAGGAGGAAAAAACCAAGGCTGTTTGGAGGAAAAAACATCCCCCAGAGCGCCCACCAGCTCCAGCTCTGGGGAACCCAAGAAAAAGAGCACCAGCATGGTACGAGACCTCACCACACCTCGTGGTAATCTGGGCAGCGGAGGCCAGCGGCCACAAACCTTAAAGGCTGCCCGAGATGTCTGCAGATATAGCCACTGAAGCAGCTGGCAAAAGTCCACGTGAACAATTTGAAATGATGGAGAAAATAAAATGAACTTCTTCGGAAATTTGTGTGTGTGTGTCTTTGTGTGCTCACTGAGGGTGGGATGAAGGGAGGAAGGAAGGGAACAGGTGGGTGTGTGAGAAGGGAGGGAGGTGTCTGAGAGACAAGAGAGCTACCTCAAACACACCCTGAACCCAGAGCCTGCTGAGACTGACATAGCATGTGGGAGGGCCAAGGCCCACAGAGTTAAAGGCTGCCTACTGCTGCGGTGGACTTGTGACCCAGGGCTGCTGCAACCAGCCACGGTTGATGCTGGCTAGAATAATTTGAGATATGGGGGCAGCACGACTCCTCCTGACACCAGTGCTATTCCAGAGATGTATCTATGAGCACTGGAGACAGAGGCCGACAGGATCTGCCCTGCATTAGGTTTTGCCAGCCTGGCACTGAGGTCTATGGCAAAGTCCTGTACTAACTACCCTTGTTAGTCTCAGTGAAAGCAGTCTTGCTCCAGGCTGTTCTTTCTAGTAGGAAGTAGTGCTGGTGAAGGCAGTTCCTTGGTCACCAAGACTGATGCTAAGCTGGGTCATTCCTGAATCTCAGAGGTACAAGTCACACAGGTTAACACCACAGTTGACGCTAATACAGGCCACAGCACAAGTCCATTCTCTGCTGTGGTCAAACATTTGTGCCTGGTGCTGGAACAGGTCCAGAGGCCGCATCTGTAAGTATTGACATGGGGACATGTGTGCTACCTGAGGTTGGTGCACATGTCCTAGGCCACCAAGGCTAATACTAAGCTTGGTTCCACATAGCTACAGGGACATGAGCAATCTGTTACTGTGTGGGACACCACAGGTCCATGGTAAGACTGGCAGTATCTCACACAAAAACTCAGGTTTGTCCACTGCTGTGCAGTTCTGTACCTGGTCCCAGGGAAGTTCTAGTAATTCAGTCTCTCAGCTCTGGCCTTCACACAAGGCCTTTGGTTTTTGCCTGGCATTGAGTCTTGCTGCAGTAGGCCCAGCCCTGAGCTCCCAGACAAATTCCTGGGCTGGCCTCTGTATTCTGCTACCCAATGCCTGGAGTCCAGCTCTACCAAAGCTACCTGAGACAGGAGAAGGACAGTGAGGAGGAGTCAGCTTCTTGGCTGACTTCTTGGCATCCAGAAGTTCTGTGGCTACTGTTGTGGGCCTCGGAGTTGTGGGGCTACAGCTGGGACTAGGGTTCACCTCGGCAAAATCTGTACAGGATTTCAAGTCTAAGGCCTGAACTTAATTTCCCCTCCCTTCTCCAAGTTGATGTCCTCTCTATCCACAATGCTTAGAGTTGGGCAAGAAGTGACATCAGCAACTCTTTCCTTCCTGCCTTCTTCAATGCATCTTTTTATATTATTACACTTTTTATATATATTACACAATTAAAAATTGAAATTATAATCTGTCACCTGGCTTCCTTAATTTCAAAGTATGTGGTTTGGTAGATCTGCGGAAGTCTGTTATCACCAAAGGTTCATTCTCATCTTACACATCAATGCTATTATGCTCTGCCTCCATCTCAAATCAGTTTCTTCTTGAAACTATTTCCTAATCAGTGAAACAGAGAAGTAATTTCTATCCATGAATAGGTCATTTAGCATAATTGAGTTGTATGCATATACTATAAATTATTATGAAAAGCTAATGTTTTATTAGTGATATTGTTGTTACTTATCCTGAAATTATGATGATGTTAAGTTTCAGGAAAATAATTTGATTTCACTATTGGCTATCTGACTGCTAAAATGATGAAAGGTTCTAATACAAGTTTTCAGAAGAAAGCAACTAAAACTTGGGGCCAAAAACAAAGAATTGGATTTGTGAAGTGGAATTTAATATTTAGTGCATTATAGAAATGAGTTAGAAAACTCAGTAAAGGCTTGTCGAGGGTTTGATATGATTTAGAAGAGCAAAATCTGTGACAATGAACATGACCCCTCTATTTAGGAAAGGCTCTCAGACTCAAATAGCAAATAGCTCTCAACCAGTAGATTTCATAACAATATGAAAAATACAACCACTGCACCTGGATTTTTGTTATTATACTGGAATATTGTGGCAAATCTGTGGTAGAAATCATGTTACTTAGCTGTAAATTGAAAGTATTTGACAGTTTAATCTGCAAGGAAATATAAGAGATATCACTATTTATAAATATGATTAAGGTTATAAATAATACATATGGATGAATCCTAATGGGATACCATAAACCAAAATACATTTATTATGATAAAATTATCTGAAAATTATTTGTGAGTCTCTTTTTAAAGTATGGAAAAGTCAAGAATTCTTATAGTCCAATAAAAAGAGCAGTCAATAAACCACTGGGAAAAAAATATTGAGCAGGTACTTTGCTGAAAGTCCTTCATGAGTGGTCAGTAAACATATGAAACAATTTTTAAAATTATTACTCATCAGGAAAATGGAAATTGAAAGCACAATATACTAGCATTATCAACCCTCCAGAATGATTAAAAGTAAAGCACTAAGTAGCCAGGTCTGGTGGTATATGCTTGTAATTCCAGCTTTCAGAGAGGCAGTATTTCAAGTTTGAGCCCAGCTTGGGCAATTTAGAATAGAAGCAAGACCCTGTCTCCAAACAAAAGAAAAAAGGAATAGCCATGTAGCTCAGTGAGAAAATTCCAGAGTCAAACCACAGTACTGGTGGGAAAAAAAGCACTGAGCAGACCATGCATTATAGTTTGTGTCTGGATGTCCCCCCAAAGCCTCATGCAGTCATTAGAGCAGGCTTCTAGAATTTGTGATCGATTCATGGTTCAGTGCTGGGATTATGAGTGTGAGTGGTACACCCAAGTGGTTGTGGCCTACATACAATACATGGGACAGAAAGAGTCCTCTCATGCACTCCTCTCTTTTTGTTCTTGTTACTTTTGCTGGTTTCTGCAGCCATGAACTGTTGCCCTCTGCCATACATCACACTGCCTTGGAGCCAGCTTATTATGGATTGAAACCTCCACAAACTGTGAGATAAATAAAACTTTCCTTCTTTAACTTGAGGTACCCAGCATTTTTTTCCAGCAACAAGAGAAATGTAATCAAGACACAATGTGTTGAGATGGAAAGGAATTGAATCCTACATACATTAGCAGTGGAAATATGACGTAGTATAATCACTTGGGCAAAGTTGAGTTTTCTTATAAACTTAATCACACACCTACTTTTCACCCAGAAATTCTTTTTGGTATTTATGCCAAAGGAATGAAAATGTATATTCAATCAAATAGAGTTGAATACCTCCTTGGTTTTAGGAGGGATTTCAGTGGGTTCTGTGGTCTCTCTGAGATCCAGCCTGTTATGTTTCAAGGGCTTCTGGGATTAGGTAATTTTCCCATAACTCTACTTGCTAAGTTTCCCTGAAATACCCCCTTTTGATATGCCTCTTGCTGCAGAAATCTTAACAGCCATGCCCACTTGCCACTAGTGGCAGTAAGGGCTCCAATTATAAATAACACAAACTATTTGGCAGCTGCTTAGGAATCATCTTCTTTACCAGAATAATCCTATTCACTCTGCATCCCCCCTCAGTCCTGAAGGAAGCAAGGACAGAGATGTGTTAATGGGTACATTACAAAGCTTCTCTGATTGTGTGCCTGAATGCCTTAATAAATCCACAGAGCAGCAGGTATTTATTGAACACCTGCTATATTTTATAAGGAATTGACTTTGGATGAATGCACAACTGTTAGTAAGACACATTTTCTGCTCTCAGAGAGAAGTCCATCTGTTAAAAAATGTAGACAAATGTAATAATACATGACATTCATATCACACATATCACAGGTGAAATAGACTTGGTTGAGTTAAATTTCACTAATGACCTTTGAACCTTCTATACTTGGTTACTTATATTCTCTTCTATTCTAAGGTTTGAGGAATTTTCTGTTGTTTCTGCTTTCTACATCTTTGAAATTCTCAGGTCTCTCTTGAACCCCAATAATCTGAATATTTTTGCTTTTGGTGTTCTTCAAGTTCGTGTGTATTTTCTTCATTCCTCCTCAGTGTTTTCCTTTTTTTCTGCTCCTACTGTGTTTTCAAATAGCCTGTCTTCAGGCTCATTAGTTCTTTCATCTATTTGGTTTATCCTGCTACTGATGGATTGTATTATATTATTCATTTTTCTTATGATATTTCTCAGTTCACAGATTTCTGTTTGATTTTGCAAATTGCTTCCATCACTGTTAATTTTCTCTGGTAGAGTACTGAATTACTTCCCTGTGTTTTCTCAAAGCACTGAATTACATCACTGAAGTACTGACTTACTTCCCTCGGTTTTCTCGAAGGAAACTCATTGAGTTTCCTTAAAACTGCTATTTTAAATTTCCCAATTTGGAGGTAAGTCATACTGATTACTACCAGGTCAATTGTGAGGGCCTAATTTTGCCTGTTTGGTGAGGTCCTGGTTTCCTGGAAGCTACTGCTACCTGATGTGTAATGTCATCTGGACACAGAAGGATCAGTTCTTCATTCCCATCTTCACAGTTGGGCTTTGTCTGTACCTGTATTTCCATAAATTCTAAACAGACTGTTTACTTTCTCCAAGCCTGCAGTGACTTCTACACTTTCAGCACTAGATGGTACCCAAAGTTCAGATGTGCTATTGTGAGTCCAGCACTGGTGTGTTGTTACTCTTTCAGCATTACAAGGTTATCCAAGTTCAAGTTTGTCCCAAATCTAACTGGTCTGTAATTCAGCATAAATCTGGGGAGTGCATAGAACAAATATTCCATTCATTTCAGCATTTCCATGCAATTTGGGTTGGCCCAGCTACATCATTCATAGTCACCAACTGGTGAGACACTGTAGGGTTCTGCCCTGCTATGGGGGAATCACTGTAGAGGAACCAGCCCCAAGCTCCTGTCACACCTGTGACTAATAACATCATAAAAATATGTCATACCTATGATGGTTAAGATAAATTATCATCCTAATTGTTTTGGGACCCACCTGGGGGATTAATAAAGCACACTTCTGGATATGTCTGGGTGAGTTATGGAGGCATCACCTTGGCACTACATATGGTCCCTGGCTCCTTCCTTTCTGTCACAGTTCCCCTACTGATTCCTGGCTGTCATAGGCTAAGAAACTTTCTTCTTCCATGCCTTTCTGCCATGAGTTTGCGTCTTGGAGCCACCTGATCATGCACTCACTTCCCTGAAAATATGAGCCAAAGTAAATTTCCCTCTTCTAAGTTGTGCATATCAGGCATTTTGTCCAGCAATAGGAATGTGACTAATACCCTATTCTAATAGTCATTATGAGATCATATTGCACTAAAATGATGAAAATCCATGGCTAGAGATACACACATTTAAAGGAAATTGATCAATGTCTAATCCAAGACTCTTACCACGATCAAGCTCCCTAATTTACTGCTTCCATTCCTAGAGCTAAAGTGACACGATGACTATCAGTGGTGTTTACAATACTCCCATATTGATTAAATGCTCCAGTTCCCTGTTGCTAAAAGAACCATTGTAGATCAGCATAATCAGCCTAACTAGACTATGAGGAGAAATAAGGAATCTAATGCCTTACTCCACTCCTGCTGAATCAAAATCTGTATTTCTACAAGATGCCCAGGTTATTTGTAAGAGCATTAAAATTTGAGAAGTGCCGCTTTAGAGTATACACTTAAAGCCAGACAGACTGGCTGTGTGTCTCGGCACTGAAAATAAAACCTGACATTTGCTAAGGACTTAGTGGTGCCAGTAGTGTGCCAAGTCATCCCAATTACAGAACATTTTTGAGCCTCTTTCTTTTTTCAGTAGAACAAAAGAAAACAATTAAAAATGAGAATAAATACACTTACCTCCTGTGGCAATAGTACCACTAATTTATTTTATCTTACAACCAGGTATTGAAGCAAGCCCAGTCTGGGAACCAGTGCCATGTGTGGCTGCTGCTTGACTGGAACAGCCAGACCCCAGCCCCTTCCAGCAGGCACACTGGCAAACAAGAAGTATCAATCCCCCTAGCCCCCATAAGTGGCCACCTTATCCAGAGAAACATAGGCTGTGATGATAGCTATCAAGGTGAAATGCAGTTCAATGACTGTTGGTGCTTACTAACGTTGCAAGTCTAGAGCCAGTGGTCTGATCATAGGCTGAGAGGATAGTGGTACACAGTATGGCATCTAGGGAGAATCTCCTTCTGAGGATGGCAGCCATTGTTGATTCCCTATGGTCCTGTTTAGGAAGTTCTATATCATTTTTCATTGTTTTGTTGGGATGGGTTTTATTCTCTTATGTTTCATCTGATTATGTCAAATCTGATGGTCATCTGATTATGTCAAATCTGATGGCAGGAGCAGCTATTTCAAAGATAGCAAGATATATTATGATAGCAATTTTGGATTTACTATTGGCTTGTTTTGAAATCCTTTATTGCATTCATTGTTTTGCTTTTATGTTTCTATTCTATTGTTTGATTTTTACTATGTCCAAAGTTCTCTGCAGCTATTTTGAAGACATCAAAAGGCATTATGGTAACTATTGTTGATTTTGTAAGATTTTGAAGTCCTGTATCTCTTACACCGGTTTGTTTTCATTGGTTTTATTCTGTTTCATCTTCTTTAAAATAAAAAGGCCTCAATCTTGAGTCTTCCCTTTTTCCCTCCATTTACACAATATCCTGACTGCTGTGCTTACAAATTCTCTTTAACCCATCTGCATTTCTCCATTGTTCAGTTAACAGCATTGTCTAATTCATCACTGTCCTTACAACTTACCTCACTCCATCTGGACAGCCAACAATTCAATCCTATTCATCACTGTCCTTGCTTGGGCCACTTCAGTAGCATCTTGCCTGATGTCTAGTAACTATTCATCTTGACCTCATCTACACTTCATGTAACATTAAAATACACACAAGCACTGGGGCCCAGGATCCCGCTGCCTGTAGGTCGCATAAGTCCAGTGGAGGCCTTGAACTCTCCTGTTCGCCAGGAGGCCAAGCTTCTCCAACTTCCTGTTGATCCAGTAAGACCAGCAGAGGCAGGTAACCCCGCCCTAGGCCGGCAAACTGTTTTCTCTGCCTGGGGCCCAGGGTCCAGCTGCCTGTAGGTTGCCAGTAAGTCCAGCAGAGGCATGGAACTCTCCTGTTCGCCTGGGGGCCAATCTTCTTCTGCTCCCTGTTGGTCCGGTAAGACCAACAGAGGCAGGGAACTCCACGCTAGGCCTGCAAACTGTTTTCTTTGCCTGGGGCCCAGGATCCAGCTTGCTGTCCAAATCAGTGAGTAAGGAGGGAGCAGGGACCTCTGTCCCAGCCTGGCTGACCTCTCTACTGCACTTGGAACAAAACTTGAAGCACAAAAATATAGGAAAACGACAAAACGAAAGACCAAAATGCAGTCTCAAACATCCAGCCCATACCAAAAAAGGCTAGGAGCCATGTGTATGGAAGAAAATATATGCCACATACCGGAAACACCTGAAATAATAGTAACTGAAATAAAGAAGCAACTCTGGGAAGCCTTAAAAGAAATCAAAAGAGAAATAATCTCTCAGGTAAAAGAAGAAATGATAAAAGAAATGAAGGAGATGCTGAACATATCTAAAGAAGACACAGTTAAAAAACTTGAGGAGATAGACAAAAAGATAGAATCCCTGGATGAACAATATAAGAAATAAACAGAATATATAAAGCAGATGCAAAGAGATATACAGGAAATCAAAAACTCCATCGAAAGTAGTAAAACCCGCCTCAATGACTGTGAAGATAGAATTACAGACCTTGAAGACAAGATTGCAGCCAGTGAAGAGGAAAGGGAAGATCTTTTAAAAATAACAAGAAATCAGGAAATAACAATCCAACACCTGCAAGATGACGGAAAAAGGAACAACATAAAGATAATAGGGATAAATGAAAAAGAAGGAAACAGCATAAAGGATGTCAACAGGATATGTAGAGAAGTAATAGCTGAAAATTTCCCAAACATGAGACTGGAAACCGACATTAAGATCAGTGAAGCATATAGAACTCCAAATAGCCATAACCAAAATAAAACTACACCCAGACACATAGTAATGGCCATCCCAGAAATAAAACAAAAGAATAGAACATTAAAAGCTGTAAGAGAGAAAAGACAGATCACCTATAAAGGAAAACCTATCAGAATCACAGCAGACTTCTCAGGACAAACAATAAAGTCAAGAACAGCATGGAGTGAAGTATTTCAGATCCTAAAGGAAAAAGATTTCAAACCTAGGCTGATGTATCCTGCAAAACTGTCCTTCAAAATGGATGAAGAAATAAGATACTCCCATGACAAAGAACAGCTGAAAAACTACATGATCACCAAGCCAAACCTGCAAAGAATACTGAAAGACAGCCTAGATACATCTAGGAAAAAACCACTAAACAAAGCACACAATTAAACAGAACCGAAAGACAAAGATGCAACAGCAGAAAGATAACATGTCAACAATAAACCAATATATAACAGTTATAACCATTAATGTAAATGGTCTCAATGCACCAATTAAAAGAAACAGACTGGCAGAATGGATCAGAAACAAAATCCAACCATATGCTGTCTACAAGAAACCCATCTAACCCAGAAGGATACCCACATACTGAAAGTCAAAGGATGGAAAACAATACTTGATGCAACAGGAACCCAAAAAAAAGCAGGGGTGGCTATTCTGTTTGCAGACAATGTGAACTTCAAGCCAATAATGATCAGAAGGGATAAAGAAGGTCACTACATACTGGTTAGGGGAAAACTCCAAGAGGAAGAGATAACTATCTTAAATATATATGCACCAAATTCCAGAGCACACAGTTATATAAAACAAGTACTAACAGAAATGAAAAACCAAGTTAACAGTGGCACAATTCTAACAGGAGATCTTAACACACCATTGACACCAATGGACAGATCAACCAGACAGAAAATCAGCAAAGAAATAAAAGAACTGAATTGCACCTGTGAACAAATGGAGTTAATAGACATATACAGAGTATTCCACCCAAAAACAAAAGAATACACAATCTTCTCAGCAGTGCATGGGTCATTTTCTAAAATAGACCATATATTAATTCACAAAACACATCTAAATAAATGCAAAAGGGTTGAAATCATCCCTTGCATGCTATCAAACCATAGCACTATGAAATTAGAAATTAATGATAAAAGATACTACAAAATTCCCACAAACACATGGAAACTGAATAACACACTCTTGAGTAATCAGTGGGTCACAGAGGAAATCAAAGAAGAAATTAAACACTACCTACAAGAAAATGAAAGCACAAATACAACTTACCAGAATCTGTGGAATGCAATGAAAGCTGTCCTCAGAGGAAAATTTATAGCACTGAGTTCACACATCAGGAAAACAGAACAAATACAAACAAATAACCTGATGTTACACCTCAAACATCTAGAAAAAGAAGAACAAGTCAAGCCCAAAGCCAAAAGAAGAGAAGAAATTATAAAAATCAGAGCAGAAATCAAGCAATAGAGACTAAAAAACAATCCAAAAAATCAATGAATCAAAGAGTTGGTTCTTCAAAGAATTGATAAGCCCCTAGTCAACCTTATTTAAAAAGGGGGAAAAAAGCTCAAATTCATGCAATAAGGAACAAAAGAGGAGAAATCACTACAGACCCTATAGAAATACAGAAAATCATCAACACCTATTTCAAAAACCTCTACTCTCAAAGGTTTGATAACACAGAGGAAATGGACAGATTCCTAGAAGCATACGAAGTACCAAAGCCAGGTCACGAAGACGTAAAACTACTGAATAACCCAATTTCTATTAATGAAATCAAAAAGGTAATTAAATCCTTACCTACTAAGAAGAGTCCAGGCCCAGACAGATTCACTGCAGAATCCTACAAGAAATACAATGAAGATCTAGTGCCAACACTCCTCAAACTCCTCAATGAAATTAAAAGGGAAGCAATACTTCCTAAGTCATTCCTGGAAACAAATATTACTCTAGTACCAAAACCTGAGAAAGACTCAACTAAAAAAGAGAACTACAGACCAATCTCCCCAATGAACACAGATGCAAAAATCCTCAATAAAATATTGGCAAATAGGATGCAGCAAATCATCAAGAATCCCACCATGACCAAGTGGGATTCATCCCAGGCATGCAGGGATGGTTCAATATACGTAAATCAATAAATGTAATACACCATATCAATAGAGCCTAAAGTAAGAACCACATGATCATTTCTATAGATGCAGAAAAAGCTTTTGATAAGGTCCAACATTCATTCATGATAAGAACCCTGCAGAAAATCGGAATAGATGGTCTTTACCTCAATATAATAAAGGCCATCTATGACAAACCAACAGCCAATATCATATTAAATGGCCAAAACTTGAAGGCCTTTACTTTAAAATCAGGCACAAGACAAGGATGTCCTTTTTCACCACTCCTATTTAATATAATACTGGAAATGCTAGCCAGAGCAATTAGACAAGAGAGAGAAATAAAAGGCATAAAGATAGGAAAAGAAGAAGTTAAGCTATCATTATTTGCAGATGACATGATACTTTATATAGAAGATCCCCAAAACTCCATTGAAAGACTGCTAGATATAATAAATAAATTTAGTAATGTAGCTGGATACAAAATCAATACTCAAAAATCAATAGCATTCCTATACACTAACAACAAAGCCACAGAAAGAGAAATAAGAGAAGTCACACCCTTCACACTAGCAACAAAAAAAAATGAAATATCTAGGAATTACTCTCACGAAAGATGTGAAAGACCTGTACAGGGAAAATTATATTACACAGAAAAATGAAATTGAAGATGATCTCAGAAAATGGAAAAACATCCCTTGCTCATGGATAGGAAGAATAAATATTGTGAAAATGGCCATTCTCACAAAAGTGTTATACAGATTCAATGCAATCCCGATAAAAATACCATCAACATACCGCATAGAACTCGAGAAATCACTCCTAAAATTCATCTGGAGTGAGAAGAGACCTAGAATAGCAAGGACAGTTCTAAGCAGCAAACGCAAGGCAAGAGTTATCTCAAGCCCTGACTTTAAACTATACTACAAAGCAACCATAGTAAAATCAACATAGTACTGGAACCAAAACAGAGCTGAAGATCAGTGGAATAGATTAGAAGATACAACCACAACTGCAAACACACTCAACCACCTTATCTTCGATAAAGGGGCCAAACATGTTCACTGGGAGTACGACAGTCTCTTTAATAAATGGTGCTGGAAAAACTGGCTCTCCATATGTCAAAAACTAATACTAGACCCATGCCTATCACCATGTACTAAAATAAAATCTAAATGGATCAAAGATCTAAATATTAAAACAGAAACACTTAGTCTATTGGAAGACAAATTGGGTAGAAACCTTGAAGATATAGGAGTAGGTAGAGAATTCATGAATAAGACTCAAACCACACAGGAAATACTTGCCAGAATCAATAACTGGGATCAGCTCTTATTAAAAAGTTTCTGCACATCAAAAGAAGTCTCCAGTGTGGTGAGAAGAAAGCTCACAAACTGGGAAAAAAAATCTCAATGAACTGCCCCTCAGACAAAGGACTTCTGTCTAAAACATATAAAGAATTTTTAAAAAATCAGATTCCCAAAATTCAAAGACCCAATCCAAAAATGGGCATCTGAGATGAATAAACAATTGTCAGGTAAAGAAATACAAATGGCAAATAAATATATGAAAAAATGTTCATCATCATTGGTCATTAGAGAAATGCAACTCAAAACCACACTGAGATTTCATCTCGCTCCTGAAAGAATGGCCAAGATCAAAAAAAAAAAAAAAAACACACCAACAACAAATGCTGGAGAGGCTGTGGGAAAAAAGGAACTCTCCTGCACTGTTGGTGGGAGTATAGACTAGTTCAACCATTGTGGAGGTCAGTCTGGAGATTTCTCAGAAAACTACGACTGGAAGCCCCATATGACCCAGCTATACTAGTTCTAGGCATATTCCCAGAAGAACTGAAAGCATCATACCACAGTGATATATGTGCACCCATATTTATAGCAGCACAATTTGTAATAGCCAGATCTTAGAAACAACCTAAGTGTCCATCAACTGAATGGATAAAAAAGTTGTGGTATTTTTATACAATGGAGTACTACTCAGCTATAAAGAATGACCGCATTGAGACATTTATAAATAAATGGACGCAGCTTGAGACCATACTCATAAGTGAAATAAATCAAACTCACGTGTATAAATACCGAATATTTTCCCTAGTGTAAGAAATGATGAAAATACACAGAAGTACGTGGTAATCATGATTCCCAATCATATTGGTTTGAAGACATGTAATGTTTTCACTCATTATCCGCAATGGCTTTAACCTGGGTTGTTCGATTTTAGTATCTATGATAGCACGAATAGCTATTTTAAAGAAAGCAACACAACATAAAAGCTAGTGCTGATTTAATATCGTCTTGTTTTGAAGTCCCATCAAGCTGTGGTACATCTGTTTCCACTGGTTTTAGCATGTTGTCTCTTACTATATTTCACTATATGCTATAGTATAAACAAAACTCTTTATAGGCAAAGAGATAATATAGAAACCATTGTTTGTTTTCTATTAGCAGGTTCTAAATACCCTGTGATTCTTGCATTCTCTTGAAAGGCTTCACACTGTCTAGATACGCTTGATATTATAGCACGCAAAGTTACACTCAAATAATTTAAGGAAAGAGGCACTATGGTGACTACTATTATGTTAGATTATCTGGTGGTGAAACACAATGATTCTTGAATTGCTCGGTTCTGCCCTGCGATGTTCTATTACAATGTTCTCTCTTATCTCAATCTTCCCCCTATTTTTAAATCAATCTATTTTCTCTCATTTTTTAAGTAAGTGAAAACTAAATTAAAGAATAACGAGACATATTATAGTAACTTTTGTTGTCCTATTAACCTGACTTGAACCCCAGTATTGCTCTCCCCATCTTGTTCTGTCTGATTATTATATATTCTATTTTGTTTGATAGTATCAAGTTTGATGGTATAGGCAATCACTTTGAAGGCAATAAGATATACTATGATGCCCAATATGGATTGAATATCATCATCCTTTTTTTTGAAGTCCTGTAATGTCCTCAGTGTAGATTTTATTGGTTTTTTTCCGTATTGTTTTGATCAATTCTATTATACCTGATAATATAGACAACTCAATTTAAAAATAGCAAGAGGCACAATGGTAACCACTTTTGATCACCTGGTATTCTATTTTTGCATCACGTGCTATGCCCACCCTTCTGTTCTAACTGACTCTGTTTTGCTTAGTCACATTTGTTTTTATTCTCTTCAAAAAAGTAATAAGAACCATGAGAGTAATAAAACCCTAAAAGTCCAATTGTTACTGTAAAAAAAGAGAGGAAAGTAAGGTGGACTAAGGGATATAACCGCAGCTATGTTCGAAAGTGTAGGATGGAAAACCATATAACTGAGCTTTTGTTGGATCATTGAACGGAACTGTCTCCAATTTCACTGTGTGAATGTTCACTTTATATGCTTTAGTGATATGGACAACTGTTTCTGGGAAGATAATGTGTAGCCTGTTAACTGGTGATTTTGTACTGTATATTTTTTTTTCTAGAAATACTGTATTATTTGTACCCTTTTGCTGCATTGTTTTTTATGTCCTTTCTTTTTTTCTTCTCTCTTTAAATAAAAAAAAATACATACAAGCTCAAATCTTACACATGAAATGCTATAGGAGCAATCTAATATAAAAACTGATACGTAAGATGTAATAATTTTGAGTGCAGGCAAAGGAACCTAGATCTCACTTTGAAAACCCATATTTCATAAAGTTCTCTTGGATTCTGGGTAAGGGGATCCCAAAATGGAAGAATTTGTACATTTGACTCCAGCATCTGCAGGAGGACATTGTTTTTTTCTCTTCCTTTTGTCTCTCCCTTTCTCTCTCTCTCTATCTCTATCTGTCCCTCTGTCTGTCTCTCTCTGTCTGTCTCTCTCTGTCTCTCTCCTCCCTCTCTGTGTATATGCTCTTCTCAATCTCCCCAACAATTTTATACTATGAAAGAGGACATAGATGCAAGGTAGCATAAAATCAAGCAGTCACATCCCTCAGCCTGATGTTTTACTCCCTAGGCTGACTCTTGAGTACAATTAGGTTACAAAATAAAAATAATTCTAAAGGAAAAAGTTCACAGATAATAGCCTTGTCTACCCATAAGACTTGCTCTTGAGTGCATTGCTAATTTGCCTGGTTTTATTCATCTGTCCTTCACGAGGTCATCCCTACCAACTGTAAAGAATGCTGAACAAACTGACAAAATCATGTTCTTGGTATCTGTACTAATTCAGCTGAAAAACAAACCACTACAAACATGTGGTAGCTTAAAGCCACAACTTTTTATAGCATGCATAAATCTGTGGGTCACCAGTTTAGGTTAGACTAATCTGGCTATTTCTGGCGATTTGATCTAGTTTGTCTTACTTCTGCTGGGATTCATGCATATACTTGCAATTTGCTGTCCTGTTGACTGTAGACATGGTGATTGTCAAGGGATCAACTCTGTGCTCTATATGGTACCTTATCCTTCATCATGGTAGCTCAGGTGTTAGTAAGATTTTAGGAAAAATAGGAGGGCAAGATGCAATTTATAAGCACATTTGAAGTCTCTGTGTATCATAAGCTATGTTGTGCACCCCTGATCAAAGCAGAAGTTCAGACCATGGTTTAGATATGGCTTGTATGTGTCCCCTAAAGATTCATGTGTTTGAAGCTTGGTCCTCAATGTAACAATGTGATGTATTGAGGTAATGGGGCCTTTAAAAGAAGAAAGATTTCAATGATACTACCTTCAGAGTGAATTAATGTAGTTATTATAGGGCAAAGTTAATTCCCCTGAAGAGTGCATTGTCATATCAAAGTGAGCCTGACCTCATCCTTCTCTCCTACTTCCTGCTGTCTTGCCATTTGATCTGTCAAGGCCTTTTCTGCATGCACTCCCATTGTGTGATGCCACTCTTCGTGTTATGGGGCCAACCAAGTGAATTTGGATTTTCAGAGTCCAAAACTGAGCCAACTAAATTCCTTTTCTGTATCTAATACCAAGAACCAGGCTTTTGGCCATAGTAGTACAAAATGGGCTATGAGATGAGATTCAGCCCAGAGTCCATGTGGGAGGGTTCTACAAAAGCACATGGATACTGGAAACCATAAAAAAAAATCATCCTTGTGATCAAACCACCAAGCATTTAAAGTTGAGATTCAGGATACAGTTGATGACACCAAGGGACTACTGTTTCAGAAACCAAGCAGCTTCAAGACATTCTTAGATCATTGCCAATCTTCAGTATACTCAACAACTGCAATATTCTACTCTATTTTCATAAGTCAAGTCAGGCTTTTTGTGTACGATGAATTCAAATGAAGCATCCCTCAAGCCATGGGAGGCACTGCCACTTCTGCCTTCTATTTGGTTGTAGCTACTGTGAACCTGAAGTGTTACTGGCTTGGCTCATATTTATCCTATATCATCAGGAATAAGTGCAGACAATAGTACCCTTTGGCATATAAGGAATCACAAGTTTCAGCATCCAGAGATGTCACATTTTTCTGGTCTTTTATAAAATTTTATTCATTATTTTAGTACCAGAGCAAAAAAAGAAATAAAAAATAAAGCACGTATGTTTCCAGAATACAACTGATAAGAGAACTCTTCATATTAGAAAAGCTAAATTAAAAGCTGTCTAAAGAACTTACATCAAATACTTCATAACAGATTCAAACAGATTAATTCAATAAAAGCTAGGTTATCTTCTGGGACATTGTTTGAGTATGAAGTGCATGTGGAGACACCTTGTCAGGTTTCTTTCTAGAGTCCCAAGTATGAGATAGGTTTAAAACCCCTCCTTTGCACATCACCATTCAAACTACATGGACATTTTTTACAAATTCATCTTCAGCCCTTATCATGAGAAGCAAAGAGACCGGTAACTAATTTCTTAAACCTCTTTCTCTTTCCTTTATTTTTCTCTCAGGATGCAGAGAACTTCCTTTACCTGGGGAGTAAGAGCATTTCTCTCCATTTCCTTTTACCTTGCATATAATCATTGATTCCTATCATTTATAAACTTCATGGTTCACAAGAGAGTGGAAGGGGAACACCACTTATAGGGAAATATAAAGTATATGGAGTTATTATTTTCAAAATATTACCTCCATCTATTTGTTTTCATGGCAATGCCTTTGCTTTAGCAGTAATAGAAACATTTTCCAAGCATAACATAAAAGAAGTGATGTCTGCGTAATGACAAGAATATCACAAAACTTGGCACAAAGAAAAGTCAGAGAGGAATTTATGTTTCTTACACCCTTAATCTCTCATCTTTTCTCTATTTATCTCTCCTTCTTCCGCATCCCCTCCTAGACATTAACTTACAGAAACCTATAGTGGCCAGAAGATGGTTGGAACTTGGTTTTGAATCCTGGATTCCTCACTTGGTAATTCTACGATGTGCATAAAATGCAGTGTGTTTCCTTGAATCTCAGTTCCCCTTTCCACGATATGGATATTAAAAAGCCTTTCCTCGAGGGACTTCCTGAGAACATGGCGGACAGACAGCAGCAGCTACTGAAGGCTCTCTAAAGGCTCGGCTCAGAGGCCAGGAATGATGCGGACTAAGGAGATACGAACCAGTAGAGATATGCTCTGCTGACTCAGGAACGAACTGGGCTGAGAGAATCTAACTTAGAATACAGTCCTGGCACTAAAATAGGAACAGAAATATCTTGGTGTGGAGGCTCGACCCCGCGCCATTGGAAACCGCGGTTTGGATTTCCCGCCGCCCAGCGGCTGGCTGCCTCCACAGTGGCTCGGCAAGGAGAGACGCGCCGAGCTCTGGGAACGGGAGTCTGCGAACGGAGTCGGAAACAGGACGGACAAGGAGGAAAACTGACTGGTGGCGAGGTGAGCAAGAAACTGATCCCCTACCACAGTTTGACTCCAGTGGAGGTTTTTCTGGGCTCGGGCAGTCCTGTAAGAGCAGGGCGTGGTGACAACTCCAACCGCACATTCCCCTCTCGGACGGGATTGGTGAAAGGTGCCTGGCCTGAGTGACGCTGCTGGCGGACTCCCTAGGCTGGCCTAACCCAGATCCCAGAGCCTGACGGTGGCCCGGAGGAGCGACCGACTCCCGCGTAGGCTGCCTCCTCCGCAACTCCCTGGGGCGCAGCGGTGGGTGGGAACAACTAGCCAGCGCAATTTGATCAGGCTGTGGCTGACAGGCAGGGAAGCCGGGCCTCCTATGTAAGATTGCATTTTATAAGGAACAGAAAATATGGGGAAGGGAAGCAACAAAAAAGGCTCCTCGGCCCCCAATCCTGAGAAACAGGCAATAGTGGACACCGCACCAATATACATTAAGCGCCATCTAGAGAGCCTCATAGACCAATTCAGGAATGAAGTTATCAATGACCTGAAGCTAGAAGTATGCAGAATAGTTAGAGAAATACTAAGCACCACCCAGGAAAAAGCAGATGGTGGAATGGAAGAACAGAAAAAGAGGGGAGAATTGCTTGATGGAGAAAACAGAGAAAGCATTGAGTATGTGAAGCAGGTTCAAAGAGACTATCAAGAAATTAAGAAGTCTATCCAAGACTGGCATAACAGCTTGAAAGAAACTAAGGACAGACTATCTGAATTGGAGGGCAGACTTGAAACATGGGAGAATGAAATGAAAAACTTCTTAAAAATAACAAAGAAACACACAGCAATAATACAAAGACAAGAAGATGATAAGAGGAGCCATAACTTAAGGATTAAGAACATAAAAGAAGAAGTAGGGACACAAACAAGTGAACTACAAAAGCTACTCACAGAAATAATCCAGGAGAATTTTCCTAATTTAGCAAAAGGTAAAGATACTCAGATGTATGAGGCATACAGGACCCCAGCTACCTACAACCCTAACAGAGAAACACCCAGGCATATAATAATAAAAATTCCAGAAATTCAATACAAGAACAGAATATTAAAAGCTGTAAGAGACAAGAAACAGATCACTTACAAGGGAATACCCATCAGAATTACAGCAGATTTCTCTTCACAAACCATCAAATCACGAAGAGCATGGGGAGAAATAATTCAAGCTTTGAAAGATAATAATCTCCAGCCAAGATTGAGATATCCTGCACAACTGTCCTTGGAAATTGATGGAAAAACGAGGTGCTTCCAGGATAAAGAGGAACTGGGGGAATTTGCAACCACCAATTCAACCCTACAGAAAGTATTGCAGGATATTCTAAAAAAAGAAAAATACAAAGAACCCAGAAATAGTGGCGGGGAGGCCACAACGAATGGAGCAGAGAACAAAATGAAGAAGACAAACTGACAGCTACTGACAGAAAAAGAGCTCAACAGAAATGAGACAGAGAAGATTGGATGATAGGAACAGCTTTTTTTGGAGAAAATGACATCTTAATAGGTAATGCTGATTTAGTACCATCTTGTTTTGAAGTCTCATCTAGCTTTTGTTCTTCTGTCTCCAATGGTCTAAACAGGTTGTATCTTATTGGATTTTGTTATGTACGATAGTATAAGCAAAAACCTTTTAAGAACAAGGAGATTATACAGAGACCATTGTTCATTTTCTGTTAGTCGATTCTAAATACTCTAGAATGCTGTCATTCTCTTAAATGGTTTTACATTGTTTTGATATACTTAATGCTGCAGTATATGAAGTTGTACTCAAGGACTTCAGGGAGGGAGTCAATATGGTAACTATTTTTGGGTCAGGATTATCTGGTGGTGAAACACTATTCTGCTTAAATGGTTATGTTTTGATCTGCCCTGTTTCGCTGTTATGCCCTCTTTTTTCTCAATCTCCACTCCATTATTTACTTTTTTATTTTTATCCATTTAATTAAAGGGAAAAATATAGCAGGATATAATATAGTAACCCACTTTGACTTTCTATTATCTCGATTTGAAGCCCTGTATTACTCTCACCATCTTGTTTTTGACTGAGGTTCCTCTATTCTGTTTTGCTGGATAGTATCAGGTTCGAAAGTTTAGGCATCAGCTGAGAAGATAATGAGATTCATTATAACGCCCATTCTCGTTGACTTTTATCTACTTTTGAAGACCTACAATATTTCCAATGTTTTGGTTTTGTCGGTTTTATTCTTTACAGTTTTGTTCAATTGTATAACAACTAATGATATAGGCAATTCTATTAGAAATAGCGGGAGGCATTATGGTAACCATTGTTGATCACCTTGTATTATGTTTTTATATTATCTATTATGTCCACCCTTTTGACTTGACCGATTCTGTTCTGTTATGTCACATTTGGTTTTACTCTCTTCCAAAAAAGCAATAAGAACCGTGGGAGCAATGAAACCCAAAATGTGTAATAGTCATTGTACAAAAGAGAGGAAAAGAAAGTGCTCTAAACTATATAACTGCATGTATATTTAAATGTATAAGATAGAAAATGATATCACAGAGTTTTATTGGATCATTGAACAGAACTGTTTGCAGTATCATTGTTGGAATGTCCACTCTACAAGCTTTAATTTTGTGACTTGAACAATTATTTCTAAGATGGCAATATGTAATCCATTAACTAGTGATTGCCTACTGTGCATTTTTTTCTCCTGTAAATCTGTATAACTTGTACCCCTTCACTGTTTTTTTTTCTTTCTTTTCTTTTCTCCTTAAATAAAATAAAAAAATAAAAAAAAATTTTAAAAAAAGCCTTTCCTCACGGTAATGTGATAAAAATGGGATTAAGAAAAGTAATATAAGCAAATAGCCATTTCAATACCTGGCCTATCCTAGGTGCTCAGCAAGTAAGAATATTATTGCATGGTCTTGGTTACTTGTCTCATTACTGAGACAAAATACCTGACACACAATGTTAAAAGAGGAAAAGTTCATTTGGCTTACAATTTGTAGGAGTTTTGGTTCATAATTGGCTGGCCACAAGGTAGAGTGGCATGACAGGGGGCATTGCAGAAGAGAAATAGTCCATGGTGGACAGGAGGCAGCAAAAACATAAAAATGCAAGGGATGACCACAGCTCTTTCTACCCCTCATATTTTATCCAATCTACTTATCGAAGGTAACACACCCTTAGTCCTAGTGCCCTTGATCCTAGCATTGCACCTTGAATCAGTTCCAGTGTCACATGCTCTAGATCCAGTCAAACTCTGAAGAAGCCGCACCTAGGACTGCATGTGGCTTTGGGGAAACATCTAGACACAATTCACAAAATACACCCTCAATTGATAGATTTTTCTATTCAAAGTATAACACCTAAAATCTCAATCCATCTCAGCCCACCATGCTCCCCCGAGGCTGCATGTGTCCCCAGTCTGTGCTATCAGCTTTACTCTTTTAACAGCTAAGCCTTTCTCTATAAAGTCTTCTCAGCAAATGTGCACTCAAATTTTTCCCAGGGCTGGGGCAGGTAAGAGGGAACAGGAAATTTCTCACCACATGCCTGCAATGTGAATGCTATTTTGTTTGCATCATCTCTTTATGAAATGTTTCAGATCCAAATGGCTTAAAAGTCACCTTTTAAACTTCAATGATTGTACAAAGTACTATGGGCACCTCTGAGATGTTACCTGGCACCCTAGGGTATGGAGAAGAGGCACAAAACCAGCCACAGCAGCTCTTCTGAGCAATTTGAAAAGCAAGTTAGGAAAAGTGCTCTGATTTAACCTCAGAGCACCAGGGAGTTGGACTCTTAGGAGAAAATGACCCTAGTTGGGAGTGTAATAAGAAAAGAGATGCCCAGCTTTCATAACCTCAGATAGCTGAGAAATTAGATTTGTGATGCACCTAGAGATTTAATTTGTTTTCTTCACACCAGCATAATTCTTGGCAAAGAACAGATCAGGGCTTCTTACAGTGTGGCTGGAGAGAGCTACAAGAGTCATTTGAGAAATTTGTAAATATGCAGATTTTGCAGTCTAGGCTGATGTCTGGAAAACTGCAGTACCAAGCCACTTCTGGTTGCCATTATGTCCCATTTTGTCCTATATTCAACTTCCATCTCCTTCCACTGTTCTCTGGAAAATAAAGAAGGAACAGAGGAGGAAACAAACAAACCCAAATGTCACAAGAATCAATACTGAATTACTGAGCTCAGTATGGGCCACAGAAGTAAAGAAAAATTTTCCTTCCTCCCCTCTCCTTGTCTTCAGGACAAGGGAAACATTGAAAAATACAGGCTTCTTCCCTCTCGCAAATTAGATTTCCATGGAACTCCAGATATATATCTCTGTGAGTCATTTTCCATATCTGTATTTTCAAATTTCTTGATCCTTTTGTTTTTCAAATCACATAATTCTTGAAACTGATGGAACCTATGAATCATTTTGCTATTTGTTTGTGTCCTCCAAAAGTTCATGTACTGGATTCTTGATTCCTCATGGTAGCAGTGTTGGCCAGTGAGGAGGCTACTCAGAAGAGTTTGGGTCATAGAAGCAGAGACCTCATCAATCCTGCTATGATTAGATGTAATTTTTCCCCATTATTCATGTATTGGAGGTTTGGTCCTCATTATGGTAATGTGAGTGCTGACGTGGAATCTTTAAGAGGTACAGTATGACCCAGTTGGGAGAGCCTTAGCTCACTGCAGTTTCTGCTCTCAGAAGGGACTAAAATACTTTTCATGGGACCCTGGTTAGTTCTCCCAAGAGTAAGCTGTTATGAAACCAAATCTGATGCTTGACTCTCTCTCTCTCTCTCTCTCTCTCTCTCTCTCTCTCTCTCTCTCTCTCTCTCTCTCTCTCTCTCTCTCTCTCTCTGGCTTCCAAACTGGCAAAGTGATCTCTGCCTCTGTCTCATGTGCTTCCACCTTTATGATGTAAGTGTGTCAGTCCAGCACTTCATGTTGGAACATTAGAATGTGAGGTTACCTAATACTTTTTTTAATTAACAAACTGAGAAGTCAGCAAAAATATAAAATAAGACTGATAGAAAACCATCTCAAACACTGAAAGTCAATATGCTTGGTTTCCAGTTACCTCGGAAACTACTTGCTAATTTCTAATGGTGAGAAATTTAAGTGAAACCATGATTTGATAAGCAGCTGAGATTCTCTTGCTAATTCTTTAACTCAAATGGAATTGAGATGGTGCCCAGAAAGCATCAGAACTCACACTCCCATGAGCCCCCCATGAAAATGACTTCATCCACTGAAATTATAACAGTGCACTGTTTAAGATGCAGCCTTTCTTTTTTAATTCCAAGGAATAAGGAAGAAAAAATTTTACAAAATGTAAACAGGTGGTTCACAGTTTTGGCTTTGTTGTGTTTTAAGACATTATTTGTAAGCTTTAAAAAATTTAGAACATAATTTCTGCAAAATTATGTCAAAAATGGGGGTATTTTTCAGATTAACACTCCACACAATGCAATTTGGTTGTATTTATTTTGGTGCAAGAAATGTATCTTGTACCAGGCGTTTAACTCAGCAGCACATGCACCTCCTTGTCAAGCACGAGATCATAAGTTCTATCCCCAGTACAAAAAAAAAAAAGAAAGAAAGAGAAATATATCTTGTGCTACAGCTTTGTACCAGGCACCAAGCTAAACATTAGGGTTTCAACATTTGCTATCAGTGACCCATCTAGTGCTAAACTCAGCCTACCATTGTGTCCCCTGCTACCACTTCTCACATGAAACACCTAAATCCCCCACTTATCTGCCTGAAAATTCTCTCCAGAGCATCAAAAGTTCATTACCCACTGATTAGTGCAAGGGTATCTGCAGCTATTGGGGTTTTCTTTCTTATAATTTTTTTTATTTTTATTACTACTCTTTTATAGTACTCAACTATATTCATCATGGGAAATTAATACATGTATACAGCATACTAATTCTGTTTTCATTCCCTGCTCCTCCCATCTCTCCTCCTTCCCTCCATCTCTTGATCACCTTTCCATTTGTAAAAGATCTATCTCACAGTATCATGTTAATGTATCTTAGATTTTGATCTTTAATTTACTTACTTTGAATTTCCATATATGAGAAACTATGTGATATTTCAGCTTGTGTGTCTGATCTATTGCACTTAATGTTATGGTCTCAAGGTACATCAATTCTCCTACAAATGACTCAAAATTACCTTTCTTTATGGCAGAATATTACTCCACTGTGTGTAAAGATTTTTTTTAATCCATTCATCTGTTGATGGGCATATAGGCTGTTTCCAAGATTTAGCTACTATGAGTTGTCTTGCTCCATACATGGGTATGGATCACTGGGGTATCCTTTATCAAGTGAGAGAAAGGAGTTAGTATGTAAATGTTTCAGCTCTCTATTCCTTGGAAAGGCCAATTCTGAAGTGTTTTACATACAGTTCCCAGGAAGATTGGGCTCCAGTTGCTCTCAAGCCATAGCACGTTCATGAATTCCCTTCTTAACTTTCCTTTTTCCCTATCTCAATGTCTTCACCTGTCATGTGTAGTTTCTAGCATCACTTATCTGTGATCAAGTCTTTGTCTCAATGTCTGATTTGAGATGAATAGAAAATAAGATTTTTTTTCAAAGATGAAGCACTCAGTTTGCCCTCATGAAGTATCCGGTTTGTTTGGGTTTTCAGTCACATGAGCACAATGCTAAGTTCAAATTTGATACAGAATTAATGGAGAGAACAGGAGAAAGTCAGCATTCTCAAGGAATGCTTCAGTGGCAGGGGGAGTAATGAATTGAATCTTGGAGGATAAATTAGAGTTAGACAGTTCAAGAGAAAGAACATCCAGAAAGGAAATATATCCATATAGCAAATATAAGTAAATAGCACACGTCATTTAGCATTGCTCCCTTGGTGAAGAACAATGTGTGGAAGCAAAAAGTGTCAGGAAATAAGGCCAGATGTGAGGGTGAAGGGAGAGAATACTGGTCATGAGGAACTTTGTGTGCCTGCTCCAAATAAAAATCTTTGAAAGTACCCTTTAGTCCTCTGTCGGTCACATCACCCATGCTATTAGCAAATCTTGTTGGTTTTACTTTCAAAATATGTCTTAATTCCAACCAAGCTTCACTTCTTAGAGTGACTACTCCAATTCAAACTCGTCTCTTTACACTGCTGGAATAATTATCCAACTGTTTTCCTTGTTTCTTCCTTTAGGACCCTTTAGAGGACCCTTTAGATCAATTCACATTACTTCCCTGCTTTAAATCTTCCAAGGATTCCATCACATTCAAATAAAATCCATAGTTCTATGTCCAGGGACTCTTCTTGATATAGGGGAATGAAATTCCCAACCTACTATATGTCCGGTACGAGTTCGTGTTCTCTAAAATCAAAGAATGAATTTTAGGAATAATGGAGGTTAAGAGCACAATATATTTATTGAGAGAAAGAAAGGTGCTGTCTGACAGAAGGGGTCCCAAGTGGGTTGACCCCACTAGCTTTCCAAGGCAGTTGCTCTAATCTCTATCTACCAGACACCGGTGGCAATACCTCCCCACCAATCGTTATGCTCAAAATTTTGTTTCCAGATATTGCAACTTCCTAGAGTACATAGGGCAGCCCCTTCAATTAAAAAAAATCATCCAGAACCAAATTCAATAGTGCCAATATTGACAAAACTTGCTGTGTAAGTATAGGATAAACAATTTGGCAGTACACCCCTTCCTTCTGTCTGACTCCTGCCATTCCCTTGTTCCTTTCCGCTTCCAGTATCCTTTAGAATCATGGAATCTTAGCATTGAAAGAGACTATCTCAGTTGTGCTTCACCCCCAGAAGCCAGTGAGATAAGGTTTGAGTGTCAGTGATTTGAGAAGTGGAGTAAAAATAGGGTTGGAAAGAGAGTGAGCAGGTCAGGGAGCAAGATGACAATAAAAGGGGAAAAGCCAGCTGTTGCAGTAGGCTACTGGAACCAGGAGCCACGAAGGACATGCCTCACACTTACCTCAGCTGGAGACAAGGGAGTGGAGGTATTGATCCACGTACTTGTAGTAACCATTATTTGAGAGCTGCTCAGGGAATGTGGTTTTCACATAGGTAGTAAAGGAGTATTTAGAGACCAGAGACAGCCTTCAAGCAACAAAATGCAGGTCCTGGGAGCTGGAAGTCTGGCCAGTACATCATAAGGTGGTGACAGTTGAGTCATGGGTAGAGCAGCAACAGCATCTGCTATGTAGCTTTATCTCCATGGCTTTACCAGTGAGCATGGGCTGTGGAATATAAATGCTTGGGTGCAAATTCTGGGATCATCACTGACTTGCTGTGCGACCTTGAACAATTTACTCTTCTGAATTCAGCTTCATCCACTGTAGTTTAGAAACGAAGTGATGCTGACATCATAGGGTTGCTGTAACAATTAACTAAGAAAATATAAATGAATCATGTAAAGTGTCTTGCTTGGACAGCCTTAGCTATTATGGTGATGGGGTCATAATAATAACTAACCATGGTAGTTAAAGAGACTGCCTGATAATAATAATAATAAATTCTCTACGAATTTACTTCACGTCAGGCACTCTCTTTTAAGTATGCTGCATATGTTCTTACTCATTTATTCTTTCCCAAACCTAAGGTAGAAGTCACGTTATCTCTGTTTTACAGGTAAACACACAGGGTACTTGGAGGTCAGCAAGGTAAAGTTGTATTGTCTGAGATAAGGTGTGAAGACTGAGAGCCATCCTTTACAAAGGAGAAAAGGACATTCAAGAAGTAGGAAGTGTGTTGTGTTCCTGTATGCTAAGTCAGAGTCCTCTTAAAAGCTTTTCCTTCTTTCTGTGGTGACAAAGTCAGACACCATGAAATATGACCGAATATTTCCTGATGATCCAAGTGCCACTTGAATTGCATGGTGACAGTGTCCCCCAAACCTTGTGCTCTGCAATGCAAGCGGTGGGTGGCAGCTCCATCCTAAGGAAAGTGGTCTTTTTTCACCATAGCCTGCAATTACAATGAAACCTGACCTTTGCAGTTTCATTTTCAGGCTTTTGAAATGAAGATGTCGGGATTCAAAATTGGGCAACGTTGTCAGCAGGGAGACTCCTGGAAGCAGAAGAATATTTATGGTAATAAAAAAGTTGAGCTCTCAAAGGACCAGCTAAATTACAGTTGGCACAAGGCATATTAGAGCTTGTCCAGATTTACTGTCAGCCCTCAGAATTCACAGCTTTAAAAGGCAATAAATTGTTGGAGGAATATACTGCTTAAGCAGATCAGAGGTAAAAATGAAAATGGAGAGCTTATAAAATGAAAATTATTGAATCCCAAACTTTTCCCCTAAATTCCATCAAAATATGAGACTTCTGGACATGAACTGAGGTGTTAAGGATCAAACATTCCTCTTGCCATCCTATCACTCAACCTGACCTTCACCACCACTTTACCCCTAAACAGATGGAGGGAGTGGGTCTCAAGCTGCCTGAGGAAGAAAAAAGAGTGAGCAGGATCCAGCAAATGAGTTCAGATCACTTTGCTCATTTTTCCTATTCTAGTTTTGTCCTTCAGTGTTATAAAGTTTCGCATTCTAAATCTAGAAATTGAGAAATTCTTTGTAAATAAAAAAGGAAGGTTAAACATGAGTATCCTATAAGACATTATCATATGAAGCAGAGATTTTACTCTGTGATGACACACCTATCTGCAATATGAATATCACTAATTTACACGTAAATTTAACACATTCATCAAGTTAAAAAATACTACACCAGCTTTGTAGGCAATATAATGACATGATAAACATTTACTCACACCGTCCTTAATAAGTAAAGTATTTCTCCTAAGAAAACTGTAAAGATAGGGCGGGGGATTTAGTTCAGCTGTGTAAACACCTATCTGGCAGGCGTGAGGTCATGAGTTCGATCCCCAGTACCAAAAAAGAAAACTGTAAAGAAGTTAAGAAGCAAAATAATAATACTAATAATAAGTGAACATAAAATAATACAGAACAAGGCATAATCAGTGACGGAAGTTCATATGTTAGTCCCGCTTGGTAGGGTGACAGATTTGTAATGCTGCAGTACACATATCTACCTATGAATGTACAAGTCACCCAACCAGACCCCTCCTGCCACTCTGAACACACATCATCTAGCTTTCCGGTAATGGCACAAAGAAAGACAAAAATTTCAAGGCATTATGAACAGCCTTAAAACATATTCACATAGACTACAGAAGCTTTACAAAGTCAGAAATGATGAAATTCTATCCCACCTAAGGAATATATCAGTAAAAACCCTCCCTTCCGCCTACAAGTTCATAGGAAATAAGATTCCACATCCACCCATTATGAGCCAGTCTAATTAACAAGCAGGACTATGAAGAAAAAAGATCTTTCTTGTGTCTAAATTAAATCCTTAACCCTATACCTTAAACCACATTTCTCGTTGATTGTCTTTACTAGAAATAGAGAGGCTTTCATTTACCTAATTATCTATTCTCTTCCTTCCCCTTGATCTTCTCTGAGCCACTCAATTTCACTACCATCCTTACTTTCCTACTAGCCAGGCATTTTCTGGGCTGCATGTCAACTCTCCAAGGTTCATAAATTTCCTGAGTTTTTGTTAGTTCAGAATTACACCAGTTATTTAAAAGAGGTTTTCACCAAGACCACATATAAGCTCTTTTCATGTAAAAGTTATTTATTACATATATTAATACATCCTTTTTGTAATAATAAAATCAAATGCTACAGAAGGACTTGAGTACCATTTTATCTCAAACTACTTGCCTTCCTGGAAGGAAACTAACTGCATATAACATTTGAAATGTGTCTTCTTGCACTATTGTCTGTCCAATTAAGGGCTCATTTGTACACATAAATGAATATATATGCTGAGATTTATATAAATTATTTGACTTTTTATATCATTTATACCTGTTTGTATGCCTCTTGGCAATTTTATTGGTATATAAAATGGACTTGTTCCATACTAAATTTGATGCAAGTACATAAATTAGGAATTACATTCAGCACCTGAGAAGAAAAATGAGCAATAGCAATGGATCAAACAAATTAGAAGGCCATTTCTTTCACACCATGGCAAACTATTTGTTCTCCAAACCATATTTTTCACCACCAGTTACACAGTTATACTCCAGACTTCTTTACCACTGGGCACATCCTTGTGACCAAGGTTCCCCAATGATCAATAAGCAAAAGGAACATGTGCCACCTTCAGGACTGGATGGTGAAACTCTCCCACAGGGACCCTCCACTCTCCATCTGAATAGAGGGGGCTTTAGAACCTAGAAGATAAGGATGAGGGGGTTGTCACAAGATGAAACCACTTTGCTCTCAAAGCTGCCAGGGCAATCATTCAACCCAAACATCCAACTCGGACATTTCCATGAGTGAAAATAAATTTTCATAGTGCTAAGTATTAAAATTGAGTCTATTTGTTACAGCAGTTTGCACCCTTTGACTAATGCACTCACTAAAATAAACCCAAGCTGAATGGTTACTGAAAGGATTATGGCCCAGATGGGACACTGTAGGAGGTAAAGCCTCAGGCGAAACCAAGGAGCTCTATCTTCCCCACCCCTAGGAATTTGCTCCAGCGCTAAATGAATACCAATGAGATACCTGCGCATCCCTAATGCCCCTCAGGCACCACCCCCCAACCTAGGCTACAGTATGCCCCCACTCCACTTGTCCAACTGAGAGATGACCAAAGGGGGAGGGGGGAAATGCCGGACCCCAGGGCGTCGGGGGTTCTCTCCCCGCATTCTTAAAATAAAGGTCATTTATATTTCATACTTCTTATCTTTTCAGCCGCGCCACAATTCTATCAGTTACAGTCAGTAAGGTGGCTGTGGAATCATGAGAAATCTCTCTGTATCACTTTACCTAACTGGTGTGGCAGACTTCAGCACCTTCTGCTGTGCTTAGTCCCTGGATCTTGTGAAAAACTCAGTGGGAGGGGGCAGACTACCAAGCATTCTAGAGATTTAAAAGTTCTATTCCTTGTGACTATTCATCATCGTATAACCTGTGAACAACGCAGCAAAGTGATGTCTATAGTATGGTGCAAAAAATGTAGTTAAGAAATCGTACCCTTTTACTGTTTTGTTTGTTTTCTTTAAGTAAAATTTTTAGAAAAATTTTAAAATGTAGTTAAGTCTCATATATAATCTCAAAAACTATCTAGACATTCGGTATGACACTGGAGGAGAGCAATAGAAATCTGGTGAAAATTTTTGGCTACCAGTGTAAGCCCATATATCACGAGAAACTGAGGAGACATAAGGCATGCTCACAAAAGTCACCAAATTTTATAACATTTGTTGACAATATATCTTTTTTTTGTCTTTTTCATTTTTATCGGTACCAGGGATGGAACTCACGACCGCACACTTGCAAGGAAGGTGCTTATGCCGCTGAGCTAAATCCCCCGCCCCTTGACAATATATCTTATGCAGTAAACTTTCACTTGTACAGAATTTAGGTTAATACATTCACTTTCATCAAGCTGCCAAATGCATTCATAACGTCTTCTATGAAGATTACGTTGTGGTCCTAGAAGGCAACTAGAGCTCCAGTCATAGTATTTAAGTTCTAGGAGACAGAAGGAGAGAATAGGTGCATAATCTGTAGAAACAGGTTGCGGGACATGTTAGTGAAACACTTGGAAATAGTAAGTTCCAAATATATCTCAAAGCCACAATGACACATATATAAACTTTCCACGTAAGTAAAGGAGAAAAATTTGCATAGACTGAATGCAGAAAGAGCTTGACTTCTCCATGTTCACAGTGGATCAAGATGAAGAGTTTCAAAAAATCCACAGCAGAAAGAAATTTCTGATGACACAGAAGAGAATTGCACAGGAGAAAATCCCCAATCACCTTTACAGCACTCTAGGAGATAAATCCTTGCCCAGAGCATTTGTGTTCTTTTGCATCATACCTTCAATCAAGAAACAATGATACCTACCTTCTCTGTTGCAACGATATTTTGCTGGTGAAACTACCTAAATGTTTTTATCTTTCAAAGTCATTATGTTGAACACTGAACTCTGAGGCTCCACCATCTGTGCGTAAACTTGCACTGCCATTGAAGCAAAAATACTTCAAAGTCAGGTACTCATGACTCTTACCAAGGGTGTTTGACGTTGGTAATTTTTTATTGGATTTAATGATATCAAAACATCAAAATCCCACCCTATCATCATAGCAGAGAAATACCCTCCCCCTTCTTTTCTGAGGCAACGTGAAAGATAAATATTTTATCTGTGTATTCTAGTTACACTCACAAAGAACATAAACACCAAATCATTGTTCATCGAACATTATATCAACTATGCCATCTCAACTTAAATAATACCTCATTTATTATAAGGTTGTGTTGCAAGAACTGTGACTGAGATTTTACCCCAGTTCCAAGATCGCCACTTAACTCGCCACAATTTCACAGTGGCAGACAGAAGACATGAGACTCTTGAATGAGACAAAGGGGGCTTTATTAGTCATTACACAGCAGACAGCATGAGTTTCATGTCTGCATGAAACTTGTCCCCTCAGTTCCCACAGGGGCCATGCATAGCTGATCCTAAGTGAATGTTGCATATACAACGAGGTGTGCCACAGACGAGCAAATTCTAGTGTTTTTAAAGGGCCTCTGAACAAACCTTCCCAGCGTTGATGGGTATGATTTTCCCCAATATTTTGTCACTGCAATGAAAAGCTGATTAACACAAAGATGCTATAAATATTAATCCCTCAGATACTTACTTAAATATTCATACCAAAGGGGAACATTCTGTCTGTTATCCTGGACAGAAAACAAATCTCCCCTCTGTTTCTACCTCTCAAGGCTGTTTTCAATACATATATACTTGAAATAAGTCCTTAGTAAATAAGATCCAAAATCTACAATAGATATTGTGAAAGGGAAAGAAACTGCTCAAAAGGACAGAACAATTGGGATGGGAGAAAGGAGAAAAGAAGAAAGGGGGAAAAATATATATATATATTCATATGTATATAAAAAGAAGGAAGGTACAAGAAAATATATATGTGTAGATATTTATATGTACACAAAATATGTGTATATATATATACAAGATAGCTAAGATAGTTATATTATTAATTTCTTTTAGTTCATTAAAGATAATAATTTGTGCTTCTATTGTTTAATCAATTTTGCATGTCTATATCTTGCAACCTGAGCAACTATTTTGAAGATAACAATATGCAACATATCAACCATTGTTAATTTCCTATCATCTCTCTATGAAATTCCACATCATTGTTTTTATTGTTTTTTTTCTCTTTAAAATAGAAAATCCCTGAAACAAAGACAACAGTGCTTCTGCCCATACAGGCAAAAATGCTAAAAGCCATGAAAACTGATTCCCAATAGTTGTGAAAATGAAGATATTTGGTGTAGCTAAAGCATTTAGCACAGTTTAGAAGACACAGTGAGCACAAATAAATATTAGCTATTATTATTATTATTATCCCAGACATGCAAGTTCTTTCAGAGTCTTGAGGTTCCTCTTGGTAGTACATTATCAAGAAGGTTTTAAGGGCCTGGGAATTCTTGCTCTTCTGAAGCTTCCCTCTTAATCTTTTCTGTGACCACTACTGAGATCATCTGGAAGATTCTTAAAGCTCCAGAATAATTCACATATCCCTTTCCTCATACTTTAGGAGCCTTACACACTTGCCATCTCTTCCCAGAAGCCTGGCAGCTTAACATCCGGGAATTGCTATTTGTGTGTGCTGAGGGTTTAGTGTTCTCTGCCCTAAAGCCATGTCCTGTATGGGGTTAACGTGCAATAGTATGGCTTTTCTAGACCTTAGGGTATAATTCTAATTGCTTGATCTCTATCAGCAGCATAAACTGAGTCCTCTATGAAGTTGGTCTTTTTCTGTCCATACTGGTTGTAGCAAAAATTGTTAGTGTTCACCAAACCCATCCCCTTTTTTTATTGGGCTAAGTTACATTTCCCTCCTTCCCTTGAATGCAGGTGTGGCCTAATGCCTTGGTGCTGGTTCATAGGTTGTATGAAAGTGATGTACGTTTTTACTACTTGCCTCAGAGCACATTTTCTCTTCTCTTTCCTCACATTCTAGCTGGATGCAGAGGTTCTGGTAAAGGACTCTGAGACCCTAGGAATAGTGGGATCACTGGAAGGTGGCAACTGGAGTTCCTGACTCACTATGTGAAGCATACCCTCACCCGTAAACCATCCCCATCAGTGCCTTATTATGTTGTTAAGTCACTGAGATTTAAAGGTTGTTTAATATAACTGCTGTAGTGCCCAGGGTATTACACAAATCTTACCCTGAGCCTGTGACCCTCTATAACCAATCTAGGCCCCATATGATTACCACAAATACTCTTAGCAGAGAAAGGCAGCTCATATCCCTTAGAAATACATTTTTTTTCTAATATGGGATTCAGCCTGAACCTGAATATGACCCAGCAGAGTATTCTTCTGCTTCTTTCTTCCAAGATCTGACTACTTTCTGCCCACCTGATTCACAAAACTACTTTCCTTGGGAACCCCAAAGCTTTGAGCAACATCTTCTTTGAAATAAACTCTCTTACTGCATCAGACACAATTCTTTCACAACCTACTTTTTTACATTAAAACTGTTTTTGGAATATTCACTTTAGGTTAAATTTCCTGACATGGTCTTCATTTAGCTTTCAATATTAAACTTCTCCGCTCAGCAAAACTGCCCTTCCTATAGGGCACCTTAGAGTGTAATTCATAATTTAGACAATGAGATTATGTAGGTTAAATCATGCCATGCACTGAAAAATGTAATTCAACCACCATTGTTACTATTACTCAATCTCTCTTCTGTTCCACACCCACAAGCCATTTCCTCTGTCATTTCCTGTTTGGACATGGCCCCACTGGACTGTAACAAATGTAGACAGTTTGTCAATACCCAGATAAGTATAAAATTGTGAATTAAGAGTGTGAGAAAAAAAAAGATATTTCATAGGGGAAAGAGGTTATATAAGAGGATAACATTTTTAAAGAAAGAAAGAAGACAGAACACATGTTCATACAAAGACTGTTCAAAAATTACAGTGTTCAAGTAAATAAATTATTACAGTAAAAGACACATTGCCATTAACCCCCCCTCAAAATACTCTCCTTAGCTTCCAACACACTTATCACCATCATTCTTGCTACTGTCTGTCTAGAAGTTCTCTGTTTTAGTTACTTTATGCTCATCGCTGAGACAAAATACCTGATGCCCAAAGTTGGGAGAGGAAAGGTTTATTTCTTACAGTTTTTTGGAGGTTTCAGTCCACACTCAGTTAGCTCCAAGGCAGATGGGCATGGCTGGGCCACAGTTCATGGCAGCTGCAAACAGCAAGCCCTTACCAGCGAAGAGCAAGACACACCTTCTTTCTGCCATTACATCACATCCTGGCTCCACCCCTATGTGGGTGGAGCACTGACACCATCAATCCAAGCACTAAACAATGAATGAATAACAAATGCGCAATTCAAACTCATGAGGCCTGGGGGACACAGTCATAAACCATGACATTCTCTTTCATGAGTGTCTTTCTGAGGTCTGATCAAGAATACAGTGAATGCTGTTGCCAAGTGCCATCCAACAGAAAGGCAGGCTTGTGAAAACATCTTGCATCTACTTATTCACCAAATCTGGGATTTTGTGGCTTCTAGTTCTTCCTTGAAGACAAAATGACCATAAAAAGTAAATATTTTGAATTGATTCGGGACATCCAGGGAAACCACAGCAGCCCAACTAAAGATATAAAAGAGGAATTCCAGAACTGCTTCAGAAAGTAGCAAGAATGACAGGAAGAGTGTGTTCAAAGTGACTGGGAGTATTTTGAGGGGAATTAATGGCAATGTGATTTTAAGCATTCACTGTAGTTTTTCACCATATTATGCTATATATCCAAAAGAGATACCTGAAAAAAACTCTTAGGACTAGACAGGTTGCCTCAATCATACACAAAGTCACATCCTAGCTGCTGTATTTTGGATGTGGTTTGTTTGCCAAAGGTTCCAATGTGGGATGCGTGGTCCTCGGTGTGATGGTGGGACCTTTAGGAGGTGGGGCCTAGTGGGAGGTGCTTAGATCACTGACTCTTGGGAAAGGGTTAAGGGACTCCTTAGTTCTCCTGAGAGAAAACTATTGTAAGAGCTAGCCCAGTCTCACAGTCCCTCTCTGGTTTTGTGTCTCATACTGAGATAGCTTACTTCATGCTTCCATCTCCACGATGCCATCTATTATTGGTCCTTCACCAGAGGCCAAATTGATAGGACCACCTGATCTTAGATTTTCAGCCTCTAACCGTAAGCAAAATAAACCTCTTTTCCTTATAAATTAACCTGGCTCTGGTATTTTGCTATGGTAATAAAAAATAGACTAATACACTTAAGATAACCTACCATTTTCTATTACATTCTGGGCCCAACAATAAAGTTTTATGGGAAAGCAGGAGTGTGATTCAATAGTACTTACCTTGATTAGTGATTTCAGAGATAGATAAACGTGTTTTGCATTCTGACTCCGCCAGTTATTAATTGGGTGATTTGGACAAGTCTTTAGCTAATCCAACTTTCAGTTTTACATGTTAAATAAAGATCAAAGTATTATTTATCACTTCATTATACATATAACACAATGATGCATATAAATTGCTTAGAACAATGGCAAGCATCTAATCATTTTTTATTAAATAAACAATCTGTGGCAGAGACATTTGCCATCCTCTGAATACACATGTTTCAGTCCCTTTGAAGTTGGAGATACTATGTAGCTTTTCTGCCCAACTGACTCTGATCCTGTTATGTGTGTCACTTCTGGGAAAAAGCATCTAAGAACCAGTGTGTGACCTTTCAGCTCTCTCTGCCTCTAGAGAATTGATCACAGAGGCTACAAGCTAAGACAGCAAAGGCACAGATGGAAACAGTCTATTGCTGAGTTTCATGTAAAGCATGACTGCCTTGAGGAGTCACTATCACCCATCAGAACACTTGTGAGTGGAACACATACGTTTGTTAGGTTAAGTCAGCAAAGTGGCTATGATAGCCATGGGGATTGCAGGATCAGCCTGCTCTGCAGCATCACCTAGCTTACCCTAAACAATGTACTGTGATAATGCAGTGACATCACATATGCTACTAAACAAATTCAATTGTATGATGTCAGCAAAAAAGAAAAGACGGAATGAAATATCATCGTGTTCCTTTTTTTACTCAGTAAGTGCAAGATGGGGAGCGAGTGATAAACATCAGTGCGTAGCTACATCCTCAATTGGCCCCTGTCATGGTTTGGATCTTAAATGTTTCCCCAGAGGCCTTGGTATTGAAGGCTTGGCTCCCAGCCTGTGGTACTCCAGGGAGATGGTGGAACCATTAGGAGGAGGGGGGAAGGAAGTTAGGTCACTGGGGTCATGACCTTGAAGGAGACACGAGGACCCTATCTCCTTTGTCTCTTTCTCTGCTTCCCAGCTGGCACTACGTGTTCACCATCAGAATACTCTGCTTCACTGAATGGCGAAGTAATCATGGGTGAAAGCTTCTGAAATTATAAACCAGTTTGAATCTTTTTTCCTCATAAATTGATTATCTCAGTTGTTTTGTCACAGTGATGCAAAGATGATTAGCACAACCTCCATTTTTCCTATTTCTTACAGTGCAAGCATCTCACTAAGTTAAAAATAACTCTAGTTTTTAAAGCTACCTATTTTTACACACAACATATTCCCTAAACAGAAAACTATTTTATCTCACATTCAACTGGAAAGCAAAAATCAGAATTTTGTTCCAAAACTGAAGGGAGATATAGCTGTGTCAAACTAACTAAAATCTCTTGCCAATGTGGCATTTCTCCTAATGGATTCTCAAGGATAATTTCAACCATAGTCTTCCTCACTTTAGACTCAAATCTTTGTGTTAGATGTAACTACCTCAATTACTATAGCCATTAAATTAAAATGGTGAAATTGGGTAACTATATAGAATTATTGGAATGTAGTAGACACTTGATAAATGTTAACATATCTCCTGCTACCTTATGTAATGAGCAGGATATTTCAGAGGTCCCAATCCAAAGGATTCCCTTCTAGTCGGGGTCCTGAATTCAAGTTGAGTTGGACGAGGAACATTTACTTCCCTCCTTCATATCATGAACTCCCTTTCTGTTTCTGTATAAGACAGAACTTCCAGCCTGTCTATCTGGTGGCCAAGAGTTAACAAGAACATCTTCAGTGTCTCTCCCTCCCCAGGCTGCTTTTACCAGAAGGCATGAAAACCATAACTTGTTAAAGTCTATGACATAGATTGGAGGTGTATTTTCCTCAATTGATAGACTTATGCAGCTTCAAAGGCCAGAATCCAGTCAGGCATTTTCTGTCTTTGCCCTTCAGGAACTTAGGTGACATTTCAGAAAAGAACTCTCCAACTTTCTGCTTTATGAAGATGGATCCATAAGATAAATCTTCCTGGACAGGGCTTCCATCTGAAGAGGAAATCCTCTATTCCTTACCTCTTAAGCAGCCACTCTGTGAGTGAGGCAGGCCTGAATTCCCTGAATTTGCCTGGATAAAAGGACATAGAGACTGCCTTGTAGACCCTCCTCTTTCCACAGGCAAATACAAGGCTCTGAGTTCAAGAGAAAAGCAAGAGATCCCACACAGGGCTTCTCTCTAAAGCATGTGTTCCCTTCCAAAGAACTCTGCTTTTTTGGCATTTAATTGATTTTTGTCCTACCGTTAACAATTGTGACACCACTTGCCTTTTGGTGATTTATGTTCTACATCACCCAGAAGCTTAGAAAGGAGAAAGAGTGGGCACAAACTTCATCCTAATCCCCAGCACAAAGAAAGGCACACATAACCTTGGGGTGGTGCCGATTCGATGCTTTCATTATAAACTGCTCTAGTTTCTTTTGTTATCCTTTGTAGAATTATAGGAGCTCTGGCTAAAGATTCATCTGGAAATAAGTTATCATAACTACATGTAGTCAAACTGTCTCTTTCCTAGGAATGGCTATACCCATTCATTCAGGAATAGTTTGGTAAAGGGAGACTCTTGTGTAGTTATGTGTTGAAACACTATATCACTTATAAAAGAAATTTTATTGTCATTTTATGATGTATTTTCTTACTGTACAATAGAAGAAAATGTGAGAAATCTGATATACTCAGAGTAACTAAACTCAAATGCTTTGTTCCTCTCAGGTCTTATTATGAAGATAAATGCTATAGAAGTTGATACTTACATATTTCTATTTGTATTATATACACATAAATATGTGTAAATTATGCATGCAGTGAGTTAAAGCCTAAAATATCTACTAAAACAAAGAAGCTCAAATTTGGGGTTTTTATGAATTACATGAAGATTTCTTCAGACGAAGTGGTGATATAAAATTATGAGGTGAAGTAAAGTCAAGCCATGGGGATCACAGAGGCAGCCAATATATTTCAAATGAATTTATTTTAAACCACCGCTACAGTCAAAAATACTCAACTGTGCAACTCTGAAATGTTCATTCCAAGGGTTATGTCACATATGTATTCTTAGTCTTGTGTTATAAAGGAGGAATAAAACACGCATGTATGTTTTATGAAAGCTACTCCATGAGCCTAATTAAGAAATTACAGGCCCTAGGTTATGCTCCAGACCTATGGGATTTACCTTATCATGATGTAAACTGCTATCTTCTACAAACATATTAAGATGATATATGCGACCCATTCCTGCCTTTCCCAAAATGCCCAGCTGACACACATCTGTTGATTTATTCAGGGGAAAATAACAGTTTCCATCTGTAAGTTACTACCTTACATTACTTAAATATGTACCATATTCAGCCAAATTTCTAAAATTATGCTAGTAATTATCATTTATATTTTGTCACATTACAGTCCACTAAATTTTTTTTCTTTCAAGAGAATTCTTTAATATAAATTCAGAGGAAATTTGCCAATACAGGAAAGCTAGCGAAAGCCAGTATACACTATGTACAAAGCTTAGGGCCTACAGCCATGCCCGCCCTCTTCAGTCTGCAACCATGCACCAACCACCCATTTAGCCATCAACACGCTGGAAGTCCCTTGTGCAACCTTCCCCCATTTCATTTCTTCCTCTCTCCTCCCCCTGCAAAGTTACTACTCTCCTGATTTTGGTGTTTACTGTTTCCAGGCATTGTTTCATGTCTTTACCACATTTGTATGTCTCCATGAGCAATGTGTTATTTATTTCTTTGTATGCTTCTAAAGGCTGCATAAGTAGTATCATATCCCATGTATTTCTCTACATCATACAATCTGAGCCAAACAATACTGTCCCCAAGGAGGTGAAAATTGGTCCCCCGGGAGCCAATCTTACTCTTCTGATGTGTAATGCAAAGATACACATAAAGTAAACAGCAAGATACTATACCAGAGGTATTAAAATTCCATGAAAAGCATTAGGAAAATTGTCTCCAAAAAAGGCCCTTTCAGGGGACAGTAATGAATAAAAGATTGAGTAAAGCTGTTCTACATTCTGCTATTTGCCCTTCATTATATGTTTGTGAGACACCTCTGTGTTGACATTTATAACCCTTGTTCACTCCTTTTTCAACATGCAGAGTATCCCAGCGCATGAACACACCACAGTGTATTTTTCCATTCTGCTGCGGACAGCACCGTGGTCAGTTCTGTAATTATGAACTTCACTGAGCATACACATACAAATGAGTACACACACATGAGTCTCCTTGGGATGGAGGTGACCCAACATTGGCATTGCTGGGGTTTGAGTAGTTCCGTGATTAGCCTTACTAAATGTTATTCAGGCAGTCATAGAACCTGTCCTGATCCAATGGAAAACTTGCAAACTTGCAAACTTGAAAGGAGTTTTGAAGAAGTTTTTGGCCATCTTGCATTTATCCCTAAGGTCAGAGAATACGGGGTGGACCTTCTTCCCACCTCTCCACTGGCCCAGCACAGAAGGAAAGAAAATGAACTGCTTCTGTCAACAACTCTCTCTACTTTCATCTAGTCACCTATTTTGTGGCGTGTGTGTGTGTGTGTGTTCTTAAAATTGATTTTATGCATATAAAAGGGTGTTCTGGATTTTGTGTGTGTGTTGAAAATCACCATACAATTTATTAACATCACAAACTCAAAAACCTAATTCTTTATATTTTTAAAAACAGAAGTTTTTCTATGTATAAGGTTCATTATATTTAACAGCTTTTAAAAGCTCTTTGAATAATGTCTATTCTATTTAAAAGTTAAATGCTTTAAGCATTTTACTTATACTCATAAATTTAATAAACTCAACTTCAAAAATTATAGTTGCCTGATTTTTCAAACAAATTTTTCCAGTACTTCATTGCTTATAAATCTAATGAATTAAACTTGTAAATAAGACAATCATTAGTTTTTCTTAATCTTTAGGTATATTAAACAATCTAATTCATTTATAAATTCATTGAGATTTCAATTTAACAATACAAATATAAATTAATTACTTAACTGTTATTTTAACATTGTAATTCAAGGGTTGGCCCAACACTCTAAAGAGGTTATAATCTTCTAAACATTATAATATTTAGAATTATATACATGTATCTAATGCTTTTAAAAAGCAACATAATATTACTATTCTGAATAACTGAAACATTTCTATCGTAAATTTTAAATTTTCCTTCAGTTAGAGGCTGCTAATCCACTAAAGAAGTTTATATCATTCCATATAATTTAGAGATTGGCTTCCCTTGTAATTTGAGAGATTAACCAAGACATGGCTGAATTTCTTCACTGTGACACTGATGTTAATAACGTGGCTCTATTCATTCTTTGTAGCAGCAACTGTGAAACTTTCAAATAGAATGTAACATAGTATTATTTTGATGTGAGTTACATTTTTAAGCCCTATTAGATGCTGTCACTCTCACTGAGGGGATTATCTCTCATGATTTAATTTTGTATTTCTTCAACTAATAAGATATATGTATGCATTTTGTGTTTAATTCAAAAAAAAAAAACTTTGAACTTGACTCTTTTCAAGTAATTCTTATCTCCTAGCACCATACAACTTTTGCAAAAATTAAAAGCCCAGCCAAATGAACTGTAGATCTTTCCTGAAGATTTCTGGCCCTTTGGCTACAGTCCCTAAGGTTGATCTGCAGCGCTGAGCCTACAGTACATGAGGAGCATGCAGCCAGCTCTTCTGGCCAATGTATGCTCTGCTTGTCCCCAGTCCTAAAGGTGGAACGGTGCACACTGCAGTTCACCAGCCCTCCTCCTTCTTCAACAAAGGTGTGGAGAAAGGTCATGCTAACTGTCCAGAGTATCCCAGAAGCTTGCAGTTTTTTCTAAAATCCCTGCAACTGAAAAGTCAGTTTCTCAAATGGTTTGACATTATCTCTGGCTAAGCAAAGAACAGAACACTAACATGTAGGAGTGGAGGAGCAATTTCTTGACTATACTGTGTACCCTGCTCTGTACTAGGTATATTTCACATGCACCATCGCAGCTTTGTATTTTCAGTAGCACATACTGCTGTGCTTATACAGGTGAAGAGAACTGAAGCCTAGAGAGGTACACAAGTGAAAACAGGCCCATGTGTCTCAGAACTGATGTCTTAGAACTTACCTAGGTAGGGAAGCGTTCATCAATTTGGATAACTTTTTGATATTTTTTCCCTTTTCTTCTTTCACCTTAAAGTAGGGGTTGACAAGCTTTTCCTATAAAAAGCCAATTAGAGAGTATTTTAGATTTTGTGGGCCATAAGGTCTCTGCTGTATCTATTCAACTATGTTGTAGTAAAAGATAAATCAGCCCTGGACAATATGCAAATGAACAGGCACGAGTGTACTGCAATAAAAGCTTGGTTTTTTTTTTTTTTAAAAGGCTATAGTTTGCTGGTAATGACGATGTTCTGACGCTGGATTGTAATGATCAGTGCATGCCTCTATAAGTTTATAAATATCACTGAATTTCATAGCATGAAAATTATCTCTTAATAAAACTGTCAAAAACAAAGCTGGCTTTTGGTTTGAGTTAGCACGACCATACTCATTGGCCACAGACAATTTTCATCTACTGCCTTTTTAAATAATTCCTCCTCATATTATGTTGATGATATATTCCTTTCAAGATCATCTGAGAAAGCACCTCACAACCAACAAAGAAACTAGATAACTCTACAATTAAAAGGTATGACTCTGTGTTTTCTTATTTATAATTGTGTTTTGGTTGAACATCCTATTTGGGTTGAAGACAGGCAAACAGAGCTACCATATGAGAATACAAACTCTTCTGAGGGTTCTTTATCATCTCACTTACAGAAGGAAAATTGTTCAATATACTTTTCTGTCTATAACCTCAGCACAAAGTATGTCACCCGAAAACGTGCATACATTTGGTTTTTGAAGCAATTAAATGAGTCATGGCCTATTTTCAATTATAAATCCCAAGACATGATAACTGACTAAGAGTCATGACATGGAACAGCTCTTATTTTATGCTAACGTCTTCTTGACTGTGTAACACATTTCAAAAAAATTTCAGTACAGAGAGTAATTCTTTCATCCTTGCAGAACTCTAAAGGCTACATAAAAAGGTTTTGCTCTCCTCAGGGTGTAGCTCAATTGGTAGCTATTAATGAGGGTGGAACATTCAGTTGCTTCCTTCAAGGATGTTACTAGCTGGTTCAAGGAAACTGTAACTTTTCCTTGCTTTTCTAGAATGGAGCTGTGTGAAAGTTTCTCACAGACTGAGCGTGATTGGTCAGTGGAAAATTCCAGAAGATGGCACACGCTTCTAGTCACAGCACCCAGGACTAAGGCAAGAGGATGGTTACAAGTTCAAGGCCAGCCTGAACTACATAGCAAGATCCTATTTCAAAAAATAACAACAGCAACGAAATGCCAGAAGAGAAGCCTCAGGAAACCTCAGGAGCATTGTTGGTCTCAGGCCTGTCCTATGAGGTCACTCAGCGTAAAGTTGGTGGGGGGTGGGGGGAGGAAGGTTGGGGACAGAGAGGCTATGAAATCCCCCGGGCAGAAAGCAGTAGTTTCCTTCTGTAACAGATGCTGGTCACTTCCCAGTGACCCTTTATCAGGCTGCCAAAATGAAATGAAATGAAAGTCTCATCTTTGTTATTAATTTGCTTGTTTCCTTTTTTAAATCCGCACTGCCCAGGCAGCCAATCTTGCTGGTATGACTTTTTTCTTCTTACTTAATTAAAAACTCCCTTTTGAGAAGGCACAGAGTACAACCTGCTGACTGGGCCAGTGAGCTTCAAAGCAGTGGGAGACGAAAAACTGCTGCATGAGGGAAAGAGAAAGAGAAAAAGGGAGAGGGAGAAAGGAAAGCAAGGGATGCTGACACTGAGGAACTAAACAAGGAAAAGACAGCAGGAAAATTGGACTTTGACAAAAGATAAACCATGTTCTCCCAAATCAACCATGTGTTAGAAGCTAACCCAGAAACGTTTCCTAAAGAAAGCTTCATCCTGACCTATGGGTGAGCACTAGGTAATTCTATCTACCACCAGATGAGGTAAATGGATTTGTTTTCAACAACACACTTGAGTTCCACAACAGAAAGTCAATCTCATCCTATTTATGCGTATTAGAAAACATCTGAATCTGAATCTGACTATGCTGATCACATAGAATGTGCATGCTGAATGTTTCCAAAAAAGGATGCCACCCTAACCACCGCTGCATTTTCAAAGGGTTCCTCCCAAAATTTAGATGTTTGGAGGTTTGGCTTTTGAGAGGTGGTTAGGTTTCAATGACTCCTACTTAGTAAAAGAGGTAAGACCCCTGTGAAAAGGTCTTTACTGCCTTTGTGCAGCTGACCTGACCTTCCTTCTACCATGTGGGAACAAAGAATGCCTTCCCTTGGGAAATATTACAGCAACAATGTCCCATCTTAGAAGTGGATGGCAGCCCTCACTAGATGGCCAAGCCACCACCAGTGCCTCAATCTTGAACTTTGCAGCCTCTCTAACAGTGAGGAAGTTTCTGTTTTTATCAATAACCTAGGCTCAGGTATTTAGTTATAGAAGCATGAGTGGACTAAGACAACTATTCACTTAGCAAATGCTAGTGTTTTTTCTCTTTGATTATTAGCCCAATATTCACTGTATGAATTCATGGGATTCACATGAAATTTTAGGAATCAGGATTTATAGATAATTGCCAGCATGTTCTGCTGTCTACTCTACTCTGTGACATTACATTTTGTCCTTGGAGAAACCACAGCGCCAGACAATTGTGCTCTTTAGCCAGTTTATTTTGGCTCTACCTAGTCTTGCCTTGCCTGAACTGAGCTTTGGAATGAGGCCATCAGATAATGTCAAGGGAGTTGATAAAAGGTGGCCCAAAAAAGTGTTTTTGTTTTTGCTTTTGCAAACAGCACATCATCCTCTTTAGCATAAGCTGAAGGAAAAAATTCTTTCAGGATCCAAGAGGTGAGTCTATTACATGCACTTCCTTAAATTGAAGTGTCTTTACTTTGGCTCAGGTGGAGATATAGATCCACTTCTCCTACTGTGCTAGATGCAATGGCATTTGCGTGGACTAAACTTATCACTAGTCTCACAATCATTTTTCTACTTTCAATTCATTTTATAATGTTTCCTGGATTTTTCATACAAATGAAGTACATAAATAACATTAAAAGCATAGAAAATATAAAAATGAAAGAAAAATATCACCCTTCTCTCTCTCTTCAGTTCCCACTTCTCAGTACTTAGGTTAACCTTTGGAAATAAATTGCTTCTTTTTTTCAATGTATATGCTCATATAAATTTTGGCCAAAGAAACAGCAAAACCAAGAGAAAGAGCAATTGAGACTATTTAGGCAAAGAGATAGTTTTCTCTTTTTCTGTCTTCATTGCTGTAAGAGACGATGGGACCACAGGGAAGAAAAAGAACACACCCCTAATGGAAACAACCTTGTCCAATGTTATTTTCCATGCTCCATGCCAGCATCACTCAAAATACAAGGTGTCTGTTATCTGGGAGATAGGATATTATTGATGGGCCAACTCATTGCAAAGGTTTAATATCCAGTTAATTGATATATCAGGACACATTTTCCTGAAGAAAGGGATGACTCCGAGAAAATGGAGACAGGCCAGGTGTTTTGATGAGGAAGACACGTCCAACTAACTCTGACAGTTTTCCAAGAAAGATAGGCAGGGGATCCCTAAGACAAATGTGCCCTGCCTCCCAATTCTGGCTACTGTCAACTTTGGTAAAAATGGCTCTCTACAGGATGCAAAAGTCAGATTTGACTTTATGGGTTTTGAGACTTGGAACCTGGTGTTTTTTGACTGAACTGTTTATTCAGAGAATTCGTGTTAAAGGTAACCCACAGTGCACCTGCAATTGCCTGAGGTCTCTGTGTTGAGCTGGCTGAAAATGCATAACCCATGTTAGGAGGCAGAGGACATTGTTCCTCAAATGAAACAGAATTTTAACAGAAAACTGCAAACAAACAAGGACAACAGAAATGTTGGCTCTGGCCAACTCCTGAGAAGAGAAAACAAAGTGTGTTGCTTCAGAAATATAGTGATGTGGACACTCATGCCGCAAGCGCAGCATCATCAAAGGAATCTTCTCCCTGTCACTGCAGTGTGTCATGGACAATAATGCATCCCCTAAGCTCCAAGAAATCATCATAGTGCATTCCTCATAGGTTTGTTGGAAGGGTTAAATAGACTAAAGCATTTTAAGTGTTTTCTATAGCACCTGGTATATAATGCATGCTCAATAGGTGTATTTTTATAGTATCATTAGCTCTGTTCCTATTCGGAATGACCCCCCACTGGTGCAAGCTAGACAAATCAATGACTTGTCAATGCTTTAAAAGTCATGTCCAGCCTTGTTACGAAAGCATAGTTCACTCTGATCTACTTCCAAACATGTGCTTCCGTGTACCTAGTGCATCTCTTGTCACTTCTCACTTTAGTTCCTAATTCTATCCAGGTTGAATAACCTGGATTTGGTGGGATGGGCCATGCTACTGAGCACCAATAGACCTTTGTATATTCTACATCCTCTGCAGGTTGTACCCTGTGGAAACCTTCCCTTTGCACATTCTCATTCATTTGCAATATCTTGACCTCACAGCTCATATCCAATGACTTTGGCAGATGCGGGCCAAAAAATATGGTGGCCCATTGAGTTTACAACCATGCCAACAATTCTCCACCTGTTTTCCTTAGCTTTTTCCTTGCATATATGTTATAGCCAGGCACTCTCTAAATTTTAGTAGATATATAGATCACCTGGCAGCTGATTGAAGCTCCTTATTCAGTACCTCTGGATAGCACCTAGGATTCTACATTTCTAATGGACCCCCAGGTAGTATTGATGATCTTGTTTCATGGACTGCAATTTGAGAGCCGAGGCACTACCATGAGATCCTCTACATCAGGAATCCTACCTCCTGAAATTTTTATATCCTCAACATCCAGCCCATTTTCTGCTAAAATCCCACTCCTGAACATTATTTAAATCAATCTGTGATTGAATAAGCATACCAGGACATCTGCCCTCACTTCCAGAACAAATCAGCAGCAAGTTTTCTGGGCTAGAAGGCATTGCCTCACTTTCCCATACCTTGCCCAGGACTGTTTTAAAATATCTTCTATTGCACAGCTCACTTCACTTCTCCTTTTCTCATTCCAGTGTGTGGTTGTTCTTTATCAGGTACCACCACTGAGAAGATGACAGCCATGGTAAAGCGGGATAGACAAGCAAAAGAAAGAGATATGCAAGGAAAATGGAAGAAGGGAGAAGGGGAGAGTATAGACCAGAGGAAAGGAAAGAATTAAGTTGGTGGGAAGAGAATTGCTTAATTCCTCCCCTCGTGCAGTTGCAGCTCACAAACATGTCATCCTTAGGCACCTGGAGTCCTTCACACACACCATCCCTGCACAGTTGCTCCAGTTTCTCCTTTGTTGCATTAGTTCATTCAACACAACTGCTTTGCAGCAGCCCCAAGCTGCCCAGTGACCCCTACTTCTTGGTATGCATGCTCTGTGTATCAGTTCCACTTCATACCAGGATCGGCCTGGGTGACCAATAGCACACAGCAGAACAGATGGCTCAGCACTCGTGACTAGGTTACAAATGACTGTGGCATCTCTCCTGCCCTGCTCTGTGATAGATCACTCACTGGGGGAAGCAGGCTTCTGTCTTTTGAGCAGCCCTGTGGAAAGGCCCCCATGGACAGGAGACAGCAAGGAACTGCAGCCTGCCCGTGACTGTTTCAGGGAGCACAAAAGCACATTCTGCGGCCCCATCCATAGTTGGAGATGGGGGAGCCCTGGCCAAAGGCTTAACTCCAGTACTGTGAGACATTCTGAGCCACCTCTGCCCAGTTAAACCAAAGTGGATTCCTAACCTTTCAGAAACCATGTGAAATAACCAGTTTGTTGTTTCGTGCTACTGAATTTCAGGGTAATTTGTTACACAGCAATAGATAATGAGTGCATCAGATAATAATGTCAGACTTTATAAGCATATCAAGGACTGGGAGGCTTTATAATTTCTCCCTAGCACCCTGAGGAAAAAGGATAAGATACAGCAGTCGGCAGCGCCTCAGGAGACTAAGCAAAGCTCCTGCAAAATGCGGGGGAAGTGGCAAGCCTGCCACAACGACACAGATAGTAGTTGCCCCCCTTCCTTTGTTCTGGGCATCTCATCATAATCCATCAATCTAGGTACAAGGTACTAGGTACAAAGAGTCCAAATGAGTCACAACAAAATACATCTTGTAGAAGTGTAACATTTTATTGGCTTTTAAAACTTGCTTTACCCATTAATCACAAGACCCTGGGTTAAAGCCATTTAAGTAAACCAAAGGATAGGTTTGCTGCTGTTTCTGACAAATAATGTGTGGGAAAGCTGAGGACAATGCCTGCATGTCCCTCAAGGCAGAAAGCACATCTGTAACACCTGAAAGGAAGGGCTCCAAGGGACACGGTAGAATTGCACCTTCTCAGTTCACTGAGAGTTGTCATTTGGAAAGACTGGGGCTGGATATCTGGACTCTAAGGAAGTCTTTAATGGCTTGATATGATAGCAGCTGTGGCTCCCTGAGGAATCTCCCTTGTCTTGGAGAGAAAGAGAGACCTTGAGGAGATAGCTCACTTCCAAACAGAACCCAAGACAGAAAGACAAGCCCAAGGCTCCTGTGAGAAGATACGCACTGCTGAATAATACTCTAGCATCTGGTTAATAAGAGAGGGGAATAAAAGCAGGAGGAGAGGAAGGAGTAAATTAAAACCAAACCTGCCAGTAAAGTTAAAGCAAGTTGTATTCTGCAAAAAGTACATTTGCTTACCCGTGGCTAATCATAGAATTCATTAATCACCAGTGGACTTTAATGATATCCTTGGAAATTTCTTAAGAGATTAAAAATATTGCACACTTTGCTATCGGTCTCTTTTTGTAGGGGAAAAAGTTCATTAAGGTGATAACCACTGAACTCAATTTCTTTCTTTTGGTGTAGAATCAAAGACATCAAAAATAAGTCTGCTTGTGAAAAAATCATTTGAAGTTCTTTTCATGTGGTAACATTAGGATTCCATATAATTTTGGCCTGAGTAGAGAGAAGAAAAATCTCTGGGCTTTTAGAAAGTGTGAAATCTAACTTTCCAGAGAATGTCAAGAAGTCATGGTGACTCCTCTAATCTTAGGAGTGGTCAGGCTTCTTTCATCTGGGAGCTGGATGGTTCTTCTATGAATCTTTAGAGGTATTTCTCCACAGCATCATTGGCTCAAGATTCACCTACATGCATTACTTAAGTGGACCTTATTCTGCTGCACCAGGATGTCTATATGATTATTTCTGAGCTCTGTCAGAAGCCAAAAACATGCTTTCCGTATACCAGCACTTTCCCTTATATAATGCGTATGCTATAGAAGTGTTTCCTTTACAAATGCTTAAACATGTCAATAATAGAAATATTTAAAATGTCATAATAGAAACACTTAAAATAATAGAAGCACTTAAACTACAAGTAGCTCCTGAATAAAGCCCTTCTCTCCCACACATACATGTTCACATTCCCAGTCTGTTAGACATGATACAGTAGGCTATGCTGCAGTAACAAATGGTGGACTCTTAGTGGCTCAATGCAGAAAACTTTATTAATTGTATTCAGTCCAGGCCTCTCCCATTCTGGTCTCTGTCAGTTGGTTAGTGTGGCGTACAAAATCAAGGTAGCGTGAAAAGAGAGACAGATATGGCACAAAGACTCTGAATTGCTTTAGCTAAGAGTGACATGTGTCACCTACAACCATTTCATTGGCCAAAACTAATCAAGTGCTCAAGTCTAGCTCTAAGAGAATGTGGGAGACATAGAGGTAGTCCCAACCATTTAAGGAGCATATAGGTTTTCCATAACTGTAAAATAGAACCATCTGAACAAGAGTACAGAAAAGAGAAGAGAATATGATAAGTATATACATACTCAAGATTCAAGCTGTCCACCTTCCCCAGATCTTTATGGCCAAGGTTAGAACTCATGTAGCCAGATAAATTACAAAGAGAATAGCCTAGTGATGTTACAGCAATAGTCCCAGAGCAGAACTATAAGACTCTGAGCAAAACAGAGCATCCTTTTGAAGGTTGTGGCTTTGAAATTACAAGTAGTTCACAGCAGAAGGGACACGTAAAATGAAACAAGTCAAACTCCTGAAATATTTGTTTTTTCATTGGAGGTTCAAGATTTTTAGTTTTCAATGACTAGGCCCCATACTTCTCTTCAAAGACAGAAAATGCCTATTGGAACTAATCTTGAAAGAGAGGCTCTGTAAGGAATAAATATGCATTTTACAGAGAGATGACTAGAAAGTGAGGTAATAAGGGATACTGTTCCCTCCACAATGCAGGGAAGCACAGATGTAGCACATGAACTGCCCCAAGACATGCAGTGATGGTTCCGCATGGTTTTCTGACTTCCAAGCCTAAATTTGTGGCCCAGTAGCTAAACAGTCACCCAGGCAATGTGCCAGCTTCCTTGATGAAGACACAGTGAAGATTCAACTGCATTCTACAGTGACCTCTGGCAGGCATCTGCAGCGAATGCATCTGAATTACTTCTACATACACTGAGGTTTGCCGAGGGAAGATACATTCTGCGAAGAACAGAACTGGATGACATCTAAGAGATGCTCAAGACTGAGCCCCTCGTGTTACAGAAAGGGGAAAGTAAACTCTGTCAGGATTGGGTGTTTCAGGGTTGATTTTGAACCTTCAGTTATTGGAAGAGCTAGTAACAATAGGTGGACAGGTTCCATCTGAGTGACATCCATTTCCTTTAAACCTCAGACCAACCCTGCCAGATGGGTGTTACTCATCCTCAAAACCTCACCCTAGCTCAGAGCAAATAGATTATTTTTCTCTACCATTTCTTTCTCTGGCCTTTTCTTTTTCCCCCTCAATGCTTCTCTGGCATGGTTCACATGAGAGCCTTGTTCTCTTCTTCCTTTCCATGTTAGGTGTGCACTACAGAAAACAGTCACTACTCTTCCAGATCTAGATTCCACACATTGACCTAAGCATCGAAGACACAAGGTAAAGTCTAGTGAGCAAAAAAACAAGGCCACCTGGACTTACAATACAGAGAGCTGGAGGATCATGAGAGCCCAGAAGAGGTCAGGAAACATATTCAGCAAATGACTAGATGGGATATATTTAGGGCTTGGCAGGCTCTGTGGTCTATAATAACTGCTCAACTGTGCCACTATAGTGCAGAGCGACCAAAGACAAAGTGTGAGAAAAAATGAGCACAGCTGTTCCCTAATAAAATTTTATTTACAAAATGAAGTGATGAGCCCAGTTTGGCCCATGGCCACAGTTTGCCAACCTCTGAACTAAGTGTGAGCTTATCCTAAATTTACGTTGCAGATAATAATGAAATGTTCTTACTATGACTCTTCGTTTAAGCTGTTCCGTGATAACTTTGTTTTGTAGAATATTTTCTACATTTTGTGTTGCCAGAATCTGCAACATAGCTGTGAAACTATTTTACTCTGCATTCCACTTCAAATGATAACTTTGTGAAGTAGCCTTCTATTATTTTTCGGCAGTGTTCAAAAGAGTCCCTCCTTCTATCATAGTTTCAATTGTTAACATGACTTTGAGATGCTGTGTTTAAACGCCTACGTCCAGTTTGTGCTTTGCTTGAAAGAAGAGTCCATGTCATATTTATATTGCCCTCCACAGTATCTGAATTACTGCTTCAAACACGAATCATGAGTGAATAAGTGGATGGATAAATGACTAAATCTTATACAGGCTTTTTGAAATCACAAGATGGGGTCATCTATTATAACCTGACAAAATTTTCTTCAGGTCACCTTTAGGAAAATATGCATTGTGCTAAAGAACAAAGGCTATAAACTGCTAAATGCAATCTATCTTACCAAGAAAAGGTGAAATATAAGAAAATTACATTAGCCTTTGGACATACATAGAAGATATTTCAATATCAAAGTTTCCAGAGAGTTTTAATCACCAACTGGAAAAAGTTTTATTAGCTTAATTCAGGATTCAATGTTTTGTTAGCCAGAGTACAGCAACCTACCCCTTCTCTCTCCCCACTCCAATCCATCCTTCCTAGAAAAGAATGTCTGCTTAAAGAGCTCTATGGGCTTCAGGCTGACAAGGGAGAAAGTAAGTGGTCACATGAAATTCTCTGCATTCTTGGCTCCAACATTTTGTTTCATTTTATTGACTTTAATTTATATCCACCAAGCGAGGACATGCCTCTCCCAGAGTATTGAGCTTTTCACTATTTCCCTGCTACAGTCTGAAGCTCTGAGACTCCATGTGTTAGATATGAAATACCTTAGCAAAACCTGTGATTCTTCTATTCAATATCCCATTCCTCCTTTTTATCGTTATGGGAAGCCTGATTATGTTTTGGAATGGACCTAAGTATACCCAGAGCAAGGAGAAGGGGCTCAGTGCTGCTAATAAATAAATTTTGAGTGACGCATAAGGGATAGAAGGAACTCTTTTTTGTCCCTGAATCACAAAATTCAAGGCCCTTCTGTTATATGCTGTTCAGATGAGAGGTGATGTAATGATGTGCATGTCCTCAGCTGAGAAAAGTAATATTTTCTACACTTTGTGTTGTCAGAAAGAATCTGCACCATAGCTGTGAAACTATTTTACGCTGCATTCCACTTCAGATGATAACAACACATTGCAGGGGCTTCAGTAAAATCCTCTTATCAAGGAAGGCTGTCTTGGCCACAACTGACAGCAAAAAGAATCACTGCTATCTAATTCTTGCATCTTCCTCACCATTTGATTACAGGTTACCCATTGCTTTTAAAAATCTATTTAAATAAAGATTGATGCTTGAATTTTTCTTAAATGGTCTCATAGAGAATAAGCATGTCGTAAGATTGTATGTTTGAAACCCTAAGATGGATAGATCAAGAATTTGGAGAACAAAAATCTAAAATCAGTTTAATCAGTAAGGTAAAGGAAACCAGTAGTTATCTCGAAGAACTTATTTGTCCACCTGAAAATCAGGTGTGCCCAAGCTCTCTGAAGGCAGATTGAGCAAATTACCAAGTATCTTCACTTCATTTTACAATAAGTGATAAATGATATGATCACCCAAAGGTCCAAGAAAAAGCCAACTTTTGAGGATGATAAATCATCTGATGATAATGGTTCAATTTGAACCCTTACTTCAAAGGTCAGCAAGGGAACCACAGCCTCCATAAAGTGTCCATTGGAAGAGTTTTACAGCAAATTACCCAAAGTATGGATGATACTACCTTCATTCCAATTTCCTCCTTCTCTTTGGAAAAACTATATTCTACCACTTGATTTAATGGGAAAGAAAATAAATGAGTGTGGAAACTTCTATGAACTAGGAGCTGCTGGGGAAAGCTTTTTAGACATTTACTGAAACCACACTCAATTTTAGGTCACATAACTTTTTTCTGTCTCTATCTGTCTCTTTTTCAGGTAGAAGTGACTGGATTGAAAATGTGACTTTACAAAATTTGACTTGAGCAAATCTCTAGTTTGCAAGAGAACAATGGAGTCTCCTTAATTACATGCCTAGCCCCACCATCACCACCGCAAAGTCTAGTTAGCATTGGCTTTAGACACGCCTGGAGTCAGAAATTCTGTGGTACACTGGCAAGTTCTGTGTAGCCAAATGTCTTCCTGAAGTTTGATCTCTCCACATTGTATTTTTTCACTGCTAAAGTACTTCCATCTCCATTGTAATTATTTATATTCATATTCATATTTTTAAGATCACCCTGACTGCATTTTAAAATATCAGAAATTTGTATTCCTAACATAGAGTTGCAGTTGGTAAGAGTATTAACATCTGGATGGAAAATATATTAGAAAATATGTGAAAGGAGAAAATACTCTTCAATGAAAGCTTTTATTCCTGGTGTCTGTGAGATGCAGAATTTCAGATTTTATGATCCACTTTCTTTGTCCATGAGCAGCTAAATCAGTGAGTCGAAGAATTTAAAAGAAAAATGATCAAAATGATATACCACCTCAAGAAAACTCTAAACATGGAGTTTATTGAGCCATTACATTTGTCCCTAAGATAACCAGCTTATAAAAGCTGTTTTATGAGACCCATGGGCTGCTTTGCTAGTTCAATTACATTTAGTTCCATGGCTGGATTAGTAATGAAGATGTTTATAGTTTGAAAAAGATTATAAATACTAAAGATGGTATTTTCAGGAGGTCACCATATTTTAGTTGATATGTGTAATTATTCTCATGGTCACAGGTGAAACATGTGATCCCTAAAATGGTAACCTTAAGTGACAATAATGTGCAGAGAAGATATTTTTCTCTCGAAAATGTGACTACCACTTCTTAATACATTTGGAAGCTGATATCCTATAGGGAATATCTTGATCTCTACCCAAAGAAATTATTTCCATAGTGACATTCAAAAATGATCTTCTAAAAGAATGTCTCACCTATAAATAAGTCCCACAGAACATGTAGCACCAATATATTACAGAAAAGGTTAAACAGATTTTTTAAAAGTATTGCTAACAATGAAACTTTCAGAGAGGTGAGGCTAAGAAAAAAATAAGAGGGCTTATCATTTTGGGGGGGGGTTGGAAATTTTTTCATCCCTCTCAATGAACCTCTTAGGAACCAAATGCTATCTAATACTTCATGATGAACCTTTGCCTTGAAAGCTATCTCCATGTTTCATCCATTCCCTAAAATTTATATGCTAATCATCTCTCTCTGCCTTTTAGCTACCATTACCTAACCTTACTGATTTATACATATTCCTTCTCTCCCGTTATCCTCCACAAAATCACCTCTAACACTCAAATGTCTATTTCAGAAATTAGCTCCCCCAAAGCTTTCCACTTTAACCTCACTTAGTGTGATCAATCTCTCACTTTGGGACCACCTGAACATTTCTTCCTTTAATTTGCAAAATCACGTTTTACACTGGATACAATACTCCCTCCTCACAGAAGCCTTCTTTCCTGACACTTAAGTGATTTTCTCTATCGCTGCACTCTGGCCACTTCCTTCACTGCATACATTGCAAATCATAACTGTATTTTTACATTTACTTAATTAGTATATGCCCAACATGTTGCACAGTGTCATATATATATATATATATATATATATATATATAGGGAGGCACATGAGTAAATGAATAAATGCATCTATTGTCGAAAAATCATTCCCTTTGTATTTTGTTGTATCCCAATTATTCACTGGCTAAAGTGTCCTCCCGAGTATTATGTAAACCCCTCTCATTAATAAGCATGAGTAGACATACAAAGAATGGTTTTTAAAAGGCCTTTGTTCAAGCTATAGCCTTATTAATAAACACACACTTAATACAGAGCACAAAATGAGATGCTTTAAAGACATTGTGTCTGAGGTTGTCCTAAAGGGCATCTCAGGACTCTCTTGGACATGTTAAGAGTCTGAAAAGTCGGGGGGAGGGGTGTGAATATTTTTTGAATGCTGGGGATCAAGTTCAAGTCTTCCCACATGCTAGGCAAACATTCTGTCTCCCAGCCTTTAGGAAAACTTTTAAATTTATATTTTCAATTAAATTACAATCTAAAAGGCTTTAGTATGACACATTAGACTGTCCTCCTTAAACTAGAAGCTGTCTTTTACTTTCAGAACTGTCTCTCTGTTTTGTTTTTTTCACAATCACTTTGGCCTCCAGGTGATTTCCCAGAGTGACCAAGTTTAACACAAAGATTGTTGATGAACATGTCTGGCTTCCTCCCAGCTAGCATGTCCTAATGTTCAAGTGACAGCAGTCAACCCACATCTGCCTTTGAAGTCACCCTGAATTCTTTTTTTTTTATTTAAAAGGAAGAAGAGAAAAACACAAAACAAAACAAAGCAGTGTAAGGGTACAAGTAATACAGAACTACAAAAAAAAAAAAAACAGTAAGAAATCACCAGTTAATAGATTACATATTACCATCTTAGAAATAGTTGCTCAAATCACAGTATCAAAGAATACAAAGTGGACATTCAAACAGTGAGACTGCAAACAGTTGTGTTCAATGATCCAACCAAAAACATTAATATGGTCAGCTATTTAACACCCCTAAACACACTTGCTGTTGTATCCTTTAGAGCTCTTTTTTTTCCCTCTCTTTTTTAGAACAAAATTTACACATTTTGGGTTTTATTACTCCTTAGTTCTTATTACTTTTTGGGGGGGAGAGAATAAAGTCAAATATGGCAAAACAAAGCTGTCAGTCAAAACCAAGGATAGATATAGCACATGATGTAAAACAGAATACAAGGTTATCAACAATGGTTATCAACGATGTCTCTTGTTTCCTTAAAAAGAATTGTCTATCTCATTAGATATTATAAAGTTGAACAAAACAGTAGAGAACAAGACCAATAAAATATAGGCATTGTAAACATTACAGGACTTCCAAAGGAGACAATAGTCAAAGCACAATTCTTGTACTAGGCATAAAGACAAAACTTAAGATTGCAGAACTAATTCATGTCTGACAGACATGTTCATAGAATGACTGTTGTTCTTAAAGTACTTTTTTTCAGTTCAGAAACTGAAGCTATTTAACATAAAGAAACTTTATTATGTAATGGAGTAACGTATTAGGTTAATTGTCAAGGGGTGATATGAAGATAGGAAGCAGCATTGGATCTTCGCAATACATAAAAGATAAATAACCTCACAGGGTAGTGTAGAAACAAACATTTTGAAGTAATTTAAAGAGAGAAACAATGGAAGAGTTGAAACATCACTGACTTAGTCACTTTCTCATCATTGGGACTCAATGGCAGACCCAAACAAATTAAGTTTATATTGGCTCACTTTTTAATTCATAGATGGTCTGCTCCAAGGCAGAAAGGCATGGTAGAAAGGTACAGAGAAAAAGAGCTGTGATGCAGTCAGAAGCAGAGAGTAAAGGGCTGGGGATTTAGCTCAGCAGCATAAGCAGCTGCCTTGCAAGCGCGCAGTGGTGAGTTTGATCCCAAAAGAGAGAGAGAGAGAGAGAGAGAGAGAGAGAGAGAGAGAGAGAGAGAGAAAGAAAATGAGAGAGAGAGAAAAAGAAAGAAAAGAAAGAAGCAGAGAGTAAAGAAGGGAGCCCAAAGAAAGATACCTCTTCCAGGCCACTCCCCCAGTGCCCCACCTCTTCTGACCAGGCCCCATTTCCTAACAGCAAGTCAGCTTTGTGGGGTCTAATTCACTCACCCCCTCCCCCAAAAGTGAACACCTTGAGCATATGAGGCCATTGGGGACATTCTTGACCTAAACCATAACAATCACATAATGGCACTATAGTCAAAGCCATCTATTCACAGATCACACAATCATGCCAACTTACATGAAATGAAACTGAAAAATACATATTTTTGTGAAGTGATTTTTTCACTAATCCCCTACAGACCACTCCACCAAAATAATGGATTCATAATTAAGTTTTTATTAACTATGAAAAATAATAATTACAATCACCCAAGTGAGGTCCAGTTTGCTTTAAACAGTCAAATCAAGTGAACCATGTCATTCGTCCTTCAATTATTAAATATAACATTAAATTCACTACAGCAAAACTTCATCCTTCTAGTTGGTTTAAAATTATTTTTACATTGGTCTATATCTACTTCAGTTGGTCAACATCTACTTATATTTGCATATGTTAGGCATAACCCTATGAAAGCTATATTCTATGTGATTTGGTCCCAGAGCAGTATACAATAAAATAATCTCAAAGCAAATATTAATTCCAGCCTTTGCCCAAGGATATTAAAATCTCAAGAGATCCACAACAAACTTCTCTGCACTTACTTTAAAAATTCCTAGGTTTTCTATCACTAGTATCTCAAAAATCATGAACTCACCTTGCTATCTCAGAGGATATTTCTTCCTCCTGTTCCATTTTCAAGGTCTCCCATAATCACCTCTCCTCCCATATCTTCTGCACTTAGCCCTTCTCCCTGAAGATTTTTCATCTGCACTTATCCTCCACCACTGGTATTCTAGATCTCTGAAAGGAATGCTGAAGTTTCCTCCACTCTAAGAGCATTTTTCTCCATCATTTACTGCTGTAAGGCTCCTCCCAAGACAACGTGCATCTCTTTACCTTTCCCTATTAACCTAATTTTGCATTGGAATGGCAACCTACATTTTAGAGAATCAGAATTGTTTTCCAAGGATGGAGACCAAAGCTGACACTTTACTAGGCAAGGAAAAGGAAAAGGCTGAGGCTTATGGGTTTTATCACATATATACCATTGTGATAAATAAGAGCCCATGAGAATTTTTCCTTTCAAAGAAAGTCCATATAATCTCCAAGACGTATGGTTAACTTTTAGTAATGAAACATAGTGAGCAATATGAAGAAGGTGCCACATTTGAGCTTTTAAAACAGAATGTATATCAATATATACTTCCAGTAGAATAGCTTTGCATACATCACAAAAGATGTTAGCAATGGTTGTCCCTGGAGACTTCAAGTCAGAAATGGGTAAAAAGGCTTTCTACCATATGCCCTTTTATTTTTTAAATATCTTTATATATTTTAAAATATTATTTAAAATGAAATATATATTTAAAATATATAAAAAAATATTATATAATTTATATATTTTTAAATATTAATAAAATATCAAATATCTTATTTGTACTATCTGTTCCCAAATTGTTTTAAACATTTTTAAAGGAACAGGGTTACATACTCAGTACTACTTAAGTTTGAGAAATGTTGCATTCTGTTATATAAAACTCACACAACTAGACAAGACAAATGTTGTTATTCCCAACCTACTAACAAAGAATCTCAGGCCCATAGAGTTCAAGTGCTCATAGAATGTATGTGAATTGACTAATTTACACAACTAATAAGCGACATCACAGGGATTCAAACTCAGAACTAAGTGTTTCCAAAATCTGTTGTACCTCACTACACCACATTACTTTAGTGTAAACTAAATCAGCCAAAGGACCAAAGTATTGGAAACTAAACAAATGTATCTGCCTGGTCTAAAATTTATGTTCCATAAATCATGACAACTTCTAAACTCACCTCAAGAAAATAAAATATATTTTTAAAGTAGAGGTTTAAAAAGTATTAAAAATTTAAAAAGTCTAAGGTTTAATTTAATCCAGAGAGCTGGGCATGGTGGCACATATGTGTAATACAAGCACTCTGGGAGGCTGAGGCAGGAAGATTGCAAGTTCTAGCCCAGCCTGAGAAACTTAGTGATATAGTGAGACTCTATCTCAAAACAAAAAGTAAAAAGAGAGCTGAGCATGGAACTCAGTGCAAAGATCCTGGATTCAATCTTTAGGATCTTAAAAAAACATATTAGAAAGTAGATACAATCTATAGAATTAAAATGATGAACTATTACCAAGAAAAATGAACACATGAATAAATGGAATGACACATCATACTCATTAATCAAAAAGTTCAGTATTAAGTGATCTGTTTTTCCTTATTTAATCTATAGATTCAAAGAAATAAAAACACAAAAATCCAGAAGTTTCATTATAAGAAATGAAGGCTAGTTCTAAACTTTACAAGGGATAATCGAAATATATACTTAATATTTAAATTTTTAAACTTTCTTACAGTAAAGTATACATACATTTATTCCCCTTCAAAATACTCCCTCTTGCTTCAAACACACTGATTCCATTGCTCTTGCCACTTTCTAAAGAAGTTCTGAAACTTTTCTCTGTGTCCTTACAGGGTATGATCACAAAGGTGATGAAGGTTGCTTTGGAGTACAGGCTTGTAAAAAGGCAGCCTTAGATACTTCCAAAACCATTTCACAGATTCAGTACAGTCTCAGTCAAAATACCTACAGCATACTTTATATATCTAGAAAAAAGAATCTTAAATTCATACAGAATTAGAAGAGACCCCAAGTAGCCAAAGTAATTTTGGACAATAAGAGCAAAGCAGAAGGCATAGAAATATCAGACTTCAAGCTATACTATAAAGCAATAGTGAAAAAACCAGCATGGTGTAGGACTAAAAACAGACATGTGGATCAATGGAACAGAACTGAGGCTACAGAAACCTCCCCCAGAAACATTCCAGTATTTGATCTTTGACAAAGAGTCCAAAAGCATATGTTGGAGGAAAGATAACCTATTTGACAAGTGATACTGAGGAAATTGGTTATCTGTTTGTAGAAGAATGAGACTGACCCTTATCACTCACCATATACTAAATTAAAATCAAAATGGATCAAAGATCTAAACATTAAAACAAAACATTAAACCTTTCGGAAGACAAAATAGGTAAAACTCTTGAAGACATAGAAGTAGGAAAAGATTTTCTAAGTACAGCCTCAGTGGCACAGGAAATAGCAGCAAGAATCAACAAATAGGATTATATCAAACTAAAGGTACTTTGTACAGAAAAAAAGAGTCAATAAAGAGACAACCTACAGGATGGGAAAAAAATTGGCAGCTACTCCTCAGACAAAAGACTAATATCTAGAATATATAAAGAACTCAAAAAAATTAAACCACCTAAAATTAAAGACCAGTCAAGAAATGGGCCAGACAAATACACAGACACTTAACAGAAGAAGAAATAAAAATGCCAACAAATACATGAAAAAATGTTCAACATCTCCAGCTATTAGAAAAATACAAATTAAAACATTAAGATTCTATCTTACTCCAGAAAGAATGGCAGCCATTAGGAAATCAAACGATAATGAATGCTGATGTGATTGTCACTAAATAGGAATCATTCTACATTGCTGATGAGAATGCAAACCACTACAACAATTATGGATATCAGTATGGAGACTTCTCAAAGGATTGAACTTAAAAATTCCATATGATCCAGCTATTCCCCTGCTAGGTATCTTCTCCCAAAGAGCTTAAATCATACCACAGTGGTACTTGGATACCAATGTTTATGGCAGCACAATTCATAATAGCTAATCTTATAAGTGGTCTGTATACTCATCAACAGACAATGGAATAAACAAAATGTGGTATCTATATATAATGTAATACTACTCATCTCTGAAGAATTACAAATTTGAAACATTTGTAGAAAAATGGATGCACCTGGAAAATGTAATGTTGAGAAAAATAAATCAGACACACAAGCTTGAATACTGTATGGTACCCCTCATCTGAGTGAGGCAAAGTACAGTTAAAATGATAAAAGATGATAGAAAAGGATAAGGAAAGAGATTTCATACAATAGGGAAATGATCCAAGGGAACATGGAGAGGTATAAGTGGGAGGAGAAGGCGAAATAAGGGGAATAAAGATGTGCCGTATACAAGAATCTAATAACCCTGATCAATGTAAGTAATATAAGTCATAACATGAGCTAAGACAAATAGTATCAACAGGTACAAAAAAAGGTGATTGGAAAACAGTAAGCGGAAGTGAAGAACAAAGAAAGGAGATTTCAAAAAAAAGAGCTGTAATGTGTACATGTAAGCACTCCCCAAGATGATTATAAACTGTATGAATTACAAACATGTATTAATAAAATAAATTTTTTAGTAAGCCAGGCTCAAAACATGACAGTGTCTCCTCATCTATCTTATTCACCAGATCTGGCACTGTGTGACTTGTAGCTATTTCCCAAAGTCAAAATGGCCATGAAAAGTGAAGCATTCTGAACTGATTCAGGACATACCAGTGACCACAAAGTGCATCTAGAGAGCTCATGAAAGAAAACTTCCAGAAGTACTTCAGAAAGTGGCAAGAATGAGGGGATAACGTGTGGATATCAATGCTCAGCAGGGGTTATTTTGAGGGGGATTAGAGTCAATGTGTCATTTTTGTAATTTCAACATTCATTGTGTTTTTCTATCACACCTCATACATGGAAATGCACAGAACCAGGATTCCTGAAAACGAAAACCTAAGCTATACTTACACCCCTGCCTTTAAGACTTATTACAAAGTTACTGCAATCTAATTCCACAGTGTAGAATTAGATTTAGAGCTACAAATACATCACTGAAATATCATAATGACTCACAGGCTATGGTCAAATGAATTTAATAAAGGCCCAGAACAATTGAGTGGAAAAAAATTCAAAAAGTGAGTATCTCTACGGTTTGAATATTCATGTCCACACTCCACCACCAAATTCAGATGTAACCCCCCCCCCAAGGTGATAGTTTTAGGAAAGGAGCCCTTTTCTGCACAATTGGGTCATGAGGCTGGAGCCAACACTCATAAAGGTTATTAATCCCCTTATAGAACAGACCCTGGAGATCCTTTACTCTTTCTGCTGTGTAAAGTTACAGTGAGAAAGCACAGGACTCTCACTGGACACCAAATCTGCCAGGAACTTAATCTCGGACTGCCAAACTCCACGGCTCTGAAAAACATATTATTTTTAATTCGCCCAGCCTATGCTATTTTGTTCTAGCAGCCCAAACAGTTTAAGACCATAAGTATATAAAAAGAAATGAACGGGCCTGGGGATTTAGCTCAGCGGCATAAGCGCCTGCCTTGCAAGCAGGCAGTCATGAGTTCGATCCCTGGTACCCATAAAAAGGAAAAAGGCAAAAAAATAAAAATAAAAAAGAAATGAACGTTAAGCTTTAACTGTAAACATATATTATCACAAAATGGAGTGCAGATCTGAATATGTAAGCTGTGGTGGGTTGATAACTGGTGGTTGACTTGTAACACCAGCTGAACTGAATCAGCGTGGTATGCGTGTGGATGGCCCACCTGAGGATTGTTGCCAACATGAAAAGGAGAACTGTTGTTTGGTTCTCCACCATGCTGTTGGTTCTCCTGTTGCTGTGGGTTCTCCTGGAGGAGCTTGTCAAACTTCTCTCTTGATACAAACTTGTCCTCATCTTCAGAGGAACTCAGGAGCTTGTTGTCACTGAGAATGGCTGCAGTTAACGTTGGGGAAGATCTTGTCCCCACTTTGAGCATCATTTCCTGGAGGGGAAGGTGGTGTGCTGTTCAGCCTCCTGGAGAAGCTTGTTACACTTGAGTCCTGATATGAACTCAGCTGTTATTACTGGAGGAGTATGGGACCTCACTGTCACTGAGGATGGCTGTGGTACTTTTAGGGGAGGCGTGGTCCTTACTTTGAGCATTTCTTCCTGGCTCCATTACAGAACCCTCAACCTACTAGTACAGATTCTTCCTCCCACTAGCACAGGCTTTCTAGCTTCCACTGCTGACCTTTAGGCCTTCCCAGCATAGATCCATGAAACAGACTTGCATGAGATATTGTTGTGGGCTCTAGGCCTCCAGTTGGACTCAGAGGGGCATTGTCATGAGCAGTCTCTTAATAAAAATTAAACATAAAACTACTTTACTATCCAACCAAATCATTCCAGGGGTTCAAGAAAGAGAAATAAACATATATGTTCTTAAAAGCAATTAAAGGCAGTTCATTATGATTTTACTCAAAATAGTAAAAAACTACAAATAACTCTAGGTCCCCATCAATAGGAGAATGGAAAAAACTTGTGGCCTCTCTACACCCATGATGAATTTCTATTCAACAATAGAGGAATAAATACTAATGAATGTAATAACATGAGTGAATTTCATATCAAGCAGAAGAAACCAGATTCCTATGTATATGAAGAGCTAGAACACATGAAATGGATCTGTGAGGATAGAAATCTGAACAGTGGCTATCTGGCTGAGAAGGAGTGCAAAGGAATTTTCTGGCATGAGGAAAAACCTCATGCCATGGAGTGGTTACATGGGTGTACATATTGTGAAACTCATTATACACACAAAATTTGAGCATTTTACTATATAATTATATTTCACAAAGAAGAAAGCAGGACGGGAGGAACAGCTGGCATGACATTTTTCTGACATTGTTCTATGTATTTTTATTTTCCTTCCACAGGGATAGCTCTGTGGAGTACCATTTTTAGAATGTAAATCATAGAGGTAGGAGCTACACCTGTTTTAAGTGGCTTCACATAATACCAATCCCATTGCCAATTACCAGGAGGCGTGTTTGGTGAGGAGGAGGAAGATAGCTAATGAGTAAAGAACAAAAACTTGCTTTCCATGCAAGCAAAGAACTAGCAGAAATTGAAATGATAAACGTCTTAGAACATTGTGATTTGTGGTATATATATCCTTTATAAAGCAATATGCACCACCCAAACATATAGAACCTCCATAAAACAATTTCTAACAATTTCTGTAAGTCTGCATTCATTTCTTCTGTGAAGTTCAAACAGTACCATCTGCTATTTGAGTTTAAAACAGATGTCTTTTTCCACCAGAAGTGTTTTATGTTCTCTAATAGGACAGAGGAAGGTAAGGTGACAGGTAACACAGGGATGATATTTTGATGTTGTTTGAGAACTGACAAAACACAAAGACTTGTGCCACTGAATTTTAAAAACAGGGCATAATTAAATAAAAAAATGATTAGTTAGAGCTCCTACTTCATGACCAATAACACCTAAAAATATAATGTGTTGCTTAGGTCAGCTAAGGTTGCTAAGAAAGAGATGGTAAAATTACTTGCAGTATTATTAGATGCCTGTTATAGGAATTCTATCTTGAGAGAACAAGGTCAAAACTTATCCAATAAGTCTCAATGATAATTAAAAAACAGTCAGGCAATACAGATCTATGTCTCATGAGCATAGCTGAGGATTTATATCTGACAAACAGATCAGAGTGGCATACTTGAATTCTCAATCCCAGGGAATTCTTCAAATTTAGGGTTGTTTATGAAATTTCCCATAAATAACAAAGAGAACCTACAATAAATGGCTATATCAGAAATGTAGCACATATGATTTATAGGAACATAGATGACCAGGGAATCAGAAGAGCTACTTCTCTCAGATTTCTAGTAATAAGATGCCATAACACAGGTAGGTGAGAGAAGGTCCTTAAATATACAGAGATGCTTACAAAACACCTTCTGAAATTATGCATCAGTCAATTATCCTCAAAAAGGACACAGAGTTATCCTGTAGAAGAGCAGCTGATAAATGTAAATTATCGTCATTGTTTTCAGTAATGTTGTCAAACTCGTCTTAAAAGATTCTTTCAGCTATCACAGGTATTTTTGATGATTTGCATTTCCCAGTTATTATGAGTAAGTGATAGCATGTATCCTTATAATAGAGTATCACCAAAATATAAAGAAAATCACTTTGCAAATTATTTTTTGATCTGCTTTTAGAAGGTTTGCCTATAGGTAGGGAATAAGGTGAATCTCAATTTGGATATCTGATGTAAAATTTTATAGCTAAGGCAGTATATATAAAGATGAATAAATATTCCTATATAATTTGAACAGTAATCAGATGTCTGGGAATATTTTGCAATTAATCAGCAGAAGCAAAATAATAAGCATAAAGGTTTCATGCAGTAAAAAACAAAATAGCAGTAAACTGAAAATAATATACCTATCATTAGAGGAATAGTTAAGAAAATCATGATACTTCAATTTAAATACCATTCAATCATTAAAAACTACAACTGAGGATGTTGTTCCCTGATAGAGCATCTGCAGAGCATGCATGAGGGTCTGGGTTCTACCCCCAGAATAGCAAACTAACTAAATAAATAACAAAGAAATATAATAATGCTGAAGATTTCAATTCACCATGGAAACACACACATGAACAAAGCAAGATTATAAAATATATGATACAAATGGATATGTATCGACAAAGACACACAGAGTACTCCAAAATTGACATGATCTGGTTTTTTGTTTTAATGCATTTTATATTGCTTTATAGCAAAAGTTATAAATGCAAAACTGAAGCACAATGACATGTCTGATTTTTATTTAAAGGTGACTGTAATAGATAGAGTACTATAGTCTTTCACATATTATTAATCCACTGCCATGGCTGCCACAATGTCCTGAATTGATTCAAAATCCTTAGCTTTCATGATCATTTTGACTTTGGGGAACAGTCAGAAGTTGAAAAGTTCCCAATCCAGTGAGTAAGATAGATGAGGACACACCACAATATTTTTGTGAACCTGCTTTTCCATTGGACATCACTTGGCAGCAGAATTTACTGTACTTTTTATATCACCTCTCAGCAAGACATTCACAAAAGGGGACTCAGAACTGCTTCAGAAAGAGGCAAGAATGACAAGATAAGTATCTTTGAAGCAAGTGTTTTGAGGGGGGTTCATAGCAATGTGTCTTTTACTGTAATACATTTTTAAAATTTAAATATTCACTGCATATTTCAATCATACGTAAGTCTTCCTAAACAGTACATGCTGGCATATTTCTCCATTTGTACAAGTGTTATTTAATGTACTTTGATTAAAGGACATTAAGTTCCTCACTCTTCCTACATGAAATGATCTCAGCTATTCTATAGCTTGAAGTAATATGGCAAATTAAATTTCTTATCCATGTCTTGCAAGTTAGAAACTGGTATTTTATACACATTTTGAACCCTGTTCCTACTTATTTCTTCTTCCATTCATAGACAGGATCAGTTCAGCAGGTGAGCCAGTCTACATATGTACCAGGCAGCAACTCATCCCTGCCAGGATCCCCTAATCTATCGTGGAGACATTTCCAGCTTGATTACTGGGCACAAAGTAGTACAAAAATCTCAGGCATGAACACAGACCCTATTTATCATGGCCAGTGTCCCCAATCTGTCAGATCAGCCTGGTCTAAGTATCACCCTAGATACAGTTCTATGCACCAAGAGTGGGAAAATTGTCCCAGAATCCCCTGGGAGCCTTTCTAAACCTTAGACCAGCTCTGGCAAATTTTCTTTCTTATCATTGCTTGCTGAACTCTTTATTAAGTGTGTGTGTGTGTGTGTGTGTCTGTGTGTGGTTATTTCTAATATGAAGACATTTTTGGAATTTGTCATAAGGGGGAAATCAACCATACGCTCAAAACTTGTTGTTTTATTTTTTTAAAAAGACTAAAGGCATTTAGCTATGTCTAAAAACATAGTAGTCACACAAATTATGGTATGTCAATCCAGAGGGACTTGATATATTTATATAAACAATATTTATAGACTATATAATTTCAAAGACCATTTCAAAGCCAGGGGTGGGAGCACAAATTTGTAATCCTAGCACTCAGGAGGCCGAGGTAAGAGGATCGCTGGTGGTCCAAGGTCAGTCCAGGCTACAAAGTGGGCTCAAGGCCTGCTTGAACTGCACAGAGAGACTCTGACTCAAAAACAAAAAAGACAGTTTCATGAAATTGCAAATATTCATGTTAACATATTAAGTTCAACAAAAATCTTTCAAAACTACATATATAATTTGAAGTTCTTTTTGGAGATAGTATAAGAAACAGAATAGGTAGGAAGTATAGTAGATTTTATGCATATGCTATGTACAAATGAATCAAAATATATTTAATACATGAATAAGTGGATTGCATTTTTTTGTTTTCCAGATATTTACCATAAACATAATAGAAAAAATAAAATATACATTCTTTAAATTACATGCTGTATCAGTCAGCATTTACTAGAGAACCAGATACAACACAAACGATACAAATGTACAAGAAATTACAAGATTGGCTTACAATGGTCAGCTATAGAGTCACATAAGAAAGCATGCAGAGGGTGTCTGCATGCTGGAGGCCAAAGGATTCAATCCAAGGTCTGGAGTTCACTGCAATGTTCCATGCAAGTCCATGTCAGGAATCCCAAAGGTCTGCAACAGAACACTAAAGAATTTATCCCGGAAGGTTGAAGGGTCTACAGTGGAAGGCTGAAGAGTCCCAGGCAGAAGCTGAACAGTTGGGGCCAGAAGCCAAGAGATGATCTTGAAGCTGAAGGCGAAGATTGGAGCTCCTCCAAAGAACCAGCAATTAGCCCTTCCTCATTTTCCTTTTATCTTACACAAGCTACCTGCCTGGGGGTTGGGGTTTACACCCACACCATCTCTGTGCCTTCCTCTTGCACAGGCTGAGGATGTTGACAAAGAACCCTGACCTCCTGCTGAAACCCAGGCCCCTTGCAAAGGCTGAGGATGTTTACAAAGTAAGAACCCTGACCCCCTGCTGAATAAACTTCTCAAATTGACATGATGATCAGCATCCTAGAGCAGTAAGCATGTCCTCTATACCTCTGCTTATAGAACTGCAGTTACTTAGTTAACCTTCTAGAGATCTCAAATTGACACAATGTACCAACCATTACATATGCAGTACTGTCTTTTACATTTTTACTTATAGAATGTTTATCTTTTTTGTCATTTACAGCTAATATTAGTTTCCTAGAACATAACAAAGTGTTACAAACTGGATACCTTAAAACAATAGAATTTTCCTTCTGTTCTGGAAAGTAGATATCTAAAATCAAGATGTCAGCAGGGTCATGCTTCCTTATGAGGATCTAGAAGAGATCCATCTTGCCTCTTCAAGCTTCAAATGGTTACCAATAGCCCTTGACATTCCTTGACTTATAGGTGTACCACTGTAATCTCAGGTTGTATTTTTAAACAGCTCTCTTATATCTCTGTCTAGTTTCCCCTCGTCTCATAAGGATACCAGTCCTTGGACTAGGGCCTACTCAACCAATATGACCTTATCTTAGCTCAATTGCATCTGCAAAGACTGTTTCAAACACAGTCACATTCATAAATTATGAGGGTTAGGACTTCAACAGATTATTAAGGAGGTCCAAATTCAGCCCATAATAGGCTACCCTCTGGCCCCCAAATAGCCTGTCTTTCCTATGGGTACAAAACTTTCATTCCATCCAGATATCCCAGGAAGACATTCCCCTCTCACTTCCCTCCTTTCTCTTCTCCCCATCCCCATTCTTGTGGCTAAATTTGCAAACAAATAATTGCAAGTGTGCAAGTATGACTGTATCGGACTCTACTGGACAACTAGTTATCATATAGCCAGACCTTTATAGGAGTAAAATTAGAGTAAGATATATCAATCCAGACTTTTACATCAGACAAAATTACTATTTCTGCAGGTGATAAAAAAAAAAACTAAAAATAAAGTCCTTGCTCGACTGAAATCCTTATCTCTCTCTAAGAACCATGGAACAATTTTATCAAGAGTTTTCTGGGCCAACAGAAATAATTTGGATCTCCCATCCAGGCCACTGAGCATTATTTTGACTATTTGGCCACCAAGCAGTGCTCTGTGATTTTAAAATCACACTCTTAAGCCAAATGTTTCCGTATCTGCGGGAAAATTAGTATCTCCCCTTCAGGAAGGGAGTTATAATTCACAGTTCAGCCCTGACAACAGCATGAGCTAATTAACCAGCCTTGGAAACCAAATAGAGCAGTTTTATTTTACTCTAAACCTGTTTAATAAATATGCTATGTTTAGCTGCTGAGGCAGGAGCTAACACTAGGAAATTATTATGAACATAAATTAGCAGAGCAGTTTGTCCAAACCACAGGTAAGCAAGTTTTCAGACAGATTCATTTTTAAAACAGAAATCAAAGTTGTCAAAGCAAAAATGACATGAAAATGCTAAGGCACTGATATAGAGCCAGGGAAGTAAATATTTTGAAAACTAAAGAAGCAGACTTTCGGGTTAAATTTAAGTCAGTGTCATGGTATAGTAGAAAGAAAAGTAAACTCCAAGGGAGGAAGCGCTGAAATCCACTCAACTGCACATATTATTCTCTGTACACCCTGTGTGAGTGAGGCAGGCTGTCCACGCAGGACCAGCTTCATGATTTGCGGAGCTAAGGGTGAAGTGAAAATACAGGTCCCCATTTTCAGAAGCCACTAAGAACTGTTAAAAGGTTGCAAGAAAGCATTACACTAAACACAAGATCCTTAGGCACAGGATCCTGACTACACGGGTTGCACACATCTCTGAGTTTTAATTTTTAGCCATAAAATGAGAAAAATCAAAAGTATATTTGCTTTGTCATTTTCATGCAGTGATGAGGGTGCTAGTTTGAGATAGTGCCCATAAAAAATGTTTGATGAATATTAAAATTCATCATGCAGAGTAGAGACCATGGAAAGCCCAGAAATGTAAATAAAGGTTTCTCCTGGGAACCCCTAGTCCAATTACAGGAATTAGCAATTTAATAAAGTATAGATAAACACAGCTTCACCTATGTGCAGGGCTTTATAAGTTGCAAAATTGAGATTGAGCCTATTCTAAGAAGGTTTGATTGAACTGAAAGAAACCAGTACACTAAATGCAATGTAGTTTCCTGGACTGAATTCTGAAACTGGGAAAAAAAATATCAATGAGAAAACTGCTGGAAATCCATAAACATGTTAGTGTTTAGTTAATAGCAACCTACTGTTGGCTTTTTTTTTCTTATATTTATTTACTTGTTTTGTGGTACTAGGAATTGAAACCCAAGGCCTTCACCCTAGCTACATCTCAAGCCCTTTTATAAAAATGTTTTGAGGCAGGATCTCAATGAGTTTCCATATTCCCTAAGCTGAGCTTGAATTGTAATTATCTTGCTTCAGCTCCCCCACACTCAGGGCTAGGATTATAGGCATGCGCCACCACACCTGGCCCACACTGCTGGTTATTTCTCATGTTGTGGTTAGGTAACATGAGGGAGAGCTGGGTAAAGTTTGTGTAAGAATTCTATCCATCTTTTCATATTTTCTGTAAATCTAAAATTATTGCAAAACAAAAAGTTCACTTAAAAAACGAAATCAATCCACTCTGAGTGTATCTGGGAAAAAGATGATTGTTATTATCTCATTGAAAATGATATTAGCTTCTATATTCAAATGTAGTAATTTGTTGTCTTAGTTGCTTTTATCATTGCTGAGACAAAATATCTGACACCCAAAGTTATAGTAGGAAAACTTTATTTCAGCTTACAGTTTGTAGAGGTTTCAGTCCATAATCACCTGGCTCCAAGGCAGAGTGGCATGACAGAAAAGCATCACAGAGGACAAACAGTTTGTGGTAGGTAGAAGACAGCAAGAAGTGAAGTACCTAGCAGCTAGCAATGAAGTAGCTAGCAGCAAGCAACAAGCAACTCTAGCCCTCTTTCTATTCCTTATATTTCACTGAAGTTTTCTGTCCTTAGGGCAGGGAGCACTCCTACCCAGGATGGAGCACCCTTAATCCTACCCAGAACTGTGCCAAACCAATCACTGGACTAATATAGTAAACACACACTCTTGATCCCAGGATCACACACTCTAGATTCAATCACTGCTGTAAAGCCCCACAATGACTACATCAGGCTTTGAGGCAGACATCTAGAAATGCCTAACAGTTGTCTTAAGTTATCTAGACAGCTGTTTTAAGTTACATATGCAAATATTTATGTACATACTTTTGTACACAAACAGAAAAAAGGACAGGGAAAAACAAACTGGATAAATGGAAATAGCTTAAATGTTTGGCGTGCCTAAATATTCTGTCTATTTCTAATTTACTCACAGTTTCTACTTTAGTTCCACAATCTTCTTTTACTAGTAAACATCACTTTATATTCCTTCCTAATCAACAGTTTCAAATTACAAGATTAATTCATGCTTGTTCTAAAAATGCATAAGTTTACAACTTCTAAAAGTTCCCTGTCATCTGATCACTGAGACATCAGTAGGGCCAACATTTCAACTCACTTTCTATCACACTATTGTATCTGCATATGTACAAAAATATTTTTAGAATAATGGAGACAATTACATATGAACCTCTATTTCCAAAATTATGCTTCATGGGCCACTGGGTTTAATGGAAAAAAAATTTGAGAACCTGTTGTTCATGTTTTCTTTCTTGAAGATTCACTGCCAAATAGCAAAGCCATAAGAAATACCAAAGAACTTTTTTAAACACAAATTTTTCAGTATCTAAATTGTATTACTACCCAACTGAATAATCTTTGGGAAACAAATATTTTATCACAAAAGTGTATCATTATTATTATTTATTATACCAGAAGTCAGCAGAAGCCTTCCAAAGAGAAATAGAAAGAAAATATTTAACAATTTGTGGGTCTTACAATCTCCTTCCAACTATGGAGTGTGCTGTTCAAGCATGAAGGCAATGATAGATAGATACAATAAATAAATGAGTATGGCTTTGTTGCAACCAAACTTTCATATTATAATTTTCTTTTTTTATTTAAAGAGAAAAAAGAAAGGACATAAAAAACAAAGCAGTAAAAGGGTACAAGTAATACAGAATTTCAAGAAAAAAATATACAGTAAAAAATCACTAGTTCATAGGTTACATATTGTCTTTTTAGAAACAGTTGTCCAAATTATAAAATTAAAGCATATAAAGTGGACATTCATACAGTGAGATTGGAGACAGTTCCGTTCAATGATCCAACAAAAGCTCAGTAATATGGTTTTCCATCCTACACACTCAAACATACATGCGGATCCCTTAGTCCCTTATATCCCTTAGTACACCTTCCTTTCCTCTCTGTTTTACAATAACAATTACAGTTTTTGGGTTTTATTACTTCCACACTTCTTATTACTTTTTTTGAAGAGAATAAAACCAAACGTGACTAAGCAAAACAGAGTCAGTTAGAACAGAAGGGTGGGCATAGCATATGACACTAAAATAGAATACCAGGTGATCTAAAATGGTTACCATTGTGCCTCTTGATATTTTTAAATTGAGTTGCCTGTATCATCAGGTATAATAGAATTGATCAAAACAGGACCAATAAAACCTACACTGGAGACCTTACAGGACTTCAAAAAAGATAATAGTCAAACCATAATGGGCATCATAGTATATCTTATTGCCTTCAAAGTGGCTGCCTATACCCACAAACTTGATACTATCAAACAAAATAGAATATAGTATAATCATAACAAGATGGGGAGAGCAATACTGGGGTTCAAATCAGGTTAATAGGAAAACAAAAAAGTTACTATAATATATCCCATTATTTTTTAATTTAATTTTCCCTTAATTGAAAAAAATGAGAAAAAAATAGATTAATTTAAAAAGGGGGTAGATTGAGATCAAAGAGGACATTGTAAATTTTCATGTGTCCTTATGCTTCTTTTTTTTTTCCTGCAGTACTGGGGATCAAACTCATGACTTCGCACATACCAGGCAAGCACCTATGCCACTGAGCTAAATTCCCAGACCTTGTGCTTCTTTTGAATTTTCTCCAAGCATAGAAAAATATTTTAAACACATGTTTAGCTTCACAAAAACAAATGACCAATTATATTTGTCTACAAGTGATTGTTAGCCAACCTGTGTTCTGTTTTGCCCTCAGTTTTAAAAAGTACTATACCAGGAATTTGGAGAAATAAGTCTTTGTTAGAACTTCTGATTGGTTCTGATAATAAATTCCTAGAACTGAACAACCAGGCTAGGGAACATGAGCAGCATCATGTACTGGCTGCATTTTACTAGACTGATTTATTGAAAAAAATGTACAATGTTCAGCAGAACTGTGCAGAAGAGTCTATCTCACTGAAATCAGGCCAGATCTGGTTACTTAACTTTTGATAACTTAATAGATAAAAATTAATATGAACTTCAATTATGAAATTCTCTAATTGCTAGTGATGGTCAAGTTCATTGACCATTTGCATATTCTTATTTGTGACTTTGTTGTGTATCTTTTTCCAATTTGTTATGGAAATGTTGCTTATTTCCTTGTTAAAATTCATGTGAGTTCTCTCTATACTAAGCATGTTATTCTTTCTTACTTTTTCCAAATACTTTACAGTTTTTTAGATCTTTTTATTTTGATATTTTAAGTTGCACAGGCAGTTTTTAATTTTATATATTTATTATAAATTGATTATAGACATGGGATGTATATTGATATAGACTTATCAAATCTTTCCATTTGGATTTCTCTTTATGTAGAAAATCATTTCCTACTCAAAAATCATTTGAATAATCAATCACTTTTCCTCTATATTTTATTATACTTCTGTATGTTACACTTAACTCTTCCTATCATCTGGTATTCATTAGCTGTGTAGTGTGAAGTACTAAACTGTGTTTTTCCCAATCATTTTCCCAAATCATCCTATCAAACTTGAATTTTCCTACCATCATTTATTACATAATGCATTTCTTTCCCTATTGCTCTTTGATGTAAATACTTGCATCTAAATACAGATAAAAGTGCTGTCTAATACTGAGGTAAGTTTGAGGGACATACTTAAGACATCTCATATATGTTTGTCTTTCTTTGTATTTTCTTCCACTCAACACTGTTTAAGCAATTGTCATTTTAGCGTACATTTGAACATCTATTATTCTGGTAAAGTTTAATAATATCAGCACCGATCACATGACCTGCAAAGCTGAAAATATTTACTATCTGGCCCTTTATAGAAATTTTGTTGATTGTGTCATGGAATATCTGCTTCCTCGCCTCCTACTAGCACAGGCCCTCACAAATATGCTTTGCTGATTATAAAGACAGATTCTTATTTCTCTTTTACTTTCGCCTCAATAATTCCTGTCTGCTTTTAATTAGAGTCAAATCCAGACCGCGGCCATTCATATAGAAGACCAAAGGGTAATGTAGTCACAACTTTTAATTTCCCTCCACTGTGCTGCAATCAGCTCACAAATTAAATCTGATTGTCAAAGCCTGAGAAATGCTCGAGCTGGGGCCAAAAATAATAAAGGTAAAGCAGTTAAGGAAAGGGCAAGGTGCCCCTTTCGTTGAGCTATTTCTGATGCAGAAGACTAGACTAAAGTGCGAATAGCAATGTGGAAATGTCCACATTTCTGGATCTCTAAAATAGACGCATTATTTTTAAGCACATTTCTACTGTCAGTCTGAAATCTTTGCAGCAGAAAAGCTGAGACATGCACAGGCCTTTGCTATCAGCGAGGTAATTGCTGGCTCTAGCCCAAGAGGTTGAGTCCCTGAGCCATAAATTGAGTGACACTTTGTACCAGCAATCTTGTGTTTCCACAGCAGCAAATGAGAACAGCAACAGCCCGGATGATAATGATGTTGTCCGTCTTACACTGAATTTCAGGTTTCAGATTTGAAGCATGTAAATTGTTTGTCAAATCCTTTTCTAAAAGCTCATCTACAATATTTGGTGAATAAAATTATAGCAATGGTTCATGTATTCTACTTTACCAGAAAATGAGGCATTTCACTTAGGTAAGATTTATAAAAAATTAATTTGAAGGTCAGAATTCTTTTAGTCATAATCATTTGGGGAGGTGACCGGATCATGGGACTTCTAGCTGTCTTGCTGTTAAGAGGTGGAGTCTGGTTGGAAGAGGAAGAGGGAATGGACTGGAAGGATCTATCTCTCTTCCTGGCTCCCCTCTTAGTTCACTCTGCTTCCCCATAATCAGGCCATGAAGAGCCCTGCCTGCCTTAAGGCAAGCTGACTCTGGACTGAAGCCTCCACAAATTGTGAGCCAAAACAAACCATTTTTCCTGCTTCAGATTTTGCCAGGTATTATGTCTCAGCAATGAGAAAAATGACTAAGACACACAAATTAATCATTTCAAAGTGAACTTCTCAGTGGCTCTTAGTACATTCACAGTGTGGTAAACACAGTGTGGTACTCCCTGTATTTAGTGCCAAAATAGTTTCATCACCCAGAAGGGAAGCCCATACCTTGTAGGTAATTACTCACTATTTTGTTCTCTCTGCTGCCCTTGCTAACTACCAATCTTTCCTAGAGCTTTTCCAAAATGTATCACATTGACATATTAAATACAAAGCAGTAGATTTTCCAGTAACTAAGGGCCATCATTTTGAGCACCTAAGAATCATCTCAGTCCTCAAAGAGTTAATAATGCAGCCAACATTACTGTAAAGAGCTAGATAACAAGTATTTTTGGCTTGGTGGGCCATACACAATCATTTTTGCATGTTGAGAAATAAAATTTTACCTGAGGAACATTAGGCTTTTTGGGGGATCCAAGTTGACTTTTCAAAGGAATTTTACAACTTTATTTAGAATGTATAAAGACCACTTTCAACTCAATAACAAAATGTCAAACCACCCATCTGGAAAATTGGCAAAGGACTTGAATAGACATTTTTCCAAAGATAATATACATGTGGCCAAAGAGTACACAAAAATGCTCAGTATCATTAGGGAAATGCAAATAAAACCACAAGATATCACTTTACATCCACTGGGGCAATTAGAATTTAAAAAATGGAAATGAACAAATGCTGAAGATGATGTGGAAATATTTAAACATTCTGATGGGAATGTAAAATTGTTCCGCTAATGTGGAAAACAGGCTTCCTCAAAAAGTTAACCATAAAATTTTTACAAGGTCCAGCACTTGTAGTCCTACATGTATACCCAAAAGAATTGGAAATAGGCACTCAAATAAACACAGGCACATGTGTTCATAAGAGTGCTATTTGAGTTAGTCTAAAGGTTCAATGAGAGATATATGGAAAAACAAATAAGTAGGGTATACATATAATGGCATAGTATTCCACCATAAAAGGAAATAAAGTAATGACGTGTTACAACGTGGATAAACCTCTAAAGCACAATGCTAAGTGCAAGAAGCCAGACACTAAGAATAAAACTCACGTTTCCATTTAAATGAAATGTCCTGAAGAGTTAAGTCCATAGACACATTTAAAAATTGGTAGTTAGCAAGGACAGCAGAGAGAAGAAAATAGTGAGTAAGTACCTACAAGGTATGGGCTTCCCTTCTGGGTGATGAAAATATTTTGGCACTAAATACAGGGAGTACCACACTGTGTATACCACACTGTGAATGTACTAAGAGCCACTGAAAAGTTCACTTTGAAATGATTAATTTGCGTATCTTAGTCATTTTTCTCATTGCTGAGACATAATACCTGACAAAATCTGAAGCAGGAAAAAATGGTTTGTTTTGGCTCACAATTTGTGGAGGCTTCAGTCCACAGTCAGCTTGCCTTAAGGCAGGCAGGGCTCTTCATGGCCTGGTTATGGGGAAGCAGAGTGAACCAAGAGGGGAGCCAGGAAGAGAGATAGATCCTTCCAGTCCATTCCCTCTTCCTCTTCCAACCAGACTCCACCTCTTAACAGCAAGACAGCTAGAAGTCCCATGATCCGGTCACCTCCCCAAAGCTCCTCCGATGAGTGCATGAGGCTTGGAGAGGACATCTAGTTATAAACCATAACATTATGTCATGCAAGTATTACCTCAATTTAAAAAAAGAATCACTAGGGAAAATGTAAATAAATATACAGAGTAATTAAAGGATCAAAATCATAAATGCTATTATTAAATTAAATGTTATTAAATTGTGATATATCATGTATTTGGTTTTCACTGTTTTTACTATTTTTTACCATTTAACAAAACATGTTTGTTGTAATCTAGAACATCATAGTAGTAGCTAAACTATATTAAGCTCTGGCTATTTGCTGACAGTGTGCTGAAATGAAATAATCCACACATGCAAGAATTCTCCCTATGAGCTAGACATAGTGTCTATGCCTAATTTTAAAAATGAGGAAATAGAAAATGAAAGAGATTGAGAAACAGGTCTTAAGTTAGAAAGTAGTAAATAGCAGAGCCTAAATTTGAAACTCCGCAGTCTGACTCCAAAAGCCTGTTTCTTAAATACTGTCATTGCCTCAAAAGAAACAACAGTATCTCTACCTAATTCCCAATTCTACCTCTCAGACAGGATAACCATTAATTAAATATTTTCAGATTTTTTAACAAAATGAGAATTTCATTATAAATTTAATAAATTATGAATATATTTTCATATCTGTACAATTATTTCATTCATATTAGATGCCATTGCAAATACATCACCACTTGTAATGCATCCAGTCCCCTAATACTGAACACCAATGCTCCTTCCATTTCACTATTAAATTGTTACAGTAAAACTTTCAATGGTTTTATTCTCTAGTTCAATTATGTTGTTTAGATACAATTTCTAAAAGATGCAAAAATAAGCCTATAAGTTACTAGCTTGTCCACCCCAAATTTTGTATCTTTATGAATTTGTATTTTCACCACTAGTGTGTAAGAGGGCCTTTTCCTACCATCACGAATCTTGGGCATTGTTAATCCTTTTAGCATTTACCAACTGATAAGTCAAAATGTGTATGTTATTTCTTTCATTAACCATTGCACTGATTTTAAGAATTGCTTCTCTATGTCTGTCCTTTGCCATTTTTTATTCAGAATTTTGTGTAAGACTTGTTACATATTATAGGTATTAACTCCTCTATTTGTTTTTTCTGTCATGTCTGGTACGGCTTTTGTCATGGGCCACTATTTGTTTTGACTTACGAGATTTGGAGCAACTTATAAGATTCCTTGTTTTCTGTAATGAAGTAAAATCTCAATGCTTTAATTTAATGTTTCTAACTTTAGTATCATGATTTAAAGAAGAGCTAAGGTAGAGAGGTTTCATGTCAAAATTATAAAGCTACTTCTCTGTTTCCTGTGAAATTTTTACTTTTCCTAGATAAGTCTTAGTCTGCCTAGAATTGATATTTTCATACAGCAAAAGTTACAGCTCTGATTTTAGAAATGTCCTTTAGGACGACAGTAAAAAAGATTATCTCAGTTTTGCTTTGTGCTTGGTTGGTTGGTTTGGGTTTGAAAATCTGTTTTTGGCCTAGAAGAATTGAGTTTTTGTTTTTATTGTATTTTTATATTATCTTTGTACATTTGTTTCTGTGGAGACAGGCCCTAGTTGAAGAATCACAATGGAATTGATTGCAGAGCGAAGTTCAAAGACACATGTCATGCCCTCTTTCCTTTCCAAGTGTGTCTTTATGACTTCAGATTTGGTCCAGTTTCTGTGGAGAAAGGCCCTAATGGCAGAATAACAAGGAGTGTATAGCTATAGACATAAATAAAATCAAGATCAAGTCAAAGAAAAGGAAAGAAAAATGCCTGAGGGGTGACACTATGCTGCCATGGACACTAACGTCACCTGCCAGGTCTATGCCCGTTTAGCCACATCTCATGGAACTAGGCCTGGAAGAAAGCTGTCTTGGGCACCTTGAGAATTGTTCTTAGTTTATTGTACACTCATTAGAGGTAAGATTTTGTCTGGCACCCTTATCTTGGTCCTTGGTGCATCTTAATTCACAGGTTTCAATAAAGAGCTAGAGAAAGAGGCGTGGAGCAATAGTGGTGGGTGCTCAGGGACCACAGCAATCACCTGTCACCCAGAAGTCCTTGCTTGAAGTCCATGCAGTACTAAGAATACCAGCAGAGAAGAGTGACCCTGGGAATTCTGTTTGGCAGACAGTTTGTGTGTCTCTCTTTGCTCCTTCAATGTCACTCCTCCTGTAAGGGTTAGCAGCAGCCCACTTCATTCCTATCATTCTTAACACTGTTGCTTTGCCTTATTTTCAGCAAAACAACTTTCTAAACTTATCAGACTATCTTTTACAGATTTACATGTGGAGGATTGAATTATGTTCCCCTCAAAAGATATGCTGAAGTTTTAGCCTCTATTACCTGTGAATGTAACCTTATTGGGAAATTGTCTTTAGAGAGGTAATTAGTTAAGAGAACATCATGCTGGACTAGGGCGATGTTATGGTTTAGATCAAGAATAATCCTCTAAAGCTCTTTTATGCTCAAAGGCAAGGCTTTTGGAAGGTGACTGGATCATGAGGGTGCTACTATTGAATGAAGCTGTTAGTAGGTGAGCCTACTTGGAAGAAACAGGTAACTGGGAGTGTCATTTGAAAGGATATACTACATCCAATGGGTCTGGGGTCTAGGGTTCCCCAGAGTCACCCTAGCCAGGCCTGTCTCTCCAGTGTAGAAAAAGGAAGAGGAGACAGAAAAGACCAGTGCAAAGCCAAAGTACTTTTACTGTAGTACTGCAGGAAGTGATACACAGTCACCCTAGGGAAGGAGTCAGGGTGCTTGGTACTGAGACACCATCCAATCTGGGGTGGCGGTCCTGTCTTACAGGATAGGGGTTTTTCTCCACCCCCTTGGGGGTCGACATTTGATTGGTTACTAAACTTGTTGCAAGGGGCCAGAATAAGTGTGCTAAAAGGGGAATTTGGAAGGGAATTTTTTAAAGAAATAACCTATTTAAATGGGGACTTGGGGGAAACAAGGTAAGCACATAGAAGGTGGGGGTGCCAGCTCTGTTGCCAGTGTTTGCTGAGATGCAGAGAACTCTTAAAGAGGCCCAAGCCCTGATCTAATCTCACCTAAAAGTCTCGTTGTCTCTACAGGCATGTCTGCCTCCCTGGCTCCTTCCTTCTGTGTCTGCTTCTTGACTGCCATGATGTGAGCAGCTATCCTCTTGCCAAGCCCTTCCACCCTAACTTGCTGCTTTACCAGCCAACTGACCACACACTGTAACCATGGGCCAAAATAATCTCTTCTCCTTTGAGTTGTGAGTGTTAGATATTGTGTCTCAGCAACAGGAAAGTTACTAAAACAGGTTGCCACTTAATCTGATATGATTAATATTTTATGAGAGGGGAGCGTGGACACTGGCACAAAGGCACAGAGTGGTATGGCCATGTAATGGCAAGAGAGAATGGAGTTATGCTGCCACAAACCTAGAAATACCTGAGGTTCAGAAGCTAGGAAAGGATCAAGAAAGAATATTCTCTATTGCCCATGGAAGGAGCAGAGCCCTACCAATGCTTTGATTTAGGATTTGTACACAAGAATTGTGCAAGATTGGATTTCTGTTGTTATAAATCACTAAATTTGTACCATTTTGTAAAGCATACACAGGAAACTAATACATACTTACTTAAACCAGTCCTCTTCCCTTGCCCTCATCACATGCACTACACACATGTAAACAAGAGCAAAGCCAGGTCCTATATGTCCAAGACGAAGAACAGTACTGAATGCAGATCTATCCTTCAATAAATGTCCATTGGACAAAATTATGGTAATGTGTCCTCTGAACCTGAGAAGTGCTAGTGCAATCTCTGATACTGTCCACACCTCTTACTCTTCTTCATGTGCATTGGTTCTTGACAAATCTGTCTCACAGTCCTCGCTGAAAAGGTTAGAACTGCTGCCTCAGACTGCCTCTAGATAGCACTGAACTATGCTGTTCAATTTGTTACTCACTGGTCACATATAACTGTTGTGCACTTAAAATATACCTATTGCATCTGAGGAACTGAATTTTTAATTTAATTCCATTTAAACTTATATATAAAAAGCAAATGCTTAGGTTAAAAACACTTTAAACATCTTGGGTTTGTGAATATACTTTATCGACTATAATTTTTATAAAATCTAAATATTAAGTATTTTGAATAAAAATGTAGCATCCACATTGAGATGTGTTTTGAGTGTGAAATACACACTGGATTTTGAGGACTTAGCATGGAAAAAAGAATATAGGTTGTCTCGATAATTTTTCTATTGATTGAATTTCAAAATCTTCTGGGAACTCACTTCCTTCCCAGGAAGCCTATAGCCTATTACTAAGGACACAGAAATTTGAAGACTTCATGCAACCTTCTGAACTTCCCAGGGATCAGGATGAGGCTGGGACCACTCTGTCCTATTCCTTCCCTTTCACCTCTCCTTCCAGTTCTTTCTTTAAAAATCACTTGCTTTCAAGTTCTCCTATCCTAGTTGGCTTCTGCGGAACATAAATTCAGGAAAATTTCTCTGTTACTATTTTTAAATAATAATTTCATTTGTTAAGCTGGTTGGTACTAGGCATGATGCTGGGCATTGCTTGACATGAAGCAATCCCTGTATCTTTCTTAATTTGCTGTCAGGCAAACAATGATTCACTTGGAAGGAAAAACATAAATGAAAAGAAAAACAGTAAGGACTTGCAGAGTGGAATGCCTACATTAAGGGAGTGGTACAATACATCTCCAGTTAACAAGGCTGCTGAGATTCAGACATGCTCTCAGCTCTCAGTTCAGTGTTACTCAGGCTGTCAAAGAGTGCTCCATATGATTTAAAGGACCCAAAGACTTCATTTGCTGACTTTAAGTCAAATAAAGTGCTCACTTTCACATTACTATTGATGATGCAGAAGAGCAGAATTATTTCTTTTGCTCTAATGGAATAAGCAGAAGGAATGCCTCTGGAAACAACATCTGAAGCACAAAAGCGCAGTGCACTCTTATATTCTCCTTGAAAGCCATGTTTTATTCAGATAAATGATACTAGTTATCCTAGAGAGAACAGAAGAGGGAAAATTCCTTTCTTTTAGGTAGGCAATCGGATCATCAAAGGATTTCTTTGATTCCCAAGAGTCTACTTGAATTATAAAATTGTGTCTTAACGCCCTTCACTCCTGTCATCGTCCAGAACGTGGCATTTCCCTTTTAAAATGAAAGCCCAACTTTTCCTTTTTCAACACCAAAAGTTTGCAGCTTTACCCACATGAAGGTAAAAATGTTGAACAAAACGTTTTTTTAAAAATTAGTCACAGACATATTTTATCTAAATGATGACTACTTACAAAAGTTTTAGTTAACTTCCTTTAATAAGTATATTTTAGTAAACTTGGAACATATCCCATATAAACAGTATGATATGAGAACAAAACAGCCAAAATACCTACTTAATCCATGGGGAGAGAAATGCAATATGAATAGTATCATTATAACCCAACCAATTTACATGAATTTCTATGGGAAATTTGTTCAGAATGTTCAACTATTATATCCCAAATCTGGATTCTTGGCAGTAGCAGCTTGAAACAGAAAGAGCCACAGGAGTAAAGTGGACAGATAGTCCAGAGCAGAAATATTGCTAACCATTTATATATGTACAACTATTAGGTAGATTTTTTAAATTAAATTTTGGAAAACATGTTAAATTGTGAAGGTTAAAATTACCCTCTCATGTTATTAGTTTTATGTGTATCATCCTAAGCTTTTCTCCATGCATGCAAGCAAATGTAAATAATTTGTTTTTCTTCTCTTTTGATATACATATTGTATATGCTGTAATATTCCTTAATTTTTGTACTTCATGCTCCATTTCAATGGAATCCCAATAATAAACTCTTTAAATCTTAAGTAGTTTAATGCAATTCCATAACAGGAGTTTCTCAAAGTGATATTTACTATACAATCAATATCAGAATCACTAAAAGAAGATGTTCAGATCTAGCCTAGACCCAGAAAATCAGAAATATATCTACTTGGGAATATGTAATCAGAGGATGTAAGGAATAGAAGATTGGCTTTGGCATCAAGGAGGTCTGAACGGAATTTAGATTCTGCCTGTATGTGTGCCTTGTGCATTATAATTTGGGCAGTAGGGATAATGGCACCTCCGTCTCCATGTTTCTAGGAAAAATCAAGAGAGGTTGCATGTTGAAGTTTGAAACACTCTCAGGAAATGGATTGTGAGCTCATAGATACTTACACCATCAGATTGGCCACCATTCCAATGTTATCTCAATTCTCCAATCTTTACTAGTTTCCTTCACCTCCTGCCTTGGTTAGTTTTCTCATTACTGATAGAAATACCCAACACTCAAAGGCAAAGTGGGGAAAGTTTATCTAGCTCACAGTCTGTAGAAGTTTCAGTTCATAGCTGGCTGGCACCAAGGTAGGATAGTACAGCAGAGGCACACCACAGAGGAGAAACAGTTCATGGAAATCACCAAGCAGCAAATAGTGACAACAAGAGCTCTCTTTTGTCCCTTACATTCTACTCAGGCTACCCACCCTTAAGACAGGTACCTCTTAAGCCCAGGATGGGCACCCTCACTCCTAGAACCACACCATGAACCAGTCCCAACATCATACCTTAATCTCAGCAATACATACTCTAGATCCAGCCACCTCTGAAAATCCCTACCTATGACTGCATGAGGTGTTGGGGGACATCAAGATACGAGCCATAACATTTTACTCCTGAATCCCAAAAGATGACTCATGCACATCCCTTTATGCAAAAGGCGTTTAGTCTGTCTCCAAGAGTTTCCAAAATCCTAATAGTTTCTACATTTCTGAAAATCACAAGTCTAAAATCTTCTCTAAGGTTTAGAGCAAACTCATCCATGAGCTCCTCTATAAATGAGAAGACAGGTAAACACTTCCAACATACAATGGCAAAAAAATAAATATTCTCATTTCAAATAGGAGAATAGAACAGAATGGCAACAAACCAAGACAAAACTCCAGCAGAGCAAACATTAAGTCCTGTATTTTCATGTCCAGTGTCTGAGGCAGTCTGTAATAAGAGATGTGAACGCCAAAGGATTTAGCTCTGCACGTACAGTACTGCAGAGACCATTCCGCTGGCAGGCTGAAGATACCATGGTGAAGGTGAAGACCAGAGCTCTTCCAAAGAAACAGAAGTGAGCCTTCCTCTTTCATTTCCTCTTTACAACATTCAGGTGACAAGCTGCTGAGGTTGGGTCTTCCATCTTCAGTAAATCCCCTTAGCCACACTCAGAACTATGCTAATGCAATTTAGTTGGACATGTTTTACTAAGGTTGAAGCAAACAGCTAACTATCATACTTCCCAAATAAACCACTTGCATTCAAATTTTTATTTCAAGTGTCTTGTTCTTTAGAAATTTAAAGTAAGATCACACCTTTCCAAAACAAGAAAGATGAAAACGGATGTTGTAAAGTTTTACAGAATCAATACCTATGTATACAGTGTCAGAATATTGCCAAATATATAACTATTGTGTGTGAGTACTATCATTGTTACTATTATTACTATTTTTAGTTTCACCACTAGTGGTTTAGTGTTGGCAACCTCACTATTAATGTATAGTGGTGGCAACCTCACTATTAATAATTGTTCAAAAGTGCATCTTTCTTATTTTGTTTCAGTAAGGAATGGTGTATTTATGAAGCTGCTGGGCATGGTCCATCATTTCCACTCCTTGTAAGCTACAACATACATTTATCCTTGGCAAAGGTTTTTAGAATTTTGATCACATGTATTTGAATTGCATTATTTTCTTGTAATCAATCTCCAAAGACTTCACACTCTTCCTTCTCACTCAGATATGGAGTATGCATTATTAATTAAATGGCAATGTTATTACATTCAGTAATTGAATTACTCCATATTTCCCGCCTGCCATAATTAACATCTATCAAAATAAAGAGAAGTAGTTGTATCATCCTTATTACCAGTGGTTGGTTTCCATAGGCTTTTTTATCAAATTAAATAGAATCAAACTAATAAGAGGTTTAATTAATTGAAAGTCATTGTACTTATATTGCCTTTATTTGTTCCCAGGCACAACTAAACATTGAAAGTCCACTTTAGAGTCTATGTATTTTTCCTTACCAAAGTTTGTTTCCTCCATCAGCAACTGATGAACAGTACTCTCATCAAAATATAATCAGTAGCTATTTTGTACACAAGAAACTATTTAAATGTAAGTGAACAACTAATAAAATCTAAAAATTATTCTACAGACACTGTACCAATTATAGACATAACCAAGAAGCAGTTTGTGTGCAAAATATTCACGAAATCAGAACCATGTCAGATTCAGTCAATGGCTATCAATTGTTATTAGTGTAAAGCAAAACAGTAATGCAGAGAACCACTGAGCAGTCAAAAAAAACAATAAATCAAAGGGAAGTTTCCTCATGAACAGGCCAAGAGATTGTCTCATATAAACAGACACACAATTGTATGCAGGAAAATTGGTAAGGAAAGCACATAGCAACCCTACACTAAAAGCTGTTGACCAAAGCAATATCCTCACCAATATTTAAAGGATTATGAACCATAAAAATGAAATTAAATATCCCTTTGTAACAATGTTCATGATATCTGTTAACCTCAACAGAAACATAGAATATCTCTCCTCCACCTAAACTTACACATAGACAAAACCTGCCTTCGGAATCTCTCTAGGTAGTGTTCCCTCACTCCACTCTGGCACATGAGTACATAGGTAAAGGCAACCACTTCTTACCAGTTGGCGAAAAGCAGCTTAAAAGACCTTGTTCTAGATCAGATTGCCTTGGATAGTACCATTCATGGTTTTTTGTCAGTAAATTTGTAATAGTATCCATTTTACTCTTAAAGGTATCCTGGTTTCAAGGACTGGGATTGGGGAGACACTGGCCAAGGGGTGAAAAGTTTTGGGAAAAAAATTCTAAATATCTACTGATCTATATTATAGTATGGTGACTACAAATGATAATGCACTATATACTTGAAAATCATCAAAAAGATTCAAAATGTTCCCACCACAAAAATAAATAAGTAAGAATGTGAGATGATGGGTATGTAATTTAATTATTCCACAACATAGGTATTTATCAAAAAACCTACATTACACCCCAGATGTAAACACAATTTCAGAAAGTGGCTGAAATTTTTATGAAAAATTACTTGTTCCTATTGTACTTACATTAAAAGATGCTAACAGATATCTTCACTCTCCTCTGATATGATGTAATAAAGAGTTCTGAGTCACACTTATCATTCCTGAACATCTCCCAATTTACATTGGAAGTACTTCTCAGATGCATGGTAGACTTGTGAAATAGATCAGAGGAGAAAATGATGGATTTGGAAATAAGAGAAAGGGATAAAAGAAAAGAAAAAGAGTGGGAATCCTAATCATGAACTCATATATGATGCAATTCTTTAACCTTCTATTTTCAAACACTTGGTCTTCAAAAGAATTTTAGATAAATTATAGGAGTTTCTTGACAAGATACTTCCCTCTTTGCTTAAAATTTGAATGACAGTCTACTAGATAGAAGAAGGCACAGATGGATACAATGGTTTTATTCTAAAGACAAAGTATCATTTTAAAGCTGAGGCATCTTATGCTTAATATTTTTTAATGATAATAGGATGTTCTTCTTAAAGGCAATAGAGTTCATACAAGCAAACAACACTTTGGTTTCATCACAAATAATAAAACATTTACACTTTAAAAAATATCAGTGATAGATTAATAGGATCAAGTGACCTGCAAACATTCTAAAAGTCAATAACCTTAGCTTGTCTCAAATGTAATGGTATTTTATCTAGAGTTTACATACCTCAGGAAGATCCTTTTTATTATTAGTGCATGTTAATAATACAGAGTGGTGCAGCTCATTTTGGTGAACTGGTACATGCATTAACATATCTTGATCTTTTTCTATCCCACTACCTACTCCCATTCCTAACCCCTCCGTCTAATCCCCTTGCCCATGTCCAAAAGTCAGCCCTCAAAGGGATCTCTAAGTAATCATACATCAATACAAGAAAGTTTTGAAAGACTGACTAAAATAAGCAGCGGAGAATCAAGCCTTAGAGACACACTAGAAAATCATAAATTATCACCCCTCTTGAGTGTTATGGATATGCATCTTCTAGGCCTGCTGATTTTTCAAGTTACTTTGCATCTATACAAACTCTATAATTTGTTACAACTTTAAAATACCCTGTAGGCAATATACTAATGCACAGTAGAGTAGTAAGTACATCTGGGGGAAATGTGACCTTGTGCAGACATAAATTTGTAAATGGACAAATTATTTAAAAAGAGAAGTAGTTCAACAGTTCAAACAATGAGACAATTCATTTATTAAAAATAAATTTTAGTTACTCAAGAAATACATGTTCATTAGGGGAAAGACAAATATCTCAAATAAAAAAGCATTTAATTCCAACATGGTTAACACTTTCACTTGTGTTTTGGTGTATAATTGGATGAATTGTGATGTATGTAGACACCCATGTAAACTCAACCTGAATCCAAGAAGTATAAGATTTCCATCAACCCCAAATGGTTCCCTTTTGGCTTCTTTCAGTCAATCCCCAGCCTCATATAGATAACCACTATTCTTATTTTCTATCACTGTTGATCATTTTGCCTGTTTTTGAACTCCATAAAAGTTGATTTGCATAACATGATGTCATTTTTTATTATTTTACAGAGAATAAAAAAACAATAAAAATGATACAGAATTTCAAAACAAGATGATAGGGAATTAACAATAGTTATTATATTGCTTATTGTTGTCTTCAAATAGTTGCTCAGATTACCAGATATAGGCATGCAAAATTGATCAAACAATATAAGCATTAACTGTTCCCTTCAATGAACTAATAGAATGAGTAGTACCATTATATTAGCTAACTTGTGTGTGTGTGTGCGTGTGTATATATATACTTTTCCCCTTCCTTCTTTTCTCCTTTCTCCCATCCCAGTTGTTCTTTCCTTTGAGGAGTTTCTTTTCCTTCCACAATATCTATTTTACCTTTTGGATATTATTTTCTCAGCAGCTAAGGACAGCCTAGGCTTCCCTTACTCCACACCTGAAAGAACTCAGCAGCTGATGGGATAATCAGCCACCCTTCCCAAGCACCCAAACAACCTCAGCAGTGGAGAGGAGCCTTGGCTGCCCTTCCTCCATTCCTAAAAGACCTTACCAGCTGATGAGATCATCAACCACCCTTCCCCACCCCCAAAAAACCTCAGCAGCCCAGGGACTGTCAGCAACTACTTCCACACCTACAGTACCTTGGTGGGCTGGTGGGAATCTTGACAACATCTCCCCACACACAGAGGACTTCACCAGGCTGGCAACAGTGTGGTTAGTTCCCCCATCAAGTAAAGGACCTCAGTAGGTCAACGGGAGCCTCAGCAAACCCTCCTCATACCTGGAGCCTTGGAAAATGAGCAAGAGTGTGAGTGAATCTTTCTTCCATACAGAAGAACCCTGTGTTGGTTGGTGAGAGCACCTGCAAGGCCTCCACCAACTTGGAGGAACCTGAAATGGCCTACGAAACCCCCAGGGTCATAGTAAGGTCCCAGCTGGGGCACACACTCTACTCAGATGGGTATGGCATCTTGGAACAGCCTGAATCCTCAGTAACAACACAAACTAAGGATTGTCGTACATAAATACTCCTAGGCTAGTCAGCCTAGAAAAAATATAGGACTCATCCAACAAGCCCCACAGGAGTAACTGAGGTAAATGTTCCCTGCCCTACTTTGTTGGACCTACCAACTGGGCAAATGTCACCCACACAGAAGAATCCTAAGACACACACAACAGACAGTGGAGACCATCAGGATTAAAAATACCAAAATATTAAATCACAGAAATAAATAAATTGATAGAATCCTAAAGCAACATCACACTCAATGAAAAATCTGAGGAATCTGCTCCCTTCAAGATCAGGAGTAAAACAAGCGTTTTTTCTACTATAGCTATTTTTAACACTAATATAAAAGGTTGAAGATAAGGAGGAGGAAATCACAGCTATCAATATTTTGCTGATAAGAGAGGAAAAGAAAGTGCTCTAAAGGATATAACTGCTTGTATGTTTAAGTGTGTAGGATCAATAACCATATTACTAAATTTTTGCTAGATCCTTGAGCAGAACTGTTTGCAGTCGCACTGTTTGAATGTCCACTTTGTATGCTTTAATTTTATAACTTGAACAATTATTCTAAGATGACAGTAAGAAATTTAGCAACTGGTGATTTCTTAGTGGTTTTTTTTGAAATTCTGTATTATTTCTACCATTTTTGTTTTGCTTTTTTTCTCTTTAAATAAAAATTTTTAAAAATCAGAGGTGAAAATGACATAATGAAAAATCAAAATGCAATCTCAAATGCCCAGTCCATCAGGAACAACTACAGAAGGCATCAAAATAGAGGACATTGGAAGTCTTATACCTGAAATTTCTGAAAAGATAGCAAATGAAATAAACAAGTACATGAGGCTATCAAGGAAATCAAATTATAAATAATCTCTCAGGTAAACAAATAAATGACACCCTTAATTAGAGGGATGCTGAGTATAGTTAGAGAAGACATAGATGAAAAAAGTAAAAGAGCATGGCAAAATGATGGAAACCTTCAATGAACAATGTAGGAAAACAAAGAGTCTATGAAACAAATTTAAAGAGATATACAAGACATTTAAAATTCCATTGAAAGCTAGAAAAACTGAAGATAGACTTTCAGAACTTCAAGACAGGATCACACCTAGTAATCACAAAATAACTCTTAAAAATAACAAGGGATCGACTTCCAGGAGAACATGGCGGACAGATAACAGCAGCTACAGAGGTTCTCTGAGATTGCCTGCTTGGAATCTAGGAATGGTGTGGTGTGAGGAGTCCTAAGCAAGGGGAGATGTACCCTGCCGACCCAAGAATGAACTAAGCTGAGAGAAACCAACTGGAAATGCAATCTTGGTGCTATAACAGGAACAGATAAAATCTCAGCATGGAAGCTGGAAGCCGCGCCACTGGAAGTCGTGATTTGAATTTCCTGCCGCCGCTGCTGGGTCTGAATTGGCACAGCAAGGAGAGAGATGCGCAAAAGCTCTGAGATCGGGAAATTGGTGAACGGAGTTGAGAGCGTGACTGGTGGGGAGCCCTACATCAACCTGTGGTGAGGGAGAGGAACGGGGACCCATCCATAGAATAGGAGGCTCCAACGTAGGACATTCTGGGACCAGGCAGACTAGCCGGAACAGAATGCTGCAGTGACCTTTAGTTGCATATTCCTTTCTCAAGTGAGATTGGTGGGGATCGCTTGGCCTGGGTGACACCGTGGACTAAGATCAAGTAGGCTAGCCCAAACCAGGTGCCTGTGCCTGGCGGTGCACCCTAGCAGTGAAGCCTTCAGTAGGTTGATTGACCTGGAGGGGCAGGCCCAGCAGAGGCTGCCCAGGTCTGTGTCTCCCTAGCACACTGCAGTGGGTGGGAACACCTAGCCAGCGCAATTCAAGCAAAATGTAACCAACAAAGAAAAAAACTGGGCCTCCTATATATGCTTGTATGGAAGGAACAAAAAGTATGGGAAGAGGAAGCAACAAGAAAGGGTCCTCAGTTCCCAATCCTGAGAACACTGATCCAGGAAAGGTAAATGCAAAGGAGAATGAGGATAGAAAACATGCAATATCAGACATGGCAACAATAGACATAAAGGTATATCTCCAGAGCCTCATAGACGAGTTCAAAAGTGAACCACTTAATGAATTAAAGCAAGATATAAGTAGAATAGTTAGAGAAATGCTAAGCACCACCCAACAAAAAACAGATGGTGGAATGGAAGAACAGAAAAAAAAGGGGGAGAATTGTTTGATGGAGAAAATAGAGAAAACATAGAATACATCAAGCAGGTTCAAAGAGATTACCAGGAAACAAAAAAACTCTATTGAAAGCTGGCATAACAGCTTGGAAGAAACTAAGGATTAGATTATCTGAACTGGAGGACATATTTGGAAGGTGGGAGCATGAAATGAAAAACTTGTTAAAAATAACAACGAAACAAACAGCAATAATACAAAGGCTAGAGGATGATAAGAGGATCTATAACTTAAGAATTAAGAACATAAAAGAAGAAGTAGGGACACAAACAAATGAACTAAAAAAGCCATTCACAGAAATAATCCAGAAGAATTTCCCTAAAATAGCAAAAGGTAAAGATACTCAGATGTATGAGGCACACAGGACCCCAGCCACCTACAACCCAAACAGAACTATACCCAGACATATAATAGTCAAAATTCCAGAAGTCCAATATAAAAACAGAATTTTTTTATTTAAAGAGAGAAGAAAAAAAAAAGAAAGGACATAAAAAAAAACAATGCAGTAAAAGGGTACAAATAATACAGTATTTCTAGAAAAAAAATATACAGTATGAAATCACCAGTTAACAGGCTACACATTATCTTCCCAGAAACAGTTGTCCATATCACTAAATTAAAGCATATAAAGTGAACATTCATACAGTGGAATTGGAGACAATTCCGTTCAATGATCCAACAAGAGCTCAGTTATATGGTTTTCCATCCTACACTCTCGAACATACCTGCAGTTATATCCCTTAGTCCACCTTACTTTCCTCTCTTTTTTACAGTAACAATTAGACTTTTAGGGTTTTACTACTCTCATGGTGCTTATTACTTTTTTGAAGAGAATAAAAACAAATGTGACTAAGCAAAACAGTCGGAACAGAAGGGTGGGCATAGCATGTGATACAAAAATAGAATAGCAGGTGATCAAAAGTGGTTACCATTGTGCCTCTTGCTATTTTCAAATTGAGTTGTCTATATCATCAGGTATAATAGAATTGATCAAAACAATACGGAACAAAAGCAATAAAATCTACCCTTAGGACCTTACAGGACTTCAAGAAAAAAAAAAGGATGATATTCAATCCATATTGGGCATCATAGTATATCTTATTGCCTTCAAAGTGATTGCCTATACCCTCAAACTTGATACTATCAAACAAAATAGAATATATAATAATCAGACAGAACAAGATGGGGAGAGAAATATTGGGGCTCAAGTCAGGTTAATAGGACAACAAAAAAGTTACTATAATATGTCCCGTTAATTATAATTTAGATTTCCCTTAATTAAAAAAATGAGAGAAAATAGATTAATTCAAAAAAGGGGGGGAGATTGACATAAGAGAAGACATTGTAATACAACAACGCAGGGCAGAACCGTGCAATTCAAGCATCATTGTGTTTCACCGCCAGATAATCTAACATAATAGTAGTCACCATAGTGCCTCTTACCTTAAATTATTTGAGTGTAACTAAGCATGCTATAATATCAAGCATATCTAGACAGTGTGAAGCCTTTCAAGAGAATTCAAAAATTAAAGGGTATTTAGAACCTGCTAATAGAAAACAAACAATGGTTTCTATATAACTCTTTGCCTATAAAGAATTTTGTTTATACTATAGCATATAGTGAAATATAGTAAGATACAACATGTTAAAACCAGTGGAAACAGATGTACTACAGCTTGTTGGGCCTTCAAACAAGATGATATTAAATCTGGACAAGCTTCTATGTTGTGTTGCTTTCTTCAAAATAACTATTCGTGCTATATAGATACTAAAATCAAACAATCCAGGTTAAAACCATTGCGGATAATGAGTGAAAACATTACATGGCTTCAAACCAGTATGATTGGGAATCATGATTACCATATACTTCTATGTATTCTTATCATTTCTTACACTAGGGATACTATTCGGTATTTATACATGTGAGTTTGATTTATTTCACTTATGAGTATGGTCTCAAGCTGCATCCATTTATTTATAAATGTCTCAATGCGGTCATTTTTTATAGCTGAGTAGTACTCCATTGCATAAAAATGCCACAACTTTTTTATCCATTCTTCAGTCTATGGACACTTAGGTTGTTTCCAAGATCTATTACAAATTGTGCTGCTATAAACATGGGTGCACATATATCACTGTGGTATGATGTTTTCAGTTCTTCTGGGAATAGGCCTAGAAATGGTATAGCTGGGTCATATGGGGCTTCCAGTCCTAGTTTTCTGAGAAATCTCCAGACTGTCCTCCACAATGGTTGCACTAGACTACACTCCCACCAGCAGTGCAGGAGAGTTCCTTTTTCCCCAAAGCCTCTCCAGCATTTGTTGTTGTTGGTTTTCTTGATCTTGGCCATTCTTTCAGGAGCAAGATGAAATCTCAGGGTGGGTTTGATTTGCATTTCTCTAATGACCAATGATGATGAACATTTTTTCATGTATTTATTTGCCATCTGTATTTCTTCACTGAGAATTGTTTATTCATCTCAGATGCCCATTTTTGGATTGGGTCTTTGAATTTTGGTGGTCTGATTTTTTTTTAATTCTTTGTATGTTTTAGATAGAAATCCTTTATCTGAGGGGCAGTTCATTAAGATTTTTTTCCCAGTTTGTGGGTTTTCTTCTCACCACACTGGATACTTCTTTTGACGTGCAGAAACTTTTTAATAAGAGGTGATCCCAGTTATTGATTCTGGCAAGTATTTCCCATGCGGTTTGAGTCCTGTCCATGAATTCTCTACCTACTCCTATATCTTCAAGGTTTTTACCCAATTTGTCTTCCAATAGATTTAGTGTTTCTGTTTTAATATTTAGATCTTTGATCCATTTAGATTTTATTTTAGTACATGGTGATAGGCATGGTTCTAATTTTAGTTTTTGACATATGGAGAGCCAGTTTTTCCAGCACCACTTATTAAAGAGACTGTCCTCCCAATGAATATGTTTGGGCCCTTTATAGAAAACAAGGTGGTTGAGTGTGTTTGCAGTTGTGGTTGTATCTTCTAATCTATTCCACTGATCTTCAGCTCTGTTTTGGTTCCAGTACCATGTTGATTTTACTACGATTGCTTTGTAGTATAATTTCAAGTCAAGGATTGTGATACCTCCTGCCTTGCCTTTGCTGCTTAGAACTTTGCTATTCTAGGTCTCTTCTCACTCCAGATGAATTTTAGGAGTGATTTCTCGAGTTCTATGAGGTATGTTGATGGTATTTTAATCGGGATTGCATTGAATCTGTATAACAGTTTTGGGAGAATGGCCATTTTCACAATATTTATTCTTCCTATCCATGAGCAAGGGATGTTTTTAAATATTCTGAGATCATCTTCAATTTCATTTTTCAGTGTAATATAATTTTCCCTGTACAGGTCTTTCACTTCTTTCATGAGAGTAATTCTTATATATTTCATTTTTTTGGTTGCTAGTGTGAAGGGTGTGGTTTCTCTTATTTCTCTTTCTGTGACTTTGTTGTTAGTGTATAGGAATGCTATTGATTTTTGAGTATTGATTTTATATCCAGCTACATTACTAATTTATTTATTATATCTAGCAGTCATTCAATGGAGTTTTGGGGATCTTCTATATAGAGTATCATGTCATCTGCAAATAATGATAGCTTAACTTCTTCTTTTCCTATCTTTACGCCTTTAATTTCTCTCCCTTGTCTAATTGCTCTGGCTAGCATTTCCAGTATTATATTAAATAGGAGTGGTGAAAAAGGACATCCTTGTCTTGTGCCTGATTTTAAAGTAAAGGCCTTCAATTTTTGGCCATTTAGTATGACACTGGCTGTTGGTTTGTCATAGATGGCCTTTATTATATTGAGGTAAAGACCATCTATTCCAATTTTCTGCAGGGTTCTTATCATGAATGAATGTTGGACCTTATCAAAAGCTTTTTCTGCATCGATAGAAATGATCATGTGGTTCTTACTTTTGGCTCTATTGATATAGTGTATTACATTTATTGATTTACATATATTGAACCATCCCTGCATGCCTGGGATGAATCCCACTTGGTCATGATGTATGATCTTCTTGATGATTTGCTGCATCCTATTTGCCAATATTCTATTAAGGATTTTTGCATCTGTGTTCATTAGGGAGATTGGTCTGTAGTTCTCTTTTTTGGGTCTTTCTCAGGTTTTGGTACTAGAGTAATATTTCCTTCCAGGAATGACTTAGAAAGGATTGCTTCCCTTTCAATTTCATTGAAGAGTTTGAGGACTGTCGGCATTAGGTCTTCCTTGTATTTCCTGTAGAATTCTGCAGTGAATCCGTCTGGGCCTGGACTCTTCTTTGTAGGTAAGGATTTAATTACATTTTCGATTTCATTAATAAAATTGGGTTATTCAGTAGTTTTACATCTTCATGACCTAGCTTTGGTACTTTGTATGCTTCTAGGAATCTGTCCATTTCCTCTGTGTTATCAAACCTTTGACAGTAGAGGTTTTTGAAATAGGTGTTGATGATTTTCTGTATTTCTATAGGGTCTGTAGTGATTTCTCCTCTTTCATTCCTTATTACATGAATTTGAGCTTTTTCTTCCCTTTTTTTAATAAGGTTGACTAGGGGCTTATCAATTTTATTTATTCTTTCAAAGAACCAACTCTTTAATTCATTAATTTTTTGGATTTTTTTGTCTCTATTGTATTGATTTCTGCTCTGATCTTTATAATTTCTTCTCTTCTTTTGGCTTTGGGCTTGACTTGCTCTTCTTTTTCTAGATGTTTGAGGTGTAACATAAGGTTATTTATTTGTATTCGTTCTGTTTTCCTGACGTGTGCACTCGGTGCTATAAATTTTCCTCTGAGGGCATCTTTCATTGCATCCCACAGGTTACGGTAAGTTGTATTTGTTTTTTCATTTTCTTGTAGGTAGTGTTTAATTTCTTCTTTGATTTCCTCTGTGACCCACTGATTACTCAAGAGTGTGTTATTCAGTTTCCATGTCTCTGTTGGAATTTTGTAGTATCATTTATCATTAATTTCTAATTTCATAGCGCTATGGTCCGATAGCATGCAAGGGATGATTTCAACCCTTTTGCATTTATTTAGATGTGTTTTGTGAATTAATATATGGTCTATTTTAGAAAATGACCCATGCACTGCTGAGAATATTGTGTATTCTGTTGTTGTTGCGTGGAATACTCTGTATATGTCTATTAAGTCCATTTATTCACAAGTGCAATTCAGTTCTTTTATTTCTTTGCTGATTTTCTGTCTGGCTGATCTGTCCATTGGTGTCAATGGTGTGTTAAGATCCCCTGTTAGAATTGTGTTACTGCTGGTTTGGTTTTTCATTTCTGTTAGTACTTGTTTTATATAACTGGGTGCTCTGGAATTTGGTGCATATATATTGAAGATAGTTATCTCTTCCTCTTGGAGTTTTCCCCTAACCAGTATGTAGTGACCTTCTTTATCCCTTCTGATCATTATTGGCTTGAAGTTCACATTGTCTGCAAATGGAATAGCCACCCCTGCTTTTTTGGGGGGGGTTCCTGTTGCATGAAGTATTGTTTTCCATCCTTTGACTTTCAACCTGTGGGTATACTTTTGGGTTAGATGGGTTTCTTGTAGACAGCATATGGTTGGATTTTGTTTCTTGATCCATTCTGCCAGTCTGTTTCTTTTAATTGGTGCATTGAGACCATTTACATTAATGGTTATAACTGTTATACATTAGTTTATTGTTGACATGTTTCTGCTGTTGCATCTTTGTCTTTTGGTTCTGTTTAATTGTCTGCTTTGTTTAGTGTTTTTTTCCTAGATGCATCTAGACAGTCTTTCAGTATTCTTTGCAGGGTTGGCTTGGTGATCATGTAGTTTTTCAACTGTTCTTTGTCATGGAAGTATCTTATTTCTCCATCCATTTTGAAGGACAGTTTTGCAGGATACATCAGCCTAGGTTGGGAATCATTTTCCTTTAGGATCTGAAATACTTCACTCCATGCTCTTTTTGACTTTATTATTTGTCCTGAGAAGTCTGCTGTGATTTTGATAGGTTTTCCTTTATAGGTGATCTGTCTTTTCTCTCTTACAGCTTTTAATATTCTATTATCTTGTTTGATTTCTGGGATGACCATTACTATGTGTCTGGGTGTAGTTTTATTTTGGTTATGGCTATTTGGAGTTCTGTATGCTTCGCTGATCTTAATATCGGTTTCCAGTCTCATGTTTGGGAAATTTTTGGCTATTACTTCTCTAAATATCCTCTTGATATCCTTTATATTGTTCTCTTCTTTTTCATTTATCCCTATTATCCTTATGTTGTTCCTTTTTGTGTCATCTTGCAAGTGTTGAATTGTTATTTCCTGATTTCTTGTTATTTTTAAACGTCTTTCCTTTCCTCTTCACTGGCTGCAATCTTGTCTTCAAGGTCTGTAATTCTATCTTCACAGTCATTGAGGCGGGTTTTACTACTTTCGATGGAGTTTTTGATTTCCTGTATATCTCTTTGCATCTGCTTTATATATTCTGTTTATTTCTTATATTGGTCACCCAGGGATTCTATCTTTTTGTCTATCTCCTCAAGTTTTTTAACTGTGTCTTCTTTGGATATGTTCAGCATCTCCTTCATTTCTTTTATCATTTCTTCTTTTACCTGAGAGATTATTTCTAGTCTGATTTCCTTTAAGGCTTCCCAGAGTTGCTTCTTTATTTAGTTACTATTATTTCAGGTAATTTGGGTATGTGGCATATATTTTCTTCTATGCACATGGCTCCTAGGCTTTTTTGGGATGGGCTGGATGTTTGATACTGCATTTTGGTCTTTCATTTTGTCATTTTCCTATATTTTTGTGCTTCAAGTTTTGTTCCAAGTGAGGTAGAGAGGTCCGCCAGGCTGAGACAGAGGTTCCTGCTTCCTCCTTACTCACTGGTTTTGACAGGAAGCCAAATCCTGGGCCCCAGGCAAAGAAAACAGTTCAAAGGCCTTCGGTGGGATTCCCTTCCTCCACTGGTCTTGCAGGACCAATAGGGAGCCGGAGGAGGCCTGCCTGCAGGCGAGGAGGAGAGTTCCACACCTCTGCTGGACTTATGCAACCCACAGGCTAAAAACAGAATATTAAAACCCATCAGAGACAAGAAACATCACTTACAAGGGAACACCCATCAGAATTACCGCACACTTCTCCGCACAAACCATCAAATCACAAAGAGCATGGGGGGAAATAATTCAAGCTTTGAAAGATAATAACTTCCACCCAAGATTGATATATCCTGCAAAACTGCCCCTAGAAATTGATGGAAAAACCAGGTGCTTCCAGGATAAAGAGGAACTAGGGGAATTTACAACCACCAATTCAACTCTACAGAGAATACTGCAGGATATTCTAAAAAAGAAAAATACCAAGATTCCAGAAACAGTGGCAGAGAGGCCACAATGAATGGAGCAGAAAGTGAAATGAGGGAGAAAAACTGACAACTAATGACAGAAAAAGAGCTCAACAGAAATGAGGCAGAGAAGGTTGGATGGTAGGAACAGCTATTTTGGAGAAAACAAGACATCATAATAGCTAGTACTGATTTAATATTATCTTGTTTTGCAGTTCCATAAAGCTTTTGTTCTTCTGTCTCCATCAGTCTTAACATGTTGTATCTTATTGGTTTTATTATATGTGATAATATAAACAAAAACTTTTATAGACAAGGAGATTATACAGAAACCATTGTTTATTTTCTGTTAGTTGGTTCTAAATACCCTGTAATACTGTCATTCCCTTGAACAGTTTTACATTGTCTTGATATGTTTGATGCTACAGTATATGAAGTTATACTCAAAGACTTCAAGGAAAGAGACACCATGGTAACTACTTTTATGTCAGGATTATCTTGTGGTGAAACACTATTTTGCTTAAATGGTTATGTTTTGACCTGCGATGTTTTGTTGTTATGCCCTCATTTATCTCAATCTCCTTTTACATTATTTGTTTATTTATTTATTTTATCTTTTTAATTAAGGGAAAAATAAATAAAAAGTAGCAGGATATATTATAGTAACCCACTTTGATTTCCTATTAACTTGATTTGAAACCCTGTATTGCTCTCACCATCTTGTTTTGACTAATTTTCCTCTATTCTGTTTTGCTTGATAGTACCAAGTTCGAAAGTATAGGCAACAACTGTGAAGAGAATAAGATTCATTATGACACCCATTCTGGTTGACTATTATCTTCTTTTGAAGTCGTGTAATGTCTCCAGTGTTTTGGTTTTATTGGTTTTGTTCTTTACTGTTTTGTTCAATTTTATTATAACTGATGATATAGGCAATTCTTTTTAAGATAGCAAGAGGCATTATGGTAACCATTGTTGATCACCTTCTATTTTGTTTTTACATCATCTATTATGTCCATCCTTTTGATTTGACTGACGCTGTTCTGTTATGTCACATTTGGTTTTACTCTCTTAAAAAAAAGTAATAAGAACTATGGGAGTAATAAAACCCAAAATGTGTAATTGTCATTGTACAAAAGAGAGAAAAAGAAAGTGCTCTAAAGGACATAACTGCATGTATATTTAAGTGTAAAAGATAGATAACCATATTACTGAGTTTTGTTGGATCATTGAACAGAACTTTTTGCAGTCTCACTGTTTGAATGTCCACTTTATATGCTTTAATTTTGTAATGAACAACTATTTCTAAGATGACAATATGTAATCTGTTAACTAGTGATTTCCTACTGTTTATTTTTTCTGAAATTCTGTATAACTTGTACCCTTTTTGTTTTTTTTTTTCTTTTTCTCCTTAAATAGAATTTTTTAAAAAAGGGATCATGAAAAAACAATTCAACAGCTTCAAGATGATGCAGAGAAAAATAATATAAGTTTCTAGGTGACAATGAAAATTCAGGAATCAATGCAAATGACGTTAAAAACTATTCACAGTAGTAACAGCAGAAAATTCCCCAAGAACGAGAAAAGAATCTGATTCACAGATAAGGGGGGCATACATAACTCTAAACACTCATAACCAAAATCAGTCTACACCTAAATATATAGTAATCAAGATCCCAGAAATTCAGTGTAAAAACTGAGTGTGAAAAACTGTTAAAGACATGACTCATCTATTGAGGAAAGCCAATTAGAATCATGGCTGATTTCTCAACATAAACCCTCGCGTCAAGATGAGCTTGGAATGAAGTATTTCAAAACCTAAAAAACAACAACAAAAAAAAAAAAACAACTTTCAACCCAGATGAATGAACCCTGCAAAACTTTCTCTGAAAATTAATGGAGAAATAAAATACTTCCAAGACAAAGAACAACTAAAGTAATTCATGTCAACCAAACTGTTTGAAAGAGGAGTCAGAAACATACTGGATAGAGAGAAAAATGAACACAATTTCCAGAACCACAGAGCGAAACCATCAGGCAGGGCAAACAATTAAATGAAGAGCAAATGTAGGGAACCAACAAAAGGAAAATAACATGTCAAAGTAAATTCAGTACATATCAATTATGACCATCAATGTAAATGTCCTCAATTCACCAATTAAAAGAAAGAGGCTGACAGAATTGATCAAGAAAGAGGATTCAACAATGTGATGTATACAACAAACATCTAACTTGAAAGGAAACTCATAGAACAAAAGTTAAAGGATGGAAAACAATTTTCCTTCCAAGAGGAAAGAAAAAAAAAGCAATGGTACCTATTTTGTTTGTGCACAATAAAGAATATCACTACATACTTGGTAGAGGAGAAATTCAAGAGGAAAAGACAACCATCATAAATGTATATGCACCAAATACAGAAGCACTGAACTATATAACACACATACTAACAGACATGAAAAAATCAAATATGAATAACACAGTTGTAACAAGGGACCTTAATATCCTACTGTCACAAAGAGATGGATCAACTAGACAAAAAGTCAGCAAAGAAATAACAACTGAATCAAACCTGTGAACAAATGGACTCACTAAATGTTCACAGAGTGTTCTACCCAACGACATCAGAATACACATTTTTTTCAACTGGTAATGGAACATTCTCTAAAATAGACTATATATTATCTCATAGAACGTGTATAAGTAAATACAAAGGGATTGAAATTATCGTATGCATATTATCAGACCATCGTTCACTGAAATTGGAAATTAATTGCAAAAGAAACCTCAAAAACTACAAAAACAAATGGAAATTAAATAACACTCTCCTGAACAACCAATGTGTTATAGATGAAATCAAAGACAATTTTTTAAAAATCTACAACTCAATGAAAATGTACATACAACATACCAAAACCTGTGGGACACAATGAAAGCAGTCCTAAGATGGAAATATATAGGAATGAATTGCCACATTAGGAAAACAGAATGAGCACAAATAAACAACATAATACTATCCCTCGAGCTTGATTGGGAGTGTAGACTGGTGCAATCACTGTGGAAATCACAATGGAGATTCCTTAAAAACTAGTATTAGAGTTCTTATTTGACCTGGCTACTCCCCTTCTGGATATTTTTGCAGAATTAAAAACATCATACCACAGCAATATATGTGTACCCATGTTTATAGCAGCACAGTTTTTTATTTTAAAAGCAAAAACAATGACAAGAACAAAAACAAAAACAAAGGATAGAACTAGATTTAGTGTTTGTGCTTCAATATTTAGATCTTTGATCCATATTGACTTTAGTTTAGTGCACGGTGATAGACCTGGGTCTTTGGCCACTGTAAGGCCAGTGAATATGTTTGATACCTTTGTCAAAGATGAGGTGGTTGAATGTCTTTGTATTTGTGTCTGCATCTTCTATTCATCTGTTCTGTTCCATTGATCATCAGATCTGTTTTTTTTTTTTGTCTGTATCATGCTGATTTTATCACTGCAGCTTTGTAGCATAATTTTTACTATGTTGGTTCTTCCTATCTATGAACAAGGGATATCTTTCCATTTGCTGAGATCCTCTTTGATTTCCTTTTTCACAGTACTGTAGTTTTCAATGTATGGATCTTTCACTTTCTCAGTTAGTTTTTCCTAAGTATTTCAATTTTTGTACATTATTGTGAAGTGTGTGGTTTCCCAAATTTCTCTCTCAGTAAGTTTGCTGTTTGTGTATAGAAATACTATTGATTTTTGAGTGCTGAATTTGTATCCAGGTATGCTGCTGAATTTCACAATTAAATCAAGAAGTCTTTTATTGGAGTTTTGGGGTCTTCTATGTAGATTATCTTATCATCTGTGAACAATTTTTACTTCTTCCTTTCCTATCCTTATTCTTTTTATTTCTTTCTTTTGTCTAATTGCTCTAATATTTCCACAACTATACTGAATAAGAATGGTGATAGTAAACATCCTTGTCTTGCTCCTGATTTTAGGTAAAAAGCTTTCAGGTTTTGTCCATTAGTATGATGTTAGCTGTTGGTTTGTCATACATAGCTTTTATCAGATTGAGATAAAGATAATCTATTCCAATTTTCTGTGGTTTTTTTATCATGAATGAGTGTTGTACTTTATCAAAAAAATTTCTGTATCTATTGAAATAATCATGTACTTTTTATCTTTCACTCTGTTAATATGTCGTGTTACATTTATTGATTTGCATATGTTCAAACATCCCTGCATTATTGGGATGAATCACACTTGATCATGGTGTATTATCTTCATGATTTGCTGTATTCTGTTTTCTAGTATTTTACGGGGAATTTTTTCTTTAGACAGATTTATTTGTACAAATCCTGTTTGGTGGCTCTTTCTCTAGTTTTGATATCAGGTTAATACTTGCCTCTAGGTATGAGTTAAGTATTGCTTACCTTTCAACTTTACTAGAGTTTTAAGAGTATTAGCATTAAATCTTCTCTAAATTTCTTGTTGAATTCATCCATGAATACTTCAGCAGCTGGACTTTTCTTTGTTGGTAAGTTTTTAATTGTTTTCTTTAACTCATACTGGTTTATGCAAAATTTTTATGTCTTCTTTACTCACTTTTGGCAGTTTACACATTTCCAGGAATTTCTGCATTTCTTCCGTGTTTTTTATCCTATGAAAATTGTCTTCATTATTTTTCTCTCATTAGTAGGACAAAATACCAAACATCCAAAATGAAGGAAAAAAGGTTTACTAGCTCACTGTTTGTGGAAGTTTTAATCCATAATCAGCTGGCTCCAAGGTAGGGTGGCACATGGCACATGGACAATATTTCAAGACAGCAGTCAGCAAAAGCAGCCAGAACAAAAGAGGGGAAGACAAAGCCTCTTCTCCTCCCTTATGTAAGCAGGTTATCCCCCACCACAGGTGATCCTGGCCCCCTGCTGAGTCTTTTCGTTAAATTTCTAAACTTCTCAAAGTGACACAATGTATCAAACAGACCTGAAGATCAATGGAATAGAAGATACCCCACAACTACAAACACATTCAGTCACCTTATCTTTGAAAAGTGTTCAAACATGTTCCCTGTAAAAAATAGCCTCTTTAATAAGTGGTGCTGGAAAAACTGGTTTTCCACAAGCCAAAAACTAAAACTATACCCGTGCCTATCACCATGCACTAAAGTCAAAATGGATCAAAGATATAAATATTAAAGCAGAAACACTCAATCTGCTAGAAGACAAAGTAGGTAGAAATCTTGAAGACATAGGGGTAAGCAGACCATTCAGGAAAAAAAAATCAAACTGCATGGAAATATTTCCCAGAATCAATAACTGGGCATTTTATTTATTTAAAGTTTTTTGCATGTCAAAAGAAATCTCCAACATAATGAAAAGAAATCCCACAAATTGGGAAAAAAATCTTAGTCAATTGTCCTTCAGACAAAGGACTGCTATCTAGAACATGCAAAAAATTCTAAAAAATCAAACCCCTGAAATTCAAAGACCCAATCCAAAAGTGGGCATCTGAGATGAGTACACACTTCTCAGATGAAGAAATACAAATGGCAAATAAATACATGAAAAAATGTTCGGCATCATTGGTGAATATAGAAATGCATCTGGATGTTCCTCAAAAATCTGAGATTGGAAGTCCCATTTGACCCAGCTATTCCACTTCTGGGTATATTCCCAGAAGAATTGAAAACATCATATCACAGTGATATATGTGCACCCATATTTATAGCAGCACAATTTGTAATAACCAGATCTTGGAAACAACCTAAGTGTCCATCAACTGAGGAATGGATAAAAAAGTTGTGGTATTTTTATACAATGGAGTACTACTCAGCTAAAAAGAAGGATCACATTGAGACTTCTATAGGTAAGTGGATGTAACTTGTGACCATACTCTTAAGTGAAGTAAATGAAATTCACACATGTAAATACCATATTGTCTCCCTAGTGTAAGAAACTGAAAAAGTAAATAAGATGCAAAATCATCCATAAATACTTGAAAGGGTAACAAAGGGAAAAAATAACTCAGGGAAAAGGAAAAAGAAGGAAGAGAAAAAAGATATAAATTTGTATATGCACACTTCAGATAGTTAAGATGATTGTGCTACTAATTCTATTAGTTCTTGGAACAAAACCATTAACATTCATAGGATTAGATAATTTTGCATGTTTATATCTGGTAATCTGAGCAACCCTTTTGAAAATAACTATTCAAAACAACAACCTCAGTTATGTCCTTACCACCTTGTTTTGAAAACCTGTATTGTTATTGTTTTGGGCTGTTTATTGTTGTTATTTATTTGTCTCTTTTCTTTCTTATTTTTCTTGTAATTTGTTTTGTTTTGTATTGTTTTTCCCTCTAATACTGAAAGGATAGATACATGTACAAGCTTATACATGCCTAGAACTTCTCCTAAAGAGTTTATAAGTAGTGATTTTATTAGATGTGATGGAATGAATAGCTACTTTGAAGAAAACAAGACTTTATGGTAGCCATTGCTGATTTCTTATCATCGTGTTGTGAAGTCCACTATTGGTTTTATTCTTTGTTTTGATTGGTGTTAGTCTGTTTTCTATTATTTAAATTTCAATATGTGTGAAGGTATGGACAGCTATTTTGAAGAGAACAAGAGACATTATGGTAGCCATTGTTGATTTTCCAGTTGTCTGGGTTTAAAGACCTATAATGCTTTCATTCTTTTGTTTTGATCAGTTTTATACTAGTTTGTCTTGTTTGAATTCTTTGTGTGTAAAGATATGGACAACTATTTGGAAGAAAACAAGAGACATTATGGTAGCCACTATTGATTTTCTTTTGTCTTGTTTTGAAATCCTGTGTTGTTTGCATTGTTTTGTTCTGATCTGATCTGCTTTGCTCTGTTTTGTTTTGTCTTGTTTTGTTATTTTCCCTTTAAAAAATTTTCAAAAATAAAGCAGCATAGCAAATCATGGAAACTTTGAACACTACAGAATGCATGAAACAGATTCAGAGATATACAGGAAATTAAAATCCATTGAAAGCTGGCAAAACTAGTAGGTTGAATGAAACTGAAGATTAGAAAAGAGACTAAAGATATGTTTCCAGATCTTGAAGACAAGATTGTAGCTAGTGATAACAAAAGGAATGATTTCTTTAAAATAACAAGGGAACTAGGAGACAAAAAATCAACAGCTGCAAGATCATGCAAAGAAAAACAATATAAGATTGATAAATGTCATTGAAAAAGCAGGAATCAACACAAATAACATCAAAAGACTATTTGCAGAATAGCAGAAAATTTCCAAGTATGGGGAAGGATCTCGCATACAGATAAATGAAGCATACATAACTCCAATTAGTCATAACCAAAATAAATCTACACCCAGACCTGTAATAATCAAGATCCTAGAAACTCATCACAAGAACAGAATAGTAAAAGCTATTAGAGAAAGAAACAGATCACCTATTTAAATAAACATCAGAATCATGGCAGAGATCTTGGCACAAACAATCAAGTCAACATGAGGTTCTTGAAATCTGCTTGTGTTGTTGCATATCATTCATTTTTATTACCAAATCATTTTCCACCATATGACTACAGTAGTATGTGGCTATACCACACTTTTTGGCTCCATCTCCTATGTATAACCAAGATTGATTAGTATCTAGAGTGGGTAGTAGAGGAGGAAGCTGGTATCAGTTGTAGCCACAAGAACAGCTGCAAAGTTTAGTGCTGCAGTATTCGCTCACATTTATTTTAAAAGTTTTTGCAGGAGGGTTGGGAATTTGTCTCAGTGGCATAAGCACCTGTCTGGCAAGTGTGTGGTCGTCAGTTCAATTCCCAGTACAAAAAAAAGAGGTGTTGCAGGAAAAACTTTCTGCAGATTCTAGAATTGTTCTCAGAATTTAGAACACAGGGATATTTAAGTGGTAGAAAGGGTAGATGGATAGTGAATGCACTGGGGCCCTAACCAGATCCCATTTAAGGACTAAAGAAGTAATTTCTCCAACCGCTGAACATGCTGATGACTGATAGCTCTCATTTTTAAAATGTTGGCTTACACGAGGTCCTAGAAACTTCCTGGAGGAAGCTATCAATTAATGAGTGATTTTATTTAAGGTATAAAATCCAGGACTACTGTGCTAACCTCAATGAAGGGCAACTCTGAAGGGCTATATTGATTGTAGTAGTGCCTGAGCAATGAACTGGAGCATGTATGTATGTCCTTCACATCCAGTTACTCCCTCACATAATCATGCACCTTTACCCCTCACAAGTGTTGGTCCTGAGAGCAGTCTCTAGTCAAGCTGTTGCCATAGTCCCAGAGACTTTTCCTCATGGAATTTGTTTAGTTTGGGGGTTTGGGGGGTAAGAGTTGTTTATTTATTTATTTATGGTCTGTTTTTACTAGGTTGTTTGCAGTACTAAAAATCAAACCTTGTACCTCATGCATGCTGGACAAGTTCTGTACCATTGAGCAACATCCCTAGCCCTTTTAAAATGTTTTTCGGAAACAGTCTTGCTAAATTGTCCAGGCTGGCCTTGGACTTGCCATCTTCTAGCCACGGTCTCCTTAGTTGTTGACATTATAGGTATGGACCCACACACCCAGTAACCTTTTTGCTGTTTCACCATGGTTTTGATACTTCTAGAACTTTTACATTAACATGTACATTTCAAAATCAGCTTGTCCATTTAGATCAAGAACCTGGTTGAGTTTCGGATTGGAATCATCTGATCTGGAGGTCAATATGGGGTTGAGGTTAACATGTTTCCATATGTATATCCTGATGTTCTGGGACCATTTGTTTAAAAGACTATGTTTTATCCTACTAGACTGCTTTGGCACAATCATGTCACTTGCAAATAAAGGTAATATTTTCCTTACTTTATTGCACAATGTAAAACACTTAGTATAATGTTGAACAAAAGTCGTGAGAGAAGACATTGCTTTCTTTCAAATCTTTGGGAAAAGTTGTCTTTCACCAATGAATAGGTTAACACTAGATCCCCACTACCACGCAGTAGATTTCAACATCCAAGTTGAAATACCATCTTTATTAAATTCCAAATGCCAAATTCCCCCATGTATGTGACCCTATCTGCATTGATCTGTCTTAGCCTAAACCAATACCACAATATTTTAATCACTATAGTTTTATAGGTTGTCCTTATATCCAGGAGAAAGAGTTAAACATTTTATCATTTGTTTATATTCCATTTGTTTTTGCTCCTACAAAAGGAAAAGGACTACAAGTTTGAGAACAGCCTGGATTAGAGACTCTGTCTCAAAATATAAAATAAAAAGGGCTCTCAGTGGTAAAACACTTGCCTGGCATGTGTGAGGCTTTGGTTCTCAGCAGTGTGGTACGTGCTTACATGGCATTTTTACCTTGTTTTTCCTACTTGGTATTCAATGAATTTCTTTGATTTATAAATTTGTGATCTCCACCACTGAGAATTTTGCAGCCTTTGTTTCTTCAAATCCATTTTTCTTCTGCTCCTTTCTCACCGATGTTCTTCAAACATCAGTTACACACATGTAAGATCACTTGATATTGGCTCAAGGACAGCCATTCATTTTTTTCAGCCTTCTTTCCTCCTTATTCTTTAATTTGAATAATTTATATTGATTTGTCTTTAAAATGCATTGATCCTTTCTGCTGCCAGTTTCAAGCTGCTGTTAAGCCCATTCAGTGAATTTTTAATTTGTGTTACGGTATTTTACAGTTTTAGAATTTCATTTGGTTCTTTTTTATAGTCTTTATTTCTCTGGTCAGTTCCCCCATCTGTTTACTAGTTATAGTTTTTTCATTTAAATGCTTACATATGATTATAATAGCACCTTCAAATTTTCTGTCTTTAACTTGGGTCAGTTTCTATTCAGTACTTTCTTTCCTGACCTTAGGTCATATATTTCTGCCTTTATTTTCTCCTATCTCACAAAATTTTGTTGTATATTGGACATTGTGAGTAGTATGCTTTAGAACGTCTAGATTCTCTCTATGAAACAGTAATTGGTTTTTGTCTCCGCAGGTAGTTAAATTACGGGCTGATAACCTTAAATTTGTGGAGGCTTGGTTTTGTACTTCATCAGGTGGATCTGTTTTATTCTGTCTTATGGTTAATCTTAGTTTAATGATAGGTTCAATGCCCTTGGAGTTGTCTTTATGGTGTTCTAAAAGAAATTCTAGAGTATTTACCAAGCCCACATCATGGGTGTTGAGTGTCACATCTCAGCAAAAAGAAAATTGACTAAGACAATTATGAACTCTGTTTCCCTTGTGGCCAGGTGCCTAAATCCCTGTTCACACTTTTCAGCCTTCCACTGTTGCCTTCCATTAATTTCCTTGGATTTTGCTTGGTACAAGTTCGATTCAGGGATCAGCCTGGGACTTAAGGGGAGATTATATGCAGATTTGTATGCATATATGACATATATACATAGGATTTAGTGGAGATTATATGCACCCATCCCTAAAACATCTTCCTTACCATTTAAATTCCAGCCACTCTTGATTCTCCTAAGCTGATCCTCTGACATCTCTAGCCAGTATGACATTAGCTTTTTGCTTGAGTTTTTGCCTTTACTGGAGAATGCCTTCAGGGTAAAGCTCTATAAACTTAGATTTTTCCATTGCAGTGCCCTCTTTCAAGAGTCAAATCCAATTTATGCCTTCTTTTTATCATTCTCTTTTGCCTTCAAATGGCTATTTGTTAATATTATGTCAAGCATTTACAATTTATGTATGTAGGAAGATTAGTCCAATCCAAGATACTCTATCCTAAATCTGGATTTCCTCGGCACATATAATTTGTTTTGTCCATGTTGCAACTTAACTTGAATATTTTCCTATGGAATTAGGATTCTTTTCTATAAATTTTCAGCCTCGATCATAACTTATCCAACAAAATTCTCATTACATTTGTATCTGAGTCATTGAAACTGCTAAAACAGCTAATTTCAGTTGGCTTAGAAGATTATGATGACAGTCTACTTTGTAGCATCATAGATGTGGCGAGAAAATATTAAGTGACCTTTTTGAAAACTCAGAGTGTTCCACTGAAAGAAATGTGTGATTTCTATCTTCTGGCTATACTTTAACTGATTATACCAACCTTAAGGACATGCAAAAAAATGTGAGTCATGTTCTAAAGGTAGCCTGCCTCAAAAAATGAGAAGCTCTTCTGTACCTTTCAGATAATTTCCCATTCCTCAGCAGGTGTTCCTTTTACACACCAGTATTTTCCTTGTGAGGACTCTAGGTAAAGGTTTAGGAAGAAAAATGACGGTAATGGCAACTCTTCACCACACATCAGTACTCATCATTACTTTATATTTCAAACACACTCTGTGATTTATAAACACAGTAAAACAAGAGAGCTTGACAGGATGCACTAAGTCTGTGGGGGAATGCTTTGTATATAATATCGACTGATAAACTATTTATTCTGAGACAAACTGAGGTGCTTTTCCTAAAACATTCTTTGGTAATGCTCACTACTTAGAGTAGATAAAGATTTTAAGCATTAGTTATCAGGCCTGACAAGATCTATAGTCAGGTTTTTTTTTTTTAATTATAGGGTTTTCTGGGCAATTCTGTCTTCTGGAAGAAGTAATATCTCTTTACAGTTTATGCCTGTGTTTATGATTCACCATGAAGAGTCAACAGCCAAAATGAAATGATTACAAAAATGAAGCTTCTGTTTAGTCACCAGAATGTGAGATACAGCATTTCCTGAATTATCATTCCATTATTGGAGCTTCTAAAGTGGAGCATCAGTTGTCTTTGCTGAGGACACCTGAGCCCCACATTAAAAAGCTAAGCATAGTGAGAAATACAGGAATCCCCAGGCCTCAAACTACTAAATACTCAGTACCAGAATCCAAAGGATCCCACTGCATTTCTCCATCACTCAAATAGAAGTGCTGCCTAAAAATACAAGTAACAAATCTGATGAATTATGCTATGTCATTTACCCCCAACTCATTTAATAAGAAGTATATGTTGTGAGGGGTAGAAGGCATGTTTATCTTTATTTCAATAAACATATTTTCAATTACTCACACATACTGAGTAGTTAACACCATTACCAACGCCACCTAGAGGCAAAGTAACAGAATTGAAAGCGCGATGGTAATGTTTTATTTTGTATTATTTAGGGATTAATAAAACACTTTTCATTTGAATCATCAAATTTTAAGTTATTGTTATCCATGAGGAGACTCAGACATCTGCCTAATGACCACTAGAGTAGCTTTTATCCTGAATATTTCAGTAGGTGTAATTCTACAAATTTTCCCATCTCAAGAACGCTTGATTTTTATGTATAAGATTGACATACAGGTACTCAGCAATGAGAAGAAGACTATAATAAATAAGAGAGATGAAAAAAGTGCAAGTAACATATTTCAGCCAAAAGAAGAATATACTCTGGATAAATCACGGCGCTTGAAAAGCAGGAATAATAAAAGCAACTGGAAATGAATGCTACTATGGTAGAAGCAAAGACAACTGAATGGGTAAACAAGACCCTCATATCACAAAAAAAGATAACAGCTGAGCTCCTTAGTGAAAGGCAGTCAACCGGCATAAGCCGCAAGACAGAGAAAAAATTATGTGATGATTGTGAATAAAGATGGAAGACAGGCCTAGACATTAGATAACAGCTTAAAATAAGCACACTACTGCCAGAAAAATAGCTAGAAATAGTTCACTGTTCCTAAAAATATTTACCCATATGTAATAGAGAAGAGAGGCAGAAGGAAAGATCTTATATGTCTCTAGGAGTTTCTAAGGTCTGCCTGGGTCTACCATGTAAAATAATATCTCTATCAAACAGAGCCTGGAAGAAGATTCCCTCTCAACAAAAGAAGTGTATCATTTAAGGAATGCTTACTGTTAGCCGGGAGTTTTACACATTACTTCACTTAATCTTGCAAAGATTAAGGGTATTATATTCATTTTAAAAATATGAAACCAAAGCTCAACTGTCATGTATTAAACCCTTACTATGTGCAAGCATTGTCTCATTTTATCTCTGCAACAACCCTTCAAGTATGTACTAGATCCAGTTTTCATATAATACAAATATCAGTTGTAATAGCCCTTTTCTCCAAGAACTATATAAGCCTGGGACACACTCCCATTTTGTAAAAAATCAGTGCTGACTAAAATTAGAAGCTTACTCTCTCAGTTTCCTCTGCCTCTGGCATCTTCTTTCACTGAGATAATTTAGCTTATTAACTGTCAGATCTTTCCACGTTTTCGTTTTTCCATTCAATTCTACCCTAAACATTGGCCATATTCCCTTTACTAAATTCACACACACACACACACACACACACACACACACACACACACACACGATTAATTTACATTTATAGCAAATTTACCAAAATTTGGGAAGACAGGGTATGTTCGTAACACAGTAAAGAAAGCTGTAAATATCAGCTCTCTCTATCCCTGAGTACTTTGAACACCTCAGCATCCTATGTGGCCCCCAAATTCTCATACTGACTCCTCTTTCCCTTCTTCTATTACTCCTCACTCAGGGCCCACATTAGGGGAATAAGTTTCTCCGTGCTTTTATAGAAAAGGATGGTGCTTCCATTTCCTTTCCAGACCCTTTGCTAAGCCCTATAGTTTGATGACTGAACTATCCATCAATGTATTCTCCCAAAGAAATGTAGCTCTGTGCTGAACAGGAATTCTAGTACCAGCACATAAGAAGTAACAGACAAGAGAACCAAGGGTTAGAGAAGCCTAGAAACTTGCCACCTTGAGACCATAATGTTAAGTGACATAAATCAGACACACACTTAAATATCATAGGGCTTCTCTTACATGAGGAATCCAAAATATAAACAGGGAGCAAAATAAAAGGCAGATAATAGGGTATAGGGGGACAGATCTTTTGCAAATGGGAGGGGATCAAGAGATGAAGCAGGGAAGAGGGATGTAAAATGAATTAAGATGTTACATAAGTGTACCAATTCCCCATAAGAAACATAATAATTATGCACTGTGAACATGTACTAATAAAAACATGAAAAATAAAGAAACTTGTCCCATAAGTGATAGAGTCTAGGTTTCTTAAGAGCTGCACCACCCAATATAGAAGCCACTAGCCTCATGTGGCTTCTCAACCTCATTTTACTGTGGCTCATTAAAACTGAAACTATACTGTGACTTCTTCACTCTCACTGGCCACATTTCCAGTGCTCAAGAGCTCATGTGGCCAATGGACATTGTACCACATAACACAGATGTAGAACAATTCCATCATCCCAGAGGTCCTTTTGGACAGAGGGGCTTCTGCAGATCCTACACAGTTCCTAGACCCTGCTGTCTCTCGCCTGTGTGTCACCATTGGCAATGCGAAATGTTCATCTCATTCTTCTGATGTTGGACTGCCATCTGCTGTGCCATTACAAATTAGAAGAAACACGGAGCGGAGGTACAAGTGTGGCATCTCAGAACAAAGCACCAAGCGTCGGTGCTGTCCGAATGAAGGCTGTTTCTAGCTCAGCACAAGAGTTCTGCGTCCAGGTAAAAGAACTGTCAGACACTGCTCTGCATGTTTGTGCCTGCCACCGAGGCCTGGTGAAGCAGCTTATCCTCCAAACACACAGGCTTCATTTCACAAGCAAGCACTGGCTACTTTCTGAACCTCAGGGAAGCAGCAGGTCTTTTAAGAGTGCTTGTTGTTCCTGCTCCTCACCTTTAAATGATAAAAGCACGACTGTCTCCAAGAGCAAGTGCTCCTATTGGCCTTGCACTGATAATGACTCTTCTATCTCCTCGTCTGTGATAGTCCTCTCTCAGTCTTTCTTCAGTTCTCTCCATGCTCAGATTCAGTAATTCAAACTGCCACCATGTCTTCGCTTTAAGCTTTGAGAGCAGGACTGGAGACTAAGGCCAGTTGTTCTCAGTGTACCTGCACATTACACTCTCCTGGAGATCCTGGAAATGGATGATCATCAGCTCTCCCCAAAGAAAACCCAAGTAACAGACCCTCTGAAGGCGGTAGCACTCCCTGGGTGTGCATTGTGGATGTTCCTGAACCCGGCTGTGCATAAGCATTGCTTGAAAAAGCTTTGCAAAACTACAAATTCCCTGGTCCCTGACCACCAGCTAAGTCACATTCTCTGGGCTGGGGAGCCAGATATAGGCAGTTTTCTAAAGAGGTACAGGAGATTCCCAAGGGAAGACAGCTTTGGAGACACCTGCTGGGGGCACTTGTCACCCTTCAGGGACCAAAGCCCTCCTGCCTCCATCATGTTTGGATTTTATCACTACTTTCCAAAAAAGAAATTGAGATAAAGCAGAGGTCTAGAAAATCTTCAACTTAAGAATCCTTATGCAAGGAATCTCTTTCTTGTCTCAAGATTAGCCTTCTTTCCTCTGAGCACACAATTTGTCTTATAACTGGGTCCACAGTCCCAGTACATGTAGTAGGTGCCCAATAGATGTTTGAATGTAAGGGCACACAAGTAAGCCTCTAGTCATATTTTCATATTCATATATTTTTAAAGCCCTTTTTAAACTAAAAAAGAAGCTCCTTTTGTGACAACCAAATTACTTCAGTGATACATTTTGCATGCAAAAGAGGTAAAGTAAAATTAGCAAAAGATGCACCCTGCAAGCTGTTGAATTAATGCATTAGAAATTACTGTCACTCCAGTTTTAAATCAGTTTTCTGAAGTAAATGGAAGAGCCCACTGAAGTTGTTTCCTCATATTTGTATAAATTTTACTCTTAAATTCATTTAAGCAGAAATTAAAAGTGCTGGCTGAGCATGGGGCCACACACCTGTAATCTCGCCTACTCAGGAGGCGGAGGCAGGAGGATGGAAAGTTTGAGGTCAGTATGGGCAACTTAGTGAGACCCTGTCTCAAAATAGAAAATGAAAAGGTCTTTAGATGTAGCTCAACATTCCTTGGATTAAATCCCCAGTACCTCAAAAAAAGTGCTAATTTTCTCCAAGGGATCCCCTCCGAGAAACCCCAGTAGTTCCAGAACTTGTGGGCATGGACAACAATGGCTTTAGGTGGTTTTCCTCACTGTCAGCCATCAGAGCTGGTTCAGACTGACCTCTGACCTGAAGACGCTTATTTAGGGATGGCAATGACCACTTGGAATGCAGAAGGTGGGTTTTCTTTTTCTTGTATTTCTCGTTGTTATACTCCAAAAATATTCTACCTAACTATGTGTTTAAGTGTGCTCGCTGGGTAGTGAAATTTTGGACACACCCATGTTCAGTTTCTAAGTGAAGGTTAGAGAGCTTTTTATTTCTGTTCAAAGATGGGATCAGGTAGCCAAAGTAGTGTTTGCTACTTGTGTATAATCTTTATTTCCAGCTTTTTGCCTATTTAAACCTTTGCTAATGTCAATCCATTAAAATTTCTCTATCACTCAAAATTTTCCAGCTGTGTATTCCTTTCTGCATTCTTTGTGGATTATAAAAAGGGCCACAAATGGATATTAATATAGTTTAAGAAAGTAATTCAAGCCACTATAAATCTACATGGAAGAAAATTTGCTTAAAATTGTAAAAATTTGGAAACAAAATAAATGTCCCCAGACAGAAAGAAGATTTAGCAAATTATAGTAGAGTCATTTGAAAAAATATTTCAAAGCAGTTTAAGTATAGGTTATGAAGGAAAGATAGTAACCTACAAATTGCATACCAAACAACATCTTTTTAAAATGATATACAGTTAAGGCCACAGTAATATGCCACGTCAAACCAAATAAGATAGTTCAAATACAAAAGTCAGAAAAATAACAATTAGTAATAAAGATGCAGAGAAATTTCAATACTCATACCTTTCCTGTGGGAATGTAAAATGGTAAAGTTGTCATTTCTTTGAAAAATTAGACATAAAGTTACCATATAGTCCCACAATTCCACTACTAGATATATATCCCAAAGAATGAAAAAGAGGTTGTCAAAAAAAATTGTTCAAAAATACTCATAGTATCACTCTTCAAAATAGCCAAAAATGTAGCAGTCATTCAAGTGTCCATTAAGTAATGAAAAGATAAGCTGAATGTGCTATATCTGTGCAATGAAATATTATTCAGGAGTAAAAAAGATATAAACAGTATGAACACAGATGCACCTTAAAAATACTATGCTAAATTGAAAGAAGAAAACAGATCACATTTTGTGTGAATCTATTTATGCAAAATGTCCAAAATAAATTAAATCTATGGAGTCAGAAAATCTCTAATGCCAGGATAGGTCTGCTAATAGGTCTGGAATTTCATTGGGAGATGATGAAAATTTTCCAAAATTGATTGTGCTAATGGTTGTATAGCAGTCTGACTGTAATAAAAACCACTGAATTTTATATTTTACATGAGTTAGTTATACAGTATATAAATTACACCTCAATAAAGTAATTGTTGGATACACCGTTTTATGTGCACCATGGCTAAAGAAAAATCCATATAGAAAAGAATGCAAATTTTATAATGTGATTATATAATTATGACAAATATTTTAAATGAATCTGATGAATGATAAGCAATCAGTGCAGAGATTTTCTTCCTATTTTTGTGAGCATTCCATTTTTCTTTCAGTAGAGATTCATTTTATTTTCAATACAGACTTAGCACACTTGGGGATAAGGATGGAGAGAGCAGGAAATGACCCTCTCTAACAGCCACACATAGTATAATAGATCAAATGGTGGCTGGCAAGTGTACAGTAGGTGTGCAATGACAATTAGCTGAGCATTTTCTCGGGCTAAAAGCTAAGCCCCATTTTCTCTTTACAAACTCCTTTGCAATTCCATTTTCTCCCATAACAGTAATGCAGTAATGACTCCCAAATCTCTATTACCAGCCCAGTGCTCTTTTCTGAATTTGAAACTCCTGAAGCTATCTGCCTCTTGTTACTAATAAAGTTATTAACAAACTGTTTTCATTGCCATTGAGCCCTCTTCTCTTAGAATCAGCACTTGCAAGCATATCTTTGATTATTTATCTGCTTGTTTATTATAACCCTGTTTATTTGAACACTCTGCCTCAACGCAAGTATCCAGCTAGTGGTAGGGTAGGGGAGGAACATGAAAGATAGAAGGGATTTAGTAGTTTTTTGTGAGACTGGCTCCTCTAAATTCTCATTTGGAATTCAAAGTAGGGGCAAATTCAAAGACAACACCACCCCCCAACTCCTTTCCCACTTCTACCACTGAATCATAAAATAATAGTTCTGAGATTATCAAGAGAAAGGTCAAACAAATTATTTCAAGGACAATGACAGAATGCCATTGTGCTCCTCAGCTCTTCATTGCTGCGACAAAATACCTGCAGTAACGATTTAAAGAAATAATGGTTTATTTGGGCTCCTACTTTCAGAAGTATCAGTCCATAGTTGGCTGGCTCCATTTCTTTGAGGCTTATGGTGAAGCAGAAACATCATGGCCCATGTGTGTGGCAGAGCCAAGCTTTCATCTGACAACAGCCAGAAAAAGAGACAGGGAAAGAGCCTGGGAGGAAGAGATCAGGAGGCAGACATAGTCCCCATGACCCATTCCCTTCAATTAGGCCCCACCTCCTATCTCCACTATTTCCCCAAAAGGCCAGTAAATTATGATTTCATTAACAGATTAATCCACTTGCAGAAATTAGAGCCGTCGTGATCCGATCACTTCTCAGAAAAATCCACCAGCCCGAAGCCAAGCCAAGCACCCAACTTTGGTAACACATTTCAAATCCAAACCATTAACAACCATACATGTCCCAAGTAGGAGACAAATTTGAATGATAATTAGAACTGTGTTGATTCCCCACGTGAAACAGCCCATTCAAGCCACACATCAGCTCCAAGGTGGATGTTAATGCTAACTGCATTTTCAGGTAGGACTCGGGCAAGTAGTAAGTTCTCAGTGTTACACAATGAAAGAATATTTCAGATGCAAATAGACTCCAGAGTCTTACTCTGTAAATCAAGGTTCCTTTACCCCAGCACCTTGAAATTTGCAGCCAGATAATTCTTTGTTCTGGGGGCTGTGTTGTGCATTGCTAGACAGTTGTATCCCTAATCTCTACTAGACTTCAAAAGAAACTCCACAGTGGTAACAAGCAAAAATATTTCCAATGTTACAAATGTCTCCTAGTGGGCCAAATTGCTTCCAACTGAGAGCCACTGCTATTGAGGGTTAGGGGTTTGGCCTAGACATTAAATAAACTTGCCAATGTATGGCAACTAGTAAATATTCCAATCTGTATTCAAACCTAGAATGTCCTGACACCATATGCTAGTATGCTATTTGGACCAATATGGTAGGGAAAAAATACAGAAACAGAATTTTAAAAACATGATTATTCTTTCATAATAATTTGCTTCTATTTAAAGCTAAAGAAAACAGAAATGATCCCTAAAGACTGTTAAAGAAAAGGTCTGTTAAATATTACTAAAGAAACAGTCTCTAAAACATTAAGTTTAACTAATAAACAGGAATGCTCTATAAAGCAATGTTTCTAAAACTCAGCTACCCCTAATGAGCTTTTAAAATACTGGTATCTGGGTATTGCCCCCAAGAGATGCTCGTTTAATTAGTCTGGGATGTGACCTGGGCTTGGAGTTTTTAAAGACTTACCAAGTGTTTCTAATATGAAACCAAAGCTAAGAAGCACAGTTCAAAGGATTAAATTAGTATTTTATCTTTATGAGTCTTATTAACTGTGTATGCAAAATTGATTGTACATTTAGCTTAATAAAAAGATGATACCTAATAAATAGTACATCCATTGTTCTCAACACTCATTGAGGTACTGATTATCAAATTTGTAGATGGTCATAGCATCCATCCTACCTATAGAAGGCAAAGTATTCTCTAATTCCTAACTGTTGGGCTATTTTGTCTCCCACAATTATTTCTAACAGAAAATGAGCAAAAAAGAGAATATATTATTTCATAATTTTTCACCACACTGTAAAAGTATGAAGAGAGAATTTTCAAATTATTATATAAAATATGATTTGGAATGATTTCAGGGTTCTCAACACATTATTTTGGATTAAGCCAGTATGTTCAATTAGATAATTCTCCTAAAAGTTAACCTTATTCCTACCACTATGAATAATCTAGAATTCAAAGCTTGCATCACTTTCTGATACGTAATTTATTCAAGTAGCAACAGAACATTTTTGGTTTTCAAACTATGAAGTTTACCATTTGCTCAAGTAGCTTTCTATCACACTATCTAGAAAATCTGGCCTAATTTACACATGGTACTTCAAGTATACTCCTTATCATTCCCTGGACACTCCATACAGTATTGATAAAACATGATTGAGCTATCATTCCCTGGACATTGCATACAGTAATCGATAAAACATTTTTGACATTCAGACCATTTCTTCAGTGTTCACAATCATTTCTAGCCACACTGAACAAAAACTTGTCCAGCAATATGCATTGATGGTCACACCTCATACTAAATTGCCAGAGCTCAGAACATGAACACCAAACATGAGAAAACAACAGATCAGGAAGGTTGTTCTGAACTTTTGTTTCTACTCTCCTCTGGAGCAGGCCATCAAACCTAAAATGTCACTGAGCTTTTCCCAAGTTTCTTCCAAAGGCCCTCATGTGATAGGTGTCGCACCCTGTCCACAGAAGGAAGAAATGTCCCACAGAAAGGCCAAGAAGAAAAGCCGAGAAGAATCACACCTTTTGTCCTCCAATTGGCCATTAGAATACAGAGTTTTCCCTGGGTCTTTAGGTTTTCATTCCTGAAGTCTCCTATGCTTCATAAAAAATCATACTAGTAAATTCGTTGTCGTTTTATCTGGTTAATCTGTTTTTATAATAGGGTTATCAGTAATGAATCTTATGATGGGTGGGAAAGGAAATACTGTGCCCCCTATAAAAGATAGCTCATTTTTTACCTATTTCTCTGTAGAATCTGTAAGCATTTTGAAAAATAAGGAACAGAAACTAAAAATGAGGTTCCATTACAAGTTTTCTTTTAACCATTACTCTGAAGATTAGGGAGTGGATTTGCTTATTTTGTCTTGTTGTTATGGCCAATTTTGTTGGGTATTTTTTGGAAGAGAAGTGTTTTTCCAGTCCCTAGAAATACATAAACCCTTCAAGAGTAGGTAGAAACTTTTTTCAAAAGAGAGCCTCCTCATTCATTAGGCTGTGGTTGCACTGGAGTTTTAATTTAGATAACGGAACTAAAGGAAAATACCACTGACCCTGGGTAGCAGAAACATCTGAATTTACATAATACATATATTAATAGTTACATATAATTACATTTTAATTGTAGGAATGATCCACTCCAGTCCTGCAGCAAACTATTTTGCAAAAAGAAAACTATGAGGTTAGGGAGTAGGGAGTAGGGGGCAGGGAGGTTAGGGAGTGCTTCTTTTAAATATCAAGATCTAGCAACCTACTTTATATGTTCAAAAACTATATGCCATATATTTAAAATGTGTTATTCATTTTGGCTAAAAGAAAAGATGCTTATATGGCATAAATTATTATTCTCAAATTTCTTTTGTATACTTTCTGCTTTTCCTCATTCTGTTCTTCCTCAATTGAAAGCAAATTAGGAGCAGTATAATCTGTGAATGGAAAAAGATGAAGTGATGCAGAAAGAAAGGGTGGTGATGCAAACGTGAGGGTTTGTATAACTATTGACCGCTGGACTCTCCTTTTCATTTCCATTGATTTGTTGATGTTGACTGGATTTACTATTGCTACACTCGCTTTCAGGGGGCCAGTATTCTGTTTTTCTTGCAGCAATGTGTCCCTTGTGCACAGGCCACTTCCCAAAAACCTCTTCATATCCAGGAAACAGCCAAGTTCTGAGAAGTGAGCAAAAGGACTTCAGAGCAACCCAAACAACCCCTGTCACAACTGTCGTAAGGCCAAACACCCTGTGGAGCCCTCTGAGCATAATTCTAGTAAACTCAGTTGTGTGATTTTTCTAACATGGTATGGTAGAAGCAGCAAATTTGTTGGTAGGAAAGAATGGTTGCCTGAAGATTATACCGAAAGGACTGAAAAAGAAAAAAGAGCCAAACAACAAAACACAGAAACCTGTCAAAATAAGAAATGAACAATCACAATTCAGAGGAAAATAGAACACACCATGAAGAGGCAGATAACCCGGTACTTGAACAGCATATAAGGACATCACTGAGACCCAGTCTGAGGGAAAAACTGTCATTCATTATGGTAAGCATGAGCTACAAAGAAAAGAATGAGTCCAGGCAGGAAAGTAAAGAATACACTTTTAAAAAGAAGTCTAATCTAAAATATTTCCTTGTTGCTTTTGTGTTTAGGGGAATAAGCGTCAGTAAATGAGAAAAAAACAGATTCACACATCATTTAAACATGCCATTTCTTCCCTAACATACTGGATAAATAAGGCATTACTGGATTTATAACTAAGTATGAAAATCTCTTTATAAGTGTTGTTCTGCAAATATCACTATAATAGTAACGTGATTTAGAAAGGGGCTGGAGAGAGGGATCCCCAACATGACATGTTAAGGATCCTTACAATTCCATCTCTTCTGCCATTTTTTCCCAACCACATATGCTCTCAATTTCTATATAATTATTAATGCAACATATATTTTGCTTTCATTTACCTATCATGCATCACTTACTTTCCACTCATCTATATAATATTCATGATTTTCATTTTGATGGCAGGATAATAGTTCATATGTCAAAACTGCTTCTCACTTTACTGTCCATTAAAAATACAATAATAAATATCTTTGTGTATATAGCTATTCTTTCCTATTATAGTTTTGAATTATTATCAAAGATAAGTTCTCTTAAAGTGGAATGAGAAATAAATCTAAACCAAAGTAAGAAATATATTTGAAGAGTTACTTGCTTTACAAGGTTTAGTGACAATAATCAAAATCTCCTCACTGTTTTGTTGTTGTTTGGGGTTTTGTTTTTTCTTGTTTTCTTGAAATTGGCTCATTATGCAATCCAGGCTGGCCTCGAACTCATTATGGAAAACAGGCTGGCCTTGAATTCATGGCAATCCTACTACCTCAGCCTCCCAAATTCTGGGATTACAGGCATGTGCGATCATATGGAGTTTAAGACAATCTTCCCTGGGTTAATAGTAATCTAACTTCTAACTTGGATATGGCTTTCTCCTGGGACCCTAAACTATCCAAGAACTCCGAGAGCAACTCAGTTAAACACTTGACAAAGGGAAATCTAAAGAATCTGACTACCATTCAACTCATACTTTGCAATCGCTGCTTTGCTTCAGTTATTCCTGAGCTGTGGCACAGATGATGGACCATGCATGTGACGAGCGGATACCCATGGCTCTTATATTATAAACTCACAATAGCCATCTGTAAAGAGGGTCCAGTGACCATCACTATTTCTCCATGGACAGACAAAGGGGGAGGAGGGAGCCTAAGAAATAGTGACACAAAGGGACAGATCTAGAATGGGTTTCATCCCTTTCATCACACAAGCTCATTGTGCACAATATACACAATGGAGAAAGGTCTGACAGTGGAAGGGAGCACTATCAACCTGATTTTTGCTCACCTCTATGGCTGATATTGCACATTGTATATGCAGATGTGCTTTACTTCTGTCTCATGACCCCTAAAATAAAAATGTACCATATGTGAAATTATGCTGTAAAAAATCATCACACATTGTTAGCCTCAAACAACATAGCCAGTAGAAATGAACAGTATTAATCAGAAACTAATTTTAACCTAATTTCTAATGCATTGGAAATGTAAGAAGTTAAACAATGTGAAAGAATAGAGTTGGAAATGCAGTAATAAAATATCATCTAGAAATAATACATCGCTGAACTTTAGATGTATAGTGAGCCTCATTTACATGTAACATACATTACTACAGTGTCTGGGAAATTAATGTGCTTCCTGTCAACTTTTAAACATAAATTTCTCCATCAATAACCGTGTATCCTTGTGCCCTCTGCTGGATGAATCAGGGTACTATTTTGTGAGGCTATATTTAATGCTTAAATTCTTAGTAATAGTTCAGAAAGTAGGTTCTATCCCACATCAATCTTCTAATGCACTTTTTAAATTACTAATAAAAATCTTATCTACAGAACATTCAAGGCATTGCTAAAGATTAGCTCAATTTAGAGTTGAATATTATTAGCCAAGTATCTCTTGTTACTTCTCAAAATGGAACTCATACTGGGCATGGGGGTACCTGCCTGTATTCCCACCACTCAGGAAGCTGAGGCAGGAGGATTTACACAAGTTCAAGTCCAGCCTGAACTATATAATGAGACCCTGTCTCCAAAAAAAAGAAAAAATGAATTCATACTTTAAAAGAAATATATAAATATGGATTAATTCTTTGAGTTTCCAATGTTAATAAAATGCATAATGAACTTCTGACTACAATATTTAATTTAGCAAATATCCAAATAACCACAAGTATTTTCCCACTTCATTTCACTATTTCATTTAACCAGTATTTATTCCCAGGTAATGTACTGAATTTTGGTGATACACAACCCAAAAAGCCATGACCCCATAATCAGGAATGTTTCCTTTGACAGGAAGATCATTTGAGACCCTTTCCGTGGTGCCAGCTATCAGAGACCCCTGCAGTGAGTCCCCCATCTCCTACCAAGTGTTATGCACAGAGGAAAAAAAGAGCAAGAGACAAAATAGGGGTGCAACAGGGCTCTGGGATGACCAGTAGTTCTTAGGAAACCAAAGGCCACTAGGCACTCAGAAACTTGGTATTTATTCATTATATCTGAGCCAAGGACAATGAGTGAAGGGCAGCAGGTGTTTCTGGGAACAGTAATAGCAAATATACTGGGATAGTAAGAAGAACAAAGCATTCTTGCAAGGACAAGGACGAGACATGGGGGCCAATGAGGAAACAAGTTTCCCCAGTGCCCTATCATCTCCAGCTGGTCTTATATTGCCAGGTGAGCCACAGCAGTCACTGGCCCTAGGGTTTCCAGCTGTGACCAGAAAAGAACAGGGAGTTTCTGCATTCCAATCTGGCTCAAAGAACAGGACAAGGACAAAGTTGGATGTCCCCTAGACTCATGCATTCCAATCTGGCTCAAAGAACAGGACAAGGACAAAGTTGGATGTCCCCTAGACTCAATTTGTAATTCATAGTCCCCAGAAGACAGTAAGAAGTAAATTAACAACTGTAGAGTATCACATTATGAACAGTGGGATGTCCTAGGTCCTACTTCATGAGGGCTTTGCTGCTCCAGTGGCACAAAATCATTTCAATCAACATTGTACCCTTCTCCAGGGGTGGGTGCATGTCCAGTGAGTGATACATATCTGAGAATAACAGCCTTATCCTTTCAGCCATACTTCCTACAACTCTAATGGGCCATTCTAGCTCCTGTGTCTCTCATGGGGTCCACCAAGGCTGTTAAGATCATGTACAATCGCTGGGGATTTAGCTCAGTGGTATAAGTGCCTGCCTGGCAAGCACAAGGTCGTGAGTTCAATCCCCAGCACCCCCTCCCCCCCAAAAAAAGATCATGTACAATCTTGGTTCTTCTCTGAGGGCAATTTGCTGCCCATCCTTAGGGTAATACCAATGTTGGGGAATTGGGTCCCACTGACATTTAAAAGGTAGTAGCCAAGGGTGATGTTAAACGTCTCACAGTACACAGGACAGCCCTCACCACAAAGGGTCATCTGGTCCCAATGTCAATACACTTCACTTAAGAAAGTGTTCTACCCAATTCTGTTTCTTCTTTTCCCTTCCAGAGGTGTTGGTCCCAAGGTAATTCTTTTCTAGCCATTTTATACCCTAAACTCCATTACACAGTTGGTTTTCTAGGGAACAATTATACAACAGTGCCTTCAACAAGAAACCATGGTTTCACATGTATGTAGGAGACAAATCACTACATACTTGCATGAGTTTACCATATAGAACAAAATTGGGAGGACAAACACCAGACATAAGGAGTGGTTATTTTAAAGCAATGATGTGGAGACTGATTTTTATTGCTTTTCTTCGTGCTTAAATTGCCTGGGTTTTCCAAGATTTGAGTGTGTTTATTATTTTTATTTTTGCATTAAGCACATGCTACTTATGCAGTTGGGGAGGGACGTTATAAGTGCAAAGAAGGAGAGCATATGGTATCAAATATTGCAGAGAGGCCAAAAATAGTAGATCTGATAAAATAGTGGACACTAGATTGAATGTCACAATGACATGGGGAGAAAGTTGTATGGAAATGAGTGTGCAGGAAAGGAAGCTTTAATGGGATGAGAAAAAGGAAGGGGAGAATTAAGGTAGTCCACTTTTTACAAAAATATAACCAAAAAGAGAAACAGAACAATAAGGAGAGGGGGATGAAAGATCAACCCAAGCTTTCTTAAGGTCAGAGAACCTGAATCAGTTGCATGGGGAAGGACCCAAAAAGACAGAGGTGATGATAGGGGACATGCATAATTGAGAACGAGATGCCCGTGAGGGTGGGGGATAAGACCCAGGGAATAACACGATCAGATTGGCCTCGGCAGAAGCAAAGCTACCTCCTTCACTGAAATGAAAGGTACATTGAGTGCAGAGTTAAAACAGTGGCACATTCCCAAATGATGAAATGTGTGCCTGGTCTTCCTAGTCAGTAAGAGGTGAGATCTCCTGAAAGACTGGCTGGTGGGGCAGGGGCTTGAGCATGTCAGATCAAACAGAAATAACAGGAGAGGACTTGAAAAGGGGCCTGAAGCCAGTGCCTGCTGAACAGTGGTCCTATAAAATTGCCCTTTTCTGTACTCAGCTTTGAAGTAAGTACTCAGGACTGTTTGCAGGCAGTTTGAGGTCACTTATTTAACCCAGGCAAAGGAAATACCTCCCAACCACAATATTCAGGTGGCAGATCAGTCACAGGCAGGGTTGAGGATAGATCCAAAAAGCTTTTGAGATTAGCTATGGCTTCCCATACCTGCAGGATTGTCCCCTCTGTACATTCTTGAGGGGAAACTTAGGTAAAAAAAATCTGGAATATTCTGTGCTCCTTCCTGTATTGGGTACCAGCCTCTGTAGATTTCCTTAGTATATGAGATTTCACTGCCTTTCAGAATCCTCTAAAATTTATCTCCTATTATTTGGGATGAGCAAGAACAGAGTTCTGCGAAGTGTAAAAAGAAGACATGTCCTGCTGCATCTGTGCCTTTGTTTTCTCCCAAGCACTGTCACCCCATTCTTCTCCATTACACATCACTTCCAAGAAGCTAATGAGACTACTATGACATACTTTACTATCCTAGCAGACCAAGGGATTTTAGATGCTTTGCTGAAAGGAGTGATTCTAAACCCAGGACAATTTGGTTCTCCGTGGGGGTCATTAGGCACTCATCTGATTGCCACAAATTGGGGAGCAGTGACTGGAAGACATAGGTGATTCTAAATATCCAACAATGCACACTGCCACCTCCACCGCGAAGAACTATCCAGCCCCAAATACCAGGAGCGTCCAAGATGAGAATGTCTCACTTAAAGAATTTAAATTTAAAGAATCCCTCTTTTGAAAGGACCTTTTAAAGTTTCACTATACTCCATCTAAGGCTTATTTATAAATTCAGTGTGTAAGCATGGGACAAGTAAAAGAAATATCATACACAAGTGAGGAATAACAGCATTTATAAATTCCCAGCAGGTGGTGCTAAAACACAAGTAACAATCCAACATCTTTCAGCCTCCATTTCAGAATCCAGTTGCTCTACTTTGCTATCCTCTGGTAAAATAATAAGCAGAATTTTTCAACAGGGGTCTCACCTTTTGGCGCTTAGTGCTCCCCACCATCAGAATTTTTATGCAATAAGTTAAAATGAATAATGACTAAGACAATCTGGAAGATAAAAGGAATAGAGCCAACTCCTCAGTCAGCAACAGATTTGACATTTTCTGTAGCAACAAAGGTGTGGGGGAGTCTTCTAGCATCTTACCTTCCTTACCCAACTTTGGCTGGACACCTGGTCATAAAGTACAAAGTTCGGTTCCTTTATCCTTAGGATGGCCAAGCAATGACATTCAGACCATTAGTAAGATATAAGCAGAAGTATCGGCAAATCCTAAGGCAATGTTTCTTAACTGGGGGATGACTGACTTCAGGTGGCATTTGTCAACACACAGGGACATTTTTAGTTGTCAGAACTGGGACATGCTACTGGCATCTAATGAGTAGAGGCCAGGGATTCTACTAAATATCTTACAGTGATAGGACAACCTTCAGAACACACAGTTATCCAGTCCCAAATGTGAACAGTGCCATGGTAAAGAAACTCTAACTTAGAGGAAAAGACAACACTACCGTTTCTCCTTCACTCCCTCCCACTGGTTGGAAGAAAGGAACAGTGGTGTGCCATCTTGAACCATGTGAGCCAAGACAAGAAACCAGGCAAGGTAAAACAAGATAAGTAGAATTTAAGTCTCTTTTCCCATGGAACTGCCATGCTACTCTGGATTTCTTACACACAGATTACCAGAAGAGATGGGAATACACTTCTCAAGGGTTTGAGCCACTCTTCTTCTGAGTCTAGAAATATGTTAGGTAACACTATAATATGCAAGAGATGGATGGAGGAGGGAGGGGAAGAGAGGAGAGGAAGAAGTAAAAAGAATTAAAATGTGTTATGTATATGTACCAACTCCCCACAAAGAATGTAATACTTATGAACTGCAAACTTGTACTAATAAAAATAAAATCTTAAAATACATATATAGTATATACAATGATACATATACTTTTTGCATATGTACATGTGGATTTTTTTCATAGTATTCCAAAATACCTATTTGAATCTTGTCTTGTTCATTTTTTATGGGCCCCTCGTCTCTTTCTCCCTTTTATCAGATCCCTTTCTCCTTCCTCCCTCTTATAATATTGGTTTCCTCCTTGAGGCCAACTGGCTTACCAGCTCAGTACACACCTAACTTTTCCAGAAGACACACACTCCTGCATTCCTTTTCTATACAGAGATAACTGATACCCTTTCTGAACAGTGAAGGGACAGTTGAATCTAGAATTAACCATTCTGTGGTAGGAAACAGGGAGATAGACTTTGTGGAAATGGGAAAAGGATCTAAAGATGGGGAGAGATGGCAGGGAGGTACTGAGAAGGGGATCAAAATGTGGAATGTACCTGTACCTATATACCACAGTGAGTATATTCATTGTGCATCACAGATATATGCTATTAAGTTTTTTTTTTTGTTTTATAACAATACAAAACAAAATACAATAATCCCCCTCAGTATATACAGTTTCAGGCCCTTATTTGACTATATTTTCTTCATATAACATAAAATTGTACTATTTCACTCATTATCTCTGTTCTAGCCAACAACCTTATCTATAAAGTTCACCACTGTATATCTAGTAAATACTACTCCCAAATAGAATCAGAACGATGCCACACATATAACTTTAAACGTCTGAATGTCCACAGTAATAAAGTAAAAATATAATAATGAAACTAATAGTACTAGTTTACCCTAAGCAGTCCTTTCCTAAAGTGTTATCGCTACAGTTGAAAATTTGAGATATTTTATATTTTTCATACTATTTCATTATCCAGTGTGTAATTCATCTTGACAGCGCATGTCATTTCTCACAGACACTTCTTGCTAGTATCCATCACAATGCAAAGTGGAGATATAAAATAGTACTTGGCACACAGTGTCTAGTATATATTTGTTAAAAAATATTCTTCTGTACTATTTTGATGTTTCTGTAGTATAGGAATAATATGGTAATAATGTCTCACCATTGATACTAATTGTCTTATTTTCTCTTGTTGAGCATTGTTTCCAGTTTTTACTTTGTAGAATAATTCTGTAATTAACATCCAGTTCATGCCTATTTTTCCTTAAATTCCCACAAAATATACCGCCTCTTTAAAGCTCACCATGTTTTGCCAAGTTATTCTCGCCCCAAAAAATGTTCCACTTAAACTTCTAGTGATTTATGTTTGGTTATTAAGGACTCTCCTGAGATATTAACAGACAGAGACTGCTAATGACTATTATAACAAAATATTAATAGGTACTACTTTTGTCTGCTAAAATGCACACTATATATTAGATTATAGATGTCTCAGGGATGAAAAACACCAGGCTGAGGAAGTTAAACAAGCTAAACACTGATATTACACTCAAACTCATTACTGGGTCAATCTATTAAAAGCCACGGGAATTCTGCGCTTTCGGCTCTTGTTAACAAAACAAAGTAGCAAGGAAGAAATCAACTAAAGAAAGACACGGGAACAGTGGACAGCAAAGTAAAAAATGAACAGCAAATCCGACCCTCGAATTCCCACCCATGGGTGTGGATTCTCCAGTCTAAAGTCCACCAGTTCCAGTCCTAGCCTTAGAGCCCAGCCAGTTCCTAGCAGTCAGCTCCCGGAACTGGGTCACACTCCGCCCCACACTCCGCCCGCGGAGCGGATTCCCAGCCCCAGTCCCTCCTCCAGCGTTGCGTAGCCCTGGACGCGAAACTGACGTCCATTACGCAGCAGGACTTCCGGCGCGCAGCGGTCACGTGGGTCCATGCCGGAAGCACGCCCCTAGTTTGCCAAGCAACGGCAGGCCCCTCCTCCTCCCTACAGTCCCTGTCTCCCTATGGAAAAGTTGGCCCCTGCTCGCCCACCGCCTGAGATCAGAAAGCTGCGTGCCCGTGAGGTGACTTCGGGGGCGGCTGGGTTTCTTTTCGGGAATAAGGAAGGAGCCAGCAGCCTGAGGCCTGGCTTCTTCTGAGGCAGGGAGAGCGGATGTCTTAGTAGTGGTCACGTTGTTGTAATTAATCACCATCAACCCGCGGCCAGAAGTGGGGCCTCAGGCTCAGGAGATTCCGAGTCTTTGCAAGTTAATTGTTAAACTAGTCCTAAAGGCGCTCAACTCTGTTGTGCTTCAGAATCACTTCATGGTTGTAACAAATTCCGCTGCTTGGGCCCTTATCCCTGACCAGTTGAGTCCGTATTTCTAGTCAATATGGAAAAAATTTTAAAGGATCCCCAGGTGATTGTACCATGCGGAGAATCACCTTATTAAGCTAGTTCGTTAAGAGAACTCGGATTTCGCCCGTTTGACCAATATCTAAATGGAAAATCACCCAGGACACATCCGTAGAAGGATGTTTATGATATTGCCCAGTCTGCTAAAAAGGAAGGGTTCACTTTCTTTCCCTTGCATTTTGACCTCCGTGAAAGGTCAGTTTTTAGTGGAAATTCTGAGAACATTTGACGGCACCCCTCACACATTAAAGGTGGAGAAAGCCATTGCCCAGTTTCCTTGGGAACCAGTGGTCAATGAAGTGCCTCGTAGCTCTGAAATCCTGTGAGTCCCTTAATACAGTTTAGATGGTCCTAACTAGTTTTATTTTTTCAGAAATGGTTAAGTTTCTTTTACAGGCTAGGCTCAGTATTCAGGTATTTTTTCACATTAAGTCATAATGTTTGAAAGAACTGAAGATTAATAACACAAACAACAGGTTATTCTCACCACTCACATAACTTATGGAATTAGAGATACCCTTTGAAAATTCAGTTTTTACTGATATGAGTTATCAGAGTAACAGTCCCTTTGGGATAGCAGTGTGAGCAGAAACTATGTATTTCATAAGATTCCCAATACTGTTATAAGCGTAAGTGAAGTCAAGTTCACAGTGAGAGCATAAATCCCTTCTTTATGTGCGCTGCCTTCCTGGGAAAGTATGCAAACTAAAGTTCCAGAGAGACATTTTCATTATAAAACTATCTGGACAGTGAAGGATTATTTTGTTTCTTAGGACCCAACATTTCAGATAGGTTGAGATGAGTTTGGGAGAAAATTGAATAACTAAAGCTAAAATGTAGGTTGGAGAGCTTACAGAGTAGTTATAGAACTCTTAAACTACTTCCTTACAATAGGAAATCCATAGAATAGTTTGAGAAGTGAGTACACAATGAAACTATAGTTGGTTCAAAGGCAGGTGAGTTGAAAATATCTTGGAAACATGCTAATGTATTTAAACGATTGCTTTCTGAAAAGATTTTACGTGTTATAGAGTAGAAACAGAGAAAGGTATTAAGATACAGTATACATTCTCAAAAACAACTTCAATGGGATCTAAAAAGGAAAAAATTAGCTTTTTGTTTTCCTTGGAGGAAAATGGGATATTTAAAAGGAATGAAATGTAGAATCTATGCTTACAAGTAACTAAGTGCCCAAATGTGTGAGGTGTGGTGAATGCTGCATCAATTCAGAAAAGAGAAACAAACATTAACATGGAATTACTATGATAATGTTTATAGAAGAAATTTTTGAAATAAAACTCTAGAAGCATAAAAGTGGCTTTAACCATTTCAGCTAGTCAAGGTTTTTGCTAGGAATACCCTTAATTTGTAGTACTACCTGCTTATTGAAGCCTCTTTGCTTATGGTCATATTAAGTTTTGCTGTATTTTGAAGCTATGTCTGCAGTGAAATGAACACATCTGTTTCTTCTTTGAACTGTGTCATCATTGTTACAGTTACCCCAATTTTCAGTTCTCTCATTGCCTTTTGTATTCGCGACCTAGAGGATATTTTTGCTCTGCCGTGGCCTCATATTCACTTCTGACTGGATACTAGTCACATGGTGACTCAGTGAACTTGCAAATAAATCCATTCAGAAGTCCATCACCCTTGCTGACAAGTTAAACAATGCCCTGCTGTGGGTGGAATGTCATTTGTATGGGGAAAAAGAGAATTGTTAACTGTATCCTTTCAATCTTCTTCCCTATGTTGTGTCTTCTTTATGGCAATACTTATTGGCACATCCTAAAGAGGTTAAATTGGGGCTGGCCAGTAAAAGAATGAAAAGAAGTCAAACTCATTGTTTGGCACCCCTCAGCTTTAAAGTAGCTATTAAAGGCTTTCTGATCTCAGTAGCAGGCCTGTGTCCAGCAGAAAGATAAAGCTTGCACTTCTGTGGGTTGAAGAAGACCCTTCAGATTGTGTCATCTTAGATATCCAAATAACTAAGCAAGCACCGTGCAGAGCCACAGAGCTCATGAGGGACCAGAATTCCCCAGTCTTAGCAGCCAGCTAGGGCCAGGGGCAAGGCTGCCTTAAGAGATGGGGCAGCAAGCAGTGCTCTCCAAAACTTCCCTTTTGTTATTTATAAGGTTGATGTTCCTATCAATCTGTGTATTTTTTAAAGTTTTATTAGTACATGTATGCAGTACATAATGGTTGTAGTCATCATGGGAAGTTAGTCCATGTACAAAGCATCTTTATTCTTTTTTCATCCCCTTTCCCCCTCTTGGTCTCCTTCCCCTCTGCAAAAGGCATCCTCTCCAGTGTGATTAGCCTTGCATGTACAGAGAGATTTCTTAGAAGGTATGACTCAATTTATGTTACTTAGATTTCTTACCATACGTTCATTTCTTTTGTAGTAGTCTCTAGAAACTACCTTCCTTCTGCATAGAAACAGTGCATACTGAGAGTCTTGAATACCAAACTATCCAATTGGCTCCAAGAGCCAAGTCAAAGGGAACCTTTAGCTAAAGTCACTGATTTAATGAGTGAGTTTTCATTTTTTAATTCTCAGAATTCTATTGAGAAAAGAAGATAGGAAAATCTACTTACAGAGTACACATAGTTTTGGGAGGAATTGTGTTTCTGTTTTATTTATCTGGTGTGCATGATACATCCTAGATCCTCTATTCATAAGAATAGAAATGTGCACTAAAAAGATGTATGTGACACTTCCTTTTGACAGTACCATATTGCTTAAATGTAGAATTGTTTTAGTACACTTGATAGAAAAAGTCACATTTTATCCATCGAAAACTATAGTACTCTTAACTGTTGTCTTCATGTCTGTTTATGCATTTAAAATATATCTTTCAGATTCACTGCAGAATAAATGCACGTTTTAGAGCGCCTATATGGGAAAAAACATCATTCAAGATTGGAAGGCTCAGCCTTGCCTGTAGGCCTCAACAGTGTTTAGTGAATGACCTCAGCCCTGTTTTTTTCCCTTCCTGCTTTGGTGGTTGAGGACAGACAATGAACGGTCTCTGTACTCACCCTTGCTTGGCAGGGTGGTGGCGATTAGGCCATTGTGCTCACTGGGGGGTGGGGTTGAGGGGTGGGGGGTTGCTGCCCGGTCTGTGTGGATCCTGGCCTTCCCTGTCATTGCTAGTCTCTTTTCTTTTAGTTCCACCAGCCACTAGGAGAAAAGTTACTGTTCAGACCAAAGGGGCCTGTGCTGTAAAAGAGGATACTCTTCCTGGGAGGTGGGAGATTAAACATAATACTGAGACCACTGGCAGGGCATCCCGTCTGCTGCGACCATCAGCTCTTTTCCTGGAGAGGTGGTAGTTTCTGAAAGTGTTTCTATAATGCTTAGAATTATTTTAATGTTGGCTTTTCAGAAACCCAAGCGTTCTTATTAGATCCTTACACTCACCAAGTGCAGAAAATAACCGGCTTTTAAATGGGAAAGGAGAACAGGGGAAGTAAAAAGAATCCACATATGAGGAACATGTACCAACTCCCCACGAGAAATATAATCATTATGCACTGCAAACAGGTACTAATAAAAATGAAAAATAATAGTGTAAAGAAACAAAGTTAACAGGATTCATTTGCAGAGAGGGTTCTCTTCTTCCCTTGGGAGCTGACAGGAACTGATTAACTGACCACTTAGCAGGAAGAACATGTATTCCTTATGAAGCGTAAATGCTCAGAACTCTGCCCTACATGGTGTCCTTGTTGTGTCCCTATCTAGCATTGACAGCTGGGTCCCTGTCAGAAATCATGATAGGCACAGCCCATGCTTTCTAAACCCAGTCCATTATACTGTGTTGCAGTTTGGTTTGGTTTTGAGATTAAGCTTTAAATGTCTATATAGACCTTGGAGAAGTAGCATGATTACCTTGTTTTAGTCATGAAAGCTTTTCTTTTAATGCCAAATACTAAGAACTGGTTGCCAAAATTGATGTTGTTCATAATCTGTTTTCTTGTTTCTACTGTCTTTCTCTGAACCTAATCATTTATAAAATGTGTGAGAATCACACCATTCCCCCACTGAAATTGCAGGCAGAAAGCAAGTAGTAGTTCGGGTGCTCAGTGTATCGAGGGCAGAATATACAACTTAGTAATATGTATCCATAGAATGGGTAGGCAAAAGATAGCTCATAGGGAGGTAGAAAGTGTTCTTACATACTTTAAAGTGTAATTTAGTGTGTTTTTATAAAAACAAAAAATATGAATACTAAATGAAAAAGATCACATGTGGCCTATAAGCCTAAAATTTTTACTGTCAGGACCTTTACTGAAAAAAAAATTGCTACCATAAAATAATAAGCTTAATACTGAAAACACTGAGCTAATAATAATTATAGAACTCTGTGAAAGTTGCTATTCCTTTAGACGTGTCTTTCTGTACTTTTATATCATTGAGTGTTTGAGAGATTGACTTGTATATTCAAATCAGTGATTCAAAGTAATTAAAATATATGGTGGAGGTTTAAATTAAAAATATTACATAAAAAGGCATCCCACCATTAATTCCCTTCCCTTTGAGCACTTTCTGAAGCAGTTCTGGAAGTCTCCTTTTGTGTGTGTCTTTACAAAGTGTAATCATAAATACAGTGAATGCTGCTGCCCTTGTATCTTATTGATAGTGAACACCCTGGGCTGCATCTGACCTGCTTTGGGTTGGAATGCTGGAAATGGCTTTCTTCAGTCATCTCTGCTGGTTTCCCTGGCTTCTTGTGCTGTAGTAGTGTATCAAGGCAGTCTTTGTACCAAAGTATTTGTTGAACCAAAGTCATAAGCAGCCTCTCTTTAAATTGGTGGTTGTTCCCTCTTTTTAATCACAACTACTAACATTTGAGCAGCCAGGAAAACATCATAAATTATTCTTGGACACTTTCAATGGGCGCCTAACCCTCTGGCTTTGCCAAAGCAGCTTCTCTCAGCTACCTTATGGATTTTCAGAATGTTGGTGCTACTTTAACGCTAGCCTGGATTTTCCCACCTATAGTAGTAGTAGTATTTGGTCCACTGCAGTGTTCCATCACAGTGGTGTTTATTACAGATGTGAACCTATCAGACTTCCCAGTTGGAGATGATTGGCCTCGTTCTAACTAGGCATAGTGACTTATAAGGCACAGCGAGAACTCTGGATTCCAAACTCTTTAATTTCCAGAAGCCACACAGATGTCTTGTAGACTTTCTAATTTAATTCATATGCTACTTGTTAATCTATAAAAAATTTGATTAGGAAACACATGGAGTTCGCTTTAATGTCATTATGTACAGCAGGCTCTCTGAAAGCTATTCAGATTTTAGTGGCAGAAATATGAAACCTTGCTGCAGTGAATTAGCCACTTAAAGGCAGCACCTTCCAGTTTAGCACTCAAGTGTGTACTGATTCTTGCCATTATTTCTTGTGTTTGCTGTATTTATTTGGGTGAAAAGACACCTAAATATTGACTATTTTATATTCAGTAGCCTGTAAAGCACATAACAGTTAGCTAGGTATTCAGGTAGGTGTTCATGTTTTAAACATTTAAGTTGTAGATCAAACTTGAACTGAATTTATAACTTTCACCATGTTTGATAACTTTTTCTGTTTATATTCACTGCAAGTGTGCATATCCTAAATTTAGGACAGGAAGTGGGAGGTATTGACTGTGTTTAAGAGAAATTTTGAGGTTGTATCTACCTCCTTAGAAATACCCTGTTTGAAAGCTTGTCATATTAAAGGGTGTGTGAATGGGTCTCTTCAGGCTAATTTTTCTAATTCTATTTACATGTTTATCTTCGTTTTTGTTTTTTGAGAGAGGATCTTACAACTTACTGTGTAGTCAGGCTGGCCTCGAACTCATGACAATCCTCCTGCCTCAGCCTCCTGAGTGCTGGGATTATAGCATGAGCCACTACACCCAGCATTTTTAGGCTGTATTTTAAAAGATGAAGTGCTCAGTTTAACATCTCAGTTTTTAACATGATCATGTGAAAACCACCTGATAGAAATTTCAAAATGTCAAGTTTGTTTCTTAAAGGTTAGAGATTTTTTAATTCTACTCTACAAAGGAAAGTAAGAAATACAGGAGGTCTTCAGTATATGATTTCCAAGGCTTCAAAACCTAAGTAACTGTTTGTTTGGCATTTCATTATCAGTAGCTGTGTCTCGTAGAAGCTTAAATATGCATGCTTTTTAGAATATTATTTTTGTTTACCTGTTGTTTAACTACATTATGGTATGGGCTGGCATTTAGCTGCTCCAAACCTCTGAACAGGGGGAGAATTAAGTCTATTTAAATAGGTTATAAAAGGTATGGAGCTGCAGATTAAAACTTTAGAGATTACATTCAGTGAATCAGTTAATCATGACAGGTAAGTAGGTAGGTGGTGGGAAAAGAGTAAATCCCAGCAGAGCAATGCTGTTTGGAGGGACAGTCTGTGTCATGCCTCAGGAAAGTTTGCAATAGAATAGTTTCTTCTACACAGAGACAGGAAAGACTGTTGGGCCAGGTGACTGTGGTGCCACTCACTATCTGAAATCGAAACTAAGTCCATCAAAACCAAAACAAGGACCTTTGGGGAACTTAAAGCCCCAAGCCCACCTGAGCCTGAAAAGATGTTTTTGTTTAAAGAGGCTTCTGCAAAGCCAAGTGTGGTGGCACACATCTGTAATCTCAGCTACTCAGGAGGCTGAGGCAAGAGAATTACATGTTCAAACCCAGCTAGGCAACTTAGCTAGACCTTGTTTCAACATTAAAAAAGGACAGGAGGTATATACATCAGTGTGAAGGCCCTGTGTTTAATCCCCATTACCAGGACTACAATGATGGGGGCTGTGGATGTAGCTAAATCATAGGACACTTACCTAGGGTGCATGAGACTTTTGAGTTCCATCCCCAGTACTGCAAAACAACAATGGTTTCTGCAAATCCCAAATATAAGGTAAGACCCAATAAGTTTCCAGAATTAAGTAACCATTGACATGTTAAGGACTAGCAAATAAAGTAATAGCTGTAAAAATGTAGTTCATGTTCTGTATATTGTACAGAACATGAACTTTTGTATAAACATCCTGTCAAATATTTATGTGGTTATAATCATAGGCTTGTAGTAGGAAATCAAGTAAAGCGTAAGAGTCCTTTGTTTGAGTTACTCAGTCATGTGGTCCTTTTCAGACCGTGTGGTCATAAGCCAGGTGCCAGGGTCTCGTAAAGTGTTGCATGAAGAATGAGCATGGTTCTAGAAAGAGGCCACCGCTTACAAACTGCTTTGCAAATTGTAAAATAGCCACAACTATCCCCCAGCCATACTGATCACACTGTGGTTCTTCTTTCCTAGTGTGAGAGCCCATCTGGACTTTCACCACCAGAGATGGCCTCAAAGGTAAGATTACCTTTTTGTCTTACATGAGTTCAAAAAATTTAGTCATTAACTTCTTGATATTCTCATCCCATGATGAAGAAGATCAAACAAATGCAGGTTGAGCATCAGAAATCCAAATACTCAAAATGATCCAAAATCTGAAACTTTTTGAGCTCTTAAATGACTTTCAAAAGGTTTCAAATTTTGGAACATTTCACATTTTAGATTTTCAAATTAGGAATGCTCAATGATAGTATATGAAAACATTCCAAAATCTACACGATAACTGAAATTTCAAATTATGGTGCATTAATTAATACTGGTCAGCTTAGGACATACAGCTGAACTGAGTATGCGAGGTTCTTGGGTATAGATGTCTCACCTGTGGACTCTTGCAAGTGGCATAAAAGGAGAACTGAAGGAAAAGATGGTGCGCTGTTGATTCTCCTGGAGAAGGTTGTCACACTGGCTTTCCTGATATGAATACAGTTATTCTTGTCATCCAAGGAACTCGGGTCCTTGCCGTCACTGAGGATGGCTGCAGCTCGCTTCAGTGGAACTCGGGTCTCTACCTTGAGTGTTGCCTGCTGGCACAGATCCTTCATCCTACTGGCAAAGACATTCTAGCTTTCACCACTGACCTTTGGGCTTTTGCAGTGCAGATTCTTGATACAGAATTATAGGAAGGACATTGTCATGGGTTCTAGGTCTTCAGCTGGACTCCTCCAGGAGCCCATGGGTCCAGGCCCTCAGCTAGATTTTTTGGGGTCTCTAGTATGTGGACAGATCTCCCTCACTCCTCTGCATTTGACTTTTTTTGGTGAATATTATAAAATAATCCTATAAATTATGTGTCCTGTATTAAATCTATTCCCTTGCAAACCCTCACTGCAACAGAAATGCTTCTGTCCCAGGCATTTTGGACAAGGCACGTTCAGCATACGCATCAGAAAACTAAAAAAGCATTAAGTGTATTACTAAACATCTCTCATCCCAGACATCGAAGAGTGGACTTGGACAAGTCAGTTTAGGGAGCAGAACAGGAGAAACCAAAGGCTATCACAGTCTTTTAGAACTGACAGTCCATTTCTAACTTAGAACTAGTAAAGATAACCAAGATGATAAATGTGGAATCTTTTATCTCCCTCTTCATCTTTTCTAAAAACAATCATTATTAGTGTCTGTCCTCATTATAAGTCTCTAGCCTTAACAAATTGTGTGTGTGTGACTGATGTACCCATATAGAGTGCATATATTTGGTTTCTTTATTGTGGGTACAGGGCTGTCTTCTACGTTTTTTTACCCCACTGGCATTCTCAGTAGAATAGAGATTTAGTAGATTCACAGTAAATAGCTGTTGGTTAGTTGATGAAACATTGAAACATCTCTCGAGGATCAACTGTTTGGTGACTGACCTATGCTTCCCTTTATTTTGTAGGCGTCAACATCAGACACTGCTGTGTCTTGGTATTCTCATCCAATATATGCAAGATACTGGCAACATTATCATCATGCAATGACTTGGATGCGAAAGCACCAGATGGCTTACAGGAAGGCCATGGGAGCCTACTATGGTTTCCCATGGTACTTGGAAAATACACACCAAAGCTCTTACAATAACAATGCTGGGTATCCTTGGTCCTATTATGACCATCACAGGACCTGGATGAACTACAGTAGCTATTCCCATTACAAAAGGTCTGGGCAGCCTGTACCTGACAGTGGTAGGATCCAGCCCCCAACAAGAGAAGACCAAGCTTTGTTGGAAGAGGAGGAGGTTGAGGTAGAATCGGATGACGAGATAGAATATGACCTGAGCAATATGGAAATCACCGACGAGCTCCGCCAGTACTTTGCAGAGACAGAGAGGCACAGGGAAGAACGACGTAAGTTCCAGCATTTCCTTATGTTGGCTTTCCTTGCACTGATTTTACATCTTTTTTCTGCCTGACATATAGTGAGGAAAATGAACCTTATGAAGGTTGATCACTCCACTAGTGTGTTAAGAGTCAACGCACAGCTGCCTGACTCCACTTCCTGTGTGCCAGGACTTATCCCTGAGTTGGCTTGGTTCCTAAAACATCCTGCTTGTGCCACTTCTCAGGGATGTACCCCAAAGACATTCCTAATACTGCACAGATTCTGGATCTTAAATTGCTCCCTGCAGCAGCGTGAACCTAAACAAAGTGACAAAGTGTGCAGTTCCTCTGTTGGAGAATTGCAGTAAAGGCCTAGTATCTCAGTCAGTCAGAAAGCTACAGTTGGGTTTTTAAGTATCTTAGTACCTTGCTGCAAAGAATTCTCAAGATTCAGCAGACCATATGTATTTTAGTATTGGTAACATATACAAATACTTTTCTCTCTAATGTAACCATTATTCAGTCTCACTATTGTTTTTTAGTGGGGTCTAATGGTTTGAAGTTTTATATAGAACTTTCTAATAAGGAGAAACATAGGTGCTGAGAAATGGGCAAGTTTCATTTCCATCTTACACTGTGTTCCTACCAATGGGCTAGGGTTTACCCATCTTTCTTGGATGCCAAGAACTGAGCAGCAGCCTTTCCATGAAATGTCATGTCCCGTAGTATCTGTGCCTGTGATTCTGTCACAGACTACTCAGTAATTTTTCACTTTCTTTTGACTGAACTATTGACTTCTTTGGTTCATATTACAAACTATATCCAAATGAATATTTTAAAAACAGTTTTTAAACAGAGTGTTTCTATAGTGCATAGAGTGTATTTCTTCCCTTGATCTCCAGAAATAAGGTGTACCATTTATCAAACTTCATGCCAAGCAACCATCAGTCTAATTTAAGTGAGGGGGAATAGGCTTTGGAGCATGTGTACATTTGTTTGGAATGCTATTTGTTATAGCTTTCAAAAAGGAAAATGTGAAAGAGCTAGGGTTTATGACTGTAGTACACATACTATAAAGTGGAATAACATGGTTTTCCCATCAGAAATTGACACTTTTACGATGGACATTGCAATTAAGGGTGGAAGCAAACCTTGAGCATCCTAAACGTCATTCCGAATTATCTGCTGATTTAAAATAACCCTTCAAATAGTTAGTATAAAAAAGACAGATGTAAAAAAAATGAAATAATATCTTTACAACCAAATTTGAAAATGTAAACAGTTATGGATATGATTAATAACCATTTCTGTTCTTCCATATTGCCTTTGTCAGGTAGAATTCCCAGCAGGTAAACAAAGCCATGAAAATTACCCGCTAAGTAATGAGAAGCAATGGCACACTCACTGTTATTTGGAATGAAGAAATGATGTCTTTCAGTATTAATTATAAACTTTCAGCGATTATGGCTCTTGTCCCATAGAGTGCTGTACATGCTACAATTCTGTGAGCTGTTTTACCAAATCTTTTTAAATTTGCTGAACTTCATGTCTTCTTAATTGACTGTTGTTTCCAAATCTGCTTATTTTATTCCAAAACTTCAGATTTACTATTTTCATCATTGTTCTGTGTTGACTTGTATTCCCTCAGAAAGATGAACTGGTGTCTTTCTATTCCCCAGTGCCTCAGAATGGGATCTTATTTAGAAATAGGATCTTTGCAGAGGTACCAGAAGTAAAATGAAGTCATGAGGGGGCCCTAATGTTAAGTGACTTGTGCTTTATAAAAAGATGAAAATGTGGACTTAGAGAGAGACATGCATAGAAGGAAAAGATGGAGTGAAAGTTGGCATTATACTGCCACAATCCAAGGGCTATGCAAAGGCTGGGAGAGCCAACTGGGGTGTAGCTCAGAGGTAGGGCACTTGCCTAGCATTCACAAGGTCCTGGGTTCGGTCCTCAGCACCACACACAAACACACAGACACACACACACAAACAAGCTGGGAAGAGAGGTCTGGAACACATCCTTTCCTAACACCTTCAGGGAAAGTATGTCCCTGCTCGCACACTTTGACTTCCGATTTTTGAGCTCCAGAACCCAGAAAGAGTTAAGTTTCTGTTCTTTTGGGCCACATGGTTTATAAGCACTTTGTTATGGCAGCCTTGAGAAACTAATGCAGTCATTCTGTGAGAGTTTTCTTTGCTGCCAAATGCAGTCCATGACTGGGACTGCAAGTAAACCACACATACAGCTTTGGCCCTCTTGGTGAAGAGAATGTGTTACATGTGTGTTTAAAAATAATTGACTAACAAACCATCAGAAAAAAGGAATTTTATGAAACGCCTGGCCACCTCCATCTTTAACCTAACTCCAGGATACAGAGACCACTGTGGCAATGTGGCTCAGATCCCAGGGTTCCGGCCTGCTTCCCCACCTGCTTATTGTCTTGTGGGACCCCTGTCTTCACTGTCGCCACTTTCTCTTCTGTGAAATGGGGATCCTAGTTAATGGGTGATAAGTGCAAAGAAGAAATGAGTTCATACAAGAAGGATCGTAGAATGGTGCTTGGTACAAAGGTCGTGCTCAGTAAATACTGGTAAGGTTAATTGCTAGTAACCCATCCTTTAACCTAGTGTATTGACCATATATGGATTTTGCCTTCATCAGTTTGTCTCGATTAGTGTTTGATTGAAATTCTTTTTTGCTGAGGGGGACCCGGAATCGAACACACAACCTCACGCTTGCCAGGCAGGCACTATGCCATTCAGGTATGTCTCCAACTGTTTAATTGAACTTCTGCCTACAGTGTTTGTAATAAGATATTTTGTGGCTTCAGAAAGCTCGTACGTTTCTGCTCTTGGTAAATCCTTTCAAACTTTTAAAATAATTTAGAACATTGAAAACATGAAAGAATTAAAATTGTGGTAAATGTCAAATTTAGTTACTGACATAGTTTTTAGTTCATTCGAGGACTGTCTTGCTTCCTAAAATGTAATATGGTAATAAGAAAAGAAAATGATATTCCCATGTTACTAATAACACTAAACACAACAGACTTTGGGTTCTTTGTGCCTTTAAAACGCATAGTTGGGGCTGGGAATATAGCTCAGTGGGAGATAGCTTGTCTCTCATGTGCAAGGCTCTCTGTTCAGTCCCCAGCAGCACAAAAGAATAAAAATAAATGTGTAGTTAGTACACAGTTCAGAACTATTTGTCCTAGAGTCCCTGCAGTTGCTTTAATGTCCAGTGGCCTTCCCTGAAAGCATTATCAAGTCCCTGGCAGATGAGAATTGTCTGGTGAGGTGAGAACTTGGTATGATACAAGTTCTGAAGATTTGGTATATGTTAGGAAAAGCTGCCAGGGCCTGATTCTGCTCCAGTAAGAAAATAACAGGCGGCTGGTCACTAACATTATTGTTGTCACAGCCGTTTTGGGGGGTACAGGATGACCATATTCCCTTTAGCAGGAAAAAAGGATAAAATTCATGTGGAAGTAATTTGAATGCCCATGGCGCTTTCCAATCCATTGCCTTCACTAGACATTTTCATGGAAGTTTAGTTAACATACACAGTTGGGAAAAGCTTTAAGAGATAAGGACCCTGGGTAGTGTGAATAATTGGGTGAGGGTTCTTTTGTTTTGTACTGCTCTCTGAACCACTAGAAACTACTTGTTCAAAAAGGTCAAATTCAACTTGAAACATGAATCATTTAGAGAACACAGGATTTTATAAAATATTACTAGCAAGGGAAGACATGGCTGAATTTTAAAAATTTACCTTTTTGGTATTCACTTCTACAGAAACATCTCAGTTATATAATTTGTCATCGTTTGAGTCTTGTTTAATACTTTCTTAGGATAATATACTTCAGACTAGGCAGGATGTTCTTGTTTCTGATTACTACCCTTCCAGATGATCTCTAATTTAACCTCTTTCAATAACAAAAACACAAAAGAACTAAGAATTCCTTTTGTGCAATGGGAGCATATGTGCTTTTGTTTCTGTTACACGTCATCATTTCCTAACACAGTATTTCCATTACTTAAAACATTTAGTGGTAACATTGCTTATGAGAAAGTAGGCAATTGAGAATTTTTAAAGGCCAGCTGTGTTTTCAATTGTTAGGAAAAAATGCTTATCATTAAGTTAAGCAAAACATTCTCTAACCATAAGTGGCCATCACTGGAGACTGCAAGGAATTACTTAAGAGGGAACTTGAAAGTTACTATCTCTCATAGGGAATAAGGCCCTTGAAATAAACACTCACCCTGTTGTCTTGGGACTGTGCTACTCAGATGCTTATTGCCTGTGTTTTGGGGCTAGACACTGGGTCCAAACAGGGACGTGTGTTCAAAGAATATGATAGGCTTTAGCCCAGTTGGGAAGAGGAGACAAAAATCAGATTTGAAATGAAGCATAGGAGAGTGTCTGTGGTGACTGACTGGGAAAGGAAGAGCTTTATGGTGTAGGTGTGGAGTGAAGGAATGCACTATAGGCTCTGAGGGATGGCATCTGTTTCAAATGTAAAAAAGGAGTAAGTCTGCTCCCTGTTTCGACACATGCTGGTCTTTCCAGAGGACCCAGGTGTGGTGTTTATACCTGTGATGTGAGCCATCCGCTTCATTGTGTTCTGCCTCCCTGAGTCAAGATGTGGACTCAAGTCATCATAGTCGAGCCTTCAGTCGGCCAGAGACTCACCTGTTTCTGCTTCAGCTGCCCTCTGTGGAAAGCTCGGCATCTATAGTGAAACTGATGGCCCAGTGTTCCAGGAGCTGTTATGGTTTAGACAGTGCAACTAAAGTATGAAATCAGGGACTGGGGGTTTAGCTCAGTGGCATAAGTGCCTGCCTAGCAAGCTTGAGGTTGTGAGTTCGATCCCCAGGACCAAAAAATAATTAATTTTTTTTAAAAAGTATGAAATTGCACTGAGCACAAGTCTATCCTATGTGTGTGTTTCATCTAATCCAGCTGTTCAGAAGTACATAAAGCCGATTGTTGAAATGATAGATGTGGAAGGTCACAAAAAAGTGGAAAAAAGAGATACAAATGCACTTTTATTGTAAAAATGAGAAGTGGTTGTCCACTAATTTCAGGATTACATTTGTCATGAAGCAAGGAACAGGATGAGACACTCATCAGAAATGACCCCCGTTGTGCTAACAAGCATGTGTGTTCTGTGAATATTGCCCTTGACTCAAAAAAGAAGCATTCTTGATCTAATCACGTTTGTGTTTTCCCTCAGTTGTGCTAACATGATTAACTTTGGCAACATAAAAAAAAATCTCATCAGAAACACACGCTAGCTGGGCACAGTGGCTCATACCTGGAATCATAGCCCATCAAGAGACTGAGGCAGAGGATTGAAGGTTCAAGGCCAGCTGGGGCAACTTAGTAAGACCCTATGTCAAAATAAAAAATAAAAAGGACTAGAGCTGTAGCCTAGTGCAAAGGCCTGGGTTCAGCTCCCGGCACACACTTTGAGTGGAGGATAGTCCAAGAAAAATGAGGGGAAACGAAATTCTTTAACTCCTTAATATTTATTATCTTAGTAATTTGTCCTTCAAAATGGTCTGCTTTGGGGCTAACTACTGTATCCTCTGAATATTGAATGGTTTCCTGCTATGTAAAATTCTATAAACTTGAAGTAATTTCCTATAATTTTTTCCTTTATAGACTGTAAAGGAAATTGGTAACATCATGTAGAAACATCGGTTAAGACAAATATATCAACATTAGATACCCTAAACCCAGAGAAAGTCCAGTAAAGTTCTTCCTAAATAATATCTTGCTGTTTTTCTTGTTTTAACCCTGTCTGCCTGTTAATCCTCTTATTTGTTTCCTTGGGCTGCTATAACAAATTAGCATAAATTTGGTGGCTTAAATCAACACAGTTCTAAAAATTCAAAATCAGGATGTCAGTGCAGACACTGCTTCATTTCTGGTGACCTTTGCATTCCTTGGCTTGTTCAGCATTGCTCCAGTTTCCACCCCCCTGTCATCATGTGGCTTTCCTACTATGTCTCTGTGTCATCCTCTCTGTCATCTAAGGAAGAACACACATTGTATTTAATGGGCACAAGTGAGGGAAAACACAAGCATAATTAGATCAAGAACGCCTCATCTCTGTTGTATCAGCAATGCCCTTGTCCAATATGATCTCATCTTTACTGTTAATTACATCTGCAAAGATCCTATTTCCAAATGAGGTCATCCCCTGGGGTTCTGGATGGGCATGAAGTTATGAAGACACTACTCAACCTGTTGCAAACCCATTTTAAAGCTGGAATGGGATTCAAAGGTATTTCTGATGTGTGGCAAAGCAAATTCTCTTGGCCAGATGCCCTACAAGAGAAAAAATGTAACAATGAATTCTGTGGTTGTTTCCAATAAAGCTGACCCACCTGTCCATGACGAGGCACCTATACCTCTCAGCTTTGGCTGGAAGGGTCTCTGTCCAGTTGGCTCTCACCTTAACTTGATCTAGGAAATTCTGTGAGAGATTGAGAACTCTTTCTGTCCCTGCTAGGGAGTAAGGAGGCAATTAATAGGAACCAGAATAAACAGGGGCCTCCAAACAGGGTGGTTCATTCCACTCAAGATTTACTGAGTGTATTGCTTTCTTTGTTGTTGTTGTTTTGTTGTTGTTATCTTTTAGGGACAAGCCCTGCACCATGGAGCCTCTGAGGAACCCAAGGCGGGGAGCCTTGCCCAGGGTCCTGTGAGATTGGAGCATCTGTTTCTCTCACTGGGTTGTCTTCATTTTTCTTTGACAGCATATAGAAGTGTTACTGACAAAGATAATGTGTACCCTTTGAGATGGTGATTGGATGGTGATTTCCTGAACACCTGCTTTGTGTCAGGTGTAGTGGCCTCCTAGGCTGGGGATACAGCAGTGAGCAAAGGAGACAGTGCCCTTCCACATAGATGGCCCTCTGAGCTTGGCATATGTGCCAGTACAACTGTCAGAGTCTGTGGTCTGTTAGACTTTTCATGCGCTGGGTCAATGTCTTAGAGCAACTCTTGAGAGGCAGGGAGTGACAATATTGGGTCTTCAGTTCTCAAGAGGGAGCCTGCATGAGAAGGAAATACAGGTAGAGAGTCAAGAACACAGAGTTAGGCATTAATTCTTTGACTCTTAACCCTGTATCTTACATGGTGTGGTTTTGTTTGGCACTTCTGATGTACCACCGAATCTGTCTGTGAATGAATTGTTTGGTTTTGTTTTGATTTTTGCTGGCACTAGAAATTGAACCCAGGGCTATATACCCAGCCCTATTGTATTTATTGTGAGACAGGCTCTCACTAAGTTGTTGCCTGGGCTGGGCTCAAACTTTGAACCCTCTTGCTTGGCCTGTCAGAGTGCTCAGATTATCAGCCTGCAGCACTGGGCCAGTTTACACTGTGTGACCTTCTTTAAGAAGTGAGATCCTGTGATAGTAACCAGTGAGCAAATGCTGCATATAAACTTGGAACATGGCATGAACTTCCTTGCCTGCCCCGTGTGCTTGCATGGTGTTCACACCGTGTTTCGTGGGAAGACATCAATGTGAACAGAAAACATGCCTCCCCATATACTCCTTATACCTAGTAAGGTGGGTATATCTGTAAGGTGGGTTTTTTTTTTGCCAGAAGAGTAACAAAAAGGAACATAATTTTAAACATTTTAAATCTTAAAAGAAGACATAAAAGGGCTAAGTTCACATATCCTGATGGCCAAGAACAGCACTATGAAGAGACCTAAGACCCTGGTGTTTGTTAAAACTCCTAAACTTGGGGATCAGATTTAGAAAAGAAGTTTAACATCTGATGTGCCACTGAATCTGTCTGTGAATGAATTGTCTTGGGGCAAGTTTGAATAAGGGACCCAACAGTCACATTCCACCTTTAATGGAAAGTCCAGGGCTCAGCCAGCAGCTTCACACCCTGAATGGCCAGGGCTTTCCAGAAGTGCTATTCCTAGGTCTTTTGCAAGGCCTGAATGCAAAAGGCCTGCACATGCATTTAGAAGCCAGACTCAACTTACCAATCTGAAAGTGCACATCTGTATCCTAGGCCACCTTTCCACTCCCTCCTGAGGTCCACTAGAAGAACAGGGTTGGAATTGGTTGGGCACAGGGCACAGAAGCTGGATGCCACCTAGACTTCCACCAACTTCCATACCAGGAGCACAAAGGGGTCTTATGGAAATAAGCAGATGCTGCAGCCACCGAGAGCTTTTCTCTGACCTCAAATTTAATATTTTTTCTCTCCTTGATCATTAACTAGGAGTCAGAAAAATGTCTGGAAATGGCTATTTTCTCTGACCAGTTAGGATCCAGTTCATCTATTCGCACACTGCTGCAACAGAGCTCAGTTTAGAGCAACAAAGAATTTTTTTTTCCTAAGACAAGTTCTCATTATGTAGTCCAGGTCTTAAACTCATTGTGTAGCCCAGACTGGCCTCAAACTTGCCGTGATCCTCCTGCCTCAGCCTTCCAAGTACTGAGGTTATAGACACACACCACCATCCCTGGGAGGACATAGAATTAAACAACTGTGATAACCTAACAGATTACTGATACTTCAAACCTGGGAGAAAAACCAAACTTGAAAACAAATGCTTACTGGCCTCCAACAGCTTTGCATATTAACATGTTCATGATGGGGCCATAAATTGTATGCCTTGCTGCCATGTGGCTCAGAACCACTATTGGTACATATATAACTGTCTCATCTGATGGTAGAATCGGATAGGACAGTCATGCATGTGCCACTGGTGGTTTAAGCCAGCAGGAATGAGTTAATCTAATATTTGGCTTTGTTCTTCATTTTACAGTAAATCAACCATGTCTGTTTTCCATGGGTAAGATAGCAGTTTGGGGATACTTTGTCTGACAGTCATTTGGCTTATTATATATTACATCCATATGATCCATATGCAAAATTAAATTGCAAGTGCTCTCGGGGAGCAGGGGCCACACACATTTGGCTGTGTCCATTTTTAAGAATATATCTTGCGTTTTGAAAACTCCTTTCTTCTGTCTCCAAGGTGATATTTAGAAAGAACAGAATTTATGAGAGTGACTACACATAGCCATATAAATATCTTTCCCTTCACACTTGATTAGTGCACTACTGTGTTCCCTGCCAGATACTAGTGGAGAGGGAACCAGCAGGGAAAGAATGATTTATGTCATTGTTTTATTCCCCTACAGCCATCTTTACTCCTTATCTAGTGGCATTTCTCTTGGTAGCAATAGTGGCTACAGATAATGTACCCTCTGCTATCAATTTCTCTCTTGACAGTCACTTACAGAATCCATGTGAGTTAGCTAAATTTTACCTGATGCAACATTGTTTTGTTGACACTTTTATGTTGTGATTTACATAAAATTATGATATTGGGACTTGCTATAGTTAAAAAAATAGAGAAAATAAATTCAGTGACTATTTCTTACTTTGTGGGAGGCCCTGGGTTTACCAGCACTAGGGGATTAAACTTGGGGCCTCCTGCATGCTAGGCAAGTGCTCTAGTCCTGAGCTATATCTGCAGCCAAGAATCCATTGAAATTCATGGAACTAACATATTCCCCCTGGCTTATACCACCAGTGGTACATGCATGGTCATCAAGCAGCATGAGAAAATTGTATCAGATGGTACAAGCCCACACAGCAGCAAAACATACAAATTATGGCCTCATTGTACACATGTTATAAGTATTTAACGGATGTGTGAAACTTGCAGTATCCCCTAGGCTAACCTATAAAGTGGCAAATTCAGTCCCCACAGTGAGGAAACCAACCCTCTAGTGCAGGCAGCTCACAAGTCAGAATCCTCCATTGCATTAGGTCATTTCTTTGCCCTTGTCCCTCTAGCAAGTGTTTAATCACGTAAACTGCTGTTGTTGCCTGCTATGATTTGTGTCTTCTGAAGGGATCATCAGTGATTGTTGCAATCTATACTTACTAGTGCTTATTTTCTAGTTTACCTAGTACCTGTTTCACAGAGGTGATTTTTTTTCTCCACCACCACGTTTGTGATGTGAAGTATTTCTTGTACCTCTAGACTTTGCAGGAAGCCTATCATTCCTGTGCTGGCCTAGACCTCACTGTTGGCCTTCTGTGGCTGTGCAGGTTGGGGGCAGCTAGACAGATGAGAGAAACTCAAGTAGCTTCATTTTTCTCCTGTATTTCTAGGGCATATGACAGAAGTTTGGTGGCTTGAAGGCCCTGGTTCCTCATTAGGTCATGCCTCAGGGTCCCTCTCTACTGACCCAGGTGGCTCCAGTGGAAAGCCAAGGGACCTCTTGTGTGTGTACACAAGCTCATGTTCCTGTCTGTTCCCAGGGCGGCAGCAGCAGCTGGAGGCAGAGCGCCTGAATGAATATGTGAATGCTGACCATGACCTGTACTACAACAACCGCCGGACCATAGAGCCCCCAACCGAGAGGCCAGATGAGCGGCGCCAAGCCGAGATGAAGCGCCTGTATGGGAACAGTGCTGCCAAGATCCTGGCCATGGAGACTGCAGTACAGCTGAGCTTTGACAAGCACTGTGACAGAAAGCATCCCAAATACTGGCCTGTTATCCCTCTGAAATTCTGAGTCCTGGGAACAGGGCTCTGAGGGAATGCCTCTGAACAGTCCCCAGCCTCACCTCTTCCTTTTTGAATAAACTCTGTTCATCTCTCCTGTGTGTTTCTCTGGCAGTGAAGCCTTCATGCTGAGATACAAGTGTGTTCACCACAGGCCCAGTGGGCCTCCCTGGAGCTGTGTATTCTATTAGCTTTCCTGTCACTAAAACAAAATACCTGACACCTGCAATCTGTTTTCATTCACGGTTTAGGAGAGGTCAGTCTAAGGCAGAAGAAGCATGGTGGAAAGACATGATGGAAGAAAACCACTCACCTCATGGCAGCCAGGAGGAGGAGAGAGGAGAAGGGGACCCTCATAAGTCATGCCCCCAGCAACCCATCCATTCAACCAGTCCTCACCCCATAATAGCATAGGAACTCATCAGTGGGGCACTATACTCATCAATGGAGTGTACTCTGTAGTGCCCCTACAATCCAGTCACCTTCCAAAAGCCCCATCTCACCTCTGAACACACAACACTTTGGCGGGATATTTTAGAGGTAAAGTGTAATAGGATGGAAGTCATGTCAGCCACTTGGAAGTCGGCAGTATGTCTACCATTGCTAACATGAGAAACTTTGTCTTGACAAAATGAAATGTTTTGTCTTTGTATATTTTCTTTAACCCACCTCAACTTCACAAATGTCTTAAGCCAGATGTTCTCTCTGACTGACTCCTTCAGGCACCACTGAAAAGGAGTCACTGAAGCATGCAGTGAGACAAGTACCACTTCTTTCTAGTGCCTAGTGCAGAGCTCGGCCTGCATACTTGGTAAAGTGCCTGATAGTACTTTTGATTTTGCAGGCCAAAAGTTCTGTGCTGCAAATGCCCTTTTGGTGTGAAAGCAGTCATAGATGGTAACAAACTGTATTCCAATAAAACTTTATTTAGAGAAGCAGGCTGGGAGTGTAGAGCACCCCTGGGTCCAACTCACAGTGCAAAGCGAGCGAAAAGCAACAGCCTACAGGTTGGGGATGGTAGAGCACCCCTGGGTCCAACTTACACTGCAAAGGAAGCAAAAGCCATGGTCTGCAGATACTGCTGCTCTAACAATGAAAATCACCTATCTGACATTATTGTTATCTTATTTGCTCTACAGAGCATTAATGTCATGCCAAATTGAAAGAAAAGAATAGGGGTTGGGGATTTAGCTCAGTGGCATAAGCGCCTGCCTTGCAAGCAGGCAGTCATGAGTTCGATCCCTAGTACTGATTAAAAAAAGAAAAGAATAATTCCCGAGCCCAGTCACTTCAGTCTCCGTTACAGAAAAGGCACAATTGAGCTGGGGCTCCATATGGCAAATATTGTTTTGATAAAGGAATCCATTTCTGAGAAAACCTAAAAATTGATGGAATAGTCCATTTATAAAAAGCAGCTGCCTCTTAAATAACTTACTACAGCGCATTGCCAGGGTGAGCTGTGTTGACCCCAGAAGATTAGCACATCCATCAAAGATTGGAGAAAAGATTTAGTCTTGACGTGTCTCTCCCTCAAAACACTTAGCTTCACGTTCAGCCCCTGCCCTGAGACAAATGCATTACTTTCATCAGCCCCAGGTGTTTAGTTTTCCAAGCTCTCATTATTACTGGAGTTTCAATTTGTGCTTAGGTTGTTGCAGACAAAGTCAGAATTCACTTGCCCCTGAAGTGACATGACTAGAATTTCAAATACTATTTCTCCCTTTTTAATGGGAACTCACACACCTAGGTGTAAAATAAATGTGAGGCCAGCACATTGAAAGCAAAGCCGTCCTTGCAGCAGGAGCTTAGCTCTTTGGGAGTATTTCTGTTGGCTGAAGACTCATGCCTTCTCCCAAAGAAAGCACCATGTGATGCCACCCCTTGCTGACGTTGTCATCTGGGCACGAGTTACTTTTACCTCTAGGTTGTCTTCCCTTCCTTACAGTTAAAACAACTACCCACCATGGGGTCCTGATGAGGAACACATTGAGTAGTGCCTGTGAAACACAGTGCTGACTACACAGTCAGTAATCAATATTGGGTATTTATTCTCTGTCTTTAAAAAGCTCCAGAGGATACTAGGGTTTAACACTCAAATAGAACCTTTCCCCTGTCAGCTCTCAAATTGATGTCGCCTTCTAGACGACTTGTCCTCCTTCCTTGTTTTTCTTCCCAGGTGTCCCTTAGGGCACCAATGACTTTATTTGTTCAGCAAATATTTAAGTCCCCTTCATCTATTTGGCTACAGCATTGTCTCTGCCCTCGGGGATTGCACCGTGGACTGGAGGGAGGCAGCCAAACCTCTGTGACAGCAATTGCACCTGTACATTGGTACAGGCAGCTGCAAGAAGCCAATCAGGGCTTCTCAGCCTCCACTCAGCTGATGTCTTGGGCCAGAGCATTCACTGTTCGGGAGCAGAGGAGCTGCCTGTATGTTGTAAGGTGGTTAGCAACATCACTGGCTTCTACCCACAGGATGCCAATAGCACCCCCACCAACACCATCATGACAACCAAGCATGCCTTAGGACATTGACACACACCAAGGAGGGAGAGGAAATCTGCAGATGGGAAATCCCCAGAGGTTTGGAGACACACAGGCAGTTTCTTTTTCAGTGCTGGATACAGAGAACACAACATGCAGGTACTGCTCAGACAACAGTGCGTGCTTCCCAGTGTGCTCAAAGGAAGCTGAAAGAACTCTGATGGCAATAGTGCGGCTCCACCAAAGAAAGAGTTAGGCGCAGAAGGAAGGACGCTGTCCAGTGTGACCCAGAATCAGCCTATCGAGCCAATTCAGCTAAGCCCTCAACGTTCTCCAGAGAAGCCACACACAGCTAGAGCCTCTTCCTTTGATGACAGGAACCGAATTCACAAGTTCAGACCATCCAGTGAACCTGAAAAGTGTTAAAATGAGACTTACATCTCAATGTTCTCCAGTCTAGATTTTTTTTTCTCTTCCTCTCCTAAATCCCATTTTTATTTCTGTTAGTGAGCAACAGTCTGGTGGCCTGTATCCTCAGTATGAGCAAATATCCACATACCTAGCACAAATTAATTGTCTACAGTTCTGGGCAGTTGTAGAAGAATCTGTAGATGGCTCAGTTGATGCGAGAAACACAGATTGAAAGTGCCTATGTCTGCTGGGGAAAAAAAAAAGCTTTTTTTCTCTCTACCTTTAAATTCAGTACAACACACAGCACTGACACCAGCTGTGTGCTCCCCACCACCACCACTGCCCAACACACGAAGCAGTTTCTCCAGTAGGTGCTAGCTGGGTATCCTCTGACACCATCTGGAATTAGCATCAGATCCCACCAGTTAAGGACTGGGTGCCACAAGAGACTGCCCCTGCTTCCGATGCCACTCACAAATAGATTGTCAGCCCTACTTCTGACCATCTGGTTATAAATTAGGGTTCCCACAGTCTTCTGAGATTCGATTAATTTTCTAGAACAATTCACAGAATTCAGGGAAATACTTGCATTTACTTGTTTATTGTAAAGAACAAAACAAGTCATGTGTGGTGACACACACCTGTAATCCCTGCGTTCTGGAAAGCTGAGATAGGAACATCAAAAGTTCAAGTCCAGCCTGGGCAATTTAATGATGTAGCAAGACTCTATCTCAAAATTCAGCATTTTTTTAAAAGGTTGGGGATGTAACCCAGTGATCTTGTAGTCCTCCTGCCTCTGCCTCCCGAAGTCCTGGGATTACAGGTGCGCACTGCAACACCTGGATAAGAGGAACTTTTTAGGACAAAAATGAGCATCACATCACATATTTTGAAATAATAGTCCTTTGCCACGTGATTAATAGCGACAAAGGTCCAAGTGACATTGGTTTAAGCTTGAACAGAGTTGCAGAGCAGAAGTACTTGTGGTATAAAGTTGCAGTGGCCTTTGTATAAGGTTGTGGTCCTGGCAGACTCTTTTGTGTTATTCACTGTCAGACAATCATGCATAAGAACTCTTTCTCTGTAATTGCCATTCTATTTCTTTATCTATTTATTTTTGTTGAGGCTGACACAAGGAACTCCATGTTGATTTTGACACTTTCACACCTTTTCAGATGTTCAGTTCCCCTGGCAAACAGCTCCTGTTCTGAGACCTTTCAGGATAACAAGAGCTGCTTCATACAAACAAAAGATGCTTCTATCACACAAGAAATTACAAAGGATTTAGGAGCTGTGTCAGGAGCCTGAGTCAAAGGCCAAATATTAGAAGAAAATATTCTTCTAGGGCCACCTTTTTCAAGTGGCTGTCAGAAGCCAGGGGCAGAGAACAAATATGTGTTTCTTATTCTGTCACAATATCTTACAATGCAGGAAGGCAGACCATTGGCAGCCATAAAGAAAAGATCTCAATTTCACTGATAATCAGAGAACTGCTAATTAAAATGAGTGATATTTCACACCCTTCAAATAGACAAATGCTTAAAAACTCACCTTGAGGTAGGAGAATAAGTCCTGATTGGATTGCATGGCCTTCTAGAGAGGCCACCTTTGCTGCTGAGGGGAACAAGATTGGAAGACTCAGAAGAGCTTAGTGGTATTTTCCTATAAAGTTAGAACACACACATATAATGGTTTATAACTAGATGTACCCTAAGAACCTCATGCATTGTCATAGGTAAGGATTCTGGAAGATGATTGGATTATAGGGGCTTATATCTGGCTTACTGATGGGAGGTAGGGTCTGGTCAGAAGAGGGGGAGTCATTGGGGGTGTGGCCTGGAAGGGTTTATCTCCCTCTCCAGTGCCTCATTTTTCTCTCTGCTTCAGCCACTATACCATGTGCATCTTTCTTCAGCCACCCCCAGTGCATGCTGCTTCTGCCCTGCAGCAAATGATGAACCAAAGTAAACTTCTCCTCTATGAAGTTGCAAGTATCAGATACTGTGTTTCAGCGATGAGGAAAATGACTAGGACAACACTTGACCCCACAGTTCTCTTCCCTAGTATATGCCCACGAGATGCTCTAGCATATGGGCACAGGGAGATACCTGCAAGAATAATTACTGCAACACAGTAAGCAGTAGACAATAGGTACCAAATTAAGTGGTCACCTATGGGACCTAATTAAGTAAACTGCAAATGTTCACAGAGTGGTGATACCGCAATGAGTCATTAAGGAAACTGAGCTACGCTACATGTGATAATTGTAGCTGTGAGTTTTGTCAAAAGGAAGTTGTATGGGTATAATACATTATACAAAGCCGTTAAGGCTTACTATAGATGCATATGTGGACTGAAATCTGGAAACATGGTTGGAAGTGATTCATACATATATCTACTTCACAGTGGTGATTGATTCTGAGCAGGAAGAAGGTCAGAACATCATTCAACTAGGCTTCTCCTGTCTCCCTACTGCTTATTTTCTGCACAACAGAAAAACCATGGTAACAACTCCACATTAATAGAAGCACCCATGTTCATCAAACTCTTTTTTGACACATAGTAGTTTATCTTCTACTTCATTTCTAGTGTCAAATGTTACATGAAATATTTATCAAATACTTTACTTTCATGGAGTGTACTTACATAGAGGCCACCACTCTTCTGATTGCTTAATGAATACTAATTTTTTTATAAATAAGTATGGTGAATTCAGGCATTGCTATAACAGGTGTACAACCTGGTTTGCACGACCTTTAGATCCGACATGTTTCAGAATTCAGACATTGTTTTACTTTTGAAAAGCAAAATGGCATATTACAGAACTAACTATAACTCCCTTCCTAAGGGAGTTAGGAACTAAGTATCCTGAGGCGGAGGGCGGCAGTTTGCCATCAAGACAGCTGTACTGTCAAATGGAAGGTTATTCTAATTAAAAATGAAGAACAGCCATAAAGATCTTCAGTTCTGCTCAGGTTAGATTTGGTCACCAAGTTGTCAAGGTCAAAGTTTTACTAACAAACAATCTTTAAAAAGAGAGAAAAAAAAGAATAAAAAGAACAAAAGAAAGCCTTTCAGAAGTTTGGGAACTTGAGAAATGTGAAGGGTTATTATCTCCATTTTTCAGACAAGGAAACTGGGGCACCGAGAAACTAAGCAATGTAACCAAGCTCACTTCAAGTGATAGAGGTGGGCTTCAAACCCAGAATTCTGACTCAACTCCCTACTTCTAGGTGCCTCGTGGAGCTGAGCTCTGCCCCTGCAACTGTGAACATGAGAAGCCAGATGTGTGTAATCTCAACAGTCTGAAGGCTGAAGCAGGATTGCTGCAAGTTCAAAGCCAGCCTGAACTCCGTAATCGAGATCCTGACTCATAAAAACAGAGCAAACAAACAAAACCTCAAGAACAGGATGTGCAAAGCCCTAGGGAGGATCTGGAGCTGCTTCCCGCCCTTAGCATATGTCATGCTGGAGACCAGGGTGAGATCCTAAGCCTAGTTGGCTTGAGTACATGTGTCTCTGGGGAACACGTTTGCATTCTTGCTCTGGATTGCAAACTGAGGCTAGTGTGGTGATAACAAGAGAAGACACATTCCAGAAGTCCCAGGGACTAGACCTTCCTTTCCTTAGCTCGATGATTTAGGGCAGGGGCTAAAGCAGTCTAGGATGACTTGAGTTTCTGTCTTGGATGGTGCTTCTATTCATGGAGGTAAGGAAAGCAGTGAGATTTTTGAGCCCTCAGCCTTAGGAAGGGAGAAAGGGAATGATATTTAGATTAAGAATGGACCCTGGAAACAACTTTGGGACAAGGGTAAAGTGCTGTCTGTGATGGGAGCTGGAAAGAAATGGCAAAAACAAAAAAAGAGGAAATCCAGGAAATAGTGGTGTCTCAAAATAGAACTGTGGCCAAGTGTGGTGGTGTCCTTGTGTAATCCCAGCTATGGGGAGGCTGACGCAGGAGGATCATGAGTTTGAAACCAGTCAGGGCTGCATAGTGTGTTCCAGGCCTGCCTGAACTATACAGCAAGACTCTTTGAAAAAACGAAGCAAAACAAAGCAAAAAGTAGTACCAAGAGCTATTGTATTTGGTTTCCTCATCAATGTACACTTGAATGAGTTTTGTTGTTTTGCTGTTTGTCTTTCAGTGCCTGAGACGGAACCCAGAGCCTCTTTCTTCCTGAGCTACACTCCCACCTGCTAGATATTTTGAACATTTTTTAAACACTATTACTCAAGATGAACCCCACATTGTTTGTTTGCCTATACTGAGGTAGAAACAGCACACAGATATCCACAGAACACCCTTGTACATTTTGCTCTTTATGTTTTATATGGTCATTATCATACATGTGATGTGTATATCAGTTATCTCATATGATATTGCATATACATATGATATCTATAGTTATATTCCTATACTTATCTGTATGGACTTTACACAGATCATTGTGGTCTACAGCACTAGCAAGAAGTAAAGTTGCCCAAGCAGGTCCTGGTTTACACCTAAACACTGTACGTTTTGGCCTCCCTCTGGTTCTTCACAGCCAAATCATTTGTCAGCACTGAGAAGAATCAGTGGTTTAGGGCCTGGGACAGACATCCAAGTGCTCCTGCAAAAATGCAGGATTTGGAGGATTTTATTTCAAGTGAATTAAGGTCCAAAACGCTAGAAGCAGTGAGGAATTTTGAGCTCTGTCATGGATAAAGGACAAAAGATAGTGATATGGGAATGGGGGTTGGGGAGCTGGGGCTGGAAGGGATGAACCCTGGACACAGAAGTGAGAATCCAAGACATTGGTGACAAGCATTGCCTATTTACTAAACAGGTAAGATCTGCAAATCTCTCTTACACATTTGCAACTGCATTTAACTGAGCTTTGCTTCAACCTTAAACAGAACAGGAAATTACCAAAAACTGAGGAGGGAAAGCATGCTGTGGACCTGGGTTTTAGAGAAGGGGTGTCAACCCTCCTGCCATGTGTCCACGTCCTCGTTCACAGAGCTTCAGGCTGTGTTCCTTCCACCTGGCAAAAGGAGATTTTGCAGGTGTGGTGAAATTAAGGATTCTAGGTTGGGCATGGTGACCCACGCCTGTAATCCCAGCACTTAGGAGGCTGAGGCAGGAGGATCACTGTGAATTCACTATGAGTTCGAGCCTGGGCTACATAGCAAGTTCAAGCCCAGCCTGGGCTACATAGGGAGACCCTGTCTCAAAAAAAAAAAATAGGGAGATGAATTCAGATTTCCCAAGTGGGCACAATGCCATCAGAAGCATCTTTATAAGAGGGAGGCAAGTGGGCAGAGTTAAACAAGGGACTTGACAAGCAGAGGATGAGCTGTGTGTAATGGAACACGGGAAGCTTTGAGAAATTGGAAGCATCAGGCAAATAGATTCCACCCTGCCAATTCCAGAAGAAAGTCAGCCCCATCAATGGCTTGATTTTTACCCTGTAAGATTCAGTTCAGACTTCCACCCTTCAGAACTGTAAGACAATGTGTCTGTATCACTTTAAGCTGCTGAGTTTGGGGTAATTCAGCATAGCAGCAACAGAATACTCTCAGAGGCCAGAAATGTGTGATTGACTGGTGATGAGTACTATGCAAACTTGCTGCGTGCTGAGCCCTTCACAGGCACTATCTTATTTGATCCCAGCACAGCACCTGCAGGTCAGCTTCTCATTGAAGATATGGAAATGAACTTGGAGTAAATAAGTGGCTAAAAGCCAGCAAGCCGTCAGTGTCAGCAGTTTTGAGTCTCTCTGAGCCCTTGCCCTTGTGATGCGCTTACTACCATAAGATGGAGGACAGATGCTAAGCAAGCCCCAGTGCTCTGGCTTGGAGAGCTAAGGGGAAGTCACCATTTGCTGGGAGAGGAATGCAAGAAAGAAAAAGGTGAACAGGGAGTTTCCTGTAGTGGACCGTGGTTTGGTGCATGTTTAAAATCACAGTTAGGTCTTTTGTTTCCTTTTGTTTGGCTTTTTGAGTCAGGAACTGGATTTGTAACCAGACCGGCCTTGAATTCACTATGTAGCCCAGGCTGGCCTTGAACTTTCCATGATCCTCCTGCTTCAACCTCCCATAAATACAAAATTTTGGACCCAGGAGAAAAATGGGAGCCAGAGACAAAAACTGAATAACAGGTCTATATGGGTGGAAGATTCCACAGGAATAGAATAAACAGGGAAAAAGAACTAAGGATGAAACTTGAAGAAAACCCAGTATTGTTTCTCATTTATTTGCAGTGGTAGGGACTAAACGCAGGACCTCATGCACAGTAGGCAAGCATTCTGTCACTGAGCTACAACCACAGCCCCTTTTAAAATTTTTATTTTGAGGCAGTCTCACTAAGCTTCTTAGACTGACCTCAAATGTGCCATCTTCCTGCCTCAGCCCATTGAGTATCTGATATTACAAGACATATGCTCCTGTGCCTACCAGAAGGATAAGAGATAAGTGGTGTTATGGTTTATATGCAGATGTCCCTCCCCCCACAAAGCCTCATGGGTTCATACGTGGGGTTTGTGGGAGGTGATTGGATCAGGGAGCTGTGATAATCATCAGTGGATTAGTCCACTGATGAGTTTATACCTAAATGTGATGTTGGGAGGTGAAGCTTGGTTGAGCAGGTGGGTCACTGAAGGTGTGGCCTGGAAGGATTTATCTCCCTCCTCCCGCCTTGATCTCTCTATCTCTGCTTCCTGCTGCCATGCCACAAGCTGCTTCTCCTCTCCTATCCCCCTCTGCCATGCTGCCCTGCCTTGAAGTCAGCTGACTAGGCACTAAAACCTCTGGAAACTGAATCAAAATAAACCTCTCCTTTAATTTATGGGTTCCCAGTATCATGTTTTAGTGAGGAGAAAGTAACTAAGATAAGTAGAAAGAAACATTATGAAACATTATAGTCAGTGAAAGAAGACAGATCCTCTCCCCTCCAAAAATCTCATATTCCAGTTATATGAAAAAATCCAAGGCAAATTAACAAGAGACAGAAAACAGACTAGTAGTTGCCAGGAACTGGGGACTGGGTAGAAATGGTGAATGACTGCTAATGGGGCCATGGTTTTCTTTTGGGGTGATGAAAGTGTTGTGGAACTAAATAGAGGTGGCAGACATACACAGCACTCTTAATTCAGGAGACGCTGAATCATTCACTTTCAAATGGGTACTGTTGCATGGGTTTCTGCTCTGTGGGAAAGTAATTTTAAAAAGGAGTTTTTGGTTTTTTTTTTTTTTTAAATCCACTTAGAAGCTGTGTGCTAGAGATGAGAGAAAAACCTGAAGAGGGATGTGCAAAAGTCACGTGATATGCATGACTCATCCAGCTTCGTGCCAAGAAATATATATAAGTCACAACACTGTTCCATGAGACAGTTTGTGAGAGGCTTTCTCACTGAATAAGGCATCGTTCTAGCAGGGCACAAGGTCAGGGTTCTTCTTTGGCCACAGTGCCACAGCAGACCTCCATGGGGCTTCAATACAAAGTGACTTCTTGCTCCTCTGCAGGAAGTATATTTTCATAATGAACTTTTGTGAATCATCCACCACTTTCTAGGTCACTGGGAGATATGAAAGAGATCAGAAATGAATTGTACACTCCCATGGACTGACTGATCAGGCTTGCAACCTCCCAAACAAGTGGACAGTGAAGCCTTAAGTAAAGAGACAGGTGGTATGATTTTAGGGCTGCAGGAGGATCAAAAATCTCTATCAGAATTCCAGATTCTGGGGGCTGAGACAAAGAACTTCTCTGGGAGAGCCACATTTACTTGGTTTCAAACAAAGGGAGGAACAGGGGGAAACGCGGGAACTGATCAGAAACTTGGGGGTCAGTTCAGACACTTCTGCAAGCAGTAAACTGTGCTTATTTAGGAGAGCCACCTTATCTCCAGCTTGACACCTATGGCAGGGCTGAGACAGCAGGAGTGAGAGGCCTGCAGCTGCAGTCTCCGTCTAGTTCATGGGGGTTGGAGCCAGGCATCCTTATCTTGTCCTACGAGGCATCACAGCATCACAGGCCAACACAGGCCTCAGCCAGGACCGGTGATTCATAGCGTTCACTTACTATAAATCCACTAGCCATCTCCAGACAAGGGGCTTAAGCCTGGGACAGATTCACAAGTAAACGTAGAGAGCCAATTTGTTAATCTTAAATCCTGCTCAGAACTGCTTTGTAGTGGTCTCCATCAACACACCACACATTATGAAGTAAGAGAAAAGCAATATGTGACAAATAAAGGTAATGGAGAGTTCTAGTAGTAAGAAAATATAGCTACCAGTAGGATGGTCCAGGAATTATGGCAGGAGAGCTTCAGGGGTCAGCTTGTGGAAGAGTCAGGCTTGGGCTAAGCTCTCTCAAGTGGAAACCACTGGCAAAATGGAGGTGGCATACACAGGCACTCCAGAAGAGGGAACAGCATGAGGAAGGGCATTCTCCTTGGGATGGGAAATACAGTGTAGATCCATCTGGGAGCTTCCCAGAAAGAATCACTCAGGTCCCACCCCAGCCCAATGGAATCAGAATCACAGGGAGGAGAGACCCAGATATCATTGTTGTTTTAAAGTTCTTCAAGTGATTCTAGTGTAGCAGAGTGACCAGATCAGTGGTTCTCACTGGAGTCCAAGAAGCTCAGTTTGAGGGGCGATGATAGCAGCCACTACTCAGACTTCAGCACATACAGCGATCTCCTGAGAATCTGACTTAAAACACAGATTCCTGAGCCATGCTGTTGGACTGGTGCAGTGAGCCTGAGATGAGGCATATGAACTTTACTTGTGTCAAAATTCTGCCACCACTGGGACATAGACTCAACACTGAGCATTGGGGATGTAAGAACTTTGACACAATGATGAAGAAACAGGAGAGCAAGATTAGCAAATGACTTGCTTTCTTAACAAAAGTAGATTAAAATGTTTAATTAGGGGAAAATGTATTGGCATTAGTGTGGCTGTGCCCTGAGATTTGCAAATATCCTGCTTTATCATCTTTCATATCCTGTATGTCATGATGAGGAGAAGGCCGTGAAGCCCTGGGCTAGAATAATGAGCCCATGAAGCAGACCGATGACACAGAAATGGGGGAATGGGTCGGTTTTTAAAATATTTTCTGTTGCTAAGAGAGGAACACCACAGATTGCCTAAATGACAAAGACAAGAGGTTTATTTGGATTCTTGATTCTGGTACAAGGTCAAAGGACTACCTCTGGTGGTGGTCTCAATGTAGGGAATTCTGTGCCAGTACAGCCTGGCACATTCCCAGCCCCAGGGATTTGGAATTCTTTACCTAGAAATGAATCACCTTCTATCTCATAAATCACTTTCTCCTTCCTGTATTCAAATGTCACTTAGAGAGGCTAGCCAATGAACACCAAAAATAGGGTAACTATAGTCTATAACATTTGTGATATATTTCAAAATAACTAGATTCTGAAGGTCCCAACTCCAAAACAATGATAAGTATTTGAGGAAGATGTAATGCAAATTACCCTGACTTGATAATTACATTTTGTACATTGTTAATGGTTCAGATCTAAAATATCTTCCAAAAGTCTTGTGTTCAGAGATTAGGGCACTGTACTTATCAGTGGGTCAGTCCATTGATAAGTTCACAGCTGAATGTGCTGTTGGGAGGTGGTACCTAGCAGGAAGAGGTGGGTCACTCGGGGCATGACCTGAAAGTATATATTTTTGTCCCTATCTCTTCTCCTCTCTTCTCTTTGTCTCTGTCTCTGACTCTCTCTCTCTCTCTCTCTCTCTCTCTCTCTCTCTCTATATATATATATATATATATATATATATATATCTAACTATCTATCTCTGTGTGTGTGTGTGTGTGTGTGTGTGTGTGTGTGTGTGTGTGTATTCTCCTGGCTGCTATGGGTTGAGCAGCTATCCTCTACCAGACCCTGTACCATGACATTCCTGCCTTGGAGCCAGTTAATCATGGATTGAACCCACTGAAGCCATGAGCCAAAATAAACCTCCCCTTGTTAAGTTGCAGATGTCAGGTATTTTGTCCCAGCAACAGGAAAGTGACTAATAAATACATGTATGAATTATCCTACTGTACCTTTCCCATAAATATGTACAATTATGATGTATCGAAAATATATTTTAAAAATAAGAATTTCAAGGCCTTCACCACTCTGCTACTTGTATTACCTCGTAGCACTTATCACCACCTGCAAATAAGGGGCCTTAGAGATCAGAGTCAGGTTGGAAAGATAGGGTATGGGGATACTTTCTGTGTCTAAACCTTTGCAGGATTGTTTGACCTAAGTGATTTTCATGTTTCTTTCAATCATTTGTGATTAAAGCTACCAAAAGTAAAGGGACATGGATCCCCATTCCCAAGCTAAGGATTCACATTCATGAAAGAAGCAGGCAAAGAAAAAATCCCATCATGTTGACTACTGCTGTATTTACACTCTAATGAGCTAGGCGTCAAGTGTCATAGACGCAGCCAGGAGGCTCAGTATACAACCCTCCATCTGATGAAATGGAATCTCTTTATCCAGAGAAGTGCAGAAACATAAGAGACAGTGGGATGTCTGAGGGAACCCTGACATCTCAGTGCTGTGTGCAGGTACTTATAGTCCTCCTTGCATAGTGGGATGGAACTGCATTAGAAGGGAGAAGAGTCACATGACTTGCTTTGGTCAATGAAATGCAGACAGAAGTCTAAGCACTTCCAGTGTGGTACTTCCTTCTCTTTCCTTCCAAAGACCCCAGAAACAGTATCAGGACAATGTGAAGGCCCCGGGATGAGACTCCATTGGGCTGGTGAATAAGAACTTCAAGATCAGCCTCAACTCCATGACCAATGGCCATGTAGTGCAAGCAAGAAATAATTAAAGCCAAGAATCAGAGTCATTTCTAGAGTGTGACCTTGCTTCTCCTGACTGCTACAAAAAGGGACCATGGAAGTAAACGAAGGTGTATTTTAAGCGTCAGTAGGGGAAAAAAGAGTTAATAGGGTTGCAGCTTAGTAAACAGTGACTGACAGCAGAGCCATCTCTTATACATGGGGTCAAAATTCAAATTTGTAGAATGCCAAAGGGATGCATGTAGGCCACCAACATGCTTTGTTTGGTTACGAAAGCATTTGTTGAAATGTTTTAACAGCGAAGAGACTGAGTGGCTGTGTGTAGTTAATCCTCCTCTTAGCGATAGCTCTGCTACTCCCTGTTATTTACAACAGCTTCACATGCACTTGGTTGCAGAGACCTTAAAGGTATTTCATTTGCAACCCTGACCTATCTGTGCATCAAACCCATCAAGAAACGGTGAAATGTTTATTACCATCTTCCACTTCAAATAGATAAGGAAGCAGCCCTGAAAGATCAAGGGGCACCAAAAGTGACACAAGTCCATGGCAGGGTTGGTACCCGAATCTGGGATTTCCAAGGCCTCTGCTCAGAAGATGTCTGCCTCAGGGACTGCCGCTCTCTAGTGCTGCAGAGATCCTGGGAGGTTAATGCATTGATTGCATACTCTGTTGTCTAATCGGCCCACACACTGCCTGAGTTTATCACCAAGGAAATTTCCATTTGTGTTTCCCAGGAAAATCATGCCATCCTGAAATGCCTTGAACCAAACTCTGCAGTCTCAACAAACAGCTTGCCTTTTAAATCCATAAGCTAAACATGAGGTTCTCTGAATTCTTTCAGCCAAGCCACTGCAGCTCTTTTTATCTTTCAGCCTGAACTCCTTTATGATTAAGACAGCCAAGAAGAGGAAATGAAAGAAATGACGCTAACGGAATAACTTCAGGGTGCGCTATTAAGTACAAAAGGCAAAATGCAGACAAGCTTGTATGGAATAAAGCTATTTATCTAAGTGGGAAAAAGTACATGGATATTTCCATATAGATTTTTTATGTATGCAAAAATGCATCCAAGAATGTGCAGGAAGCATTACAGTTGTGTCTGGAGAACAGTCTGGGGTCAAATGCAGGAGAGGTAGGCACCGTGGGTACCTTGTGAGCTCAGGCTCCACCAATCCTCACCACTTTCCCTCTGTGCCAGGTCCTCTTGGGCTGTAGTGCCTTCTTTACACAGGTTCTGGGCAGATGAAGGTGCCCAAGAAGTCACACTTCCCTGGGGTGACCCAGCATCAGCCACTGGTGGGGATTAGTGATGAGCTACACCAATCCATTATCTCTTGGGCAAGTTTATCCACAGGTGTGTGCTTTGAATTGCCTCTCACAGATCCCTGGCCTGACTCCTCTCTAGTTGCCCACAGGCCAGACCCTTCCAAATAAACTCAAGTTTTTTCTCAGGGCTGCTTACCAGAGAAGTGGTGCTACCAGAATGAAACTTTTTAATGATGAAGGTATCTTCCATCTACACTATCCAATATGATAGCCACTGGCTATGTGTGGGAGTTACATTGCATTCTTTCATAAATAAAAATTTAAATGCAGTTTTTTGGACCACACTAGCCACATTTCAAGTATTCATGAGCTACCCAGACAGCACATCTATCATCGCACAATTCTACTGGACAGTATGGTTTGCAGTCAGCATGAGAGGAAATGCATGTCGGTTTCTACTACATGCATCAAGAAGCAAATGATTGTCTGTAAAGGGAGGAAGGATATGATCAAACCTCATGGGATTCTCTGAGGTCTGTGTGTAAAGCCTGATCCAAACTCAAGTAGTCCCTCACTTTACTGCCTTAGCCTTCTTTATTTTTAGTTAAGGGCAAGGCTGCTGCTAGCTCTTAAGGCATGTTTCTGCAAATAAAACCAAGGTTGCCCTTCCCTCCCAGTGGACACAGCCCCACATCAGTGTACCCTGGACCTCAGTGGTGCCACCCAAGAGACCTATCTGACAATGCCGTACAAATCTGGCCCAAGGACGAGCATTTAAAACCTAAAAGCCAGGAGGAGCTTCTTTATTGCTGTATGTTTTGCATTTCAACCCTTCCCTTTGAAATGAGCCAAGCAGAATGGCAGAGATTGAATTTGAGAGTTAACAGGAGGGACAAAGAATAAAATAAATACTAAGAACAACATTTTTAAAAAATTATGAGTCATAATTAATAACACTGCAAGTCAAAACTACAGTTTTATCACATAAGTGTTAATTTTAAAATAGCTCAGAAATTTTACTAAGGGAATTAATGGTCACATCCCAACCGTTTGTTTATATGTGACAGGATAATGGCCTAGTTATGTGATTATGCCTCCTCATGACAAATCTGGGTCTCTCTAGTTTAACTGGAGTGATACTGCTCATGAGAATGACAAAACTATAGTTACATACAAACTTGCTATGCTATTTTATCTAACATGTAAAATATCTTGATCAGGCAAATCCACAGAGTTGGAAAGTAGGCTGGCTGTTGCCAGGGGCTGAGGGACTTCAAGAAGAAAAGGAACCTAATGTTAATTTGTGTGGCATTTATTTTTAAAGTGATGAAAACCTTTTGGAATCAATTATAGTGGAGTTCACAGTGTATCTCAGTGGTAGAATACATTTAGTATGTATGAGGCCCTAGGTTCCATTCTCAGCACCAAACAAAATAAAGCAAAAGAAAAAGATGTGATGGTTGCACAACTCTGAACAGCATATTCTAGCCAAGTGAGTTTGCATCATGTGAATTATATGACAATAAAAACACTAAGAAATACAAAGAAAGGTTTGCCTATACTAATAAGGAAATTTTACACTAAATCTCTACATATAATCTTCAAACATCTCAACTGTTCCTCCAGTTTTCTACCAAATAGTCAGTAGCTCTCCAGTTCTGTGTTACAGACTCTGTTCCTCATGGGTAAGTTTGAACTCTCAACTTGCTCTTACTCAAAGTATAGTAATTTGCAATAATCCAAAGAATCCGATAGCCCAGTTTGTGTTAGTCAGTTTTCCATTACTGTAACAAATACTTGAGATAATCAAGTTAAAAGAGGAAGATTTTGGGGTTATAATCTCAGAGGTTTCAGTCCATATGATCACTTGGCCCTGTTGCCTTCGGGCCTATAGTAAGGCAAAGCACCACCGCAGAGAGATGCAGTGGAGAAAAACTACTTACCTGGTAGCAATCAGAAGGCAGAGACAAAAAAGGACTTGTGTTCTGATATGGCCTTCACAGGCATGCTTGTAGTGACTTAATTTCAACCCACGGGGCTCCACCTCCTCAAGGTGCCACCACCTCCCAAGAGTACCACGAGCTGGGGACACGCATTCGGCTCTCCAGCTTTTGGGTGACATTCAAGACCCAAACTATAACACAATTCTCTTCCTTTTCAAGAATATTGGAGCCCTTGTGGGAGTACAAACATCATGTCTCTGAACTTGTGATTGCAAAAGTTAGCATTCAAATGTGTTGACTTCTTTGACAGCTCCCTTGTCAGGCCTGAAGAGAGGCCCTTTATCTTTTTTGTGTGTGATAAACTTGAGCATTTGATAAGTGTCAAGCGCTAGGGACACATTCATGAGGCAAGACACTCCCACTTTCAGGACTACTGAGAACAGATTTTGAGAAAGAAGATTCACCTGCTCCAGCTCATGGTAATTCCTAGGCTTTAACATAGCTGGAATTTTCTACACATTAAAAACCGGTTCTCCTCTGTTATTTTGGCAAACAGACGTCCCAGAAGTTGACTATGTGGTTGATATCACTCTACTGTAGACATTCTCCACTGCAGAGTGATCCTTTGGAAAGACCTCAACTCAGCCAAAGTCTGCTTCATCTCTATTTGTCTTTGCTTATAATTCCATTTTGGGCTTTCCTTTATTGGTGGGAGAAATTTAAGAGGTGACTGCCATTCAAAGTTAGTTGACTGAATAATAAAAGCTCTCAGAGGTGGTGTCATGCAGGGAACTTAACAAGCTTTGTCAAATTTAATCCTGAAAGTGTGTAATGTCATCTCCATTTTGTAGACTTTTTTTTAAAAAGGAAGGTTTGGAGGAGTTACAGGCTAAGCTCTTACATAAGCTTAAACTCCAAAATTTGTGTTCTTTATCCTTTACTGCTTTAGCTACACAAAAACAACCACCAATAATTTTGTTATAGAGATAGAGCATGGTTCAGTGTTAGAGCACTTGCCTACCATGCACATGGCCCTGGGCTCAATTCCTAGAACTGCAATAATAATAATAATAATAATAATAATAATAATGTCTCATAAAACCTGAGAATCTACTAATGTTCAGTAATTATAGTATATAGCAGACTAAGCTTTAGATTTAGACAGCTTGAGCTTTGTTCCTACTTTAGCCTCTTATTCAAGTAGCCCTGTGAAAATAAGGTAATCTCACCTTCCTGTGACTCAGTTTCCTCATCTGCAAAATAGGAGTATTAGTATAACCTGCTTCACTAAACCATTTGGATATGGGTGACAATGTACTAAGCCCCAAAGAATGATTCATGCTTGTTCTAAACCAGCCACAATCATCCAGCGATCCAAGCCTTCTTGATGACTGGTTAAGATAGGCCCTGAAAAGAGTTGTGCTTCTCAAAGGATAGCAAAGGACTGCACTTTGCTGCTTTAAATGGTCGAGAGAGAATGTGGCAGGTGGCATTGCAGCAAGCATTGTGTGATGAACCCAACAAAGCTAAGAAAATGGCTGAGAAGACTTGACTGAGCTGAGCACTGGAACTAGCCTGTCCACTTCCAACCTTCTTGTCATAGAAGATTATTCAATCCAGACTCACAGCCAAAAACCTAAAATATGGTCCTATGGTCTGGGAGCAAGGTCTCAGGCAGCCATGTATAGATATAACAGGGTGTACTTGTGTCCCCATGTATCTGAAATTGGCAAGAATGAACATTGCCTTATGGAAACACACAGAAGTTGTCAAGGCCCAACATAGTAAGGACACATTGGATCACTCCCATGTCCCCAAGAGGAACCGGGAGAGGACAGAGGAATTCTGGCTCAATACGACCTTGACAGTGGGAATGAGGGCCAGCCTAACAGAAGCTGTGGTGATAGGCAACTGAGAGCCAAATAGTAAGAGTGGCATCCTTACTGATGAAGAGGTGAGTGGAAAACCCCAAAAGCAGATACCCTGCCCCCATTTCTAAACTTAGACATAATGCTATGGAAAAGTGAGGCATCCTGACCCAAATGAATTTGTTTCTTCTATTCTGCTTTATGGAGGATTAAAATAAACATTAACACCAATTGTGGAAAAATCAGATTTGATTCTGCACATCTAGATTCAAAAAACCATGCTTTGAACCCACTATATAAGTAAACAAGTACACAACAGTGTCACAGGGAAGAGAACCTAGGTGCACTTAAAGTATAACCTCCTGGAGATTAAGGGTGGCGCTGCCTGGAATAGGTGCTACAGAGTTCTTCAAAGAAACAATTTAGGAATAAGGACACAGGGTAGCCAATAGCCACTGTATATCTTCATCATGACTTCAGAAAAAAATACCATTGCAACACAAAAAATGGGAAGAACATGATGGAAATATAAAGACAGAATAAAGGACAATCTCTAGAAAAAAACTTTAAAAATTAGCACATGGTATAAATCTGTTTACATTTCAACAGAGCCCAGTGAATACCTTGTTATAGGGTGGCACAGATCCTAAGAACCAACATTTGGAAACAACACATGGAGAGCAAAGAGAGCAATTTCTAGCACACTGTGGTTGTTCCCCAATATCTAATGTTCCTTGTTCCATAGTAGTACAAGCTCATGCTTAGCAGGGTACACAGAAAGACTACACTTCACACTCCCCCTTGTGGCTAGCCATTGTCACGTGACTATATTTTGACCAACGAGATTTGAGGAAAAGGGTGTCCTACCTACTGCCAGGCACCTCCCATAAAGGAGAGCTGGCACATGCCCATTTAGTAGTTTTGGTCTTCATTGCTTCCTTCTCCTCCTAGAATTCTGCTAGAGTCTTGACCTTTATCTTCAACCACAAGTGGAAGGTCACACCTTGGGAATATGGAACACTGAGATGAGAGAAATCTGAGTTCTCAGGGACTTCAGTAAATACAGAAGTCACACCAGCTCTGGGCTCCCCTGTCTGTTACATGAGAGAAATAAATTTCATGGTTTTTAGCCCCTGTGATTTGGAGTTGCTCACCTACTTCTGCATCTAATCATTTCTGACACACCTAGTCCGTGCCATACTGTGGATAAAACCCCAGATAAGAATGGTCAGGATGTGGCCTATTCAAGATGGAGGGAAGCCAGGACAAATTTCTCCCATCACTGACTTCCGGTTCACATCTCCTGCCCATCTCATCTGCATCGCATTTAAATAACTTGCTCTGCCCAACTTGTCCATTTTCCTACAAGTAGCCAATTTTCTATTTTTGCTTGGGGCCATTTCATAAGATATGTCAAGCTTTTTTTCTAAAGTACAGTAGAAATAGGAGTAGTTACCAAATAGAAACAACACAAGTAGCAAGGAATCTCATTATGCATGAAACTCATTATGCATGAAGTAAAAAGCAAATGGGTAATAGAATCAAGTTTCTAAAAAGAAACCATAAAAGGCATCACTGTTCTCTCATCTATGACTCCCTTCCACTTTCCCTGGGGTAACTGGCACTCCCTGTGCAAGTCTTTTTTTATGGTAGACATGCACATCTGTTAGTTTTGTTGTAGAATATACTGTGTCTCTCTGGTTCACAAAAGGCCATTGTTGCCCAAGCTATAGACAGAAGAGTACTAATCCATCGTGAGCATTTTCCACTATGCAGTACTTTACTGTCACCTTTCCAGAAAAAAATAGTTCTGTGTACCAGGTAGAAAAGCAGCATTTTGATGCAATATTCTATACTCTGGATTTGGTCTTCTTTCACTTAAGAAAACAAAATGTACTGAGTAAATAGAGACACAAAACATCCTTTTCACAAACTGGACATTTGGTGTCTTTCACAATAATTTGTTAGGTTGTGTTAAGGACCTACAGAAGTCAGTCCATAGAAATAATCATCTGTGAAGTTTAAGAGCCTACTAAACTATGGCCATCTTTTTTTAAATGTGGTACTGGGAATGGAATCAAGGATCTGAGCTACTTCAGCTCTTTTTAAAATTTTTATTTTGAGACAAGTTCTTTCTAAGTTCTCCAGACTAGCCTCAAACTTGCATCCTCCTGCCTTAGCCTTCAGAAAATCTGGAATTATAGGCACACATCATCTCCGGTTTTAACTGCCTTTTTCTACCCAAGTTCAAGACTGATGAACAATAAATTCAAGAGTCCAGCCTCTGGAATAGAAATATCAACTTCATTACTGATAAGATTATTGAAGAACTGACGAATATTGCTTTAAATCCATGTCCAAATGCGCTTTCCAATACATTCCTATTGACTTAAACTTAACTGTGGACACAAATTTTCTTGGTCATTGTTCACCCTGTAAATTTCTCTCAGTGTAAAGCAGTGAGAATAGATTGTATAAATGGGCAGGCAAATCTAGAAGAGAAACAAGTCAAGAAATCTTGGCCTGAGAACGCTTATCCCCTTCTACCAAATTCACCAATTAGGAGTGTTGCTTTTTTGTCATTGTACTGGAGATTGAACCCAGAGCCTTCACTGAGCTCTATTTCTAACATTTTTTAAAAAGTTTTTAATTTTAAAATAAGTTCTCACTAAATTGGTTGAGTTGGGCTCAAATTTGCAATAATCTTGCCTCAGCCTCCCAGAGTGCTGGGATTATAGGCATGCCCTACCACACTTGACTTTAGAAATGTCACCTTCAGCTCTGGGAAGAGGTTATTAGAGAGGTGACGTGGGGAGAAGCTAGGCTTGACCACATATCCTCTTGTTTCCTGTAAAAGACATTCCTGCACACCTCTATCCATGAGAACTTACCAGTTAAGGCTGATCACTAACTTCTTCATTTGTCTGCCAAAAGGCTGCCTTCAAAGCTGTGGAGCAGCTCACAATCAACAACCAGTCCAAGTTCAAAAATACCTAGCTCCTTTTCCTATCGCTTAGCTGACTCTTAAGTGAATATCTAGTACTGGTTCCTAGACTTTTCTGGCAGGATTAATCCCCAGTCCTCACAGTAACAACCAGCTGAATAATGTACCTTTTATTGTTTGCCTTTACCTGGCTCATGTCCGTATACCCCTAGTGTTTGAGGAGCTCAACACCCAAGCTAAATGCTTGCTCTCAAATACTCAACTTCTTCTGGAGCAGGAATTAGAGCACTTCGTCTATTGAGAGCCAGGTTACAAATATATTAGACATTGCACCTGCTCAGCTCTGGCACTGCAGCATTAAGTATGGGCTAACAAATGCCCACGGGTCATGTTGCAATACAACTTTATTTACAAAATTACCTGATGGGTTGGCTTGGTGTGTTAGCCAAGTTTGCTGATTCCTTTCCTAGAGGAATCCTAGCTAAATCATTCCCCATATTTGTTTTCTAGTGCATGTAACAAACTGCCACAAACTTAGCAGTTTAAAGAAATTTATTATATCACACATTGTGTGGATTAGGAGCCTGAGCGCTATGTGACTGGGTTCTCTGTTCTGGATGTCATGAAGCTGAAAGAATACTCCTAGCTGGGCTGCATTCTGTTTGAGACACGAGGGGCTGTTGGCAGAATGCAGTGTCCTGAAATTGCAGTACTGAAATCCAAGTTTCCTTGCTGTCAGCGATGAGATGCCACTATTTCCTGACAAATGACCCTTTCCATGGCACTGCAGTTTGCTTTTTGTGACTTGTTAGTGACTGAAGCCAGGATCTTATTGTGCAGTTTATTTTTATTAAAGCAGCAAGAGAATTCCTTTTTTAAAGGGCTCCCTTGATTGGGTCAGTATTCCAGCCCTTCTAGAAATACGATATCTCCCTTTTGATCAAGTGAAAGTCTGCTGATTAGGTACTTTAATTACATTTGTGAAGCTCCTTTATCTTTGCCTTATTTTGCAACTTAATCAGAGTAAGTATGGAATGAGATAAATACCCAAAATCTTGCTCCCATTTTGCTCCTAACTAACCATTTTTTCATGCAGCTTGGCCTCTGAGATTGATTTTGTGTTTTGGAGGAATTTTTGCTTTCATTTATTTATCCAAATTAATTTTAAGTGATACATAAAAATAAAAACTGTAAATATTTTTGTTTGTTTTTACAGAATTGGGAATCAAGCCCTGGGCCTCATGAATGTTAGGCAAGTGCTCTACCACTGAGCTACATCCTCCGCTCCTAAAAGTGTATATATTAATGGAGTGTCATGTGACATTTTTTATACATTATATAATGTTTAATCAGGTTAGACATATCAATCTCCTTAAACATTCATCATTTCTTTAGGGTAAATATACTCAAAATTCTTCCTTCAGGTTTTTTGAAATGTATAGTATATTATGCTGCCTGGTCACCCTATCATGCAATGGCACACCAGAATATCCTGATTTTAGCTATAACTCAGTACCCATTGACCAACTTCTCCCTACCTCTCCCTCCTATTCTCTCCAGGCTCTAGTAACCACCATTCTACTCTCAGCTTCTATGAGACTGTTTTTTTTTTCAGCATTCACATGAGCGAGATAATGTGGTACTTGTCTTTCTGTGACTGATATTTCCCTTACCATAGTAATCTCCAGTTTCATCCATCTTGTTGCAAATGACAGGATTTCAATCTATTTTATGGCTGAATAGTATTCCAGTGTGCATATATATCACATTTTCTTTATCTACTCATCTGTTATTGAACATTTACGTAGTTCCCATTTCTTGGCTTTTTGTGTACATATCTTCACACACCCAATGCGAGCCACCCAATATTGTGCTACTTAGCTTTTTTAACATTTAAGATTTGGCAAGCAACCTTTAAGCTTTTTTTAAAAAACCAAGCAATATTCATAAGAGAAGATTTCAGAAATGCTTCTAACTGGAATTAATTATGCCAAATTAAGTGAAGACTTAAGACTCAGGTTGCAAAAAATGATATAACCTATACTGCCTTCACAGTTTCTTGCATTCTCAGATAAAAAATGCCTGTGAAGGGGGCTGGGGATTTAGCTCAGTGGCATAAGCACTTGCCTTGCAAGCAGGCGGTCGTGAGTTCGATCCCCGGTACTGATAAAAATGAAAAAGAAAAAAAAAAAGAAAGAAAGAAAGAAAAATGCCTGTGAAAGCAAATAAGTAAAGGGGAGAAGCAAGAACCAAGTATGAACAGAGCACCTATCATGTGCTGTGTATTGTATCCATTATTTTTGGTACCGGAGATTGACCTCATGACCTCGCACTTACCAGGCAACCACTTGAACTGCTGAGCTAAATTCCTGGCCTTTTGTTTCTTTTAAGCCTTCAATAGAACCTAAAAGGCCTGTTATTAGCACATTTTGCATGTGAAACTTAGAGTGGGAAAAGGCTACAAATGATCATCTAATGTCCATTCTCTTTTTCTTCCTGAGTATCAGGAGGCTGGGTTTATTTAGACTAAAAATGTAAAAAGGTAAAAACCTACATTCTCAGCCTCTCTTACAGCTAGGTGTGGTCAGGAGTAGATTTATAATGCAAGTCTCTCTTTCTCTCAGACTGATGTCCTTGGGGCTAATCATCTCTGTATTGTGTTTGGAAAGAGGAAATGTTACTTAACTGGGGAGGTGAAGATAACCACATCTGAATGTATCAACTTCTGTCAAGTTTCTATTTCTCAAATTGTCTTTTGATTCTAGCTTCCTGACTCTACAAAACTTTTTATTATTGCTAACAAAGATAACAGGAATGGGTAATAAACTACTTTTCATACCTCAACCTCAGTATTCTATAGTTGTAACCATTTTGGAGTGTAATCTAACCTATTTTTATATTGTTATAGTAAATGTAGTACATGCACATTGTAAAAAACAAGACTAATATAGGGGTTATAAAATTAAAGGTAAAATTTTTCCTCACCAATCATGAACTCAAATCCCACTATCCAGAGGTAGCATTCTGAATGTTTCCTCAAAGTATTTCCCTATATACTGTGCAATAATATGCTGAAATATTATATATTAATTTATAGGACATTGCCGACTGTATAAACCTGTATTCTTCTATTCAAAAAGAAGTTATTGTGGCAACAAAGTAACAACTTATCTACCCCTATCAATGCATTCTACAAATGTCCACCTATGTGCAAAATGACCTAGTACAAACCATATGTATGATGGCAAAAGAATAGAAACAATGCAGAAATCCAGACATACACCAATATGGACTGGCTAAGGCACATGTCAGATTATAGCACCATGAAGAGAATAAGGGGAATCTTTACGTACTGATAAGAAATGATCTCCTAGATGTTGTACTCTAAGAAAATAGCTTCCTTATATGTGTATTATAGCAAATCTGCAAGTGTGGCTTACTAAATGTGTTTTTTTATCCTTTTTCCCTAACTGATACGTTAAGTGACCTAATTGATATGTTGAGAAATACTCTCCTCTGTAAAGAATTGCAAGAATCTCACCTAATTGATATGTTAACCATTGTTGCCCTCTACAAACTACAGAAGTTGTGCTAAAACAAGCTAACAAGGGTTGTTAATCACTGTTAGGCACCTCTATTCTCCGCTAAAAAGCTAAAGGAAACTAGGATGGCCCACTAATTTACACTTGTTTAAAGTAACCTGCTTGTGTGCAGAGAGATTTGGGTATGAGTTTAACCCTTTACCTGACCTTGACACATAACCGCCGTTTTCTGTTTTGTATGGCGCCTTATTGCCTCCCTCTCCCCTCACCTATCTATCTAGGCCATAAAGAATTTGGGTTTCTGGTGACCTCTTCCCGACCTGGTGATGATCTGTCATAAAATGAGCCTGCCCCAAATTTTAAGAACTGTTTAGCTTCAAAGAAATTACCGGGAAATACTATGGCCCAAACCCCAATCAGTGCTTTCCTTTTGTTCTATACGCATCAAATGAGTTAGATATCAGATCTTTGTAAAACTTAAGTTTCATCTCCTTGTAACTCTTAGCCCCTTCGCACCCACTAGTGAAAACGAGCTGTCCTGGGATAATTAACTGTCCACTTTCTTCCCCAAATATTGCTGCAGATGTGCCACTCCGAGATAATGTCAGTCTGTAGGATGGGAGTAATTTGAGAAACACCAGGAACTCCCGAGATTGTCAGAGCTAAGTGGACAGCAATACAGTTTCCAGACTCGGGTCAACAAGTTTGATGGCTCTGCAGGTTTCTTTGTTTCTCCCCCCACCCTTTTCCTCCAGCCTCTTTTTAAAGTCCTCCCTTCAGTCTCTGGGACACAGTCTCCAAATTGGCTCCTGGAGACTGGTCGCCAGGCCTGGAAATAAAGCCTTTGCCAGCTAAATTTTCGGTCTCTTGCTTCCTTGGATTTTGTACCATGGCCCGAATTATAACACTAGATACACTAAGAATGAATGCAAAGTACAGAGTGGTGTCTATGGTACGTTACCATTTGGGTAAACAAGGGACATACAATGTACTAATTTGAGTTTTGATGGGTAGAACATTTACATAACTATATATAAGAAACTGCTAACAGTAGTCATCATTATGATGGGAAGCTAGAAGACAGAGATACAAATATAGTTTCTTACCATATATGCACTTCCATTTTTGGACTATTGAACAATGTGGCAGTACTACCTATCCAAAAGCAAACAAATAAATTATAGAAAAACAAAGTATAGGTCTTTATAACAGAGAAGTCTTTGAAATATATTCTATAAGTGATCAAAGTTAATAGAGCCTAACTTATATAGCAAAGATGATCTCTAAGATATATCCTTACTTGTCCAATTTTAATAAGTGCACAATAAATATGCAAATGAATAAACAGACCACTGTGAAGCTATATACACAAATGTGCTTATGTCTCTACTGAGATTAAAATGTTTTGGACAAAGGAAAATGGCGAAAGGCAGTTTGCAAAGTAATTATACATGAAGAACCTACATTTAACACACAGAATCTTTAAAATGCAATTTAATTGTAAAAATAATGCATACTCAAGGTAGATAACTTGCAAAATCCAGAAAAGTATAAATGAGAGCAACAATTTACAAGCAGCCCACCTCCCAGATCCAATCACTGTTGGTATTTTGGCTGTATTTCTCTCTCTTGGTTTTGGCTTTACATAGCTAGGTTCATAATACACAAACACTTTTTATTCCACTAAGTCTCTTAACTTACTATTATAAGCATTTTCCTACTAAAAGAATTATTTATTACAATGGATGCATACTATTCCATTTTGTCACTATATAAAATTTAATTCAACCAGTCCACTAAATCATTAGTGGTTCTTTTCACTGTTATGAATGTTTCAATATTTATGAATAATGCTTCATTATTTATAAATAATGAAAATTTTTATGCATTAATTTTGGTCAGCATTTCAGATTTGCTTGCCTTAAGACAGATTCCAGAGGTGGAATTAGCAAGCCAAATAGAGACCATATTTTAGGTTTTAAATAACTATCAAATTGCTCTTTAAAAAGGTCATGCCTATATAAATTTCCATGTTTACTAAGGTGATAAACAATCTTAAAGGAAAAAAAAATCCCTCATTAGCGTCATCCACTTTATATAAAAGATTTCTTTTTCAAATGAGAAAGTGCTGGAATTTCACACATCATATGCATGGCAGACAGTGAAAATAAGATTCTGAGAATGAAAGAGTTTTGAGACTAGAGCTGCAGCTAAATGATGATCCAGCTTTGGGAGTACATATGAAACCAAATGCACGCTGGCTTTGCTCTATAGGCGTAGAAGTAGTCCTTACTAAATATATGTGGTTGCTAAGATACTCGACTGGAGAGTCAGAATTAATTTTAACACATTCGCCTCAAATTAAGTTGTTCCAGGATTAGAGTTCTCTTCCTTTTAAATAGTATAACATGGAAACATTTGTGACAAATTTGTGTTTGACCAGAAGGAGAAAAATTGTACAGAATGAGGATAAGAAATTGGAAGGTGTGTGTTCTAGAGCAATCTTGAGTGAACTTGGAAAATACAGCTTATCTTGTCTTGCTTACCGCACAAAGCTTTCATAAATCTCAAATACACTAGAAAATGGCAAAGTGATAGATGACCAAAGAGAGTTATGACCATATTGAAGCCTCAGGCCTACTGCTATAGATACTTACATATAACAAGGGTTTCTAATTCCTCTCCACAGGGTGCCTCTTGTATTCAGTTGTAGCAGATTCAACAATCTACTTTGGAGGAAATCCATTCAAACAGGAAAGAATGGTAATGCAGATCATAATTCTTAGGCCCCAGTTAGAAATTTCCCAAAAAGCAAGAATCATATTTCATTCACCCACATAAGTGTCCAAAGCCCCTGTTAAATAAAACAAGATTAAACACTACTACTCAGTCTTCTTTATCCATGATATGTTACCAATGAGGGCAAGAGGAGATGCATAGAAGAATTTCTTTCCTGTCTTTGAGCTTACCTTATCCCATCTTGATTTTTCCATCCCTATGCTGAGCTCCCAGGCAAGGTACCAAGGTACTTCTCATTCATCAGGTAGCAAGAAAGTCTGCTCTTCTACACTCTCTCTGACTCCATCCATCCAATCTCAAACCTGTTAGCATACAGCACATCTCATTAGAGCACTGTTCCAGTGGCTGCTGCGATGGTGCTCTTCTTCCCCAAAGCTTGGCTAGGCCACGTGGATTTGCCATCTATCACATCTTCCTTGACACCTGTATTGGTGTCCATGTTCTTTGAACTAAAGAAACCATCGGTTGTTTGGGGCTCAGGGCACAAAAAGCAAATAACCACCAGAATAAGTGAAACCATTATGTATCATAGTTTCAGAAACATCAAAACCTGGTTTCTCTATATGGATATATTATTGTATACTCAAACATGCTAATACAAGCATGTATTCCCTTGGTAACACAAATCATGGAGAAGAGAAAGCCTAACAGTTGAGATTACTAGGGCCTGACACATCATTCTGAGGTCTCATATTTAAATAGAATTGAATTATACTCACAAAAGAAGAGGATCTTTAAATCATTCCCTCTGAATTTTCTACCAGGAATCTTAATTCAGTGCTTCACAAGCAGTGATGATCCTAGATAGCAGTGGAAACTCTAATAAATCCTCATGCCTGTGAACTGCCCTCAGAGATTCAGATGTAATTGATCTGGGATGGGACACAGACTTCTATACATTTTAATATCTCCCTAGGGGATTGTAATGCGCATCCAAGACTGAGAACCACTGCTCTCCAGTGTCGGGCTGAGATGACTGATTTAACTAATTAAACCTCCAGGCTGAATACACTGGGCTTCCTGGATATCCGCATAAAGTCACTCCTGCACTCACACAATCCTTGAGGTTCTTCTGTTTGTCCAATATGTTCCTTGGAAACAACTCTGCTGTTTTTCAATTCAATATGAATGCAGATCCTGATGACTCAAATTCCAAAAATGCCAGTATCTTCCAAGCTCAAAATATAACCATGCAGTATAAACCAAGAACTATAAGAGGGTGAGACAGACTGGGGGTACAGATCAGTGGCAGAATGCTTGCTTAGGTGCATGAGACCCTGGCTTTGAGTACCAGTACCACAATCAATCACTCAATAGATGAGACAGTGCCTTTGGGCTTTTCTCCTAGTTTAATTTGTATTATTTGGGTGGTCTTATTGATGGGAGGGCAAGAGACAAGCCCAGAGAAATAAACACAAAGGTTCTGGGGATTTGTCAAATTTTTGTGAAGTTTCCCTCTTGGAATTAGGATTGGACTGAGGTGAACATCATCTGACTACTATGTGATGGCTGCTATGTGGCTAATAAGTATGCTAAGATTCACTGAACTAGGCAGTATATGTCTCAGGCTTCAAAGGAGCTGTGACCCTTGGAGTGGGATGGCTCTGTACCAGTCGCACAAAAGTGATCTTTGCATAAGATTAGCCTTGCATACCAGGGAGTTCAATGTGAGCAACCTCAGATTGTAATCTCCCAGAGGGCACGTGTCCTCTTTTCTGTGTTCTGATGCTCATTGTCTCTTGCGGAGAGATGATCTCACAGTAGATGCTCAATGAATGTAAAACAAATGCCTGCCAGCTCCTCAGTATTTCAGGAAACCGACACACCATTATTTGCCTCCTCCCACCATCAGGAATAATTTTCCTCAAGACTCATAGGCCCTGAGGTTCTTTTTTTCCCCCACTGGTGTTAGATCACAAGAAACAAGAGTAAAATAACACAGGCAACACTAGTGCCATGTCACTCTGGGGAGGGACATTACTTTCCTGGGGTGTACGGATGACCTGGGTGGTCACAGAAGACCTCGAGCTGCAGGCTCATTGAAAGTCCGGTTTGGTCCTGTCCCAGGATCTCTGCATCTATCATCTCCCTGACAGCTAGTACCTCAGCATGATTCTGATGACCATTACTTCTAAAACTCTGAGCTCAACAGTTCTCCCAGACAGATGCATTATCCCAGGAGCAAATTCAACTGGTGCTCCACTTGAATTTGATTGCTACAATCAGAGCCTCAACCACCATGAAGATGAAAACGTGTAAAAATCCAGGGCTACTGTGAGACTTTTCAGAAAATATCAAATAGCAGAATTGTACCGTGTCTTTTATCACAGTATCTTGGTTCCATTCTTTTCTCCTGTCACTGTATTTCTCTCATTGTTCCTACATTATTTAACCAAGATTTTTATGTTAAAAGAAAGGATTAGAGGAGAGTAATATTTCTACTGCCTATAAAAGTAGAGGAGGCTAGTCCTAAGGCTTCTGCTGAACGGAAGTTCAGTTTCTTACTCTATTAGAAAGTTCTCAAAGTAAGTTAATGCCCAAGGTGTTTACCTTCTTGCCCTTGACATCACCAATGTCTCACGCAGATACACTTCATGGAGCTCTGTGGAATAGATACATCTCTTTCAGTTTTTTCTGTAGCACCATATCTCGGATTAGCCTGAAGTCTGCCACCTCTCCCTCAACAGATAACAAGATTTCTAAATACTCAGCAGTCTGGCTCGAACTGGGGGTGGGGGTGGGGAGGGGTGCCTGGGAAGAGTTACCAGAGCGCCAGCTGAGACTTCCTGCCATCCACACCATTTCTGAATTTGATACTGCACCCGCTTTTGAGCCTCTAATTCATAGTGTAGCGCCAGATTTTGGTTTTAATCATCTGTCAGAAATAAGCAGTTTTATGGGGTCGGAAGCTGTGGAGATTTTGGAAACTGCCACTATGAGTTTTTGGAAATGTGTCAGACAGAGCGATGCATTGTTTGCTTTCTGTCTGATGCTGAATTTAATCCCTAGACTTATAGACTATTCAATCAACCTCCATTAAACAGGCATGCAGGCATTGCTAAATGTGATAATAGTGACATTTATCAAACATCCCTGCCTTATAAATCAGGCATTTATTTATATGTCTAAAACTTCCATATGATAGGCAGGCACAAGAGCACTGGACAGCAAGTCAAGAGACCCAGGCTTTACCCTTGACCTTGTTGTTTACCACTTGTGCTATTTGGGACCAACCCTTCTGCTTTCTCCTTTAAACTTAAAACTGTTTCTTTGTGGTGAAGTTACATGTTGGGCTATAGGATCTATTTCAAGACCCTGTCACCAGCTACAAACCTAAGTACATACAAATTTGCAAAAGCTCACTCAGCCCATTTTTTCAAATGAGAGAAATGAGGGGTTGGGAGTGTAAGTAGCTCAGAGGTAGGGTATGTGCTTGCCATGCACAATGCCCTGGTTAGATCTCCAGCACTGGGGAAAAGAAGGAAGGGGAAAAAATAAGAAAAACATTATAGAACCAAACAAATAATTCCGAGATTTTTTGGGGGTTTGCTAACCTCTTAGTTCTGTCTACCATCTTTTTCTCCTATTTTAGTGGGAAGGATACATGATTTTAAAGAGAGAGAGAGAAAAGGGCAGAAATAGAAAGCAGAGACATAGAAAGGAAGAGGAAGAGCCAAATGGCATGGTGACAGAAGCTGTGGCCCCCGGGCCTGCTGTCCCCTCTTCTGCCAGTACTCCTGGGAAGCAAGACAAAGCACAATCCCACGAGGCAGTGGGAGCCCACCTGGCAGCAGTTCCCACTCTCAGAGGTCATAATACATTTCACTGCAACAAATATTTACAGAATCCCTTCCTTAGGCCTGGGAAACTATAGTTCCCAGCCTCAGGGACTTGCAGGCAGAGAGGGAGATGAGATGCTCACAGAGAAACAACCTCGGGAAGCAGAGAATCCAGTCCGGGTTGTATGGTAAGGACAGAATGCTGTGGGCAATTGAAGAGTAAAGGGACAGGACGTGTGTGGGCTCAGGGAGGACTGGATGCTACGTGAGGGCTGGGTGGTAGGGATGTGATCAAACAGGAGAGAAAGGGGAAGCCTTTTAAGCCATCCGTTCTTTCTCCTGATTTCAAAATGTGCTGGAAGTTTTTGGAATCAACCTCGCTTCAGATGAGCAGCTATCATTTTAAGTCATCCTTCCCTCATGTGTCAGTAGGGAGAGAATCAACAATTTCCTTCCCAAAGGAACATTTGTCCAACATGACGAACATTTACATTTCCTATTAATGTAGAACTTGCTTCCTGAAAGTTGGCTTTTTTAACTATTTATTGCCCCCTCCCCCACTTAGATGTCATTCTGCAGTAGATTTCACCAGGCTCAACTGGCGAACTCATTCTTTTGTTGGGGATTGTTATTTACAAGGTGATCCTACCAATGTGAAGGATTTATTACTTCTTCTTTCCATTTTTCCATCTCTGGAGATCTACATTTAAGTTAGGAGGCCAAGGGGCACAGAAGAGAGAAAATAAATGTTTGAATGTAGGGTTGGTTCCACTCACTCACTGCAAAGACCAAACACTGCAAATCAAACAGGCAATGAATGGTTTGGCTTCCACTCTGGGGGCCTGTATTAAAAAGATGCTTCAGTTCTGGATTTAACACACACACACCAGAAAACTATGGTTTGGAAAAGCAAATGTCTAAATGCTATACCTTCATTTATATGTAAACTAAAAGTGGTGTGCTGGTGAAGACAACCCACAGAATGGAAGAAAACTTGTGTAAATCATATATCTGATAAGACAGTGGGATATAAGTATATAAAGACCCCTGGCAACTCCATAAGAAGACAAATGACTGAACTATAAATCATTGGCAAGGATTTGGATAGACATTACTTTAAAGAAAAAAAAATATATATATATATATCTTCATACACTGTTTATTCTTGATTTAAAAAGAAGATGAGGCTAAGGTACCTCAGTGACAGAGTATTTGCTTGGCACTCTCAAGGCCTGGGTTCAATTCCCAGTACCACCAAAATCAAAGCAAAGCAACATACAACAAAAAATATTCAATTGCATTAGCTGTCGGAGAAATGGAAATCAAAACCATAGTCAGATATCATTTTATATATCCCTACCTCTGAGATAGCTATAATAAAATAGATAGGCAATTACAAGTGTTGGTGAGGATGTGGGTAAAATGGGACTTTTGTGCACTGTTAATCCCTTAGATGCTCATGTGTGTGGAAGGAGATGTGTCCCGGGGATGCTATACTTGTTGGTGGCTTTGTCCACTGATGGGTTCAGTAGCTGACTGTGCTGTTAGGAGCTGGGACTTGGTGGAAGATGGGCTGCTGGGGATGTGGCCTAATGGTGTATTCTTGTCCCAACTCCTCCCTTCTCTCTCTGCTTCCTGGTGGCCATGGGTTGAGCACAATTCACCCTGCCAAGCCCCTCTGCCATCCTGTTTCTGCCTTAGAGTTAGCCAATCATGAACTGAAACCAAGAGCTCAAATAAACCTCACCTCCTGTAAGTTGTGGGTGTTGGGCACTGTGGTCCATCAACTAGGAAGTGCTAAAACAGGGGAAATGTAAAATTTTGAGTCTGATTTGGAAAATATTTTAGCAGTTTCTCAAAAAGTCAGATGCTAAGGAAGCATACCACCCGGGGCAGTTCTACGCCTAGACATGTACTCAAATGAAGACATATAACTACCAAAAACTTGTACACAAATGTTCATAACATCATTATCCATAATAACCCCACAAAAGAAACAAGTCATCTATCCATCAACCTAATAAATAGATATATAAAATGTGATCTATCCATGCCATGGCATATTATTCAGTTGTGAAAAGAATGGAGTATAGATATATGCTACAACATGGATAGACTTTGAAAATATTAGTGTAAATGAGAGAAGTCAGGCATAAATTCATTTTGCATGAATTTAAATATATGAAATGTCCAGAATGGACAAAAGTGTTGGAGCAGAAATTACACGTGTGCTGGCCACCGGAGCTGAGGACAAATGAAAGTAACTTTTAATCAGTGTAGAGTGCCTTTGGAATGTGATAAAAATGAAGTTTTTGTTATTTTGTTCTGTTTCTGGTTTTGTATGTGCTTTTGTCTTTGAGATAGGGTCTTGCTATGTAGTACAGCCTGGCTTTGACCTCACTATGTAGCCAAGGCTGACCTCAAACTCAGAGCAAGCCTCCTGCCTTAGCCTCCAGAATGCTGGGCTGACAGGCATGCACCACCACACCTATTTTAGTGATGAAAATGTTTTAAAATTTGTTGTGGTGATGATTGCTACTGAAAAACCACTGGAATTCTACATTTTAAGAAAAAGTACACCAGGGGAAAAAAGTCTTAAATATTTGTCTCACTTTTGACTAGTATAAAAAATGAAGGGTCAAAACTCAAATGACAAATGACAAATGACAGTGACTCATCCGTTGCTATTTTCTAATCCAGTGCATCAAAACAGTTAAAATTAGTGCCTATTTCAGTTAAGCAATTCTATTGGCATAAATGGTCACAGGGTACGTTGAACAGCCCACTTTGTCATAGGGTAATACTGATGACCAAAGATACAGTAATCCCTGATTGGGAGTAGGTCATTCCTCCCAGAAATGTCACCAGGATTCTATTGGGGCAGGCATCATTCTTGTAGGCTGAAAGCAGACTGAGTTGTTTAGGAGGCAGAGAGAAAGCATTATACTCTGGTATGGAATGCAGATGAAAAAGATTAGATTTCTATGCCCAGAATAACAAGGTCACGATTTACACTCACACTCTTGTAGTGTATCACCATTTCTTAAAATGATCTATTTTGAGTGTTTATTATCCAGACCCCTGCAATTCTACTTCTGGAAATCCATTCCAAAGAAATCATCTGAAATTCAGAAAAATGCTACATGCACTAAGACATTTCTCACACTATTACATTCATGGAAAGTAATCTAAAAATTGGGGAATGGTGAAGTAAATCATTGCAGTATCTAAAGGCAATTGAAGTAATCATGGTAAAACTGTGATATTCAGACAATGTTCTGTGATAAAGCCTTTTAAAGAATTGTACACTGTGACATGAATACACAATGTATGTATGTGAAATATACACATATAAAAATAGTGGCTACATTCAGGTGTTGGGAGGATGGGTGATATTTTTCTTTTTGTTTTTCTTATTTTTCTATAATGAGATTCTGTTACTTTTAGAATAAAATAATTCAATTTTAATTCATCCAAATAAGTAAATTGTGCTTTTCCTTATAGAAAATAATTATGGCTGTGAGCTACGTCCTGTTTTCTGATTGTTCTGAACAACACTTCTCAAACTTTGTATACATTTGTATATATTAAAGTATGCAAATGCAAAATCACACAGGATCTTGTTTTGTTTTGTTTTGTTTTGTCCAGTACTGAATATTGAAACCGGGGCTTTTGTTACATCTCTAGCCCTTTTTTATTATTTATTTTGAAACTGGGTATCCGTAAACTGCTAAATTGCCCGGGTCGGCTCAAATTTATGATTCTCCCACCTCGGCCGCCCAGAGTGTTGGCATTACAAGTATGTACCACCATGTCCAGCAGGATCTTGCTAAAATGCAGATTGTCACACAGCAGACCTGGAGGTTTAGGTGCCTGCTCTTATGAGAAACTCCCAGGGCTGTAGCTCTGTACACTTGGACCATTTGTTACATAGCAATCTCAGTGCTTAAACCATGCAGTGTGAGCTCAGTCCTCCAGGATTCATCTCCTCAGCTCTGTTTTCTCCTTCCTCTTCTCCCACCAGACAGACAGCTCTTTTTTTAAAGCTCTTAAAGTTTTAAGAGCTCATGCTGACTCAAACTTCCAGCTGTAGCAGTAACCCAGTCATGGGAGGAATAGCTCACCACATTCACAGATTCAGATGCTGACGTTTAGGAGTATTGGGGGGGATTTTTATAATTCTGTCTATTTTATGCAAGGTGTAGTGGTGACACCTGTAATCCCAGCCATTCGGAGGCTGAGGCAAGAGGATCTTAAATTCAAGGCTAGCCTGGCAAATTAGTAAAACTTTGTCTCAAAATAAAAATTTTTAAAAATAAATAAAACGGGATGGGGATGTAGCTCAGCAATCCCTGGGCTTAATCTCCTGTATTGAGAGAGAGAGAGAGAGAGAGAGAGAGAGAGAGAGAGAGAGAGAGACAGAGAGAGACAGAGAGAGAGACAGAGAGAGAGACAGAGAGAGAGAATTTTCCCATTTTTCACACAACTCTACATCCTCCACTCCCACTTTCTGTGACAAAAGTAAGCCTCCATGAGGTGGAGAGACTCATTGTTGACATTTCGCCTACATTGCCAGAATCTCACCTTCTTGGTACCACTGGCCCACCACCTCTAACTGCCAATGTCCCCTTCTCTCTGCTTGAGGTCTTTCCCTGACACCACGGTAAGTGATTTGGCCTGAATTACTGAGGAATTCTCTCCTTCTGTGAGTGCCCTTGCAGGGTGACTGAGCCACTGATGGATAAGTAGCTTGGGGCCATCACTGCCTGGGGTTAGAGGACCCTTGGGCATGCATTTGACACCAAAACAGCATGATTCTGGCACCAGTGACACCAGCATCAAGGGAGTTGGCATTAATTTGGCAACCATGGCCCTCACTTCAGACCTACTGAATGAATACTCTGAAGGTGGGGCCCTGGTGCGTAGCAGCTCTCTTGGTGATTGCATTTTTGCCAAAGTTTGACGTAGAGACTAGAGGAGACTTGATCTTCTAGATGTGCAGAAATTCTCAGCATAAGGGGCTAGGGATTTAGCTCAGCAGCATAAGCACCTGCCTTGCAAGCAGGTGGTTGTGAGTTCGATCCCCGGTACCGGTAAAAAGTTTAAAAAAAAAAAAAAAAGAAATTCTCAGCATAGAGGTCAGCCTTAACCTGGTCATAAGGCCCATTGCACTACTCCAGACATGATTGTCAGACTGGTAACTTTCCCCACACCCTTCCAAGCTTGTGAGAATGCAGATTCCTAAGCTCCTATCCAGACCTGTTGAATCAAAAGCCTATGTTTTAACAGCCTCTCTGGGTGACTCTGGTGTACACTAAAGCTTGGCAAGCACTACTCCGATCAGAATAGAAATGATCAATAAAGGGACTATAGCAAGGCTATCCCATGTGGCTTTAGAGTCACATTGCGTGTTAGCTGTGTGACTGTGAACATGTTACTTGTGTGCCAGGGGCCCTGATTATCTGAGTAGAGAGCAGGAATGGTCTACCAACCCTTACTGTTCAAGGGATCATTCTGAGGAACCACCAGAAGTGCCTACCTAGAACACAGAGTTGCTCATTCAAAGGGCCGCTTAGGGATTCCTGTAAGCTTAGGAACAACAAGGGTTAACAGGCTGACTACAGACAAGGCTGTGATAAGTACTGGTCCATTTGCTTCCAGGTAACACAATGACAATGGCCTTTACAGATACTGCCTGTGGAGAGCTGAATAATGTTCCCTACCAAGGTGTCTTTGAGCTCATCCCTGAGCCTGTAAATATGTTACTTTATATGGCAGAGGAGACTTCTTTGCAGATGTGATGTAGTTAAGGATCCAGAAGTGGGAAGATGATTATGTAGGTGGGCCCAGTGTGATCCAAAACATCCTGGAAGTGAAAGGCAGAAAGAGACAGAAGAGAATACAGCAGATAGCAGAAGAGAGATTGGAGTGAGAAGCTTTGAAGGAGGAGCCAGAGCCCGTGAGTTGAGGAACATAGGCAGCTAAGGAAGAGCTGTAAACCACAAGGAAAACCAGTCCTGCTGACACTCTAACTGCATCTCAGTGACCCTGATTTCTGAATTCTGCCTGCCAAAACAATAAGAAAATATACTCCTGCTGTATAGAGTAAACTCTGGTAAGCTGGACTAGCTTGCTACAGTGCACTGCCTTGGATCCATGCAAACTTAGCAGTACGTGCAGAGCCCACAGTCTCGCCACAGGATGGGGTCCCCTAGGACCCAGAGAAGGCTAAAAAGTCCTACATGCTGCTGCTGCTGCCTGGATTGAGTCCACACCCTAAGAGTAAGAGTTGCCCAAGAACTTGTTAAAACCATGGTTCTAGAGCTCTACTGGGCTACAGGTGTGAGTCAGTGGTAGAGCAGGTGCCTGGCATGCAGGAGGCCCTGGGTTCGATCCCCAGCACCACAACATGTACATGTACAATTGCCCCGTGATGACTGTAATCATACATGTACCAATAAAGATGAAAAATTTTTTAAAAAGCAGAATTGTGATACACTACCTTTCGGTTAAAAAGAAACACATACATGTTTCTAGCTTGTATATGCACGTTTTAAAACTGAAAAAAAAATACAGGTTCCCTTGCAGAAAACTTTTGATTCAGGATGTTGAGTGCCTGCCTGTCACAAGCATCACCAGATAATTCTACTGAGTAACTGGCAATCAGGCAGAGACATGAACAGCCTGAGTGGCGCCAAGCATGGGAACTTCTTGCTCTCTGGCAGGCTAGTGGCAGGACAAAACTTTGAGGACTCCTTACCGTGATTCATTGTGTAAAGGGGTCACTACTGAGCTTCGAGATCTGCTGTTCTGAATGAGCATCAGATATGTCAAGCTCTGTGCAGACAGTGGAGATGTTTGTAGAGAACATAGACTGCTGTTCTTTAGGACCAGCGGACAGCACCATGCCACTTGGACTCATCCTACAAAGGGTTGGATAACGTGGCTGCAGGCAGCGCCACCCCCTGACTTTGCACCGTTGGCTTAGCCTGGTCAACACAAAGAAAGGAATAAGAAAGGAAAACTGGGGCTGATGGGAATCAGAGGAAATGGAAGACTTAAAAAAAAAAAAGAGGAGGTGGAGGAGTAAGAAAAAGGAAATCAGAGAAAGACAGATTGAGAACAGGCAGTGATTATGAATAAGACGTGAGAACAGCAAGGAGACAACTGCTGTGGGTCTGAGCCAAGGACACTGTGGAGGTGGGAGGATGGGGTGTGAGCAGCCAGGGGCTTCTGCCAAAGCCAGTGAGCTGTGGCATGATACTTTCCCCCACATCAGAGTCCCTTTCAGACACGTGCATGAGCCCACTACATCATCTGAAGTGGAGAGCAATTTGAGCTATGAGACGACCTGAGCTCACAAGGAGAAAAAGCTCTCCAAAGCAAAGCCACATATGCTGGCGTTAGAACTCCATTCTGGGAATAACGCTACCAAAAGGGGAGCGATGACTATACTCGTGCAAGGGCACACACGTGAATACTGCCACGCACATTTCCTCCCAGATTCACAAAGCGAACATTTGGAGATCACTCCCCAGTCAGAAGGTGTTCTGGGGACACACAGCACATGCACACAGGCACACACACACGTGCACACAAGCAAAGCCTTTTGAAGAAGCCACAGTACAGAGTGACTGAAGATGTCAGATTCGCCCACACTGCGTCCTTCTGTTGCAGCCCGGCTGCTCCCGCTCTGTATTTACCATGTGTCCAGCGTTTTCAGAGAGAGGCTCCTTACTACGTGCTTAATTGCACTGACTCACTCAGCTTCCTAACAAACCTCTTAAGAGAGGTCCGATTCCCATTCCATTCTATAATGCAGGACTGTTCAAGGTGAGCAGGTTCAAGTCCTTCAAGGTCTCATGGCTTGTGTGAAGCTAGGGGCAGGATTTGAACCCTGGTCAGCTTAACTTCAGCTGAATCCCTAAGCTACTTCTTGTTGTGTGTATTTTGCAGAGTTCACAAACCACCCCCACTTTCCCTTCTTGCTAGGATCTGATAATTAACTTCTCCCGGGAGGGAGCCAGACTCATGTGGACCGAGCAGCAAGGTAAGAAACAACAGGTCTCAGGACAAACTTCCCCCAAGGACCTGTCCCTGAAGGCCAACCCAAGACACCAAGCCCTCCCCAAGGCAGCCCCACAAACTCTAGGCTCAGCTGCTGCGAAGGCGCAGCTCTTGCACCGGGGAGAGAGAGCTGGTTTTCTAAGATGTCAATCTGCTCTCACCACCCACGCAAGACTCTTAGCAAAGTGGAAGCCAAAAGCAGAGAGGATAAAATTTCAGTAGCCGCCCTCCTACACACTTTCTCCAGGCCCTGCACTGCAGTACACAGATGTACACACTCAAAGGTCGACTAGTAAATCAGCTCTCTAAATGGCATTGGGCACGATAAGTTTAAATCACAAAACCACTGTTTTCAAATGTATGCGGGGCAGAGAAACACAGGAGACAGGAAGGATAATGGGCGTGCTATTCAGTGGTGAAAAATAATGCTGTGCTTTATAATTGCTTCAGAATCAGTCATTTGACAGTACAAAGAAAGAAATTAACTGTGATAAAATTCCCTTTTGGGGATGTAGTTATGATTATTCCAAAGCAATCATTATTCATTTTACTTATTGGGAAATTGCTCCCCAAATGTGACCTGTTTGGAGATAGAAAGCTACTTCAATGTAATGCTGATAAAAAGATTTTGATTGGTTATCTCAAATTCAATTGCATTTTGAGAAATCAAAAGAAATGTAACAGTTTTTGGAATTAGAATCATGATTTTTTTGGCCTTATTTTAAAAAAAGGACATTATGTAGGTTGAGTGATGGGCTGATATTTTATCCTTGTGTGTGCTATGCTTTAATTTATGACCCGCAAAGCACAAAAGATATTTTTATACTCATATCTAGACAAAAGAGGGCGAAGAATGAATAGAAGTATGGGTTGGGGCAGATCAGATGACAGGAAAGGCAGAACTAAGTACCTCCTGGCCAGCTCTGTCTTTGACAAGGAGGAAAAAAATGGAAAGAAAGAACAAAATGCAAAGTGGATACTCTGCTGAAAGGGAGACTGATGTAAATTGAATGGAGGGGAGAAAAATATGGAGTAGCTGTCATTTGAATCTTCATAGCACCTCTGCAAGGCTGCTATTGCCCTGGCCTTCCAGGTGTAGAAACTGAAACTCAGCTAATAGGGCCAGAGGGGCGGTTTGATCCAAGGTCTAGCTGCTCTTCATTCATTCATTCACTCATTCAACAAACGTGCATTGAGGGAGCAAGGACACAGAGGGCAAGAGGGAGAAGGGTCCAGCCAACCTTTAAGGCATCTCCGGGCAAGCTAAGAATGAACACCTCTGCTATGGTCTGTATATTTGTGCCCTCTGAATTCGTATGCTGACAATCCCTAAGTGATGGTATTAGGAGGGAATTAGTGCTGTTATGAACGGGATCCCACAGACCTCCAGCTGCTCCTGCCATGTGAAAACACAGAGGCAAGATGGCTTTCCATGAACCAGGAAACAGCCCTCCCCAGACAGCCGCTGTCGCCTTGATCTTGGACTTTCCAGACCCCAGAACTGGAAGAAACATATTTCTATTGCTTATAAATCACTCAGTCTATGTAATTTTACTACAGTAGCCCAAGCAAAGTAGAAAAGCCTCCTATTCCTCTCACTTGAGTTCCAGAGTTCTAGCCAGTCAGGTACACTCCTGCATTCTGCAGGACTTTAAAGACATGATACAGACCCTTTGGGCCACAGGGAACAGAAGATACATCAAGAGACCAGATTGAGAGAAGAGTCTGCATCTTGAGTACAGAAAGCAAGACATTGATTCAACACATCATGGCAATAAGGGCAAAAGGATGATGTCTACAGGTATGAAAACATCATGGTGAAAGGTATTTTTCTATGTAGTTAAATTGCCCTAATAAAAATACACAGATACCCTAAATAGCCAACAATAATGTTCTGTTGAACACACTGTGATATTTCAAGGAATTCTACCCAACCATTTAAGCACTAGTGTGTGTCTGCTTATTGGCATGAAAAGTGCTTATAGCATAGTAAGTGAATACTGAAGAGTAGAAAGCTATATGCACCATGATCCCAGGCATACAATTTTTAAAAATCCAACAGATGAATGACAAATCTAAAAAGATACATGCCGACATATTAACAGAACCATCCTTCAGGGTTCTGCAGTGATGGAGACTTCTGCTCCCCTTTTGTTACTTATAGATTAGTTTTTCACAGTAACCCCCTTTTTCTTACTTGTATGTTATATTTTCCCCACAATAAATGTGGATAACAACAAAAAACTAAACCCAGAGGCAGGGTTTTACCCAAATTGTGTGAGTTCAAACACTCTCTATGAGCCTCCTATTCTCTGAAGGTAGGATGCGAGAAATTAAAGCTAGAAAGGAGACAAGGAAATCATCATTAAAAAATTTTCTTGTAAAAAGACCACAATTTCAGGGGCCCGGTCAAAGGCACCAAGGTGACTCATATCAGCTTCCACTGGATCAATTTAGGCCCCTTTCCTTGCAGCCCCATCATACCCAAAATACCTCAGGCACACTGAAAGGCCAGAAATCGGCTTAACTGAGTAATAAAGAGCAGGAGCCTGATCCCAAGATAAAGGAACAGGTTGAAAGAATTCAAAGAATGCCTAAATTATTTATCTTTTAAAAAAACCAGATCCATACCCTCTGGAGGACAGGCCACTTTTTCCTGGGGTTTCCACTCCCTCAAGAGAAGCAGAATGTTCCTCATTCCAGGAAACTGCACCCCTCTCTCTTGATGGCCTGCACTATTTCTCTGAGTGTGTAATTTTGAATTTCTGCCTAATACAACCCTTCCTATGCCTCTTACTGACTAGTCCTGAAAATTCTTTTTCTTATTCTACAAGGAGGATAGCTAGGTTCCTTATGTCAGTTTTTAGAACCTTCCTGGGCCCTGTCTGGTGACATACCTACTTCCACAAACAAACTTGGGCCAGTTAAATTCCTGGTCTCTTAAGGATAAGTAAGGGCTTTCCCCAAACTAAAGAGCAGGCAGCCTAGTCAATGGGGTACCCTTTTTTGCCATACTAGGGATGGAACCCAAGGTATAACGCATGCCAGGCAAGTGGTCTGCCACGGAGCTACATCTCCAGGCCCCCGCTTCTAATTGGATGCTGCTGTGAAGGGAAGTTGTTGAGGAGCCTTATGACTGCTGTCAGCAATTTCTGATTCCAATCACCTGGGGGTCTGAGCACCATGGTTAAGGCACTACTTTGAATCTTTATACTCTCATCTGCAAGGTTTTGATAAAAGCTTCCTACCACCTCTATTTCATGAACGCACTGGGAAAATACTCGCGATGTGTAGAGTGTGTCTAAAAATGTAGGGTCTATTTGCAAATATGATTTGAGCACATTTTAAGAAAAAGAGATGATCTTAAGGAAACCAGACTAGATTGCATTGCAGCAGTAGCCGGGCAGGATGACACCCACCTGTCTTTAATCCCAGGAGGCAGAAGCAGGAAAATCACAAGTTTGATCCCAGCCTGGGCAACTTAATGATAACAAGACTCAATTTTTTTCTAAAGTACTAATGTTGCTCAGTGCAACATTGGTTCAATGGGGTTCAATCTCTAGTTCTGAAAAAAATGTTTTGAGATGTTTAAATAAATATAAAAATAAATCCCAGTAGTTTGTGCCCCATCCCCAACTTCATTGCTTCCTAGATAAAGTTTCTAGATGAAAGAAGGACATGTGAACACCGTCTGGGCTTCAGGAGATGTTGAAGCAGAGAAATGGTCATTTGCAGGAACTGAGAGCTCTGAAACCCTCTCCAAAGAAGCTAGTATCCTGCATGTGTTCTTGATCTTGGTTGCAATGTGGTTAAAAAAAAAAACTGGTCCCTTCTCTGTGAGACCATTTCTGGGTATTAAAATGGGCAGGGAGTTGCATACTTGTTACATCTGTTTAAGTGGGTTTCACCCACTTGCATTTTGGAAACCACCCTGTTAACAGGTGTATTTCCCAGCTGAACAGCTGAATCAACTTCGAATGTTATGTGTGCTAAACAGAGGGTGGCCTTTTTCCACAACAGAAGTTGTTATTTCCTTGTGGACGACATAGAGAAATGCGTGCTGGATGTCAGCACAATCAGGGATTATCCTGGTGGCTAAAAACACTTGTGCTCAAAGAAGGCTGGTCGATGAATTGAGGTCAGCCTAAAGGAAGAAAGCTTGTCAGGATCAATACATTTATCCACAGGATAGAAAAAAATTTAGATGTGTTCACCAAACACATCTAGTTAATATGTTAATATGGATAGTTAATATGTTAGGTAGAATAATCAACATGTAAAATGATGCATGTAAGATATCATGATTTTCTTTTCTTTTTTCTTTTTTTTTTTTTTGAACTGGAACTGTATCCCTAGTTCCTTTTTATTTTGCTGCAGGTTCTCTCTGTTGCTAAATTGTCCAGCCAGGACTTGAAATGGTGATCCTCCTGCCTCAGCCTCCCAGAATGCTGGGATTACAGGAGTGAACCACCACATTTGGATGATATTTTTTACATGAACAAGAATTTTCAAAGTACTTCTGTTGTGCCTGGGGATGTAGCTCAGTAGTACAGCACTTGTCTAACATGTATGAAGCTCAGGATGGCAAAAAATAAAATAATAAAAAGATCTTTGTATTCAGGATTATATACAATTAAGGAGCTACTCATTCATTTAACAAAGACTTTTAAAACTGATATACTCTGTACACAGGAATTACAGCGGCAATCAGAATAAAGAAGGTTTCTGCCCATGTGGAACATCCAATCTAATGAGTAAAAATTGCAATACAGAGAAAAGTGAGGCTCCAGACGCAAGCAAGCAGGTCATCTCGGTCACATGGCATGATCATCCACCAACTCTAAGCTGCCTCTACATTTTACTTTCTCTTGGCATGAAGTAGCAAAGCCACACATTCACCATCTGGCCTATTCCTGGATGAGGACAACAACTGATGAGAGAAGGTAAGGCTGAAAAACAAGCAGACCCAAGGAAAAAAGTATGGACTTGTTTAGCAACTTCAGGAGCCAAAATGCACCTTTCCAAAGTGAGTGGGTGAGAGACCACCACAAAAAGGGTGTGGGCCAGACATAGACATCTCTGAGAAGTGTAGGCTCAAGCTAGGAATGATACAGGTCCTGCTTTCCATCAGGAGCAACCAGATACCGTAAGTGTCAACACAAAGTTCAACAGGCCACTTAAACCCCCACCCTGTAGCTTACATTAAGCAGAGACCAGAGGGCTGATCGTGTTTCTTATCTTGCAATATGAACAAGGACATGCATTTGCTTAGACAATAACCACAGCCTAGGGTGAATGGATAGAAGGGCCTCAGTGCAGGGAAGTTGCCTAAAAACTGACAGACCCTAAAGCTAGGTGGAGAAAAGCATGACTAGCTGGATTCCAAGACTGCAGATCCTAGAAGGAAACCATTCATTCAAAACTGCAGAGGGATGTTTTCTTTGACTCAATATTTTTATTTTATTTTTATTATTTTCTGTTTTATTTATCAGGTTTGGGGAGAGTCAGTAGGATTTTATTTCCCTTTTTGATCTGTTGCTCTTTCAGCTTTTTTTCTCTTTTTCTCTGTTCGCTTCCAACTTTTTCTTTTCTCATATTTATTTTTTCTGCACTTTTCTGTTTTTCTTTTTTCTTTTTTTCTCATTCTTTCCTGCAACTTCTTGCTAACACAATTAATTTCCTTTTGATCTTCAATAAGACCCCCATATCTCACTTTTATTTCCATCTCCTCATATCCTATTGATTAATTTTTCAAATTTTACTTACTTCATTCTTTGGTTTTCCAACCCTTCTACCTATACTAGCATAACTACTAAGCTTTGTGAATCTCTAAATAGCTAATTAATTCTACACTATCACTGAAGAATACCATTCTATTTTTAGTGGATGTAGAATTGTTCCAATTAGTAGGTATTTTCTGTAGGTCAATAGTAGCTCAATATTTGATTTGTTTTATTGTGCATACTATAATTATATGTCTCTTTTCTATGGTTAATGTTTGTACATTATTAGTCCTTAGGGTTTGTCAGTATTCAATTTGTCTTTGATGCAATAATTGATGCAGATTTTATTACTATAGCTAACGTGACATAGTTGTGTTGCTATTAATTGATTTTCTCAGGATGCCAACACCTGGATTGTCTTGAAGTCCTTAACAATACTGTAGCCCATTCTTGGACAACAGGGTACTGAGCCAAACATGCTGCAATTTCCCATTCCAAGTGAATGAGAATGGTTAGATCCTGGGATAGAGGTAAAGGTCAATATTTAGCCCTGCCTAGAGGACACTGCAAAAAAGTAGACATTAATGAAAGATTTGCCCATAGTAACAACAAAGTTTTCCACTGTAATCAACTCACAAGCCTCAAAACAGACAGACACACACATTCAGAGAGAGAGAGAGAGAGAGAGAGAGAGAGAGAGAGAGAGAGAGAGAGAAATATGAGAAGGCAAAGAAACAAAATGGTTCCAAAAACCCGAATTCACCCAAAGCTGATCCATGGTGCATCAAAGGGTGAGGAGACCAAAAGCCACATGGTCAAATTATTCAAAATGAAATCAGATGAGATAACAACACAGATCAATCACACATTTTGCAAGCTCAACAGACAATATAAGTGAACAGATACTGGTCCAAATAACCAAAATGGTCAGCGAGTCTACAGAAGATACTAATGAGAAGCTAATAGAATTAAACAAAATGATGCAAAACATAAATCATCAGCATAAAAGAGAATTAGAGTGCATGAAAAAGCTACTAAGAAAATTCAGGCAATTAAATTCCATCAAAAGTATGGGCAGCAGAAGTGACCAGTGGAAGGACAATGTTGGGACTAGAAGGCAGGGCTGTTGTTGGTGACCAGTTAATGAGAGCTACCTTAAAAACAATGTGGAAACATGAAAATTAGATCAAACTGCTCCTAGATAAACCAAAGATTAATTGAAGATTAAATGGAATTAGTGAAAAATCAGAAGGTAGAAAAATGGTATAAAAAATTACTTTCTAAAATAATAACAGAAAACATTCCGAATAAGGGAAAAGAATTGAACATTAGATTAGTGGAGCATATAGAAGCCCAAATAGCCATGATCTGAAAAGAATCTCTCCACAACACATCACAGTCAGAATCTCAGAGGTCTTAATACTTTAAGATTAGAACCGTACAAGCAGAGAAAAAATTAATAACTTATAAAGGTAAACCCATTAGAATTACAACAGACTTCTCAACAAAAATCTTTAAAGGCTGAGAGAACTTGAAGTGCTTCATTCCCTAAAGGAAAGCAATTTCCAACCCAGGCTGATACATCCTGCAAAGTTATCTATCAAATTTGATGAACAAATAAAATATTCCCATGATAAAGTACAACCACCAAACCAGCACTTCAAAAAATTATCATGGATACCCTAGAAAGAGACAACAACAAAAGATCTAATGAACATACCAGGTAGGGTGAGGAGGTGAGTATAAGACAAAGATAAGAAATTAGCAGCAGAAAAATAAAACAATGGCAAGAATAAGTCAATGCCTATCAGTAATAACTCTTAATGTGAATGGTCTCTATCCCCATTCAAAATACACAGGCTAGCAGAATGGATCAAGAAACAAAATCCAATAGCATGCTTTACACAAGAAATATATTTAACCCAAAAAGACACTCATTGACTAAAAATAAAAGGACAGAGAGCAATATTCCATACAATGAGACCCCCTCCAAGCAAACGTAACTATAATATATTCAAACAAAGTGGACTTCAAACCAAAACTGATCAAAAGAGTCAATAAAGATCAGTATATATTTGTTAAGGGAAAATCCAACAGGAAAAGAATATTTATTAACATACATGCTCATAAACAACAACATACCCAACTTTAGGAAAAAACTACTGTTGGACACAAAAGATCAGATAAACATATGCATTTATAGTGAAGAATCTCAATACTCACTATCACACATAGATCAACTAGACAAAAAATAAAGAAATAGCAGAATTTGAGCAAAACCTTTGAACAGAAAGACTTAATAGATAGCTAAAGAGAGTTCCACCCACCTAAAAAATATACACAGTCTTCACAGTAGCAAATGAAACTTTCTCCAAAGTAGGCAACATATTAGGCAATAAAGCAAGTCTAATTAAATGTAAAAGAATTGAGATTATTACCATGCATATGATAACATCATAGCACAATGAAGCTAGATATCAACAACAAAAGAAAACACATAAATTATGCAAATGAATGGAAACTAAACAATATACTCTTAAACAATAGGTTACAGAAAAATCAAGGAAGAAAGAAGAGAGTTTCTGTAACTAAATGATAATGCCAGTACAATATACCAGAACTTATGCAACACAATTAAAAGCTTGTGCACAGCAAAAGAGAAAACCAATGGAATGAAAAGACAACGTATACAATGGGAACAATTTTGCAAGCAATTACTCAGACAGAGGAATAATATTTAGATGTATAAATAACTTAGAAAAAATGAGACCCCAAATATCAGAAGGATGACTAGATAAACAAAATGTAGTACCCCCAGACTGTAATATACTATCAGACCATAAAAATGGAGTAAACTACTGGTACCTGCAACTACATGATGCGAAGTAAATGAAGCCCCCCAAAATTTCATATATTGTGTGATTCTATTTCTCTGAAGTATCCAGAAGAGAGAAATCCACAGAGACAGAAAGTATATTCATGGTCACAAGGCTGGGGCAGGGCAGGAAGGAGTATGGCTGTTTACTGAGTGTGGGATTCAAATACCTCTGGAGTATTAAAAAATGTCTTGGAAGGAGACACTATTGATGTTTTCACCACAATGCAAGTGTGCTAAGCACCACTGAATTCTACACTTTGAGTTCCCTAATTTTCTGTTGTGTGAAATTTACTTCAATAAAATTAGAAAGAAAAATACCAGAATAGACAAAGAAAATATATTTGTAGGCAATGAAGTACTACTCTGCTATAAAAAGGATGAATTTGAGTCATTTGTAGGAAAATGGGTGCACCTTAAAACCCCAATATTAAGTAAAGCAAATCAGACATATAACCTTAAATATTACAGGGTTTCTCTTAAACTAGAAACCCAAATTATAAATAAATTAAAGAGCAAAAGAAAAACATAAGAAATAGGAAACAGGGAGACAGATCTTTTGCTAAGGGAAAGGGACCAAAAGATAGGAGAGGTGAGGGAGGGAGGAAAAGGCGACATAAAAAGAAGTAAGATGTGTTATACACATAAGCCAACTCCTCATGATGAATCAAATCTCTATATACTGCAAACATGAACTAACACATTCTTTTTCCAAATGCACTCAGCCACCTGATCTTTGACAAAGGGGCCAAACATGTTCACTGGAAGGAAGACAACTTCTTTAATAAATGGTGCTGGAAAAACTAGCTTTCCACGTGCTGAAGACTAAAGCTAGATTCATGTCTAGCACCATGCAGTAAACTAAAATCAAAATAGATCAAAGGTCTAAGTATTAAAACAAAGACACTAAATCTGCTGGAAGAGAGATTAGGTAGGACTCTGGAAGAGACAGGAGTAGCAAAGACCTTATGAACAAAAAATGGTCATACAGAAAATATCACAAAGATTCAACAACTGGGATATCATCTGATGAAAAACTTTTTGAACAGGAAAAGAAATCACCAACAAAGTAAAAAGATGATCCACAGAGTGAGAAAATTTTTAGACAAAGGGCTAATATCTAGAAGATATAAAGAACTGAAAAAAATCAAACCCTCCAAGCTCAAAGACTCAATCCAAAATGAGAATCTGAAGTGAATACACACTTCTCAGAAAAAGCACAAACAGCAAATAAATACAGAAAAAATACAGCAATGCTCCAGAAAAAATGTTTATTATCATGAAAACAGCTAATAACAAATGCTGGCAAGAATCCTTCTCCACTACTGGTGGCAGTGTAGGCTGGTGCAACCACTGTGGAAATCAGTGTGGAGATTCCTCAAAAAACAGGCTTAGAGGGGCTGGGGATTTAGCTCAGCAGCATAAGCGCCTGCCTTGCAAGCCTGTGGTCGTGAGTTCAATCTCTGGTACTGGTAAAAATACCAAAAAAAAAAAAAAAAGGTTTAGAGATCTCATTTGACATAGCCATACCTCTTCTGAGTATCTACCTGGAAAAAATGAAATGCATCAGACCACAGATATACATACACCCATGTTTATAGTGGCACAGTTTGTAATAGCTAAATCTTGGAAAAACCCAAATGCCCCTTAAATGATGAATGGATTTTTTAAAATGTGGTTTTATATAATGGAGTATTATTCAGCCATATAGGAAAATAAAATTAAGAGATTTTATAGCTAAATGGACAGACGTTGGGACCATAATCATAAGTGAAATAAATTGGACACATGTGTAAATATCACATTATCTCTCTGATGTGAGAAGCTGAAATTGTAAATAAGAACCAAAATGTACAATAGATACTGTAAAATATGAAGAAACTGCTCAAAAGCAAAAGGGAACTAGGGAGCGGGGACAGAGAAAGGAGGGAAGGGAAAGAAAAAATCAGAAAAGAAAGATAACATGAAAACAGAGCTTTGTGAATGAGGAGAAGGGGCTTTAAAGGGAGGGCATAGGAATGGAGGGAAAAAAGCACAAACACGAATGTAGAATAGTTTGTTAATTACAGCCTATTTCAAAAGACTCTGAGTTTGATTCAAATGTCTGCCAATACCTTTCAAAGTAAGGTAATATTCAGAGACCAGTGTTCTAACAAATGGCATATTCACATTTGAGGATTCCTTATTAATGAAAGTTTTGACTTAAAGACTAATGTCTTTGTACATTTCATTATACAATGTTAACAAGCTTAGTTGCAAGCAAATAAAATACACATAGAAAGAAAGAAAGAAAGAAAGAAAGAAAGAAAGAAAGAAAGAAAGAAAGAAAGAAAGAAAGAAAGAAAGAAATTACCAGAGTGTTTCCAACTCAAAGGAAGAGGAAATTCCAATCTAATCAGCTTGAGATGTGGACCTTATTCACAGCACCCCCACTTGACCAAGTTCAGCGTTTAGAGTGTTCTCCATAGGCTATTCAGGATGTTGAGAGATTTTTTTTTAAACATTTGTTAAAGTTTATAAATATAAAAAGTTGCACAACAATCCGAGGGCCTTATACTAGCTTGAGATAAAAGAAACTTCTTTCTGGAGTAGGAGGTGAAATTTAAGCTGTCACCTTCTGGAGTAGGAGGTGACTTGGGATGGGAAAAAAATTTTTTTAAGGGTCACAGTTCTTGAGAAATAATAGTAATTGTATTTCTTGTCCTAAAAAGCATTCAAATATACTTGAATGAGTAATAGTTATTGAGTGTCTACTAGGGATTCAGGAATGTAGAGAATTGGACTGGAAGAGTTATCACGACGTTCCCTTTAGCTCAGAGAGATGCTATGACACATTTTCTTTTTAAAATTTTTAACAGTACTCCATACTTGCAGTAGCTTAATATTACACTCATCCTGGGGGAACTGGTACATATACATAACACATCTTAATTTTTTTATCTTTCCCCTCCCCTCCTTTTCCTCTCCTTCCATTTCTTGGTCTCCTCTCCTTTTTCAAGAATCACTTAGGAGGGGAGATACCAAAATTCATGTTACCAAATTCATGGTTACCAGGCAACTGGGAAATGTAGGAGAGGTAAGAGAAATCATTGTCAGCTTACCCAAATGATAAGCTAGTTTAAAAAAACATTTTTTTCAAACTCACTCTATATTTCAATTTCAAATTTCATCTATAAAACAAGGACGTGCTGTCACATTAGCTGCATTCTTGGACATCCTTGTGAGTTCCTGATACACAGTTGTGAGTTCTGATCTAAATTCACATAACAGATAACTCAGCCACAGGCCAAAGATACAGTGTCCTGCGAAAGACACAAGCATTAGAGGTGGCCATCACCAGACCTCTAGACTGAAACGCTCAGGACAAACCAAAGAAAAATACTTTGTCAATTGCTCGGGTTCACAGGCGACAGCAAGAAATGAATGACCTGTGTTTTCAAGCCTGGATCTGCTTTTCTCCCACTTTGAACTCCAGGGTCCCCCAGATGCTGCCGTCTTCTCTTTGTTGCGTCCTCCCTGGCTCTTGTCTGTGATTCGCCACCACGCACTGCAGGATGGAGACACTTCTCCGACTGCATTGACTCTGACAGGGAACCTCCGAATGCAGTCCTAGTAAATCTAGATTTGATGGGTTCTCAATGCGTGGCCTGGGATACTCTAACTATTGTCTCCAAGATCCACTTTCCTCATCCAAGGAGACAGGAGGCAGGCAAGGTGTCTGCATATTAAGATCACCAGTAAAGTGTGAGAGGGCATCTCGTGTCCTCACCCCATGTGCAAGGAGGTGCTCAGGAGAAGGCCAGGTGCACTTCCATCTGTCCCCTGCAGGTGACTGAAGAGCCCACAGGAGTATCATGAGCGTCTATTTTTTCCAGCCCTAAGACAATTAGACACTTAAGCATCTCACAGGCAAAAACAGGATCTTCTTGTCTTCCCTCTCCAAGTTGACTGTGGTGAAATACAGAGGGTCAAGTTGCTTCCTCTCCAAGGTCCTCCCGGATGGCTCTTCTTCCCAGGCGCTACTCCAGGCCAGCTCTGGCTTGCTTCCCTGCTCCAGAGAGTGCTGTGAAGGTCTTTTCCTTCTCTCCTTTCCCCATTAAACTGTCTCCTCTCCACAGGGCTCATCATCGTATGCTGGTGTTACAGTGTAGTGAATGAGATTTAGGGAAATCTCAGTCATATTTATAAAAGTCACTTGGAACTGATATTTATTTGTAGTTTTAAATTAAACTGGGCTAGATTGGGTGGTGTACACCGATAATCCCAACACTTGGGAGCCTGAGACAGGAGAATCACCAGAAGGTCAAGGCTAGCCAGCCTGGACTACATATCAGACCATGTCTCAAAAAACTAATAATAATAATAATGTAAAAATAAAATTAATCTGGGCACAGTAGCACTTTCATAAAAGTCCTAGCTATGAAGCAGGCTGAGGTGGCAAATCATGAGCTCAGGAGTATGAGACCAGCGTGGGCAACATAGCAAAACTCGTCTGTGTCTGTGTCTGTGTCTGTGTCTGTGTCTGTGTCTGTGTCTGTGTCTGTGTCTGTGTCTGTCTGTTTCTCTCTCTCTCTCTCTCTCTCTCTCTCTCTCTCTCTCTCGCTCTCTCACACACACACACACACAAACACACACACTAAATTATGAGGGAAGCATCTCTACCATGGGGTACAACTCTGTATTTTTCCTGATCATAAAAATAATGCCTTTAATTCTTAGCATTGAAGAAAAATCTGGCTCATTGTTGAAGTCTGGGAAAACACAAACACAAAAAAATAAAGCTAAAAACTCCATAATCTCATATCCTAGAGACATATCCTGTAACTATCTTGATATAAGTAAATATACTGCTATAGATTAGTAAGGCTAGGGTCACTGCTGTGACACATAAATCCCAAACTGGACTTGGTGGCACGTGCCAGTGCCCAAAAACTGCCAGGCTAAGTTAAGAGGATCACAAATTGGACTCTAGCCTGAGGAAGTTAGAGACTTAGTGAGACTCTCTCAAAATTAAAAAGAAAGAGAGAGAGATTTAAAAAGTACTGAGGAGGTATCTTAGTGTGAAGGACATGGGTCAAATCACCAATGCACCCTCTCACACCCACAGTCCTGAAACACTTAATAGCCCCAAAATAATCACAATGTATATCTGGGTCACCAATGTATCCAAGACAGTTGCAGGTTGTACACGGCACTAAGTTGTTCAGAGACACAAGCTGGCAGGCACCCAGGTGTCCAGAGTCCACTGAGGGGCAAAAGGGGCAGTCATGGGGAAGCGAGGCTGTTGAATGCTCTGCAAGGCAGACTCGGAAGTGGTGGACAGCACCTCTGATCTCACTGGTTAAACAGAACTCAGTCATAGGCCCCCGCATGATAGAACAAATAGTTGTTGAAAAAATAATCAGTGGCTGAGGGATGTAGCTCTGCGCTTGTCTCACTTGTGGGAGGCCTTGAGTTCAATCCAGCACAGTGAAACTAAATAATAATCCCTACTATAATGTATTTTCTTTTGTTTCAATACATTTATGTATATACGAATACAACAAGGGTTATAATATATATTTAGGTTTCGAAAAGAGCCAAAATCTCTGAGTGTTTCTCCACAAAATCAGGCTTTCTCAACCTCAGCAATACTGATGGCTGGGCCAGATCCTTCTTTGTCGGGAGTGGGGGTGGGCCATTCAGTAGACTGTAGGATTTGTTTTATGTACTGCAGATTGGACCAAGGTCTTCACACTGAGCTCTATCCCAGGGCTTTATATTTGTTTATTATTTTAATTTTGGGACAGGACCTTGCTAAATTGCCCAGGTAGGATCTGAACCTTCAATCCTCCTGTCTCAGCCTCCCAGAGTGCTGGGATTAGAGGCAAGCACCACGACAAGCCTGCCCTGCAACTCATAACCGTCCTTCTGCCTCAGCTTCCTGAGCACTGAGATCACAGGCCTATACCACCACACCGACCAGTCTGCATTGTAGGCGCTTTAGTAGCACCTCTGATCTCTTCCTACTGGAGGACAGCAACCCCGTCCCATATTAGGAGCCTCTGAACTGTCCTAGATATTGCTAAGTGCAATTTTATGTAACGACTTCCCCTCCCTTGAGCAGCTGTTGTATTCTTGTTTTTGTTTTGTTCTCTTGTTTGCTATTTTTTTTTTTATCGGTACCGGAGATCGAACTCACGACCGCCTGCTTGCAAGGCAGGTGCTTATGCCGCTGAGCTAAATCCCCAGCCCCTGTTGTTTGCTATTTTATCTAGCCCTCTGATAAACAGCCTTTTGCAGTAATTTCAACGTTAGCAGTTGATATTTACTTAGGAGAGAGTCTCAGAAAAAGGATTATCAAGTCAGAGGCTATGAATATTCTTAAGTCTTTTGATACTTACTACCAAATGGCTCTCAAGAAAGCCTTGACCAATTTAGTCACCCATCTGCAGTGTATCTTGCTTTACTTTGAAAGGATTTTGGTCACTTAATATGAGAAAATGTATTATCGTTATTACTTTATGACAGCGTTTTTTTAAATAATAGAAAAATCAAGTATGCTCACTAACCCATCCCTGCACGCTGCTAGTAGCCTTTTTGTTCATTTTCCAACTGCTGTTTTGTTTTTCTTAAGGGTTTTAGGGACAGCCACTGTTGAAATCAATCCACGACACTTCCAAAGCAAGGACAATTTTTTATTAAAATGTGGCTTTCCTTTGACATTCTATACACAATTGTTATAAATTGTTTTCTTTTTAATCACAGCATCCCATTGTGAGTAGCTCCAATATTTGGACAGCTGTTCTTTAGTTTAAAAAAAATACGGACTTCTAGGGAATGACTGAAAGCAGGCCAGTAAGTTTACTTTCATCTCAATACTCAAAATCTTCCAATTCTTAGTCCCAGGGTGTCTCACTGAGGTTGTATTTTGTCAGTTTGTCATGCCCGGATCTTGTGCCTCCGTTTGCATTATCTCTAAGAGCTTCCTAACACCTAGGAACCAAACAAACTCTGCTTCCCTAAACCGGGACTTAGCACCAGCTCCCCATTGCTCTTGCTCAGTCCATCTTTGTCATTTATCCCTGGAGGGTGCCCTCAGTCACCATCATCTACACAGACGGATATACAGGAATCGTTCAAATGGATTACTTTATTGTAACAGGAGGACAAAAAGTTAAACCTATGAGCTCCCTTCTACTTTATTACTGCATGAAGATTGGATAGGAATGATTATTCCCATGGAATTGTGAAAATGAGCCCGTGATCCGCCTAGCACAAATCTCCGACCTTTTATGCAAAATACTATTAGGCTTTCTAGAGCTCTGCCTTGGTAAAATCTTTCCTAATCCAATAAATTTCAAAAGATGAAATGCTTGCTTCCTCCTCCCTTTCTCAGTCCCAAAGCCTCTCTCTTCTGGTTTAAATGTTCCTCAAATATGCTATCTATTGTTACTGTTTATGTAACCCTCTGTTCAAGTATCATGATATATTTCCAAAACAATTAAGGAACACGACATAAAATATCAGAGGCAAATATTGGGCTCAGATAAGTCACACAAAGCATTAGCCTGACAGTAACTGCAAGGGTCTCATGGCTTTTCTAATACCTCTGGGGACAGACAGGAAGATTCTTTCCTAAAGGGACAGGAGGAACTTAAACCCTGGCCACTGTTAAGCCATTAATTCACTTAAAGGCTCAACAGCGAGGTCTGAGAAGGCAAAGCACAGGTTGAGTGGAGGAAGTTCGAGGTCCCGCAGAACCTTCCAGGATGGGCTGCCGGGGGTCTCTTGGGCTGACTTTGGATACTACCACATCAGGGCCCACCCTGCGTGTAGAGTGCCACCTGTGGTCTTCTGAGCCACTTGTCCACCCTCAGGTGACTTAAGCCAGGCGCCTTTACGGCTAGGGTTGGGACTGCAGTCACCTGGTGAATCTTACAGAGCAAGGCCCAGGTTCCACCTGCAGAGGCCCTGATGAAATACTGTTTCCAAAAGCTGACAAGCTCTTTCTCTTGTGCAGTTGGGGTGGAGAGTTGCTGAATTAAGCCACCACCTGCAGCGCGTGTCGGGAACAAAAGAATCTGGGACTGTATGGAGGCGGCGCTGCCAAATCCTGGGGGTCCTTGTTCAGTGTGTTGAGCCTCAGTTTCTGGATCTGTACAATGGGCAGTAGCCAAGACCTCCAAGCTCCCTCCAACTCTAACAGTTTTGCATCTAGGATGCGGATCAGGCCTCTGCCATCCTAGAAGTCCTGTCCTCTGTCCACTCTGTCCCTGTTCCCCCATCGGCATTTCACCCTCGCTCGGGGGTCCCCGAGATGGCTTTGGGGTGTGAGGGCAGCCGAGGGTGCCCGCTGCCCCCCACCAGGCGTTCGCCGCGGGCGCACAAAGCCCCCGGCGCTGACGTCAGGGCCCCTCTCGGCGCGGCCGGCCCCCAGTGCGGGCGGAGCCGCGCGCGCTCCCACCCCTGCCAAGCAGGAGCCGCCGCCAGCGCACCATCCCCGCGCAGCCAGCCCGGAGCCCGGCCCGCGCACGTGCCCGCCCGACCTGCAAACTTGTGCCACCGACCCTGCCCGGCCCCCAGAAGCCCGAGCGCCCGCATCCACGCTCCCCCCGCCGGTCACCAGTCATGGGTAAGCGAGTGCACTGGCCTCGCGCCACCGCCTCAGCCACGGCCCCACGGCCCCGCGCCCCCTCCCCGGGAAGGGCGCGCCGCAACCCCGCTTAGGTGGCGCTGCCTCTGCCACCTCCGTCACGCAGTGGATTCAGGGGCGTGGGGGCCTGGGGGTGTGAGGCTGGAGATGCGAGGGCGCGGCGGGCCCAGGTGTCCCGAACGCCCAGGTGCGCGTCTCTGCTCATCCTGGGGGCGCCCACGTTCTAGCTGCAACCGGGCTGCACTCCTGGGTGTGCGATGCGTGGGGGCAGAAAAGCTGGGTGCCGGGGGCTGTAGGGTGCAGAGAGCACACAGCGCGTCCCGGGCCGCAGGCTCCTGCCTTATTTCAAGTGGTTGGGAGAGAGTAGCTTCTTGCTGGTTCCACGGGACATCTCCTTGTCGCTGGAGATTGCAGCTCCGAGTCCAGTCCTGGCCCGCCCTGCCGTTATTCTGTTCCCTTTAAACCTACAGGAAATACCTGGATCCCCAACCTAGGAGGCTGGTAATCCGAGAGAGCTCAGCTCAGAACCTTAACCCGTGGAATCAGCAGAGCGGGGTGGGCGGGGAGGGGGCAAGATGGGACCCAGGCTGAGTTTCTCATCTTTGTCCCTGTCCCCTGTTCTAAGGGCCCGGGACGCAGGTGGGAAGCAGGTTCCAATATAATTGAGGGACCGGCCAGCAACGGTGAACGCCTCGTTGAGAGAGAGGCAAAATCTCTCACCTGGCCCGCCGCGGGCTTTAGGCCACTGGAGGAACCTTTCTGTCACTTCCCAAACACTCCGGAATGCTGCCGTCAGCAACATGTAGTTAAAGGGGGACTGTATTGGGAGAAAACTCAGTAAAAAGCGCCATAATTCCACGGCACTCCTAGAGAACTGTGCTTGGCAAAGCCTCTCTCTCTCTCTCTCTCTCTCTCTCTCTCTCTCTCTCTCTCTCTGTCTCTTTTCTCTCCTCTCTCTCTCCTTCATTATCGTTCTCCACTGACAGACAGCTCCAGCCACAAGCGCCACCAGGAGTCCGGAGAGCCCTGGGATGGATTCCTGATAAGGAAGCCAGTGTGTTTAGCCCCCTCATTTACCTCTTCCCTACATTTCTTCTGCTGTTAAATGTGGGGGAGGGGGAGGAAGTGGTCATTTTGTACTGGTTAACATTTTTGGTGAGGGATAGTAAGAAGGGTATGTTATTTAACAAGCCCAAATAATTTTATAGTTTAATTTACAAAAAATTATGAATGAAATATGAAAGGAAGGCCTTGAATCCAACAGGAAATTTTCTTACCAGAAAGTTAGGTGAGAGCTAAGGTAAGATCTTTCTAGAAAGAACAGAATCGAGTGACCTGTGCCTCTGGTGCCTACTTCTTTTAATGCTCCCTTCTACCCAGTGATTTCACTCAGCTCTCCCCTACTTGTGTGTGTGTGTGTGTGTGTGTGTGTGTGTGTGTGTGTGTTTCTAAGAAATTAAACTCAGGGCTTTTGCACTGAGCCACATAGTCTATATTTTCATTTTTATTTTGAGACAGGGTCTGGCTAAATTGCTAAGTTGCCCAGGCTGGGCGGGAATTTGTATTTCTCCTGCCTCAGCCTCCCAGAGTGCTGAGATGATAGGGTGCGCACCACCATGCCCAGCTGAAGGCCTCTTTTATATAAGGTTCATGCACAGCATTCACACGGTGGCTGTGCGTCACCCTGGGCCTGCATTGGCAATAGTGGCCACCAAAGACGTAGCCATTACATAGAAGGGCAGTACTGAGGAAAGTACTAACGCATTTTCCTGACGTAAAATTCCTTCTGGATTTTGAAATGTCAGGAGTTTAGATTTGCGTGTCAAATTTGAGCATGGAATTAGCACCTGGGGACGTTCTTCACAATGCTTTTACCAGTACTTCAGACTTAATTAGGGTGGGCTTTATTTTGAGATAGGTATGGTAGACACTGTTCTCACAGAGCAAATGCCCAAGCCAGAGGCCTATTCTCAAGGACATACTTTGTGTCTTGGACAGTTATTGGTCCCACACTTCAATTGCCAATTTATGTTAATTTGTGCATATTTCACTGGATCTGGCAGTATCCTTGGTTTTTAGTTTTTAGTTTTACATTAAAAAGAAAGTCCTCTTCATGCCAGAAAGAAAACATACTGATTTCCTTTAGATTCTTGGTAAATACACCACAGGGCCGTGAACCAGTTTTATTTTTCCAGATGTATTTAATTACAGAACATGCTCCTATGAATGTTTTAATTGAAATGATTTAACACTGGGAAACTTCTGGCCATTGGTCCATTGAGGTGATTCTTGCACAAGTCACTTCCTTACACTGGTACTAGTTCATTCACTGCTAAAATAGATGAGGTTTGTAGAAATGAAAACCCTTCAGGCTCATATTTAAATATTTTGAAAAACCTCTAAGTAGGAAAATAAAGTAATGAACAATGATCGTGTGTACATTTCAGCATGTGGATTTTTTTTTAATTGTTGAGCCAGTTTGTTATCACAGCTTTGTTTTTAACTGCAATTCACACACAGTTCACACATTTAGGAACACAAGTCAGTGGGTTTTAGTGCATTCAGATTTGTACAACCATCACCAATATCTGATATGAGAGCATTGTCCTTACCCCACACTCCCCTCCCCCAGCCCTTAGCAATCACTAACCTACTTTCAGTCTCTATGGATTTGCCTCATCTGATGCTTCATGTCAATGGAATGAGCCAATTAATGTTTGGACTCTTGTGTGACTATTCAGTAACTCTGGTTGTTTTGCAAAATGAGAAGATGTTGATGTGTTGTTTGTATGTAGCACACCACCTAATGATTGTGTTGAAACTAATTATTTCTCTGGCTGAAGGGTTCTACAGAGCACCCGGCATGCCCTCTACCCTCCGGTGTTACTCTGGTTTTGTCTGACAGGAATCCACCTTGGCCAACACAATTTTTATTCTGGTATTCTGTTCCTAGGCCTGACGACGTAATAAGTAAATGGAATCCATGTGGTAACTTCTTGCAAGGTATTTGTGCAATGGTCATCCTGCTTTATTGTGGCTTATATATCCAGAGAAGAATGCTGAATTGGTTTTATTAGCTACCTGTAATTTGAAAAGAAAATCACATATGAAATGATCAGACACAGCAAAGGACTGGAATAATTGTTTGGATCCGTTTCTCCAAAGAACTTTTGGGTTTTGTTGGTGGTGCTTTTTTAAGGGATCTCTTGTGTTGCCCAGGTAGGTCTCCAACTCAAGGGATCCTCCTGGCGCAGCCTCCAGAAGTAATAGCTGGGACTACAGGTGTGTACCAGTATGCCCAACTGAAAGAAAGGCTTTAGAAGTTACAAACTGGAACATGGTCAGTCATTTCACAAAACAGCAGTTTTAAAAATACTGATTGAGGTTGCTTTAGCTGAGATGTGTGTGCAAATTATCTCCCTGATTTTGAGGAGAAACTGGTACCTGACCCAGTGGCCTGGGCAGGGCCTCAGTATCTTCATTCCTGATGCTACAGGTGCTGCTGCTGCCTGGGCGGTGAATACAGCAAAAGCCTGGCTGACCTCACTGGCCTAGCACTGCTCACCTCATTCCCAACTAGGGGAAATCATTTCCTCTCCTTAACCTCCCAACGAAACGATCCAGCGAGATTATTTCTTTGGGTCCTTGCAAATCTACAAGTATGTAATTTAGGCAAAAGTAAGGACAGGATGATAATATGCATGAAAAACGCAAGGAAACAGCTGGCTAGCTGTTTAAGTACCACTGCTGCAGTTGCGTTCAGTACCCGCCCACCTCTGGGATGCTTGGCTCTCCTCCAGGGCAGCAGGTGGAAGAAGCCATAATGGGCTTTGGCCTCAGCTCCTGCCGCCTCTTCTTTATAGAACTGTCTACACCAGAGCCTAGCTCCACCACAGCTGTCTACACCATGTCTGCCCTACACGCAGGGCCCAGGCTGTGTGCTGAAAAGGAAGCACACTGAAGACCTCTGTCTGCAGTGCTTGATCTGGAAGTTTGCTGAGAATTCAGATGCTGCTGGAGACACCAGACAGGCATCTTGTGTAAATCACCGTGCCACACACCGGCCAGCCTCACCCTTGGGTCCTGAGGTCTAAAGCAAGAAGCTAGCCTCTAGGTCTTGGAAAGTGCCCCTCTCATGTCTCATGCAGACTGAAATTCTGAGTAAACTTCCTAGTGCAAGACCACAGAGTACAGTAGTGCTGGTGACAAACAGGAAGTGGGCTTAAGTCTTTATTAAATAATTTCTGCTCTAGCAAAAGCTGTGGTTCAACCACCTACCCTAGCCCCATCTACACCCATGATTGATTCTCAGGTCAAGCAGTTGGATGGTTTGTTGAAAATTTCAAAGTGGTAGATCAGACCAAGTGCCATACAGGTGTCCTAAACATTTTACTTAAGTTTGGACATGAGGTCCTTGATGCAGTGTCTAGGTCTTTGCTTTGAGTAAGAAGTCTTGGTTGATGTTCTTTGCAGTCTTTCTTAAGCCAACCACAGCTAAAGTTCAGTGCCTTCTTATTTCTAGTTTCAGAGTCTTATAAAATACAATGACAGCCAGGTATGGTAGTACCTGTAACCTCAGCACTTGAAAAGCTGAGGCAGCAGATCTCTGTGAATTTGAGGACCGTCAGGACTAGGAGGAGGAGGAGAAGGCAGCAGGAAGAAGGAGATAGAGTAGAATGAGAACACAAAGGCATTGAGAGCTGATCGGTGTGCAGAATCCTTTCTTTTATTTATGGTGCTGGGATGGAACACATGCTAGGCAAGTCCCCTACTTCTGAGCTTACACCTCCACCCCCCAGAGTCCTTTATGTCACCTGTCCCACTACTCTTAAGCCTGTAAAGGTGTCTTGCCCATACTTATTCGCGTGACTATTTCCCAAGTGATTTCATTTTTGTTACGTCTTTCCAAAGCAATGAACCTGGTCTTCAAAGAAAGAACTCTTCTGCAACCTGTATTCGATTGGTTTCTGTGATGTTAAAATAAATTTCATAAGCACGATAACAAACACAACCTGTGGACAAGCTTGGGAACATTACAGTGCTTGAGGACACAATCCAGCTAATGAGAGAAGTGTCACACAGATGTTCTGTATGGCTTAGAAAAGCTCGGTGGCTACAGCTGGGTGGGTTACTCAGGTGAACACTTGCAAGGAAGCTACTGTTGTGTTTTAAGCATTGTCATCCAGTTAATAATTTTAACATGATTTTTCAGGTTATGATTAGCTGGTTTGCTCGTGTTTTCAGTGCGGCTCCTTTTCTGTTCAAAACCAAATTAGTCAAAAGCAGAGATAATTGTATTCATTGTCATTTCCCAGTAGTCATTTCATTGATTGGCATATTGTGGGCACTCCACAGGTACTTATTGAAAGAACTGGATTTTATCATATAAAATGCATCTTATTGAGGCCTGTCTATATTATAAATGTACAGATTTCAAGATATATGAAACTTTTTATTTTTATCATTTTAATATTTATATATCACAATGTGTAAAATTTTATTTGTACATTATAAACTTATAGTATATACTAAATTAAATAGGCAAATTGCATTGTTCTTTAATAATACTACTTTTGTCACATAATTTTACAGAATGCCAGAATTTCAACACTTCAAGTCACTTTTGAGGTAATTCAGCTGCTGCAGGCAGGCACAGACACAAAAACAATTTAAAGAGCTGCTCGAATGTTCTTCTGTTACTTTTTTTGCCTTTAGTTTTATTTCAGATGTGATAAAGTATTTTTCTGGCTCCCGTGAAATGTCCCTCTTTCTTATCTAGGCTTTTGAAGTTTGGGAATGTAGAGGGTAAAACACTCTGCTTCAGTGAAACTCATTGCCCTGAGAGTAAAAAGAAACAGTTCTGTGTTTGCATCATTGCTTCGAAGGTTACGGCTGGATAAGTACCTCCCACAGTGCCACCCAACTAGCCAGTGCTAGGTGCGAGCCTGTGCCTCCTTGGTCCCTCCCTGTGAGGTGCGCAACAACAGGTGAGACAGCTGATGGCTCACAGGCCTTCTTCTGAAGCCTCTCTGCATGAGCCAAGACCTGGCTGTCTTGAAACAAAAACGCCATGTCTCTGCAAAATAACCGGTCATTTCACCAGGGCAAATAAAGGTCTCTAAAGGAAGCCTGAGGTCCTGACCGAGGACAGAAAGGAGGAGGAAGAGTTCAGATTTGGACTTTAATCTGAGTCCGAAAGGATGAGCAGAATGATGTAGGGCTGGAAATGAGTCAGGGACTGGGTACAGATGGGCAGAACAGGAGTCGGATGGAGGCTGGGTATGTGGGTGCCCTGAGGAGTTGGGAGTCGCCTCAGTGTGGAGGAATAGGAGAGCCCTGCCAGGCCTGAGTGACATCATGAAGGGACTTGTTCTTGTTACTCTGTTGAATGGTGGGAGAGAATGGGAAGGCATTTAAGCACCAAGTGATTGTTGGAGGGAAATGACAGTCTCCCAGAGGGGATAAAAGGAATCCAGGGAGATGGAGAAGGCTTGGTGTGTGATTTGGAGATAGGATTGGGATCTAAGGATGGAAAGGGCAGAGCAGGGAAGGGAAATTAAAAAGGATCCAGGTAGCTGGGTGTGGTGGTGCACGCCTAGAATCACAGCACTCAGGAGGCTGAGGCAGGAGGATCACCACAAGTGCAAAGCCAGTCTCAGCTACAAAGTGAGTTTGAGGCCAGCCTGTACTAGGTAACGAGACCCTGTCTAAAATAACAAAAATAATTTAAAAACAGATCAAGATGCTCTATGTATATGATCAACTTCTCAGGAGGAATGTATGTATTAGGTATAGCCCACATATTGATCTTTAAAAAGAGAAAGAGAAAAAAATTTAAAAGACTCACTGTTTAAAACACACATACACACACCACACACCAAAGCATAGAAGCAGCCTGAGGTGGGTGAAACCTTGTGGCTTTGATGAAGCTGTCGGGGGCGCCTAGCATGGCAGGTGTGCTGAGAAGATGAAAAGGAGACAGAGAAACAAGCAAGGTTTCCTAGTGGCCTGAAGAACCTGCTTGGACAAAGCTGAGAGTAGAGGCAGAAAGAACAGAGAGTAAGAGTGAGAGAGGCAGCTGAAAGCCGGATGAAAGTAACGTAATTTAGTTGATTAGAAATGGACACAAATAAGTTATTTCTGCAAAAATGTTTTTAATCTTGCCTGTTGTCTCCTGCCTTTCAACGGTAAAGCAGGGAACGGAAGGGCCAGCTCTCGGGGATGGAAAATGGGGTGATCTTTGCTTTAACTCCACCACGGTTGGAAATTGAAACGGAACCCATCCCCTCTGTCTATTTCTTATTGCTTTTTAAAGTATCATTGTTTCTTCCTTAAATATTTGAAGGAATTGGTGTATGAAGCCCTCTGGTCTAGTGTTTTCTTTGTGGAAATATTTTAGGTTATAATTCTATTTTTCTAACAGATGTAGGATTACCCAGATTTACTCTGTTTCAGTTTTGGTTGATTGTGGTTTTCTCTAACATAGTAAGCATACTGGTATAAAGTTCATCATATTCTTATATTACTTGTTTCACCTTTTTGTCTCTTGGCTCCATAGTGGTATTTTCTCATTTCTAGTAAAAAGCATAGTTTTTTGAGACAGTGAACTTCTATGTAAATTTAGGCTGGTCTCATTATGTAGCCCCGGCTGGTCTCAAACTCATGGTGACCCTCCTGTGGAGTGCTGGGAGGGTACTTTGCATTCCTTGTTCTTTTTTTTAACCTGTAATTTGCAGTACTGGAGGTTCAACCCAAGGATACTCACCACTGAGGTACATTCCTAGCCATATATATATATATATATATATATATATATATGTAATTGTTTAAAGACAGGATCTGGCTAAGTTACCAGGCTGGCCTTCAATTTGTATGTTCAAATTCTTCCTGCCTCAGCCTCATGAGTAGCTGGTATTACAAATGTACACCACCATGTTTGGCTTGTTCAATCTTCAAGTAATCTGTTTAAAATTATTTTGATAACTTGATACATTGTGATAATTATACCCAGTAGACACGCTGATCACTTAATGAAAGCAAATACACTTCCTGTAATTAACAAGTAGAATTTTAATGTCTAAAAGTAAAAGTTACTTACTTGATTACCCCCCCCAATCTTCCAAAGAAAAAATATTTAAACTTGATCATTAGACTTTTTTCTCTTCACAGGCTGCATATTGCTCAGTATATGTGAACTCAATGTCAGATGCTCTGTTATAAATGATCTTAAGTTAGAGGGAATCTTCAGCTGGACTTAGTAGTTTGCTTATGTATTTGTAGGGCTGTGAGATTCGAACTGGGATTACTAGAGCTAGGCACTTAAAATTAAATAAAAATTCCCTTCGCTTCCCAGGTAAGTATACTTCTAGAATAAAGTTTCACAACCTCAGCACTATTTGAGTTTTGGGTTGGATAACTCTTTGTTATGGGGCGAGGTTCTCTGCATCGTAGGGTGTTTAGCAGAGTCCGTGGTCTCTACCTGATGCTGTAACAATCTGCTAGATGTAGCAACCAAAAATGTCTCCAGAAGTTGCCAATAACCTGGATGGGGAAAGGGAGAACAATTGGACCATACTGGGAACCACTGTGTAGGAGGACAGATGATCTTTCGAGCTTCAGAGTTGCATGAAATCTGAGCAGTGCTGTCACTGGACTCAGTTGAACATATCTGCATAATGGGGGGATCTTTAGTTAGAAAGATGTTCTTCCCAAGGGGATGTTTGATTTTCCTTGCTGGAGGAGGTTTTATTTTGTTTTTGTCTTTTCCTAGCATCACCAGAGAGTCTTAGGGGTATAATGGGCAGCCTGGCAGATGACCTGATTCATACTTTCTCTGGAGTGAAATGGTGCCCAAACCACCTCAGAAATGAGGTGACCTCCCCTCAACACAGAATGACTGTTTTTCCTTGGTAACCAATAGAGAGGACTGACTCTGTGAAGTTTGTTTTGCTTACTAAAATCATTTTCATCATGTTTCCTTCTCTTCATTAAGTAGGGAGACATGAAGGATCTAATCACATCCTTAATTACCATGACGGCCTTTCCAAATTTAGACTTCATCTCCTTAGCTATAATCAAATCTAGCCAGATTAAGCCTGTAAGGCAGCCTTCCCGCATGTTCTCTCTAGGTTCTATGGCCCCGTTTTCATCACATTCGCCCATGTGTTTGAGAGATGCAGGAGTAGCAGGAGACAAGTTTTGCTGCCTCTCGGCACTCACAGAGGTTGTGTTCCTGCAACCACCTATCTCCCTACCCTCTTACCTCCAGGCTTCTCCATCCTTACCTCCATCCGGATGTGGAGATCAGAAGTGCAGGACTTCCCAAGATGCCAAGCACACATAAAAGAGTGCTATGTAAAGAGAGAAGCAACTTTGACTGGGAAGGTGAGAAGGAGCTTAGGATGTGCTCTTTGGTATGTGCATCAGGTCACTGTTTCAGGTTTAGAAATGCAGGCTTTACATGTCTCTCTGAAAAGACGGTTTCAGTGGTGGATTTTTCAATAGGAGCTTAAATTCAGACATCTGTTCCTTTGCACAATGAGCAAAGAATGGAGGTGTAATTAGCAAAGTAATTCAAGCCCTTAAGATAACTTTGTTTGATGCAGCCTTTATTTTGTATTTTCCTTTTAGTTTTTTTCATTTGGCATATTCTGACAGTTTCCATGGTAAGTAAAACAGAACTCAGAATATTTCCATTGCATGAATTATTATCATTTTGCAAAACCATTGTATTGGTTTTCCAAAAACTGTTTGGAGATCTATTATATAATGATACCTTGTCATAAATATTTTTAAATGTTTTTAAGAGACATGAGTATTATAAAATCATTTAGAAATTTGTTAGTGAAATATAACATATACACAAAGGTAGACATATCATAAGAATATAGCAGGATAATTTTTTTTACAAATATAACCAGCTCTTAGATTAAGAAGATTAAGGTGAACATGGGACTGGGGCTGGGGTGTGGCTCAGTAGTAGAGTGCTTGCCTAGAAGGAACAAAGTGATGCTCTGGATTGCACCCCCAGCACATACACACGCAAGAAGGCAGATCATTACCAGCCCCTTAGAAATCCCCTTCAAGCTGCCTTTCCAGCATCTACAATGGTAATTACCCTTCATTTCACCAGCATAGTTTTGCCCGGTGATTGCACTTTTTATAAATGAAATCATATAGTATGAACTCTTGTGTTGGCAGCTTTTACTCAACATTAATAGCATTATTTTAAAACCAGGGTATGTTTTCCATCTGGAAAGTAGACCGGCTCCTAAATCAGGGTGGTTAAAAGCATTCATGAAATACCTTTGCGTGTAGACCTCTGTGAGGAAGTTGTGCAAACCACTGCCTCCTACCATCTACTTTCAGGGAAAACCGCTAACACAGCAGCTGTGAGAAGGACTTTGAAAATACTTGAGGAGAGATGAGATAGGTGCATGGAAAACAGGCACATAGCTGAATAGTTGACAAAGGTAAAGGCACGCCCTTGTCTACCTCAAAAGTGGAAAATGTATTTGGAGTAGCGGTGAATACAGAGGAAGTGGTAGTAGCTCCATATTTACTCAGGAAGTGATCAGTGTGAATGTCTTCTGGCTTCCAGGTGTAAGGATGGAATGGATGTTGAATGGATGGGCTGGGGCGCAATACCCAGCACTCTCACTTTAAAGGAGGAGAGCTTTATTTTGGCTCATGCTTTTTAGAGGTTTCAGTCCAGGGTCAGACAGTTCCAATGCAGATCGAGATGGCCCAGGGGCATGCCGGAGGAGAGGTGCTCACCTTAGGGGACCCACAAAGCAGAGACATCAAAGGAGGAGCTGAGAAGGGAGATAATCCCTTCTGGGTCATGCCCACAGTGACCCACCTCATTCCATCAGACCCTTCCTCTTAACAGCAAGTCAGCTATAAGCCTCTATAATTTGGTCACCTTCCAAAGGTCCCCCTGTGATCCATGAGGCTTGATGGGAACAACTACATATAAACCATAACATGAGGTCTCTTTCCAGTTCATTTCATAGAGAAGATGGACTTTCAGGAGTTGTCTGAAATGTGGCCTGCAGGCTTGTCGAGGAATGATTTCTGCATTTCATCCTGGAACTATAAATAAATATACAACATTGTGTTTGCCAAGTTAACTTTTCTCTGTATGTTGTTTGGGCTTAGCAATAACCTGCCTTTGTTCCCTTAGTGAGGAATTTTAGTCTTCTCATCGACCTGGTTAGTGATGCAGTCAGCAAAATGAATGCTTTGTCACCACAGGGAGCTGGCTTTCAGTCGTACCATGTCACTGGTGCTTCTCTAGTGATGGTAGCAATTTATACTTCCATTGTCAGGGTCTTTACCAGCATTCCATATAATCACACTGTAATTTCTCCAAAATCTGATAGGTATAAAATGGTATTTTATTATTTTATATGCATCTCCTGAGAGAAGTCAGTAGTTTGGGGTGGGTTGTCAGCATTTAAGTTTTGTCTTCCATTTGTATCTTTGTCTTTGTCTTATTGATTTGTAGTAATTCTTTATATGTTGTAGATGTCAATACTTTATATGGGCACTAACATCTTCCTTTACTTATCTTTTAACTTAGTTGCACACATCCTTTGTTTTCTGATTTTTTCAAATTGTAATCAAGTCTTAATATCAATTTTCACTCCTTTACGATACATACTTTTCATTTTGGCCTTATTTTAAAACTAGCTCTGTTCTCAAAGTCATGGAGATGTTTTTCTTCTCTATATTAAAGATTTTCTGCAGTTATCCTTTTCATTTTTTCAATCTTTGTTCCATTGGGTATACCACTGGGTATGCATTTTGGTATGGTATGAAGTAGATACCTGTTTTGCTACATTTTCTATACAGAAAACACTGCCCATCCTTTCCCCATTGATTATTATATCTTAGGCACACACACGCACACGCACACACACACACACACACACACACACACACACACACTACCACCATATGTGTGAATATATCTCTGGACTCTGTTCTGTTCCTTTGCCATGCCTGAACTAATATTACGCTGTCTTAATTACTATGGATTTATAATAAACCTGGCTATCTGTTACGAAAAGTTTCTTCCTGTTGCTGTGCTTTAAAGCTGGTTGAGCTATTCTTGATCCTTGCTTTTAGAATCATCTTTTCAGGTTCCACAAACATCCCTGGTAGGATTTTGAGTCAGATTACAATTTATTTGTAGAATAATTTAATGATATACTATATATTGAGTCTTTTTTAAATTTTTGAGACAGGGCCTCACTGTGTAGTTCATGCTGGCCTCGAATTCAGTATCCAGCCCAGGTTGTCCTTGAGCTCAAGGCAGTTCTCCTGCCTCAGCCTCTTGAGTCCTGGGATTGCAGTCATGCACCACCACACCCAGCTGAATCTTCCATTTTTGAGTACATGGTATGCTTCTCCATGCATTTGATCTTGTTTTATATCCCCCAGTAACATTTTTGCATATTCTTAAAGATATATTTTAAGGTCCTTTATGGCTTTTGTAGTTTTTTTAAATGTAAAAACATAAATCAATTCATGTGAAGTTTATTTCCATACAATGTCACAATTTCCTTTTGTAGATTTGTGGCATCAGACAGTCCAGCAAGTTGGACACACTTGGTCAAATGCATGAGGAAGCTATCAGGAAGCTGATTCTGGTTATGCCAGAGCACCCAGTTGTGTCCGAGCCTGCCACATAGCAGACACACAGTAGGCACTCTGTGCGCACTGTGACGGGGTTGGGTTGGGGGATCCTCTCTTTCTGGACTCTCACTGAGGGAAAATTCCGTTTCAAAATTTGTTTAACTTTTAATGCTGTTTCCTTTGCTAAGTTTCCCAATTAGTAGTATTTTTGCCAAAAATGTTGATTTTGTTACCAAGTTGGTACAGGATGAGAAGTCAGATGAGCTAGTAATTTTGGAAGAAAATCTGTTTGCCGGTGGAGACCAGAGCTAGTGGATAACATACAAAAAGGATTTTTGCTTGCCTTGCATTTTCTTTGGGACTGGGGCATGCGTGAGTTTGGGAGCTACCTGTTGAACATTAAAACTTCTTCACAATGATAACATGCTTGTAATCTCAGCACTCTGGGAGGCTGAGGCAGGAGGATTGCCAAGTTCAAGCCCAGCCTAGGCAGCTTAGTGAACTAGTTGAGATTCTATCTCAACTAAGAAAAAAAAAGGCTGGGAATGTAGCTCCATTTGGATGCTCTGGGTTTAGTCCCTATTGCTGCAATTAAAAAAAATACTGATTTACTGATTTATCTATTCATCAGATGTTTATTGGATGGAGTGCTAAGCTGGTGACAGAAGCATGTTTAAGGTGTTATTTTCCCCAGTCAGTAAGCAGCTTGCTCTCATGCTGAGTTAAAGATAGGCATACACAAGCCTAATGTGTGGCTAGTGCATTAGAACTGGCTCAGGTAAAACAGATCGGTGCTCCGCTGCTGCCTACAGTGAGGAGAGGCAGCAGTGAGCACCTGCGGCAAACCCGCACAGTGAGTGTTGGGGACAAACAGAGGCAGAGAGCCCAGGATGCCTCCCCGTTTCTCTGTGGAGGGCACGTGAGACAGGAGCCCTGGAGGATGGGGATGGGGAGCGATAGGAGGGTGTTTTTGTTTGCTCTTTTCATTGCTAGGCATTGGGCCTAGAGCCTTAGCACTGAACTGCATTCCCCATCCCCGTTTAATTGTTTTAATCTTTTATTTTGACACACTGCCTTGCTTAGGACACAATTGCCTTGAATTTATAGTCCTTCTGCCTCAACCTCCCAGAGTGCGAGGATTATGGGTATGTGCCACCACACCCAGCTGGCACGCCTCTAATCCCAGCACTCGGGAAGTTGAGGCAAGAGGCTCACCATGAGTTTGAGGCCAGCCTAGACTGCATAGCAAGACCCTGTGGCAAAAGAAAAATCCTCACTATGTTAAAATGTGAGTTTCTTCTAAAAGAAAAACAACCTAATTTGCACCATCATGAAAGCTAAATTTCCATCCAGATGTTGAGTGGAAAGAGAAATAGGCCTGCTTCTCACTGTATCTTAGAGCCGTGTGACTTGGGTCACCCCAGAAAGGTGTCATGGCAGCCCTTGTCTTGGAACAATTCTTCTGTGTTTGGTGATGTTACTTGTGCACAGGAACATTTCTTGGTGGCTTCAAGCTTACCTAGTTTCCTGGAGTCATTTAGTGAAGCCCTTCTAGAATATTCCACAGAGCTGCTCCAGCTGGGAGGAGGAGGAGGAGGCTGCCTGCACACCCGCTGCAGCCCAGCTTGAAGTACTCTGCAGTGCGGCTTAGCCAGCCGTCAAATGAGATTACATGCACGGCTGTTCCCCATCACTTCACAGAAGTATTCTTATTCCTCCACGAGGCCTCAAACTTTTATTTATTTACTAGAGGGCAACCGAAACCTCAAATGTAATTCTCCAAAATGTATTTCTGAAAATGCACTTTGAACTATGGCACTGTGGCCCCCTTGTTGGCTATGAGGGGCAGAAGCCCTGGGGACCGTTGGACACTTGGTACATCTTGTCTGCCATCCTCACACATGCTTAGATACATTCAAATTTCAGTACTCTTAGAGGCTACAGTCCAAAGAATCACTCCTTTCCCCCTCTTCTCTCCTCCCCTCCTCCCCCACTACCTTCCCTCTCTCTCCCTCTCCTCTCTGTTTTATTTTTCTTTTTGTAATACTGTGGACTGAACCCAAAGCCTTCACTCTGAGCTACATCATCAGCTGTTTGTTTGTTAGTTTGTTTGAAGACCAAGGGTTGCTAACTTGCCAAGGCTGAGTTTGAACTTGGAATCCCCCTGTCTCAGCCTGCCAGAATGTCCAGATTATAGGCCTGGACCACCATGCCCAGTTAAGAATCCATTCTTACCATTAGCCTCATTTGTCATGTTTTTGTCCTTGGGTAGTTTCTCAAGATAAAAACCTTAGAATTTAAAATTGGAGTGTAGGGTAGGGCTGTAACTCAGCAGCAGAGTGCTTGCCTAGTATGCAGGAGGCCTTGGGTTCCTTTGCCAGCACTGAGGAGTGAATGAATGAATGAATAAATAAAATTGAAGTTTAGGCTGGGGGCTGTGGCTAAATGTGAGGCATGTAGGTGTCTGGGCGGAAGTGATAGTGCTTCTCCTCTTGTGACTGAATGGCGGTTTCCTCAGCTTAACATGACAAGTGTGGTATCATTAAAAGGAAAACTAAAGCTTAGACCAAAGTACTTGTGACACAGAGTGGGTTGCTGGATTCGAAAGCTCTGTTTGGTTGGCTGCTTGAACACATGTGGCTGCCCAGAGCTTTGCTTTTCTTTTCTTTTTTTGGTCTTGAAAAGTTTGTGCAATTAGGTCAGTCTTGCCTCTTCCCCCAACCCCAAGGATACATGGCAGTGTGTGGAAACATATTTGGTTGTTGTGACTCAAAACAAGGAGGATACTCTTATCTGGTGGGTAGAAGCCAGTGATGTTGCTAAACGTCTTACAAAGCTGGACGCAGCACCCAGGAGGCTGAGGCAGGAGGATCACCCTGAGTTCAAGGCCAACCTGAGCTATAGTGAGTTAAGCTTGAACTACATAGCGAGACTGTATCTCAACAAACAAACAAACATCCTACAGTAGACAACCTCTACCTCAATAGAGTTAGCAGGCCCCGGGTACCAAGAGTACAGAATAATTGAGAGCAAACCTTTAAGACATTCAGTACAAGGGAAGATTTGAGATTTGGGCTGAAACGGGGTAAGTGATTCTAAGCATTGCACTCAGGGCTTCAGATGTGGAAGGTGCCACCCAGTTTAAGGATGCCTTTCTGAAATCGATCTTTCAGGACAAACCTCTCCTCCAGATAGACAAACCTAGTCCTGGTTGTCATGGTTTCCTGGTGCCTTTAGGGAGCTAGTGATGTAATTTAGGTGATCCTCACTGAATTCTTTCCATGAGCCAGGCATTCTGTGTAATAAAAATAATGAACCAAATTATGATAGCATATGTGATACAAACTGAATTCATAACTTGCTTCGAAGAATTCTTTGTACTCTAAAGTCTTTATTTATTATTTAATTCTTCTGGAAAACTCTCAAATACCAATGTAGCAACAAAGTGAGCTCAAGGCCAGCCTGAACTGCATAATGAGACCCTGTCTCAAAAAGACCAAAAAAAAATCAATGTAGCAAAATAAGATAGCATAGGATGTGGAAGCGAACCAACTGGTTCTTCATTATTTAATTTCAAGCAATAGGTTAAACGTTTTGATTTTCTAAGAGCTGCTAATGAATAGTATAATGGCTGCTTTAACCACCACATTTCACTGACTTTCCCAACTGTTAGTGAGCAGATCAGGTCAAGGCATATGAAACAGACCATATTTGGCTGTTTTTGGTGGCCAGCAAGCTAAAAAGAAGGCAAGAGTCTGAACACTCCAGCCCTGGGATCATTGGCAGCAGGATACTGCAGCAAGACTAAGGATTCACCTCTTCTTTTTCTTCTGAAACTTTGTCTGGGTTGTCATAGTATTATTTGTGCAGTTTACAGAAGACTTGATTTTTGATTTCTCTGTCCCTAGATCTGGAATCTCTCACAAATATATGCTACAATATGCTGGGGGTGGTGGCATACACCTGTAATCCCAGAATTTGGGAGGCTGAGGCAAGAGGATTGCTGTGAATTGAAGACAAGCCTGGGCTACATAGCAAGACCCTGTCTCCAACACAGACAAAAGAAATCAAAAATACTGTCCTTCACAAGTCCTTGGCAGAAACAAAGAACTGTCTCCCGTTTTACCTCCTCCCTAAATGTAGATTTCTGCACGCTGTATTCTCTTTGGCTGTGCAGAATGCATTTTGGGTTAAGTGCTGTGGACAAAATTGAAGTTCTATAATCATGTTCAGTCTGTTATTTTTCTCATGTTTAATGAATGCTTCACAGTGACTTGATACTGGTATATAAAATTGATTGTCATCGATATTTACAGGAAAGTGTTTTCCTCATATATTTGGTTGACATTGGTAAAAATATCATGTCCAGATAATTACTGCACACCAGTCCCATGAGGAGTGAGTCACTGGGCAGGAGCAAAATTATGTGTAGAGGTTTTCACAGTAATCAAACTGTAGATAATTTTAAATCGAGGAAGTACAGCTTGCCATTTTGAGTACAAAGTTTCCATGGGAACAATAACATATACCCTTTCTCCATGACTCCAGAGATAACTTTTCACAGGTGATAAAATTTATAAAAATAACTAAACGAATCCTTGTATTTAATGCTAAAATATATGAGGCTAGAATTTGTTGGACATTCGAACAGTGCCTGCATTTGTGTTCAGGTAATGGGGTTGCTTGGTTTCTGCAGAAGGAAGTACCAAGTGATGATGGCATCTCATCGTATTATAGTAACTGACATCATTTATGGTTTGTTCTGGGACACAACTTGTGGTTTTGATTTGCTTTATCACCAACCATCTCTATTTTCCTAATTGCATTAAACTATCAATGATGTCTTGCTACATTCAGAAAGTGCCCCTTTGAAAAGGTTGTATTCTTCTCAAGTGAATATTTTTCAAGGGTGTTTACTGGCAAAAGTAGCCACACTTAGATGCAACTCAAGAACTTGTGAATACGGTCATGACGCCAGTCAGCTACTGTGTAAGAGGAGAAACACACATGTACAATGTAGTGTATATGTGGCAGAAATAAAGTCAGTCCTGTATCACAGTCAGTCCTCTATCACAGAACACAATGCTTTTTGGAACACATTTCTACTGTTTTGTTTTTAATCCTTATGATAATTTCTCAGCTCACAGGCACATTTGCCGCCAGATGTGGGCTGCTCTTCAAGGTCAGGGACTGTTTTATTCATCAGTGTATCCCCTCTGCTGGAAGCCAAAGATACTATCACACAAGAGTACAATTCATCACTGCTGTATAATACTAAAGAGATGTTAGGTTTCCATCACAGAAAAATTTGAATATTTGAAAAATACTGCACTTGTATCCTTGCCATGTTTATAGAGTGAGATGACCTGAATGGGATGGGCTGTTTCTCAGTAACAGGCAGACACAGTGATGAATTATACTTTGATGTAATGGGAAGTATCTTCAGCTTGCAGTGAAGGATTTTCTGTTTCTATTTTTACAATACTGGGACTCAAACCCAGGGAGTGCTGAGTTTTTTATTTTATTTTATATTTTAATTTTTTTATCAGTACTGGGTATCGAACTCACAACCACACACTTGCAAGGCAGGTGCTTACACCGCTGAGCTAAATCCCCAGTCCCTGAGTTTTTAATTTTATTTTGTGACAAGGTCTGGCTAAGTTGCCTCAGTTGGCCTTGAAACTGTGATCTTCTTGCCTCAGCCTCCTGATTAGCTGGGATTTCAAGCATACTCTACCATGTCCTGTTTGCAAGGGTCATAGAGGAGGAGGTGCCCACTGACTTTGCACTTGAGTCTGCACAATGCTCTACTTGGCTATGTCTGTCTATGTGTAGCTCCCTCTATTGTCATGGAGGTCCCATTGTAGCTAAGCAGCTGCCATGTTGTATTTTTAAAAATGGAGTCTCCTTAAAACACACACAGATGGCATAAACATGGGCGTGTTCTTTTCTAATAATTCAGGCAGTCTGAAATGCTTCAGTGTTTTCCCTCTGGTCATCTGGATTGGGTGCCTAGGAGTTACTCCATGGGAATGGGCTCTGTAACAGCTGTTGGGCACTCAGTCTTTTCATACCTGACTCTTTTGCATATGGCTGCGGCTTCTAAAATGATTCAATTTCTGGATAAGTGGGGAATAACAATCAGTGTATGTAAGTTCAAGCAGAAATTGCATTGTGTTTCCTCACTGGTGACATGAATATGTCCTACTTTGGAGACAGAAGCAATGATGTTTCATCCTTTTTTGTTGTTGTTGTTTCAATATCCAATTCAAAAATTTGAGAGGAGCATCAGGAAGAGAAGTGCTGTGTTGTACACTTCTCTCTCATCCATTTCTGCCCATAGGGAAATCTGCTATTGGCAGAATGCATTTGTATTTCTGTGTTCACATCATTTTTTTTTTGATGGCTCAAATCATCTCCTTTGGTCATAAAGAAAACATAGTTGTATTGAAACCTCATGAGGGAGGCCTCAAGACTAATGCCAGAGACCTCCCTCCTTCATGCAGCAGCAAGCCCTGTGCCCCTGCTGAGGGTGGCCCAGAGTGGCAGAACATCCTGCTGGGCCTCTCAGAGCCCACAAGGGCTGGCTAAGCGGCAGATGCACGTAATTATTAGGTACACTGCAAATGCAGGAAAATAACCCTGGGAGAGTTTAAGGACATTGTTTTTATTAATCAATTTGAGTTTCACAGAATCAGAATATATGTGTGTATCAACTAAGAAATAGAGATATAACGAGGTTTGGTGGCACATGCCTATAGTTCCAGCACTGAGAGGCTGAGGCAGAAGGATTACAATGTTCAGTCCTGCTTGGTAACTTAGTGACTTAGTGAGACACTGTTTCAGAATAAAAAAAAAATTTTTTAAAAGGGCTGGGGATATAGCTCAATGTTAGAATCTCAGGTTTAAGTCCCAGTACCAAAAAGTGGAGATATATATGCACACGTATGCATAACTCATTTGTGCTTATCATTGAAAATTAGTGTGTGTATTATAACACAGGCACACAGGTATATATGAACACATACAAGTGGTATGCATGACACACCCATTACACACATATATGTATGTTATATGCATACATATATATACATGTGATACATACATGTACATAAAAACACTTGAGTCCTTACTATCTGTAGTTTCCCAGTTCAACCTTGTAATTCTTACCATATCGCAGATATGAGACTGAGCTCATGCAGCAAGAAAGTGTCAGAGTTAGTATGAAAACTCGGAACTCTGGTCTCAGGCTTGTGTCCCCCCCCCCCGCAATGCAGTAGATATCATTTGGTGGCGTGTTTGACTTGGTTTGTTCAGAGCTGCTGCTCATACCACAAGGAGCCTTCTGCTGAGGGGTGCAGGGAGAGCTGTGATGGAAGATGTCCTTTCTCATGTCATTGTCTTCTGCCAGTACAGGAGAGGGAGTGGGAAAGACAATGGCTCATTTTTAAGCAGTGTCTATGTTGGCACATCTTTGGAAGTGAGTTATATATTTGGAAAGTTGTCATATTGGGGCTGAATCTGATGAATAAGGTGGTGGCCAACCTGATGACTGCGATTTGGGGATTCAGTAAAACACCAAGAATTGTTTGTCTTTGGACACACTTCCAAAAGAAGAGGAACAACATCTCTAGGTGCCAAGTGGTTTGGCAGACTAGTTATTTATATGGATGCATTGTCATTTTTAATAGAACAAAACACATGTAGATAATTTTATTACTTTGCTGTTATATCAAATAAGCTAAAATTTACTAGAATAGAATTTGCCAAAATATTAATAATAATAATAATAATAGCTTGAGATGCCATAGGTCTCCATCTTTGTGATATGAAAATACTAGCTGATATGGTTGCCGCTCTTCCACAAAGGGGCCAGGGTCCAAGGCTCTGCCTGTCTTTTCTTGTCATATTTGAAATTTGGCTTCCATTTCATGACTCAAGACAGCTGCTGCAGATCCTGCCATCATCTTCACATTCCTGGTAATAGGAAGAAGACAAAAGAAGCCAAGCTCTTATCCTCAGGGACATTTTATAGAAGTTTCACATCATTTTGAACATCCTAACAAGAAGAACTTGATCATGTGATCATACCTAGCTGCAAGAGATTGAGGGAAATGTAAGCATTTAGCCACCTGGACAGCTAACACTATCATGGTAAAAGACAGTGGAATAGATTCTTGAAAATAGAAATGTCTGACACATTTACATAAGAAAAAAGAAGGAAGTCTGGTAAAAACATGTAAACTTTCATATTTGAAACAATTTCAGATGTTAAAATAATTTTATTTTTCATTTAGGATAATATACAGGTAATTCATGTTCCAAATGGATATTTTAAATGTAAAAGTTCTAAAAATCCATATAGTTTATGTTGTAGAGTAATCCATGATAGAGATAAGACTTTTGTCAACTAGTTGAGAGTATGAAAACATTTTAAATATAATTTCCTTTACTTTGTGAAATGCTCCAAAATTAAGATCATGAACAAATAGGACAAGAATATCCTAACATATTAATGGTTAACATTTAAAAGTGGCTCACAGGCTGGTTTTGATTCACATTTTGGCCAGTGTAAATTGAGGAAGAATGCATTTTATTAGTTAATTGAGGCTGAACCCTACCTTGAGATAAGGTATTGTATAGTGATCTGAAAATATGGGAGGACTGATGTGTGCTGTGATCGTCTTGAGAGTTTTTAGTTTAGTTTTTATATTTTTTGAAGCAGGGCTTTGCTACATAGCCCAGGCTGTCCTTGAACTCATGGCAAAGCTCCTGCCTTGACCTCACAAGTACTGGGATTGCAGGCATGTGCTGCATGGTTTGTTTGTTTGTTTGTGTTTGTTTTTGTGGTGCTAAGCATGGAACACAGAGTGAGTGCTAGAGAACAAAACAAAACAATAAAGCAAATCAGAACAGAGCAATACAAACGATACATGACTTCAAAACAAGACAACAGGAAGTCAGTAATAGCTGCCATATCTCTTGTTTTCTTTAAAATGGTTGTCCATACCATCACACACAATAAAATCAAACAAATTAACATTTCCCTATGGAAGTTGACTATAAGCATGTGGCTTTCGGCTACACATACTTTTGATTACAAATGTTTCATCTAAATACAAAGTAAATGAAATACATTCTGTATCACTTTACAGTGATAAAAGATGGAGCCAGTGATTTTATAGACCTTGTGTAAGTCTTCTTCAGGCCAGGATATGAAAACAAACTACATGGAACTGGAAATTTTTAATCTTCCTTTTACAATAACCACGTGGGAAGTCATTTTTAAGTAGCCAAAACTGTGTTGAGTACAGAAAGCAATGATAACCCTGGTGGCACACGTGAAATGAAGTGACTGTTTCACATGGTGTCCCATTCCTCCACTAATGAAAGCAGAAATTCTATATGCATGCAGGTGGTGTGTGTGTGTGTGTGTGTGTGTGTGTGTGTGGTACTGAGGATTGAACCCAAGGCCTTCACACTGATCTACCCCAGTTTTTATGTATTTGTATGTTTATTTATTTATTTTGTTTGTTTATTTTGAGACAAGATCTTGCTAAGTTACTGAGCTGTCCAGGCTGGACTTGAATTTCTGACCCTCCTGCCTCAGCTTCCCAGGGTTCCCTTATTATAGGCATATGCTAAAACCAGAACTACTCCTCAGTAAGCCCCATTTCCTAACCATTTCTTTCACTGTCTGACTTCAATTCTTTCTACATTCACATTATTGGCTTTCCTGTATGTGGAGATCATTTTAATTAATTTCTTTTTCATATTTGAAAAAGTGCCAACCTTCTCACAATTGTGTACATCAAAAGGATTGCTTTAAGTGCATCATGTTCTGTACTGATTTACTGAATTGTCTTAGGCACAGATCTCACATCAAAATCATAAGGAGCCAAAGTAGTAGAGGAGGTCAGATGACTTTGTGTGCTAACATGGGTTTCAGCAACCTGATTTCAGATGCTAATTAATAAAGCGTTCTATGCAGTAATTGCTTTAAATAGCAACAATTAAATCTTCTGTTGGTTCAGCATCACTTTGCTGTCTGAACTGTACAGCTATTTCTCAGCAGTGGAACATGTATTCACAGAGAAACTGCAGAGTAATTATCTGATTCTCTTTAAGCATTGCTTTCCCGGATGGGATTTTAGAAGTGGGAAGGCAGTGGTTTGGAGTTTACTCTTAGATTCACTGCAGACTAAGCCTGTGACTATTTGGTAAGATCGTTCACCTTCATCTATCTTGATGCCCATTTCATCATCTGTGAGAAGAAAAAGATGATAAAGAAATAATGACTACATGCTATGATTGGTAGCTAGGAAGTCCTTGTGGTGGTAATGTCTTAAATGTCACAACAGATGGCAGTATTTCAGGTCAGCCAGGTGAGGTGATTGGGTATTGATGAGTGAAGTTCACATTTGCTTTATGCCAGAACATTTTCCAGGTCTTTGGGAACAAACAACACCTGAAATGCTCAAGGCCATATGTAATGATTTTTCTGAGGGAAATATTTCCATTGACCTAAGCCTGTTTGTGAGTCACATATTCCAATTTACAGCCCAGAGCTTAAGCTACAAAACCTCATGATGGTGTTTGATCTCAGTAGCACTTGAGATAGATTCATGAGCTGTTCAGTCATCATGGAGACCAAGCCTGCTTTGGGAGAGGAATTTGTTTTACAATGTAGAGGACCAAAATGATTGACTTTTCATGGCCCATATTATTGCATTTCCAATTTAATTGTCACTAGCCATTTAAATTCGAATCAGTTAAAATTTAGTTCATTTCAGTCCTGTAGCCACATTAGCCACATCTAAAACGATAGGTAGTCACATACAGATAGACTCTACTATATTGGACAACCAAATAATGTTTAGTGTATTTCCATGATTACTAAAAATTTCTGTGGATAGTGCTAGTTGGTAGACACCTGAGAATTGATTATGGTGTGGCCAGCAAGAGGCTTGGGATGAAAGTTAAATGATGATTCTGTTCTACCTCGAGCCTTTAGAGATCAGTGACCTTATTTCTGAGCCACTCCTGGATTCACTGCATTTATCAGTATCGCAACTGCTGCTTCTGTATACTTAGGTATGGTACTATTATGGCTCTAACAAGAGGATCAGGTGTAATTGTGTCATTTTGTGGCTTAGGGCCGTGATGATGAACCTTTTAGAACTTTCAATGGTACAAAAAGCCCACTGTAGCACATATGCTGTAAATTTGCCACCATTGGGGAGTGGGCTTTTAAGTCAGACTGCTGATTTAAGCACCAGTTACCTGCAAATTAACATCTCTGGGCTTTGATTCTCTAACCTGAAAAACAGGAACAATTTACAGTGCTTATTTTGTATGATGAGTGGTAAATGGTTTCATATGTATAAAGTACACAGAGGAATGTCTGGCCCATGGAGAGTACTCTGTGTTTTAGCGATTATTTATTTCATCTACTGAAGAGTGTATGATGCTATCTTGTTGGGTGGGGTGGTGCATGCCTGTAAGCCCATCTATACTCAGGAGGCTGAAGCACGAGGGTCTCACATATGACCCCAGATATAGCAACTTAGTAAGACCCTGTCTTGAAATAAAATTTAAAAGAAGAAAGCATGAGGTTGAACCTTGGTGTTAGAGTGCCCCTGGGTTTAATCTCATTACTGTTCCAGTTCCCCCCAAACACCATAAAAGCACTTTTGTGATAGACGGTGTTTTTAGTGTGCTAGACTTAATGTTTTATAACCTGCATATAACATGTCATACATGAATATAAATGTGCCACAGGGTCATTTCTTAATGCCTAGGTTGTCCTGTGTAAAACAGCCCCCTTTGGAAAGTAAATGACTTACAGTTTAGAATAGCATGGTTAATTAAGATTTGTTCTTTGAGACTTCAGCCAGTACAAGTAATGAGTTCTTCCCAAAGGAAATGAACAAGCTCAATGTCTGTGCTGAGCCATTCTAAGGCAACCTCCTTTTCTGCTCTTTCTTCCCTTTCTCTGAATCGTCGATGGTAGAATGAAGCAAACCACAGGGCCAAGATCCTGGGGGGGGGGGGGTACAGTGAACTATACAGTGGCTCGCACTTCTCTCTAGAGTGATTAGACTTGGTGATGAGGGTAATGCCAAGACAGAGTACTCATGGCCACTGGGCTTGACACAGTGATCCCTGGGCTCTTTCTGGGTGAGGGCAGTGGTGTGCAAGATGGTAATTCCCAATCCAGCTCTGCCCTGGAATCACCTGGGCTGGGAGCCATAGGACTACTGAGGCCAGTTTGCACCCCCAGAGGTGCAAATGAGTGGAATTTGGGGGGCTGCTTCTTGGGCTTGGGGTTTTGCTGGAGTCACGTGCGATTCTGCTGAGCAGCAAGGGTTCAGGCCCACTAGGCTCCTGTGTCTAGTGATAAGAGTGGCTGCTTTGGAAGCATGGCCAGGCATGGCTGGTCAGAGACCCTCCACTGCACTGTGTGGGGAGGGCTGGGACTTTCACAGGTTCTTGTGCAGAGGCACGTTTTTCCCAGTGATAGGAATCTATACACAGCAAAGAATCCATGCATTGGGTGATGAGATTAATCTGGAAATAGAGAGTAGGTATTAGATGACAGGTGAATGCCCAAGGCATTATTCACAGGTTAGAAAAAAAGAGGAGTCATTCTAAGGGGATGTGAAAGAAGCAGAAAGAGAAACCTTCAAGTTACTTTAAATAAAACCAACAGAACCTGTCCAGGGTCTGGAAAGATTAGCTAACCAGCTGCGGAGAGGTTTAGGTTGACAGCTGGCGTGGTTGAGTGTGTGCTTAGAAACCAGCCCTGTCTGCAGCTGGCTTCTCTGTTTCTTCTTGGGTAGTCTGGGGGCAAGTTCCTTAACCTCTCTGAACTTCATTCTCTTCTATTTAGTGGGAGTAAGAAAGGCACCCACCTAATTAAGTTTTATTATAGTGAAATGAGGTGATTTATGTAAATCACAACTGTGATACCTGGTCCATAGTCAGCACCATGATTCCAAATAATGAGGACACCAGCATCAAGTTGGCTACCTGAAAAGCCAGCCTGGGCTGTCACCACATAAATAGAAGTATCAAGCACAAGACTCTTAATAAGGGACACTGGCTGTAAGGTATATGGGAACTCTTTTATCATCTTTGCAATAATTCTGTAAATCTAAGAATTGGCAAATACAAGGTTTTAAAAATGTTATTTCTGAGGGATACTCTCTGCTTAAACAAGAATGTGTTACTTATAGATCCCTTTCCAAGAAGTTTTCATGTGCCACCTATATGCTCAGTAAATCTGAAATTGACTCATCTCATTAAAAAACCCCGAAATATCTTTGTTTTAAATATTTCTGTGGCAGGTATTTCTCAGGTTCATGTTGCCCTTTGTACACTGGACCACATTTGATCCATGTATATTTTTTGTTTACTTTGACAAAATTTTGGATAGAAACTAAAAAGAATACACATCTTCTTACGTCCTTTACCAAGTTTCCCATAATGTTGATAATGTTCATGACCATAGTATGGTGTTTAAAACCAGGAAGTTAGCATTGGTACAGTGCTGTTAACTACACAGTATATTCAGAGTTCATAATTTTTTCTTCTAGCCCTTTTCTGTTGTTGATTAGGTACTTTGTAGCATGTTTTTGAATTTGGATTTGGCTGATTTTTCTTATGTCAAAATTCAGGTTATGACTCTGAACAAGAATGCCACTGATAAGATGTTGTATTCTTCACGGGGAACATGTGATGTCAGCATATCTTATTACTGGTGGCACACAACTGTAATCCCAGCACTCTGAAAGGCTGAGGCAGAAGGATCACAAGTTTGAACCCACCCTGGGAAACTGAGCAGTTTAACAAAGCCTTGTCTAAAAAAAAATCTAAACATTTTTAAAAGTGCTGGGGGTTCAGCTCAGTGAAAAGGTCCTACGTGGGGTCCCTAGTACCACACACATACATATGCACACACATGCACACGGATACATGCAAGGTTATAATGGAGTTGAAAACTCCCAATGCCTGGTGACAGTCTTGCTGTTACAAAGCAGGGTTTCCTCCATGTGTTTGTGACAATGCTGGTGTAAACAAACCCACCAGCTGCCAGTCAGATAGAAGCATAACACATACAAATCCGTAATGCCTGAAAGTGATAATAAATGCCATTGGTTTATGACCTTATTAAATTTTTTGCCATTATTTTAGGGAATGTTCCGTGTGTGTGTGTGTGTGTGTGTGTGTGTATTCACTATAAACATGCTGAATTAAGGTGGTATCACCATGATAGACATTGCATTAGCATTACTTTATGTGACTTGGGTTTGATTTACTCTCGTGTCGCTTTGCTCAGTGTGGCCTAGAAGGGTATATCACATATATGCCATACAGCCTGGGTGTGTAGCAGGCTACAGCATCTAGGTTTGATGTTTGTGTAACAGCAGGGTTCTCAGAATTCCCCGAAGTGACCTGTGTGTGTATATATATAGAAAACATCAGTTGCTATGTTTGATTTTATCCCACACAAGGTTCTTGTAGCTGTTGAGGAGTTGCTTAAAAATTGACACACAGAAAGGTAAGTAACTCACTTTGCATCCTAATTAATCTAAAACTGGGCTGTAAAGCTAATAGAGCCATAGAACCAGAAAAAGCAGAAGACTATATAGATTCTCTTGCATGTAAGTACAGTTAGGTCATTCTGCAGTTAGTGGTCTTGCTTTTATGTCCATCGTTCTGGAATCTTCCTGGAGATGACCCTAGAACCCAAAAGACCAAAAATAGCAAAAGTTATTTTCCCATAAGGGCCACATAACTTAATAATGAAGGAGCCATACATGAGATTTGAAAAGCTTTTTAAGATTGTTCTTTGAGTCATTTTGGGGGAAAATCTGATCACTGAAAAGACTTTATGAACTTGGATGATTTTTCTTTCCCAACACTTATTCAATCCTTTGAAGTACTAGATATTTCTAATGAATTTCATCCTAAAATATGGAGGCCAGTAGACTGGACATTTCTTGAAAATAAACCAACATAAAATGCTACATTCACTCTTTGTCTACATAGGTTGTGGTTTGAAGAAGATAAGAATTACAGTTACGTTGATGCATGGTACATTCGTTGGGTTTAAAATTTCATCTGACCATAAGTTGTTCAAACTATCCTTTCATAACCTATCTCCTTGAGAAACTGCTTATTTTTAATATGTATCAAATCTTCCAAACATAGTGGCCAACAGAAGCAAATTCAGCTGCCCCCTGTCCTCCCTTGTGCAATAGGGACATGGTGTCCTAGAAACAGCCAGACCTCTACTAGATCCCCTTTTAATGCTGAGCCTCCAAAATGGGTCTTTAGAATTAAATTTGGCTATTAGCCCAGATTTACTCAAATTTGTAACAAGCCCTGCTTTGTATTTCCGCAATCACCCCCCTAGCCCCCAACTTTGTAACTGGTTAGGGGCGGGGCAGTGGGAGGAGGCTGGGAAACAAAAGACAAAAGCAGCTGCTGAGAGAGAACCCAGGGAAGAGAGAGAAGCAAAACAATTCTGCCACAGCAGCTGTGCAGTCTCAAAAGCAGCCGCCCTCGCCCTCGCCCTCGCCTTCTATTCCATCACTCTAAAGTTTTTGAGCATTTCAAGATGTTCTTTATCAGGGGAGAAATGCGTTATGGTATGAAGGCAGTATATCAACGCATCAATGAAATTGATTCAAGAGACCAGTGACTCTTGAATCAACATGGCCCTTAGTTCATTTTCAGATTCTGGGCTGTTTAATATTCAGCATCAAGATAGATTCAGAAACTTGTTGTTATTATTTGCTTTCTTTTCTTTTTCATTCCCATTGTTTCATGAATGGAGGATGTAGCTGGCTCATACCAGGCCTACTCACAGCCAAGATCAAGTAGGTGTTTGTAAGCAGATCACAGTAGAATAGCAACATGTGATACACACTGGGCAAATCAGAAGACAGGCAGTGTGGTAGACCTTGATCCATTTTTGTGGCATAACCATATTATTCAGAAACATCAGAATTTTGCATCGAACATGGCAGAGGTGGAATGCCTGGCAGGATTAGCAGGTTGTTCCTTGGATAGGCAGGTCCCCGTGTTGTACTGATGGCTCGTGTATGTGCAATGTTTGTATCGTTGCATGTCGCAGCACCGCAGATAAGTTCTGCATTTAATAGGGTGGCCTATTCTGAGAGGAAATTTGTACTCAGCCCCTGATTTTAAGAAACTGTAAAGAGCAAGAGCCATTGGGGCTGGGGATTTAGCTCAGTGGCATAAGCGCCTGCCTTGCAAGCAGGCAGTCGTGGGTTTGATCCCTTGTACCGATACAAAGGAAAAAGACAAAAAAAAAAAAAACAAAAAACAAACAAGAGCAAGAGCCACATTTGAATACAGGATGATGGGCTCTGTTGAAGGCCATAGAACATCTTTAGTTGTCTTCTTCCTTTTTCTCCCCAGTGCTGGAGAGGGAACCCAGGACTTTGCATGTGCTAGGCAAACACTCTACCACCGAGCTCCAATCCCAGTTCCTGTAGCATATCTCTGAGTATCAAAAAATCTGATTTGTTTTTTCTTGAAGGCAGAAGAAACCCCAAAGTGGAGGACACCTACTCTGGGCCTTACTGTCTTTTAGGTCTTAAGATAATTTTTTTGGCTCCTGCTGTTTTAAGTTTTAGAGAACACAGGAGGCCTGGGTGATGGCCGAGGCCTCACACTGCCTGCCCAATCAAGCCTTAGAACCTACTCAAATGCTTCACACATCCAGCCCCAGAGTTTCAGCCCTGGGCCCCAAATGATCCTAGAGGTTTAGAGAATTTGCAGCTCAGTGAGTGTGTATACTGCAGGGGTCAGCAAAGTATTTCTCTAAAGAACTAGATGATGAGTCTGTGTCACATCTACTCAGATGCAGCCATAGCACAAAAGCAGAACTAGACAGCAGTTAAAGGAATGGGTGTAACCAGGTACCAATAAAACTTTATTCATAAGAACAGGCAACAGATTAAAGTTGGCCCTTGTGTTATAGTTGGCTGAGCCCTGATCTCTAACAAGAATTCTTAAATAGGGTGCACATTTCACCTCCCTGCGGTCTAGAGAGAAAGATCTCGGGAGGAATTGGGATAGGAAAAAAAATATATGTATTTCACTAACTTCTAATCAAAACTCAGAATTTGTTCTTATGAATGTGGGCAACAAACCCCTGTCACTTAGCAGTACCTGTGACTTTGGCATTAATAGAAATTACATGTATCCTATATCTTATTATATTGGTCATATTTCACAATATCATTCTACTCTATTTTCAGATTGTATACATCCACCAGCAGTGGCAGAATGGATATATTTTACACTTACATATTATTGCATATAACAATTACAATATTCCTTAATATATTTCACTTTGTTAATTTTTACTCCTGCATGTTTGCTGTGCCTTGCCTTGATGTAGCAATTGCCTTGATGGTGGAGAGTTGGTACACATCCATAGCACACCTCAATTTTGTTTTCATTCCCTTCCCTTCCCCTCCTTCCTCTCTCCCTCCCTCTCTTGCTCCCCATCCCTTTTGCAAAAAAATCCATCTCCCTGGTTCCTATTACATGTCCTATAGTTTAATTTGTTCACTTCATAATTCTAGGTATTTTACTTCACTCATTGAAGAACACTATTCAAACAAGAGGACCCAGACAATTCCACCAGCTACCCGAGGAATCCAAAGAGCCCTGTCCCACTGGGAGAGCCTTATCTTGGGAGAACCACCCCTTCCTCAAATGATCTTGTCCCTCTTTTCCTAGCCACAGAGAGGCGCTCATTTATCACTCTGCTGGATGTGCCCTCCTGTGTGCCCCCTCCATCTGTGTCCCCAGCCTTCAAAGCCCGGCATGGATCCCTCTGGTCCTGTCTTCCCCTGGCTCTACTACCCTGGTGCCAGTCACAGACACTCACCCCCAGCTCCACCATGTGGTAGTGTCGTATTTGTTTATGTATGTCCTGGCCCTAGTAAGACCATCAGCTCTGAAATTCAATGGGAGGGGACCACTTCTGGCAGAGTAGCACATTAGTGTTAGATGGTAGGGACCATGAAGATGACCTTGTACTACCCTGCCCATGCTAGCATCTGTCCCCCTGGAGTCTGGCTTTGTGTTGGAGAAGCTCCAAGAACCTGCGTGGCAAAATGATAATGAACCTGAGCTTCAGGGCAGAGTGCTGATTTGTCTGCCCTGCTAACTGTGCTTTGGACAAGTATCTATCTTTATTCTCTCTGAATTTCAATTTCCACATTGGTAATGGTGAGTGTGCTTAATTGGATAGGGTGTTGTCATGAGTGAGTAATACACTGACTGGTACATGGCAAATGTTCAGTACTTGGGAGGTAATATTTGCCTGGGCTGATCTGTGCTTGAGTGCTTGGGGTCAACCTGGTATACAACCAGATTCTGAGGCTGGCCCCATGGGCCCCAGAGATCCCTTGATATCCTGGCAGGTGATCAAAGGATGGAGTCATCTGGGCCTGGTACTAAGAGACTCACCTTGTGTAGTCACAAAGGGCAGTAGTGATTAGGGGAGGACCCCTTCAAGTGTGGCACGACAAAGCACAAGAAGTCATCTATCTAAGCCAATCATCCCTGTGATCTTAACACTCATATCAGCTTGTGGTCCTTTCTAGGACACTGTCAGCTGCAGCGAATGCTGGGATGCTTCCTGGATCCCCTGATGGAATCAAACTAGGGAGATCCCCAGTAATCTCCAGCTGGTTACCCTTCATGTGAGCCTCCTTCCATCTTGATAGCACCTGATCTCAGAGCCTTTTATATGGGACTAGGTCCCACAGCTCTGTGGTTCAGGCGGTGGCACCACAGGTCATGTATCTGGACAAGGGGATGGGGGCCTTGTCAAGACTGTCAGGAGAAGAAGAGGTGGGCACAGGGTAGATTGAATTGGCTTTGGGTTGTGGGCAGGTATGGGCCCTCGCCAGGCTGCAGACAGAAGCCCGAGGTTCTTTCCCTGGCTTCATTACTGATCTGCTTCTAGGCTCTGGGAGGCTCCTGTGGATTTGAGCTTTCATGGCAGAGCAGAAGCGCTGTACTAAAGGTCTGAGACCTGGGTATGAGCCCTGGGACTTCCACTATCTGAATGACATCTTGGCTCTCAGAAGGCTGAGCCTCAGTGTGCTTCAGGGACCTTGTCAAAAACCAGGGTCAAACCCTCCCTGAAGAATCAATGAAGCAATGCTGAGAAAGCATTTTATGAGCAAGCCATTTTCATAACTGCAACAGGAGCCATGCCAGGTCTAGCTCAAAGGGCTAAAATGGTCAAACGAGGTAATCAGTGTAAATGCTAAAATAAATGCAGCCCACAGGCTTGCAATTGCCTCTACTAACAAATTAGGTTGGGGTAAATATTCATGTATGTAGGCCTGGAGTATTTCCCACTTGTTTCTGAAGGCACCTGTTGTCAGAAAGGGGCAAAGACCTTACAAAATAGGATCTTATTTGTACTTCTCCAGTGAAGGAGTTTTGTGGAAGACCATTTTTCCTCAGTGATGGTGGCCTGACTCTTATCAGAAAAACCATGCCTGTGTGTTCCTGTTACATAATCAACTACTATTCTGCTTCTATGAAAAGTCTTATGACCATACAGGAATTCTGAAGTCAGACCAAATGAGTCTTGATGTAAGACATGTACAGTTATACCATAACCTCTGTTCTCACCTTTCGCTTCCATATAGCTATTCTTTTAAATTCTGTATAGCAATTCTTTAAAAAAAAGAAAAAACTTAAACTAGACCAATGGTACATACATGTAATCCCAGCTACTCAGGAGGCTGAGGCAGGAAGACTGCAAATTTGATGCCAGCATGGGCAATTTGGCAAGACCCTGTTTCAAAATAAAAAATACTAAGGACCTGGGATTAGCTCAATGGTAGAGTTCCCTAGGTTTGATACCCATTACTGCAAAAAAAAAAAAAAGTTGAAAATGAAAACCTTAAAATTGGATGTAATTTGATGAATTAGTAATGAGAAATCAAACTACCAGGCAGACTTAGAGCTTCAAAGCATCTCTTTCCTGGTTGGAAAGCTTGCCAGTGCTATAATTTCACTACCTAGTTGAGCAGGGAGTAATCATAAGAGGAACCCACCAAATCTCTGATCAGTGTTGCTGACTTTCAGCCAGGTTCTCGTGGTCTGAGCCCTTCTTCCAATGTGTTTGCTGCTCTACAAGTGGCCTGGAACCCAGAGTCCCCAGCTCAAGGAAGCACAGATCCTTGGGGTATGCAGTGTGACCTCATCTGCCTGGCGGGACTCTAGGAACAAGTGTCCTTGGCAGGTTTAGGGGAGAGTGAAAAGCAAGTCAGATGACTTGAAGTTCCCTCGGACACCACAACAGGAAGAATGGATTGAGGGAGAATAATGTTTTTTGACTTGGGAGACTGAATCTTCTTTTTTAAACAAGGAAGTGGGACAGTCCAGACAATAACAAGAGAAAGCAAAGAGGCGAAAGCTAATGAAACCCCATGGGAGGAAATGAAATTCTCTCGGATTGGTGAAGCTGCTGCTTCCCCCCAACATCTTCCTGTGTCTGAGCTGCCTTCGTGTTTGGCAGGTTTACTGCCTATTTTCCTCTCTGTCATTTCATAGCTGCCTTAATGACTGTTTTATGCTGAGGTAGCAAAGGATGATAACTTTCTTGTTATTATGAGTCAGATTTGCATTCAACTGCTATTTTTTCAACCCTGGCCCAGGTCATTTCAAAGCACTTTCAGTTTAGAGAGTTGGAGAACCAGGGTCAGAGAGGTGAAGAGGCCCTTGTAAGTCACATAGGGATTTGAAATCTGTTGCTAAGTCTAGCAGAATCCCCTCTGCAGCTGTGTCACCTGTTCAACACGTTGTGTGATTTTGTGACTTCTTGAATTCCGTGGAAACTCAGGAATGTTATGCGGTATTCTCAGTTGGATCTGATTCCAAATAAAAATGTCCTTGAGGAAAAGCATCCCTTCTTTTTAGAGAAATCTGAGATTAAGAAATTTAAGCCTTAGAACATTAGTCAGTTCGCCTATAACATTCATTTTGCAACCATGAACAAGATGCACATGATGAGAATTTTGCACTTGGTTACGTGCTATTTGTTTCTCCTGCTGAAACATTAGATCAGTACAATAAACTGCGTCCAGTAGAAGGAGGTGACATCAGGTCAGAGCATGCACACTGCGCATGCACACAGCCTCACACCTGCAAGCTGCCTTTATGTATCCCAGATATTAGGAGCCACCTCTGTCCACATGTAGCATTATGACCTTTCCTGCCATTGTAGACCTCCTGTCACCCCTTCCCAGTAACTCCCACCTGCAGCCTTTCTGATGCCTACTTCACAAGAAACTTTAAGGCTTTACTCAAGGTGTAATGACACATTTCTTGTTATTTCTTATTTACTGATGCTGCATTGAGTGTGTACAAACCTTAAGCACTAAACATTCTTTCTGATTTCATCCTATTTAATGTTATCTTCAAGATGACATAAAAGGCTCATTTCTTCACATTTGTGTTGTTATGATATAGTTTTATTTGCTGTTTATCTAGAATTGACACAAGAAAGAATAGATTTATTTGCCAAAGGAAAAAATCAATGGCATTTAAAAATCTTATAATTTCCCAATGTGATGGCACTTGCCTATAATCCCAGCACTCTGAGAGGCTGAGGTAGGGAGATGACAAGTTCCAGCCCAGTTTGGGAAACCTAAAGACTTACCATAGACCCTTCATAAAATAAAAAACGGCTGCGGATGTAAAAGCCTTGGTTGCGGTCCCCAGTAACCACTAGAAATAAACCTTATAACTGGAGAGGAGGATAAATGAAAGAAAAGAGAAAGCTAAGATTTCACATAAACTAACTTCCTGCTAGGTGATGCCTTCCCATAATCACGGGGTTTCATTCTTCTCCCCACCTGCTCAGATGGTAGAGGAGGTTGAGGCCAGGCCAGGAGTCACAGCTAAGGAGCAGCCTCTTTCTCCATTGCCATGTGATCCCAGACTCCTCTGTCCCCGTAGTTCACCTTTCTCATTCTATACTTCGTGTTTCTGAGACAAAGATAGTACTGCTGAATTCCTGGGAATTATTGCTTATAATCCATCTGTTCCCTGAGGCTGCATACGAGTCAGATGACATGGCATTTCATCTTCTAAGAAATGAATGTTTGAAGACCTGTTGCTCCCTCTCTCCCTCCCTCTTTCTACTGGGTGTTGCAGATGGAACCCAGCGCTGCAGGCTCAGCCTTTTTGCTTATTGTTTCCCACTCCAAGGGACTTAGATTTGAATTTCCTAATAGCCCCACTGTGCAATCTTAATGCCATTAGTGCACTTTATATTGCCTGAGTATCCCTTACTTGAAATGCTTGAGACCAGGAGTGCTTCACATTTTGGAGTTTTACAGCGTTTGGGTTGTCTGCATAGACATCACTGCTTGGGTCTTCCTAATTCAATATTTGAAATCCAAAAAGTTGTGAGCATTGCGTTGGCATTCAAAGATTTTGAGATTTCAGAGCAATTCAGATTTTGGATTTCTGAATTAGGGATGTTCAGTCTATATCCATTTATGTACTGTATGTATGTTTTGTACACAAAAAGTAAGGAATTTTTTGGCCCCTTGGTAAGAGATTTCCATTCTACTGGGGATGATATTGCCACTGTTGAATATGCATATTATGTGTCTTCAGTTATTTTAAATAAATAGTTCTGCTTTTAAAGTTAATATCAGATCACCATAGGTTGATATTGTTGACAGGAGGTACGGCCCTTCCTTGGGTTGTGTTTCATAGTGTTTGAGAGAGAGAGGCATGCTGTATAGCCCAGGCTGGCTTTGAACTTGCTGCATCCTGACTCAGCCTCCTGTGTGCTGGGGTAACAGGCATGCGCCCCTACACCTAGCTGATTCTCCATTTACAACAAGCTCTTAGGGGATGCAGATGTTGCTTAGTTTAAGAACCACACCTTAAAGTATTTGTTTTCAATGTTGAGGATCAAACCCAGGCCCTCATTGAAAGAGGGAAAGTGCTCTGCCACTGAGCTGTAGTCTCAGCCCAGAAGCCACATGTTAAACAGTAATATCCTAAACAACATGAGGACAAATTGTAAGCAACCCTCAAACTATGTTTAGAATTTCACAAAGTCTGAATTAACAGTTCTCAACTGGGGTGATTTGTTCCCGGGGGCCACTGGGCAAAGACTGGAGACATATTTGGTTGTGACAATAAGGGTGATATATTTAGTGGGTGGAGGCCAGGGATGCTTCTAAGCACTCTACCAAACATAAGACAGCGCTCATCATAAAGAATGACCTGATCCAGAAGGCTGATGCTTGAGGATCACTGTGAGTTCAAGGCTAGCCTGAGACACATAGTGAGTTCAAGACCAGCCTAAACTCCAGAGGGAGACTGTGTCCAAAAGAAGAATGAAACAAACAAAAGAATGACCTGGCCCATAATGTCAGTAGTGCCGAAACTACTACTTAAAACTACTAAGTATTGGGAAACTCTTGCTTAAAGGGATCACACACAGTACCTCCAATAAGCCAGTGCATACGCCCTCTGCTTAACAAGGGTGATAAGCTGGCCAGTGTTGCCACCAAATAATCTATAGCAGTGAAGCTCTGTAAGTGATATTCATAGAGACCCTGAATTGATTTAAAACAGTGAAGTAAATTAATTGTAGCATAAATAAAGGCACATAAGGAAATTAAAAGGAACATGCTTAGAGTCCTGAGCTCTACAAGGAGACCTGTAGATAGCCAAGGAGACCTGGGGGGTGAACGTGGTGGACTGCCTGGCCCTGCAGCATGGCCAGTGCTATTTACTGGAGTGGTATGTGAACGAACCCATCTGGACAATTTTGGAACAAGCTTGGTACATTCCTTGGACTACTGAATGTGACCTGCAGCTGAGGAGCAAAGTGGTGCAATGTTATGCTCCACAGTTCACAGAAAAACAATAGGAATGCTCCAAAATTCACAGGGGAAGATTTTTCCCTTCCAGAGAGTAACAGATTCAGCTTGATGTGTAGATCTCAATACGCTTATTAGCAGCCCACTCTTGCTTTGTGGGGTGTATGTGTGATAGCATCTGGAGTTTTTAGTGTCTTCGTAGCATCAGTTTGCATTGGAATGATTTAAAACAATAGCAGCAAGAAATGAGAGTAGCTCCTCTGGAGATGGATTGTTTGAAAGCTTGTTTCCTGTTAAGTATAATTTTCCATATGGCTTCAAAGTATAGTAACTGATTATGATACATCTTGTTTCCCAGCGATATTGGTGAGTTAACTGGCATCCCTTTTGGAAGATAACATTATAGTAAACTGATGTCAACCAGATAAGATCCACCCATTCATAGAAGAGAGAAAAGATGTGTTGGGTGAATCAAGATGGCTTTGAAACTTGTTGACCCCAAGGAAAGAAAGAAACATCTAAAATGCACAAATCCAATAACTCTCAAAGTCTACTGGATTTTATAGATGGAGTCCAGCTGTTGAGCAAAATTTGTGTGCAGGGTGGGTATTTATTAGATGCATTTCAGACAAGATCTCAACTTTTCCTACAAATGAAGCACATCCGCTGAACGGTAGGTTTCATCATCTGAAAAAAATATTCCTTGTTTTTTGTTCCCATGAGTAAAGTCAAATTAATTTTCTTACTTAAATTTTAAACCTCTGGACTCCCCTGTCTTGTACCTTTCTCTCTTTGATTCCTCTGGTACAATGGACTGTATGAATTTGCCAACATGTGATTTTTTTTTTAACCTAGAAGCCTGGCAGATTCATGTGATCCATTCTAATATGATTTAGTAATGTATTTTAATTCCTGCATTAAAAGGAAGCTTTTATGAGAATGAGAAGTAATATCTGGGCATAATGTGTTTTTGGAACAAAGGACTTGTATTTTTTTTCCATCTATAGGATATGGTTTCTCGTCAGTAACCCTTTGTCTTGGGGTGGCATTTTTCATACTGTAGGATTCTCCAGTCGTTGTGTTTCCTTCTGTTATTTTCTAGTCATAGAGAGACCTTACTTCTCTTAATTTTAAAATGATGAACTACCTCTCTTCTAGGTGTAGCTTTAAATTTTTATTCATAAGCACTATATTTAAGTGGGGTTTTTTCTCTGTACTTGGGGTTTAACTCAGGGCTTTCAAACTAAGCTACATCCCCAGGCCCCCTTTTTTAATGTTTTATTTTGAAGGCAAGATTTTGCCAAGTCACTGAATTGCCTGTGCTGGGCTAGAATTTGTGATCCTCCTGCCTCAGCCTCCTGAAGTGCTAAGATTATGGGCATGCACCAACATACCTGGTAAGATTATTTTTTAAAATCCTAATTTTGAGATTTTTAAAAACCCTAATTGTGTCCCAGAATTTCTATTCCATCAACTAGACACCCTATACTCAATACATTCACAAATAATACTTTAATGGAAAATAGAATTTTTGAGGCCGTAGAAGTATTGGAACTCCGAGGTTTTAAAAATGGTATTTTCTGGCTGATCCAATGTCCATTCCTGTTTTCCATGATAGATACCCATTGTGTCACTTTTCGGACATCCTCAGTTGGTGACATGCCTGCTAACATTCCCTGGAACTAGCAGTCCTCAACATACAGTCGGGAAGATTCTGTTCTCCGCTAGTCACTGCCAGAAGGATTTCTTAATAATTGGCTATGATTTTTACCCCATCCCCCCAAGGGATAGCTGAGGGTTTTTCCTAGTTTTCAGTTCATTCCAAAATACACATGGGCTTGACCTAAGAATTTTGCTAAAGGAATATTATTTCTCTCCAGGGAAATAAAAGCTGTGCATTTCAACACAAGTTTAAGATTCTTAAAACAACTATTAAATGAAGACAAGGAAAGCACCAGATCCCTATGAAGTTCTGTAGAAATGGTACCTCTAGGTGCTTGCTGGGGCCCCGGTGAGGCAGGATCATGGAGGGGTGGCGGGGAGGGCATGGTGCTAACACGCTTACTGTCACCGGGCTGGTGTGATTATGTGGGTATATTTAGAAGCTCTAAAGACACTAAGAGGCCCCAGTAGATGCTCTCAAATTAAGAGCTTGCCTATTATGAGAGGGAAATAATTTAAAAATCAAAGAAAATATTTGCTTGGCAAGGAGTGACAAATCGTTTCTCACCAAAATGCTGTTGCAACATTTCAGGGAAAACAGCGACTGCGACTTAACTTATTATTGTCATTTGAATCTTCTAGAGCTGAGCCCTTGTCAGAGAGGATAAGAGATGGGGTATAGGGGGGGCCTGATTTGGTTCTCTGCATATATAAACATCCTTTATCCTTAGAATAGGTTGAGAGCAGCGGGCACTTGTTGGGGTTGCAAGGTGTAAAATGCAGAATGGTTGCATTGCTGATTACTCTTCAGAAAAGAGGCCAACATCCTTTCTCATCAGTTGTTGGATCGGCTATCTTGTTTCTTCTCACATGGTTTTATGAATTTTTGTTGAACCTATAAATAATTGGAGGCAAGTGAACATGTGAGCTCTGATTTAATTTGTAACAAGTTCCAATAGCACACCTAAGCATATGACTCGACTATTTTTTTAAAAAGAAAAACATGCTAAATGAATCATTTCGCATCCAAAGATGAGTACAGTATGTCCAATATCCAAGGCCGGAAAGAACTGCTGCCAGGTATGGTTGCACATGCTGTAATCACAGCACTTGAGAGGCTGAGGCAGGAGGATTGTTGCGATTTCAAGACCAACCTGGGCTACAAGGTGAGTTCAAGGGCAGCCTGGACTACATAGTGAGTTCTTTCTCAAAAAACTAAAAAACAACCACAAAACCCCACTGCTTTAAATTCACAGAGAGATCAAACATGGATGACTGCCGCTTCATAGACGTACTGTATAGCCTGTCTGATCAACTAGATTTCACAATATTATGTCAAGAAGATTTGCCACAATAGTATGGCATAGTATTTTTGGTTTTTTGTTTTGTTTTTTTCTTTCTTAGGTCTTTTGATCAAAGAGTGAGGTTTGAGTTCGGAGAGGAAAGGTTCTGTGTCACTCAGTCAGAGGCTGTGGAATGTACCCACTTAATCTGCAGATTTGTTCAACAATTTAGCTGGCCAAGATGTCTTCAGGTCACTTAGAGGGGATCGGCGCACCAGGGCTTTGTGTCTTGGTCTCCCCTGTATGCTGTAGAAACAGAAAGTTCTCTCTGGGATGTCCCGGAGAGGGACTCATCCCATGAGGGACAGTGATTTTCTATCTTAGAGCCGATTCTGCATTACCCAAGGGCAGATCCAGCCTGGCATTCCTTCTCCTTGCTGAGAGACAGAGACACCCATGCCAAACTTTGTTCCTTGAAGCATGTGCAAAAAACCAGGTGTGTGGAAGGCATCCCATCACTTATGGGACCTCTGCCTTGTGAGTGTGGCCTCAGCTAGCAGTGACTTTGGGGATCTGAACTCTAAATGCTGGAGTGTTGATAACTTTGGGCTCTCTGAGGCTGAGGAACCCAGGATGTAATATTTTATAAGCCTTGCTTTCCCACTTCATTCTGTCTATTTCTGGCCATTTGGTCAAATCTGCTATTAGCTTTTGTTTGTAATGGCCCTCATATACACAGTAAGGAAAAGAAGTGACAATTTTGCTAATATGTTAATATCAGTTGTCATTCATTCCAGTAATCTTTTGGTTAGAGACAAGGTAGGATCCAATATTGTTTCATAGTCACTGTTGATCACCACATTGTCACTATACTAGGTCATTCAGTTGAACCTGAGGGGATTCAGTCATTTGAGAAACTAAGGTAATCATATGTATCTCTGTGTGTGTGTGTGTGTGTGTGTGTGTGTGTGTGTGTGTCTGTGTCTGTGTCTGTGTGTGTATGTGCATTGCTTTGTTTTGGTATTGGTGATTAAACCCAGGCCCTTGCACATGCTAAGCAAGTGGTCTACCACTGAGCTACCATCCCATTTCCAAAGTTTAGGCCTTTAATATGGAGTTCTTTCCATTTGACCCAACTATTCCCCTCCTAGGTATCTTCCCCAAAGAGTTAAAGACATTGTATTATAGTGATACATTCACACTCATGTTTATAGAAGCACAATTCATAATAGCTAAATCTTTTCTTTAGATTTTTAAAATTTTATTATTTATTTATTTATTTGTTTGGTACCAAACTCATGATTTAGCACTTGTCAGGCAGATGGTGATGCCACTGAGCTAAATCTCCAGCCCTATAGGTAAATGTTGAAAGCAGCTTATATATACATCAACAGAAGAATATATAAAAAATGTGGTACTTACAATGGAGTACTATCCTGCCATAAAGAAAGACAAACTTGAATCACTTGTAGGAAAATGGATTCCTACATTTAAGACCATAATGTTAAATGAAATAAATCAGACACACATTTTATCTGGCTCGTTACTGAAACACTTTGCTAAGACCTTGATTTAAGAAACCCACAGTATGCTTGTTTTAAGTTTTGTTAGACAACTTTCCCAGTGAGTTGCAAGAGTTAGTTTCTGGTAGAAAACTGGTAGACCTCTGAGAACAAGTCCGAATGTATGCTATGAGCAAAGCTATGTGGAGGCGTGACTTTTGCATCAGCCTTGAGTTATTCAGTCTTAATTCTAAATGCGCCAGCCTTCCTCACCAACACACACACACATGCACTTGCGTACAATATTACCTTCTTCCTTTTTTTTTTTGAGACAGCATCTTGTTATGTATTCTAGGCTGCCCTTGAACTCACTGTGTATCCTAGGCCAACCTCAAACTCACGGTGATCATTCTGCCTCAGCCTCCTGAGTGCTGGAATTACAAGTGGACAAAACCACGCCTGGCTAATGATTACTGTGTTTTAACTATGTTGCCTCTTGAGCTATCAGACAACCTTTTAGAGGGGTAGAATGAAAGCCTGGTAACCTCACCTCCTCTTTTCTTTAATTTTTAAAAATTTTATTATTTATTTATTTATTTGGTATCAAGGATCACGCTCATGACCTAGCGCTTGTCAGGCAGGTGCTGATGCCACTGAGGTCTGTTCTGCTATGGTCCATGGCGTACTCATATCAAACTACTGAAGTTACTCCACAGTGCACCTGGAGCATCTTCTGCACTTACCTCTTAAGCCCAAATCCCCCCAAGGCCTCTAGACAACTAGAGCAGCACCTAAAATTGTTCTCCTCGGCAAGCTCATAGGCAGCCCTCTCTGCCCCCAAGTGTCTTTCAAGAATTTAGACACTGAAGGAAATAGGGACCTCCAGGGAAAGACAATACTGCTGGCCACTGCCAGTCACTTGTGGCCACCTAAGGGAGAATAGATTGATAACTGCACCATTCTCTACACTTGTTCTAGGCTGTTCTTGTGCAAGTCCTTCTCTTTTCTGGTCCTGAGGCTTACTGTGTTCAAGCTTAAACTGTAGAGATCTGAAGGATTATTTTATTTTTTCAAGCACCCTGGCAGCTTCCAGAAAGTAGATGCTATATCTTGCTTATCTCTGTGCATCTATAAAAATTGATACCTTTGGGTTGGTACTTTTATATTTTCCATCTCTTTTCCCAACAAATACTTCGTGATTACCTCTATATGCAGGGATAGCAAGATCCTATAATCAGTACAAAGAGAACTAAATTTCCAGAGGCAGAAACTTTTCTTGGTAACTTTTCATTCCTCATGATCATTGGTGGGCAAGCTCTAAATTGCACATCACTGGTTTCTGTGTGGAAAGCTATTCTTTTTTATTTAGTCCTCCTTAGAGTTTATTAGTCTGTCTCAGTCTGGTAGCAGTGAGGAAGCTGTCTCCTGGAAGAGGTAAAAAGTGAGTCTTGCAGAAAGTACTTCCACTAAAATGATAGACCCTTGCAGTCGACCTACCTCTGCTACCTCTTAAGACAAAATTCTGAAAATAAAGTACTGGTAGTATATTCCCTTATCAAATATTTTATGTTTTAAGTAATTCGTTGGCTTCCTCCATCCTTTAACTGGCTTTAATCTATGTCATCTGATCTTATACTTTAGGGGATGTAGATTGAGGAAGAAGTTTCTAGATTCATAAAATTTAATATCATTAGTTTCTAAAAGCATATCCTCAGTTAAGGGTCTCAGAAATGGATTTAATGGTTGATAAGAGGGATATAGACACATTTTTGTTATAAGCCTTGGTTGGCTTATGCCTCCATTGATGGCCCCATCTCCCAATGTATTCCCTTCTTTGCTTTTGTCATGCAAGCCATTCATCTCTCTGCAAGCTCACCGCAGTCTTTCAGGGTGCTACACCTTTGTGTATTCTGTTCCTGTCCCCCTCTGCACCTTGTCTGTCCAGCTAGCCCCTTGTTCTTCATTTAGTACTTGTCTTATAACCCTTCACTGCCAGTCGCGGGCATTCTCATGGTCCTTCCTTGGTGAGTCCATTCTGCACCCACCGTACATGCCACTCTTACTTACCTATCACATGGTGAGACAGTTGTTTGTGTACATGTCTGTAAGTGCTTTGATGGCTTGTTAAATTTGCTCTGAGCAAATGCTATGATAAGGTGCCTCATAAACTTAGGTATAGGGTTGGGGATGTGGCTCAGTAGTACAGCACCTGCTTGGTTGTTTCATGCATTACTTAGGATAAATGACTAAACTCTCTCCTCCATAGTTAGAAAATGCTAGTGCATTCTTATGAGCCCGGGAAAGTCTTCTCCACAAACCTGACCTTGGTTTTCTGGTTAAGTGTGTGACCAGACTTTGGAGTGGGGATAAATATATGACCCTCTTCTCATGAAGCGCCATATCAGATAGCAAAGTCTTACAAGGAGACAGAAATAGAATTTCATACTGGGACATCCTACAAAGGAAAAGAAATGCTTGCAAATGTGTATAAGGCTGGAAACAAATGTTCCAGATGAACTCAGAACAGCAGAGTCACATTCTCTCTTACTATCTCAGTACCTTTTCTCAGTTGGGTGCACGAGTGGAAAATGAAGGAAGGAGATCTGTAGTCACACAGTGAGGTGGATACAGGTGGATTAGCACAGGAAGTAAATACTGACATCTCCATGTTTATTTTAAAATAATGAGATTAAACTTTACCTACAGTTCACATACCTACTGCCAGTATTTTAAGTGCCTAATCTGTACCTAAATTATATACATTCAGAATATGAGCTGATTGTAAACTAATAGAGGTATAAGGGCAAAAAAATGTTAGAGATTGTTGAAAAAAGGAGGTAAGATGTTAAGTTGCTAACCCTTGTGTACTGCATACCAGAGCACTTATTTTAGATAGGAGTCACAAATTCTTTGTCGAACCAACTTTATCTCTCATGAAAGATGTTCAAGCCTCAAGCCTCTAACATGTTTGAGAGCTACGAAGGTGGGAGGAGGTTAGCACAGATGGCTCCTTGCTTCAAAAAAACCAAAATTCATCTTTATTTGTGCCGGGAAAGAAAGAATGTCTGTCAGTATTGCCTGTGCATTTTGTCACGAAGGGTTCTGTCATCATTGTTGCTGTATTTCGGGCATCTTTGAAGCTTGTCATCTTCCCAGAAAGGCAGAAGTCTGGCTACCATCCAACAGTTCAATATTCACATAACAAAACGGAGCTAAGCAGAAGCAAGGAATGTGCCCAAGCTCACTCAGCCATACGTGAGTCTGTGACTGATGAAGTAAAAGATTTTGTTGTTTTGGAAAGGGAGTTACAGAAGAGAGTAGACATTATTCATTTAGACCCCTGATTTTGTCTGTAGTGAATATTCCTGAATTTCTCCAAATGCCAGCTTGGGGACATTCTTGGTAGACCTCCTTCCGCACACATTGGTGGTGTGGGCGGTATCAGCAAGGTCTACTTGTCAGAGCTTTTTGCGGAGGAAACTGCTTGACTTGTCAGGTTGGTAGGCACAGACTCCAAGGCAGTGTGACAACACTCAAGTGATGCCTAGGAGATGGCTGAGCCGGCAGGGAGATTCTGGAAGCCCTTTTGGTATGTCACTGTTCCTGTAGCTGGACAACCTCTGCTGCTTTGAGCACTTGACTTTGCTTGAGAAAATGGATTCCAGAAAAAGAAACTCTGGCGTCTCCAAGGGCCAGGCTGGGCAGGAGGCGCAAGTGTTCACTTCCCTCGCCCTGGCACGAAATGTTTCTCAGCTCCACAGTTTGCTGCCCAGGCCTAGAGGACTGCCCAGAAAGAAAAATTCCCAGTGCATGGTAGGCAGAATTTTCTGCCTGTGGACATACACAAGGCCACATTGTGGAAACAGAAGCCTCCCAAATTGTTCATTGTTCCACGGCTCCTACTTTGGCAGCCAGAAGCGAATTCATTATGCGGTGATTGGCATACCTCTGTTTACTTCATGCCCTGGGTCCAGCGACATGTTCTGTGCCCCCTGCACCCTCTTGCCTCGCCTCTCAAGGTTCTAGCTTTCTCTTGCCTGCCTTTCAGTCCTCCTGCCCTGCCTCTCTCTGGAACCCGGAGACTCTCAGACTTGTGACTGCTCGCCTGAAATCTGATGAAATGGTTAGATTCGGTGGATCGATTTCCCAGGAAAACACACTTTGTCCTCACATCTGAGTGGGCGAGGCAGCCAACAAATGTTTATTAAGCACCCACGAAGCACAGAGCAGCATGTCAGGCCCCCTGCAGGCGGACTGCAAGCTGAGACAAAGGTTCACAATGGCAAACAGGCCACATTTCTCCCTTGGTGTTTCTGCCCCTGAAAGTGTGTCCTCCTGGGCTTAAAGAAGGGAAATTGAGAAACAGCTCTTTCAGAATTGCCATTTGCAAATTGTTTTGGGTTTAATTGGAATGACTTTATGCAGCTGGAAAGCAAGATTAGCATTAGCATGGTTCACAGCAAGGAGCTGTTTTTTATGAATTTCAGAGGAAACTTTCTCAAACCATAATGTGCATTTAAGTCTGCTTGGGCTCTGGTTCTGGTGCTGGTTCTTTTTCCCCTTCCCCTTGCTCTTCCTCTCCTCCTTCCTCTTCTTTATCTTCTTCATTTTATTTTTTTGTTGTTGTTGTTTCAGAGATAAGTCTCCCTGAGTCACTGAGTTGCCCATGTCTGGCGCAAACTTGTGATCCTCTTGCTTTGACCACCTCTGCACCGCCACACTCGGCCTGATTCTGTACTGGCAAAAACCTCCTGGGGAATACAAGGCTGCTGACCCCTGGGTCACATTTGAGCAGCACATATTTGACCAGTGGTTTCAACCTTGGCTGCACTGGACTCACCTGGGAGCTTTAGCTACTACTCACATGGGAGCCCCGCCCCCCAGTGGGTCTGCTTGACTTACCTGCAGTGTGGCCTGAGCAGAGGGTAGTTTCAAATCTCCCCTGGGGCTTTTCCTATGCACAGCTACCTTGCAGCTTCACAGATGGAAGAATCAGAAGGGAGGATAAGTCTTCCTTTAGGTCCTAAGTCAATTGCAGTCCTGACTTCATTCCTTGAAGAGATGGCACTTTCAAAAAACATCTTTCCAACTTAACCAGTGGTTCTTGACCAGGAAGACCGTGCCCCCTCCCCAGGCAGCATCCAGAAATGTCTAGGGATGTGTTTGGTTGTCGTGGCTGGCGTCATTGGCATCAAGTGTGTAGAGGCCAGAGATGCTGCTGAACACTCTACAGTGCACTCACATAGCCCCACAGCAAATATCCAGCCCTCAGTACTGATGGTGCTGGCTGGAGGAGCCCAGGTTTAACCTAGGTAGCTCCTGACCTCAAAAAGCCAGGTTTAACCTAGCTAGCTCCTGCCCTCAACAAGCTGGGTCCTCAACACTTCTTTCTTTAATGATCTTTGAGAGTGACTAGCAGCATGTACCAAATAGCCAGCCTGCCTCCTTTTCTCTCTCCCTTCCTTCTTTTCTTTTTTCCTTCCTTCCTTCCTTTTTGTACTGAGGGTCGAACCCCAGGGCCTTTGCACTGAGCCCTTTTTATGCTTATTTGTAAAATTCTGAGTCAGGGTCTCACTAAGTTGCTCAGGCTAGGCTCAGACTTACAATCCTCCCACTCCTCCCACTCCTCCCTCCCAATCCTCCCAATCCTCCCAATCCTCAGCCTCCCAGCTGTTCTTTTGGATCTAACTCTGCTTTGCAAACACTTCTGTGGCAAGTATTGTAAACTATAAAGTTAGTGCTTTGTAAAACTAGGCTACTGAAGTACAAGCTTCCAAAATCCCTTTCAACTGAAATGGAGGAGGGGCTGGGGAATAGTGTACTGCTCAGTGACGATAGATTTTGTTTCTGGGGATGAAAACATTGTGAAACTAGATGGTGGTGAGGACTATGTAACCTTGCAAATTTATGTAATGCCACTGAATTGTACAGTTCACATTATGTGTACTTGACCAGCGTTACAAAGGGGTCCCTCTGGGTCCTTGATCGTTGGACAGTAAACGAGCCATATGATGGCTGGTTCTCATGCGAAGCCACTGCCCTGTTCCACCTTCTTATCACGCTAGGTCCTTTTCCTTCCTGGAACTCACAGCTGGAAATCACGGTGGTTTATGTGGTAAGTTGATTGACATCCTTTCCCACTAACCTGTCCACCTCACTACGCCTCTTCTGGGCTCCATGATGTCCCCAGAGCCCTGAAATTTTCCTGGGACTTAGTAAGCATTGCACACATATTTGCTGGATGGATGGATCTACTAGTAGTACATATGCTACCCTCACTGGAACAGGAATTTGCCATTATCCACACATTCATATTTAATGTCTTCTGTCTTTCTAGCCCTGTGCTACAGGAAATGTAGAATAGAGACAGTGGTTAAGTACTGTTCTCTGATGCTCTGGGAAGAGGCTTAGACTAGAATCACCCGAGGTAGTTATATGCCCACAAATGCCCAGGTCACACCCTAGAGATTCCTGTTCCATTGATCAGGAGTTAGGCTTTTAGAAAGAGCACCAGCTAACTGCACGAGGTGCCCTGGTTAAGAAGCCAAGTATAAAGCCTTGTTTCTCACAACGCAGTTCAGGGACAGTGGCATTAAATGTCACCATGGAGCTTTTTTTGGAAATCCAGAGTCTCAGCCTGGGAATCAGCAACTGCCATTTAAGAAAGGTCCCAGGAAAACTGTTTGTGTAGTAAAGTCTGAGAGGCTCGCAGGTTCTTTTCATGTTAATGTAGAATTGTTTTAGTTGGGCTAAAGAGCCCTTGGCTCCAACCATGAAAGAAAGTGTTGTATATTTCTGGAGCCTGGAGAGAGGTCTGCAAATGCACAGATTGTTTCCAGGGAAAGAGGTATTGTTACCATAAGAATCAGTTGTGATTCCATTTTAGATAATTGGCTTTGGAGACAAAAGGCAAAAGGCACACACACACACACACACACAGAGGCCAATTTCTGGCTTTAGTTGTTAAAACCATCACCAAGCAGAACAGACAGAAAACGAGTGAGGAGAGATCCAGGAAGTAAATGGATGGAATAATCTCATCCCTTGTAGATAAAAAATACCAAAAGTTACATCTTTTTCTTCCAGAGAGAAGAATGTATTTCCTGTTTGCCCTTGCAGGGAGCCTGGGTATAATGCTTCAGTGTGTGCAGGGCTCTGAAGAATGTAGAAAAGGCTGGGAGGACAGAGTCTGAACCGCCAGATATTGGCTCAGTCAGAAGCCATGTGACAAATACAGCCTTCGTTTCATTTATCAGGGCTTAAGAAGTGTGTGCATATTTCTCTAAATCCTTTGCAGCTTTGTGTGACAGAAAAAATAAGGTGATCCATCTTTACCTTCCAGAGTTTTGCATGTGCATTGGAAGACTTGTTATGATTAAAAGCATTTCCCATACCAAGTTTATACACAAATGAAAGTGGGCCTCAAGAAAGTGGGCCTTGGTCCCTGGCTGCGTACAGAAATATTTCAAAGTCCAGACATTTTCCCTTAGTATTCATTGTGTTGCAATAGTGAGATGCTACAAGAACCACAGGAAAAGTAGTTTTCGGGTGGTGAAAGTGCTTAAGGGATTGTCTAACTTGGTGGTGCTCCATCTGTGCTTCTGTCCTAGTGACCTCTGTAGAGTATAAAGGCCTGCAATGAGCATCAGCTGTCTTTCCAAGTCTTTCGAAACCAGGAGTGGAAAGGAGAAGAGGTCCTTCTAGAAGCAAGACCCCATATAGTTCCTACCTTTCCCATGTGCTACTCTTAAGCTACTCTTAAGCTACTCTGTCCATTGAATTCAGCTGGGAATTTTATAAGCTACAGCCCAGGGATTCGGATTTATTAGTTCTGGGGTACAGCCTGGGGTCAGGGGAGCAAGGGGTGATTCTAATGTACAGCCAGTCCATGTTGAGACTCACTTCATCACACACCACCACCTGACTCTGTCCCTATTGCCAGCACGGGGGGAAGTCAGGTGAGGGAGACTCAGGTCAACTCAGGGGCTTCTGAGACTTTCCTTTGATGCTGCTGCCTCAAAGGCCTCTGGAAAGGGGCAATGTCCTCTTACTATCATGTTTTTCTGGGGTGGTTAAAACTGTAGGAGTGGGTTCCATACTGCTCATCCCAACACCTTTCAGGGATTTTCCTCTCTCTGCTATGTTCTACATTACTGGAGCTTGGCAAACTTGATTGTCACCAGTGGTGGAAATAGCATTTGCCAGTGGACGAACAGGCATAGATAGGATGGCTGTTAATGTAGCTGAAAGATGGAAGCAACTATTTGAAGGGATGTTTGTCGCCTAGCACCTAACTTTGTGCATCAAACAAAATAAGAGCTTCCCTATTTCACATCACTTTTCTTTGATTCTGCAATGGCTTAAAGTGGAGAGAGATGGGGCCCACTTTGATGCTGGCCCTCAGGCACCTTTAGAGGTGCAAGAGTGACGATGACAGCTGAAGAGCTGCTGAGGGTCTCCTGGTGTTTTCATGGAGGCAGAGAGAAATGTCTTGAAATTCGAGGACGGGGTGTGGAACATTGGGCTTCTGTAGGGAATGTCCCAGGCCCTATAATGTCAACTGTCTCGAGACCTGAGAAATACTGCTGCGTGGGAATGCATTTGTCACATGCTCTGATAATGCAGTCCGCCCTGTGCACAGCCCTATAACATACAAGTGAAGGCATGTGTTATTAGAAGGAATGTGTTCTGATTTCACTGGAGAGAAACGTGGTAACCTACAAAGAGATCAAGCGAGTATATAAAGGCGTCAGGTGAAATTAATCATTGATTAAATGAGGAATTTGAGGGTGAGCTTTTGCTTTCTAATTCATTAGCTTAAATTTGAATAAATTTGCCTCACTGCATATATAGAATACTAATTCAGTGAAGTCTTTGTAGCACATCAGCCAGAAATCAATAAGCATTTTACGCTTGCAAGTTAGAGGCTCAGAAGGGGGTAGATCGCAAGGTCAAGCTTTCCCTTCTGTCGCCAATTTAACAAATTATGAGTGTATCGCTGTTGCATATATGTAAATTCTTGTCATTTGCAGATTTTTTTTAAATTGTGTGTTTTGGTTTTAAAGTTGGGTTTTTACTTGGGGTCATTTCAATAACATTTAGAAGCCATGGGAGTGAAAAATGACAATTGATCAAACCTGAAACCTAAAGTAGTATCCAGTTGTTCTGGGGCTTTCCTCTCCTGTCCTTGCTGTCAGGTGGCAGCTGTGACCTTCCCTTCCTTCACTGCATCCATCACTTTACATTGTTTTAAATTGATAAATAATAAGTATATATGATAAGTATATGTATTTATGAGGGCACAGTGTTACTTTGATGCATGTGTACAAATCAAGGTAGTATATCTATCAGCTTAGACACTTACCATTTCTCAGTATTGGGAACATTCAAAATCCTTTTTTTTCTAGCTATTTTGAATATTTTTTCACCCCCTTTGGTACTGGGGACTGAATGCAGAGTTCTTTGCACTAAGTTACATTACCAGCCCCTTTTTATTTTTCATTTTGAGACAGAGTCTCAGTCACTGAGTTGCCCAGGGTGGGCTCAAACCTGTGATCCTCCTGCGTCAGCCTCCTAAATCGCTGAGATTACAGGCATGTGCTGCTGCACCTGGATCTGAAATAAAATTGTTAGCTCTCACGAGTGAGAACATTTGGCATCTGTCTTTCTCTGCTTGGCTTATTTCACTTAACATAATGTCCTCTAGTTCCATCTATGTATATTGGTCCATCTATTTTATATGTATACTAAGTTTTCTTCATCTGTCAATGGACACTCAGGCTGTTTTCATATCTCAGTTCTCAAGAACAGTGCTACATCTGGGTTGCCAATGTCCCTTTCAAATATTGATGTCATTTTTTGCATATGTACCCAGCAGTCACTTGACCATTCCCTCTTAGTTTTCTGAGGAACCTCCTTACTGTTCCCCATAATGGTCCTACTAATTTCCATTCCCACCAACAGTCACAGTTGCCCTTTCTCGCCTGCTGGTTACCCTGTCACCCTAATGAGGAGGGCTACTGTCCCCTCCCCGTCACTCTTGCCTGCAGCAGTGATAAAAAGTAGAAGGAGAGGGTCCCCAAGAGGTCACCCTGGCCCAGGGGGTTGTTCGCACTTTGGTAGGGTCCTGTGTTGGCAGCCTCTGAAAACCGTGGCCTCTACCTGCCCCTGATCATTTCCCTGAGGAACCTTTCAGAAAGGAGAACTGGGGGGAGCCAGTGAGAAAAGAAAGATAAAATGGAAACAAAGCTTTGTAAATAAGAAGGGAAGGAGCTGGGCGTGGTGCCTCACGCCTGTAATCCCAGCACTCAGGAGGCTGAGGCAGAAAGATTGTTGCAAGTTCGAGACCAGCCTGGACTACAAAGTGAGCTCAAGGCCAGCCTGAATTGCATAGCGAGACCCTGTCTCAAAAAGACAAAAAAAAAAAAAAAAAAAAAAAAAAAAGTAAATAAGAGGGGAAGAAGGGTTGAAGGGAGGGGAATGGGGAAAAATGAGAAATAAGATATATCATGTACAGGTGCAGATGCCCTATGATGAATGTGATCATCTTGTATATCTAAATTACAGCAATAAACTTAATAATAAAAATATCAAAAGACAGGAGGGAGAAGGGGCCACTCTGGAAAGCCTAGCCTCTTGCTTCCCCTCCAGATTTTGTGTGTCCTTGTGTCCTCATTCACTTATTTGAGAAACCATAGCAGGAATTTCTGAAGGTGTCCTTTCTGAATGCCTCTATTTGCCAGAGGGAAATTATTGACAGAAGACTATTGAGCTTAAACTACCCAGACATCTGTTTGAAGAGCAAAGAATTCCTCTTTCTAAGGCGGCAAGCTGGATAATTCATGAAATATTTGGTGATTACATTGCCTGGTATGGTAGTTTGGTATGAACTAAAGTCACAGTGAAATTTTATTTTTTATTTGGTGCCTATGTACCTTACTAAAACAATCTTCCATGTGTACTTGATAATTATAGTTATGTATAGTTTACAGGCTTTAATAGGAAAAGCAGTACAGATAGTTTGTTTAATGCCCTATTCTGGGAATGCAGAGTTGGGGAAAGGATTCCCGCAATACCAATTTACTTGATGTCCCCTTAAATGAGGTGACATATGCAAAATACATAGACACAACAGATGCCATTTTCTTACCCTCCTCTCTAGGTTTCCATTTTACGGATGCAAAGAGCTCCTTGAACCGTGTCATCTGAGCCCATCTACTACATGGATCCCCTTAATGTTGTGAACATTTACATAGGCTAGACGTTGTATATTTCCTCTTGCCTTATTTACTTACTCCCTTGGATCTGAAGTCCTTGGTCAGAAGCCCAGCCTTAATTACCTAATGTCTATGGGAAAACTCAGCCCACTTAATAACATGCTGCATTATAGTTTATAGCTTTCAGGGTTAAAAATGTGACAGGAAAATGGAGACTACTCATTATCCCTTCTTAACACCATGGTTCCAGAATCTTTTAATGAGAGTAAATAAAGATGAGGTAAAATCTACAGAATCTTTAGCTTAGGGAGTTTGCAGTGTCAGTGGATAGGTCCTTAAAATAATTTCTCCTGTATTTCAGAACAATACAAAATTGTTTTCTGACAAGCAAATGCACTGCTCTTGAAATAGATAAAAGTGAACATCAGACTATTTAGTTTTGTGGATTTGACTAAATTGAAGGAGACTTGTTGGGTTCATTTGACATTTAGAATCTAGAGGAATGTGACATTCGATTCCAGATTTAAAACCCAATTGAGAAAGTATGTATTTCCAACATGGAAAACTATTATAGAGGTTTTATTTAATAACTTTCCAGAATATTCTAGAAAGCACTGTTTAATGGAAACATGTGAGCCATGTATGTAGCTTTTAAAAGGTTAGAAGATTATTAAAATTATTTAAAAAGTTAAAGTCATATGAGATTAACTTAGTAGGATTTATTTAACCCAGTCTATTCAAAATGTTATTTTAATGTATAAACAGTATAAAAAAGATTTTTTTTAAATATTAAATGCTCACTGGTGACATGGCTGGTGGCAATGATATTGGACAGCACAGCTCCAGCTCTTTATTCTAGAACCCAGATTGTGGGAGACTGATAAGTAATCAAGACTCTTACCCTGGACTAGAAGGATGAAGTGAACATTGAGAAAACTAGCTGAACAGAAATATTAGAGATACTTCAATAGGTGATTCACTTTGCCCATGAAATCTTTGTGTTTGTCCAAGGATCACAGTGGGGGACTCGCAATCTATACAAATATTTTCATGTGCATAGGTAGGCGATCCCTTTGGTTTGTACTTCTGAAGAAAATCAAAACCCACAGGCACTGAGGTCAGATATACTGAAGTGCACTTTCTCAGAGCATAAACGTTTGTAGCTCTAATGCTTGAGTTCAAAGCCCAGCTGTACTAATAAAGTTAGAAATACACATTATTCTCAGAGACTTACTGAATCCGAAACTCTGCACCTGGGCCCAACAATACAGGCTTTAATAAGCCCCACCAAGGATGCAATAATGTGAAGTGATTTTTCAAAAATCAGGTAACCCCAAAGCCCCTGGTTTCTGCTGCTAGAGATGGTTGTTTGGTGTAGAAAATGCTACTGCACATGACTAAGGAGGAGCCAAAGTTCTTTCACGGGAACCTTTTAAAGGCAACATTGAACCTTTGGGTAGCTTTAGGAATCAAATGTTTGAGTCCAGCCCTTTGTATTTGAGGCTCTCCATGTTTTATTTAGGTTTCTTTGTCAGCTGCTGCTGTACAGTATAACATTTACAATGTTTCTGGGCTGGCTTCTGCTTATTGGAATTTTCAGAGTTGTAGAACTGATGTAATTACATTCTCCCAGAGTCAGATTTAACAGTCTAAAATTGCAAGAAGCCTCTGGCTGTCCTGCTAGAAAGTTCCTACTGAGAACAAGTGGCAGTGCTATATTTGAATCTAAAAACAGCAGGCGGCAAAGCCAATTGTCACTTGCCCACAGTGGACTGTCTACACTGCGGCTTCCTTCGGGTGAGTTTTTTATTCTTCCATGACTCATACCACCAGCTGATCTGTCGTTTGTGAATCTGCGTCATCAATTATGATGTGCTTTAGGAGGGCAGGTTGATGTTTCAGTCCTGGAACATTACAAAATGTGTATCTTCTAGCTGGCTAAGGGGAGGAAATAAATATTGGAAGCACTAGTATAGAAGCAAAGGATCTTCTGTATGGAGGCCATTCTCTATTTTTTTGCTGTGTTACTTTCTTATAGCTGCTATAACAAATTACCACAAACTTCCCTGACTTACAACAATGCAGGTTTGTTACGTTACAGTTCTAGAAATCAGACATCCAACAAGGCCCTGCCTGGGCTCAGATCAAGGTGACAAGAGTCTGTGTTCCATGCTCCAGGGGAGACACCCTTTTCCTTGTCCCTTTCAGCATCTGAAAGCTGCCTGCAAGTCTTGGCTGCTGGCCAGCTTTTTCTATCAGCTAAGGCAGCAGCCCCAACCTGTGTCGTATTGCATCACTCTGACCTCTTCTGCCTCCCTCTTCCAAACTGAAGGACCCCTTGGTAACAGTGGGCCCCTCTGGGTGATCTGGGATAATCTTGCTTATTTGTCATCTGATTAGCAGTCTTAATTCCATCTGGAACCTTAAGCCCTTACCCCTTTGCCATGTAATATAGTATAGTGACAGTTTCCAGGGATTAGGATAGGGACAACTGGGGGGGGGGGCGCAGGGGATGATGATTCTGCTCACCACAGAAGGTCACTGAATTTCCCTCTGGCCTCAGTTCCGTTGGGGATCAAAAGAGAAAGATACGAAACTTTTGGCCCAGAGCTGGTGGCCTCTTGTGAGGCACTGGAAACTTCGAGATGTTCTTGTGTCAAACCATCTGCACTGGATCTTTTTAAAATTATTCCAGGGCTGCCTTCTGCATTCCAGAACCTTTGGCTCTGTTGTCTGACACCCCACTGGTGGGGGGTCCCCAGTCATTGCTCGGAGGAATAATCAGAGCATTTGCAAGTAGAAGGCAGAGGAGGGCAAAACCCCTTCCTGCTCTAAATAATGTATTTTTATCCTCCCCACTTTAAACACTAAGTATAAAAAAATCTGCCTTTATGGTGACTGCTTTTTGATTTTTTTTTAAAATCAGCTTTAAGGAATAATTTCCGATTTTCGGTTCAGACTTTCTAGATTTGCCTTTGGCTGCCTCATATCAGGACCATGTCAATCCTGGTTCCACGAGACCACCTGTCTGTGACATTTTGGGGGAAAATAATTAGTAAAATTTACAAATGGGCAGGTTTTGGATCACATTAAGAAATTGTCTCCAAGTTTTGCGGGAATAGTAAAAGCACTGTTGTTATATAGGAAAATGTGCTTATGTTCTCAATGTTTACCAAGAAGCTTAGTTGGAATATGTCAGATAGGATTTGCTTTATTTTAATGTACTTTATTTAAAAAGTGACATGAAACAAATATGGTAAAGTGATTTTTAAAATATACAATCAGATTACCCAAAGGATTTAGATGGCCAGGCACACAGTTTCCAAAACAATTACCTTTTCTTAGTACTACACCAGAGTGATAGCTTGGCTTCCCAGGAACTGCCTACATTCCATTCCAGCCACTCGGAAACTACCATGTGATGTGATAGACAAATATGACAGATGTTTGAATTAACAGTTTATTACATTAAAAGACATACTACCATCCATCTCCCTCAGAATCCTCTCACTTGCTTTGAACACACACTGATCGCATCATTCTTTCTGAAGCAGTCCTGGAAGTCCTGTTTCCTTAGTGTCTTTAGTTGTGCCATTGTGGCTAATTCAATGTCCTGAGTAGATTCAGCAGAGGGTTACTTTGACTTTGGGGGAGAGCCAGAATTCACAGTGCCAGATCTAGTGAATAAGGTAGACGAAGATACACTCAACGTTTTTAAACACTGTTCTTCGGTGCATGGAACTCGCCACATTTTTATCACACCTCATGAAGACACTCATGGAGAATGAAGTGTTTGAAGCTCGGGGGAGTACTTTGAGGGGATGAATGACAGTGTGTCTTTTACCATAATATTTTTTTAAGTTTAAACTTCACCATATTTATTGATCACACCCGCATCGTGTTTCCCCCACTTCTGCCTTATTGGGTGTCCTAAGGAGTCTCTCCAGAGTCCAGGCCCAGTTTTCCTGTCCGGGAGCTCTTTGGAAAAGCAAAACTGACATTTCCGACAGCCTCATTACATTTGCTTGGTTACACATCACAGTTGCTCTTCTGTCTCCTTGAGCATTTCTCCTGGATGGACAGCATGTCTTATTGGGACAGAAGGCCCCTGTGACTGCAGTTCCAGCTGGTGGGTGGCTCCCTTAGCTGCCTAGGGACATCAAGAGGCTGCTTTGTGGGAGGGTATGGTCGGGGAAGTGTCCTTTCCTGCTCTGTGACCCAGGCCCCAGAGTGACCCTGAAATACACAGCTGGAGACTGCACGATACAGGAAACAGTCTTGTCTGCACACTCACATGAACTCCAGACTTGCTCCCTCATTGCCGCAGTGGCTTGTCCATTATGCCAGGGGTGACACGGCACCATGGCATGTGCATGACGTCACCCCACACATAGCCAGAAAACAGGCGCATTCTATTTTGATGGTTCCACCAAGAACCACTCGTCTCTTGTCCATTGTCCCCAGGTATTATAGGTGGCTTTCCTGTCACTCAAGCTTGCAGATGATCCCTTAGCTATCTGGATGGGTCCATTCTACACACATAGCCTCACGTAGTGTAAAGTTCCACATGAGATAATCTACCGAGGCAGAGCTTTCAGTCTCTATCCTGGGTGGCCAGGTCTGCCAGGAGCTCCAGACTTACGGGCATTCATCAGAGAACATTTGCTTGTAGATAAAATGCCCTACCACTAGTTTCACCCCCAAGCCTCCCCATAGGAAATGTTAGCAAACGGTACTATTAACATTTTGAAGACAAAAATGTAGACATCTTGGATGTTCACCAGTGTGTCTCCCTTGATGAATAACCAACCACCAGCAGTGTATCAGTGACTTCTAAGGCCATGTTGCTGGTGGTCTAGGACCATGAGGACTCGGGCTGTGTGTGGCTTCTGGCTATGTAGGACTTTGAGGATGGCTAGCATCTGTTGCTGGTGGCTTCTTCCTTGATCTCTGATTAAAGAAGAGTTGCCTGAGATGCTTTTCTCAATGTTTGTCTCCTCCCCATGACAAAAGAATTACCAATAGTTCTCTTCTTCCATTTGTCACGCAATTCCCCATGGCTTTTTGGTGGCTATTTTTAAGGAATTTTTCCTTGATTTTGTTCTTTTAATTTATTTTTGATTGTGCTGAAATGTGTGTAACCTAAAACTTACCACTGTCGCTGTTTACTTTTTATCAGTCCATGTTTGCAATGCATAGTGATTACATTCTTCGTTTGGAGTTGGTGCATGTACATCACATGTCTTGATTCCTTTTTTCACAGCTTGCCCGCCCTTCCTGCATCTCTCGATTCCCTCTCCATATGAGAAAGCATCTCCCTACTTCTTATTTATCATTTATTTTGGTCTTTATTTATACCTTGGGTTTCTTGTATAAGATGTGATATTTAAGCCCGAGTGTCTGGTTCATTTCACTTAACATTATGGTCTTAAAGTATATCCATGTTCCTACAAATGACTCATGTTTATCGTTCTTTATGACACTGTGTTTTAAAGCGATCAGTCCAGAACTGTACAAACAGAACCGCTGTCTAGTTCTGAGCCATTTTCATCGCCCCAAAAGGAAAGTGCATACCCACTGAGCAATCACTTCCTGCCCCATCACTGGAAACTGTGAATCTGCTTTCTGTCTCAAAGAGTTACCTATTCTGCACATTTCTCTAGAGCCCTTTCCTGGTGGCTTCCTGCTTCTGCTGACAATCTGGGCGTCCTTGGTTGTCCCACGAATGCCCCTTACTCACCCTTCCTTCTGCCTTCTGTCTCCATTTACATGGGCCCTGTTTTCTTTGGCTTTGACTCTGTTTATTCTTCTACGTGCATCCAGCTGTCAGCTTCTTAAGGACAGGGGTGGATGCTGGTCCCCTGTGCTCAAGGGCCTTAGTTTTACCTTTCTCTTGTTGGGTTATGCTAGAAACAACTGGAAACTACAGAACTAGGCAGTGAAGGTACAGGTAGCTCAGTGGCAGAGCTCTGCTTAGTACTCACAGGCCTCTGGTTCCATCCTCAGCAGCAATACCTCCCCCCAAAAAAGGAAGAAAGAGGTGTGATTTCATTGCTTATCAGAGGTTCTTATTGCAATGCAGGCACAATTGGGTCCACCATTTTTGAAATATTAAAATATTAGAAATAATGTATCAAATAAAAAGGGTAAGGTTGAAGGGGGCAGAATGCTATGTAGATAGGTAGGGTACAGAGTACCAGTGGAATTAAGGCAGCCATCTTGAGTTTGTTTTATTTCAGCCTTCACAATGGTCACATTGTGACCATTGACCATATGAGGTGGATTCCATTATTTTCCCCACTGAAATACAAGGATACAGTACACAAGGGAGACTTAGAGCCTGACTAGAGACAAAAAAGCTCTCACATGAAAGAGTGAAAAACCTCTGACTCCAGGCTGGGCATGGCGGCACATGCCTGTGATCCTTGCACTCAAGGGGCTGAGGCAGGAGGATTGCCATGAGTTCAAGGCAAGCCTGGGCAACATGGCAAGACCCTGTCTCAAAAAAAAAAAAATAAGAACTCTAACTTCAGAATGTTTCTGACCACTCTCTTGGTTACCTTCTTCCTGTCCTTGAGGAAGGAAGCCTGGGTGGCACATGTATCGGTTTCCCAAGTGTGCTAGAACAAAATGAGGTGGCAGAACCACACCAGCCAAAACCCATGCACTGCGATTGCAGTGGCCAGAAGTCCAAGGCACTGGGAGTCAGAGAGCTTCCCTCGGAGGGCTCTGAGGGTGGCTGAGTTCCGTGCCTCCTTCCTTTGTGTTGCTGGAGGACCCTGGTATCCCGTGGCAGTAGACTCCTGGCTTCAATCTCTGCCTCCACTCCCACATTTTCCGGGTCTACCCTGTGTGTCCACATTTCCTACAAGGAGCCTAATCACCCTAATCCTCACCTGAACCTAGTGTGACTTATGTAAATGATGTCTATAAAGTCACTACAGCATTTCCAAGGAAGGGCACATTCTTATTGACTGGGGACTGGAACCCAAACACATCTTGGGGGCCACAGTTCAACCCACAGTCACATGGAAGGCAGTTTCTCTCCAGGTGCAAGCCCTTGGCTGCTGCCATACCTGTGCCACTTTGGAGGGTAGACAGCTGTCATTCCTTCTCTGTCCCAGCGTTGCAAGTGGTTACCAGCCACCGTCCAACTTTGTAGTCCCCAGCACCCCGCAGAATGTGTCAGGCAAACCCAGTGTTTCATGCGTATCTTTGGCATCTAATTACCGAGGAATATGCCATGTACTGTATTCCTTCCCCCAGTGTATTCTCCTTAATTGTTCTCCTTAAGCTCTAGAGAATGTTTCAAATAAAAATGTTTCATTTTATCCTTAGACGGAAATCTTAATCGTTGTCTTTGTTTACAAACTATTAAAACAAAGGTTTTGACTCGCTGCTGTCTTTCCTAATTTTTTACATTCTGAATAAAAACAGTATTAATGTATCCATTGTAAACTGCTGGCAGTTCAAGTCTAAATGTGTCTTTTTGCACAATTATGTACTATTAAGTATGCTCACATGTTACACAGGATAAGAAAAGATGACACGGTGGTTTTTGTCATTTAAAGTGGCCCAGTCTCTTTTTTTTTTTTTTTTTTGCTATATTTAATTTTTAAAAGTTTAATGAAATGAGAACTTGCTAGTTCAGTGATGGAAAATGTGAAAGACAGGATCGTTCAGACATGTTCTGAAAGGAAATGCATTTTAAACATAAATGCTTGGTTTTTAATTATTCATTAGGTAAAAACTGAAGCACTTGAGTTGCCTTGATCCCTTGAGCACAGTTTCAGGGTACTTAATAGCGTGAAGCAGCTGGACTATGATATAATTGTAATCAGTATCACTGAAGGGCTTAATGTATGGCTCACTTCATTCTAATTAGCCCATTGAACCCAAACACTGCCCATGAAGTCGATACTCATCCCTTTTTAAAAATTGAGATTGAATTCACATGACAGAAAATGAACCATATGAAGGTGAACAATTTAGTGATGTGTAGTCCATTTGCAGTGTGGTACAACCACCGATTCTGTCTAGTTCCGAACTGTGTTCATGCTCCGCCAAAAGAAACATTGTCATCCCTTGTGTCAGAATCAGAAAACATGTCTGATCACCCTTTCCTGAGATTCTCTAACTGGGAAGCTGTGCAGCCCCTGTCAGAGCCTGAGCCCTGGGACTCCAGGCTATGCTACCACTTTTTTGGAAGATTCCTGCTTGTGTGCAAGCTGTCACTTATGTCCTGGTTAGGAGGGGAGCAGCAGGGAGCACTCAGGCTTCTTAACTTCACATTCTTCAGTGAAAAGCAGGTGAAACAGATATCACAAAATTCAGTCTTTCCCGAGGGAAATGGGCCAGACCCTTTCTTCCTTTGTCACGCTTGCATACAGCACACCAGACATCTGTCTCTGTCAGCACATTTCCATTCACCTCTCAGAGGATGTTAACACCCTCACAAGTGCAGGACTGGGTTGGTGGAAAGAGATGGGAGAGGGCGCTCACTCTGAGCTGTGAAAGTTGAGGGTCTGGCTATGTTGTGTCACCTAGTCCTGATCTTGCCCTGCCCTCCTCCAAGATCATGTCCCATGCTCATTACTGCTCATTCATGGGCTCTTCTAATATCCTTCCTCCACTGAACTCTAGTTTCCTCCTTCCTTTTCATTCTTTATCCTGTTTCTCATCGATTCCTTTCCTCTGAGGTTCCCCCCGCTCTGCCCACCTCCTAAATGTTTGCAGTCTGTCTTTGGCTTTTCTGCTTGCTCTGTAAACCCACCAGGATCTACTCTTGTTCTTCTTTGTGTTGATGACTTTCATAGCTACAGTTCTAGCCCTGCTCACTTTCCCATCCCGGCCTAGGTCACCATGCTTCCTGATTGGCCCAGAAAGTCCAGATTTACTCTTTTGGTCTTAGAATATTTGATGCTGGGGCTGGGGATTTAGCTCAGCGGCATAAGCGCCTGCCTTGCAAGCAGGCAGTCGTGAGTTCGATCCCTGGTACCGATAAAAACGAAAAAGACAACAACAAAAAAAGAATATTTGATGCTACCCGTTACTCCCAGAAGTGACAAATGATACAGGAATCCACCCTTATTCACAGTTACCTGCAGTCACTTTCAGTCTAAAAATATTAAATGAAAAATTCCATAAATAATAATACATGTTAAATTGCGCTCATCCTGAGTAGCCTGATAAACTCTTGTATTGCCCTGCTCTATCCCACTGAGATGAGAACCCGCCCCTTTCCAGTGTGTTCACACAGTACCTGCTACCCATCCTGCTAGTCACTTAGTAGCTCTCTTGGTGTCACAATGATCGTGCTTCAGGAGCTCTTATTTTACTTGCCACAGGAATAGGAATGCTGGCATTTTGGGTCTGCCAAAGAGAAGTGCTTCTTTTAAGTGAAAAGATGGAAGTTTTTGGCTTCATGAGGAAAGAAAAAGAATTATATGTGGAGGTTGCTAAGATCTATGGTAAGAACAAATCTCTTGTCATGAAATTGTGAAGAAGAGATCTGTGCCCATGTTACTGTTGTACTTCAAACAGCAAAAGTGATGAGCTTGGTGCAAGAGAAGTGCTTGGTTAAGGCACTAAGGTGTTAAATTATAGATCTTGGTGCTATCTGTGGTTTCAGGCGTCCACTGGGGGCCTGGAGACCTATCCCTCATGGATGAGGAGGAACTAGAGCATGGTTTCAGGCTGTAACTCTGCCCTGTGACCTCTATGGTACTAGTTAGATTGTCCTACAGGCAAAGGAAATGCAACAGATCAAACATCAAACTCCACAGTGTCTTGCCTACTGTGAGTTCTTGCATTTTGGTTGATTACATCTATGAGAAAACCTGGTGGCCCTTGATGAACTTGTATCTCGGTTTTCCAAGGATAAAGGTTGATCATCATAACTAGAGAAATAGCAACCTCCCATCCTCTACATCTGACTTTCACCCTGGCAAGGATATCAACTGCTCATTTCACACTCTAGCTCAGTGCTACCCGGCAGAACTTTCCTCCATGATGGAAATGGTCAGTATCTGTGCAGACCAATATGGTGGCCACTAGTCCTCCGTAGCTGTTGAGCACTTGAGATGGGGCTAGTTGTGACTGAGGAGCTGACTTTAATTTTTAATCAACACAGTCATATGTAGCTGGAAACTACCATGTGTTAGAGTAGTTCTGCCTCAGTACTTTTCAAACCTTAATGTACCTACGAATTACCTGAAAATCCTCTTAGAAGGCAGTGTCTGTTTTAATACATCAACAAAACTTGAGCTTTTACGTTCTAACGGGCCATGAGGTGAAAGAGGTACTGCCAGGCCAAGGGGCACATTTTGAGGAGAAAAGCTCAGTCCATCCAAACCAAGGTTTGGGAACTCTGGCTCACATTAGTCACATGTAGGAAGGCTTTACTTACCTACCCAATACCCAGGCCCCACAGGACCCAACAGTGTAACCCATGGTAACCAGGCATTGGCATTAAGAGTTTGATGTTTCTAATGTAAAATGAGCCTGGACTGAGCTGCTGAAACAAGACTTAACCTACAGTTAAGTCTACAGTTAAGAAAATGGAATTAACCAATGGATACAAGTCAAACAGCCACTGGGAGTTCTGTGTGGTGTCTGCTTACCTTTTTAGCCTTCAACCCCTAAGGGAATCTCTGGTGACCTTGTCTCCCAAATCTGAAGCTGGCAGAGGCTGGGGTGCTGTAACTTTTTCAACACATTTGGGGGCTAATAGAGTTAGCCTCAAAGTTGTAGAAAAGCAACTTTATTGCAAAGAACTGTTTTTACAGTGTGGCTTTTTTGATAAAATGCATGTAGATGCAGTAAAGTACTGTATACTTTGCACACATATGGTCATTGTACAATTGAGTCCCTCTAAGGACTCCATGCAAGGAACCAGACCATTTGGGGGCCTCGGTCTTCTGTGTTCATGCGCAACTCTTGATGCCTCTCTTTGGATGGTTATGGCTGCTTTATGAGTTATCCATAAAGCATATGAGTTTTCTTCCCTCCCAGACTTTAAGCCCCCCAAAGGGCCACTGTCCTATTTCTCTGCTTCTCCAACCAGGCTACTGTCTGCATCTCCTGGGGAAATGTCCCCAAAGAATCTTGTGAGGCTGTGTCCAGGATGGTGGATATATAACAGGCTTCACAGGTGATCTAGGTTCTGTGCAAGCAGGAATGCTTGTCACTGTGCTAGAGCCTGGCATTGTGTCAGGCACAGTGCAAACACTGCACTGATGCACTGAGTATAGTAACATGAGTGTTGAATTTGACTTGTTAGTGAGAGTCATGGCAGATGCCCCCATAGCCAAGAGATCAAGGTTAACGTCACACTAATACATGTCAACACCAATTAGCCCCAATACTGTCACTAAAGGACCTAGTGTCACTACTGAGGTTTTCTTCCCAGAAGTGCAGAACCTCCCCCAGTCATGAGGAAATAGACAAACCCAGATTGCGGATTTGCTGTACAGTGTGTAACCAGTGCTTTTCAAAAGAGGCAAGGTCAAGGGCAGACTAAGGAATTATCACAGATTGGAGGAGACTAAGAAGTTGTGACAATATATCGTGGTGTAAGATCTTGCAATAGAAGAGGTGCATTAATGGGTACACTTGTGAAATCCAAGTGAGTTCTCTATGTAGTAATAACATCAGGTTAATATTTTTAGGATTTTTAGGGCTGGGGATCTAGCTCAGCAGCATAAGCGCCTGCCTAGCAAGTGTGAGGTCCTGAGTTTGATCCCCAGTACCAAGAAAAAAAAAGAAAAGAAAAAAAGCTGACTTTTTAAAGGATTTTGTTTGTTTTGTATCGAGAGTTGAATTCAGAATTTTTAGCACTGAGCTATATCCCCAGGTTGTTCTTATTTTTTTTAAGTTTTGAGACAAGAGTTCTTACTAAATCACTGAACTGCCCAGGCTGGGCTTGAACTGAGTTTTCAGATCCTCCTCAGCCTCCAAAGTTCTGGCGTTACAGGAATGTGCCACTACACCCAGCTAATTCTTTAGCTTTGATAAATATTATATAGTTATATATGATGTTAAAACATAAACAGAACCTCCATGAATGATACTGTAACTCTCTGTGACATTTTCCCAACACTTCTGAAAATCTAAAGTTATTTCAAAACTTAAAAAAAAAAGCTTTAAAAAGATGCTAAAAAAGCTTTAAAAAGATGATTGAAATGCCACTGTGTTCTTAAAGCAGCATAAATAAATCCTGAGTGGGAGGCTATTGGTTCAATGTAGAAATTAAACTAGGTAACCATAGATAACTAGGTAACAAGTTGATGGCCACATATTTTTTATCATATGTCCTGTTGTTTTTCTAACAGCTTCAATTAGATATAATTTATATACCACATAACTCACCCCTTTTAAAGTGTATAATTCTTTCTTTTAAATATTCTCAGGGTTGGGGCTGGGGGTTTAGCTCAGCGGCATAAGCGCCTGCCTTGCAAGCAGGCGGTCGTGAGTTCGATCCCCGGTACCGATAAAAATGAAAAAGACAAAAAAAAAAAATATTCTCAGGGTCGTACCATCAATGGCACACCCTAATTTTAGCACATTTTTGTCCCCCTAATAAAAAGGGCCCCCACATTCATTCTCAGTCAACAGCCATTCCTTGCTCTCCATAAGCAGCCCCAAGCAATGCTTTATTTCTAGTTTGTCTCTATGGGTTTTACTATTTGAGATGTTTATCTTAAGTGATATCATTGCAGAAGAACCAATAGCAAACTGAATGGAAGACTCTTTGCACCGAGGAATCTAGAAGGCAACTATTTATTACACTTGTGCGCTGATAGGAATCTCAGATCCAAATCATCAGCACTGAGGCAGTTTTGGGTTCAGTTTAAATACAGTTTGCAAGAAGAAAGTACAAGACATTACATGATTGGTTACATGGATTGAATTAAGTCATATGTTATCAGGAAAAATAACTCTTAAGTACATTTGCTTAAAAGCAATTGTTTATCATAATCTATTAACATCCTAGAGATGAGGAGAGAGGGGAGAGAGGGTTCAAGCAGAGCAAGAAGAGTTAAAACGTATCTTTGACTGGGTTGCTTTGCCCCAACCAAAGTCCATGAAGCCAGTTAGAAGCAATGTATTTTCTTAATTAAGGGAAACATAAGCTGAGAACAGTCACATTGAACCAGGGCATTATCAGAAGAAAAGCAGCTGGACCCAGAGCATCAAGGCTGACTGAAGTTAGCAGGGTGACTCTGTGGCAAGCAGCAGGAGCATGGTCACAGGCCACTAATTGATCTCCAGCTTTTACTATGAAATACCTATGAGTTTGCTGTTCTGTAACTGTGCCTTTACTAATCATGTAGTTGTGCCCCAACAGTATCATGCATGATCTTTAGTGTCTGGCTTCTTTACTTAGCATACCATTTGTGTTTGCAACAACATCTCAATATATAGTTCAGCCTGACTCTGAACTCACTGTTTAGTCCAGGGAGACCTCAAACTTGTGTCACTCCTTCTGCTTCAGCCTCTTGAATGCTGTGATTACAGGTACTCACAACCACACTCAGCTGTTGGGTGTGTGTGTGTGTGTGTGTGTGTGTGTGTGCTTAGCATAAGGTTTTTGAGGTTTATCCGTGTTATGCATAGATCTGCACATTATTCCTTTCTGTAGCCCAATATCCCACTATATGGAAATGTATGTGTCACATTAAGTTTATCCATTCACAAGTTAGTGACCCCCTAATGCCTTTAGACTAGAGTGATGGTTTTTGCTCTTAGGGTAGAATGACCCACCCAGTGTTCCATAGCTATGTGTACATACCACATAGGTGCCCCAAACAGCACGCTTTAAATGTGTACACTATTAACCACTTTGGAATGTCGTTAGAATTAAGAAATGTTCCAGGGTCTCCAAAAGGGGAAAAATGTGGATTATGTTATGTGCAGGTCAGTAATTGCTGTTTCTGGGAGCCATGCAGTGAATTGCTTTATTGAATAAATATGAGAAAGGAAAGATACTAGTGGTCCAAGAATGCTATTGCCAAACTCTGGGGAAACAGAATCTTTTCTGTAGAAACAGCATACATCGCTTTCTGTGCCATGGAATTTCTCCTCATTTGACCCAAGGGGTAAAGGAAAACTCTTATGCAACTACCACATTTTAGAAGTTAATCTTTCCTATGTAGGCTGGTTAATAACTAACAACAGACAGTTTTATCTAAGAAAAGATGACTAAGATCCTACATTTGGCTTTTAGGGAGAGCTGATTTACATATCTAATTCATGTTCTATTGGCAGAGTTATATGAAATAAAGAAAATGGAAGAAAAACCCCAGCTTTGTTTCAGATCGGAGTTAAAAATCCCATCGTTGTATTTAGCTACTCACAATACAGCTGGGTATGGTGAGACACACCTGTAATCTCAGCACTCTGGGAGGCTGAAGCAAGAGAACCTCAAGTTTGAGCCCAGCTTGCACAACATAGCAAGTGAAAAAAAATAAAGACAGAGGATGTAGCTCAGCGTGAAGGCCCTGGATTCACTCCCCAGTATCACCAAAAGGGAGGAGGTACAGAATCTAAGGCCTATTTAGTAATTCGGAGGTGATTCTGCTAAGTCGTGGGCTGTGTTTGTGACAGAACTGGATGCCTTGTGACCTTGTGGCCACTAAGTTCATGTCCCATACTCCAGAAGACTTTGGAAGCTCGCCTTTCTGACTCTGTCCTCTGGGATTCTTGTCTGCCTTTTAATGCAAGCTGCTTGGTCGTTGATATAGGCGGTGTGGGCAAAGTGATTCATGAAGTTGTTCCAGCTTCCTGAGTGCCCCTCTTGCTTCCTGGGGGCTCCTTAAGGAGTACCTCGTCCAATAACACAGGCTTCTTTAAAATCTTTGGCCCTGAAAACAAATCTGCCTTTTAGGGATTGTTTTTAGGTCCTGTGTGCCCTGGTACCAGCCCTGTGCCCCCATGGGCTTCCCGGGGTTGTGATGTTACCTTGCCTCTTCTTGCAGAGATGGCCTCCCATCTGTTGAGGTGCTTACTGACTTCCCATTTGTACTGTAGAGTGGGGAATCAAGTAATAGATGAGCTTTTGACAGTTTATTCAATTATTTACTTCTCAGTCTGTGGGATTGAACCCAGGGCCTTTGCACTGATATATATCCCAAGCCCTTTTTCTGTTTTTTTACTTGGAGACAGGGTCTCGCTAAGTTGCAAGATTGCTTAGGCATAGTTTGCACTGGGAATCCTCCTGCTTCAGCCTCCCAGAGTGCTGGGATCAAAGGCATGAACCACTACATCAAATTTCTGTTGGTCCAGTTTATAGTGACTAGTCCTCTTGTCATCAGTAATCTCTCACTGCTTTCCAGAAAGAATTGGGTCACCATATGCTATCATTTCTTATTAGTTTGGGATATAATAACATAAGATACCATAAAAAGTTGGTATAGTAAAAATGCTGATTGGACTATCACACATGGAACTGCAACTTGGGAATTTCTCTCTGGTTTCTTTCACTGTTTCACTGGAAAGTTGAAAAGGGATGAGGATGGACCAAAGGGAAATTATTTCTTTGTTGTTTTTGCCAAAGACCTCGTCCCTTTCCTTTTAAAAGGCCACATATCCTGGAGTTTTGAAATCCGCTATAATTATCACAAGGCAGCTCTTTCTCTGGGAAAAAGTGAGTGAATTTCCCATTTGGGCATCGTGGTTAAAATAACCTACCAGTGCTGGGACCAAATACAAGTAGAAAGTGTGTTCAAAAGCCGCATTCACTCAGGAGGGAGAAAGGACAACCTTTCTCATAATGAATGTTCAGACGTGGCCAGCATGGGAAAAGCTCACACAATTGCCGACTTGGCATCTGAGTAAGTACTACCAGCTTGCTTTTGCTTGTCGTGTTCCAGCTTTTGTGGTTTTCTCTGGGGCTGAATCCCTGGTGTCTTCAAGCAAAGTTTCCACTAAGTCTGACTGTCTTCTTTCCAAGCCCTCTGCCCTGGCTTTGCGAGCTCCCGCTTGTCTAGGAGATAGAAAGTCACCATGGCCTTGGCGACTACAGTGAAACTCAGAGCCTTGTGACTTTCGGTGCCTATAGCGCACAGATAAGACGTCGGCTCTTACCTAGAGATGAGATGGACTAGGACTGTGTGGAATTATCTGTCTTCTGCCACTTGTGTTTCAAACATTAGCCCTCAAGGATGTGCTGGGCAAATTAACTACGTAATATGCAAAAATGGGCAAGATTCCTTATCATCAGAGCAGAACCAAGAAGCCTGCTGCTCCTGAAGATTGTTCGCTGCCTAAACAAGATACAAAACACAGTATTGGCAGAGGGAAGGAGAGATTATGTTAAGCCTATGTTGCTTTCCAGGGTTTTTGTTACTTTCTGTCGGTTTTTGTTTATTTGTTTTTGGTTTTGTTTTGTTTTGGGATTTTTTGATTCTAGCAGTTGAACCCAGGGCCTTCACACGGAGCTACATCTCCAGCCCTTCTTATTTTGTGAGATAGGCTCTCACTAAGTTTCCTGGGCAGGACTCAGCAACCGTCCTGTCTCAACCTCCTAGAACACTGATGGAGAACCTTTCAGAGCTTTCAATGATATAATCACCCCACTGTGGTACGCGTGCCTTAGGTTCACCAACACTGTCCTAGGATTACACTTGTGTGCTGCTGCATGTGATTTTGCTAATTTAAAGACTAATTTCACAAACTAAATCAGAGGTGAAAGAGGTTTTTCTTTGGGGGAGCAATACTCACAATACTTTTCTCGTTGAATTGTTTTCATGGGCCATACAGTGTCCAGTCATGCCTCAGTGTTTCACAGGACTCATCCCAGGATACCCTCAGATATTGAAACCCACGCTGCTCAAGTCCTTGATAGAGCGTGGTATGGCATTTGCTGTCACTTAGGCACATCCTTCTCTATATTTAAACCATCTTTGGACACCTTATACCTAATACAATGCAAGTACTATGGGAATAGTTGTTAGACTTTACTGTTGAGGGCATAACAGAAACAAGAGAGTCGTCTGTGCGTGTTCAGCACAGTCTTTGAATATTTTCCACCCGCGATGGGTTGAATCTGCAGATGCAAAACTCTCCAGTTCCAAGAGCCAGCTGTCCTTTTCACTGCTAGTGCTTTATATCATTTCTATCGCCCACCTGCCCGCTGTGTTACTCTTACTTAATGTCAGGAAAAGAGTGGCTGCAATTTTAAAGCAGAAACACTGTATTGATTTTGAAGTTGCTGCCAAGGCCAAAACCGCACAGTGTTCTGCCATCTCTGTCGGAAGAAACATCCCCGGGCTCCAGTGGGTTCATGGTGAGTGCAGTTGACTGTCACATGCTAGAACAGGTGACCCCAGGGGGAGAGAGGGAGCTGCTGGTACCTCCCCTTTGATTTCCCTCACATTCCACTAGGTCTCGGTTACCCCGTCTCCAAGAAGAGAATCACAACTGAAAGGCATATATGACTTTCTCATTGGAGTTTTAGCTTCTAAATACCAAGATCCCCTGATGGACATTGTAGTTTTGATTTTGCAATTTTGGTAGGAATTCATCGGTCACAGACACATATATACAGACAGACAGACAGACACACACACACACACACACACACACACACACACACACACACATACACACTCTCTCTCTCTCCTACCTGAGATGTGACCCTGCTGCTCTGTTCTAAGCCAGGCGAACTGGACTGCTGATTGCCCTGTTCCCAGAGCCCCTCCCTGGAAAAGCACCTGCAGCAGTGGAAGCAGACATGCCCACAGTTACTCAGGGCTGTAGAAGGGGGAGGCCATGCTTACCTTCACTTTCCACTTGCACCCTTTATGTCTGTTTTGAGTTTTGGGTTGCAATTTGCATATATTCCACTTGCTAAATGAATCTGTCCAGGTATCTTTCATTTTACAAATTAATTAAAAGACCAAGAACTAAAACTGGACTTTGCTTCTTTGACAAAGTCTAATATGGAGTCTGGAGAGTCACACTGAAAGCACAGCATTCATTACTGACTTTTGCAATCTATAGTATTTATCATGATTGCCAAAAGCCATTTTTGAGAGCCATTGTTCATGATCGTCAGCTAAATTTTTACCCGAATGATTTTAAATGTAGAACATAAGATTCCTTACAAAAATACTTGGAGACTTGGAGACTTACCTAGACATTTTTCACAAGAGTTCATCTTCTGTGACTGTCTTTAAAAACAAAACCAAAAACACACCTATTTGGAGTTGTAGTGCATCTTTTGCCTTGATTAGGTGCCACATGGGAGCCATAGTTTAGGCTAAATCTTTCACCATACCAGAGTTACAGATTCCTCTATATTTGAAATGACGATCGTCTTTTACTCTTCCCAACAGGGGCTGTGTGACATTTCCTGTGTGCTATTTTTAAAATCTGTAAAACTGCAATATATCAAAGGATGTGGGGGGTGTTAATGAGGAGAAAAAAATGGGGGCACCAAACGTGATAAGAATTATCTTATTTTACTCTTAAATTCTGGGTATAAAATCCATCTGACCAACTGAATTTTCTTTCAACTCCTTCTGAAATATTTTTCTTACTTTGTGTGTTAGCACTGAGTGATGATTCAGTTGTGATGTCAGCTGCCAAGGGGATAAAACCTGGGTTTCTTTTTTACCCTGGGGCTGGCATGGAGGATGGGGAAGAAGAGAGATGACAAAGCCAACAGGCATACGATGGTGAGGCACAGTATCCGTTTATTTCAGGAGCCCTTCATCCTCGCCTTCAAGCACTGTTGAATACTCTGTGGGTGGTAGGCTCGTGTGTGGGAAACAGCTTAGTTATAATAGCTGACATTTATTGAACACTTGCTATTCTAAGCACATTATATGTATTAACTCATCTAATCCCCATGACAACCCTATGGATTAGCAAGGTGCAAATCTTGACTCCTCCACTTCTTAACTGTGTAAACTTCTGTAACTTCAGTTTTTCTTGTTATGAAAGAAAACTATCCCTTAGAGGTTGACGTTGAGTTTATAATTATAATGCATTTATAATTGTGACAGGTATATCAAAGAACTCAATGAATGGTACCAAAAATACAAAACCTGATCATAGACTTAAAGACCTAAAGTAAATGTTCACAGTAGTATTCATAGTAGCCCAGACATGGAAAATAACCAATGTCTTTCAGCTGGTTAATATATTAAAGACCACATATGGTATATCCATACTATGGAATACTACTCAGCAGTGAAAAGAAAAGGCATATGGATATGCACAAACAAATGAAAGAATCTCAAACATTATGCTAAGTGAAAGTGCAAACCCAGAGTTACCACATGAGTTTATTAAATGATACCTGAAAAAGCCGAACTGTAGCAACATAAAGTAGATGAGTGGTTGAGAGGAACTGAGCAAGGAAATGAGCTGCAGAAAGGTACCAGGACACCTCGTAAAGTAGGGAAGCCACTTTGTATCCTGATTGTGCTGATTATGCAACTGCACATAATTACTAGATTTCATCAAATTGTATACTTTAAAAGGGGTAAATTCTAATGTGTGTAAATTACACCCCAAAGCTAGAAAAACACACTTGCTGCAAATTGGATGTGTATATAACATCAGACTTCCATGGGGTTTAGAAGAAGTGAATGAGAACTCTTGGAACACATCCTGGTTTAGGCACTGTTGGGATTATTTCAAAGGAGAATCAATGCAGGTGATGTTGGGCTCTCCACACACCTGTCTGCTCTCCAGGATGATGGCAGGGGACTGATGAGAACCTTTGTTCTCACAGAAACCACAGGGAAGGTACAGAGACTTTCAAAACAAGAAATCCCATGTGAGTTTCAGATGCATGGTGCTGAGAAGTGTCCGGGCAGAGCACACAGAGGGAGAAAATTTAGTGGGCATAGGAGTGGCCAGGGAAGGGCCCTGACACATCCAGGCTTGGGTTAGATCTGAAAGTGGCTGGACTGCAATGTATTGGGAAACCTTGCACTATCTAGGACTTTGAAATTTGTCAAATAGGGATGGGAAATGTGCCTGGCTGTCCCATGGTTTGCTGCTGTATCCTGGTTCGCTGCTGTATCCTGGTTCCTGTCCTAATTGTGGTATCTCTTCCCAACTCCAAGTTCAGTGGCATTGCATTGGTAGTTTAAGATTGATTTAGCCATAGTAGGAATATTTTCACCTGGAAAATCAAATGTCCCAGAGCCCAGCCCCTCTCTACTCCCAGCCAGTTGTTAGCCATTAACCAGCTCATTATGACTGTAACTCTGAGTAACCATGAACTTGAGAGAAGCGAGTGAGCAGAATGATGTAGAGGTGGCTGGGACAGATACAGGGAAAACAACAACAACAAAGATGAAAAGGCACAAGTACCTAATGCTGAGGGAAAGGGATAGTTCTATGTCAAGAATATGTATGCTGTAGCATGCCTCGGCCCAAGCACAGTTGTAAGAAGCAGCTCTGATGAAAATGGAGCCTCTTACCCTTTCAATAAAAGGTGCTCTCCCTTGCCTCAACTTCTCTGTGATACCCACAGCTCTCAAGTCATCAATGCATCCAGTATAGAATCAGGTCCTCTCTTTTTACCTCCCAGCCTTCTTCTGGTTCCCAGCACCTGCAAAGCACTGATAGCAGCTAAATTCATGAAATGGTGAGCTAATTCTTACCATAGCGTTACTATGAGCTTGCTTCCTTGCTCATCTGCCTCATTAAAGTGCAGACACCAGAAGAGCCAGGAATTCTGTACGTTTGTGTATCCTAGCACCCAGCGCTGCACAATAGGTGCACCAGAAATGCTTGCTGAAATAATGAATTTGGGCAATTTCAGTGTGAGCTAACATGTAATTATCGAAAGATCAATTAGCTCTCTGCAGCATAAAACAAACCTTGGGTTTCCTAAAACATTTCAAAAAGTGCTATTGTGCTGTGCGTATCCCAGGCTCAGATCCTGGTGTCTGTGTTTGGAGAGCATCCGTCTGCCCACGTCTGTCTCTTTGTACAGCACTGACATTTAAACTATTTACTATCAAAGTTTCCTTCAAGTCTAAGATGCCATGATTCTGAGAGGAAAGAGAGCTCAGGCTTTGTGGGCTCAGAGCCAGGACCATTTATTGTTCTGTGTTAAGGTGAAAAGTTCTGTAGGACATACAAATTTGCTATACTTTCATTTGACTTCTTTGTGTCAGATTTTCAGAATATAAGATGATGTGTATAAGTCATTGCTGGGCTGGAGATGTGGCTCAGCGGTGGAACACCTGCCTTCCATGCATGAATCACTGGGTTCAATCCCCAGCACCCAAAAAGCGATGTTGGCTAATCATTATTGTCTTATTCTATTCTATTTCTCTTGGGCCTCATCTGAGATTTGCTAATACCTCCCTCTTCTTTCATGTCCACATCGTACTCCTTGGAACCTGGGAATGTGTCACCTTACATTCAAAATGGCAAAGGACACCCCCCCCCCCGCTTTTTGGCAGATGTGATTAAGCTGAGGCTCTTCAGGTGGACAAATTAGGCTTCGATCACACAGGTGGGCTCATCATCACCACACAGGTCCTTTCTGGGAGTGAAACAGAAGGAGAGGTGAGGAAGCAGAAGTGAAAGGGACAGAGATTAGAAAGGCTTTGATGAGTGGCCCTTAGGAGCTGAAATGGGCAAGAAATGGATTGTGTCTTGGAGCCTCCAGAAGGACTGCTTGGCTTCAGCCCAGCAAAATCGATTGCAGACTTCTAGCCAGAGAAGATTTCAGAGAGTACCTTCAGGTTGTTTTGAATCACTCAGTTTGTGGTCATTTGTTACATCAGTGCTAGGAAATTAGTAATTGAGGACTTCGAGATTTAATTAGAGCATCTTTTGCTTTTCATGCATACTTGAACGTGCATAGGGTCACAGGGGATCTTGGTGCAACACAGAGCAGGGGGTGGGAGCAGTCTGGGAGGAGCAGGGATTTTGCGGCTGTCTGGAGCTCCTGGGTGACCCCAAGGAAGGAAGGCTCTGTAGGAGATAATTCATGCTCTGGGCTCCTCTCTCCTTAATTGCTTTTGGTCAACATTACTAAAATACTCTATCCTGGTGGGGCTCTTAGTTTCTACGAGCACATAAAGAATTAGAAAATGTTTCCAGGAGAGCCACAAAGGCTTGGAGTAGCGCCAACAGGAGAGAGAGGAAAAGAGCTGCAATTACTCAACCCCAAGAAAAGAAGGCGGAAGGGTGATTTAATAATGGCATGTAAGAAACCAGAGAGTTAGTAAGTGGGAAATGGTGATTAATGGTGCCTCGTCTCTGCCGAGCCAACTAGAGGATAAAATAACACCAAGAAGAATTTGGGTTTAGGGAATCAGTCCTGGCGGGGAAGATTGTGGTTTTCTTTGAGAGGACTTTGCAGCTGCAGAAGGCCCTGGAATTCACCTGGCCCCACCCCATCAGTTTGTAGATGGTTGAAACCTAGGCTGAGAGTGACCTTCGGCAGTTGCAAACCAGTGGTGGAGCCTGGAGCAGAACTCTTGGCCAGAGCATGTTTGCTGCACTGTCTCACTGAAGGCTGTGCTCCAAGTATAAAGACTTGGAAGCTGTTCGGTTTCTTTTTTTTCCTTTTATTTTGTGATACTAGGCATCAAATTGAGGGACTTCATGCTGAGCTATATACCCAGCCCTTTTTCATTTTTTTTTAAATTTTGAGACAAGGTCTTGCTAAGCTGCCTCGGCTCAAACTTGTGATCTTTCTGCCTCAGCCTCCCAGAGTACTGGGATTACTGATGTGCTCTGTTGTTGCTGGTGGAAAATTGGGGCCAACTCAGGGAGCCTTCCAGGGTGATACAAGCATTCCGTGTCTTGCTGTTGGGTTTGCTTATCAGCTGTGTGCTTGTGTGTACATGTCAAACTCCTAAATTCTGTACTTGATATTATATGCCTGCTACTTAAAAACTTAGAAAGTTTTCCTAGCATTTAGAGAATGAATGTGCTCTACCCCTCCTAATAGCAGCGCCAAACTGGAAACATTCCCAGTGCCTTTCAGAGTTCACTGGATAAATTATGGCATATTCCTATAGTGTATTTCTGAATAGTGGTGAAAAACCGTGGACAGCACCATAGATGAATTTCACAAGCATGTGGTTGAATGAAAGAAGCTGAACACAAAAGAGAACATATTCCATAAGATTCTATATAGAAAAGTCAAAACTGAGCAAAGGAATTGGTAGCATTAAAAGTCAAGGTCATGACTAGCTTTGGAGGTGCAGTAGGGGCACAATGGGGTTGTGTGTTTGCATGTATACAGTTTGTGAAAATAAAGCAAGGGGCAGACTTGTCATTTTCTTCGTGTGATTATACTTCAATTAACAGGTAAGTTTAAAATGGGACTACTAGCGAGTAGGCAGAGGACCTTTAAGCAAGCCAGCCTTTAGAGAATTTACTATTATTATTTATGTTAAAGGAGCACACGTAGAGGTCATTGCATTAGGAAATATGTGTGCTTTTCTAGAATACCTAGAAAATACTTGCTACAGAGAGAAATCTCCTGTTGAGAGACTGTGTATTTAATTCCCACTTGTAAACCAAAGAAATGCTATTCTGTAGTCTGCTTTCTCAGGGAGCTGGTACAGTCTGTCTTTCATGAAAAACCTCCGAAGCCAGCAGCAGCCCTCGGCTCCTTTTTGGCCCTTTGTAGTGCCTCAGAATGAAAGAATGGGGTCATTTTTTTAAAAAGCAGCTGCTTGCGATAAATAGTAATTTTGTTCGGAGACACTTTTGTCATGCCAGGCACATTTCCCTGCAGCAGCTGCAGCCCGGAGAGCTGCGGGTGGGTTCAGATGGTGTGAGGTGTGAAGTGGTTCAAGGTGAGCAGCCAGCCAATCAGAATGGGACAGCCTGAGCCTTGACTCACCAAAGCCACATCTGCTTCCTGCCATTGGTGGTGTCCTTTCAAACTAATGTACCTGCAGTCATGTCATCCTGTGACACCAGGCAAGAACCAGTTGACACCACAGAGCTTAAGCTGAAATGCCATGTTTTTTTAGTACTGGGATCAAACTTTGGGGTGTACTACACAGAGCTGCATTCCCAGATCTCTCTTTTATAATTTTTTTTGGACACACGGTCATGCTAAATTGCCCAGGCTAAGTTGTTGAACTTGTACTCCTCCTATCTCAATCTCCCGTTTGGCTGGGATTACAGGCTTGTACCACTGTGCTCAGAGGAAATGCTTGTTATTGTAAATAAAGTTTTATTGAAACACAGTCATGCCTATTCTTTTTGTATTGTCTATGGCTGCTTGTGTGCTATAATTGCAGAGCTGAGCAGTTCTAACAGTCTATAAGGTCCGCAAAGCCCAAAATATTTACTTCTCAACCCTTTACAAAAGATTATCACATCTTACATATCACATCATTGACTAAAATGTTGCCGTGGGCACATGACTACACTTTTATTGCTCGCATGTCCTGATGGCTACACAGAGTTTCACTGGTATTTTCCATTGATTTTTTGAGAAGGATCTGCAGCAGTCTGAATGTTCAAGATGTTAAGCATATTCCCAAGCCCATGCATAGTTTGGCCAAGGTCCGGACTCCCAATCCTTTGGACCCAGATTTTTCTATCTGCTACACCATCCACAGACTCCAACTAGTACCTGGGAAGACTCTCAATCAGAAAGACAAACATGTTTTAAAGTGTTGATATATTTTATTTTGCCCCCTACCCCAATATTCTATCAAAACTGTCACTTTAGGCTGAATCCCTGATTCTGTATTCTGTTCTCTTCTTGCTATCAATTACAGTTGTAGTTCTGAACTCACAGATTGGTTTTTATTTTACTATTGTGTTGATGCCTTTAGGAACTCCTGTGTGAAGGTAATTGTTAGCTTTATTGTGCTACCATTATGATAACAGTTAGTGTAATCCAGAATAATCAATGATATTCAGCCTCTGTGATTATGTTCAATTGTTTCCCTATTCATTTGTTTGTGAGTATTTATGGTGAGCCCATGTACACATCTGGCCTCGCAGCAGTGGCAGCAGCACCAGCTAATTCACTGGGGATGGGAGGTGGCATGTGATTATGACAGGGTGTGGGTGCCTGAGAGTTCATGGATGCTCAAGCACTGAGGGGACAGCTCATGGGAATCCTGGCAGCTCTATTTTCTCAGCATGCTTTGAATCAGTCCTCTTTTCTCTAAATTCTCTTTTTACCTAGTCCAACTTACCATCTCTGATCCAAATCAACTCTATTTTTCTCACATTTTTTTGAATACTTGTATTCAGGTATAATTTACATACCATAGCATCCTCCCTTTCTGTTTTGTTTAGGATCTTTGGGCCATACAGGGGATTGGACGTGGGACCTTCACACTGAGCTACACCCCATCCCCTATTTTATTTTTTTTTTTATTTAAGGAGAAAAAGAAAAAAAACAGAAAAAGAGTACAAGTAATACAAAATTTAAAAAATAAACAGTAAGAAATCAGTAGTTAATAGATTACATATTCTCATCTTAGAAATAGTTGTTGAAGTTACATAATTAAAGCATATAAAGTAGACTTTCAAACAGTGAGACTGCAAACAGTTCTGTTCAGTGATCCAAAAAAACTCAGTAATATGGTTATCTGTCTTATACACTTAAACATATATGCAGTTATAACCTTTAGAGCACTTTCTTTCCCTTTCTTTGGTGTAATGACAATTACACATTTTGAGTTTTATTACTCCCACAGTTCTTATTACTTTTTTTGAAGAGAGTAAAACCAAATGCGACATATCAGAACAGAGTCAGTCAAATCAAAGGATGGACATAACAGATAATGTAAAAACAAAATACTAGGTGATCAACAATGGTTACCATACTGCCTCTTGCTATTTTAAGAAGAATTGCCAGTCATAATAAAATTGAACAAAACAGTAAAGAATAAAACCAAAGCATTGGAGACATTACAGGACTTTAAAAGAATAGTCAACCAGAATGGGTGTCATAATGAATCCCACTATCTTCACAGCTGTTGCCTAAACTTTCGAACTTGGTACTATCAAGCAAAGCAGAATAGGGGAAAATCAGTCAAAACAAGATGGTGAGGGCAATACAGGATTTCAAATCAAGTTGATAGGAAATCAAAGTAGGTTACCATAATGTATCCTTCTATTTTTTATTTATTTTCCCTTAAACTGATCCCCTATTTTCAAAAAAAATTCTTTTTGAGACAGGATCTGACTAAGTTTCTAAGTCGCCCAGACTGGGCTCTAACTTGTGATCTTCCTGTCTTAGCTTCCCAGCATGCTGGGATCACAGATTTTCACCACTGCACCCTGCTGTCTGGTGTCTTATACCTTGTTTGCATCCCTTTAGCAAAACTAAAGCCAGGAGAAACACTTCAACCCATTGTCACATACTGGGTTTCCTAAGAAGTACATTCTGAGATGGAGAAATTTGTTGGGCCCTGCTCTTGAAGTGTCACTCGCCCTAGGAGGAAAGAAGGACTGGACTGAAAGAGAAATGAGGCAGTGGTGTCATCATGGGCAAGCTCTCAACTCATCCCATAGGACTTCTAGAGCCAGGGGCCTCTGCAGAGTTGGGCAGAGATGGGGCAAGGACCTAGGTCTTTCTGCCCTCCTGCTGGCCAGTCACTGAGTACAAGCATGCCCATGAGGTGACATGATCATGGACAGGAACAGTCATGAGGAGGAAGTCCTCAGCTATGATTGTCATTAGTCCACTCTGCCAGCAGCTGGGGTTCATAAATGTATTCTTCTTGAGAAGGAGAATCTGGGTAACATTGGCAGCATTCATTGTTCCTGGTCTTTTCATAAAACTCTGTAGAGCCCTGTCTTGCTCTCTGGACTCCAGCCATGCTGCTGCAAGTTCCTTTAGGTTCTCAAGTTTCTTCTAACCTCAGGACCTTTGCACACACTGTCTCTGTTAGGAAGAAGGTTTCCGCACTCTTCCATCCATCCTGAACCTTTAGATCATCAACTCTGGGTTCTCCTGTAAGCCTCAGCTCAGGCATCTCTTCCTCCAAGAAGTCTTCTGGGACCCAGTCTAAGTTGACCCTGTATATGCTGCCAAGGTGGCCACACTGCAAGTCTCATCCTTATTGGACATCAGCCTTTCTTTGTGGGCTAGGAATTCCAGAGAGGAGCTTTGTCTGCTTTGTCACCTCTATGTCCCCAGTGTCCTTAGAACAATGCCCTGAAGTGTCATGAGTGTTTGGCAAATACTGTACTTATTGAGTGAACAAATAAATGACTTGACTAGAGGCCTGAGGCAGGGCCAGGGCTTAGCTGAGCAGCTATCTTTGCTGAGACTATCTTCAGGTCCTCCTGTCTTGAGTCCTCTGTCCCCCATGTCTTGGTCTTCCAGTTTATCTCCACAGTGCTGTCACAGTCAGGTTACCCCAGAAGCTTATTGGATGTCCATGACAAAAATTTTACTGACAAGGAAAGTTTTGCTCAAAAAATAATGGCCAGTAAAACAGAGATCAAAGTGTTTACTATAGCTATGGAAATGATATATAGTAGCAAAGTAACTCAAAAGAATTAGCTCAAAGTATCTCATAGGAGTGGGCTTGAATTAGTTTTCTGTTTCAAAGCCTGTTGTTCTGTTTCTTCCAGTCACTTTGAATGTCTGTTAGGTTCTCATCCTCCACTGCTCATCTTCCCTGTCTCAGATGGGCCATTTTTACACTCAAGGGAGTTGTTGCTGAAGGGTGTTTGCACATTAGTTATTTGCAAGTTTGAATAAATTTTCCGAGACCCAATTTGGATAGGGTGGGCTCCATAATGGAAAGAGGAAGCCCTGAGGAGAAAGCGTGCATAAGCATGTTTGGGGGCACAGCGGGGCCAACTGAGGGACATATGTGGCATGGATGGGTGTTGGGGGTCACATAAAACATTTAAAGGTCTCTGTTGATTGTTTGGTAGCCCCCCCCTTATATCTGTATAATGGCCATTGAATATTCATGAAGTGCCAGGCTTAAGCTGCAAAAATAAAATAGGTATTTCTTCTCTGCTTCATCTTTTACTTCTTGAAACAAATAGGATTAAAAAGAACAAGTATGGCGGGGCTGTAGCCTGATGGTGGAATGCTCACCTAGCATGTGTAAATCTTGGCTTCTATCCCCAGCACCATTTTAAAAAAATTAGTGATGGAGAATTCAACTGATACTTAAACTGCCAGGTTAGTAAAATTACTTGTAGAAGGACCTTATTATTACACTTGTGTTAAAGCTGTAATTTGAGGGCCCTTTTGGCTTCATTATAAAGTCCAATATGGGGAATTACTCATTTGACGCAGTACGCAGGAGCCATTTCTAATGCACCAGCATTAATCCACTTATGGCTGAGTGGCTACCGGATTAGTGTACACTTCCATTTTCTAGAAAGAAGCGAATATTGGGAGCCCCCGAGTGATGCCAACAATGAAGCTGAATGGAATCATAATTATGTAGAACTGTAAGGAGGATTAATGTCGTGTTGGGGTTTAGATGGGCTATTTATGCATTGCATTTAGAAATAACGTTTTAAAATCCACAGAGAACAAGGGTTCTTGTTTGCTTAAAGAAGACTTTTGAGAGAGAAACTCACTGGTAAATATTAAAATGGAGTTTTTTAATACATATAATAAGTATTAATTTTTATTAATAGCAGTCTTGAACAGTTCTACTCCTCTCAAATAATTTTTTGGCCATGTTTTTCTGTTCAAAGCCATTTCTGTATTCTGACAGACGCTCACATGTAGGGATGTTTGCAGATGTAGAAGATGGTATTTTTCCTTAACGCAAATAGTTTCATAAAGTCTCATTTCTGCCTCATTATTGGCTTGGGTCTTGAGTTTATATGTTTATGTATTTAATATGGAAATGTAACAAATGCTGGGAAGGATGTCATAGAAACAGACATGCTGACTGAATGAGGAAACTATTTGCTTGTCTTTGTCCATTAATCTCATCGATGTAGATCATAGAAAGCTTGTGGCTTTTTCATACATGCATCTAGTGAGGCCAGTAAATGAGTGATTCCTCAACTAAAGCGTCCCATCAACAGATGAATGGATAAAGAAAATGTGGTATGCACATGTAGCAGAATACTATGAAGCCATGAAAACAAAATCCAGCCATTTGCAGCAATATGAAAGAAACAAGAGATCATTACAATAAGTGAAATATGCCATCCACCAAAAGATGATCACAGTCATATATGGAAGCTAATATAGTTGATCGCATAGAAGTAGAACAGCATTTCTGGGGGCTGAAAAAGTAGGGGAGAGCGATAAATGGGGAAGTATCTTGGTTTACTTTTCTCTCATTGCTGGGACAAAATACCCAATAACCAAAATGAAAGAAGGAAAGTTTTATTTAGCTCACTGTTTGTGGAGGTTTCAGTCCATAGTCAGCTGGTTCCAAAGCAGAGTGGCATGGCACCAGGGCAACACTTCAAGGCAGCAGCAAGCAAAAGCAGCCAGATCAAAAAGGCAAGGATCAAGCCTCTTTTCCTCTCTTATAGTGTATGAAGGCCACCTCCCAGCCCCTCAAGGCAGATGTAGCACTCACAAAATCTCTGTGCCTTCCTCTTGCACAAGAGGAGGATGTTTACAAAACAAGGATCCTGGCTCTCTGCTGAGTCTCTTAAACTTCTAACCTGCTCAAGTTGACACAGTGTATCAACCATAGCAGGAAGGATTGGTGGGTAGATAGTACTGTAATGCAGTTATATAAAAGGAATAAGTTCTGGTGTGCTGGAGCTTGGTGGGATGATCATATTTATTGATCAAATAGTGTGTATTTCAAAATAGGTGGAAGAGAGTATTCTGATTATTCTTACCAAACAGAAATGATGTATCTAAAGTGATAGACAAGGTTACTCTAACGTGATCACTGTGTAGTGTATACATGTATTGAAACATCACATGGAACACCAAAATATGTACAATTAGGGGTCAATTTAACAACTAAAATTAAGTAAACGAGCTACTCCTGCATGTGTTGATGATTCCCCACGATACAGATACTGGTCTACAAAACCCAGATAATGAGTGAGGAAGAAGATTATGCATAGGAGAAGAAGTGAGCTTAGCAGAACTTAGTGGTGTGGAGGGAAACCCCAACTTGCTGTGCTTGGTCAGGGTCTATCTTTCCCTTTGCCTTCCAGAGCAAGGCAACAGATATGTGTGCCCTTAGGGACTGTCAGGGAGCCTTTGCAGAAGGAATGGACTCTACATGAGCCTGGATTGGGGCTTCAGGAGGGCCTGGCAAGTATTTATCATAATGCTCAGGGACGTGGATCAGAAGTGCACAACTTGGTCTTGAAAATCTGGGGGCTGACCAGAGCAAGAATTCATATTCTACTGAGGGAATAGAAGTCAGGAAATGGGCCAGCCACTGAGTAGGAAGCTCTGAGGTTTAGATGTTACAGGGTGGCAGCTAACTGGTAGAGAAAAGACAGATGAAACATGAAAGAGGCAGAAAGGAGCAAAGGGTGGAGAGCAGGGATTTGGGCCCCCTTTTCTGTGGCCTTGGGGTCCCCGCATTCTGCCAACATTTGAGCCTCAGTGCCTTTTCTCAGAAGGACACAACTTTCTGCTTGATGGAACAGGTAATGAGGACCACTGCTTTGGGGGTTACCCCAGGTTCTGTGTGGGTGTGTGTCTCTTAGGGATCATGTTGCCAGAAACTGGCACCCGCTAATGAGGAATTTCCTCAAGAAGGTACTGGCTGTGCTTTTTAGAGGCAGAGGCACCCTATGAAATGGTGGAATGCTAACTATTTAATGTGCGAAAATTGATTTATAAATACCCGACTAGTAGTAAGCTGCAATCTAAATAACTTTTAGTTGAAAATAAATACACAAAAATATTAGGAGAGAGAATTATGCCCTCTCGACTTACTCTTGCATGGAAAAATCCAACCTGTCTTCTATGTATATTGGAAGCATTTTGGTTTTCAGAATAGGCTGTTGGAATAGGTTAGATGGAAGGCCATTTCATTCAAGTGAAGAAAAAGTCTGGGAGATGGAACTTGGCAGTAGTCTAAAGTAAATATCAAGAGAACTGGATGCCTTTCAGGTGCTCAGATTTCCCCTGTACAAAAGAAAACATTCTGCAAAACACTAGAAGGCACTTGAGTACAGGAAGGCAAGGTAAATCCCAGCTTCCTTGGTTTCACTTCACATTGAGCTCGGCATGATGGTACACACCTGTAACCCTACCACTCCGAGAGGCTGAGGCAGGAGGGCTGCAAGTTTGAGCTGAGGGGAACCATCTGTAGCTATCTAAACCTAGAGAACACTGTGGGCAACCCAGTGACGTATTTTACAGATGTTTCTGAATCCCAGTGTTGACCTGGATAATGACATTCTGTAGCTACTTGGCTCCACATTTTCTTGTGTTCAAGACTTAATAGTCACCATACTGTATCCAGCTGGAATGATAACTCTGATGCCAATTCAATAATACCGAATTTACTACATTGTTGGAATTATTCAGTGGGATATTTGACAGTCACAGGACGTGTATGTGATTTACTGAACATCTTTTAACTGTCTGGAGGCTAATGCACTGGAAGTTTTTGGTATCTAACAAGCATCAGTGGGAGGTGAAATTAGGTTTGTCCAGTGACATTTAATACACCAATATTTGTATTAAGAGTTCCATCAAAATGGAATTTGAGGATTCCAAAATAGCAAAACCTGCAAAGCTGTAATGTGATGTTGGCATAAAAAGGCATACAGAGTCCAGAAATAATACTTTCATTTATAGTCAGTTGGTTTTCAGCAAAGATACTATGACACTTGAATAGAAAAAAAAATACTATTCCCCAGATAGTGCCAAGACAACTGGATGTTCACATGTAAAAGGAAAAATTTTCACCCTACTACATACGGTATGCAAACAATAACTCAAAATGGATCGCAGATGTAAAAGCTAGATCTGTAAAACACTTAGAAGATCAGGAGAAAATATCCATGCCAGTGTGTTAGACAGTGGTTTCTTAGATACAGCACCAAAAGTATGAGCCACAAAGTGGAAGATAAATTGTAATTTTATCAAAATTGAAAAATGTCTATGTTAGAAAGGGCGCCAACAATGTGAAAAGATAATCCACAGACTGGGAGAAAATATTTCAATATCATGTATTTCAAAGGGACTTACATCTAGAATTCGCAAATTCTTATAATTCAATAATAAAATGACAACACAAAAATCAGTAAAGGATGTCATGGGCATTGCTCCAAAAAAGATACACAGATGTTCCATAAACACGTGAAAACACGTTCCACATCATTGGTCTTTTGAGACATGCGGTCAAAACCACAGTGAGTTACTGCATAAACACTGGATGCGCAGACGGGCGAGGATGCTTAGAAGCTGGAACCCTCACACCACTGATGGGAATGCAAAGTAGCACACCAAGCCACTTTGAGAAACAGCCTGTAGTTAAACACAGAGTTACTGTGTGACCCGGCATTTCCACTCTGGTATATACTTAAATAAATGAAAACTTAGGTCCACACCAACATTATTTGCTAATGTTCGTGATGGTATTACATATTCACAAGAGCCAAAAAGTGAAAACCTAAATATCCAGATGGTGAATGAATAAATACAATATGATATGTCTTACAGCAGAATATGATTTAGCAATTGAAAGAAAGGAAATATATGTTGCTGTGGCTTAGGTGACCCATAGGAGCATGCTAAGTGAAAGAAGCCAGTCCCAGAGGACTGCCTAGCATCTGTCCGGAAATACTCATGAAGGACCACATAGGATATGTCCAGGAAAGGCTGATCCAGAGAGAAAGTAGCTGAGCGATTCCTGAGCACCAGAACAGGGTGAGGAAGGGTAGGGAGAAAGGAAGTTGTCTGCTAAGTAGGATCAGACTTTCTTTTAGGGGTTAAAACATTCATAATTAGATTGTAGTGACAGTTGCAACCATATAACTTGAACAGATAGAAAGGAAGGAATATACTTAAAATAAGTTAATTGTATACTTAAAACTGGTGAATTATGTAGTATGTCAGTGATATTTCAGTAAAGCTGTCCTTTTTTAAAGTGAGATGGTCTCTGCATTAATCATGCACTATAACCAGTGAAAGAAATATATTGTGGAGATATTAATCTTTATTCTACATCTTGCCTATTGTCTCATATTTTAATTCAGTAAATACACATCTCTAATTATGCCAATGTGTACCTTAAGTTGATGTGTTTGGACAGATTTTTTTTTACTATGGAAATTGTTGTTCTTTAATCAGGTCAATAAAACAATCGCTGCTGGCAGATGGATGAGCCTCCTGTTCATAATTGAGGTCATTTCAGGCCCTTGGGCGTCACATGCCACAGGTGGAATTTGAAAACTACTCAGTGTTGTTCGGCATTGAATCCTACCAGTGTAATGTATTGGATTGTAAATTTGTGCTTCGTGCGCCAAATTTTTCCTCTCTGTTGATGAAGTGCTGTTAACAATTTCTTGTTTTGACAGAGTCTCATTATGCAACCCATGCTGGTCTCAAACTCCTAGACTCAAGCAATTTTCTTGCCTCAGCCTCCCTATTAGCTAGGACTATGAGCACACACCAGGCTACTTAACACTTTCATAAGAGAGACATGATACTGTGTGGTTCTTTGTTGTTTAGGATAGAAAAATTACACCCTTATTTTGAAAGCCACAAAGTATAAGCATTACAGATATCCTAATAATTACTATTTGAAAAATAAGTGAGTTCTCACAGAATATGAACATGTTTTTCTAAATCTAGGCTACTTGCTATATTATGGCACTAGTAGAGAAGCATATGGCCCTTGTCCCTTTAAAGTCTTTAAAGAATGTAAATACTTAAATACACAGATGTTTTGGAAAAAAGATAGGATGTCCTAAGGTGAGACCCAAATCCTGATTCTGCAGAAGCTGTAGCCCTGGGGTTGGGCCTTGAAAATGAATAAAACAGAATGAGAACGCGTGGGAAAGGGAAAAAAAGTGAGAAGAAAACTGGCCTAGGAAGCTACGGTGAGAAAGCATATGGAGGTGACTGAGAGGAGCATGGTGGACGACAAGGACACTTGGTTTGGTGGAGAGGAGGGTGGGTCGATGCATGGGCGCACGAGCACCAGCCCTGTCTACTCAGCAGTGGTTCCACTCTAGACTGCAAATGGCTTAGTGAAAGAGTTAGCTTGGGCCAGACAATCCTCCATCTGGGGTTGGTCATGGGAGAATGAAGAGGTGCTAACTGGCTGGTCAGCCACTGCTGCCACGTAAGCCTGAGACCAGCAGAGGTTAAGGAAAGAGGCAAAGACAGATTTGAACTACAGCCCCTCCTGTGCCTCTGCAGTAACTAAGAACGTGGAGGAGTCACAGCTGACAAATGCCTGTTTTCTAGCAGAGCTCAATGTATGGCATATGGCAGAAACATTTGTAAATGGAATGAATGTTCCCCGTGCTATGGTGATGTGGGAATGTGTCACTGCATTTGCCCTCCAGGTATAAGAATAGTGTCCAGGGCTGGGGATTTAGCTCAGTGGCATAAGCGCCTGCCTTGCAAGCAGGCAGTCGTGAGTTCGATCCCTGGTACCGATAAAAAGGAAAAAGACAAAAAAAAAAAAAAAAGAATAGTGTCCAGAGAGATGAAATCATAACTTCTCAAAGGGACTTAGCTGGTGGCAGCAGTGCTGAGGTTCTGGAAGTCCTGAGACGAAGCCGTTGGGTGGGTAGAATTGCCCAGGAGCAAAGGAGAGCATGGCAAAGGGCTAAGGAGGTATCTAGTGGGCGTTGAGAAGATGAATTCAACTGTGCATATTTGGAGCGTAGAAGGATATAAGATATTGAAGTATATGGAAGCATATGCCTAAGTGAGCACGTATGTGCATGTGTGTATTCATGCGTGTGCATGTTCATCTGTATGTGTATATGTACTTGTTCTATTTGTCTATGAATGGATAGACTTGTATACAAATGTATTGTATGTGTGCACATTTGCACAAAGCCAGCATATATTTATCTGTATTTTACATCCTTGTAAACTCAAGATGTGCTAAAGCCTATCGCACTTCCTTCATCTTTCCCTTTCTTATGTTTATAAGTATGTGTATGTGAATTTGTATATGTACATTGTGATGCTTTAGATCTTGGGGGACCCCCCCAAACCTCATATGGTTAGAAGGTGACTGTATCATGAGGCTGCTGTACTCATCAGTGGCTTAGTCCACCGATGAGTTCCTGGATGATTTGCTGTCAGGACGTGGGGCCTGATTAGAGGCGGGTCACTGGAGGTGTGACCTGGAAGAGTTCGTCTCCCTGCTTGGCTCCTCCTTGGCTCCCTCCTGCTCTCTGACCACCAAGACTCGAGCAGCTTTCCTCTGCCAGACTCTTCCCCCAAGCCCTTCCTGCCTTAGAGCCAGCCAACCATGGACAGAAAGCATGAGCCAAATTTAAACCTCTCCTTTAAGCTGCGGGTGTTAAGTATTTCATCCTGGCAATGAGAAAGTAACCAAGATGCCTATGCAAACACACGAATGACTAGAACTTAGAAATCATGTCCCAAAATTTAGTAATGAAGAATCTTGACTAGAAGTGATTATTAGGGTCTATTAGCAAGGATGACTTCATGAGCAAGAAGCCTTCCATGTCTTCATACATGGATCACACAGGAGGAGGAGCCAAAACCAGGGCAGGCAGCGCTGAGAGCAGGAAGAGAGCTCTCTCCCTTGGGCAACTGTTCTAAGCAGTGTTTGACCAGATATAGGAGCCTAATAAATGTCATCTTAATGTCTGGTGCTGTTTTTGTGATGTGTATCAGGTTCCCTACAAGTGGGGACATGGGGGCAGACCCAGGAAATCTCAGATCTTGCAAACGTTCAGCCAGGTGTTCCTCCTGGAGATCCAGTGTTTGACCCTTCTGTGGCTTTGTCCAGGATGAGAGATTTCACATAAATTTGCTAGCTAGGTGGGGCACATATCTTTAAACCCCAACTTACATGCCTCCTTAAGCTGTTGCTCTGATGAGGTCCACCTTAACAATCATGGCTATGCTTTTAGTAGTCCGTGTCAACATTCCTTACTAAACCTGAAGTCATGCAGATGTTTTCCTCCATGAACCTCTGAGTTTCATAGTTTTATATTTTATACTTCAGTTCTGTAATCCACCTTAAATTTTATATAAGGTATGTGTTCATAGTTTGCTTAGAAACATGAAATTGTTCCAGCACCATTTGCCGAAATGATTCCATCACATTCTCTTGTCAAAAATCAGTTGACCACACCAGTGTGGTTCTTTCTAGGCTTTGTCTATTCTGGTCCAAGTTATGTGTGACCTTTGGTCAGTACCACACTGCCATCGTTAAATGGAGCTTTACAGTGAGTCATAGAATCTGCCAAGGTGCCTTGACTACTTCCAATCTATAGATCACATTGGGTGAAATGAACCAGTCATGTGATCAGCAGTTTTTAAGTAGAGCTTTGATGGGTTGAAGACTTGGAATTAGGAGGGACCCAACTTAAGTGATGATCCAGGCCAGTGTAGTATCAGTCAACAGAGAAAGGGGCAGAATATTGCTATGGATGAGAGATAGGGCTTGAGGGTAAATTGGAGAAAACTGAAAGATGGAGACTGAGCCAAGATCAGTGACTAGAGCCTGGATCTCAGTGGTACACATTGGTCCCAGTGTGGGGGACAGGGGTAGAGATGAACCCCAGGCTTTGAGGAGGGAGGGCATAGATGCCTGTAAAGGCAGGAGGAGACAGCAGTTCTGTAGGGGGTATGGTTAGGACACAAAGCATGGGAACTTCTCATGTATTAATATTTTCCATTTCCTCTCCGTGGGGACAGGAAAAGGCAGGACCCTGTGGACCCTGCAGAGCCAAGCTGAGTCCCAGCTGGTGCCTGGCTCCATCTTAGGCTCAGGAGAGAAAACTCCAACTTGAATCTTGCTTGCTTCATCTCAGGGGTCTGGAAGCCCAGTGAGCTTGGACAGTAATAAAGAAACAGGCGCCTTTGTGAAAAAGTGACATTTTAAGCACCCCTGATGGTTTCCAGCGGCCACTTTAAAAGCTCAGAGCACTTATAAAGAATTCCTTCTGAGCCAGATCTTCATTTCTCCTCGAATGGAGACTCAGTCCTTGGCAGAATTAATATTTGGTGGCAGAGGACATGAATGTCCTTTGCCAGCTTCTTAGGGATTTACTAATGTGAGCTTGTTTTTGTGACCTTTTAAATGTGCCAGTCTACTTCACTGGTCTGAGCCTGTTGTGTTTTAGGACTGTCCTTGAGCAAAGACAAAGGTGACAGGGCCAACCTTTAAAAAAGAAGAGCAGAAAGTGACCACTCGCGTCTTACAGTCTCGTAGGCATCTCAAAAACGGCATCCATGTGGCCTTGGCTTCTTCCTTAATTTCTTCCTCTTTATTCGCAGAGAGGAGAAACATAAATAAGCAAGGCAAAGGTGCCCCCCTCAGAGCATCTTCCCTGGATGCGTATTTACAGTAGGTGGATTTCTTCACTTTGTCGGTTTCTCCAGGAGGAAGCAGGCTACTGTGCTGCACAGCGGGATTGGAGGAAGGGTCGAGGGTTTGTGATTATTTATTTTAATCAAAGACTTTAATTACAATTTAATGATGAGAGGGAGGCTGTTTATTATTCAGTGGTCCAATAAACACTTTCTAACAAGTTTTCCAGCCATTTGAGAGGAGGCTTACTTTAAGAAAATTAAAAACCAAGGAAGGCGCTTTGAGGGAGAAACATCACCGAATTTCAGACACTGTTGCTAGGAGCAGCTTTGCTCTTCCCCTCCCCTCCCCCTTCCCCTGCTTTTAAAAAGCAGAAGCTTAAAAGCCTCTATTGTGTGGCCCTGGGGGGGTATGCTAATTCGAGGCACATTTCCCATCAGAGTCTTTTTTAGGCCTGTCATAGCTGAGATATGAATGATGATAGAGAGAGCCAAAGGGGGTATTATGAGGGTTCATGGTTTGTTTTTGTGCAAGGAGAAAGGGATAAATAGGGTGGCAGCTCCGGTCACCCGTGAAGCCCCTCGGGTCTGCGGGCTGCCCAGAGTTGAGTGGGTTCTCATGGGTACATCGCGGTCTCCCCCGCAGGCGCTGCCTCTTCATCTTTGCGGCTCAGCCACATCCTACGGGGACTCCTCCGGACTCCTTCAAGGGAGGCGCTGTGCTTCAAATTAATAAATGAGCGCAGGGTGAGGAAGTTAAGCAGGGCGTGGGTCAGGGACAGGAGAGCAGAGCTGGGCTGAACCCTCCTAGAGGAGACATAGCCAAGGAAAAGAGGAATCAGGGTTTTGCAATGGCACTGACAACTTTACGATGACGACAGGATGCAATGGCTGCCTACATAATGTATCTGTCAAAGCCATGTTTTACTGTGGTGTGATACTGTTGAGTTGTGCTTATTTACATCTTCGACATATCCAATTGGCTTTCTCACTGGATTACTAGATGGGTCACTACATTTTTAGACTTTATTTTTATGGGGCAAACTTAACCAGAATTTCTGTATAATGAGAAGAGGGCATTGGATGTGGGCTCCGATGCTCAACAATAGGGAAAACTTATTTTCCTTCCTTCTCTGAGTGGCTGATTTTTATGCAGTAAAGTGAATAGATTTAATTCCTTATGGGCACATTTTGGCTCTGTTAGTTTTTTAAATGTGTGAATTTTATAACTGAAGAATAATGCACGCACTGGCAAACGGCCATTAAAACCAGCAAACGTGCTTCCAAATTGAAATTTCACATGACTCATTGGAGGTAATTTGTATATTTGCCATGCATGCATGTGATGTATTCTGTATCATACACAACGGTGAACTGTTAGAAACTAGGAAAATGAATGTTAATTGGATTCCAAGTTAGTGTCGAGTCCCTAGTAGACGCTGATGGTAGTTTGCTTCAGGTGTGAAGTAAAAATACACAGTGTCTTTATTGCAATACTCTGTAATATCATGCTGTTTTAGAAAGTTAAACATGATGTCTTTGTTTCCTTTGATTATAAATTCTGACAAGCTGAAGTATGATAAATGTTTGCACTGTAATTGGGAAGTTGCAATCGAGAAGCACTTGGTGGCACAGCCCACTTCTATGATCCCGTAAGATTATACGTCCTAGTAATGTGGCCCTCTTGGTTTGTATAAACGTACTTAATGCTGTTCACATAATGGAGAAATCACCTAACTATGCACGTCTTCGAATGTATCCTCTTCATTAAGCAATGCATGGCTGTATTTATACCTGTGTGACCTGACTGGATAGAAAATGAGGTTAATGCTCATTCATTGACCTCTCCAAAGAAGAAACTCATGTACCTGGACACACGCAGGTATTAAGTGATTGACACTGTGTATGTTGATATGCTTCTTCCTTCAGTTCAGGTCTCGGGCACTCTGTTCACTGTTATAATAGGTGCTTTAGCATTAGAATCACAGTCTGTTTGCAGCTTTCATTTTTTTTTCTGATTGAAATCATCACAGGTCAAGAGAATCATAGTAAACAAGCACATCAGCCACCTGTTAGTGACTGAAAGTCACCACTGGTTGCAAGCCCAAGACTCATCTCCTACAGATCGTGAACTAGTGGTTGCCATGGTCTGTCTGTCTGTGCATTTAATCTCAGTAGGTGATGTAAGAGCAGAGCGTGTGAGAGCCACGTTATTCTGCGTAACAGCTTGCATTTCCTTCTGAGTTGGCTTTGACTGCTAAGCTGCTTCTAGCTCAGGAAACTGGAAGCTGCTGCAGACATCTTGTGGAGCATTTCTCACATCCAGCAGTGATCATGTATTCCTTCATTTTCTCATATATGTGTGTGTGTGTGTGTGTGTGTATCAGAAAATGAAATGTGAAAGCTGCCCATTGTAATAGATTAGGATGGGGGTGGCACAGAGGTGGAAGGAAAACAATTTTAATCTTTCACTTTATTTCCTTCTGTATGGTTTGAATTATTGTTCCCATATATACATATTGTCAGTTTAAAATGTGAAGAGGGATGGGGGTTGCCAGTGTCTTTACTGAACACCTTCACTTGATCACATTATCAGGAGACCCAGAAACTGTTTGAGGGGGGCCTGGTTTGTTTTTCAGTTCCCATTCTGAGTCACCTTGAAAATCTGGGTGCCTGAAAGCAAGACTCCCAGATACTGATTTGGAACTCAGTGACACCAAAACCCTCGAGCTGTCAATGTTTTAGGCAGATCAATGATGATGACGATGCTATTAGCTGGAAAAAGCCTTGGACAATGATAGGTTTTTACATGTTGTTCTCAAATTGGGATCTCACTATGCCCAGGCTGGCTCCTGCCTCAGCCTCCCCAGTAGCTGGGACTTTAGGAGTTTGCTACCACATCAGGCTGGTCAATGTTAGTTTTTTAAATGTACATGTAAGTAGACAGGCATGATGGTGCACACCTGCTGTCATAGTACTCTCAGAAGCTGACATAGGAAGATGACAAGTTTGAGCCCAGCCTGGGTAATTAAAGACCCTGTGTCAAAATAAAAAAGTAAAAAGGGCTAGAGATGTAGCTCAGTGTGCACTTCATGGGTTCAATCCCCAGTCTCAAAAAACAAAACAACAGTCCACATGTAATCTCTTATATGTACTAACATGTATTTCATACTTACTACATCTGGGAGCTGTTGTCACCACTTTACTGTGCCCTCATTTAATCTTCCCAGTCATTTTAGGTGCACATGACTAAATACCCCATTCTGTAGGGGAGGATCCCAGGTACCGCGGACTCAAATAACTTGCTTGTATAGTAGAGTTGGGGGCAAATCTTAAGCTACTCGCTTATTCACTGTCCAGTGTTGATGGAGAAATTACATGAAATCCCCACAAGTGGTAAAGAGAGAGAAAGAAAAAAGAAAACTATCTTTGTCCCTAAGGTGCCCAACCAGACAACCTTTCTTCTATGAGCCATTCCACTTCGACTTTCTCTTCTCTGATGATTCTCTGCCAGACTTGTCCAGAGTTAAGTTCTGCTGTGCTGCTGTCCCCACTGGTCCAGCTATCCTTCCACAGTCTGTATGATCTTGGAGAGGCTGAGGACCAGATTTGTACTTGTCACTCAGCAACACCAATGACAATTGTCCCTGACTACGTGCTGGGCCTGCACTGGCAAATGAATGAGATGTGGACCAAGCACCATGGACCATCTAGTTTGGTGATGTCCTCTGTAATTGTAGCTTCCATGCCAACGATTCTCACTCAGATAGGTGAATGAATGTAGAATAAGTGGGTATCTGTGTAACTGGGCTCCTAAACAAAAAACACTCTCCCTCTTCTCTTTGTATCTACAGTACCTGGCACAATCCCTGACACATAGCTGATGCTTGATGAATATACATTAAGTAAACAAATAGGTGATTTACAATTAAAATATTTAGAACTGGCCCTAAGTGTCCTAGTAGTAGATCACAAGTATTCAGAAGGAAAGAACTAACCCTGATCACCTTTGTGTCCTTCTGTGAATCTTAATATGCTTTATCAAGAAATAATGAGAATGGCCAGGGATATAGCTCAGTGGCACAGAGCCTGCCTGGCAAGCACAAGGTTGTGAGTTTGATCTCTGGTAACAGAAAAAATAATAATGAGATACCCGAATTTTTGATGGCACAGGAGGAACAGAGAAAGGACGATGGAAATACTCTGAAAAGTTGAAAAGTTACCGTTTTAAGAAGGTGTTTCACACTGAGAACAGTACAGCCTACCTGAGGCCCATTAACTATACTGATTACCTGCTTTTATTTACGGTGGTAGAAATAATCATGAGCAATTATTTCTGTGAAATACCTTCTCTTTCTTCCTATCAAATGTATTAAGACAAGTACAAGGTGAACAGGGTTGAAATTCCTACCTCATTTCTTTTTGGATACTTTATAATTAAATTGCTTTTTAAAAGGAATAAATATATTACATAATTAATGTCTGGACTGATCAACTATTTGAATTGCCTGCCATTTCCATCTATGAAACTGACAAATGAGCTGCGGTTATGCAGCAAAGCCTTCAAATGAGGTTTTTGATATCTTGAGCAAGCTCATTGTCAGGATGGCAAATTACAAATAAGACTGTTTAAATTTTCTAAATATATTTGATTTTCATTTTATATCACACTGCCATGTACAATTTATTTTTATATGTCAGTCTTTAGGATCAAGTTCTTTTAAAAAAAGCTCCAAACTCATATTTGGTTTTGAGATTTGAGGAATTAGTCCAAATCAAGAGTTTGCTTTTTGTCCTCTGTTATCCCTAACATTAATCATTTTTTCTCTGGCAATAGGATAACAAGAACAGATTAGACTCTTTAATGCTTTATCATTTTAAGTGCTTAGAGGCATTTTGTATTCACCCAGAGCAGCCATTCCTAGCCATGGAACAAGCTGCACTCTCTGCTATAGCTACTGTTAAGAGTTTCCAATAAAGTGCTGCTCGTAATGAAGTGTGGAGGTGTTCACTGAGTTTCCATTTTCCTTTCATAAACACACGCACTTATTCTGATTGTACACAGCTGTCACAGCCGTCCACTTTGATATGGTTTTCCTAAGTGGGATCTCAGCTTGGGAGCTGGGAATTGCCATAATCTGAGGTTCTCCCCGGGGAGCGGGTGGAGCAGGTGACCATTATCCATCCATTACACTCTGGCTGAGGCAGGTTGACGAACTCAGTCCTGGAGCTTTATTGCTTTCGTGAAAAAGCATTTCAAACCCCACTCTGGTCTTGCCTATTAATCACAGCAACTACTTTTTATTGACTGTTCCTAGGGCTTACGCAAAACCCATGGCATGCATTAGCTCACTTAATCCTATAGCATGATATATCCGTGGCTTTTCATTAAAAAGATAAATTGATATTAACAAGTATCGATTTCCAAAGATTTACGCTGTCTTCTCCATTATGCTGTCTCAGTCAGTTTATAGTTAAAAGGTATTTTGTAGCAATGCATGAACAAGTTCTTCTAAAGACGCAATATATGTCTGTAGGAAGTATCACCTCTGCCTAGTATATGTGTTGTAGATTTGCAATGTAGGCCTTATCCTAAATGAATATTTACTAACTGTGTATCAGGTGCAAGCAAGAGCAAGAGAAATGAATTCTTTAGTCTTGCCCTTCCTAGTTACAGGCTAGTGGAAGAGAGAGGAGCTAGGTAGTTTTAAATTTTTTATCCTGCTTTGGGCTTCTGTGTACACAATATTTATTACAAATAAAACCATAGCATCACAACAGTTGAACAAAGGTCTGTGGTAGTTTTTTTTTTTTTTTTTTTGAGAAAATTCTAGATTCACTTCATAAATGCCTGGGCAGTAAAATGAAGGTATATGTGTACCTGCCCCTCTCAGGGCCCTAGGTGTCATTGTCACCTTTGTGGCATAGATCAGGGACAAAGATCTATGAAAAGAATGAGAAACCTTCCTCTCTGGATCTCAGCCATTGTTTAGTGGCCAGTCTGAGTGTGCAGTAGCACATTCTGATTCCTCTTGAGTGTATAATAAATGGTGTGTTGGTTAAAAGCCATAGATGAGCATGAATCTTACAGTGTACTGGTATGTTGCCAACACTGAACCAATGCCCCAAAATATAAAAAGGATTTCATCAAATGGTTTGTTAGGTAGATATAGGTAATAACATTCCTGAATGTTAAAAAAAAATTCCTGAGTGTTACAGTTTATACATCCATATCCCCCCAAAGCCTAATTCTCAAGGGCTTATAATTGACTTGCTGGTAGGAGGCAATGAATGGTCAGAAGAGGTGGGTCAGTGGGGCTATGGCTTAAAAACTATTATCTCCTTTCCTGGTTCCTCCTTTCACTGTCTGTCCCTCTCTCTTTTTCTCTCTCTGCTTCCTGTCCACCATGCTGTGAACAGCTGTCTTCCGCCAGGTCCCTCTGCCATGCCTTCTTGCCTTGAGCCAGCTGACCATGCACTGAAACAAAACAGTATGCTTGGTTCCAGGCATAGTGGTGCAGGCCTGTGATCCCAGCAGTCAGGAGGCTGAGGCAGGAGAATCACTGCAAGTTTGAGGCAAGCCTGGGCTACAAAATGAGTTCAAGGCTAACTTGAATTGCATAGTGAAACCCTGGATCAAAAAATTACATGTATTTAAAAACAAAACCTCTCATTCTGTAAGCTTGTAAGTGCCTGATATTTTGTCCCAGCAATGAAGAAAGTGACTAAGACACTAATCTTGTAATCCTGTTGCTATAGTATGAATTTTGACTGTACTCTGGAGGCCTGTGTGTTAAATTAAAGGCTTGGTCCCAAGGGTGGCACTGTTGGGAGGTGCTGAAAACTTAGGGGGTGGCATAGAGTGAGAGGCCCTCTGGTCACCAGAGATGTTCCTCCAGGGTGGACTGTGGGACCTCACCCCTTTCCTCTTCACTCCTTTGCTTGCTGGCCATGCCATGAGCAATTTTGCTCTGCCCCATGCTCCCACCATGATGTGCTGCCTTGCCAGAGACCCCTCCCCGACAAAAAAGTGAGGCCAACAATTGTGCACTGGAACCTCTTAAACTGGGAGCCAAAAATCAAACTTTTCTCTCTGTAAGTTGATTTTTCCCAGCTATGTCATGATAGCAACAGAAACTCTCCAATACGCCTATCTTAAAAAATAGACTTTAGTTCATTGATGTAGAAATTCTGAATGTACAATTGTAGCAGAAACTGTCCAACCCATCATAAGGTCTGAGCTGGATAAGTGGGGACTTGTCATGTGCTATGTGGATCTCAGCATCATACACAGACTTTTAGAAAACGCTGAGGTCAGACCAGAAAGAAGTTAAGGTAGCAGGTTCGGGGACTGTAGGTGAATTCAATGATGCTTTAGAGGTGACAAAGCTTCTAATTGACTGAATTGTACTGCTTGCTTTCAGCGAAAGAGCTTCTGGTATCTTCCTCCAAAGAATTGCAGAAGCTTGGGAGGATCTATTGCAGGCTGCTAAGATGTCAGTAGGTAAAGACTCAGCTGACCTGCACAGGGAGTACGTGACTTCGGTCGGTCAGCACAGTGGTGGAGCTGAGCCTGTACCACAACCACTGGCTACAGCACTCTTGACCTGATGTTTCTTTGTGTCTTGTGACCATTCCTCTGTACTGGCCACCAAGGAACCCCTGGACCTCAGAACCAGGACAGGCTTCACAAAGCATCTTGTCTAGCCTTTCAGTGCCTTCCTCCCTCCCTCCTTTTCCTTTCTCCCACCCCTTCCTTCCCCTTCCCTCCCTTTTTTGTAGTACTTGGGATTCAACTCAGGGCCTTTTTGCTGAGCTACATCCTTAGCCCCTTTTTTATATTTTTAACTGAGGATATAAATAGGGCTCTCAGTAGGTCACTAAGTGGGCCAGGCCGGGCTCTAACTTGCGATCTTTCCTGCCTCATCGTCTCAGAGTGCTAGGTCTCCAAGTGGGCATCACCACACGCAGTCTCTCCAGTCTTCGTAAGGTGGGAAAGCACAGGTCTTAGACGGGAGTCGCTCAAAGCCTTATCACTGGCAAGTGATAGAGCCAAGATGAGAAGAAGCCAGACCTTTGTTTTAGTCTCAACCATCAGAGCCAATGGTCTCAACAGATTTTGGAGGTCCTAAGTGTTTGAACAGGGCTTGATTGTAAATACACCCGTTTCCTTGTGGGCACAGTAAGCATTTCTTTGCGTGCATATTTATATTCAGCTCTCCCGTGTTTCCTTAATGCACTGTCTATTAGACCATGAGCATTTGCCTGTTATAGGCTACAATGTTCAAGTTTATTTATGCATTGGAGTCAAGCCAATAAGGGGAAGGCCCCTGTTACCCTCGGTGGCAGCCCACACTGCCATAGAGTCATCAGGCTCAACCCCACCCCTCACTGCAGGCCACAACATGGCCAAGTACCCCCACCTGCTTTACTCTGCAGTGACAACTCACTGGGTCAGGTCTCACAGGCCAAGTTGCTACTGAACTTGCAGAGCCCAGTGCAGAATGCAAACACAGGCCGCTTGTTCCAAACTTTGCAAAACAGTGCTGTTGGAAACGGCAGCTTTTCCCTTTCTTCTCCAGTTTCTCTCTTGACTTGTCAGGGTATTTTTGCTTTCCATTTGGGGTCACTCTAAGTAAAGAATAATTGAATGTTAAATTAGTTTAAGTCATTAGCATGGATCTCACTGATCATGCTTATCTTGTGTGGTGTATTTTTTAGATGAAAACATGAGTGTATTAACACATCTGTGGGCTCACAGAAATCGTGTAATTTATATTTTGTAGCCAGTATGTGTGTATGTTATTCTAGCCAGAAGAGTAGAAATGCTGCACATCACCACCTCAAGTGTTCAGATTTTACTTTTTGTAGAGGGGTAGTACTGGGGACTGTAACCAGGGCTTCATACTGCGCTGCATCCCCAGCCCCTCCTTTTATTTCTTATTGTGAGATAGGGTTTCTGTAAGTCACAAAGTTGCCCAGGCAAGGCTCAAACTTGTCATGTGCCTGCCTCAGCCTCCCAGAGGGCTAGGATTACAGGCATCTCCACACCAGGCTTTTCTGAGAATTTTTTTATCGTCTGGATGTATTGTAGTTGAATCTTGACTTTGAAAACATGTCTTCCTTAACACAAGCCAAAGATACTGAGATCCACCAATCAGGGGCAGCCTTTCTCGGAGAGGGGACACTGTTGAAGGTTAGGGTTAGTCCAAGGTGTTGCTTGCAACTTTGAGTGAGAGACAGGTGAAGCTGGACAAGTGACCTTGTAGTGGGGATAGCTGCTGTCCAGGGAGGCTGGCACAGATCACTGAGAGGCACAGGTTGGTTAGCAAGGCCACCAGGCAGACGAGAGTAGAGAGAACTTACCCTGATTCCCCAGCTGTGTAGCTGGGCCATTGCCTTTCTGGGTGAGAAAATTCTCCAGTCCATGTGGATTTTAGTGACGTGAAAAGGAGCATTCCAGAGACAATACCAGATTCCACTAACAGATTCAGAGCTGACAAAGAGGGGTTCATGAGGCCTGCTCTAGTCGCCTTGACCTGGTGCGTGCTGGGGAGGCAAGTTAATTGGGAGCTCTCACAGGAAGAGCTCATCGATGGTGCAAGGCTCTTAATGAGCACTCCGAGCACCCCAGGGATGCACTAATTGAGCAGAAAGGTGACTGTCAGGCCATCAGCTGTCGGTCTCCTGACATTCGCCTGTGTACACAGGCAGAAGTGGAAATTTTCCCTTATCTGAAACATTTAAAAGAACTATCCTCTGTTCCTCCTCTCTTTCTGTTTTATTGGGCGTGGCTGCATTATATTGGGGTCTGTTCCCTGGGGTGCCAGTGCATACTCAGGTATTGTCTCTTTCATTCCATGTGGTGTCGGATCCCCTGAAACCTCAGTGCCCTTTAGACCCCGAACATCCCAGACTCAGGGCAAGCTGGCTGGCTTGCTAAGGCCGACACCAGGCTCCTGGCATTATGTCACTTAAAAATGGGACTGGCGACCCTCCCTCCGAGGGCTGTGATTTGGACTAGATCAAGTAGGTTGTGCTTTCAACCTGCCTGTCCCTACTACCTCTTCTAAGGTGACATACTGGAGTTTGATACACTTTGCCCTCTACTCACTTTTCCTCCCTTCCATTCTGGAGGGGGACGTGTCCTCTCATGTCCCCTGCTGCTGGCCGCCTACCTCTCATGTGATCTCCACTCATGTATCAGCCCCCACTTGCCTCTTAGATCTCTCTCACCCCTGCCTTTCAACCTAGAACATTTGGGGGCACTCTCTTTCTGACTGTGGTTGGCTCTTTCATCTGCCTGCATCTTCCCCTCACCTTCCCCTCGCTCCAGCAAGTAGGCTGGCTTTCTCCTCTTCCTTCCCAGCCCTGTGCATAGCCTGTCTATAAACTGCTTACAATTCTGGTCCTTGTGCTGACGCTGGCAAGGAAATTGGAATTTTCCATTTCAGTGCTCTTTACCAAGTCCTCGCCTTCTGGCTGCCTTGAGTGTGGAATACCCCTCCTCTATGACAGGCTCTGTCCTGGATCTTCTGCAGCATCCTCTGCATCCTTTAAGAATGAATCTTTCATGACAATCATCCCCCTTCAGAATTAGTGGCACCCACAAGATTTTCTCTTCTGCACCTTCTTCCTCAATAATTGATTCTTCTCTGCTGATAATGCCCAAGTCTGCATCTCCAAACTCTACCCAGTTTGAGCAGCTGCATAGATGTGGCCTACATAGTTTCCACATGTGACAGTCATTCTCATGTGGAGGGTATTGAATTATGACCTCTCGCCATCCCCAAATATGCTGACATCCTAATCCCTACCTCCTGTGAATTGGTCTTTGTTTGGAAATAGGATCTTTGCAGATATAGTCAAGTTAGGATGGGACCATATTTGATTTGAGTAGGCCAGTATGACTGGTATCTTCATGATAAGAGACACAGAAAGATACCATATAATGCCAAGGATTGCTGATTGCCACCACAAGTTAAAAGAGGTAAGGAGGGATCCTCCCCTAGGTTCCTTCAGAGAAAAGGTGGCCTGCTCATACCTTGGCTTCAGACTTCTAGCATCCAGAACAGTAAGTGAACCATCTCGGTTGTTTAAAAGCCACTCAGGTTTTTGCTACTTTGTCACGGTAGCCTAAAGGGGAAGTAAAAAGATGAAGATGCGATATGTATATGTACCAGTTCCCCACAATGAATGTGTTTATTATGTATCACAAACAGACACTAATAAAAAATTTTTTTGAAAGCCAGTGCATCACCCAGACTCCCTATATTCCTTGTAACATTCTTTATCCTTCTAGGAATTCAAGCTGAAAGTCTGAGTATCAACCTGAACCCCAACTCCCTCCCTTGGTGCTCAGGGTTTTTTTATTTCTGCCACATCTTCCCCTGTCAAGTATGATCACCCTGACTCTCATCACTGTGGTCTACTGTCCCTCTGTCCAATTGCTCACTGTACACATTTACTAAGATAGCTCTGGTTGTGTCACTGTCATCACTGCATGTGTTTTGTGCTTTGTGTGTCCCCACTTTCTGTAGCAGCTGGTTACATGGTATAGTTACGTGAGGAGATATTAAAGCCCTTGGGCCCACCATGCACCACTTTCTCTCTAATCACACTCCAGGGGGTGGCATCCAGCATGAGCACTGTCAAAACTTGGTGGTTGATTACAGGGTACAACCAAGCTTGAAACCGATTGGTTGAGAGAACGACATTATAGCCAAAAGAAATAACAGAGAAGTAGAGAGATTTAAGTCAATGGTTTTCAGCTGGGGGTGATTGCGCATATGGAACATAGTTGACAGTGTGTTTAGTTTGGGAAACTGGGGTGGTGATATTGGCATGTAATGAGGAGAGGCCAGGGGTGTTGTGAAACACCTACACTATCCGTGCAGCCCTTGAAGCAAAGAAGAGGCAACACCAAACCGCCCATGCTGAGGTTGAACAAGCCTGATACAAGAGATAGGAGAGAGGTAGCAGTGTTGACCTTGGCTCAAGCCAGACAAACATGGTCCCCCACAGTGAGGATGTCACACATGCCACCTCATACACAGTGTGCCTGTGCTGTGCACATTTCTCAGTCCAGTAGCTGAAGCTTTTCTTGCCAGGTCTGCATCCTGTGACCCCTCAGGCCACTGTCACTGAACTTATTCTCTTGCTGTCTTTTTGAAAATGAAGTCTAGTGGAGGAGGGATTTTTTGCCAGGAGAGAGAGAGAAAGACTCATCACACCTCAAGTTGGCTTCTGCCAAACTCAACAATCGCTGTTTTGGCAGCCACCAAAGCTCCTAATGAGGACACTGCCTGTCATTAAATAAACAGCTGATTAGGGTGGGAAGCAGTTGGCCAGAAAGAGACAACGCATATGTTCAGAGTTGCTGATGTTGGCCAGTTTGGCCAGCTGGCCTCCCTGGGAACCACCTGTCCCGTGAGAGAAACACTGACAGTGACACTGTGCACTCAGGAGCTGGACAGTCTGTGCATCATCTGCCTCAGCTCTGAGCTGTGCACCTGTGTCATTGCCCATTAAGGTCAGGAAGGCGGGTACGTAGGAAGTGAAGAGGAAGGACATCAGGAAGGAGTAATAAGAGTATGAAATTGAAAGGCATTTCTCAAAAACCCACCTTACATGAAAAAGTGTTTGTGTGAATGGAAGACAAAGGCATTACCAAACTGAGAATGCTTTGGGAAAGTCTGGTTATGGAAAGGACCAGTTCCAGGCAGTCACATTCTAAACTTCTGGCTCTGTTCTGTGTCTTTTTTAAATTTAAGTGGTGTTTCAAATAGCATTGAATTATTAATATTTTGGATATTTCTACTAACTGAAAAGTGTATTTTGGACCTTAGATGTATTACTTAACAGTTCTTAGCTGGTGGGTTAGAACATGCCTGTAATACCAGCCCTCTGGGAGGCTGAAGCAGGAGGATTGCCCAACCCTATCTAAGAATAAAAATGGGCTGGAGAGTACCTCAGTGCAAAGGCCCTGGGTTAACATTCCCTAGGAGAGAGGGAAAGGAAAAGAGAGAAAGAGACAGAGAGAGTGAGAGACAGAGAGAGAGAGAGAGAGAGAGAGAGAGAGAGAGAGAGAGATTCTAGCTCTACTTAATTCTATTTTGACTGAGGCCAGAAGAAACTTAAAGGGCAATTCCAGAAAACTGGGCCACATAGGCATTGGTTACCATCTCTGGTGGCTGTGTGTCAGGAATAGAGACACACGTTAGATCTGTGTGCAGCTCAGCGAACTGTCCACCAGCTGAACAGTCACGTACATAGAACAGTGCACACAGTAGGTGCTTAAGGAAGCCCCCTCCATCCACGTTGTTGTCACTGTGATACCATAGAACTTGTGTACGTAACGGCATCGTGGTTTGGGAAAGTTCTGTGTCCCCTTAGCCTGGAGAAGGCAGCGACAGTGCCTGTGTCTGTGCTTCTTGGAGACATTAGCACTTGGCAAGCCACTTTGCACCTTTACTCAGCAGCTGCAACCCTACAGGCCTGTCAGAGGAACCACGTAAATCTGCTGATCATCTCAGGCAGTATCAGCAGTGTCACAGGGTTGGATGGCGTGTACCACTTTGTGGCGGTATTCTTATTCCTTTCAGAAGCATCTGTACTGTCTTGCACCTTGGAGCTCAGAAAAACGTTTTTGGTTCTTGGAGACATTTCTCACGTTATCCATCTATGTTTGGGTCAAACATACATGCGTACCTGGAAGACACTAGAAACATACATTCAGTTTTCTTTCATGTTGTTGACAATTTTTCTATGGCTATTTTTCTGGATCAAATGGTTTATTGTAACCCTCAGGCTGCTTAGGAGTTGTGAGGCTGCTTATGTGTTGATACAATGGTAATTTCTAGAATACCATAGATCTTTGCCCCAGTGAAGATGATGAAGTTGTGAGGAAGCAAAAGAGATGAACTCTTCATCTTCCTGTAGCTGTTCAGAGTGAAAGTATAGCAAGATGGCAACCTGAGGATTTGTGACCATTTCATCCAGCTGATTTTTTGGTCACTGTGATACGGAGTTAAGACTTGTTTATATTTATATTATATTATATATTAATTAACAATGTCTTCTATATCCTGCCTTCCCTCTTGTATCAATATTAGAATAATATTTCTAGCCAGGTACAGTGTTCTATCTCTGCTAGTTGGGAGGCTGAAGCAGGAGGATCACTTGAGCCCAGGAACTCAAGGCTAGCTTGGGCAACATAGCTCTGCTGATAGATAAACAGGCAGATAAAATTTTTTTAAATCAGTACCCTAAAATTATTCTACTTTGCCAGTAATAGAATTGAATGACATCATTAGACACTTTTAAAAACTGGCACAGCTAATCATACTTTTCTTTTGTGCTGAATTGGATTTCATTTTGCTTTCAATTTTCATTGAACTCTCAAGGTGGACCATCCTGTCATACACCAGTATATTTACCCTTTGCAGAGCATGTTTAAAACTTTCCCATTAGGACACATCATAGGTTTGTCCCATGAAGGTAGTTATATCACAAAGGACTCTTTTTTTCTTTTCTTCTAAAATCTCCATTTTAGGCTGCCATGCCTCTGGATCCACTCACCAGGAGACAATGAAATTGACGGAGGCCAAGGTTGGTTGTGGGCATGGTCTTCTAGGACAATGGGGAATGGGGAAAATGAGACATAATACTAAAGGGAAATGTTGAAGCAGGCTCAGCTGGTTTTCTAAATCTCTTGTTTAACAAGCCAGAGGTACTGAATGTTGGGTTGGGGGGATTATCTAAAACCAGTGCATTAAAAGATCAGGTTATTAGAGGGTTTTGATTCAAAATCTTACACAGTTTTTTAAAAAATATTGGGCAGCAAACCCTCTGAACTTGGGGGAGCAGTTTTAGGAGAGAGATGGGCTCCAGCTTGCCACCACCTTTTGGGTAAGTGTTAAGCATAGCCAAGTTGCAAACGCAGCAGGTCAGGGAGTCCCTCATTCTGTGGTTATCTGTTGTCATCTTCCTACTGCATGTGAATTTCTATAACTTTTTCAAATACAGAAGATGGAGATAAGTGGGCCAGCCAAATGTATTAAAAATGGTGTAGAAATTAGCAGTGCTTGTGAACATACAGCTCATAATCATGATCAAGGCTTACATACTAGGGTGGGCTAAGGATGCCAGTGAGAGAGTATCTAAGTATGCCAAGAGGCTTGTGAAATCAGTGATCAAAATCCCCACTCAGATACTGTAGCCTCTGTGGTGAACACTTAAAATGCTCTTGCAGCCTGGTGCTACACACCTGTAATCCCAGCACTCGGGAGGCTGAGGCAGGAGGATTGTTTTGAGTTCAAGACCAACCTGGGTTACAAAATGAGCTCAAGGCCAGCCTGAGGGTCTGTATAGTGAGACCCTGTCTCAAGAAGATAAAACAAATAAATAAATAAAATGTTCTTGCAAATGCCCTTTTGATTTTGAGTGAGGGGTTTTAACAAAACTCCATCTAGAAGGAACCGCACCAAATTAAAAAAGATTTTGGTTTTTATTCAGAAACCACCGAAATGCTGGTTAGCTATGCTGGTAACCTGCAATGCTTATTTTTAAGTAAGGAAGGGTACCTTTTTATTAAGGAGCTTGGGCTTAAAGTTTCTCTTACTATCATGTATATTACCTGCTGACAAAGGAGTATATTCTACTGCTGAATCGCTGAATTGCTACACTGCAATTGTTAAATCCATACTGGGCTTTTCTTCCTGCATCAGAACGGCTACCTCTCGTCTTTAATATATATTTAAACAAAATGAACCTGTGAAAGCATAGTGTTTTAAACAGCCCATGGGCACATCCTTTGGATATGTTTTACGTGTGTTCAGGGATAAATAGAGGAAGTAAAAAACTGTGATGGCCCATAAAAGGGTGGCATGGGAAAGAGAGACACCCATTCTCCCGAGAGACAGCATACACTGTGGCCAACCAACTAAGTCACGTGGTGGGAGGGGGCTCTTTATTTTCTCCTCCACAGCCCTTCCTCTGATGTCACAAATCTATTCTTTCCTGGGAGAATTAATTAGTATTCACTGGGTGCAGTTGGCAAGAAGAAAGGAGGGAGGGCAGAGGGAGAGAGATCTTAAGAAAGAGAGCAAGAAGCAAGAGCCTGTGGGGGAGCAGATCCTCCCCCGGCCGGCCGCATTGAGAGTGGGGGTACAGTCGGGTGCAGAATGGCTGTTTTATAACTGGGATCCTCGCTGACGTATGGCTGCCGGCTCCTTGGCAGCTGTCTTTATGGACCAGTAGGCAGAGCGAAATTGACGCTGACAAGACTTTTGCATCTTGGAAGGAACTGTAATCTACTGTAGTGAAGAACAGAGCCTCTCAATCAGGCGGGTGTAAATAAGAGACCGAGGGGAGCCCAAAAGAAAAGGAAGAGGAGGGAAAAAAAGCGTGCATTAGGGGGAGCAGGCAAAAGCATTTTTGGTGGATGGTATGAAGCCAGCCATGGAAACTGCAGCCGAGGAAAATACTGAACAAAGCCAAGAGAGAAAAGGTACCCCACGCTCTGACAATAGCCTGTTTAAAGCTTTTCACTGAGGGTGCTTGAAAAGGGTTAGCTGGGTTTTGTCCCTCTTTGCAAATGGCTCTGATACAATCCCTGTGGCATGAGCTTGTTTTCAGGGTGGTGGTTTCCTGTGGGCTAATGTTAAATTAACAGAGCAGCCTCTCAGCGACCTATTCCTTTCACAAATCTTTCTACGGAAGGTGATCTTTCATAGAAGGATGTCTGGAGTTTGTCACCTTGGGAGGCTGGGTTGGGGAAACTGTCTTTTTATTAAATAGCATTAATCATAATCGAGGTACTGGGTTCTGCATGTGATATTCCAGGACGTGAAAATGTGTGTCTTCTACTAGTGCCGAGGAAGGACGAGAGGGCATGCATGCTAATTATGCTTTGGTTTGGACCTTCTCTGATTTTCTTATTCTAATATGATTGCTCTTCCCATATATCAGGCCCCGACTGTGACATGTAATAATTATTTACAGTTGGAGTTTGAGAGGGAGGACGTGAGCTCTGTCGCCTAGTGCTGCTGGGGTGGGGAAGTCTTTCGCTAGTTACAGCGTAAAAAATTTGGGGTAGGACAATTGAGAAAGGTCTTGTTCCTTAAAGATAATCTTAGACCAGGTCACACTTTTGATACATAAGGTAGCTTTTTCAAGAAATTGGTGTTTCTACAGTGAGAAAATGGCAGCAAATAGAAGCTAATATTAATCTCTCTTTTCGTAAATCCCAACTGATGTCAAGTGTGCTGCCCCATGAAATCAGCTCAGCCACTGTTAGTTAATGGCATAGCACTGCATTGTAACTGATGTCGCTCGCTGGAAGTTGTAGATGGTCATAAATGTGCAAAAACATGCTCTACAACTGCAGTGATTCTGATGCCAAAAACCTTCATGCTAAGGTTTTGTCTCATGGCCCTTGAGTCCAATGACAGTCACTAAACTATAGTAATTTTCCAGGAGAGAGGTATAACTATAGTTTCCTTGTGACTATGCAAGTTGAACCAGATGAAATTGCGAATAATCAACCATTTTAAGCCTACAAAAAACCAGCAAGTATATGTGGTTCCACTTAACAGCGTGCTAAGGTGAAGGCTCCTTGCTTTTATATAGAATGTCTGTGTATGTTGACATTTTATCCTAAATAGAGCAATTTAAATTTTTAAGTTTATTTTTTAAAGTATGATAAAACACATGTGACATTAATTTGCCATTTTAACCATCCTTTTTTTTCATTTTAGAACTCAGTGGCATTAAGCTAGTGATTAAACTTTAAACTTGGTAGTTTAGTTCAGTCCTTTTATCAAACCTACCTCCTCCCAACAAAAGACAATTTGTCTTTTCTTGTAGGTATCTTTTTTTCTTTTTTCAAATCTGTGTGAGTGACCAGGTGGCAGGCAATATGAGAAGCTCTTAGGAATACTCATCAAGCTGAGGAAGTGAGATCAAAGTTTTAAGATTCATGTCCATGATCAGAAACTAAGTTGCTTGTATATTTGGAGGATATAATTAACGCAATAGCATTGTCCTGAGGAAATCTCTCACAGTTTGTAACAATTCATTTTTCCCTGAAGTAGGTGATTCTGTTTCCTACATAGTTTTCATTTTTAGTAATATAGTGCTTGCCTTTAGCAAATAAAGCCATTTTGATCTCTGCAGAAACATACCTTTCTTTTTTTCTCTCTAAAGCAGTAGAGGAATATATAACCAGTATACAGCCCTTACTACACAACTGTGTATCTTATCATATTGTTTCATGGACTATTACTGATTTTATGTCCATTAAATATTATTCAATAACAGGTCTACAGGTTGCATTTGCATTGCTGGCAATCTGTATATGAAAACTCACAAGCTCTGGTTTTAGAGACAAAATTAGAAATGAAACAATCATTCCTAGAGAAACTTTTAAAATGACACATAACATATATATATATATATATATATATATATATATATATATATATATCAGCTGTTCATTAAATCATTCAAAAACACCAAGGGATCAAAAGATAGTGTCACACCTATGATAGGTCCAGGTCTAAATAATAATATGGGCCAGGAAATTTATTTTTACTGATGGATAGCCCCAAGGATTGTGATCAATTTGTGACCTACCAAAACATTGATCTGGAGGGCGGCCTGTCTTTTAGTGCTCATTTAGACGAACAAGTTCGTTAACCAGCAGCCCAAAGTGTCTTTCTAGCTCCCCCAGTTTGCTTGCCTGTTGTCTTAGTTGCACATAAAAAACAATAGCCACAGCAGTCGGGTGTGCTCATTTACCCCCATATTCCCTCTGATTTACTGGATAAATGCTTATTTCATTTAAATTAACACTTAAAACTTTTCCATCATTACTTGGAGGATGTATGATATCATCCTGGACCTGGTGGCTCCCAGCCACCCCTCCGTCTTTTATTTTTAAGCCTATCAGCAAGGGCCCTTCTTTCTTGGATTTAGTCCTATACATTTTGTCACTTCAAATGGAGTTTTTTATGTACACAGTTTTTCCTTCTCTATTCCTCCATTCTCACTTGTTTTTAATTGTTGGCGACAGGGACAATGCCTGTCCTTTAATTTGGGATACTATTGTCCACCGGATAGCTTGTGAATTAATAGCTTTGGATAATTAATATTACAGTGTCTATTAAGAATATAATGGAAGCTCAGATTTATAAATTGGCCTCAGCTTTTTTAGTCTGTGTCCTTTCCCAGGAGGGAGTTTCCACCGGATAACACATCCCAGCTACAGTGATTCACTAACTCCTACTGAGAGAGCTGTTTCTTTAAAAACTAAATCAGAATGCCTTTGTTCCTATTTTGAACAAAAATAATCCAAAGCTTTATAAAAGGAAAACATTTGTATTTTTGAAATTGCCTCATTGCTTTTGTCAAAGAATACTACTGGGTGACCAAAATTCACAAGAAGTGCTCAGTAAATATTCAGGAATAAAGACAAGCAAGCAGATTTTTCTCAGATGAATGTACGAAATGCTTAATTATTGCAAATGACAGTTTTAAAATTGGGAGCATTAAATTAAATCAAAGTGTGAGGATTGAATAAGCAAATTCACTGAAAATGGAGGAAGGGATGAAAATGAGTAAGGCAGAATCAAAGAAAATAGATCATGAGGTCCAGTAATAAAGAGATGGAAAGTGCGGTTTCCATTTATTTCAGTGGAATATTACTTGATATCAGTTCATTTGTGAAAACAGATGCATCTAGAATTGTTAGGAGCATGTACTTACTAGGAAGAAAAGCAATCAAATCCCAGAAACTCTTCATACACTATTATGTAAAAAAATTGAGTGTCTGTTATGAAAATTATTTTTATTATGTGTAGGAAATTGGATTCTACTGAAGTAATTACAGTCAGGCTACTTTAGTTCCTGTGAATCGCAACTGAAACAAATTCCAGAATCCACATATCAAATTAAGTTCCTAACCACATAAGAAGAAAAATATAGTCAATTGGAAATAATGTTTAATTCAGCTGGGCATGGTGGCACATGCCTGTAATCCCAGCACTCACGAGGCTGAAGCAGGAGGATTGTTGCAAGTCTGAGAGCAAACTGGGTTACAAAGTGAGCTCAAAACCATCCTGAACTGCACAGTGAGATCCTGTCTCAAAAAGATAAAAAAGAAAAGAAAGAAAAAGAAAAATGATTAATTTAAAATAAATTGCAGGATATAGTCAGAGTAACAAATGCATTCAAATTATTGACTTGTTTAAAACATTAGAAATTCCATTTTGGTGTTTTGATCAAGGAGACATAATTTCTTATATTTTTTTAATTTAACAAAACGTGTGTGCTTTTAGATGACCCTTTTTTTTACTCAGAAAGTAAAACATTTCTCCACCTTCTGAGCTTGTATGCTATAACCCAAAGGGAAACAGTTGACATTTTATAATGGTCTATGAGCTAGTGAATTTTTATTGACATTTTCTTACCTGTTTATGAGGCTGTGGCCTGGAGAAAGTTTTAGATGCAGTTATTCTCTGTCAGAATTTGCCAGGGTGGACATTTGAAGAGGCGGTATCTAGGGAGTAGGCTGTACAGAAAAGTGGCCGGCCAGATGGCATGGAACACATGTAGGTATGATATGACATCCTTTGGGGATTTTTTAAAAGAAAAATTAAGTGTGGAACAAGATCTCAAGGAGCCATTTGGTGATCTGCTACTTTCGTATCATCAGTTCCATGAGCATGCTTGAAGACTTGCCCTTACTGATCCTTGAGAAAAAGAATTCCTGCCTATTTCTGGAAATTGGGATTTGTCTTCCTTGGAATTGAATGTAAAGCTGAATTCAGATTGCAAGTTTTTAAGATCCCGTTTCTCTGTCACTCAGAAGTACAGGTCAAGTTGAAGTGAATGGTCCTAATAAAATAAACTTGTTAAGTCTCGCTATATCTGAGAACATGTGAAACAGCCAACATCCTTAGGATGTCACCTTCCCCTCACTGAATTGGATTTTCCAAAGACACTCCCTTGCTTTCTTCTCGTTGGACCAGATGCACATACACATGAGGCGACTGTTCAGAAACAGTTGTGGCTGCGGGATGGAGGAAGAGCCAGACGCATGTTGGCTTTGTGAGAGGGAGGCTCCAATCCTAACTTTGCAAAAGTGCTTCATTGTTTTCTTCATTTATTCATCTAGTAATGCTCTCCTTTACATCTCCTTTGAAATGTCAACCTTCCCTGTCTTCTTAGTCTATGTTCTAGGAGTGGCAGGGAGCTAGCGCATTATAGGCACCACTAGGAATATAATCGTGGGTTTAACCATGATTTTGCTGGTTGGTGGCAAATTAAATGGCAGACAGCAGTGCCACGGAAGAGAATCTCGACCCCCTAGTCAACCTAATGACATTTCCTTTTAGAGCATGCCATAAGAGAAAGTGAAATAATATTCTATTTTACAGTCTGATTGTATTAAATACACTAACAGCTTACTATAATCAAGCCTTCCTATACCACATCCAATTCCAGGGGTTCACAATCTTTTTCCATAAAAGACCAGTTGGAAAATACTTTGGGCTCTGCAGGTCCCAGGTCTCTGTTGCACCTGCTCACGTCTGCCATTGCAGCGTGAAAGCAGCCACAGTACAGAAACTAATAGCTGGACTGGGTTCCGGACAAACTTCATTATAAAAATAGATACCATGGTTTGCCAACTTTCACTACATTCTGTTGTTGTGGCTTCCTTTAGTAACTAAAAATGAAGGCTGCCTAGCAGAGCCCTGAAAGACCTTGCCTAGCCAAGATGGTCTTCCTGGGCAGCTCAGTGTTTGTCACTTAATTCCTTCCAGGGCTAATTTCCAGGTGCTAAAAATCATTCCACTCTGCAGTTTTGCTCGATCAGCCCTGTCACGGATCACATTATCTAAGTAAATAAGGGAAAGGGGAACGAGGCACTGCTTTGCTTTCCTTTCCTCAGTTTCTCATTGTGTCATGGCTGCCTTTGGTGATGGCTATTCCATACGCCACCACTGCTTACATCACCACTATCTTCTGATTGCAAAAGAAGAACCTTTTGAAGTCTTTCCCAGTATAGCAGAAACCATTTCCTCATTCTTGTCGGATGCTAAATTGAACAAGATGTTTAATAAAGCACTCGAGCAGAGGATCCTTCTTACAATCAGATGACTCAGCTATTGGGACCCTATCTTTGGGAATAAAATGTATATTATGACCTCTGAGATTTAATGAATAATCTTAGATTTAATGGCTCAATTTCACCTTGGCTCAACAGTATAAAATAGAAGTGGCTTTCTTTTCTTTCACATGTAAAGATTTACTGTTGTCAAAAGGCCTCCCCAGAAGTATTAGTCAAAAGAACATCCATCCACTTGCCCAGTCCTACTTCTGCATCTACTGGCTTGCCTTTTTTTTTTTTTTTTTTTTTTTTTTTTTGGTCTTTTTTCCTTTTTATCGGTACCGGGGATCGAACTCACGACTGCCTGCTTGCAAGGCAGGCGCTTATGCCTCTGAGCTAAATCCCCAACCCCTGCTTGCCATATTTTTATTGTCATTTTATTGTCATTATTTGAGTGTTTTAAGCATGGCTACCATTTTTTTTTCTCAGAAAAGACATCAGGATTGGAGCGTTCATGGTTTTTCATGATTGTCACCCAGTAGCCAGTACCTGAGTGCCCAAAATCTGCAGATATCCCCATCCAGGTGAAGAGATGAGGACAGGGTATGGAGGAGTCCTCTGAATTGCATGGCTTGGATAGGGTAAGAGTCAGCAAGGTGACTTCCGGGCCACAGGATGCCAGGGTGCTTTCAACCAAATATTCATTCAGCAAATATTTATTGGCTACCAACTGTGTGCTGGGTGTACAGAGATACAGTTTGAAAAAAGCAGATGAGGCTCAGTAGTAAAGTGCTTGCCTAGCACAAATAAGGCCCTGGGTTACATCCCCAGCACGAACCCCTACCCCAAAGAAAATGTTCATAATCAAGGGTGATTGAGCTATTTAGAATCTTCTTCCTTGGGGGTCAATGAGAAGGGCTCACCTCTTTACCAAGAGAAAATGGATTGTGTGAGGTGACCTGACCTTCTGGCTCCTTCCTCCAGCCTAGCTGCATTTCTTTGCCTCAGAGAATATAGTACCACTTTTGTCTCCGAGAATCTCTTGAAATAGTAAACATCTAAATCCAAAGAAGGCTGAGAGTTTAGAACTTTCTCCCTGAATTCATATCAGTAGCTGAGGACCTGGACCTTTTCTTTAGAAGACACAGAAACCCAGCTCACGTCCACATGAACCTCAGAGAAATTCTGCTTACCTTTAAGTAATGCCTCTGCAAGGGTGGAGAACTTCAGCAAGTGTTGAGGTCCTGGAGGATATGGTGTTATTGAAAGTACGCCCTCTGGAGGCTGATTGCCCAGGCGTGCCAAGCCTTCTCTGCCCAGTGCCTGAATTACCAGTGATCATTCCTGTCTCATTGCTCTCCCTTCATTTGGCAAGATGGAATAATGATTTCACAGGCTAACTGTGACAAGTGAGGTAATAGGTACCATGTGCTTAACATGACTATCATATACTAAGTCCTCCATCAAGTAGACCTGTGGTCATCCTTATTGACAGCAAAACAAACAAAAAAAATGTTTAATAGTACAGTTCTGATCTTATCCAAGTATCTTTAATTTTCCCTTTTTAACAAGGCATTTTTAATTTACCTTGGAACCCAAAGGATTTTCTCTAAAGTACCACTTGGAAAAGAATGTCTCTGCTTCCCAAATGGAAAGCTCTGGAGAGTTTTCAGAGTTAGTGGAGAATAGAGTTGGTACTTCGGGCAGGCTCTGTGAGGTGTTCAGTGGGCCTGGAGGGGTGGTGTCATGTTGCCTTGTGACATGGTTATTTGTTGGTCTTTATCTTCAGTGATCTGTGGTGCCATATGAAAGATTCAAACCCATTCTCCTGATGGAACCATCGCCCAAGTCAATAACAGAGGCATTGTTTTTTGGTCCTTAAATATTTATGATACCCCAGAGAATATAACCAATTAGGTTTTCTGGGATTTTCAGGAAGACAACTGGCCATAGTTTTTCAGGGACTCTAAGACTGTAATTCATCTAACGGTTACCAAAAGCCTACTGTGTACCGGGCAAATTGGAAGGTATTTTTCTTGCCAAAACTCTAAGAAGTGGGAAATACAGTCACCAGAAAGAGACTTGATTCCCCAGGGGACCAATTGTCACCACTTTGAGTGAGTAAACAGTAGTGTGACCCCAGGCCAGCAACCTTTTGTAACATGGCAAGAGATCACTGAGACTGGATTTAATCAAGAACATTCTAGGTTCTGATAAAATGAGCTGAAGAGAATGTGACAGAGAATATCACAGATGTCAGTGAAAGGACAGACATTTATTTCATTCGGAATTCAGCAGGCCACAGGATAATTTGCCAAAATTTTAGGATGGGAACTGGGGACCATTATGGAGAGTGAGCCCGTGTTCACCTTTGCTTGTACAGCTGGCAGTAATTATAGTGCTCTGTTGGTCTGAAAAGGAAATCGACAAAGAAAACTACTGTGAGAAGCCAAAATTTAACTATAAATAGTATCTTCCCAAAATGAGCACTTTAAGAGGTGAGTTGGGGGGAGGAGGAAAGATATTGAGCAAAGAAAACACTATTTGGGGGCTTTGTGTAAGCATAAATTCAAAAATGGAAAAAGAAACTCCCAACATTCTTACATTTATAATGCTGAGTTGATAAGTTGGTACTGAAGGGTTGCATTTCAATAACATATTCTTTGAACTCCCCATTCCTTTAACTATGTGGTAAAAGAATAACATAAAATGCTGATATAGAATCTTTGCTGGAGATAGAGACACTGACTCTTTGCCACCTGAAATTGGCAGTGAACAGCAGAGCTGAAATGGAAATTGGCAGGTACCACTGGATGTACCCAGGCTCAAAGAACCACCAGTACCATCCTGTGCCAACCCTGGGGGACAGGGCTAGCCCCTTGAGCAGTCCAGGTAAATACAGCCTTGGGGAGAATTCTAACAGCAAGTCAACTGTTATCTTTACTATGATTTGTAATGGCTCTTTCGGCTTGGTGATATTTCATGTTTTGCTTGATGCGTTCATTTGTTGACATGAGCATGGGTGGAATTGGCCCTTTGCAAGTATTTTGATCATCTTTCATTTCTCTCTCTCCCTTTCCATTCCACCCCCATTGTCTTTTACTTTATTCCCCCATTCCTTCTTTCCTCACCCCCACCTCTTCTCAAAGAATACAGTCTGCAGTGAGATATGTCTTTGGGTGACCCATGAAATTTCAGGTGTATGAACCAGTAGTAGGAAAGGGGACCATACCTGTCCAACTTAGGGCCCAGAACTGGCCAGGGCAGTCAAGGAGCCTTGGAGCTGCAAGTCTTGAGCATCCCCAGTGCCCACCTGTCCCTACCACTTGGCACTACTTTCTTTTAATGTCAGTCATTGCCTTTGAGAAGCCTGTGTAATCTTCACTGTGTATTCACTTCCCAGCAGGTAGGCCCACGGGGCCCGTTTCCCATCGTCCTCGCTCATGCTGACCACTGGCCTCTCTGACTGCCGGGTGGTAGGTCTGAGTGAAATGTGCGCAAGTCTGTTTGGGGACCTAGGATGGGGAGAATGCTGATCAATAAGCACATTCACTCTCCCATGTCCCCAGGTCCTCACATGGTTTAATATTCTGCACCCCCAAAACCTACTGATTTTTACCAACAATAAACCCTAGTTCAGTTTACTGCATAAAATGTTGTTATAATGAGCTGGAAATGGGGTTGGAGAAACACAGCAACAACCTTCAAGTATTGCTGATTTTGTGTCAACCCATAAGGTCAATTTTCTCGAATGCTTGCCTGCTTTTTGAGGACTAAGTCAGAAATGATGACACGTAGAGCTGAGGAGAGACCAATCCTGAGATATAGTGCAAGATACCACTAAATGGCAGCCACAAAACCTGTAATTTAATAAAGCTCTTTCTACGTCCTTTTAAAACCTAGATTGTGGCATCGGATTAATTAACCTGAAATCTGACTTTGAGTCAGTGCTGTATCTTGGGGTATGCATTCCTTCAATCAACATGTGGCTGTTAGGTGCTGGTCCAAGTGTGCCTGACTGCTCCTGGTTAGAAAAGCTGAGACAAGATGAACCAGGCATCCTTTCTCAGAGATCCTTTAGAGGATGCACAGGGTTCTGGAATCTTGCTTGACAAATTGCCATTAGATGTGCTATGCCCATGCAACACATTACTGTTCAGCTAAGAAGGAATGACGTGCTGATATATGAGGTGGCAGGCGGTGGATGGCCATCAGAAACATGACGCTAAATAAAAGCAGCCAAACCCGAGAGACCCAATGTATTATGACTATTTACATGAAGTTTCTAGAGCTGGTGAATCTGTAGAGACAGAAAGTAGATTCATGGTTGCCAGAGGCTGGAGGAAGCTGGGAATGGAGATTAAGTACTGGTGGGCCATAAGGGTTCTCTTTTGAGGTGATGAAAATGTTCTAAAATGAAATCGTGGTGACAGTTACACAATTTGTAAGTCTACTCAAAACCATTGAACTGTACACTTTGCACAGGTACATTTTTTGATATATAAATTATATCTGAAGCTATTTTGAAAGAAGAAAATGCTCCCTCCCCTGCCACTACAAGGGACTAGGGATAAGCTCAGCAGCACAACGCTTGCCTGGCAAGCCTGAGATTGTGAGTTCAATTCCAGGTACAAAAAAAGCCCCCTACCACCAACCTGTTGGATGTGCATAATTCAAGGTGGGGATGAGAAAGAAATATTTGTCAATATAACAAGAAAGAGCCCCCTCCCCATTTATCAGACACTATGGTGAGGTGGAATGGTTCATTTTCAGACTGTTTGATGATGCTAAGCCAGTTGGAAATCCAGAAGGAACTTGAGTCTTTCCAATATTTTAATTCACTAAACCGTGTGGTAAGGAGTAACCATTATGCTGGGTGTGGTAGCACAAGCCTATAATCCAAACATGCTGGGAGAAAGTTTGAGTTTGAACCTAGCCTGAGTAACTTAGCGATTGAATGAGATTCTGCCTCAAAAATTAGAAAAGGGCTGAGAGAGGTAACTAGTGCTAAGGGCCTGGGTTTAATCTTAGTACTACGCAAACAAAGAGAGTAAATAGCAATATGGGAGCTATGTACCTCCATCTCTAGCTCTCGACAACTTTCTCCAAGTGTTGAGCAGCCCCTTATATAAGCATGGGGGGGGGGGAGATTTCTGTATGTTTTTTTAACCAAACCTCAGAATATTAGCATTCTAAGCAACAGTACCAACGAAACACAAGACTCTAATTTCTGAAATCAAGTTGTTGGAGAATTCTGAAGAGTTTGGGTTCTCCAAAGGCATACGGCGTGATACCACCAGCACGATCTGGTTGCCACTCCCCATGCGTTAGTCTCCACCAAGCCGGAGGCAAATAAGTGCAAACTGTCACCGGTCCCTTGTCCATTCCAGTTGGATTCTGACAGCAAGATCATTAGAATCATCATAGGTTTTGCTGCCAGCTGAATCAGTCAAGAAGTAATTTTTTTTAATCCATAATTTTGAGGTTTTTGTTTCTTTTCTTAATTTCAGAATGGTGTGATGAGACATTATGAAATTTGCATGGTATCAGGATGCGGGTAACATTATAAGTGAGACTTCCATGAACTAGGGAAGAAACAAAATCCCTGAATTTGATTTAAATAAGTACATATCTTCCTAGACCCAGAAATGGTCTCTACTCACATGTTGTTTAAATATATGCATCAACTACGGATCAGTAGAAATAAGATGCTTCTAAGGCATTAAAAGTTGGGAGCCAGCTACAGAGGAGACCTTAATGCTTGATAGTAGAAAGACAATGGTTAGGCCAGCGGGGAGCCCTAATCTGGCCCAGTTAGCGCCTTTCCAGGCGCTGGGAGGTTTTGTTGGCTTCAAAATCTACGCAGTTGCCATTCTGTACTTAGATTCCAAACCAGATGGTGTGAGGGAGAAAATAGAGAATTCCATATGGCTCTTGCATGTTGCTTTTTTGGGGGGAGGGGGTAGAATTCTGTTTCTTTCCATGGAGGAATAAGGAGGTTTTGACACAGGCCGAGCAGGAAGTCTTTGCCAGTAGAGGATGTCTGTCTCACCTGTGTGGTCACAGTGAGTGACACTGCCTTTACCCAACTTACTTAGTTCCCTCTGCCCCCAGAAAGGTTAGGATGGTTCCAGTCTCCTTTGTCTTGGTGTTTTTCATGTCTGTCTGTCTTTCCTGTCTTCTGTAATTTCCCAATAGAATTATGTTTTTTTGATTCTCACCATTGGTTTCTTTTTTTTTTTCTTGTCTTCTCTTTGATTTAGCCCCTCTGGTCAGGTCCTGTTCACAGAAGGAGATCAGAGGGACTGTCCACAGGCAACCCCTTAGGAGACTGCCTGTTCTCTGCTACCTGGGGCAAGTAGGGTACAAAAGAAACAGCTAGCACTAGGTCTGCACTCCCTGGTGCTATAGATCCCTGTGCCAGTTACACAGGCTTCGCAGGATAGTGGGTGAATTTTGATCCTCTGTTCCACACATAGGCTGTGGCGCAGTAGGACTGGCATAGCTCAGGAGCTTTTCAGAAATGCAGAGCCTCAATGAGCCATAGGGAATCAGGACCTGCACTGTAATAAGATTCCCATGTGCGCACATGAAAGTTTGAGAAGCACTAATTTAGAGCAAAAAATGAGACCACAGGAAGAAATTAAAGATATGAACTTGCTCTTAAGAGATCTAGAAGTCACCATCTTTGCAAGGGAGAGAGAATTACTTAAGGTATTGGTTCTTCTTTCCCTCTCTCTTTCTGGAGAAGCATGGGAAGAATCACTGTGGCAGTGATGCCCATGCCAAGTCCCTGTTGGATTGTGACCTTGATTCTCTTAGTTACTTGTGAGATGAAGGAGACTGGAAGGAATAGTGAAGGTAATAAAGGTTCCTTTTAGCAAACAAAGGACCAGAGGAGAATGTTGTTGGTGGGAGCTGAAGAGGTTCTCAGATGACTCTCATCTCCTCTTTAATGTAATCCAATGCCATGCAAGAGGTTATGGTTTAACATGGGGTACAAACTAACACCCAGAATGAGTGTCCCTGACCTGAAGTCCATAGTTCAGCCTGACAAGCGAGGAGGTAATAACCACCACCACCACCCCACCCTACCCGGCCTCACTCTCACCCATTCCTTCCTTCCAAATCCCGACTGCTGTGATCCTTGCGTTCAACCAACCCTGGATAACTGCAGCAGCCCCGACAAAGAAAGTCCCCTGTTGCATGGAGATAAGATAGCTGGGGGTGGTGGTGCTTAGCAAGAAGCCCAGGTGTTATAACTTGCATTGCTGGGAATGGATTCCTGAGCAGCACTGGCAGATTGGTGACCGAGAGGAAGGACTGGCATCTTGAGGTCACTGCTGTGACTCAAACTATACTACTTGAGGCTTTGCATCTGTCCAGGTGTGACCTCGGGCAGGCTGCATAGAAACAGTAGCCTTTCTCCCTACCTCCTGTCCCCCAAGGGTGAACTTGGGGTTTTCTCTTCTGTGACACCTATGAAATCCTATTGGATTTCTGCCATTGCTCTTTAGGATCACTCTTTCCTAACCTAAGGTTGTAAGGCCATTAGCTTTGAGATCTTTTTCCAAAACACTCCACATGTATTCCATGAGCACAAGCACCTCTATTTTCGCTGTACTGTGGGACCACTGTGTGGTTCATTATCCTCCAGAACTGTGGGCTGGTACTGTTGTGTAGATCTGATGGTGCTGTCTACCTGTCCCCCACAGCTGTGTGCAGAAGCTTTCCAAGCCAGTAAATTCTCCACTTACAGATATTTCTGGTCACTCTGGTCATTTCTGGTTCAGTGGAGGGGAATGGAGAACACTGTGCAAGCTTACTGCAGCTTAAGTTCACGCTGTACAGGCCTGGGGACTTTTAGGTTCTTTGCATTTTATTTTCTGCTATGGAAACTAGTTCACTTTCAAATCACTGGAAGTTTTCACAAAAATGTGGCCTATTGTACAGTAACAATTTTATAGGTAATTTTGCAGAGACTGTAATCAGCCATTTGATATGTGTGTGTCTTATGTTTATGGCATATCCTGATTGTTTCCAGTGTTCTATACTTTGTTTGCTGTATTGTCAATGTATGATTAGCACTTGATTAGTGACCTCCTATGTCTGTGATACAGCCACTGAGTTGGCCCTTTGGTCCTGGGTCTGCTCCTCCTTTCAGTGTAGGCAGACAAATAAAGCAGAGCTGAGAAGCAAATCTGTCATTCTGAGTGCTAATGTGGAGCTTTTTCTTAGACACAGCAGCTGGTTTTAGGGCCATCGTTTGGGTTACTCAAGACGTAATAATTCTCAGTCTTTTAGAAGTATTAAGTCCTTATCTCTTTTATGACATACCTCATGTTATGTTTTCAGTTACTTAATTTTACTTTACAGTCTTTTGTCACCCTTCAAGGTAACTGGGGACTCTCTGAAGTGGCTGGAAAGTAGCTGACGTTGACTCCCACCTATCCAGGATAGGTTCTTTGGGTGCCCTCAGCACACCCAAGAAAGCCACACTCTAACCTCTTTCCATGTCTATGAAAATGGCTTCTGTACTAAATGGACTCCTTTGGCTGTCAGACTGACAGTTTAGTGGAATAAGGCTTTCTCTGAAAATCATGCTTCTCTTTTATCTGGAAACTTCCAAGAACAGTGCTTAAATAACTCTAGTGATAAGGCAGCTGGTTGGGAGGGGACATGATGGGGTCAGACCAAGCCGTTCTGTGTCTTGAAACAACCTACTTTACCTTTATGTGCTGCTCCACAGTGGTAATCAATGGCAATTTCTCTGAGGATTTGATTTAGACCAGGCTTGTCATGCCACCCACTGTTTTTGTAAATAAACTTGTACCCAAGCCAGCCATGCTCCTTTATTTACAGGTGACCTGTGGCTGCTTTGTGCTCTAGCAGCAGAACTGATAGGTTGCCACCTTAAGGCCTACAGAGGCCTAAGTCTGAGAAGTGACATGCCATCACTTTGGCCGTATTCTAACGCTGAGAAACAAAGCCCTGGGTGCAGCCACTCTGTAGAAGAGGGAGCCTCAAGGCAGTGAATATAGGAGGTGAAGATCACTAAGGCACGTTACACAGCTGCCTGCCATTTCCTAGCGGAAATGCATCCTGGGCCTCCTTAAAGCCCTGGCTTGTCTCCTGAATGCTAATGGCCAGTTCACTTTCCCAAAGCCTGGGAACCTAGCAGGTGTTCAATGTCTCTATGAGTTTCCTGTCTTCTCTCTGCTTTGTCCTACCCCAGAGCCTGGGTCCAAGAAAGCTCTCATTCATAGCACTGAGAGTGAATTTCCTTTAGTGCTCATTACACGTGTGGCTGTGTACGATGGTGAACAGTTTTGGTGACAAGATCTTGCAGTCTCTGACTTGCTCAGGAGCTCAACAGGTATTTAAGCCAGCCCAGACTGAGTGTCACTGTGACATTCCCACACGTGCGTCTACCATGCTGCGGTCATGTCCATCCTCTCTGTGACCCTCTCTTCTCTCTCTCTCTCTCTCTCTCTCTCTCTCTCTCTCTCTCTCTCTGTCTGTCTCTGTCTCTGTCTCTGTCTCTGTCTCTCCCTCCCACCCAGGGCAGAACACACATATTTAATCAGCTCCTTTTACTCTTTTGGCTCTAATTCTGGCTTCCTGTCCTCTGTCTGTGTGGCAGAAGTCCTGAGTCCTGCCCTACCCTTTGCTGTTCTTGGCACTCAGCACAGAAGTGGCCTTCTGCCCTGCCATGATGACCCAAAGGTTCCTGTCACCAAGTGAAGAGCACCCATTGATTCTGCATCTACCAAGTTGGCCCCCAGTCCACCCATCCAGAGTGATATGGTCCTTTCTTTTGCCACCAACCGTTAGTTCTCTAGAGAGGTTCACAACCCTTTTGAGTGTCTTTTGTAAAAATCAAACCAGTGTTTGAAAAGACAAAAGCAAACTTGTTTGGGGTATAATTGACATGCACATGCTGTATCTATTAAGAGTCTTTTGGGTAAATCTTGACATGTGTGTTCTGGTGGAACCTGCACGACAAGAGGAAGGTGATGCGTTGTCATTTCCCAAAGTTTCCCCAAACCTTATTAACTCCCTCCCTCCAGCCCTCTCCCCAAGCGACCACTGATTGCTTCCCCACTACCCCATACTGGAGATTAAGCCCAGGACCTTTGCACTGAGCTGCATCCCCAGCCCTATTAGTTAAGACTAGGATTCTGAAGTGCCTTAGGCTGAGCCTCAGCCTCTCAGAGTGCTGGGATTACATGGGTTTACCACCACACCCAGCTTGATATGCTTTCTATCTGTCTCCATAAGTTTGCCTTTCCTAGAATGGCCTTTAGGAAGATTCGTTCACATAGATTTGCTCAGCCGTTCCCATTTGTCCATTCCTATAAAATGTCATGTGGCTGGGTTTTATCTCCCCTGTTCTGTTTAAAGACACTCCACCTCCTTTGAATAAACTCTGCAAGCCCCACTCTGCCACCACCCACTACGCCACCACCTACTGCCGAAGACTTTGGATTGCACCCACTCCAGCCCAGCCTACACGCCAGTGCCAGATTCGTCTCTTTAAAGCACATCTCGGATCCTGTCACTCGCCCGCACACCAGCCTTCCCTCTCTCCTGCTGCCTGCTGCCGGCAGGTTGGACACGTCCCACCCACAGGTCCTCTCCCCACAGTGCCTTGGTGTCCTTGACAAACTCAGTGGCAGCCTGGCCCCTGTCCCACTCCACTTCCTGAGCCTTTCCTTAGATTCCTACAACTGATGGTGGGGGTCCTGCCCCTACCGCACCCCTCCATGTTCCTTCTTTGTAGTGGAGAAGGCTCCTATGTCACTCTCTCATCCCCTGCTCCAAGAATGGGTTCAGGAAGGGCACCCCAACATGGTCCCAACACCCCACATGCAGCAGCCGCAGAATGAATAGGACCCGGCAAGGAGAAGCCAAGACTTTGGCCTAGATGGTCAGGGAAGCTGCAGCAGCGCTGCCTGAGCGGACATCGCTTTCTGCAGACCTCCCTCCCTTAAAACCTGTGTTGTCTGTGCTCGAGTTATCACTATCTTGTCCGCATCCATCTCCCTGCTTCCTCATTCCCTCCCTTCAGCAGCCTGTGAGGGGACATGTGTTCATTAGAAGAATCAAAGCTAGTCCCCACAAGGGGCACAGGAAGAGACTGACAGGCATCTGTTTCTTGGATGTGTTTATTCCCAGCCATAGGAGTGTATCTTACTTTCTGTAATCACTTACCTTCCAAGCTCATACCTTATTACAAATGTCAATGGGTAATCAATCTGTGTTAAGACTTCCGCAGTGTGCCACAGAAAGAAAAGTTCCTTATTGAAAAGATTTTAGGAGAAGCTTTTAAAAGGGTCTGCTAAGAAACAATTCCCTTTACAGCATTAGAAATAGTCTCGAGATTTTGAGCATTATATACTTGAACTTTTTTTTTGTTTTTTTGGTACCGGGGATCAAACTCACGACCTCACGCCAGGCAGGTACTTATGCTGCTGAGCAACATCCTTGGCCTATACTTGAACTTTTATGTCTAGGACCATAAAAAAGTCAAAAGGGAACTTGGAAGCAATGTATCGTGGAAGTGATTTTCCACTTAGCTATTTAAACCATCCCATGCATTACCTTCTAATACCATCCTATTGGCCTGAGGCAGTGCCTCTCAGATTTGGGGTATAAAGTCCCTTTGCACTCTTAAAAATAACCAAAGACCCCACAAACCTTTTAGCTGTGTAGGTTATATTTATACAAATACTTTCTACATTAGAAAGCATAACTGAGAAGTGTATTTAATAATAAACTTATTTATTAAAATAAAAATAAACCCATTATATGTTATCCTAAATAGTACTTAGAAAAGACAGCTGTTTTGCCACTGTAAAGAATATTTTAGTGGGAAGATTAAGTGCTGTTTTGCAGGTTTCGTGAATCTCTAATACCTGGCTTAATATTAAACAGCTGGATCCATGCCTCTGCATTCATTCGGAGACATCTTGTGCTCTTGCTTGTGTGAAATATAAAGAACCCCAAATTCATACGGGTTGCATAGCTGAAGGGAAGAGTGTTTTAGTGGCTTTTTCAAATATGTATAGAGGGCTGAGGAGAGAGCTCAGTGGCACAGTGCCTTCTTGGCAAGTGCAAAGTCCTGAGTTCAATTCCTGGTACAAAAAAAAGACAATGGACTCATATAGAATTCTTCCTTGATAAGACAACCCAACTCCAGCAAGTAGTGGTTTCTTAATGACTACTTATAGTGGAATCTGAAACCAGAAGGATGGGTGTTTTTAGTGTGTCTCCTCAAAATCTGTTGCTCTGTCTTACCCTTTAACCCTCATATTCATGGGTGATATTGTGAAGTCCCACACTTATTGTTTGGAAAATACCAGTTTTCCGGACTGTTCAGATCTTTCAATGACACAGGTCATTAAACCATACCAAAACATTTAATTTTTGTCACATCACCACCAGTTTTATGAAGGAGTCTTCAAATTTGGGATGCTGTTATTCTCACTAAGGTGGGTACAATTTCCCCAAGTTTATTGGCCACAGATACTACCACTTGTTTTCTTTGAAATGACAAGGTGCTCGCTTGGCTTATTTTTGCGAAAATGTCTGCTGAATACCAAAGTCTGAATAACTATAGCTTGTTAGGAATTCTTTCAAGAAAACCATAGCACAGGCATGGTGGCGCATGCCTGTAATCCCCAGCACTCAGGAAGCTGAAGCAGGAGGTTCGCTGCAAGACTGAGACCAGCCTGGGCTATCCTCTAAGTTTAAGGGCAGCCTGCACTGCATAGTGAGACCCTATGTCAAAAACTCAAAGAAAAAGATACTAACTCGGCGGGTAACTTGGTCACACCAGCACTTCACCTGAAGTGCACTGTTATTCAGCTGAAGTGATGTGTGGATCCTTCGTGCCATTCCACAGCACAGATATGGTAAAGACACGTCCTTAGGGCTGAGTTAGTAAACAAGTGACCCCTTTGTATTGCTCCAAGGATGTTTTTAGGCAAAGCTGGCTTTTTCTATTTATGTCTCTTCCTGCCTGTGCATGATGTAAGGAAAGAAAAAGCCAGACCATCCTTGAAGAACTCTGTGTCCATCCCCCTGGCTCAGCATCGGGCTGGTGGGCGGCAGGACACTGAGTAGCCCTGTCTCCTCCCCAGACATCTTGACACAAAAGACTGTGTTTAACGTCTCCCGGCCACTGTTTTTTTTTTCTTTCTTTTTTTTTTTTTTGTTTGTTTGTTTTTATACTGGAAATTGAGCCCCAGGGCCTTTGCACTGAGCTACATCTCTAGCCTTTTTGAGACAGGCCCTTGCTAAATTGCCCAAACGGCTTAAACCTTTAATTCTCCTGCCTCAGCCTCCCAGAGTCCCGGGATTATAGGACTAAACCACCATGCCTTGGCTCAGCCAGTTCTCTTTCATGCAACTCTGCAAATCTTTTCTGTAAAAAGCCAGGTGCTAACACTAACTCTGCCTCCATAGCTTGAGAATAGCCATAGAAAATATGTAAGTAAGAGGCTGTGGCTGTATGCCAAAAAAAACTTTATTTAAGGACACAGAAATTTGAAATTCATATACTTTTCCATGTGTCACAAAATGTTTTGAGCTCTTTTTATTTTTATTTTCCATTTTTACTATTTAAAAATGTAATTGCTCTTAGCTCCCAGGCTGCACAAAGAGCCAGCTTTGGCCCAGAGGCCACCAATCGCACCTTTCCTTTCGACGTCTCCTGTTTCTCTAACTTGTACATTCGCTGAAATCACTAAGGAAGCTTTAAAACACAAACCTCCTCATTCCTGATTTCTACCCCTCAGAAATTTCAATTCAATTGGTCAGGCATTAGAATTTCCACTGGTCTCCAGGTGATTCTAATGTGCAGGAAAAACCAGGAACTTGTGTTCTATAATTTTTTTTGAAGTACAATTTTTTCTGAGCATCTCTAAAAATGTGTCCGAATTTGGCAGTGCCATTAGCTCCCTCGAACTCGGATTGTGCAGCTTAACCTCGGAACATTTCTTGCCCTTGCCACAAGGCGTTGGGACCAGGCATTCTTCGTTTGGGGTAGGTTTTCCTGTGTATTCTAGGATATTTAGCCTCCCATATACAGGTGGAAGCGCCCTCCTAGCTGTCGCCAAACACTGTCAGATGTCCCCTGGGAGGGCCACCTTGCCTGGGGTTGAGAACTAAACAATGCATGGGGTTTTTAATGCTCCTTTGCAAACGCTCCATTCGGGGCCCGGATACATCTTGGTTGGGGGAGCTGTTCTGCCCATAATGGGGTGTTGACCAGCCTCCCTGGGCTCCAAGCACTCCTTCCCCTAGCTGTGACAACCAAAAATAATCTCCAGGCACTGCCAGATGTCCCCCGAGGGGACACAATCGTCTCCTGTTGAGAAGGCCACTTAGCCCTTTGGGAATCAGGGACACTTCTGTCCACTGCGGTCCACTTCTGCTCCTCTCGGCTAAGATTCTGCCTCCTTCCATTTTCCTGTCCCGGTGGTTTGAAAGTTACAAAGCTTGGTTCCTCCTCCTCCTCTTTTGAATCTTGTGGCTCATTAGAAATCGGTAAAGGAGCAAGGACGGCCCAGTGGAGAGGGTGTGTGTGTATGTATGTGACATTCATTCCCTGGGGAAGAATCTGAGTCCTTGTTCCCGCTGGCCCTCTTTCTGAGCAGGCATTAAATCTGCAGCCAAGATCGCGGACAACTTGGGCAAATCACTTGGCCATTATGAACTCACAGCCATAGCAACGGCCATCCGCAAGCCTGAGGACAAAAGGTGTTTTATTCTGTTGTTCTGCACAAAGGGTTCTAGGGATGCTGGAGACAAAATGGCCATTGACAGTTAGGGGCATTGATGTGTACTTTTTTTTTTCTCCCTACTATGTGGTTTATATTTAAACTGTCTTAGGCTAATGCACACTAGAGCTTTTGTGTGAATCAAAACCTTAAAAACTCTTCTTAGTTAGAGACCAGATAAATGGAGGCTTAAGACATGATTAGTCCAACAGAGATTTTGGACTGTAGTGAGGGGTATTGAGAATTACTAATAAAATGTGCTAAGAATCCTGGTGTTTCTTAATTTCTATTTTTCTTTCTTGCTTGCTTTTTTTTTTTTTTTTCATGTGAGTAGATCGTGGTCATTTAAAAGAAATTCTTCCATGTCTCTTCTGGTTCCTATAAACCAATACTGTCGTTGCTGGTTTGAGGCTTTAGAAACCAAGTCTGTGGGTTTATAAGAGCTCTTCCTTCGCCTGCTAGCATTAGCTTTGCCCAGCATGAGATCAGCCCCGCTGCTGGATTTAGAACGTCATCTTGCACCTGACTTCTTGCACTGGGGACAGCCCGAGTCGGAAGTCCACTTCCTTGTCTATGTGGACACTGCTAGCACCGTGGGAGGTGAGGAGTACATCTGCTTTTTCAAGCAGCCTCATAACCATTTCTCAGACCCTGCCAATGCTGTGGCACTAAACCACTTTTTTTGGGTGGGGAGGATGTTGGGACAGGGTCTTGCCATGCAGTGCAGACTGGCCTTGAACTCACATTGTAACCCAGGCTAGCCTGGAGCTTGTGGTGATCCTCCTGCCTCAGGCTCCTGAGTTCTGGGATCCCAAGCATGCACTACCACACTTAGCTACTAAAGCATCTTTGATGCAACAAATTCCAAGACTAACTACTTGCTTGGCTCTGAAAAAGTGCTCTATTAATACTTTTTTCAAGAAAGCTGGACAACTGGGAACATGTTGTCTTTCTCCTTGCAGCTCCTGGAACTTGCCATTTGATTTGCAAGGGCTGGAGTGGTATACCCAACCCCTTGGGCCTAGTCCCCATTTCCTTAGGGAGAAAACTCTAAAACCATTAGATGTCAAAGCAGACTCAGGGCACTGCACCGGAGCATGGGCAGATGGGGCTGCTGGCTAGAAACCGGCTCTCAGCTTTCCCTGCTGCACACATCATCCGGGAAGGGCTGTGACAGTGGGAATGAGAGGTCTGCATTGTCTCACGCCCCCTGCTGACGCTATGCTGCTGGTCCTGATCTATACTTTGCAAAGCTTTCTTTGCACTTTGGACTGTTGACGAGGTCTACTCCTCTCTTCTCTGCCCCTGCCAGTTCCATTGCTGCCCAGTAGAAGCTGTGGGCATCCAAGCTTTGCTCTCCAGAGCTGCAGACATGCATGCCAGCAAGAGTGATTTTTGCTAACTCTCCGCTGTTCCCTGGGACCCTGAGAGTGAAATCCAGAACCCGCTAGGCAGCCCACAGGTCTGCACCATCTTTCTAGTTCCTACAGGGCCAGGCTGCCTTCCTCACTCCGATCCACACTCTGCCTTCTGTCCCTGGATGTTCTGGCTCCTGTCACCATTCAGGTGGCCTGTGAATGAACCCTGCTCTGTCTCATGGGGAGCTCTGGGTCATGTTCCTCCTGATTCCCGGTTCACCCTGCCTTCCCATACTATCTCTTCTTTACCCAGTGAATTCAGATGTAGCCTTGAGATCTGAGCTCCGATCCTTCCATGGTATCCTCAGAAAGTGAAGCCAGTCGTCCACACTTTTACGTTAAAGCAGTCCAGTTCGCGTGCACCCTTGCTCCCATAGACTGTCAACTCCAACAGAGTGTAGATCACACCTGTCAGTGTGAAACTCTGGGTGTTGAAGACATTTGGACTAGTGCTCAGTCCTTGAGGAACAAGGAAAGACTAGCTACTACCACCACCACCATCACTGTTGTCCTTTCCTCTGCCATAACTCTGCCTTACTGGAGTGTCAGTGAAATGAGCTCTAAGAGTCCTACATAGCCAGGTGTGCTGGTGCACTCTGGGAGGCTGAGGCAGGAGAACCCAAAGTTTGAGCCCAGCCTGGGCAACTTAATGAGCCCTTGTCTTGAAACATTTTAAAAAGGACTGGGAATGTAGCTCAGTGTGAAGACTCTAGGTTTTCAACCCCCAGTATATATAGAGAGAGACAGACAAACAGAGTTTATATGTTCTGTACGTGTTTCTATCAGAAATTGGCTTCAGTGTCTGCTCCTGTATCTTGGCCTAAAGTGGTGAGTCATTTCTTGGAATCAGATTTTCATGGTAGTAGAATTTGGCTGTTTATAAAATCCAGCAGATAGAATTAAACAAGTAAAGAAGCTTGTATAATTCTTTAGGACAGTTATTTCCAAAGTTGAGTGTATATGAGAATTTCCCAAGACTTGTTGAAATACAGACACTCAGAGGTTCTGATATCCTGGGGCAGACAAGGCCTGAGAATTTGCATTTTGGTGTGTCCCTAGATGATGATAATGCAGCTCCATAAACCATACTCTAAAACCAACCTGTGCTTTTAGATATAGATTCGAAAACTTTTCATTTACCCCCTCATACTAGGGATTGAACCCAGGGCCTTCACACTAAGCTACATCCCCAGACTTTTTAATTTTATATTTTGAAATAGGATTTTGTTAAGTTACCCAAGCTGGGCTCAAACTTGTGATCTTCCTGCCTCAGCCTCCCAGAGTGCCGAGATAACAGGCATGTACTACCACCCGCTTTGCAAACTTCTTCTATAAAGAATTTGTAGAATTAGGAACTACAATTCCTCCTGCCACAAGTTAAATCATCTGCTGGAAACATTGAGCCACTGACGTCTGCCGAGAGACTGACTCACTGATGTGATCACGCAGCTTCTTGAATCCCTGTTTCTCTGCTTTTAGGAAACCAGCTCCCCAGCATGGAGTGCGTGGAGTCCTTAAGAGGCATAAATTGGAGGGAAACTTCAGCCTTGATCTAGTGTTGAATTTGGGACTGGACTGCATCATTCTTCTAAGCCTGCCTGTCTTTTTGAGCCTGAGAGCAGCTGTGGAGTCTGCTTTGAAAGAGGCAGAAGCCTCTGACTCTTTGGATGAAACATGTTTTTGAAGCAGCACCCGTGGTTTGGGGAGGATGTGGTCTATTGTTAAAGGATGTGCGCGCCGCTACGCTATAACACCTAACCCTAGCTTCAGATGATAAGAATGGATGTGGGTTTGTTAAAGGCATCCCGAAGTTAATGGGCATTTTACCAGGTTATAGATCAGTGTTAAGCCTTCTGTATCCTGCATTATAGAAAGGAGTCCCTGCCCGCTCTCCAGTCTGAATTCTATTCCCTTTTCCACACTTCCTGGGCTCTCTGGCCATCTGGATCTCACCCTGCCCTACTGTAATGTGTGTTTCTTGTCCATGACAGTATTAGACTGACCTTGACCAAGTACAAGTCTGATACCAGGTGAGGATCCCCAGTGTGAAGTCCAGTACTTGCCACTCACCTAGTAGGTCTTCAAAATTACTGAATTAATGAAAGCCAAAGCTCAGAACCCAATTTATATTGCAAAAGAATTGACTCTATAGCAATACAAAATATGTTTTCTACTGGGCACAGCAGCACACACAGAGGCTGAGGCAGGAGGATCACGAGCTAGAGCCCAGCCTGGGCAACTTAGCAAGGCTCTGTCTGAAAAAAATTGAAAGGTCTGGTGGTATACTGAAGTGTGAAGGCCCTAGCCAATCCCCAGCACCATGTGAAAAAACACAGCCTTCCAAAGCAGTGTTCTGTGGTGCCAAATAATTATCTACATTGTCCACTGGAGTGGCCACTATGTATATCACAATGGCACATGTGAAATGTGCCTAGTGCAACTGAGGACCCAAGCTTTTCATTTCAGGTATAAACAAGTTGATTGTAACTAGCCACATCTGCCTTTTTGCACCAGCACAGTCCCAAGGTCACATATCTCTGTCCCACAAGGACCAGACAGAGCTACACTAGCCGAGAGAGCAGGCTAGTGCTGTTCTTAGCACCATTACAGAGGCTGTATGTGGGGGAAGTTGTGAATGACACCACGCACACTGGGCTGCCTGCTCTGGGCATATGGGACACGTCAAGACCAAAGATGTTGGTTGCTCTTGGTGCAGGAGGCTAGAGAGAATTTGGACCTCGTGGTTTGGAGTCTGGAGAGAAAGTGGCCATCGTTACAGTCCTGTCATTATGGTCCTTTCGTCCCAGTCTCCAAAAAAAAAAGGTGACAAAACAAGATTGAGCTCCTGAATCTCTGGTCACCAGTGTCAAGTGTCTACATCTCTTCAGGGTACTGACTTGCTGGTGAACTTGAACTGCATTGTACACTGGCTCCCATTTGATGAGATTTCAAAAACTGGCCTGAGAGCCGTTGGTCTTCCTGGAAACGGCTGTTCCACTTTTGAAATACAGGGAAGCTCAGGCTAAGACTTAAGATGCGATATGTACATGGACCTGCTCCCCACAATGAAGGTGATCATTCTGTACTGCAGACATATACTAATAAAAACAAAAATTGAGAAAAGGAAGTACAGGCTTCTTATGAAGCCCTTATACTTTGTTTTGCAATGAACTAAGTAAGGGGGATCTGGTAAAGGGGGCAGCAGGCACGTTCCGTGGTCAGTTTAAGCCAGTGCTACTCATGCGCATGGAGAAGTTTGTCTCTGATGTGTTAGGTTTTCATCCCCTGAATACTCTGAAGACCATTGTCTGGGGCAAGGAAACCAAACTGGCTTAATGCACCGCGCTGGCCTTGCTGTAATGAATTGCTGTTGATTGCTGTTAAACATTCTAATGCATTTAAAGTTCAATTTCCCTGACAAGCCATTTACTTAAGGGTCTGGAGAATGTGAACAGGGATGGGAGGTTAGGAAGGTACTGACAGTACCCTGAGGCCAGAACTGTTACGTTGAGGCGCAAATGTCTCCCAAGTGAAAATGTCACCTAGCTATGCCCATCAGAGAGGCCTTTGTGGAACTCTCAAGTAGAAATGTTTACTTTAAAAAATGAGTAACAGTTTCATCTTCTCAAGACTGAATTATGGTTCTGTCTCCTTCATTTCACTTCATGGATGCTCATTTCGTCTTTCTTTTTTCTTTTTCTATTTCTTTTGTTCCTTTTCCCCTTTCAAGTACTTAAATATCACCCACCAGTCCTGGGCTCTGACTCTGGCCATGTGTGTTGGGAAGGGGACAGATGGAAGCCAGGGTGGGGTGGGATGGGGGAGGAGGAGGAGGACTTTGAATGAATTGCTTTGCTCCCTGAGCTGGGGGAAGCATTTCATTCTGAAGTGGAGGTAATTTTGGCTACAGAGAATAAAACAAATGGGCCTGTCTGAGTGGATCTCTGTGACTTTGTACTTCACTGAACTAGGGACCCAAGTGTCTATTACCTTTCCAAAATGACCACATTAATAGTTTTCCAAACCTAGTGCCAGGATAACTATTGCACCAGATTCTTCCACTGTCCTGAGAGGTCAGGGGCTTGGGGAAAGCCACAGCTGCTACAGCAATGGATGTTCTTGTGACCCCCAGAAGGCTAGAGGTAGAGGAAACCTGGGTGTTGCTTACCTTCCCAGAGCTGCACTTTCCTTGCTATTACCTTGGCTTTGTTAGTGGACTGTCATGGGCATTGTCACTTAGACAGGGCCCCCTCAGCCCTGTCTGTTAGGAAGCTCTAGAATTGTGACGGCCTCCATAACTGTTTGTCATTCACCACCCTTCCAGACTCTGAGCAAATTCCCTCTGAGAGACCCAGAGTCCTCATGTTCCCATAGGACGCATGGCCATGGGAACGACCCCTGCGAGTGGGGCCATGGAGGTATCAGCCACAGAGCCCAAGAGAGAAGACAGAGCAGAGCCTGCGTGCTCATTGGGTGTTCAGGAGGCCACAGGCATCCCTGCCCATCACGGCTGCCTTTTCTCTCCTTTGGGTCCAGGCTGCTTTGAATGCTGCATCAAGTGTCTGGGAGGAGTCCCCTACGCCTCCCTGGTGGCCACCATCCTGTGCTTCTCTGGAGTCGCCTTGTTCTGCGGCTGTGGGCATGTGGCTCTGGCGGGCACCGTGGCAATTCTTGAGCAACACTTCTCCACCAACACCAGTGACCACGCCTTGCTGAGTGAAGTGTAAGTACCTGCGCCCTTTAAGAGTGTGTGTGAAGCGGGGTAGGGTGGCACGCGCATGGAACCCCAGCACACTGAAAGGCTGAGACAGGAAGATCAAAAGTTCAAACCCGGCCCCGGTAACTTAGCAAGACCCTGTCTCAAAGTAAACAAAAATATTTGTAAAGGGCTGGGGACGTAGCTTAGTGTAAAGGCCCTAGGTTCAATGTCTAGTGCAAAAAAAAGAAAAAAGATATGATATGCAGCCACTCAGCAATGCTTCCCTAAAGACTACCGTGTACTCTCTTGGCAGACAACTGACACTTTTAATTAAAACACTTTGTGCAGATAGAAAAAAGCCCATGAGAGGAGGAAACAGAAATGGCCAAGCACGTGGTGGCATTATGGCTCCAGGTGACAGACAGGGTGCTTCACACAGTAGGAGCAAACCTGGAGGCATGTGACAAGGTGACAGGTTAATGTGCTGATCCTTCCAGTTTTCTGGTGCCCCTGCTGAGGGCTAACCCCCAACTCTGTGTCTTTGGGAACAGTATTTAATAGAAATTCTTCTGGCAGAAGAACATACCCCAGAGCATTGTCTAATGCAGAAAGGGGAAAATTCTGGGGGTTAGCCCCTGGTCTCTGCCTCCCCATTCTGAGACAATTCTCCATAGCTCCCAAGCACAGCCTCCTAATGAGGCAAGCTCTGCAATATAGTTACTTCCTTTGAATATCTTCCCTTTTTCTCCATTCCTTTAGCATTTTCATTTTCTTTCCTTTAATCCCCAACCTTCAGAGTGTTTATGTGTTTTTGGATAGTAAGGAGTTTCTCCATCACAGTGAAGAAGGCAAGACTGAATTTTTATGCAATAATCATGAAATCACGTTGGAAGAGACCTTAGGGAATGGTTTTCTAATCCATTGCTGAATGACATTCAAGGAAAGGAAGAGGGGCCAGGGAGGTTCTAAGGGAGGGATCAAGCCAGGAAGGGGGGTTCATGTGCTAACTTTGGGTGATGAAGGATTGTGTACCAAGGCAGAACCTGGAAAAGGTGTACTGATTTCATCTCATAGTGATCTCATTCCAAACAGAGCTCAAATTTCTGAGAAGTTTTAAAAATGCCCAGGCCTTACCCCAGACCAATGAAGTCATAATCTCTGGGCATGAGATCCAGCCGCCAGCATTTTCTAAACCACCCCAGGTGGTTCCAGTGGGGACTCAAAAGTCCCTTTCTGTCACTTGGGTCTGCACCCACTGTCATAGGACAAACGTACTTGAGAGTTAACTTTCTATAACTTAAACCCACTTGATACACTTGCTTAGGTATAGGGATCTCAGTGCAAAAGCCATCTGCCCATGCCACTTCTTAGAGAGGCCCCGAGTGAGTGCCTAGTTGGTCAGAGTGACATTAACCACCAGGCCTGGCCTGGAAGCCTTTGTATATGGCAGAAACATGCTGTCCACTGACCCATAGTTCGGATGGTGGCTCTGTCGCTGAGCATCCTCACTAAGTAACTTAACTCTTCAATACCTGAGTTCACTACAGAGCAAGATTCTGCCCGTCACTGCACAGGACCGTGAGGTGAACTCACATTCCAAGATCTCTTCTTGTGTGCACAGGATACAGCTGATGCAGTATGTCATCTATGGAATTGCGTCCTTTTTCTTCCTATACGGCATCATTCTGCTGGCAGAAGGCTTTTACACCACGAGCGCGGTGAAGGAGCTGCACGGAGAGTTCAAAACCACTGCCTGTGGTCGATGCATCAGCGGGATGGTGAGTGGGGCCCCCACCCTCGGACTGTGCATGTGCACACTGCTCTCCACAGAGCCATAGTCTCTTGACACAAATACCGGTCTTACCTGTGTGCAGTTAGCAACATGGACTCTTCCATCGTGGTATTGCTGATAAATTAAAACTTATGGCTGGGAATATCACATCAGACATTTTCCTTAGCAACACACAGCTAATAAATAAGGGTCTTCAACTGTAAAGTTCCCACTAGAGAAGGATATGACTTTCCTTTCCCACTGTTTCCCTTCATTCCTCTTTGAGTGTTAGTGGCCATGAAGACATGCATGTCCTGTGGGGAATGGTCACAACCCTGTACGCATTTACCAGCATGTACTGTACCAAGCACAAGTCGCGTTGCTTGTCCTCACAGATGCAGGGATTAAACTGGGCTCTCCCTCTAGGAGCTTCCAGTGTGAGACAAGGACAGCAAAACAGTGACCTGTGGGTCACATTCAGCTTACTGTCTGTTTTTAAGACCTGAGGGTAAATTTTATGTGTTTAAATGATTGGGAAAAGCCAAGTGAGTATCTCACCTCCTGTGAAAATGGCACAGTCCGGATTGTGATGCACATCGGCACACACCCCTGCCTGTCCATATGCATCTGTTCCCCAGAGGATGACACATTTTACAAACAGCTAGTAGCCAGATGGCACGTGCCTGCAATCCCAGCACTGGGGAAGCTGAGGCAGGAGGATTACAAATCCAAACCCAGCCTGAGCAAATTGAATAACTCAGTAAGACACCATTTCAAAATAAAATGTGGAAAAAGGGCTAGGGATAGAGCTCAGTGGGGAAGGCCTGTGTTCAGTCCCCAGTACAGAAAAGAAAAAAAAAAAAGAAGAGAACAGGATGCTGCATCACGTAAGGAAAGCCAACTGTGAGAATGAGCCTAGGAGACAAGAAGCACGTATGCGGAGGGATGCGGGCCACACAGAACCTAGGGCTCATTTAAAGATGGTGTTTGTGTTTGAATGGGAATTAATACTGGCATTTTCATATTAGAATACTGCACAAGTGGCTGGCCACGTTGGTGTGGCTTTTGAAAGGATGGTAAGGCATAAACAAAACATTCTGGGAGTCAAGGGAGGCTCACACCAAGGAAGAAGTACCAGGCTCGCTGTGGCCTTCTCCTGAGGAATATGAGGAAGATATCACGGCAGGGCCCAGACTCCCTGGGGTGCCCCAGTGAGTGTCACTGTCAGTGAGGACAAGACAGACGCAGCCCAATTGAAGCTCTAGGCAAGCCCCGCAGGAGTCCTGCCAGCTGCGGTGGAACCCTGCGCTGTCTCTGTGACCCTCATAGTCATGAGGGTGAGGCATGAGGTGTATGGTCCCTATGACATGACACGGAAAGCTACTCAAGGTCCGCATGAAGCTGCCGTGGGCAGGTGTGGCACTAGTCCTAGGAGGGCTTCTCAGGGCCTGGCTAAACTGCACTGACGGGAGCTGCCCAGCTCCTGCTCCACCGGGCCTTCAGCTTCTGCTGCATTTCTGTGTCCTTGGCTAAAGGGCAGCAGGGCCATAGAGGGGGAGGGCACTGTTGTGCTGTATGGCATCAGGAGGGGTTTGCTCCAGGGCAGAGCAATGAAATCAGCTTCCTGTGACATCTAGGGAAGAGGACCTGGCACAAACAGGGCAAGGCTTGGAAAAGAAGGTGACTCCAGGGCCACTTGAGTGAGCAGGCTGAAGGGAAGGGTCTGGCGAAGGAGGAAGGAAAAAGTCCTGCTTGGGAGCAGGAGCAGGGGTCAGTTCAGGCAAGGCCTCAAAAGCCAGGCTAAGAGTGAAATTGAGGGACAGGTTGGGGAGCGACTTGACAGTGCACAGCAAGAGCCAGACCTCGAGACTCCAAGTGGTGTGCAGGACAGGGCAAGGCACAAGCAGGCAACTGCAGAGGTACACACAAAGGTCAGGGGGAGGGTGGAGGCTGGGGGACAGATTTAAAGACAAGCGGAAGTGGACTCCAGGCACAGCCAGGGATCTGAGCATGAGAGGGTGGAACAAGTGCCACGTCCCTGGCTTGGGCAGTGTGCCGAGGGGGCTGTGTGTCCTAAAGGTGCCATGGGCCACATCAGGGCTTAACAAAACTGTGTCACATGGAGGCCGAGGTGACTGAAAGTGGTCCATGGAAGAACAGTGGTTGTGAACAAGAAAAGGCTTGAGGAATGAGTGTCCTGGAGCTCAGCACCATCCACTGGATAGGCCAAGGAGGAGCATTGAGGGAAACTGAGGAAGATCAGCCAGAGAGGCAGTAAGGGCTCAGAGAGTGAGGAAGGAGTGGCGACCAAAGAGATGCTCCTAAGGGCTCTAGATCATTGGGTGTAATCTCGGGGCCTGTGTGTCGTCCCTCCTCACAGGCATGCAAAGCCTGTGGCAAGAGCACCTAGAGCCGAGATGTCCTCCCAGGGTGTGTGGAAATGCCCAGGCTTTCACCATGCCATCCTGAACTCCATGCAGCTCCCTGGGCTTCTGCCTGCTGCCTCCACCATCTCACGCTGCCTGGCTACAAGCTCCTGATCTTCTGTACCATGGCCTCCAACAGGGTCTAGCCAGATCCTCAGCCCCCAGCACCCAGAAGACAAGGCTAGGAATGTCACAGTCTCACTGATGGCCGTGGGCTGTGGCCCCTACACCTATTGGGGACCACAGGCCCAGTCTTGCCTGGCCCCTGTTGCTTCTTCGCACCAGCAGGTCTGGGCCAACTCCAGTCTCTGTGTTCCACATAAGAATGCCCTTTCAGGAAGAAATGGCACCCAAAGGGACAGATCCCCAGAGCTGCAGCTGCCACCCTAAAGTCTGTCTAGAATGACAGCACTTGTGGGACTTCAGAATGGATGGGTCAGACCCAGGCTCACTGCCAGGCCTCTTCAGGGTGGCTCTTTGCCTCCTCCCTGTACATTTCTTAAATTTGTGAACATGAATGCTCCTTTCAGGACAAGTAATAGTCCCCACTATAAGTGTCGTTTACTGGCATTTCAGACAAATGCGATCCTACAAGAACAAAACCTGCCCCTCAGTTGTGAACCATTTAGTCCCTTGTTACTTTGACCTTCCTAGTCCCAAATTGGGTTCTTCTTGCCCCCCAGCATTTTAAGGTTAGGTTCACAGGACAGTGGATGGAGGGGCGGGGCTGGTGGTAAAAAGCCTTGCTCTCCCGTCCTTGGGGATGGGGCATTGCACCCAGAAGGTGGCCGAGGGAGGGAGGCGGCTTTGAATACTGGTGGCTGCTGGGACAGGAACAGCCCCCAGTGAGGCTCTTTTTGCTGGGCACTGGCCTTCCTTCTGGGGCACTGACCACCCGGAAGGGAAGGCTCATCAAGGCCAAGACTCAGCAGCCCCCTTTCAAGGCCTTGTGTTATTAGAAAGACTCGAAAGGTCTTTTGTTTGCTTGTTTTGCTGGAGAAATAAAAAGCCACCCTACTCTGGAGCAGCCAGATCATAAGCATTGGAGAGGAAATGGGGTGGTAGTGACCACTGAAATCTGCTTTGAATATTTGTAGAAATGCAAATGCTTCCAACCCCATAAACAGCCTTGAAAGAAAAGGAAAAAGGCCTTGCTTCTGCAGTTTCCCTGGGTGACCAAAAGGAGGCAGCCCCGCCTACCTCCCACTGTCCAGGTGTCTCTGGCTACCAGCAGAGAGACTGAGGCAGTCCTCATGTCTCCACCGTTAGTCTGAACAACGAACAGTCAGGTAGGAGGACTCCAGACCTGCCCATGCCCTGTAGGTACACATTCTGAGGACAGAAATACCACGTTTGAGGCAGTTTTTTCAAAGTTCCAAAATTAGCCAGTCATGAAGAAATTCAAGCGGTAGGGCTACATTCTTCCCCACGACCACTCATGGCAACATGCGGGCAACCACCAGGAACCTGTCCCTAAGCCACTGCTTGCTTGCCAGGCACTGTGAACCTCAGAGACAAAAGCAAATTAGAGGAAAATGAGTGCCATTTCAGGCTCACGGGGCTCTTAGCTTGCGTTGTGGACTGTTTGAACTTTTGATAAAGGTTCAGGCAATCTAATGCTTGAGAAATTTCATAGATCAGGAAACTAGCATGATTGCTTTTGAGAGAAGGCTTCCCGTTGCAATTGCTGTCGTTCTATACCCATGTGGATAAAGGTAGGTTTTGAGATATTAATGGGGTGCTCTGGTTCAGGAGCCTATGAAAAGCACCCAGAGCCTGTCCCATTAAGTAGAATACACAGTTTTTGGAACTGATGTTTATACTGAGCACCTCCTGGGAGGCTCTGCCACTAATTAGCCCTGTGACCTGGGGTATGTAAAGTCACCTCTTGGGGTGTCATGTCCTGGATGGTTATCAAGAGGGACCTGAAAGCCCCCCTGAGTTTGCTTCTGGCACTACCATTCTAGAATGCTTCATGAGGAGCACAGCCAGCTCGGACTTTCCCTAGTCTCCAGCCTCCTACTTTGTTCTGGCATTTCCTTCTCACTGCCACAGTGGGGGTGGGGGGGCGGGGTCCCCAGAATGCATCCTGTATCCCACAGGCTCAGGACAAGCCTGTCCTTCTTCTGGAAGATGTACCTGCCTGGCTCAGTGTTGATTCTCTCTCCTTCCTCTTGTGTTTGGCCTAGTTCGTCTTCCTCACCTATGTGCTTGGTGTGGCCTGGCTGGGTGTGTTTGGTTTCTCGGCAGTGCCTGTGTTCATGTTCTACAACATATGGTCCACCTGTGAGGTCATCAAGTCACCGCAGACCAACGGCACCACGGGTGTGGAGCAGATCTGTGTGGACGTGCGGCAATACGGTACTTTCTCCCCTGCCCCTGCCCGCTGGTTTTGTACATTTGTTCGTACATGCCTGGACCTTGGTTATTACGGGGACATCTTTTTAGTCATTCGGACTTGTCTCACCCATCCCGCTAAGTGGTTTATGCTCTTTCTCTCAATATGCTCAGTTTTTTGGGTGGAAGCATCACTTGGGCTTTTACTTGCTGGTGGGTCTCATATAAATTTTTGCTCTACTGTATTTTCAAGTTAGGTGTGCACTTAAAGCAGCTTTTATTAATATAGAACCACTTTATAATGCGATTCAATCAAAGACTTCCGGACATCCACTCTAACAAGATTATGTATTTTTTCTTTAGTTTCTTGGCTTTATCACTGACTTTTCATATAAAACAAGATTACACACATTATACAATCCAAGTAATTTTTTGCACATCTGACTCTTTAAATCAAGCTTTTAAATGACCAACTGTTTAAACTTCATCCCTGCTGAAAAACACAACACATAAAATTCGTATGTACTTGAAAGGTCTCAGGATGTAATCTGTGAAAGCTGCCTTCAGTTGTTGGAAACCAGTTCAAATGCTGTCTCTAATGAATGGGATCATCACAATAGGGAACTAAGGTTGGTTCCTTGTGACAAGCCTCACAAGGAGCCATTGGCTCTTACCATCAATTAATTTGGGACTCAACTTCCCTACTGCGTAAGAGAAGGCAGCATCCTAAGAAAGGAGTCTGATTATTGCTTCCAGCCTGGATGGTAGGAAATCTGTTCTTGGCCAAAAACAGCTAGGGAGGAAAAGGGCTTTTCATTAGAATCAAAAAAGAAATAACGGTCCTTCTTGAGCTTTGCTGAAGAGGGGTGACCGTTTTAGTGTTGCTGCTTGTTTTTCTCATCTGACTTATTCTCAACATCTTACCTTACAACATAATAGGAAGCTTGCCAAAAACTGCCTGGTGGATTAATCTCCTCACAAAAACCCGGGCCCATCTACTCTGTTCTTCATGATGCATTCAAAAACAGAGCCTGAAGTTGGTTTCCAAAGCATGTGTTAAAGACTATCTAAAAGTATATCACTGCCCCAGTCCTTAAAAATAACTCTTTGCCACAAATTTTAATAATAATTCTCTCTTTAAATCTGAATTTGCCCAACCAGTTATTCGTGAGCTGAGTGGTGTCACTGACAATTTCCCATTCTTCCCATGACTATTTACTCTTGGCCTGGGTCAGGCATGGAGGTAATAAAGTTATGGGGTTTTTTTTGTTTTTGATGTATATCTTCCTTGCCTACTGGAGAAGTGTGAATTGAGCTGCACTGAATAGATAAGTACACAATTGTACATTACAAGGGAAAAATCAGCATCTCGGTAAAAGTTCTTTGCAGAAGCCATTCAGAGTTACAGCGACAAGACACATCACACACTGTGCTTCTACCCGCTGGGGTGAAGGACATTAGTGTCTTTCCTTTTTTCCTATATTTCCAATTTGATTTTCAAGCCCAAAGTGTTTCCAACACAGATATACAAAATATAAATCCAGGATTTATCAGATTTCAACACACATAAATTGCTCTGTCAAACTGCCACTGTGTCTGGTATGTGGTGTCATTTTTGGAACTTAGCTTGTCATGGGCCGCTGTCAAAGAATGTGAGTAGCCTGGCTGTAGACCCTGGCGCTCCCGTGGAAACATTCCTGAGCACAGTGGCCCTGGGCTACTACGGGGAGGCACCCTGCACCAATTAATTCACTGTAGGCAAAAGCTAGTATTGCAAGTCATTTTGCAAGTATCAACTCAGCTGGAAAAACCACAGTTTGTAGAGGGAAATACCAAGCTGTTTAAATCTCTCATGGAATAGTTGAGTTTGTTTTTGCCAGAAATGCCAGTTCTGCAGATGGCAGATATCTCGATTGTTAATGGGTAACACAGCCTATAGTTATACTATAATTGACAGTCAGAGTGGTGTGGTCTATAGCTGGGTGTGGTGGCATATACTTGTAACCCCAGCACTTGGGTGGCTGAAGCAAGAGGATCACAGTGAGTCTAAGGCCAGCCTGGGCCACACAGGGGAAAGTGGACTGCTTGTTTAAAACAAAAGACTGGTGAGGTTGGTTAAGAACATGAGCTTGATATGGTGGTATATGCCTGTAATCCTACCACTCTGGGAGGCTGAGGCAGAAGGATCCCAAATTTCAGCCCAGGTCAGGCAAGTTAGTGACTTGGTAAGACCTTGTTTCAAAATAAAAAATAAATAAATAAATAAAAGGGGATGTAGCTTGGTGCAAAGGCCCTCAATTCAGTCCTCAGTATTGCCAAAATAAATTGATCAATTAGAGTACATTAAATAGGCTGTGGGTAAAGCTCAGTGGTAGAGCGCTGTGCTTAGTGTGCTTAATTCACAGGGTTCTGTCCATCCCCAGCATCTCCCCAGTGAGGCACTGTGGTTTTCACTAACTTTGGGATTCACTTGGCAGGTATCATCCCTTGGAATGCTTTCCCAGGAAAAATCTGTGGCTCCGCCCTGGAGAACATCTGCAACACTACCGAGGTAACCCGGTCACAGCTCACAGGGCTCACATGTGCTGCCCCCATACCTTAGACTGAGAAAGAGCGTCCTCCTGGCTGGGAAGAGCACCAGAGATGGCCAGAATGCTCTGAAGGAAAGCTCTCTCACGAATCCCCAGGGTTCACCGTAACATTTCCATATGTTTATGTTCACTCTTGTGAAGTGTATGTCACCATCACTATTCAATCATTTTTGACCTACAAAAAGGGTCATATCAGTGAGGATCCTTAGGGACTGGTAAGCTCTTCCTTTGGGCAGTAATTTAAGTGAGCTCAGATCTGCAAATTGGAGAACTGAGCCTTCTATTTCTGCCTCAGAAAGCTTTTCCAAGTAGAACATGTATCACAGAAAAATGTAATTTTTGCAGCAAAGATCTCCCTGGATTTGTGTATATACAAATTTTTTTTTAATCGGTACCAGAGATCGAACTCACGACCACCTGCTTGCAAGGCAGGTGCTTCTGCCGCTGAGCTAAATCCCCAACTCCTATATACAAATTTTTCATAAGAGGTCACAGTTAATTATTTCAAGAATGGCCTACCCTTATTTCTACTTCTCATTCATTAGCAGTACGTTGTGACACCTTGTCTCAACTCTAGAATACTCTTCAGTTATGGGCTTCTGTTTATAAAGTAAAATTACTAATGCATGGGTGGGAACTTGCATAACTAAGAAAACACCAACAGTGCTTTCCAAAAGCAGTGAACTATAGGAATGCTCAGCCTTCCGCCGTGGCTTGCCACGCTGTGCAACTATAACACAGACTGGTGCGAGCCATGCTGCACATCGCAGTCATCCAGGCTCAGTACAGTACACGATGGCCAAGCCTGGGCCTTGTGTTCCAATTTCACGGGTCTGGGGCATACTGTTGGCATCAGAACATTTCTGAAGCCTCCCCACCCACCGGTGATCCAACATGCAGCCCAAGCTTGCAGCGCGCAGCTGCAAAGGCGGCTGTGACTACATTCCAGAACACATGTAGGCCATTTCCTTCCCCTGCAAATGCTTATGCTGGTGCCCTGTTCTTTCCTAGTTCTACATGTCCTACCACCTGTTCATTGTGGCCTGTGCTGGAGCTGGTGCCACCGTCATTGCCCTGGTGAGTAACTGCCCTGGGACCACCCTAGTCTAGCTCTCCTCATCCCCCAGCCTCTAAATGACAGATTTCCCTTCCAGCTTTTACCAGCCTACAGAAGCAAACGGTCCTGCCACTCAGTCTTGGTGAACTGTCTCCTGTGTAAACTTACCGCATGTCTAGTTTGCAGGAAGTACTAGTGGCTGCCTTTGGCACCAATCGTAGGCAATAGCATTTGGACTCTGTAGGAAGAAGAAAGGGTTCCAACACCTGTCAACTGGGCCTAGCATATTGCCTTGTTGCATTTAGCACTTAAGTTTCATGATTTCATTCATGGGCAGATGCTCATGCAAGGCATTGCCTGTTTCTTTGCAAAAAAAAAAAAAAATCTTAACTGCCAAATGGAAAATGTATGCATACATATATTAGACATACATAGTTGATGTCATTATGTGCAGCAGTTATATTCTATAAGGTCACTTCAAGCCCAAGACAGTGACTACTGAGCAACTTCCTCTGGGGAAAATATAGGGCAGGGTTCCTGTGAGCCTCTGGTCACACCATTTTCACCAGCCTGGCACTACATAACCTGTGTTTTAGTGTAGACACCTCATTTAGCACATACTTCTGGCTCATTATGATTTAATTCATAGCCAACAGCACTGTCACTCAGGTCTGAGTGATAACTCTCTAACACACATATCATTGCCCTCTCCTAAGCCATCACAAAATCAACAGAAATTGACAACCTGGTGGCACTAAATATCCCTCCAGAACCCTTGTTTATAGCCTGAGCACTGAACCAAGAAGGCTAAATGCCACTTTGTTCAGCCTTGGGGTGAATATGCCTAAGTCATGCCATTAGGTGACTAGAAGCTTGTATAACCCCCTTTCCCCCACCTTGCCCTAGGTCAATTTGTAACTGAGAAACTTCCCTGAGCACTGCTCTGGTGGTTGCGTATTTTAGCAAGTAGGCAAATGGAATCTGCACATAAGATCAACTGTATAAAGACACCCGTGTGTGTGTGTGTGTGCTCGTGCATGCATGTGCATGTATTTGTATGTGAGCATGTGTGTAAACGGGGAGGGGGGCTTGGTTTGTAATCTGAAGGAAAGCAATTAAGATCGGTAGAGTAAAAGGGATATCTCAGCTGCCTGGAAATGAGCCGCTCCTGGTTCTTTGAACCATTAGGTCGTTCCCTCCCATGACAGCCTCTGAAGAAAAGCAGCCTATGTACTCCCAGTGGTGACCCATTCTCTTGGCTGAGCAACAGGCTGGAAGGGGACTCATTGTTGCTGATCAGGCACCTGGGAAAAGATGAAGGGAAATAAGGCCTTGAGCTTCAATCTTCCCATGCTGCTGACTGGCTCTGTCTTATTATCCTTGACACACACCCAAGGCTTTTTAACAAGCTTACCGAGGGCAGAGCCAAGAACTTAGATTGTCTATGTGCAATGAGGAAAAGTTTGTGTGTGCTACGTGTGAAAATTATCTGTTGAGACTGCAGGTGGGGAAAAAGAATCACCATAGACTGTGAGCTGGCACCTGTCCCTGCCCAAACTTAGAAGTGTCATGACATCAACCCTCACTGCCTGTATCTTACTGTCCTGTTTTGTTCTCTTCCACCAGCTGATCTACATGATGGCTACTACATATAACTATGCGGTTTTGAAGTTTAAGAGTCGGGAAGATTGCTGCACTAAGTTCTAAATTGCATAAGGCCAATAAGGAGCGTTAGCGAGCTCTACTCTGTAGCATGAATATCACTGACACTCCAGACTAAAGCAGAGTCTAGGTTTCTGCAGTTTTGTGACAGTAATTTGTAAATAGCTTCAGTTAACTCCTTTTGCATGGTAGAATAAAATGACTTACTGTACATGAATTACAAAATAATGAGATCTGCCCATTTCTCCATTTTGAAAAGGATTCGCTTACTGACGTTGGTGAGCATCCTTTGACAATAACTTTCTTGAGTCTTTGAGCAGAATGTCTACATGAAAAAATTAATGCTTTGGCACCCCTGCATTTTGTTATTTTTGCTTGCTTGGTTACCAGATTCAATGATGAAAGAGAAATGTTTTAATTTGGATTTTGTTCTGTCACATTCTTAATAGAAAATATTTTGCAAATATATTTTAACTTGAAGGTTCTTTTTTTATGACAGCACGGTTCAGTAACAGTTGTCCCCTTATATCCAATGAAAATTTGAAGAAAAGGGGCATCGCCCATTTGAGTTCTCTGCAAAAAGGATTTATTTTCATATAATTTTTTGGCCTAACAATCATTTCTTTAGAGCCTACCAAATTGGAAACCTTAAATTGTTGTCTTTTGGCGAGTGGTTAACTGTGTTTTTGTAGCTAGGTTTCAAGCTGCATGAAAGATTTTAACAGTAAGAGAAATTGGGTGCTGATCTGAAGGTTTCAAATATGTTGAGAAGGAAGTATGAAATAGAAGGAAACTGAGATGTAGATTTATTTGCAGGAAATGTGAGGAAATAAACTGGAAAGAAGTTCTAGAGAAGAATTTTTATATTTTGTGAAATAATGGCAGTAATAAAATGAAAAACGTAGTTTCATTACTAAAATTTTGTTAACATAGAGACTGCATGCTTTCCCCATAGTTCTTAACTTTGGTTTTGACATTTTAATTTTTTCCATGTTAAATATGTAGTTTTTAAATTATTTACTGGAAATAAACACTGTTCACACTTTTAGGCCTTTGGGGGAAATTGATTTTTATCCACAGGCTGAAAAGATCTTTGCGCTGCCTTCACTTAGAACACGTTTTGCAACTTCCGTGTTAGTCTTTACAATTACCCTCAAAATGGTAAAAAACACCCTTTTGTATCTCATTTTTGCTTTTTCTTAACAATAACTTTGGCCATTTTCCCCCCAATTTGCTCTACTTGTGTACTAACTTTTCTCTGGCCTTTTAATACAAAGCATACTGTTACAGCATGCTCTCAGCGTCTGCCACCTCCGCAAGCAGAATGAGTAGTCATGAGTATTATTAATACCGTCCTGTCCCTGCCGAGTGCGTCTAATCTGACTAGCAGCTCGCTTTGCCTTCTCACATGCTCACTAGCCATCATGCTCACCCTTCTTTTCCAGATCCACTTCCTCATGATACTGTCTTCTAACTGGGCTTACTTAAAGGATGCAAGCAAAATGCAGGCTTACCACGATATCAAAGCAAAGGAAGAACAGGAACTGCAAGACATCCAGTCTCGGTCAAAAGAACAACTCAATTCTTACACATAAATGTTTGCCAGAGTGTTTCAGCCGACGAATTTACAGCTCTGACAAATCATCAGACAGCTGCTCTGCAGTACAGATGTGTATCCCACCAAATAAACTAATGTAGATGTATCAACACTTCACTGTCTGTCTCAAGCTGCTGGGATGTATCTCTAGGAAAATCTTCCAGTGGGTAAATCTTTTTTCTTTAGGACAAATATTGCAGGTTTCACATTAGCCATTTTAAAAGGCAACACTTTGACAAAGATTGTCCATTCTTTTGAAATTTGTGGCATGGACATACTTATTTTTAGAGCGAATCTACCAAGGTAGGTGATGGGAATGTGTCACACTCCTTGGTAGGGACCATTGACAAGCCAACATCTAGGGTGCAACCATAAATTCACATATGCCATCATCTGTCTTCAAACATTATCTATATAGGAAATAAAATGGAATTGGTATGTTCCATCTCTGACAGCTGACATTTATCAAACCTGGATTCTTACAAGTGACTTTAAAAACATTTGCACCCCCTCAGTCAAGATCCATTAATTTCTTCAACCAATAAGAAATCTATTTTTCAATAATGCTAAAATGAGCTACAACAACTCTGTTGAACTTACCACTGAAGAAGCTGGGCTCTGACTCACTAAGCTTTCCAGAATCAATTTTATAATAGATTTCATTTTAACAAAATACTGATCCAGTTATTATCATTCTTCTCTGGAAGTAAATGTCAGCTCTGCCTTAATGAGTATTGCTTTAAATTTCTAAGAATTTGTATTATAACAGACCCCAAAATCCTCCACAGAATTTTTTTCCATAGCTATTTTTAAGTAAAAAGTGTTACCTTATTAAAATGACCACCATTCTAAAGCATTTTTAAGTGGTCTGAATAGTGAGTTTACAGTTTCATACCAACTATCTAAAAACCTAACTGCAAATTGACCACAGACCTCTAACCTCCTACTTTTATAAACTTGAATACATAAATAAATTAGGGCTGGTATTTATTCCGTATTTTTTTCTTATCTAAAACTTAAGTTTCCTGGAATAATAATGTCTGATGTTCAGCAAGAAAACTGCTTGAGTTTAAGCCATTTTCAAAAGAAATTTGCCTTCTAAATCATTGTGTTCCAGAACATTAAGTGACTATAGGTACTGGGTATTAGTGATGGTAAACTTTGTGTTTTTCTTTTTGAAATGATCCATATAACTGTTGGGTGCATCACTGCTTTTCAAAGGGGCTGCATACTATAGGGTTAACTATGTATATTCACGTTAAGAGTTAACTTGTGGTTTGGCTGTTTCCTGGATTTTAAAACATATACATGTGCAGAAATGTATTCAAATGAAAGGAAGCATACATTTATCAAGATACTATTAAAATTGAACATCAAGTATAATATTTCATTTGGATTCTTTATTTTTAGTTATGCCTAAAAAAATGCCTACTTGGATTTCTTAATTTGGAGAAGCTCTCTTCTGTGTAGAACAAGTGTTCTAAAGTAGCATAGTGTTTTGTTTTCCTGTTGCATGACGAACTTAAATATTCTTTCCAGCAGTGGAGGTGCTGTTAGAGTCCAGTGTTCTAGAAGAGGCAGTGTCTAAAGCCTAATTTTACTTTTCTAATTCTGGTAGCTATTACCAGGAACTTTTGAAAGTTTTGTTGACGTAGTCTAATATTTTTTATGTAAAGAGCATTAAATTTTGCTATGTATAAATTTTTGTAACCTAACAGTGAATCAATATTTTCTATCAGTGCCAAGGGCTTCCTGTAGTTCTATTCAAGTGTTACAATAAATATTTGTAGATAATAGTCAATACTTGTGTATGCTTATTTTAAAGATCTATTTAGGTGGAAATAAATAGTTGTGGATGTATTAACGGTAATGAAATAAAATTATAGCTTCATTCGTTTGCCTTTTTACCATACATAAATCCTATCTGTCTCTGTCCTCAGTATGGTGTCATTCTTAAATATGCATAATCAATATTTCACATTTGTGTAGAAATCTAATCTATAAGAACTAGATGTTTTATTTCTGACAGGAATCTCTGTTCAGCAAGAGCAATTTGAGAAAATATTATAATGTTTGAAAAACACTCAATTTTTCTGACTAGCTCCTCCAATAAATAAAGGCCACATACCTACACAGTTAACACAAGAGTTAATCTTTGGCAAGGCAGAAACAATGGGGAGCCTTAATAAGGGGCAGTATATAACACTGGCTCATATTTGAACCTAAAATATAAAAGTCTAATGAAAGATTTATTTGGGCATATGACAGTGATGAGCAGAGCTAAATTTGTTATATAGGATTTCACTTTCCAGTGTTTTAAAACTACTTATCTGTTAGTGTCATTATGCATTTGGATTTGCTACATCTGAGCTTTCTTAGTAAGGACCAGCCTTTGTCACCATTGACAGTGACATTTCTAAATGAGGTGCCGAGTCTGGATCGTCACCCTTCATTTAGAGACAGCGGAGAAGCAGGAGCTGGATTAGCCTATTTGTCACACTGCTTACTATCTTCTGTTTAGTTGCATTCTGTGTAATTATATAGTCTTAAGAACAAACTGTAAATAATGTTCGATAAATCATAAGCAGTCTCTTAACTGTAATCCTGCCAGCAAATTTAGGAACCTTTGGAAAGAAGACAATTTTTTTCCCAGTTATGCCTTACAAAACTTAAATTTTAGGAGATGAGAATGAAGTCAGAAGGGAGGAGCCCACTTGTTTAAAAATGACATTTTAAATCTGCTCACTAAAAAGGAAAACTGAAGATTCCCCAGTAAAGATGCTGTCTCGATCTATTCCTGCTGCTGTAAGAAAACAGACTGGGTAATTTATAAAGAAATGCGTTTCTTACTGTTTTGGGAGACTGGGAAGTCCAAGATCAGGGTACTGCCAGGTTCAGGGAGAGTTGGGTCTTGGCTTCCAAAATGGCATCTTGAGGACTGAGTCACCTCAGGGTTTAAGTTCCAACACAGGAATTTTGGAGAGACACATACATTTAAACCACAGCTGATGCCAAAAGTACTCCTTCTCTGGTCTAGAGGGGAAAATTCCGTCCAGGAAACAAGAAGGTGCTGGGAAATAGGCCCTTTGTTTTACCAGTAGTAGCCTGACTCCAGGGAAGGGGAGGAACACACATCTTACACTTTCAAAATGTAGGCCTGGAGTTTGACCAGTAAGAGAAATTTTCAAATAAGCCAAACCTAAGATGAAAAAAAAAAAAATGGGCAGGAAAACAGTTCACTGGAATGTGATGAATGGGAAATTCTATAGCTGAAGAATGGGTTTCACTTGACTAGATTATGCTTGGTTCATATGCTACAGTACCCAAATAAAATGATATAAAAAGCACACTGGACTGCACAGTTTTTATTGAGAATTTTGTTCAATTACAGAGAAATGTTGGAAACAACTAGACTTTGGTTACTTCATGGTTGTAAGAAGCTGGACAGCTAGCGTAATTACCAAGTGTCATCTGGTTCTTCATGAGAAAAACCTGCACAACTAAATCAGACAAAAATTCATGTCAAGTTTGAGATCATCATAATGTTTTCATTTCTCCCGTGGGGAGTCTTCTGCCCTCACTTACATTTGCATCAGGGTCAATTTCCCACAAGTTAAAATCACAACAGATTGTTTTTTAAAGTCAATACTTTGGACTGACTGACCAGTTTGTCAAAGGCAACCTCAAGTATTTGACCATTTCCCTGGGCTGACAAAAGGAGCCACAATGGTTGCCTAAGGAACAGGTTAGGGAAAGCATACCTTTCATCCTTGTCGCTAGGTGGCAGTGTATCCCCTTGAGAGCTTTCGCGAAGTGTCTTTTTGGAGCTCTGACAGTGGGCAAGGGAGGGGGTTGGAAGTTAGACATGAATTTTATGAAATGCTCATTTATCTAAGAACTATTTTTGAAATATATATGTAACATGAGTCTCAAATACAACCTCAGTGTGAAATTTTACAAGCACATCAAAATATAGTCTACAGTTTAACACCAATAATTCACTTTTGTCTTACAATGTACTTGTTATTCAGTGACAGATTCCTTTCTTGTTTTTAGTAAGAAACACCCAAACCTATATAAACTGACAAATCAAAAACTCTTCAATCTTCTGCCTGGGCAAAATGTGTGAGATTTTGTTGAAAGAGCATGATATAGTTAAAAAGATTCATGGCTCCTTTTAAACTATGGATTTTCTATGCTTTCAAACCTTTCTGTCTTCAGGAGAGGACTCATGGAAGCCCTGCACAACCCTCTGACTCCCAAAGCACAGGCCTAACCACAGCACAGGCACCTACCTTATCTGCAGCCTGTTGCTCTGTCTTTTGCTGGATGAGTTTCATGTACTTTTCTAAAGGATTTTCACCAACAGCTGATTTTTCTTTCATTTCTTCAATACTTTCTTCTTTCATCTCAATCCTCAATGATTCTTCAATCATCCTCTATTAAAGAGATGGGTGCCAAAATAGGAAATACACAAAAAAGCTCTTCAGTCTTTAAGAAATTACACAGTAATAGAATCCTGACCCTTTAGGTACAGCCTGCATGCTGAAGAACTATAGATTTCAACTGAAGTCATGCTCCCATCAAAGGAAGACCAACTTGGCATCTCAAAGGAGGACATTCGTTGGCCTCAGGAACATTCATATGGAAAATGAAACGAAACTTGATCAGCATGTTCAGTGGCCAGAGTAGTCCCATCAGTCTAGGACCACAGCCAGGTTGTAGAAAGCAAAATGAGAACCACAGGGCAGAGGGAGGAGGAAGGCAGTGTGTGTCCCTGGAATTAACAGTTGACTGGGGGCCACTTCCACCCCTGGCTCTTCTAGTCACAGCTGGCTGACCTCAGGAGGTTGTTCATTAGCCACATTTACAAAGGGGTGTTCCATACCAAAGCATGGTCTCCCTCCCTCCCTCTGTGGGCTTGTTTTAAGGAGCACAAGTGTATACAAAAGCACTTTCCCAAATTGTCCTCTACCATGATACTCACAGAGTGTGTGACACTCTGGCAAAGGGTATGTGACACTCAGCGTGTCACCTGTAAAGAGTGTGCACTCTGCAGCCCTTCCCACTGCAGTATGACTACTTGAGGACAGGGATGCCTTTTCGGTCACCCACCACTTCTCTGGCTTCAAGACATTACTGGCTCACCTCCCAGAGCCCAAGGTGCCTTCCAAACACATCCAACAGAGACATGAGAAAAGCAGCTCAGAGCGTGTCACTTACCCTTTCCTGATCCAACTTTTCCAGTTCTCTCCGTTCCCTTTCCAGAGCCTCTATCAATTCATTCCGTCTTCGTTCTTCCTTCTGCTTTTGTTCTTTAACACGCTGTGCCCACGTGTTTTCTTCTTCCTGATGTTCTCCACTTTGTTTCTCACCTGCACATAATGGGATGGAAAATACAGGGTGACTAGCTTCCAGCATCAAGTTTGCCATATGATGCAGGCTCTGTTTGCAGGAATGCTCTGCCAGAATTGTCCCCAACTGTGGACCTGGTTCAAGCCCCCAACCTACCCCAGCCCTGCTGCATGTCACCTTTGGCTTTCCCGAGATGAGTACAAGGCACCTTCCCCACCAAAGACTCCACTGTGCCATGTTACTTCGTCCTCTTCAGCCGTGCCTGTCCTCCTGTTACTTTTCCCTGAAATCCCGCATTCCATGCCCATCTGCCCCATCTTGAGGACCCCCTTAGAGCCACTGGCCTCTATTCATGTGCACAGCAGTTTAAAGCCCTTTTTCTCCCAGAAAGATGCTCAAATCTCCTCCAAACAAAAAGAAAGCCTCCAAAATCCTCCAGCTCCCGAACCATGTCAGTATTCATTACCTGCTACTTCCCTACTGATGGTGGCTCTTCCTGGGGTTTTAGTGATCCCTGGGCCCCAGCCATTCCCACATCTATGTCTCTGGTCCCAAACTCTCACCCTAGCCTTACTTCTATGTTTCTAATGAGTTCTTGCCATCAGCACATGAAGATCCCATGCCACTGGCTTCATTCCTAAAATTACGCTATTCCTTTAATCATATGCTTCCTGGGTTGGGCATGGCACACATATGTAGTCCCAGCTACTCAGGAGACCTAGGTAGGGGGTACTCATGAGCCCCTGAATTCCAGGTTAGCCTGGGCAAAAAAACAAAATAATACAAACCTCTGTCCATTCTCCCCTTTGTTCATTAGGCCACTAGGGCTTGCAGATTCAACCTTGCCACCCTGCCTTCTCAGGCTTTCCCTGGAGCACTTAGCCAATGCCTTCCCTGACAGAAGGCTCCGCTTTCCAGTACCCACTGACATCAGCCCTCAGCATTTCCTACAAGGCAGACATGGTTTTGCAGTCCAGTGACTGCTTGGGCATAGCCCAAACCCACAGCTGTCTAGGACCTGACAGCCTGCCGCCTCCCAAACCAATCACCCACAGCGCATAGTGCCCCGCCTTTGCCCCAAAACCAGTCTGCATACCCCAGCCCACTCTGGTCCCTGCCCATAGCTCACGGCCACTCTGCTCCTTGGCCTTGTGCTCCTGTCTCTGGCACAAATCTGGCCATGCTACTAGATACTGGACTCACATGCCGGTCCTCTGAAGGACAAGCACTCGGACACCTGACCTGCAGGGTTAACTTGTCCCTGCTTTGTCACCAACCTCATGTACTTATTGGTCTCACCTCTATCTCTTCTGGGCAAGGCCCATGTTTTAATTACTTGACTATTCTTTCTCACTCTTGGCAACAGGGCCTATACTCCAAGCTTTAATTAAACCTCACCAAAGATGATTAAGCTGGCCTTTCTCTTTCAGTTCTGCCCCATAACTCTTTTTTTTAACCTGAGCAATGTCAATGAGCAGAAAATACCACAGCTTCACTAGAGGACTTCCACTGCTTTCCGCTGTGCCTTCTCCTGAATCTTGGTGAGAAAGAGTTAGTTTTGCTACTAGGAGAAAAGACCCGGTCTCTTCTCTCCCCAACTCTGTTGGATCCAGGGGAAGCCAAGAATCACTTCCACAGGCAGAACTGGAGCGGCCTCCTTGCTGGTGGAGAAGGGTCCCTCCCAAACAGCACTGCTTTTACAGGAATAGCAATCTCAAAACAGGAACGCTGTTTGGGGCTGATTAAAACAAAGGAGGTTGGGGGCTAGGGGTTAAGCTCAGCGGTATAAGTGCCTGCTTGGCAAATGTGAGGTAGATTTTGATTCCCGGCACCAAAAAAAGGGGGGGGGAGTTGCTCCTGTGCTCTGGGGGGCAGTATGTTGCACCTGTGGGCTGCTATACGGAAGTTTCTTGAGACACAAGAGCCAAGGTAAGTAGGCCCACTGGCACCTCAAAGATACCATGTTCTGGCCTTGCAATGTCCTTCTGTGTCCACAGGAAGAGGTGAATTAGTCAGAGAATTCTCAAAGACCAAAGCATAACAGTACCGCTTACTAATTATCTCAACAGGCGTCACCATCATCTGCATTACTGTTCACGGATATCCACCTCCTACTGTGCAACTGAGTCGCCTCCCTCAGGCTGGGTCCATGGCCGCTGCCCCACAGATGGGGCAGCAGCTCCATCCTGGGGCTTGGTGAGGGTTTGGGCGCCGCTTTGCCTCCCTGCCCCAGACACTGTAAGAAGCAGCTTGGTTTGGCTTCCTGCTAAATGCCTGCCCTAGGAGAGCAGCCCACAGGGAGAAAGTTCTCTATCAATTCCGGCTGATGGGGGTGCTTTCCAAAGCAGATTTCTTGTGGAGTCAGAAAAAGCAACCCCATGCTCTCAGAATCTATGGCTTCTTTCAGTAATTTCTCATGTTCTCTGCGACTTAAACCAACAAACTGCTATGAAGAGCCTCTGAGTATATATAGTACATGATGCTGTCCTCATGTGTCAGGGGTACTGGGAGATGCTTCCTCACATGAAGGCTTTGGTCCAAAGAATAAAGGACCCAGCTGTCAGTGGAGGCCATGTGGCCACTCAGCTCTGTGCCCTATGGAGAAACCAAGAAAAACCTATGGGCCACATAGGAAAAGTGTGACCAGTTTCCTTCCATCGACAAGTTGGTGGAATGTTGTCAACTTTTGGGAAGACTGAAATATAAAATTTTAGTCCTAATTTCTTAAGCCATAAAGGAAGCAAACAGAGAGAATACGAAAATGCTGTCATCACATCAAAGCCATGGAAGAGGAGCTGACTGCTAATGACGTTTCTCACCATAATTTGCCTAGATAATAAGTTGCCTGTGGAATGGTTTCAGCTTCTGCCAAAGTCTTAGGCAGGCTGTCGGGCTCTGAATAGGTACAGACAAAACTTTAGAAAGCTGCTTTCCTGGAACACTAAACCAGAATTCTTTCCTCGTGAGATTTTCCAAGTACCATCTTTATGTGTTTACCTGTGCGGTTACTTCGGAAATGTCATTAATTCCAACAATACTCCAACCCCAAGCCTTTAATAATTTATGCTTATAAGTAACCTGTCAATCCTGAAATAATTTCTAGAGCACAAAAATCAGCATTCAGTACCTGGCTGTGGCAGCTGCTGGAGTAAATGCACACTTACATTGGTTGTGATACGAGTGGGGGGTGGGGGTGGGGGTGGCAGCTGCAGCAGTGTCCATGTGAGGCATGTCACCAGCAGGGAGGAGCCTATCCACTTCAAACTGCCTTGGCCAAGCCTCTGCATCTGCTGAGGTGCAAACAACACACAACCATGAGTCTCTCCCGACACAGCAGGTGAAGGCTGGGCAGTATGTGGGGCGGGGAAGGGAACCCCAGCTAAAGCCACCAGGTGCCCTGCCCTCTCCTCTGTGATACTAAGCACCTTCCTACCACTTGCTAGTAAGGTCACTTCTCCAAGTGCTGCTGGTAGCGCTGCAGTTGGAACCCAAGTCAAAGCATTTTTATACTTTAACAGGTCCCAGGACAGTGGTTCACACCAGCGGGGATGTGACATGTTCAAGTCAGAGCCATTTGGCAGCGAGACACAGCAATTATGACCCCGGCATGAGTATGTTTAAGGACCAAATCTGTTTACCAAATTGGATTATTACCCACCAGGAAAAATCAATCCAACAGCAGCAGAATTCACTTAGCTTGCTGATAAATCATTTGAATTCAATTTAAATGTCAATGATTCAACAGTCCTTTTAACTGGTGGGTTAAATTTATAAAATTTATAAGCTCTCTCATTTAATTGTCAAAATGATAAATGATACTTTTAGATTTGACAATTAAATTCATAAGGCTAAGGGACTGCATTCAAAAATTGCTCAGCCAGGCACAGTGGCTCATGTCTGTAACCCTAGCTATTCAGGAGGTTGAGGCAGGAGTATCATCAGCCTGAGGCCAGCCTGGGAACTTGGCAGGACCCTATCTCAAAAAAAAAAAAAAAAAAAAAACAAAACTGCTGAGAGTATAGCTCAGTGCTCCGTGAGCTTAATTCCCAGCACCATAAAAACAAAATAAAACAAAGATTTCTCAAGCTGGAAAGAGCCTCAGATGATAGGCCCCACATCCTTATTTCACACTTATGAAGTGGGCAACAGGGTGAGACAGTCCAGGGCAGGGCCAGAGGCAGAACAACAGTTTCTGGACTCTTGAGCTTTGGATTCCACCACCTCCATTTTCTCACCGAGGATGGGATTTTCTAAATCTGGGCAATCAAAAATAAAATAAATCTGGGCAATCAACAGAATGAGTGTAGTTTAAGTAAAATAACACCTTCATATTCTGTAAAAAGGGAAAATAAAGAAACATCACTTATTTTAAATTCAAGGTAATCACAAACTTGGTAAATCAGGGATTCACTTATGAACCCAGCTATAACTACGAAATTATGAGTCATCCTAACATTTTTATAAAGGGTTCTCAGATACACCCCTGAAAATCTTTGTGACAGAAAAATGAGGAAATGTACTCTTATTTGTGGTCTTATCGCAAATGTTCCCATTTGTAACAGCTTTGCTTATACTAATAGCTATACCACATTTCACGACAACTAAGCTTTTCGTGCTTTCAACTTATAAAAATCAGTACTTATATTTCAACTTACTTGTAAAAGCTGGTTCAAATGCCTCATTATCTTTAAAAGCTGGCTTCTCCAGATTTGGAAATTCACTTCTGTCTTCTTCTGTTTGTCTCTGATAAAGACTAGATTGCAAGAATAGTCATGAGTGTGGAGTCTTAAGAAAAGTAAAACCCAAGAACAGAGAGGCGTCAGCAATTACTGGGCGCTGACTCAGCTGGCCCTGCACCACTGCCACCCTGCACAGGCACCCCCTCTGTCAGCAAGAAGTTCGTACTATCTCCAGATGCCATTCCTAAGGACTTGTCATGGTTTATGTCGGTGGCCCCAGGCCTCAAGCATCTGCATTGTGTATTTGTGATTGGTTTATTGTCTAGTGCTTGGATTGATGGTGGTGTCAGTGCTACACCCATCTAGGGGTGGAGCCAGCATACAATGCAATGGCAGGAAGAAGGTATGTCTCTCTCTCTTGCTGGTTTGTGCCTTGCTGTTCGCAGCCACCATTAACTGTGGCCCCGCCATGCTACCCTGCCTTGGAACCAACTGAATATAAACTGAAACCTCCAAAAACTGTAGGAAATAAACCTTTCCTTTCCCAAATTTGGGCATCAGGAATTTTATCTCAGTGACGAGCAAAAAGTAACTAAGACAAGACTTAACTTTCCAATAACTACACAACATTTTGGAAAAAGAATTTCCACACACCATCGCCACAAACCAGCTGAGGATACACCATCACAAGCCTGAGTGTACATCGAAGTGCATGAATCTGTTGTATGTGTGGGTCTTATTTTACCTTTTGGTTCATCATACAGGAAAGTACAATATAAAAAAAAAAAAAAAAAAAAAAAAACAATGTAAATGCCCTAGGACCACAAGAGGTACATGGCAGTTTCCAGCCCTGTACAGAACCATGTAAACCTTGCGTACCCAGGCATAAGCCCAGAGCGAAGAGTCAGAATTTCCTGTCATGGAGACCAAGCATGGGTACAAGTCCTGCCTATAAATCACAGCCTAGGTGACCACTGCCCTAGTCTCTAAAGACATCCACTCCTTTCTGCTTCAGCAGCCATACCCTAGAGCCCACTAGCACTTCAGAATTTGTTTCAATAACATACAAATTGGAACCATATCTGCTTATATTTAAATGTCAAAACACTTTTTAAAATGACTTTTCATGACTTATGAGATTGTTCCAACTTTTAAAAATAAGCTCAATTTACTTGCTTTTGACAAATTTTATACATTTGTTTATCTCAGAATCTGAGCCTATTCACAGATATAGGAAAGGGGTTATTAGTATCATTTCACATTCCCCGGGGATGCAGATGATACACAAAGATTACACATGATTTCACAGTCTGATTATTAATTCTATACAGCCACATGATCTTTACTACACCTCAAAAATTCAAAGGAGTAAAGTCTGAGACAGTGGGTGACAAGACACAACTGAAGTCAATCAGAAAACAATACTCACGCAGCCTTCTGCACTGGCGGGCTGGAGAATGAATGAACAGAGAGGCTGTGCTTTGACTCATCAGGTGATAACTGGGGCGTTTCATCAGGACAAGGGCTGGGGGACACAACACATGACCTGTTCAGACCTAAGTGACAGAAGAAACAAGGGTAAGGATATTATGAACGACATAGAGAAGATACTAATATGATTGTGAAAGAGCTCTATAAGCCTTAAAATACATTTTGCTATCCTTGCTAATAGCCAAATGTGACACCCGGAAGTCACAGAGAGAATTAAACTCCAGAGGTAACGCTAAGCTGTGCAGCACTAAGCAGCAGCACGAGCAAAGCCACTGGGGCTCCTCAGCACCTCTACCTGCTGAGCAAACACGAGCCCTTGACAGCCTTTAGGCTACTGACCCCAGGGCAGCCCTGTGTGGTGGAGCAACACTACTGCCAGCCAAGAGATGGCAGGACAGAGCGCCGGGGCTGCTGGGGCCAGGGCTTTGGCTGCGTGCGTCCCTTCTGTTGTCTCGGGCTGCACTCGCATTCAAGTCAGAAGTACGAGGACATGATCTGCTTGCCGCCAGTGTCCCATGACCTTCAAGGCAGTGGCTCACCTTCCCGATACAGCTCATTGTCAAGGCTTCTTCTGGCTTTGGGAAGTGGTGTGGAGGACAGGCGTCTCAAGGAGGTGCTCCTGTGCAGCCGTGAGGTCGAACTACCCGACATGGCTTCTTCGGCAGCATCACACTTGTCCTCCTTACGTGTACACACTTGAGGTTGCTCAGAGAGAATTCCATCCTCTGGGAAAACACGTCTTCCCAGGGAAGTGGAACTGCTGCTTTTGAAAGCTCCAAGCAAATGCAAAGGTAGTGGATTCTTGGCCAGGGGTGGGCTTTTAGCAGGGTTTTGAGTGAGTCTTTGATGGTAATTTCTGAAAGCCTTTTCCAAGCGTTCAGCCTCTTGTTCTAGCTCTCTCACCTTGACCTTGGTACTGGCAACAAACTCAAGGTCTGAATCCGGGGAGCTGCCCTCCCTCCCTGCATTCCGGAAACCTGTGATATCTGGCATAGCCTCCTGTCCCGGGGGGTGGATCAGGATCCCCCTGAGTCCATTCCCATAGTGAGGCACCACCGGGTCACTCATTAAACTATTCACACATTGATGACTCACAGACTGCTTGGTGTTGCGGTACACTTCATTCTCCAGGGCTGCAAGTTACAAAAAGACAATTTGACAAATAAGGAGAGAAGGTGGTGAATAAAACTTAAAACTCAAGAACAGTTTTTTTTTTAATGAAAGAAAAGAGGAAAAACTTCCACAGTAAATAGGTTCTGAAGTCATAATCACTACTATTAAGATTTACTGAGAACCTGTCTGCATTAGCTACAGTTTCAGACATGCCCTCCTTTATATAATACAACTTCACAATCCACTGTGTGTGATTTTAAAATTCCGAAAGCTGTAAGCTAAGTAACTGAACATTTACTTACTAAGCAGTGGCAAAGTCCAACCAGATTTAAATTCATTTGGTCGAAAAGCTTGACCTGAACTGATCTAAAGCCATTTATGATCTGTTTATTTAGCCCAACCAGCATGACTATTCATACATTTGACTGCAAAGTGATCGGCTTCCTTCACTACACGATGCAGCTTCAGGATTCCTAGGGCTGTTGCCAAGTCCACAGCCTATGGCCCATGATTCCGATAAGGGAAAGCAACATTGAGGACAGGACTCTCTGTCACTTGTTGCATCTTACAGATGACAGCGGTATACTGAGGCAAAGCCACCCAGCCAACAGGTCCTACAGCTGCTGGGACCTCCTCTGCAAAGGCAGTGTCCGGTCAGCTCCCCATCTGTGCTGCTATACCACAGAAGCAAAAGCCACAGGGAATTACTGCCATCATATGGGGGCGCTGTGATTTTCAGCTGTGGGAAAGCTAACAGGACAACTGAGAGAAAATGAGGAATAAAAAAGAGCAAAAGTGAGGAGAAAAAAGAATAAAACAAGTGCAGGGCAAAGGAACAAGGGTCTGAGGAGGAGAATACAAGTCGGAACCAAGATAGGCTGAGGTCCAGGATGTGTACAACTGGTAACATGTACCTGCTTGGGTTTTAAAGCAACTGAAAAATAAAGCATCTAAGTATACATACCCTTCTTACAAGGCAGGAAGGGGCAGATGTGCACCCACCTTCACTGGGTAATGAAACAGCGGCAGTAACCGTTTCCTGAGTGCCTGTCATAGCCCAGGAGCAAGACTGGGACCCATCTATCTCTGTTCAGTATGACCCAGTCGGTACTGGGATCCCTGTTGCAAGCAAGGAAATGGAGCCCCAGGGCAGTTGAAGTATTCTACCCGAGGCAAAACAATTAACTTCAAAATCAGGGTGCAAACAAAAACAGTTCTCTTGGCTAGGTGTGAGTGATGGCACAGGCCCATAACCCCAGCACTCAGGAAGCTGAGGCAGCAGGATCACAGCCAGATTGAGACCAGCTGCTGAACTACATAGCAAGACCCTATCTCAAAAACAAATAAATGGACAAATAATGGTTCTCTGACTTGGATAGCAATGTTCTTTTTGCTAAGCCACCTGCTTCTCTCAGATTTATATATCTGTCTGCTAAGGAATAAGAAAAACTATTACATAGCCAATGTCTAGTCATCAGGGTAATTAAAGAAAAAGGAAATGTGAGGATAAAATGGAGAACATCTGTGTTACCACGACACCCCTCTTATTTGGGACACCTGTGAGGCAACTGATGTGGCTGATGACCAGGTGGCATTTCTGAGCTAGAAAGGAAGTTTTACTTCTAGGATGATACATATGTCTATGGCTTTCCTCCTAATATAAGAGTTACTAAATGCCCAATAGATTATAGCCATTACATTTCCACAAGTGTCAGAAGCTTTACACATACAGATATTTACAGGTTAAAAATGTCACACACCTCTCTGAGTTTGTTTCAGTTGCAATTTTAAATCAGCAATCTGATGATTTAACCTCTTTACAGAAGAATCATAATCTAATAGCTGCGCCGTTAGCTGTGCGGAATGCTCAATCTGAAAAGATACAGAAAAAAACAAATCCATGTAAAACAAATCATAGCTTGCATCAAAGGTGAAACTGTCTCATTGTGCTTATCCTCTTTTTCCATCTTGCCAGTTCTGAGAAGCTTTACACCAGTCATCAATGGACCTCTACTTAAAACAACAAGACGAAACAGAACACACAGACAAGCTTTTCACCACCTTCTCCATAGCAAACAATAGCTACTTCTGGGCAGGCAGGCAGAAATCAGAAAGAGACAGTGAATATTTATAAGTCTCAGAAGGAGAAACAAAAGCTAACGTGGGTACTATTGGACACTCACAAAATTGGGTGTTTAGAGGTGTTTGTTTTTCTTTGAATTTTACTACTATTAGGAATATAAAGTCAAACAGTCATGAAAAATTTTTCTCAGATCAAAAAAGATCCTTTAGCACATTTAGGGAAGTCACTTCTGATGATAACATAGACATAATTTGTGCGGTGTGACCTGTGCCAAGTTTACGTAGCTTCGGTGGCCTGGCACATTACAGGCACGAGTACAGAAAATACTCACTTCATTTTGCAGCTCTTTTTGCATAGCTTGCCTATGAGTTTCAAACTCCTTATGCTTAAGTGCGATAGTATCTTCTGCTTTCTGTAATTCCTTCTGTAAAACTAGAAGTTCAGGAGCCGGCTGAGCAATGCCTAAAAAGGCAGAAGAAAAATCCTGGTTATTACCAACCTTAACTTTGCTTATATTATTAAACAAAAGCAACTAAAGAATTTAACCATTTCCTTTCTTTGTACTCCTGCAATTAATATTCTATCAATTCTTCTAACTGGACTAAAAGCAATCCTGATTCACAAGTTTCAGAATAAAAGAATTTAATGCATACTGATGCACTGCTTGCTACTGTTTCAGTCCTACTCCAAGTAAAAGAATTCTTGCAAATCCACAAATGACCTCCAAGCCTGCCTTTCTCCTCTACTATTCACAGAAGGCCTAGAAGGAACTCTCTTGCCATCTGCCTGTGGATGACTTCCCTGAGGTCTCATCCGATCTGAGCGACGATAGTAACAGGCAGTGTTGTGGTGTCCTCAATTTGGGTCACCCAAAGACCCTTTAATGAATGGTACCATGTGCAAGGTAACTACAAAGGAGTGTATCACTTCCTGGGCCAGAAAGGAAGCCAGACTGTTAGCAGCACTTGGGCCTGGCAGGTGAAAGGAAGAAGAAATTCTCAGAAGTAGAGAGCCTGAGTGAGCACAGTACAGAGAGCACTGGTGACAGGCCACCAGCAGGTACTACGGCCTCAGTTGGCTGACAGGTACAATGCTCCAGGGCTGCTGGATATGGAAATGGGGTGACAATGAGGTGATAACCATCTCAACTGCCTCTCTCCAAGTGCTTGGGACTCCCTAGTGGCCAAACCCCAGCAGAGGTCCGAGGGCAAGGTGAGCATGGCTACTACCCGCAGAGCAGCGCACCTTAAAGGTGGGCCTTCTTCAGGTGATACTGTTACTTATGCAAAACAAGCATTTCCAGTGCAAGAAACTGAGGCCTCGCTTACAAGTACAAAGCAGTTTCATAATGATGACTTCATATAGGTTAAGGAAATATTCACATTAGAAAAAAAAAAAAGACATACGGTTTAGGAGACGCAAGTTTTCATTTTTATTGTCTTCCAGTTGTTGTTTAAGCAATTTATTTTGTGCCTGAAGCTCCAGTCTCTCTTGCTTCAATTGTGAATAATCACTCATGTCTTTAAGCTTCTCATTCAGCAAGTGGTTTTGTTCGGTTGTTGTTGTCAACTGTGCTTTGATGGACTCTAACTCGAGCTGAAAATGAGACAGGAAAACTTCCATGTGAATCACGGTACTGGAAACATGAAAGCTGGGGGGCTGCCTTAAGCTGAGCAGCAACTTCCTATGGTCACTGGACAGGGGTCGGGTTCTTTGCAACCACAGATCCTAACTACTGTACCATAAGGAAAGTCATCTGTGCTGAAGTGGGCAAGGGACACTCATAACCTGCATCTATAGACCCATGCCTATCAAGTTAGTACTTCTGATGAAAGTCATCACTCCATTTTCCAAACGCAAGCAGGACCCAATAACAATCATACACTGTGGCAATACATTTTTAAAGTAGGAAAAGGTGAGACAGATATTATCCATAAACTCGCTGTGAAGTGCTTTCTTTTTCTTAGTATAATATACCTTATATTTGGATACAGAAGCCTGCAAAGTTCTTAAATAAGCCATCATGGTTGAAAATGTAAATTTTACTTACAAATATACATTTTCAGTACTTAAAAGTTTTGGCTCTATTCTTCAGAAAGCAATCACACTAATAAATAAAAGTAATAACAGCATGTGAAAAGCACGTCTCATTTTGTTTTAAGTTGTAAGATAGTGATGCGATGATACCAGGTTTTCCCCACTGCTAATGGTACAGGAGAAGAGGCTGGTGTTGAAGCTTGTATTTACTGATCATCTGCTATAAGCTAGACACGTTAAGTTAGCTCACTCACTTCCCTGAACCACCATATGATGGTAGGAAATATCCCAAGTCTACAAATCAGAATCCCAGCTCACAGAATCCACCCAGAAGCACACAAGCAGAAAAGGAGAAAGATGGGACTCTAGGACTCAAAGCTCTTCCTCCACTGAAATTAAGAACTACTGAATTAACTTCAATCATCGACCTCTTAGCCATAGAATAATGGATCCAAACAGATCAAAGGGATGACTTCAGAAAAACTGTGTTTAACAGTTTGTGCTGAACTTTCACTTACTACAACTTCATGTATTGCTTAAATTCTATTTAAAAATAGGCTTAACAATTACCTCCAGTTCTTTTATACGATTTGCAGACTGACTGAGTTCTTCCTTTTTGGAATTAAAAGCTGTGAGCTCCTCTTGCAAATGTATGGCTTTTTCTGAAACAAAGAACTCACCAATTAAATGTTTTCTGAGTCAAATATTCAGCAGGCAAGTTAAGAAATAAACCTTGGGGCTGGGGATTTAGCTCAGCGGCATAAGCGCCTGCCTTGCAAGCATGTGGTCATGAGTTCAATCCCGGGTACCGATAAAAAGAGATAAGACAAAAAAAAAGAGAAATAAACCTTACTATCCAGTGGTGAGATGAAGTTAGTACTGTCCAGTGTGCCACACTGTAACCAGTTCCAGCACATGGTCCTAAGGCCAACAGTCTAAATTTTGTCCAAGACAAAGGTCTGTTAGTATTTTGTAGTTTTCACTCCCTCTAACACAAGTCTATGTAGAGCTGCCATTAAAAGATAATTTTTGGAGTATGTGATGCTACTAATCCACAAAAGGAATACTGGTTTCTGTAAGACAGTGGTAAAGGTACTGCTACACTTTGGGAATATAATTTGCTCCTAAGCATCTGTCTAAAATTTCCACCAGAAGTTCAATTTCTTGTTACAGGCAATTTCCTAGAAATATACTGAATGTAAAATATCTATACCTGATCTTAGCTAAAAGGCTGAGAAATGATAAAATGTAGAGTATCTAAAGAGTAAAAAATTTCTCAACCTCCATAGACTCAGGTCAGTGTGTATGAGAGTGTAGGAGTTTACATGTGAAGTAAAAATACCATGAAGCGTAAAAATATATTAAAGCAAAATAAGTAACCTCAGGCACAGAGGACAGAGAAATTAAAATGTAATTTCCCATAAGTAAAAATTAAAGTCTCACCAAGTGTGGTAGCGCACACTTGTAATCCCACACTCAGGAAGCTGAGGCAGGAGGAATACCATGAGTTCAAGGCCAGCATGGGTTACACAGCTCAAGGCCAGCCTGAACTGCATAGTGAGACCTGTCTCAAAAAAACCCAACAAAACAAAACAAACCAAAACTAAAATCTCTTGTAGTTAAGAGTAGTATGTACCATACAGCAATAATTTGCTACTAACTTCTTAATAATTACAGATGTCTCTATCAAAATATAATGAAATGAAGTTGGATAAACTACTGATAAATCACTGGCCTTTATTAATATACAAGATGGTAAACATGAAGGTTTCCCTTAAAGATAATTTTTTTCCAATTTTGTAAAATTAAAATCATAAAAAATGTAATCCTAGAGTAAAACTGAAGTGTAAGGGCTATACATTTTCTAAAATAGAGAACTGATCCAACTTAGGAAGCCAGTAAGTTACTTCAGAACTGAAAACTACAGCTCCCCACCCCCATCACCTTTATTCTTCCTTTCTTCTTCAACCAGTTTATTGGCTTTTGTGAGGTATTCTTCCTTTAGTGCAAGTTGATACCTGAGAATCAAAATGACTAAAAATGAGTTCCTTGTCATCTTGTTGGAACGACTTCTATCATTGCAGGAGTTGATCTAGGGCAATAGAACAGAAGGCCTGAACACAACAATGCACAAACTAGAAAGTCTTTCAGTACTAAGGCTGGGGACCTCAATTCTCAACGTAAAATGTTAGAGAAAACTCTTTCCCTGCCTTGATCCTGTAAACTGGGACTCCGAAATCAACTGCACAAAATGAGGAGTGTTCTCCTGAGGTCACTGAAAGCAATGCTGCTTTAGCAACACTCAGCTGGCTCAGAGAACAAAGTAGTAAACTAAGGTAAACTTAACCCAGCACAGGATGGGCTCTAAACCCCAAGACCAATGAGGCTGTCACTTTCCATCCACTGGCCCCATCTCCCCAGCCCCAACCAGGAGAATTTTTGCCCTTAAGCTGTAAGCATCTTGACGGCCAGCTTGCAACAGCATCCTATCCTGCTCGACCACGCCACAAGCACGTTTGCATGAAGCTGCCCTTATTTTCACCAGATATCACCAGTCAGTCTCCTAGTTCAGAGATGGGACAAGAGAAAGACAAACCCTTGGATGGCTGCTGTTCAAATGCTCATGCCTGCCAAAGTCATAAAAGGTCTCCCAGGTCATGGAAATGTCAAAATGATCCAAACAGTTCACAGGCTTCAAAACTACACAAAATGAAATATGTACTTTTGCATACCCATTCCTAAAGGGTTAACACCTACAGGAGCTTCAGTGTTTCCTACTTTAGTAAAAGAGTAGACAGAAAATATGTGGAGAAAATGTATCATTTTAAAATTGATAGGTGGAAAGCTGCTGTTCCCTTTTTTAATACAATTCACTTAATAACCTCAAGAAGTCCTCTGAAGTACTATATAATGGATAATCAATGACAAATTATAGGCAAGACAGCAGAAAAGACCAATGATTATGAAATGCCTGGGGCAGCTGGGTTGAGTCATCTCTTCATTACACATTTATTTAAGAAATATTAACTGAACAGTTATTTACTGCAATATGCAATGCTGCCACCAAGAAAAGCTACCCATATGGGTGTAATGTCCTTGTGCTGAGATATTATTCCCTTGATACACAAAACTCAGACTATAAAAAAGTACAAGTAATCATAGCTGTCCATATTTTCCTTTCCATATATCGCCTTTGCTTTATACAGTTAATTTTAGTTCATTTCTTCTGATTTTGGCTTTGCAGACTCTCGAATACAAAGCACACATTGAGGGCCAAATACTCCAACCTCTGTAAACTGTTAGAGATCAGCATTTTAAGTGGCAGTCTGAGCGCAGTAGAGGAAAAGATGACTAAAAGTGACTGCAATTCTAATTCTATAGCTCACGAGCTATACAAGCTGAGCAAGAAAGTCATACAGTGTCCTCAAAAGTAAAGCAAACTGCAGGTTCTCGGTAACTACTGGAGATGCTATAAGAAAGGGTGAAAGACATAATCATTGTAATAAAATAAATTTAAAAAAATAAAAAAAGAAAGGGTGAAAGGTATAATTCTACATCGTGTATTTTACAAGTATCCTAACTCAAATTCTCATGGGAAAGAACTATCGAGTAGGTATTTTTTTTAAACACTAAATTTTGCCATAAAGTGTTACTGTTATTTATTCCACCAGCCTTTGGCACATTTTCACCAACTTAATTCAAATGTATTACTTCCTTAGGGAACCAAGAGATGGAGGGCGTGGAGGGGGCGGGAAAGGGATGGAAAAAGAACAAAATGCCCTAGGAACACTGACCAACTTCCTACAGTGAATGTAACCACTATGTATTGCAATCATATACAAAGAAAAAAATTTAAAAGCCAAACAATTACTTTAGAACTTCATTCTTAAGCTTTTGCTCAAAGGTCTCCTGCGCGCTCTCTATATCTTGCTCCCGTCTCCTAAGTTCTTCAGCCATGCTTTTATTTTTTTGTTCTTGGAGCTTTTGGTTCCTGAAATTAACAAAAACACACAAAGTAAACTATGATAAGTGAGGTAAGGAACTGAAGGGAAAAATAAGACATATTTGTGGCTCAATAGGCTAATACTGTTTTGTGATCATCACCTACTGGAAAATAAAAGAGCAAGCCAGAAGTCCTCTGTTTTAGAAAATGGCCTAGATACAGTGTACCCAAAACATCAGAGGGAACTGTATAGAAGGCAGCTAGGGGAGGAAAAACTAAGTAGTTTCTTTAATCAGTTTGAAGATGGGAGAATGATATTGTTAGTTACAAAGTCACAAAAGTTAGGGTCCTCAGTGCTTGTCTTCTCTGTAATACTGCTTCTAACTGGGAGATCTAAGCCATCAGTGCATGGATAATAAGGATGCTTTTTATTATTTAATGGTCTATTGGTTAATATAGATAGAAGTGTGAAATGACACATCAAAAGTTAGAAGACTGATCAGGGCTTTCAGTTGCCAATGAGTCATCTCATTTCCATATCAGTCCTCAACATGTCTTCATAGTTTTCTAAAATTGTTTAAATTTTTATTAGCCCAGGTTTGTACCATGTAAAGACTACATTCACCATGCGGAGTTGATACATAAGATGTCTTAATTCTTTTACTGCCTTTTTCCCTCCTCCTCCCTCCATCTCTTCATTTACAAAAGATCTATGGCCCTGTTTGCTATCTAATCAACAGTAAAGCCAAGCCTCGAGCAGAGGCTGGGTTCACAGATGCTACTTAGATGAAGCCATCCTGAGAGAACAGGAGAACGCCCTCTGCTGGCTGATCTGGAAAGGCACATTCATGCCATCTATATGCTCAGGGGGCAAGAGCAGCAGAGGAAGTGGGAGCAGTACCATATAGCCAAAAAATGTGCTCCTTTCTTGTGCTCGATCAAATTGCCTCTTCATGCTGTCAAAAAGAGTAATGTAGACACAGAAAAAGATCAAACGAATGTAGCCTACAGAAATGAGAAAACATTGATAAAGACAGAAACAATGTCTTCAGTGTACTAAGGTTCCTAAAAGTATCTGTGAGTATAAATTAATAGTGAATTCTCAATGAGAAAGAAGGCCTAGCACAAATTATAGATGGGTTAGCTTGCTATCGCACTCAGCTAAGATTTGAAGGAAAAAACACTGTGAACACTAGGAAAAAGTGAACAGCACCCTGTGAGAAATGCTTTCACCCATCACAAGGTAAGTCCAAGCGTCGCCACATTTCATTCGGAGAGCACACGGCAGGTGTAAATGCAGCAGCCTGGATGCGTGGAATCCAGTTACGGAAGTGAAACGAATGGGTCTGAATGACTGAGGGAAACTGCACAACAGATGATTTGTTCAAGCTTCTCTCGATTATCTATCTGGTCTTACAGTGCCTAGTGATGATGTTTCATTTTGGTTTTTGCCTTAATTTCTAATTTTTCACAAGCAAAATCCTAGTCTTTGTTTCGCTTAATTTAGACCTTTCTAAAGCTAGGTAATAGCACGTTTACAACCAAGAACTTTACTTGGCAACTGACCTTAGGATCTCTAGACATATTTAGCAAGCCTTTTTCACCTCGTTCTGAGTATCCAAAACAAACATGTATTACTTACAATTCAAAATCTTCAACTCTTTGCTTCAGCTCTGCTTCTCTGCCTCTTAGCAAATCTATATCTTTCAGTAGAAGCTGCCTTTGACCATAGATTTCTTTTGTTTCAGCCTGTATAGGACAACATTGATTTTTAGCAAGCAAAAGAAAATAAAACGGATTGGAACTCATACGTGGCTTCTTAAATTCCAGAAAAAAATGGAAATATAGACATTTAGGGTAATACTTTCACCTGCAAGAGATTTCGATTCAAGGCATGCTTTGGTCTATTTTATTTGCACAAAAAGTTACTCCCTTGTACAAAAAATTATTTTTCCAATGTCTACTAATGTTATTACCCTATATCTTAACAGCTCATCTAATTACTCTATTTAATTCTTTAACATCTCTCAGTCCTTTACTTAAAATTCTGGTAAGTCTGTCAGCAAGAAAAAATTAAAATGTGCATTTTTTCAGCAACAAAACTCCAAAAGAATCCCCACGGTAGTGATTTCCTTGTGGTGGTGATGGATGGATATTTCAGTTTGTAGGTAATTCTGATTCAGTTCAAGCAAGCTCCTATGAACTCCTGAATGAAGAGGCCTACTGAGAAGTGCGTGAAGCATGGATTTACTAGCTACTTATCACATTATACAGCATACCAGGAGCTAGATATAAAAAGGTAAGCGTATAATCCCCATCCTTCAGGCTCACCATTTGGTCAAGAAAAGAGAGACGAATAATTATGCTAAGATATAGGGATTCCATAAGCAAGTACACAAAGACTGTACACAGGAACAAGGTCTGAATGAATCGCTCAGTGGGAGTCAGGGAAGACATCTCCAGAGTGACAGCCAAGTTGAATCCCTCAAGGCCAGAATAGTGTTCTCAGAGGGGTACAGGAGTAGACGGGCATTCCAGGAGAATGCCAATCCTCTTTAACGCCTTCAGAAAATGTTACGTGGATGGGGATGTAGTCAACCATTCAACAGAAATGAAGCTATTGTTCTATCCACAATCCAGTTATCTCGAAGATTTGTGTTTCCAACACTTATTTCTATAGCTTAACTGAAGGAGGGATCTGTCTGCCATGAAATATGGAGGTCCTGAGAAGCCGTGGGCATGGGACGGTAGGGGAAGCTTCCTCCTTTCATATCTCCTGGCGGCGGCAGCTCTGGGTGCACACAGGGAAACAGTGCTGCAGAGCTGGACAAACCTTACCTGCAGACACACGGTCTGGCCACTTCTCAGCCTCTCCACTGCCCAAGTAGTCACTCCCCAGTGATGAGACTGAAGGGCCACATGGACAACCCTCGTAGCCCTGGACTCTACTATCCCGGGGACCCTCAGCTTTGTTCTCCTCTGCAGCTCCACCCAGCCACTGCTCGCTGCACCGTTTACAGTCACTACCTGAAACCTCACCCGAGTGTCTGGCCCTTGGCCTAGCTTCACTCTTCCACCTGCCAGTCCCTCGGGGCCTATTCTTGGTCACTTCAAGACGGCCCTGTGGCCTTCCCTTATCTCTATCCCCTCAGGTCGGGAGCCCACACCTTCCCCTCTGTTTCCAGCCTTCCGTGTACCACCTAGCAGAGCACCAAGGCCCCAGTTCAATAGCCGCCTTTCTTCAGTCGAGGACATTAAGCTGTGCCTAGGTCCGCTCCCGAAGCACCTCTACCGATCCACCTTGCTGACAGGGCTGAAAGATGAAGCACTCATGAACTACCAGCCCTCAGAGCGAGGAGAGAACCTGCCTCCAAGCACATGGTTTGGCCTCTCACTTGGCCTGCAATCCTGCCAACCAGTCCTCTCTCCACAAATGAACTGCTCACCCCTTGCACACAGGCGCAGCTCTACACCTCTCAGGCTCCCCACACCCCTCACTGACGCCCCCAGTGCCTGAGAAGACGGCTTTCACTCAGTGTGTGTGTTGGCCTGCATGGTCACTCCGCAGTTCTCTCCACCTACAGCCTGGCCCCGTCCTGATTGCTCCTCCAGGACCCTGTTCCATCAACCGTCCCTTCCCTCACCCGGACCTTAAACCAACCTTCCAACAGCTACAGGAATGCACCACCCATTACATTCTTTTCAAATATTACCTCCCGATACTGTTGAATTCTTTCCAGAACGTTCTTTTCCTGAGAAATGAGGGCTTCGGTTTTCGTTTTGTAAGTTCTCTCAAACTCATGCCGGAACTTCGCTAATTCCTTCTCATGCTTTTTTTTCTCTTCCATTTTCATCTTTGCTATTTCAATCTCCTTGAAGTGCTTTAACTGAAAATTGAAAGTATAGTTACTACACTGAACAAACAGTACAAATTTTCTCTTCATAGTTAAATTTAATATGAATGTTCTGTCTAAATATAACACATTTCATTTAATTTAGTTTTATTACATTCTCTGGACCTCTATGGTTCAGCCAAAAGTCAAAAACAAATGACATCAATTGGAAATTAAAATAACATGCAACACTATCCCAATCTCTGTATGTCTTCCCATACACCTAAAATCAAGATACTTCACAAGAAAAGAAACAAAAATATCACTCTTGTTAACATCAACAAGAGATACAGTTTACCTTTTGACACATTTCTGCTTGAAGTCCTTGTTGTAGCTCACTCTTATATTCATTTAACTTTAATTCAAAAGACTCTAGCTTTGGACGCTGAAGACGAGCATCCGCAAATTGATCATCGATAAGCTGAAGTTTCTCCGCTATTAAGAAATAACACATCAGATTAGGATATGTAAATCTGGTCAGGCATATAAGACGAAAAAAGCAGAGTATGCTTGGCGAAAACTGTAGGGATATCTGCTATTTATTTTGAAATTGATCAAAAAATTGAGATGGATTAATGAATGAGCAGATAAGGGATGAAACCAATATAATATGAATTTTATGGTAGCCTCAGGGATGCACACATTCATTGTAAGAATTGTTCTGTGTGTTTGAGAATGTTCTTAATAAAATGTTGGGAGAATCAAAAGAACACGATTTAAATCATAAATGACCAGATTCTCTTCCCAGTCTCTGCCAAGGCACAGAGCACTTTAAATTTAATGAGCAGATTCAAAACAATTATTTTGAAAAACTCAAAAATCACGTATCTTAAACCCTCCATTTCTAGATAAGGAACAAAATGACTTTCAGAGGGTAAAGCAACTACAGTACAACTGGTACTAAAGGAAAGTCTGCTCCACCTCAAGCCAGCATCTTTCCACAAAGCCTGCCACCTTCAAACCAACTGTGGGACAGAATTGGCCACAGACCAGAGTACACACTCAACTTGGGTATAAACCCAACCACGTATGGCACCAACATTTAGCAAAGATGTGCAGGGTAAAACAGGCTGGCAGAAGCAGACTAACACAGCAACGGGTTTTTTCCTGTAAAGTAGCACTGTACACATGTGTTTCCAGATACTTTTCTAGGTTTTCCAAATGCTCTCTACCTGTGCAGTCTAACACAGGACTTTCTAGACTCATGTGGCTTCCAAGTACTTGAAATAAGACCACTCCAAACTGAGATGTGCTAAGTATAAAAATCACACTAAATTTCAACTTTGGTACAAAAACTAAATGAAATATCTCAGTAATATTTTATGCTGAGTACATGTTGAAATATTCTGGATATGTTGGGGTAAGCAAAACATTTAAAAGAACTTTACCTGTTTTCTTTTTACGTTTTTGCAGCTCCTATAGATTTAAAATTACTTATGTGGCTAGCATTATGGGAGAGCACTGATTTATAATAAAAGTGGAATATACATACATACATAGATCTCTTTAAAAAAAAAAAGACGGTCTCATTATGTAGCCCAGGCTGGCCTTGAACTCACAGCGATCCTCCTGTCTTAGCCCTCCAAGTGCTGGGATTACAGGCATGCACCACCATACCCAGCAACATGGAAAATATTTCTAATGGAATTCAACCACTACTCAAAGGCCTAATCATACAAGTCTTTTACAAATGATGAATTGCTTCTCTTCTTACAAGTTAAAGGCACTATTATTATTTACAAATAAAGACAGGCCAATAAGCTGATTAGGCACATCAATTTAAAATGCTCTTTTCCCATGTCTAATGAGCACAAAATGCATGGTGTTATAGAAATCTTGCATAGTTTAAAAAAAAAAAAACTCTGCCTCATGGGCCAGAAAACTTAGGTTCTAATATTAATTCTGAGCGAGACTGGACATTTCCACGTTGTTCTTCCTCTGAACCTCAGTTTCCTCAACTATAAACTGAAGTGATGGGCTGATGGGCCAAAGACTTCTCTTGCTTTTTGCAGAGCAAATAAGTCTATGCTATTCTACCTTAATGGCTATAAAATAAAGTTTGCTGAGACATGAGGGGGAATGCTTCAGTTAAGAGAAGTTACACTTGGCAAGCTAAGAAGAATTTGGGCCTTGGGATTCCTGCACCATTTGGCCACTGTAGCCCTGGCGAGGATAGGGAATAACACTGGAGAACAATTCCTGGTTCCAAATTCCAGTAACACAATTCCAGGATGAGTGAATGTCCTTATCCCTTAAAGGTTACTTCTCTCCAGTTTGACTAAGAACCATGATAAATGAGGCCTTTTCCTCCATTCAAAAAGAAACCAGTAGAAAAAAAGCTAGAGCTTTAATTACCAAGAGAGTCCTTGCTAGGAAATGGTGAACTTGTCTGAGTTTCCACATCACAGTTCTCTTTAGCTTGATGATATTCTACCAATTCTGTTAAGAAATTCATAAGGAAACCTAAAAAACACAATGTGCATAGTTTTGCTTCAGAACTTTTATTGAATCCTTCCTCAGTTACTATTCATATAATCTTGTATTTATAAAACTATCATTTTTTACATTATTTAAAAATAATTTCTGAGGAAAAGTCTTTCTAAGCACGATACAAAACCTAGAAGGAATAAGATGATTTATCAACCTAACCATACAAATAGTTCACAGGAAAAAATTTAAATGTTAAATAAAGATGAAAAACATTTTTAAATGTTGGGTAAACATGAAAAAAATAAATGCAAATTAATACTAAATACACAGACTATATGTTCCCTATACCACTACAAAAATAAAACCTTGATAATACTAAGTTTTGGCATGGGAGAGGGATATAGATATAGTCACTACTTAGACAGGACACTTATCAGTGTTTTATATATATATTCAAAATGTGTACGTCCTTTACCCCAGTCATTCTATTTTTATGAATTTACATAGCTGCACTCACTTTCATAAGGGTGCATAGTGATCACCTCTAATAGCAAAAAGCAAATAAAACAACTAAGTCTCCATGAATAGGGGTTAAAAACATTCTTTAAAAATAGTCTTTGGCAAATGGGCAGGGGACCAGGAAATGGAGGGAGGGGGCAGGGGAAGGGTCACAAAAAGTGTTAACGTGTTTAGTACATGGACCAACTCCTTACAATGAGTGTCATCTCCGTGACTACAAAATATGTGTTAATGAAAATTCTAAATTTAAAACAATAAAAAAATTGCCCAGCCACCAATGGAAGAATTGAAAAGACTCCTATGTCTGCATCAGGCAAGTTACAGGTCTTTTTTCTTCTCCATTGAAGATTTCAAAACTCTTTCCTGCAATTTCGGCTTCCCCTCTACAGGCAGAATCACACAGCAACCTCACGCCTGTGCCTGGGAAGATGTCAGTCCCCTGTGTCACACGGCATGTGAGCTGCACAACAGTGGGATCAGGAGCATCTGCAGGGAAAGTGCGGGCTGCCCCAATAGGATATTGCCAGTCAGAACATTCCTCCCAGAAATCCCAGCTCAGTTGTTTCTTTGGAGATATCTATTTTTCTTTCCATAGGACGTACAAGATTTTTAAATTTTCTGACACAGAAATCTAAGACTAAATCTATGCTGGTTTTTTTTCCTTAAACCCAAGGACTTCTAAACCCTAACCTAAACCCTAACATAACCTTCTAAATTCTAAATCCTAATCTAAATCTAAACCCTAACCTAACCTAAATCCTACCTAAACCTAAACCCTTCTAACCCCAAAGTATCTTTATTTTGGGAAAGTTTTGTTCCACTATAAAAGTACTGACTGATCATCAGAGACATGCTCCTCCACTAAAGTGTTCCTAAGGCTGTTCCCTGTCCTCAGTTCTGGGATCTGTACTTTTCCCAGCCCCTGAGGAGTCCCTGTGTCCCCTCCCACACACACCCATGCCTACGCCCACACCCACACCCACCTCTGTGAAGGATTCACCTATCCGCCTCCATTTACTCCTCCAGTAATTTACTACTATCAGCATGGACTCATCCTTGTTTATTTCATATTTGGGGATATAATGCATCCTTTTATTTACATCAGCCAATTATTTTATTTTGGTGCACCAATTTGTTCCAGCTTTGGCCTCTGGCAGATCTTTGTGGAATTTTTTAAAGGACTTTCTTATGCTGTGGCATTAGAGATGCTACAAGATCATCTTGTATATTCTCTGCCTGTTTCTAAGATCAGGCATTTCTCCAAGGAGTCCTAGTTTCTTTTATTACAGAATGGTAACAGAGACCCAAACTTGCCCAAATTGGACACTAATGCACTCACTGCTATTGAAGTATCTGTTTTAGGGCTCTCTCAGGTGACAGAACAAGCAAACAAATGTACATATACAGTACTAACTTGTGTGTATACACATACAATACCTCGGTTCATGAACACTTCTGTTTGCAAACAATTTGGTTTGCAAAGAAAAGCCTTGGGCAAAATTCTGCTTCCATTTGCAAACTGCATCAAGTGACAGACAAAACCATAACCATCTTCCCCAAAACCATAAAACAAATTAAGTTCACAAACCAAGGTGCCACTCTATCTATAGCTACTTCTATATATAGCATCTGTAAATTAGGCTAAACATGAATTCATACTGATGTCTTTCACCACATGGATCATTCTAGCCTCCTTCCTTGCATATCTGTAAATTCTCATTCAAACAATAAGAAGCTTAACCATCTACTACCAGCTGACTGAATTTTCAGTGCCAGTATCCGTGTACAATGGCTTTAAGACTGGTAGTCTCTATTGGCCTGGCACTCCCCCTTCCCCCACCACTCTCAACCTGAGGACATTATTGCTCCATTATCTTGTCACAGTTTGCAATCCACCCTGGGATCCCCAGGCCTACTACATTTGCATTCAGATTTGCTTTATGTTGTGAAGTTCCCTGGATTTTGTGTCCAGTAGCCACCACTGCAGTATCATACAATATGGACACTTTCACTATCCTAAAAATCCCATGCTGTCACCTATTCAACATCCCCACCCCTTTCCTCCTAATCCCTGGATTCATTTACATTTTTACATGGCCTAATAAGGCACTCCTGAGAGATAAGTAACATAAGTAACGCTATCTTGTATGGCTGGGCCACAGCTCCATTGTTCATTCACCTATTAAAGGATTCTTGGTGCTCTTAGTTTACGGCAGTTCCAAATACAGCTGCCAAATACACTCAAATGCAGGTTCTGTGAGGACATGAGTTTTCAAGTCAGTCGTGTAAACACCTAGTAGCAGTACTGTAATTGTGGGGTTTATGCTATGACTACATTTAGCTTTGTAAGAAACTACCAGTCTCTTTCAAGTGATTCTGAACTTCCATCAGCAGCAAATGAAAGCTGTTTTTGCTCCACACATTTATCAGCATTTGCTTCACTGTTTTGAATGTCATTCTAAAAGGTATGTGGTAGTATCTCCTTAATTTTCATTTCCCTAATGACTAATGATCTTGAGCATCTTTTCATGTGCATATTATCTATCTGTACATCCCCCCTCTCTCAGTGTGTGGAATGCTAAGGTACATCACCAGCTCTTTTCAATTTTATTTTGAGACAGGGCCAGATCTAAGCTGACCATTCTGGCCTTGAGCTTGCTATTCAGCTTAGATGGTCTGGAGCTCATGATCCTCCTGTCTCAGCCTCCTGAGTGCTGGAGTTAGACATGTGCCAGCATGCCTAACTCCTACTTATTTTTTGATGGTCTCAGTCTCTTAATTGGAAGCTACCAATTTTTAGTATCATTTTAACAGTAGCTGTTTTATGGTTACCAAAGAGATCTATACAAATGTTGGCATAGTTTTTCTGACTTCCAAAAATTTTACTCAGATGCTGGGTGAAGGTGGTAAGGATTGTTAGTCAGATATCTTTCTGAACTAGAAGCATTTAAGGAGACTGTATAAAGGGGAAAAACCTTTTAAGGATAATATAAATGCCCATAATAAGATTTTTCTCAGCATCCCTTCAAGCCCCGAATGTCCTTCTCAAATAATATGTCAACAGATATTAGCTACATACCTTTGGACTGTGCTGTCCAATGTGGTTAAATTTAAATTAAACTAAATTAAAAATTCAGTTGTTTTTATAGTATCTGGATGTCCCCGCAAAGCCTCCTGTGGTCATCGAGCAGGGTTCTAGAGTTTGTGATTCATTCGTGGTCCAATGCTGGCATTATGGATGTGAGTACCACACCCACCCTCAGGTGGGTAGCCTTTGGAGTCAGTGGAGTATGGATTGAATTCTCTACAAACTGTGAGCTAAATCAACCTTTCCTTTCTTAATTGGGTGTCAGGTATTTTGTCTCGGCAACAAGAAAAAAGTAGCCAACACAGTTGGTTAGTCACACTAGCCACATTTAGTGGTCCCCACATGAGACAGAACAAATATAAATATCGCTGGGCTAGAGATTTAGCTCAGCGGCATAAGCGCCTGCCTTGCAAGCAGGCAGTCGTGAGTTTGATTCCCAGTACCGATAAAAAGGAAAAAGACAAAAAAATATATATATATAAATATTGCCATCATAACAGAGAGTTAATCTGGATGGCACTGCCTTTGGGTCCAGAATATACAATGCTTACCAGACTTCAGTAGGAATGATCTATTTTGCAGGTATTCTAGTACGTTTAGTGAGCCAATCAAAAATTATCTCTAAGAGACCTGGCAATTAAACAACAGACTAACGGGTGATTCAAAGCTGGTACTCAGCTGGAGGTTTAGCTCAATAGTATAAGTACCTGCCTGGCAAGTGTGAGGTCATGAGTTCAATCCCTGGTACCAAAAGTTGGTACTCAAGTCAGGCGTGGTGGTGTATGTGTATAATCCCAGCACTTAGGAGGCCAAGGCAGGAGAACTGCCATGAGTTCAAGTCCACCTTGGGCTACACAGTGAGTTCAAGGTCAGCCTGAACTACCAGGCAAGACCCTGTCAAAACAAACAAACAAACAAACAAACAAACAAAGAGAAAGATAAGAAAGAAAGAAAGAAAGAAAAAGAAAAAAAGAAAGAAAGAAAGAGAAAGTTGGTATTTAAAGGTTTGCTGAATGAGTTCCAAAGAAAACAATGTCCTAGTAGGGATGGCAGCAGTGTTGGCAACAGAAAAAAATCCAAAAGCAAACTAACACAGAAGGACCATGACACAAGATCATCAATTATTTTAAAAGACCAAAGATTAATTATGCATCAAAGGCAAGTTGCCAGCTTATGTTCAAGGTACAAAGCCCATCATCAAATCTAATGTATAGGGGCTGGGGATTTAGCTCAGCAGCATAAGCGCCTGCCTTGTAAGTAGGCAGTCATGAGTTCGATCCCTGGTACCGATAAAAAGGAAAAAGACAAAAAAAAAAAAAAGAGAGAGAGAGAAAAATCTAACGTATAGTAAGGCAACTGCAATAGCTATGGATTCTATGAAAGATTATCAAGGTCAATTTTAAAGCAATTTATTAGGTGTATATAAACACTAAAATTTTTTTTAAAACATTGCTGAAAAGATATTCTTTAAAACAATATTAATACATTTCACACTCTATAAATTGTATTTGAGGGGGACACCTAGGATACAAAGATATCTGGCCAAATGTTAGTAAATTTGTGTGTGTGTGTGTGTGTATGTGGACACATCCCAATGAGTACTTTTACAAAAAACATTTTCAATCTGTAAGTAGCACTCTTGATATCTAAGAGTTAGTAAAAAGAAGGGAAGATGAGAAGTGATCTACATTTGTCAGAACATTTGAAATGTTATTAAAGGTGAGGTATAGTCAACAAGGAAAATCAAATTATTTAGTTCAAATTAAATTTCCCATGCCTTCCTTTAAAAATTAATAGCTTCATACTTTCATAGCAAAAAGTACATACAAAAATGTTCCTTATTTCCACTAAGATGAAGGTTCTTACCTTTCTGGTTTTCTTTTTCAAATCCTGAAATCTGTTAAAAGATAATATTTCATATTTACTCAACTATTCAGTTATAATGAACAAATCAAAGCACAGATTATAAAAACTAAATCTTACCAGTGATTTGTAGAGACTGGATGTGGGGTTGATTTTAATGAGCTGTAATAGATCTTGTAGAGTAAATACCTTAAGGGGAAAAAACAGTAGTTATGTTTTTACATCAATATTTAAATGTTCAATTAGGGTATGTTTCTGACTATACTAGGAATTATATGTCAGATTAAATGAAGATTACAACTATGTTGCTAATGCAAAATTGGAGCTTTTTCTTATATTGCTAAATAAGTTACAATAAATATATTGAGGGTAAAAGGATACATTTTTAAAATAATTCCCAAATACTTAATATCAAAGATGATATGCCCAACAGAAATGACAGAAATAGTTAATGCCTTTTAGATGACAATCAAATATAGTATCTAATGAATCAATGAATAGATGAGTGAATTACAGGTCTTCATATTGCAATTACTACTTAAAAATGTAAAGAAACTAAATTTTCACTGTCCTTTCAACTATGAATGACTACAAAGCACCCAAAATAGTTTTAAACCAACATTTTGAATAGCTACTTTTAATATGGATTTCTACTACAGTATATATCATTTACTATATCTACCCTGAGAACACTGAGATGTAGTAATTTATTTTCAAATGGTTTTCCTATAAAGAAAATATTCTGCATAGTATTTTATGAGTACAAACCATTAAATGCATGAACTGGATTAATTGCTGCCATAATAATTACGTAATTAATCATCACACATTAAGCAAAAGTATAAAGCATCATTAGAAAGTTAGAGAATGATGGACTAAAAACCAATTCCTAATTTTGATAAACAGAATTTAGTTCTTAATGAAGAAACACAGCAGATTTAAATTTTAAGATTTCATTCATTCAAATACTAATGATCTTATTTCCCTAATGCTGTGGAATGATACTTTTGGATAATTATAAATGAAATAGAGAGTAAAAAGTCAGGGCTGACACCAAGCAAGAACCTTGATATAAACTGTAAATTTCGAGTGATAAAAATGTGTCATTGTAGGTTCACCAGCGACAGCAAATATACCATCCAGAGTTGAAATAGTGACAGTAGGGAGGTCTGTGCATGTGTGGGGTTGGGGTACATGGAAATTCTCAGGATTTTCCACTCAATTCTGCTGTGAGCCTAAAACTGCTCTGAAAAAAATACACCATCTTTAAAAAACAAATCCACAAAGATGTTTGCTACATATACTTTTCAAATAGTAAAGTCTACCTAATATATTATGAAAATACAGTTAAAATCATCATAAAAGCGATAAAACATAAAAAGTGTTTTACTACTTGAGAATTTTATAGCTTTTCTTAAATTATGCATCTTTCACTTCTCTTATGCAATTACAAAGCAGAGAAATCTGAAGACACTGTAGTACAGTAAAAAGAGCACATTTTAGTGATCTATAGTTACAAATTACATCACCTCCTAGTAATGTGACCTTGGGTAAATCACCTGTCCAGGGTCTGGTTAGTCATCTACAACATATGACACCTACACTGTACATAGCATCATGTCAAGTTCACAGGTGATGCTCAACAGAAATGGCAGATAAAAACTAGTTAGACTACATGGAATGTAAGATCAGCTCCGGCTCTAAAACACTGAGATACCAAAGAATAATAATCACAGTCAGTACTCATTTGTTATGTAACAATACACAAGCTACTAAATTGTGTATTACCGGCAGACACAACGTGAATTCACAGATGAAGAAGCTAGTCAAGAAACACTTAGCAGACCAGGGATATAGCTCCTTGGGGCCAATCCACAGTTCACACACAAAAAGCGAACTTAGTTGTTATGCAGCACTTTACAATTATCAGAGGGAGAAAGTCTTAGGAGAAAATTCAAAAACAGACTTTACCTTCTCTTTTGCCAAACCACTTTCTGGAAAGAAAACAGAAAGGGAATATTCATAGCCACATCTTTGTAAGTGATCAGCCACTATAGAGTTCGAGGCGCCTATAAGGAGGGTGCTCCCTTCAACTGAGATGGACTGAGGCTGCAGCTCTCCGCTCAGTACAGGGTGCATCAGTTCATGGATTAGCTGGTTTCTGAGTTGTGTCTAAGCAAAGCAAAAAAAAAAGCAAAATACAAAAGAGGGGAGGGAATAAAACACAAGAAAAAATTTTGCAAGATTGCTTCACTAGCAATACAAACAGATTTGTCTCCATTGGAATCTTTTTTTTTTTCCAGAATGGTTCTAGATGCATGGCCACAAGTTAAGAACTAAGCCCTGTATAATTTGTCTGACCTAATGAGAAAAGTAGCCCCAAAGGTTTCAGGCAAAAGCTTTCTCTTCCCAGATCCAGGTGAACTCAGACCACTTGTAGACTCTTCACTTAGCTTCCCTAAAAGTACAAATGACTGTGACTGGTATCAAGTAAAGTAGAACATCTGATGACTTCACACTGCTGTGGAATGCTCAAGGCTGTGAAACTACTGTTAGGTCAGTTTATTGGGCAGCCTGGTCAAAGTAAAACTGGGTTCCCAAAAGGAAAAAAATTAGGCTAGGGGTTTAGCTCAATGGCACAAGTGCCTGCCTAGCAAATGCAAGACCTGAGTTAAATCCCAGGTAGCCAAAAAATTAAAAAAGGAAAATTAGTAAGCCCAAAGGCAGCCCTGGATTCAATCTTCAAGAGAGAGAGAGAGAGAGAGAGAGAGAGAGAGAGACAGAGAGACAGAGAGACAGAGAGACAGAGAGAGAGACAGAGAGAGAGACAGAGAGAGACAGAGAGACACAAAGAGAGGGAGAGGGAGGGAGAAAGGAGAGGGAGAAAGAGAAAGGGAGGGAGGGAAGAGAGAGAGAGGCGAAAAAAAGAGAGAGAGGGAGGATGTAGTTATATAGAGAATATTAGCATCTGGAGCCATTATTAAGTATAATAATCTTTTCATAATTTATAAATCATGAAATTTAGGTTTGGAATAGGCGATTTTCTCAAGGTGATAGCACTGGTATTATTAACCATTTGGATCTTAAGAAAAACCCCTAAATTAAATGGACTACTGACTGTTTAATCTATTTTATATATAACTTGGAAATATGTAACTGGGCAGATCTCAAGAACAAACTGCCTAGATTTGTGGGAAATAATATCTCATAATTCATATTAACACAATTCATGCAAGCAACAAATGGAGTTCTTATTTTACCTTTCTATGTCTTTTAATTATAAAAGAATGATATATAATTACCAAGACAGAGCAGGACTTATTATACATATAAAATTCTGTATTTAAAAAGACATTATACTGAACAAAATATGCATGCTCAGTCTCACCTAAAACAATTCATTACCTAAAATAAAGCAAAGAAAAAGTAACTATAATGTCCATCATTAAAATTTATAAGGAGTTTAATTACAGTACATCTGTAACACACTGATATGTTCAGATGGATCTTAATTAATAAAAGGATTTAGTGAGTCTTTTTGCATACAAGTAATGAAACAGAATAAAGTAAAAAAATGAATGATATAAACTAATGAAATGAAAAATAGGAAAAAATGAAACAACATAGATGTATTTCTAGCTCAAAAAACATAAAAATCATGTCATCTAGTACTTCCTAAAATGAATGAAAAAACTAGCTTGAGCTGAGCATGGTGCTGCATGCCTGAAATTCCTGCACTCAATAAGCTGAGGCAGGAGGATCCCTGTGAGTCTGAAGCCAGCCTGGGTTACATGGTGAGTTCAAAGACAGCTTGAACCACACAGCGAGACTCTGTTTTTTAAAAAAAAAAAAAAAGAAGAAGAAGAAAAAGGAGGAGGAGGAGAAAAAAGAACAGTGACCATGGGGAGAAGAGAAGTGGGAGAGAAGAGACTTCTAAGTCCTCAGAAATTGATTAATTAGGACAGAATAAGGGAACAGAAGATCTCACAAGCTTCATTTAATGGCACCTAAACTGACTGTGTATTTCACTGTAAACAGAAATTCTTCTCAAATACCCAAACAAAACATATATTAGTCTAATTTTAAAAATCAGAATTTGGGCTGGGGATTTAGCACAGTGGCATAAGTGCCTGCATTGCAAGTGCGTGGTCATGAGTTCAATCCCTGGTATCAAAAAAACAACAAAGAAAGAAAGAAAGAAAAAGAAAAAAGAAATCAGAATTCACCTATACTAGTCATCAAAAAGTAACAATTAGTTCGTCTGACCAAGTAAAGATCAACAGTGATCAAGATGGAATATCAGAAAGTGAATATCCAGCAGCAAAATGAACAGGAAGCAGTAATTCTCAGGAGGCTACACTGTAGCTACAGAGTGAATAATGCCAGTATTACCCTGCACCAAAGCAAAGGAGAGCTCAAGGAGGATAATGATAGGCCAATATCAGTCATGACTCCAGATATGAAGTAAAACACTATCAAATCTAACCCAGAATAGGACATGCCCAGGAACGTGAGGATTGTTAATATCAGAAAGTACATTAATGAAGTACAAATGATTCCAGGTAGATTCATATACTACAGCTAATTACAGATGGGTTAAGGAAATAAATGTAAAAAAGTCTTACTAAAATTTTAAAAGTGAAGCTGGGCATGGTAGTGCACACCTGAAATCCCAGCACTCAGGAAGCTGAGGCAGGAGGATCACTCCAAGTTTGAGTCCAGCCTGGGCAACATGGTGAGCTCAAGGCCAAACTGAACAATGTAGTGAGATGCTATTTCAAAAAATCCAGAAAAATAAAGTTTAAAAATGAATAGTCATTCTCTTTGCAAGTACCAAGAATAAAAGTAAAAATTCAAAAAGATTTAACCATATAAAAATGTTACAGATCAAATTAAATTTGAACACAGAGATAATGTATTGCAATACAAATAGGGAAAAGATTAATAGTTTCTACTAAAAGAAACTAAAAACATTGGCAACAGAACACTAACACTACAGGAAAAACACAAAAGGAACATGAATTGTCATCAATGGAAAATACAAATGACAGAAAAGATATGAACCTCATCAATAAGCAAAGGAATGAAATATTAAATACTGAAACAACAGGTTTTGTTCGCAATTTTAGATTGCTAAAAAGTGTAATGTTAGTAATATTGCAGGGAAACAAACATTCCTAAACTGCTGATGGAACATAAACTAATATAATCTTTCTAGAACAAGTTCAATAACTTTAAAAATACTTCTGTCGACTCAGTAATGTGATTTTATCTATGCCAAGCAAAAATATGAAAGGTGCAACTGAAGTTATGTGTAGACTTGGATATAAACTAAACATTCAATAGGGGACTGCAACATAAATTACTCATACATCCAAAGATGAGCCTGCTGCTACTGAAATGAGGATTTCAAGAAATTTAAGGTGCTGGGGATTTAACTCAGCGGCATAAGCGCCTGCCTTGCAAGCAGGCAGTCGTGAGTTCGATCCCTGGTACCGATAAAAGGGGAAAAGACAAAAAAAAAAAAAAAAAAAAAGAAAAAAAAGAAAAAAAAGAAATTTAAGGCAACAAGGAAATGTTTACCATACAATTTAAAACAAGATATATACACATTATATCAACTTAGGCTGAATTAGACATCATTTCCCCCTTTCTGCATTTCTGTATTTTCTAGATGAATCTGTTTTTATGAGGTTACAAAATAATGAGCAAGAGGGTGAGACTAATCAGGGTTACTTTTCTTTATTTCCTACTTCATGCTTTTGAAATGAAAACAGAGCTAATACTACTCCTGTTAAAATATAAAATGTACTTATATATATCTACTGTCTATATTAAATTCTATGTTCTAACCTACATTTATTTTTTATGATTCAAAGATTTACTAAGGTACTCTATGCATTCTATATATACAGAAACACCTATTAATTATTAAAATATGTTTATGCAGGAGTAACATTTTTGATGTTAAAATTGTTAAACATTATGCTTTCTGCACACTGATTCTCCATAATGAATCTGAACTTCCCAATGATTTACCACACACTTTAAATTACTAATTAAATAACTGAAAAAATGTACTGAGTCAAACTAAATTTAAATGCACTATAAAGAAAACGCTCAGGGGCTGGGGATTTAGCTCAGCGGCATAAGCTCCTGCCTTGCAAGCAGGCAGTCGTGAGTTCGATCCCTGGTATCGATAAAAACGAAAAAGACCAAAAAAAAGAAAGAAAACGCTCAAAAGAAATCATATACACATCTATTTCAAAACTACCTTTGCTAGCTAGCCCTTTTCCCAAAGGTTTAGCCCGAAAAAAACAGTAAAATCTATACAAAATTTTATTACAAGGGTTATATTAGGTCAAACACAACAAATACTATGATGCACGTTTACATTAAATTACAGCTTAAAGCACGAATTTACATGCTAAGCCACACTGACATCTGCTCTACATAGGTGAAATATCTAAGTTTACAAGACTTTTGGACATGAATCCTCAGCATAAAAACTGTGTACTTGCATGCAAACAGAATGAGGAACCCAGGTAGTGGGCTTCCATCTCCAAGTCACCATTTTGTTGCATATTTTATTCTCAAAGCTTAAAGGGTATGACCCAATGTTTTTTAAGGGAAAAATGTCACTCCTCAAACTGTTCTGTTGCCAAGTGTGGTGATGCATGCCTGTAATCCCAGCACAGGAGGCTGAGGCAGGAAGATCGCTGCAAGTGGAGGCCAGCGTGGGCTACAGAGCGACTTCAAAGCCAGCCTGGACTACACAGCAAGACCCTGTCTTTAAAAAAAAAGTATCAAATTGTTCTACAGTAAGTAGTACACTTAATATTTTCTGTATGGAGTCGACGGCCTTCATCAAATGTATTACAAAATCACCAATTAATTCAGGAACTGGTATGCCAGATTTATAGATCAAGTCTAATCTTACTCAAATGTGTTCAGTACATGTTACTGCTTCTATCTTAATGTCAGTTCCATAAATCTATTATTTAAACAGGCTCTTTTAAGACAACTCAAACTTGGGGGCTGGGGATTTAGCTCAGCGGCATAAACGCCTGCATTGCAAGCAGGCAGTCGTGAGCTCGATCCCCGGTACCGATAAAAAGGAAAAAGACCAAAAAAAAAAAAAAAATACAACTCAAACTCAACATTTTCCATATAAACGTATAACTCGTCACTACAACGCATACGTCATCCTGCTTTTAAAACTCAAGCTCTGGATAAATTTAAATGTGGACTATTTGTTTTAGGTTACACTTGCAAAAGCTACGACACAGATTTCTCTAAATCTGATACCTTTAACTTGTCCAGTACGCCCCGATCCTTAAACGTCTGGTATAGCTTTTTGCGCAGTTCATCTTGACTCAACACATCACACTTGTGGGGCATGATGGACTGGAAGAGAAAATGGTTTCAAGTTACCGGGAGGGCAGAGGGGAAGTGAATTTCTGAAAACAGGCCAGTGGCCGCCCGGGAAGCTCTAAGATGCCTATAGTGTAAAAGAACTCCGACAGACACAATGAGAGGATTCTGTCGCGTCGGTTCCGCAAAGCGGCAGTTGTAGCTACCTAGCCATCACCCGGTAACTACTTCCTCCCGAGCCTGAACCGCTGTGACCCGATTCAAGGCCCAACCCAGGCTGCCGGCCCTAGACCAGAGGGAATCCCTGATTTCAGAGTCCCGTATCTGGGGGGACCGGAGAACAAGGGAGAACGCTCAGCCTAGCACTTCGAACTAGAACTCTGTCAAAGACACTAACTCCCTCTCTCTGCGGTTCTGAACAGTACAGGAGGCCTTGATTTTGATGGGACTCTCAAAGACAGAAGCTGGTGGGCGGAGAACTAGAGAAAGAAGCCTAGCAGGGATGGAGGACCGCAAGTTTTTGCCGCTGAGACTCTATGCGTGCCCTCCCGCGAGCCTACCATTTTGGCCACTTACGTCCAGAATGCCTCAGCGCATGCGCCGAACCATAAACTCATCCACATCTCGCGAGAGCTCAGTAACGGAGGTATCTCGCGAGGATTGCTTCCGGAGTCCCGGCTAAGGGTTTACAGCGCGGGTCTCAGCTTCAAGAATTAGCTGGGCGTTTCCTTTGCCTGCGTCTCACTACAGGTAGGGGTTGTAGCGAGGGGAAAGGACGGGCTCTCTGATTCCCTAGGGGACGTCCTAGGTCCGGCGTGAGGCGGACGTTGACCTTGTATATAAATCGCGGCCAGCTTCATCTGAGCGAGCCACACCCCGTTTCGACCTGCTGATGTTCGTTTTTAGGACGCTTGGTTTTCCCTAAGTCCTTCAGCTAACTCATTGTTTCTTTACCCGTGATACTGTTGCCTTTTGGAACCTGAAAATTCCTTGTTGTAGGACTTAGTCTAGTTCTGTGATTGTAACATGTTAACCATATCCGTGATGTGTAACTATTAATGCCCACCGCTTCCAGGCACGTGGTTTTGAAAACTGAAACTGCCTGCGGACATTTGTCACATGTCCTCAGGGAGGCGGAATTGCTCCTATTTAAGAACTACGGAACCAAACTTTATAATACTCACTTCTGTGTACTTTGAGAAAGTTAAGTCCGGGCCCCAGGGTACTTAAACTTAATTGGAAAGCAAAGGAACTAAATCTCAGAAGCAATAATGAAAACGTTACAGCCTAAAAATAGAACAAGAACTAAGATGCTTTTGTAAGTAGGGTAGAGTTTGGAAAGAGGCAGTTGAAGATGAAAGAGGGCAGTGTCGGCTCTCTGAAAAAGCATTACTCATCAGTGCCTTGATTAGTAAGATTTAGATAGTGGACAAACAGAATATCGCAGAAGGGCAAATGAACAAGGGAATATAAAAAAGGACGTTTGTGGAGGCAGTAGAAATTCTGGCTTGACTTTTGGGGATACAGAGTATGGGGAAGTCCTACCAATGAGGACAAAATTGGGTCAGTGTCAGCTTTGTGCACAGCACTAAAGAGTACAAGTTTTGATCTCTGGCTATGAAAAGTTTATAGTATTTCGCGGAGGCAGCAAGGGTAACACTTAGGAGGTGGACATGCTGTAGGGGGTTGTTGTTGTTGTTCATGTTTGCAGTGCATAAGGGTTACGTTCATTATGGGAAGTTGACTTATATACATAACATATCTTAATCCTTTTTTCATCTCCCTCTATCCCTGAGTACCCTTACCTTTTGCAAAACGTGTATCTCCGTTTTCTATTATGTCTTTTCTTTTTGCTCTTTAACTTATTAATACTTTGGATTTCTCATATGAGAAGTTATTTGCTATTTAAGCTTGTGTTTCTGATTTAATTCACTGAACATTATGACTCAAAGTGTATCCATTTTCCTACAGATGACTCAAATTTATCCTTATTTATGCCAGAGTCATCATCCACTGTGTATGGATACTGCATTTACTTTATCCATTCTTTTTATCCGTTCATTTGCTGATGGACATGTATGCCACTTCTAAGATGTATCTATTACACTCGTTACTGCTGTCAGTATAGGTATGCATGGATCACTGTAATATGATGCCTTTAATACCTTTGGAAAGATACCTAAAAGGGGAATACCTGGGTCAAATGGAATTTCTCTTCGTAGTTTTTGGAGGAATCTCCATACTATTTTCCATAGTAGTTGTACTAGGTTGGATTCCCACCAATACTGACTGTGGAAGAGCCTATAAGTTTTTATTATAAATCATTGTGGAAGAAGGACTTTGTTGGATAGGTAAGGTTTGGACACTCAGGAAGAGCCATTGAAATATAAAAAGAGAAATAAGGAAAGTAACTCTAAAGTATAACATTGATACAATGAAAGTAAATTTGGGAGAAACAGTAAGTAGACCTGTCACCTCTAGCAAAAGTGAACAATAAGATTGAAGGAGCAACTTGAGAATCTGTTTTGAGTACTAGTACATGACCTGTAGCTGGGAAGCAGTAAGGCTTTTGAGCACAATAGTAAAATGTTGAAAACAGTGTTCTAGAAAGATAACATGAAGCAGAGTGTAGTAGTGTAATTCCAGCACTCTGGGTGGCTAAGGCAGGAGGATCTCAAGTTCAAGCCCAGCCTGATCAACTTAGAGACTTAGGGAGACCCTGTCAAAAGGGGAGAACAGGGAGTATAGCTCAGTGTGATATCGCAGTGTTGTAAATACCGTTAAAAAGTACACTAGATTTTTAAGAAGCATCAGTTCCCGAAGACACTCTTGCTACCCACCCCTATGTTTGGTCCAAAAGTTGAATAGAATTAGATGAAATGTTCACCAAAAGCCAGAATAAACTTGGCCATAGGGAGAACTGCTTATAATATTAATAGGAAAATTTCCCATTAGAGACCTGTTAGTAATATTCATACTGCTCCTCATTTAAATAGACATGTGTTTTGCCACCCCACTTCAGTCTTGCAGCCCAGACTTGTGGAATTACTGAAAGAAACCACTGCTATCCAGAGCACAGGGCAGTTTTCTAGAAATCCTTTTGTAGAGGCTGTAAAGAGTTTTGCTATAAAAAAATAAATGGTTTTGGAGCTGCAGTTCATGAGTTTTGTCTGCAACTTAAGATGGGTTGGGAACAACTCCTAAGTTCTTTGAGTTCATCCTCCCACTCTGGTGCTCCTGGTACTCTTACTCTATCTGCCATTACTCATTTTTAGCTTCCTGGTAACTTCAGATGAACAACCCTGAGCTTGGCTTGTGCAGAAAAGTAGAGCAAATCTGTGCCATGCAGAGTTAGCAAAACTAACAAATACAGCATTGACTCTCCTATAGGCCCTGCACTCCCCAAACCAGAATCGATCACAGTGATTTCCTGCTGACTCACTGACTACAGACTCTTATTCATCACCAGTTCCTGGCAATCACTATGAAGTGATTTGAGATGGCAAAGGAAAAGAAACCTTTTGCCATCCCTAGTCAAATCCCTTTCTTAAACAGCATGTTTAAAAATAGTACTGTGCTGTATCTCCCGACCAAAACAGTCTTTTTCTCTCTTAAAGTTTGGTCACCTCTCATTTTTCTCTCTAGAGCATTCCCTAACCTAGATCCCACCGTTGGCCCTAACACATTTTTTTAGTTATCAATCCTTTGAAAATGCTGTTCCCGGATCTGAGTACTTCCTCACAGGTGGTATTATTAGTAAAGAGCGCGTCAGCACCTTCTCAGCCTGGCTTGGCCATCTCTTTCTCCTAATGCAGCCTACAATTACTTTAGCTTTTTTGACCACCACATTACACTGCTGCCTCTTAATAAGCTTGCAGTAAATTAAAACTTGGGGCTTTGTGCAGATGAACTGCTCTTAATGTAGGTTTCTGTCTTCCTGTTGATTTCTTTTAAGCTCATCCTCTTAAATTACATTTTGTTAATTTCATCTAACTCAAAAAAAAAAAAATTCATCTAACTCTCCTAGTCATGGAGATGTTTTTGAATCCTAACTTACGCCTTCTAATAAGTTAGCTACCGTTAGCATTATCTTTGAATGTGGTGAGTTATCTTCATCCAAGTTACACATTCAAATGTTGACCTGGAATAGGTTAAAGTCAACCTCAGAGCCTCCCCTAGAGACCCTGGGCCATAAACTGACATAGAAAATTCCAGTTCTTTAAGTATGAACACACAAGTCAGCTATGAGTGGTCCCTTCTCCAGCAAATAATGAGTGCCTACTGGACCCTGACATTGTTATAGTTCTGGGGATACCAATGTGAACAAGACAATCAGCATGTGTGTCCTTATAAAGGGCACCAGTCAAGCAAAACTGTATTATCACCCAGGCTAGCTGCAGACCTGCAGTTTGTTCTTAGGTAGATAACCAAAATACTTCCAAAAATGATTTATTGCCTACCTATCATACTGTTCTTCCTAAACAAAAGATGCAAGTTTGGCTTGGCTTGTCCTGGGTATGTGAATACATAATAACTTACTGTTTTTTGCAGGGATTCCCATTAAATGAACTAATGTATAATAAAAGCACCTGGCATTTCTGAGCACCACCACCACCACCCAGAAAAACAGGCATTTAATACATATTTCTGTTGTTTTGGTCTGTTTGTATTCAGTTACAAAGGGGAACCCCTTTTTTCTGTCTCTGAAAATAGGAATACCACTTAAGCTATCTCAAAGCTGTTATGGTTGATACATTGTGTCAACTTGGGAAGTTTAGAAGTTTAACTAAGAGACTAAGCAGGGAGCCAGGATTCTTCTTTGTAAACATCCCCATCCTGTGCTAGAGGAGGGCAAAAAGATTTTGTTGAGTGCTACACCCACCTGGAGGGGGGTGGTAGCCTGTGTACAATACAAGGAGGAAATGAGGCTTGCTCCTCCCTCCTCTTGTCCTGGCTTCTTTTGCTGGCTGCTGCCTTGAATTGTTGCCCCAGTGCCATGCCATCATCCTGCCTTGGAGCCAGTCGATCATGGACTCCACAAATGGTAAGCTAAATAAGCCTTTCCTTCCTTCATTTTGGGTGTCCAGTATTTTGTCCCAGCAATGAGAGAAAAGTAACCAAGACAGAGGGTATGGCACTTTCCTGCCTGTGATTTCTCAAATGTCAATCAACAGTAGACCTATAATCACATTTGTTAGTCCAAGCTACTGTATATAATTTGCCAGGACCTAAACACTGGAGGCTGTTGAAATACCCAGATATTTTTTTAACAGACCCATTGTGATGTTTGCATCCTGCCTAACCTGGTTTTTTGGGTGCTTACTATTTGAAAGCTATTCTCTTTCAACATGAACATTTCATTGTGTACCAAGTGGTAAATGACGTTGACCTTTCTCCTGCTTTTACCTGATTGTTAGCTAAAAAGACCTTTTTTTTTCTTAAGATACTTCATATGGGGCTGGAGATTTAGCTCAGCGGCATAAGCACCTGCCTTGCAAGCAGGCGGTCGTGAGTTCGATTCCCGGTACCAATAAAAAGGAAAAAGACAAAAAAAAAAAAAAAGATATTTCATATACTTCAGTTCCTTGTGGGCTTTTGTCCCTCTGATGCTGACCTCAGAGATTTCTGATCCCATTTTTATGTTCCTTACCAATTAATGACTTCCTACATTGTTTGTCAGTCTAACACCTCGTATCACCAAGTTGTTTTCTAAAGGTGTCTCCCTCTCAATAGAAGCTCAAGCTATGGAAATCACCTGAGACAAGTGTTGTCTCCACCACAAGTCAGAGTCCTGGCTTCCGTCTCATCAGCCACCTAATCCAGGCCCTTGTCATGGGGGACTTTTTCATAGGCACCAACAGACTTGAGCAACTTCTCACCCAGGTGCTGTGGATTATCTGAACACAGACATCTTCCTTGGTCACCTGAGACCCCTGTGGCCTCAGCACTGGAGCTGTGAAAAGCTCCTTTTAGTGTGGAGGCTCCTAAAATCCTTTCCTGACTCTCATTCCTGCATCACAGCAGCAGCTGACAGGCATCACTGTCTAAGCTACAGTCCTGTCTGCAGTTCATTGTGTGAGCACTGCATGCCCCTGTTCTCCACACTGACACCCACACATTGTGGCAGTCCTCACATTAAGGCACCTGTGGCCTCCCCCTGACATCTTTGCCCTGTGCTTTGAAACCCTTGACCCTGGCAAGGAAACTCCCTTTTGTTCCCATTCTCTTTGTAGAATGTGCTGATACTGACTTGAGCATTTCCTTCCTTCCTTCCTTCTCAGGCCTACAGGTTTTTCAGCTTTGTCATATGTGCAAGATTCCTACTGCTGCCTTAATAAATTGCTACAATTTTAGTAGCTCAGTGGAGCACAAATACTTCAGTGTTCTGCAGATAGAAATCTGACATGGATCTCCCTGGACTTAAATGAAGGTGTCAGCAGGGTATGCTTTTATCAAAAGCTTTGGGAAGAATATTTCCTTGTATTTTCCTGCTTCGAGAGGCCACGTGCATTCCTTGGGTGTGACCCGTTTGATTTCAGAGCCATCAGCATTGCGTCCCTGTGACCATCCTTCCCTGCCCACTTTTCCCTCTCACTTTGTTCCTTTGCCTCCCTCTTCCATTCAAAGGGTGCTTGCAAGTTCCATTGAACCCAACTGCATGATCCAGTATAATCCCCCCCTACCCTTTTTTTGAGACAGGCTGCTTTGAGCTTGCCATTTAACTCAGGCCAGCATTATATTAACCATATGACTCAGGCTGGGCTCCAACTCAGTCTTCCTGCCTCAGCCTCCCACAGTGCTGGGACTACGGGCATGTACTGCTACATCCAGCTTAATTTCTCTATTTTAAGATCATTTTTATTCCATCTGCAACCTCAATTTCTCTCTGCCAGGAACCCAAACATGTTCACAGGTTCCAGAGATTAGGACACAGACATCTCGAAAGGAGACACTGTTCAGCATGGTTACCTAAACTAGGCATTTGGAAACCATCCTAGATTCATCTGTTTCTCAATTCCTTGGTTAACTCTTTTCTAAATTCTGTGTAGCTGTCTCCTCAACACTCTCAGGCCAGACTTCCCATGGGATGCTTCAGACCCTCTATTTAAAGTAGTAGAAAAATTGAGCAGACAAAAATATGTATACTTCGGGGCTGGGGATTTAGCTCAGCGACATAAGCACTTGCCTTGCAAGCGGGCAGTCATGAGTTCGATCCCCAGTACCGATAAAAAGCAAAAAGACAAAAAAAAATACATATACCTATACAAACACTGATGCTCAATCACAGCAGTTCCTTTATTTGTATTGTTTTATTTATTGGAATTCTATGGTTTGTAAGGAATTGGGAATCATTTATCTAGAGTTGTACTGTCCTATATTGTACCTAGTATCCAAATACAGCTATTTATGTTTAAAGTAAAATTAACCAAAATTAAAGATTCCATTTTGCATTCACACTTGCCACATGTTAAAGGTTTACTGGCTCTCACTGTAGACAGCAGTTACAGGACGCTTCCATGGCTGCACAAAGTTCATTGTGTTGGCTGGCAGAGGTGTGTCTTACCTTTGCTCAGTATCCATGGCGGTAAGCCTACACGCAGGTGCTAAATGACTGCACACATTATCCTCCTGAGGCGTTGGCATTCTTTTGTCACAGGGTTTTAAGTTCTTCCACTTTACCTGTCAGATTTCCCTTCGCAGAATAGAATGGAGAGTTATAGGCCTTCTAGCTTCTAGAGCTGTTTACAAATCAAATTATTGGCAGCTCGAATCAAGGACAGAATGCATATAAAGAAGATTCTGTCTCATCTGGCCAGCTGGGTAGTTTGTAACAGAACCTTTCAGACCCCTTTCTGTTCCTCTTCATCATGCTGTACTTAAACACTGTGCTTCTTTCCCATTTGTGGATTCCATAAAGGAGCAAGTATGCAGGGAGGGATGTAAATATAGAGTGTGTGTGTGTGTGTGTGTGTGTGTGTGTGTGTGTTTGTATTCTGCTGCTTGGGTTTTTATTTTTTCTCTTCTGCTACTGCTTAAATGTGAAGAAGAATAAGCCCTTCCCTTGGCCAACTGCAGCTGTAGAGTACTCATGATATTGTTGGGGTTTTTTAAATTCTTTATATGTTTTAGACAGAAGTCCTTTGTCTGAGGGACAGTTCACTAAGTTTTTTTCCCAGTTTGTGGGTTTTCTTTTCACTATGCTGGAGATTTCTTTTGACATGCAGAAACTTTTTAATAAGACGTGATCCCAGTTATTGATTCTGGAAAGTATTACCCGTGCAGTTTGATTCCTGTTCATGAATTCTCTACCTACCCCTATGTCTTCAAGGTTTTTACCTAATTTGTCTTCCAACAGATTTAGTGTTTCTGTTTTAATATTCAGATCTTTGATCCATTTAGATTTTAGTTTAGTACATGGTGATAGGCATGGGTCTAGGCATTCATTGGTTGGAATGGTTTTATCCTGGTTTGTTTGATTTTATTATCTGTGATAGTATGAACAGCTATTTTGAAGAAAACAAGACATTGTAATAGCCAGTGCTGATTTAATATCATCTTCCTTTGAAGTCCTACCATGCTTTTGTTCTTCTGTTTCCATTGGTTCAATCATATTGTATCTTATTGGATTTTATCATGTGTAATAGTATAAAAAAATTTATATGGCAAATGAGATAATATAGTAGCCATTGTTCATTCTCTTGTTATTTGGTTCTGAATGCCCTGAAATACTTTCATTCTCTTGAATGGTTTTATACTATTTTGTTATGTTTGATACTATCGTATATGACATTATGTTCAACTATTTCAAAGAAAGTGACATCATGGTAGTGACTGTTAATTACGGGTTTTCTTGTGGTAAATACTGTGTTGCTTACATTGTTCTGTTCTGATCTGCTTTGTTATGTTGACACTCTTTTGTCTTAATCCCTTTAAAATAAAAAAGTGATATTATTGTTTACTTGGTTCACATTTCAAGTTCCCTTTCCTCTTTATCTCACTTTCTCTGAAGAATTATTGCAACTTCTCCTGGTTTTGTATAATTTTGTATCATTCTGCTTGTCTTTGTCATCCAGTCTTACTTATCTTTCCCCTAAAGCAAAGGCAAAGTTCTGTGTAGGCCCAGAGAGTAAATATTCTTGGCTTTGGGGGCCAGATGGCCTCTGTTGCAGCTGCTTAGCTCTTCCATTGAAGAGTGAAAGCAGCCTTTAGATAGTAAGGATATGCATGAGGCTCAATTTAGCCTGCAGTCTGTAGGGTGCTGACCTCTGCTCCATATAAATCCTATTTCATCATGCCAAGTCTCCTAGCTGCATTTTCTTCCAGTCATAGCCTTCTAATTTGAGTCAAAAGTGCCAGATGTGGCCTGATTTCATGTTACAAAATGTTTCATTCTTTAAGAAACAGATGTCTTTGCACTGTACACAGGAAAAAAAAAAAAGAAACGGATGTCTTGGGGCTGGGGATTTAGCTCGGTGGTATAAGCGCCTGCCTTGCAAGCAGGCAGTCGTGAGTTCGATCCCTGGTACCGATAAAAAGGAAAAAGACAAAAAAAAAAAAAAAAAAGAAGAAGATGTCTTCTGATTGTGTCGGGAGTTCTGAGTAAATCAGCAGAAGGTCTAATGAGGCTTGGTGAATCCTGGGCCCGCCCCACATCAGATGTTTGGGAGGCTGACTAGATCCCCCCAGTTAACTAGTTTCCCACCACATGTTGAGGAGTTACCAGGTGCCTAGTGTGCATGAGCTCTTCCATGTTGTTCTAAATAATAGTTATTGAACACACACAGTGAACTAAGCACCATGCATTAGAGTTTCATGCTTCTCAGGCATTAGATTGTAATTCTCATGATTATATCATCAAAGTAGCTACAGCATTATCTCTGTTGTGCAGCTGAGGAAGCAGACCCTGGGAGATTAAGATGGTCGCAATTGGTGGTAAGAAACAGAGCTATACTGAACTTAACATCTGGCTCCAGAGCCCTATGATAAAAATATACACATAGGTAAATCTATTTATCCCCTCTGTCCAGCCATCATCTGTCTTTCTGTTTACTTGCCTGTCTGTCCACACATCCATCTACCAGTGCAGCTTTTGGTTGATCTGTATTAAAAGCCATGGGATCACTAACGTTTTCTCCCAGTTTCTTAGTCGCCCCCCCCCCCGCCCCGGTCAACCTGATGACCCTTACTTCTAAGACCTTTCAGTACCTCAGAATATCTTCCTTTTTGTATTATTTCATCCATTTTTTGTAGAACATAAAACTCCTTGCTTTCAGGTATATTAAGGGGCATATTGTAGGCTCTTGAATGTGTAGGGACTTAAATTCCAGCACATATCCTTCAGTTGGGAAAAAGAGGACTGGAGTACACAATCTGTAGATTAATGCTACAGTGTCTCCTGTGTAAATGATATATGGTGCAGCTGTTTTTAGCTTTCTCTAAAGGATGTTTCTTAGAAGTTTCTGAGACAAGCTCATTATTTCCTTTGTGTTTTCACTTTCAATTGCACTTAACTACTCACAATTCATCTGCCTAGATGTTAATGTGAACACTAGCCAGTCCAAACCAAATTAAGCCTGGATTACTCCATGAGACATACAGGGACTCGAGCTGAATGTCCTGAATTTTCAGGTCACAAAAATGTTTCCTTTTTTATTTTATATTAGAGGTTTTCCATTTTCTCTGACAACATAGTACATTGGATTATATAGGATGCATTCCAGATATCTAACATTAATAGTCCAAAAGTTGTATATCTATCATACTTATACTGGAAAACAAGCCAATTGTAAGCTAAGAAAATAATTCTGGATGTTGTGTTAACTATGTTTGGAGTTCATTTCTGAATACCAAAATTAAGTATTTTTCATTTATTAGGAGCCATATATTAAAGACAATGTCTGGAAGCTTCTACTTTGTAATCGTTGGTCACCATGATAATCCAGTTTTTGAAATGGAATTTTTGCCAGCTGGGAAAGCAGAATCCAAAGTACGTATGAAATCTTAAATTACATAAGAATTTTTAAACTGGTATAATGATGTGGTATGATTTTAGACCTGGAAGATCTGGTCAGATGAGGTAACCGAAATTCACCACCATTAAATGAGGCACTCTGGAGTCTCGAGACAGTAGAAGCTAGCCAGAGGAATGTCTTTGGGGTTGCTTAGGCAACCTTTATTCAGCACATATTTAGACTAGCAAGATGCCCAGGTCTCTTTCCCATGATGTTTGGTTCACTGTCACCCCTAGGAAATGCTCTTTCTTACATGCATGGAAACATCATCTACCTTAGTGAGTCTGGAAGAACAATCCTTGCTGCCTTGAAAAGGATTAGATGTCCATTCTATTTTGGTGATTCACACTTTTCATGGGTATGGATGTAGTGGATCACTTTATATCTGAGAGGATTCAAAGAGACTCTCATACTGTCCTGATGCTGCTAGGTCTGCGGGCCTGTGTTTCCAGTGACTTCTGTAGCACTGCCTCGCTGGGTGGTACCTGCATGGCCTTCTCCGTAGTGACACCCTGTCTGTGCTCAAGAAACTTTGAAAGCAGCACCAGAGGCGAAGCCCCAACCATCTGATTGCCAGGAATGGTTTCAGAGAAATGAGCTTGCTTCGGTAACATTACCTACCATTCAAAGTAAACAGTCAAAGATTCAGTCCCTTCCATCTGTTTGTACTCATCCATGTGCCTAATGAATTGCCGCCAAGTATGCTGTGTTTCTCCCAGCCTCCACAAATAGGCTTCAGTGTCCTTTAAGACAAGGAGTTGGTTTTGTAACTTAGTCATAGTGCACAATGTTAAGTGTAAGATGCTTTTAAAATGTTCACTTATCACAAAAAGACTTGTTTAAGGTATTATGTACCAGGAGCTATTGCAACATAATTTTCCCTGTATTCTTATGAGAGTTCTATTACTCATTAAAACTCTGTTTTGAGGTACTTTTGTAGCACTAGTTGCTTCATGGGACATTGTTACTTGCATTCAGTTTCTGTGCAGCACAGTGGGCTGATGGTGGACAAAATGGCACATACAGCGCCAGAGATTTAGCTCAGCAGCACAAGTGCCTGCCTGGCAAGTGCAAGGTCATGAGTTTGATCCCCAATATAAAAAAAATAGCACATACAAAAACACTTAATCAGAGCCGGGGATATAGCTCAGTGGTACTGCACCTGCCTGACAAGCGCAAAGCCCTGAGTTCAATTGCCATTACCAAAAAAAGAATAATTAAAACACTTAATCACTTGACTTGGTCTTAGTTCTCTTTCCTGGTACTGCCCACCTTCTTAAACTATTTTTACTGTTTGTTCCAATCTTTCAAAAGTGATCGTTTTTTAGTCTTTAAAAGAATTTTTGTTACTATGTTTGCTCAACATACTGACTGTGGGGGTTGGTACATGAACATAACGCATCTCAATTCTTTTCATATCCCCTTGCTTCCCTTTCAGGAGTGATCATCACGGTAAAGTCATCGAAAGTACTGCTGTGAGCTAGAGACAAAATACATCCCTTTTCTCTAAGGGTTCAGTTAGTTTTGCCATGATAATGTGAGTGAAGTAAACATACTTAGCAATATGAGGGATTCCAGGGCAACTGGCAGCCTTCCTATAGCCTAATCATGGGAACAGACTTCCCAGGAAAAAGGTAGTATTGGTTTCCTGTGTTAAAACTCAAGTGGCTTGGAACAACAAATTTATTCCTATAGACCAAGGGGGCTTAGTTATTTTTTTCTCAGTGCTGAGACAAAATACCTGGAACCCAAAGTTAAAGGAGGAAAGGTTTAGCCCCCAGTATGTAGAGGTTTCAGTCCATAGTCAGCTGGCTCCAAGGCAGAGTGGCACATGGCAGAGGAGAGAAATAGTCCAGTGCAAAGCAGGGCAGAAGGCAGCAAGCAATAAGCAACAAAGGACCCAAAAATCTATTTCTGTCTCTTAATCTTATCAAGCCTACCCATCCTTAGGGCAGAGAGCACTCACACGCAGGATGGGGTAGCCTTAACCTGCCCAGAACTGCCAAATCAATCAATGGACTGATTTAGTAATCACACACCCTTAATCCCAGCATCACACACTCCAGATCCTACCACCTCTGAAAAGCCCCACCTATTCCTGCATAAGGCTTTGGGGGGACATCTAGAATGAACCCATAACTGGTAGAAGTTTGAAGAGCAGGTGTCAGCAAGGCCATGTTCCCTCTGAAGTCTCCAAGAAAGGGTTCATTCCAAGGCTTCTCTTCTAGCTTCTGGTAGTTAGTGGTTTGTAGCAATTATAACACCAGTGTTCACAGGGCATTCCTGTGTTTGTTGAGTGTACCAGAGGCCCAGCATACATGAACCACATCTGCAGCAACCCTCTTTAGGGCCACATTCAGAAACACTAGGGCTTGGGACTTCAGCCTATGAATTTTGGGGAAGACACAGTTTAATCCATAACAGATACTCACTGCAAGTACATTTTGAAACTAAGAATTCTAGGCTGGGGATATAGATCAAGTGGTAGAGCACTTGCCTAGCACTGCCGAGGCTATGGTTTCACTCTCCAGCACTACCAAAGAGAGAGACGGAGAGAAAACTCCTCAGGGGTAAAACTGCATCTTAGGTTCTGAATTTGTTCTCTATATTAGGGTGGATCTGTCCCACCTTCCAATTAGGCAATATAAGCCCAGCACAAGGACATTCCCAGTTCTGGCAGGATTGTCCCCTGCTGACATAGATGACTGCTCACAAGCTAGAGCTGAGCGTGGCCTCGCACCAACCCCGGATCCCCATATATAGTATGAGCTCTGTTCATCTAAAAGAGGCCTCTGGGCAGCCATCATGTGTACTACCTCTCAGTTGTCACTGCTGCTTGCATCCCTGGTGTCATTCCTCAGGAACCCGACCTTCCCTGCTGCCTCTGGCCAGTGCAGCCCACTCCTCTGTAGCCTTCCTTCACCACCTCCTTGGGCTTGGGCTTCCTAGGGTGCTCCCCTAAACCCACATCCACTGACAGGTTCATGTCTTTCTCCTCTGATTAAGATACAAGCTTCTGAAAAGCAGGATCTACCACGAGTATGTGTGTGTGTGTGTGTGTTCCCTCTTAAATGCAGTATTGTTTTCATATCCTTAAATGGTTACAGAATTTGATAACTATCTTCTTGTAACACTAAAAATGTTTTCTGTGTAGCTTCTTAAACACATTTTATTTATTAGCTGGCTCCCTATTTCCTTGTCAAGTTTTAGATATCAGATTAAAATGTAAGAATATAGGGAACCAGAGGCTTTTATGTCTCATGATGATAGATGAAGTAAAAACAAGTACTGTTTTTCCCTCATGAAAAAACCACATGTGGAATCTGCAGAATGAAGGGTTGGCATTCCTGATGCTACATGGAAACGTTAATCTGTTGCTGCTCTCTGTCATCTAGGATGATCATCGTCATCTGAACCAATTCATAGCTCATGCTGCTCTTGACCTTGTGGATGAAAATATGTGGCTCTCAAACAACATGTACTTGAAAACTGTGGACAAATTTAATGAGTGGTTTGTGTCAGCATTTGTCACTGCCGGCCATATCCTTACCTTATTAGTCATAAAAAAGTAAAAAAAAAAAAAGATATTTGACTAAAGGTTGGGTGAACAGACTTACAAGAATATGGAACATTGATGACCAGGTTCAGAATCTGTAGATGTCAAGGAGTTGGTAAAAATGGTAAAATTTCCATTTATAGAGCTATTTTTATATCTGTCTCCTAACCTTAAAAGGTTACATTCTCTGTATGATAAAGCTGACTTTAAACCCAGTTTTTGTCTTCAACTTTTCCATTGCAAAATACAGTGCAGGCGACTTAAAGTGTCAACTGATAGCTTTTCATTTTTAATAAATGATACCTTAATTATTCCACATATGAGATTTATTATGCTTCACGATATAAGGCAAGAAGATGGAATAAAGAACTTCTTTACTGATGTTTATGATTTGTATATAAAGGTATGGCATGTCCTACAATTTTCTAAATCTAATCTAGCTTTGACATGAAACTAACCTGTTTAACTCCCTAAGGCTAGCTAGTTTTCGTTTCAGATTAGCTTTTGCCAAATCAGAACTAGCTCTGGCAACTTTCTCAGCAAGCAGGTCTTTGCTGCTAAGTTAATATGTAGTCAGGAAAATAACCCGTGGTAGGTATTTTTAAATGTTTATGAAGGTAAATCAGTGCCATTCTTCCTCTACTGAGGCATATTATTGAGTTAGGGAACCCTTAGGAGAGCAAGGAAATGGCCTACATAAAGGAAATCTGCTTTATAATTTATATCTACAATGCCGTGGATATAGATCCTAAACTGGCAAGAAGTGTTAATTCTTTTTTTTTTTTTTTTTTTTTTTTGTATTTTTCGTTTTTATTGGTACCAGGGATCGAACTCCGGACTACCTGCTTGCAAGGCAGGTGCTTATGCCGCTGAGCTAAATCCCCAGCCCCAGAAGTGTTAATTCTTACGTCATGAAAAAGGATAACGGTGCACCTACATTTGATACTGAAATGAGAAAATAGTAATATGATGTCATGGTTAGCATACAGTGCTAATAACAGTTTGTTCTTAAATATGTTTTATATCTAGCCAGGATTTCTTACATATCTGCACCACAATAAAGTTGAAAAATCACTATTTCTAGTCAGAGGTACCAACTAGGCATGTTTAACTCTTACAAAGATGGATAAGCTAGTTGGGTGTGTTGGCGCACGCCTGTAATCCCAACATTGAGGAGGCTGAGGCTGAAGGAACTTTGCAAGTTCAAGACTAGCCTGAGGGCCGGGGATTTAGCTCAATGGCATAAGCACCTGCCTGGCAAGCGTGAGGTTGTGAGTTCAATCCCCAGTACTGCCCCCCCCCCCCAAAAAAAAGACCAGCCTGGGCTACAAAGTGAGCTCAAGTCCCACCTGAACTGCATAGCGGACCATGTCTCAAAAAGAAAAAAAAAAAGACGGATAAGTATCAAGTGATTAAGATGTAAAAATCAGCAATTCCTTTCCTCAGTAATTCCATTTAATGTTAATTTCCTCACATCTGTTACGATGCACTTAACTGCTTTAGATAAGGAACTGATTATTTAGCTTTCTGTTAAAATATATTTAAAAACCTGATTAAAAAATACCCAAGAGTAACTTTTTCTTAACTCTGAATACATGGCAGATTTTCATTTGTTTATGCAAAGTGCCTTACTGCTCAGTCTATTTGTTCTAAAGACTACTAGTAAATTAGTACTGTATTTCACACACAGGGTGGATCTAGAAAATTAATTTACTCAGAGAATAATACCTATCCTATTACCGTTAGTTTTGCTAGATACTTCTCAAAACTAAAACAAAGACAAAACTTTCCTTAAGGAGATAGTGTTTAACAATTGAGGATATAGAATGAAACTTAAAAATGTGATTTTTGTTTTGAATGTTTTTTATGACTTAATTTAAAAGTTCCAAATAATTTCCTTTTAAGGCCTATGATTTTTTCAGTCTTTTGCTTTGACAAGCTCACTAATACCTTCTTCTTTTCTAGTTTGCAATGAATCCATTTTATGAACCCAACTCTCCTATTCGATCAAGCGCATTTGACAGAAAAGTTCAGTTTCTTGGGAAGAAACATCTTTTAAGCTGAATACAGAAAAATTTTCAAAATAAACAGTGTCACAATGGGATATACTCAGGAATGTGTACATTGTAAGTAACTTGATTAGCCTATAAACTTTTACTTTTCTCAGTTTATCTAAATTTAGTAGAATTTCTTTTATAATTTAAAAATAGTACATTGTTTCATCTTGGATATCAACAGTATTTGCTTGTCAAGTGTTATTTATAGAGTTCCTTGTCGATAATTTTGAAATATTTGTATTTTAAAAGTTGGGAAGCTTACTGTTTAGTTTTGTTTTTTTCTCCTTTAAATAAATTTTTTTTAAAAAATTGAAAAGCTTTTGACTTTCCTTATCCAGATAGTTTGACCTTAGTGTCAAACTACCAAATGTCATAGTCAAGCTTTGGTAGACAGATTTAAAACTAAGATTGTGCAGAAGGAAATGAAATTGATAGCACATACAGTGATTTATTTGTACACTTGGAGATATACTATAAACATTTATAGTACACAGCACTACCTAAGCTGAATCAAAACGCTTTTGCCGTGGCTATTTGTTGTATGCCTGCCTCTGTCAGAGACTAGGACTAGTGATCATCACTGCTATAACTTTGGAATCCTTTACCTGTATGTGTATAATGGACCAAGTTTACAGACCATAGTGAAATGTGTTGCCTCTGTTACCCTATGTTTTTGTATTTTTTCTGAAAGTAAAATGGAACTTGAATAAACTGACTGGTATCTGTGCTTGTAAAAATTGTAATACAGTTGAAGAACTGTCATTAAAGTTTGGATTATATTAACATTTGCACTTAGCTTTTTAGGTTGTACACTGGAGGCTAATAGTTGTCTCTTCTGTACTATACTGTGTGTTTTCAATGTAAAATAATGAATGTCCATGGAAAAGCAAGACCAGATATTTTCTGTGCTTATGAGCACTTGAAGAATTCTGTTCTGAATGACAAAAATTTTGAGCAAGTAATTTTAAGCTTGATCCTATATCCTTGTGTGAAGTTGCTACCATCAGATTTACTCTTATTTGATTTCTTAAATAAAGATATTTATCCAAGTTTGTGGTAGTTTGATATCCATTTTGAAAGTACTACACGCCACCACCAGTTTCAGTCCTATTTTGCCCATGAAAAGTCTGCAAACTCCAAAACCTTAACCCATTAGACATTTCATTTCACCTCCCACTATGTGCCAGTTTTAGGAACAGGGAAAACAGATACTCATGTAGAAATCTAGGAGTAATTTCAGCCATGATAAAATGAGGTATCCAAACATGTATGTATGGTATACAATTTGCCCCACCTTCAATGAGCATATAATCCAAAGGCGGTCATGGGAGCCAGCCAGGAGCAGTAGCACATTACAGCAGGAAGCCGTATGGGTGAGGAGCCTTGGGTTCAGGCCCCAGCTCAGCTGCATGACAGTAGTACATTGCAAATAGTCTTCATTTTCTCTAGGTTTGTGAGGGTGAGATGGGAGCTTGGAACACACATGCTCTGTGAGTAGCTGAATGCCAATTTTCACATGTGACTACATCATTGAAGGAGCTCAGGGGAAAGTCCAGCAAGGAATGGGACCTCAGAGGTGGGGCCACCCAGGGAAGCAGCATTCCAGAAACACGGAGAATGCACAGAGGCTGACAGGATGGAAACAGGGCCGAAGCATTAGGAAAACAAAGTTGGCAAAGCTTGGCTCTGGTAGGTGATGTTCCTGAACATCCCGGAGTGTAAGACCAAGGGGTAAAATCAGGCTATACTAAGTACATACATGTCAGCACTAGATTTATAATACACATTAGCCCCCTGATCCACGTAAAGTGCACAAAAGTCCCCTTTATAGCTGGAATTGTCTTTGGCTGCTTCGTTCAGCATTAATGTTTCTGTGTGTAGGCAGCAGCCTTCTCTGCTTTCCTGCTGCTACCCCATGCTGTTTCTCAGTCATTCAGCACTTCCCAATTGACAATCTGTAGGATCCCAGAAGCCACTGACTGTCCACTTCTGCCTTTCACTGGGTACCTACCCTGGTCTGTTTTTCTACATAACACTGTGGCACCTGATAAGACAGATACTGTGAGAGAACTTGCATCGTGATGTAATATTAAAGTGAAAACTTAAATCTGTATAGAAATATAGTAAGGTATCCTTTTTAATGCAAGGAACAGCTGGGACGCTTCTAACTAGGAAATTTTTCAAAGGGTAAAGCAAGTGGGATGAACAGAAGTAATCCTTTGATGGGATTGTTTCCATCTTCCACAGGCCACGCTATAATCACTACACAAGTCAACAAATGCATATGTATCTGTTCTGAGTCCAGTACATTGCATTTTTAAAACTCAACTGTCTTCAAAGACTGCATTCATGCACAGCTTGAACTTAACTGACAGACACACCCGATGGTGCCTTCAGTATCTTAGAGCCTCCCTCTCCCAAGGTGTGAAGCATGACCTTCAGTTCTTCCTGCCCATCGCCTGTCTCTCTGGGATACTGGGCACTACTCATCACTTCTGCCACCAGAGTCACCACCTGCTTTGTGCCTCATCTGCTTTTTTATTTTTTCCATATTGCTCACCTTTACACAGATAATTCCACCCATCATTGTCCTTTCAACCCAAAGAAAATCAAAATTTGCAGCTGCTTTTGCTGCTGAAAAGCTTTTCCATTGAAGTTAACTTGGATGAAGGGCAAGCAATTTATTCTTTGAGGTTCTTTATCCTTATGTACTACTTTCTTACTACTAGGTCAATATCAACTAAGAATATTTAACAAATTGTTCACACATTGACTCAGCTAATAAAGGATACATAGAAATGTTGATATGTTGAGAAAAAGCAAATTACCAGACATCGGGTGTAATTCTGACTTGCAAAAAGTATAGATAAGTCTATAAAGAAAAACAAGGAACAATAACATATTAACAATTTTTTATGGGATTATTTTTATACAGAGGATTATAGCTGGGGATGGGGTCAGTTATAATCAAAACCACAGCTCACTCTGACCTGAGAAAATGAGGGTGTTGCCCCAAATTTAAAATGTTCTCATATGACAAAATTCCCTTTTGTTTAGGAAATTCGACTTTAGAAGTTTATCTTACTGCAATGTTTTTTCAAGTAGTTCCCAATAGGTGGGGGTCAAGTCAATCTAGTTTTCAAATTCTACTCTCCTTGTGTGACATCTTCTTATCCCATGTCAATATGACCTTTAATAAGCCCACCGCCCTATAACTGAGGATCCCATCCATGTAAATTGTAGTGTGTGCTTTGATTTGCTTTCATAGGCCTCTCATCAGCAGGAAACATGAACTTGACTCACAAAAGACCACAATCTGCTTCATCAAGTCTGGTCACTACAGCAAGTCCTCATTTTAGAAGGAAAAACCTTGAGTGCAAACCACTACAATGCGGAGCAAGAGAGAAGACACCAAGTGTGCTCGCTTTATTAAGTAGCTGAGTAAACCAAGACACCCTATTATCCTGTACCCTCTCACAAAGTACAATTCCAACTGCTTCCTCCAAGAGTAATACAGCAAAGCTTCAGCATGAGGGGGAGGTGTTGGGTGCCTGCACAGCACACAAGTGGGGAGCAGCTGTGAGATCAATTCTAATGAACCTGTGAATGAATAGGACCTTTCTTGTTTCAAATCATCTTAAAGAGATGAAAACATACTCAAAAAGCAATCCAATATAAATGCATTAGACTTTGATCTTTAATATTATAACATTATTGCTTTAGATTTTTCCCTTGAACCAAGAATAGAATGCTAATTACATAAAAATATACACATAGAAAAGTAGTTTTCCCTTTTCCTGGGAAAAAACAATCCAAGTGTATCTTCTAGAATAGTCAATTTTTGTTTAATTATAATTAAAGTCTTGGTCATTTCTTATTAGCTCTAACTTACATATTCAAAGAAACATTAGACAACAGTTACAATTTAGAAAGGCAAGGTGCCATTACTGAGTAAATTGATTCTTCCAGAGTGGATGCGTCCCTTCTCCCACCAACTAATGAAGCAGCGACATACATTAATTTTATTAGTACATGACACACTGCTGCAAATCCTAATTCTCTTATCCACCCTTGTCCACCATGTGTGTATGTGTGAGTTGGTTAGAATGCACTGACCATCTATCTAACGATCAACAGCAGGATGAGCTAGGCTTGGGCTTTCGATGAAGATTGACGGTGTCTGTCTGAATCAAGTGATCAGACCTATCCTCAGTTGCAAGAACTCTTCGAACTGCTTCCTCAAAGGCTGCTGCAACATTGGTGGCATCTTTTGCACTTGTCTCAAAGTAAGGATAGTCGCCGTTGTCCCTGCACCAAGCTTGAGCTTCTTCTGTAGACACTTGCCGTTCGCTTATATCGACCTTGTTGCCCAAAATTACAAAAGGAAAGCTTTCAGGCTCTTTTACATCTGCATAATATATGAATTCTTTCTTCCAGTTACTCAAGTTCTGGAAACTCTGTGAATCATCAACACTAAAAGTAAGCAGGCAACAGTCAGAGCCTCTGTAAAAAGGCGTCCTCAGGCTTCGGAATCGTTCTTGACCAGCTGTGTCCCAAATCTGCATGGTGACAAAATGTCCATCCACCTCCAAATCTTTATTTAGAAATTCCACACCTATTGTATGGAAGAGCTGGGCATCAAACTTATTAGTTACATATCTGTTCATAAGAGAACTCTTCCCAACTCCACCATCTCCAAGGAGAATTACTTTTAAAAGTGATGATTTTCCTGCCATTATTAATTTAATGAGCTTTGACTTCAGAACCCTGTAAAATAAAAGTGAACCATTATATTCCTTTACACATGTACAGTCATCTACGTAATTTTAGGAATATCAATGCTTAAAACAAAGCACACAGCCGCTATTCCTTTCTTGCAAGAAGTTTCATATACTGAACTCTCAGCCAGGTTCCACCCTTGATCCTACCATTGTTCCAGACAGTAACTATAAAGGGCTCACTCTTCCCCTTTCCTGGGTCAGCTGGTTGTGAAGTTGGTGCTTAAGCCAAGTCTGCTCTGAAGACCTTGCTCTGACATCATGTTATGATCAGCCCCTTCAGGATCACAGTAAGCCCTCCCAACATTTATTAAAGAAGTGCTAAGAGACCAAAGTCCACAGATTTCTTTAGCAACTTCATACAGCCTTTCAATACTCCTTCTGCCAGGGATTTGCTCTATTGCTCTGAAGACAAGGCAAAGCCAGAGACTTCTAGAAGCCACTGATCTGGCCGTGAAATAAAATGAACAAACCACTGAGTTAATGCAGTTTATTTTCATTAGTAATACCATGCGAGCAGCAATGGAATTTTTAATAGCTTAGCATGCTACACTCACAACACATTTGGGCCATTCAAACTCTAACAAACACCACCTGTGCTACTTGCTGTTTATGTGTCTTCAACTGGAGTGAAAATCCAAAACAATGTGCCACTATACTGTGGCTCTCGTTGGGTGAGATTTCTGAGGTCTGCTGAGAGTTACTTCTAAGTGCTGGAGGGAACACTTCACACTGAATGCCGGTTTCAGTATTTTTACTATAGACAATTTCAAATGTATAAAACTTCTGAATAAAGAGAACAAAACAACAAACTCTTATGAACCCTAATCCCAGCTTTCTCAGTTATCAACATCTGGCAAATCCTGTTTCCTATTCATTACACCAGGCCCTTCTTTGTCCTGTTATATTAAATCAGATTATGTAAGCTCTAGATATTTCAGTAGTAAATAGTTTCTAAATATATTACAATCTGTGAAGGAAAACTTCAGTGCCTCAGTGTGCAAAGAATTTTACATAGTGATGGCAACGTTTAACAGCCAGTCACTGGCCATACACGGCCGTTAGGTATGTATGTGGTCAATGAGAGTGAGAAAGTGAATGTGCAATTTTATTATTATTTTGCTGCCAGAGATTGAACTCAGGGCCTTGCACATGCTAAGTACGCATCTGACCACACTAAAGCTATACCTCCAGCACCAATTAATTAATTTTAACTAATTTAAATGGCCACACTGACAGCGCCAATAACTACTGGCTTAGCTCTGAAGCAAAAATGGTTCTTAACCTCAATATCAAAGCAGATTATAATATCCAGATCTTGGAAACAACCTAAATGCCCATTGACTGAGTAATGGATAAAAAAAGATGTGGCATTTCTATATAATGGAACACTATTCGGCCATAAAGAATGAAAAACTGGACACTTTTTATAGGTAAACGGATACATCTTGAGAACATACTTATTAGTGAAATAAATGTCACACATATAAACATTGTATTGTTTCATTAGTATGATAAGGAAAAAACACGTATTTTGTCCAAGAGAGAATAACTTAAGCCAAGCAACGACTCAGGTTACACCTGCCTTTATTTTAATGCACTGTGAGCCATTTTGAGTTGACTTTTGGATGTCTTAAGAAATTTTTGCTGTGCCATAAGGTTTGGGTTATTTGCATATGGATGTCCAGTTGTTCCAGTATATTTATTGAAGGTACGATCCTTTCTCCACTTAATTGTTTTTGCATCTTTGCCAGAAATCAACTGTCTGTTATATGGGTATCTATTTTGTGACTTTTTGTTTCTTTATCAAAGTTGCTTAGATTATTCTGAGTCTTCTATTTTTACAGAAATTTAAGAATCAAAATGTTAATCCATATGAAAAATGATGTTGGCAGTTTGATAAGGAATTGTGTTCTGATCTTTATTATTTTCTTCTATTCGTTTCTAGTTTTATTCTATTTTTAATTTCTCAAGGAAAGATATGAGGGTATTTCATTACTTTCCTTTTTCTAATAAATGTACTTGGTATTAAAAGAAAAAAAGTAGATATTGTGACTTGCTGAGTGGGAAGGTAATAAAGACATGAACAATGATTGTTTTATTGACTAGGATAAATTTGCAAAACCACTACAGTAAACATTATCTGACTAACTTGTCATATGCAAATGTGAATTAGTATAATGTAACTGAACATGTAAGAATTCTGCATTTCTGCTGTATTTTGCATAATGAAAAGCAAATGAGTGGAAACATGACTTAAAAAGACAGATTCCTTACCCTATCTCTTTCAAATTACCATTCCTGTAAGGACCACTATAATTTATAAAAATTAAACTATCCAACAAAAGTACATTTCTGCTGTATTTTACATAATGAAAAACTAATGAATGGAAACATGATTAAAAATGACAGGGGCGGGAATTTAGCTCAGCAGCATAAGCGTCTGTCTTGCAAGCATGCGGTCGTTGAGTTCGATCCCCAGTAACAACAACAAGACAGATTCCTTACCCTCTTTCAGATTACCACTCCCACGATGACCATGGTGATTTATAAAATGTAAACTATCCAACAAAAGTGCAAAGATTATCAAAATGTTGCTCTGCTTAATGCCTTGACTACATACATTAATGTTAGAGAAAAACAAAACAACCTCAAAGCCAGGAATGCTGAAGCATGCATGTAAGCCCATCACTCTCAGAGGCTAAGGCAGGAGGATCTCAAGTTTAAATCTAGCCCAGGCAACTTAGCAGGACCCTATCTCAAAGTTAAAAAAAAAAAATTAAAAAGGGCTAAGGATGCAGCTCAGTGTGAAGACCCAGGATTCAATCCCTAATGCTGAAAATAACAATAATAAATTTTTTTTAACCTGTAAAACAACCTCAAGCTCCTTAATCTCTTACTGCAGGAAACAAATTCACTAAATCAGTTCCTTTATTTTGAATCTTGCTTTAGCAACTACAACTTTTTAAAAAAGATTACCAATACCCCTAAAACAAAACAAAACAACTACAGCCATGTGCCACATGACATTTTAGTCAATAGCAGATCACATATAACATGGTGGTCACACAGATTATAATGACGCAGAAAAACTTATCACCTGGTGATGCAGCTGGCCTCATACAACCAACTCCCCACCTGTTTATGGTGATTCTAGTGGAAATCAACCTACCACGCTGCTGGTAATATAAGAAGGATACCATGCACATAATATCTGGTAATAAATGACTGGCATCAATTGATGTACTTACTATATTTTTTCATTATGCTAGCATGTACTTCTACTTATTAAAAAATGTACTGTCAAACAGTATACCATGTCACACTGCATGTCACAAGGCCATGTCTAGTAATGGACCTGTACCATTTAGGTTTCTACCTATACCACTTAGATTTGTCAAAGCACTCTACGACGTTCGTTTCTCAGAATTTACCCTGTTGTTAAACAATTGTATGAGATGTGACTGAAAAAAACACAGCAAATGTTTCAATTTTCAAAATGACAGTAAAAGACACATTGCCATTAACATCTCTCAAAATACTCTTTACTTGTGAACACACTTATCTCACCATTCTTGCCACTTCCTGAAGCAGTTCTGGAAGTTCTCTCACGTGAGTGTATTTAGTTACACTGTTGTGGCTGCCGTGATATCCAGAATCCATTCAGAACATTCACCTTTCATGGTCATTTTGACTTTGGGGAAGAGCCAGAAATTGCAAGGTGCCAGAGCCAGTGAATAAGGCAGGTGAGGACACACCATGATGTTTTTATTTGACAGAAATCACCACAAACCTTTGATCACAAACTGTGACCAAAAAATACAATGAATGTTTAAAATTGTATTACAGTAAAAGATATAATACCATTAATCTCTCTCAAAATGCTCCTCTTTGCTTTGGACACATCCCATCATTGTTGGCAATGCTTTGAATGGTTTTAAGTACGCACTATGTTTTTGGTCACCTCTGTTATTTCAACACAGGATAATGTGTAATGCTCCCTTAAAATGACTACAATTCTTTAATAGTTTATTCTGCAGTGACTGAGGACTAAGGTCAACTTCGAGAACAAGGTACCCAGCCTTAAGTTTGCCTAGGCACCTCCTCCTCACATTTAAGCTATATATTAATATAATTATAAACAGCTAATGGACATTAAAAATAATCCTTGTTTTTATCTAAAAAGAGTAGAATCTTTTGAAACTACTTTCATAAGGTAAAGAAAAAAAAGTATCCCTCTACACTATATTATTTTAAAATTTACCTAAAGATATAATGTGAAGTCTCTTATATTTGGGATAATTGTCCAAAGGCAATAATCTTCAAGGTTAAAACACTACTTTAAGACTGACAGTGCAGCTCAGTGGTACAATTGCCTAGCACACATGTAGCCTTGGGTCCTATGTCCAGGACCACAAAACAAAACAAAACAAAAAAATACACTTTGGGCCCAGGGGTTTAGCTCAGCAGCACAAGCACCTGCCTGGCAAGTGTGAGGTCATGAGTTCCATCCCCGGTACCAAAAAAACACACACAAAAAAACCCCACATTGGGGCTGGGGATTTAGCTCAGCGGCATAAGCACCTGCCTTGCAAGCAGGCAGTCATGAGTTCAATCCCTGGTACCGATAAAAAGGAAAAAGACAAAAAAAAAAAAAAAAAACCCACACTTTAATAATTCAGCTAAACTCTACAAATAAAAAAATATGAGTAAGAAAAGCATATTACAGCCAGACATGGTGGCACACCCCAGCACCCTGAGAGGTTGAGGCAGGACGATTGCAAGTTCAATCCCAGTCTGGGCAACTGAACGACTTAGTGAGACCCTGTTTCAAAAAGGGCTAAGGAGAAAGCTTAGTGCAAAGGCCCTGGGTTCAATCCTCAGTACCACATACATACACAAAAGCATTATTACATAAGTCAGAACTCTCTTACCTTTATAATTCAGTTCAAACCATTATCTGCAAAGAAAAAAATTAGAAAGTTCACATTAATAATGTTTTCAGAACTCAAATGTTCTAAGTATCTGAATTCTATTTGCAGTCAATACTTAACCTAAAAGAAATATCATATCTAAATTTTGTTCATGATCTAAGCCTAAAAAATCTTACACCAAGTATTACAATTTAATCAGTTTGAGTTTTTTTTACCTGTTCACATTTCTTTTCTGAGTTTCATACTCAGAGACAGCTGTAAAATTAAAAAATGAATAATATTTCATTCTTTCTTTAAAACTTGTCCAAAACTGGGTAGCAGAGAATTAAGTTGTAGGGGGCTAGGGATTTAGCTCAGTGGCCTAAGTGCCTGCTTGGCAAGCACCAGGTTGTAAGTACAAGCCTTGCTACCAAAAAAAAGAGAGAGAAAGAATTAAGTTGTATTCCAGAGAACAGAATCAAGATAGCATAACACAAACAGCACAAACAAAAGCCGTGTAAGGGAGGAGTACAGTATGACACAAGAAGCACCAGGCTGAGGCTAAAGGCACCACAGGGCTGTCAAACTCATGGGTGGTCAAGGTAAAAATGGAACTGCCCTTGCAGGTAGGCACATACAACCAGAAAGAAGTCAGATCCTGTGTCAAGAGCCAAAGAGCACAGCCCAGAGTTGGAGTTATGTGATATCCTGAAACCTCCAGGAACATGAGCAACAATTGGAGGGCTGGGGTGCAATTGAGTGACAGAGTACTTGCCTAGCATACGTGAAGCCCTGGGTTCAATCTCTAGTACCACACAACAGCCAGCTAGCAACACTAGTACCTCCTAGGTACCGTTGGGAAGTCACTCAGATGAAATGAGTATTTCATCACAGTGCCAGGTTCCCTGGATTAGCATAACATTTCTGCAGAATGAATACAGAAAAAAAGTCTTCACTGGTGGTTTTACAGACAGGTTCCTGTTACAGCCATATCCTATTTCAAATTTCAGAGCTACAGGAAGGACAAATGAAAAAGGAATCAGGCCTACATAAGGGAGCCAAAGGATCCAATTCAACCCGAACGTTTCTCAATGGTGCCTCTAGGGAGCCAGGCTCAAGTGCCAGGTGTCTCAGCCCAAACCTGTTTTGACAACCCTGCCACCCCCTGCCCATCCTTATAAAAAGCAAAGACAATCTTTTGTGGGACTTACATGTATCAGTCCTTAACTCATAAATTTAGTCAAGGGAAAAAAATATGTTATTCTTCAAAATGCTGATATTTAGGGGCAAAGCCACAATAGCAGCTAAGGCTGATGGGACCCTTCAATACGCCAACACTGAATTTACTCCTCAGAAACTCCTATATTACAGATGAGGAGACTGACTCAGAGACACTAATATACCTGGTTTAACAGCATAAAATAGTAAAAAGTGGGATCAAGATAAACGCAGCTGAAGCAGATACTTAGCCCACTAGTTTATGTCAATTGCAACTGCTTTTGCATCTGTCAGAAGGCTTTGTTGTTGTTGCAGATATACTGAAAATAAACACTCAAGAGTGTTCGTGAAAATACACTTTATTAGAAAACAAAACGTAACTGTCAAAAAGGAGAACTATTTAATCCTTTTCTCAAACATTACAATTTTATTCTCAGGGCATAACTTGATATGTAATCCAAGCCCTGCAACACTGGGGCACTAGGGAAAATTGGGAGGAAAGAAAGGAAGGTCTTTCACAGTTCACAGTGCAGCCAAAGGCCTCCCGACACAACCCGGTGGGCTCCAGCCAAGGTAAGCATTACTGTTGCTGATCCTCCTGCGCAACTCCAGTCACCAGAAGCTGGTTGGAGCCCATGAATTGCACACTCAGCAGCTTGCTCACCTGCCCAGTGTAGACCCCCAAGAGCTCGCTAGAGGCGCCTGGGAAGCGAGGTGTGCCTTGTGTGCTCTGGATGTCCCAGACACGAACCGAATTGTCCATGGAGGCAGAGGCCACTAGAGCACTGTCTGAGCTGAAGGTGAGGCTGGTGATATTATCCTCATGGCCTCTCAAGTCTTTATAAAGAGTCCCGGAAGCCAAGTCCCACAGCTTCAACCCCTGATCTTCACCAGCAGATGCCAAGTACTTTCCATTAGGAGAGAAGGCGAGAGCAAGCACGGAGCCATGGTGGCCGGTGAAAAGCCGCACAGAGGATCCCTGCTGGGCATCCCATAGCCGCACGGTCTGGTCGGTGGAGCCGGTAGCGAGGTAGTTGGAATTCGGGTGGAACTTGATACAGTCCACATCGGCCAAGTGTCCCGCCAAAATTCTCAGCGGGTACGTGCGATCAAAGGTCCACAGCCTGGCAGTGCGGTCGACAGAGCAGCTGGCGAAGTACAAATTGTATGGGCTGACGTCCAGGTCCCACACCGGGTAGGCATGTCCTTCGTACCGCACAGTGTTGGTGAAGGTGTTCAGGTCCCAGAACCGGATGGACGTATCCTCTGAAGAAGAGAGCAGCCCCGTGCTGTCAGGGAGGAAGCGCACACTGTACACAGGCCCAGCGTGCCCCCGAAGGAGCTTCACCTCTGTGCCTATGCTACCCTCCTCAACCTCCTCTTGCTCCAGGAGGTCACAAGCCAGGTGAACTTGCGAGACATCCGCAATGTGGGGCTCAGACTTCAGCTTCACAGAACACAGGCTCCAGAGTTTTATGCTGGAGTTGTCAAAGCCGGCAGCGAGCAGCTTGTCATTGCGGGCGACCTCGGCCGTGTTTAGCTGCTGCTGCGTGTTGGTAAAGGTGTAGAAGCGTAGTGCGATAAGGGAGGGCGGCCCGGCCCGGACGCGCCTGATGCTCTCCTGCAAGGCCTCCAGGGCGTCCTCATCGTGCTGCAAGCTGACCAGTACAGGGCTGAGCTCCTGCGGGGTGTCTGCGCCGCTCTTGCGCTGGGTGTCTGCTGCCCCCGCAGGCTGCACGTCCAGCTGGATGTGCACCGTGAGGACCTGGCACAGGGCAGCGTTGTTCTCACTCTGCAGGTAACGCATTAGGAAGTGGTAGCCATCTTCCTTGAGGCGCACCACATACTTGTTTTCTAGGAAGTTGCAGAGTCGAGGGTAGGCCAGGATGTCCTGGGCGATGTGGGTGGCCCCCAGCTGCTCGATAATGTCCCTCTGGCTCTCGTCCTGCAGGAAGTGGCCGTGGAAGCGGTTGTAGAAACTTTCCACTGCGCTCCTTGGGCCGCTCTCCACCAGGCCAAGCAGGAGGTAGACAAAGAATGGGTAGAGCAGCGGCTTAATGTCGCAGTGCGACGGGGTGTCTGACTCGTGGAGGAACTGCCACAGTCGGCCAAACTGTTCCTCAGCCTGCTGGGGACCCCCGTAGCACGGGGCGGCGGCCACAAGGTTGTCACTGCCCGACTCTGCCTGCACGAAGAGGCGGGCCGCCATTTCCTCAGGGCTCTGCTGCAAGCGTAAGCCTTGACTCGTGGATGGCTGCTCCTCGACCTTATACTGTCGGTCCTTCAAGTACTGGGTCGCCGCCAACTGAAGCTGCTCCTTACGCTTTCGCTTCATGACTTCCACGTCGGCACACCTGCCTAACGAATCTTTGTCACCGCCGTCGCCAGACTAGGCCAAGCCAAACGGAGGCCAAACGGAGACCGTTGGAAGCCGCTGACGTCGCCGTTGTGCGCAGCCGCAGTGTGCACCTGTGCCCCTCCCCCGCTCTGCCCTTCGGTCCACTTACTCAAGGCCCGCCCTCCATGACCCCACTCTGGGTGGCAGCCCGGTCATACCTGAGGTGCCCAGTAAGAGCCTTTCAACTTGCTCTGTTCTGCTATCTGGATGTGCAAGAGAACAAGTTAAAGGGACAGAACTACTACCCTCTGATGATGGATCACTAGTGTACAGTACATTTGAGTGTGCCTATGTTTTACTGGAGTTTAAGTGGTTTAAAATATCACTTAAGTGAAACGTGAATCACACACCTGCAGACTCTCTTCTGAAGCCGCTTTATGGAACAGACAGGAAAATACTTTTTCAACAAATATTTTTGTTGAGTGCCACGATGCCCAGACACTGGGCCATGCCCAAAGTCCCTTAAGTCACAACTGTGGCAGTCCTATGAAATGAGGTACTTGGGATAGCTTAGAACTACTGACAGCCAAAACTCAAAAGAGCAGGTGGAGGCGGTGGTGTACGTTTGTAATGGCAGCACTTCAGGAGGCTGAAGCAGGATAGACAATTCCAACTCCCACCTGGGCAATTTAGCATTTTAGGGAGACCCTATTTTAAAAATAGGTGCTGAGAATGTAGCTCAGGGTGAAGGCCCAGGGTTCAATCCCCAGTACAGCCTATCAACCAATCAATGCATGCTTAAAAAATTGTGCAGGGGAGTCTGCCTACCGTCTCCCTCCTTGATAGGCACAACTGTAGGGGAGGGGACAAAACATGAGACCCCTTCAATCAGGTCCTGCATGCCTGTGTGATTTTAGCCATCAGAAGGACTTCCTGTGCATATAACACAGTCCTGTAACATTAAGCTAAGTATTTCACCTGCAGAGCAACAGTTAAAGAAAAGCACTGTCTTTCAACAGAGGAAGGAAACTGGGTAGTGTTACACTGTGTTAATGAAAGACCATACATGGGTTTCCATTGGGGGTGTTTCATGTCTTGATGTTCATTTTGGCCATGCATTGTCCTTGGAGACACAGCTCTCAGCGATGTGACTCCAAGGGAGGGGATTTGATTTGACCCAGGTTTGAGCACAAGCGAAGCTCAGCAGTAAAGGGATGGACTTATGCAAGGCCCTGCCAAGGAGGCCTGGCCCTGGCATGGACTAGGAGTAGCCCAGGAAGGCCTGAGCACCTGGAAACTGGAGAGGAGGAGTATGCTAGGTAGACAGAGCTGGAGGACCAGGTCCTGGCGTGGGCAGGGCTTCAGAAGCCACAGGAAGATTTCGCCACTGCCCTATGATAATGGAAAACCTCCAAGGCAGCATCAGGAGTGGCTGACTCTATCAGATCCTGAGTAACTCTTCAAAGGGACAATGAGTTGCAGGTGAGAGGAGGAGGAGGAGGTCGAAGAATCCATCCAGGTAGAGCTGGGATACATGTCCTCATGACCCCGGGCCACTGCCAGTGGGGTTTAGAAATGCAAATGAGAACAGTGGTACTGATCTCCCACTAACATTTTCACCATGTGACTTCAAGCTGCACCTGGCTCCCCCCAATTCCTCCGCCCCATCCCTTGTATACGCAGCTGGATTTCATCCCCTCCCAAACACCTGCATCTCTGACTGAACCCTCTTCCCTTGTGCTGCTCACACCTACACATGCCTTTACTGTTTACCACACATAAGTCTGTAACTGACCTATTTTGTGTAGTAAAAACGAAACAGCCTCTCTAAAAAGATATATATCATACCACTTGTCACTTTTTCAGACAATGCCTAAAAATGCACATATTATTCTAAAATCACCTTTCTACCAAAAGAAAGAAAACCATAAAAAATGTCTAGCTGGGCAAATGGAAATGATTTAAATGTCTGCTCAGGGAGTGCTCTGAACAACCTGAGACACAGAGACATAGGATTATACCCAGTAACATGATGAAATCAAGCAGCATGCTTATGGGCCTCACTCTGTAAGGCATACAGATTTACATTAAAGTCTATAAGAAAACCTAGAATAATTTGAGAAACCTAAGAATAATTGAGAACCTAGAATACTGAGTTCAGTCATCAAAGTTCCAATTTGGTTCCAAAGTGACAGTTTTTAAATACCAAAAGTATTTTTTAAAGCTTCATTTTCAATCGAAGCCTAACTCTGCACACTACAATTAAAATGAAATGGAAACCATTCATTAAAATTTTCTTCAAGTACCCACCAGGTATCAAGGATATCACTTTCTGAACTTTTCAGTAGCTTCCATATATGAAGTACCAATTCAGTATGACAACAAAAGCAAGAGGCACAAAAGAAAAAATAATCTGAACACCTCCGATTAATCAGTTAAAAAAGACCAAATTACTCAATTTAAAACTGGGCAAAAATGCTAATGACATTAGCCAATACTGTAGCGAAAATGCGAATCAAAACTGCAATGAAATAGCACTTTTCACCTTTGGTGGCTAAAATTAAAGGCAGATAATAACAAGGACATGAAGAAAACATGGAACCTTCATACACTACTAGTGGGACTGTAAAATGGTACACCGGTGAGAAAAAAGTTTTGCAATTCCCAAACAGTTCCTCTTCTAGGCGTATATCCAACATAAAAGTTGGTACATGAATGTTCAGTTACACTAGTCATAATAGCCAAAACGTAGAAACAACCCTAACATCCATCAACTGATGAATACATAAAACATGGCATATCTAGTACAATGCTGTAATGTGGGGGGCACTTCAAACACATTATGCTAAGTGAAAGAAACCACACACAAAAGCCTGCATGATATTTGATTTTATTTATCTGAAATGTTTCAACATGGGCAGGAAGGTAGACCTGTACTTGCCAGAAGATTGGGCGAGGATGGGAAATAAGGAGTGATTGGTAACAGGTTTGGGTTTTTTTTTGGGGGGGGGGTAGTGAAAATATTCTGGATGGTAATGATGGTTGCACAACTTTGTGAATACTGTATGCTAAAAACCACTGAACTATATAACAGAGTGAACTCATTCTGAGAACTAGAAATACTATCCTAGAATTGGATTTACACGACTGGAGCTGCAAGTGATCTTGTCCCTTTAAATCAATCAGTTACACATACAACAGAGAGTACCTCTGGATCACAATACCACGTGTTAGTACCAACATATGCTGTTTGTGGCACATGCTAATCTGAATGGAAAGTTGGCCAACCAGGTCACTAGAATAAAAATGAACAACGTTTTCAAGAGCTAACTCAAAGACAAAAAAGAGCCTTTTATGCCAATTTTTTCTGTTTTGTTCTTTTTGTTTGTGGTACTAGGGACCAAACCCAGGGGCTCACGCATGCTAGGCAAGCACTCTACCACAGAGCTACATCCTGTGGTCTTTCAAAACATTTTTACTTTGAAAATCTATATAGCTATATATACAGGTAGAGAGGCACTACTTTCTCTCAAGAGATACTTGTAGAAGGAAAAAGCTGGTGGACAGAAGCGAGAATTTCACTTTATATTTGATATCTTTCCAAAATCCAAAAAAATGGCCAGGTGTGGTGGGCTCATGCCTATAATCTCAGCACTAGAGGCTGAGGTAGGATAACTGCTGTGAGCTCAAGTCCAGCCTCAGCACAGTGAAACTCTGTCTCAAAAAGAACAAAAAAGGGGCTAGGGATTTAGTTCAGCGGCATAAGCACCTGCCTTGCAAGCAGGCAGTCGTGAGTTCGATCCCCGGTACCGATAAAAATGAAAAAGGTAAAAAAAAAAAACTAAAGTCCAGAAAAATTTTAGTATATATTATCATTACTTCTTTTTTTTTTTTCCATTTTTTATCGGTACCAGGGATCGAACTCACGACCACCTGCTTGCAAGGCAGGCGCTTATGCCGCTGAGCTAAATCCCCAGCCCCATATTATCATTACTTCTAATGAAACAAGTTTTTAAAAACTTTTACTTTGAGACAGGGTTACTTATTTTAAAAACTTTTACTCTGAGACAGGGTTATCATCTTATTCAGTTGTCCTGGTTAGTCCTGAATTTGTGATCCTCCTGCCTCACCCTCCAAATTAGCTAGTATTACGTGTGCACCACCATCCCTGGCTCAACTCCTTTCTTCTTACAACACTATTTCCTTAACTTTGCTATTCTGTACTTTTATCTCGCCCCACTCACTATTTATGAATACAGTAGTTTATCGATAGTACCCTTTTCTCTTTCTGGCTTACAAAGCCATATATTACAATAAACCAGGGAAGAGAATATAAAGCACTTAGATCTAAGCATTAAGACTGTAATTACCTAAAATGAATCTTTATGTGGATTAAAGCTAGACATTTTTAGATGGTCATGGATCTAATTGCCTCCATTCTTATATTAAATCCATTTTCTTATTTTTTATTACGCAACATTTTGAGCAAGGCATTCAAAGAGCTATCCAACCTCAACATCGGCTTATCCTAATTACAGTGGCACCTCAGTTCATGAACTTAATTCTTTCCCTAATTCTGATCGAAAACCAAATTGGATGAGAACCAAATCAAATTTCCCCATAAAGTCAATGTTGACCCTAACTACTGAATTTGATCCAGTTTTCATCCAACTCAGTTTGTAACCAGAATCATGGAAAGAATTAAGTTCATGAACCGAGGTATCACTGTATTTCCCTACAACACATTATTCCTACACCTATGTCTGGCACTTACTGATCCCCGCTTCTCTAGAATTGTGACCCTGCATACCTCCAAGGCTATGAAAATTCTAGTCATCTGAGGCCTAGTTCAGATCACCAAATGCAGAAGTCTTTTCTCTCAGAGCTCACACTTTCACCTCCTTACAGCCTCTATCTGCCCAGGCTCTAATCACGTTTTCTAAATTACAATGTCAACTCCCCCAGTGCCATACAACACCTAATGCCATCCGTTCAATCTGTCCCTTTTTTTAGTCTGCCACATCGTGTACAATGTTCTGCATGTGGTAAGGTACAAATAAATGCTATACTGAGACCAAAAAGTAAGTTACTTCCCCCTTTATTCTGTTATTCTATTATTATTCTATCTGTACTTTCTGTACTTGTATTTGTGTCTTTATCAATTCACCTCCTATTAAAATGTGTGGGAACAAAAATTGACTCTTACTTGCAAGTCTAATGAGAAAGCCACTTTAAAGTATGTACTATTGATGGGCCACAACAGGGAGCTGGCAAGCCCTGAAAAACTGCTACATTCTTCTAGTAAGCTGCCAAGGAGAAGGCAGACTTCCTTTGTAAACTGCTTTCCCAAAACTTTAGATTTTGAAGCACTTACTCCATAATGCTTTGCCTAGTTCTTACTTCCAAAAATGTAAACTGAATTTATCACTCTGGTTTAAATTTAAGAACAGTTCTTTTTTTTCAAATTCAAAGGTTCCATTTGCATTCTCCATAAAAAAGTCCTCTTCACGAGCATATTGCTTACTGAAATTAACCACGGAAACAACAGCAGAATCTCATAATTATTTCTATTTACACTTGAGCTGTTTTTATTTCCTCATGTCTTTATTTAGATATATCTAATTTGTTCAGTGTTCCCGGCTGTCATGCTTCAGTGTATGAAAGCAAGTCAAGGAAAGTCATTAACTCTAATGGGAGCCAGCTCTACAAGGAGAAGGTACCCCCTTACACACAGAGAGAAAAAGGAGAAGGAAAAGACTGTACCACAGGAACAAACCAACTTGGAGGTAGATAAGACTTGCCAGACGAAGTAAATGACCTAGTTGACCAATGAGTATTGCCTCAGCCAGACACTGCTAGAAAAGGGAAAAATCCCTGTAAAATGAAAACTGCATTTTCACTGAGTACATGCCCTCTTCAAGTAACTCTTTTTTTTTAATATCATCAAAGACTTTTATTTAAAAGCAGTGTGTCACACCTGGTCATAAGAGGAACTGAAATCCATGTTTGTACAAAGTAACAAACTTAAAGCTGAGATGAGTCTACAAGCAGATGCATACTCTGATCTGTCTGTAACCCTCAGTGCGAAGGGAATTTTTAAAGGTTTTTTTTCTATTTTAAAGAGATTTAAGACAAAACAGGACATAACAAAGCAGATCAGAACAGAACAATGTAAGCAACACAGTATTTCACAAGACCACCCGTAAATAGTAACTACCATAATGTCTCTTTCTTTGAAATAATTGAACATAACTTCATATATAATAGTATCGAAGATAACAAAATAGTATAAAACCATTCAAGAGAATGAGTATTACAGGGCATTCAGAACCAAATAACAGAAAACAAACAATAGCTACTCTGTTGTCTCATTTTCCATATAAAATTTGTTTATACTATCACATATAATACAATCCAATAAGATAAAATAGACAGAACCAATGGAAACAGAAGAACAAAAGCATGGTAGGAACAAACACTCCTTTCTGAAGATGAATCATTTAACTTTTAAAAACACATGCTAAATTTTTCATAAAAGTAAGTACCAGGTCTGAGGATTTAGCTCAGTGGCGCAAGTGCCTGCCTGGCAAGCATGAAGTCATGAGTTCGATCCCTGGTACCAAAAAAAGAAAAAGAAGGAATTATTTTAGCCAGGTGTGGTAACACATGCCTGTAATAATCCCAGCAATGGGAGGCTGAGGCAGGAGGATCCCTGCAAATTTGAGACCAGCCTAGGTTACAAAATTAGTTCAAGGCCAGCCTGAACTTCAGACTGAGACCCTGTCTCAAAAAGACCAAAAAAAAAAAAAAAAAAAAAAGCACTTCCTAGTTAGGTGTGAGGGAGGGGGGAGCAGAAAGGGGAAAAAAGGAGAGAGCAATAAAGGAAAAAAAAACTGAATCGAAGGAAGGAAATTTCCTTACAGCACTGAGACAGTACAGCTCCCATGAGGATCATGTAGAGCTCTCAGATAATGCAAAAGCTTTTAACACCTGAAATGTGGTTGGTTCACCTGAGGAACTGCATTTTTCATCCTTTAATTCCTCTACCTTTGCAGTGCTGCCTAAGGCTTCTGGCTACTGTACCGGAATCACAGGTAGAATTAGGATGAGTATGTGGGTGGAAGCTTATGAGCCTGAGTGTTTTTCTGAAAAAACTAAAAAAAGGTTTCATCAGATTCTTAAAGTTTGAACTCCCTCATGTGATCCATCTGTGAATCTCCTGACACCCTGAGAGTCTTTCCTTCTGGACTCAGCATCTAACTCCCACCCCACCCCTATCCATCAGGGTTTACTGCATTACACTTTGACCTGTGAGGTTCCATGAGCAGCCTGACTCCTGGGAATCTGCTACACTCCAAAAGTGAGGATGTTTTGCACTTTGTTTGGTTTGGTTTTTCAAGCATAAATCTAGCTACAGTAAGACACTTAAATCTGTAAAAGGGACTTAAAATAGTTCTCAGCGATGAAAAAGTGTGGGGGTCACTTAAGAATACACTTTGAAGGGGCTGGGGATTTAGCTCAGCGGCATAAGCACCGGCCTTGCAAGCAGGCGGTCATGAGTTTGATCTCCGGTACCAATAAAAAATAAATAAAAAAATTAAAAAGACTACACTTTGAAGAACAAAATTAAATGCAAAGAAATGGCTAAGAGTCACAAGACAGGAATGCTGGGAATCACAGCCCAGTGTTTCAGGAAGAAAAATTTATTGGAAAGGAATGCCTCGGAATGTGTATTAGAAAAATATATAGCAGCAAAACACAAACCAAATCTGCTCTACAGAGTACATGTTTTGCTATCACACAAGGAAACACTGTTGCTGCTGCCTCTCTCTGAGTTAGATAAAAAAAACACAAGTGTTTAATTTAGAGCAGATAAGGAAAAAAAGGGCTGGCGAACTTATCCAGTATATTAACCCTGGCTTAGCATTCAAGCACTGCCCACAAGACCCCAAGCCCAGCAAAGGAGAACTTGATAGAGAAGTAAAAGAAGCGGGCATTATATGGGATGAGGGAGGGGGCCATGTGCCTGGCACACGGGACTCAATTAGATTGGAGGCTCCCAGTATCATCCCGCAGGGAGGGTGCAGCCACACACCCTCACACACACACAAGGTATGTGAGTAGCTCTTCAGAAAAGTCAGCTTAGCTAAGGGAACTTTCACTTCATCAACCACCTCCCATGGCGCCATACAGAGCTGCTGGAACTGACTTCTCCAAAAGCTTTTTACGCCAACTTGCTGTGCCCATTGCAACTCATTTCCCCACCTACCTCCAGGTTAGAATAACCCTCCACTTAGTACATTGTGCACAGGCTTCCAATCATCCATGCCCCTGAATGTCACCAGAGAAAGAGAATCCACACAAAAGTGCTTTGCTATTTGACCAATCTCTCCCCCTGAGGTCCAACTAGCAATGATTTCTCTCAGGATGTACCCCACAGAGAATTTCAAAAAGGGTAATCAAGTCTTCTTTAAAAACACCCAAAAAACTGGAGGCCCACTGAGAAAGCATTGGTACCACACTGAACTTCCAGGGACACAACAGGGACTTTCAGGTCTTAGCCAGGACGAGTCACCCATTACTGCCTCTCCTAGGTGTATTTACACAGCCTGGCAGTGATGCACTTGAAAGAAAATGTTTCCCATTTCAGTCATCCACAAAACTATTCTGACAGCAGGGTCTGCTTTCTCTTCCCCTAATTTTTTTAGCTTTCTACAACCAGATGGCTCCTTTTCATAAGAGGCTCTTAATGCGGGTGTTTTCCAAGGTTGGCATTCATATGTCATCCTGAGTAATAAAAACCAGTGATTCCCAAAGTTCACCTCCACACTCTCACACCCCAGTGTCAGGCAAGAATTTCCAGCCTCTTTTAATAACACATATGTCGGGTACCCTGGTGGTAGTTCAAATTCAACATATCTAAAGCCATGTGAATTATTGTCTCAATATCCAAAATCTCTAATGTCTTACCCACCTGACTAAGCCACATAAGAAATGTATCTACTTCTTTCCTACCTATTGCCATTGTCTTATTTGCTCAGATAACCAGTGCTATGGCCGAAGTAACACCAATGGCCACTATTTAGTGATTACTAGGTAGCTAGCGTATATCATCTTGAAATCTGCAAGTCAGACACTATCACCCATGCTTCATAGGTTGGTAAACGAAGTTCACAAAGAGGACACAACACCCCAGCTCTAATTAAACAAGAAAGATGCCAATGTGTCATCTTCACTCCCTTTAAATGAAGGCAAGGAATAAGATGCATACAAATCCAAAGAGGACAAGAAGGAACAACCACAGATGCAAGACAATAATGAAATTTAGAAGATGGAAAGTAAATGGGCTCAGTAGTGATCCTTGAGCCTGGGGAATCCAATGCAGAAAGAAACAACGGACAATGAGAAAATACATTCCACCTGAGAACTGAAAAATAACTGAGTGTTTAGGACGCACCTCTTGAGACCACCAAGACAAGTCAGGGCCAAAAGCACAGCATCTTTGGGCTGCATACCCACCTCTCGAACCTTAGCAGACTTACTTCCAAAACAAATGCATGCAGCAGAAAGTGGGGAAAAACTGGAAAGTAGAACTGAAGGTACAGTCTACATAGGATACCTGACTAGGGTTCCCTTCATCTCCCCTCCTTCCTGTGACCAAAATGCCAGCATCACCAGTTGCACCATCATCAGCTCTGGGAGAGATGAGGGGTCCAAAGCAAAAGGCTCAGAGACACTGGAGAACCAAAAATCAACTTTGACGCCTTCTTTGTTACTACTGAATCTTACAGTGCACAGACTACACCCAGAAATACCACTTTCTGGTCATGTGCTGCAAAGCCTGCGTGCTGAGATGCAAATTCTCAGGGAAAGGCAGGCTGTTTTGAATGTCTGAGGAAAACACAGAGGTGTACACTGAGGGAGCTCACACTAGCAACACAAGATTAGATACATTCCTTCTGATGACATCTTTGTGCAGCTGGGGTTCTGAGGACTGCCGTGACCAAAAAATAAAATAAAAATCACAAAACTGCAAGTGAAGTATGAGTGGCAACTATTTGCTCCTAAATACCCCTTTCCAGGCCACAGCCCCTGCTTGGCAAGGGCAATCTCCTGAGTTTGATTCCCAGCACCAAAAAAAAAAAACAAAAACAAAACAAAAAAAACCCTACTTTTCAAAATTAATCGAATATTACAATTCTTTCCAGAGAACACTACATACACAATATGTGATCCTTAAGCAATGTTGTCCTGACTTCCAACTAATTATGTTTATCTTTTCAGATGAATTGCCTGAACAAATACCTAGGCATGAAGCACAGACTGGAGCAATCACACAGCTGAAAATGACAGGGTAGAATCTCTAACTTTTGGGGCATGGGGACAGTGCTGGAGAATAGACCCAGAGCCTCATGTATGCTATGTAAGTACTCCACCACTGCGCTGCACACCCAGCCCTGCTTTCTAACTTTTTGAATGTATTACAATCATTTAAACACATTTGTGTTCTACATAGCAAATTCTAGAAGCAGATCTGTAAAGGCTTTTTTTTTCAGGCTTCTCTAACAATGATAACACAGCCACTTGTGAGAACTAACCTAGAAGGTCCCTTAGCATCTGTACTCACAAACCTAGTCCAACTGGGAAGAACCTGAAGAGAATGAGGGTGATCTGGCTGCAACATCTGTCACCCCATTGATCGCCAGGGGTCATTCGGTGGACGTGATTGGCTAGGCACATGTTGCCTTCCTCCCTCAATGTGACCCACACAAATTAAGCTATTACCTTACATTCACTTCTATTTCTAGCCATTGTCTCTATGTTCATGATAAGCAACAACATTCTAAAGCACACTCACCAAGATCAAAAAGTAACAACAATGGAAAAATCCAGAATTTGGAACTACCAGAGCACAACTTTACAATATGTACATTATCAAGAGTTACAGTGGGGGCTGGGGATTTAGCTCTGTGGCATAAGGGCCTGCCTTGCAGGCAGGCAGTCGTGAGTTTGATCCCTGGTACCGATTTAAAAAAAAAAAAAAAGAGCTGGAGATTTAGCTCAGTGGCTTAAGTGCCTGCCTTGCAAGCGGGCAGTCATGAGTTCAATCTCTGGTACCAATAAAAAAAATTTTAAAAAAAAGAGTTACAGTGGGGAACAGTCTCCTCCAAGTGATCTGACCACCCCAGGCACCCCCAGGCTCTCTGGCAAAGTAGGCAGGTCAGTCCTGTGGCTCGTCCCCACATTTGCCCTATGCCTGCCTGGGTGGGTCCAGGTCTCCTCCCTCAGGGATCCTAACCTTCTACTTGCATCACAAGCTCCTACCAAAGCCCCTGAGGCATTCTGTGAATTCACCTCCACCCGTACCCCCCCCAAGCCCCCACCAAAATCCTTAATAAATGATCTCTGTTGATGGCCTACTTGGTCACAGCCCTATTTTGTTATGCTCAATTTTGACTAACTCAGTTATTACCTAGAAAGCTTTCAAGTTAGTCACATTGCTCAAACACACACGGCTCTTCTAACTGGCTGGCTCTTGGCCTCCTGCTGCTTCACTAGCAGATTGCCTAGGGCAGAATTAGGTAGAAGATAGTAATTTGCTGCCTCTACTTCGAGGCATATAATTTCATAGAGATTCTCATTGAGATTATGAAGCACAATCTCTCATTTTACAAAGGAATGTGGTGACCCAACTTGGCCAGATAGTAAGATAGTTAACTAATGAATGATCTGGCAGGATTCCTGGGTCACCAATTCCTCGTGACCCTTCCTGGAATAAAAGATGTAACTTCTGTTAGATCCCATAGGACAGCAATCATTTTCAGGTATGTAATTTGACACCCCTCATGCCTCCACAGCGAACAACTCCTGAAGAGAAGCCAGGAAATCTATTCCCTAGCAAAGAACACACTGTGCATTGGCCTAAGGTAAAAACCAAAGCTACGACAAAAAGATGCCACATTGACTATATGCATAATAACTTTTTTTGGTCTTTTTTGAGATGGGGTCTTGCTATGCAGTTCAGGCTGGCCTTGAGTTCACTTTGTAGCCCAGGCTGGTCTGGAACTCACATTGATCCTCCCACCTCAGCCTCCCAAGTAATCGTGAGCCACCATGCCCAACACATAATAACATTTTCACAGAGCTGCCTAAAAAGTAACCCAAATTTTTTTGGGGTCCTCCTCTCCATTAACCATTCCCAAAGTTCACCTAACAATTTAAATTGTCCCCAGAATGAATCAGTTTATATTTTGAAATGCCTGGTCTTAGGCAGGGCAAACACCAGAAATAAAATTGTCCACTTGGATGTAGCTGAGTGGTACAGCACTTATCCAAAACATGTGAGACGCCAAGTTTAACATTGGAATTGCAAAAAATACATTTTTCATCTTTTATTTCTTCATTTCCAAGCTAAAATGCATGCATAACGCTTACCTACTAAGGCTAAATTTAAGGAAGAATGTTACACTCCATAAGAATGGCTTCTTGGGGGCTGGGGATTTAGCTCAGCGGCATAAGTACCTGCCTTGCAAGCAGGCGGTCGTGAGTTCGATCCCTGGTACCGATAAAAAGGAAAAAGACAAAAAAAAAAAAAAAAAAAAGAATGGCTTCTTGATTTGGTTTTGGGAAATACTCATGTGTGATCAACAGTATAAAGTAAGAACTCATCAACTTACCCCCCCAGTGCATCTAAGTCTCCTCACAGAACCTCCCTGGCACACATACATCTGTGCTGGGGGTATAGCTGTATTGTTTTGTAATGAACACCTGGCTTCTGTTCTTGAAATTCTGTTCTAAAATGAAGAGAACCCAATCCTATGATTGGGATTCCACTGCAAGCTTCAGGAAGACCAAGGCCCCCCACTACCCTTTTCCCCAGTACCTTTGTAACTGCACCCCACAGACTGCTCAGAAAGTGTGACTGATTGGAATAATGCCGAAACTAAGTCTGTTTCAACACTCCTGAATAGTTCTCAAATTCCTGTCATTTTTGCCTTAAAATAAACAATGGATATACCACTAATAGTGACTTGATCACTCCTTCATCCTTCAAATAAATATCACTCTTAGGCGGGACAACTTTCCCCAGCTTACTTTTAAAATATGGAAGGAGGATCCCATCCTAAATAGGAAAAGGACATTTCACCCGTAGAACTACAGAAGCAATTGAAATATGAACCCTGGAGTTACACAGGCGGCTCCACAGCAGGGCTTCTCAACCCCAACACTAGCCACCTTAGGGCCAATTTCTTTTTGGGTGTGTGAAGGGGTGTCCTGTAGGTTATTCCTGACTTCTACCAAGCACATGATAGCAGCAGCCTGTCTCTGGCCCCACCAGTGAACCAAAAATGCCTCCAGACATTGTCGATGGACCAACCGAGGGAGGGAGCTGAAAATAACTACTCTAAAATCACAGACCTGCTTTGTTTTTTAAGCCAGTCAAATTTTGCAGTGGTGGGGGGGGGTGGTATACCAACTTTACTGACACTAATGTTAATAAGTTCTGATAACCCACACAGACCTGCTTTGAAAATCAGCTCTGCCTCCCCCCACTACCTGTGTAGCTTGGCCAGATTTAGCCTTCCTGTGCCCCAGTGAACTCATCTTTAAATGGAGCTATTGCTTTAGAAGTATTATGGGAATGAAAGAGAATGAGTGTACCGGATTTACATGGACAGAATATCCAGTGCCACACCAAGTGTAAAATAAATGGTAAGAAATATGGCAAGGCTTAAAAATTAATTTCTACAACCAAAGGGACTTTTACCTTCAGGCTTCCCCAGTAGTCTAGATGGAAGTGGTTGAGACAGCAAAGAGTGTGGAGAGGGGAGGGGAAAGGAAGAGAGGGGGGAGGGGAAGAGAAGGAAGAGGAGGAGAGAAAGGAGGGAAGAAGGGAGGGGAGAGGAAAAGGGAGGGAAGAAAGAAGGGGAGGGGAGAAGAGAAGAGAGAAAGGCTGGAAAAATGGGCCTACTACCAAACACTTTTCGCTAGTCTCCCAAGAACTTCCCAAATCTATAATTAAACAAAACTACCTTCAAATCACAGCCACAAGTCTCCAAAACAAATGTCGCCAAACCAGAATGTACTTTATTATGAGAGGCATTTACTAGAATGTACAGGAAAACACTGAAAGCAGCAGAGTTCCATGCAACTGATAGATCCAGAACTTAAAAAAATGTTGAAAGTTCTATACAAGGAGTGATGGTAACTTTAACATAAACTTCCAGAAAAGAGACTAAAAGCAAGCTTCTTGAAAATTCCTAATTGAATACTTATGGGTGTCTTTCAGCTCTAGCTTTGCTCCACTGGGCAGCTTTTGAGATTTACAGGCCATGTAGGGATTTTCCATTACTATGGTGCCAGAGACAAACAGGCAAACACGTAAAAAACAGAACAAAAAACAATCCAATTCCGTCCACTGATTTTATAAGGACGCCGAAATCCTATGAAAAGATTATAGTCACGTGGCAATTTGGAAACTTGAAGAAAAGTTATTCCTCAAAAGAACTGTGGTCACGGGATGTGCCATTAAAAAAAAAAGAAAGAAAAACACACAATACTTCTACCGACCATTACCATTTGGTCGGCACTTAACATTCTCATCTTGCGTGTTTTACTAATTTGAAAGAAAGAAAGGAATGCAACTCTGAAACCTCGGTCGGAGTCTGAATCAGACAATGGCCCAGAGGGCCAGCAGCCCCTACCAGTGGCTTTACACTTCCAAAGTCGTCACCTGCGTACTCAAAAGACTCGTTTAAGCAAACCTGAGGCTGGGTAGGACTTCAGATGTCGCCGAAATCAAAGGAGCCCTTTGCTTTCCCTACCTTAGTCATTCGGGCGCAGGGTAGGGGTGATGGTGGCCCTGTGGGGTTAGGGAAAGACTGGTGACTACGTCTGTACTCAGGTGACTGCGTGCATTTGTCCGTGTGTGCTTCTCCCTCCCAACTCGTCTTCTCCAGTGTTTGGGGTTTTGTTCTCCCCCCACCCCACCCCGTGTGTGTGTGCACGCGCGCGCGCCTCTGTCCCTCTCTCCGGGTGTGCAAAGCCGTCTTTGCTCTTGCGTCAATTAGTATGAGCCCAAGAAACAACAAGCTCCCCCCCCCCCAAGTAGGCTTGAGACCCATGCGTCCCGCGCCCCAAGCTGCTCAGGGCCAGCGCGCCACCTTCCCCAAGCCCAGGCCAGTGCCCCGAGTCCTGCTCACCTGGCGGCCACACACAGGACGCCCGGTAGTTCCGTTCCGGTTCGCCTGCGGGGAGCTGCGGGCAGGAGGTGGGAAGGCTGCGCTGACCCACTCGCGCCCAAGCTAGCTGCTCAGGTCCCGGGTGGAGGGAACAACATGGCGACCAGGCGGGGCGGGGCCCCGGAGGGGCGGGGGCTGGGGCGGGGCTTGAAGGGGGGACGGGAAGACCAGGGAGAGGAAAGTAGGGGCGAACAAGGCCCCTGGGCAAAGCCGGGACCGTGGTAGGTGGAGCCTGGAGATCTAGCGTCACTCGCCTCCGTCCCCACTGTCTTTGCTAAATCGCAGTTTTCCTTTCTGTAGGGTGCTTCTCATGTCCTCCTGCCAATGTTCTGTTGACGGCGTGCACGAAATACAGTAATAGTATTTTTAAAATTTATTTAAAATGGAAATAGATCTCAGCAAAATCACGGGATGTTATTACATTGCTAAAATCAAGTGTGCAAAAGCATCGAGAGAATAAGCAGGTAGGTGAAAAATGACTACAACTGTGATAGTATAGAATAACACAAATTTTCATCATTACGTTTTTAATTTTTTCTGTTAATCACGTTAACATACTGCCTTTGTCATCTCTAAACATAAAAGAGTAGTGGCCCAGTTGGTATTGGAGGAGCTATAATTCTTTATGTAATACGTGGAGTTGAGTGCATGGGAGATAACAAGTCCCTGAAGGCTGGAGGGATCCTTTGTGACTTCTCAATATATTTTGTGGGGTGGACTGAGTTTCCTTTCCAAAAGAAGGACCTCACTTTGCATGATTTTGAGGCCCACGATAATTTACATAATCTCTAACTCTTCAGAGAGTCATTTTCACATAATAACTTTGCCTTCAGCACTAGAAAGTTTAGGCCTATCCATACTGACTCTGGTGGGAAAAAAAAAAAAGAAAGAAAGAAAGTTTAGGCCTAAAAAAGTTTCTCACAATCCGGGCATGGTGCACGCCTGTAATCCCCTCACTAGAAAAGCTGAGGCAGGAGGATGGTTGCAAGGTCTAGACCAGCCTGGGCTACAAAGTGAGCTCGAGGCCAGCCTGAACTGCACAGTGAGACTTTGTCTCAAAAAGAAAAAATAAAACAATGAAAAAGAAAAAGGAAGTTTCTCACAAATATAAAAGAATAATGGTGAAAACAAGGCACATAATATTGACTAGCATAGACTTCTGACAAAAAGACATATATAACTTTTTAGCTGCACAGAATATTTCTGTAAAGAATTATGAGTAGGGGCTAGGGATCTAGCTCAGCGGCATAAGCACCTGCCTTGCCAGCGCACAGTCGTGAGTTTGATCCCTGGTACCAAAAAAAAAAAATTATGAGTAAAGATTTATAAAATACAAATCTTGAAAAACAGGGAAGAGAAACATATATTCATTATCTTGTTTCAAAACATAATAATTAAATCTGCACAATAAATCCCACATGAACATTAACTTTTTCAGTAGAAAAACATTTCATGGGCTAGGGATATAGCTCTGTGGCATAAGCACCTACCTGGTAAGCATGAAGTCTTGAGTTTGATCCCTGGTGCCAAAGAAACAAAATTAATGTCATACATTCAATCCACAGAGTCATTAGGGAAATGCCACCTGAATATCCTATGTTACAATTGTCAAGGAATGGTAAAATAGGAATTTATTGGTGCAACTGCTAATCTCTAATACTAACCAGCTATTCACAAGTTTGCTTGTGGAACTATTATATCCTGACTTAAAGTGAACCTTGAGACATCAAAGAGCTTTCAAAAGGTTTTAGGAAGGTCCTACAAGTGAGGACTCCTATGGTTATCCCTAAATATAAGAAGGCACTCAAGCATTATCTGAGTGTAGTTTCTACTTAACACCTGAAAAAAAAACAATATTTGGATACTGGTGAGTTGACATTTAAGAATGATAGTATGTTCTGGTCTCTTCCACTATTCGCCTTTTCCTGTTTTTTCCTACAAATGTAGGGTGTGTCAAAGTGTGGCAGTGTATGCCTGCACAAGTTGGATGCACCATCTCTCTCTTGCTTCATGAACTTACTGATGAGAACAGTCAAGAATTGACCTAGTTTGACTCCTTTCATCTAAGTAGGATTTCCATCTTTATGTTCTATAAACACCAATGCATCATTACTGGAAGAGAGGTCAGTTGTTATATATTAATGATCCCTTTCTTTTAGTAGTTTTTTTTTTTTTTTTTGGTCTTTTTCCTTTTTATCGGTACCAGGGATCGAACTCACGACTGCCTGCTTGCAAGGCAGGCGCTTATGCTGCTGAACTAAATCCCTAGCCCCATATTTATACTTATAACAAACAGAAAATATAAACTTTAAAAAGTTACCAATTTCAATGACAAAATTATAAATATGAATAAATGTAACATAAAAATGTGAATTCATGGAGAAAATTAGGTGCCATGCCTTAGTAGCCTAGAATTATACTGTCCATTATAGTAGCCACTAGGTACATGTGGCTTTTTAAATTTCGGTATAAACCAATTAAGATTAAGTAGCTTTCAAAATTCAGTTTCTTAATCACATTAGCCTCTTTTCCAGTGTTCAATAAGCACATATGGCCAGTGACTACCTCTAGGAGAATAAAGACATAAACCATATCCATCATCGTAGAAAATTCTGTTAGGCTTCACTGGACTAAATATATATCTGTTCTTCACATAAATTTTCAATTAAAACGCAATCATTTACAACATACTATTTATATATGCTGTACATGCTTCAGAGAAGCATGACTTCGAAAAGCAGGAGTTGTTGCGGTCTCACTGTTTGAAAGTCCCCTCTATATGCTTTAATTCTGTAACTTGAACAACTATTTCTAAGATGACAATATGTAATTAACTAGTGGTTTCCTACTGTTTATTTTTTCTGAAATTCTGTGTAACTTGTACCCTTTTTCTGTTTTTTTTTTTTTTTTCTTTTTTCTCCTTAAATAAAATTAAAAAAAAGAAAAGAAAAGCAGGAGTTGGAAAGCTTGCTTATCGTCTAAGAGTTTGTAGGGGATATTTATCTTTCACAGGCTAGGATCTGCTCAACCTCTGAAGCCCTTTCTGGTTATTTAATGAGTCTTTTTCTTATAAAAGCCCCGAAGTACAGATACTCTTTCAGTACACTGGCAAGGAAGACACAGGCATGAGACCCAAAAATAGTCAGTCAGATACTGTCTTTGAAGATCTGAGCCTTCAGCAATGAGAGATACCAAAATAGCTCAGAGTTCATTGTAACATAGTGGCGTCGTCTAGTCTCTAGTGACTGTGGGTTGTGCCTACCAGTGACAGTGACATCATGAGACTATTCAGACTCCAGCTTCGAAATTCCTATTGGTTGCATACTGAACACTCCAGCCTTGCTTTTGTAAAAGCCACACTGTATCTCCCCAAGTAAATTCCTTTTCTAAATTAGGAGATGATTTTTATCAGCAAGCAAAAATCCTGAATGGCACAATATTAGAATGTATAGTATCTTACAGTTTAGCTAGACCAAGTTACTGTGACTTATTATGTAAATGCAGGCATCTGTCAGTTTAGGATAAACTACATTGTGGTTTAAAAAAATAACAAGCCCCTAAAATCTCAATGGCTTAAAAAACCAAAAATATATTTCTGATCATAATGTCACCATGGGTCAGCTGTGGCTCCTGAGCTAATGAGCTAATTGTGAGTCTTCTTTGCTGGGAGAAAAAAGACCAAAATAAATCCCTGCTGGCACTTAAAGCTTCCACTTAAAAGTGCCATTCATTTCTACTCACCTTTCATTGACCAAAGCAAGTCACACATTGGAATGTCTAATCCTCTCCAAGGGAGGGGCACTGCAACTCACAAGGCAAAACCCTATCTGAGTGGTGTAATCTTCTAGAATTGCTACACTGTGACAGTCATCAAATATTTGAACAACAGTACAATCTAATACAGCCCATATGACTCAGGGCTTCATTTCATTAATCTGGTATTTTTCAAATTCCAAAACAAAGTGAAATAAATGTAGTTTTAATAATTTTTATTTAGAAATTAGGTTTGAAACATTAACAGGCACATTTCATCCTGTTTGTTAAAGTTAGATGCAATGTTTCCAAAGTGTGGAATGAGCTATGTAGAACTGGAACACACAGGAGCTCATGCTGAAATTTGACTCTAACTTTAAGTCAAAATGTATTTTGCAAAATTCCGTTAAGCAGGTACCATGCTCAGAGTGAAACCTTGGGGCTTTGAGGTATACAAACATAACTAAGACCTGCACAGGGAGCTCGATGGACAATTAAAGGAAAAAAAATCATGCCTACAAAAAAGGTAAGGAACAGATAAAATAGAGGGAAAATAGAAAGTTCATAGGATGGACTACGTGTGAAATTCCCTAGTCTTAAAAAAAAAGAAAGAAATGCAGTCCTGGAATTGTGTGAGAAAAGGACTGCTCTTTAGAATACTCCCGCTTAAGTAACTTTCGACCACATATTTCATATAATTTTATACCAGAGAGTATGTGTATTTGGAAGGAAAGATTACAGTGGACAGGGGGATCTAGCTTGCTAAGAATTCCTATTTTAGTCTTTACCAAATACAATACAATTTTGTCAAATAGTTCTTTGCCAAGTAATTAAAAAATAAAATCAAACAGGGGAAAGCCAGGCATGGCGACACACCCCTGTGATCCTGTGACCCCAGCATTCCCTGAGGCTCAGGCAGGAGAATCAAACATTCAAGCCAAGCTTGGGTAAATTACTGTTTTAGAAAGATCCTTTCTTAAGATAAAATTTTAAAAGGCTGGGGATTTAGCTCATTGCGAAGGCCTTGGGTTCAACCCCTACTGCCAAAAAAAAGAAACAAAGTATGTATATGGAAAGTATCCTTACTTACTATGGCGTTTATCTTGTACACAAGAAGAATGGGTATCTTCCTTTCAAATTGTCCTTTTACATGTGGTTGATAAAAAATAATTCTTTTTTTTTTTTTTTTTTTGTCTTTTTCATTTTTATCAGTACCGGGGATTGAACTCACGACCGCCTGCTTGCAAGGCAGGTGCTTATGCCGCTGAGCTAAACCCCCAGCCCCGATAAAAAATAATTCTTGACACAGAAGTCTGAAGGAGTATAATTGTAACAGACACAAATGTTAAATGATTTATGGAAATTCAGTTAAAAGGTACTTTAGCCAAAGGTCAGCACAATTCTTTTGGTTAGTAAAATATGGTTTAATTCTGGAGTTTTTTTTAAACACTCATGTGAACAAAGCCATACATTAAAAGGTCATATATTGTGTGACTCCATTTCTTTTTTTTTTTTTTTTTTGTCTTTTTCCTTTTTATCGGTACCAGGGATTGAACTCACGACTGCCTGCTTGCAAGGCAGGCGCTTATGCCGCTGAGCTAAATCCCCAGCCCCGTGACTCCATTTCTATGCAGGGTTCAAGATATGCACATGCACAGAGACAGAGGGTAGAGGTGCAGTGGTTGCCAGAGGCTGGAGTGGGAGAGAAAAGGGTTTCTTGGGAGTATGAAGAAATTCCAGAATGAAGATAATAGTGAGAGTTGTACAACTTGGGGACATACTAGAAACCCTTGAATTATAATAATAAATCAGTGTATACAAATATAAAAAGTCATAAGTTGCAAAATGATGTTTGTGTATATATAACTTGAGGAAAATTCTTCTCAAAGAATCACTCCTGAAATTGCAAATAGTCAGTCACATATACCCTGTAATATATGCTAATGGATAACTAAGTCAACCAAATCACCAAAGGGGGTCAGCTCAGGAAACTCTCCCCACTATATCCTTTATTAAACACTTTCAGGGGCTTCTGGTAAGTCAAACAATGAACAAACAGAATTTCATTTATTGACTTGTTCAGTGGTGCTGGGACTGAACACCAGGCGTTGTGCGTGTCAGGCAATTACTCTGTCACTGAGCTATGTTTTCAGCCCTAGAATCTTAGTTTTTCTCTCCTTTCTGTGACATTTCTGTGACAGTTTCTACCAAACACTAAAATGGACAACAGCACTTAAGCAAGAGCGATTATGATACTGAAAGGGTTGCTGGCCCAGACTGGACACTTTAGCCAGGAAAAGCCTCAGCCGGAATTAGGGAGCTCCTGCCTCCCCCGCCCCTAGAGATTTACCTGTAACCCTATACCCCTGCGCTTAGTAACCTACCTCTGGCGCCAAACGTGTGCCAATGAAATACCTGTGCATCCCTAATACCCCTTAGGGTCCACCCCAGACCGAGGCTACTTATGGGCCTCACTCCACGTGTTTCAGAGTGTTCCAGGGAGAGATCGCCGACCCCGGGGTGGAGATGCTGTGCCCCAGGGAGTTGGGGGTCTCTCCCCTGCATTCCCAAAATAAAGGTTACTTATATTTTATACCTCTTATCTTTTCAGCCACCGCCAGCCAATCCTTCCCTCTCTTCCTCCCATTCTCAGACCTAACAGATACAACAGCACAATTAGCTTTAAATTAGTGTGAAAATGCATGGCCTAAAACTCCTTGTGATCCTTACTCAAATTTCCTATATGGAAAGCAAAAGGGATTCTTTTCCAGTTCTCTTTCATCCCACCCTTAAATTGTTTTGCCTGCCACGAACTATAATCACTCTTTTAAAATTTGTTTTCAGTCCTTTACATAAATGTACAATGTTTTTTTGTTTTTGTTTTTGTTTTTTTTTTTTTTTTTTTTTTTTTATCTTTTTCCTGTTTATCGGTACCGGGGATCGAACTAATGACTGCCTGCTTGCAAGGCAGGTGCTTATGTCGCTGAGCTAAATCCCCAGCTCCAAACGTACAATGTTTTGCTATGTTTTTCGCACTTCTAGCTCTCTTAAATGAACAACAAACATTTGAAGGTTTTCTGTATATGAGGAAATATTCTAGCAGCTGGGACTAAAACCATGAATAACAAAACATCTTCGACCCTCTGCATAGACGACCATGTGGACCTCTCTCCTTGAATACAGAGCAATTACCACCTCTTTAGCTAAACCGGGTCCTGTCTCCATGTACAGAGCTGGCTGAGCTATTTTCTTTTCCCTCCAAGTAGCTCTAAGGAATGTAAATACTGCTACCTGAGGTACTGATGTGTAATCTCTGTTGCTAAGTGACAAGTCTGTTCCCTTGGTATTTTTGGTATCTCTAAAAGGTTGAGCACAGCAGGGTGGTAGAGCAAATGCTCCAGGAATGTCAATTGGGTTTGAGCCTCAAGATAAGACGCTATGACTTCCCAGGGCAGAAAAAATTTGCAATCAGAACTGAAGCACTGAAACCTAAATGTTAAATGCTATCTCAACTGTGTTATGCAGATTAAGCTTTCTGCATAACATTCTCTTTACATACCACAGAGGTGCTTTCTGGCCACCCAGCTAGCTCAGCTCACATTACCTCACTATTTCCTGCCATTGTCACCATCACTCATCCTCCAGCCTTGTCCTTCACGAATTATTAAATTCTGGGTGAGATCCTAGGTCAAGGCCTTTGTTCTGTGGACCCTTGTCTGGACCAGACTCAGGACACATTAGCTGCTCATGTCTTAGTATATTTATTCTTGCCTTGGATCACACTGGAGGTGGCAGATTGAAATTCACTCATTGAGCTTCCAATAACATTTCCTTAGGATTACAAATATAAAGTTCTCAGACCACAGCGAGGACAAAAATGGGGATTTCTACACTATGGAGTTTATAACTTAAAGGAGACAGACAATAATCAATATAAATAATCAAGGCATTTTATTTAAATGGTAAATAAGTTCTTTGAAAAAAATCAGAAGGGGTGCTCAAGAATATGGGAAATGACCAGAGAAAGCCTAGCGTCCAGATAATACCTAAGTTAGAACTCCAGAGAGGTAAGTTATTAGGAAGCTGATGTAATAGTATTTAAGCAAATGCAACAGCTAGTGCAAAGGCCCTGTGACAGGAGTGTGGCTGGCACAGTAAAAGAGCACAAGGAGGCTACAGTGACTAGGTTTAGTCTATAGTAAGTGGGGAAGAAGGAGGCAAGGCAATAGCACATATTAGTGAGCCCTGGAAGGCCACTGTAAATTTTGACTTTCTCTTGGAGACAGGAGTCAACCGAGAGTTTGAGCAGAAGCATACATGTCTGATTTGCCTGTGTCCCAGGATCACTTTGTCTCTTATGTTGTAAATATAACTAGGGCACAAGAGTGGTAGTCAGACAGCCTCTTAGCAGGCTATATGTGTGTAACAATTAGTCATCCAGGTGACAGCCACCTGGGTGGAGGTGATGCTGGCCTAGGTCCAGGACAGCAATAGAGAACATAACCATGGTCAGACTCTGGATGGTTGGTTGTTTTCCTGGGCTGGGGATCAAACCCAGGACCTTGCACAGGCTAAACACACACCCTACTACTGAGCTACAATGTAAGTCCCATGACTATATTTTATAGTGTCATTGAGGCATAATTTACCCACCATAAATTCTCCTGTTAAATGCAATTCAGTATTTTTTTCAACAGATCTACAGAGTAGTCCAGCTACCAGCACATCTGATTTTGAAAGTTTTCTGTCACAGCAGTGGTACCCTTTGCACTCATCTCTGCTCACTGCCAGTTCCCAGCCCCAGCCTTAGCCCCAGGTAATCATGAATATACTCTCCCTCTCTATGGACGTTTCTATTCTGGACATTCCTCAGAGCTGGACTCCGGGCAACGTGGTCTGTGACTGTCTTTCCTTGCTTAACAAATGATTCCAAAGGTCACCCATGCTGTAGCATATATATCAATGTTTCCTTCCTTTTATACTGAATGGTATTTCTTTGAATGAATATACCATCTCTTGTTTAACCAGTCCCCAGAAAATGGACATTTGAACTGTTTATATTTTTGGCTATTATGAATGCTGTTGCTATGAATGCTCACTCGAGTTGATCTTTGTGTAGATGCACATTTTCTTTTCTTTCATGTGCATACCAAGATGTGGAATTTCTGTGTTGTATGGTAAATTTGCTTAACTTCTTAAACACTTCCAAATTGTTATCAAAATGGCTGTTAACATTTTACATTCCCAGGCCAGAGGGTTAGCTCAGCAGCATAAGTGCCTGCTTGGCAAACGTGAGGTAGTGAGTTCAATCTGTGGTACAAAAACAACAATAACAACAACAAATTTTACATTCCAATGAGCAATGAACACGGGTTATTTTCTACATCCTTGCCAACCTTTTGAACTAGTGTCTCATTTTGATTTGCATTTCCCTAAAGATTAATGATGTCACTCATCTTTTCACATAGGTTGTGGTTATTCCTGTATCTTTGGTGAAGTGGTATGCAACTCTTTTGTCCACTTCTAACTTGGGCTTCTGAATATATATTTGAAATGGAGATGGTCAATAGTAGGGTGCTGTGGGAGAAAAAGAGGCAAAACACTCTTTACTGGAGGTTGCTATTTCAAGTCACACAAGGATGGGGCACCGCTAAGTGGAGAAACAGATACTGGAGAGAAAATTGGGAATGATTTAAACATGTTAAGATGTTTATTGTACATTTAAGTAGAGTTGTCAACTGACAATAAACTGACAATAAATTTCAGAGCAAAAGGGGGTAATGCAAGCTGCAGATAATTAGGGGTACCAGCAGCATATAGATGGTTTAGGAAGTGTGGAACTTGATAAAATCACCAAAGTAGGGCTACATATAGAGCTGTTCCAAGGGCTAAAATCTGGGATACTCCAAAGCTAAAACGTCAGGGAAGTTAAGAGAAACCAGGAAATAATACTGAGATGGCGAGGCCAGTGGTCCATGAGAGGGAAAACCAGGGACAGAATAACTGACTGCAAGTCCCAAGCAAAAGCATTTTCAAGAAAAACTGTTGCCAACCAGGTGTGGTGATGCACATTTATAATCTCAGCTACTCAGGAGGCTGAAGCAGGAGGATTGAAAGTTCAACACCAGCCTGAGCAACTCAGCAAGACTCTGTCTAAATCATAAAATAAGAATAAAAAAAGAAATAAAAAGAGAGCTAGCAATGTGTAAGTCAGTGAAAAGGCCCTGGGCTTGATCCCAACTATCAAGAAAGAAAGAAAGAATAAAGGAAAGGAAAGAAAAAGAAAAGAAAAGAAGAAAAAGAAAAATGAAAAAGAAAAAGAAAGGGAGGCCAGTGTGTCAAATGCTGCTGAAGTGGGCATAAATTTAGCAAGGTGAAGGGTAGAGGCCACTGGCGACCTAGACAGAAATGACAGTGTTAGTGAGGAACTCAGGCATTTCATCTAAAGGTAAAAACAGGAAGGCAGAATTTACAAGCCTAGCTACTTTGGATGGGTCAGCATTTCACAAAGGTTCATACACGCGGGAAGTACTATGAAAATGTAGCTTCCAATTCAAAAGTCTGGGATGGAGCCAGGATTCTCTATTTGCTCCCAACCAGTTAATAGAGCGCCCCCAATCCAGCCTCTCACCGAGGAGCTAGAGCATTGGCTGATTTCATCTTCAAGCCCTGCAAGTTTCCTGGCTGGGTACAGATCTAAGCAGCAGCAGAACCGCCAAATGCTTGCAGGGATTCTTAAGGGACTGTTTTCCATGGGCTTATTGTCATTGGCAGCTCAGCTCAGCTCTGCGGCTTGAGAAGCAGGAGAGGTTCAGTGACTCACTGAGATAAATATCCAAGAGAGACCCTGTCTCCAATTCCCTCTCTCAGTTCATCTGGTTTTGCAGTAACGGCTTTATTGAAACACAGCTCACATACCATATAATTCACCTTTCAAAGCATATAATTCAATGATGTGTAGCTTAGTCTGGTGTGTGCCCATCACAATTGATTGTTTTAAATTTTTAATTATTTCTTGTTGGTGCCATGGATTGAATTCAGGGCTTTGTGTGTTCAATATGGACATATAAGAAAACAAGACTGTGCATGCCAATGGAGTATCATGGAAGGTTTCAATACATGCATATGTTGTCAGGTTAAATATATGATCTCCTCAAATGCTTATGGAAAGAACATTCCAAATCTTTTCTCCTAGCTTTTGAGGTAAACTGTACACAGTCACTATCTATAGTCACTCCAGTGGACAATAGCACATAGGACTTCTTATTCCTATCACCTATAATTTAGTATCCACTGATCAACCCTGATCAACCCAATAATTACAGCCAACTCTAGATATTTTAGCACCCTCCCAAAGAACCCCTGTACCCTTTAATCATTCGTTTTTTTAAAATGATAATCTCCATTAAAATGGGGTAAATATCCACTAAAATGAGTAGAAACTCTATGCTTAGCTATTTCACGAAGCAAGAATCCATTTGTTGAATGAAAACAAATCCACAGAAATCAGAAATTCTCAGTGGGAAAATACATGAAAGCCCAGAAAAGACGAACCAACGTGGTGGCCTCATCCCTGCCAAACCACAGTCCACTCAACCATCAAGGCCTTTGCTGGTAGACACGGGTGGGTGGCGACTTCAGTTGCTCTCCATGGAGATGCACACGTGTTCACGTGCCATGGGTGGGAGCTACAGTGGAAACTCGGCATGCTGGGGCTGGGAAGGAAAACTGGAAAGGGTTTTGCAGTTCTGTGTCCTTCACAGAGAGAGATGCTAGGTGGAATCCAGCCAGATGACTCGGGGCCTCCCTGGTGCTCCTGGAAATTTTCTAATTTTCTGTTTTAGTCTACAAACATGAATTTTAATACCATTCAAGGGACTTAAAAGCAGCTTCTGGGGAGCTTCAGTGCTTATGTTTATATTTCAGAAGTGAATCTATTCCAGGAATAACAGGTAAAGAAGGTTTTTGTTGGCTTTGAGACAGGGTTTGCTGTGTAACTCAAGCTGGCCTTGAATTCACAATTTTCCTGCATCAGCTTCCTGAGGGCTGGGATTACTGGCATCACTGGGGAATGTGCTATCATGCCTGACTGTAAAGAAGCTTTTGAATGAATATTTTAACTCTCTTCTTAATTCTGTTACTTTTCAATGGCTGTTTTGGATTCTTTTTATATACATATATATATATATATATATATATATATATATATATATATATATATATATTTTTTTTTTTTTTTGGTTTTTTTCCTTTTTATTGGTACCAGGGATCGAACTCACGACTGCCTGCTTGCAAGGCAGGTACTTATGCCGCTGAGCTAAATCTCCAGCCCGTTTTGGATTCTTTAAAAAACAAAGTGTCATCTTTGGAAAAATATTAATGACTACTTAGACCCTATTCCTACTGTACCTCATTTACACTTTGAAAGCAGGAACATATCCAACAAATTTATTTTAACTCTAGACTCTCCATCCTGTAGGCCACTTATGATTCTTTAACAAAGAATGCAAAATAGTTTGCTATGCTGTCAGAATTATTACTTCCCTAGGTCATATTACACAGATCATAAACACAGAAAGGCCTTATATTTTTAGAAAATGGAATTTGAAACTGCATTTTTATAATCACATTTATATTTTTAAAATTTGTAAAAATATAAACACGTAAATGTCCCTTAAGATGTCTCATGTTCTAAGCCGGGTATGGTGGCACACACCTGTAATCCCAGAACCCAGGAGGCTGAGGCAGGAGGATTGCCACAGGTTCTAAGTCAGCCTGGGCTATATAGTGCATTCAATAGCCTGAACTACATAATGAGACTTTGTCTCAAACAAAGCCTCCATGTTCTCAGATTTTAAAATGTAAATATCTTAAAAATTACTTTTTAGAAAACCAGCTAAATTACACAGATGCCACATAAAGGCTCAAGAAGGTGGGAACATCTCTGGAAACCTAATTTTAAGCACTATTGCAATTCATGGGATTTTTCTGAAAGCAAGAAGGGGCCTTTTATAGCATCGGTATTTATAATAAGTTACCTCTGAGGATGCAAAAATACCTGTTTTGGTAAAACATTTTGCATTTACTGTAAGTTATGAATAATAAAGCAGCCTGACCTGAAGTATAAAGGCCCAGCCCTTGCAAAAGCAGTGGAGCCCCGCCAGCTGCAGGCTTCCTGCCTGGCACTTAGAAGCAGCAATGGGGAATGAAAGGAGCCTCTCATCACAGGGAGAGCCCAGGGAGGACACAGAACTCCAATTGTATCCAACTCTGTTTTTAAAAAAATGTAATGCACACGAAGGAGAGTGACGAGGTAACACTCATCAAGCAAGGCCTCCTACATTCAGGTGTGGCAACCGGTTTAGGCCCTCTGCAATTACTCTGCTTGTCTAGTAACGATGGCAGCCAGGCTATAGGCTCTACTTATGTTGTGCTGAATTTCTACACTATTGTGTGTGCGTGTGTGTTTTAAATTATTATGGGCCACAGGTGGGGAATTTTGGATTGAGCGTATTTCATGAACCATCCACTGATAAGACTGCCAAGGGCTTTGTCAGCTCTGAGGATGCAGAGACCAGCTTCCTGTACCTTTATTTGTAGCCAGTTATGTGACATTTGAACCACTGCAATGGCCATCTAATTGATGTCCCCACATCCATCCTTGTTTCACAACCTAACTCAACCTAACAGGCAGAGCAATCCTTGCTAAAGGGCACTGAACTGTCACCACTGTGACTCCCTAGCTTCAGTGGCTTCCCAGCATTTAAAAAAAATGCTAGATACTTATCGTGACCAACCAGAGCCCTAGTGAACTCTGGTCCCTTTGATGTTATCCCTATCTTTCCTCTTGCTTATTGTACCTTAACTGTGGTGCACTCTTGTTGTCCTTTGATTGTATCAGCCACTCTCCAAGCTTGAGGGCCTTTTGGTACTTCTCATACCTGTAAGAGTGATTTTAAATTACAGTCTTTGCCTACCTAACCAGCAACTTAAAAGTACAACCCTTTCTTTCTAGGGGAATAAGATATTGTGCAGAAAGAACATCATCTATACTTACAAAATGGCATGCTGTCTCTTGCTCTAAAGCTCAATGACAAAAGTTGACATGAAATGAGGAAGACCTCACACGTTTTTATTATGTGGCAAATACAGGATTTTCCATTTCAAGTGCTTTATTTGTCTGCAGGTTTAGTTTGCAAAACTCTCATATAAATAACTCCTTACCCACATACCCAAAACTAAAGCACAGTGACTTGAACTAATCAAACTTGCTTTCCATGTGCTGTGTGTGTTCTTTCATGACCACTGAATAGTTTTTAGAATCATTCCAAGTCATATGAAACCACAGTTTTGAAACGTTTAAGTTTTAGATGATTTTGCAAGTTCCTGTTTAAAGGACTAACATCTTGCATCACAGTTAGTGGCCCAGGGAAGCCACACACAAGGAAAAAAAGATATCAAAATAGAATTCGAATTTATACTTGATGGCTTCAAGCTGATTTCTTCAGTCATTTGCAAACCTAAACGTATTTTAGTTTTATGTACCTTTTGGGGAAGTATCATGAGAGGTAGTCGTCCTATGGAGAAGCCTTCAGACTGCAATAACAAGATGAGAGTCAGGAGAAAAGACTGGTAAAGAATAAAAATGTGTAGGTTTGTAGGTAACCTACAAGTAACTTTGTATGACTATAAAAAACAATAAAACATCTTCACTTCGTTTACTAGATAAATAGATGTTGGCAGATGCAAAGGCTGAGGTGAAGGACATCCTCTGACAGATTTATTGTCATTTGTACTAAAGCACAATTTGAGTTACAGATTTAAAACAAGCCTTTCAGGATACACACAGTCCTAGCATCAGAAATGAAATGTCACAGTTTATGAAGAACTCACACAAAGAGAGAAAAAAGTACACAGTTCTTCTAACTCTGCAAGAGCCAAATTTTCACTGTAGGATGAGTTCTAGGGTTACTGTTATGATCCAGGGGAGATGCACGACATGGAGAGGGAAAGAGCAAAGCTCTGGTCACTGATGTCACCAGGAGACATTGTGTATCCTGTCCTCGACCTCCAGGAGTACCTTTCTCAGAAATCAATACTGAGCCAGCCCCAGGCTTTGAATGTGGAGGAAAACAATCAGGGATCAGGATGAGCTTGGCTACTTCTGGCTATTTCGCTTGGGCAAGTCCCTGCCACTCTGTGAACCTATTTCCTCATCTGTAAAGTGTCCCTGCAGCTCTGTGAACCTGTTTCCTCATCTGTAAAGTGTCCAATGAACACTCATTTCTTAGAGCAATAAAAAAGATCAAACAAGAGCCTATTTATAAGTCGTTCTCAAACTCTTGAGTGCATCTGAAAATGCCTTAGGGAATGCCAAAAGCAATGTTGAAGCTGGTGCCCTATTCTACAGGTTTACACTGAGTTGCTCTAAACTGGGCTCTAAGCACCAGAGGGTTTCTTTTTCTCCTTCCTCCCTCTCTTTTCTTCTTCCTTTTTTTCAAGACAGGTTCTTGCTGTGTAGTTCAGACTAGTCTTGAACTGACTACATAGCTTAGGCTGGCCTGGAACTCACAGAGATCCTCCTGCCTCAGCCTTCCGAGTGCTGAGATTACAGGCACGGCACCAGCACACCTGGCCTGAAAGGTGCTAATATGTAGCTGCTTCTGTGAACCACAGACCTACTGCTAAGGCAGTAGTAGTGCTCCTCAGAATATCCTCAAGGATCGCCTAGGGATTGTGCCAAAAGGCAGATTCAGATTCAGTAGCAGGGAGCCTGCGAGCCTGCACCTCTAACAGGCTCCTCTCAGCTGCACTCTGAGTACTGCATGGTACTAAAGGGCCACAAAGCGTAATGAGAAGAGTCATCTACTCTCTCTCCCCAAAGGCAAACTTTCACCGATGGCAGTGGGCATATTAGCAAAACACTTTCTTTGCCTCTTCTCACGACTGTCTTCAGAATCGTGTATCTGGCTGGCACTAGGGACTGGAAGTGAGCATTGCCCAGGCAGGCTTTGTGGCAAAGGTGACTCTGGGGTGAAGGCAGCTGTGGGGCGAGCATGGCAACACTCAGCAATCTAAATCAGCTCCATATTTTCAGCATGGAAAACACTTATCCTGACTCCCTGGGCCCCAAAAAGCCATTAGTGTTCCTATGATAAAAACCACCAGATCAGGGCTTGTAGGTTTCCTTATTAACTTATCAACTGCAGAGAATCATCCTAATGTTGCAAACATATTGGCTACTTGTCCCTTCAATGCTTGCCATCAGGTCCCTGTGGCCAAAATCAGTCATCATATCTCAAGATGTGACAACAAGAGTTGTATTGAACAAGACATGGTCAACCAGACCAGGAATCTTGGATGAGATTCTGGCTGACAGCAACGGCAATGCCTCCCTTGCAATGAAGACACAATTTGTGAGAGTGAACCTGCTCCCCATTTGTCTGAGGCACAGCCAGCTTCTGTGGCACCAACAGTCCTGCTAGCAACATACTAATTGGGCATCAGAGTAACCTGGCTTCAGCCATGTGAGTGCCCAAGGCTCTGCCATATGTTCTACCAGGGAAAAGCAACAGAAATGCACAGTAACTGAGTATCTTTCTCAAATGCTGGACCCTAGAAGACTCTTAGCTTCCTCTGGCTACATGAGTTCATTTTTTTTTCCTCTTTATCTGAGACTGAAACTTTATCTGTGTGGGCTGGGAATATAGCTCAGCGGTATAAGTACCTGCCTGACAAGTGCAAGGTCCTCAGTTTGATTCTTGGTACAAGAAAGAAAGAAAGAAAGAAAGAAAACAAAACAAAACAAAAAACATGATGGGCCAGGGATTTAGCTCAGTGGTGTAAGTGCCTGCTTATCAAGTGCAAGGTCATGAGTTCGATGCCTGGTACCAAATAAGAAAAAAAAAAAGCACCTGTGACTTTACTTGCAAACTGACAAGTACCTTTTTTACCCTCCACCTACTGAGTCCTCACTAATTTGATTCAAGAACCCTTGTACTCAGAACATCTTCTGACTACTCTGGCTTTGTTTAGCATCCTCAGGATATCTTGCTACCCATTTCCAACACAGGTTAGGCCTGTTTTACTTATCTCCCTACATTCCAGCTGGAAAGGGTACTAGCTGTCAGACTAGGTGTGGACTGCATAGGGATGAAGACTGGAATGAAGAGGAGTGCTTTAGTAACTTTTCACTTGTCACTGGGACAAATTACCTAATGCCAAAGTTAGGGAAGGAAAGGTTTATTTCTTAGAGTTATGGGAGGTTTCAGTCCATACTCAGTTGGCTCCAAGGCCAAATGGCATGGCAGAAAAGCCCTTCATGGCGGCTGTAAACAGCAAGGCACAAGCCGCAAGAGAGAGACACACATTCATCCTGCTATTACATTGTATCCTGGCTCCAATCCTAAGTGGCTATAACATCACACCACCAATCCAAGTGCTAGACAACGAACCAATCACAAATGCTAGATTTGGTCAAGACCATAATTCATAAACCATGACAAAGCGCAAATGTTCATATAGATAAGAGACAAGCTTTCTGCCTGTGTGTGACATCTGATTAAACTTCAAGGTTTCAATGTGTGAGGGCACCGGTGACTGCCTCGGGATGTGTGTATTATGATGTAGATATCTGAAATACTGAAAGCTCTGTCTGTCCTAGAACTTTAAGGTCCCTTACAAGGAGACTTCATAATCTCCAGAGACCAGTTTTTGTGGGAGTTTGTTTTTTGTTGTTGTTATTGTTTTTGTCCTCCTAGGCGAGGGACTGAAACCAGGGCTTTGTGTGTATGGTACATGCTATACCACTGACCTCCACCCCCAGCATTTCAAGACCTTTTCTGGTTGTTTTCAGTTTCATTTTGGTTTGATTTTAAAACTGTATGGCATGCAGCACTTGGGGGACTGAGGTAGGAGGATTGCCAGAAGTTCAAAGCCAGCCTGAACTACATGGTGATGCCCTGTTTAAAAACAAAACACCCCAAAGAAAACAGACAAACAACCACTGCCATAGCATGGAAAAAGATTTGGGACCTGCTATAGCTAGGGACTTAAAGCATACTGACAAGTATTTCCAAAATATTTTCTCTAGTGTTGTTTGCAGGTGACAGGTAAGATAGGGAATGGGCTTCTGAAGAATGTCTCTTTCAAAAAGTTTTACACAAAACAAGACACTGTCCTAATGACACAGAAGGTCCAGCTTATTTAGTTCCAAACTCTACAAATAGGTCTGTGAGAAGGCCCAGTACAATATTCTTTCTACTTGTAGCTGTGTGGTCTTACTTACTCCCTTTTGCAGAGGGAGTAGTGCACTGTGGGGAAGACAGACACCATATGCTACCAGTTCTGACCAAAAAAATTTATGTTTGTGCACTAATCAACATGTCACAATAACTGAACTTTCCTTTGTTTTGTTTTGTTTTTGATTTTGAGACAAAGTCTCACTATGTAGTTCAGGCTGGCCTTGAACTTGCTTGCAAAATCTTCCTGCCTCAGCCTCTCAAGTGAATAAGTAAACTTTCTTTTAAAGTAGTCATGTTACTGGAAAATATAAAACTCCTTTGATTTTGTTTGTTTTGGTGATGATAGATCACAATTATCCATATTACATTTGTAATCAGGATATCCTAGCTAGTTTAGGAAAAGCAAATTAGAAGTGTGAACCGTATTGTAATACAATTCAATAAAGAAATCAAATAGAAAATAGTTACTTTGTGTTTTTTAAGTATCTAAAGGAGCAAAGTTAATATCTATCATTTATGAAAATTCTTGTTATTCTGGGAAAACATCTCTTTGCTTATGACTGCTAGAACTCAATCACAAAACACTAAACCTTTAGGAGTACGAGTAGTACCCTCTATAAGACAGTGCCTGCCTATTTCAAAAATAGTCCTACTGTTTCTTTAGTTTCTTCTGGCTGTCCATTTGTCTGATTCGCAAACTTTAGGCAACTGCTTAGGATTTTTATTGGGCCTGGGCTTCACTAGTCTAGATTCAGTTTGCCAAAAATGTCTGAAGCTTGCCAAGAGGCAGTACAAAGAAATGGCTCTTCTACTACTTCTGTCAGAAACTGGGAGAGGCAGGAGCCCTTTTCTTTAGGATGTGAACAGTGCAAGGTGAACAGTTGAATATTTTGCCTCGATTTTAGTTAAAGTTGGGTGTTATGGCTAAAGGTGAGGCAGCTTTAAAAGCTTAGCCTTAAGAGCTAAGTTCTACATCTAGTCTCATCCAGGGCTTCCATACTGTACCCCAAGGAAATGATTCATTTTCTAGGAAAATGCCTTCCTCTGCAAGGGTTCTAGAAGTGTCACTGTGATTTGGAAAGGTTCTCATCACGCATAAAGAAATGTAGATGATAAGCGATGCTTAGTTCTCCCGGTAGCTATATCTGAACCAAAAAGTGAGAATATTTGGATTTAATTTCAAATAATGCACTGCAGTACTCATTCATTGATGAGGCAGAATAGCAGTTGCTTGTGTTGGTCTCTTAGACAAAATATATACAGTATATACTATGCTTGGCTTGTTCATTTGAAGGTCCAGAATAGGCAAAAAGTAAAAAGACAAAACTTTACTCTTTTACAGTGGCAGATTATGGTGGCACATGCCTATAATCCCAGCACTCAGGAAGCTGAGACAGGAGGTTCGCCATGAGTCTGAGGCCAGTCTATGCTACAAAATGAGACCCTGTTTCACCCCCTCAATAAATAAATAGGCCAATTATTAAAATCAAGGCAACTGATAACTGGATGAAGAAGAACAGCATCCTAAATCAAACAATTATCCTAGAAAACAGGTATTTGGCAAGCAGATTTGCATTTGTGTTTACCTTATTGAAAGACAGTTTTAGCTGGGCATGGTAGCACATGCCTATGATTCCCCACACTCAGGAAGCTAAGGCAGGAGGATTGTTGTTAGTTTGAAGCCAACTTACATAAGTAAGTTCAAGACAAGCCTGGTGAAAGCCTGTTTCAAAAAAAGTTTTGCCAGAAGTGGTGGTGCACACCTGTAATTCCTGAGACAAGAAGATTGTATGGAGTTGACTCCAGATTGGGCTATACAGTGATTTTAAGGCAGCCGTAACTAAACTATATAGCAAGACCTTGTCTTAAAACAAAAACAACAACAAAAGACAGTTTCAAAATATTTGCAGAGGTACATGCCTATAATCCCAGCTATTCAGGAAGCTGAGGCAATAGAATCACAAATTTGAAGTCTGCCTGGAAAATTTATCAAGACCCTGACTCAAAATAAAAAAAAAAATGCTGGGCATGTAACTCAGGGAAAGATCCTCAGTTCAATCCTCAGTACCACAAAAATAAATACAGTGTTATATGACATTAAATAGTGTAAGGGACTTTGAGGAAACCTGAAGAAATTTTACGTACATACTTCTGCATAAATATGACATAAAATAAAACCAGGTTATATGAAAAACTTCTGCTTACAAGCCTAATCATGACTAATATTCTTTTTTTTTTGTCTTTTTCCTTTTTATCAGTACCGGGGATCAAACCCACAACTGCCTGCTTGCAAGGCAGGCGCTTATGCCGCTGAGCTAAATCCCCAGCCCCCATGACTAATATTCATGAAAATGCTTGCCACTAAAATAAAGTATGCTTTTTTTTGGTGCCGGGGATCGAACTCATGACTTTGCGCTTGCCAGGGCACTCACGCTGCTGAGCTAAACCCCTGGCCTCCATAAAGTATGCTTTTTCAAGGGAAAAAAAGAGCAGTATATCTAAATTTTTTTGTACCAGGAAGTGAACTCATGACCTCACACTTGTCAGGCAGGCGCTGTGCCCCTGAGCTATATCCCTGGTCTATCTAAGTTTTTTAAACAAGCACAAAAGGGTTATACAAATACAAGTTACCTCTCAAGGTATGTGTTCCTAAGGGAACATCCGTTTTCAATTACAAGCATACCCATTTGCTATGGTACCACTGTTCACCGCATTCATTACAAATCACATAGGTCATCATTTGCTCATCTGGGTTTGAATTCCGCACCCAACTTGGAAGGAAAAGTGTCCCTCTGGCAATCACAGTGACCTTGCAATTGTATCTTTCACAGCGTCTGCATCTGATTTTATTTGTCGGTGTGCCATCAATCACTTGAGGAAGGTAATGTTCCTGGATACAGGACTCCGTGAAGGCAGCTCTCAGCTGCTTTAGCTCCTTGTTTGCCATGTCCATTGTGGTCATCTCGGCAAATTCTTTTGGAGAGATGGTCCCAGAGAGCAAGTTTTGTTGCAAGTGACAATTTCTGGGGTTCTTCAAATTGGCAACTTTACTTCTGATACAAGTTTTATATTTTTTGATGTTCTTTGAATAAAGGGCAAAAATGCACTCTTCAATTTCTCTCGCGAAGTTTTGCCACAAATCAGCATTTGCCTGATCTGTGAAAGAACTAGTCAAAGCTGTATAAAGAAGCTCGATACATTTGGTTCTCGTGGGCATCGTGGGATCTTGCAATTCATCTGATCCACTGCCAGTGGGTTTAGGGTCACCACCCCCGAAATGCTCTTCCTTAGGATCCATGTGGTTAGTGCTATTCTGAGGCGTGATCATTTTGGTGGGGGTTGTGACATCTTGGGGTGAGGGCAGAGAATCACGACAGCAGATGTCCACCATCTCACCTTGACTCACGTCATGAGAAATCTCTGCAGTTTTTTCTCTACTATGACCTGGAGAGGATAACTGAGAGCTAGCCCTTGTTTTGAAGTGAGTGTCCTTATAAAGAGCTTTCCACTTTGACAGCAAACACTTGGCTTTCTTTTTTAAAGCCACCGAGGGGCAGTTCTTGAGGACTCTGTACACAGCTCTGACCACATCTGTCTCCTGGAGATGCTCCTTGGTCATACAAATCATTTCCAGCTCAGTAAGATGGCCACCAAGATCCTCAAAATTCCTTTTAGACAGCAGTTGCTCAATAAGGGAAGCTTTGGCAGCCATGTGGTTTCTGTCAGACATCTTTACAGCTGCGGAGAAACAAAGAAGTTTCAGTTTTCTTAGGCTCACTTTTGCTAGTCACAGCCCCTGGCTAGTGAAAGAGCACTTTCTACTCATTACCTACGCACTGTTTTCTGCAGGAGTAATGTAATGGAAATGTATGTGATGTGTCACAAGATGGAACCTGAGAAGTGGAATGATAGAGTCTCAGGAGTTTCATTCCCAGTAGTTAAAGAAAAATATGGTATACAAAGCATTTTGGCATATTAAAAGAGGCTTACTTGGAGGATCAGCTCTAACTTTTCTATCTCCAACTGTATAAATCAATGTCTTTCTAGACCAAGATTAGTCAGTTCATTTGGGTGGAACTTGATGATCATGCTGGGGATGAAATCATGCCCGTGTCAGCATCAATGTGGTAATGCTGAGCAATGCTGGGTTGTTTTTTCCCTCATATTCAGCAATATAACTGAAATACTTGCTGATTTTATATCTTTGAAGTGGTACTCTGCTGCACATGAAATAAAACAAAATAGGAGATTGCATTATTTTTCTGCAAAAAACAAGAGGAAAGAAGGATGCAGATGTCTCAAGGAATCTAAAGAAATATTAAGAAAGCACAGGATGGGGAGCAGCTGAATGTAGGTGTGGTGGGCCCCAAAAGTCAATGGGTGGTACAGTGTGGCCATGTGACTCTTTTTTTTTTTTTTTTTTTTGGTCTTTTTCGTTTTTATTGGTACCAGGGATCGAACTCACGACTGCCTGCTTGCAAGGCAGGCGCTTATGCCGCTGAGCTAAACCCCAGCCCCTTGGCCATGTGACTCTTTTGAACAACAGGGTAAACAATCCAGAAGATTTATGACTTTGGACTAACTGGTTTTCATACAGGGTAGTTTCTGGTTTTGGTTTTGAGAGCTAGAGACTGAACTCAGGCTTTCACACTGAGCTACACCCCCAGGCTACTGTTTGTTTTTTTTTTTTAGAAAAGGTCTGGCTAAGTCACTCAATTGCCCAGGCTGGGCTTGAACTTTGGATCCTCCTGTCTCAGCCCAGCTCCCGCAGTTTTGTTTTGTTTTTTTTTTTTTTTTTTTTTTTTGTCTTTTTCATTTTTATCGGTACCAGGGATCGAACTCATCTGCCTGCTTGCAAGGCAGGCGCTTATGCCACTGAGCTAAATTCCCAGCCCCAGTTTTGTTTAAAATAACTTTTAAGTGCAGAAGTTGCTAGATGGTTATGTCTACATGAATCTCATCATAGGCAGCAAATATTTACTCTATCTAACTGGTGTGTTCTTCTTTCCAAACAATGTACCCTGTCTATATAAAACCCCTAGATTTATATTCATCTGTCTGGTCTAAATGTGAACATACTGTAAACATTCTGATGGCAGGGACTCCATCTTTTCAAATTCCATGTGCTTCATTTTATACTAAATAATCATCACTAAATATACAAAGGGTAACAGTACTGTGAAGTAATTACAGAAAAAAATTAATGCAACCTCCTAGAAACCATCTGACAACTGTCCTAAAATAAAATATAACTTTAGTCACTTACTCTACTTCTGTAAAACTACAAGGAAATGAGAGATGTGGAGGATGTTTATGTAAGAATTTTCTTCAAACTCAAAAGAAAATTAGAAGATTACAAAATAAGAGAATGGTTAAAAATATAGGACACTCTTAGGATGATACAATAATGTCACAATTTAGAATTATATTTTAGAGAATATTTAGTGACATAGCAAAAGTCATAACACGATGTTATCCCCAAAAACTCAGGATGTAGAATTAAGTAGAGACTGAATTACCATATGAGCCAACGGATCTACTCAAGTGAAATGAAATTATGTCCATGCAAAAGTTTTTTTAACAGTCATAGCAACATTAGTCCTAATGGCCAAAAGCTGGAAAACCCTAAATGTGCACCAACTCATTAGTAAATAAGTAAAATGTAGTATATCCATATAGTAGAATATTTTTAGTCAAACAGAATGAAGTTCTGATTCATGCTGCAACATGGATGAACCTTGAGGTCATTATGCTAAATGGAAGGAGCCAGACACAAAAACACCACATATCGTATGATTTAATTTACATGAAATGTCCAGAATAACCAATCCTATAAAGAGAAAAACAGTGGCTGACTAGGGGAGACAGGCAGTGGAGTAAAAGGAAAGGGATGAGGCTGCTAATGGGTACCAGGCTTTTCTTGGGGAACAATGGCAAAAATCTCAAGTTGATTGTGGCAATGGGTTGTACAACTGTGAACATACTAAGAACCACTTGAAATGAGTGACTGCTGGATGCGGTGACCCACACCTGTAATCCCAGTGCTCAGGAGGTTGAGGCAGGAAGATCAGTGGCATAAGTGCCTGCCTGGCAAGTGTGAGGTCGTGAATTCGATCCCCAGTACCAAAAAAAAAAAAGATAAATAATTTCAACAAGTATGGAAAAGGGGAATGGGGAACCATTAGAGGAGGGGGGAGAAGGGAGGAGTAAGGGAATTTTTAAAAAAGAGACAAGGTGTAATATGTACTGGTAATTACTCCCAAGGTGACTGTAAATTGCAAGCATTACAAACAAGAATTGCAAACGTATTAATAGAAAATAAATGACTTTTTTTGTCTTTCTGAGTGATTCAGGCTGGCCTTGGGCTTACTTTGTAGCTGAGGATGGTCTCAAACTTGCAACGATCCTCCTGCCTCAGCCTCCCAAGTGCTGGGATTATAGGAGTGGACCAGAATGCCTAATAAATGAATTTTTCAAGACTGAAAACCAAAAAAAAAATTAAATTCTACCAGAAATATACAGAACATCCTATGTTGTATAAATATGATAAAACTGATATGTAACAAAACCATGGTTATATTAAAAATAAAATAAAATAAATAGGTAAATTGTATAGTAGGTGAATTACACATAAATAAAAGTGTTAGAATCATGTGTGAAAAGTCTATAAAGAAATACACAAAAGCTTAAAGAGTGTCATGTTCTGAATGCTAAGAGTTTGGGTCATTTGTGTTTGTTCTATTTTTTTTTGTGATGAGCATGCATATATTTTCCTTTATCAATTACATACATTGGAGATACCTGTGTATCGAAAAACAGCACAGAGCGGCTGGGGATTTAGCTCAGCGGCACAAGCACCTGCCTGCCATTCGAGAGGTTGAAAGTTCAATCCCTGGTACCAAGAACAGAAAAGAAAAGAACAGAAAAGAAAAGAAAAACAGCATGGGAAGCAGATCAGTCACCACCACCTTCCCTCTGGAAGGAGAAGGTGGTCTCTTAAAAGTGGTTACAGCACCTGCCACTTTGTACTCAGACCTGCATTCATTATCTCAAAAGGTGATTACTGAATCTCAAATACCTGAATGTCCCCTTAAACTCTGTCCCTAGACACAGAGATTACGTAGTCCTGGCCACAACTTTGAGCTTCTTACTTACTGCTGTTTCCCTGTAGGGGTAGTTCAAGGATACCTGAGAGTCTGAGGCTTGCAATGTTTTATACTGTTATGGAGAAAACTTTTTTTTTTGTCTTTTTTGAGATGGGGGTCTCGCTATGCACTTCAGACTGGCCTCAAGCTCACTTTGTAGCCCAGGCTCGCCTCGAACTCACAACAATCCTCCCATCTCGGCCTCCCAAGTGCTGGGATTACAGGCATGAGCCACCACACCCGGCTTATGGCGCAAACTTACATAGTTACTCTTTTAACAGTCACTCAGTGGACCATCAATTCAGGATCTTCAGATAATGTGTATAATTATTGAAAATGGATACTTAAAAGTTCACTCCTTTTCCTTTTGAAAACTCTATTTTCAGAGCCTGCAAAAAAGTAAAAGAGTTCTCCCTAAGAACCAAAGGCATACCTGTGATCCTACCACTTGGGAGGCTGAGGCAGGAGGATTGCTGTGAGGTCAAGACCAGCGTGGGCTAGTGAGACCCTGTCTTGAAAAAAGAAACAAAACAAAGCAAAGCAAAACAAAATGAATCAAAAGCTAGATAACAAAATACAGGATAGCACAGAAATATAAAAAGCACATCCCCTCAATAGCCAAGCATTTCTGTAAGTGGGAACTTCAGATGTTGCAAAAGTCAAGCAGTCGAGCCACATAACAGGTTTCAAGCTGCTTGGGACACTTGAGCCTTGCCCCACTTGTTGGAAAGTTTCTGCACAGAGCAACAATCACCTGTGCTCTGTGCACTGGTGCTAAAGAAATCAGGAGTGAGATTTGCAACATTTCTGAAAGGTGGCTAGTAAGGGACAGACCTAGACTGCACATAGCAACCAGCAAGTCACAGTTTCTCAGCTGAGGGCCAGTGTATGTGAAGGGGGGTTCTAACTGCAGCTTCAGGCTTTCATGGGTGTGAAAGCAATAGTTGGTCTTATCAGCAAAACTTTTGCTTTACTCGTATGAATGTAAGGAGTTAATGTATTCATATGTAAACAACCAAGAAGCACTTAACCTGTTTTCTTTGCCTTTTTTTGGGGGGGGGAGCTGCTGGGGGTGGAACCCAGGGCCTTGCATATGCTAGGCAAGTGTTCTACAACTAAACTACACTCCCAGCTCTCATATGTTTTATTTGACTTTTCTTTACATTTATTTAAAAATTTTAACTGTGGCAAAACATATAAAACATGAAATTTACCATTTTAACCCTTTTGACGTGTAGAGCTCAGCAGTGTTAAGCACATTCATATCCCTGCACAGCCCTCTAACTCTTGATCCCACAGAACTAAACCTTTGTGTCCATTAAACAACTTCCGGTTCCCTGCCCCAGCAGCTACCATCCCTAAGGAGTGCACTACTCTTGGACTTCACAGAAGGGGGATCATACTGTGCCTCTCTTTTTGGGTCTGGTTTATTCTATTTCACGTCTGATCCTCAAGGTTCATCCATGTACAACATGTGTCCAAATTTCCTTCCTTAAGCCGAAACAACATACCACTGTGTGTTCGGGCCATGTTTTGTTTATCCATTCATCTTTTTTTTTTTTTTTTTTGTATTAGGGATTGAACTCACAACCTTGTGCTTGCCAGGCAGGCTTGTGCTGCTGAGTTAAACCCCCAGCCCTCCATTCATCTGTTGATTGCTTCTGCCTTTTGGATGCTGTGAATAACATTGCTATGAACACGGATGTCTCTGTTCTCACTTCTCTCAAGTCTCTGTTCTCACTTCTGTTGAGACTACACCAGAAGTAGAATTGCTGGATCAGATGCTAATTCTATTTTTAAGATTCTAAGGATTCTGCATACTGCTTTGCCATCCTCTTTCATATTTTTCATAACACTTAAAATCCTATCGAACTTTCTATTTTCCTTTGAAAGAACCATGTGAGTATAAAGTACTTACTGTCTAAAAGGTTGTCACAGGGAAGCCAGGGGGACACAGAATCTTGAGAACAGCCATCCAAGGACAAAGTAAGCTGCATATCTATTTTAATTTTATATAATTCACTCAACAAATATTTATCATGTAAGGCTGGGGATTTAGCTCAGTAGCATAAAGCACCTGCCTTGCAAACGTGCATTTGTGAGTTTGATACCTGGTACCGATTAAAAAAATATTTATCATGTAGCTGGAATGTGCCAGGTGCTGAGCCTAAAGAGTCCTGGCCTCAAAGGAGCTAACAGCTGGGTGGGTATAACAAGAAACTGGCCAATCACAATGCATAGGAGGTGGATTCCTAACCATGCTGAGCTTTCCACCATCTGACCAGTTGCAATTGCTTCTTGCACGGCCTTCACCCCAACTGCTGGCACTCTGTCAGAGAGACGACCCTCTAGTAGAGAACTCTGTGAGACAGTCTCTCCTTGTCCTGCTTCAAGCCCTTCAAAGGTGCCCCTCTGCCTGTAGGGTACAGCCCAAGATCCTCGGCCAGGTGATGAAAAATGCCCCCAGGACTCCTCCACGACTACTCTCAACTCCCGATGGGCAATACCTATTTCACAGCTCTGTGTTATTGCTACAACTGCTCCCTGAGTCAGTCAGTCTGTCTCTGTCTGTTTCTGTCTCTGTCTGGCTGGTTCTCAACTCTGCCTGTACATTAGAACCATCTGAGAGTAAAATAGTAAGAAAACAAAACAATACTAGAGCCTCAGTTAGAATGAACAAGGGTTTCTGAGGGTAGGGCCTGGAGGTTTGTTCAATTCTCCAGCTGATTTGGACTTAAAACTACATACAAGCACAACCCCAACCCTGATGTTCCCAAAACACAACTCCTAGACAGGCTGCCATCAGGCCCAAAGACATCTGCAGTCTCGCTCCTCGACCAAATGAACAGAACCTGACTTTGGATTTTGCTAGGTGAGTCTTAACTAAATCAGAAAACATTGAAATATTGCCCTGTACAACCCACCTGAGAACCTCTACAAATTACAAATGGATACTGTAATGTTTTAAGTGTCACAATGCATAGAATTCTTGAGCTCCACTTGCTTGCTTACCTCTTGACGATGGCAGTACTGAGCAAGTCGACAAGCCATACACACTCATGTCATCTCCATCTGCATAACAAGCTTGAGACACTTATACAGCTTAGCACCATCTTCCAAGTGAGCAAAACCTTTTAAAACATCAAATAATTACACAGTGCTTTTTCCATGATGTCCATCACATTTTGAAAAACATTTTTTTTTGTCTGCCTTCCCCACAAGACCATAAGGGAATAAGCAAATCTATTTTATTCACCATACACATCTGGCCAGTGCTTACTATTACTCAACTAATATTTTCTTTTGTTAAACAAGTGGCAAGCATGCAGGGTCTGCTCTCTTCTCTCTGCTGTGAGCTTCATTTCTTTTCACTACAGACTGGCTTGCTTGTGCTCACTGCACTTAAGCCCAGTGCCACTCGGCCTCTTCTCTGGGAAGCAAACCTCCCCTCCCCGTCTCTGTCTCTCTCTGGGTCAGGATCTTGTTATGTAGTTCTGGTAAACTTTGAACTCACCGTGTATCCCAGTCTAGCCTCGAACTCACAGTGATCCTCCTGCCTCAGTCTCCTTAGAGCTCAGATTATACGCATGCACCACCAGTCCATCTCAATTCTAACTCTAGAATTTCAAGATCAAAGCAAACCATGGTGTCCACTGCATGGTAAGCAAGTGGGTTAGAGAACTCAAGCCTTTTGCATAATAGTTTCTAGAAATGAAATGAAATGAGCAAGTTGGCTAAGTTTCATCATTACCATGTGCCTCAGTTTCTTCATCTACAAAATGGGGATATCAAGTATCCCAGGACTAATACGGGAATTAAATGAGATGGTCTTTATAAAGTACTTGGAACTATGCACATCACATAATAAGCCTGACTGAAAATTAGATGGGTCTATGAGTAATAGGTATAAAAATATCTACTATCCTAGAGCAGGGGTTGGGTGAACATCTGTATAAGGTCAGACCGAGTATTTCAGGCTCTGCAGGCCACACAAGCTCTGCATGGATTACTCAACTCTGATGTTCTTGGAGCAGGAACAGCAAAGAAAACACACAAATGAATGGGCATGACTTGGTTCTAATAAAACTTGCTACAAACACAGGCAGGCTGCAGGCCACTATGTTAATCCCTTCTAGATCAGTGTTACTTCAGAGAAATATATCTCAAGTCACAGACGCAAATTTTTCAGTGGACAGCTTAAAAACAAAACTAGGTGGAAATAATAAATTAATTCTATATTAACAATATAAATATATTAGTTATATATTACATAATAAACATATATTTATAAACATTTACAGATATATGCAAATAGAAATATACACACATAAATTACATGATTAATATAAATATGATACATATTTAATATTATGTACTTATATATAAATACAACATATTCATAAAATAATTATGCGTTATGGTAACCTAGTGCATCCAAAATACTGTCTTTTCTTTCTCCTTTTATCAATATGGTGCGGCGGATTTAACAAAGGACCACGCACGTATTCTATCACTGAACTACATCTCCTTGGCCCCCAATACTGTCTTTTCAATATGTAACTCATATAAAAAATTGAGGGTTTTTAAAATACGAATTTCCCCTAAATTTGCTACACTTATAGGTCACATCAGTTCTGACTAGCCATATTTTCAGTGTTCAAGCTTTCTGGAACCAGTAGCTACCTTACTGGACAGCAGTTTTAGAAAACATGCTAAAGTGGGTAATGCTCAGATATACACCTGTACCTCTACCTGCTGAATACATATTTTAAAAAGAAAACTGTTCAAAGTGCCAGCAAGAGTAGACCTTAAATAGTTGCTTACACAGTGTATATAAAAGCTTGTCAATAAAAACTAATTTACTGGTAAGGTTCACACATTTGCACTAAAGTAGTCTAAACCCTGAGAAACATGAAAAGATCAAAGTGAAAATCTCCTAAACTGATAATCCAGTTCAGCAGTAATCCAGATTGGTTTAGCATTTTTTAAAACCTACTGAAAATTTTATCTTTGTAGGTTTAACCCGTATCAAACTCTCCACCTTGATAAGGAGGCTCTTCTACAGAAAAAAATGATGCCCAATGGCGATAGGTGCGTGGCAACACCTCACTAGGCCCCTTTCCCAATGAGGATCCCAAGGAAAGCCTCAGCAAGGGGGAAGGACCGCCCACGGCCCCACCTAGGCTGGGGAACGAGTTCCGGTGGGAGGGGCCGAGCGCCCAAGCAAAACTTGCAGTTAGCCGTCCCGGAATTAAGGCCTGGAAGTCAGCACAGGGGCTGCAAAGGTCGGCCCACACCGGCGAACTCGGCTGGAAAGGAGGAGGTACAGAATAGGCCCTGACCGTCCCACAGCACACCAGAGAGCCTCCTCTACCGGAGATGACCTTCAGCTGGAAACACAGACCCGGAACATGGCCGGCGCAGCCATTGCTTCCTCAGCCCCTCCCTGTCCAGAGAAAACTTCCGGTTCCCAGGCCAGAACAGGCAACCAATCCAATCCTTCCATCCGAGAAAGCAAGCCTGGGGTAGCGCATGCGTATTAAGGAAATAGCGCCTGCGCAGAGCGATCTGTGGCTGTGGGGCGGTCCCTCTGCGGTTTCCCTGAGGGAGGGGTTGAGACTCGCTAGGGCCGAAAGTGAAACCAAACCGGATGCTGATGTTTTTATTTAGCAGCAGTTTGTTAAACTGCCATACAGTTTATCCTTTCTGCTTTCTGTTAAGATAGTTGTGACCGTTGCTTAGCTAGATTTTAAAATAACTGTGGGCATAAAGTAATCCAACAAGCGTTGATTGCAGAGTAGCATAGTTCGGTTAATTAAAGTAGTAAATATTAAGCAGTCAGGCGCACCCTGAACATCTCAGCTATGCATGGCCCTTGCCTGCAAGGTGTCAGGAAACTCACAGTGAAGTAGAGAATGTGAGATTCTCCTTTGCTGATCCTGTACTTCAAGATAATTTACGGAAAGCTTTAAGGAAACCAAGTTTTCTGGCTTGGATCCTGGGTAATTCTGTGACTGAGAAGTGTGATAGACTTAGCTAGAAGGAGGGAGAACAAGACCAGTGACTGTCACAATGGTCAGGATAGAGGATGCTTGATCATAGTTTGTGTAGTTTGGACAATGTTTACATTTTTGTCAGCATCACAGCATGATTATAAAGGAATCTTGTTTTCTCGTGACCCGTCACTGTCATAGACTGCTTTGTGTGATGCTGATGTTCTGTGAAATTAGAGGTCCTGCTGTGCCTGCTCACCCAACTTAGAACTGTTGGGGTTTGCTTTTCTTTTTCTCTGTGGCCTTTAAACAATTACAGTAATAAAATGTTTGCTATTGTAAACTTTAATACAATTGCCACTTAAAGGTCATATCTTGTTAAAGAAAAAAATATATACCACGATGTTTGTTAAAGCATGATAAGGAAGACTTTAACAATAGATATTGGGAGCATTATGACGGGGTCTTGCATTAGGGGAGGGAGATCAGGCCTAACTCCAAATATGGCACTGGCAAATAGGAATTTATAACCAATGAATGGAGTCAGAGGGGTAGTTGGAAAACTACCAAGAGGAAACATCACAGATGAGGGGGATTCTGGCTAAACTGACCTAATAAAATTGTTGGTGAAAACAGGCCTGAATCAGGCATCATCTGAAGGTGGGAGGTTTTTTTTTTTTTTTTTTTGTACCGGTGATTGAAGTCACAACTTCACACTTGCCAGGCAGACGCTTATACCACTGAGCTAAATCCCCAGCCCTGGGAGGTTGTTTTCTTTTGTTTTATGTTGATGGGCTTTTACTTTTCCTGATGTACTTACCTTCTCTAAGAAGCTCTCCTGATTACTTGCACCACAGATGGCTACCTTTCCTGACTTTGTCATGAGACCTGGTTTCCTGACCCCTAACCTAGCCTGTCTGTGGACTGCCTATTATGCTTAGACTGCTTTCTCCTCCTGTTACAGCTGGTTTATCATTTAGCACAGTAATTTAGCGGCACTTTTGCTAAAACTCAGTCTTAAAAGAAAGTGTGCAGACAGCTCTAGGAAAAGATATAGGAGTGTGATTAAAGTTTGGCCAGCAAAGGATCCTAGTCAACTTTTATTTTTGTCTGTTAAACACATCAGACGATATAATTTAGCAGAGTTTATTTGAGCAAACAACAAATTGTGAATTGGACAGTGCTCAGAGAACCAGAAAAGGTTCAGGTAGCTCCATATGCAGTATTTATAGATAATGGAAATAAAGTACTCCACAGAAATAGGTTGATTGATTGCAGCTTTGCATTTGCCTTATTTGGACACAGTTTGATCCGTTGGCAGACTGTGATTGGCTGAAGTTTAACTACTTGTGATTGGCTGAGACATGGCTATTTATTATATTTGTAGGTTAGGTTTTCAGGTTATGTACTGGGTTAGGTTACTGCCCTTATGAAGGAGCTCAAAGTACAGACAGTCTCAGGCTGGTAACCTCCTACTTATTTAACTTAACAAGACAGTGGTATTTCTCTTCTTTTCCCATTGTCACTTTTTGAGTTCGTTTTCAGAGTACTCTTCCTCTTCCTTGGAAACAGCCACTTAAAATACAGATACTATAGGTCTTCAGATCAACAATCTCTGGTTTTAAACAGTTACCTAATAAGAATACTTCCTTTGTGATTAGACTTGTAACATTCAATTCTTAAATATCTAATGTTTGTCAAAACAATTGTGTTGTGCTGGGGGTGTAGCTCAGTGGTTAAATGTTTGCTTAGCATGCATGAGGCCCTGGATTCAATCCTTACCATTAGAAAAAAACAAAAAACAACCCTGAAACAGTTGTACCCTGAAGGGATCAACCTGAAGGGGTTAGTTTATAAACCAGAAGTCACTTTGGATACTGTTAGTGCAGCTTTTTAGGGACATTACACCAAATTTCTCATGAGCCCTGTCCTGAGGAGGAGAGAAAGAAATTAATCAGCTGGGAGGCTGAGATAGGAAAACCATAAATTCAAGCCCAGCTCAGCAATTTATTGCTTTGGCAAGACCTCACTTCCAAAAAAAAAAAAAAAACATTTAAAAGGGGCTGGGGATGTAGCTCACTATGAAGGCTCTGGTTCATTCCCTGGTACTGAAAAGAAATTAGTTAAAATTCTGAAAAATAAAAATGACCCAGGATCCAGATTTTCCTTTGGTGTGAAGGAAAAATATGAGATCATCTAAGAGGCGGATTATACTTACTGTGTAGTCCTGCTTTGTCCACTACAGTTGCTACATATGCCTATTTACACTCGGATAAAATTTAAAAAGCAATGCCTCTGCTGCCATATCTGAGTGTCAGGTTCTCAGCTGTCACCTGTGGCCAGTGGGTACCATATTGGATTGCACAGCTGAAGAACACTAGCTTTGCTGCACAAAGGTCTGTTGAGCAGTGCTGAGTGACTTCAGGAATGAAACTATAATAGAGCTGGCAATGGATACTCAGAAGTTTGCTGAGCAGTTAATTCTCTTGGGCAATTTTTATGTAGGCAATCTATAAAAATATTCATTCCTATGATAATTAATTATACTTAGTTTTCTTGTCCTTTTTTAAACTTATCCAGCTGTTTCTATACTCTGCAATTCTTTTTGAAGAATATCCTTCAATGCAAGAGAAGCCCCCTTTCGATCTTTACTAAGTCTCTGAGTGGCAATATTAATATTTTGAGCTCACACAGACAGCTCTTTCCTACAAATTCCCAAGGAATGCAGGCAGAAACCTTAATGGGTTCTCTGGTAAGCTAATGCTACACATCATTCAGGGAACAGTTACAGATGTTTTCCATGGAATGAGGTCAGTAAAACTGCATGTTTCTGGGCCCTAAGGTGCTTACTTAAGTTCATTTCCTGATTAAACTGGGACTAGACATGGGGCTTAACCGGGGATTTTGTCATAGGTCACAGAACATAATGCATGAAATTAAAAAAAAAAAAAGAACTGTTCAAATCTCAGAAGTCACAGAATGTCCCAAAGCAACAACAAGGCATAGACTATAGAAACAAAAGCCTTGTGTTTAAGTTCAACAGTTCATATTGTAGGCCAGTGGAGGGGAAATGACAGAGCAGCAGTGAACATCCCCAGAGAAAGGAGACTCATAGAAGTTTTAGTTTCTGCACATACCAGGCAGTGTCTCACTTGTGGCCCACTGATGAATTAAAGCAGTGATTCTCAGCCAGGTGTGCAGGAAGTATGTGCTAAATACCTGGGGGAACTTCTGACAAAAACCCCAGCCAGCCTGTTCTCCAAGCTATACAGGACAGGTTAGAATAGGGAGGGACATTGTGCCTCTGGTTTCAAAACACTTTTCGACTAGTTTGAACATTTCACTTCTAAAAATTGTGTAAGGACTCCCTTCTTGGGTATAGCCTTTTCGACTTAATTGTCATTGATGCTCAAGTTGTATGTTTACTTTTGTTGTTGTTGTTGTTGATGAATAACTTCAGTACAGTGAAGTATACAAATATTAAGGTTACATCTTTTTTTTTTTTTTTTTTTTTTGGGTACCGGGGATCAAACTCAGGACCTCACCTTTATCAAACAGGCACTTACACTGCTGAGCTAAATCCCTGGCTAAGGTTACATCTTGGTAACACTGTATCTATACACACACACACACACACACACACACACACACACACATATACACACACATCCAGCTAATCGTCACCTAGACTAAGAGACATATAAACACTTCTCTTGGGCTTTCTCTATCTATTCCTTCTGCCACTATGGCCAGGTTCTATTTGACCTTTGTCTCTGTAGATTAGTTTTGTCTGCTTGACCTTCCTGAAAATGGACTCATTGTGTGTACTAGTTTGCATCTAGCTTCTTTCACTCAATGGCATGTCTGTAGAATTCATGTGGTTTTTCCTTCTGTGTAGTATCTGTTTTACAATTGATAGATATCTGAGTTTCTTTAAGGTTTACACTATGATAAATAAAGCTGCTATGAGCCTTTTTATCCATGTCTTTTGGTGGACACATGCCTTTATTCGTTTGAATATTGTTATGTTTTTATCTAGATGTCCCCACCCATAAAGCTTTGTGTGCTTGTGGGTGGGGCTTTTGGGAGATGATTGGATCAGAGGGCAGTTTATCTGGTTTGCCATTGAAAGGTGGGGTCTGGTCAGAAGAGGCAGGTCACTGTGCACCTGACTTGGAAGGGTACGTCTCCTGTCTTGGCTCCTCCTTTGATTCTCTTTGCTTCCCTGCTACCAGGACAAGAGCAACGTCTCCGAATGCCCCTCTGCCACGCCGTCCTGCTTTGGAGCCAGCTGCCTATGGTCTGAAACATGAATTAGAATAGACCTTTCCACCTGTAAGTCATGGGTATGGGTACTGTGTCTCTGTGACAAGAAAGGAACTAAGACAAGAACTGGTATATACCCAGGAGTGGAACTGGTGACAGAGTAGGTGTATATTTGTTTTAGTCCACACTGTCAAAAAGTTCCCTAAATGCTTGTTCCAGTTGACAATCCCCTCAGCAAAATGTAAGAGGTCTAGTTGCTCCATGAATTGTCACCAACACCTGAATTGTCAGTTCCTTTAATTTTAGCCATTCCATGGTAACCTACCTAGGTCAATGTTTCTAAAGAAAACTAATCAGAATGACTTGAACTTTTAATACATTCCCAATGGCCAGCCTGGATATCAGGCCAAATCTATTAAAATCTCTTGAATCAGGACCTAGATATCACTATATTTTTATACTCCCCAGGTGTTCCCAATAGGCATCCAAGACTCAGCACCATTGCCTTAAGTTATTCAGATTTTATTTTAACTTCACTCTAAAGTTTTCTCCAAGAGCCACCAATTTTTTTTACTCATATTTTGTTTCATTTTGTTGAGACAAGCTCTCACTACATAGTTCAGGCAGGCCTTGAGCTTACCATGTAGTCCAGGCTGACCTTGAACTTGTGGCATTCCTCCTGCCTCAGCCTCTTGAATGCTGAAATTAGTTATGTGCCACCACACCTGGCAGAATCACTTATTTAATGGTGCAAATAAAATGTATCAGTCTTTTAGAGAACTATATAAGTAAAACATGGCAGATAATCTTATATAAACACTCTGTTCCTTTCCCTTTATACATGAGGCCTGATAAACTCAGAGATCATGTAAAGCTCATTCCCTCCCATCCTTTGGAATCTTAGCAAGAAGCTGACATAGCAGATCTGAATTATTCTGGGGGAAACACTCAGTAGCAGTGCTCAGTAGTAGCACCTTATTGTGCCACCTTCCTTGGCTAAACTCTGGAGGCACCCACTGTCTAAAAGAGACCTTTTCCAGCTGGATATGGTGGCATATGCCTATAATCCCAGTACTGTGGAAGGCTGAGGCAGGAGGATTGCAAGTTCAAGCCAAGCCCAGGCAACTTACTGAGACCCCTGTCTCAAAACGAAAAATTAAGAAAGGACTAGGAATCTAGCTCACTGTGAAGGCCTTGGGTTTAATTTTCAGTGCTAAAAATAGAGGCTTTCCTGGAGCAGAAGCTCCTATCTCAACCTGTACAAGTGTATATGAATTGGAATAGGGACAGGTGGCCTCAGCTGGAGTCAAATGTACCTCTCTGGGGAGCAATGATGACATATTTGGGGATTAGGTATGTGTTGTTGCTTTCCTGCCTATGAGCTTCCTAGGAAACATAACCTAAAGCACCGTTTTACACAATGTCTCATTACAATTTAGAGTCAGAAACTAAAGCAAAGAAAAATTAAGCAGCCAGTATTTGATCATAGGTGATTTCATTCTATCATAGCAACATAGAACCTACAGTAGGTATTGTTTGATAAATTAGTGTTTTCCTCACCTGACTTCTGCACATTGCCAAATTCTATCAATAAACATTTAACTATTTAAGTCAGATTTTAGAAGATTTTTGATGATGTGCAAGTCATTGGTGTAATTGAAACTAAGCTGTTATACGCTTGAGTGGGCCTCATGTTTTTGATCTCTTATAAGCAGAAAATAGCTGGTAACTTTTGAAACTTATTCATCAGTCACACAGATTTTGCAAATCTGACTTGGAATTTCATCATTGCATTTACCTCTATTTTCCATTGCATTTTTCATTGTCATTCCATTTATCTGGTGCCTAGCGATGCTGAGCATCTTTTCCTCTACTTATGGGTCATTTGGCTATCTTCTTGGAGAAGTCTCTATTCAGGGATTTGCTCATTCACCTGATTTTTAAAAAATGTGTTAGTATGTTTTCAGTACATAATGATTACACTCCTTGTGTACACCCAGTTTATCAGGTGAAACAATTCAGACTGAAAGCCTCTGTGAGGCTGAACAATACCTTTCTTTCTTGTTCATTTAAAAAACACTGTTGGGATATGCAGATCCATCCAGGATAGAATCTAAGAGATGTTAATTTAAAACAGCTATTAATAGAAGATTTTTTCTATCACAAGAACAAAGAATCCTTAAAAGTCTAGTTCATTGAACCAGCTGGACTCTGAAGGATTTAAATAGGTAGAAAGTTCTTTTTCCTCACCAGTGCCTTGTGACAAGCTCCGCTGCTTGTCTCCTGGGCCCCTTGCCAGCTGCAGGGCTGGAGCTGGAGGCTCAAGTTAATCCCATGGCTTTGCCAGTCACTGTCAAGTGTAAAGGAGCAATCTCAGTTTAGGCCATTACCATCTGCAGTCTCATATACAATCAATATACTCCAATCACTTGTTCAATTCACAACCCTTGGCTCAGGTACGATCTGCATCTCTGTGGACCTATGAAAGACATGCAGGTCAATTTCTATGCTTTATTTAGTCACCCTTTTCCTAGTCTCTTCACTCTTTTTTTGTTCTCTGCAGGATCACAGCAGGAGGAAGAGAACGGGAAAACAGACTTAATTGATTTGTGTGTGGGTTGAATGGTGTGTCTCCTCAAAGTTAGATTATATCTACTTCCTAACCCTAGAACATGTATATGGGACTTTATTTGGTAAGAAGGTCCTTGTCAATGTAATTAAATTTAGGTTTTTGACATCAGATCATCCTGGACTATATTGGTCCTGAATCCAATGACAAGCATCATTATAAGGCACAGAAGGAAAAAAAAAAAAGACTCAGGGACAGAGCAGAAGGCCATGTGAAGTTGGAGGTGGCCTTAGGGTTATGTGGTCACAAACCAGGGAACTCCTGGAACTACTAGAAACAGGAAGAAGCAAGGGAACATTCTCCTGTAGAGCTTTTTTGGGGAGCATTGACCTGCTGACCCATTGATGCCAAACTTGTGGCTCAAGAATTGTGATAGGGGGCTGGGGATTTAGCTCAGCGGCATAAGCACCTGCCTTGCAAGCAGGCAGTCGTGAGTTCGATCCCTGGTACCGATAAAAAGGAAAAAGACAAAAAAAAAAAAAAAAGAATTGTGATAGAATACATTTTTCTTGTTCTGTATCATCCAGTTGTTGGTCATTTGTCATGGCCACCACAGAATTAATGATATTGGCATCAGAATTTTCCATCTGTTGGTGTTGAAATACAGCCTCTGTTGTTATTTCTATGGGTTCACATTTGGGACTTTTCAGAGAACCCTCCTTGTTCTGGTGGCCCCTACTCTTCCATTCTCTCATTCAGATGATGCACTTTCTGGTTTGCTATCAGCTCCTGCTTTTGGAGGAATGTCCCACACAGACTTGCTGCTGTGTCACCTCATTTGAAGGCTTCTTGGGTGGGTTCCTTCTAAGATAATCTACAGGAAGCTACTTGCTTGGTGTATACTTCACCCTTGGGAAACCCTCTGCAGCTAACAACCCCCTCAACCCTGGAAGCAGAGGCCACCCCCCCTGCAGCCTGTGTCATTGCTGTCACAGGCAGCCTTACCCAGACTTAGCTGGCTTCCCACCTACTGGCTTCTCCAGGAGAGCAAGGCACTGTTCAATGGAGGGGCACCTGTGTGTTTCACAGGTGGAGGCGTCTGCCACTCTACATGGTTCTCATGTTCTCACTCGCCTTGAGGAGGGGGCAGGAAAGAAGTGTCCAGACCTCTAACAGCCCTCTCCCAGTCTGCCTTCTGCACATAAGCTGAAGAGCAGTGAGGAAGCAGGGCTGGTGGAAGTCATTTTGAGCTCACGACTTAGCCCTGCGTACATGGTCTAGCATGTCTTTTTTTTTTTTTTTTTTTTTTGTACCAGGGATCAAACTCACAACTTTGCACTTGCCAGGCAGATACTAGCATGTCTATTTAGAACGAGTATATTCTTAACATTGTGCTCAGCTCTAAGGCCTTGTAGGAAACTCCAAGTTAGGAAAAGCTCCACTTAACAGCCTCCCTTCTTGTTCTGTTTTCTACACTGTTTGTCCATGTTCATTCATTTCTCTAGAGTGGAGGTTATTATTTTATTAGGTTTCTTGTGTTAGGGTCTCCTGATATGTAGTTCAGATGGATGTTGAACTCGTAGCAATCCTTATCACTCAGTCTCTCAAGTGTTGAGGGGTTACAGGCACACACTACCACACTGGCATGGAGTGGGAGTTATGGTGTCATGGACTTGTGGTACCAGAATTAGCAGGGAAATGATGAAAGACCAGTATTTCTGGCTTCAGTCTCCTCTTGGTGCATGTCATAAGGTAAAAGTTCACGGGCAATGCAAAACTTTTTACTAATTTGTTGCTAGTGGTTCTTCAAAATTACATTTAAACTGAAAAATATAGAAAAATATGAAAGAAATGAAATAAGGGGATGCCAACTTCACTCAAAATCCCTTGCCTTTCTACTCAGTTGACTTTCCCCATGCCATATAGACGCTTCTCAGGAGTACAAATGACCAATCAATACATGAAAAGATGTTCTATATCTCTGACCATTAGAAAAATGGAAATTAAATCAATGCTGAAGTTCCATCTTACTCCAGAAAGAATGGCCATCATCAAGAGATCAAATAACTGCTGATGCAGCGGTGGGGAAAAAGGAACCCTTCTACCTTTTTAATGGGACCACTGTGGAAATTAGTATGGAAATTCCTCTAAAATCCAAAATTAGACATTGCATTTTACCCAGCTATTCCTCTTCTAGGTACCTTTCCAAAGGAGTTAAGGACAGGGATATGTGTGCGCCCATTGTTTATTGCAACCAACTCATAATAACTAAATCTTGGAAGCAGCCTATGTGCCCACCAACAGATGAATGGGTAAGGGAGATATGGTTTTTATTCACAGTCAAGTACTACACTGCCAAAAAGAATACATGTGAGTCATTTGTGGAAAAAAATGGAGGCACCTCGAGACCACAATGTTAACTGAAATAAATCAGACACACAAGCTTGAATATCATATGGTTTCTCTTATATGAGAAACTTAAAATATAGATAAAAAGCAAAATAAAATATGAATAATAGGACGGAGGGACATAGATCTTTTTAAGAGTGGGAAGGGGACCAAGAGATGGAGGGGTGGGAGAGGGAGAGCAGAGGAAGCAGATGTGAAATGAATGGAGATGTGTCATGTCCATGAACGAACCCCCATGAGGAATGTAATCATTATGTACTGTAGACATGGGCTAATAAAGATTGAAAAAACAGTCCTGGCTGAAGTCCCTCTCCCAGGGGTTGGTTCTGCCTCTGTGTCGCAGATGCAGGAGGAACACAGACTGCCGGTTACTCTGGTGCTTGCACTGCCCCGTGAAATGCCCCATTTCCTTCGGCCCTCTGGCTTTCATCTTAAAGGGAGGTCATTCCATAGCGCAGTTCATCAGAGTAACAGAGACGTAAGTGATGAGCCACAAAGCACGGTTCTCTGTGGCTTCCTTCCCTTTTGTTCTCGCACTGTGGGACCTCCTGGCCCTTCCCCATGGACAGATCCTGTAGGTGCCATCCACAGCACATATGAAGTAACCTGGGCTTGCTGCCAGGAAGCACCATCATCAGCAGTGAGAGCATAAAGGATAGCCATGGCCTCTCAAGTGTCTCCAGGGGGTGGACACATTTGGCCAGAAATTTACCTTCCTGATTTATGGTGTCTGAGAGCAGCACTTTTCCAGTTCAGCTTCATTTTTCCTCCAAAGCAACTTAACACATTGGAGCCATTGCATCATTTAGCTCATACACCTAAAAGTGCTTATATTACTTGTTCTTTATTTGAAACCAGACTCAAAGGCCGCCTAGTTTTCTGGCTACTGAAGCCGTGGAAGGTGTTGACACTTTTGTCACTACAAGAGTGAATCACTTAGGCTGGTGCGATGCCTGGGGTAATTGCATGCCCTCAGCCCCATATTTTGAATTCAAGTGATGGACTTTGGTATGTTGGGACCACCTAATTTTGAGATCATATTCTGAACACCAGCTCAGGTACCCCTTCCGCCCTAGGCAGGGGACAGCCACATGACCTACACTGCACTGACTGTAACCCCTGCCTGGAATGTGAATTGTGAGCAGAGTACTGTAGAGATTCAACATGGTGACAGATCATCCAGAAATGGTGACACCCTTCTTAACCTGTGCCCACAGTGGCTCCCTGTCTACACTTCTGCTTCTAGCGCTGGGGCCTACTCCCAGGGTTGGCTCCCCAGTCTTTCTTTCCATTTACCTGCACACTCCTAATTTCCCTATTGTCACAATCCTTTGCTATAAGTTAATCAGGTTCCCTTTCTGCAGCTTGTTACCAGCAAACATTGACACAAACATTTTAAGGTGGCTTTGGGATTTGGGGAAAGTCAGAAGAGAATCTGTGTTGGCATGGTGCTGAAATTTCCTTCTTCCTCGTCCCTTTGATTGAGGCTTTGGAAGTTATTATAAAATATTACTCAGGAAGCTGGACACTTAACATTCTTATTCCCAGTGCCTGAATCATAGAAAACTAATTTCCCTTCGCTTGTCAGAGACCAGCCAAGTGTGACCTAGAACATGTCAACTTTGACAGGGGTGATTTGAGAAGGAAGGAAATGTCTGCAAGCCTGGATGCTTCAAGTCTCAGGGTGACTGAATTGGAGGTTTTGGGAGAGGCATGCATTCACAAGACACTAGAGAGAGAGAACAGAGATGCTGAATTTGCTGTCTGGCGGCAGCCACGCAATGCATACAGTGTGCCACAAGAGGGCGAGGCTGGAATTGAGGATTAAAACAATGCACAAGGCAACTGGCAAATGTCTCCTGCTCAGTGCGGGAGTGTAGCTTGGACTCATCAAGACAGAAAAAGGGAGTGGGGTGGAGAAACTTTTAACACTGTCCAGAAAGAACAATGGATGAGATACCGGTGAGAACTCCAGGCCCCGGAGCAGTAGGATCATTTCCTCAGGCCTCTGCCCCAAAGGAAGTTGACCATTTCTCAATGTTTCAGTGACATTCACCTCCAGCAAGCCTGCTGCTGTCCAGGGCCACCCCTTACGCTGTATGGAAGGCCCGGGGACGTCCCCAGTGTTAGAGCCTTTGGTGAATGGATTACACAAGAGTCAGTGTAACTTCAGTCACAGCCTGCTTGGTGTTGATGGGCATTTGCTGTTGACGTCCCAAGTCATCTGGCAAAATGTCACACAGATGAGGTTCATCTTAAAGGGAGAGGTAAAGTGCCCTGGTTTCTCTTCAACTCATGCATACCTTTTGCTTTTAAAAGGAGATAATTCTTCCATTTTCTGAAATAAATTCCTATTGATGTGTGACACATATATTGAAAAGTCAGTGCACAAATCTTAATGCTCATAAAGTGAGCATACACATTCAAAAAGCATTAAAAAGCAGACTTATCAGCTTTCCAGAAGTTTATCCCTGGTGTTCCCTCCACAGTACCTTCCTGCAAGAGTAAATGTCAGCCCCGCTTCTCCACCAGAGATGAACTTTTCCTGATTTTAAAACTTTTATGTAGTATCTGCCGGGAACATTTATGTAGTATGTGCGCTCTTGCTTTTTTAATAGTTTACCTGTGTTGCTATGGGTAGCATTAGGTTGTTCATTCTCATTTCTTTATAGCATTTCCTTGGATGAACATTTACTTTGGTCCTTTTTTGTATTTATTGATGTATTTATTTTATTGCTTCAGGGAATTGAACTCAGGATCTTGTGCTTGTTAGGCAGGTACTTATGCCACTGAGCCATATCCCCAGCCCTGGCTCTTTTTTAAATGTTGACCCACTCTAAACCTTGGAGGGCCTCAAGCTTGCCAAAGGAGTTTTTAAAAAACCTCACTTAAAACCAAGGCACTGAGATAATTCACCAATATTCAATAAAAGCCAGTTTTTAAAGCAACAGAGACATGCGTCTAGCCACTATCTTTGTCGTCTTTTCTTCCTTGGGGAGAAATGATCAGTGTCTTCAACTGCTGGTCTGATAGCACTGTTCCTTCTATAAGGACTGCATTTATCAAAGTTATGCTTTATAGTCATCATCCAATTCAACCTGACAGGTTTCCAAAGTAGTTCAGTGTTCTAATAGGTAACACTTTGACTGAAAAACAAGTAACAGCTTTTGGAGCAAGTTATCAGATCAAAACATGCTCCAAAACTTGATAATTCGCCCTCAAAATGGAGAATGGTTTTACTTGAGGTTATCACCTAACTGCTATCTTACGATCTGACTGGAGCAGGAGTTAAAGAGCTGTCTTGGGAAAATAACTTCCAGAAAGTCCAAGTCCCTTTCACCCATAAGTGAATTGGGCTGTTATCGAGGGTGGGAATGTTATTTGCTATGTCATGGCCTGGTAAGGAACCGACATTTCTATCTCTTCTCTCATCTGCAAGCTAAAAGTCTGCTTTTGGGCAGTGAATCTCTGAGTACCTTGGGGTTGACCCACCTTCTGCACAATCCAGTGACAACTTCTGCTCTCTACTTTATTTTTGAGGATATTTCTATAGTGAATGGCCTGAGAGAAGAGAGACAGTGCCTCCTGGTGCACAGACTGGATCCTTGATCAAGTCCTTTCTCCTGCCAGTGCAAAGTCTGAGCAGGTTTTTTATCAACCTTTTTAAAGCATTGGAGGCTTCTAAAACTCAGGGTTTTCAGCTGTGGCACAAGCCCACTGTGTACCTGGTGTGTGCATTACCCAACCTGTGGGACTTGGCTCTGTGGCTTAATTGTTTCAGAGGATAGCAGACAAACCCGGAGAAGCTTCTATTTGGGAACTATCTCAGACATGTTTGTTTGTTTCTCTCTTTTTTTTTTTTTTTTGTGGTACCGGGGATCAAACTCACAACCTCACGCTTGCCAGGCAGGCACTTAGGCTGCTGAGCTAAATCCTTGGCCCTCAGCCATGTTTCTTTATCTGTCTTATTTTATTTTATTTTAAAATTGTTATTAATACATCTTTTCACTGCATTCCTCATGGGGAGTTGTACATGCACATAACACATTTTCTTTCTTATTTATCCCCATCCTCTCCCCTCCATTCACTTCTTGGTCCCCTTGTCTTTTACAAAAGATTTACCTCCCTGTTTCTTGAGGGTTTTTTTTGGGGGGGGGGTCTTTTCCTTTTTATCGGTACCGGGGATCGAACTCACGACTGTCTGCTTGCAAGGTAGGCACTTAGGCCGCTGAGCTAAATCCCCAGCCCCACCTCCTTGTTTCTTATCATCTATCTTTTATTATGCTCTTTGATTTATTTGTATGTCGGGTTTATCCTGTAAGAGAAACCATGTGATGTTTAAGCTTGTATGTCTGATTTATTTCACTTAACACTATGACTGGACCTGTTTCTGAGACAGAATCTTAAATAGTATTAAGATGCTTCTCCACTGATTGTGGGATTATGTCCCAATAAACCCATCATATATAAAAAAATCATAAGTCAAAAATGTATTTCATACATGTCACCTATCGAATAGCATAGGTTAGCCTTAGCATACCTGAAATGTGCTGAGAACACTATTAGCCAGCAACTGAGAAAAATCACATAATACAAATTCTGTTTTATAATAAAGCAGTGAATATCGCTTGTAGAGACACAGATGGGAGTTTTGTAGACATGATATGATACAAAAACACAGCATCCAAAACCTGCCAGCACCACAGGAAAATATGGGCTGCTTCTTCTCGTGATCCTACACCTGACTGGGAGATGCGACTCGCTGCTGCTGCCCAGCTTCATGAGAGAGGATCATGTCACACAGTGATAGCTTGAGAAAAACCCAAATTCAAAATTTGAAGTATGGTTTCCATGCAGTGCATATTACTTTTGCATTACCATAAAACTACAAAGACTCCTAGACTGAACCATCATGAGTTGAAGGCTGTATGATGTTATCTTTAAGGAATACACTATCATGCAATGCTCTTCTTAAACTTGGGTGACAAGAGATAAAAAGAAAGTATCACTCTGTTTTGGAGTGCTATTACCTGTTAATTTAGTTTTTGGTAGTTGTCTGACACTGAGTTCAACTATATACGCCAATTTGCTTTGCAGTTATGAGGTCTCACAAAGTGATCATCTTTCACATAATAGTAATGATAAGAATAGAAAATATTTCCATACAGAAAAGAATGAAAACTTCATTTCCAGAAAAGCAGGTAATCATACACACATATAAACATATAATCAACAGCAAATTTTCTTGCTTAGGAAAATCTAAGTCATAACACAAGGTAGTTATTTAGATATTATTATTACAAAGACTTTAAATATACACACTTAGCTATGAAACAGCAGGCTGAGCCACAGAGACAAAATTTAAATTTAGTATCATAGTTTCCAAGAAGCACCATAAAAGTCAAACAGTTAGACATCTCTCTGTGAATTCTGTTGTTGTTGTTCAAGAAATGTTGCATGGAGAAATTCAACAGCCTCTTAGAAAAATAAGATATACTGGGTAGAGAGGAAGGGATGAAGTATCATTGCTATATTTTTATAATGTACTGGGGAAAAGATCAGAAATGATAGAGAAGACACAGTGGCACTGTATCTAAAGCAAATATCAGCACATCTGATATAAGAAAGACACTTTACAGTGTTTCTATTGATATGTTACAATTTTCAGGTTGTATGTCTAAAATGGGGAGTCTTATGATGTCACATCAAAAAAACAGAGAACTGACACAAAAAGCCAAATTTTATGATATAAAAGACAACAGTAACGGTCAACCTTGCACAGTTAAAGACCAGGGGGACAGGAGCCTGAAAGGAGCAGGACGCCGTCCACTGCAATTTCTCCAGTTTTGCCTTTGCCACGTTCTGCTTCAAAAATTATCTAACAATAGAGAAGGAATAATAAATTACTTCAAAATATGCAAAACAACAATCTAGCCAAACTATTTAACAGTTATTAATAAGCACTAAACCCAGGCATTATTATGGTTTAATCTAGATGCCCCCCAATCCTCATGTGCTCATAGGTGAGGCTTTTGGGATGGTAACTGAATCACAGGAGTGTGATACTTATCCCTGATGCATTTATAACTAAATGTGAGGTTGGGAGGTGAAGCCTGGTCCAGGAGCTGGGTCACCTGGAGGTGTGGCCTGGAGGGATTTAACTCCCTCCTTCCTTAATCGCTCTCTGCTTCGTGCTGCCACACCATGAGCAGTTTCTCCTCTGTGATGCCCCTCTGCCATGCCACCCTGCCTTGGAGCCAGCTGACTATGAACTGAAACCTCTACAAACTGAGCTAAATGAACTCCTTACAGTTGTGGGTGTTGGGTATTGTGTCTCAATGATGAGAGAGTAACTAAGACATGCATTATTATTGTATAGAAACTGGCTTTGGCATTCACTACATAGTAATCTTTTGACTATATAGGAATAGGGTTTTCAGACACTGGGTATCCACACTGAGAGCTCTGTTCGGAGAAAACAAAATTACAGCTAACTCTAGATTCTGAAAAGCCCTATAAAGCTAAGAAGGCTAAGACATAAAGGAAACTTTGGAACAAGAAAGCTTTAAAGAAAATAGATAAAAACAACAAAAATAGTTTTCCTTATAAAAACCAGGTTAAAAGAAATTGAATATTTCCATGAGCATCTAATGCAAAACAATATAGTCAAAAGGGAATTATTTTGATATTCAGATTTTGGTAGTTTATAGTAGTATAGTTTGCTTATATGTTTGGAAATTGTCTAGAATGTCATTTTTCATGTGTTAAAATGTTTCACAGTATGATGCTGTAACCATTTTAAGAAATCTATTAATAGTAAAAAGAAAAAGCAACTTTTTGTACTTTAGAAATTCCCAAAATCTATAGAACAGAGGATGAATACTAAAGAGAATTATCTTTGAATACAAAATGGTAGAGAACTCATTTAACAAAATTAAATATATAGCAACTATTTTATATTTACTGGCTTATCTAAAAATATTTTCAAGTAGCTATGATAAAATAAACATTTGATAAATGAATGTTTATATGTTGCTTCGATATTATAATGCTTTTAAAATAGTTGTCTTAGCTGGGCATGGTGGTGTACTCCTGTAGTCCCAGGACTTGGGAGGCTGAGGCAGGAGGATTGCCATGTGTTCAAGACCAGCCTGAACCGCACAGTGAGACCTTGTCTCAAAAAAGCAACAAAACAACAAAAAAAAACCTTTGTGTTACTTTTATAATAAGAACAAATACCAAAAATACTTTCCAAATTAAGTGATGATGAAAATAATAGCTACAATTTATGGGGCATCTATTCAGTATGATTCAGTATGAGTAGAGGCTTGACTCCCATACTTCTGATATATTTCCCAGAAATAAGAGAATAATGGGCCTATGTATTCTATAATTTCAGGATCAGAAATAAGCAGACTTAGAAGATAGAAAGATGATTTTGATTCAAAGATAATTAAGGTTTCCTTGAAACAAAAGCATTAGAGAAAAAAGAATACTTAATTTAGAACATGTTCTTCTTCTTCTTTTTTTTTTTTTTTTATCGGTACTGGGGATCGAACTCACAACCGCCTGCTTGCAAGGCAGGTGCTTATACCGCTGAGCTAAATCCCCACCTCCATGTTCTTCTTTAAAATCACACACACACACAGTCTGTCAAAATGGAGTTTGACAATAGCCCATGCTGATTATGGTTATAAATAGATAAACATGTATTCACATGAAACATAAAACACAAAATATGAAAACATTCGTTACTCTGCTGTAATTATAAATCTACTTTTTTCAAGAAAGAAATTGACCTTGTCTTTTAAAAATATTTAATAAATTTAAACTTATAGAAAATTGGCATTTTAAACTGGGCATGACACCACACACCTGTAATCCCAGCATTCTGGGAGGCTGAGGCAGGAAGGTTGCAAATTTGAGCCCTACCTGGGCATTTAGCAACCTAGGGAGATCTTGTTTCAAGAAATGGGGTTGGAAGGAGACCAAGGATATGGCTCAGTGCAAAGGCCCAGAGTTCAATCCCCCATACCATAAAAATAAACAAACAGAAAAACTACAAAGAAGCTAAGAAAACCTGCGTTTTAAAGAAAGATCCTTGAAGAATCATGCTCATAGTAGCACATGCTTATACTCTAGGAGGCTGAGGGAGGGGGATCACAAGTGTGAGCCCAGCCTGGGCAATTTAGTGACTTAGCAAAGATTTTGTCTCAAAATGACATATAAAAATGACTGGGGATTTAGCTCAGGGTGAAGACCCTGAGTTTAATCTTCAGTTGGAGAGGAGAAGAGAAGGCAAGGGAAGGGAGAGACAGAGACATAGAGACAAAGATATGGAGAGATGCAGAGATGGAGAGACAGAGACAGAGAGAGAAAGAATATGATGCTCAGTCACTATTATAGACTCCCTTCTTGCTTTGTAAGAAATTACAATTTTCAGTGTAATAGAGAAATTTAGGCTTGCTATCATTGCTGTATCCAACTTTTGAGGCTTTCTGAAGCGAATACAGAAAATCTCGGTGGGGGTGGGGTGGGAGTGACAAGAGCCTGTGACTATCATTGCTCAGATCTCTCTTTTGCTTTCAAGATGGTCACATTTTCTTGAGAACTGCTGGAAACAAGCTAATACTAAGAAGAGACAGCACGACTGGGTATAGAAGTCTTTTCTTTCTCTATTCTCTTCTCAGGAGGGAATGCCTTTCAGGAAGACATTCCCTTTGGATTATTTGATAGAGGAAAACTGAGCCAAAGAGCAGCTCCCTCACAGCAGCTGCAGTGAACAGGATGATGAGGGTGAGCATGTCTACATCTTGGGATATGGCGTCTTTTCTATCACCAGTATCCCCTGGAAAATTGAAAATAAACATCACAGTAATTATTTGGCATAGTAATTTCTGTGTGTTTCACTACATTTTCCTTACCCTGTCCCCCACAAAATGTAGGCAGCCTTTTAATATTCCCTTTTATCAGACTTGGGATATGACAATCAAAACATGCTTTGCTGGAAGACAGTGACTTTCTTGGTGTTTGCTCCTGGCACATTTAACTGTTTTGAGGAGACTATCCTAGTACAAGGTGGAGAGCTAATGAGAGAAGCACTGAGAGGAGAAGCTCACTTCTCCACAACTAGGAAGAACCACCACTGCCTTGCCTTGGCAGAGGCCTGAGTGGGCGATGGTTGCCTGATGCTACTATTTCAGCTGGATTTTCAGCAACAAGATTATGGCATTGAAGTTGAAGAGATGAATGGCTTCAAGGGTCACATGGGGGTATCCCTAGCCCCACAATGAAATGAAGATGTGCTGTCTTCTTCTGAATGTCTGTGCCACTCCAGTCTTTCAGAGGCAGGAGACACCTTACAGAGCAGCTCCTCTGCGAAGCCCATGTGAGCAAATAGTGGGGATTAAATCCCTCCTGACTAATAGGGGATTGAATTCCCTTCTGAATTCACATATAACTTCATTTCATGGAAGGATATAACTTATCTGTTACACTCAAGTGCATGCATTTAAAGTCACCAACCATGTGCTACAAATATCTATGGCAAATTTGACAATGGAAAACTGGAATACATGCTTTAGTCTGGATTATTCAGTGTGATCAACCTCCAATATCCCCCATCAAGGTTTCTCACAGTCTTGAAAAATTCAGGACATAGGTGCCAGCACTGTTGCCTTACAATGTGGTGGCTGGCCAGGCTCTTGGGGACCATGGCTTCAAAATGTGAATTTAGAATGGCACTGTACTGATAATGTACTTTCTCCCAAGCTACCAGAACGTGAACTTGATCAGCATGGAAATAATTGTGAACGTCACACTGAGACATATTTCAACTGTCCAATGGGAAATGTCATCCATACATAGCATGGCTTGGGGCTGCCATCCCCCAAGCATGCTGCAACCATGACAATGTAAGCATGTGGCTTGAATTTATACTGATGTAAATGCACCGCAATGAGAATACATTTGAATTACTGCATGCGTCAGTCCTGAAAATGAACTAACCACTTTTACTGCAAAGGGAAAGAGTGGTTATGAAATTCATTAACTAGGGCCCAATATACAGTTTTATTTATAGTCATGTCTTATGAGGAAATTAAAATAAGACATTCTGCTTTAATTAAAGTGTGGTAAGTAAATGAAAAGATGTTAAACTTAACACCTGACACAAGGGACTAACTAGACTTTCTGTCTGGTTCCTATTGCCAAGAAATGGGATTGTACTCACATTAATCATCATCTTTCACAAGCAAAGTATAAATGGATTCCGATTCACGGATCTCCCAATTGTGCTCCCTCTGATCCCTTCTTCCTGTATTTCCCTTTAAGTTTTTTCTTTCACACACTGACCCAACTTTTCACCAGGGTGCACCTTGGCTGTATCCAGCCTCTGGTCCCTGTGATTTTTTTTTTGAGTTTTAAACATCAAATTTATTTGTAGAAAAACAAAACAAAACAAAACAAACCCACAGGATGGGAATTTACATCTCAAGACATCTCCCAGGTAGTAAGTCTACAGGTTACAAATCATTTTCATAGAAGATATTTTTGTACAAATTTTACATGTATCCAGGAGACCTAAACCAGTCCCTGTTTCTATTTAGTGGAGGCAAGGAAGGGGAGTGGGACAAAATAGCTTTTTTGTATACAACTATTCAGAAGAGCAGACGTAAAGAGAGTAAACTACCTTTTCATTATCTACAACCAACGGTTTTAGAAGAAAACCCGTTCAACTTTGGGTATGTCTAAAAGCTTGCGTCCTAATTACTTACCAACCCCACCAATTAATGGTAATTTACTAGGTATACCTTTAGTCCACTTGGTAAATGGCTCATTATGCCCACTGCCGCAGCTCACAGGCACAGGGCACACACCCTCTGCAGGGCCAGAAAGGCTACCCTAGGACCAATGGGAGAAAGGCTTGCAAATAAAGAGACCAAGCATCATCTGTCAGCAGCACCAGTACTGCCCAGTGAGAAGAAATCTTATTTACCAAGCTGACCCCCCACTAAAGCTATTGTGTTCCAAGAGAAAACAGGACCTTGTGAAATATTTACCATTTATTCTCTCAAGCTAAAAACCACATCCCCTCCCACAAGCAGAAAGCCACACACTGACCTAGGCCATATAATAACCCAAGCATTGGTGTGGGACTTCAGTGAAAAGTTATGAAAACAAACTAAACCCCCAGCTCCCCCAATTGAGGTTGTAAGAAAAGCTTCCATGTAACTGTCCCTATTTCTCTACTTATTCATCACCAAAGATCAACCTAGAGCATTCTGGTCTATAAAAAGGGTCAGAGCAGGAGGGAAGGAATGAATTAAAACACATCAAAGAACTGATTTTTTTTTTTTTTGAGAAAAGCAGTGATTCTTCATGTCACAGCATCCAGTGGCTGAGATAAAAAATGCCTAAGAGGCCGCATCTTTAGATCTAGAGACTAGTTTTAGGGAGGTTAGAGCAGCATGAAGAACATGAGATTGTTAGGAGTCTGAAAAAAAATTTTTTTTGTTTTGTTTTTTGAGCCAGTCTCATTATTATATAGTCCAGACTGGCCTTGAACTCACTTTGTAGCCCTCACTAGCCTCAAACTTGCAGCAATCTGCCTGTCTCAGCCTCCCAAGTGCTGGAATGACAGGTGTAGGCCACCATGCTGGGCCCTAAGAGTCTGGATGTGTTAAAGCTTCAAGGTTTCCAAAGAATGTAAATGTATTTAAACTTTCAGAAATGGTAAGAGAAAGGGCACAACCAAGACACAAGAATGGGAATTCCCATGACCCCTAAGTGCTTCCTGCTCTAGGAAATAACCATTCATGTGTTTATCAGGTCACACCACTTCCCCCTACTACCTGGTGCAAAATAATCCATCACCTCCCTAAATCTCTCCTCCAAGCACAACTTCCCCATTATTTTGGTCCCCAAGCAATTGTATTCTTCAGTGGCCTGTAGACACACTCTCATCTACCCCCCTAGGGGGTAAACACTAAAGGCATTTCCCCTAGGCTGGCTCCATCAACTCAGAATAAAAATAAGAGGAAGGGTTGGCAGCCTCCTGGAGACAAACAATTTGAAAGAGAAAATGTACCTTTCCAAGGATGGAAAATTTATTCAGATAATGCTTGAGAATTCATATAAGCCACAACAAGAATGAAAAGGTAGAAACCTCACTGTTCCTTATCCCTCCCCTACTGCTCAACCACTCCAGATATCATATCACTGTCATTACCATTTTTGCTAAATGGAGGCCCCTAGGCACTAATCACACAGGCAATTGCATGGTATCCTAAGAACACAACACAACTTTTCCATTAAAAAGCTGTAGTCTCTGTTTCTGACTATAATGGTGATTCTCCGGTTACTTCAATACTTTAAAAGGCTGCAGCAGCATGCAAAAGAATTTCATTTTAAAAAAAATTTAAGAAAAGTCTCCAGGAGATGGTGAGCTTTATTTTGCCTTGACTGGATAGAAGTTTGATTGGTCTTGAATTCCAGGCTGGAGAAAGACTAGGAGAAAGCACAGGATGTAGAGGTCTAGTCAGTGTAGTCTTCTCCTTCATTATCATCTTCACCATCCATGCCGAGAGCAGCATACTTGCTTGCAGAACTGAACTTGGAGGCTGGATTTTCCTCAAGTTTCTTTGGCTCAGGTGAAGATCTAGAGTCTTGATCCTTTTTGCCATCTTTCCTATCTGACTCCTTCCAAAGGTCTTTGTTCCCTCCATCTCCTGGACCACGGATGGAGTTCCCAGTTTGGCCTTTTTGGGTACTCATTCCATTATTTTCATCTTTCCTTGATGGTCCCTCCTCAGAAGGCTGAGCTGGAGCTAGTTTCCCCCCACCACTTGTAGGAGATTGGTGCTCTGTGTCTGAGCTCTGAGATCGAGCAGGAGCGTTAGAACTTCGCTTCACCCATGCATTCTCCTTCGGTGGAGGGGCTGGCATTACTTTTAGAGGCTGATCAGGTTTGGGAGGCTTACAAGTTGGAGAGTGACAGTCTTCCTCCTTACTGAGTGTTTCATTTTCTAGAGACTTCTCACTCTCTCTTCTTCGGGCATCCTGGTCTAACTTACTTCTGCCAGATGGGGCTGAGGTTCCAGTCTGTGATGATTCGCTTCCTGTCCTTGATCTTTCCTGTTCCTGAGTTTCTTCACTTCGCCAGCTTGGCTGTCTTTCCCAAGGCCGTCGTTCTAGTTTCGGCTCATCCAGCTGCCGTTGCAGCTTCTCCTGCTCTTTCTGTAGCCGTTCTTCCACTTCTCTTTCTCTGGCAGCCGTGTCAACAGGCTTTGCCCCTCCAAAGATAGAAGCTGCTCGACTGGACTGGGAGGTACTAGCAGAAGAATCATCTTCCTTAGGAGTACTCCGAGGCTTTAGGTTCAGTTTGGGTCTTTGGGGGGGACCTCTGTCATCACGTCTATAATCGTCCCGTGAGTAATCATCTCTGGAGCCCCAAGGTCGATCATCTCGTCTGTCATACCGGTCTTCATATCGGGCTCCTCCTCCTCTGTAATGATCATATCTACGGTACCCACTACCAAAGGCTCTTCTGCCACTGCCTATTCTGGAATCATAGCCTCTATCATAGTCTCTGCTGCCTCGGTCATCATATCGAACTCGGCCTTTATATCGATCCATACCCCGGCGTGGGCCATCCCGATAGCCATCTCTATCCCGATACCCATCACGGTACCGGTCTGGATCATAACGATCTCGATACTTGTCGCCAAAGCTATCATCACCTCTTCTTGGTGGATAGTCATCAAAGCTGTCTGTGGCAGGACGTGCCCTCCAGTCTGTGTCTGTTTTGTCAGAATGTCGATTTCTATCTCGCCAGAAAGAACGATCATCCCGGCCTTTATCCTGTGCTTGATCAGCAACATCCACTCGAATTCTCCTGTTACCTAGAGACTCTTCATTGAGACTCAGGGCACTGAGCAGGGAATCCAGGTCCTCAAACTCAGCATAACCAAAACCTTTCAACCTGTCTGGATTGCTGGGTTCACGTGGCAAACGCACTGCACGGATATTTAAGCCTCTAAAGAATTCCTTAATAGAGTCTTCTGTCACTTCATAGGGCAAGTTTCCTAGAAAAGCAGTGTAGGGTGGCGATTTGGGAAGACGGCTCCGGTCGATATTGGGTTCCCGAGCAGCTCGTGGAGCAGTGGGAAGGATGGAACGGTCAATTGGAGGTGCCCTATACACATCATCATCGTTACTGTGCCAAGGGGTTGAAACATCTCCTTCCAGGTCATCTGTTTCATCAGCCCAGCTGACTGGTTTGGGAACATAGGTGGTTCCTCCACCAGTCCCTCTATCCTCAGCCAGAAAGTCGGTTAGGGGGATAGTCTTCCCCTTCTTCTTCTTCTTTTTTGCTGAGGCCGCCATGTTGGGAGAGGGAGAGAGAACCCAAAGGACCCGGATGAGGCAATCACGTGATGATAGCGGGTGCGTCGTGGTAGGAGAATCTACAGTGAGAGGGGGCGGGGATGTGAGGACGCAGACAGGAGGCGGGGAGCCACAGTCTAGGTTTGTAAAGCGGCGCGAGGAGGTGGTGCCGGTCCCTGTGATTTTGACCCTTCCTTCTAAAGAAATAATTCCTGCGAAGGTCACCAGCCACATGTTGATAGTCAAACTCAACAAACAATTTCTTTTTATTTAATTTGTTCTTTCTCAGTGTTTCCATAAACCAACTTCTTTATGACTGTTTTATAGGCCTACCTCTGCAGTGAAGGATTAATTCAGCAGATCTGAGTTGTCTAAAACCTGTACATTCTAAAGAAAGTTGGGCCTGTGACTGGCTCCTGGAAGATAACATTTAACGTTGGAATATCACATCTGACAGATTACGATATTATTTACCTGAGACCTAGGGTCAAGCCAGATAGTTTATTCTAGCAATGCAATTTATGAAGACGATTTTTTTTGGGTCTTTTTTGATTTTATCGGTACCAGGGATCGAACTCACGACTGCCTGCTTGCAAGACAGGTGCTTATGCCGCTGAGCTAAATCCCCAGCCCCACAATGCAATTTATGGTGGGAGACTTGGATTACATGGTATCAAGCTGACCTCTGAAGAGTCTGGAGACCGACTAACTAGTCATCCACATCAGCAGATGCGGGGGCAGACCGACTGACTTCTTAACAAAAACTTTGAATACCAAGGCTTGGGTGAGTGTCCCTGGTGGGAATACTTGCTGAGTGTTGTCATGCATGGCTTCTGGCAGAACTAAGAGTTCCCATATGACTCTCCTGGGGGTGGAAAATTATAAGCTTGTGCCTGGTTCCTCTTGGATTCTGCACTATGTGCTTCTATCCTTTGCTTATTTTAATCTCTGTAAATTGGTATCATGAATAACAGCTTTTAGAGTTCTATGCAAACTTCTGGTGAATCACTGGATGTGAGTGTGATCTCGGAGACACCCCTTCTCCCCACCAGCAACAGGTACTTTCCCAGTTCAGTTAAAAAATAACATTTAAAAAATCATCCTCAGGCTACCATTTGTTACACCACACTCTGTGCACAGAATAAATGAACAAAACATTTTTTGTTTTTACCTCTTAAAGAATGTCCCAACTGGTATGGGAGGAAGCTGGCAAGAGGAGCCAGGCACAAAAACACAGGTCTTTTCCATGGAACATGATATGCATGCATCTGACAAGTATTGGCATTAGTTGTATTGATTAACCTCTTTGCCTATTTTACTCCGCAATGGAAGGTCTTTAATTATAGGAGGAATGTATTCATCTTTATGTCTCCAGTGCCTAGGTACTTCAGTGTTTTGTTTTGTTCATTAAGCCACTGAAAAAAATGTACGTATCTACTTTAACCATTTTTTCCACTTACACTTTTGGTAGCATCAATCCCTTGATGCAACTGAATTTTTCCTGTCTTCCACTTTTCATCCTCACTCTTGGTCTCTTCCCATGCCAGTGCATTGTTACTGTTTTTTACAAACACGCGAAGTTTCCCTACTTTGTCTCCTGCCAACCGGTAATCGAAGAGCAAGCAGAAGTTGCTTTGGGGCTGCAGGTTTGGGAGGAGAAGTTTCAATCGTCCGATGTCCTTCCTGTGCCCAGCCAAGGCCGGAACTGTCATGTAATAGCCAACAGCTTAAGAGAAGAAAAAAATGCAATTAATAAGGCCACTATAAAGGGTTTGGCTTTTCTATATGAAATAGGTATAAAAATAAACAATAGTGTCCCATAGGGAAAGCTGAAGATCTTTACATTTTGAACACAGGGAAAAAATATTCATTCTAAAATGGATTTTAGGGATTACACAGTTGAAATCCTTTGTCATTTAGAAAGGGAAATTGAAGGTCAGAGAAATGGGGGAATTTGTCCACAATCACAAAGCTTGGAGTAGCAGATATGGGGTAAGAATCTAATTAAATAGGCCTTTATCACTGCAGGTAATTTGCAGCTAATAAGGACCTTATGTTCCAGAACTTTATTTCCACCTTGATTGTTGGACTCTTGAAATGCAGTACCCCACTGAGCCAGTGATCTGCCCAGTGGCCAGCTTCTTAGGTGGGCCCATAAACTGGTGTTTAATCTACAACACACCTGGATTTATCCTGATGGTTTCATGTACCTCAATTACCATGTTCAAAGTGTCGCTCTGAGATCTGACTTAGAATGCCTGAAAATCTTCTAAGACTATTTTAACCTACGGGAGTAGACTTCTGTTTATCTCCAATCTTCTGATTGTGGTTTTGATGAACCTGAGCAACAACTCCTGCAGACTGGGGTCTGAGGAAGTGGAGAAGAAGGTGGAATTCCTATAAAAACTTAGGAGGATGACATTGAGGTTGGGCTGGAATCTTTTAGTGCAGTTCCCACAGACACTTGCAGAACCTAATGCCTTAGTTTTCACTGGACTCAAACACTGTCAGGTCTTTTCCAGCTAGTAGAGCCATTAGATTCAGCAAGTTGAAATACAGCATGCCCAGTGGGGCTTAAATTTCAGATGAACAATATGTTTAAGACATACTAAAAAGTAGTCATTGCTTCTCTGAAACTTAGACCTCCTATACAGAAACTGTATCAGCCACACTCTTCTGTGAATCACTCTTCCAGCTAAATCTCACTTTGAGCTGTCTAAGGTTTATCCCTTTAATAATACTGATTGATCTCGTTTCTTTCCCATATTTAACTCTGTAGAGAAAGAAAGACTTACCTAGAGAGGAGGTGCAGGAAGGGAGAGTGTATGACTTGAGTGATGGAGAAGCTGAAAACTCCAGGATTATTGTGGATTGGGTGCTTGTAAATAGGAGACTTCCCACTGATGGGACACTCAATGTAACACATTGCTGCCTGTGTGAGCTGTCAAGATCTCAAGATAACATGTGGCCTCCCAGTGTGATACAGCTCTTTTAGACATAAATTTAGAGAAGCTTCAGGAAGAAAAAAGGAACTCAGCTTAGTTATCAACAAGGTAGCTTCTCAAAGATGTGTTGTGTCCAACTGGTTAAATGTGCCCTGTGTTCATCCTGAATCTTCAGTTATAGTTCTATTTGCACAACTGCCAGTGGGATAATGCATCCCTTCTACCCTAGGCCCACACTTTAAAGAATTTCTTTGGAGATATTCAAGTTTTCTAGTTGTATGTAAAGGCTTCAAAGGAAAGACTCAGAGAAAAATTAATTCCAAGGAAGGATGTAGAAGAATCTTTTAGCTGAAGGCCGATCCTATATATCTCCAAAGTTGATTGGTAAAGAATTGAAGTCCCTGAGATGTAACAGTTGACCTTAGTTGTATAGTCAGCTTTAGGAGAGAGGAATTTGATAAGTGCTCCTAATGGCTCTGCAAGAAGGACACTCTACCTGAGAGGAAAGCTTGAACTCATCAACAGTGGTGAAGAAGGCAGCAGAAAGGCAGTAAGTAAGCACATGGCTCAGAGCTGTGTTTGAGGAAACTCTAAGATCAGGGGCCCAGAAAGAGATCTTTCAGCAACTGAAGAGAAAGTTCGGTCCAGGAGTTCAAGCTGCTGACTTGACACTCAATGTAGCGACACCCTCAAGTCAATTTGAGGCCAAAGGGAGGGGGGACTCTAGTAAAACTCTCAGTTTAGAAAGATGTCATGTTTCAAGATTTACTTTCTCTGGAAGAACAAAATGAAAACTATAGAGCACCACTGCTTGGTAAACTGGGCCAAAAGAACAGCTTCCTCCTGCCAGCACTCCTAAGCTTCACATGACTCCATGCATCTTTCTCTCTCAGAAACAGGAAGATACATATAGAAGAGGTTTGCTGCCACATCATTTGTGGGGGCAGGTAGGTGAGAGGAGATTAAAGAGGGAATATATGCTGGACTGAGTTTGCTATCCATCAGGGAGAACTTGAAGGTCTACAGTTTTTAAAAAATGACAAACAACATTGACCTGAGGAGTGACAGGAATAATAACCCTCCGTCACTGAGAAGCCTTCTTTCCCTTTGTCACAGTATAGAATATGAAATAGTGAAACCTAAATACCATTATCTCGATCAGCAGGATTCCAGTCAAAATCATCTTCTCTGTCTTGTTTCCAGTCACACACTCCGTTATCAAAGCTGCAGTCAGCAGAGATATTTAAACCTGCTTTAAAAAGAGCATATTTCATAACCATGAAGAGCAGTAGAAATATAACTAAAATTTGGAGCTTTGGAGGGAAATGTTATATTTTTAGATGTGTAGAGTATAGATCAGTGGTGGTGAACCTGTGGCACGCATGCCACAGTGGGCTGTTTGTGTCATTGAAAGGTCTAAGGGGTTCATTATCACTGGTAGAGATTAATGCAGCTGAAATGCCCTTAGGAAAAATGCCACACTAGATAACCTGTTTTGAGTTAAATCTTTGAGGTCATTCTCAACAAATTATGTTTTAATCTTATGAAACAAAAATGAAAACAAAAAAATCTGTGCTTTTTAAAAGACTAAGTAAAGAGCAAGACCTCCTTGAGCAAAGCAAAACAAGCAATATAACCAATTGATCATAAAATTTAGCCAGGAATATAAATTCTCCTTTACATAAATAAACAAGTAAAGACCTTGCCAGAACTTTCTAGATGATTTATCATATACGACGTTTCACGTAGTACATGACACATGAGTTATCAACATTCTTGTAGTACATCATGTTTTTTGTTTGCTGGATCATATGATGTTTTGACATTTGGGGGATTTTACAGACTTCTCCATCAGGGCCAGCTAAATTGAGAACATGTCTCCTCGTAAAGAAACCATGGTCTTTATCTAATTCGCATGTACTGTTATGGTTTGGATCTGAAATGACTTCCAAAGGCCACATGGTATAGGATTGTTTACCACCCTGGTGCCTATTGGGAGGTGGGGCTTATTGGGAAGAGGTGAGTCACCAGGATGGGTTATGGTGGGGCGGGATGGGGCATTCCTTTGAAGGGAATATTGGGACCTGGGCTCCTGTCCTCCCTTTCAGCTTCCTGGCCATTGTAAGGTGAGCAGCTTTGCTCTACCATCCACTCCTCACCAATATGTTCTGCCTCACCACAGGCTCAAAGTGATGAGGGCCAAGTAACCATGGACTGAAACTTCTGAAACTGTGAGCACAATAAATCTTTCCTGCATGCAAGCCGATGGCCTCAGGTATTTTGTCACAGTGACAGAAAACTGTCAAACACACACACACACACACACACACACACACACACACACACACACAGAGTCAGTATTTCCCCTGCCCTAAATCATCTCAGTGCTAGGTATCAGGCAGGTTAGGGGCAGAGTCTGTTCCCCAAGGCCTTCTGCAGTTATCCAGACCCCTGGCCATAACCTGATGCTTCTTCTCCTGGGACCCTGTGTGGCATATTGTGCACCCTTCTCTTAGGAAATGTGATTAATAAATCCCTCTTTCAATGCCTTTGGCCTCTCCATGTCGCTTAGTCACTTTCAACAATTAAAACAAATGATGTACTAAATGACAAAACCTTTTTCTTTCTTTACTTCAGAATCCCAACATTCCAGTTAGAAATTTGCCATCAGCATGTTGGATCAACTGAGTGGACATGCTGCCAGTCTCTACATTGCTTATGGGTTCTTTATGGCAGAATGACTACTTTGTTGAGATGTAGTGGAGAAATATCTTTGCAGAGTCAGTTAGTGTAGGTTTGAGGCTAGCTGTTCTGGTTACTTTTATGTAGATCAGAGGCTGACAAACTGACAACCTGGCCTATTGCCCATTTTTCTAAGGTTTCATCAAAGCACACCTGCTCATTCATCTCCATACTGTCCATGGCTGCCTTTGTGCTCTAAGGACAGAGCTGAGCAGGTGCTGTCAACACCATGGGGCTCACAGAGCATAAAATATTTACTACCTGGCTCTTCCCAGAGAAGCATTTGCTAACTCCTGATGTAGATATCAAAAAATAGCACCGTGAAAAAGGAAGATTGAGAAACTTATCAAAAATGAATTTTGTGACTTTTAGCTATTTATGCTGAGGAATAAAGGAAGGGGGAAAATTCAAAAGCAGCTGATTTTGATCATTTCTATTTGCCAAATATTTCAGAAATATTATGTTATTTGATTTGATTTTTCAAAAATGTTTATCATCAAACCCAATTTCAGGAAAGTAAAACTGAGGTTCAGAAGTGACTTGTCCACATTTTGCAGATGTTTAGTGCTGAGATTGAACCTGAGTCTCCAGTTAGACTGGAATCGAGGGCTGTCTGTTCTGTATACACCTTAACAAGCACAACCTACTCCTTTTCTTATTTCTCTTTCTCCTTCACTCCCCATTTTTACCTCTGTTATCAAAGATAATTTTAGTTCCAATTTTCACATGAAAAAATGACAATTCTTGCTTTCAGTCATCAATATTTTTTATGAGTGCTTTCGTAGTTTGAGGTATTGGTGTTGCCATCCCAAAATCAATGGAACATCACTTTTTCAGTTGGTTTATGTGGTGGCACATTTATCCCAAACTCCCTCCTCCTGCTCTTCAGTGCACAATTAATGGGGCATGTAAAGTGAGATAATGGGGTATTACATAGCTAACCTATCCATAAAGAGGTAAAACTCAAGACTTTGGTCTCTTGAGCATATTTGCTCATTAGCATAACAATGATCTGCAAAATGCTTTCAAATCCTTTCTCTGGTTTAACCCATGCCAGCCTTAAAGTAGATGCTGTTGGTGCCACGCCAACATCTGTCAGTACTTAGGTTCCCTGGTAGGCATGTGGCTCTTTAGTGCAATTACAGCTCTGGGTGTGCGGGTGTTGTGGGGCTGGAGCATTCTCGGCCCAAGCCAGGTGTGCTAGAATGCTGGTGATTTCTTTCCCTGGGGACAGCCCTCAAGCAGAGATGGACAGAAAATGCTAGACAGATACTTCTGTTTCCTTGCCTTTGGGTGGGACCAGTAAGTGCTGGGGTTGGATGTGAACTGGAGTCCCACTGGAATCCAGGAGCTCTCCTGCCTTGCAGAAGAGCTAAGTGGGATGCAGGTCCACTTCCCACAGTGATGCCCTTCCCTGCTTTCACAGGAGGCAATGTGTGCCGGAGACTTAGCAGCACTCCCTCAGAGCGGCCTTCAGTCAAGCTCATACAGGACTTGGTGCATGTACTCTAGGTCCCTAAGGCCTCCTGTAGGATCATTCTGAGCTTTGTGGGCTACACTGTCTCACAGACTTCCCCAATGGGACTGAGCTCTGGGTCTCTACCGTGGAAATATGCCTGGTAACATACCCTTTTGTTGACTCCTTCTCTCCCCATTTCACTTCTCTGTACCCATCCATTGTTTCCAGAGTCATTACCTCCATAAGCCACTGGCACCCAAGTTCTTGTCTCGGGTCTATTTCCAAGAAAACCAGTCTAAGCACCTAAGAGAGGAGTGTTGCTCTCATGAGTGAAAGCAATAGAGTAAGTATGTCTAAGTGACTTGCTCAAGGCAAAGAGCAAGCAAGAGAGTCTGAGTGCACACTAGAGCCTTCTGACTGGGACTGAACCTCCCCACACACACTCCTTACTCAAGGACTGCTGAGATCACGAGGCTGTGGCCAAGGGCAGCGTTTTCCACTTTCTGTGCTCCATTAAGAATCATGGAATAAAAAGTAAAGTAAAAAGCACAATCAGTCTGGGGATTCCAAGGGGCCCAAATAGTTCCTTACATACACTTAGTGAGTTGATGTTCTATCCACATAGAATGCTTGCCTCAACTTGGGAGCAACAGAGAGAAGAAAACATTACAGCATTGTAATTACTGGTACTAATCACGCAAAGGCCTATTATTTTAATCCTGGTACTGTGCATCATGAGGCAATGACTTTTTCCTTGGGCTTTTATGTATGCAGCAGTAATTCAAAAACAACCACCTCATCCTAGGAAGAAATGAAAACGACATGGGGCAGTGAGTGCGAGAAAGCTTTATTTACCTTTGTATTCCAGTCTGGAACTCAGCGTTTTTCTTGGGACCAGATCCAGACCCAAATTACCTGCTTCATTCACCTTAGGAGCTGATAAAGAACACTTGATCAGTTAAGAAAAACTTATACCCCTATATGCTGTGAAGGAATAAATCCAATGCCTGAGAAAGCAGGCCTTATCATGGATTGCAATCACAGCGAGTATTCTAGCAGTGTCCCCCTGCCATTTCCAAGTCATTCACATTGGTGCCAGCGTACCAGTTTAGAACATCTTTTTCTAGAGGTTCTCTTAGTGAGCTAATTGTTTACACACATCCCTTCTCACCAGTTTCCAGAGCTGTACTTCCTGCAGACTTTCAAGGGAGCTAACATCACTGGTATGCTATTACTTGTACTGGTGAGCCTGTGTCTACTTGTCCTTTGGTTTATTCCAACTGACATTTGTACATATGGTCACCAGTCACTGAGCCAAGAACAGACGTGGCAAAATATTAGAGGGAGCAACAGGAGATGGCAACGGAGTCTTCAAGTTGAGATCCAGGTTGAGTCAACATGGAAACTTCCTGAAGGGGCTAAGACTTATGGTGGATTCTGCACAGCAACCAATGAAAAGAGGAAATTGGTGCTTACCTAGTTCATGCAGAGAATTTAAACTCTGCCTTAGCACTTTTCCCCTTCTGGTTTTCTTTTTTGACTTTTAAAGGCATAACCGCACAACTGTGCCATTTTCATAGAGCTGGGCTGTGACAACTGACTTTGAGAAGTGAAAAGGTGGAGCCTGGTAGATCCACACAGTGACAGTCTCTCTGATGCGGGGTGCCTGACAGCCAGACAGCTGTGCTTTCAGGACCAGCAAGCTTCCCATGCTGTCAGAGGAATGGGGGAGCTACACCAAACAAACGCGAAGCACCCAGGTGAGGGAACAGGATTTGGCCTGCTTGTTTCCCAGAGCAGCAGGTTGGGTTTGGCACCTGCAGAAGGTATTCATCTCTAGGCCTCGCACTGAGAGATGCCTGCTTCTTAGTGTGTAAGCCCCAACCCATTTTACTTAAAGTGTGAAACTATCTAGTTTTCCACTTGTCAGGAGGAAGCACAATTCATCCTTCATGAAATGTATAAAATAACAAATGTGATACTCACAAAACACATCTCCTCGGAGGCTTCGCTCCTGCTCCACGTCATTCTTCAGGGCCTTCTCTTCACTTTTCTCTTCCTTGAGTCCCTCTTTGAGTTTTTCTCTATTCCCTTTCTTGTCTCCAGGGGAGTTCCCACCCCTGTGAAGACTCTCTTCATAATTGATGGGCTCTGAGGTAGCCTTAGGGGCGCGAGTCCCAGTGGGTCTTGGGGTGACATTTTTCATTTTTATCTTCTTTTTCATGCTGTTTTTGTGAGCAAGCAACTTCTTAATCCTGTCTTTGATGGTCCCAGGCACTCTGGAGACTTCCCTTACAGAATTTTCAGGGATAACTGAAACAAAAAGTAAATAATTGAGAAGTACCAGTAATTAGTGGCTGACAAATAGGTCACTATTAAACAGCAGAACACATTGGAAGCGCTGTAAGTTCGTGCTTCCAGAATCAACCCATACGAGGCTCCACCATGTGAGATTTTTAGGAAGCTATATTTGCATCTGTTTTGAGCAGCTCTAATGTTATGGTGGTTACCTTCACTACTTTTTGTTAAACACTTCCATGTTGCTTCAGAAACTAGTAAAATACCTGCTGCTACTCAATTGCACTACAGATCTCAAAGCAATGGAGTTTTTCCAAGGCCCTCTAATATTTCTGCTTTCATGTTGGCACCAGCCTGATATTGTCTAAGGAACTCCAGGAGTTTGTTCAAATTTGATATTCAAACAATATAGCCAGGCAGCATTAAGTTGAACCATATAAATTGTCGGTAATGTGCTGTTTGTGACCTACGAACATGGTGGCTTCCGGTTCACTGTACACAAACTTGATATCCTTTCCTCCCACTTTCTCCTCTTTAAGTGCTTAAAACTCAATCAACCACTATTTAAACCTAAATGATTTCATTTATTGAATTTTTATAGAACCTTTTATATATACTATTTTATATCCACTTCCTACTTGTGGCCATGAAATTAAGTTGCTTTTAAAATCATACATCTAGATTGACAGGAGTCAGGGACTCCTAGCCTGTAGTGAGTCAGGGACTCTGGGGAGGGGGTAATGTTAGTGTAGAAGAACTGAAAAGGTAGAACAAGGTCATTAATCTCAATATTCTTGTTTTGTAGCTGGGGCAACTACGTAATGGTAAGTGACTTGCCCAAAGTCACTCAGCAGCTGGGAGTAGAGCTAGGACTGAGAGTCAAGCATATGAATGGCTCTTTTCCTGATTCTCCTGTATTCTTGCTTTCAGGGTTACTTTTCCCTATATTGGTTCTCTATCCATAGGCCTCAAGGTCTATGATTCAAAGATACATGTCCTTCTTCTAGGCATATACATAATAATTAAGAATATCTAATAGGTGTGGAAAAGTAACAGTTTAAAAAATTAAAAACATTGATCTTTAAAAACCTAATAAATTTTCCTGTTATAACACCTATAGGTATGAGCTGGTCTAACGCTAAGCAGAGGGTTTGTAAACACTTGGGTCAATGCACTCAAATCTCCTGCTTGGATATAGGTTAGACTTTAGAGGAAATTGAGAGAAGGAAGAAGACATCATTTCTGATGCTTAAAGTAATACTATAAAAATTGTGTTGGGATTTTATTAGGATTTTTTTCTTGGCAATGCTTTACTCTCTTCTCCTGCTTTGTTCCTTCTTTGTCATTTGCCTCACTCAATCTGTATCAAAGTAGTAGAAACATAAACAAAGAAACATTAACAATATTTTGAATAATCAAAAGAAAATGCTTTGAAAATAAATATGCTCTTAATTAGTACATTCCTTTGACATCGATCTAAGGGTCAGTAGGACAAAAGTGCAACTTTTTTATTTTCAGTGAAATGTCCTGGTTATTTATCACTGTGACAACCTGTACTTATAAGTTGAAATCAAGCAGTACTCACAGGAGTAATGCATCATTACTCACGTTCCTGACCTTCATGGGGTCTCTTGAGCTCCTTTGCCACAGGTTGCACGTTCAGCTTTGATTATAATGTGCTGGTCACACATCGACCTTTCTCTGGAGGCCCCACTGTGTAATTCTGTCTAAGGTCCTCTGAATCATATCCCAGTACTCAGCATGAAAAATTAACAGGAAACACTCATTCCCTGCAAATTAGCTTTGTGCAATCACTAACATAAAACCTTTAATAAATAATGAGGAGAGGATTTGAGCTTACAACAGGCAATCCTAAACATCTGCTTTTAGTTTTTCACTTTGAAGTTTCAAATTTTCATATCAAAAAAAGAAACAAACCCATCAAAGCACCATAACCTTTGTATCAACAATTTCATTCCCTTCATATGCAAAGAGAAAGCCAAAGCTGAACAAAAATAAAACTGCAGTCTATTGATATACATAACTGGATTCAGTTTTATCACTTGATATGTATGACTGATGAGTTTTCGAAATTCTTAATTATTGCATCATTTCTTTGGGAATATGAACATACGGGAGGAAGTTACAGTAGAAAATCTTTGGTATGTTTGAGAACTCAGACACACAAACAAGGAGTGCCAAAGTCTTCAGGTCATGGGCCAGTTTTGAAGTTTATATTTTGGGGGAGGGAATAGAGATTTTTGTAAATACCTGCTATGTCTACAACATTTACCTATCCGAAAATCTTGATTTTAATTTCACATCTTTGGGGTAAGGCTTTATTAATGGAGATCACTGTTAAGTGAGATTTTCCTACCTAGGAGGAATATGACTTTGACCTTCGTTCACTTGTTGTTAGACCACTATCATCTGCTAAGAAAAACGTTCCCAAGATCTGAGGTGAGGTCTCGCTCCTGGGAGGTCAGGCTTAACCATGGTGGAGGATCTATTGAATTGTGGGACCCAGGGAGCTAGAGTTGACCCCTTTAGATGAACATGTCTTCATTCTGTACGGATCATTTCATTTAATCATCAAAATAATATTCCTATTTTGCAGACAAAGAAACTGAGGCACTGAAAGGATAAATCATTTATATTCAGTCCACAGGCGGGAAGCCAGGGGATCTGGGAGTCAAGCTAAAGTAATCTGATCCCAAAAGCTGTGCTCCTGGTAGCTCAGTGACACAGTTTCATTTTCTAAATTGAGTGTTACTCCCCTAATTGGGTTTTATCTAAGTTTTTAATTTCTTGGGATGAAATATAGCTGCTGTCAAACCAAGACCAAACTGTCTAGTGGTGTATTACTAAGACTCGTGTATCCTAGAAGAGTTAAAAATAGACATACTTACAGGGAAGGTGCCTTTTCCCTTGGGTACAGGTGGTGTAGTAATATTACTACAGTGCAGAGTCCGGATTCTCAAAACAACAAGCTCATGAGAAAAGCCACATAGCAGGGGTAGGGTGTAGCTCAGTGGCAGAGTGTTTCTCTAGCGCGTGCAAGGCCCTGGGTGTTATCCCCAGCATCATCCAAAAAAATTGTGCCATCAATGCTTTATATCGTATAATAGCAATTCATGGGCAGATGAATCTATTTCAACATGCTTTATGATGCTGAATGTTAATTGAAAGCAATTCTCTTATTTTTGTTTTTATAACTTGTTTTTACAAACATAAGAGCAGACTTTTTAGTGTCCTTTAAGTAATAGGTTTGTTAAAATTGATTTTCAGCAGAAATATGGTCATTTATTTCACAGAGAATGAAAGCAAAAAGGAAAAGGGCTGGACAACAAGTGAAAGACTCAAAGATAGTTTTTTCCTTTAAATAAACATTCTAGTGAAAGACTAAAGAAATACTTCAGCTGCAGAATGGATAAATAACAAAATGCTGTTTGCACATGTCAAAAAGAACAGTAAATTTGAGGTTTCAAGGAATAAAGAAAGTTTTGTTTTACCCCTAAATATATTTAGAGTTGTATGCTCAAGGAAAAACGGAAGTTTTCTTGACAAAAGAAATATTTGTGAAACCACCACCACCACCACCACCGAGGCATGGTGACGTACACCAGTAATTCTGGCACTTGGGAGGCTGAAGCAGGAGAATCTATGTGAGTTGTAAGCCACCCTGAGATACAGTGAGTTCAAAGCCAGACTATACTAATTGCGAGATCCTGTCTCACAACAAACAAACAAACAAACACAGGCAAAAATGAAGAAGAAAAAATGTTTGTCTTAATGTGAAATTTTAATTTCAAAGCATTGGGTTACTATACAGAAGACACGGGCTGCATACTGTGACCCAGTGGCATGCTGAAAGCAGTTGTTTTCCTGGGGGCATGAATAACACACTATTGTGGCCCAGGGATCAAAGGATGAGGAAGATGACTCCAGGTTTACTCTTGGAAATTTTTTCTAATGTCTTCAGTTCTTAGACCTGGGGGTAGAGGGAGGGCACGTGGAAGTGAGGTTTCCACTTAGAGTAAGAGGTGTCTTCCCTAGGGTGCTACTATGTGTCACAGCATTTTTGCATTTGCCTTTATAGCATTTTAGAGCTGAATAGCTGGCTCTTAACAGAAGATTGAAATGGTACTAATAACAGTAACTACAGCTAACTTTTTGAGCATCTACTATATACCCAGTAGAACTAAGCTCTCTCATTTAACCCTCATGATGAACTTTGGGAAGAGGCATTTGTCTTAGTGTTGAGCAGAGCCTGAGACAAGGATTTGGGTGCACGTGGTTTATTTGAGAGGTGATTCCATGAGGCACAAATAGAGGAGAGGGCACAGTGAGACAGGAAGAGAGAAAAGCCAAAAGATGGTGTCTTGATAGGGAGGTAATCACTGTGGGTAACTGGGGCTCAGTCCCACTAGGAACATCTGGGATCCAATGTAGAACACGCCCTAGAATAGCTCTACCGTCAGAAGGGGAAGGCAGGGTGTCTATCCAGAGATGCCTGTCCCACACTGGTTGAAGGTTTCCCTCAGCTGTCAACTGCCCCCCGCCCCCCCGTGTCTGGGCTGCATCAGGGTGCTGAGTTCTCTTTCAGACAGAGCTCTGATTCTCATGCTTATAGCAGCACAACTTGTACTAGCTAAATCTTGGAAACTGCCTAGATGCCCCACAACAGATGAATAGTTAAAGAAAATGTGGCATTTACACACAGTGAAGTACTGCTGTGCCATAAGGAAGGATAAATTTGGGTAATTTGTAGGAAAATGGGTGTGCCTTGATGCCATGTTAAGTGAAATGAATCAGACACACAAGCTTCAATATCCAATGGTTTCTCTTTTATGAATAATTCAAAGGATAGTTAATTAAAGAGGAAAAACAAAAGATAGGTACTAAGGAACAGGATAGATCTTCAGTAAATAGGAAAGGGGACCAAGCCATGGAAAGAGCGGGGAAGAATGGGGGCAAAGATCCTAAAAAGAATGAAGACGTGTTATGCACATGTACCAACTCCCCACGAGGAATATAATCATTATATACTGCAAAGGTATTAATACAAATTAACATTTGAAAGAAAAATATAAAAAATAGAGAAAGCCCTAAGGCCAAAAGCAGGGAAAGTCCATTGTACCATGGCTAGGGATAGACACGGAAGTGTTGACTTTGCCTCCTTGGAGTTACAGTGGCCTGACCCATGATAAGTACCCACAACAGGCCTACCATAAGCTCCATTATAGATAGGAGACACTGAGCTCAAAGGGGTTAAGAAACCTGCTAGAGGTCCCAGCCAGTGCGAAGCACAGCTAAGGTTTAAAGCCAGGCCTGGAATGCACATATGCACATGTTCAAACTTGGTGGCATCAGAAGATGCATGGGCAATAGGTTCCTGAGCACTCATTAAATATGGGAGGTTGATGTATTCCTTATCCTGTCTGGCTTTCTCTCTCTCTCTCTCTCTTAGCACCACACCATTGGGTACTTGTGCCCAGAAGGCTAGACACCACAGTATTGAGTTGCTGGTGACTGAGCAGTCACTTAATCCTACTCTTACGTCATCGTAAGAGTCCCACCCAGAGCCCCGAGCCTGAAGGCCTGTGGTCATGGAGTGTCTACTCAGTGGGACTCCCTGCTCCCTTCTTGGATTCCTAACAGTCATTTTGAAGACAGAATCTAACATCCACCCATTGGTCTTAATCTGCCACGGTTACCTACTTTTATTTCACATATCTTAAAATATTTCCAGGCACAGTTTACGCTTTTCCACACTATTTCTTCCCCAGTCTGCAGGTTGCCCTGTTCTTTGGCAGTTCTTCACAGTGCTTGATTTCTAGAGTCATTTCCTTTGGTTAGATTCTCAGTGGCACTCAGCCACAGCCCACTGGGGTACCATGGGCTTTTATGAGTGTGCAGCTAAATGCCCATCATGGTATACACAGCTCATCTTTGTGTGAGCAAGTGGATGCTGTTTGTATGATCAGGAACATTGACCACATGGGGGCATGGCAAATGACGCAGGGCAGGGTATGATTTGCAGCCGTACATGGTGGAATATGGGAGGATTCTGCTAAGGGGTGCATGAGATATTTGAGACAGGGAAGTAAACAAGGGAGCACAGTGAGGCAGTGCTACCAGGGATATGAGTGGAGGGATAAACCTAGGACACTTTAGATGCCAGGAGACACCATTCACCAGGGGAGGGCCTGCCACTGCGACCACAGCTGTCTTACTCTAGGGGTTCACCATGATTTCTAGCTCTCTTCTCTTTCATGGTGTATGAGAGGATTATTAGGGTTTTTTTGTGTGTCTTTTTGACACAAGGCTGGCCTTGAGTTCACTTTGTAGCCCAGGCTGGTCTTGTACTTGCAATGATCCTCCTGCCTCAACCTCCTGAGTACTGGGATTACAGGCATGCGCCACCACACCTGGCATTATTAGGGCTTTTTGCCCTCTGATTTCAGACATCTCCAAGCTTAAATAAGATCTTATACATGACTGACTATTCTTCTCTTGCTGCAACAAACCATAAGGCCTTAGATTGGTGTCCTAATGCCATAAAGTGGCCAGGCCACTGTCAACCTGTGTCCCTAAGTAACTATATTGAAAAGCAATTTCCTGAAAACTTTCTTTGGACATAACACACGTGAGAAGTAGACCTTTCTTGTTAACAACAAGAAAGTGTCATTTTATAGTTGTATACCTGGATTATAAATTTAAAGTTTTAACTCATAATTATTAAAGAAGTCACCAGCAAGAACAATGGAACACTTTACTATGCATCAGAAAAGCGAATTCAGGCTTGACTGTGAGGAAGTGATGCTCTCTGCTTCAACATACTTTGTTTTAACTATGCATTCTGGAAAATGTCCTGATTCACTTAAAGGATGGCTTGTTACTGCATGATACCCTAGGCTATCCTGACAGATATATTTCCTCAATGTGTTCTGCCTAATGTCTTTGTTGAGTAGTTGAAAGTATGTTGTGACCAGAAAAATATGAAGGACCTTTGCTATTCTTTAAGTTTGTGACTACAACTTTAGTGAGTATTTGAAATGTCTTCCAACTCACAAAGGAACAAGGCTGAGGCAGAGTTAAATTGCGAGAGAGAGAGAGAGAGAGAGAGAGAGAGAGAGAGAGAGAGAGACGAGAGACAAAGAGAAATGAAGGGAAGAAGCTATTGCAAAAACACCATGTCCAGATGCTACTTACCAGAACACTGGAATCCACTGCCTTTGTATCCCTGCTTGCATTTGCACTTGAAGGATCCTTGGGTATTGAGGCAGTTGGCATGGGGGCTGCATGCATGGATACTCACAACACATTCATTTATATCTAAAAATGTGAACATCCCAGTGAGCAACTTTATGATAACAGGGTTCACTGGGACACTATCACTTAGACTCGCGCAACTCCAAGACAAACCACTGAACACCATCAGCAAATCAAGTGCTGCCCAAAAATGGAGCAGTGCTGGGGCTGGGGATTTGGCTCAGCGGCATAAGCGCCTGCCTTGCAAGCAGGCAGTCGTGAGTTCGATCCCTGGTACCGATAAAAAGGAAAAAGACAAAAAAAAAAAAAAAAAAAACTTTGTTTACCAAAAAAAAAAAAAAACTACTAGGGGCTGGGGATTTAGCTCAGCGGCATAAGCGCCTGCCTTGCAAGCAGGCAGTTGTGAGTTCGATCCCTGGTACCGATAAAAAGGAAAAAAAGACCAAAAAAAAAAAAAAAAAGGAGCAGTGCTGGCTGGGAGCCCTGGCTTTGCCTGACCATGCCTGGTGGCAAGGAGCGACTCTGCAGCTCACCTCCTCGCAGCCATGCCACCTCCCACTTACTCATTCCTGGCCTGGGAATCTGCAACACACTCAAGGTTTTTTCTTAATTTTTTCATCTGTCTAATTTAGAACTAAATAACAGTATCAGAAAGTAAATTCTATATTTTGAAGGGCTTGCAACTCCTAACAAACAAAAGACAAGATTAGCCAGGAACCACTGACATCATCAGAACTCAGAGGCATAGGTATTTTGTTCAAAGCCTCCTGGAAGAAAGGATCAGGCTGGTCTGAGCTCGTTTGTTGGATTTAGAGCTGGAAAATTTGCCAAATTCCACCCAAATGAGAGGTTCATTTGCTCCACTCTCCATCCTGCTGTCTATCTACGCATTGGTAGACATGGCACATAAAATGGCTTATTGTTTTTTATCCAGCCATAAAGTGAGCTCACTTTGAAAACCTTGGAGCCTTGCTCAGTGTCAAGTCTCCAGCTCAACCTGTGGAACTTCCCTGGATGTGTCAGCAAGGGAGCACACATTCTGTAACACAGAACTAGATGGATCTGCAGGAGGGCATGGGAACAGAGTTCATGACAGACATGGATACTCTGAGCCTGTCTCAGACAGATGCTGTGTTTGAGAAGTTTGGAGGGAAGAGCTGTGGATATTTCACAAGATGATTCAAACACAATTAAGGCAGTGTTGCCCCAACATGACTACCCAAGACATATCCTGTGAAGTCCTGAGCATAGAGTTGAAAGAAATCCTATTTTTCCAAAGAGTTAGCTTTCCATGTCATGAACACACCTTTATTACACAAGTTCACATGCACAAGTACGTAAAGGGGAATCTAGAGGGAGCCCAAATTTCACAACAGAACAATATAACAAGGCCAAGGAGAATGCTTTTAAGGGCCTCTCCAAACACCCCACCTCTTGTGCCATTGAGACTTGGGGTCCCTTCTCTAAAGGATAAAATATTTTACTTCACAAAATTTAAGTCAATAGCTGATAGGTATCAGAATTTTATCAACGAGTGATTTTGGTGACTGCGGGAAGGGAACATTTTATTTGGAGCTCAAGCTATGTAAGAACTGAAAGAAGAGAGAGGAAAGAGCATGTGTCCTTGTCATCATTCATTTTTCTAAAGCCACCCTTGTGGAAGCTGCTATGAACAGATCACCAAGATCTTGTTAGTCTTCCTTCTATCAAATACAAATATTGCTTTATCATTTTCATTTTATATATGTAATTGGAGACAACCAAACCAATCCCACAAAACTCATCTCAAGATGTATCCCTCTCTACAATAGAACTATATTGCTTAAATCTTTATTGACCTGACTTCATATGTGTTGTCACTGGAGGGAGTCCCTAAATGACAGAAACTTAAAAAAAAAAGCCTCTATATTAAGCTGGTCACTACAGCAGACTGTTCATCTGACAGACTGAAGTGACATCAAAATATCTGCATAGAAAGCTAATAGGCTTGGGGGTAGGAGGAAACAACAAAGAGGTGCCATTAGTTCTTACCCACACAGTCATATCGTCCACTGCTATATTTCAGTTCAAACCCAATGTGACATTTGCAGTAGTAGCTTCCAAATGTGTTCACACATCTCCGATTGAAGGGGCAGACTGCTTTACCAGAGGCACATTCATCAATGTCTAGGGTGTAGAACCAGAAGGTGTCAGCAATGGCAAGAAAAATAGCCCTGCACTTTCAGCCCCAGCATGCAATGAGCATGCGCATGCACATGCGCATGCGCAGCCCCCTTACCAGGAACTGATTATCTGATGCCAGTATCCTTTCTTTCAGGAAGTACTCTAGATCCCCACCAGGCTTACACCCAGTTCTTCCCTTAATGTCTTTATGCTCCGTGCACATCTTTTCTTAGCAGCGTTTCTTCCCTGTAATGTCATTACTTATAGTCGCATCTGCTCTGATGTCAGACCCCAACTCTTTAGGGGTAAGGGGCTTGTGCCTGGCACTTGAGATTCACACATCATATGTGCAGTAAGTGAATAAATATTTTCTCCCAATAATATTTACATTGTAGAAAAAAATAGCCCCTTATCAAGTTCCTCCTACTGCAGAACTGACCCAAAACACAGAAATGTGGTCGTGGAGGAATCTACTTCTACATACATGGTGGGCAATGGTGACTGTGTAATGATGCAATGTTAGCCCAAAATAGGTGTGGTCCTCTTCTACCACTGAGAGTGACGTTACTGAGGGGCTGACAGCTGTGTTGACTGGTCACTAATTCAATCTCTGCTTTAAGTTTCGTACATCAAGTCAACTAGGTATTTTGCTGTCCTTCCAGACTGTAGTTAAATGTGCAAGCTGGTGCAGGCTTATTGTTGTCCTTGCATTCTTACAATGACAAGTAGTGGACTGACCAAAAGTGTTTTCAGTGATCACTTTCATGCCCATCCTCTTTCCTTTTTGGCTAAAATGGCACGCAAGAAATCCAATGGGTAGAAATTTGGATTCAGTTTGGCTAAGATTCAGCCTTGTCCTATGAGTCTTATTTTACTAAAGAGTATTAAATGCTGTGGTTCTACTTCAATCTTCAATTACTTTCAAAGAGAAGACACCATTTTTAATTTACACATATATTTTTTTAAAGTGTTCAACCGATTTAGGACCTATTTGGTTGAGCATACTAAATGCAGTTCTGTATATTTAGGATAAATGCCTAGCACCTTGACTGAAAAATATTTCTATTGCTTTGAAGATTATTAAATCATATGGCTATTTGATATTGAGTCTAAGATTAAGAACTTTTACAACATTCAGGTTTGGATTGATATTCCTTATAGAGGCTTTATACTTCATCTAAATATTACGTGTGTTTGGTGCAATTATTATAAGTATGTACAGTTTGGTGGATGATCATAATTCAGACTTGCAAACTGAATCACAAGATATATAGTGTTTCAGTCACCCAGGGTGCCACGTGGGGTGCCTCAACCATAACCTCTTAGCTCTCAGTATTCATAGCTGCTGTAGGCTGCTCGCTGGACCTGTGACATTCTGTTTCAGTCTCCATCTGGGCCAGGCTGGGAGTACTGGGGAGTCATGCTCTGGAGCAGCCCCCCATTAGTGAAGGGCAGAAGTTGACAGAGTCACCCCAGCACCCTTGCCCTGGCGGAAAAGCTTCGAGCAGCCTCCCCCATCTCCCAGAGGTGCCTGTAGCTCATTTAACCTGTTCACTAAAGTCACCTGGCACCAGTGTCATCCTTTCCCTGAGTCACTTGTCTGTTCCTCCACTGGGTGTTTCCTGAGATCGTATCCGTACCAACTATTCTGCTCAACTTCCATGGAACCCAAAGCTAAGATACGAAATAAGACAAAGGAGAGCAAGAGACTGTAGTTCTATGCCATGGATTTGATGAAACCTAAAGTTTCATTAAATGAAGGCTTTGTATGGTCCTTGATTAATATTGTTGATTTAGTCTGCTTATTTTCTCCAGTCAAAAGTAACTATGGAATACTTAGCTTACGTAATTTAGAGCAAGTTTTCTTGGTGAAATTGGTTACTTGCTAATTTAAATTAAACAACATAGAAGGTATATGCTATTTTCACTAATGGTATGTCCAAAGATATGTAAATACGTTTTTTTTTTTTTTCTGGGAGAATATTTGCTTGAACTTAGAATATCGCTCAAAGGCCTTAAAATCTTACTCACCAAGTGATGACATATGAATAATGGAGCTTCTAGTAGATGGTACTTGAAGTAAAACATGCAGGGCAAATACACTAAAATAAAATTATTTTTATCTTTTTTTCCCCCACTGTGCATCAGGCAATGAAGAATGAAGAATACTAGAGAAACATTCTTTTTAGCATCCACAAGTATATTTATAAGCAGAAATGACTGCAAACAACCTGTTAGAAATGGACACACACTCATATACTTGGAAGTTCGCAGTGATATATAAAAAAGAGGTTATTCAGTAAAGGGGAAGTCGAGGCAGGAGAAGTAGAAGTGGAGGCCATTCCTACCGTCCTACCTAGGCACACCCTTCCATTTGAGGCCAGGCGAAGTCCTGAGGATGGACACAGACATCGAGGTCCTTCCTCTGTGTCTTCGCAGCCATACTGGCAATTGGTCTTGGCACAGGTCCGAGAGTCTGCAAGAGTAGACCAGAATTAGCCTGTCCCTCCTGAGATGTCAGGCATACATGCTAAGAAGCTATCTCTGGATTCTGAGATGTTGGATGCAACATGTGGAATAGCATTAAAGGACAAGTTTTATTGTATGTGAGTCCCAAGTGGAAAGCCCAAAGGAATCAGAGCAGATGTTAGTGACTTGATGGCTCCTGGTGAATCCTGCCCATAGTCTGTTTGCTTGGGTGAGGCACTGACCCTGTAAGTAAGACATTTAGCTTTTTGATTACATCTCTTTCTCTTCTTGTGTATTCTTGGGCCAGTCCTTTGTGTCACTTGGCTGATCTCTATGGGGTACGAAGTAACTGCTCATTTAAACTGTCAGTCTGAGTCAGTAGGGTAAAAGACCCCATTTTTGAGAACCCTCCATGCATAAATAACCTCAATAACAGTCATTGGACCACAAGACCTATATTAAAATATATGGCAGATACTGCTGATCAGCTGCCTGAAAGCCACCCTGGACCCATTTTTCTCTAGTTATTCTCAACACGGGGGCTGGAAAACCAGGTATTTATCTTTTTTTTCCAGTTCCCTTATGGCAAGGAGTAGCCATGTGATCAGTGTGGCCAAAGAAATATAAAGAGAACTCCACTGGAGGGGGTGGAGCTTCTGGAGAAAGATATTGCTACATTATAAAATGGTATTCATCCATTAGTGCCACTTCCTTCCACTGAGTTTTGTCTACCTTTGATGTGTGAATGACAGCTGGAGCCAAAGCAGCCATATTGCCACTACGAGGCCACTAGCATAAGAATAAAGCTAACGGCTGAGGATATAGCTCAGCAGCACAGTGCCTGCCTGGCAAGCACAAGGTTGTGAGTTTGATTCTTGTTGCCAAAAATAAATAAATAAATAAATAAATAAATATTTAAAAAATCAAATCAATAAAAGCATCCTCACTCTGAGAATGGCAGAGACTGTGTCCTTGCTGAGCTGCCATGGAACTGCTTTGCCTCCAACTTTTTCTAGTAAACGAGATCATTTAGTTGGCTTTTTCTGTTACTTGTTGCCAAACATAACTTCTTTAGCAGGGGTCCATCGTACATGGGGATCATAAACACCTGAGTGCTAAAATATTCCTATGGTTTCGGCCTGATGTCTACAACAATGGTGAATACAGTGGTTCCATCCACCCTCTTTGGCAGCATGCCAGTCACCCAGTGGGACAAAACAGATGGTGAGGGGCCAGGCGGAATCCAATCAGCACCGAGAAGAGAGGTCCTGGACACTAAGCTATAGACAGGGAGCACAGGGAACCCCCAGACAGAAAGAAGATACAGGAATAGGGACTGAAGGTGACTTAGCAAGCACCTACTGATGGTTATGCTATTCATGTCTTCTTCTGTCTTTGGCAATCCTCTTTTAAACTTTTTAAAAGTAACATAACTCTATCTTTTCATTTGGGGAAAGAAATCTGATCTAGCTCTCATGAATGTTTCAGAAGCATCTCTTAGCATCTTTTTGGAAACTTGAAGAGATCATTGTAAAAGTGGAGACAGTGGTCCTCTTCCCAAAGGGGGAGGAGGCTCGGGCAAAGTTCTACTTGGTTGTTTTTCCAAGGGCACTGGCTTTGTAAGAACCCATCAAACTATGTATTTGCTTCCATGAGTTTCTGTATAATTTATAATAAGAAGGATTTTTAAAACAGGACACTTTGAATGGCCACTTTATCTCTTGAGCTTGCTTGCTAATGGAAGATCTGAATAACTAGTGGTGTGGGGGCACCTTGCCAAAAAGAGTCACGACAAGGAGGAGCCGGGAGTTGGGGGCCGTGAGCTGTGCACTAGGCAAGATTTTATAACCTTGGGAAAGCCCAGGATGCGCCAGGGAGTCTGCGTGACTCTGTAAACATATGGAGCTGAGTTTGCTGGGGGCTGCAGGGTAGAGAAAGGAGAGATGAGAGAGAGGAGGGGAGAGGGGAAGGCAGGCAGGGAGCATGGGTTTGCTTTTCAGCTGCAACATAAAACCTGAAAAGCCTTTCCTCTCCATAAATGAATGGATGTAGACTCTAACCCTCCCACAGGACAGGGGTGTTTCTTTGTCACAGAAGGCCTTTTCTTTTCAGGAATGTGAGTCGGAATGCATTTCCAATGGGAGCCGCTAATCTTTAGGAGTGGGACAGGGGCGTGAGAATGGTAGCTGGAGGGGAGGATCATGCCTGGGATTGCATGGAAATGTATCGCCTCTCCAAAACAATATGCGCATGTTGGTCAACGTGCTTGATTGCAGGATGGAACCCAACTCACCCCTGCCTATATGGAGATACAGATATAGATGCATAATTTATTTTCCTCCCAGTCTGTCCTTTTCCTTTGTAAAGTAAGTGTCCAGAAGAGGTGAAGCCTATAGAGACAGAAAACAGACTGCTGGCTGCCAAGGGCAGTGAGGAGGGAGGGAGGGACAGCTAATGGGGATGGAATTCTTCCTGGGCTGAAGGTGTTCTAGAATTTGACAGTGGTGATGGCAGTGCAACATTCTGAAGGCACTGAATGCCACTTTTAAAACTGGTTATAATGATGGACCTCATATTTTATATATTTTACCGTCCTTTCTTTTTTAAAAGTAAGTGCCCCCAAGATGTTTTACTTTGGGGCATTGTTGGAGATTGAACAAAGATCACTGAAGTCAGCCTTTTCCAATGCATCAAGTGGCAAAAGCCAAAGCTCAAACGCTGGCCAGGAGTGGCCTGGGTGCTGGAACTTACTGGCACAAGTCGCATCTGGCATGAGCGTGTGGCCGCTGAGACAGAAGCACTTGTAGCTGCCATGTGTGTTCACACATCTGTGCTGGCATAGCCGGGGTTTGATTCCACACTCGTTCACATCTGCCGGGGTTGTTGGAAAATGGAGAAAGGTTAAACGCATGGAGAGGCACCCGGGTGCAGAAGGCTAGGTACCAATCTTGGAAAGCGCAACTGGGCTGGCTTCCCTAGAACCCAAGGCTACCTAGCTGCCTCCTGCTCTGCCATCAAGTGCCATCTCGAGAGACTGGTGAGGATCTGAGGCCGATGCTCATTCATCATTGGAGAAAATGGAAATTGGTAAAAACACTTTGAAAACTGGCAGAACCTACTAAAGTTAGATACAGATATACCTGTACCCTTGCAAATCCAGTCCTGAGCACATACGTAACAGAGATGTGGACTTGAGCTCACCAGAAACCACAAACATCCACTAAAATGATCCTAATAGTACTAGTTTTAATAGCTCAAAATGCAAATTAATCCAAACACTTCCCAGGAGGATAGATTGATGACCTGAATACACATGCATTGGAATACTATACGGCAGTGAGATGAGCCTCACAAACATGATACTAAGTGGAAGAACTGAGGGACACACATGCTTACATACTGTGTTACTCTATTTATATAAAGTTAAAAAAACAGTTATAAATAATCTGTGACCTATGAGGTCCAGATATGCTTTTCTTTTTGGGGTGGAAGCGAGTAGATGGAGCATGGGATTACTTGGGGAGGTGACTGCTAAGTTTCTACTTCTTTTGATTTAGATACTAGTTTACATGGGTGTGTGAAAATTTATTGAGTCATACACATTTGCTATATGCACAAATCTATGTGTAGACTACTGGAATTAAAAAGTTATAAATACACAATTTAGAAAGATCTGCCTTGTATGCTTTCCTAGGCAGCTTGTGACAGATGCCAACAGCATGGCCTCCTTTCTGTCACTGTTTCAGGTGGCTCTGGACTGGCCCGATTATCTCAGCTCACACCCTTCCAGAGGGAGCCCTGCCAGGCAGCTGGGTGGTGAGAACAGAGGACATTTAATCCCTTGTAAAGGGGTTCACAGGGTGTTGTTAAGCAATAAGAGTAGTGCAAAAGCTATAAGGTCATAAATGTGTAAATCAATAAAGAAATGAATAAAGAAAGAAAATGTAAGAAAAAGGCAAGACATGCTCTTAATGTAAACCATGCTTGTCTTTAGGTGGTAAGACCTAGGGCAGTGGTTCCCAATCATTCTGGCACCAGGAACCAGTTTTGTGGAAGACAATTTTTCCACAGATGGGAGTGGGTGGGTGGTTTTGGATAATTTAAGGGAACCCTCAACCGAGGTTCCTCACATGCGCAGTTTGCTATAGGTTTTGTGCTGCTGGGAGAATCTAATTCACAAACTGATCTGGCAGGAGGGGGAGCTGAGGTGGTGATGCCAGCAATAGGGAGTGGCAGTAACACAGAGGAAGCTTTATGGTTCACCTCCCCTTGTCTGGTCCTGTTCCCAACTGGCCATGGATGGGTACTGGTCAGTGGCCCAGAGGCTGGGAAGTCCAGATGGAGGGTGCCTTTCTTCTCTGTGTTTTTCAGTACTCTGTGTTTTTCAGTACTTTCTAAAAACCAGTGGGAACACAGAATTGCTCTTGAACATGTGGTCTTGCGTAGTGGCCCCAAATCTTACATCGCCCAAGGAAAGACAAAACCACCACATTCCACGGAAAATGCAAAATCAGTGTGGCCATGGGCACAACAGCGTGCCTTTCTCTCCTGACAAAATCTGTATGTGGGGCTCTTCCAACATCCTTGCCGGACCTTTGAAAGTCCCTTCTCCGCTGCCTGTGCCCTCTGCCCTACCCTCTCCCCAACAAGATCCTAACAGCATCAAGCAGGAGAGGAGGCTGAAAACTGACAACTGGACCTAATGGCAGGAATGCCCCATCACCTGGCTGTAACTCACAGCTGACTCCCTTGTCTCCTGGAAGGAGCATTATTGGGAAAGGCTGCAGTTGAGGGCTGAGGCCTGTCACCCTGAGTGGATATATGTGGCCTTTGATCAGGCTGCACATGGCAGGGAGGCTGTGGGGGAAAGACAGACCCAAACTTGAGCCAACTGGACCACTTCCTTAGGGCTAATATTTTACCAGGACTTGAAAACCAGCATGAAGAATATGGTCTCTCTTTCAAGTCTCTTGAGAAAGTATCTTGGCATAGAATCCAAAATATGTGGAAAATTGAATTTTGCAGTGTGCAAGCTGTGGTGAAAGATATAGCTTAGGAGCACATGATTCTTTTTTTGTTTTTTGGAGATGGATCTCACTGTGTAGCCCAGGCTACCCTCAAACTCAAACTTCCTGCTTCAGCCTCCCAGGTGCTGGGATTACAGATGTGCATCGCCATGCCTGGCAGGAGTGCATGATTCTTTATGTACTTCTCTCAAGCAGTGGGATAGAGATCTAAAAAGCACCTCTGGGGCCCTGGCCTTGTCTCCATGTGGGCAGGATGACACGAGAGACAGAGACTCTTCTCAGAGGCTGCAGGGCTGCCAAAGGATGGAAAGGCAACCCTCAGTGTGTGCTGTTAAGCTGCAGGCTTGGAGGCCAGGGCTGGGATGCCTAGGGAGCAGAGGAAGCCAGCCTGCGGCTCAGTCTCCACTGTCCCTTCTAGAACTCTGGCAGCCTTTCTTAGGGACAGCTGGACTGAATTTGCTGCTCTTTGTTCAACTTCCTAATAGGATACGAGACAGTGTTTCAATGCCGCAGTTTTGTTCATGTCAAATTTCTTACCCTCTGTTGATGTTTGAGTTCAGAGCATTCTTTTTTTGCAGATGGTACTGAGGATCCAACCCAGAGCCTTCGCACTTAGCTAAATCTCAAGCCTTTTTTGTTTGGAGACAGGGTCTTGCTAAATTGCCTGAGTTGGGCTTGAACTTGTGACCTTCCTGCCACAGTCTCCCAGGACCTGGCTCATACCATTCATTGCTGGAGGAGGTGTTCAGTGCATTGCAGGGTGTTTAGGACGATCCCTGGTGTCCATCCACCAGATACCAGTAGCACTTCTCACACTCAATGTGAAAACCAAAACTGTCTCCAGATATTATCAAGAGTTCCCTGGGTGGCTAAGTCAAAATTGCTGGTCTACTGCACTGGCCAGGCCACTGGCTCCAATGAGATATTTTTATGCATCATCCAGATCTCTCGACATCAGCACTGTAGGATGTTCTGTGACATCCCTGGCCTCTCACCACTAGGCAATCCCCTCCCAAATGTCTTCGGACACTCACCCTGGGGTAAGGTTCCCAGATTTGGCAAATAAAAATACAGCATTTCCAGTTAAATTTGAATTTCAGACAAATGATTAAACCCATATAAGATTTGGAACACACATGCATTCTACAACTGTTTGTTGTTTAACTGAAATTTAAATTTGAGTGGCCATCTGAAATTTGAACTTCACATAAATGGCTAATCCCATACAATACCTGAAACAAACATACATTTATTTATTGTTTACCTGAAATTTAAATTTATTTATTAAAATACAGTAGGCATCTGTATTTTATCTAGGGCATGAAATCAATGCAGTTTACAAACCACTGTGTTAGATATTATAAATAAACACTTTAAGTCCTTCAGATAAATAGCCTAGGACAAATGTCACCAACTGTCTTTTAAAATGTATCAGTTACAAGATGATGAGCAGCATTCACCGAAACAGTTCCATTGTTAGATATAGATAGCATCCCATAAAAGGATTCAAGAGTGCAAAGATACGGATAGGGCAATGCTTGGCTGAGAGCTGTCCGCAGTGGCAGTACGTTAAGACAGCATAAATGATTGGTGGGAAGGTCTGTTTCATCACTGGTGACAGTGATCACAGCAGGGGCCAGGAAGTGATATTGGCAAGTAGAAGGGTGATCCGCGCTGACTGAGGCAGAAGCCCCTGAGAGTAGTTTTGCCAGAGAAAAGGGCCCAGAGGATGTAGAACAAACTTCTAGCTAGATTGTACTAAGAATTAAGGGTGGCCACTCTTGCTTTGTCATTTATATCATTTTGCACCGCTAGGTTTGATAAAAATAAAAAAGTACATTGTTAGGTACTTGTAAAGGCTCTTTTACTGGATATCTTGACAAAAGCCAGAAATTTTACATTTATCATGAGGAGAGATGGGCTGAAAAAGAATCTTGTCCCGAAATCATGCTCATGTGAAGATTCAACTGCAGTAACCTAAGAAATCCCAGGTGCCACATTTGTCCCAAACCCCGCTGCAATAGTGGAATTTGTGCTCCAGCCGCAGCTGGTGCGCTGACCTTGGCTGCAGCTCTTCCCGGTATATCCTGGAAAGCACCTGCATTTGTTCGGTCCCACGCACTCGCCGAACTTGCACCCAAGTTCGCAGGTGGCTGTGAAAGGAAAAGATGAGGTGAGCACAAAGGTACAGAAGTGGTTGCTGTTTTCTGGGTGATAGAGACTGCCTCAGGGCTGTACAGAGGATGCTCTGTCTGCTCTCTAGTCTAGACAAAGGTTTCCATGAACGAGATTGTCCATATGAACGACATTGTCCCCATGAACGACATTGTCCCCATGCCTGCTCCCCACTAGTGCCACTTTTTCCTGCTCCTTTGCTTAGCATCTTCCTGCCTTTTGTGGTGTGCAAAGAAATATACAGGCTCCCAGACCTCAGTCAGCCAGTTGTGCATGTCATCACAAAACACGTAACCAAAAAGTGAAGACACGGAGCCCACAGTAACCCTGGGCAAGGTCCAAGGTCTCTCATCCTTCTTTCCATCTCATGCCATATTTTCTGTCCTAGTTTTCTTCTGAGTGGTCAAATGCTTTTTAACGGTGTGCTTATCAGTCAAACGGACAATCCACAACAGATTGGAGGCAAGAGAGTGCTCCCTCCAGCCCTCAGGATGGGAACTCAAAGGACGATGAAGATGAAGGAGAAGAAGAAGAAGAAGAAGAAGAAGAAGAAGAAGAAGAAGAAGAAGAAGAAGACGACGACGACGACGACGGAGGAGGAGGAGGAGGAGGAGGAGGTGATGATACAGGAGGCGGCATGATAAAGGCAGGGTTTGCTTTTGTATGCTATTCACTTCTGAATCACAACACCTCACACAAAGAATGCAGATGATCAATGTTTGTTTAATACATAATGTAGGAGGAGAAACGACTGGGATAAAATGTAATTGATTGATTTGGGGACCAAAAAACCCACGTGTGGTGGCACACACCTGTAATCTCTGCACTTGAGAGGCTGAGGCAGGAGGATTGCCAGGAGTTTCAGGCCAGCCTGGGCTACACGGTGAGTTGAAGGGCAACCTGAACTATGTAGAAAGAGCCTGTCTCAAAAAAACAAAAGGGTACTGGGAGAAATGGGCTAGAGATAATTTGGGATGTGATGGCCTAGAGAGTACTGGTAGGATATACTGAGAGAGAATTGGAGAAATATGAGCTAGAGAGCATGGAAAGAATGGCCTAGCATATACGCAGAAGAAAGGGTTTAGAATACCAGGAGGAGTGGCCTAGAGAAAAGAAAAAAAAAAAAAGAAAAGAAAAATATAGTCAAAGATGATGGCTGTTTGAGTCCACCTCACAAGGAAAAGATGAGTACACTGCAGGCTCTCAGCCATTTCTGGGCCAGTAGGAGCTCAGGAGACGATCCCCCAACAATGGCCCAGGAATGCGGCTCATGGTCTGCCTTTCTGTTCCCTGGCTCAGCAAGCCTGTTCCTAAAGCCTTTAACCTCACGTTCTGTTTTTGTAGTTGTGAAATTCATCACCCTTCTCTCAGTTTCCTCTTCTCAAAATCTCAGTGATCTCTGTTTTTTTCCTGGTCCCCAAATCACTCAGTTACAGCACTCTATCCCTGTTTCTAACACCAACGGAGCCTCTGAAGAAATGTTTCCTCAGTTAATGGAAACCGCCTTGTCCCCTGATGTCCAGGATACTATGCTGAGCCCTCTTCTCTCCTCGCTTTTCCTAGTATGGCCTGTGACTGGTGCCTCACTGTGGCAGGGTTCACAAGGCCACCTTCTTGTTTCCTGGCAGGCCAGACTCCTGTGCAGTTAGCACCCAGAGCTCTGGGTGCGACAGGAGGAAACGCGACTTCTTTCTAAACAGAATCTCTGCCTGTTTTTTCCTCTGCTCCCTTCCTTGCTTCCAGAATCCTCCTAAGAGCAGCCCACAGTGGAGTCTTTGTATATGAATCTCTTTTTTCAGGCCCTGCTCCTAGGAAACCTGATATCAGACATGACATTCAAGGGTCCTAGAACCCAGCTCTGAGCATGTCACATGTCACACAAAGTCCTCCTATGATCTGTTGGCTCCTGAATACACAATGGATGCAGAACCAAGTCAGACCCACCATGACCTGGCCTTTATCTTCTTTTTTAGCCCGAGTTTCCACTGTCTCCTAGATGTGAGGCCAACACTATGGCCAAAGCTCTCTAGAGCACCCTTTGCTCTCAGCCTCTTTCTATTTTACCTCTCCCTGGAGAGCCCCTCCCCCACGTTCTGGTGGTTAGTGTCCTACTTACCCTTCAAGGAATGCCTTCCTAGATTTCTCCAGCCACATATGAATTTCCACCCAACTTTGAGAACTCCACAGTGAAATGGACCAGAGCAATTGGCCAGTCTTTTTCTTATTAAAAAGTTAGGTACAGTTTTGCTTCTATCCTTAACTTCTATCTATTACTGAATTCTAAGTGCTTTTAGGACAGGGACCTAACATTCATTGTTATTTTTCCTGCAGCATTTATTATAATACTGTAAGTATGCTTTACAGTGTGTGCAAATATTTTTGAGTACAAGAATAAATAGTAATGAGTAAATAGGTATAGAACATTTAGTTTCAGGGGAACATTTGAGGGCCCTAGATAAATCATAACTGAGAAGGCAGGGAAAAATGCTTTCCAACAAAGTTTTTCCACTTTTAGAGACAAAAGAGATAGATTCTAATTTCCATTGTCTATTTTGTTGCGAATGTGTACTTGGTGATGCAGCTTTAAGTTCAGATGTTAAAAAAATAAATCTTATATTTTTTTAAGCCCTGAAGAGCTCTGATTGTTCCTGGAAACTGACTTCCAGTGTGATCCAGACAGGAAAGCCCAGGATAAATGCCAAATAACACACAGGAGAAATGGTGAATAATACCCTGGCTCTAAGGTCAAAGCTTCAGAAAGATGTTTTCAATTTACAGTAACTTAGGATCTGTGACTTGAACAGCTAATACATAGCAAAGGGAAATTCAGTCTATGTCCAAAAGGGCCAGAGAGTGAAGTATGCTTTCCACAAAGTACAACTTTTTTGTCCAGTTCGCCCCACAACTCCTCCATCTGTAGTTTTTCAATAGGGATTTGTTTGTGGACAACTCTTTATTACATCTCGCTAATATTATGTACATTTTAAGCTTAATGATATGGAGTTGATGCATGCCCTGTTTTAGGAACAGATTTAGACAGGGCAGAGCCCAAGAGCTGGAAAACTCCAGCACACACAGAAGCAGGGGCTTGAGAGAAACAGAGGGCGAATAGATGGATAGAAGAGAGGCCCATGCAGACTGGGGCCTCCCAGCTCAGGCTTTGGCTCTGCTTGTTTGGCCAGAATGATGAGTATTCTCCTAGCTGTGTGGCCCACTCTGATTTAGAAATCAGAAACCCAGCACTCAGGGACTAAGGACCCTTGGTATTAGGTGCTTCAAGAACTGTATCATTTTAGCTGGGCATGGTAGACCATGCCTGTCATCCGAGTGCTCCAGAGGCTGAGGCAGGAAGATCACTGTGAGTTTAAGGCCAACCTGGGCTACATAGGGAGACTCCATTTAAGAAAAAAACAAAAGAAAGAAAGAAAGAGAAACAAAGAAACATATGACTTTACCATCCAGAAAGACCATGCAAATTGAATAAAATGTGGCATGTACTTTAGACCTAAAAGTCATGCAACTTACAACTTAAATATTTGCTCGGGGCAGTAGAGGTGCCAATGATCTTTTCAGCTTGCAAAACTTGCATATTGAACATTCTGCTCAAATCTTCTACACCTGACCTTTTAAAGTCTTGCTTCAAATTCCTTCATGCCTGTGTGTATATATATAGTCATGGAAGCATTGAGGCTGTGATTGGCTGTGCATATGGCAGCCACATTGCTCTGATCAGTTAAAGAATAGCCCTTCTAGAAAGCCCAAGCTCGTCCTCATTTATGCACCAGTGACCAGCCAGGCCTTTACAACTTTCCTGGCAGTAGGTGCTGAGGTTCATGCGACTGTAAGAGAAGTTACAAATCATGTGTCTCATGTGACTCTTACCCCTTTCCACCTGACTGACTTCAAATAAAAATGTTATGTTGTCTAGAAAAAAACATACAGCCACATTTAACCCTTCTATCACCTGGTACTTTAATAAACAGAAAGAAGTCTGTGATGAGATTCATTAGTCCCTTCTGACTAAATAGCAGTTTATAAGGTATTTTCTGTGTGTTCCAGGTCATAAACACACTTTTTACTGCTTATGCGTTGTACTCTCTCCATGTGGCAGGGGAGGAAATATTTAGTGAGCTACCTACCTTGTCCAAGGTCACTTATCATTAGTCAGTCTAGTTGACAATGCCATTGTTTGTGACACTTTTATAAATCCAACCATAGGGAGGATCCATTTACCCATTTCATTGACACAATTCCCAGGGAGATGTTCTAACTTCACCTAACTGGGCAATGGTAATATTCACTTTTTTTTTCTTTGAGATAGGGTCTTACTAAGTCACTAAATTTCCCAGGCTGAGACTGACATTATAATCCGCCTGCCTTGGCTTCCCAGAGTGCTGGGATTATAGGTGTGCACCACCATGCCCTGTTAATCTTTATTTTTCTAGCATCGTCACACTCTTACTATCCCATCACAAGGGAACTGTGGGGATGTGAGGATGGGGCATCAATGACTTCCACTGTCGCATGGATTTCAGATATTATCTAGTTCTACCTTCACCCATGGCCAATCCATACATTTTTGAATCAGCTAGAGAGGAGGAGGGTAGCTGGCAGCAATAGAAGGTAGCATTTTTATTCCTGAAACTATCTAACTTCTCTCTCTCTCTCTCTCTCTCTCTCTCTCTCTCTCTCTCTCTCTCTCAAGTGCTTTTATGGAACATGTAATTACATTATCACACTTAGCAGATAAGGGGCTGAGGTTTGGACATTTGCCACCTGCTATGGAGACAGGGACAGACAGGTTCTGACCCTGAAGAAATGTGCCTCTGTTCAGAAAGTCATCTGGCATTTGTGCAGCCAAAGCAAGCACCAGAGAGTCATCTAGCATGAACGCAGATTTGACTTCTTTACACAGCAGCTCTCGGTCATTATGGAAAGTCCGATAAAAAAACAAGGTAAAACTCTATGCTCATCTCTGTCCTTTCCAGCCTTCTTGAAATTACTAGAGGCTGCTCCAAGGCAGACAATGTCTTTTATTTGTACCAGGTATTGAACTCAAGACCTTGTGCTTGCCAGGCAGGCGTTTATGCCACTGAGCTAAATCCCTGGTCCTAGATGATGGTTCTTTAGTTTGCAATTTGTACAAATTGGAAAAATACTTAAAATTTTTGCACACATGTATGTGTTTCTTACTATAATCTAGATACTAGCCTTATGAATTTTAAAAATGTGAGTAGCCAATCTGTCAGGCAAAAGCTTATTTTTTTTTAATGGTTAAACCCTACTGGCTGGATGATTAATGATCAAAACATACATTTCATTTGAAATCAGTTGAGAAAACTATACTTAGAAGAAGGAAATAATTGGTTTGTTTTTGCCCATCTCAGTCTCTCCAGATTAAGAAAAATATAAACAAAAACAAACAACCTAATTATACTTACTAAGATCATAAGGCAGATAAGAGACAAGACAGCCTCCTAAGGTAAGTCATGTTTACTGTGACAGTGTCAGTCACAGTCTGGCTGGGAGAGATTGCTCTACATCTGAGACCTTGGGGATTGGTAGTTGTCCACAGATAAAACTCTAAGGATCCTGACCTGAGTGCAAGATGCTCTGAGTTTTTGCAAAAATTACCTTCACAGACTCCCTTGTTGTTTCTTCTCCAGCCATAGCAGCAGGCCAGTTTAGTTCCATAGTGACAGAGCCCAGTTTGGTGTGCCAATACCAATAACCCGTGATCCCCTGGACTGTGGAGAAAGAATCACATGTCAGTATTGAGAAAACAGAAGTGGCAGCGGGGTCTCTGCTCTGCTACTGCAGGAACTGGACAGAGGTCAAATGCCTGGTTAATTCCAACAGACCTGAGTTAAGTGTTAAATTCCATTTTGAAAGCCTGAATTGTGAGGTTGCCAGCCTCAACAACCATCCGTTGCTAGCTTTCCTCAATAGTTTGTCCGTTTCGTTTACCCAGGGTTGAAACAATTGGGTTACATAACCAATAAAGCTAGGCACATGAAGCCAGCTGATGCATGACTGTGATCCCAGTAGTCTGGGAGGCTGAGGCAGGAGGATTTCAAGTTTGAGCCCAGCCTGCTTAATTCAGCAACTTAGCAAGACTCTGCATTAAAAGAAACATTTTTAAAAAGGGGGATGTAGCTCACTACAAGGACCCTGGGATCAATCTGCAAAACTACCCAAAACAAAGCTGGGGCAGATGAAAGCGACCTGAAATTTACATTTTTGAATCTGGTGACTTGCAGGCAGTGTGGTTTTGGCCAAGACAAGAGCTCCATACTTTACCTCACTGGGAAGACTGAAATCACTGCGCTCTAGGGATTGTACAGCGCCAAACCCTCTCATGTTCCTTAGAAAGAAACCAAGCCCCATGGTGCAGAGTCACAGTCGCAGCACAGTCAGCTGTCAGGGATTCCAGCCCCAGGTGCCTTCTCCTCCCACACCACCTCCTGGAGACACAATTTGCTAAACTCTTTAACTATCAGGCAGGAGTTGGCAAAGGTTTTCCGTAAGTGGCCAAATGGTAAATATTTTAGGCTCTTCTCTGTCCATGAGCAAAAGTGACCACAGGCAGCAGCTAACAGATGAGCACAATTGTTTCAATAGAACTTTATTTATGGTCGCTGAAATTCCAGTCTAACATGCTTTCAAGTGTCATGACATAGTGGTCTTTGGATTCACAGTCAACCATTTAAAAATGTAAAAACTGCTCTTAGCTCATGGGCTGTGGAAAAATGGGCCCGGTGGGAGGTAGCTTGCCTACACTCCCTGATCTAGAGGTTTGAGAAAGGAAGCTCACTGGACCCCACCAAAAGCCATGAACAGTAGCCAGGGATGAAGCACTTTACTGTCTTGGTGTGGACCCGGGTTGCTGTCACACTGGAAGCTAAGACTTACATTGTGTATTTCATGGAGGGCTGTATTTGATATTCCTAATTCATATTAAATTCTCTGTAAAAATGGTTTCTGGGCTCTTTAACAAACAAAGAATGCACATTTTACTATGTGCTTTCTGCAGCAGGACTGCATTCTATGCTAGTTAATAGTATCTTAGCCAAAGTCAGGCAGTTAAATGACCTTATAGGATTCCCTCATGCTTAGTGTCTCCCATGAACCTAGTTGCTCAGTTGAGAACTGTGAAGATATGGCTCCGAACAGTGCATCAATGGAAAGCACAAAATACAAGGGGGAGCTTATTCTTTGCTTCGTCTTGAAGGGCCCTTTCTCCATTTTAAAACAGAATTTGTAAATATTCACTCAAGCACTCAGAACAGGATTTCTCCAGCTCTACAGAACATATTGGTCAGACAATTCTTTGTTCTTGGGGCTGCCCCATGCATTGTAGGACATTTAGCAATATCGCTGGCTTCTATAGGTGCCAATAGCATACAACCTTCCAAATCGCCAAATGTCCCCCTGGAAGGCAAGATTGTCTTCCATTAAGTACCATTACTTTAGATTGAAAAATCATCGAGCATTTGCTGTACTCCAAGCAGTGATTTAGGTACACAAAAAACAGTGATGAAAAGGAGTGGTCCTTGCTGTCTGAGGCTTACCATCTCCTATAAACAGTCTCACTGCTGCATAGAACGGCATGGCAGGTATCATTACAACACTCTGCATAGTTCTTCCTTTTTTTCCTTCCTTCCTTCCTTCCTTCCTTCCTTCCTTCCTTCCTTCCTTCCTTTCTCTTTCTCTTTCTTTCTTTCTTTCTTTCTTTCTTTCTTTCTTTCTTTCTTCCTTCCTTCCTTCCTTCCTTCCTTCCTTCCACTCCTCCTTTCTTTTTTCCTTCGTAACTTCCTCCCATGTTGGGGGATTGAACACAAAGCCTTGAGCCTACTAGTCAGGCATTCTGCTATTGGGCTACATTCCTAGCCCTGAGACGCTCTGACAGAGAAATAATGCAGCCATTTGCCATAACCAAATCTACATATTAGGTAATTACACATACCAGATACTGTACTAGGTCCCAAGACTGTTGAAGGGTGTATGACAACAGCCTCTGTCCACAAAGAACATAGATTGTAGGGGCAAAGATGGGTAAGTAAACATAATTATACTCCAACGTATGAGCCCTAAAAAGGAGTGAGTTCTCAGAGCTAGGGGAAGATGCAAGAATCGTTGGGTTGGGATGGGAATGTGAGGGGTTTGCTAGAGAAAGTGGGGGCTTATATGAACCTGGTAACTGGTGCAAATTACCTAGGGAAATGAGAGAAGGCTGTATGGTGGAGATAATTCTCCAGGCAGAGAAAATAAGTGGTGCAGAGAGAAAACGGCATGCAGCCACTGAGAACGTGGAGTTGGTGGCCTGCAAACTGGAACATATACAGGGACAGTGTTTGGAGCAGAGGAGGGAAGGGGAAGCTAGAGGCATGGTGGGACATGGAAGGAGTGGGGAGGGCATTAGGAGTCAGAAAGAAAAGGCCTGTGTCCATGCAAACATTTTCCATCCTGAAGGCTCTGGAGAGTTATGGAAGGATTTCAAGCAGTGGGAAAGATCAAGGATTTTGCAATGTACACAACAGCCTCCCTAGAAGTAGTGTGAGCTCAACAAACTCAAACAGGATTGCTGAAATTGTTGTATGTGAAGTCACACAAAAATGAAATTTTTTGAAATATGATATTTTTTAAAAGCCTAATTAGAAGCCAGCCTGGGGTCTCTGGTACAGGTGGCCAAACCTATTTCATATGTACTGGTCCAAATGAGTTAGTTAGGATTGCAAAGAATACTGTCTGGTGTTAACTAGCAGGAGAAAGTTACCAAAAGATGAAATTCATATACTGTTTGCACATTACCACAGCTCTCCAGAGAATTCCTCTTTTTCTCCAGCTTTATTGCTTTCACATGCATGCCTTCAGGTGAAAAGGTGAAACTGAGAAATCTGAGATGTATTAATTTCTCCCGTCATCATTTTTGACATTGTATGGATGGTGTCATTTATAAATCTCTCCAAGTGTTAATGACTAACACTTGGACGATTGAAGACTTGTGAATAAAGTAAGCTTTCCTATCCCTTCCTAGGAACTCCTTCCCCTGTAACAAATGCAGCTTAAGAGCACGGCTCTGTTGGAATTTGTCAGCAATTTATTATCAAATCTAGCCTTATTCTCACTTGTTTAAAAGGTGCAAACAATAGCTGTTTAAGAATCAACTTATGAGTGAGAACTATAAAATGGATACTGATAGTCAACTACACAACTCAGAAAATAGCAGTGCAGCCCATGGCTGCTCTGGGAATGCAGTAACATGTTCTGTGCATATTTCTTAAAGCAGACCATGAAGCATACGTCAGTGCTGTAGGAAAAACTATCCAAGAGGCCTGAGTTTGTAAACGAGCAACATGCCTTTTAATTAAGCACTGCGAGGTCTATATATTCACTTCATTTTGAGAGACAGCTTTAAAGAGCCAGCCACATCAGGGACTTTACTGGTTTAGTCATCAAAGCACCATCTGGTCATGAAAAGGGAAGGATAATTTAAAGGGGAAAATCATTAGTAAATAGAATTGCTAATAATTAACTTGCTGATTTGTAGATGCTAGAGGAACTGATTTATTACACCAAGAATCCAGTTCTGTGTTCTGGGTTGCCAGTTTTTTTTTAAAAAAAATGCACATATGCAGCTATTTAAGATAAGAGATAAAAAGAAAATTAATTATTCAAGTATGTATGTTGAAGACAAAACAATATGATCCTGGGGAGGGAAGAATGCACCACAAAAAACACAGTAATAGCACCACCAAAGGAGTAACAGCAGAGCACATTATCTTGTAAAAATTCTAAAAACTACAGAGAAAAAAGCACTGACTTTTATCTCTAGTTTTCAAATGACAAGTCCAAGTTAATGTTAGATAATTAACTGGATTATTTTCTCAGCATCCTCTCCTTCTAACTGCCCTTTGCTGTAATTTCGTGTCCACTTGCTAACTTTCCCATCACTAGCTCAGTAATTCTTCTACTTTATTACCTGGTTGCATTATGGAAATTCCCATTTTTTGAAGTTAAAAATGACCAAATACCCGTGACTTCATATATTGCAACTTCATGAGTGTGGAAGAGAAGGTTAAGTGCTCATGAAACTCATGTCTAGGTTTCCTGGGCACAACACTATGCTTCCCAGCTGCCTGCCAGTTGGGTGGGGCCATGTGACTGGTTCTAGTTGTTGAAATGTGGTAGATGGAATTCAGGCCATTTTGAGACCTTGCTCACAAAACTCCCATAGGACCCTCAATGTGCTTTTTTCACATGAGCCCATGGAATCAAGAGGAGCCCTGGGACTTGGAGGAAGATGGTGCTCCAAGCAGATGAAGACTGGCCCCAGGTAAAGGCATGCAGCAGAATCTCTCAAGCATGTCTTCTACTGTGACACAGGCAAAGAAACTTCCTATAGTCAGTCACTGCAGTTTTAGGATGCAGGTGATGCAGGTTGACCTACCCTGATTGACATAGTATTACAAAAACCAGTTATTTTCCTAAGGTCCAGTGTGTGTTGTTTTTTCTTTGTATGCAATTCCATTTGTATGTGTACAAAAAAACGCACAAAGCTATTGGTATGAATTACATTTAGTTTCGAAATTATGAGGCATGAAGTTTTAAAAAAAATTGGTCCAGTACATTATGTAGAATATCAAAAATGAATAACTAAGGTATGCTGTCAAGCATTGGTACTTACTACATATCTAAATATAAATGAGCTTTTGTATATTTGACTGGATGGACTCAGCTCCATGGGACCCGATAAAACTCGGGTAATAGATCAAAAGCAATTGGTCGACCTAGAAAGAGAACCTTGGATCTTCGACTGATCCAATCTCACCAACATCTTCTGCCATCTTGGGAGGCCTGCATGGGCTGGCTAGCTTCCCTTTCTTTCTGTCTCTTTTCAGCAGTTTCTTTTTAAAGTGTTTGCTTACATAAGACCCAGAGAACCCAGTCTTGAGGTAGTGAAGTGTTAGTACAGGTGAGCCGCTCTCTGTGGAACGGAGACCGTGAGTGGTGGAATTCTGAGTTAAATGCTGAATGCCCCAGAGTTTCTTTAATGCATTATACAATTTGCTGTCTACATTCATCAAATTAATCAGAAAATCACTGTCTCCACAGCTGAAGTTAATTTTGAAACATTCCAGGGATTGTGTAAGTAGTATAGTATTTCTGCATAGGATTCCTTATTGTCTGCAAAAATATACTGTGCCAGAATTCTTAGTATGCTTATTTGTGGTCAGGCTCCAGGAAACTTCATGATATTCTCCAAGATAAATTGAGAAGTTAAACATCTTTTGCTGATGTTTAAATAGATTCAAATGTCACTATGCAAATAAAAATAAGTTTTTCTAAATAGCGATAACAAGGTCCAGCCATGAAAGTTCTTGTTGTTGTTGATTTTTTTTTTTTGAATGACAAGTTCATTGTACCTAACCACTTAAATTTAATTTTAGTTTCTCATTCTTTTTAGGAGGCAGCATCCAGGTTCAATAGGCCTAAGTTTACCCCAAGCCATCTCACCTTCCCAGCTATATAAAGGTCTAAGAGCCAGAGCCCAGTAAAGCCTGGCCCAAGCTGATAAGTTCTCCTAGCCCGGTATAGGTTCTTGTGTCTTTAACTTTTTCATGCCATGATTGGTATGGAAACCACGATAGTAATAAACCTCAGGCAAAAGTTGGAACTTTCCATGGCTTCTTCTGTTTCTCTCACTTATCTTCCATGCTCAGGAGTTAGGTGCAGATCAAGGGTGAGGAGGGTCTTAGTTTGGGCTCCTCCAAAAGCAGGGAACAAGACCAGGATTTGTGTACAAATGGTTTATTTGGGAGATGAAAGGAATATTGATAAAGAAGCAAGATAAGGAAGAGAAGGGATTCCATAAAGCCTATGTTATCAAGATAGCCACATTTGTTCCCATGCACATGCATTCACTCATTCATTCATTCATTCATTCAAAGTGAGCACGGGTGAGAACGTCACAAGATGGAGATAGGGAAGTAGGAAAAGGCTGGATCAAGCAGGGCCTTTTCTATCATTTTAAGAAGAATGGATCTTATTCTTCATTTGATGACAAGTCATTGAGAGGTTTTCAGAAGAAGGCTGACATGACATGATTTGAGTTTGAGGAACATTTTGGGGCATGGACTTGGAAGGGTAAAAGAAGAAGAAACAAAGAAAAGCTATCAGGTGGTTCAGGTGAGAGATGATAGGGGCCAGCAGGAGGAGGAGAAGGAGATGCACTTGAGACAGGGGTTGTCACAGGACAGTGCCAGATGGAATTCACAAGGGAAGGAGAATTCCAACTGTCAGGTTTTTGTTAGTAGAAACCAGTTTGGCTGCTGTTTGGGACGGAGAGAAGAATGACCAAGAGTTGAGTCTTGGATGTCCTAAACTCAGAGATGTCCCAGTGGACAGGTCAGCAATATGGCAGAAAGAGGCCCGGCCTTGAGATGTGCCTTTTGAAGTCATCTGCGCATAGATGGTGTTGAAAGCACTAAGACTGGCTCAACCATCTGGACAGAGTGTAGATAAGGAAGAAAACAGGGTCAGAGTCTGATCTCTGGAAATCCGGTACTTGAAGTTCCTCCGAAGAAGGAGGCTGGTCGAGGATGCTGAGCAGGAGTCACAAGTGTGGGAGAAGGCGAACCAGAACATGTTGGGTGGTGGTTTGAAACTATGTCCACAGATTCTTTGTCACTCTTCCTTTCAAAAGGTGAAGCTTAACTCATCTTCCCTTAGGTGCTCTCTGTTTAGGGCCTGGCTCCCAACAAACAGAATATGGTTGGGAGTGATGCAGGGTAACTTCCTAGATCAGGACACAGGAGCTATTCTGCTTCCTCCTTGTTCTCTCTCCTGCATCGGATTCCATGGAAGCCAGGTGACCCTCCCTGTGGAGGGAAGCTGGGGTCTCCCACCAAGAGCCAAGAGATTGTACCATACTGGAAGCAGATCCTCCAACTCTTTAGCTGACCGTAGCATTGGCCAACAGCCTGACTGCAATCTGGCAAAAACTCCAAACCCTTTGTGAACAAAAACTGCTATAAAGCAAACAAACTCTGTCTGAATAATCTCCACCCCCCCATTCAACTAAGGTGTTCCTGAATTCCCAATCCACAGAAATGGTGTGAGATGATAAGTGTTTTAAGCCACTGAATTTTGAAGTATTATGTAGCACAGGAATAGATAACTAACATATGTGATGCCCAGAAACTGAGAAAAGGAACTACCAAAGAGCAAGGTGATGATCGTTGTAGAGGCATTTGCTGCTCTGATATTTTGTTTCCTTTATAGTATTTTACTTTTTGCAGTACTGGGGATTGAACCCAGAGCCTTGTGCATGCTAGACAAGCATTCTATACTGAGCTATACCCCCAGCCCTTGCTTTGGTATTCAAAAATTTAATTTTGCTTTTGTAATTCATCAAACCCGATACTCTATGGATTATGAGCACACTATTATTACATACATTAGGAAACAAATTCTGCTTATTGAACTAAAGTATGGTTCATTACTTTAATTGTAATTCTGTGCAATTGTGTCGCAATTTTGTGCATGGATTAGTCATGACTGTATTATCTGTTAAAGAACAGAGCCTGCAATGGCCTATTTTGACTCTCTAATGCTCTCAGAATAAAGTTGAAGATCCTTGGCTGGACATACTAGGCTCTTCATGGCCTGGTTCCAGTCTGCTGTTTGCCTCTTGGCAGCCAGTGGGCTCATGACCACTAGACACGTGCTGGCCAGTCTACTCTGTATCTTGGGCAATTCCTTCCTTTGAGTTCTTTTTGCAGGGATCTACCAATCTGTGACAATTCATTTCTATTGCCTTGGGTCCTGTTTAAGGGATTAATAAACCAAAGTTTTGGGTATGTCTGGGTGGGCCACGAAGGCACAATCTTTGGGACTTTATCTGGTTCCCAGCCCTTTCCTTTCTAGTGCTCTTCCCCTGTGCTCTGCATCTGGCTGCCATAAAGTGAGAAGTTTTGCTCTGTCATACTCTTCCACCATGATGGTCTGCCTTGCCTCAAGCCCACAGCAATGGAGCCAAGAAACCATGGACTGAAACCTCTGAAGCCATAAGCCAAACCAACTGTTTCCTCCTTTAAGATGGTTATGTAAGACATTTTCTCCCAGTAACAGTAAAACTGACCAATACACTATTCATGTATTCATTTATTATACAAAACCTACCACCAAGTAAGCACTGTACTACTTGCCTCCCCCTTGTTTCATACCATGTACTCCCATGGATCTGTAATGACACTTTAAATGTCATGCCCTGGCTTGAGTTTCCCTGATGTTCTCAGACACACTTGATTTTGCTCCTATCTGTAATGCATGGAATTTTTTTTATGCTTTATTTTTGTCTTTTTCGTTTTTATCGGTACCAGGGATCGAACTCACAGCTGCCTGCTTGCAAGGCAGGCACTTATGCTGCTGAGCTAAATCCCCAGCCCCCTGTTTTTTTATGTTTGCACACATGAAGTATATTGTTTTATATATATGTAAAGAAATACTTATAATACATACACATTCATTCATTTGAAACCATTCATTATATACAAACAATGCATCTTTATCTCCTTTGCGTGGTCCTTCATTTAACCATCAAACATTTATTGAACATCTACTATGTGCCAGACACTGAGCTAGAAGCTGGACCTATAACCCCAAGACTAGCTCCTCTAGGGGAAAAATAGACATTTTCTGGGCCTACAAAGTTGTCTAGTGGGGTTGGCAGATAGATACATATATCTAGCATTCAAGAGACTGTTTGAACCTGTCAGCTGTTCTGTTACTGTTGTTGAACTGGGCTGCATTAACTTTAACTCCCTTTACTATAGGTTTTACATACTTAGGACCTACAGGTTTAAAATTGGTTAATTATTGGCATTCATAAATGGGACCTGGAAACCTGACTGAAAGAACTGGAGGCACTACTGATCTGTCTGGACAAAATGCTCTGTTCGATGGAAAGTGATTTAATTGTTCTTGGAAGACACCATGGCCTTTATCTGACACTTGTTCTCTGGGCAATTCAGTTAGGGCAAATCAGTTAGTCACCTAGTTATTTCCCCACTGATTGTCTAAAGTGGGGTCATGTTTACCAGAGCTCAGGAGGCCACCTTAAGCCATGAGGGCCTTTCCGTGGAATCTTAAGGTGGCAGTAAGCAGGTCCTTAACTCCACGGAGTGCCATGCCAGTCCAGTTACTCCTGTGTGTGAGAGAAACACACGCCACATGGTACGCCAAGATTATGTGAATTTTCCATCACAGCCAATTTTGAAGGATTAAAAAGGCAATGTTGTTCTATGTTTTCTTTTTTTTATATTTCTTGCTTAACACCCCTAGTGTCAAGTGACTTATGAGAACCAGTTTTCAATATGCATGTAACCAAAAAAAAAAAAAAATCAAGAGTAGGTAAACTTCAGCTCTGTGAGGTTTCTATCTTCTCTGAGGTCATGATTTTCTATGACCTCAACAACATAACAACCTATAACAAATCTTGAAGACCAGAAACCTATTTTCTCCTGGTTTTGGAGGCTAGAATTCTAAGATCAAGGTGTTGGCAGGATTTTTGTTTTTTTGAGGTTTATCTCCTGGGTTTGTAGATGGCCACCTTCTCCCTATGTGCTCACAAGGTTGTTCTTCTGTGTGTGTCTAGATCCTGATCTCTTCTTATAAGGACATTGATCATATTGGGTAAGGGTCCATCAGTGTAACTCACCTTGTCTTTTTCTTTTCTTTTCTTTTTTTGAGACAGGCTCTCACTATGTACTTCAGGCTGGACTTAAACTCACTATGTAGCCCAGGCTGGCCTTGAACTTGTTGTGATCCTCCTGCCTCAGCCTCCTGAGTGCTGGGATTGCACCACCCCATTCTGAAGTACTTGGGGCTAGGGTTTCAATATATGAAAGACCCTATGAAGTCCCATTCTGAAGTACTTGGGACTAGGGTTTCAACATATGAATTTGGGAGAAACATAAATTAGCACATATTATCTTAGATCACCTGTATGTCCTGCCTCCACTGTCCCCAGGGGAGGTGATATTGTAGAACCTGTCAGTAGAAGCACAAGTTCCCAGAGGTAGCACCCTCTCTCACCAGATCAGTGACTAATGGGTACATTGCAGTACATGGCCAGCCTCACTCTTGACACCCAAGAGTTGTATCACTTTGTCTGTGTGAATGGTGGGTTGAAAATATACAAGCCTCTCCCCCAATGCCTTCAGTCAATGACAGATAGGAGTAGGAGTATAAATACCCCCAGCTTCCTTGTCTTCAGGAGAGATAAGTTCAAGGCTCATGACCAAATGTCCCCTGGAGTCCTCCAGCAGGATTGTATCTCCTTGGTAATTTATTTTCATAACCTTTCCCTTCTCTGTCATGCATCCCTTCTTTCCTACCAAACTTCTAGGGTCACCTCTCAAATTAACTATGTCTGCTTTTGAAAGGATGTAAGCTTAGAGAGGAAGGTGGTTGGTATTGGGAAGGTGGTGCTTGATCACGCTGGACTACAGTCAGGCTGGTCAGACTCACTGGTAATAATGTGTGAGCAAGCACTTTGTAAAACTATCAGCTTTAGAGGCTGGGGATTTAGCTCAGCAGCACAAGTGCCTGCCTGGCATACACAAGGCCATGAATTCAGTCCTCAGTATAAAAAAAAATCAGCTTTGTAAAAAAAAAGTATTTAGTTATTTTGAGGAAATAAATGAATATTGGAACATCACTGGTCTTAGAACAGAAGACCAACTAAATATAATTCTAGAGAAATCCCATACTTCTTTCAAGGTTTTTCTGTGCTTTTATCTTTCAAATGGACACCTATTTTCTAGGGTCACTGAGAGAATTTATTAAAATAACTTTGAAAGAGCTACCATATAGTAGGGTCTCAATATCTGTTGAATGTCAATCAATTTATGAAGGTTAGATACTATACTTATTCTAATTCTAATGATTACATCACCATGATTTATTTATGTAGGACTTTAACACCTCCTAAGTCAATGAAATTAATTATTGAAATAAGATTGCTTGCAGCTGACTTATATATTGATTAGATGTTCCCTGATAGGGACTGGGGATATAGCTCAGTGGCATGGCGCCTGCCTAGAAAGCATGAGGTCCTGAGTTCAATTCTTGGTTCAAAAAAAAAAAAGATTATCCATGATGACTATTTCCTAGAAACACTTGGGTATCAACTTTTAGATATAATCCTACAAATTTTGGTTTTAAGAATTTTGGTTTTAAGAGATGAATATTATAACAGGTAAAAAATCACTAATACCATGTTTAAAGATAAAACACTTGCTGATAAAAGCAAGAACAACGGACTCATAGGTCACGGTCCCTGTAGAAGGCCAAATAATGTCCCCTCCTCCCAAAAGACATCTAAGTCTAAATGCCTTGGAAGTGTGAATATTATTTTATATAGCAAAAGGGACTTTGCAGATGTAATCAAGGTAGCATTCTGAGATGGGAAAATTATTCTGGATTATCATGATGGGCTTCATATGATCACAAGTGTTCTTCTTAGGGGGAGAAAGACAAGGAAGAGCAAGAGAGAAGACAGGGTGACAAAGGAAGAAGAGATTAGAGTAATGTGGTCACAAGCTATGGATTGCTGACAGGTTCTAGAAATTGGAAAAAATAAGGACTAGATTGTTACTTGCAGCCTCCAGCAGAAACCAGTCCTGCCAATGCCTTAATTTCAATTGCACAAGACTCATTTTGGACATCTGATTTTCAGAACCGTAATACTATCAGTTTGTGTTGTTATAAGCCATGAAATTTGTGTTAAATTGTTATGGCGGTATTTCCCTAGCCGGGCACCAAGAAGAATTAGTTCTCCATGTATGAAGTGCGATCACAAACTTCAGTGAATGTTTAAAAATTTATTACAGTAAAAGACACATCACCAGTAATCCACCTCAGAATACCCTCTCTGGCTTTGAACATGCTTATCCCACTGTTCTGTCATGTTCTGCAACAGTTCTGGAAGTCCTCTCTCATGAATGTCTTTACAAGGTGTGATAAAAAGTACAGTGAATGCCGCTGCTGAGTGCCATCCAACAGAATAAAAACATTCCAGTATACCCACATCCACTTTATTTACCAGATCTGGTACTGTGGGATTTTTGGCTCTTCCCAAAGTCAAAATGATCATGAAAGGGGAAAACTTTGTATGGATTCAGGACATCGAGGCAACTAGAACACTACAACTAAAGATAGTCATGAAAGAGGACTTCCAGAAGTGTTTCAGAAAGTGGCAACAAGAACAGAAAAAATGTGTTCAAAACAAGGGAGAATATTTAAAGAGGTTTATTGGCAATGTGTAACATTAAACAGTTAAATATTTTAAAAATTAAGTATTTTGCTCATAACTCATAATGTATGGTTACAGTAAGCAGGCCCAGTAACTAACCCAGACACTGTCTCACCACTCACATTATTTTTACCGGAACATAGAGAAATGTGTGTAACAGCAAAACATTTTAAGTAGGTAGGAGTTTTAAGCTTTACTTGCAAGAAATGCAGTTAGTAAGATATTTCTCTTAGGTACCCAAGGCAAACAGATCCCCGGTGTTGGGACCTGGAGTGTTAGAAATGGTGCTCAGATCAATAAATGCTTTAGACCAGTGCTGGAAATGTAATCGACACATACTGCACATAAAATTTTCTAGCAACCACATTTAAAAAAATGTGCAACAGGTGAAATTAATTTTCATAGCATATTTTATCCAATGGAGTATATTCACAGTGTTACAACATCAACATGTAATTGATACAAAATGATTAGTGAGATAGTTCCTGTTCATGTATTCACATATCTTGAAATTTCACTGCATTTTATTCATACAGCACACCTCATTTTGGGCTGGATACACTTCAGGAACTCAGTAGCTACCTGCAACTTCTGCCTACCACACTTGCTATAGTGGGCACAAAAATTCCAGAGTATCTAAACAGTTCTGATACCTAGAGGGCATGAAAGGTGTGAGACGGCAAATTGTGCTGTTTCAGAGGAGGCAAACACAGGCAGCTAATGAATTATGCATTTGATGGGTGTTAATTGTCTACTATGCACTATGAGGCATATAATCTTCCAGGTCACTAGAAACAGTTGGTGCTTACTTTAGAAATCTATGTGCCACAGCTTTTACTACAGAGTTGACTAAACTCTCAGAAAATAACCACTCTGCACACTTTCCCCCTTCTCTGCAAATGTGTTGCCCTGAAGGTGGAATTTGGAGTTAATTAAACCATGGTCCTGGGAAGTTCCTGAACAGTCAGCCATTTGAGATTTCCAAGAGAGTTGAGCAGATAATAAAGTCAGGAACCCAATCCTGTGTAAAGAAACCACGTTTCACATCTTGAGCACTGTAGAATCCTTACATGGATTCTCCAGTTTAATATCCTTCGGTTTACTGGGGGAGCTTTTTGGCTTTTAATTTAATTTGGTGGCACTTTGAAAGTGAGGCTCCGGGAGGTCAGCTTGTCCTCTGCTAAAGAACTCTTAATCTCATCTCCAAACTGCACTCAGACTTTTCTAAAGTGCGCTTTCTAGCCAGATAAGAACTGCCAGCATCCAAGGAAAATGTGATTATAAGCAAATTGCATCCCCTTACATTTTTATCATGGGAAGGAAATTGAGACTTCTGATCAGACATTCTGAAGATCTGGCTTGAGGCTCATTCTGTTTGAATTTCAAAATCAATACCATAGCTGACTCTGATGAAAGGCTTTTTCCTGTAAGTCAAACAAACTCAGGCAGGCTTCCCTTTAAAAAGTCTGAGCCCAAACAAGGCTCTCCTGCCCTCCCCAGGAACCAGCACTGAAAGTTCAGCCTTCTCTGTAGCCCTATTGGGTGATATCCAGAGACCTCTTTTCTTTGTTGCAACTTGAGGAAAGAGGTAGAGGAGCCATCAGGGTTGTTCTGGGTGGGCATCTAGTGGGAAGAGGCCAGGGGTGCCGCTAAATTTCCTACAGTGAGTGCACAGGAGAGCCCCTCACACGCACCCCAGCATATAATGATGTAGCCCCAAAAAGTCAACAGTGCTGCTGTGGAGAAACCCACTGTAGCAGACATGGAAGGTGAAAGAATCTGCCACAGCCCAGGGCCCAGGAAATCTTTTCCTGTGCCTCTTTCCCAAAGACTGCCTTGCTGCGCTGGGGAAAGAGCAAGCACGCTGGATAGCAGTGCCTGGGTTTGCCTCCCAGCTCCATCACTTCCTGGCTGTGCCTCTTTGGCCAAATTACTCAGCCTCTCTGTGCCTCGGTTTTCTCCTCTGCAACATAGGGGTGACAGTACTAGTGCACTCCACATAGCATAGTGCAGGTCTTTAGGTGGGTCATAGCTGTAAAGTGCTTCCAACCATGCTTGGTCTACAGCAAGTACTGTGGCCACATGTCTTTACTAAGCGACTTGGCAGAGATATAGAGATAAGTTTCAGGGCTCAAAAAGCTTCTCTGTGTTAAGAAGTGGCTTCAGACTCTGTATTGTCATAGCAAGACTGAAAATTGTTGTTGTGTGGCAACTATGGTCCTTTCTTTCCAGTTCAACCACCCGAAGCAGAAGGAGCCGGCCAGGAGCAGCATAGCAGCCGCTTAGCACAGGAACCTCGTATAGACCATGGTTTCAGTCCCTCCTTCCCCCTCAAAGCCAGCGACTCAAAACCAGTTGGTCCCCTTGGGATACAGTGGCAACCAGCAAATGGTACACAGAATCCAAAGGGCCACTCACGCACACAGCGGCCCCTGCAGAGAGAGGGGTCTCAGACCACCAAGCCTGCACTGCACCACCACTGCCCCAGACTGTGCGCAGAGCCTCGGTCCCTTTTGGCACCTTGGCGAGTGACGCAGCCAGGTGGGCCACAGTGCGAGCAGACACACACGATGCAAATCTCGGTCAAAGGGGAGCGGAGAGGACAAGGCGAGTGAGGGCGGAGGCGGCTGGCACCCTGCGCACATCCCAGTGTGGCGCGCGTAGGTATACATGCACACAGGGTGTCCGCAGAGTGTCCACGAGGACAGGGGTCAAAGAGAAGTGGCTCAAAAGAGAGAGTTGAGGCTAGGTCGATGGCCAGCCAGAAACTCACCTGGCCGCGTTTCCTAATCCACCTGCCACCCAGGGGAGCAGCAGCGGAAATGCGAGACCCCAGGGCGGCTGCATGTTCAGTCTGAGCGTCACCTTCCTCCTCCTCCTATGCCCCCCGGGAAGGTGCTTGTCTGGAGGCTGGACCCTGGATGCCACCTCCTCTCTCCTCGGCTGCTCGGGGGCTCAGCTTGTCCTCAGCCTGCAGCGTGCTCCCAGCCCCAACCGCTGCGAGAGGCTAGGGGCGCCGGCGAGGTGCGTTGGCTCCTCCACAGGGAAGCAGCCTGGAGCAAGAAAGGGAGGGCGGGAAGGGCGGGGAGGGCGGGGCCCCCGGGCAGTGCACATCTGGTTGGGACCCGCCTCCATCCAGCCCGACCCGCGCCGCCTCTGCCTGTGCACCCAGAAACGGTCCTGTTTCAAAGCACAACCTATAGCCGCGTATTTCGGGTATGGGACACCTTTGGATGAGTCCCGAGCTCTAGGGATTAAAGATGTAGTTGAGAAATCAAAGCAGAACCAAGGGCACAGGTTCAACACAGCTGGTTGTATTATCTCTCTCTGAGTTAGGGTTTCATACTCTGACAGACTGCGAATCTCATGGGATGCTGGAGTTGGATGGTCACAAATCCGGCACAACCCTGTCACTTGACAAATGATCTCTCCCACTTCCTTACAGGGGACTCTAAGTGAGATGGTAATATAATAGCAGTGAGGAAACCGATGGCAGAAATGGGTGTTTTGATGTGATGAGTAAAACACGGTGAAATGTGTCATTTAAAAAAAATTACAGGGCCGGGGACATAGGTTAGTGGCACAGCACATGTCTGGCAAGTGCAAGTTCCTGAGTTCGAGTTTCGACCCACCAAAAAATTACAGTAAAGTGTGAGGTCCTGAATTCCTTTCCTGATACAAAAAAAAAAAAAAAAACAAAAAAAAAACAAAAAACAAAAAACAGAAAAGAACACATTAACATTGAGTCCCATCAGGATATACTCGTTTGCTTCAAAAATAGGTATTTCATCATTCTTGTCTTTTTCTTTTTAAATTCATTTTGGAGGGTTTCCTCTTTATTGATGTGCTTCCTACCATCCCCCACAATTTCAGTCCCTCCCACTAACCTCAAAAAAGTAGTAGTGAAAGGAAGGAGGATGGGGCTCTGCCTCCCCATTAGAAAGAGACAGAAACCAAAACAATCACTGGGTGTGATGGACTGACAGTCATGAAGTCTAAAGCAGAGTGTGAAAGGCGGCACAGAGATGGGAAGAAAGAGGGCAAATGACAGGTGCAAAAGGCCATGCCCTTGACCTTACCTCCAGCAGAGAGGGGCTGGAGAGAAGGCCTCAAACTTTAACAAGTACAGGTCATGCAAAAGGGAGGGTGCGTTAGAGCCTGCAGGTGGCAGAAATCAGGGAAGGGCCACAGTTCTCTCTGTGAACCATAGGTCTCCAGCCTCAGGGGCAGCCGCTTCACGGACTGTAGACACTTCTGTCACTCTAGGCACTGCGTAGAAAGAAATCTTTCTTTTTTTGGCCTTTTTCCTTTTTATCAGTATCAGGGATCGAACTCACGACTGCCTGCTTGCAAGACAGGAGCTTATGCCACTGAGCTAAACCTCCAGCCCCTTAGAAAGAAATCTTCATGGTGTTCCTGGTGGAGCTAATCTATGGAAGCCATGCTGGGTGGAATGACATTGTTGACAAAGAAAAACCAGGCATCCTCAGCTCAGAGATGAATTCGCTTATGAATCAAGTAGTAGAACTAACACTGTGAGGTCACAAAGCACCAGGTATATCTTTTTTGTTCAGGTCCCCTAGTGGAATGTTGGAAGCCTTTCCTGCTATCACCAGAACCCGGTCCTGGTGTTCCTGCAGGATCAACCACTCTCAAAGTGGCACTTCTCTAACCTGTGCTGTTTGTATGTGAGCTTCATCCTTCCAGGCACCAGGCTGGATTGAGCTGGGCTGGCCTCTTGCACTTTCTAAAGCAGCTCTGGAAGTTCTCTTTCCTGAGTTTTTTCAGTTGTGCTGTTGTGCCTTCCTTGAAGTCCTGAATCCATTCAAAACATTTACCATTCATGGTTATTTTGACTTTGGGGAAGAGTCAGAAGTTTCTCAGTGCTAGATCTGGTGAATGAGGCAGATGAGGACCCACCATCGTGTTTTTCCCAGCCTGCCTTTCGGTGGAATGGCCCTGGGTAGCAAGATTCACTGCGCATTTTACCACACCTCACAAAGACACTTTTCCAGTTTGGAAATGTCAGAGGACTGAGAGTCACTGGCTTGCCTGAGATCATACGATGGAGCATAGAATCAGGCTTGGAAACTAGGGTTTTTTCCACTGCTGTTAGATAAAAAATTTTGTTCTTATTCCTTAGCAGCTTTACGTGTTAAAGGAATCTCAAGAATATGCAGTAAGATCTCTTCAAAATTCTTATTAAAACCCTTTTTACTCTTCCTTGCGTTATTTCCTGGAAATATTAAAGTTGAGAGGCAAGAATATAACTGCATATCTCCACATACCTTAAAGAAAATAAAATGTAAAATTTATCTTGGTGTGAGTTTTCAAACAAGCAGACACAGAGGCCAGGAAGCATTCATTCTGGAGGTACAGAGGTCCCTGGGAGGGGAGTGAGGGATGAACTGGGAAGAAGACGGTGTCAGGAATATATAAAGTGACTGTAAGCAGCTGGAACTCCAAGCGAGCACAGAACACGCATCTCCCAATGATCTCTCCCAGAGTGAGGGAGCTGGGGTATTTATACTCCCTCTCTACTCCATCATCACCTGATGGTTTCTCCCAGGGTGCTGATCTTAGGCCTCTGCCTCCTGTGCTGAGGGCAGAGTGGGTGAGTTTGTTGCAGGAAATTTCCCAAGCCAAACCAAGCCAAAGGGAAAACTCTTTGCACTGGGGAGATAAGAAGGCGGCATTTAATTTTTACACCAGCAGACTGCTGGATTTTCATGCCAGTGGACTGTTGCAGGAATAATTCCTCTTAAGCAACCACCCTGCATCAGGAAGGAGTCTCATCTATACAGAATTAGAAGTGAGAAGTACAAAGCAAATATTGACAGACTATGCTAGTCTTGACACAATAGAAACATTCCAGGAACCAGGGGAGGGGACTCTTACTAATTGAGCACAGTTAAGGGCATTAGCATAATAGAGAAATATTTTGGGGAGAGGACCTTTACTGAATGAGCACAAATCAGCCCAGGGTGCCTTACAGTATAGACAATTACTCTGATTTAGTGTTCATCTGCAGGTGGGCTGTGAACACTGTCAGGGTCTTCCTAAATGTTCAGTTACAAACCACTTTTACCTTTAGCTAAACCATTATTTATTAAAGCCCTGAGTTTGGTTAGCCTAAAGTGTTTACCCTGCTTTCTTAGTATCCTGAGTTAGATTAAAAGGGCATCTTGCATTAATTCTTATCAGTCTCTCTCTAGCTTCAATTTCAGCAGTTTGATGCTGTTTCTGGTTTTGTTTTTCAGAGCCAAAGCCTCCTCAGTAGGCTGAAGGAGATAACGCATGTCATAAGTAACTGGGTGAGGTCACGCACTCCTCAGCCAAACCCCTATTATTTTTAGGGTTGGGGGTGCTGTGGACAAAGGAGCTGGGAGGTTGCACGAGGGATAAAGAACCTGGGAACAATGCATGGCCAGGTGAGACGTCAGATCCAAATTGCCACCTGGAGGCAGGTGTTTTTAATAACCAACAGAGGTGCCGCTGACTTTGAAGCAGAACCTGGCAACTAACTCCTCTTTAGGGGGCTCTGCTCCATTCTACAAAGGAAAAGCAATCTTTGATCAGCATCTCATGAAATCATCTGGGCCTTGTACAGTGCTACATTTTTTTCAATCTATCTCTGTTCAGTCCCCTGTGTGGGACAGGTGGCTGGGATATTTTTGTGCTTTCTGATGCACATACAACTTTTAGCATGGATGATGTACCGGCACTGAGATCCAAAAATTATTAAAATAGCACCTAAATAAAATGCCAGGTTTAAGAGTGCCTAGGTCAGTGTTTTCAAACTTAATGCCAGTGCCTGTGACCTGGGCACCTTGCTAAAATGCAGATTCTGCCTATATGTCTGAGGCCCAAGAGTCTTGATTACCAAAAAGTCCCCAAGTGACGCTCTTGCTGTTCACCTGAGGACACTTTTTGGTTGATGGAAGTTTAGAGGTCACCTGGACCTGTCATTTTCCAGCATAGCAGTATATTTGGTATCACCTGGGGGGCTTTGACACTAATGATGCCTGGGCCCTACTGCCACAGGTTCTAATGTCTGGGCTGTAGTGTGGGCATGGCAACCTTGAGACACTCCCTGAGTCCAATGGCCAGCCAATGGGGGGGGGGCACTGGTGTGAGCCAACACCCACACTTCACAGCTGGAAAACTCAGCTGGAGCCTATGAAGCTACTGGCCTGAGATGTGTCACACGTGGTGAGTTAATGTCCCTATATCTTGCCACATAGATCCTCCCCCATACTTCATGATGTTTTCTTGGTCATCGTTCCTACTAAAGACAAAAATGACATTCATTTTGTCCCAGTATCATGTTCTGAAAAAGGTGTGTTTTCTCAGTCTGTTTGTTTCCTCCCTCCTTGTTCAGTGGAAGGAGTCAGTGGAGACTTTTGTGACTCTTATGGCCCATGGTGCTAACAGCTGTATAGGAAGGCAATATCCCATTGTTTTCTTTACTCTGTGCCTGCCCAGATCCCCATTCATGGAGCTCTATGGTAGAAGCAACTTCCAATTACCTTGCCTTCCACTTCTTCTTTTTTCCTCTTCCTTCCTTCCCTCCTGCTCTAATCATTCCCTCCTTCCTTGCTCAAATATTTAGGGGTCATATAATGTGCCAGGCCCTGTGCTAGGCAGTGGGGACCACATGGTGGAAATGTGTCCAACAGCCACTTGCTGTTTCTTGTGTCTTCCTGGTGTGGTGGGCTGCATGACTTAACATGCATTTTGTAAATTGTATGGTCTTCGTTAGCAGTGTTAATCTTACCTCTCAGAGCAGAAAACCTGAGGCAAGATTAAAAGTTAAAATGATCCCTTGATAGATCTGATAGATCCAACCCCCAAATTTTGCCAGCTTTCAAAACTCTCCTTTTGGGAACTGAAGAAGAGAAAGAGACTGATGTTTGTGGAGTGATTATTGGATGCCAGATACTTTATAGCTAATAGTTATTTAACATTGACAACACGTGTATAAGACAGGCATTCTTACCCCCTTACACAGATGAACAATGTAAGTGCAGGTAGTTAAACCTTTTTTCTAAAATTACCTAGCAAAATAATGGAAAAAGCATGGGTTTTGAAGTTAGCTCTCAAGGAGATCATTTTTGCCATCAAATTTCTTTCTTAATAGCAGAAATCTGTAAACTGGTGCTGGAGGAGAAGGGTCAATTCACCATCAGAAATAGTGCAGAATATTTTATGTGTAGGGGAAGCTGTTCCGACAAGAGGCAGTGCAGATTTCATCTTGTTTTTATGGAGGGCATGACCCTTTAATGGCAGTGCTAATTAGAAAAGTCCCCTTGCCTGCGAATGAAATCTTATTGCTTGGATGTTAACTCCTTTGACTTTTGACAAAATTTGCTGAGTTCCCAACTGCAGGCACTCAGTGGGCAGGGGCTGTCCCGTCTGTTTCTGGAGGTCAGGAGGATTACAGCTTGGGCTCATCTTGAAGATTTCCTTCCTGGTCCATGTATACATATCCTTTGCTATTTTCCTGCTCACAGTTGAGTGTAATAATAATGTGACATACTGCGGCACGTCTTGCCTATTTGTTTTTTTTTTTCTTCACTAAACATTATATAATGGTTTTGTGAGAGCTACACTCAGCCAACCCAGTTTAGACAGCTTTAAAATATAGACTGTTACTCAAAGTCACTCCAACTTGACTTGGAAAACTTTGGTTGAGAAATGTTCTGTGGGCTGTAAAATTGGAACTGCATTTGTGATTTTCCTTTTTAAACATTTTATTTATGTATTTATTTATTATATTTTTGGTACTGGGATTCAAACGCAGGTCCTTGTGTATGCCAGGCAGGCACTTACACTGCTAAGCTATATCCTCAGCCCTTGGTTTTCCTTTTTTTAAAAAAAAAAAAAAAGTTGGGGCTGGGTATTTAGCTCAATGGCATAAACACCTGCCTTGCAAGCAGGCAGTCATGAGTTTGATCCCTGGTACTGATAAAAACGAAAAAAAGACAAAAAAAAAAGTACAATTTCCTAAAATAAAAGTAGCCTTTGTTTAAAAATATATATCCTATTTTCAAAAAGTTTGCACATATGCTTTGTAGGCTCATTCATTTCTTTAACAAGCATTTGTTGCCCCCTGGCCAACTGTGCTGGACACTGTGCTTGGCTGGGACACGAATAAAACCTAATTCCTTGCCCTGGGGGACAGAAATGCAAACATATTACCAAAATTAATGGCATCAGTGTTAAAAAAAGTACTTCAGGGTGCCATGGAAGCAGGAAAGAAGAAGTTCAACTCTGTGTGCTCTATACATATAAATGTCTTTTTTTTTTTTTTTTTTTCATTTTTTATCGGTACCAGGGATCGAACTCATGACTGCTTGATTGCACGGCAGGTGCTTATGCGGCTGAGCTAAATCCCCAGCCCCATACATATAAATGTTTGTCTTTGTTTTATCCTTTACTTTCATGAGTCATTTTGTAAAATGACTTTAAGAAGGCAAGATTCTTTTGGAAAGTAGGAAAGTAGGGAAGTTTGCGAGTTGCAGTCTCTCAGACAATAACTTGCCTGAAACACATTGTCCTGGCACACAGAAGTTGTGCTACTCTTAAGTAGGATGGAAAAATCAAGAGAACCAGGTTTCAGTTCAGGGTTCTACCAACTGATTTGCTTAACTGAGACAGGTCAGTTTACTGCTTTCTCCTTTATGTAGACATTTGCAAAGGATTCTGGATCTTTAACTATTTTCCTCTAAAGTTCTGTGATTCTGACGTTTTATCTGGCAGAAGTATGGGAGACACAGTCAACAATGACCCCTGATATCTGTATTTTAAATTGCAAAGTGGGTTAATGTGAGCAAAGAAGGAATTTTGATTGAACACATGTTAACACGTTCCTACAATCTCATTTAAGTAACTGGCTGCAGTAGTGGTTTGTACCTTCTGACCCAGCCATCCTAAGCCAAGCTGACTATCACAATAGATATCCTGACCATACTGCTCCTCTTTGAGGAATGTGGAGTTGGGACACTAAGGATGACAGTCAGTGATAGGGCTGAAGGGTTGAGATGGGAGAAGTCAAAGCATTTACAAGCTGAAGGCAGGGCAGGGGACTGGTGGGGAAGCAGGAGGAGCAAGACCAAGGAGTCAGAAGGGAGAAATGCTCAGGCACTGGGTGGCCCCAGATATATCTCCATCTGCATATACACCGATAGTCATATCTATATCCATTTATATCTTCATCTGTATTGTCTATATATAAAGAAATCATATATAAGTGTATATCTGTATAACTCTCCCTATATCCATATGTTTATATCTATATGACTATATTTCCATCATTACATTTATATGTGCACAATTATATCTTTATATCTGTATATCCTCTTTCTGTATGTCTGTCCATGTATCTGTAAATATACATGTATAACCATCAATATATCTGCATTACTATATGTATAATACTGCATCTCTTTCTCTATGATTATAGCTAGTTTCCTATATTACTATTGCTTCATCTGTGCTTGCATATGTATCATTATATCTCTTCTACTATAACCTTAAGCACATCTGTAGCTATCTCTATTTCTTTACTACTCTTTATCTATTGCAATATCTCTCACTAGCATTATCTCTCTATCTCTATCTAGTTTGTGCGTTTTTTATTCCATTATGGCTTGCATTGGTCTGCTGTCCTGCACCTCTGCAAGAGTCCTTGAATGTTTTTATTCCCTGTCCTGTGGAACTGAGCTTGTTGAGTGAAATCCTGTTTCCTGTTCCAGAGGAATCCTGACTAAAACACCGCTCCCGTGTGGCTCCTCCTCTTGGCATGGGCTGCCCAGTCTGCACTGACAGGTCAAGGAAAGGAATTCACTGCCACCAGAATTCTACAATGGGAAAAAGACTCGCAATCATGTGAGTTAGGATTCCCATTTTACAGATGAGAAATCAAAGTGAGCCTCGCTCCAGCTTGGAGTTAGCCTTAAGGTGTTAGAGGTAGTAAGATGAGGAAATGGGGAGAGAAGCAGGCCACCTGAATGAGTTTGTGCTCATCAGGAAAACGAAATCCACTGAAGAACTGAAAGACACACATTGTTTGAAGCCTATCACAGCTGATGCTGTTATTGTCTCACACTTGTTGGCATTCTCCACTAATTGCCAAGTGCTTCCCTTGAGCACCTGTAACTTTGTCAAAGGGAATTTTCGTCTCTGATGGCAGCCCCAAACCAACGATAGAGAGCGATTTGGTGACAGACTCCCAGCCAAGTCACTCCGGGCTGGGAGAGCTCTGAGGTGTGTTCTACTCTGGCATGCAAAGTTCCTCAGTGGGAGTAACTTGATAAATGATAAATTACTGGTCTCCTCCACTCCCCATGCTCTTCCTCTTATTTCCTGGGATTGCCTTCCAAATACCCTACTGCCACTTACCTGCTTGCCTCTGTGGAAACTCCAAACAAAATACGTATATGAACTAGTAGAAATAATCTCTATCTGAACATTGATTACAGCTTATAGCAGACTTGAAAACGGAAGCTCCTTTTAAGCCCTTTGTTATGGTTTAGATTTAAAATGCTCCCCTCCAAACAAATTTCATGTGTTCAGATGGAGTTTTCAAGAGGTGATTGCATCATGAGGGCTCTAACTTCATCAGTAGGTAGATTAAATCACCCACTGAGATCACAGCTTGAAGGCATTAATGAGAGTTGATGGAAATTTAGGAGTGGAGTCTAGCTGAAGAGAGTGGGTCATGGGAGCATGACCTGGGAGACTAACTCTTGAATCTGTTCCCTTTCTCTTTGACTATTCCTTCTCTTTCTCAGTTTCCTAACTTTTGAGGAGAGAACCTTTCTTCCACCACATCATTCCACGACGATGTTCCTATCTTGCAGCATGTCAACCATGGACTTAAACTTCTGAAACCATGAGCCCAAATAATCTCTCCTCCTTTAAGCTTTTTTCTCAGGTATTGGTTCACAGTGACAAAAAGCTGACCAACACAATTATCCTCAATTCTATTGATTGTGTGAACTCTGAGGTTCCTTCTGGCTACACAGAGAATAGTGGGGTACTCTGCTCTTCTTTCATGCATAACTATTTCAGTAGGACATGTCCATTTATTCTAGACTGACTGTAGCCAAGGGGACAAAACTTATAAGTCTCATCCTTAATCTTGGTTGGTTCCACACCTTTCATTTTACCAACTCATTAGCATGTGGTATTTTTTGTATGGTTTAAAATGAAGAAAACACATGTTTTATTCTCAGTTGAACAAAGTACACCATAAATTCCCTAAGTGACACATTTATGGTGTATATAAATTCTAGTATTTCCTTCTTTTCTCAAATCTTTTGAACTGCCTGAGTATCACAGAAAATAATTTATGTAACTGTGAACTTATGGTTGAAACACAATATAATAATATTTTTCTTAGATACTATCATCTCTCTCTCTCTCTCTCTCTTTTTTTTTTTTTTGGTACCAGGGGTCGAACTCATGACCTCGTGCTTACCAGGCAAGCACTTGAGCCACTGAGCTAAATCCCCAGCCCAGATACCATCATCTTTACTAGCCAGAAAAATGCTTTATAATATTTTGTCATAATATTTTGTTAAACAGTGTTTGAATTATGAAAATAAAATACTTGTTTTGCTTCTGGGTTCCATTAATATCAATAAAACATCTTATAATTACATATATTTAGGAATTAACAAAACATCATGGATCTAATGGCAATATTTTACTTTGGTTGAAGTTTACAGATAAAAGGTGATTTCATTTGCTTTTTCATTCAATAAAGGTTTACTTCATGCTTGTCATGTGGTGTGCACTGAGGGACAGAAAAGGAGACAGGAGAAAATTCATTCTCTAGGAAACCTTAATGAGGGAAGACAGACAATAAACAAGTAAACAAATACATAAGGAATATAACATATATGTTTAGTTTTAGAAAGATTTTTGTAAAGAAGTTAATATTCTGTTATATATCCAGGCTCTTTTCCTAATTTTCTTTATAATCACAGTAAACAAAATTGAGGATTTTAGTGAAGTTGTATGTCTATATTTAGCTTTGCACATCATTTATTTAAACCATGTCTGCTTTCTAAGACATCTTTCAAAGCGACATATTTTTACAAAGAGTTTTTAAAATAGCAAAGCATTCATTTGGTCTCTTGAATAAAGGGGGGGAGGGGAATTAAATACAGCTTTGTGAATTGCAAGTGTGACATTGGAGCTCATGAAAAACAGCTGTCCAAAACATAATATTACTAAGGCTGGAATGGGCAAGGGATTATTCAATATCAGGAAATGTGGGAAAACAATACAAGTGTGAACTTTGATTATAAAACAGCATAAGGTATCCCTCAAAGGAGGGAAAATACTTTAATAATACTTGTGCTGAGTTGTTGAGTTTTATTTCTAGTTTGGGAGCGCTAAGTTAAAAATCTCCTATTCCCCATTGTTCTTAATGAATTGACCCAAAGACTGGACCCCACATTCCTGTGAGTGTCATGTAGATGTGAACTATACTATTGAAGTGGAGCCCAGCTCTGACTTCATCCTTCTCAAATTTGCATAATCTGTTTTCCCGTAATGAATGAGTCCCAAGCATGCATTTATGAGATCAAAAACAGGTGAACTTCTAAGACTTAGAAACCAAGTGATTTATTTAAAACTTCCAATTTTTGGTAAAGATGAATCATCTGATGGCACATTTCTTCACCAGTCTCAGAAAGTCAGTGAGAATACTTTTAGGATACAAGGCATTTAGAAAGATTGTCTTCTAATTCAAGTGTAAGTAAAATATAGGTTTTGTACACTACCTTTGAAAGAGGTGGGTCACAGTCTGTTGCCCATGGTATTGTTCAGTGATTCTCTTCTGGGGCCTTCCCTTTTGGTCTACCTCAAATTTTTTCAACGCAAAATGAGAACTCTATTTTCCATTCTTAATCACAAAGGCTTTAGAAATGGAAAATGATAAACTACATGACAAGTTTTGGAAAACAAGCTTTTAAAGCAGCAGAGTCCCCCTTTTATCTAGTATTATCTGTCTTTGTTTTGACCTCCTCTTTTTCTCCTTTTCCTTTTCTCTTCCTCTTCCTCCTGTTCTCTTTATCCTCCGCCTCCCTCTCTCCCCTCCCTCCTCATTGTTCTTCTTTGATGCTGGGAATGGAACCCAGGACCTTCCACATACTAAACACATGCTTTACCACGGAGCTATGTCCTCAGCCCCTGTTTCGACTTTTTGTTTTGTGAAATAAAATTTCAAAGCTATATGGGACCTTATGAATGATTTGGATCATTTTCACAAATAAGGAAATGACATTAAAGTTCAGTCTCTTACTAGCTGTAGCATACAGGTTGAGCTATGTTTCTCTTTTTCCCTTTCCTCAGTTGAGACATAAGAAGAACGTAGCTTTCTGGGTCATTATAAAGTTAAATGAGTTAATATCATCGCAGCCCTTAGAATGGCAACTGGTAAAAAGTCACTGGGGCTGGAATTGCTTTTTATAAGACTGGCAGAGTTGGAATGGCAATCAAGGCTTGAACTCAGTTCAGTGCTGTTTCCACAACCCCACAGTGCGACCAGCTGTCAAAACCAACATTGGTTTTGGACAATTGGGGTCAAAAAGAAGATAATCTCTCAGTTGTATTGCTGACTAACTTAGCAATGAAATATGCATTTCAGAAGGCCTAGTTTTCTGCATGATGGCAGATATAAAATCAGTGTTTATTGCAAGAATTCTGTTAATGAATTCTAACATTAAAAAGCTTATTAAAAAGACATGTTCTGTTAAGCCTCCTGTTTTCTATAACAAACCCTCTAAGCCTTCATTCTCAGCTATGTAAGATCCCCAACACATACACAACCATCTCAGTGGAAAAGTCAGTCCAAAAATACTGTATCATGTGTTGGAGTAGGAAACATTCGTGTTTTAATTCAAAGCATATACCCTTCCTCACTTTCTAATTCTAGCCTTTGATTGTCTTTTGAACTAGTTTACAACTCTAGAATTTGTAGGTGACTGTTTGCAACACAGTATCACTTTTATAGACATGTAAATTTTATCTTTCTAGAGTTCAAATGACTTCCCCTTCCCCCATGGAAGAGATCAGTTTTATTTACATTTGTACATTCATATCAATATTCTTTTTTTTTTTTAGTTTCTTTTTAATTTTATTTAAGGAGAAAAGAAAAAAAAAAGCAGGGAAAGGGTACAAGTTATACAGATTTACAGAAAAAAAATGAACAGTAGGAAATCACTAGTTAATGGATTACATATTGTCATCTTAGAAATAATTGTTCAAGTCACAAAATTAAAGCTTGTAAAGTGGACATTCCATCAATGATACTGCAAACAGTTCTGTTCATTGATCCAATAAAACTCTGTGATATCATTTTCTATCTTATACACTTAAATATACATGCAGTTATATAGTTTGGAGCACTTTCTTTTCCTCTCTTTTGTACCATGACTATTACACATTTTGGGTTTCATTGCTCCCACGGTTCTTATTACTTTTTTGGAAGACAGTAAAACCAAATGTGACATAACAGAACAGAATCGGTCAAGTCAAAAGGGTGGACATAATAGATAATGTAAAAACATAATACAAGGTGATCAACAATGGTTACCATAATGCCTCCCGCTATCTCTAATAGAATTGCCTATATCGTTAGTTATAATACAATAGAACAAAACAGTAAAGAATAAAACCGACAAAACCAAAACATTGGAGACATTGTAGGTCTTCAAAAGTAGATAAAAGTCAACAAGAATGGGCGTCATAATGAATCTCATTATCTTCACAGCTGATGCCTAAACTTTCGAACCTGATACTATCCAGCAAAACAGAATAGGGGAACATCAGTTAAAAACCAGATGGTGAGAGGAATACAGGGCTTTAAATCAAGGTAATGAAAAGTCAAAGTGGGTTACTATAATATATCCTGCTATTTTTTTTCCTTTAATTAAAAGGATAAAGATAAAAAAGTAAATAATGGAGTGGAGATTGAGATAAAAGAGGGCATAACAATGAAACAGCACAGATCAAAACATAACCATTTAAGCAGAATAGTGTTTCACCACCAGATAATCCTAACCTAAAAGTAGTTACCATGTTGTTTCTTTCTTTGAAATCCTTGAGTACAACTTCGTATACTGTAGCATTAAGTATATCAAAACAATGTAAAACCATTCAAGAGAATGACAGCATTACAGAATATTTAGAATCGACTAACAGAAAATGAACAATGGTTTCTGTATAATCTCCTTGTCTTTAAAAGGTTTTTGCTTATACTATCGTACATAATAAAATCCAATAAGATACAGCCTATTTAGACCATTGGAGACAGAAGGACAAAAGCTAGATGAGACTTCAAAACAAGATGATACTAAATCAGTATTACCTATTAAGATGTCATTTTCTCCAAAATAGCTGTTCCTATCATCCAATCTTCTCTGCCTCATTTCTGTTGAGCTCTTATTCTGTCAGTAGCTGTCAGTTTGTCTTCTTCATTTTGTTCTCTGCTCCATTCGTTGTGGCCTCTCTGCCATTATTTCTGGATTCTTTGTATTTTTCTTTTTTTAGAATATCCTGCAATACTCTCTGTAGAGTTGAATTGGTGGTTGCAAATTCCCCCAGTTCCTCTTTATCCTGGAAGCACCTTGTTTTTCCATCAATTTCCAGGGACAGTTGTGCAGGATATCTCAATCTTGGCTGGAGATGATTATCTTTCAAAGCTTGAATTATTTCCCCCCACGCTCTTCGTGATTTGATGGTTTGTGCAGAGAAATCTGCTGTAATTCTGATGGGTGTTCCCTTGTAAGTAGTCTGTTTCTTGTCTCTGACAGCTTTTAATATTCTGTTCTTGTATTGAATTTCTGGAATTTTGATTATTATATGCCTGGGTGTAGATCTGTTTGGGTTGTAGGTGGCTGGGGTCCTGTATGCCTCATACATCTGAGTATCTTTACCTTTTGCTAAATTAGGAAAATTCTCCTGGATTATTTCTGTGAGTAGCTTTTGTAGTTCACTTGTTTGTGTCCCTACTTCTTCTTTTATGTTCTTAATCCTTAAGTTATGGATCCTCTTATCATCTTCTTGTCTTTGTATTATTGCTGTTTGTTTCTTTGTTATTTTTAAGAAGTTTTTCATTTCATTCTCCCATATTACAAGTCTGCCCTCCAGTTCAGATAGTCTGTCCTTAGTTTCTTTCAATCTGTTATGCCAGTCTTCTATAGACTTCTTAGTATCTTGGTAGTCCCTTTGAACCTGCTTCACGTATTCTATGCTTTCTCTGTTTTCTCCATCAAACAATTCTCCCCTTTTTTTCTGTTCTTCCATTCCACCACCTGTTTTTTCTTGGGTGGTACTTAGCATTTCTCTAACTATTCTGCATACTTCTAGCTTCAGGTCGTTGATAACTTCATTCCTGAATTAGTCTATGAGGCTCTCTATATGGCGCCTTATGTGTATTGGTGCGGTGTCTGCTATTGCCTGTTTCTCAGAATTGGGGGCCGAGGAGCCTTTCTTGTTGCTGCCTCTTTCCATGCTGCCTCTTCTTCTCTGTTCCTTATATATGCAAGCTTATATAAGAGGCCCAGCTTCTCTCCCAGTCAGCCACAGCCTGATCGAATTGCGCCAGTTAGGTGTTCCCGCTCACCGCTGCGCACCAGGGAGTTACGGACCAGGCAGCCTACCCGTCTCCCCTCCCGGCCACCGTCAGGTTGTGGGATCTGGGTTGGGACAGTCTACCAGGTCCGCCGGCAGCGTCACGCAGGCCAGGCACTTTTCACCAATCCCGCCTGAGAGGGGGATGTGTGGCTGGAGTCACCACTGCGCCCTGCTCCCGCAGGACTGCTCGGGCCCAGAAAGTCCTCTGCTGGAGTCAAACTGTGGTAGAGTGTCAGTTTCTCTCACTCACCTCACCACAAGTCAGTGCACGCCTCCCTGCTGTTCGCAGATTGCCGTTCTCAGAGCTTCTGCGCGTCTCTCTCCTTGCCGAGCCGCTGTAGAGGCAGCCAGCCGCCGCACAGCGGGAAACCCAAATCGCGGCTTACAATGGCGCAGGGTCCAGCCTCCACACCGAGGCTTTTCTGTTCCTGTTTTAGCACCAGGACTGCATTCCAAGTTGGTTTCTCTCAGCCCAGTTCGTTCCTGAGTCAGCAGAGCATATCTCCACCTGCTTATGTCTCCTTAATCCGCACCATTCCTGGCTTCTGAGCCGAGTCTTTCAGAGAGCCTCCGGTAGTTGCTGTTATCTGTCTGCCATGGTCTCCCGGAAGTCCATATCAATATTCTTAGGCCTATGTATATGTCTTTTTGGTTTCTCCTTTGACATAGGTGAAGTATCTTTCTAGACCCCCTAGCTATAAGTTGTACAAAATCTTTAATGTGTGTATCTTTTATCTTTATTAGCCACAATTTTACTTTCTTGGCAATTCAATAGTGAAATCATAACTAACTGATATGTGGTTTGAATGTATGAAATTTATTATAGGAATAATATGATATGAAATATACCTTTTGAATATTATGTTTATATTTGTGGGGCATTGGTTTAATACTTTAAAAATTCCCAGTTCCTGTTCCTTTAGCCTTTGTTACTTTTATTAAATTGGATTTCCAAAGTCAGTTTTCCTGCAGTTTATTTTAATTTATCTCCAATAATGTTTTAAAATTTGAACAAAACAAGGTATCTTCCACACCAAATTTTATTCAAACAGAAATAATGAAATTTGATGTTGAAATAAAGATATCAGGAGCACCCATATTGACAAGGGAAGGCTTTGAAAAAATTTAGTGGCAATGATGCAATGTATTGATTTTGTCTCAAAGAAGCTAGAAATGACAACATTATTGTTAGCAGTTATTCTTACTATGGACAAAGTCAAGGCAATTTTGTAAGCAATAAAGAATGAGATTACTTTCTAAGGAGATGGGCAGGGATGACTCGGGTTTGATTATAAAGGGTGACAAAGTCATCTCACTATATCTGGGACTTTTTGATTTAGCATAGAAAGTCTCCTGTCTTAGTAAAGTCCTTAGTCTGAGAAACCTGGGATGATTGGTTGGCTCAGGTTTGAATTACTGAAAAAGGGTAATGATATTGAGTGTAATCATGAGTTTTCAGTGATCTTCACATTATAGTAGAAAGAGCATGGAGTTTGGAATCTGACTTGGTATCAAATTCTGATTGTGGTACTTTTCAGGACAGCCCTGGTCTTTGTTTTGAGTGTGATTTTTTTGGCTCCAGTGTAAATTTGAGTAAACTTATTAACCTCTCTGATGTTCAGGTTAATGAAGATGGCACATCTTGATTCTAAGGTGGTTGAAGCAATTGTTGCATGGACTCCAAAGCTTTAGATTAAAAACTGGTGGTCAAATTAATGCCAGTGAAATTAAATTACCAGGATGCTGAGCATAGATGTTCCACCTCAGGAAAGTTGCCAGCATAAATAGAGACATGGAGAAGAAGAAGATAGGCATTGAGGTGTTGAGGCGTTGTGTGTTCTCCTACAAGTTGCTGTTTGAGCCATTGGTTCTCCTGGAGAAGCTCTGGTCCTTACATCGAGCATTGCTTCCTGGCTCCAGAGGGTAAGATGTGTGCCACTTGATCTCCAGAATGAACTCGTCATGCTTGCTTCCTGGCATGTATTTGACTGTGTTTATCGTTGGAGGATCTTGGGACCTCCATGCATGGAGCATGGCTGTGGTGCTTTTCAGGACAGCCCTGGTTTTTGTTGTGAGTGTGACTTCTTGGCTCCAGTGTAGAACCCTCAACCTACCAGCACAACTCCTTCACCCCTCTGGCATAGACTTTCTAGCTTCCACCACTGGCCTTTGGGCCTTCCCAGCACAGATCCATAAAAGAGACTGGTGTGAATCCTTCTTGTGGGCTCTAGATCTCCAGTTAGACTTGTGGGAGGCACTGTCATGAGCTCTGGGTCTTCATCTGGACTCATGTAGGACATTGCTGTGGGATTCAGGCTGTTGGTTGAATATTCTATGTCTTGGGTATTGTAGACCATCATAAAATAATATTATAAATTCCATGTCCTGATTTTAATTGTTCTCCTTACAACCCCTAACTACAACACTCAACAAGCCTGCCATGTCATGACTCATACAAAGTTTCTGAGAGACATTTTTTCTCTCTCCCTTCCTACTGAAAGAGCAAATAAGATGCATTTGCAAGGGTAGGAGGTAGAGGGCACTGTGAAATGCTGAGCAGCAGTAATGAAGATAACAGCTAACAACACAATGGCTCATGTTAGTGGAGTCCTATGGGCTGGTTATTCATCTAAATCCTCTACCTGAATTATGTGATGTAATCTTCACCCCTCATAGCAACCCTAAGATGTAGATGCTGTCGTTTAATATCTTCATGTTTCAGATGAGGAAACTGAGGTACAGAGACTGGTCCAGGGTGTCACTGGTAATAAATGCCAGGCCAGGACTCTGATCAGGAGACTGGGACTGTGTCAAATTGAAGGGTATTTCATGGGTAGCTATAAATGTACTTTGTGAGCTCAAAAAGAAAGTCAGAGCTGTGGTTTAGGATATGAGGGTGAATTCCACAGGGCAGCCACAACCAAGATGAACAGGAAGGAGACGGAGTTTAAAAGAGCAAGGAAGGTGAGGACATAAAAATAAGCAAGTGACCAATGAATCCAACAAGATCAAGGATGAAACAATCAATGTTGTGTTTGGAAGGTTCTATGGAGATGGGAACCTACTATAAAGCAATCTCTTTGAATTAGTCTGTATGCAGTCCTTGTGGCAGAGATGCCCTGGAGTTTGGGAGCCTGGGATATTTCTTAAGGAGTTTGGAGAAACTTCCAAAGGGTTATCTCTCATATAGGTCCTACAGTAGCTGGCACCAGGTATCTGATCTACCTGCATTTGGACTGTGGCATAATAAATAAATAGATAGTAATGGGTTATTTTGAAATGAGACTTCCCTGTTTCTGAAAATTCAATAGCTTAAGACAGGAATGGGGTTGTATTTTTACTTGCTATTTGGAAATAGCAGAGGTAATAGTGCAACACATCACCCATGTGTCTGTGGTGAGGCTGGTGCAATAAAGCTACTGTATTGCCAGTACATAAAACTATAGCCCTGACAGTTCTATAGAGCACACAATGCTTGATGAAGGTCTTGGGTGATGATTATAATAGTTGTTATCTGTAATGTTTAAGAAATAATCACAAGAAAATATCTACATATGTTTAGTAAATACACCATTAAAAAATATTTTCTGTCCACCGTCAGTGGCATCCATGAATAGAAACCCACAAAATATGGAAGACCAACTCTTATTCTACCACTTACGATGAGTTTTCTTGTTTTCTTGCCTCTCCTCCAAAGAATTCTGAACCTGACTCCAATCATGACTTGAGATCTAAGTGACAGATGACAGGACATATGGTGAACAGGGGATCATATTAAGCAACATTGTAAAGTTATGACCAGTTGAATCCAGATGTGGGAAACAATGTAAGAAATCATACAGAACAAATATTTGTACTGTATGGGGGGAGAGGGAGAGGGAGAGGCAGAGAGAGAGGGAGAGAGAGAGAGAGGGTGCTAAGGCTGCCCAAGTTTCCGCCCCATTTACTTAATCAGAGAGACAATGTACCCAAGGTCTCCCAGACCATTTGCATTTGCTGTAGGAAGAAGCTTATATCTTGAATTACTCTGTAGTCTTCAGCTGTCATCATCATGGGTGCCAAATATTCTCTCTGAAGATCTTGGCTATTTTGACTGGGGAACCTGCAGATAATTAGGAGTGAGGGTCCCCCTCAGAGGCTCCTATGGAGGTTGGGAAGCCTGGCCCTTGGGTAGAAACTGGGAATAGGCCATTAGAGAGTCAACTAACCTTGATACCGTTGCGGCTGGCTAGGTGAGGGAAGGTGACAGGCCCAGAAGAGGCTGACGTGGACTCCAGAGCAGCCCCATATAGGTATCAGTTTAAGTCATTTACCTGATGTTTTATCATTTCCTTCTGTGACCTCCAGTCATTCAGTCAAGCTTTGTTAAACGCTGAGCAAAGTTTTGTCCAGTGTCATGGTTAACTGTTCGATATGGCCTGGAGCTGTGGCATATTTGGCTGACATACTGTTATAAGTACAAATCTAAACCAACATTAGAAAAAGGAAAGAATTTTTTTCATAGCTATTTCTCTGGATTCACTCAAAAAAACAATGGCTGCGTGTGACCTGAACTCTGCCATGGCTTCATATGGCTGGAGCTGAATAGTCTGTGTTCTTACAGTGGACATACATTTGCCATTGCATCACCCTTGTCATGGGTATTAGCCACTCTGTCATTTCTCTAACATGCTGAGAACAGCTGTTATTGATCAATACGTTTGAACTGCTAGGTTTTTTTTAGAGGAGAAATATTTCTTTGTATCTAGTTTCTTCTTCAAAGAAGATGAATTGAAGGTAAAATGTCAGGGTAAACATTTTCAAGAACAATGGGAAAGAATGAATGCTGGCGTGATGAGAGCCATTTCTACTTAACACGCGAATTATTCTTTCCTCTATATGTTATCTACCTTCTCTCGTTTAGCATCTGATTCCTGAGGGTGACTGTGCTTCTAGAGGGTACACATAAAATCGGGACCACATAAGCAGTCTCCAAGACAGGTTAAATTGTGAAGCCAAATTGTCCACTGTTTTGTGGAATTTTAAATTAAAAAAAATTAATTGCAAATCACAGGAAGATAATGCCAAAAGTTCAGTGAGACCATTCCAAATTTGTTTCCAACCTGGAGAAGAATGTATAAATATTCTAATTGAAGCTTTATAGTGGTCTTTGATTTTGGAGAAAGAAGGTGATATGGGGATTGCTAAAAACACCCCACATTTATCTGTGGAAAGCCCTAGAAGACAAAAAGGTAGTTGTTCCAAAGTAAAAATTTCCCACATTTACCAAGGTACTAAATATTTTGGGTATTAGAACTAGGGTCATAACTACGTTTTATCTCTTATCAAAATGTCTTTCTTGTGTACATTCAGAATAGATGACAATCACTTTAGTAAATATTCTATCTTTAGAATATAAAGAAAAGGTAAGTTATATTCAAATGATTTTCATTGTTACACGTAATACAAAAATACAGTTACAGGTTTCCAAATGTCAGCCTCTGATATAAGAAAAAAACAAGTTATACAAAAATGACTCTTTGTGTCACCGAGAGTTGTACATGACACAAAAAATACAGTCACATATTTCTCAAATGTCGGTCTCAAACATTCTAAGTGTTGAAGTTCACAGTCTATCTATTAAGCAGCTGCAAGCAGTTCATAGAAGCAACTCTAGTTTGAATTGCCAGAAAGAATATATTATTGGGTAGAGATATAGTGGCAGGGTTGTTATTTCTAGACTTTAGGGAATTTAAAGATTTTTTTTAAGGGAGTTTGGCATTGACTGAGATAGGGCTGCTGCTTTAAATAAAGTGTTGCTTTTGATGCAACCCATAGTTTATGTATTATAAAATAGGCCATTTTGAGTTTAGAACTGTAGAATTCAGGAATTTTTTTTGTATTTGCTTCAGGAAAAGCATAGGACAGATCATTTCACTCTCAAGTCCAAGACACGATGATATGGCTCTAGGAAGACCACGCCCAAGTGCTGAGGAACTGTGGTACATAGGGACAGAGAGCCTGGACTCATGAAGAAAAATGCAGGCTTTAGAATTTTGGCAGTAGCAACTAAGGGAAAAGAGTCAGTGAAAAAAACACAATGTTCAATAGCAAAATGGATATAAGTGATAAAGAGGCCAAAGATAATCCCAATGTGCTGTGGAGCAGCCTGCCACTGATTGAAAACAAGCAGTCTAAAAGTACATTACATGTATAAAAAAAACATAAAGTTAATTCTTGTGTAGGTTCAATTATAAATTAGAGAAATTTCTCGAGCAAGAGCAATGTCCTGTGTGCATCTTCCAGGCATGGAGCTGAGGATCAGATGTGTGAAAAAGTAGTTTAGGCACACTCCAAGAGTATTTTTTGAATAGTAAGGCATGCAAAAACTATCTTTAGAAGTTTATGACTCCAGATGATTATAGAGTGGGGTTTATTGGTTAGCAATATTCTGTCCTCTGAAGTCATCGTTACGATATTGAAAATACTGAAAGATAAACTTTGGCAATCTAATCTGGCATTTGTTTTCTCTTACAATTGTTTTTTATAGCATTTGTTCCAAAATTTATAATTATATCTTTGAAGAAAGTATTATGTACGTTCAAGTTGAGAAGTAGCACTGACCCTGAATGTAGACATGGTCCCTCTGAGTACAGGGTGAATCCAGGCAAACCTTGAGAACATCTAGTGATGTTGTAGCCATGGCAACATGATACTGCAAAACACATCACCCAGGTGTCCATGGCTATGCTGGTGAAAACAACTCTAATGTTCTGTCAGTCATTAAAAGGATAGCACGTACAGTTACATAGAGATTGCCAACTGTTGTTACTCTTTTTAATACTTTCAATGCCATTGTAATGACTAGGATAAATTATTGCTAGCCAAGAAGTTCCAACCTTGTGCTATTTACTAGTTGGTTGAGTTATTTGCTTTTCAGAAGGCAAATTCCATAAGAGTAAGGACTCTGTCCAGCTTGTTCACCTTTGTATTCCCAGTGCTCAACATGATACCTGGCTCTACAAATACTGTTGAGTGGATGATATTATTCAAGATCCCTTGATTCATTTACCCCTTCAGTACCTGCTTACTGATTGCTTAAGTGACTGGTCCTCTACCAGGAACACACCAGGAACTATTATGTAGTAAAAAGGAAGTGCTATTCAAGTGCTCATTCCCAAACTGTTAGTTTGCTGTCTAAACTGAGATAAGAAGCTTGTGCTAGAAGATCAGATTCCTGCATCAATAAGCAAAATGTCTACCCAGGATGACATTTATATCATAGGAGGACTTTCTCAATGAAGGCAGCAATTCATTGATTTTGCCCTTCTAACACAGACTCTTCATCTTCTCCGACACTGGAGGTGTTTGAACTAGTGCTCCTGGGAAGACTGCATTGTGAGTAGTACCAATATGGAAGAGAGAAAGCTTAACAACTTTAGTGAACACATAGGCAAATGAGAGAAACACACATTTAAAGACATAATTACAAAATTTTGAATCAAATGCTGTAATAAAGAATTGTGGGAGAGAACCAAGTATTATGGGATAGAATGAGAATTATAAGAAATTAATGCAATTATGGGAGCAACAAGAGAATTTTGGTAACAGTATGGAATTGTGGAGGTATCACAAAATTGTGGAGCAGAATGGAAGATTGTGGTAAATCAAGGAAAGAAATAGAATTGTGAAAGACAATGACGAACTGTGAGAGAAAATGAAAAATTATTAGAGAAAAAAGAACTATAAGAGAGAATGTAAATTTTTGAGAGCAAATATAGAATTGTTGTGAAATAAAAAGGAAAATGTATGAGGCATGGGAAGAATTAAAAAATATACAGAAAATTGTTGGAGAAATAGGAAATTTGAGTAAATCAAGGCCTCATGGGAAGGAATGGAGAATTGTGAGCTCCATATAAAATTGTGGAAATAATAATTGTGGAAGATAGTGGGAATTAGTTATGCAAGAAAATGGAGAATTGGGGAGAACAGAGGATTGTGAGAGTTACATGGAATTATTGGAAAGAAGATGAACTATGAGACAGAGGACTGTGAGAGAAAATTGGAATTATGGGAGAAAGGATTATGGGCAAGAGTGAAGGATTGTGAGACTCACATAGAATTGAGGGAAATACCAAAAATTGTGAGAGAAAATTGGAATTATGAAATAGGCATGGAGTCATAAAAGAGAATGGGTAATTATGGGAACCACATGGGATTGTGGGAAATAAGAACCATTGGAAATAGTACTAAATTGTGGGAAAGTGCAAGAATTATGAGAAAGAGTGAAGGATTGTGGGAGCCATGTGGCATGGTGGGAAAGAAGAAGAATTGTTGGAGGGAAAGGGAATTATGGACATGAAGTGGAAGTGTGAGAGAGACAGGGAATAGTGAGAGCCAGTGGGAATTACGTGTAATGCTTGGGATTATAGAAGACAACTGAGAATTGTGGGAAGCATATGGAATTGTGAGAAAGAAGAGAAATTTTTCAAAAGACAAGTGTGGGAGGAAAATGAAGTTATATGAAAGGTTTATAATTATGGGAAAGAAATGAGAAATGTGGGAACCACATGGAGTTGTGAAGAATTTTGGAATATTTAGAAAATTACGAGAAAGTGGAAAGTATAGGAGAAATCAGAGAATTGACAGAATGAATGGGAATCATGTGAGAGAATTAGAACTTTGAGAGAAATTATATAATTGTCAAAATGGAGAATTGTATGAGAGAATAAGGTATTTCTAGGAGAATACAAAAGGGCTGGGGACTTAGCTCAACAGCATATGTGCTTGCTTTGCAAGCACACAGTCATGAGTTCGATCCCTGGTACCATAAAAAACAAAAAACCCACAAACAAACAAACAAACAAACAAACAAAAGAGAATACAAAAGACTGCTCAAGAAACAGAAATTTTTGATAAAGGTAAGTAGTTGTGGCACAGGCATTGAATTATGGGAAAGAATGGGGTATTATGAAAACAATGGGGAATTCTGGGAAAGCAGAGGGATTGTGGATAAGACAGAACTTGTATTGGGTAAACAGGGAAATGTGGAATAGAATGGAAAATTGTGGAGGAGAATATAAAACTTAAAGAATGAAAAATTGTGACGGAATAGAATAGCAATGATGTACGAGGAACTATGAGGGAGAGTGGAGAAATTTAAGAAGTATATGGACAATTGTGGAAGCCACATGGAATTCTGAGGCAAGTGGTAAATCATGGGAATGGCAAGAAACTGTGGGAAAGTGATTGAATTGTGAGAAAATGGGTAATTGTGGAAGAGAAAGAAATGTGGGAGCAACAGGAAATATAGGAACACAAGGCATTGTGGGAGAGAATGGTAAATTGTGGGATCTAGTGAAACTGTGGAAAAGATGGAGTTGTGGAAATAACAGAAGCACATGGAAACAATAGAACTATTCATAAGGTGAGGGAAACTGTGAATTGTGGGTGAGTATGGAAAATTGTAGAAGAGAATGGAGAATTGTAAGAAACAGAATTATGCAACTCTGAGAAATACAAAAGCAGCACTGATCTTTCAAAAGACAAGAAACTGTAGTTTTGGAGTGGTGGCTTATTTTACCAGGATCAACTTTAAATTCAGTTTGTAATTCTAAGAGAGCTGCTGACTTACGTTTGCTAAGCCCTCGGTTCTGAGAGCAGCAGTTTACACCATATTATAATAGGACTGGTAACCTCCAAGGTCTGAGTTGTAGAATGATGGTCTCTGTTCTCTCTCCTCAAGGCTTGTACACCACATGTGAAAAGCTAGATACTGTGGCTCAGTAGCTGTCACCTTTGCTGTACCTATGAACTGCTCCTCAAATTCTACTTAAAGCAACTGTGGGACACTCATTTTTCATGGCATGTTTTGGTGGACAGTTCAAAAAGCAAAGAAATAAAAGCAACACATACATTTGGCTGAGTGGTATTTCCCTTTTTTTGTGCCCTACTTTCCATCAAGTGCCAGGAAGTCTTCTTATTTATTGGGAAATGGAGCTTTTATCATTTTCATGAATAAATGTGATGACAATGCTGATTCTATCTTGGAAGTATTATAAATATAAATCATTGGCTTCAGAATGAACAAAAATATTTGCATGTCTCAGGCCAAGAGCTGAGGGCTTCATATCGCTGCATTTATACATCAGTAATTCAGTCCTTTATTTCATAAGTATTTATAATTATAACCAGGGCGGTCTCCTGGATGTAATTCAGAACTCTTTCACCCTTCAGTCTATAATACTTTCCATATGTTGCTTCAGAAATGCAATGTCTTTCTCTTTTCTTTTCTTGAAGGGCAATCAGCTTTTAAAGACATTTAGGAATATTTTATTTTCAAATGGGAGGAACAATGTGGTATTACAGATAGTAAATTTCTTTTTCAGTACTTTTGTGCTTATGATACTCTATGCTATCTTTGACTGAAAGATGATAATCACAGGAGATAAAAGTTGTTACTTCACCTTCCCAGGAGTCGATGAGTGCTGGCAGCGAGTAAAAACTAAATTCAACATAACAGACACAAAGGCATTTGGAGGAAAGGTATGGTGGCTGGTAAGTTGAGTTGGAGGTGGAGGAGATTGTCATTGGCCAGCTTTGTGTATGCATGTGTGTGTTTATGAGCATGTATGTATGGATGTGTGTGTATGCATGTGTGTTTATGGGCATGTATGTATGGGTGTGTGTGTATGCATGTGTGTTTATGGGCATGTATGTATGTGTGTGTGTGTGTGTGTGTGTGTGTATGTGTGTGTGCGGTGCTGGGGATCAAATTCAGAGCCTCATGGATGCTAGTCAAGTCTTCTATTACTGAGCTATATCTACCATGAAGCTTCTACTGAAGCAGGCTGAGCATAGTACTAATTCTACTAGCAAAAGTCAGAAGTCTTATTAGTCCAAGGGGAATCATATTTTCATTGTTTGGCTGCTTATCATGAGCTAATCCATTTTTTCTTGTTTAAAAACTTTAAAACATATATCCTTTAAGAGTTTCAAAGGCTACCAGTTAAAAGCCAGCCTTGCCTTTACTAATGTCCCCCTGGGCACTTAATATCAGAGATATTACTGTTACCAATTTCCAGTGTAAAGATAATTTGTTTTAAAATTAAATGTGGTTCTTGAACTGAAATTATGTTCCTCTAATATTTTTCAGTGTTGGATTTAGCAAAATTTCATTCCAACAAAATAAATTTACAATGAACTGAAGTTAGACGTGACGTGTATTAATGAGTGTAAAGAGGTTAAGTAGCAAAACAGTGAGTATATTTGACTGGGTGACTTCTGTGCCAGGGAAAATATTTTTGTTTCATTTCTATTTGTGACTTTTTTTTTTTGGTCTGTTTCCTTTTTATTGGTACCGGGGATCGAACTCACGACTGCCTGCTTGCAGAGCAGGCGCTTATGCCGCTGAGCTAAACCTCCAGCCCTTTGTTTCATTTCTAATCTATAAGTTACCTTACCCAGAATCCTATAACTTTAATTTCAACTTCTGTGTACCTTATAAATGCAAAACCTAGAATGTGCCCAAATTATGCAGTTTGCAATGTCAAAAGACATGCTCAAATTAACAAGGAATGGTGGCCAGTACTTTCTGGGCTATACCAAAGAGTGAGAGATGGGATTTCTTAAATCTGTGCTGTGACAATTAGGGATAGCAGAATCTGAATCTTTAAAACACAATCAGAAAATGTCATATATTGCATAAGAAGCAATCACAGGGAAAGATTAAGACTTATTTGCAATTGGGACAGACAGAGAAGCTTCCTTTCTCAATAAGGTTGGCATGAAATGTAAAGTGATAAGGGACGTGAGGAGAGATGGGCCAGGGTTTCAGTCAGGCTGTCACTGAGAAAAGGTTCCATTCTGTTGCTGCTTGATAAAGCCAGGGATTCAACAAACAGAGTGAGGGGAGAAGAAAGAGCTTTATTCAGTGGCCAAAGAATGGAGAATTAGGACTTCTGCTCACTAATAAATTTCTCAACTGCAGGGAGTTGAGGGGTTGCAGATACAGGATAGGAATAATGAGTTTAGACTAATAAAGTGGAAGAATGTGCATGTACTTTCCAGGAATAGGCAGAGATATTCTGGAATCCTGGGTGCCACCTCTTTTCATGGTCTGGCATTTCTGGTCATGGTGGCTAGTAGGTGCTGTTAGTCCTGAAAGTGGAGAGAGAGGCCAGGCAAGCCTAGATCAAGTGATCCCTGTACTATAGTTCCGGACAAAACGTTTCTTAAATGAGGAACATACAGAACTGAGTAGAATTCAACCCAAAGGTTAAGGCAGCAAAAAAAATAGATACAAGATGAAGACAGACATGCCGAGTCTCACCCAGGCCCAAATGTCACTGCTTTCTGCAAAAGCAGCCTTCACATCTCTGGAAAGTGACCTAGGCAACTGTTGGCATCATAACTTAGTTTTAGAAAGCAGAAGAAATGCTACCTACAGCAAAGCTAGTGGGAGACTAATAATGTGTCCCCCAGATGTGCACCCTAAAAATAAGTGATTATGTCAACTAGAGCAAGTGGAGCTGGGGGTTTTCTACATTTTTTCTTCAATAACAAGGCCAGCAAATGGTGGCAAGATCTCAATAGGGCTGTGGCTTAGTCTAGGTCTTTCATGAAGATTCCTCAAGATGGTGTTAAAGCACAAGGATGTTACTAGGGGAATGTTGTAAGAGAAGCTGGGGGTAGATCTGGGCAAGGCTGGGGTGCCATTAGATCTCAAGGCAAGCATGAGGCTGCATGAAGGGAACAGAGGTAAGAAGGCTGCAGACTAAAGAAGCTTTGATGAAGCTTAGACTCAGAGTCTACCATGCCTCCCAGAACCTGGCTGCCTTAAACCCATACACACTCAGGCATCAGCAGGCAATGTGGCCTCGGTACAAATGCCATGATGGGTTTCAGAGTCTGCTGCTGGGGCCTCTGGTCACTCACACTCCCTGCAGTCAGAAATCTGCAAGGTACATTCTAATTGTCATTGTGGGTCAAGACAGATATATCTCCAGCTTCCTGCTTAAGTCATTCCTTTCCACCCAAGGTCAGCTTGAGAGCTGATTGCACAATCTATCCATACGTCCTTGTCCATTTCTTACTTTTGTTGTACTGAAGATGAAACCCAGAGCCTCATATATGCCAAGCAAGTGCTCTATCATTGTGCAACATCCTCAGCCCCAACCTAGTCTTGTTTAATTTCTATTTCCTTCAGCTAACTAGCAAGAAAGTTGTGCATAGTCCATTGTTCATTTCCTGAAGTTTGATTTCATTGTCCTGAATTAGTTTTTCTGTTGTCATTATGACATTGTTGATAAGCAAGCTCTTCAGTTGCTAAGAGAAACTGATGAATTTTGGTGCTCAAAATCAAGTTTCCAGCTCTGAGAAGCAGCAGATCAAATTAACAAATACTCCACACAACATGGGTTCTGATAAGGCCTGCCTCTTTGGTACCTGTACTCCATCAAAATATGATGGAACAGTGGCAAGCTGATGAATAAATGAGAATATAGGCTAGTGCTGAAAACATATGAAAAATAACAGATCCCAATAGAAAGAGAAGATTCTCCAACTCTGCTAATCTCCTCAATGTGGCCGAATTGCAGTGTTTCAACAAAATCCCTTTGAACAGAGAAATAGGAGCCCTCTATTTGCATATATTTCAGCTAGAGCTTGTCTCCTATTTCATGGTTTGTTCTTCTAGTTTGTATGAGAAGTGGAGATTAGAAAACAGCACATTCATAAGAATAGGCTACAATACCTGGCTGTGAAATTAAAGCCAGGGGGAAAGGGGGTTGTTGCTTCAGTGTGGATGCTAACTTTACTCACGCCGTGCCCCTGATATCTGTAAGAGTGAAACTCAGAGCTGACTTAACAAAACATTGCAAAGTTTTTTTGTTTTGATTTTTTTATTCTTCAGCACTTTTACTAAAGTTTCAATAAATACAGCTCAACTCTTTCTACTTGCAAAGTCATTTTGGAAGAACTATAAAGAGCAACAATTTGTGCTTCTCCATATATTTCATTTAACATGTGTTTATTTTAAAATTTGGTGCTTAACTTTTTAATTTATTTTTGAATGTATCAAATTCAAAAAATACAAGAGGATATGCCATAAAACGTCCATTCTTTGTCTCCCTGATGATTGGATTTTTCCTGAGCTCTGTTCATTTGGACCACAGCAAGAGGCTCAGAGATAACCTGCCCTTCTAGGGTCCAGACCTTGTTACAAGGACCCCATTCCCACCAGCCTCATTTGACTTCAATAAAACTCCCAGATGACCCTTTTATCAACCTAGGACAAGGCCAGACAATTTCCCTAGTCCCCACTCTTTGCTTTAAACTGATTAATTGAATCCTTTGACCACTGATGAATTGGAACAAAATACTAAAGTTTGGTCTGGTCTCTCTCCTCCCAGGTGCTAGAACTTTGGCCCACATTCACCTTGAGCCAGCACACAGTCCCTGTTGAGAGCAGGCTGTCCTCTGAGTTAAATCTTCTCTGATCTACTCTCCGATGGTATTCTCGATCATCATTCTAGTTCTCTACCCACAGTTCTTTCTAGCCTTATTTTTTCCTCCCAAGAAGAAATAATTTTGCCTGCACTTTGAAATACTTGTAGATCTTACAGTTAGTATGTTCTCCTATTGCAACAACCCCTTCCCCCCCTTGTAATGATCTTAATAATCTTTCATTATTACATCTGGGCTTGTTTTTTATTTGATAATGTCTTAGTCACTTCCCCATCACTGAGACATAACGCCTGATACCTGCAACTTAAAGGACAAGTTTATTTTGGCTCACAGTTTATAGAGGTTTCAGTCTATAGTTGGCTGGCTCCAGGGTACGAAGTGTGGCAGAGGAGGAGTTGCCCATGTCATGGTGGCTGGTTAGCAGACAGGGAATCAAGAAAGGAGCCGGATAAGGAGATAATTCCTTTCAGGCCATGACCCCAGGGGCTTGCCTCTTTTGACCAGATCTCACTTCCTAAAACCAAGTCAGCTGTAAGCCCTCATAATCTAATCATCTTCCAGAAGCCCTGCCTCTGATCACATGAAGCTTTGGGGGACATCTAGATGTGAACCATAGTAGATATCAGTCTCCCAGTTCTCACTGGAAGCAATCAAGGTAAGCATTTCTTTTTTTTATTTAAAGAGAAAAAAGAAAGGACATAAAATAACAAAGCAGTAAAATGGTACAAGTAATACAGAATTTCAAGAAAAAATATACAGTAAGAAATCACTAGTTAATAGGTTACATATTGTCTTCTTAGAAACAGTTGTCCAAATTATAAAATTAAAGCATATAAAGTGGACATTTATACAGTAATATTGGAGACAGTTCCGTTCAATGATCCAACAAAAGCTCAGTAATATGGTTTTCCATCCTACACTCGCAAACATACATGCGGTTATATCCCTTAGTCCACCTTCCTATCCTCTCTTTTTTACAATAATAATTACACTTTTTGGGTTTTATTACTCCCACAGTTCTTATTACTTTTTTTTGAAGAGAATAAAACCAAACGTGACTAAGCAAAACAGAGTCAGTTAGAACAGAAGGATGGGCATAGTACATGATGCAAAAATAGAATACCAGGTGATCAAAAGTGATTGCCGTAAGGTAACCTTTTCTTAAAGACCCTCCTCTAGTATATGTATACTGATTAAAACATTTGTAATTACTTACATTGTTTCTACCTTCCTTATTTAACAGTGTACTTTATAGGTTGTTCCCTGTCGTGTTTACAGGCTGTCAAGGCTTCCATAGTGATTTATTGCAGTGCCAGAATTTACATAATCAATCCCTGGTGGCTGGTTAGCAGACAGGGAATCAAGAAAGGAGCCGGATAAGGAGATAATTCCTTTCAGGCCATGACCCCAGGGGCTTGCCTCTTTTGACCAGATCTCACTTCCTAAAACCAAGTCAGCTGTAAGCCCTCATAATCTAATCATCTTCCAGAAGCCCTGCCTCTGATCACATGAAGCTTTGGGGGACATCTAGATGTGAACCATAGTAGATGGTTGCTGCATATACTCCAATGCAATGACTTTTGCATGCTAGCTGTCCTACTATTTCTTAGCATCTCATGACATTTTAGGATATGTAAATATGAAAAAAATGAGAGATAACACAGGGAAGCAGTTGAACTACAGTGGCAAAATAGATTCTTTTCTTCCAGTGCTAGAGGTTAAATCCAGGCCCTTACACATGCTAGGAAAGTGCTCTAACACTAAGCTAACTCCCCAGCCCCTGGAGTTGTAAAATAGATTTGAGTGTATTATAAACTTCCCTCAATAATATTTATTTTAAAACATAAAATTGCCCAAATCTTGCAATATTCAGGGAAACATTCATACTAGTATTCTTCAATTATTTTTAATACTTCAGACTAGTAACTCAGAAAAATAGACAGTAAACACACCTCCAATTTTTTATTATATGACCACAAACACAGAGTTCATGTATTAGTCTGTTTTATATAGCTATAACAGGCTATCTCAAATTGCATCATTTATAAAGTGAAAAGATTTATTTTGGTTCACAATCCTGCAAGTCCAAGATCATGGTACTTGCAGATGATTGGCTGGAATGAGGAACGGTGAACTGGTATGTGCAGAGAGGAGGGGATAAAGGGGATTGGATGATGCTTTATTACAACTGGCACTCTCAATAAATAATCCACTCTCAGGCTGAGATATACCCCAGTGGCACAGTGCCTTCCTGGCAAACAAGAGGTCCTGAGTTTGATTCCTGGTACCAAAAAATAGAAATAACTAACCCACTCTCAATAGAGCTACTTTAATCCTTTCATGAGAGTGGAGCCTTATGACACCAACACCTCTTGAAGGCTCTACCATCTCTCAGTACAGCGACATTGGCGATTCAAGTTCAACTGCATCCAAACTACAGCTCTCATTATTTTCCTCTACTGGACTGCAACAGCGAAAACAAAGCTGGTGGTGAAGTTGGCTTAGAGTTTGCCGTAACTATTGGTCTGGAGATTTCCTTCTGTCATCTTACCTTCCCTGCTAGAGACATAAAACTTTCATTGTCCAAGTGTCAAAGTCTTGCTTATTCTCTTCCCTCACACCTTTGTCATCTGCTGTGATCCTTTTGTCCTGGGCTCCACCACTCCGATTCAGATTCTATGATTTCTTTCTACTTTAATCTATTGCATTAGTCTGCTATGACAGACAGAGTTTAGGGTGACCCCTAGTGATTCCAGGTTCAAAGTCTGACGTGCTTGTGCAACCCCACTCTCTTTAACTGTGGTTGAGACCTATGACTCGCTTATAACCAACACAAGGGGTGATGAGATGTCATCTCGGAGTGGGTTATGTAAGATGGTGACACTTACTTTGCTAGCAGACTCTACTTTCTGATAAAATGTGGACTAGTCGCTCAGAGGGAGAGAGCACAGTTTGTTATACCTATATTCTCTGACAAGATGGTCACAGTACAGCTCACTTTAAATGTGGAGGGAGCAAATCTGAGTATGATGGTTCATTTGTGCAATCCCAGGAATAGAGAGGCAGAAGTGGGAAGATCTCCATGAGTTCAAGGTGGCTGTGCTATGCAGTAAATTCAAGGCCAGCCTGAATTGTATAGTGAGACCCCGTTTCAAAGAGGGGGGAAGGGGAGTAGTTTATAATTTTTAATGTTTTCTTAATTATACTGATAGTTTTATTAGTACTGGGATTCTAAGACAATTTGATGTGTAATATGAGGTAATACAAATTGTTTGCAGTATTCTATCATCTTCTGTCTTTCTAAAGCAATATTTTTGGTGTCTGAGAAAGGAGTTTAGAAGTGCCTAAGTGAAAGTTCTATATTCATGCATTTGAGTTGAAAGTATCATTAGGAGATCGTGAGTGAGTGTGTGTGCGTGTGTGTGTTCCTTATCCTTTACTACCTGCTTTGGGATTCTGAAATGCTCTAGAAATAATGACTGACTCAATAGCAATGAGCATCCTGCAGAGGCAAGACTGATCTCACTATGAGAAGCCCAGGGCTTCTTAGAGAAATAACTTATTCCAAGCCTGGGCCGGGAATTGTACATGATGAGCCTGATACATCTATCCTGTAGGATAGCAGGGATGCTCCCAAAGACAACTAGAATCATTTCACAACACTCAGGAACTATCTGGATGAGGCTCCAACTGACTGACTATAATACCATTTGAGTTTTAATATCGATAATAATTGAAGTTGATTGAAATTCATCCCATATGTTTAAATATGAGTTCATAATAATATTTAGGAGGAGGAGGAGCATATTTCATCATCTTTAGAAAGGAATGGTGAACCAAATTGTTCTTGAAAACTGACAACAAAATGAATCAAGCTTTTATCCTCTATGATCTTTACCAATGAGTGACAAATAGTATATGAGTGGAAGTGTCTCTCTATAATAGTATTTTAAGTCAGACATAGTGGCACATGTCTTTAATCCTACCACTTGAGAAGCTGAGGCAGGAGGATTGCTATGTTTGAGGCCAGCCCGGGTTACCTCATGAGACCCTGTCTCAAAAATAAAACAAAATGAAACAAAACAGAAGCATTCCAACTAATCAATGAAAATGGAAGGATACAAAGAGAAAATAACCATTTTTCAGTCTCCAGTGAATGCATAGAATATTAAACACCAATTGCTGGTATCATCATTAAAAGAGAGACAATTAGACATTATGACCCTACTGATAGGAAAATACATCCTCTTTCTGTGTTTATGCTAAAAGGATCTGACCTGAGTCTGGTATGTCTCTATCTAGCAGCTGAATTCCAAGAAATATGAAGAACAAAAGAACATATTCAACTGCACCAAGAGTGTGTTATTTATCTAGTGCTGCCTAACAAATTACTCCCAAAGTTTAATGGCTTAAAGCAACAGTTTACACTTACTGTCTCCCAGATTCCATGAGTCAGAAATTCAGGAGTTGCTGAGAGGATGGTTCTGACTCTGGGCCACCTATGAGGTCACACTCAAACTGTCATTTGATGTTGGAGTCATATGATTTGACTGGGGCAAACAGAGCTGCTTCTTCTGCCAGGCACATGACTGGCAACTTGGCATTTTTCATGGTTTGGTTTAAATGTCCCCCAAAGGTGTTGAAGGCTTCTGGTGTGATTTGGAAGTGGTGAAACTTTAGAAAGTGGGGGCCAGTTGGAGGAAGTAGGTCATTGAGGGCATGCCCTTGAAAGGGACACAGGATGCTAGACCCTTTCTCCTTTCTTTGCTTCTTGGCCACTACAATGTGATCATCTTTGTGGATCATATGCTTCCTGCCATGGTGTTTCTAACTTGCCACAGGCCTGAGGCAATAGGACCAAGCAATTATGGACTGCAAACTCTGAAACCATGAGATACAACAAACCTTTGCTTCTTTTAAGGTGTTTTCTTCAGGCATTTTGTCACAGCAGTGGAAAGCTGACTAACATGAACTGGTGACTGCTGAAAGGCCTCCACCACCATGGGCCACTTGTTAGATGTTTGAGCGTCTGCATGACATGGTGGCTGGCTCTCCCTGAGGAGCAATGTGAGGGAGAAAAAGAAAGGCAGCAATAATGTCTTTTATGATAAGTTATACAGAAGTCACTGTAACAATTCCATATTGCTACTGCATTGGAGGAGCCTATACAAACATTCAAAGAGCATAAAATGAGCACCATTGACAGCCATTCAGAAATCTGGAAAATAGAAGTATAAATCAGCCAGTGTCACCCAGTGAAATCTCTACTGCTCAAATAATCTAGGTTCTTCATCAGATAAACTGTCGGGAAAAGAAAGTATGAGTGAGAACTTGTAGATAAAAAGAGACTGAAAAATAACAAATTAACATATACAGGAAGATTCTACTATCTAGGAACACATATTTGGGTAAGAAAACTCCTTGTATTTAAAATTAAAAGAAACGATTACTTGAAAATCCAGAATGATGATTATTCATGGAGAAAAAGAGTAAAGGGCCTGGGACAGGGATTGAGCATATGGCAGAGGCTTCAAGAGTAGCCAGTAAAATTCTTTCTTGACCTACAGACATTTACAAGAGAGCTGACCTTGCAAGACTTTAATGAAGGCGCGCATTTGCACTGTGTAGTTTCTGATAGTCACATCTTTCTTTACAATGAAAATACTACATTAAAAAGTGGAAAATCCTAATGTTGAGGCACAAGGTTAAATCTTCTTAAGGATATTTTTCCGATTTGATGCAGAAGTCTCAGTTTCTTTTAATATTATAAATTAGGTCCAGAGCATAGATTTTTTTAAAATGGTGTTTTCTAAAGCATGAAATACATGCATGGAAATGGATTTACAGTTCTTCTATGGGGTTTTCCTCCCACCATCATTCAAGTTAGTTAAAATAGCAACCTTAAATGACTTCCCATTAACTGTATCAATATAATTACATTCTTTCTCCAAAATCAAGTTATTGTCTTTGCAATGGGAATAAAAAATTGAATATGATGGAATTCCTTTTCACCCATGATTTATGGATGAAAGGAATTTTTGGTGCAAGTAGCACTGGAATCCTGGGCCATAATTTCTATATGTTGTGGTATTATTGTTGTAATTGTTGTTTTGTTTATTCCACACTATTTTCTAAGAAGAGACTAAAGACATCAATCACTACAAATTTGTCAAATCAGTCATTACAAATGTGTTGACTGTATGCTTTTTAATCCATTTCGCTATAGTTTTCTGGCTGTACTGATGAAGTAAATACTTGGTAATTTTAAAATAATATAGTTGACTGTAGGTAGAGGAGCTAGTGTCCAACATGTGTTTGCTTTACCAAATGTTGTTTCCATTTTCATCCAAGACCTTCCCAAAGAGAATAACTTGGAGGAAATAGAAGCATCTCAATGCTTTTTAAATGTAAAGTTACTCATGTCTGTCTGCTCAGCTGCCCTCAAACTGAGGATCCTGTCTGAGTTCCAGGACTTTTTCTGACATCCACTCATCATTGTCTCTCGTGTCTTTGTGGTGTTAACGAGGAGCCTAGAAACAAAAGGCTTTCAGTCTTTGCACACACACATGTATGTTATGTAAATGGTATTTGTGACTGGTTGTGGTGAAGATATATGTGTTTTCTTTAAAACGAGAGAAGCGCCGTTATACGAAGGTCTGAATCTGGACTCACTTTCTTCTTCACTCTAGTGAGATCCTTTATAATATTCTGTAAAACAGGGAGCCAATTTCCTCAGCCTATAAAATATCTAGAGGTATTCAAAGTTGTCTTCAAAACGCTGGAAACCACAGCATCTGAGACCCAGAGGAGTAGCCTCAGCTTCACATATGGGAAGGTTGTTAGAAGCCCAAAGGCATGTCAGAAATGTGCAGTTTTCCTTCACTCTAGAAACCCTGCTGACCTTTGTGCAAGATGCATTCTTGTGGACACAGATCTGGGGAGGTTGGTTGGGGACTGCTGAGACCTGGCAAGAAGGTGACGAGGCTGAGGTGGGGCAGGAAGGGGCTTGGGCACTTGATATTGTAGCTAGTGCAACAGATGACGCAAGTATTTCATTTTAATTAATTGAAATGTAAATCATCACAGGAGGCTAGAGGTTACCATCTTGGACAGAGCAACCTTAGATAATTTCATGAGGATCATGAAATATGATTTGGCTCACATGCATGTAAACTCTATGCCTCTTCTAGAAGGATTTCTTAGCTTCTTTGTATGTGTTGGTGGCTGTGTTCTTGAGCATTTGTGTCATTCAAAGTAAGTATGTGTGTGTTTCAGTTTGTCCCTCTCTTGCATGCTTGCTGTAAGAGTAGGTCTGTCCTCTGAAAACAAACTTGTTTCTTTCTTCCCAGTGGATTTCTTATACAGGGAATGAGAAACTAAAGCATTGGGCCAGCACACTACTCACTCCCCCAGCCCAGCTTAACTGAGAAAATGAGAGTCCCTGGAGGGGAATTTGCCAATGGAGATCTCTCCAGCCAGGGAGGCTGGGCCAGTCTTTACAAGACTTGGTTACCTTCTCCAAACAAAGGGCCACGTAAACTGTAATTACTTACAGATGGCGAATGTAGCTAGGTGACCAACCAAGGTCTTGAATGTATAGTAGCTTGACAACAGCTACTTCTCATTTACCTCAAGCCAGAGATATGTGGCTGTTGAAAATCAAATACAGGATCCAAATTTGCTTGCTAACTCACTTCAATGCTCTGTAAGCAGAATTTCTGGGGTATTGTTCTTAATTAAGAACTTGGCCCAGGACAAATGCTGTGGTAAACCATTGTGACCACATTTTGCTGCCCTGGTTTGGATCACAGGATAGCCTCCAAATCCCAAAATCAGATGGTAGCAGCTAAAAGCTAGACCCACAGTGCATGAAAAAGAGAACATACATATTTGTTAATAAATGATTAACAAAATGATTCATTAAAAGTGTGAGTTAAGTGGTTATGATGCAATAGACCTTAAACTGGATGCTTGAGACACAGAAAGGAAGAAACTAAGCATATGCCTCCCAGATGCTTGTTATCCTGTGGAAGAAAGCAAAAAAGACCCCAATAGTACAACAAACTGTGGCAACGGGATGTGGTCGCTAGAGTCAACAGGATACTGTGATTGTGGAGCCTGGATTCAACCTTGGTCTTCACCAAGTAGCTTCCTGGAGGAGGTGGCCTGGGAGCTGGAACTGAAAGCAGAATAGGACTTTATGAGGGTTGACTTTAAGGGATATGCTAGATCTAAACCATAACAGGTGAGTAGGAGTGTTTGTCTATATGCACAGAAGCAGAAACCTGGTGTCCATGGGGTAGACCAGGTGGGATATACTGACTCTCAGTATGTCAAGTGAGCTTATAGTAATGATCATAGCACATGGAAAAGAATGTCTAAAAGCAGAAATCAAAAGAACAGTTTTGACTCAAAGTCCATGGTCCAGAGAGCTGCTGATAGCTGATTGATGTATCCCTCCAGACTATAACTTTAAGAGACAGCTCTTTTAGTAATCACTCTGTGTGTGTGCTCATGTACATGCATGTGAGCAGTATGTATGAAATGATCACACTGTTCAGATCAGCTCCTCTGTTTTCCCCCAATCATGACCTCCCCATGTTCTTTTGATGTCTCCCTCCATTCCTGTGCCTGGAAACCATCAGGATATGGCCTGGAAGCTTACTCAAGGTCTTTCTTGTTGACACACAGTCTTAGGCATAAAGAGTTCTTTTTGGCCACCAGGTGTTCTGGTCTTGTTGGGAGATTTAGTTTCAGAACTTTGCATGCAAAATCCCATCCCATCTATGAACCCTGGATGGACTCCCCAAGTAGGGCTGCCTTGGAATTCATTTGAATGTTCCCTTTAGACTAGTACCTTGCTAATTATAGTGTGGTTCACAGGCCAGCAGCAGCACTGCCACAGGCTGAATCCACATCTGCGAACCTCCAAGACCCCAGAAAGTCTGTGAGTGCACACTATACTTCCAGAAGCTCTGGCTGAGTCAAGAGATCTCTTTCCCTCCCAGAAACCCAAGCATTGATCTTTGACCTTAGCCCACCAACCCTTCCTTGTTGCCCTCACTTGCTCTGGCTTTTGAAATCTCCCTGAGCAGGAAATGATAGATTTCTGAGGGCTTTGTTGTAGCTACTTCTTGCTGTTACCAAGAGCCTCATGTTCTCTTCCTGACCCTCATATGACCTGGTTCTTCCTGGAATTGTCACTCTGTGCCTTGCCACTCTGCTGGTCCAGCTCTGTGGATTCTGTCCTCTGCCTCTACCTCGTGGGAGTGTATGACCCATGATGCTCTCCTGCCAGGTTCCAATCGCAACCAGTTGTGTGACTTTGGGCAAGTGACACATCTCTTTGTGCTTCCAATGTAACAGTAGGGGTGCTGATTTCACCTGCTTGTGGAGCAATTGTGGGGAAGACTGCATAAGTTAATAAAGTTAATAAAGTGCATTCTAAGCATAGTGCACAGGAGCTCTTTGTGGCAGCGACACCAAAACCCACATCTATTTCTTCTCTCTGGGTTCATAGTAATACTTTAAAAGTTGGCACTCATGGTTGGATTTCCAGCCTTCCTTGAAGTTAGGTGTGGCCACAAGAGCAAGTCGGAGCTATGGAAATGTGAATGCAAGTGATGAACGTTCTTCCCAGTCTCCGCCCAAAACATCTCCCATGCATGATTCTGCATGTTCTTCCAGCTGCATTGACTGGGAAATACCTCTGTGTGGCCTTGGAGGGTATGTGTTGGGAATAAGCTTCATTGGCTGCTCACTCAATCTGAAATGTGATAGGTAGAAGAATTGTACCTTTGTTGTGTTGAAGTCACAATACATGTTACAAGTGTGATTTATATCAGACACCATTGTTGGCCCTTGTGAGCCTTCCTGCCTGCCCTGTCCTCCCTGCATCCTCCTCCTTAGAATGTGACTCCATCTGATTCCAGTGACCACCAACTTCTACTGTGAGTATTAACTGTACTTTAAGTCTTCACTTTTGCACAGGAGTGGAGAGTGAATATTTTGTGCTTTGTAGGCCGGACAGTCTTGTTGCCACTCTACCACTGCCAAAAGCAGTGACAGCCAATCTGTAAGTGATGCTTGTGTTCAGTAACATTTTATTTACCCAAACAGAAGCAGGCCAGATTTAGGTTACAGTCATAGTTTGAAGACCTCTGCTCTAGGGCAGGTTTTGGTGGAAATGAGTTACACCTCAGAAAATGATATTTGACTTGACTGGCTTTGAGAACTACCATGCCAATCATATGTATACATTTCCCTTGAATCCAAGAAGTTTATACTCTCAATCCAGGTTACTGGGGCCCAAAGAAAAGAAGTAAGTTACGAACCACAGTCACACTCTCAGGTTGCTTTTCTGAGATAGATAATTTAAAAATCCATAGTCTGTTTGTCACTTTTATTATTTTACTTCTTTTCTTTTGTCAACTAGATGCTACCATTTGTCCATTATTCTAGATTGTTCTCTAGTTGACATGGTTAAGCTGGGAGCTATATCTCCCCGAGGACTCCTCCTTACATGGTTCTAGGTTGGGTTTGGTCCAAATAGGAACTCGTGTGCAGTTTGAAGGCCATAAGAAGACCAAGAAGCTTTCCCAAAGTCTTTGGTGACAGACAGGGTGATGCACAGGAGGAGAGGTGTCCCACCCACTTTTATCTTGTACTTCTACATCACCAGTATCTAGCTCATATTCCTAAGGCCCAGCTTCAAACCATCTATCAGATTCTGGTGTGCAGACCCAGGTTGGGTTTACTACCAGAGGCAACCACTTCCCTTAGTCCTAATGTTGGTCTTCCTTTTTACATTCTGGATTCAGGTAGCAGGATAAATTTAGCTTCTCAGTGCCCTCGGCAGATCCTCCAGCTCCCCCTTCGGACTTCACTTACCTAGCCAACCCTACTCTACCAGGAATATATAGTGTTTAATTCCTCTAATACATTTTTTTAGCCCAAAAATTCTGAATAGTTCAGCATCCATGAGTGAATTAAACTCATAAATTGTCACAAGGTCTGGTGGGAAATATAAATGGAACACATGAGTTAAGAGAATTTTCTAGATTAGATTGGCAATCATTAATGTTTTAGTGTCACTTGTTTAATTCTTTGGATCCCTGATGGTCTCATCCATTGGTCCTGAGTTCTAGTCAATTCATGCAATATTCAAGTGTTTAATCCTTGGTCCTTTTCTGCTAACATTTTGATATCTGCTGCCTCTTCATTTGCTCAGACACATGTCCATGCTAGTGTCTAAATCCTATTTCATGTTATTGTTCTAAATTGACCATCTCTACCATAGCTAAGACTCCTCATGCAAATATAACTTATGGAAAATCATTCTACAGACAGCGTGTCTTAGTTACTATTCTCTTGTTGCTGAGACAAAATACCTGACCCACAAAGTTAAGGGAGGAAAGGTTTATTTAGCTCACAATTTGTAGAAGTTTGGGTCCATAATCACCTGGCTCCAAGGTAGGGTGGGTAACCATTCACAGTGGCAGAAGACAGCAAAAACAACCAGAGCAAATGAAGAGCGAGCCTCTTTTCCTCCCTTATATTGTATGCAGGCTACTTACACTAGGGCAACTATAACACACACACCCTAATCCCAGCAGTAGACAAGGAAGCAATCACAAACTCTAGATTTATCCACCTCCAAAAAGCATGCCCCTATGACCACATGAGACTTAGGGTGAACATCCAGACATAAACCATAACACAGCAGTATGGATGTCCCCTTAAAGCCTCATGTGATCATAGGCAGGGCTTTGGGAAGTTATGGGACTAGGGAGTTTGTAGTTAAATGTGATGTTAGAAGGGAAGGCCTATTTGGATAAGGTGGGTTACTATGGGTGTAACCTGGAAGGTTATATCTCCCTTCCTGGCTCCTTTCTTGACTCTCTCCCACCTGTGCTCCATGCTGTGAGCAGCTCGCTCACCTTTGCAATGCCCCTCTACCATGCCACTCTATCTTACATTCAGCTGACAATGGACTGAAAACTAAAAATGTGAACTAAAATAAACTTCTCTTCCTTTTAGTTGTGGGCATCAGGTATTTTGTCCTGGCAAGGAGAAAAGTGATCAAGACAGACAATAAATAAATCTGTTGCTTTTGTGATCATAATTCCCATAAATTGCTTGGCTGTTGGCTCTGCCCGCCAGGCAATACAAGGATCATCATTTATTTCTCTTGATATTCTTTAGGCCTCAGTTGACTGTTTTAAATACTTGGGTAACTTTACTCTCAAAGAATCAAGGGCTTCAGTGAAGGCTAAAGTGAAGCTGAGGGTATATACATTATCCTAGTGTTCTGTTTATCCAACTGCTAAGAAAAAGCAAAAAGCCATATCTAGATATACTAAGAACTTCCTATAACTGCCCCTTTGCTGGAGTATCAAGTGAATAGGTGTATATAGATTTCAGGTTTAAAAGAAAAGCTCCTCAATACATAAGAATAAAATGTACAAGCTTAAAATCAGTTAGCCTACCTTAAGTGAGACTGAGAAAAATTAACCAAAGTGACAAAAGAACAATGCAGTTGTGGGCAAGGGTGATAGGATTGCAGTAGTGGAAGTGGTCTGGCTATAGTTACTACAAAGAAGCAAAAGTGTGTATAAGTTTGCAAGGGGGGATTGCATGCATGTGTACATGTGTGTTTAAGAAGTAAGCATTGCTTTCTCTTTGTAAATGATTTGAAATCCAGCAGGCTTTCACATTAGCAATTATCCTAAAGAAAGAACTCAGTAACCTACCTAAAAAGAAATCAAAGGAGATGATCACCCATAATCCATCTTCACTACAGGGATAAAAGTGCTTCTATATTAGAAATGGAGACATGTGGCCGGGGCTGGTGATGTAGCTCAGTGGTAGAGTGTTTGCCTAGCATGCACAAGGCCCTGGGTTTAAACCTCAGTGAAAGAAAGAAAAAAAGAAGAAAGAAAGAAAAGAAGAAAAAAAAAAGAAAGAAAGAAAGAAAGAAAGAAAGAAAGAAAGAAAGAGAGAAGAAAGAAAAAAATGAAGACTTTACTAGCTTTGACACACCACTCACTATCTAACCTTGTCATGTGCTGGTACCAAGTCTATAACATAAGCCTTCAACTTTAGGTCACAATGGTGTCTCTGTGGCTTTTGAATGTTATGCACTGATCCTGATAAATATAAAGGCAAAGGTTAAGGAAATAACCCAAACTCAACTTCATATAAGCTGCGAGGCCTGTGGCTTGTTAATTTTATTAGGAAACCTGGAGGTTGGATGTAAAATTGAGTGCAGCAAAATGTCACTATTCCAATGGATAGATCTTAAAAAAACATTATTCCCTATGAAAGAAGCCAGATATAAAGACCACATATTGTATGATTCCATTTATGTGAAATGTCTCCAAAAGACAAACCTAAAAGATAGAAAATAAATTGGTAGTTCTCTGGGTGACTGCAGATGGATCCTGTGGTGATGAAGCTGTTCTTAAATTGGATCGTAGGCATAGTGGCACAACTAAGTAAATGTAGTAGAAAGTATTAAGCTGAGGATGGTGGCACACACCTGTAATCTTAACATACTGAGAAACTGAGGCAGGGTGATCTCAAATGCAAGCACAGCCTGGGTAACTTAGTGATTTAGGGAGAGCCTGTCTCAAAAAGAAAAAAAAAATAGAAGAGGGCTGGAGCTGTAACTCAGTGTCAAGGCTCTGGGTTAATCCCCAGCGCCAAAAGAATATTACTGCACTGTACATTTAAAATGAGAGAAACGTATTATTTTGTTATATGAATTTCACATCACCACATTCTCGCATCAATGGTGACTTTTTTGCAGGCTTGATAATGCTGTAGTTGCTCAACTTTTAGGCTGAGCAATCCGATATTATTAGAATTGCCATTATTGGTTCATTGGACCAATACATAATGAATGGAAAATAAAATTTGTTCTGGCAGTTGCAAGTTGATCTGACCCTCTTCATGTCTTGAATTCAGAGTAGAAATTGCCCACTTAGCCCAGCCCTTCTCCATGTGGGGCTAGATTTTGATCTAAATACTATTGGAAAATGATAAGCATCTCTGGAAAAAAAGGACCTTGCTCACAGAATGGTCCAAAATGTACTTTCATTAATTCTCCTGTTTCCTTAACTCTCAGTTCATACAACTGAGCTAGTTATGACTCTGGAAGAACTTGGGGAAATCTTGATGTCTCAATCTCACTGTATTATTCCTCTGCCATTGCTAAAAACAATGTGTCACTGTCACTTGGAGATTAGGATCTGTAGAAGCTATTTTGTTTTTTTTTTTTTTTCTCCCATGTGGTTTTTCAAGGGGCTTAGAACTGAATCTTTTCCCTACTTTTGTTGCATCATTTTATAGCACATAAAGATAAGATTTTAAAAACTTAGAATGGCTTAACTAAAAGTTCTGAATATGTACCATAGCCCATTTCTTTTTTTTTTTTTTTTTTTGTCTTTTTCCTTTTTACCGGTACCGAAGATCGAACTCACGACTGCCTGCTTGCAAAGCAGGCGCTTATGCCGCTGAGCTAAATCCCCAGCCCCCCCATAGCCCATTTCATAACAAATACAATTATTAGATCAGGCAAGCAGTTTTACACCTCCATGTAACTTCCCACCCTGTCCTAATTTAATCTAGTAACTACTTGAGAAGTAATTAGACCTTGTCTTTGCTTAGTGACCTGAAGTGTTTCACAATAGGTGTAAGAATTGCTCTTTTTCTTAGTTATCCTAGGTTTCAGAACTTAATCTCATCAAGATAGCAATCTTGAGTAGAGGCTGAAACCTTTGTTTAGCGGTGCTCCTGATAACTGAAGGCCTCCTTCACACACAACCCACTGTTGAAACGGAATGGAGATGTTATCCTACCTATAGCAGACAAATTGGCTTGTTCCAGTTTCCCAGACAGGAGCAGAACTCAGGGACTCAGATAGTAGGCTTCATCATGTACAACCCAATAGATAGCATGATTTCCCTTTTATATAGGTTCCTCTTGTCTTCAAGTCCCATAAAGTGATGTGGCCCGGCAGATGCTGTGAATGTGTTGCCTTTGGGTCAAAGCCCAGGGATCCTGAACTCAGGAAACTCCCAACTACTGAAGCAAACCTGTCCAGCCTTGGCCCCAAAGGATAGCTTATCATGTTATGCTGCCCTGTATCTCAGAGAGATTCTGTTTATCTTCCAATGCAGGATGTTGCACAGACATTGTTGGAAAGATAATCAGAGACAAAGATTATCAGTTTCTTGCTCAAAAGATGGGCAAAGGGGATCTGGGGACATAGCTCAGCAGCAAAGTGCCTGCCTGGCAAGGTCTTGAGTCCCATCCCTGGTACAAAAAATAAGATAGGCAGAAAAGTAAGACTTCTTTTTTTTTTTTTTTATTTAAGAGGAAAAAGAGAAAAACACAAAACAAAACAAAGCAGTGTAAGGTTACACATAATACATAACTACAAAAAAAAACATAACAGTAAGAAATCACCTGTTAATAGATTACATAATATCATCTTGGAAATAGTTGCTCAAATCACAGTATCAAAGAATACAAAGTAGACATTCAAACGGAGAGACTGCAAACAGCTGTGTTCAATGATCCAAAAACATTAATATAGTCAGCTATTTAACATCCCTAAACACACTTGTTGTTATATCCGTTAGAGCTCTTTTTTTTTCCCCTCCCTCTCTTTTTTATAACAAAATTTATACATTTTGGATTTTATTACTCCTCAGTTCTCATTACTCTCTTGGGGGGGAGAGAATAAAGTCAAATATGGCAAAACAAAGCTGTAAGTCCAAACCAAGGATAGACATAGCACATGATGTAGAACACAGTACAAGGTCATCAACAATGGTTATCAACATTGTCTCTTGTTTCCTTAAAAGGAATTGTCCATCTCATTAGATATTATAAAGCCGGACAAAACAGTGGAGAACAAGACCAATAAAACTTAGGCATTGTGAACATTACAGGACTTCCAAAGGAGACAATAGTCAAACCAGAATGGGCATCTTTGTGAATCTTATTGCCTTCAAATTAGTTGCCTATACCTTCAAACTTGCTACTATCGCACAGAATGGAACAGAGTCTAATCAGTCAAAACAAGATCTTGGGAGTATTACAGGACTTCAAAACAAGTTAATAGGAGATCAAAAAGAGTTACTACTATATATCCTAATTTTTTAAGTTTTTCCCTTAATTAAAATAAACATAAGAAATAGCTAAATAATTTTTTTTAAAGAATAGTAGTTACCAGAGTGTCTGTCTTTTTCCTTAAAATATTTGGATAAAACTTCATATACTATAGCTTCAAATATTTCCATATCAAAAAGCCCAGAGTAAAGCCTTTCTAATTAATAAGTGAAAATTTTATAAGGCTTCAAGGCCACATAATGGGGAATCATGATTATCACATATTTTTATATATTTGAATCATTACTTACATTAGGGAAACTATTCGGTATTCATACATGCGAGATTGATTTATTTCACTTATGAGTATGGTCTCAAGCTGCGCCCATTTATTGATAAATATCTCAATGCGATCCTTCTTTATAGCTGAATAATACTCCATTGTATAGAAATACCACAACTTTTTTATCCATTCCTCAGTTGATGGGCACTTGGGTTGTTTCCAAGATCTGGCGATTACAAATTGTGCTGCTATAAACATAGGTGCACATATATCCCTGTGGTATGATGCTTTCAGTTCTTCTGGGAATATGCCTAGAAGTGGAATAGCTGGAATAAATGGGATTTCCAATCCCAACTTTTTGAGAAACCTCCAGACAGACATCCACAAAGGCTGTACCAGTCTACACTCCCACCAACAGTGCAGGAGAGTTCCTTTTTCCCCACAGCCTCTCCAGCATTTGTTGTTGTTGGTTTTCTTGATCCTGGCCATTCTTTCAGGAGTGAGATGGTATCTCAGTGTGGTTTTAATTTGCATTTCTCTAATGACCAATGATGATGAACATTTTTTCATGTATTTATTTGCCATTTGCGTTTCTTCATCTGAGAATTGCTTATTCATCTCAGATGCCCATTTTTGGATTGGATCTTTGAATTTTGGAGGTCTGAGTTTTTTTAAATTTTTTATATGTTTTAGACAAGAGTCCCTTGTCTGAGAGAGAGTTCACTAAAATCTTTTCCCAGTTTGTGGGTTTTCTTTTCACGATGCTGGAGATTTCTTTTGACATGCAAAAACTTTTTAATAAGAAGTGGTCCCAGTTATTGATTCTGGGAAGTATTTCCCGTGCAGTTTGAGTCCTATTCATGAATTCTCTACCTACTCCTATGTCTCCAAGGTTTCTACCCAATTTGTCTTCCAATAGATTTAGCGTTTCTGTTTTAATATTCAGATCTTTGACCCATTTAGATTTTAATTTAGTACATGGTGATAGACATGGGTCTAGCTTTAGTTTTTGGCAAATGGAGAGCCAGTTTTTCCAGCACCATTTATTAAAGAGACTGTCGTTCTTCCAGTGAACCTGCTTGGCTCCTTTATCGAAGATAAGGTGGTTGAGTGTGTTTGTAGTTGTGGTTGTATCTTCTAATCTATTCCATTGATCTTCAGCTCTGTTTTGATTCCAATACCATGTTGATTTTACTACTGTTGCTTTGTAGTATAATTTCAAGTCAGGGATTGTGATGCCTCCTGCTTTGTCTTTGCTGCTTAGAATTGCTTTTGCGATTCTAGGTCTCTTCTGGTTCCAGATGAAATTTAGGAGTGATTTCTCTAGATCTATAAGGTATGTTGATGGTATTTCTATTGGGATTGCATTGAATCTGTATAAGAGTTTTGGGAGAATGGCCATCTTCACAATGTTTGTTCTTCCTATCCATGAGCAAGGGATGTCTTTCCATTTTCTGAGATCATCTTCAATTTCCTTTTTCAGTGTAATATAGTTTTCACTGTATAAGTCTTTCACTTCTTTCGTAAGAGTAATTCCTAAATATTTCATTTTTTTGCTTGCTAATGTGAATAGTCCAGTTTCCCTTATTTCCCTCTCTGTGGTTTTGTTGTTTGTGTATAGGAATGCTATTGATTTCTGAGTATTGATTTTGTATCCAGCCACATTACTGAATTTATTTATTGTATCTAAGAGTCTTTCAATGGAGCTTAGGGGGTCTTCTATGTAGAGTATCATGTCATCTGCAAACAATGACAACTTAACTTCTTCTTTCCCTATCTTTACCCCTTTTATTTCTCTTTCTTGCCTAATTGCTCTGGCTAGTACTTCCAGTACTATATTAAATAGGAGTGGTGATAAAGGACATCCTTGTCTTGTGCCTGATTTTAAAGTAAAGGCTTTCAATTTTTGGCCATTTAGTATGATGCTGGCTGTTGGTTTGTCATAAATGGCCTTTATTATATTGAGGTAAAGACCATCTATTCCAATTTTCTGTAGAGTTTTTATCATGAATAAATGTTGGACCTTATCGAAGGCTTTTTCTGCATCTATAGAAATGATCATGTGATTCTTATTTTTGGCTTTATTGATATGGTGAATTACATTTATTGATTTGCGTATGTTGAACCATCCTTGCATTCCTGGGATGAATCCCACTTGGTCATGGTGTATAATCTTCTTGATGATTTGCTGGATCCTATTTGCCAATATTTTATTGAGGATTTTTGCATCTGTGTTCATTAGGGAGATCGGTCTATAGTTCTCTTTTTTAGTTGGGTCTTTCTCAGGTTTTGGTACTAGAGTGATATTTGCTTCCAGGAATGACTTAGGCAGGATTGCTTCCCTTTCAATTTCATTGAATAGTTTGAGGAGTGTCGGCATTAGGTCTTCTTTGTATTTCTTGTAGAATTCTGCAGTGAATCCATCTGGGCCTGGGCTCTTCTTGGTGGGTAAGGACTTAATTACATTTTCAATTTCAGTAACAGAGATTGGGTTATTCAACAGTTTTACATCCTCTTGATCTAGCTTTGGCACTTCATATGCTTCTAAGAATCTGTCTATTTCTTCTGTGTTATCAAACTTTTGAGAGTAGAGGTTTTCGAAATAGGTGTTGATGATCTTCTGTATTTCTATTGGGTCTGTAGTGATTTCTCCTTTTTCATTTCTTATTGCATGAATTTGAGCTTTTTCTTCCGTTTTTTTAATAAGGTTGGCTAGGGGCTTATCGATTTTATTTATTCTTTCAAAGAACCAACTCTTTGATTTGTTGATCCTTTGGATTGTTTTCTTAGTCTCTATTGCATTGATTTCTGCTCTGATTTTTATAATTTCCTCTCTTCTTTTGGCTTTGGGCTTGACTTGCTCTTCCTTTTCTAGCTGTTTGAGGTGTAGCATCAAGTTATTTATTTGTATTCGTTCTGTTTTCCTGATGTGGGAACTCAGTGCAATAAATTTTCCTCTCAGAACGGCTTTCATTGTATCCCACAGATTCCGGTAAGTTGTATCTGCATTTTCATTTTCTTTTAGGTATTGTTTGATTTCTTCTTTAATTTCTTCTGTGACCCACTGATTACTCAAGAGTGTGTTATTCAGTTTCCATGTGTTTGTGGGATTTTTGCAGTATCTTTTATCATTAATTTCTAATTTCAGAGCGCTGTGATCCGATAACATGCAAGGGATGATTTCAGCTCTTTTGCACTTGTTTAAATATGTTCTATGAGCTAATATATGGTCTATTTTAGAAAATGATCCATGTACTGCTGAGAAGAATGTGTATTCTGATGTTGTTGGGTGGAACATTCTGTATATGTCTATCAAACCCATTTGTTCACAGGTATGATTCAGTTCTGTTATTTCTTTACTCATTTTCTGTCTGGTCGATCTGTCCCTTGGTGTCAATGGCATATTAAGGTCTCCCGTTACAATTGTGTTGCTGATAATTTGAGTTTTCATTTCTGTTAATAATTGTTTTATATAACTGGGCGCTCTGGAGTTTGGTGCGTATATATTTAAGATAGTTATCTCTTCCTCTTGGAGTTTTCCCCTTACGAGTATGTAGTGACCTTCTTTGTCCTTTATGGTCATTGTTGGTTTAAAGTTCACGTTGTCTGCAAACAGAATGGCTACTCCTGCCTTTTTTGGATTCCTGCTGCATGAAGAATTGTTTTCCATCCTTTGACTTTCAGTCTGTGAGTATCCTTCTGGGTTAGATGGGTTTCCTGTAAACAGCATATGGTTGGATTTTGTTTCTTGATCCATTCTGCTAGTCTGTTTCTTTTGATTGGTGCATTGAGACCATTTACATTAATGGTTATTACTGTTAAATGTTGTTTAATTGTAGGATTCTTATCTCTCTGCTGTTGCATCTTTATCTTTCTGTTCTGTTTAATTATTTGCTTTGCTTAGTGGTTTTTTCCTTTGTGTATCTAAACTGTCTTTCAATATTTTTTGCAGGGTTGGTTTGGTGTTCATGAAGTTCTTCAGCTGTTCTTTGTCATGGAAGTATCGTATTTCACCATCTATTTTAAATGATAGTTTTGCAGGATATATCAGTCTAGGTTGGAAATCATTTTGCTTTAGGATCTGGAATACTTCACTCCATGCTCTTCTTAACTTTATTGTTTGTGATGAGAAGTCTGCTGTGATTCTGATAGGTTTTCCTTTATAAGTGATCTGTCTTTTCTCTCTGACAGCTTTTAATAATCTATTCTTGTGTTGGATTTTTGGGATGGTGATTATTATATGTCTGGGTGTAGTTTTATTTTGGTTATGACTATTTGGAGTTCTATATGCTTCACTGATCCTGATGTCAGTTTCTGATCTCATGCTTGGGAAGTTTTCAGCTATTGCTTCTCTAAATATCCTCTTGATATCCTTTATGTTGTCTCCTTCTTTTTCATTAATCCCTATCATTCTTATGTTATTCTTCTTTGCATCATCTTGCAGTTGTTGAATTGTTGTTTCCTGATTCCTTGTTATTTTTAAAAGATCTTTCCTTTCCTGTTCACTTGCTGCAATCCTGTCTTCAAGGTCTGAAATTCTATCTTCACTTTCATTAAGGCGGTTTTTACAACTTTCAGTGGAGTTTTTTATTTCCTGTATATCTCTGTGCATCTGCATTATGTATTCTGTTTGTTTCTTATATTGCTCGTCTAGGGATTCTATCTTTTTGTTTAATTCCTCCAATTTTTTATCTGTGTTTTCTTTAGATATATTTAGAATCTCTTTCATTTCTTTTATCATTTCTTCTTTTATCTGGGAAATTATTTCGAGTTTGAATTTCTTTAAAGCTTCCTGGAGTTGCTTGTCAACTTCAGTAGCTATTGTGTCTAATATATGAGGAGGATGGGATATATTTTCTTCTAAATACACTTCTCCTAGGGTTTCCTGAGATGGGCTGGAGGTTTGAGGTTGTAATTTGGTCTTTCGTTTTGTCATTTTCCTATATTTCTGTGTTTCAAGTGTTATTTGAAAGCCTCCTCAGGATCTGTTGAAAATCCCCTTCTATGTTTGCAGCTACTGAGACTCTGGCACCACTCTACCCCAGGCCATTGGGCCTGCAGAACCAATGGCCCTTCTCTGCTTGTTCAGAACTCTGCGGTTCCAGACAAGCTGGGCCTCAGGGACACTGTGCGCCCACCTGCCCCTTGGTAGATCCACAGCTCTTGGATCGCAGCCGGGTTAGGGTACTCACCACAGACCGCAGTGCCTCAGGAGCCTGTGATCCCTCCCTGCTTGCAGAGATATCCACAAACCTCCAGACAAAGGAAGGGCCTCCTGCGGGCACTCCGGATCTACCCCGCTCCTCCTCTGCACGCAGATGGCTGTGCGTGGCTGGGCTCAGGCCGAGGTGCCTCAGGAACCTGGGACCCCTCCTCCTCCAGACAAAGGAAGGGGCCTCTGCAGGCGGCTCCGGATCCGCGCAGCTCCTCCTCCGCACACCGATGGCCAGGCACGGCTGGGCAAAGGCCGAGGTTCCTCAGGACCCCGGGACCCCTCCTCCTCCAGACAAAGGAAGGGGCCTCTGCAGGCGGCTCCGGATCCGCGCAGCTCCTCCTCCGCACACCGACGGCCAGGCGCGGCTGGGTACAGGCCGAGGTGCCCCAGGAACCCGGGACCCCTCCTCCTCCAGACAAAGGAAGGGGCCTCTGCAGGCTCTCCGGATCCGTGCAGCTCCTCCTCCGCACACCGACGGCCAGGCGCGGCTGGGTACGGGCCGAGGTGCCCCAGGAACCCGGGACCCCTCCTCCTCCAGACAAAGGACGGGGCCTCTGCAGGCGGCTCCGGATCCGCGCAGCTCCTCCTCCACACACCGACGGCCAGGCCGAAAAGTAAGACTTCTTGGAGAGTTGTCTTTCAGTACCACATCCCCGTCAGGGTCTGCTCCAATTGTCCCAAACTCTAAAATAATCCCCCCTCCTCGTGTCACTTGCTATCTCTTCTACTTTGTTTCTATCCAGCACCTATCACATCCTAAAGTCATATTATAGTGCTCTTTATTACATGTTTGAAATAGTGTTTGGCACACTCTAACTGTTCAATGACCACGTACTAAACAAACTGATGCATAAGTTGTCACCAAATACTTCCATTGGTGGTGAACCTATGGCATGCATGTTACTTGTTTGTCTCTTAAGACAAAAGACGTTAATATATGAGTTGGCTTTTTTCTAACCTAAAACCTCAGTCTAAAAGTTTAATTACAGTGTTGACACTTTGTGATAAATAATTGAGTTTGAGGTTACAGCTTGGGCATTCATCTCGAAAAGGCTCACTATCACTGTATCTGAAGAGTAAATGTTGAATGAGAGGCTCATGTGTATCTTTCCTGGATTATTTTTCCCAAAGGAACTTTTTCAGTCTTTGTTCAATAATGAGAAGCTCCTAGATCATGCACAACACCCCACGGTGTCCAGGATTCTTTGATCACTACACATTCACAAAGATGCTGTCAAGTTTAGATTTAAGCTCACGGTGTAAAAAAGACACTTCATTCAGTCTTATTATGGGAATAACACAGAAAGGGAAGGAGTAGTCTCTAGGATTTGTCTTTTGGGAGAAAGTTCAAGGCCCCAGTTACCTCATGTTCTGCACTCCTTGGCATTAGGAGACTGGCATGGCACCCTATTCAGGAAACAATTCATGATGTATAGAAAGCAGGCCACAGGTTTAAGAATTTAAATCAGACATTGACAATTATAACACCTTTATTGCAGAAAAGAACACTTATTAACCAGAGATTGAGAACTCCACACTTGAAATTTTTGGTTGTTTTTCAGAGCTGAGTATGCATCCTTCCTATTTTACTTATCACATCCCTCAATCCCTTATTTAATAATAGCTTGGTCCAGGCATGGTGATGCATGCCAGCAATTCCAGCTGCCCAGGAGGTTGAGATCTGAAGGATTTCAATTTTGAGGCAAATCTGGACAATTTAGGAGTATCAGTTGACCTCTTTAACTTTCAGAACAGATGACACAAGGTGTGATTGATTTTGGGAGGACTGACTCCATTAGTGATGGTAGAAGCTTCCCTTCCTTACCCTGAACTGCATTTTCCTTACTGATTTCTTTGAAGCAGTAAGGAAGAGACTACTGAGTACTCTATGTATTGTGGATGCAAGCACAGGATCCAGAAGTCTCATTAACAATAACTTCAGTACATAACTTACATTATAAAGGGCCATGCATTTGTCATCATAGTACAAAGAACCAATCTATGCTGGATGCCACTACGCTCTATTTTAAGTTTTCTGGATGACAGACATTTCCATAAAAGTATGTATATTACTAGTGTAAAGGGACTTAAATATCATATGATTTCCCTTATATGAGAATCCCAAAAGGTAAATAATTTAAAGTGCAAAATAAAAGGTAGATAATAGGAAACAGGAAAGTAGACATTTTACTTGAATGAAAAGAGGATCCAGGGGGAAGAGGAAGTAAATAGTATTAAGATACAATATGTACACTTACAACTGTGTGATGAATGTGTTCATTATGTGCCATAAACATGTGCTAAAAAACTAGTGGAAATGGGAAATGATTCACAGAAATGCAAGGGAAAGAAGACATTTAATACAAATCGTAAGTTTGAATTCCTGATTTTTTGTGCTCCAAGAAGGCTTCATCAACAATGTTTCCTGGATTTCCTCTGGGCAGGATTACCTAATCACAGCTGGTCTCAGAGGTTAGGAATGTGATATTTAAGTCTATATTTCACACCTGAAAACAGACATACATCTGTCTTGTAAAAGTAGCTTCAGACAATGAGATATAATATGTTTCCTGAGAAAAGAACACAACACCACCTACAGACCTGCCAAGGCCATTGAACTTGAGTCCATTTAGACCTCTGGGTCCAGTTGTCAGTGGGAGGGAGTAAGAGGACAAAAGTCAGCACCAAGCTGCTCATCAGTAAGAAACAGCAAAATCCAAATGCTGAGAAATTTTACAGGTTGAATGGCTTTCATTTTTCAACAGATAAAGTATAAGAAAAGAAAGGAATAGAAGGCATCCCATGTATTCAAAGAGATTTAAATGACATTGTAAGTTTTCACAAATGAGCAAGACCAAACTCCAGTGTCTAAGGAGAGCCATTGTGTGACACAAACAATGGCAAAGAAACACATGTGATGCGTGTGGAAATCAATATAGTGGCTACTCTGAGGGTAGTGACTGAAACATGACCCCAGTGGGCTTTTGGAATGAGTGTCAAAGCTTTATTTCTTGATGGGATGGGAGTTAAAGGGTGTTTATCTTATAAAAATTCATTAAGCTATGCCTTGGTTCTGTGTATGGATTTATATCTGTGTTTCACTGTACTGTAAAGATTGAAAAAGAAAAGAGGAGCCCCAGACTGTCTGTCGCTCTTGGCTTGGCCCTGCATGGCTTGAAGCTGGCCTGGTATTCAGGCTTCTGTTGAATGCTATCAGTATGACTCAAGGCCATTCTGTGACTGCTATCAATAAACACAAAAGCAAGAGTGCTCTATAGTCTCATATGACTGCAGGAGACAAAACTGGAGTATTGTAAAATCACAAAAGTGACCAAACAAGTCCATCTCCTGGCTAACAGGGGTGACTGCTGTTTCTACCATTTACAACTTCAGTCTCAGTCTATTTGCAGTAAAATAAGATTTAAGATGCTTGATAACAGAATTACTGCTTTTTCTTTATAGCATCCACTCTGAAGCAAAATTCTGCTTCTTTCAACCCTTCCACAAATTGCCTGACATAAGCCCACAGCCTAAAATAAGTCCTTTCTAACAATCTCATCAGGAGATACCCAGTGATATGTAGTCTCCCTTCTGCTAAGAGCTATGAGCCCAACCCACTCAACCCTAAATATATTCCTTGTGGTCCTAAACTGGAGGTCTTTGACAAGATTAAAAAAACAAACAAAAGAAAGAAAGAAATTAAAATGAAAAAAAAAACAAAAGTTCAGAGGCTAGCAGTCCCTGCTGTCTGGGGAAGAACACCCCAAGCATTTGACAGCTTCTCCAAGTTGATGTGCACGTTTACTGTGACTGAGCCATAGCATTTCTGTTTACTGATTCTTTGGGGAAATAGAAAAAGACACTGAAGCTGGGCATAAATTGGAAAGCATGCTGAAAACATCTGGATGCAAGCTCCAGAAATATCTGGCTTCCCTGCTAGTTTTGCTGTGATATTTTCACATAGAGAGATGGGACAGCATGGCATTTTTCCCAGGAAGCAGCTTTATTGCTTCAGCACTGACTTAGGGATTTACATCCAAAGGCTGAGTGCTGAACGTGGTGGGTTTGAATTCTTCTATACAAATTTTGTGTCTGTCTCCCTTATATGGGCACCCACTAACTTTTCACAGTCAGGTATACATTAGCATTCTACAGTCTGATTGAGTATGATTTATTGTTATAGAGTTACAACAGTGCTACACATGGGTATACATAGGCTGATATCATCATACTGTAAAATGTTCCCTCCCAACACGTAAAGAGGGGCCCTATCACATTTCCCCCTTGGATGTTTGGCTCTTCTATTTTGGGTGAGAGAGCATCATCCTAGTTCAGAGGTTTATATTTCCATAACATTATCATGTGTTGGCCATTTTCCTTTCAACCATTGTCTCAGTGAGGCTAGAAACAGAGGGTATAACCAAGGGAGCCAGGTGAGGAAGATTCAAACAGGTTCCCAAAACCAGGAGTGTAATACCTATAAGGGTTTTGAATGCCCTGAGATTTAAAAAACATTCTCCAAATAGTTCTCTGGGATCCCAACCTTTCTAGGAACATGAGTAATTTCCCTCATTTGCTTTATGAAATCTTCTATGACATTTTCCTTGTCATCTATTTGTAGGCAGCAGTTGCTTAGGGTAAATTTTTCACACACACCTCCCTCAGAACCAAGCAGATAATCTAAGGTCAAGCAATTTCAGTAATTACCACTGCATTTTGACGTGTTGTTTGGCCAACCAGTTAAGAGCTTTGGCAGTTTCATTAGTTACAATTTCCATAAGTGCTTGCAGTCTAATTAGATAATAATCATGTGATTTAGCATATAAATGGGGGTGTGGTAACCCCAAGATCCATCCTCTGCCTGGTTGGCAGGACCATAATACTGAATTATTTGTTCAGGGGGCTAGTCATCATCTTTTCAATTGCCAATTTACAGGACAAGTCATTTTCCATGCTCCCCCATCCCCATACACTTGGATCCCCAGGTGGTCTCCCTTACAAGTAAGAGTAGAAAGAAAGACAAGCAGCTCATTCCTAGTACACAAGACACTAATAAATTTGGGGGAAGGACAGCATATGTGACTCTTCTGCATATCCAATAATCTGTCTGGGATCTGCCATTTATCATCTGTGTCAACATTGTTTCAGGCCATCTGTTAGGTGGGAAAAGTTGGACAAGGAGTGAAGGTTTGGTTCAAAGTAATCAGGGAACCCCCACCATTGAGTCTTCCAAGTAGTTGAATAGTAGGACCTTTGACCCAGACATGTTGGGCTCCCTACAGAGACACTGAACAGTCCTCCCCACCAAGCAAGACAGTTTCTTCTAATTATTGAAGTTGAAGAAGCCAAACCCCTGAAGGAGAGACAGGGTACCCTGTACTGGTATAAGGTTCATAGGTATCTAACGCTCTATCTTCCAATAGCCACTGATGACCCATGTTACTTCCTTCACATACATAGCAAGAAGAGGTCTTTAGACTCTGGGCTATAGTCTCTTCTAGGACTATGGCAAAAAGCAGTACTGGAGACCCAAATACAGTTAAGAGCAAGGGGTGGCAGTACATTACAGGTAGCCAGTCACAGAAAGAATTCAGTCTGTCTGTGTTTCCAGTAAGTGATGCCCTCAGGGTTATGCCATGCATAGACTCGTCAGTCTCTGCAGTGACCAGAGCAGAGCTGTCATCTTTTGATGGTGTTTCTGAGGTTAAGGTTTTCTTCTTCCTGGTCATCAGTTTACATGGCACTGATGAGTCAAGGATGAACTCCCAGTCTTAATACTCTGCTGTAGTGAATCCAGAGGGCTATCTCATCTGCCTTTAGTAAGTTAGTGTGAGTAGATTAACAATGAATGGGACCCTCCAGAGGAGTTTCAGGGGTTGAACACCATTCTTTTATCCACACAGTGTCCCCTGGCTTGAAAGAGTGAGCATATGTGGTCAATCTCACAGGCAATCATTCCTTAACCCATTGGTAGAGAGTGGCTAAGGCTGAGCCTAACACCTGCAGATGCAGATGTTGTCTCAGAATAAGGTTCCCAAGCTCCCTTAAATCCCCCCTTATACTGTCAGTAGAGGAGGGGATGGCCCATAGAGAATTTCAAGAAGGGAAAGCCTTAAGGGTTTCCAGGCAGAGTTGCTAAAGAGGGTTGGGGGCATTGGAAAAAGAATGTCCTTGTGTGTTCCTGGAGTCCAAGCTGCAGATGTTTATTGCAATTGTAACAACTGCAACTGTGGTGCATGGGGTGGAGGAAGGCAGCCTAGGGTAAAATAAAATTTAAAATGGAAGCACTATTGTTTGTATCCTTTGATAGAAAAGACTAGGTCACAGTTTCTCACAATTTTCCCCTCTCATATCTTCATATTCTTTTTCTTTAAACTCTGAGATGAAGTTCATTTTCTCTGTTGTGTTCTTTCATCTGGAGCATGTTAGCTGGATAAAGTAGGGGAGTTGGTTTGGTAAGAGCAGTCTTTAGGCAAGAATAAATAAACTTTAAAGCACATATGACCAACACATGAGCACTAGAATGAGAGGGTCAATTGTAACTAGTTGGCTTTAGACCTGTCACTCAGTGTGGCTGGAAATTGCCAGCAGAAGTTAGTCTACTCTACTATAACTTTTGTATCTTTGGTTATGCTTTTCTGCTGGGTATTTAAGACCAAGTTAAAGTGAGACCAGTATTAATCAAAATTAACTATGTTTTCTTAATATTAGGCTCAGTTAAGTCTTCCCAGGGATTATTTGTAGGACCATGTGGAGAGCCTGTCAGCTCTTCTGTCAATGTTAGCTGCCAGGATGCATCATTGTCTTACTTGATCATGTAGTTTCCCATGGAAGCATAGAAGACATTTCTCTCTTTAGTTACCCTCCTTTTTAGCATGCTGTACTTCAGTTGATTGTTGTTCTTTGCAGGGTGTGTGGGTGTCTACCAATCTCTTTGCTCAGAAGCTTGGGTAATGTGCCAAATTTATAGGATCTTGTGGATAAGTTTCCTCCTATCCTGCATCTTGTCAATCTTGGAGGCCAAAATATTAGCTTCTTTCTTATCCCAGTTACCTTTATAGCTTTGGTCCCTAATACTCAGTTGTTGAACATCAGGAGATCAGTTAAACCAGTATTACACTGAGAACAGTAGGTTTAATCTTGATTTTATCTAGATATCAAACACCTTGAAATATATAGTATGACCAAGGAATCATGATGACATAGTTATATTAGGATCACTAGGTTTTGTTATTATTTCTGAAACACATTTGAAATTTTATCTTAATATAAAGTGACTTTAGTCAGTTATCTTTTATCTTATTAGAAGACATCAAATGACATACAGAAATTTTACTTGATTTATCTTTTAACAACTTTTCGTTACCAGAATGATACTTAAGTAGATTATTCTTGCCTGTTTTATAGTTATACTTTAGAGGTTATTAAGGTTATTAATGCCCAATCTCTAATCATTATAATGATATTATTGCAAATGTATAAGTTACAGGCATATCAAAATATCATAATATGATTATATACCAAGCACATAAACATAAAACTTAAAAGGTCTCTTATCATGAACAACTGTAGTTTTGGGGTCACCAGTATGATAAGACATCTTTCTCAAGTCCTACCTCTTAAAAAGACCTATACATTTGGGGAAAGCATAAAGTTATTTAATATACCATGAGGTTAGCAATAATTAATATCATAGTTATACAGAAATATTTACATGTATTTACTTAGTTTTTACTCTTCATGCAAAATTTAGATTTTTTATAGGTTTATACAGAATTCTTGTCAATTCTGTATTGACAAGAATTAAAGGACACCTTTAGAACACTTACAAATTTAGGAAACAGTGTTAATGATCACATATAGACTTATTACTCAATACAATTGTATCTCATTTACACAATAACAAAATGTATATTTAACCAAGGACAATAGATGAAAATTTAACAAAAAGAATCTGAATTGGAAAACCCTATTGTTTTATGCACAGAGATCTTAACCATTTACTTATAACCAGTTTAAATATATCATAATAATTAATTAGATAACTGTTGCGGTATGGCATTATAAAACCAAGGGAAAACTGGACAAGCCAACATCAGAGGAGAAACTGGACAAATTTTTCTAGGCAGCTGCTCTTTCAACCACAGAAAGGAATGTTGTCTGGTGGTTCCCCAAGTTCAAAGAGTTCCCACTTAGTTACCTTAACAATTTCTTTTGATGACTCATCCTAGCAGTTAACATTTTAAACTATTTTATCTATTACCTTTGACTAAGGAATAACTCTTAAGTTATTGTCTACAGACAATAATGGGAATTCAATTTTTTAAATTAATTTTGGACATTATTTTGGTTATCTAGATTATCTAACAATCTGAATGGAAATGTGTCAACAATCTTTAAAACATCTTTATTATTATCAACTGATTTAAATTAGTCTACTGTTTATTTTTATTTTTATTTTTTTATTTAAAGAAAAAAACCAGATGAAAAGGGTAGAAAAAATACAGAATTTCAGAAAAATAAACAGTAAGAAATCACCAGTCAATAAGTTACATACCATCATCTTAGAAATAGTTGCTCAAGTTACAAAATTAAAGCATACAATGTGATATTCAAACAATGACACTGCAAACAGTTCTGCTCAATGATCCAATAAGAACTTAGTAATATGGTTATCAGTCCTACACACTTGTTTTTTATCTTAAAGAGGGTAAGATTAAACAACAAAACAGAACAAAACAGTTTATAAGGAAACAATTTTTTTTTATTTTTTAATTTTATTTATTTATTTACTGGTACCAGGGATTGAACTCACAACCACGTGCTTGCAAGGCAGGCACTTATGCCGCTGAGCTAAATCCCCAGCTCCTATAAGGAAACAATTTAAAGAAACAGATTTCAAAGCAAGTCCACTGGAGATCTTCACTGTCTATCTTATTGTCTCTAGTTTTCTTCCAAATAGTTGTCCCCATTTTCACACACATTGAATATATACTAGACAGTATAGAACTAATCAGATCATTACAGGATGATGAAGGTTTTTTAGGTCTTCAAGACCCAATTTTGGGGAAGTCAATAATGTCTACCATAATGTTTCTCAGTCTCTTCATCGTAGCTGTCTTTATCTTTATGTATGCTGAAATTGAACATAAGAGACTAGACTGATATTACTCTAAACAGTGAATGATAGTATTGCTAGACTTCATATCATAACACTATAGAATTAGCATTGAGTTTCTTAGTATCTCTTCTTCAGAGCATCCGTTCATACATTGTATATTATATAATCTGTTCCCATAAATAGTTTAGAAATTCTTCCTATGTGTGAATCTCTATATGTATATCTATCCTTTCTGTATTATAGGGAAAGACAGATCAAAACAAGACAATAAAATAAATTCCTAGAACAACATGAAATGAAAAAGACATATAGGACCACAATATTAGGTGATCTACAGTCGTTACTATGCTTTCTCTTGTTATTTTCAATAGAATTGTCCACATCATCAGGCATAATATAATTGAACATAACATTACATAGCTATTTTATTAAAAACACAGCTTTTAAAATATTGTAGGACTTGAAAGCAGTTAATAAAATCAGAATGGATATCTTTTACATCTTGTCATCTTCAGAGTAGTTGTCTCTACTCTTAGACTTGATACTATCAAGCATACCAAATTCAAATGAAATCAGTCGAAGCTAAACAGCTGTCTAACAAACCAGACTCAAATAAGATCAGTCATAGTAAGACAATGTAAGTAATACAGGGTTTCAGTGTAAGTTAATAGGAAATTAAGGATAGTTACCATGGTATAACCTGCTATTTTTGGGTTAGCTGTCTGTGCCCTCAAATCTCATATGGGTAGACAGAATGGAACAAAATTTAATCAAACTAAACAGAGTGATAAGACTACTGTGACTTTTAAATCCTGACACACTATTAACAATGTCCTCTGCCTTCCTTTTTTAGACAATTCCTCCCTTTTCCCTTTCTCAGGGTGCTTTGCATATTTTGGGTCTCACTAGCTCTTTTAGTTTTTAGATTAGGGGGCCAACCTGTTATCTATCTGAGTGATGCTAAACCTTTTTACCCCTGAGCTTGATCTTGAGCTGTGCTCCTTTACTTACTAAAGTTATGGAGTTTTCCTTCCTTCCAGCTGTGTAGTTCTACACTGCCCAACAATGTCAGCTTTCCAGTCTATCTGCGGCTGCTGGATGAATTGTCCCTATTTCCTCTCTGGTTTCCTGTCACATATATTATAGTTTTCTCATCTTTGACTCTCAGTTTATTAACCCTCTTTCAGGTTGAGTGTATCTCCTATTCAGAGCTTCTCTATAGATCCTGCCTCCTAATCTACTCTGCCTGTGTTTCTTTTTTTGTTAGTGTAACAGGGCTGTCTATATTGAAGATTATAGCTTACTATCTCTGGCTCATTTCTGCTATTTTATTCTTCTGTCATTATTTGTCCACTTTACTCCTTCATTCCACTGTCTGCTCTGTTCACTGAGGCTTCTCTGTCACTGTTGCTGCAATCTTAGTATATTTTCTTTCTTTCTTTCTTTTTTGTCTTTTTCATTTTTATCGGTACCAGGGATCGAACTCACGACTGCCTGCTTGCAAGGCAGGTGCTTATGCCGCTGAGCTAAATCCCCAGTCCCCATCTTAGTATATTTTCCTTTCTCTCTCTGGAATGTCCTTCAGTATTTTTTGTAGGGTTGGGTTGGTGGCCATGAACTCCCACAGTTCCTCCTTATCTTGGATATATCTTGTTTCTCCATTAATTTTGAGAGAGAGTTTTTCCGGGTAGATCAGTCTTGGTTGGAGGTTATTTTCTTTCAGGGCTTGGACTATTTCCCCCAGGCTCTTCTCAATTTGAGAGTTTGTGTTAAGTCTGTTGTTATTTTGATAATTTTTCTGTTGTAGGTAATCTGCTTCTTTTCTCTGGCTGCTTTTTTTTTGTTTGTTTTGTTTTTGTCTTTTTCCTTTTTTATCAGTACCAGGGATCGAACTCAAGCCTGCCTGCTTGCAAGGCAGGTGCTTATGCCACTGAGCTAAATCCCCAGCCCCTCTGGCTGCTTTTAATATTGTGTTCTTGTGGTGGATTTCTGGAATCTTGATTATTATATGTCTGGATGTAGATCTGTTTTGGTTGTAGGTGGCTTGAGTTCTGTATGCCTCTTTTATCTGGATATCATTTCTTTTTCCTATGCTTGGGAAGTTTTCCTTAATTATATCTGTGAATAGTCTTTGTAGTTCATTTGTAGTTACTCCTGCTTCTTCACTCAAGTTTTTTATTCTTAAGTTACAAATCCTCTTGTCATCTTCTAGCCTTTGTATTGTTTCTTCCTGGTTCCTTGTTATTTTTAAGAGATATTTTCTTTTGTGATCACACACTATAAATCTCTCTTCAAGTTTCAAAAGGCTAACTTTAGTTTCTTTCAAGGCATTTTGCCAGCTTTCAATGGAGTTTTTAGTTTCCTGGTAATCTCTTTGGATCTGTTTCATGTATTCTAGATTTTGTTTATATTCTTCATGAAAGGTTTCTCTTTCTTTTCTGAGTTCCTCCGCTCTTCCATCTGTGTTCTCTTGGGAGGGGAATATCATTTCTTTAATTAATCTTTTTATATCTTGCCTCACTTGGATCAGAAGTACAGTTTTAAATTCGTCTATGAGGTCATGAAGTTATTTCTTTATGTCCACTGATGCTGTATCTAATATTGTATGATTACTGCACTGTTTCTCTTCTGTATTTATCTCTCCTGGGCTTATTTTTCCAGGGTGAGCAGCTGGAGGTTTTTTAAAAATTTCTATCTCTTGTCATGTTTCTGGTTTCTTTCAGACAGGTGTGTCCGAGGGGCCTCTGGCCCTCTCCGTATTGCTTAGGGTCTTTCTAAAGCATGCTAACTGGGGTTTTGCTGTCCTCTCCAATTTGCTGTTACCTGAGGTATCTTAAACTTCCTCCCAGGGGCTTGGGATGATGCAAGGACACTCACCACAGGCCACCCAGTCCAGAGTTTAGGGTGCAGGCAGGCAGGCCCAATTCCCTGAAGCTGGTCAATCACGGCAGGAAACCGGAAAGTTCTGGTTCTGTATTTTTGATTATTATCTGAAGAGGTTTTCAGAAGCAGCTTTCTGGGCTCTGTTCATGGTGGCGGCTCTGTAGGGCTCTGGTCGTGTGGGCCTGGTGGTGGTGAAGACACACTCACCTGCCTGGTGACCTTGGGGGCACTCTGGTGGCGGGGGCCTGCTCAGCATTGATGCCACAGGCTTGGGTCCTCACGTGAGCAGCAAGTGCAAAGGTGGTGATACATCCCAGCAGGTCTGGTCCCACGCCCATGGGGTTGCAACATGCCCTTTTCCTCGTGCTCGCCTGGACACAGCCCAGATCCAGGGAGGCTGTAGAGGCAGTGGCAGCAGCGGCAGTGGTGGCAAGTCTGGGGCAGCTGGTGGACACCAAGTCATTTTACTCCCCAGCCTCTGGCGGGCCCCTGGTGACAGAGACAAATTAGTCTACTGTTAATCTATGTGAACTGTAAGCATTTGAGCAAATAACATGTCTACTTATCTATAAGATTACTTAAGAAAAGCATGTATAATTTAAGATTCACATACAGAAACACATATAGTTTAAATCCTATATAGCCTTTGTGTTCTCAGATTGTAAGACTTCTATTTGTTAGTCTCATGCAACTTCAAAGTCTCTTAGCCCTTTTAAGTAGACTTATCTATTTCTAAAATCCTAGATAACTGGTTTTTATGTGGGAGGCCTAACGAGCCAGAGGAAAAAATAAAAGGAAAAATAAAACTGCTTTAGGTGCCTTAAACCAACAAACAAAAGAGACACAGACATGCAAACAATTACTTTTATTTATTTTTTAAAATTTTATTTAAGAGGAAAAAGAGAAAAACACAAAACAAAACAAAGCAGTGTAAGGGTACACGTAATACAGAACTACAAAAAAAAATATAACAGTAAGAAATCACCTGTTAATAGATTACATATTATCATCTTGAAAATAGTTGCTCAAATCACAGTAGAGCACACTCTTAGAATTATTATAGCTATAGCTATAATAATCTGTTGTAGGTTCATTATAAATTGACTAGTCAGAAATTTGGAGGGTGACCAATTAGCATAGACTTTTCTTGCGATAAACTAATACCAGTAAATAGGTGGGAAAAATCTCTTACTATAGATTTATAACCAGGAAGAGTTGAGAGAGCTTCAGGTTTTGTCTTTTTATTTTCTAATTCACCTTTGATGAAAAAATAATCAACTTTAACTATACACCACAAATCAAGAAAAGCCTGAAGCTATGTGCCTCCCCATCTCCCTCCCACGTGGTGGGAGGCACTAAGCTCTTCTGCTCTCTAGTTCCATACATTTTTGGTGACCAACAGAAAAGTAGTTAGAAGGATCTGAGTTGCCTCCTTTTTTTTTTTTTTGTCTTTTTCATTTTTATCAGTACCAGGGATCGAACTCAGGACTGCCTGCTTGCAAGGCTGAGCTAAATCCCCAGCCCCATTGCCTCCTTTTTATATTTATCCCAGTTTTTGATTTGAAATTATTTTTTCATAATTTTGGCTATACATTGTGTGGAGTGCTAAAGACCAAGTAAAATGGAGGGGAGAGCTGAGACCTGGGAAAGAGTGACATAGAGCCAGGGCCATGGACCCTAAAATCCTTGAGCAACAAGGAGTTGTTAGAAGGAATAGTCTGGGCTCCACCAAACAAACAAGAAAACGTATATTTCTTTTTCATAAATGGCATCTTCCACAAGCTTTTTCTCAATATACTTGAACTTTCCAGTTCTTCCATTCTTGCTTTCTAGGAGGACAAAACTTTTATCATACAAAATCTTTTCATATCAAAGGTTTATCTCTTATAGTATCCTTTGCATATTTTTCTTTATGTTACTATAAATGTTTCCACAGCAAATCTGGCTGTGGCTGCTTGGGTTTTAAAGTGTTCTTTTTTCCTCTTTTTTTTCTTTCTCCTTTTGTCTGATTGCTACCTTTTTTAATAGGCTGTCAAAGACTTTCAATTAGCTGTAAATTAGTACTCTTATTTTAACACCTGAAGAAAGTGGAGAAAAGAGAAAGTGAACCATATAATTATAGTTTAAGAATTTATAGTACATAAGAAATGTTTTAAGCATATTAAGTTAAAAAAATCATCTTAAATTGGAAGCCAAAAGTAAATTTATCAATTATCTAAGATTTGTAATAATGGGCTCTTATTCTGACTCTGGGTTGGCTCTCATGCTATAGCATGAACATTTTACAACTAACTCACTGTTTTTATTGAGACACAGGGTGTTGCACCTTTCTAATTTTCTCCTGAGCCTAGGGAAAGGGTGGTTTTCCTCCTCTTGTGCTGCTGCAGCCACAGCACCAGGAGTTGTGCTATCCTTGGCTGGTGCCATCTCTAGTCAAGGTAGAGCCATTATTCCAGGTGTTGGGGGTCATAGTATGAGGGTAGGAGTCCCAGTAGATCCAATGTAGAGGAGGGAACCAGAGGTGAATCCTCTTTTTTCTTAAGTCCCCAAGTTTTTAAAGGAAAGAGGACAGTGAGTCCCAGTCACCAACACAGGGTTTAATCTCCGCCTGAGATGCTGGTCTTTTATCATTAAGAAATTCAATCAACAGTTGACCTTCTCAGTCCTTATTCAATCTAAACTTTGGCCTGAAAGTAGATGAGATGAGGATGGTGGTTTGTGACCAAATGAAACTATAATACTTTATCATGTTAGCTTTCTTTTTGTTTTTCATCTGTGGGGTGTTGCCCCACGCCCTTGACACCAGTCAGAGATGACTATCCCAGGATATTTCATTCCCTGAGCCCCTTCACTCCCTAAACTGTCATAACTAGGAAGTACATTTATTTCCCATTGTTTGTCCCAAAAGCCTGAGGCTCAATCTCCAGAACACTGAAATGTCTCACCATCAGTTAAAGCCTGAGGCTCAATCTTCAGCATACACCAAGTTGTCTTGCCAACAGTCAGTGTAAGGAAACTGGTCAGGATAGCTGGGATCCTCTGCAACAACCCTGGACACTTGGCTAATTATCTTATCAAGTGAGTCCTCAGCAGACCCCCCTACTCCAAACAATGGCCAATCAATTTCATAGAAGTCTGGCACTTTCTGGGAGTTGGCTTAAGACCATAGTCACCTGAATATCTCCTTTCAATAATTCTTTAACATATACTCTAGGGGAGTCAGTTTACTCTGCTTTCCATCTATTTCCTCCCAAAAGATGACTTTCATGCACAAGAGAGGTAAGGGAAAGGATTTTAACTGGAAGAGTTGCACACTCACTTTTTCCATCTCTGGTCAAGTGCCTCTTAGCATTGGCAGAGTTCCTGGGGGCCCACCATTGCTCTTAGTCATATGAAGATTGTGGAAGACTACCTGGATGACTCTCCTTGAAAGAAGAGCATTTGCCACTGCCTCCATACTTTGATATGTATAAAGCTGGTTAGGATATTCCTTTATCCCCTCAACTGGCTTTCAGCGATGCCAATATCTAGCCCAAGTGCTGATGTATAATCCTTAAAGCAATGTAACAGGTCAGTGACTCCCTACCTGTTGCTCCCAAGTAGTATGTGTGAGCTAGGTTGAAAGAGAGACACCATACTGTAAGCTGAAATTGAGCCTCAAGAAAAGAGGCTATGATAACTCATGATAGATTGCACACTGAAACTGAAACACCAATCCCAAAACATTAAATTCTGCCCCAATCTGTGATATAGTTTACACTTTTTGCCCCCCTCTATCTCCCATCTCTCTCTCTTTCTCTCTCTCTCTGTCTCTCTCTGTCTCTCTCTGTCTCTCTCTCTCTCTCTCTCTCTCTCTCTCTCTGCAGAGGTGAGTTTAGGCCTCCTACCTAGCCCAGCTCACAACACTCAGGTACTTCCCACCCTTCTTTTAGTGACTCATCCCTGAGCCATTTCCTTCTTCACAAATTAGTAAAACCTGAGTTTGACCCTGGATTGAGGCCTTTATTGTAGTTAGCCATCATTCTGGCTGCACTTAAGACCCCCTTGGCTCCCCACAATTACAAATATGCCTTAATGTCTTTAATCTCACTGTGAGTTACCCTGGAATTAGTAGACTGGAATTCCTTATTGGAATTCTAATAACTGTTCCCTGGGATTACAAATGTGGACTCCTCCACACTGCAAAGAGGTTCAGGAGGGCTTTCTATAAATATCATCATACAACCATGGATCAGAACTCAACATTTTGGTCCTGAGGTCAGGTCAGAGACTTCCTGCTATCTGTCTCATTTATAAGCAAACACATAGGGACTCCAACCCCCCACTCAGAACCCAGTGCCTTGGGACTGCTTTTATGTCTTGCAAAACTATTCAGGTAATTCCGGTATTTAGTCTGCTGCTTAGTTCTAAGGGTTGTGGTTTCAGTTTCAGTGAAACTTACTTGGGCAACACTATGAGTTCTCCCCTCCTGCCTCTTTAAAGGCAGACTAACCAATCCAGGTGGGTCTTGCAAAATCAGGTGGGTGGTGTTCACTGACCTGGTTCCTGGACCTCTAGGTTCTGTTTTACGTCTGAGCTATTACCCCCAGCACATCAGAAGGGGCTAATTTCCCTCACAGATCAGATGGTTTGCTGGCACCAGGTGACATCACACCTACTGGTACTCCCTGATTCAGACTCCAGCAACAAAGGAGGTGAAAACACACCATTTCTGAATTCCAGCCATGAGCCTCAAGAAATGCTATGGGATTTTCACACAGAGAGATGGGACACTGAGGCTGTTTTCCATCACATTCTTTTGTACAAGTTTTTGTGTCTCTGTTCCCTTGTATGGGCACACACTAATAATTTATAGTCTGGTTGGGTATACATTAACATTCTCCAGTCCATTGGCTGTGATACAGAGTCACATCAGAGCTCCACATGCATGCATAGAGGCGAACGTCTGTGCACTGTGTAAAGTTCCCGCCCCTACACTTTTCCTACCACCTTAGTGGTACAGTCTCTTCCTTCCTCCCCTCCAACATTGCCGAGTGTGTCTTATCTGAAATTCCTTCCTACTAACCTGGACTCTTCTAAGTCTATGTGCAGATTTCCAGATCCTTCCATCCTAAAAAATGCCCAAATATTGGAAATTTTTAAGGAAGCTCATGAATAATAAATGAATCATGTGGGAGGGTCTCAAGAGAATAAATTCATTGGATTAGAATTAGAATTAGACTGCAAGCAGGGAGGGATCACAGGTTCCTGAGGCACCTCGGCCTGTGGTGAGTGCCCAGCACAGTCTGCCCAAATCTCAGACTGTTCCGGATCCCCCCAGGCTTCTGGGTGCAGTGAAGTGGAGCAGTGGGTTAGAGGCCACTACAGCCGCCTCCCCATCCCAGCTACACCTGGAGGTCTGCGGAGCTCACGACGGGTGGGCGGGCCTACACTATCCCCTGAGCCCAGCCGTGCCTAGCCATCGGCGTGCAGAGGAGGAGCTGGGCGGATCTGGAGTGCCTGCAGAAGCCCCTTCCTTTGTCTGGAGGACTGTGGATATCTCTGCAAGCAGGGAGGGATCACAGGCTCCTGAGGCACTGCGGCCTGTGGTGAGTACCCTAACCCGGCTGCGATTCAAGAGCTGTGGATCTTCCAAGGGGCAGGTGGGCGCACAGTGTCCCTGAGGCCCAGCTTGTCTGGAACTGCAGAGTTCTGAACAAGCAGAGGAGGGCCATTGGTTCTGCAGGCCCAATGGCTTGGGGTAGAGTGGTGCCAGAGTCTCAGTAGCTGCAAACATAGAAGGGGATTTTCAACAGATCCTGAGGAAGCTTTCAAATAACACTTGAAACACAGAAATATAGGAAAATGACAAAACAAAAGACCAAATTACAACCTCAAACCTCCAGCCCATCTCAGGAAACCCTAGGAGCAATGTATTTAGAAGAAAATATATCCCATCCACCTCATATATCAGACACAATAGCTACTGAAGTTGACAAGCAACTCCAGGAAGCTTTAAAGAAATTCAAACTCGAAATAATATCCCAGATAAAAGAAGAAATGATAAAAGAAATGAAAGAGATTCTAAATATATCTAAAGAAAACACAGATAAAAAATTGGAGGAACTAAACAAAAAGATAGAATCCCTAGACGAGCAATATAAGAAACAAACAGAATACATAATGCAGATGCACAGAGATATCAGAGATATACAGGAAATAAAAAACTCCACTGAAAGTTGTAAAAACCGCCTTAATGAAAGTGAAGATAGAATTTCAGACCTTGAAGACAGGATTGCAGCAAGTGAACAGGAAAGGAAAGATCTTTTAAAAATAACAAGGAATCAGGAAACAACAATTCAACAACTGCAAGACGATGAAAGAAGAATAACATAAGAATGATAGGGATTAATGAAAAAGAAGGAGACAACATAAAGGATATCAAGAGGATATTTAGAGAAGTAATAGCTGAAAACTTCCCAAGCATGAGATCAGAAACTGACATCAGGATCAGTGAAGCATATAGAACTCCAAATAGTCATAACCAAAATAAAACTACACCCAGACATATAATAATCACCATCCCAGAAATCCAACACAAGAATAGATTATTAAAAGCTGTCAGAGAGAAAAGACAGATCACTTATAAAGGAAAACCTATCAGAATCACAGCAGACTTCTCATCACACACAATAAAGTCAAGAAGAGCATGGAGTCCGGGAGAACATGGCGGACAGATAACAGCAACTACCGGAGGCTCTCTGAAAACGAGGCTCAGAAGCCAGGTATGGTGTGGACTAAAGAGACATAAGCAGGTGGAGTTATGCTCTGCTGACTCAGGAACGAACTCGGCTGAGAGAAACCAACTTGGAATGCAGTCCTGGTGCTAAAACAGGAACAGAAAAGCCTCGCTGCTGAGGCTGGACCCCACGCCATTTGGGTTTCCCGCTGCGCGGTGGCTGGCTGCCTCTACATCGGCTTGGCAAGGAGAGAGACGCAGGGAAACTCTGAGAACTGGAGTCTGCGAACGGAGTCGAAAACAGGACGGGCAGGGAGGCATGTTCTGACTTGTGGCGAGGTGAGTGAGAGAAACTGACACTCCACCACAGTTTGACTCCAGCGGACTTTCTGGGCCCGGGCAGTCCTGCGGGAGCAGGGCGCGGTGGCGACTCCAGCCACACATTCCCCTCTCGGGCGGGATTGGTGAAAAGTGCCTGGCTTGTGTGACGCTGCCGGCGGACCCCGTAGGCTGGCCCAACCCAGATCCCAGAGCCCAACGGAGGCCGGGAGGGGCGGGCCCCACGTAGGCTGCCTGGTGTGCAGCGGTGAGTGGGAACACCTAACCGGCGCAATTTGATCAGGCTGTGGCTGACAGGGAGAGAAGCTGGGCCTCTCATATAAGCTTGCATATATAAGGAACAGAGAATATGGGAAGAGGCAGCAACAAGAAAGGCTCCTCGGCCCCCAATTCTGAGAAACAGGCAATAGCAGACACCGCACCATTACACATAAGGCGCCATATAGAGAGCCTCATAGACCAATTCAGGAATGAAGTTATCAACGACCTGAAGCTAGAAGTATGCAAAATAGTTAGAGAAATGCTAAGCACCACCCAAGAAAAAACAGATGGTGGAATGGAAGAACAGAAAAAGAGGGGAGAATTGTTTGATGGAGAAAACAGAGAAAGCATAGAATACGTGAAGCAGGTTCAAAGGGACTACCAAGAAACTAAGAAGTCTATCGAAGACTGGCATAACAGCTTGAAAGAAACTAAGGACAGACTATCTGAACTGGAGGGCAGAATTGTAATATGGGAGAATGAAATGAAAAACTTCTTAAAAATAACAAAGAAACAAACAGCAATAATACAAAGACAAGAAGATGATAAGAGGATCCATAACTTAAGGATTAAGAACATAAAAGAAGAAGTAGGGACACAAACAAATGAACTACAAAAGCTACTCACAGAAATAATCCAGGAGAATTTTCCTAATTTAGCAAAAGGTAAAGATACTCAGATGTATGAGGCATACAGGACCCCAGCTACCTACAACCCAAACAGAGCAACACCCAGGCATATAATAATAAAAATTCCAGAAATTCAATACAAGAACAGAATATTAAAAGCTGTAAGAGACAAGAAACAGACCACTTACAAGGGAGCACCCATCAGAATTACAGCAGATTTCTCTGCACAAACCATCAAATCACGAAGAGCATGGGGGGAAATAATTCAAGCTTTGAAAGATAATCATCTCCAGCCAAGATTGAGATATCCTGCACAACTGTCCCTGGAAATTGATGGAAAAACAAGGTGCTTCCAGGATAAAGAGAAACTGGGGGAATTTGCAACCACCAATTCAACTCTACAGAGAATATTGCAGGATATTCTAAAAAAAGAAAAATACAAAAAATCCAGAAATAATGGAGGCCACAATGAATGGAGCAGAGAACAAAGTGAAGAAGACAAACTGACAGCTACTGACAGAATAAGAGCTCAACAGAAATGAGGCAGAGAAGATTGGATGATAGGAACAGCTATTTTGGAGAAAATGACATCTTAATAGGTAATACTGATTTAGTATCATCTTGTTTTGAAGTCTCATCTAGCTTTTGTCCTTCTGTCTCCAATGGTCCAAATAGGTTGTATCTTACTGGATTTTATTATGTATGATAGTATAAGCAAAAACCTTTTAAAGACAAGGAGATTATACAGAAACCATTGTTCATTTTCTGTTAGTCGATTCTAAATACTCTGTAATGCTGTCATTCTCTTAAATGGTTTTACATTGTTTTGATATACTTAATGCTACAGTATACGAAGTTGTACTCAAGGATTTCAAGGAAAGAGATAATATGGTAACTACTTTTAGGTCGGGATTATCTGGTGGTGAAACACTGTTCTGCTTAAATGGTTATGTTTTGATCTGTGCTGTTTCGTTGTTATGCCCTCTTTTATCTCAATCTCCACTCCATTATTTACTTTTTTATTTTTATCCGTTTAATTAAAGGAAAAAAATAGCAGGATATATTATAGTAACCCACTTTGACTTTCCATTACCTCGATTTAAAGCCCTGTATTGCTCTCACCATCTGGTTTTAAACTGATGTTCCCCTATTCTGTTTTGCTGGATAGTATCAGGTTCGAAAATTTAGGCATCAGCTATGAAGATAATGAGATTCATTATAATGCCCATTCTCATTGACTTTTATCTATTTTTGAAGACCTACAATGTCTCCAATGTTTTGGTTTTGTCGGTTTTATTCTTTACTGTTTTGTTCAATTGTATTGTAACTAACGATATAGGCAATTCTATTAGAGATAGCGGGAGGCATTATGGTAACCATTGTTGATCACCTTGTATTATGTTTTCACATTATCTATTATGTCCACCCTTTTGACTTGACCGATTCTGTTCTGTTATGTCACATTTGGTTTTACTCTCTTCCAAAAAAGTAATAAGAACCGTGGGAGCAATGAAACCCAAAATGTGTAATAGTCATTGTACAAAAGAGAGGAAAAGAAAGTGCTCTATACTATATAACTGCATGTATATTGAAGTGTATAAAATAGAAAATGATATCACAGAGTTTTATTGGATCATTGAACAGAACTCTTTGCAGTATCATTGATGGAATGTCCACTTTACAAGCTTTAATTTTGTGACTTGAACAATTATTTCTAAGATGACAATATGTAATCCATTAACTAGTGATTTCCTACTGTTCATTTTTTTTCTGCAAATCTGTATAACTTGTACCCTTTCTCTGCTTTTTTTCTTTTTTCCTTAAATAAAATAAAAAAAAAAGAAGAGCATGGAGTGAAGTATTCCAGATCCTAAAGCAAAATGATTTCCAACCTAGACTGATATATCCTGCAAAACTATCATTTAAAATAGATGCTGAAATACGATACTTCCATGACAAAGAACAGCTGAAGAACTTCATGAACACCAAACCAACCCTGCAAAAAATATTGAAAGACAGTTTAGATACACAAAGGAAAAAACCACTAAGCAAAGCAAATAATTAAACAGAACAGAAAGATAAAGATGCACAGCAGAGAGATAAGATTCCTACAATTAACCAACATTTAACAGTAATAACCATTAATGTAAATGGTCTCAATGCACCAACCAAAAGAAACAGACTAGCAGAATGGATCAAACAAAATCCAACCATATGCTGTTTACAGGAAGCCCATTTAACCCAGAAGGATACTCACAAACTGAAAGTCAAAGGATGGAAAACAATTCTTCATGCAGCAGGAATCCAAAAAAAGGCAGGAGTAGCCATTCTGTTTTCAGACCACGTGAACTTTAAACCAACAATGACTATATAAAGGATAAAGAAGGTCACTACATACTTGTAAGGGGAAAACTCCAAGAGGAAGAGATAACTATCTTAAATATATATGCACCAAACTCCAGAGCACCCAGTTATATAAAACAATTATTAACAGAAATGAAAACTCAAATTATCAGTAACGCAATTGTAACAGGAGACCTTAATACGCCATTGACACCAAGGGACAGATCAACCAGACAGAAAATGATCAAAGAAATAACAGAACTGAATCATACCTGTGAACAAATGGGTTTGATAGACATATACAGAATGTTCCACCCAACAACATCAGAATACACATTCTTCTCAGCAGTACATGGATCATTTTCTAAAATAGACCATATATTAGCTCACAGAACATATTTAAACAAGTGCAAAAGAGCTGAAATCATCCCTTGCATGTTATCGGATCATAGCGCTCTGAAATTAGAAATTAACGATAAAAGATACTGCAAAAATCCCACAAACACATGGAAACTGAATAACACACTCTTGAGTAATCAGTGGGTCACAGAAGAAATTAAAGAAGAAATCAAACAATACCTGAAAGAAAATGAAAATGCAGATACAACTTACCGGAATCTGTGGGATGCAATGAAAGCCGTCCTGAGAGGAAAATTTATTGCACTGAGTTCCCACATCAGGAAAACAGAACGAATACAAATAAATAACATGATGCTACACCTCAAACAGCTAGAAAAAGAAGAGCAAGTCAAGCCCAAAGCCAAAAGAAGAGAGGAAATTATAAAAATCAGAGCAGAAATCAATGCAATAGAGACTAAGAAAACCATCCAAAGGATCAACAAATCAAAGAGTTGGTTCTTTGAAAGAATAAATAAAATCGATAAGCCCCTAGCCAACCTTATTAAAAAAACAGAAGAAAAAGCTCAAATTCATGCAATAAGAAATGAAAAAGGAGAAATCACTACAGACCCAATAGAAATACAGAAGATCATCAACACCTATTTCGAAAACCTCTACTCTCAAAAGTTTGATAACACAGAAGAAATAGACAGATTCTTAGAAGCATATGAAGTGCCAAAGCTAGATCAAGAGGATGTAAAACTGTTGAATAACCCAATCTCTGTTACTGAAATTGAAAATGTAATTAAGTCCTTACCCACCAAGAAGAGCCCAGGCCCAGATGGATTCACTGCAGAATTCTACAAGAAATACAAAGAAGACCTAATGCCGACACTCCTCAAACTATTCAATGAAATTGAAAGGGAAGCAATCCTTCCTAAGTCATTCCTGGAAGCAAATATTACTCTAGTACCAAAACCTGAAAAAGACCCAACTAAAAAAGAGAACTATAGACCGATCTCCCTAATGAACACAGATGCAAAAATCCTCAATAAAATATTGGCAAATAGGATCCAGCAAATCATCAAGAAGATTATACACCATGACCAAGTGGGATTCATCCCAGGAATGCAAGGATGGTTCAACATACGCAAATCAATAAATGTAATTCACCATATCAATAAAGCCAAAAATAAGAATCACATGATCATTTCTATAGATGCAGAAAAAGCCTTCGATAAGGTCCAACATTTATTCATGATAAAAACTCTACAGAAAATTGGAATAGATGGTCTTTACCTCAATATAATAAAGGCCATTTATGACAAACCAACAGCCAGCATCATACTAAATGGCCAAAAATTGAAAGCCTTTACTTTAAAAGACAAGGATGTCCTTTATCACCACTCCTATTTAATATAGTACTGGAAGTACTAGCCAGAGCAATTAGGCAAGAAAGAGAAATAAAAGGGGTAAAGATAGGGAAAGAAGAAGTTAAGTTGTCATTGTTTGCAGATGACATGATACTCTACATAGAAGACCCCCTAAGCTCCATTGAAAGACTCTTAGATACAATAAATAAATTCAGTAATGTGGCTGGATACAAAATCAATACTCAGAAATCAATAGCATTCCTATACATGAACAACAAAATCACAGAGAGGGAAATAAGAGAAACTGGACTATTCACATTAGCAAGCAAAAAAATGAAATATTTAGGAATTACTCTTACGAAAGAAGTGAAAGACTTATACAGTGAAAACTATAATACACTGAAAAAGGAAATTGAAGATGATCTCAGAAAATGGAAAGACATCCCTTGCTCATGGATAGGAAGAACGAACATTGTGAAGATGGCCATTCTCCCAAAACTTTTATACAGATTCAATGCAATCCCAATAGAAATACCATCAACATACCTTATAGATCTAGAGAAATCACTCCTAAATTTCATCTGGAACCAGAAGAGACCTAGAATCGCAAAGGCAATTCTTTTTTTTTTTTTTGTCTTTTTCATTTTTATCGGTACCAGGGATCGAACTCACGACCGCCTGCTTGCAAGGCAGGTGCTTATGCCACTGAGCTAAACCCCCAGCCCCCGCAAAGGCAATTCTAAGCAGCAAAGACAAAGCAGGAGGCATCACAATCCCTGACTTGAAATTATACTACAAAGCAACAGTAGTAAAATCAACATGGTATTGGAATCAAAACAGAGCTGAAGATCATTGGAATAGATTAGAAGATACAACCACAACTACAAACACACTCAACCACCTTATCTTTGATAAAGGAGCCAAGCAGGTTCACTGGAAGAACGACAGTCTCTTTAATAAATGGTGTTGGAAAAACTGGCTCTCCATTTGCCGAAAACTAAAGCTAGACCCATGTCTATCACCATGTACTAAATTAAAATCTAAATGGGTCAAAGATCTGAATATTAAAACAGAAACACTAAATCTATTGGAAGACAAATTGGGTAGAAACCTTGGAGACATAGGAGTAGGTAGAGAATTCATGAACAGGACTCAAACTGCACGGGAAATACTTCCCAGAATCAATAACTGGGACCACTTCTTATTAAAAAGTTTCTGCATGTCAAAAGAAATCTCCAGCCTAGTGAAAAGAAAACCCACAAACTGGGAAAAGATTTTAGTGAACTCTCTCTCAGACAAGGGACTCTTGTCTAAAACATATAAAGAATTAAAAAAAGTCAGACCTCCAAAATTCAAAGATCCAATCCAAAAATGGGCATCTGAGATGAATACGCAATTCTCAGATGAAGAAATGCAAATGGCAAATAAATACATGAAAAAATGCTCATCATCATTGGTCATTAGAGAAATGCAAATTAAAACCACACTGAGATACCATCTCACTCCTGAAAGAATGGCTAGGATCAAGAAAACCAACAACAACAAATGCTGGAGAGGCTGTGGGGAAAAAGGAACTCTCCTGCACTGTTGGTGGGAGTGTAGACTGGTACAGCCTTTGTGGAGGTCTGTCTGGAGGTTTCTCAAAAAGTTGGGATTGGAAATCCCATTTATTCCAGCTATTCCACTTCTAGGCATATTCCCAGAAGAACTGAAAGCATCATACCACAGGGATATATGTGCACCTATGTTTATAGCAGCACAATTTGTAATCGCCAGATCTTGGAAACAACCCAAGTGCCCATCAACTGAGGAATGGATAAAAAAGTTGTGGTATTTCTATACAATGGAGTATTATTCAGCTATAAAGAAGGATCACATTGAGATATTTATCAATAAATGGGCGCAGCTTGAGACCATACTCATAAGTGAAATAAATCAATCTCGCATGTATGAATACCGAATAGTTTCCCTAATGTAAGTAATGATTCAAATATATAAAAATATGTGGTAATCATGATTCCCCATTATGTGGCCTTGAAGCCTTATAAAATTTTCACTTATTAATTAGAAAGGCTTTATTCTGGGCTTCTTGATATGGAAATATTTGAAGCTATAGTATATGAAGTTTTATCCAAATATTTCAAGGAAAAAGACAGACACTATGGTAACTACTATTCTTTAAGAAAATTATTTAGTTATTTCGTATGTTTATTTTAATTAAGGGAAAAATTAAAAAAATTAGGATATATAATAGTAACTCTTTTCGATGTCCTATTAACTTGTTTTGAAGTCCTGTAATACTCCCAAGATCTTGTTTTGACTGATTAGACTCTGTTCCATTCTGTGCGATAGTAGCAAGTCTGAGGGTATAGGCAACTAATTTGAAGGCAATAAGATTCACAAAGATGCCCATTCTGGTTTGACTATTGTCTCCTTTGGAAGTCCTGTAATGTTTACAATGCCTAAGTTTTATTGGTCTTGTTCTCTACTGTTTTGTCCAACTTTATACTATCTAATGAGATAGACAATTCTTTTTAAGGAAACAAGAGACAACGTTGATAACCATTGTTAATAACCTTGTACTCTGTTCTACATCATGTGCTATGTCTATCCTTGGTTTTGACTGACAGCTTTGTTTTGCCATATTTGACTTTATTCTCTCCCCCCGCTAAAAAAGTAATAAGAACTAAGGAGTAATAAAATCCAAAATGTGTAAATTTTGTTGTAAAAAAGAGAGGGAGGAAAAAAAAAGAGCTCTAACGGATATAACAGCAAGTGTGTTTAGGGATGTTAAATAGCTGACTATATTAATGTTTTTGGATCATTGAACACAGCTGTTTGCAGTCTCTGTTTGAATGTCTACTTTGTATTCTTTGATACTGTGATTTGAGCAACTATTTCCAAGATGATAATATATAATCTATTAACAGGTGATTTCTTACTGTTATGTTTTTTTTTTGTAGTTCTGTATTATGTGTAACCTTACACTGCTTTGTTTTGTTTTGTGTTTTTCTCTTTTTCCTCTTAAATAAAAAAAAAAAGAATTAGAATTAGAATTATATGGTAACACTTTAGAATTATATGGTAATACTTGATTCAATGGTTCTGTTTGAAAGCCATATTAGCCTGAACTTCCACTTTCAAATTTCAGTTTGGAGGATTAGCCCACCTTTGTCCCTTCCTGCTTTCCCTTCCTTTCTTCCTGTCCCACTCCCTCAAATTTCAATCAGTTGGAGGAGAGCCCACCTTCCTCCACTCTCATGTGCCTCTCCCTCTGTTTCCTTCCACCCTCCTGCCAGCCCCTCTCCCTCCCTCCTCCTTCCTGCCTCAAATTCCCATCAGTGCCAGGAGGAGGCTCCCTCATCCCTCCCCCCTCCCGCCCCTCCCACTGTTCCCTTCCCTCTCTCCTCTCCCCCTTCCCACCCCCACGCCCACCCCCGGAGAACACACAGACACACACTCGCAGGTTCACGAAGGTAGGTTTTATTGCCAACATCAGTGTTGGTGTACAGCTTTGGGGCTATCTCTGTTGCTCAGTTGCGGTACACAGGCCGCGGGCCAGCACTTACAGCATACCGAGGTTTGTGACCTCTGGGGCCACGGGGCTCGCGGGTCGTCTTGCATGGAGATGGGGTTCCACAGCTTTGGGTGAACCTCTTCTGGCTTAACTTCTTGTTCCTCCTGCTACCCTTCTTGGCCTGGTCGTTCCGGAACTGCCCGTCTGAGGCTGGACCTCCTCTGGCTCTCTTGGATTTGCCTTGGGGCATCTTGCTAGCTTCTTTGTTGCAGGGATGATAAAAGGCCCAATTTCACTACCCGCTTCCTTCTCTTGGTTTCACCAGGGCTAGTGTTACATGTCCAAGCTCGCTGCTCTGGTCTCTGCCCTCCTGGCTGTCTTGGTCACCTGGAAGGACACAAGGAGGTCCCAGAGGAGCACTGGTTTGGGAGAAGAAGGGTTACCACAGACGGGAGCAAGGGCTTCATGAGAAGGGCTACAGTCTGAGGACTGGACACAGGGCTTCCGGGGAGGGCTGTCAAGGGGCACCCGGGAGGAGCTTGGGTGGTTTACTCACCTCAGTAGGTTCTTGGGCCTACTTATGATAGCTCTACACTTCCTGGTACATACCAGGGCTGCTCCTGATGAGCTCCTTCCGGTGGTCTGCCCTAGATGAGTGGGACCTCCCTTTATAAAGCAGTGGCTGTCTGAGGTGGCCACGCCCTTGGGCTTTGTTGGGTTAACAATCACCAGCCAATGACAGCCCTGGGGGAGGGGCTGAGCTGCCAGGCAATCATCATCTGGATGGGGGGAGAGAGGAGGTATGATGAAGCCGACAAGATGGTGGAGAAGGATGAATCTGCTTAGCAGCCCCACAAAACCTTCCTGCACTCATCTCCCACCCCTCTTATCTCACTGTCCTCAATATCAGTGGATCAGGAAGCAGGGAGAGGGTGATTCCTGGACACTCTTGCCAAGGACACTCCTTTCAGTGGTACATTCTCTTCCTTGCTTCCACTGTTATCCAGTGTGTATCTTAAAGGAGCTGAGACACCAGGCAATTGTCATCTGGATGGGGGAAAGGAAAGGAGTATAATGAGTCTAGCATGTATGGTGGAGAAGGGAGGGATCTGCTTAGCACCCCCACAGAGCTCTCCTACACTCCTCTTCTACCCCCTCTATGATCTATTTCCCTATGACCTATGGATCATCAGGCCGGGAGAGGGTCATTCCTTTATGTCCTACCCAAGGACACGCCTTTCAGTGCTGGGGGATTTTCATGTGGAGAGATGGGACACTGAAGCCTTTTACCCCAGAAAGCAGCTTTATTCTGCTGGCACAGACTCAATGGATTCATACCCAAAAAGCTGAGTGCTGAACGTGGTGTAGTGGCACTCTTCTGTACAAGTCTTGTGTCTTTGTCTCCCTGGACACACAGTAACATTGTGTAGTCTGGTTGGGTATACATTAACATTCTCCAGTCAGATTGGCTATGATTTATCTTACAGAGTCACATCAGAACTACACATGCATACAGAGACTGTTATAGCTAGGTTGTAAAAAAGTTCCCACTCCTACATATTGGGAGGGGTTCTATCACAGTTTTATCCAGAAGGAGGATGTTAGATTGCTTTGGACTAATCAACAAGTCATTCTGAATCTGTCAGACATTTATTAAATTTAGGAATATAAGTACATTTAAGCCCTGACACACAAATATTCATGTTCCTGAAATGTTCACATTCATTTCATACTGATAAGTTTATGTGCATGTGTCATAATCATGGCCCCTTATTTTGTGAAGCTTTCTAAACTATGAGTCTGAATACACCTTATGTTAATCTGACTTCAGAACCATCCCCAAGAAAAAGTGAAAACATCCCAAATTTATAAATGGAGAAAACAGAAATTTAAATTGACAATCTCAAGTTTGAATAACTAGGCAAGGGACAAGCCAGCCCTATGAGTGACTGGGTCATTTCTCATTTTTGGAGCAGCTTGGTCCTGGCAAGTCTCCATGCTTTCTTGGTTGTTTTGAGTGTTCAAAATGATTGTATTTCATTCCAATGAAGTTTGGTCAATAAAGAAAGTAATAGATTTTATGATTAAGAAATGTAGAAGGTGCTATCCTTAAGAAAAAGGTGGTTTTCTTTTATTGTGGGTATAGTGCTTTTTGGCTCTTCAGTCAATTCTTTTTCCAAAATATCACACAACCTCCACTAGGATAATTTAAACTTTATGGTTTGGGACAGTGTCAGTGTAGTTCAAGGGGATGGAAGAATCACAGGGAAACAAGTTTAACATGTTATTGCTTGGTGATTCTTCAGCGGTTTGTGAACATGAACACACAGTAAATTCTATAGAAACAATATGCTGATACAACTTTTTTTGGGAAACAGGGCCTCACTATGTAGTCTAGGCTGTTCTTGAACTCGCTGTAGCTCAGGCTGGCCTTAAACTTCATGGTTATCCTCCTGCCTCAGCCTTCAGAGTACTAGCTTTATAGGTGTGCACCACCATGTGGGTGATGGTGCAATACTGGCTCCCAGAAATTTCTCCTCAACTGCTCTAGAAGTGCAGTATAACCAGACTAATACTAGGAATCTCTTGTATTTACTGGTGACTGTGAGGCCATTGGTATATCATGTAGCTTTGTTGAATTGCAGTTTCATTCTCTGTATAAAAGGAGGTGGAACTCAGGGATTCCAGGGTGGCTTCCAGCTCTCTCCAGTGACACTGTAACCTCAGGAGGATAGCACAATACTACCTTGCTCATTTCCAATGGAAATGCAACCCCTTTTGTGTCATGACACTGCTGGACAATAGCACCTCACCTAACTTGACCTCTTTTATGACAATTTGTAGCTCCCATTTTCCCATGCCAATGTGAAATTCAGAGACAATATAAGCTACCTTTGAATGCTTTTTCCCAGTAGTATTATAAAATGAAAGTAATCCAAAATAAATTTCATTTCATAATGTAAGTAGTTCAAGCAGGACAAGACAAGCCATATCCCTACCCTCTACCCAGGAGAAAACATTTTAAAGACTCCATAAGCAAATAAAGTTGGAGAATTTGGAAATACGTTTGGAAAAAGTCATAATGAGTGTGTTCTCTCTCTCTCTCTCTCTCTCTCTCTCTCTCTCTCTCTCTCTCTCTTATTTAGTATAAAAATGTGTTCCCATGCTCTGTAAAGAATCAAATAATTCAATAGCTGAAATTAAAGGAGAGTTACAGGCACTCAGGTCCTACAAGGCTGGGTGCCTTAGACACTCTGATTCTCCCTTGCCTCTGGGGCACCTCTTTCCTGACTTTCACTTTGGTGTCTAGCACACACCAAATACCACACTTCATTGTCTAGCTCTGTCTTCTCCTACAGGACTATTGATCCTTCTCCTTTTCCTTGGGCTTACAAGCAGGAAAGGACTAGTTTCAACACAGGACTAAAAGGGAAACAGTTCTATTCATCTTTCATCCAGTCATAATTTCTCTTCACCAGGAAACCTGAACGAAACTTGAAAGAATGGAATTTAACCTCCCATGGGTCCTGTTTCCATATGAGATGGACACTTGTTCCACCATTTTGTGCTCCTTTCCCTGGGATGGGTCTGCACTGAATCTAATGATGGTGTTTAGAATTGGGTGGGACCTTTGAGAAATGATTAGAATTATATAAGACTATTGAGGTTGTGTTGGTCTCATTCCTGAGACAAAATACCCAACATTCAAAATTAAGGAAGGAAAGGTTTATTTAGCTCACAGATTCTGGAGTTCATATGCAGTTGGCTCCAAGGCAGGGTGGCATGGCAGAGGGGTAAGTATTCATTGTGGTAGAAAAGAGCAAAAGCAACAAGAGCAAAAATTGAGGAGCACAAAGAGTAGATTCTTTTTGTTCCTTATATTGTATGTAGGCTACCCATCCTAGGATGAGTGTAGCACTCACACCCATAATCCAAGCACTGGATCATGAATCAACCACAAAATCTAGAAGTCTGTCCCCATGACTGTATGAGGCTTTGAGGGGACATTCAGGCACAAACCATGACATTCCACCTCTGGTCCCCCAAAATATTCATGCACATCCTTTACACAAAAGACATTTAGTCCTTTTTGAAGGATTGTCATGGTCCCAAAAGTTTCAGCATTGCTGAAAAGTCCAAGTCCAAAGTCTCTTCTCAGTTTCCAGGAAAACTCTTATCTGTGAGCCCCTGTACAAATGAAAAGAAAATTAAACACTTCCAATGTTAAGTGGTACAAAATAGCACTTCTGGGAGAACATGGTGGATATATAACAGCAGCTATGGAGGCTCTCTTAGATAGCCAGCTTAGATTCCAGGAATGGTGTGGTGTGGGAAGTCCTAACCAGTGGGAGATATACTCTGCCATCCCAGGAATGAACTAAGCTGAGAGAAACCAACTGGAAATGCAATCCTGGTGCTACAACTGGAACAGCTAAAGTCTCAGTGCCAAAGCTGGAACCCGTGCCTCTGGAAACCGTGGCTTGAATTTCTTGCCACCGTTGCTGCATCTGAATTGGCACAGCAGGGATAGAGACGCAAAAGCTCTGAGAGCAGGAATCAGTGAACTGAATTGAGAGTAGAGCTGGTGGGGAGCCCTGCATCGACCTGTGGTGAGTGGGAGGAATGGGGACCCTTCCATAGACTAGGGGGCTCCAACAGAGGACATTCTGGTGATCCAAGTGGGATTGGTGGGGAACACTTAACCTGGGTGATGCTGTGGACTAAGATCCAGTAGCCCCAACCAGGTCCCTGCACCTGGCAGTGCACCCTAATGCAGTGAAGTCTTTAGCAAGTTGACTGACCTGGAGGGGCGGACCCAGCATAGGCTGCCCAGGTCTGTGTCTCCCTAGTACACTGCAGTGGGTGAGAACACCTAGCCAGCACGATTCAAACAAACTGTAACTGACAAAGAAAGAAACTGGGCCTCCTATATATGCTTGTATGGAAGGAACAAAAAGTATGGGAAGAGGGAGCAACAAGAAAGGATCCTTAGTCTCCAATCCTGAGAACTCTGATCCAGTAAAGGTAAATGCAAAGGAGGATGAGGACAGAAAACATGCAACATCAGACACGGCACCAATAGACATAAAGCAATATCTCCAGGACCTCATAGACAAGTTCAAAAGTGAAGTATTTAACCACGTAAAGCAAGATATAAATAGAATAGTTAAAAAAATGCTAAGTACCTCCCAAGAAAAAACAGATGGTGGAATGGAAGAACAGAAAAAAGGGGAGAATTGTTTGATGGAGAAAAATAGAGAAAACATAGAATACATGTAGCAGGTTCAAAGAGATTACCAGGAAACTAAAAACTATTGAAAGTTGGCATAACAGCTTGAAAGAAACTAAGGATAGATTATCTGAACTGGAGGACAGATTTGTAATGTGGGAGCATGAAAGGAAAAATTTCTTAAAAATAACAAGGAAAGAAGCAGCAACAATACAAAGGCTAGAAGAGGATAAGAGGATCTATAACTTAAGAATTAAGAATGTAAAGGAAGAAGCAGGGATACAAACAAATGAACTGCAAAGGCTATTCACAGACATAATCAAGGAGAACTTCCCTAATATGGGAAAAGGTAAAGATACACAGATTTGTGAGGCATACAGGACCCTACCCATCTACAACCCAAACAGAACTACACCCAGGCATATAATAATCAAAATTCCAGAAATCCAATATAAGAACAGAATATTAAAAGCTGTCAGAGACAAGAAACAATCACTTTCAATGGAACACCCATCAGAATTACAGCAGACTCTTCAGCACAAACCATCAAATCATGAAGAGCGTGGGGTGAAATAATTCAAGCTTTGAAAGACAATAACCTCCAGCCAAGATTGATATATCCTGCACAACTGTCCCTAGAAATTGATGGAGAAACAAGGTGCATCCAGGACAAAGTGGAACTAGAGGAATTTTCAACCACCAATTCAACTATACAGAGAATACTGCAGGACATTCTAAAAATGAAAAATACCAAGATTCCAGAAACAGTGGCAGAGAGGCCACAATGAATGGAGCAGAAAGTGAAATGAAGAGGACAAACTGACAACTAATGACAGAAAAAGAGCTCGACAGAAATGAGGCAGAGAAGGTTGGATGGTAGGAACAGCTATTTTGGAGAAAACAAGACATCATAATAGCTAGTGCTGACTTAATATCATCTTGTTTTGAAGTCCCATCAAGCTTTTGTTTTTCTGTCTCCATTGATCATAACATGTTGTATCTTATTGGATTTTATTATATGTGATACTATAAACAAAAACTTTTATAGACAAGTAGATAATACAGAATCTATTGTTCATTTTCTGTTAGTTGGTTCTAAATACCCTGTAATACTGTCATTCTCTTGAATGGTTTTACATTTTCTTGATATGTGTGATGCTACAGTATATGAAGTTATACTCAAAGATTTCAAGGAAAGAGACACTATGGTAGCTACTTTTATTTCGGGATATCTTGTGGTGAAACACTATTTTGCTTAAATGGTTATGTTCTGATTTGTGCTTTTTTTGTTATATCCTCTTTTATCTCAATCTCCTTTTTAAATTATTTTTTATTTTTATCTTTTTAATTAAGGTAAAAATAAATAAAAATAGCAGGATATATTATAGTAACCCACTTTGATTTCCTATTAACTTGATTTGAAACCCTGTATTGCTCTCACCATTTTGTTTTGACTGATTTTACTCTATTCTGTTTTGCTTGATAGTGCCAAATTTGAGAGTATAGGCCACAACTGTGAAGATAATAAGATTCACTATGATGCCCCTTCTGGTTTGACTATTATCTTCTTTTGATGTCCTGTAATGTCTCCAGTGTTTTGGTTTTATTGGTTTTGTTCTTTACTGTTTTGTTCAATTTTATTATAACTGATGATATAGGCAATTCTTTTTTTTAAATTCTTTTTAAGATAGCAAGAGGCATTGTGGTAACCATTGTTGATCACCTTGTATTCTGTTTTTACATTATGTACTATGTTCATCCTTTTAATTTGACTGACTCTGTTTTGTTAGGTCACATTTGGCTTTATTCTTTTCAAAAAAAGTAATAAGAACTGTGGGAGTAATAAAACCCAAAATGTGTAATTATCATTGTAAAAAAGTGAGGAAAAGAAAGTGCTCTAAAGGATATAACTGCATGTATATTTAAGCGTATAAGATAGATAACCATATTACTGAGTTTTTGTTGGAACATTGAACAGAAGTGTTTGCAGTCTCACTGTTTGAATGTCCACTTTATATGCTTTAATTCTATAACTTGAACAATTATTTCTAAGATGACAATATTTAATTTATTAACTAGTGATTTCCTACTGTTTATATTTTGAAATTCTGTATAACTTGTACCCTTTTTCTGTTTTTTCTTTTTCTCCTTAAATAAAATTTTAAAAAAGCACAAAATAAACATTACCATTCCAAAAGGTGCAAATGGGGAGATACAAAGGAATGGGACCAAAGCAAGTCCAAAATCCAGCAAGGCAACTATTAAATGCTGTATATCCATATGGAACATCCAAAGAAATCTGTGGCAAATTGTGAGCTCCAAAGGGCTTGTGTGGCTCTGCCTCATGGTACTTCTGGTAGTTGTAGCTCCCACATATTCTCTCTTGGCCCACTTTGCTCCCCTCCTTGAGGGCTTTCTCAGATGATCCATGTTTCTGGCTTCTCCAAACTTCTGGGGTTTCCACTGCACATTTGGCTTCACACTCACAGTTTCACATTTTGCCCTCTCAGGAGCATACTGTCTGGCCTCTCAATATTTCTTTTGAAAACTGAGTGGAAGCCTTTTAAAACTCAGAAGTCTTGCATTCTGCATGCACCTAAAACCAGCACCACGTGAACGATGACAGTGTCTGCTGCCAGCAGGAACAGTAGCTGAGCTTTCTTCTCTTTTTGTTGTAGGAGTTAAGTGCCTGGATTGCTGAGCACTCTAAATCTGATTCTAAGGAACAAATTCTCTATGCTGCTGCCATTTTGGAACCTGGTGCAGCCACAGCTACCATTCTAGAACATTGTGCTCTGTGGCTTTCTCCTTAAAGCAAAGTCTTTCACTTTTGCAATTTTGAGGCTGCTGAGGGTGGAGACTTGCTGCTCCTTGTGATGCCTTCAGGCCAGCTTTCACATTCTCCTGTTTCTTCTCAAGGATCAAGATCTCTTCAGCTCTATCTTTGTAGTCCTCACCCTTGCTGGAGCTTTTTTTTTCTGGCCAAACTCACAGCATTTTAAATAATCCTGCTGAGCTCTTTGATCTTGATTCACAACATAGATCTGCCTAAAAGCCCCCAGTAATGGCCATGTCACCACCTCAACATTAGACTACCTTGAAATTTCTTCTGCCAGATTAATTAGTCTACTACTCTTAATCATAGTCTAAGGCAAAGTCTCTAGACACAATTAAAATGTAGACAAACTTTCTGCCAATCCATAACACATCATATACACTCCAATAACCAATTCAGTCCTCTCCAGAAGAAACTTCCTGAGCCTGATCCTTATTGGTTTTCTGGTCTTCTGAGCTCTGATCAAATCTCCCATACAGAACAGCCTAAGGCATTCTAGTGCTACTCTTTCAGGCAACATCTCAGGATCTTTCCAAATTCTTCCCACAAGCCATTCCTAAAGGCTCATAAACTACATGATCAGGTATTGTGACAGCAATGACCCTACTTTTCTAGTATCAAAATCTACTTGATCACTTTTCTCTCACTAATGAGATAAAATATCTGACACCCAAAATTAAGGAAGGAAAGGTCTATTTAACTCTCAGTTTGTGGAGGTTTCATTAAGACAGGCTGGTTCATGGCAGAGGACAAAAATTCATGGCAGCAAAATACAGAAAAAGCAACAAGAACAAAAAAGGAAGGAACACAGAAATAAGACTCTTTCTTGATGGAGGATCAAAATGGCGGCTTGCTAGGGGATGGAGTGAAGAGTCTCTCTGGAGAAATCATACTAGAAGCTAGAATATGACAACATGGAGAGGGCCAGACAAATCTATAGCGATTCTTATTAACCAAGACAGTGCAGCTGGAGGATTTAAAGTCGTGCTGAGACCGTGAATGCTGATAACGGGAGGCTGTAAATCCCGTGCCTTTAAATCAACAAACTGACCCGTGGACCCAGCAGGAAAAGCTGTGTTGCTTTTGGTGACTGCGGGAAACTGAGACCTGGGACTCCGAGTAGCAGCCAGGACTGCACTGCTGCACCAGAGGAGATCGTACAAGGCTCTGGAGTTTCAAATCTAAACGGTGCGCAGATATCTGACCATTCTTCGCTGTGCCGGGAGCGCACGCTGTGCACCATTCCGCGCTGTGCCGGGAGTGCGGGAAAGGTGGGCAGCTTGGTGTGCGGTGGACCCGGAATGAGGACCTGCGCCGGTCTCTGGTCAATACTGGGAACCCCGCGGCTGCTGGGGTTGGCCAAAGAACATCTTGGAACTGGACAGTGCCCGCCACCATGGGGAAATCAATAACACAGAGTCTGGCGGCAGACATTTTAGTGTTGGGCAGAAACTACAGCTTGGTGACATCACCAGGTCCCCCTGTAGGGAGGGCTGGTGGAAGACATCTTGAAATCTGGCAGAGCCTGATTACATGCTGGCTTCAGCTCCATACAGAGAACTTAGTGGGAGACATCTTGGTTTTGGGCAGATCTGCTGTTCTGGTGCTCCTGTCACAGAGAGGTTTGGAAGAGAACAGCTGGGATTTGGGCAGAACCCTGTGCCATAGTGACATTACTCAGCTGCTTCTGGTACAAAGAGAACTGGCAGGAGCTACTGGGACTAAACCAAGCCTCTGCTTGGGGCCCAATAAGCGGATACAATATAGTCACAACTCAGTGACATCCAGAAAGTACAGCCTAATTTATGGATTAACTGGCACAGAGGCTAGACACTAGCCTGTACTGGCCCTGCATCCCAGCCTACCCCAGATAACAGTAAATTGGGGAGGACAGCAAAAACTCAAGTCAGCACGCTTCTGAAAGGCCCTAAGCAATTCGGAGAGGGCCAGAGAACCCCAGGACAGTCTGAAAGAAACCAGAAACATGACAAGAGATAAAATATAAAAAAATCTCCAGCTGCCCAGCAGGAGAAAATAAGCCCAGGAGAAGTAAACACTGAAGAGAACAAGCACAGTAACCATCCATTACTTGACACAGCATCAGCCGAAATTAAAAAGTACCTACATGATCTCATAGAGGAATTTAAAGCTGTACTCCTGATCCAAGAGAGGCAAGATATAAAGAGATTAATTAAAGAAATGACAAGCCCTGCCCAAGAGAACACAGATGGAAGAACTGAGGAAATCAGAAAAGAAAGAGAAACTTCTGAAGAAGAATTTAAACATAACTTAGAATACATGAAACAGATCCAAAGAGAATATCAGGAAACTAAAAACTCCATTAAACACTGGCAAAATGCCTTGACAGAAACTAAAGATAGCCTTCTGAAACTTGAAGAGAGATTTAGGGCATATGATCGTGAAAGAAAAAGCCTCTTAAAAATATCAAGGAACCAGAAAGAAGCAATTCAAAAACTGGAGGATGACAAAAAGATACATAACCTAAGAATAAAGAATGTGAGTGAGGAAGCAGGAGCAACCAAAAATGAAATACAAAAAATATTCACAGATATATTAAAGCAAAATTTCCCATGTATAGCAAAAAGAAATGATATCCAGATAAAAGAGGCATACAGAACACCAGCTACCTACAACCAAAACAGATCTACGCCTAGACATATAATAATCAAGATTCCAGAAATCCACCAAAAGAACAGAATATTAAAAGCAGCCAGAGAAAAGATGCAGACTACCTATAACGGGAAAACTATCAAAATAACAGCAGACTTATCAACACAAACTCTTAAGTCAAGAAGGGAGTGGGGAGAAATATTCCAAGTCCTGAAAGAAAAAAATATGCAACCAAAGTTCATATACCCATCAAAACTCTCTCTAAAAATTAATGAAGAAATAAGATACTTTCAAGACAAGGAGGAACTGTGGGAGTTCACGGCCACCAATCCAACCCTACAGAGAGCGCTGAAGGACATTACAGAGAAAGAGAAGAAGAGATACCAGGATTCCAGCAACAGTGGCAGAGAGGCCTCAGTGAACGGGGCAGACAATGGAATGAGGGAATAAGGTGGACAAATTATAGCAGAAAAGTGGAGTAGCAGACATGAGGCAGAGACGGTAAGCTATAGTCTTTAGTATAGACAGCTCTGAGACTATATAAAAAAAAGCAGAGGTCATTGTTAATGATGTATAATGATTTAAAAGACACAGTAGTCCTAGTGCCATATTTAGTTTGAATTTAATTTGTTCTGGTCTGTCCACTCATGTCAGATTTGAGGGCACAGACATCTTGAACCAAAAATAGCAGGTTATACCATGGTAACTATCCTTACTTTCCTATTAACTTAAACTGAAATCCTGTATTACTTACATTGTCGTACTATGACTGATCTTAATTGAATCTGAATCATAAGACTATTGGTTGGCCTTGGCTGATTTTATTTGAAATTGGTATGCTTGTTAGCATCAACCCTAAAAGTAGAGGCAACTACTCTGAGCATGACAAGTTGTAAAGGATATCCATACTGGTATTAATTAGTAACAGCTCTCAAATCCTACAATGCTGTCAAAGTTAAGTTTTTATAAAAATAGGTGATACTGTGTTTAACTATAATAAGCCAGTGTTGTGGACAAATCTATTGAAAATAACAAGAGAAAACAGTAGCTACGGAAGATCATTTGTATTGTAGTCTTATATGTCTTATTCATTGCATGTTTTTCTAGGAAATTGTTTTGCTGTCTTGCTATGACTTGGTTTTCCCTATAATACAGAGAGGATAGATATATATATATAGAAATTCACACATGGGTTTTATTTTTTAAAATTATTTACGGGAACAGATTATATAATGCAAGATGTAAGGAACAGATACTCTGAGGAAGAGATGCTGAGAAACCTGAGGCTTATTTTGTAGCATTATAATATAAATTCTAGCAATCTATTGTTTGCTGATTAGAATGACATTGGACTGGTTTCTTGAGTTCAACTTCAGCATATGTAGAGATGGGGACGGCTATCACAAAGAGAATGAGAGATGTGATGGTAGTTACTATTGTCTTCCCTAATTTGGAACTTGAGGACCTAAAAAGACTTCATCATCCTGTAATGATTTGATTAGTTCTATAATATGCAATAAGTATATAAAGTGGGTGAAGATAGGGACAACTATTTGTAAGAAACTAGAGACAGTTAGATAATGAAGATCTCCAGTGGACTTGCTTTGAAATCTGTATTTCTTTAAATTGTTTTTTTTAAATGTTCTGTTCTGTTTTGATATGTTTAATCTTACCCTCTTTGAGATGTAAAACAAATGTGTAGGACTGATAATCATATTACTGAGCTTTTGTTTGATCATAGAGCAGAATGGTTTGTAGGGTCACTTTTTGAATGTCATTCTAAATACTTTAATTATATAACCTGAACAGCTGTTTCTAAGATGACAATGTGTAACTTATCAACCGGCAATTTCTTACCGTTTGTTTGTCTGTAATTTTGTATTATTTCTACCCTTTTTTTTTATCTCCATGTATTTTTTTGTTTCCTTTTCTTTAAATAAAAAAAAATAAGACTCTTTCTTTTCCTCGTATTGTATGTGGACTACTCACAAGAGTGTGAGTAGTGCTCATACCCAATCAATCACAGATTCTACAAACCTGCCCCTATGACTGCATGAGACTTTGAGGGGACATCCAGACACAAAGCATAAGGTAAAGTCCCCAAGATTGGATCTTGGTGACTCTCTAAAAGAAGGGGACTAAAAAAGGACAAGCACAGAAGTACGTTCCCTGTCTCTCATCACACAATTCCCTAAAAGAAGGCCACCTGTAAAGCTAGGCCCTTGAAATGCCAGAACTGGGAGTTAAATAAACCTCTTTTCTTTAAAATTTATCCAACAGAGCTGGGCACTGTGGCACACACACCTGTGATTCCAGCGTGCTTGGAGGCTGAGATGTATGGATCACAAGTTCAAGCCCGAGTTGGGCAACTTAGTGACTTAATGAGACCCTTTTGCCAAAAGAAAAATCATAATAAAAAAATAAAAAAGAGCTGTGGTGTATAACTCAGTGCAAAGGTTTTAGGTCAAGTTTTCCAGTATAAAACTATATGTTTATATAAATAGATACATAAAATTAAAAAATTAAACATACCCAGTCTATGATATTGTGTTATTAGCAACAAAAAGCAGGCAAATACATCAGAGCTCTGAGTAACTTCTAGGAGCTTCCTTAGAAATCTGGAAGACATGTATGTCTTCTGCTCCTACAGCTAGCTATGTCCAGGAGACTCTGGGATCTTAATGTCCACCTGAGCTTTAACCTTGGGCAGGCTATGAGTGTCTGTATATTCAGATCCCCAAACTTAGGGTGTAAGACACATGGTCAAATACACAAACCCCAGTGAGCCACTTGCATGTTCCAACTTCTGACTCTCCTGCACATCCTAGCTAATCCTCTCCAGACCTTCACAAGGAGCAACTGTGCCTTTCTTGACCACGTATTCTTCTAGATCTTTGTATCATGTCCAGGCTTGAGAATCTCAAAACTTTAACCGTCTGGTTGGTGGCTTCTGCCTGCATCATCCCAGCTCTGAGGCAAACAAAGTTAACTGCACAGAAAGGAGTAGGGGCAATCTTGGCCAGGAGAAGCAAAAAGGGAAGTAGACTATAAAGCATTGTGCCATCACTGGGAAAAGAACATCCTGGTCACAGCTATGAGACACAGCAAAGACCAGAAATAGAGCAGAGATGAGGAGTGAATTGGGCTGCTTGAACATTCATGCTTCCTTATCATACCATTCTTATATTGCTTCCAAAATACTAATGAGCATTTTAATTTCCTTTACAGTGACAATAGGAATCATTGTTTCTGTCCCCAAGTGAAGCAGAAAACAATGCCACACTAGGTAAAGATTGCTGAAAACAGACCAATAACATTCTTGAGGTTTTTGTTCCTATACTGTCTGGTATCGAGACAGGAGAAAGGTGCTGACTGTATTTGTGGGCCAGGATGTAATGGGATTTTTGTTTTTGTTCAGTAGTTTCTAAGAGTCTTAATAGGTCCATTGCCCTGGAAAAGCATTCTTTCTGGTCTCAGTCCATAGGGTGGGCCATAAAGACTTATGGGATCTGGTTTGTTGGTAATGCAAGTATATTCAAAGCCTTTTCATTTGTTTATCATCAATCAATCAATGTATCTATCTACTTATCTCTCTGTTTGTTTGTTTGTTTGTTTAGTAGTACTAGAGATCCAACCCATGGATGTTGTACCATTGAGTTACATTTACAGTCTTTTTTATTTTGACAAGGTCATGCTAAATAGGCCTGGTTTGTCTCAAACTTTTGATCCTCTTGTCTCAACCTCCAAAGTAGCTGAGATTATCAATATGTGCCACTGTGCTTGGCTCATTTAATACTTTTAAATCTACATTTGCAGCTTGTATGACAAAGTCCCAGTAAGTGGTAGTGTATTGAATATCATTTCACATAAGTCATCATCATAAAACAATATCCCAGTGACTCAAAGTCTCAATGTGAGTCTTGAAGGAGAACTGTGGCTATTACTTTTTTTTTCTTGACCTAAAAGACCTTCTGAGGAAATACGTCTTTCACATGGTCCTGAAGTGGTGCTTCTCCTGGGGTCAGGGCAAAGAATAGCGCAAGTTGCTGGACTAAGCAGTTGTCAGTGAGCTGGTATGACTATGGTACTTTGATACAATCCTTTATCAACTGATGGCAGATCATTAGGTGCATGGAGGAAGCTAAGATCAAGTGTGTTAGCTGTGTTGAAGGTAGAGAAGGAAGTGAGAGGGAGATGGCTAGGCTTCAGAAGTCCTGACCTTGACACTGCTACAAATTTGTGGAGGAGACACAGTAAAATGACCTTCTAGGATGGCCCTTTTTTCTGCAGTCCTCTTTCTCCCAAGTTCTCTTGGTTTGCTATAAAACATGCATATGCAAATTTTGTATGTAAAGAGTTGGTTAAGAACTATTAGAGGCTTTGTGCACCAATTGGTCTCTGTTGCAATGATTCAACTCTGACATTGTAGGACAAAGGCAGCCATAGATAGTATGCAAATGAATGAGTAGGATTGCCCAATAAGACTTTATTATGAGCACAGGTGGACAGGACTTGGTTACAGGCTGTAGATTGACTACCCTTGTATTAAGTCTTGGCTGTGCTGCAAGAATTTCCTTTGCCCACTCCACAGACAGGCCTAAGAAATGACTAAAGTCACTCCTTGGTCTTAGTTTCCTTGTTTGACATCATATACATCATATACATATACATATGTCTCCCTTTCGGTTTGCCTTGCTGTCCTTTCAGTAAGAGAAGGCAGCAACTCACACAGTTCTCTAAGAGGAAGAGTGATTTTTCCCTCACACTGGCAGCAAGTGGCCATTCCATGCACCCAGTCCCACCTGGGTGTCTCCATGACTTTCAAAGAATGGACTCCCTGGCCTTCACAAGATTCTAACAAAGGTATCTACTAGGATTTGGATCTGAAATGTCTCCAGATGATCAGTGTTGAAGCCTGGATCTCTAGTGTAACCATGCTCAGAGTTGAGGCCCTGACAAATGATTGGATCATGGTAGCCCTGACCAATGGAATAATCCTTTCATGGCTTCCTAACGTACTTAGCTTTTGATATATGGTAGAAATTCCAGGAGGCAAGGCCTTGTTGGAAGAAGTAGGTCATTGGGAGCATGCTTTGAAAGGTATATTGGGACTCTGGTCCCTTTCTCTCTCTTTGCTTCCTGGCTGCCATGAGGTGAGTGGCTTTGTTCCATTGTGCCTTTGGTCATGATGTTTCTGCCTCCCCACAGGCCCAGAAACAGTGGAGCCAGCTGACCATGGACGGAAGCCTCTAAAACCAAGAAGCTAAATAAATCTTCCCTTTAAAGTTGATTTTCTCAGGTATTTTTCATAGTGACAGGAAGCTGAATAACACGGTGACTTCAGAGCAAAGAGTAAATCCAAAGATTGGAGCCAATGAGGCACCACAGCATTTGGAGAGTTGAATTCACCACACCACTGACTTTAAACGTAATTTCACAGCCAAAAATCCTCTGAGACACACAGCTTGTCACCCTTATATACAGAGAGACAGAGTATAATAAACATTGAGTTTCCCTTAAAGGGATTTCCCAAACATTTTTGACCATGGCAGTTAATATTTAATTCTCTTATCCACAATACCCTCTACTACACTCTATTCTGTGCTAGTTGAGACCCACAGAACCTTTTCACTGCCAAATAATGTTCCAGTAGTGGACCATCGGGGCAACTTGAGCTCCAAGAACACCCACAGTTTTCCTTTCTTCCAGATCCCAGAAAGTCCAGGAGAAAGACCCTTAGTTCCTTGAAATTCTTGAAATTCTTTCATATACAGTGAATCACCACTACCACAATCCTATCTTTTTAGCATTCTAGCATGCAGCAGTTGGTAGCCAATGATGAAGGAGGGTGCCGTGGTTTAATAGGTAACTTGCATTTCCATTAGTTTCACTGTTGGAGAGAGTGAGTGCATTCAACACATGTGTTTCAAGAGCCGATAAGAGCAAGAAGTAAATGAGCTGTACTCAGTGAACCTACCTCCCCACAAATACACCTGAAAGGAAAGGGGACACTGGCTACATGTCCCAAGGATGGTATTATCTGAGCACGCCAGCCTAATGGCTGTTCATGCAGAGTAACAACCAGCAGTCTATGTATCAAATTAATTTCATAACACTAAGAAAAAGAGAATGCAAATTGGGCATGGTGACTCATACTTGTACTCCCACAGCTTTGGGAGGCTGAAGCAGGAGAATCACAAGTTCAACTCTCACCTGGACAACTTAGTGAGCTACTCTCTCAACATGAAAAACCAAAAGGCCTGGGGAGATAGCTCTATGAGAAAGTTCTGGGCTCAGTCCTCAGTACTGGGAAAAAGAAAAAGAAAAAAATGAATGCGAATAGTCTCTGAATAATTATAATCCCACATCTGAAAAGCTGGATGCCACTAGTTCTCACGTGCCTGGGTGGTCTCTTTTAGAGAAATCAGAACCTCAGTTCTGTACACATGTGAGATTACTGTAGCCCATGAGGGAGCTAAACTCTCTGCCTGTCCCACTGCTTCCTGCTGGTGAGAGTGGGCCCTGGACTCAGATCTGAGGCTCACTGATTAGACCCTACTGTGAATATATATTTATGAGGGCAAAGACAATTTCTCCTGGAAGTTTGCCTTTATTTTAATTAGCTAATTCCCCAAGATAGATGTAAAATTATACTAATTCATACTGATCAGGATTTGACTTTCATGTGGCCAACAGATGTATCAGGGTTTGCGAAATATATATATATATTTAATTTTATTTAAGGAGAAAAAAGAAAAAAAAACAGAAAAAGGGTGCAAGTTATACAGAATTTTAGAAAAAATAAACAGTAGGAAATCACTAGTTAATTACATATTGTCATCTTAGAAATAGTTGTTGAAGTTACAAAATTAAAGCATATAGAGGGGACTTTCAAACAGTGAGACTGCAAACAGTTTTGTTCAATAATCCAACAAAACTCAGTAATATAATTATCTATCTTATACACTTAAATATATATGCAGTTATATCTTTTAGAGAACTTTCTTTTCCTTTCTTTTGTACAACAACAATTATACATTTTGGGTTTTTTGCTCCCACAGTTCTTATTACTTTTTTTTTTGAAGAAAGTAAAACCAAATGTGACATACCAGGACAGAGTCAGTCAAATCAAAAGGATGGACATAATACATAATATAAAAACAAAATACAAGATGATCAACAATGGTTACCATGATGCCTCTTGTTATCTTGAAAAGAATTGCCTATATCATCAGTTATAATAACATTGAACAAAACAGTAAAGAATAAGACCAATAAAACCAAAACATTGGAGATATTAGAGGACTTCAAAAGAAGATAATAGTCAGCCAGAATGGGCATCACAATGAATCTTATTGTCTTCATAGTTGTTGCCTATACTTTCAAACTTGGTACTATCAAGCATAACAGAATAGAGGCAAATCAGTCAAAACAAGATGGTGAGAGCAATACAGAGTTTCAAATCAAGTTAATAGGAAATCAAAGTCGGTTACTGTAATATATCCTGCTATTTTTATTTATTTTCCCTTAATTAAAAGGATAAAAATGAAAAAGTAGATAATAAAAAGGAGAATGAGATAAAAAAGAGGGTATAACAACAAAACAGCGCAGGTCAAAACATAGCCATTTAAGCAAAATAGTGTTTCACCACAAGATAATCTCAACATAATAGTAGTTACCATAGTGTCTCTTCCCTTAAAATCTTTGGGTATAACTTCGTATACTGTAGCACCAAACTTATCAAGACAATGTAAAACCATTCAAGAGAATGACAGTATTACAGGGTATTTAGAATCAACTAACAGAAAATGAACAATGGTTTCTGTATAATCTCCTTGTCTATAAAAGTTTTTGTTTATATTATCACATATAATAAAATCCAGTAAGATACAACACGTTAAAACCGATGGAGACAGAAGAACAAAAGCTTGATGGGACTTCAAAACAAGAGGATATTAAATCAGCACTAGCTATTATGATGTCTTGTTTTCTCCAAAATGGCTGTTCCTACCATCCAACCTTCTCTGCCTCATTTCTGTTGAGCTCTTTTTCTGTCATTAGTTGTCAGTTTGTCCTCTTCATTTCACTTTCTGCTCCATTCATTGTGGCCTCTCTGCCACTGTTTCTGGAATCTTGGTATTTTTCATTTTTAGAATATCCTGCAGTAATCTCTGTGGAGTTGAATTGGTGGTTGCAAATTCCTCTAGTTCCTCTTTATCCTGGAAGCACCTTGTTTTTCCATCCATTTCTAGGGACAATTGTGCAGGATATATCAATCTTGGCTGGAGGTTATTATCTTTCAAAGCTTGAATTATTTCCCTCCATGCTCTTTGTGATTTGATGGTTTATGCCGAGAAGTCTGCTGTAATTCTGATGGGTGTTCCCTTGTAAGTGATCTGTTTCTTGTCTTTGATGGCTTTTCATATTCTGTTCCTATATTGGATTTCTGGAATTTTGATTATTATATGCCTGGGTGTAGCTCTGTTTGGGTTGTAGGTGGCTGGGTTCCTGTATGCCTCATACATCTGAGTATCTTTACCTTTTGCTAAATTAGGAAAATTCTCCTGGATTATTTCTGTGAATAGCTTTTGTAGTTCATTTGTTTGAGTCCCTACTTCTTCTTTTATGTTCTTAATTCTTAAGTTATAGATCCTCTTATCATCTTCTAGTCTTTATATTATTGCTGTTTGTTTTCTTGTTATTTTTAAGAAGTTTTTCATTTCATGCTCCCACCTTACAAATCTGTCCTCCAGTTATGATAATCTGTCCTTAGTTTCTTTCAAGCTGTTATGCCAGCTTTCAGTAGAGTTTTTAGTTTCCTGGTAATCTCTTTGAACCTGCTTCATGTATTCTATGTTTTCTCTATTTTCTCCATCAAACAATTCTCCCCCTTTTTTCTATTATCTTAGCTCTCTTTTTCCATTTGCAGACAAAAGACCAGTGTCAAGCCAGTGCTTCAACTTCCTGACCACTGCTTTTATTTCTAAGCCTGCAATGATTGAGTCACTCTCTCCTCAACTCTGTTACCATTTTTTCTCCATTGTGTCAATTGGGGCGACAACCTCCCCTTTCTAGGGGCTTCACATGACAGATGTTTATTTCTTGCTGCTGTCATAGTCCAATGCAGGCTGAGTGGCATGTTTGCAGCTATGCCAGGTGCAGATTCCTACTGTTTTGTGGTATCTCCTTCTTCTGGGGCTCTCTCAGAGTTCTGTACTGGGTCCTTTGCATTCAGCCAGCCACCAAGCTCTGAGAGGCAGGAAAGGCTCAAACAGGGAATTTTGGGACCACTAGATATCATTTTTTCCCGTATCCTCCCATACGTGTCACTCAGCAACCTGTCATGTGGGCCAACTGACTGCAAGGAATTCTAAGAAAAGGAGGCTGCCTACATGTCCTGGAACCAGGGAACATCTCAATGGAGATTTCTACATGAATAGTGACCTCTTCACCAGCAGCTCAGTGGCTGTTTCCAGCCCTACTCTGCCCTAACCTCTCTACAGTGTCACTCATTGTCGATTATTTTTCTTTGGGTTACCTGCTTCCCTGCTTCCCTTCCTGCCTCTGTCTGTCTGCCTCTTCAGTCAACAGTGCCCATCTCATTCACAAGCTCATCTTCCTCTGTTGCTGTCAAAATGGTCACCCCTCCCTCCTCTTCCTTCCTTTCCTCCTTCTCTTTCTTTCTTTCTTTCTTTCTTTCTTTCTTTCTTTCTTTCTTTCTTTCTTTGTTTCTTTCTTCCTTCCTTTCTTTCTTCCTTCCTTCCTTCCTTCCTTCTTCCTGTTTAACAGTGACTACCATTCAGTACATAGTCCACAAATGTTTTTGAATTAAATTAGATCTTTGTCATTGTAACAAGTGGGTTGTTAACTGGATTGGCTTGGGAGCCACCAAGAAGATCAGTAAATCAGGCTCCTGAGTATGTCTGTGAGGCTCATGGGGGAGTGACCTTGGGTACTACGTGTTGCCTCTGGTCCTCTCTTCTGCTGCTGTTCCTTTGCTCTGATACTTGGCTTTTTCAAATTCTACTAGCGTATGAATTTGGGAATGAAGTATGCACAGCATGAACTTTTGGAGGACATATTCAAGCACTGGCAGTGAGTGAGGTTTTCCTATGGAAAATATGCACTTTGGATAAATGAAGTGAGGGGCAGGGGTAATGAGCAGGTGGGTTTGGCTTCAAGGCACGGTGTGTATGAAGAGGAAACCAGGGTCAAGAGAGAGCTGAAAGCTGAGAGGGTCTGTTTGGGAGGATCTTGGGAATTATATGCCTTTTCCTTATTTTATAGTCCCTGAAGAACCACAGAAGACTCCTAATCAAAAAAGTGATCATCAGCATTTCTTGAATACTTATCTAACATGTGCCAGACACTATTCTAGGTATGTGGTTTATGTTAATGATTGGGCAGATAAAAAGCCCTGCCTTCAAGTAAGTTATATTGTAACCAGGGGGGATGACAAAAATAAACATAATGCATATGTACATTAGATATTATTTTGAAGGTGATAGGTGGCAGGGGAAATTTATGTGTGGAGTGAACAGGATTCATGACGTGGGGAGTGCACAAAGGGTGGACAGAGGTTGCCATAGTGAATAAAGTGGTTAGAGTAGACCTCTTCGAATGCATGGGATTTGGGGCAAGATTTAAAGGAGCTAAGGAGACTGAGTAAGTCACTATCTGGGGGAGATGCTGGATTAACTACTGCTGGGAAACCAGCCACCCCAAAACTGAGAAGCTTCAAGCAACTGTAAGCATTTGTCTTTCAGGGTCTTCCCATCAGGAATTCAGAAGCAGCAGAACTGTCTCGGAGCATCTCCTGAGGCTGTGGTCAGTATGTTGGCCAGGGTTGCAGGTGTCTGAAGACTCGACCAGGGGAGGGACACCCACTCACGAGGTGATTCCCTCCCATGGCTGGCAAACTAATGCTGTTGTCCTTGGAATTCAGTTTCTTGCCACCTCAGCTGCTCTGTAGGGCTGCTGAGTGTCCTCATGCCATGATGGCTGGCTTCTCTCCAGAGCCAGTGGCTCAAGGAAAGACAAAACCCAAGTCCCAGTTTCTTGGCTCAGAAGTCACAGGCTGCCATTGCCACAACATCCTATTAGTTACACAGACTGGCTCTGTTTTACAGAACATGGAAATACCAGGAGGCAGGAATCACTGGGCACTATCTTCAAGGCAGGAAACCACCTGACTATCCTAAGCAACAAGAGAGAGGTGTTAGAATGAAGATCCTGCAGAGGAAGTATGTGAGCATAGGAAGAAAGCTGGAGCTGCTACCTCCCTGCAAAATCTCCTGCCACGTGTGTTATGCTGACACCCACTAGTAAAGAGGAATTTAAGAGGCTTAGACCCCCCAAATCCCTGGTTTTACAGATTCTGCCTCCTGCCTCAGGTGCGACAGGAAATGTTCTATACTTGTCTTGTAACCACAGCATATGTAACCACAAAATGTTCCCATTAACTTCTGTCTGACCTAGTTAATTTCTGCCTTGTACCCAAAACCCCCTAACCTCAAGTGCATAACACTTAACAAAACTTCTGCTTCTGTAAAATTTCCCTTTGCTAGACCCCAGCCCAGTGTAATTTACACTAGAGTATAAAGCCTCCCTTTCCCCACTGCTCAAGGCCCAGAATTTGGAGTACAGAGCTCCTCTGGTTCAGCCAACTCAGTGAAAGGGTTTGGCCTTCCTCACCTCTTCTAGTGCTTGCTCGGTTTCTTGTGCCACTAGAGATCTGCAGTTCCTACAACACTAGCATGTGCTTTTTCTATGGCTCTGGGTAAATACTTTATGGAGCTGGAGGTCTATATCTGCCTTCATGAGATTTTTTTTAAGGTACTGTACTAGAGATTGAACTCAAGGCCTTTGAGCTGAGCTATATCCCTTTTTTAACTTGTTATTTTGAGATGGAGTCTTGCTAAATTGCTAAATTGCCCAGGCAGGGATCAAACTTGCAATCCTCTTGCCTCAGTCTCCAAGAGTGCTGAAATTAGAGGCGTGCATCACCTTAGCTGGCTCATGTGAACACTCATGATGTAGAAATCAACCCTCTGGAGCTGAGTTTTGCTGCTGCCTGTAAGCTGAATGATTCTAGCAAGTCATTCAACTTCTTGGAATTTTCTGGTAAGATGGAGCCTCACAATATTCAGTTTGTAGGTGAGCTGAAATTTAAAGGAAAGGATTGTAAGGAAAAATAACCAATCAAGACTCACATGAGTAAATATCACATTGTCTCCCTAGTGTAAAAAATAATAAAAACTGACAGAATAATGAGATCCAAAAAGTCTAATAGATACTGTGAAAGCAAAAGGGAAGGAAAGTGCTCTAAAGAGTGTAACGGTATGTACAGTGTGTAAGACAGATGACCATATTCCCGAATTTCTGTTGGAACATGCAACAGAAGGATTTGCACTATCAATATTTGACTGTTTAGCCACTATTTATGCTTTGATTTTGTGACTTTGGCAACTGTTTTTTAAGATGACAAAGAGTAATGCATGAACTAGCAATTCTATGATGATAATTTTTTGAACTCGATATTTTTCTACCCTTATTTTCTGTTTTCTACTTTCTTTTCTTTATTTGAAAAAAAGAACAATATGCAGTATAACGACCATTGTTAAATTTCTTTCATTCTGTTTTGAAGACCTGTATTGTTACTATTTTGAGCCTACTGTTGTTTATGCTTTTTGCTTTTTGTTTTTTTCCTGACTTTTTCTTTTTTAAATAAATAAAAAAGCAAAGAAAAAAATAAGCGGTGTCATGTGTACACATGGAATATTATTCAGTCATAAGGAACAGAATTTTGTCATTTTCAGGAAAATGGGTGGAACTGAAGAGCATTGTGTTGAGCAAAATAAACCAGACTCAGAAAAACAATGATCACGTCTTTTCTCATATATAGAATGTAAAAAAGATGACAAGAATGTAGAAGGGAGACTATTATTAGGTGAGGAAAAGGGAATAAGAGGGAGGAGTGTAAGAGTGGAAAATGGGGTGACGGACATGATTAAAATAGATCATGTACATTAAAATCTCCTCAAATGTGTGAAAAAAAAATCCTTAGCAAATAGTACATGCTCCAGAAGTTTATAAAGTTAAATGGAAGGGATTGGGATGGCATATTACTACTACTTTTTTTTATTTCAGAAAGCAATATAGTACAGCTAGAAAATATAAAAAGTGGAATGACCCTAGTTCTTAGGTTGTATCTTTTTTTTCTGTTGAGATTTATCAGAGAAAAATTAGGAAACACTGAAAATGTTAAAATGAATATAAAAGGGTTTTTTTTAGCTGATCCTTTGGGTCCTATCTGAGGTTTCATATAATCTAAGACTGCACTAGGGCCCTCTCAAATGGGCACTGGATCATTTATGAGTTCACTTTTTGGAAAGTGTGCAGAATCTACCTGAGTCTTCCAACAGGCAAGAGAACAATTAATGGAATTAAACTGCCCAAGCAATGTAATTATTCTGGGATAGTTGACTGACAGATTAAAGAAAAAAATTTTGTTTGGTTGTTTTTTTATGAAAGGGTTTCACTATGTAGTCAGGCTGGCCTCGAGCTCACTGTGTAGCCCAGACTGGCCTAGCACCGCTATGCTCGGCTTTAAAATACTTTCTTTAGAAAGGGTCAAGCTCTTCTAGAAAGCCCCAGAAGGCCTCCCTTCTGACTGCATCAGACCAGATTAGTGGCTCATTTTGTCTGGTGATGGGACGGGTAATGAGATCAGAGAGAACCATACCTCGAACTCCTTCATTAATGCTTGACTTTCTACAGAAAAAGTTAAGTCAAACAGTGTGAGGCGTGGTCATAGGACCAGGGAGATAAGGTAGAGAGTACTTTTCTCACAGAAGGGTACCTGAAGTTGGCCTCAAGTGACCCAGAAATGCACATGCCCTCCACTGATCATTCTGGGCGAGGGGTCAGGGCATTTGCCCTAAAATGGGAAGATGTTTTGCTGCTTGGCATCGATATAGCTTAGTCACTTCTATATTCTGTTTCTGTTTTTGGCATAGAGCCCTGGTTCTATCCTCCACAATGCCCACCCCAAGAGGATCTCCTTAGCCATGGAATGTCCAAGCTTTACTGAGTCCCAAGAGAGGTTATTCTGGTGAGATGAAAACCGATAGGGTGGAGGGATGGAGAATGACTAATTCATGGGTAGGTGGTCTTCACTGGGCGTGACCAGTGTGTCTTGGAGCTGAAGAGAGGAAATGGTTGCACAGTGTTACAAATGTACTACATGCCAGTGAACAGCACAAGTTCAAATTGCTAACTTTACATTCTGTGATTTCACCTGGACAAAAATAAATAACAATTGAGGCTACTCTTGGAGTTGGAGGAAGAGTTGACCACGGCTGTGACTGAATGTGGGAGGGAAGGGTTCTGTGTTGGGTGTGTGCCTGGTGTCTATGGGCCACAAAACTCTTATTAGGGAAGAGCTAATGGTGAAGGAAGAAAGACAAGTTTTAAGGCCACAGTCTTGGGATCTAGTACTAGTGTCATGCTTTATCATTTACTTGCTGTGTGACTTTGAGAAAATGACACAACTGCTTTGAGCCTCACTTGGTAAATGGGAATAGTAATGCCTATTAAGTGTGGGTGTCCTGGGGATTACTCGAGGTATGCCATAAATCCTAGAAGTACATGGAATAAATACTAAGTAGCCACTTAAAGCACTAGTAAAAGAAGACTGTAAACTAGGCATAGTGGCTCTTATGGTTTATTTCTAGATGTCCTTCCAAAGTCTCCTGTGTTCACAGTTGAGGCTTTTGGGAGGTGACTGGATCACAGGTGCATGACACTGTTGTGGAAATCAGAAACTGCAAATCTTTGATGGCACGAGAAACTGAGAGAGCCCTTGAAGAGGTGGAGGAAACCACGCTCTTTATTAGGCTGGCCAAGCCACAGGAAGTGTACACTCCAAATTCTTGGAAACAGATACTGGGGTAGGGGAAGTTTTATACTGCAGTTTAAATTGGGTTGGGCTGGGTTGGATCAAGCAAAGTGGAATTTACAAAAGCTGAAGTCTAAAGGTGTTATGTCCTGAGGTTAGAAGTACTATAGAGACATAAGTTAATTGGAACATCTTGTGGTTATAAGACAAGTTCAGAATATTACCCATTGGGAGGGGTTGTGGGGCCTTCACCCTGAGGCAGGAAGTGGGGGCTGGGATACTGGATTAGTTCACTCAAGGATTTACAGCTGCTGTGATGTTGAGAGGTGAACCCTGGTGGGAAGAGTTGGGTCACTGGGGGTGTGGCCTGGAAGTATTCTCTCCCTCCTCCTCTCTTGATCTCTTTGTGCTTTCTGCCACCATGACACAAACTGTTTCTCCTCTATCACGCCCATCTGCCATGCTGCCTCGACTTGGAACCAGCTGACTATGGACTGAAACCTCTACAAACTGTGAGCCAAAATAAACCTCTCCTCCTTTAAATTGTAAGTGTCAGGTATTGTGTCTCAGCAACAAGAAAGTAACTAAGACAGTGGTGCATGACTGTAATAACAGCATTCTAGGAGTTTCAGGCAGGAAAATCACAAGTTCAAGCCCAGGCTGGCAAATTAGCAAGACCCTGTCTCAAAAGTAAAAAATTTAAAAAGGGCTGAGGATGTAGCTCAGTGTGAAGGCACTGCGCTTAATCCCCTGTACAAGGGCTGGAGTTGGGTGGATGGTAGGAAATGTAGTTTGACAATGGGAAGAAAGTCAGGGATGACACTCGAGTTTCTGGTTTTGAGAATGATAGGTCGTGATGTGCTGACTGAGGCCAGGGAGAGCCCTTCTGGGGGTAGCTGACGAGCCCTGATTTGGACCTGGGGAGCTTGAGCCGGCCATGGGAAATTCCTTTGAAACTCTCTAAGACAGCAGTGAGCTATATTAATCTGAAACAATGCTCAGCCTAGAGAATCAGGTTTCAAGGTGATTGTTTATAGGCAAAAGTCCTAAGAGTGGATGAAAATATGCAACAAGACTCTATAGAAAACAGAGCAGTGACTGAATGTTCAATATCAAAGAGAAGACCTAGAAGAGACTGCAAAAGGTACACAGGGTATCATAGGTAGAGGGGAAAGCAGGTGGGGATCACACCACCGGAGGGGAAGTGACTCTTTAGAGTGTCAAGGAGCAGCAGCATGGGCCGGTAGTAGTATTATGATTTGTATCTAGATGTCCCTGCAAAGCTTCATGAGCTTAACTGTGGGGCTTTTGGAAAGACGTGCAATTTATGGGGCTTGTAGCTACCTTGCTACGAGGGGCTGGGGTCTGGGTAAAAGAGGTGGTCACTCTGGACATGGCCTGAAAGGGTTTTTTTCCCTCCCCAGCTCCTCGCTTGAACTCTCTTGATCCTCCACGCAGGCCCTTCTACCATGCACCGAGCATGCAAGGACTGAAAGTTTGAAAACATGAGCCAAAATAAAACCTCTCCTCCAAGTTGCAGGTGTCAGGTATTCGTCTATCCATTTACGAGGTCACTATGAAAAGGACCCAAATGCTTTTGCTGCATCTTATGACAGGGTAGAGATTTGTAGCTGTTCCCAGATCCACTTTGATGGAGTACATGGCACAGAGCCCAAGGCTGTTCACAGATTCAAAGGGGTAAAAGGAAGTAGCAATCCTTGTACAGCAGCTGAGCGGACGAGGTGAAGGGACAGGCTGTAGCTCACGCGCAGAAGAGGATCAGGGGAAGAAGTGTTTTAAGGTTAGGGTTCCTAGGCCTAAAGAAAACACATTGGTGAAGAAGATGAAGACAGAGACTACTGGATAGGTTTCTGACAGGGACATCTCCAGAGAAGAAAGGGGCTAGCACAGAAGAAGAGATGAGAGGTTGTCCTTGAGAAGAGACACTGCATGCTCTGAGAACAGCAAGCAGGGCAGGTTCAGATTCTAATTAGTTCACTGGTTGGAAGGGAACACACAGGAAGTGACACCTAAGGGCCTTTTTGTTCTGGAGGGAATCCAAAATGTTTTCCAGATTGTAAATGTTTTAGGTTCACACTGCTCCCCCTGTGTTATGGATTAAAAACTGGGGGTCAACTTAACACCAGCTGAATTAAATCAGCATGGGGCTGAGTGTAGATGGCCCACCTGAGGAAAGTTGCCAGCATAAAAGGAGGTGCGGAGAGGAAGAGTGGAGTGTTTGGGTTCTCCTAAGTGCTGATATTTGAAGCTGTTGGTTCTCCTGGAGGAACTTGTCACGGCTAGCTTCCCTGATCATCGAGGAACCTGGGACCTTGTCACTGAGAATGGCTTTGGTTCAGTTTGGAGGAGCTCTGGTCCTTATATTGAGCAAGGCTTCCTGGCTCTGGAGCGGAAGGTGTTTGCTGTTTAATCTTCTGGAGAAGCTTGTCACACTAGCTTCCTGACATGTGCTCAACTGTTGTCATCATTGGAAGAGCTTGTGACCTCCTTGTTGCTAAGGATGGCTGTGGTACTTTTCAGAACAGTTCTGGTCCTTATTCTGAGCATCACTTCTTGGCTCCACTGTAGAACCCTCAACCTGCCGGCACAGCTCCTTCACCCCACTGGCATAGGCTTTCTAGCTTGCACCGTTGACCTTTGGGCTTCCCAATGCAGATCCATAAAACACACTGTCATGGGTCATTGTGTGGGCTCTAGAACTCCAGTTGGACTCGTAGGAGGCAGTCATGGGCTCTAGGTCTTGAGCTGGACTCATGAAGGACATTGCTGTGGGATTCAGGCATTCAACTGAATTTTCTAGATCTTTAGTGTTGTGCATAGATTTCCTGAACTTTCTTGTATTTAACTCTGGGTGACCATCATAAAATAATATAATTCTGTGTCCTGTATGTAATGGTTCCCCTTATAGCCTACAATACCATCACAACCACTCAGTCTTCCCAAAGCAGCCATAGATAAGTGATGAATGGGCATGGCTGTGTCCCAGTAAAACATTATTGAAACAAGTGGATTTGGTTCATGGATTTGCAGTTTGCTGACATCTTGTAACCATAGGACTGGAACCATCTGCTTAGAGCGGTGAATGTGAGGATGAAGCAGTGTATCAAATGTTTCAGAGTCACAAGGAAATGGATGAGAAAGCATGGATAAAATGCTGTCATCATTCGTGAAGCACCAGCTGTGGCTAGAGCCCAGGATTCTGTAATTATCCGACCTGCTCTTCTGCTGGTAGTGGAATTATGTCCTGCGCATGTGAACATGCAAAGGCTACATAGGGTAGAGAAATTAGGCCTGGACTGATTTTTTAGACTGCAGGAAACAGAAGATTCTGTAAGTGTGGGGAAGATGCTGCTGCTGGAGAATAGATGTGAAGAAAGTAGAAGTCTATATGCAGTGGAGTAGTACTGTACCATAAGGAAGGATAAACCAAGTCATTTGTAGGTAAGTGGATGCACCTTGAGACCATAATGTTAAATGAAATAAATCAGATCACAAGCTTTAATGTTGTGTAGTTTCTCTTATGAAAAACTCAAATCATAAATAATTTACAGAGCAAAATAAAAGAGAGATAATAGGAAACAGGGAGATCTTTCACAAACAGGAAGGGGACCAACAGATGGATGGAAGAGGAAAAGGAAGGAAAAGTGGATAAAAAGGAAGGAAGATGTGTTATGCCCATGGACCAACTAACCATGAGAGATGGAATCATTATGTCCTAATAAACACGTAGCATTAAAAATTAAAGCTGAGAAAAGGTCAGTGAGGAGTCTTTTGAGATGCTAGGCCTCTGAGACTGCACAAGTTGATGCCCACAGTCCATGTAAGGCCATTCCTACTCTGGTTAACCTTCCATCTTTCCAGGTCTGTAATAGAGTTGTATCCTGGGCATGCTGTTGGAGCATAATTTGTGAGGCTTTGACATAACAACACATGAGAACTAATGTGCCCACTGCATGTCGATCTTGGGTAATTTGGCTGGGCCCAGCACCATGAAGGGCTAGCTCCTCAAGCCACTGTGTAGGGGTTGTTGGATCACAACAGACTAGACAAGACCATTTGTGGGAACAAAAGCCAGGCGTTATGACCGTTTTTTGGACACATCACCATTTTCAGGTGTATTTGCTTCATTGCTTTGTGCGTTGTGATTTTGCTGATCTTGCACTAATGAGTTCCAGGGAAAGTTGAAAGAATGCTTTCCAATCTTTCACCACATAAAATGACTCATCTGGGAGGCCTCCAGGGCTGTTCGGATGTCTTCATATGATGAATTGTTACTTTAGTCCCGGTGACATTTTCATATTAGAAAGACTGATCCCATTACCTCAGAATGGAGCTTTGGTCTTAGCAACTGACAGTTTCTCTGGCAACCTATTCATCTTACTTCATCACTGTCTGTGTACACAGGGACGGTATGACATGGACAGGGAATACATGTTCAGCTGGGGCCTTCCAGCCGGTTAGGAAACCTGAGATCACTCTGCCTTTTCACGACGAGGCCTGGAATAAAAGGCATTGCTTCTCTGCCTGATTTTAACCTTTGTCACTTTACTGCATAACATTCAGCTCACCAAGACAGTAGAGAAACACAGTGAGAAAGCACACTTATTCTGTCCTGTGGTAACCACCAGTTCGTGAGGACCAGGGAGGTGGTGTTTTGCTTACTTTTTTTCCAAATTTTAATTTTTATTAGTCCACGATGCCGAGTTTCATTTCATTTTCATCCTTTTTCATCCCTCTCGCCTCCCCTTTCACCCTCCATCTCCCTCTTTCTTATTATCGATCTTTTATTTGCTTCTTTAATTTATCTATACTTTGGGTTTCTCATAATGAGACAACACACAATATTTAAGATTGAGTGTCTGCTTTATTTCACTTAATATTAAGGTCTCAAGGTCAGAGCAGTGTTAACATGATATATCACCCTATCAGAATAAATTGCACTCAAGTCATATTATTCTTTTTGTATTTAACTGATCACCACATATTTGCAGTTCTTCCACTTAGATTTTTTCGATGGTAGATGTCCTTTGTGACGGCACCCTTGTCAGATGATAGCAAAGTGTCATTAGTAAAAATGCTCACCTCAAGGGCCTCAGAGGTAAGCTGCAGTCTCAAAAACCCACAAGCCTGAGAGGGCCTGGTTAAAATCTCTTGCCATGTTGCAAGAGCGACATCTGGTGGCCAAATTCCAGACATCCTTATTTTGGACCTTGCCAGAGATGAAGCTTCCCGTCTAGAAAATTGAGGAGACAAAAATGGAAACAAAGCTTTTGTACATGGGCGGGGGGCGCTGAAGGGAAGGGACGGGCATGAGGAACAAAGGAATTGAGATATGTTATGTGCAGCTACAAATTCCCCATGAATGGTAAATAGATATGAATAAAAAATAAGTTTTTAAAAATCGAATCTTGTTTGTTGTTTTTTTCGTTATTTATTTTTTAAAAATATATTCTCATGTTGATACAGAGTCCTTAGTAGCTATCAAGGCTTGGTAAGGTGCTTAGGCTCCCACAGAGGAGGAGAGGGCGCAGGAGCCCAATTCTGGGCCTCAGAAGCTACAGCGCATGGGTGATGCCAGAGTGACTTTGGACTTTAGAGCCTACACATGACTTCCATGTCTGCTTTGACCCAGTGAGAGGAGTAGAGAGGAAAATGATTTAATGTGGGCCTCAGTTAGACCTTAGGCCCTGGCAGCTGTTGCCCACATTATTAGCCTCCTTTGGCCAACCCTCAGAGATGGGCAGAGGCAAGTGGGGTTCGGGGGTGCTGCCTGGACTCCTTTAGCTAAGCTCCCTAGAAGAAAGGGCTGTGGTGGCACGTGCCTGGGTCTCCTCAATCCCTCAGTTCCTCGGAACTTCACATTTTTCTCAGATACTGACTGATGAAGGACAGAGTAAGGGTCTCAGGAGAAGCCCTTCTTCCTTTCACAGTGCCCCCAGAGTGGCCCATGTGGCCATCGTGATCATAGCCTTGGAGTTTACTGCTCAGCTGTTTGGCACTTGCAGCCAGAAGTGGCAAAGCTAAGGCAGAACGAGGGCTGACTGGCTGTCAGACACTAGTTTGAGTGCTTAGTAGTAAGTGCTCAGTACGTACACCACCTTATGGATGAGCCAGCAGTCCTATGGGGCAGGCCTTACTGTTGTACCCATCATACGGAGAAGGAAGCTGAAGGCCAGAGGTCTGGAATGACTCATCCAAAGTCAGAAAGCCAGGGGAGATTGAGGTCCCATGAAGTACCTAGATGGTCTGATTTCTGGTGTTAACACCTATAATCCTCCTAAGAACTGCACACGGCACATCAGCTGCTAGACTGAGCCTGATATAGCATGCAGTGGGTGTGGTTAGAAAATTCCCAAATCATACATTCAGAATTTCTTCCCATAATGATGAAAAAACTCTGTAGTTTATTTATTCATAATACTCTAGACAAGAAGCCAGCAAACTTTTCTCTGGTAAAAGATCAGATAATGAAGACTTTAGGCAATGAGGCCACACAGACTTCACCCCTTTTATGGCATGAAAGCAGTCACAGATAATCTGTAAATGGTGGGTGAGTGTGGCTGCTTGCCAATAAAACTTTATTTATAAAACAGGCCCTCTATAGCTCTAGACCAGTGGCTGGCAAATATCCCTGTGTGTCTTGGGCATCACTAGGCGGGCCATGCCCCCCTAATTTCTCCTTTCCTGCAAAAGTTTCTGATGCCCAAGAAAGGAGCAGTTGGGGCCTGAGAATGTGCATTCTCAGGGCGTGGACCACACTACAATAGCCCAAAATGGTTCAAGTGGTCTCATCTCCTAGTGAGAGGTTTTGAAGTCTCTTTCCTGGCTGGGATCATACATCGGGCATCCAGAATTCAACAGTTCAGAAATTGAGGATGTTCATGTTGGTCTGCTGCTAGGTATTCATACATTTACAAAAGTGCTTGATGTTAAATTAGCAAGGGCCATTTGTTTTAGGAACCCTGAGAGTTGCATTGCTGTCTGTCATTACTTAGGCAGGACAGAGTTCGCGAGGCAAGCAGGCGTCTGTATCAGCAGAAGCTGAAAGAGGGCAGCCCAAGTGGCCTGCAACCTGGCAGAAATCTGCTGCCTTTCCCAGCATTGGCCCACTGAGGAACACTATAAAACATGTGGCTGAAAACAGATTGCTTGGTCTGTTACACTTAGGGTTTTTTCCTTTGCAAATATGGCTGCTTTAGAGCAAGGTTTCACTACCTTGGCACTATTGCCCTAAAGTCAGCATGATTCCTGAGTGTTGTTCTGTCCTGAGCATTGTAGGGGCTTAACAGCATCTGCTGGCCTCCACCCATTAGACATTGACCTCACCCCCACCCCAACCCCACCCTGCAGTGAGGCCCCTACAGCAGACCATAGCACAGGGCCTCTTGCTGAACAACTTCACCTTGAGGCTGGGGGTTGGAGAACCTGAGGCCTGGATCCTGCCAAGCTCCATTTCATTTTTACGACTGGATCTCACTTAAGTCTCCCAGAGTGCTGGGATCACACACATTGAGCTGAGCCAAGGAAGTTGGCTTCATAATCACAAAAAGGAACTTAGCTGAAACAGAGAACAAAAAGAAGATTGGATATTTCAAAATTACTTTCCCTTTGGGATTGAAACCAAGCAGACTTCCTCCACACTGAACTATATCCTGGCCTTTTAAAATTAAATTTAAGTTTTTTTGAGACATAATCTTGAGAACTTGCTAAATTGCTCAGGCTGAACTCAATCTTGCAATTGGCCTACCTCCAGTCTCCCAAGGGTGCCGGGATTATAGGCATTTTATAAAATAAGGCGTTACCCAATCCTAGAATCACACATAAAAACCAATTAGATCTTTCAATTAAGGTTGATGTAATTTTGTCTTTTTGATAGTTTCTTGTCTTTTATCATTTTCTCAAAGAGATTATGATAATTTAGGAATCCCCCAGTCTCAAACAGCATTAACGGGACGTTCTGCGATGGTGACAGATGACCTGGATCCATGTCGTCGTCACACGTAACTGCTGAGCACTGGAACACAGCCAGTGTGTGGCTGAGGAACTGCGCTTTTAGTTTCATTAACTGAAATTAAAACAGACGCAGGACGTGCTGCATGGCTCGTTCTGTGACTTTTGGCAGCAAGGACCGATTCTGCTCTTAGCACCTTTGCAAATGACATCTCTCCATACTTTGCTGCCTGTGCAGTTTTCAGTGATGCAAGACTTGGCTTCCAGGTTTCAGAGACTTGCTTTCCATCCGATGTCCTATGCTTCCGTATGCACATTTTTTGGGCGTCTCTCTCTCTCTTTTTTTTTTTTTCTTTGTTCTTTACATTTTAAACGCTTTGAGCGACTTTGTGAACTCTTGAGTGGCTTTAAATCTCTGGGATGTAGTACCTCACAAATCTGCTGCGGCCAGGGTCTTTACACTGTTTGATGTGACAACTAGAAAGCTGTCCTATGTTTTGAGCGCTGCTCATGCTGGTGTCAGAGGCCAGCAGGAAGCAAGGAGGTGGCAGAGCCCTCGCCTACACTGATTCCTGCTTTGCAGACTTCCTTCTGGCGCATGTGCAGGCGCCCAGCAGATCTCAGGCTCCTGCACAAGGCCTCGTCCTTCCTCTCCTGTTGCTGATGTCCCTTTTCTTCTTCAAGTCCATCTCCATTTTGTCGCTTCTTTCTGCTTCTTGCTGCGAATCTCTTTGCCTCCCTTTCCCTTGTCTGGGTCCCACTGATCTTAGAGATCTTGGGAGAAGCTGGACAGTGGGCAAGGCGAGTTTGCAGCTGCTGGCAAGGTGGGCTTTGAATCCTGGGCATGGCTGCTTTTCTTGCCGCTGTGTAGCATGTGCCCGCTTTGCTTACAATCAGGCATGGAGTCAATAGAGGCATCTTTTTCTGTGGTCTCCTCATGACATCTGGTGGTGTCAAATGTTTCGGGAGCTAGGACAGGACGTGTAGCTATGTAGCATTTAGGATTGGCGTCACGTTGCTACCACTTGATGACGACTCTGATGAGGCTTTTGAAAGACTTGCATGCACTGTGTAGCAGTCCCTTTGCCCACGGGGACTTCTTTTCCTCTATGCCTAGCCAGCTTTAGTGAGACTGGTGACCTCTCTGCCTCGGACTGCACTGACTTTGCCTACTTTTCCCAGCCAGCAAGCGATTCACCTGCAGGGAGATGAGTGCCCCTGACGGGGGGACACCTGGGAGCAGCCTGAAATTCTCAGCCTGGGCAGGACTGTCGGCAGGGGAGCCTTAGGCTGTTCACTGTCACATCTCATGAACTAAAACAAGAAAACACTTGTCTTTGTTGAAAGAGAGCACACTTGACTGAAGTAAAGTAAGATTATTGATTACAAGCTACAAAGTACTCTGGCTTGTGAAGAGGCAAATGTAACGTGTGCCATTAGAGAAGCAACAGAAAGGAAACATCACTCAGCACATAGAAAACAGTAGCACCGAGTCTTTGTTAATGACTCTTGGAGACAATTCTCCACGGAGGTTCTGGACACCCGTAAAATCGAGGATATTTGAGCTGAGTGTGGCAGCACATACGTATAACAGCGGTCTGGGAGGCTGAGGCAGGGATTGAAAGTTCAAGCCCAGCCTGGGCAAGACTCTGTCTCAAAATTCAAAAACCTAAAATTAAAAATAAAAAGGACGGGGGATGCAGTACAGGTTTCTGGATTCACCCCCCAGTTCTGAAAATAAAATAAAATAAAAACCCCAGAGATGTTTGTGGTAGAGACAGCAAAAAGGCCATGAGTAACATAAGTCGGGCAGGTTGCTGACCACCCATTTTAAAAGACCAGGGCCCCACGCTCGGGCTCTGTGTTGTGATTTGAACCCACTGCACTCTGTGTAGCCTTGGAGGAGTTTGGGAAGCAAGAAGGCTCTGATGTGAATATGAGCCTCCTGCTGCTTGTGGCTCTGGGAGTAATCACGTTCCTTGTCCTGGCCCAGGACTCTCACGTCTCCTACCAGCAGTCACGAAGCCATGGCCGACTGATTCATGAGTCACTAGTGTGGTCAAACCTCAGATCTCCATGGCTCCAACCCTGCTGAAGCACCATGGTCTCACCCACCTCCCCAACTTCCTGTCTGCTCTGTTGACCTGAAGTTGTGATATAAAGGTTGCTGCTAAAGCACGATATCACAGCGCGCTGCTATTGGTGGGGGAGTTCACAACGCCCGTCCTCCAGGCTCCGCCGTCCTCAGTGGCTGGACAGGGATGCTGTGGCAGCAGCAGAAGGCAAGGGCCTGGAGGGTTGACACAGGGGCCCTTGCCTGCTCTTGCCCGATTCCACATCTCCTTAATCATCCCCTCGTCCTCCCCTTAATCCCAGCCTGCTGCCTGGAACTCTGTCCGTGTTCCTCAACCTTACAGAAACAGCCTGATTTTACAGTAATGGCCTTTACTGCCCCAGATTCCCAGCCACTGCGTCTCTGTGGCTGGCAGAACACTGTGTCTTTGGCAGGGCCATTTGTGCTGACTGTCATCTTGAATTGTCCCTGTGCTCACCTTAAGCCTGCTCCCTGCTCTTGCTGGGCCACTTCTGTGGGCTGGCCCGCTCCCCGCTCCCCGTCTGCTCTGGGGCTGGCTCCTGTGCCAAGCGGCCTTCTTAGCCGCCTTATTGCTGTGCCAAAGCTGTACCAGGCCTGGATGCCCAAACTGGTCTGGCACCAGGACAGGTGCCAAGCACACAAGCCAATGTACAACATCAGAAGGGAGTGGGAAACCCAAGGGAGCCACAGCCACAATAGAAGTGACCCTGGGTGTGACTTCTCTGCCTTGGCACCTGCCCTGGGGCCTTGGCATCATTTTCTATGGGAGCCTGGTGGGCTGTGGGATGGGCCTCTGACACTTACATGCTTCTTGCAATCCACTTCCCCACTTTTGACAGGAGAACGACCTCTAGAGATTGCCAGTCCCTGGAGGACAAAAGTCATCCCCAGCTGAGAATCACAGATCTATGTTATTATAGGCTTCCTGAGTAGTTCTTTACTTTAGACCTTGCTGATGGTGTTGTTTGTGATCCCTTCTCAGCCTCAGCACTGCTAATGTTCTGGTACCAATAGGGGTGTTTGTTGTTTGTTTTGGTGCTGGAGACTAAATCCAGGCTCTGCCTCCACACTGAGGTATATCCTCAGCCCTTTTGATTTGGAGACAGGATCTTGCTAAGTCACTAAGTTGCCCAGGTTGGGCTGGACTTTGTTATCCTCCTGCCTTAGCCTCCCAGAGTGCTTGGGTCATCGTGCCTTGCTCCAATAATTCTTTCCTGTAGTTTAGAGGGGCTAACTTATGCATTGCATGATGTCTAGCAGCAATTTGATACATTTGCACCCCCTTTCACTCCCTAGTACAGACAAACAAAACTGTCCCCCAACATTGCCCAATATCCCCAGGGGAGAAAAGTTGGCTCTGGTTGAGAACCACTGTCCTGAAGAAACAGTGGCTTTGCTGCTGGCAAACGTGGGTGCAGGCAGAGCGCACAGGGACAAAAGGAAGCAGACAGTTGAAAAGCATTTTGGAAGGACGCCCTTTTAACTGATTATTGTGAAACAGATCTTTCCACATCACAGCTGTTTTATTAACAGACCAAGAGTGAGTCTGGCTTGCTTCTCAACCAGGAGTGCGCTTTGTTCTTCAGGGGGAAATTTTGCAATGTTTGGGGACATCTTTGGTTGTCATATGAGGGAGCGCAGATGCTACCAGCATCTGGTGAACCCAGAGAGCTGCTGAATGTTCTAGAATGAATGAAACGCCATGGCAACAAAACTCCAAATGCTTGCAGGGCCGGGTGGCAAAGCCCGGACTATGGCAGTGCGGGACCTTCCTGCCTGACTGGAAGCCTCACTGCAGCCCGCTCCCAGACAAGGGAGCGGCGGAATGGCCTTCCTAAACCATGGGGATGTTCGTCCCACCTGGGTGACCTTCCTAATCCATGGGGATACTCTCCCCGCCTCCCAGCAGCCACCTTCCCTGCTTGTGTTAGTGAAGAATCAGCAAAGTTTGATGGATGAGGCAAAAGTCAGTGCGAAGGGAATAGAAAATAAATGGGCATCAGTGAAAGATGGAGCCAACCTTGAGTAAAAGCAGGTCTCGGTTCCTGTCCTCAGTGTGATCGAGTTGCATGTCTGACATGACTATGACCTAACAGTGGCTTGACTTCAGTCCAGAAGAGCCCTGTGGTGAGGCACTGTGCCAAGTGCCAAGTGTGACACTGGCAAGGAGATAACGAAAATGGTGACAAAGGGCTCATCTCTCCCCACCCCAGCCCTTTCTCCATCCCACTGAGAGACTGGCATGGTGGTGCAAACCTGTAATCCCAGCAATCAAGAGGCTGAGGCAGGAGGACCGCTGTGAGTTCATGGCCAGCCTGCGCTACATAGTGAGTTTGAGGCCAGACTGGAAGACATAGCGAGACCTTGTCTCAAAACACAAAGGAAAGAGAAATACCATTTATGGAAACTCAAAGAATTGCATTTTGTCAATGAAATAAAAGAAATTTGCACAGCCATATACAATTTCTGAGAACCTTCTAAATAAAATATCAGGGGGAAACATCTAAAAATGTAAAAACCAGGAAGAGAGCAGACATGGAAGCATTAACACCTCTGTTTCTTCTGTCCGTTCTTTTGTAATTTGTGCACCTGCAAAACAATATTTGGAGCAGTGAGTAAGCTCAGCGTGTAGGCTGTATTTTGATTAGCTGTGAGGCAAAGGAATGGCTGGTCAGTTATTTTATATTGCAGTTAATTCACATATTCCTAAGAAAGCACATTGGATTACAGTATACAACTAATCTTCTAACAGAGTTGGGCACTTGTAAAAGGTATGATTGAAAATTATAGTGAACGTTTAAAGTTAAAAAAATTATTACAGTAAAAGTCACATTGCTGTTAATTCCGCTCCAAGTACTCCTCATTCTGTTTTTTTTTTTTTTTCAGTACTGGGGATCAAACTCATGACCTCATGCTTGCCAGGCAGGCACTTATGGCACAAAGAGGCAAAAGGAAGCCCCTCATTTGCATATAGTGTACTTATCACATGATTCTTGCCATTTTCTTAAGCAGTTCTGGAAGGCCTCCCCTGCGTCTTTACAAGATGTGATCAAAAATATCGTAAGTGCTGCTGCCTGGTGCTAGAAGTCTCAGGCTGGCCTTGAACTCACGGTGGTCCTATTGCCTCCTGAATGTTGGGATCACAGGTGTGTGCCACCACACCCTACCGAGCCACCATTTTCTGGCAGCAGCCACAGTGACATGGAATTCTGATGGCTGTTCTTGCTATCAAGGTCCTCCCACCCAACACAGACTCCAGTCTGGTTCAAGCAATGGAAGTCCTGGGAGGGCTTTCCCATTGATGGCACAGAATGGTTCTCAAATTTATTTCACAAAGAGCTTTCACGTGTCCTTTGTCATTAAAACTCAAAAAGTCACGTACGACACCAGAGGGCGCCCTTTCCTTTGCTATTCTGTTAACAACGCTTTGAGCTCCAGGAAGGAATTTGTTTTTCTGAGTTCATGGGGCTGACAATGGAGAGGACTGAGTTTAAGACGACACACCCCTCGCTGTCTCATTGGCCCCCTCCTTCGTCCCACGCGCCCTTTTCTCTCGGAGCTGGGCGGCCTTGTATTTGGAGAAATTTAGAATAAAAGGAGTGGTTGCAGACTGAAGCCTTGAGCTCGGCAGAACACCTGGCGGAGGAACGTGCCCCTCTGCGGCTCAAATGCTCTGTGCATGGCCTGCCGCACGCAGGCCTAGTTTCTCGGGAGGCCGAGGCGAAAGCCCCAAAGCCGGTGGGTGAGATCCGCCCATTGTCCAGGATCCCCCCAGGGAAAGCAGCTGGAAGCTGTAATCCAGAGAGCCCACTCCTTGCTCTCCTTCTCCACTATACCCTCTCCCGGTTTGGGCTGTCGCTGTGCTGTGATAAATGTGGAGTGCGTGTTGGGGTCCAAATGAGGCATTCTTGGCAGAACTATGGATGAATGTGACCCACATAGTCTCCCCATCAGAACAGTTGTCCCACCACAACAGCTGTAAAATGCAGACAGTCAACACACTGGAGATAACCTAATAGAGAAATTCAAGAGCCTAAGTATTTCCCTCTTAAGAGAAGTGAATATAGTAAAAGCTGCTGTGGAGGCTGTGGCAGGAGGATCACAAGCTTGGGCTCCATAGTGAGTTCAAGGCCAGCTTTAGCTACATAGTGAGACCCTGCCTCAAACAGCCAACCAAAGAAGGACATAGGAATTTTCATTCCTCGAATCAGGCAGTTCTAGTGATTCTAGATCAAATGCCCACTTTCTTTACCTAAGGTTTTCTTTCTGCAAGCATGCTTTGCTGTGGTCCTGGCCCTGTCCCCTACTCCCCGCTGCATTTCCAAATAAGGCAGAGCTTCCTGGCTGGTGCTGGGGGCCAGGCTGGGCTGAGTGTGCAAAGAACTGAGGCAACAGAAAACCAGCACCTTTTCTGCACAGTCTGTGGCCTTGGCCTGGAGAAGCAAAGTGAGAGGCCTGCCTGGGTGACTCAGCCCTCAGCGCTGAGAGGAGGGCCAATCTGGGCTTCTGTGGCTTTTCCAATCCCAGGTGAAAGCTGTCAGTCAGCAGGGCACACGTGTGTGTCAGTCTCTTGATCTACAGGCACAGCATCTGAGGAACGGCTTCTGTCTCAGCCTCTCCGCTCTAACTGCCAGCATTCTTTTTCCTCTATTCACAGTGAAATGGAGATGATTGTGCCAGTGGTGTCCTGAATGAGAACCTTAGTTTTCATCTGTTATTTCAAAATATCTTCCACCCAGGCATGGTGGTACATGCCCATAATCCCAACATTTGGGAGGCTGAGGCAGGAGGATTGCAAATTAGAGCTCAGTTTGGGCAATTTAGTGAGATCTTGTTTCAAAGAAAGAAAGAAGTCAGTTAGTCTTGAGATATAGCTCAGTGGTAGAGCATCCTGAGTTTTATCTCTAGTAGCTCCCACCATAGTTTTTCTGAAAATACCAGCCCTTCCTAAAACTCTTGCTCTAAATCTGTCCAGATGCTGGATGACTGGTGACAGGTAGACAATGGCCTTGGCAGAGGTCAGGACAGGCAGCATGGACCAGGTGCATCTAGGATGCGTGTGCACACACACACACGCATGTGTGCTATAGATCTTACTGGGTTCTGTGGATGGAACGCACGGCCTGGGAAGAGCCCATAGCATCCATGTAGGGTGGCTTTGGAAACCATAGCTAAACTGGGTGGTGTCCCTGCCCATGAAATTTCCCTGCTCCAAGGTAAAGCAAAGCATCTGATTGAAATCTCATGCCAAGCCTTTGTCAACTTGACTTCTGCAATCAGAAAGTGCACCAAGCTGCACACGCCTGTAGGCCTAGCACTTGGAAGACTGAGGGCAAGGATCCCCAAGAGGAATCGCTGAGCGGGAGGTGGACCACACATTTGGCGCCAGAGAAGGGCCAGCCCTGAGAACACGGAGTGTGAGAGGCCAGCCATGTGGACAGGCTGTCGGGACTAGAGCAAAGGCAATCCAGCAGGTGTCCGGCCTTGGTGCTCCTGGCCGTTAACTGCAGCACAGAGAGCTCTGGGAATGTTTCACTCTCAGTGTTTTCAGCAGAACACTGCGACCTTGCACGTTCAGCCCTGTGGAGCACTCTCCCCACCCCCTTTTTACAGTGTATGAAGACACAGACCTTTGCTGGGTTGTCACTGTCTCTCAGGTCCCACCCGGTCCCAGCTTTTCTTTTAGTATGTGTCCATGGTCTTTTCTCAGTCTCCTGTCCTCCCCTCTCAGGACTCCACTGGCTGAGCAGGTCCCCACAGATCACTTGAGCCCGAGTGGAGACACCAAGGCCAGCCCAGCAGCACAGCAATCCACCGTCTCAAATAAAAGTGGGGCATGGTGGTGTGCAACTGTAGTGCCAGGATTTCGGGAAGCTGAGGCAGGACAACCTGGGTAATTTAGCAACTTACAAAGCCCTGTCTCAAAATGGATAGAAAGGAAAGGAAAGGAAAGGAAAGGAAAGAAAGAAAGAAAGAAAGAGAAAGAGGCTTAGTGCAAAGGCCCTGGGTTCAATCCCCAGTATTGGAGGGAGGGCTGCATGTTGGCTAACAATTTCTATCATTTATCAAGGGCTCGCTTGACACTCACTGGTGCACTTGATATGCAGATGGGGACACCGAGGCATGGAGACTTTAAGTAGCTGCCCAAGGCAGCACAGATATGGCGCAGCATGATTGTGGGTTTATGCATTCCTGGCACCGGTGAGGACACGTGTACCTTCCATGCCACCCGCTGCTCATATCCCAGACACTGGGGAGGGGACGTGGTCATTCTTTATAACGTTATTAAGTTCTGTAACAGGCTAGCATAGATTCCCAGTTTAAACTAACTTTCTCTTTCTTTCATTCAGGGTGGGTTCTCACTATGTACTGTAGGCTGGCCCTAAACTCACTATGTATCCTAGATTGGCCTTGAATTTGCAATCTTTCTGCCTCATCCTCCTGAGTGCTGGGATTGCAGGCATGCACCACTGAGGCTGGCTAGATATTTCTGTGCATTCTCAGTGGTAGACAGCAGGAGAGGCAGAGCTGGGGGTGCTGCGGTGGGGACAGCTGCAGTGCAGAAGAGCGGGCACCACTCCAGGGGAAGGGACCTGGAGAAGGAGGCTTGAGTTACCACACAGCAAGCAGCCCCCAGCACCTGGGTGAGTGCCATGGGAAAAGAGAGGCTTCTCTTGTTGAACGAAGAGTTGTATGGCATCCTGAGGTGGGGAGCAGGGAGAGAAAGGGAGAGAGGGAGACTGAGAGAGAAGAGAGGGAGAGAGAGAGAGAGAGAGAGAGAGAGAGAGAGAGAGAGAGAGAGAGAAAGGATACCAAAAAACCCAGCGTTAAACTGGACATGATGCGTTAAACTGGGCATGATGGTACACAATTGTGATCCCAGCACTCTGGGAGGCTGAGGCAGGAAGATCACAAGTTCAAACCAGGCGGAGTGACTTGGTGAAACTCTATCTCAAAATACAATAAAAGAAAAAAGGCTGGGAAAGGCTGAGTGTAGTTCAGTGTGAAGGCCTTGGGGTCAATCTCCAGTACCCTCCCTGCAAAATAAAGGTTCTAGACCCCCCCCCCCACTCAGGGCAGTAGCACACCTTGACAGCAGCAGTAACTTGTTGCAGGCAATTAGCAATGTCAGCGCATTTGTACCTCATCCTTGTCCTTTCTCAAGTGGCATCCTACTGGTTCCTGCAGTCCAGTGCTCTGCAAAGTGCAGATGCTGAGCTGGCGGGTGATTCCTTAGGCTCTGGGAGAGCAGACATCTTGATAACTTCAGGGTCAGATGTGCAGGCAAAAGTACGGAACAGGCTGGTGTGGTGGCACAGGTCATAACTCTAGCCCTCAGGAGGCTGAGGTGGGAGGATCACCACATGTTCAAGGCCAGCCTGGGCTGCACAATGACTTCAAGGCCAATGAGACCCCAAAAAATAAATAAGGAAAAAAAAAACTACAGATGATATGAAGGACCAAATCTGCCCAGGCAATGAGTTTCCCTCTTTGTTTCTGTCAATGTTAACGCAGTTTTTAGTCTTTCTTGTGAGACAGTTATAAAAATAGAAGCCTTGCACTGCACTGGCAGGGCATTTGTTGATGGGCTCAAACTGTTAGACACTGGAGTGCTCCTAAGAGACTAGAAAGCAGAGACTAGAAAGTTTCACTTGCCTGCAGAGCAGGAGGGTAAATTATTTGGGCTACATGGCAAATGTGATGTTCCTGTCACATCTGGCTCCCTGTTACCAGTCCAAGATATGATGATTCAATTCATTTTTTGGGCTTAAAGGAACCTTCTGGTATGTTCCAGAATGTGCTATGACAGAGGTCAGCAAATATATGCTTGGTGTCTATTTCTAAGCACAAAATAAAACTTTGCTTTTAAAATAAGCATAGTGCTATAGATTCTCTGGTGAATTCTTTCTTTCTTTCTTTCTTTCTTTCTTTCTTTCTTTCTTTCTTTCCTTCTTTGGCAGTATTGGGGACTGAACCCAGGTATGCTCTTTCATAGAGTGAAATCTTCAGTGTTTTTTACTTTTTAAATTTTGAGACAAGGTCTCACTAAGTTGCCCAGGTTGACCTCTGACCTGCAACTCGTCTTGAGTTGCTGGGCCCCGCAGGCATGCACCATTGTGCCTGGCTTGGTGAATTCTTCTAAAATTGTCCCTTGTAATGGATAGGATAGTTATTCAGTGACCTGTGACAGGAACCATGACAATTTCTTTCATTCTCTCTTTCCACTCCTCAACAAGGAGGAAGCGAGGCTCTTCCCTGTGCTTACTTGGCTTGAACTCACTATGTAGCCCAGACTGGCCTTGAGTTTGTGGTGATCCTCCTGTCTCAGCCTCCCAAGTGCTGGGTTGACAGATGTGCACTGACACACCCAGCCACAAGATCATTGGTTGAGATATGGAACAGCATCCTCCCCTACAGGGTTCCTAGACCCTAAATGACCTTTATGCTACCTATGATTTACTCATGTGTGCTGCAAAAATTATTAACAAGAATTATTTTAAAAGTAAAGTAAATCATAGGTAGCACAAGGTCATTTAGGGTCTAGGAACCCCGTAGGGGAGGATGCTGTTTCGTATCTGGGCTATGAAATAGGCTCGGATTTGCCCAGTGCAGATCTCTGGAAGTTTCTATGAGCAGAAGTAAAGAGTGTTGAAAATAGGATTTGTTTACAGAATCAACCCAATGTTGGGATAAACAGGCAGCATGGTTGGGTCGGTGAGGATGTCAGAGTGCAGAACTGTGGATGGCTTTATTGGAAGGCTCGTGCTAGCCGTAGACCTGGCATCAGAGCAGGAAGAAGTTGAGCTTCCTGACCCTGTAACTGTGCCATTGCCCCACTCTTTGGATTCATTTGCCTGTTCGCTATCAAGAGTATATGAAAAACCTCCAAAACGGCAAAAATGAATTCGTCTATGATTTGGCCAAATTGGGAGAGCGGCCAGTCCACCTCCTCCTCCAGCATGCAGCAGCTCTTCAACTCACAGGAGGGGTCAAAGAAAAGCCAGGAAACCGACTGTGTTGATTCAGCTGGGCTCAGGTCACCATCGGCCCAGGAAATGCAGAAAGTTTGCTTCTGTCGCAACCCTGCGCCAGGGCTGGGGGTGGACATTTCCTTGTCCGTAGGAGGAAGCTGAAGAAATAGCTTAGCTTTAAAAATGCTAATCGTTCAGGCTGCGTTTTAACCTCTCAGTTTCACCAGTATTAGCCCTTGTGTCTGTGGTCGACTTCACTCTACCTTTTCTACGTGTCCATGTCTGGGCATCACACTGGATTCTATCAAAGGGAGCCTGTGACCTTTGGATCCTAGCACCCTCTGTAGGACCTTCCCAAGAGGGATGGAGAGGTCACTACACATGCCCATTTGGTCTTTGTCATCTTCACGTCTCCAGCCAAGGAGAAACTGAGAAGCTGGGGGAGAGGGGCATCCAAACAGTCGTCCCCAACAAATTGAATGGTGAGCACCTCCTCCGGATGGAGTTGCTGACCCTGGAAAGAAATCCAGGCCTCCACTCAGCCGGGAGGGAGGGCTGCCCCGTGTGTGAATGGTCAGGCTTCATCTGTCTTGCTGGGCTGTTTCAAGAAGATTCATCACTCGGGCTGTCTGGGTGCCCTGTGGGAGAGTCGCCAGCACCTCATCTGCCCCTGCTGCCTGCTCTTGTACCCCCTCAATCCACACTGCTATAAGCAGTAGGTTGTTTATGCAGAGAGAAGCAAAGACAAGGGCTTGGGATTGATTTAATTAGGAGGAGAATGAAGAGGAGAGGGAGGAGGACAACTATGACCAAGAAACATGGACCATGGCGCATTCTGTTCTTTTTTACTTTCAGGTTGGACCTATCAGTCAGTTGGCAATGAAAGTGTCACCTAACTAAATTCCTATACATACACTCGGAGTGAAAGTCAGCAGATACTTAAATAATGGCTCCTCATAAAGACAAGATTTTCTTTTGCATTTCTATTGTTCAATTTCTACATAAGTTGTTGTTAATGGGGGTTCTCCTCTGACCTCCCCTACAGCCTCTCGCAGCCATTTTCTTTTCTGAGACAGAGTCACACTATGTAGTTCAGGCTAGACTTGAACTCACTACGTAGCTCAGGCTGGCCCCAAACTTGTGAGGATCTCCCTGCCTCAGCCTCTGGGGTGCTGACATTGCAGGTGTGCACAACCACACCTAGCTGTTCCAGCCAATCTGAAATCTACATTTAGGAAGGTCAGTTGTCCAGTGTGATAAACTCCTCCTTTGTTCATCTGGCTCCAAATCGTCTAACTTTACGACAGCTGTATCGACCCCAACCCAGCTCAAATATTCAAAATTTTAATCTAATATTAACATGAAGAAGATGTATTCTTCAGGTGTTAGAGAGGGGAAACACTCTCAAAGTACTAAAGTCAGAGATGCTAAGGTGGAAAGTGGCTACTATAACGCTGTGGTTGAAAGATGCTGCCTATGAGAGGCAGGAGTCCAGAGGAGCCCTGTCTTGTAATGCCCACACTGGTGGTCTTTCTGTTACGCTATTTTATATAGAATTGACTGTCAATTTAGGCCCTGAGTTCTATGCATGGTCGCTAAGTAACAGCTTTCTCATCAGAGCCCTTCAAGGTTAGTATTTTGCTGTCTGCTGTGGAGACCCCTGAGTTGGACGCTACCTGTCACCTGGGTACCCCTAGGTCTGAATTCAGCTGGCTGAGGTCTATTTGGGTTCAGTGCTTTCAGCCCAACCCTGAGCCACACTCAGCTCTTGCCACCTGTGAATTCTGTGAAGCAGTTTAACAAGGTGATCCTGGTTAGGACGGGGGCTTGATTGCATCTTTGGGGATCCTCTAAGGGCAAATACTGAGAGCAGGCGGCTCGGGTTAAGTGTTAGACGGTGTATGCAGGTTTATACTTAGAGCAGTCTATCCGTTTGTTCTGAGAAAACCGTTACTTTTAGTTATGCTGATATAAAGCAAGAGGTGCTGCTGTTGTGGACGAAGGCTTTGGAAACTGGATGCCATTCAAGAGCCTCCATACAGTTCCCATCCAACTGGTGGGGTGTCATTTGTCCACTTGCATCTTGTGGCTGGGCTGGGCCTCTGTGAGAGCAGCCGTGTCTCTCAGCAGGTTTACCCAGAAGTTGCTTTGTCTGGGAGGACTTGGGGGTGCTCTTGTTTTAGGAGCTGTTTATGACCTGAAGTGGGACCCCGCACACCAGAACTCAGTGAATGCCCTGGGAGCAAGTTCCATTTCCATCCCCAGGTCGCAGTTGTTTCTCTTTGACTCATACTGACCTTGGGAAATATCTGATGAAACCATTTTCCTCCCATGACAGTTGGGGCCCACGTTACTAGGGTGTGGCCCCATTGTATTTAATGAGGGAGAAATTTCCATCTTAGAATGGAAAATAAGGATTGAGGAAGAAGCCTTTGAATTTCAGTGATGGAAAATGGTCCTCGCTTTTAGGGCTCAACTGGGTAAATAGCTGTGTGTGTTACTCTGTGGGCCACCTGCTCCCTGAAACAGAGGTGACTGCTTTGCTTCTCACTGTATCCTTATACCTAACATGATGCCTGATGTGGGCAAGAATATGTCTGTTGACTGAATAATAAATACAAATAAAACACCCACCTCTGGAAATGGTGGTGCATGCCTGTAACTGCAGCACTCGGGAGGTCAAGGCTGGAGGATTACCACTAGTTTGAGGTTAGTCTGGGCTACATAGTGAGACCTTGTCTCAAGTAAACAAAAAAAAAATCAAAAATAAAAGATAAATACTAAAAGTGTTGACCAGAGTATGGTGAGAGAATCTAGTACTCTCAATGAAATTACTCCTTAAATTACAAGACTGCTTCCTTCCTCTTGTTATGTTTAAGATACGCGGTTTTAGAGGAAAAACAGAAAGCTAGGGCTCCACAATTTGTCTAGCTTTTAATGAACTGACCTTTGGGTCCTGTTATAGCACCCTCTGTAGAGCTGGGTGGAAACGCTTTACTTTCCAGGGCAAAAGGAGTAGCTTTGAAAAGTGGCTCTCAAGAGTCATTGAAACACAAATGAAAGCCACTTCCATTTGCGCCTCATCTCCTTCCCTTCTTTGTGACAAAGAGCTCGAGTGGAACTCTGCCTCCTGCAGCAAAAGTCTCCACAAGGGTCCATTGTCCTTACCCCAGCCTGCTTCCTTCCAGACCCCCTGCAGAAGTGACTTTGACAGTGCTTATTCCTGCCGGAAGTCCTCCAGGGCTGGCCCATCCTGCCTTTTTAGTCCCCTAGGGTTGGTCTATTGAACAGAGGAGAGGAAGCCTCTCTGAACACTGCTGCTCATTCAAAGCCCAGAGTTGAATGCCCATGTCCCAGTTTGCAGGCTGTGTTGAAGCCCCCTTTGCCTTGCTGAGCTTGGCCTTGGCTCAGGGTGGAGGGCGAGCCTCTCAGTCTCCCAGCCTTGGCACATTCTGTTGGGACACAGCTGTCTCCAGAGGCCCGCTCTGCTCCCGCCCACAAGAGTCTGCAAATAGCAGCCTCTTCCCTCCCCTACAGTCTGTGCTTTCAAAGGCACAATTTGCTGGCTTCTGCCTTTTTGTCACCTTCCTTTTCCTTGCTGGTAAGTTAAGTCAGGGAACCCTGCGTAGCTGGCGGCCAGCTGCTTTCAAAGCTCCTCAGCAGGGCAGCAGTGGAATATATAAATGCAATAGGTATGATAAGTCGGGGAGTGAGCGGCTCTTCATTGCTTGCTTTGTGGAAAGGAAGTCCTGCTGATGGCGGTGGCTTAGTATCTGCAGCAGACAGGCCTGGGTCTTTACAGGACTTAGGGAAAAAACAGCTCCCTGCTGCATAAGCGAGTTCTTCCTCTGAACTTGAATTTTGTCTTTCACTGATTTTTTCTAATTCTTAGTTGTTTGCAGTTGAGGCAAAATTTACGTAGCATAAAAATTAACCATTTTTCAGCCCCTGTAGTTTTTAGATTTTTAACTTTTCTTTTTTGAGCCAGGATATCATTAAGTGGCTAAGTTGCCCAGGCTATGCTCGAACCTCCTATCCTCCTGCCTCAGCTTCCCAGAGTGTTGAAATTACAGATGTGCACCAACACACCTTGGCAGCTCAACCATTCTAGAAGGGCATTTAGTACATTCACAATGTCATAAAACTACTACCTCTATCTAGTTCTGAATATTTTCATCCCCCCAAAGGAAACCCTGTACCCATTAAACAGTTCCTATTCCTCCTTCCCTCCACCATTGACAACAATCATTTTCTTTGTCTCCGTGACTTCACTTATTCTGGATATTTCATATAATTGGAAGAATAATATGTAATGTTTTGTGTCTGACTCTTGTACTGTACATAATATTTTCTAGATCCATCCATGTAGGAGTGAGCGTCAATGCTTCATTTCCTTTTCAAGGCTTAATAATATTCCATCATACACATAAACTATATTATGTTTAACGATTCATTTACCAATGGCCACTTAGGTTGTTTCTACCTTTTGGACATTGCAAGTGGTGCTGCTGCAAACATCCATGTGTGAGTCTCTATTGGAGTCTTTGTTTCTCATTGTCTTCGGTGTGCATCTAGGATTGAACTTGCTTGTTATACAGAGATTCTGTTAGGAACTGTCAAACTTTTCTATAGTGGTTACACCATGTTACATTCTGTGTGTGCATGTGTGCAAGCCTGTGTGTGGTGCTGAGGGATGAATGCAAGACCCTCACACCGAGTGAAATACCTGCTACCACCACTCCTCCTTTTTAAAGATAATCTTACTAAGCTACTCAGGCTGGACTCAAATTCTTGATTCTCCTGCCTCAGTCTCCTGAGTGCTAGGACCCTCCTGCTTTAATCTCCTGCATGTGCCACCACACCGGGTTTAGAGACTCCTTTCCAAAGGGGCAGCAAGTCAAGTCACTCTGTGCTCCAAGCCTTCCTAAGACACCTGTACACAGAGCAAAGACTTGGTGAGTTTTCCTTTCCCTCCTCCTTGCCATCTGCTCTGATGGCCTCTTGTCACCTGTCCTGCCCCCTGTCATCCCTTCTGCCTGCAGCACTGTTGCCCCTTAACACCTTCAGGCTCTGCTCCAAGTCACTATATGTGACAGTCCTGCCTGACACCCTCACCTTAGGAAGAAAGTCCTCTCACCTTGCCCTCATCCACCTTGTCCCTGTACCCCCAAGCTGGACCTGGTACATCCTGTCTCCTCAGCCCACTTCCCTTTTTCTCAGCAAGCTTTGCATGTGGGTGTTTTTACATGGTACACGAGCCCTTTATTGCTTGTCAGCATTTGTTTCTTGGAGCACATGCAGAGAAGCACACGCAGACGCATGGACAGCAACCAAAGTCCAGTGGTTGGCTGGACAAGGAGGGATTCTGCATTTTTCGCACACTGCATCACCATCCTTTATCACCCTGGAGAACACAGTGAGGGGCTGGGGGCACAGCAGCTTGTGTTTCACGGGAACCTTGCAGGTCAGCGCTGCGGGGCTGCTTATTCAAGTTCAAACAGGCAGCCTCTGCATGTGCCATGCAGCCTTTGCGTGCCTAACCCCACATGCGGGCTTCCCACGGACTCACACCGCAGTCCAGACAACTCTGTGGCACCTTGGTGGCTTTCCACGTGGAGTCCTCAGGCAGCTTACCTGGAGTGATCGCCCAAGTCTTAGGATGTGTCCAACCTCCCACTCACCCTGGCACTTAATGTGCTCGGTTCCCAAGATTCCAAGAACCATGATGGCAGCAAATGCCCAGCAGGGGAGCAAGCAGTCTTGTGCTGCTTTTGCTGTAACATGAAGAAACCTGGAAGAAATGTTTTCAGGTATGGCTGACTGGGTCCTCAGCTTGTTTTTGGTGATACATGTAAAGGACACAGAAGGAAGTACCAGCAAGGTCATTGAGCACATGGTCCCACTTAATGGGTTAAAAACTACGGCCTGAGACCCAGGTGGCTTGCTTGGATGGGCCTGTATGATGGTTCAGCTGAATTTTTTCAACTTGACCAGTTTGGGAGCTGCCCTGGTGATTAGTGAAGCATACATGGTGTGTCTGGGTGTGTCAAGGAGATGTGACCTTGGGGTCTGTATTGCGTCTCTGCCCCTCCTTCTGGCACTACTCCCCTTCTCCACTTCTTGACCATCATGAACTCAGTAGTGCCTTGGAACCAGTCAACCATGCACTGAGTACCCTGAAACCATGAGCCAAATTACAGATCTCCTTTAAATGGTGGGTGTTGTGTATTATGCCCCAGTGATGCGAAGGTGAACTAATATGACCTGATAGGACAACTTGGGGCAGAAATGACCTTTAAGATCTTTACATTATGCAGTTTGACGCTGCTTGCCAGTGACCACATATGCTTCAGGGGACAGCAGGACTAGAACATAGGACTTCTAACTCTCTATTCACTCAGTCACTGAGCTGATGATGGGTTGATTCCGGGAAAAAATAGTTCCTTTAAAAGTTACTTTAATTCTTTTTTGAGAAACAGGGTTGATGGTAAGAGGAAGGCAACTTCTTAGCTGAGTCAATGGCCTGATAAAATCAACCTTTCTTCCTTTTTGATAAGTCAACCCTCCCTTTGACCTTTCTAACTATGTCTATATGCAAATGCCCAGACCGTTAAGCTGTCCATGAGCCAGCTTCACAAAGATGATTGATTGCTTAAAAAAGAGAAATTATCTTTGCTCACTGGCTCTCAGAGTGTAGTCTTTGGTGCAGCAGCATCAGATCACTTGGGAAATGCAAATGCTTCAGCCGCATCCCAGATGTATTGGATCAGAAACTCAGGGAGAGTACAGAAATTTCTATAGCATGTGCCAATTTAGCTGCTGCTGTTTCTGCTCCCTAGCTAACCTAGGGATCCTGTCACTAAGCTGTTATGGGGGCTATGGCTAAGAACTCACACTGAAACCTGCTCCAAAGCCTCAGACAAGTGGTGCAGACCATGGCAGAGATGCCTGAAGGTCCCCTGTCCTTTCCCGCTAAGGTTAGAGACACTTGGTTGATTCAGTATGGTCATTAGAGTGATCTGCTGTGTATGTTTTGCTTCCTGGAAGGACACATGGAATGTCCAAAGATATCATTCTGAGAGTTAGCTCTTCTATAGGAAAGAAGTAAGTCCAAGCCTGAACTCCAAAGATGCTTAATAAGCGCTCCCTCTGGCCCTAACATCAGGAGGAAAGGCTTGTCATGGGGTGAAAACATCCAATGAAGAGTTTCCTTCTGAGATGCTCTGCTGTTCCTTGGACTCTGGATTTCTTGGTTCTGACAGATTCTCAAACAAATATCTATAAGCTTAATTCTGGGCATCAGGGATTTGAACAAGGCCCCAGTGAAAATTTATCTCTAAATAATTAGAGCCCCTTTTTCTACAATATTTCCTTTTCCTCAACCCAGAATAGGAGTCAAAGATCAGTGTGAAATTCTTGTGTATCTAGCACAATGGCAGTAAATTTTCATAATCATTGTTTGGGAGAAGCCTGATGCAGACATTTTCATCCCTTAAGACACCAGACAAAACTATCATACAAGAATCTGTTCTCCTAGGAATCCCCTGTAAAAGCTAGTTGTCAGTTGTCTGGATTTTTTTTTTTCTAAACCTACCCGAGAGTCTCCCTTTGCAAATTAAGCTAGTTTCCTTTTCTTTAGCCTTGGAAGAACTCCGTACTGATATTTCCTGCTCAGAAGCATTATGGGGAAAATGAGAGCTCGGTTGAGGAAAATCGTAATGGTAATTTATTTTAAGGATGATCCTGTTTGTCTCTGGACAGTTTTATTCCTGATGGTCGACTGGAGAGCTGAGCACCTAGATCATTTTGACAGAAATCCCTGGGAAAATAAGTTCTTCTAGGAAGCACACTGATGCTCTTCTAAGCCTCTGACAGAAGGTTCTTTTAATAAACATTCCTATCCTAGCAATGACCCCATTCATTCTGGAAAAGACAAAGATGTACCCTATGAGAAGCCCCAGATGGGAATGTTCTCTCGGTTCTCTGTGCTAGGAAAAACTTTCCTTTATCAGAATTACTGCAAGCTTTATTTTGTAGACAACATGAATCAACACTGAAATATACTCTCTCTTTTGAAGTGTGAGCTCTTTGAAAGTTGAGGGCCAAATTTTGGCTCCATTTTTGGGTGGAGGCTGCATAATATTTTTTTTCTCTGTTTCTTTTCCCCTGGATTTATCTGTGTGTATTTTTGCAAGCTCCAGGTTTTATGTTTTATACCCATTTCATCTCAGTTGGGAGCCATCAGGAATACTTTATGGATCGCAGCAGAGAGTAATTATAACAGAAGATTTTTGGTTACTCTCAGTCTTGAAAAGCTTTATCAAACCATTCCTAGCTCACCTTTAATGAAACAAAATGTGCTAAATAAATTATGCAGCTGCTTTCTAAAATGGAGTTAGAGATGACAAGGCAATTAAACTGATTTTAAACTGAGAGAGGATCTAGGCCTGGGATCACAGAAGAGGGCAGGACAGTATGTACTGAAAGTCCAAGAGCAAAATGAGCAAGAAAAGCAGCATTTCTACCTCTTTAAGAAATATTGCTGTTGGGCACGGTCAAGGGTGCATGCCTGTAATCTCGGCTACTTGGGAGGCTGAGACAGGAATATCTCAAATTCCAAACCAGAAATTTAGCAAGACCCTGTCTCAGAATACAAAAGAGCTGGGGCTGTATAGCTCAGTGCTTTCGGGTTCAACCCCAGTACCAAGCGGAGAGGAAAGGGAAGGGGAAGGGAGGAGAGGGAAGGAGAAGAGAGAGAGAGAAAATTATCAATAACTGCAACAAGGTCAAAGGACTGCTGGGATATGTAAGGTCAGATCAGACTCCCAGCACGTATCTCCTGGCAGCAGCCCCTGGAGACTAAACAAAAATGTAAAGGACAGCAGGAATCCATGCACTGTAAGGACATGGTGTGGTTGAACTCCAATCATTTCTCTGTCTTTCGAGGGCAGGTGCTGGACATGGAACCCAAGACCTCAACACAAGAGACAGGCACTAAACACTGAGCTCCAGCCTCAGCCGTTTGCCTTACAAGAGGCAGTCTGACTGTCTCAGTGTGGGACATAGTCTTCTTCCCGTAGCATTTACTTTAAAGTGATTATTTGAGAAACCAGACTGGGCCAGAAAGATATCTGGGGGGAGAACGAGAAGAGAGGACAGTTTAGTAAATTGTATTTTGCAGTGACTGTGAACATTCTTTTTCATTTTTTGTTGTCCCCCCGACACACATGCTAGAGGTGGAACCCAGGCCCTCCACAATCAGCTGCATCTCTAACCTTTTCTATTTTTTAATTTTGAGATAAATTCTCTCTAAGTTGCCAAGGGGTCTGGTTCTGAAGGACTTGTTCTACCCGGGTACCTCTGCACATGGGTGGTGGGCACAGCTCAAATAAGTGGAAGAATCAGCCAGGTGCCCCTCCCCCAGCCCCAACCCAAGGCAGACTGTGAAAAGCATAATTTCTGGAAAACCTTTTGCAGCTCAGCTTTGCCTTGGGACCTAAGAATGTGAATTAGACTGGTGGTTGTTATTAGTCTAACAAAATGCCTGAGGCAGGCTAGTTTTATAAAGAAAAGAAGTTTATTTCAATCACTGTTTTAGAGGTGGAACATCCAAATAGCATGGCACATGCTCCAGTGAAGACAGCCATCCTTGTCTTGGTCACATCATGATGATGGCAATTATGGGTGTGTGAATGGAAAGAAGAGGTCACATGCTAGACAGGAAGGCAGAGAGAGAGAGAGAGAGAGAGAGAGAGAGAGAGAGAGAGAGAGAGAGAGAGACTGGGGTTCCACAGTCAATTGCATACACATCCCCTAGTTGACATAAGGACCTTCCAATGCTATAGGAATCCCATTTTCCAGCCTCCTCATGGTTCAGGAAGTTTCTATTTTTAATCCCATGGAAACATTATTGGAATTCTGGCAAGTTAATTCCATCAATCACCTCCAATGCAACCCACAGTGAGACTGAAGACACTAAGACATATATAGTTATGGGCAGCCAAGGGGTCCTGGGTCTGTCCAGATGAGGGTTCACAGAACAAAGGCCTTGACCCAGGACCTAGCCTCAAATTTATTAATTCATGAAGAAGGGAGTGGCTTGAGGATGAGTGAGGGTGCGAATGGTGAGAATTACGTGAGTACTGTGAGCTGAGCTAGCTAGGAGGCCAGAGAGCACCTCTGTAATACTCAGAGAGAAAGATATACAGAAAGACCATTCAGCATAACACAGCTGAGGTAGCCTTTATCATTTAGGGGGCTGCTGCTTCAGTTCCAATATGCAAACTTTTTCTGTCCTGGGAAGTCATGGCCTCTTATCTTGAGGCTCAAACCGGGTTGGCATTCCTGGAGCTGTTGGCTCTGCCTTCCCACTGGGCTCAACCATGTGAAGGGAGATACAAGTGAGAAAACCCGGCTGTCTCTTGGCTTCAAAGATTACACATCAGTACCTCAGCTAGCACTATTTGCATTACATTGAGCCAAGTGAAAGGAAAAGGAAATAACTTAGCCAGTTCTGTGCATAGCACATAGAGATAGGGCCAGGCTTAGCTAAAGTGGAGGTAATTGCTCTTTATTCAAGGAGAGCTATTCCAGTGGTCCTCTGCATGCTGAGACTTCCCTTCTTAAAGTTCCCATCATTTCCTAATGCCAGCATCCTGGGGACCAGACCATGAATAGGTGAAACTTGCTGAAAGGGGCACACTTAACCTACATTCAAACCGAAGTACGATATCCCATAAAAAAGAAAACAGTCCTGGCCACTGTGCATCAGTTATCTGTTACCATAATAATGCTGCATAACAAATCACCCCAATACTCAGTGGTACAGAAACCGTGTATTATTGCTTATGATCCTACAGGATGACTGGATGGTTGTTTTTGCTGTGCTTTTGCATACATTTGTCGTCAGTGGAGGTCAAGTTGGTGGTTTTGCTGATCTTGGTTGGGCTGACTTTTATGCCTAGGGCCAGTTGGCTGTCCACTGCTCACTGGTAACCTGGGCATGTGGTCATTGTGGAGGCAAAGTTCCAAGAGAGGTAACCGAAATTCCAAGAGGCTCAGAACTGGTTCATGATTGCTTCTGCCATATTCTGTTGTCCAAAGCAAGTCATAAGCCTGGCTTGGTTTCAAGGGATGGAAAACAGACTCTTTTGTTTTAGAAAACGGTACTGCAAAGCCACAGGACAGCTTGGCATGGTGGCATAGGCCTGTAATTCCAGCACTCTGGGAAGTTAAGGCAGGGAGATTGCAAGTTCAAGCCGAGCCTGGGCAACTTTAGTGACTTAGTAAAACTCTCAACATAAAAAAAATGATCTGGGGGATATACAACTCAGTGCAAAGGCCTTGGGTTCGATCCCCATTACAGGGAGAGAGACAGAGACAGAGACAGAGACAGAGACAGAGACAGAGAAATAGAGAGACAGAGAGACAAAATCTTATGCCAAAGAGTGAAAAGGTAAAGAATTGGATCCCTGTTACAATAATTTGCCATACTAAGTTTGTGTTTTTATTCATAGTTTTCAGATATCTCATACCTCACTTTAACCTTAAAAGGAAGAGTCTGGTATTACTAAGAGGAAATGGATAATTTACCTACAGCTGCCATTGAATTGTTTGGGTTTTTCTAACAGTAGCAAAGGTAGAAATTAATACTTAAACTGAAACCAAACAGCTAGCCTGTGGATTCTCCCATGTGACAAAGTACATGAATAATGTTTCCATCTGTACCTCAAACACATAAGCATATGGTGTGTGGAGAGAGGAGAGGCAGACGGGGGCTCCAGACAGGAAACACATCTGTATGTAAACTGCTGCTGCTGAGAGAAGATGTTCCCCATTAGAGCACGGGGTAGAGTCATCCATGGATCAGGCTGGGGAGCCAGGGGACCACTGCAGCCTTGGTGACTGACGCCGTATCATGGGCAAGGCCAAGGTCAGTGCTGTGATGAAATCCAGAGAGAGTTTATTATTCAGAACATGTTCTTTTGCATCAGGGAGAGGAAAGGAGCTAAATGCATTCTCCATTTTCCTAACTTAACAACTGCAGTGTAAAAAGTTTCACCTTTAGAGGAAAAAACAAAACCATCTCTCAAAAAACAAACCCACAAAAGATTATTTTGGGATGTTTAGCGAGTGGGCACACTCTTTCCAGAAGCAGGACATCTTTGCCAAGCTTTCTTTTTCATAGCTGAAGTATTGCCCAGATTTTGCAGAGCCTTCTAAGCATCTTTGGGAGAAAACAGAAGATTCTGGAAACAGCCTCTAAGAGGGGGGAAAATTAAGAGGCCTCCTGCTTAGGCCACATACACAGGATGATCTGGGCTGGTGCTTGGGGGCACAGGATGGAGGGGACCCGGAACACCTTGCTGCATTGCTAACATACAACTTCTGTCTGTGAAATGGTGGGGCTTTATTGGTTACACACTGCTACATAACAAACTACTCTCACTACTTTGTGGCTTAAAACAACCTACAATTTATTATCCCATAGCTTCCATGGGTTGGAAATTGGAGAACACCTTAGTTGAGTGGTTCTGGCTTAGGTCTCCCTTAAGGCTGCAGTCACCTAAGGATGAGGCTGGCGCTGGAGGAGCTGCTTCCAAAATGGTGGCTTACATGGCTGGAGGCCTTGACTCCTGCTCCTGAGGGTTCTTGATGGAGCTGCCTGAGGGTACTTATGACACTGCCACTGGAGAGAGGAGGGAGAGGGAGTAGGAAGTGAGGGAGGGAGAAGGCAAGGCTTTTGCACCCTAATTTCTGACTGAGGTGATATATCACGATTTCTCCTATATGCTTTTGGTCACAGGAAGCAACCCTATCAGCGTTGAAGGGGATCAGAGTGGGATGTTAAAACTAGGCAGCAGGGACCACTGAGAGGCTGCCATCATTGGGAATAAACAAGATGGACTCTATAGTTCCTTCTGTCTGAGTGGACCTATGGTCTTGGGTAGATCACACACACACACACACACACACACACACACACACACACGCACTATTGGCACCAGAAAGTATAGATGTAAAATAGGCTTGGGGGGGAACTTTGGAAAAGTGAAAAGCAAATTGCCTAGAGTCCATACATCATGAACTTTCCTAAATCAGAGCAGGGATTTAGATTTGGGGAGGAGAAAAGGAGCCCCACAAAGTGGAAGCCCAGTGTACTGCACCTCCAATAGGAAGTGGGACAGGAGAAACATGTACCTGTCTAACCCTGGTGAGAGAAGTGGCCTTTTTTTTTTTAAAGGGAGAGCTTTTGGGACCAGTGGCGGAGACTGCTGAGTCCTATTTTCACAAGAAGGCAAAGAGGTATGTGAGATACAAGTTTCTGCACAATTTCATGATCTAAATGCTTTGAAAAGCCAAAAGTCTTTTCCATCAGTGATTTGCTAGCACAATTTGACTTCAGTTATCCTTAGGTTCTTCTATTCTAGTGTTTTCCCCATTTAGAGTGAATATTCATACCCTTTGCTTTACAAAAAATGTTAATACGTTTGAATATAGGGTGCTACCCCAGGGCCTGCTGAGGACTTAATAATAGACACTGTCTACACTGTACTGCTGTTCTGAAATATAAAATGATTCAGCTCCGTGTGGGTGGCTGCAGCTTTCATGTAGTTAATACCAACCAGGCAAGTTCTGCAAAATATCATGCTTATCTGACCCCATTGCAGAAAATTCACCCATTTACCACATTGAACTGCCGAGACACTAGAAATATAAATGAGAGTCTTAATAAAACTTTGATCCACAATCCCTTTCTCAAAGTTCTTGAGTACAGATATGATTGCAATAGATATTTCCATATTTAGAAATAATTACACATGTAGTGTGTTGCATGTATCATGGAATGGTTTAAGCCTGGTCTGCCTTTTACTAGTTGTGTGGCCTTGGTTATATGATGTAATCATTCTAAGATAGAGTTCCTGATCTGTAAAATGGAAATGATGGCATTTACCTCTGGGGCTTATAGTAGTCATTCAATGGGATGATATGGCTAAATTGATTTTAAAAAATCTTTCTTCCTTCAGGTATCCCGTGAGGCTTCCCAGCTTTGACCAACTGTAATTGATTCCATACAAATGATGAGTTGACTCTAAACCAACAAATTCTCAGTTGTTCTGGTAGTCCTTTTTTTGAGGCTCCATTACTACCTTTTTATTTTTTTTTCATATTGCATATTGTTCTTTTCTTTTTTATTTTAAAGAGAGATTAAGACAAAAGAGGACAGAACAAAGCAGATCAGAACAATGTAAGCAACACAGTACTTCACCACAAGACAACCTGATATTAAAAGTAATTACCATAATGTCTCTTGCTTTGAAATAGTTGAGTATAACTTCATATACAATAGTATCAAACAACAAAATAGCATAAAACCATTCAAGAGAATGAAAGTATTACAGGACATTCAGAATCAAATAACAGAAAATGAACAATGGCTACTCTATTATCTCATTTTCTTTTTTTTTTTTTTTTGTCTTTTTCATTTTTATCGGTACCAGGGATTGAACTCACGACTGCCTGCTTGCAAGGCAGGCGCTTATGCCGCTGAGCTAAATCCCCAGCCCCGATTATCTCATTTTCCATAAAAATTTGTTTATACTATCACACATATTAAAATCCAATATGATACAACATGATAGAACCAATGGAAACAAAAGAACAAAAGCATGGTAGGAGTTCAAAGCAAGATGATAGTAAATCAGTAATGGCTGTTATAATGTCTTGTTTTCTTCAAAATAGCTGTTCATACCATCACACATAATAAAATGTAAAAAAACAGAATAAAACCATTCCAACTAATGAATGAAAACATTATAAGGCTTCAAAGCAAAGTAATGGGGATTCATGATTCCCATAAAATCTTATGTACCCTTACCATTTCTTACACTAGGGAGACTACATATTGTTATTTTCAAAGTAGTTGTTCATATTACAAAACATAGGCATGAAAAAATGACCAAATAATCAAACAATGAAAGCACAAACTGTTCTTTTTGATGAACTAACAGAGACTAGTAGTATAGTTATCTATCATATATGTGTGTGTGTTGTGTGCATATATATATATATTCTTTCCTCTTCTTTCTTTCCTCTTTTCCTCTCTCCTAGTTGTTCTTTTCTTTTGAGCAGTTTCTTTCCCTTTCACCTTTGCAATATTCATTGTAAATTCTAGATTATATTTATTCTTTCAGTTTTTTACACTAGGGAGACAATATGATATTCACACATGCAAGTTTGCTTTATTTCACTTATGAGGATAGTCTCCGTTGCATCCATTTTCCATAAAGGCCTCAAGTATAGCTGAGTGATACTCCACTGTATAACAATACCACATCTTTTTTATCCATTCTGCAGTTCATGGGCATTTGGCTTACAAAATGTGCTACTATTAGCATGAGTGCACATATATTGCTGTGGTATGTTGTTTTCAATTCTTTTGGGAAAATACCCAGAAGAGAAATAGCTGGGTCAAATGAGACCTGTAATCCTACTTTTTAAATTTCCATAGTGGATACACCAATCTATACTCCCACCAACAGCATTTCTTTCCTCCACAACCCCTCCAGTATTTGTTACTGTTTAATTATTTGATGATAGCCATTCTTTCTGTATTGAGATGAGACCTCAATGCTCTAATTGGCGTTTCTCGAAACACCAGTGATGTTGAACATTTCTTTATATATTTATTTTGGCCTGGTAGTCTTTACCTTATAACTTATAGACCTAAACTTTTCCAGATTTTGCTATATTTCTTGACCCACAAAATAGTTCATCTCAAAGGAAGCATGATGAAAAGAAGAGTGAATATTTTTCAAACAGATAGCTCTGTCATTTTGTGTTGAATTTAGAATTCAAGGCAACTAGTGCCCAAATTCTGTCCTCTTAAATTATCAGAAATTGGTTTTTTTGTTACCATTTTTTTGTTGTTATTGTTGTTGTTGTTAGCCTCAAGTTAGAGATGTGGATTTCAAAGCTTCACCTAGGGAGCAAAGTTTAAGTCTATGCACTGTACTTATTTTTATTATATTCCAAGGTGATTAAAATAGTAAGAAATGGTTAAAACAACTTTATGATTAATTATTTTTAAACCTATAGTTGTCTGTCACAAGAATTTGCCTTATTTTCACCATGTATCGAAAAACTCAATAAAGTCACCTGGTCTCTGTTTTCTTCCTTTTCTCTATTCTTAGTTTAATCCTTGCAGAGGATTCACTAGATGCAGAGTGGAATGTGGAAAGCAGTTTTGCATTAGAAATCAAAGGATAGAACAGAGCACTGCTTAATGATCAGTCACAGAAGTACAGTACATGAATGCCTAAAGCTTACAACCAAATAGCTACTGAGTCTGTTGCATCTAAGAATTTTCTAATTCACACAGTTTCATGATCAGAACTAGTATGCTACAGATTGCATGGGATGCTAACTTTGTGGTAAGTAATCTAGTATAGATTAAACATGCTGAAGCAGGAGAACAGAGGTTTGTCTGTCTCCTACTTATATATTTTTCACTAAGCCTCACCAAAGTCATGCCAAATATAGAAGGCGCTATGTTGAATCTTGTCATAATTACCTTCCAAGATAGTACAGGTTACGCATGTTGGTTTCTTTGTCTTAAAATGAGCTGACAACATTTTCCATTGAATCTAAGACAAAATCTGTAGGTAGTGTTGAGCACACAATTGTTTTACATACTACCAATAAAGGGAAAATGGTATTTCTAATTGTAAAATATATTTGATTGTGAGATTCATTGTCATTTCAGAGAAGTTAAACATAAAATGTGAGTCTAAGAACTGATAAAATATGCGTGCTGTCACCCAAATAATGTCAGCTGATCACTTCTAAAATGACCCAGAGTCATTTACATTGTACCAAAGTCAGTTTTTTGGCTCTAATATTTTTTTAAAAAATATGCATGGTCAAACTACTGGGGAGAAGGGTACACAGGACCTCTCTGTAGTATCTTAGTTAATTCTTGTGAACCTATCATTTGTATTTCATAAAATGGCATTTCAGGTCTGATGAAACTGGAGAAGAGTTTTTACATGATAATTGCTCAAGAACTGTCAGTTTCTGTCTTTTAGAGAAGTCTGCAAATTTCTTGTTACTCTTTCTATCAATAGATCGAGTCTATTTCTGTTCCCCTCGCATCTGGGCTGGCCTCCTGGCTTGCTTTGACCCTTAGGATGTGGCAAAGTGTCACCAGATAACTTCCGAGGCTGGACTTCGAGAGATCTGCAGTTTCATCCTTTGGAAATGATAAGAATTCTGAGGTGTCCTAAATTAAGTTATAGCCAGAGAATGGAGGACGGAAAGAGATAAGCTTGCCTGACAGCTTCAGGCTAAATTAGCCAAGGAAAGGAAGGAAACACTCCGCAGTGCTTCCCTGTGTGCCCGCAGCTCAGCTGTCAAGGCCACATCACCTTCTCCTTTTAGAACCACTCAACCAAGAAGTGGTGAAACCTTGTCTTTCTGGAGGAGCTTCCTGTCCCAGGACTTAGGCTGCCTTGTGTCATTCTGTCCCCTCATCTGCAGCCCATATAGGGCTTCTTCTCCCCCAAATTTCCTGATAAAATACCCTCACCCTCCAGGTCCAGTGGATACTTTTCTGACTGTTGTGCAGGTGGCTGTGCTGCTGGTGGCTTAGGGAAAGGGACCAGGACCAGGCCTTCACCTTCTGGCCAGCATTGACAGCAACTCAGGGAACCCTTCCTTTAGAGACTTCTGGGCCTCAAAGGTTTGACTGCACAAAGGCTTTGCTCCTTGTTGGAACATGGCCACCATGCTCAGGGGAGACCAAGCCCACGGAGCACACAGAGGATGGAGGTGCCCAGCTAGCTGTCTTGTGAGTGGCATCATAGGTGCTCTCGCTCTACCAAGCTCCTAGAGCACCATATCCTTGTGGACAAGCATGAGGCAGGGCTCTCCCCATGCCCCGGCCAGGTAGGTGAATGGGCCACTGTGTCCGTTCCCACCAACTAAGCTTTTAGTTGACCGCGACCACAAGTGGAGGGGACCAGAAAAGTCCCCTCCCTAATCATGAGTCCTATAAAGTGGTTTTCACTGTGTCAAGTTACTGGAGGATTGTTCTTGTGGAGAAATTCAGAGAGGACTCAGAGTTAAAAGTTCCAGAGCAGGCTTTGCAAACTTGAAAGTAGCTTATAAATCATTTGGAGAGTATTGACTGACTGACTGACTGATTGATTGATTGTATTGGGGATTGAACCCAAGTCCTTTACACTGAGCTACGTCCCAACCCTTTTTTACTGTGCTGTTCATATTCTTGGTAAGTTACTAAATTGTCCAGGCTGGGCTCAAATTTGGGATCCTCCCACCTCAGTCTCCTAGACAGCTGGGATTATAGTCATATACCACCGTGTCTGGCTTATCTGTACTTCCATTCATGCTGTATATATTAATTTATTATTAAAATATTTTGTGACTTCCATGCATGGTGGTAATGCCTATAATCCCATCACTCAGGAGGCTGAAGCAGCAGGATCACTGTGAGTTGAAGGCCAATCTGAACTACGTAATAAAACACTGTTTTGAATAACCTCCTCTCAAACTGTGATTAGCAACCTAAAGAACCCCTAACTAGATAGTTGTTTTTTTTTTTTGGTCTTTTTCGTTTTTATCGGTACCAGGGATCGAACTCAGGACTCCCTGCTTGCAAGGCAGGCGCTTATGCCACTAAGCTAAATCCCCAGCCCCGATAGTTTTTAAGTAGAATTGAATATTAAGAAATCTGAACGGAGCCTTAAGTACTTACCATTCCTCATGATTGGGTCTATCTCTACTCCTCTCCATGGGTTTGAGAAACAGAAACATTTACTGAAGAGGTGTAATTTTTATTTTTTATTCATTAAATATCTGTGCCAAGTAAATATAGGGCACTAGGGGCACAGCTATACATAAAACAACCCAAACCCCTTGCCCTTGTAGAACGTGCTTCTGAATAGGGCAGACAGACAGTAAGCCAACACACAAAGAAAATGTACTGGGTGGGTTATGAGAGATGTGCAGAAACCTTTTAGAAAAGGGGGTACAGGGAATATTGTAGCAGTGGAGAAGGGCTGCTTGGGGCAGTTGGAGATCAAGGCATGTTTGATGCCATGACAGCAGAGCTGAGAAGTAAGCTCTGAGCATCCAGGGAGACAAAGCACTCCAGGAAGAGGGAATGGCATGTACAAAGGCCCTGAGGTGGGCATTCATACTGTGTAAAATGGGTAACCTTTGGAGGCTTTGGGGGCAGAGGCATGAGATGATCCTTCTTGCTTTCCAAGAGCATCACTCTGCTTGTTTCATGCACATGAGGCTGCTAGGCAGACACAGGGAGACCACTGAAAAGACTGCTAGAGACCAGACTGGTCAGGTGGCAGTGTCGAGAGTGGTTTCTAAATGTGCTTGTTTTCCCTTTGATTTCCTTAGAAGCCCAGTAGAGGCAAAAAGCTGGGGGTGGTGGTGGTGAGGAAGATATCACTCATGGTATTATCTGTGGGAGAGGTCTGAGTGACTTTGTCTCAGGAAAATGTCACTCTGCCGTAGTGACAGCTAATGTTGAGATTAGGCGTCAGAGGTCATCTGCTCCACTGCTTTTAATGATGAAGACTTAATTTAAACCCCAAATGAAGACAATTTAGATTTCATGAGAGCTGACAACTTACAGCATTTGCTAAAGGTCACAAGAAAGATTTTCATATTTACTTCTCTGCAATAAATATGCCTCATGTCTGGCAAAATGTTAGGCCTCCATTAAGTTCTTAATATATATCAATTGGTGACAAAAAGCTAATTGATGATTTAATATGTTTAGAAACAGATGCTTTCTTGCTATCTGTATAATGAGGTTTTCAGAATACCCGTGAACGACCCTAAGCTTTGTGGATTGGAGACACCCTACCCAAGCTGGTGGTCCAGGTATGCAGCGGGGCTTCAGCTAACCCTTCCCTTATGGCGTCTCCAAAGAAGGGGCCTCCAGGAAGGACCTGTATGAAGGAGTCCTCAGGGCTGGTTGGGTGACAGACTGGGAGGCTGCTGTCTTGTTGGCACTGGTAGAGTTCCCTGTTTCTGTCCCCAAGCTAGGGCTGAAATGGTCTTTTCCCTTCAATGGTGGGGCCAGTGCTAGAATTTCTGTCTTAGCAGCAGCTCTCTGCACCCCCAACAGAGCAGCCTGAGAAGAAAGTCTTTAGATTCTGCTTCTTTTATTCCCTATCTCTGACATTCTTACTCAACTGACTGTCAGATGGAAATAAGTATGAAGGCGGATGTCCCTGACTGGTTACCATGTCCTTTGAGGTTGGTGTGAATGAGATTACTGACTTTTTCTAGATTGTCATTGTGAGCTGGCTGTGCCTCACTTGTGTTTAGACCCATCCAGGAGACCTGTTCCCAGTTGTGCCCTGGCCTGACTCAGGGACCATTCACCCAAGAGCCACATGATTTCCCTCCGTGCTTTTGCCTGATTCTCCTCAGGCCACAAGTGAGGGTCCCCAGTGGAACTGTCACTGACTAACTGAATGAGTGAACTTGTCAGTAAATTTATTTCCCTCTTTGTCCTAAAAGGTATTTAAAGACTTTTAAAATGAAAACATTTCTTTCTGGATCATTAGTGGGTAAGTTTCCTTTAGGAAATACTATGAAATACTTAGGTTTTAATTCTCAGGACAGTCATGTTCTAAAACCATGGTTCCTATTTTGTTATTATATAAAGAAAATATATTGATGGGGATTTCTCTACTGGAACACTCATGACATTTGAGGTAGGGAAGATTTTTTGTTGTAGGGACTGTCCAACACACTGTAGGATGCTTAACCTCCTGTAGTAATGAGATGCCCAAATTGTGACTACCAAGTGTCTTCTTGTGGCATGGTGGCAAAATCACCACTTCCATAGTAGTATCATTACATAGAGTTAGATATGCTTTCTGAAAATGGACTGAAAACTATTTTAACAAGTTACCCTAGAAAATGAGACATAAGATGAGTTCAGCAAGCAGAGAGCTTACATGTTATAATTTCTAAACCACCATTTGAAGTATTTTTTGAAAGCCTACAGTACCTATGTAATTTTTCTTTAAAAAAATAAAAAAGCTTTAGGAAACTCAAAATCAGCTCTAATTCTTTCCCCTATGCTAGGGTTTCCAAGTTAAAAAAAAAACAGTTTAAACACCTGAGAAAGTAGATAAGAAACTCATTTGAGGCTTGGAATTTCGAATTGCTTTTCTTTCAAAGTAATTAAACTTGCCTGCAGAATCATCTCTTTTGTCTTGGTAATTCTCCAGGCCTCTGAAATACCACATTTGCAAAAGTACACCCACAGCATAACCTATCCAGTTTTTCTGTCACCCACGCAGGCATCTTGTGGAATCAGACAACGTGAGGCAAAGAGGGGCCAGGACATCAGTTGAGCACTGCCAGCAGAGAAAGGGGTGGGTCCCTTTACACATGACGATCACACAGTAAGACCCATTATGGTATATGACAAAGTAACTCATTCAGCAGTAATATCGATTGGCATTTGTCCTTCCTGGGACCTCTGGAAATGGTTTCGTTCCTTCATTAATAACAATTACAAGTTTTTAGAGATTTTAGTAAAGTATATATGCTTCTCAGTATACAGCTAGTACACCTATTCATAATTAAGAGAGCACAGTTTGAAAATCACTTTATCATGATTTGTTATAGGTGTAGCTCTAACCAACTGTTTTTTAACTCATATGTACAACACTGAAAGATAAATTAGAGAAACAATATCTTTCATAATAGTACCCCCCAAAAATGAAATGCCTAGGACTCGATCTAATGCAGGAAGTAAAAAACTTTTATATTAAAAACTACTGTACTCTGAATAAGGAGATTGAGGAGGATATCACAAAATGGAAAGGTACCCCTTGATCTTGGGTAGGAAGAACAAAAGGGTAGGTAGCGAAATCACCCTACTTCAAAAATTGTCATGCAAACTTAAGGCAATCCAGGTCAAAATTCCAATAGCATACTTCACAGAATTAGAAAAAAACATTTCTAAAATTCACTTAGAACCAGAAGAGACCTCGAATTGCAAAAGCAATTCTGGGTAACAAAGGCAAGGTAGTCTCTGATTCAAAATTATACTACAATGCTACTGTGAAAAAACAGTATGGTACTGCCAAACCAAAACAGCAACAACAATAAAACAGAATTAAGGATCAATGGAATGGATTAGAAGATGCAGAAACAACTCCAAACACACTCAGCCACCTTATCTTTGACTAAGGAGCCAAACATCTTCACTGGAAGAAATATAACCTCTTAAATAAATGGTGCTGGAAAAACTGACTTTCCACTTACTGAAGATTAAAACCAGATCCATATCTTTCACAATGCACTAAACTGAAATCAAAATGAATCAAAAGATCTAAATATTAAAACAGAAACACTAAGTCTGGTGGAAGAGAGAATATATAGAACTCTGTTTTGTTTTTTTGAGACAAGGTTTCACTATGCAGTTCAGGTTGGCCTTGGGCTCACTTTGTGGCCCAAGCTGGCCTCAAATTTGCAGGGATCCTTCTACCTCAGACTCCCAATTGCTGGGATTACAGGCATGTGCCACCATGTCTGTCCTTAGATAGAACTCTTGAAGACATTGTTGCAGGCAAAGACTTTATAAACAAAATCCCAGTCTCACAAGAACAAAGAATCATATACTGGAGATCTCGTCGTATTAAAAAGTTTTGTACAGCAAAAGAAACCATCAATAGTGTGAAGAAAAAATTCATAGTGTGAAAAAAAATTTTGCCAGCTGTACCTCAAAGGACTAATATCTAGAATATATAAAGAACTAAAATCATCAGACCCCCAAATTTAAAAACCCAATATAAAAATAGTCATTTGAAATGAATAAACAGTTCTCAGATGAAGATGTAGAAACACCAAATAAATATATGAAAAAATTTCATTATCACTGATTGTTTAGAAATGCAAATTAAAACAATTTTGAGATTCCATCTCACTCCAGAAAGATTGGCTATCATTAAGAAATCAACCAATAACAAATGCTGGTGGAGCAAACACTGTGGAAATCAGTGTGGAGACTCCTCAAAAAATAAAGACTAGAGATTCCTTCCCTTTGACCCATTTATTCCCCTTTTTGGTATCTTTCCCAAAGGATTAAAAGCATCATACCACAGTGATATTTGTACGCCTTTATTTATAATGGCACAGTTTGTAATAGCCAAATCTTGGAAACATCCCAAATCCCCATTAACCCGTGAATGGATAAAGAAGATGTGATTTTTGTATACAATGGAATACTATTTTGCCATTAAAAGATAAGCTTGTGGCATTCTTAGGTAAACAGATGCACCATGAAACCATACTTTTAAGTGAAATAAATTAGACACATAAGTTCAAATATTGCATGATTTCTCTCATGTGAGAAAGTGAAAGTGTAAATAGGGACCAAACTGTATAATAGATACTGGGAAATGGGAAGCAAATGTTCAAATGGGAAAGAGAGGGAAGAAGGAGGGAGGAAAGAAGAGACAAGAAGAAAAAGAATAGAAGGATAGAATGGAAAAAATGTTTTGTAAATAAGAAGAGGGTGAGGAGTTGAAGGGAGGGAAGGGGAATGGGGGAAAAAAAGAAGCAGCAAGATGTGTCATGTACAGGTACAAACTCTCTGTGATCAATGTTACACCATTAGGTATATCTAAATGTACCAATAAAAGAAAAAAATAATAAACTCATATGTATAAAATAGTTGCCAAGTATTTGTTATAAATTTTTGTCTTGTTTCTTGAGACAAGGTCTCATTATAGTCCAGACTGGCTTGAAGTCACTATGTAGCCTAGGCTGGCCTCAAATGCATGGTAATCCTCCTGCCTCAGCATTCCCAGCCCTGGGATTATATGCTTGAGCCATCATATCCATCTTACAGGTAAAATTTAATAAAGTATAGCACAAACACACACACACACACACACACACACACACACACACACACACACTCTGCTTTTCCTTTTACTACCTAAAAGGACAAAGAAGAATATTGAAACAGCTAAACTTTGAACATGTCTGAAATGCTCAGAACAATTATTAAGAGAGCAAGTAGGCAGAATTTTGGTGAAAATGGCATTGTATGCCTGGTGCAGCAGCACCTGTAATTCTAGCACTCAGGGGACTGCGGCCAGATTATGAGTTCAAGGTCTATGTGAAAACCAAAACAAAACAGATATTGTGAATTCATAGTTTGAGGAATCCTTGGCTATTTCACATCAGTAAAAGATAATATTAAAAAAAGCATAACACCACACTAAAGCCAAAGTAATCGTATCTGTGGGCAGACACGGAACAGAAGCATACAATGGCAATCCAGGCTGGGCTTGGGCCAAGCAGCAGGAAAGGAAGGCAGGAGTTGGAGGCATATATGGGGATAAGTGGGACCCAGTGGTGGCTCTGCCTGCTACTTGAGGAAGGGCTAAACCTGTGCTGTATCAACACTTGCCCAACATTTTTCAAGGTGACATGTGTCTAACATGCCTATCAGTTTCCTGGGTTTACAAGATCATCAACTACATATTTTTCCTCCCATCAGCTTCATAGTCCTTTTTCCTGTTACCCTCTTCTGACCTTGTAAAGCTAATCCAATTCATTCCTTTACAGTATTCATTCATTGCACCATTACATGGCTCCAAAACCTTGCTCCTAGATCGCCACTAATAAGAGACACATCCAAGCTCTTTCTCATTTTCTTTCCACTCACAGCCTTTTGCATATCGGTTGTTTTCCAGGGACCATTCCTTTGTCACTTCCCTGTTTAAGGGAGTTGGATAAGATTGACACCATCCCAAGTTCGCAGGAACAATCAGGGTATTCTACCCATGAGAGTGAATGACTTGGGAACAGGCACCAAACTGAAGTCCATTCCATCAAACTCAATCAACTACTGGGAACTTTGGCTAGGCTTTCTGAGGCGGGAAGGCATTCACATAGCAAAGCTTGGGATCTTCAAGTGTTTGCCTGAGAATGAAGAAAACAAGGAAAAATGCTGAGCTGGGAGACTGATGAAGCTTATTAACCTTACTGCTGGAGAATAATGCCATATAGAGGTAAGTTCAAAGGGCAGAGAGTAATTAAGAAACAGAGAACACCTGAATTCACAAGGCTGCTATGCTGGTCTTACCTGCTATCAATGAGTATTTACAGAACTTTGGGTTTCTGTTTTCAGGATATATATAATTTTTCATTGCCTCAGAGTTACAGATCTTTCAGGACTTGCTCCTTCTATCTTTTTTAAAATTTTTCTTTAATTTATTTTCTTTATTTTTTTCTTTTTGAGTCAGGGTCTCAAACTTGAGTCAGGCTGGACTCAAACTGACTATGTAGCCCAGGTTGGCCTTGAACTCATGGCCGTTCTCCTACCTCTGCCTCCTGAGAGCTGGAATTACAGGCATGCACCACCATGCCCGATTAGGACTTGCTCCTTCAAACTTTTTCTGTTTTGCAAACTTTCTGTACTAATCACTCTCTCATCCCTGAGACAAGGTAACTGACACCTGCACCTTAAAAGGTAAGGTTTATTTTGATTTGGGTTCCAGAGGGTTCAGTCCCAGGTCAGCTAGCCTGAGACAGTTCGGGTATGGTGGAAGGGCTTGGCGGAGGACAGCTTCTCTCCCCATGGCAGCCAGGAGGCAGAGAGAGGAGGGAAGAACTGTGGATAGGAATGCACCCTTCCAGGTCCCACCCCAGTGACCCACCCCTTCCAACCAAGTCCCACCTCCGAATGGCATAGTAAGCCAAGAACTCATCAGTGAGCTAATCCTCACATGAGCATCACAACCCCGTGTTTAATCACCTGCCAAAATCCCTACCTCTGAACACAGGAGACTCTGGGGGGACACCTAAGACCTAAACCATAAAACTTTTTATATCTAAAACAGCTACTCAAGTCAGCTTAAGCTTCTAAGCAATATTAAGTCATCGTTAATTATAGATTTCCTGGGAAGAAAATACTTTGCCTCTTGCTTCTTGCTCTGACTTTCAATTTCGTGCCTGCAAGAAGAAACCTAGAATTTTGCAACTGGGGCTTCTTTGATTCAAATCCCTAAATAACACATCAGTCTTTCTTTCTACTCTCACTCACTTTGACAAAGATTTATGAAAAATCAACCCACTCAACAGAAGGATGGAACTGGTTTTCATTAGATCCTCATTCAGATTCCTTTTCAAATACTCAGTTCCTGAGAAAGTCCACTTTTGCAGAATGCTAAACATAATACTGAATCTCAATGGTTCCCAAAATGTGGTCCCTGGCCCAAAAATATCACATCACTTTATATGACAAACATATGTTTTGAGGCTACTTAAATCTTTGGAATTTCCTGAGCAATGAGTGTGCTATGAGAATGAATCTTTGGAATTTCCTTGGTGATAGGGTGTCTTGTTTTATTGAGGGAAATTCCTGGGTTCCTGGATGACCTCAGGTTGGGGGCTAGTTGCCAAGGGAACCACTTACATAATTACAGGCTTTGAACACTTGGCCCTAGTTTCCTGGCCTTTGGGGAAAGGAGAGAAGAGAGCCCAAAGGTTGAGTTAACCGCCAAACCTAGGTAAAGCCTCCATAAAATCCCAAAAGGACAGGGCTTGGATGAACTTCTGGGGACTAAACAGGTAGAAGTTTCTGGAATGTCTGGGCCAAAGAAGGTGTGGAAGGTTTATTTCTCTTCCCATACCTCGCCCTGTACATTTCTTCCATCTGTCTATTCACCTGGATCCTTAATGAAATCCTTTATAATAAGCCAGTAAACACAAGTAAAGTCTATAATCACAGTACTTAGGAGGCTGAATCAGGAGGATTCATTAGAGTTAGAAGCCATTCTGAGCCAGCCTGGACTACATAGCAAGACCCAGACTCAAAACACCAAAATAAATAAATAAATAAATAAATGTAGTCTTGGTTATGTTGTGTGAACTTCTTTAATAAGTTAACCTAGCCTATGGAAGGAATTTGGAAACTCATTATAGCCATTTGATCACAACAAGGTAGATTAGGACCGGTGCAAACCAGAAAAACAACGGGGCAAAATGTGTCAAAGGTCTTACAAATCCAGAGCACATGCACAGAGCACAGGAGCCACAGTGACCCCTTGGCTACTGAGTACTATCAGGGAACCAATCAGAAAATGCTATTGTTTAACCCTTGTTTGAATCTAGCACTGTTTGCAGGATCAATCAGAAAAGTGCTTTCAATCTTATATTTACATCTGGTAGGAGGCCAAGTGTGTCTTTCCATTGGGCAGTTTAAATCTGACTCCATGTCAAGTGAATTTTTGAAAGGACAAAGCCCAAGGCCTTATTTGCATAAGGGAGAAGCCAAACTGGGAATTTTGAATGCAAAAGATCCCTTTCCTTTACCCTTGGTCTACTGCAAGCCTTTCCACTGGCCCACTCATGCTCCAGAGCATATATTTTCCCCTGGCATCAATAAATGCACATTTTTGTTCTTTTCTGTGTGTCTTACCCAGTTCTTTGTCTGGGACACCACAACCCTGCAAAGAAGCCCCACAGGAAACCTCTATCTAATCATAATGACAACCCACAACCTGTGGTGGTGCCTGGGAATGAGTCCTCAAGCTGCAAGATCTGATGTGCTCTCCAGGTAGATAGGGTCAAACTGAGTTGAATTCGAGGGCACTGAGCTGGTGTCCACTGATAATGATCTGCAGGGTTGCTTAGTGTGTAGGGTCAGGTGAGAATTTCCACACATCTGGGATCATAGAAGTGTTGAGTGACTGAGAGTAGACAACAGAAAATGTATTTCGGTTTCTCTTAGATCTCTGCCTCTGGGAGCTTGTTAGAAATGCAAATTGTCAGGCTTCACCTCCAATCCCAAGCAGATCCCAGAGGATGGTATGTGTATTCAAGTATGAGAAATGCTGCTTTAAACCAGTCTTCGCAGAAATGAAATCAGTGAAGGTATTTGTAAGGAGAAGACAAGAATCCAGCTTTTAGTCCCCATGCTCCATATGGTTACTGTTGAGCTCCGTTCATAACTTTTGAGGGTCCTACTTTTGGTGAAGAAGAAAAAAACGAATTCCTGAGTCACATCCACTAAGTTCTGATGCCATAAATTACAGTACATTTTGACCAAACTAGAACTTTACAGTGTGTTGGATATTTAAAAAAAATAAGAGAAAGTACTTGAGACAGCCACATACAGCATTGCAAAGGCTGACCCAGTGTAGGGCTTTTATATATACACACACACATACACATACATATATATAGCACTTTATAGTCAGGAAGCATTCATACAAACTGTCAATAATTTACCCAACTGATAAGGTGTGGGACAGCGATCAAGGCCAAGCAGTGGGCAGTAGAGTCCAAGCTAGTAACTACTGTTCTACACTGAATTGCTCATGGATGAGCAATACCACAAGATCTTGGAAGTCAGCTATGTTTGGGCAAAGAAAATGAATTGGGTCTTACAGTCAGCAAGGTCAGAATAGGGCAGGATGCTTTGTCCATGCGTGTGTGTGTGCGCGTGTGCGTGTGCGTGTGTGTGTGTGTGTGTGTGTGTGTGTGTGTGGTGGTGGTGGAGATGGCGCTAGTGTTCAGCTACAGCCCCAGCCCCTTTTAATTTTATTTTGAGACAAGATCTTGCTAAGTTGGCCAGATTGGTCTCAAATTTTCCATCGCCCCACCTCAGCCTTCCTAAATAGCTGGGATTAGAGGCATGCGTGATGGTGCCTGACCTTGGATGCTTACATATTCAGAAGGGAGATCAGCCTGAATATCTTTCCCCACCTTGTTCTCTCATTCATTGTCCAACCATTTATAGGATCTTCCCACTGCTTCTGTTTTACCCTCAATTTTGTACCACCAAGGCCTTTGCTTTCCTGTGTTTTTATTTTTTAAACCATAAGAATTCAGGTACACATACTCACTGCTATTATTTGAGCAGGTATAGAGTTACCAGTTTTGTAAATGTGTTGTCTCCTAATCCATGCAGGGGGGCAGTCTTTATGTCCATCTTTCTATATTGTGTATATACCAGTATACCAATCACATTTATTACAGCCAACATGTTATTGGCTAGCAATAGTTCAAGGCTTTGTTTCTCAACCTTGCCCACGGATGGCACACATAGGGTGGCCCTTGAGATCCCCACCTCCTGGTGATCACACTCTGGTATAAGCCCCACCCATTGAGTCTATGCGGGACATACGGTTGGTTTCTAAGCAACAGAATACAGCAAGGGTGAAGGGTATGTAGGTAATTGTATACACATAACAATCGGTCACTTTTCTCCTCGCTGCGACAAAATATCTGTCACCCATGATTTAAAGAAGGAAAGGTTTATTGTGGCTCATAGTTTCACAAGTTTCAGTTCTTGGTCAGCTGGCTGAAATGCAGAAACAACATGGTAGAAGGGTCTGGGCTTAGCGAAATTGCCCACTTCCTGGCTGCAGGATGCAGAGAAAGGAGGAACCAGGGAGGGAGACAAACCCTACAGGCCAAGTCCGTAGTGACCCATCTCTTCTAATCAGGCCCCACGTCCTAGCAGCAAGTCAGGTCTAGTGTCCCGGTAATGCAACGTATTGGACTTTGGGGGCCATCTGAGATCTAAAAACTTACAATTATGTTCTGTGAGATTTTAGTGTGTCTTGCTAGGAGGCCCTCTGCCCCTTGGTAGCTTTGAAGAAGCAAGCCACAGTGTGTGTTTTGTCATATGCAGAGGGACACCTTCAGCCAAGAGCCCATAAAAAACTGAGACCTTCACTCCAGCAAGCCCCCAGGAACCTAATGGCAACAATTACAGGAGCTGGAGAAAAAGCCCTGCTCTGATTGAACCATCCTTGTGAGCCCAGCCCAGGCTGACAATCATTTGATTGTCATTTTGCAGAGACTCCAGCTCAGCCCTGTTTGGGCTCCTTACCTACAAAACCACTGCTCACACGTCCATCGGGCTTTGAGCTGCCCTGTTTATGGCAGTTTGTTATATAGCGATTGTAAACTCACACAATCCCAAACCAATTTAACAATGGAGGAGAGAGAGGTCTATGTCCAGAGGGTTAAGGACTACTGTAGATGGGTTTTCATGAGCAGGGAATTGCTTTAATAAATGTATAGTTTAAGTGTTACCAATAACTTCTGTTTTTGATTGCTTTCCGGTTAAATACCTTCAGTTTTCTATCAAAACTTCAAATAAAATGGCTGTGGCAAGTTCCCCTTTGTTTATCTTGGAGATTCAAATTCTCTGCTTTCTTTCTTTTTTTTTTTTTCTTGTACTTTTTTGTTTTTGTTTTTGTGTTGGCGTTGAGCCCAGGGCCTTGGCACTGAGCTGCAGCCCCAGCCACTGTTATTTTTGAACAAGGCCTCACTAAGTTTCCCAAACTCTTGATTCTTCTGCTTCAGCCTCCTCCTCCTTCATTTCTTGGGGAATGAAAATTCTAAGTAATTATGCCTCTTATTATTATTTTCTCAGGGCCTGTAGACATACCTCAGAAGATGTGGCTGAATGAGATGAAAAAGAAGCACCATGAGCCAGGGTAAGAGAAGGAACCAGAAGGGTTTAGCACTGCTCTTAAGTGAATCGATAAGGTCGGGGAACTGGTCCTTAAAGTGGTGGCCAGAAGTCCAATCGCTACTGTCCTCACGGAGACTCAGACTCGGGCTTTATTCAGACTCTTCGTAAAATCGTTCACCATCCTGTTCAACGTGTAGTGCTGAGCTAGAAAATACTCGGCTCCTACACAGATGGCCAGGGTCACAATGGGTCAGGAGATATGAGGCTGGCAGTGTTAAGAATCATTGGTCATCAGAGCCCAGTCAGTCTGAGCCAGCACAATCAGGAGGTTCCTTCTGCTTCAACCCCGGCAAGGAAAGGAACTTGGAGGTGACCAGTATGGTGGTTGCACTCTGCCTTTTTCTGGTTCACGCTAAAGCTACTGTCATGGTTTATGTCTGTGTCCCCCAGGCCTCATGAGTTTGCATTGTGCATTTGTGATGGTTCATTGTCTAGTGCTTGGATTGATGGTGTCAGTGCTCCACCCACATGGGGGTGGAGCCAGGATGTGATGTGATGGCAGGAAGAAGGTATGTCTTTCTCTTTACTGGTTCGAGCTTGCTGTCGGTGGCTGCCATGAACTGCAATCCAGCCATGCCCACCTGTCTTGGAGCCAACTGAGTGGAGTGAAACCTCCAAAAACTAAAAAATAAACTTTTCCTTTCCCAACTTTGGGCTTCAGGTATTTTGTCTCAGCGATGAGCATAAAGTAACTAAGACAGCTACCTTATGAAACCTACTGTTTGGCTTTGCCCCGGGAGCAGCTGCTGTTTCATAGATTTGGGGATGCTATCCAATTCATGAGTTGCTAATAAAAACCAACTACATCATTAAGCTCAGCGGACTGAAAGTTTGGTTTCTGGTAGTCAATAATGATTCTTCTCAAAGTCTAGTGAGGCCCAAAATGTCAAGCTCTTCGAGGCTGCTTGACGCTCAGGCATAGCCTTGTTCCCAGCCCAGAGTCTGCTTCCTTCCACTCACAGAAAGTATCGTTGTAACTATTGATTTTACGCTTGCAATCACCCCTACTCTGAGGTAATCTCTTGCCCAGTTCAGACAGATCGGTTCAGTCTTATAGTCCATGCCTATTTCCCACCAGGTAACCCATGGAGAAAACATGCTCACCTGTGGCGGTTTCCCTAAGTCTGAGATTCTCAGTTTAAACAATGCCATAGTAGCCGAGTATGGTTATAATCGCATCACTTTGGGTGAGGCAGCAGGACCACAAGTTCAAATCCAGCTTGGGCAATTTAACAACTAAGTGAGACCCTGTCTCAAAATACCAAATTTTTAAAAAGGTCTGGGGATGTAGCTCAGTGCAAAGGTTTTGGGTTCAATCCTCAGCACTGCACAATAAATAGAGAAATCACACCACAGCAGGGACAAGATCTTAGTGAGACAGTCTAGGATAGATGGATGTTGGAATTCATTTGACCCTAAAGTTAGGTAAATATCCTTCTGCAGAATTTCTTCTTCTCTCCAGTGGGTAAGTCTTGAATCAAAGGAAATCCAGTATTCTGTATAACTAACATGCACTTTAAAAAAGAGCTGGGTGTGGCGGCACATGCCTGTAAACCCTGCACTTGGGAGGCTGAGGCAGAAGGATCAACTGAGCTCAAGGCCAATTTGGACTACAGAGTAAGTTCAAGGCCTGCTGAACTACATAGCAAAACCCTGTCTTAAAAAAAAAAGAAAGAAAAGAACAGAAGAAAATACAAAAAAAGTACCAGAGACTATCTTAATGAAGATGTTAACATCTCACTTTGGTTTCCCTTTCTTGACCAATAGACAATTTTTCAGGGGCTCACAGATTTACAGTGTGTTTGGGAAAACTTAATTCTTAAAGAGGTGGTGAGTAGGTTTTAAAACTTTCTGCTGAGCATTTCAACACAGTAGAACTGACTAAAATATTTTTAGAGCAAGTCAGACAATTTTCTAGAGTCTCCCTCATACAAAGGAAAGTAAATCTGCCATAATTACATAGAAAAATGCAAAATATGAATTCCTACTGTCTAATAACTTTTCCTTCACAAATGTAGAGTGCTGTTCAGTGATTATAGGCATTGTACTCCTTTGTGTGGGGTGGGGTAGCTGAGCTTTCATAGCTATATAAATCCTTACCATGAGCCAGGAGTGGTGGCACACGCTGTAACCCCAGTACTGTGGGAGGCCGAAGCAGGAGGATCACAGGTTCAAGCTCAGACAGCAACTTGTGACTTAGTAAGTCTCAAAATTTAAAAAATGAGCTGAGAATGTAGCTCAGTGCAAAGGCCCTGGGTTCAGTCCCAGTACTGCCAAAAAAAGATGGAGTAATTGCAAGAGATAGACTAATAGGATTTAGGAAAGAACTAAGGGAAAAACAAAACAAAGCAAAACAAAAAACTCAAATTGATTGTCACTGAAACCAAAGACCTAAAAGACACCTATGACTTCCTGGTTATAAAATTATAACCCCAGATGGGACTAACTAATCCAAGTCTGGGCTTTGTGAGCAGCTAGCAAGGTAGTTTCAACTTTAGTCATGTGGCCTTGTCTATGGCAGCTTGAAAGGCCCCTTGTCCTTCAGGACTAAAGTTTCTGATCCTTGGAATTGAAGTAGAAAAGAATAAAGCTGAGTGGAGTCAAGACTGGCATTGTAAGTCATTCTACAAGCATTCAGTATCTTCAGAACACTGCATGACATTTTGAAGTGACAGATACAAGTAAGTGAAGAAATGGTCTCTTCCTTGGGAAATTTATATCCTAGCCCAGGAAAAGGAAAAAAAATGAAATGTACACGTGTACACACATGAACTCACATATGAAAACATGCACACATACACATTAGCTGAGTGTGGTGGTGAACACGTGTGATCCCAGCACTTGAGAGGCTGAGGGTTGCTGTGACTTTGAGACTAACCTGGACCCAGTGAGTTCAAGGCCAACTTGAACTATAGCAAGATATAGTCTCAAAAACAAAATGCAATACAAAACAAAACACCAAAAAACATACAGATGCGTGAGCACATACATAGCACAAATATTTGTAGCACAGATTAGTATTAACATTAAATATGTTTAAAGTGCTTTCACTGCACTAAGGAAAGAGGGTTTGATCCTTCCTGTGATTGGGTAGAGCCAGTCAGGTTTTTGCAGGCATGGTGACATTTGGTTATGAAATGGTGCTATTTGCATGAGCAAGTGTCAGCCCTGGGAAGTCCCCTAATCTTCCAGCTTGCTTCACCAAGCTGAAGTGAAAATGCCCACATGATTCTGGAGGCCCAGTGTAAGGCTAAAACTTCCTGCACTTCTGAACCCTGACTTCTCTGCACCCCTCAGCCTTGCCGGGAGCTGCACATTTCTGAATCAGCTGGTCCTGCTCCCTTCTCCACCCAAGTGTCCCCAATTAAGCCTTACTTCTAGCAGACAGTACTGAAGCCCGTGGGCCATGGCAGAGTGAATGTGTGTGCATGGTATGTGCGCATGTTGCTTCCAGCATAGACCAGAATAGCAAACTTAAGATGGAGTATTAGAACAGCATATGCTTAAAGGTCATCTCCAAGGAACTCCCACCGGCCACCTTATCCCACTTGTGGCCTTCTGCAGCATTTTGGGTTCCCTCTTAAGACCTTTATGTGGCTTTCTTTTCCCTCTCTAATTTATAGCTCTATGACTTTCAAAGCTCAGGCTTTAAGGCAATACTTGTTTTTTAATAGACACTGGAAACTGCTTGCCATGTGCTATACAGAGCAAGTATAATTTTTAAAAAGTTTGAAACATGGTCTCATACATACACTTTGTAAACCTGTGTCAAAGACATATTTAATTCCCTAATGAGAAACACAGCAGGGTCAAGGGTTAAAGAGAAAAGAAACTTGTAAACACATAAAAGCAAGAATAAGATTGCAAACTGAGTTACAAAATCAGTTAATGTTCTAAAGGGGAATAAAAAGCTGCTAACTTTAGGAGTATCACTTCTACTACACAGAAATCATTTTCATTTTTCAAATCTTCTACAAATCAGCATCTAACTTTAAAAAATCCTTAAGCTTGTTGAAAGATAAATCTTTTAAAAGATAAAACCACAAGCTGGGTATAAGTGGCGCACATCTATAATCCCAGCACTCTGGAGGCCAAGGCAGGAAGATTACAAACTGAAGCCCAGCCTGGGAAACTCAAAGACCCTGTCTAGAAATCAAAAATTAAAAATGGGCTGGGGATGTAGCACTATTCAAAGGCCTGGGTTCAATTGTCACTACAAAAAAAAAAAAAAAAAAAAAAGAAGAAAAAGAAAGAAAGAGGAAAAATGTTAAAACTATAATTTATAAGCAAAAATAAAATGAACTTGTTAACTATTGAGGAAATAATTGAAAGACTCCTAGATATAATAAATAAATTCAGTAATGCATACAAAGTCAATACTCAAGAATCAATAGCATTCTTATACATTAAAAACAAAATCACTGAGAGAGAAATAAGAGAAGCCACACCCTTCACACTAGCATCCAAAATAATGAAATACTTACGAATTAATTTCATGAAAGAAGTCAAAGATCGGGGCTGGGGATTTAGCTCAATGGCATAAACACCTGCCTTGCAAGCAGGCAGTCGTGAGTTCGATCCCTGGTACTGATAAAAGCGAAAAAGACCAAAAAAAAAAAAAAAAAAAAAAAAAAAAGAAGAAGAAGAAGAAGAAGAAGTCAAAGATCTATACAGGGAAAATTATAATACCCTGAAAAAGAAATCGAAGAGGATCTTAGAAAATGGAAAGACATACCTTGTACATGGATAAGAAGAATAAATATTGTGCAAATGGACATTCTCCCAAAACTGTTACACAGATTGATTGCAATCCCAATGAAAATACCATCAACATACCTCATAGATCTAAATAAATCATTCCTAAAATTCATCCGGAACCAGAAGAGACCTAGAATAGCAAAGACAATTCTAAGCAGCAAAGGCAAGGCAGGAGGCATCACAATTGCTGACTTGAAGTTGTCCTACAAAGCTACTGTAATAAAATCAACATGGTACTGGAATAAAAACAGATCTGAAAATCAATGGAATAGATTAGAAGATACAACCAGAGCTACAAACACACTCAACCACCTTATCTTTGATAAAGGAGCTAAGCAGGTTCACTGGAAGAACGACAGTCTCTTTAATAAATGGTGTTGGAAAAACTAGCTCTCCATATGCTGAAAACTAAAACTAGGCCCATGCCTATCACCATGTACTAAATTAAAATCTAAATGGATCAATGATCTGAATATTAAAACAGAAACACTAAGTCTGTTGGAAGACAAAGTAGGTAAAAATCTTGACGACATAGGGGTAGGTAGAGAATTAATTCATCAACAGGAATCAAACCGCATGGGAAATACTTCCCAGAATCAGTAACGGAGATCACATCTTATTAAAGAGTTTCCACATGTCGAAAGAAATCTCCAGCATAGTGAAAAGAAAACCCACAAACTGGGAAAAAATTTTAGTGGACTGTCCCTCAGACAAAGACTTCTGTCTAAAACATATAAAGAATTAAAAAAAAATCAGACCTCCAAAATTCAAAGATCCAGTCCAAAAATGTTCATCATCATTAGTCATTAGAGAAATGCAAATTAAAACCACACTGAGATCACATCTCACTCCAGAAAGAATGGCCAGGATCAGTAAAATTACCAACAACAAATGCTAGAGAGGATTCGGGGGAAAAAGAAACTCTCCTGCACTGTTAATGGGAGTGTAGACTGGTGCAACCATTCTGGAGGTTAGTCTGGATATTCCTGAAAAAAGCTGGGATTGGAAATCCCTTTTGACCCAGATATTCCACTTCTAAGCATATTCCCAGAAGAACTGAAAACCATCATACCACAGTGATATATGTGCACCCATGTTTATAGCAGCACAATTTGTAATAACCAGATCTTGGAAACAATCTAAGTGTCTATCGAGTGAGGAATGGATAAAAAAGTTGTGGTATTTTTATACAATGGAATGATCACATTGAGATACTTATAAATAGATGGACACAACTTGAGACCATACTTATAAGTGAAATAAATCAAACTCACATGTATGAATACTGTAGAGTCTTCTTAGTTTAAGAAATGGTAAGAGTACATAAGATTTTATGGTAATTGTGATTCCCCATTATATTGCTTTGAAACCTTATAATGTTTTCATTCATTAGTTGGAATGGTTTTATTTTGTTTTGTTTGATTTTATTATGTGTGATGGTATGAACGGCTATTTTGAAGAAAACAATACATTATGACAGCCAGTGTTGATTTAATATCATCTTGTTTTGATGTCCTACCATGCTTTTGATCTTTTGTTTCTATTGGTTGTATGATGTTGTGTTATTGGATTTGAATGTGTATGATAGTATAAACAAATTTTTATGGAAAATGAGATAATATAGTAGCCATTGTTCATTTTCTGTTATTTGGTTCTAAATGCCCTGTAATACTTTCATTCTCTGGAATGGTTTTATCCTATTTTGTTGTGTTTGATACTATTGCATATGAAGTTATGCTCAACTATTTCAAAGCAAGAGACATTATGGTAGCACTGTTAATATCAGTTTGCCTTGTGGTGAAGTACTGTGTTGTTTACATTGTTCTGTTCTGATCTGCTTTGTTCTGTCCTCTTTTGTCTTAGTCTCTTTAAAATAAAAAAGAAAAGAACAATATGCAATATGAAAAAAGAAATAAGCAAGATGTTAGAAGGAGTTCTATGGAGGATTCAAAGAACATAAATATATATAGACCACCTGGAATACTAAGGCGAATTTATAAATAGATACAAAACAGCAGAACAGGTCAATCAATAGCCCTAGACTCTGGGGCCTAGAGTAATGATTGACTGTATTGCCTGGACAAGTATTTGCAATTCTGCAAACAAGCATAATTTGGATTATCATGCTTTCTACAGTGTACAGAATTGTAAAATAGTTCAAAGTCAATGGAAGGCACAAAAAGATGGGAAGAATAGGCTGGATAGTGTACCCAGAAATCTGTCTTTGCCCATTTCTGCCTTTCACTCTTTCTTGGCAGGTACTGGTGAACAGGAAGTAGTATGACACCCCAAATTATCTCCCATCAGTGTCAACTGCTCCATAGGAAAATGCAGTGTTTTCCTATGATTTGGAAAGAGTCCTATAAGCATTTTGCTTTCTTCCTAATTTTTTTGCTAATTCTTTTTTTTTTTTTTTGGTGGTGGTGGTAGTGGTGGTGGTGCTGTAAGGGACTGAACTCGGGGCACTGAACTGAGTCACATCCCCAGCCACCCCGCCCTCCTTTTTTAAACTTTGAGACAAAGGCTTGCTAAGTCACAAAGTTATTTTGCCTGGTCTTGAACTTGTGACCCTCCTGCATCTGCCTCTTAGAATGCTGGGATCATAAGTGAGCATCACCAAACCTGGCTGAGATTTGACTTTTGGAAGGTCACGGATTGCTCCAGGCTTCCCTTCAAACAGCACAAAGAAGATCGAAGCCTTGAATTGGAAGACATACCCTGTGTTCTCTAGAGGTCAGCTTTTCTTCACGAAGTCCTTCCACACAAATCAAGACACATTTTCCCTGCAGCAGAGACAGATGGCAGCTCAGCTCCTGAGTCTGTAGTGAGGGGTTGCTGCTGTCTCAGTCTACAAATTTGGCAAGCAGCTGTAGTTTAGGGCTAGATCCAACTCCTGGATTGTGGGAGTTGGGAGAGTTTGTGAAATGTAACGTGGCACCTATCTGGCTATTAGCAAGCACCACCCAGCAGGGTCAGCAGTGGCACTGTAGAGGCAAATGCATTGATATTTCTGTGGCTACATGCATCAATGTTCACACTAATTGGAAAACAGAAAGACCGTAGACAACTTCCCATAAGTGCATGCCAGATGTTGTGCTACAGGAATGATGGGAAAGCTTTTGGCTTGTATAGTTTTTGATGTTTGTTTTGTTTTGTTTTGTTTCGTTTTGGTCTTTGAGGCAGTGTCTCTCTATATAGCCCAGGTTGGCCTTAAAGTCACAATGATCCTCCTGCTTCAGTCTCCAGAGTGCTGAGATTACAATTCGCACCTTGGGTCCAGCTGTGTATCACTTTATGATTTCAGAAGGACAACTTGGTGTATTGAGCCCCTAGTAGTAAGTCTGGATGGGGGCTGCATAATTCCATTGGAAAGAAAACTATCAAATCAACAGAAGCTGAGAAACCTTAGATTAACATGGCATGTCACCTATTCTCTACGGAGCATGCGAAGTTGCAGTTTGGGGTTCAGTTGCAAGGTGCAAACTCAAATGTCCCCAGGTCAAGGAAGCAAGTACAAAAGATGAAGCTCCATACAGCTTTGCTTCTAGGGAGTGCCTGCCCATGGGACAGATTATGGGTGATAAAGAAAATCCACAAACCTATATTTTTATGGAGCGCCTCCCAATTTTTCAGTATCAGCTGCATCATTTAAAAATAAAGTCATTGTCACGGAGCATTTGGCCATCCTTGTAGGGGCCGCTGTTTGAGAACTGATGGACAGAGATCGAACAAACCTGGGGACTTACAGTCCATACTTTGGGACTACTGGTGCTCGGTTCCCTTTGCAGCATTCACAGAAATCCATTAATACGTGGACTTGAGTAGAATTTCTCGAGGTTCAGAGTTAGTGGTGTCTATTAAACTCTTATCCAGTTCTGCCGAGTGTAGGGCTGGAGAGGGCAAGTTTAAAGACAATGACCCCGACAGCACTCATTTAGAGCCCTTGTTTTAGAGCAAGTCTTCTCAAGTGACTGCCTGCAGCAGACTTCAGTTAACAAGCACAATCTGAAATTCCTGGGTTATTATCTAATCTGCTTCCTTTGTTGGGAAATAATGAAGTAATTGAGGAAAAAACTAGGCTTGATTTGATAGGAGACAAATGCAGATGATTGAGGCGATTTCATTCTATATATGTATATATTTTTTACATCAAATAACGCCTTTTTCTATTGTTTTTTTGAAGATTTCCTCTCACCAGTGAATTTAGTGCACTTTTTTTCCTTGTCAAAGGAAATGAAGCATATTATCCCACCTGTCTTTGAGTAAAGTTTTTGCACTGTTTTTATTTGGTTTCTTGAATATCTAGCTCTGCCATAGGAACTCACGTAGTAAAAACAGTGAGCATTCATGTATATGTAGGAAATGCACAAATGCAAAGACAGAAAAAAAGATAAAAAGAAATTGGAAAATTCATGTATGGTGGTGCATACCTGTAATACTAGTATTGGGAGGCTGAGGCAGGAGGATCACCATGTGTTCAAGGCTAGCCTGGGCTACACAGTGAGTTCCAGGCCAGCTTGAACCTCATAGCCAGAACCTGTCCCAAACCAGTGACAACACCAATAACAGATCTTTATAGAATTCAGTTTTTAAGGTCAGAAAATCTGTCTCTGCTCACATTTTCTAGAACATATCTTTCAATCTTGGAGTGTTGTCATTGTTGGAGGTGTACCTAGAGGAGTGCTGTTTAATAATTGGCTCTCCATAAAAAGAAAAACAAAACAAAACAAAATTGAAACAAAAAGCAACACAATAGAAAACAAGCAAACAAACAAACAAACAAACAGACAACTCTGATCTGTAGACTTTGCCAGTTTCCACGGTACGAAAGGAACACATACGTGAGTTCAAGGCACCAAGCTGATGAAACTGCTGGGCTGTGAAGAGGTTTGCACATGTGGCTGGCCCCCAAGCTGCTGGGCCCCGGGTCCCCTGGGTGTAGCCAGAAGAACACTAAACAGGACTCAGAGGACTCTGCCTCTCATCTATCACGCATGCAAAACAACAGCTTAGATCGTGTCGTGGGGATACAGAGTCACTTTCAAATGGAAATAAGTAAAGAAACACTTAAAGCAAAAGAACTTTGAAAATAGAAAGATTTCTGCCAATATGGGGGCATTCTCATCATTACCATCTTTGGAGAGCCAAATATTGTTCAGTACTCAAAAGTTTTTAAAAATGCCTTACAGTGCATTAGTTATTGCTTTTAAAAATGTGTTTTTTATCTCCTGGTCATAAAAGATTCAAACTGTATGAAAAAAGCCAACGCCCATTTGGCTTTTGGTTCAGAACAATGAACTCATCAGAGTTATTTTTATGTGCACTGGAGCTTGGCTGGCAGCCACGGTCCCAAGAAGGCGGCGTGTGCGCCAGGCAGCCTTTCTGCCTCCGTGAAGCCAAGCCCATGCGGTTGCCTTCGCGTGGTTGTCAGAGTTTGAATTAATCACTATTTAGCTTGGTTTTGTAAACAATATCAAACAGAATCCAGTTTAATAGAGGCATTTTTCCTGGAATGGTCTTTTTAGCGGAGCACGCGCCAACAGAAATACAGCGTGAGCCAGGCAGGTTCTCTGAATTGTTTTAACAGACATATGAAACAAGTACAAAGAAACTAGTGAAGCTAGTTATCTTAATAATATCTTTCGTTTAACCCAATAGAGCCAGAATATTATCATTTCAACATGTAATCAATACAGAACATCTTGCTGAAAGCTTTTCTGTCCTTTGTGTGAATAAGTCTTCTAGGTCAAGTGGCTGGTTTCTATCCAGTGATGCCCTCAGCTTCCCACAGTTTGGACCAGCACATTTTAAGTGATCATAGCTGCCTGTGGCTAATGGCTACCATTTTGGACAGCTTAGTGCTACAACATCAATCGGCAGTGAGACTCTGGATTCCAAGAAAACCCAACATTTACAGAAAGTCCTTTATTCAGATCTCAGTGGTTTGTGTTATGGGGATGTATTATTCAGGGCAGACTCTGTCTGTCAAATTGAACTTTTCCATCATCCACTAGTTGGGCTGTGGGCCACTCTAGGCTGGCGTACCTGTTAATTCTAGGATGACCATCCAATGCTGTCTGTCCAGGGCTGAGGGTGGTCCTGCTATGTGGGGCTTCAGTGCTAAGCCAGGGAGAGTTCCAGGCAAGCAAAGATGAATGAATCCCCCCCCACTTTAATTTAGGGTAAGAGTTTAAGTGCTGCTGGAAACATTGCACTGCTTCCACCCCAAAACTACCCGCAGATGTGACTCTAGGGCCAGAGGCCTCTCTTCATCTCTGGAAGCCACTTTGAATCTGAATGTCCTGTAGCCCAGCACTGCCAGAGCTCATCAACTCCACTGTTTAGGCTCTGGGATGTGTCATTGGAGATCAGATGATAAACCTTGCCAAACTCTTGAATATAGTGAAGAGCTCTCTGGCCTTCTGGCTACTGTCCTGTCTTCCTAAGTCAGGTAAAATTGTGCCTTTACATACAGTGATCATCCAGGTTCCCTCTATGCAGGGAACTAGGCCTTGTGATTGTAGCTTTCTAGAAGGGATGTGGAAAGTGGGAAAACCTTGACTGTTGTATCTGTCACAGTAGGTGCTGATTTCTGTGCCTATTCGATGAGGGCTAGACTCACTCTGTCTTAAAAAGTCAGTTTGAGCCAGGTATGCTGGCATACTCTTCTAATCCCAGCCAGGACTCCAGAGGCTGAGGCAGGAGGATTCACAGCAAATTTGAGGCCGACTTGGGCTATACAGTGAGTTCAAGGTCAACTGAGACCCTAACTAAAAAACTATATATATAATCTCCTTTTATCTTATGTAACAATTCAACAAATATTTGGCTCAAGATTATTTAAACTCTCCATGCCTTAGTTTCTTTCTTAGTTTCAGTTTACATGCTGGCAAATGGGGACAGGAAGTACAGCCTGCCTCATGGCACTCTGTGAAGATTAAACACACATGGAGAGTTTACGAGTGTGAATTATTTTAAAAAGGCTTGGCACATAGCAAGTGCTTCATTCATACTGGCTGCTATTATTTGCTATTTATTTTTATTTCTTGCGAGCAGGTGCCTTCTGATGTATGGGCATCAGGTGAACTGCTTCTTACACTGCCCTAAGTAGACTAAGCACTCAGCCAATGCCTATCACCTTACTGCCCTGGCTCTGGGGTGGGTCTGGCAATCCTTTTCTGTTGCTTGCTAAATGTGGTCACCATGGTGCTTCTCTGTTCAAAATAGGAACTGGCTGCTTCAGATCCCCATTTCTGGCCTCTCTAGTATCCTGCCTAAAAATCAGACACTGTGCAGCGATTGCCATCACTGGACGGATCCTAAGCAGCATCTCCAATTATTTTTCCATGTTTCTCACTGTGGAAAAGTTGGATTCTGGCTTTTCCAAATTTCAGCATGCTGGCGAGGAAGGCTTTTCTGTAGGATCTAAGTTAAGCAGGATCCTGATTGCTTGTCTTCCCACTGCCAGTCTGCTTCCACTTCTTTTTAAAACAGAGTCTCCCTATGTTCCCCAGGCTGGTCTCCAACTCCTGTACTCAAGCAATCCTCCTACTTCAGCCTCCTCAGTACCAGAACCACAGGTGTGCACCACCATGTTTACCTCCCCCTTCTACTATTTTTGTTTCCCACTTATCCTGCCTTCTATTGATGGAGAAAGAAGACAGCAGAGACTCATTTTCCCAGCTTTCCCTGTGTCCAGAGCACATGATCACACCCTGGCCAATAGGAGCAAAGAGGATGCGAGTTCTGGGACAAATTTCTTCCCTCCTATCCTGACCATACTTGTATGTTACTGTGGCAGACCATGTTAGAGAACCAAGAGAACTATAAAAAGAATGAAATCAATCTGATAGAAATTAAGGAATCGACTAAGAAAAGAAAATAAGGAATCAATATGTGATGTCATTTAACTGTCCAATTAATCAAGTTTGGAATCTCCTGTCTCCAGCCCTCTTATTATGTGCAATTCATTAGTAAACCCCTTTTGTCATATTACGTTATATTTAGTTGGGTATTTAGTTTTTGCTTTGGAAAATATCCTAGCTGACACAAACGAGTTCTTGGATGGCCTAAAGAATTAGTCCTAAATTTGGCATAATCCCATGTTCTTTTCTAAGACCCCTGCTACCAAGAGCCAACAGTAATCTGTCCCTTCTAGAACTCCTCTGATACATACCAACAGGCAGTGTGGGTTGATGGTTATGAGCACAGACCCAGGAGTCAGATCCTGGCAAATGTGACCTTGAGCAAGCTAATGAAACTCAAGTTGCCACCTTTTCTTCATCTGTGAACTAGGGATGACATTAATGATGCACCTGCCTTATACAGTTTTCTGTTAAATGAAGCAATACACAAAGCATAATTAAAATAATACCTGATTCATTGTATACACAGTGGGTGAGAGCTTTTTTGCTTATTTACCATTCATTTCACGTAGATGTGTGGTATTACAGACGGTATATAGGCAAAGGCACACACGTGCACACGTACATGTATGCATACCCACAGGGTTACCCCTTGATATGGGGGACTGGTTCCAGGACCCCTTGTGGGTTTTACCATTCAAGGATTCTTGAGTCCTTATAGGAAATGTTGCAGTATTTGCAAAAACTTGCTTTACCTAGCATGCTCCCTTATGCTAGATTTCTTGTGATACCTAATGCCTTGTGTCACCGTGTAAGTAGTTGTTACACTGTATCGTTTAGGCAACAATGACACACAAAAAAACTGTGCATGTGGGTACAGATGTATGGTTCTTTTTTGCTCCAAAACAGTTTTAGCCACAATTTGAACCCCAAGTAGAGGGCACCATGGGAATTTATTTAATTTTTTTTTTTGCACTGCACTTTTGTATCTCAAAGGGCTTGTTTTTAATCTCCATTTTGTAAAAGGTTTTAAAAGCCCGTTTCTAGGAGCCAGCCCACGGAAGCAGGCCTGTCCTGGCATGCTCAGGCAGAAGAGTTCCATTGATTTCTTCAGCACCTTGGCTTCCAAGATTGAAAAACAAAAGCCACTGTCTGGGTTTTAGTTTCCTGGAAAAAGGCCCTGGGCAGTGCGAGGTGTTTCCTTGGGAGAGGATTCAAGGCAATTCCATATGGGCCAGGGACACACATGCTCCATCCTATGGGACTTCTTCTCAGTGGAGACTGGGCGGGGCCTCAGCCTTGTTTCCCCTCAGCCTTGTTCCCTGCTTTGTCTCCCACCTCAGACAGCCCTGCGGAACATTTAAAGTCATTTCCCTTCAGGCCTGATTCCTATTTCTGAGGGACATTTCATTTATCCTCCACCCTCCTCCTGTTCTCTCGGGGTGCAGGCTCAGATTCCTGGGAAATTTGGCAGGGAGGGGCACTTGGGCAGCCCACACTGCAATGGAGTCACCTGGGCCTCTCTAGACCTAGATAGTGACTGAGTCAACTCAGTAAATATGTCCTCTTGGTGGGCAGAGGATTGGCGGAAGCATCTTGTGCAAAGAACTTTGCTAGCTATCTAATCAATAGGGCACCAAGTTGAGTAAGAAATGGTCCCAGACTTTAGGAGGGTGACCACCCAGTGGCACAGATATGTTAATTGTGATGGTAACAATATCTACAGAGTGAGAAGTGAAAGATTCTGTAGCAGTTTGTTTATTTTTGCCCAACAGACCAGTATATGGTGGGGTTGTGGGAACATAGCCTCTCCTGTGTGCTTGCTAAGAAGAAATGTACAATGTTTTGTAAATACAAATGTTTTCTCTTTGACCTAATAAGCCACCTTTGGGTGTTTATCTTATAGATCTACACACAAGGGAAAAATAATGAATGCATGAAGTTACTCCTTCCAACATTATTGTAATGGGAAATGAGTGGAAATGATCCAGGTGTTCATCAGTAGGGATTGATTAAATACAATTGGAAATAGTTGGACAGTGGAGGACTATACAGCTATGCACAGGAATGAGGCCCCCCTGGCCCAGAAAAATAAGACAAAGTTTTAAAGAATGGCTAAGATGGAAAGGCAGGCTATGCATGGTTAGTCTGAACCCTTTAGGACTGGTCAAGGGAAAGACATGACCTTGATATGACAGGAAGCAGCAGAAATAAACTTTATTTGAGTGGCACTTGGACCAGTTACTTTGACTTGCCTTCTCCTTACATCAGTTTATATAAAATTATTAACCCTGTTGACCAGAGAAGAACCTCACCTCAAGAGACAATAGCATGAAGCCAACACCAAAAGGGACAAGAGAGTGAGGGAACTTCTAGGGGACTTAGGAGTGAGAAGAGGGTGGCTTCTGGGAGAACATGGAGGACAGATAGCAGCAGCTATGGAGGCTCTCTGAAAGACTCGGCTTAGAATTCAGGAATGGTGCAGACTAAGGAGTCACAAGCAGGTGGAGATATGCTCTGCTGACCCAGGAATGAACTGGGCTGAGAGAAACCAACTTGGAATGCAGTCCTGGTGCTAGAACAGGAACAGAGGGGCCTCAGTGTGGAGGCTGGAGCCCGCGCCATTGGAAGCCGCGATTTGGGTTTCCCGCCACGCGGTGGCTGCGTCTACATTGGCTCAGCAGGGAGAGAGACCTGAGAACGGGAATTGGCGAACAGAGTTGAAAACAGGACAGGCGGGGAGCCATGCATTGACTTGCGGAGAGGTGAGTGAGAGAAACTGACACTCTCCCACAGTTTAATGAGACTCCAGCGGAAGACATTCTGGGACTGGGCAGACTTGCGGGAGTGGGGCGCTGCAGCGACTTCAGCCACGTATCCCCCTCTCAAGCGGGATTGGTGAGAAGTGCCTAGCTTACGTGATGCTGCTGGCGGAGACCCAGTAGGCTACCACAACCCAGATCCCAGAGCCTGAGGGTGGCCTGGAGGGGCAGGCCCCGCGTAGGCTGCCTGGTCTACAATTTCCTGGGTGCTGTGGTGGGCAGGAACACCTAGCCGGCACAATTCAATCAGACTGTGGCTGACAGGAAAGGAAGCTGGGCCTCCTATATACGCTTGCATATATAAGGAACAAAGAATATGGGAAGAGGCAGCAACAAGAAAGGCTCCTCGGCCCCCAATCCTGAGAAACAGGCAATAGTGGACACTGCACCAATAGACATAAAGTGCCATCTAGAGAGAGAGCCTCATAGATCAGTTCAGGAATGAAGTTATTAATGACCTGAAGCTAGAAATAAGCAGAATAGTTAGAGAAATGCTAAGCACCACCCAAGAAAAAACAGATGGTGGAATGGAAGAACAGAAAAAGAGGGGAGAATTGTTTGATGGAGAAAATAGAGAAAGCATAGAATACATGAAGCAGGTTCAAAGAGACTACCAGGAAACTAAAAACTCTATCGAAAACTGGCATAACAGCTTGAAAGAAACTAAGGACAGACTATCTGAACTGGAGGGCAGATTTGTAATATGGGAGAATGAAATGAAAAACTTCTTAAAAGTAACAAAGAAACAAACAGCAATAATACAAAGAGTAGAAGATGATAAGAGGATCCATAACTTAAGAATTAACATAAAAGAAGAAGTAGGGACACAAACAAATGAGCTACAAAAGCTACTCACAGCAATAATCCAGGAGAATTTTCCTAATTTAGCAAAAGGTAAAGATACTCAGATGTATGAGGCATACAGGACCCCAGCCACCTACAACCCAAACAGAGCAACACCCAGGCATATAATAATAAAAATTTCAGAAATTCAATACAAGAACAGAATATTAAAAGCTGTCAGAGACAAGAAACAGACCACTTACAAGGAAACACCCATCAGAATTACAGCAGATTTCTCTGCACAAACCATCAAATCACGAAGAGCATGGGGGGAAATAATTCAAGCTTTGAAAGATAAAAATCTCCAGCCAAGATTGATATATCCTGCACAACTATCCCTGAAAATTGATGGAAAAACAAGGTGCTTCCAGGATAAAGAGGAACTAGGGGAATTTGCAACCACCAATTCAACTCTACAAAGAATACTGCAGGATATTCTAAAAAAGAAAAATACAAAGAATCCAGAAATAGTGGCAGAGAGGCCACAATGAATGGAGCAGAAAACAAAATGAAAAAGACAAACTGACAACTAATGACAGAAAAAGAGCTCAACAGAAATGAGGCAGAGAAGGTTGGATGATAGGAACAGCTATTTTGGAGAAAATGACGTCTTAATAGGTAATACTGATATAGTATCATCTTGTTTTGAAGTCTCATCAAGCTTTTGTTCTTCTGTCTCCATTGGTCTAAACAGGTTGTATCTTATTGGATTTTATTATGTACAATAGTATAAGCAAAAACTTTTAAAGACAAGGAGATTATATAGAAACCATTGTTCATTTTCTGTTAGTTGATTCTAAATACCCTGTAATGCTGTCATTCTCTTAAATGGTTTTACATTGTTTTGATATAGTTGATGCTACAGTATACGAAGTTATACTCAAAGATTTTAAGGAAAGAGACAATATGGTAACTACTTTTATGTCAGGATTATCTTGTGATGAAACACTATTCTGCTTAAATGGTTATATTTTGATCTGCGCTGTTTTGCTGTTATGCCCTCTTTTATCTCAATCTCCACTTCATTATTTACTTTTTTATTTTTATCCTTTTAATTAAGGGAAAAATAAATAAAAACTAGCAGGATATATTATAGTAACCCACTTTGACTTTCCATTATCTTGATTTAAAGCCCTGTATTACTCTCACTATCTTGTTTTTGACTGATGTCCCCCTATTCTGTTTTGCTTGACAGTACCAGGTTCGAAAGTTTAGGCAACAGCCATGAAGATAGTGAGATTCATTATGACGCCCATTCTCGTTGACTTTTATCTACTTTTGAAGACCTACAATGTGTCCAATGTTTTGGTTTTGTCGGTTTTGTTCTTTACTGTTTTGTTCAATTTTATTATAACTGATGATATAGGCAATTCTATTAGAGATAGCGGGAGGCACTATGGTAACCATTGTTGATCACCTTGTATTATGCTTTTACATTATCTCTTATGTCCACCCTTTTGACTTGATTGACTCTGCTCTGTTAGGTCACATTTGGTTCTACTCCCTTCCAAAAAAGTAATAAGAACTGTGGGAGCATCAAGACCCAAAATGGGTAATAGTCATTGTACCAAAGAGAGGAAAAGAAAGTGCTCTAAATGATATAACTGCATGTATATTTAAGTGTATAAGATAGAAAATGATATCACTGAGTTTTATTGGATCATTGAACAGAACTGTTCGCAGTCTCACTTTTGGAATGTCCACTTTACAAGCTTTAATTTTGTAACTTGAACAATTATTTCTAAGATGACAATATGTAATCCATTAACTAGTGATTTCCTACTGTTTATTTTTCTGTAAATCTGTATAACTTGTACCCTTTCTCTGCCTTTTTTTCCTCCTTAATTAAAATTTAAAAAAAAAAAAGGAGTGAGAAGAGGACTGCTGTACTTATGTGATGTCGACCAGCAGCAAAGTGGGGAGTCCGTGGGTCAGAGAGCTCAGAGTGACGTCATTTGTTCCCCGAGGTTTTTCTGTTGTAGCTAGGGCCAGCAGATTCTGGGAGCAGCTCCGTGGGGCATGCAAAGCAGACAGGCATGGTATGTCTATGAACGTGTCCTGAGGGCTACACTCAAAGCAGTGACACTCGTAAGGCATTCGTTTGGCGCTGTAATACTGCATTGCTGGCCTCATGTGCTGCAAGGAAGTGAGCATCGCAGGCCGATGACCAGGCGCTACATGTAACCCGCTGATGTAAAGGACCGGCCATGCTGTGCCTGCACGCGTTTCCACAGAGACACACCAGAAGCATTCCCATGGGACTAACAGAGAAACTGAGGTACAGGAATGGGCGGAGGATGCAGCAGATCCACCCACAAGGCCGGTGAGAGTTCTTTTTTAATATTAGTTTGATTCTTAAAAAATGTTAAGCTATAGTATTGCTTAGTTTTTAAAATAAATAAAATTAGGAACATGTGTTATATGCATATACCAACACCCTATGATGAATGTAATCATTATATAGAGCAGATATGCACTAATAAATATTTTAAAAATGTAAAATTAAGCCAGGTGTGATGGTACACACCTGTAATCTCAGCACCCAGGAAACTGAGGCAGAAGGATCGCCAGGAATTTGAGGCCAGCTTGGGTTAATAGAGAGACCCTGTCCAAAACAAAAGAAAACAGAACAAAACCTCTAATATCTGATAAAGTAGCCAAGATGTAAACAAATCACTGCATGAGCTAGTATATGTGACATGTAAAACGAAGTAGAACTACTAGTTCTTATGGGTTCTTAGCAGGCTACAGAACATTCAATAGAACGCTGGATGGTCAGACTTCCGGTGCCAGGATAGCAACTCCAAATTAATTAGCGGCATCCAATATTCTTCTTCTCCAGGATCATCTATTTGCTGGCATGGAATGTGGGTGGGAGGGATGGCAAAAGCCGGAAAAACAAATTGGAAGAAAAGCATTGGAGGCCAGTAAAAAATATCTTTCCCAGAAGGTCTCTGTGCCTCATCTCCTAATTATTTTGTTCCGCCCTCCCCACTGAATACAGAATTTCTGAAATAATGCTGGAGTTCAGGCGGCACAGCTTAGTCCAGCTTGAATTGAGAATAACTCTTTGTTCATTAAAGACTCTACAGTGAACCAAGAACAAGGGGACATTTTGGAAAGGACAATTCTGCGATGCCTCCCGGGAATGATGATTATCCCAAAAGAATATTTCCATTTCCGATTTCAAGGGGACTTTAATAAGGAGGGGATTTGAGCAGCTAACCTCAGAACGTTTCCAATCCCAGCACGACGTCTATGACCTATTCATATTTTAGCAATTATTTTTAAATACCCAAGAGTCTTTCTACCAAGGTCAACTTTTTCTTTTCCATAACAAATAGTACTGGATCGTCATAGCATATGTCATCTGTTTCACATATATGTGAAATAAATTGAAATCCAGAATAATTTCCTACTATTTATTACTTTGGTGTCCTATTTTTATATTTAATACCAAATGAGGAAAGAAATCGCTAATGTCAATTTCTTTAGGAAACATCACATAATCCTGTCAGAACATTCATTATATTGATTTCACGGAGTTTTGGATTGGCATTTTAGATATTTCACTGTTTCTAAGTTTTAAAATACAAACACAGACCTTTCCCCTTTGAGCGTTTCCAAGTGATAGCTTTGAATTAATTAGTTTGAGTCATTTTTATAAACACAAATGTTCTTTTCCAAGTTGTAAGCCAAAGAAAAGTTACTTTTCTTTTTTTTTTGTAGGTTCCAATCTACCATATGATGATATGCAGTTTTAGAAATGTCGGGCCTTGAATCAGATTCTCAACTTTTAGTTCCAGAGTATATGACATAGCTCCCTCACCATGGCTTTAGAGATGTCTTCCCTTCTTCCTTGTCTCCCTCCCTTCCTCCTTCCTTCCCTCTCTTCCTTTCTTTCCTTCCTTCCTTCCTTGCTTCTTTCTTTCTTTCTTTCTTTCTTTCTTCCTTTCTTTCTTTCTTTCTGTCTTTCTTTCTGTTGGTGTTTTGAGAGACAGTGTCACTTCTGTACTTCAGGATGGCCTTGAACTCACTGGGTGGCACAAACAGGGTTTGAATTTGCAGTGAATGTCCTGCCTTAGCCTCTCAAATGCTGGGATTATAGGTGTGCACCACCACACCCGGTTCCCTTCATTCTTTCTGTGGTGGATGCACTTCAGTTTACCCGCTTAGCAGATTTCAAACATCCAGCACAGGTTGGCTTTGATAGCTCCAATCTTGGGATATTTTCTGTCCACTACAGATGCCCACAGCCCTGGTATTTCATAGCTTGGGATTTGTCACCAAGATGCCCCTGCTCGTAGGGGCAATCCATCCCTGTATGTAGGGGATCTTAGGACCTGAGACTGCAGAAGGAAGAAATAAGATCAGTGGAGAACAGTAAGCTTCTAGAGTGAGTTTCCTTGAGACAGCCTGGCTTTTAATTGATCATTGTTTATTTGTCACTAAACACAGAGCAGTCAATCCTTCTACAAGTAAGTCACAGCACAAGGGAATAAAACTATCCTTGTCCTTTCCAAGCTTGCACTCTAAACACATTGACATCTAATTAACTTCTAGGAGTTCAAACAAATCTGGAAATATGAATTAGGAAAGAGAGAAGGTGGTCAGTCTGGAATGCCCCTGTGGTTTCTTTACATTTATTGGGATTTCTTCTTGAACTGTCTTGTTCTACCTTACAAGAGAAAGGAGAAAAGTCCAGTTGGACCAAAAAGTCCAATTCAGGTGGAGGGTCTTTATATTTGAGCCCCAAAGGCTTGGCCAACAATAAATGATCCCGTACATGATTATGGGTATTGCTATGATCTTTGCTTATTTCTTTTACTCTTAACTCTCCAGCTAAAATGTTGCTTTTAAGTTGCAGTATCTTCTCCATTTAGAGTGCATCGGGCATGAGCTCTCTGTTCCTAGGGATGGGTATTCCATTGTGTTTCACATGTTTTGTGAGGTATAAAACCCAGGCATACAGGGTGATCACAGGCAAATGCTTGTCTGTAGCTTTCTTTCATACACTCTTACATATACAGCACATTTACTCCAAGGCACACTGTGTTTTGTGACGTTGTGTGATGGCCCTAATGACCAGAAGTGAGTTCTCTAATTGCCAAACTTTGTCCTAAATGACTCCTGCCCTGACAGCTTTCAAAACAGGATAAGAGGCCACCACTTGCCCTTTCTTGTTGTCTCCAGAGCCCTCCTAACAATGCCATCTATCCTGGAATTCTGGGCGCCTCTTGTGTTGTTTCAGGGATCCAGCGCTGTCTTGTAAGTGGCTGATTAAAAGGTAACAGGAAATTGGGCCGTGCAAGATAATTCCTAATCGTTTTCTAAAAATAGCGGAATGTTGAGGCTGTGTTCCAGTCTGGCTTTCTCTAACTGCACACACAGTCCTTGTCTGATCACAGTCAGTCACAATGAGTAAGGCACTTTATGCTGGAGGACACACAGGGTAGTAGAAAAGCTCTGAGGCCACCAATCTTAGAATACACTCCAGCGCCTGTCTTGCAAAGGCTAAGTGACATAGCCTTAAGAAGGTCACTTTGGAGCCTGTCTCTGTGGAACTGATCTTTCAAACTGTCTCCTCCCACAATCTTGTCATTATCTCTTACATTTATTTTTTGAGACAGGATGTCACTATGTAGTCCAAGCTGGGCTTAAATTTACTACGTAGCCCAGGTTGGCCTCGAACTGTCTGTAATCCTCCTGCCTCTTACAGGTGTGCACCACCAGTTCAGCCCTCTGCCAAGTTTTTAAAATTTACCATCATTTCCTCTTTCTCCCTCTGTACAAATGTTGCAAGTTTCTGAGCATTTAGGGAAGACTCTTGTACAAATGAATGGAGTTTTCTTTATGCTCTCTGCAAGTGGAAGGGGGACAAAGAAGTGAGGTGCACATATTAAGGCCCGAGCAGAGGGCCTCATGCTCAGAGCCCTGTTGGAAATACCCATACTTGGAGGTGGTGCTCAAATTAAAACAATGAAGCAGGGACACGATTAGATTGCAGTGACAGATGGCATTAAGCATTTCCTTCCCAAAGTGGATTGTGCTGTGGACTAAAATTGATTTGTTATTGACTGAAGGTGTATGGGAAAGTAAATAATCCAACCCAAACAATCTGGCCACATGCGGCCTCCTGGGAGTACTAAAACTAGATGTGCCACCTCTGGTGCTGAGAAGCGTGGGACTGCTTGGGGTCACAGACTTACACCAGGGAGTGTGCAGACACTATCATCAGCCCCAGTGTGGAGGGTGTCACTGCCCCAGGGCTAGGAAGAAAGATCCCTCTTTCATGCAGAGGCAGCAGATGCCTGGGTGACGTCTTTATATGAGTGACACTTTGTGTGATGGGTAATAAAAGGCCAACAAAATCGTATCTCCTGGATGTCTGGAAACTGCCATCACATTGCACTGAAAGGAGGGTAATATCGGGACAAATACCAAGTTAGTCCTGATTGTGACAGCCCTAAGATGAATGTATAGGGCTGAAGAATTCGCATGGAGCCCACAGTAACTTCTGTGGATGTGGCTGCCACACAGGGAAAGCTGGGGTGAGTAGACAGTTGATTTATTTAACAACTTCATGAGCCACTAAGTGTTCCATTTTGGAGAAGGAAAAAAAAAAACCTCCCTGCTTTGGAAGAGCTGTTCACATTTCCGCATACAAGTTAAGGTACCAAGAGGTCAAAGTGCAAAATAAATCATGCTTGTGCTGTGCAGAAATGTGACGCCTCTGAGGAAGCTAAGAATAAAATATGTTCAGTTGAAAAAAAAGGTTAAAAATGAACTTACAAATTATTTTCTTTAAAATAATGACATGTATAGCACTCATTTTTCTGATATTCATCCAAGCAATTTAACTTGACATTCATTTTTTTTAGAAACAGAGTTGTTCTTAATATTTTGGCTTTGTGGGATAGATTCATGAAACAAAATCCAAACATTCTAATTCACTATGGCCACAAACACTGCTACAAGCCCTAACAGCACTGTAACCTGCCATGGTGGTGCACATCTGTAATTCTAGTGCTTGGGAGACTGAGGCAAGAAGCTCATTGCAAATTCATTCTCAGCCTTTATACACCAAGAGACCCTGCCTCGAAAAATAAATAAACAAACAAACATACAAAGTACCAACATCACTGAAAAGAATTTATATATAAGTAATAGTATTTTCTAATCGATAAATGAGCCTTGTGCTTGTTATTGTCACAGAAAGGAAATAACTGTCTAACATCTTTGGAGTGTGAAGATGGCTCTAAACAATCAAATTCTTTTTGACAGAATGGTTTTTGGCAACTTCATGTGGCTGTGCAGGAACCCTCTGAATTATTGACTTGCTCATTTCTCTGCCCACAGAATTTCTCACATCAACTGGTTTACTGTGGGGATGCAGCAGAAATAACAGCAAATAAAGATAAAGCACAAAGATGATGCAGCTTTTAAGCAGGAACATTCCAGAAACCTGGGCTCTGGGGTTTTAGGTCAATTGAGGCTGTTAACTTCTCGTCTCTGCTGTGCGAGGAACTGGAAGTTGACATTCATGACATTACTGGGAATGAGGCACGCATAAAGGAATTTGATAAACACTCTGATAAATGCTCACTTGGCACCACTGCACTGGGTGTCTTGGGTAAGAAGAGAACATTGAGAGACATTGGCAAAAGGTACAAGGTTGGCAGTTTTAACTGAGAAGGAGAAGACGCTTGTTTGCTGTGCAGACCAAAGTTACTCATGTGGTCTTCTTACCCCTGGTGGCCAGAAGCGGGGACTGTGCTGACCTGGGCCCAGCATGGTGGCAAAGCTTCTTGGGACACAAAAGTTCTCTGGCTGGAGAGCTCTAGACTTGTGTATTTTAACCTTGAGAAATCAGAGGAGTCACTCTCTAATTGCAAAACCACTTGAACAAGAGAGAGGGTGAACATATAATGGCCAATAAGCATATGGAAACATGCCCAGCACCTTTAGTTCCTAGGGAAACATAAATGAAAACCACAGTGACAGGCTGTCTCACACTCTCTTGGATAGCTGTCATCAAGCAGACACTAGCAAGTGTTGGCAAGGAGGCGGCTCTGTGGACCAGTGCAGTGATGAGACTTTACCTCCTGGATGGGAAGGGTAGCGTGAGAACAAACACAACTGTCAACTTTAGAAAAATCTCTCCCGAAACAGGGGAGGTTCTCATTGCTGTCTCTGCTTTAGCTTCTCCTCCCACCAGTCCTCCATGTCACTAAAACAGTGGTTTTCCAGAAAGTAAAATCTTATTGTGGGACCGCCACTCCTTGAAAATACTGATGGCTGCCAGATGTGGTGGTGCACACTACCTGTAATCCCAGCAACTGGGAGGTTGATGCAAGAGGAAGTTTGAGGCCAGTGTGGGCTATAAAGTGAGCTCGAGGCTAACTTGGATGGCATAGAGAGACCCTGTCTCAAAACAAACAAGGGAAAGAAACAAAGAGAGAGAAAGAAAAGACTGATGGGTGCCCATGGACAGTGATATAGTTCCAGTGCCCTCCTGTGACAAGTGTGTCTTCTGTTGTCACACTCCAACTCCCTCTCCCAGCCCATTCCTTCATTAATAACAGCTTTATTACCAAGTAATTCATCTACCAGCCAATCCACCCACTCAAAGTGTCCAACTCAGTGTGCTCCAATATATTCATGGAGTTGGGCAACCATTATTAGTACAGTTGGAAACTGGAGCTGAAGGAGTTACGCCTACCTCCCCATTGAATTCTAAACTGTACCCTACAGTTATTCCTGCTTCCATTGTCCTAAAACCCAGAAGATCTCTGATGCTGTAGGTGAGAGCATATGCAGGTTGAGTCTCCTGGCTGGACCTTCCGGTCAGCTCTACCCTGCTTCTGCTTCATTATAGGCTCATAAATATGCACTACATGTCATAAATGTAATTAAGATCAGAGTGTATTTGGGACAAATGTGTGTTGAGAGATGACTCAGCATCCTGTCAAGCATCCTTGTCAGTCATACCCAGGAATTCAGCGGGAGGCCCTATACATTCTGAAAGCCTGCTTTCTCCATGCTTTTTGTTGCTCTGTGGCTGCTTTGCTGAGCTTTGACCTATGTGCAGTGCTTTTCTGTCACCCAGGCACCTTATTTGGTCTGTGCCGTATCTTTTGTTGGCACAGACTTGCCCTGAACACAACTTCCCATGATCTTCAATAAATGTATCTGCTTGCTACTCCATGCACACTTGGCAACTCTTGCCTTATCGTCTGCAAGAGCCTGGCTTACTGTAACATTACCACAATCAATTTGAGAATATTTTCATCAAACCCAAAAGATATGTCAGTTCCTATTAGTCACTCTCCATTTTCCCACAAACTCTTCCACTCCATCCCATGGCAACCAATATGTGAACTTTTGTGTCTGGCGTCTTTCACCTGGCATGATGTGAAGTCTAATGTTGTCAAAGTCCATGCATGTTATGGCATATACTGATACTGCATTCCTTTTTGTGGCTGAAAAATATTCTATTGCACAGCTACACCACATTTTATTTAGCGTATTATCAATTAATAGATGTTTTTGTTATTATGAATGATGTTGGTAGAAGCATTCATGTGCAAGTTTTTGGACACATGCTTTTAATTTTCTTAGGTAGAATAGTTGGATCATATATTAATTCCATGTTTATTTTTTTAGGAAGTTGTTTTCCACAGTGGCTGCTCCATTTTATATTCCCACTAGCAGTAGCATTATTGGCACTTGCTGTTATTGTGTATTTGATTTCATCCATCCTTGTAGAAGTGAGGAGTATCTCGTGTGTGTATGTGTGTGTGTGGTGTATGTGTGTGTGGTGTGGTGTGTGTGTGTGGTTGGTGTGTATGTGTGTGGTGTGTGTGTGTGTGTGAGGTGTGTGTGTATGTGTATGTGTGGTGTGTGTGTGTGTGTGTGTGGTGTGTGTGTGAGGTGTGTGTGTGTGTGTGTGAGGTGTGTGGTGTGTGTGTGTGAGGTGTGTGTGTGTGGTGTGTGTGTGAGGTGTGTGTGTGTGGTGTGTGTGTGTGGTGTGTGTGTGTGGTGTGTGTGTGTGAGGTGTGTGTGTGTGTGTGGTATGTGTGTGAGGTGTGTGTGTGTGTGTGGTGTGTGTGTGTGTGAGGTATGTGTGTGTGTGTGTGTGTGTGTGTGTGTGTTTCAGTGTGGGCCACTGATTCCAAGGCCTTCACATTGAGCTACATCTCCAGCATTCTTAAATTTTTAAGACAAGGGGCTGGGAATTTAGCTCAGTGGCATAAATGCCTGCCTTGCAAGCAGGCAGTTGTGAGTTCGATCCCTGGTACTGATAAAAAAAAAAAAAAAGTTGTGCAGTTCTTTGATAATTTGTGATTTTTGATAAACTCATTTTATAGGCAGGAAAATCGAGACACAGACATGGGCTTTTCTCAAAGGCATACAAATAAAATTCAAAATTAGATGTTTTGCTCCAATTCTGAGATCTTACTATTGTATTACAACTTATCATATGTAAACAGATAGCTAGGTGCAATGGTGCATGCCTGTAATCCCAGAACTCAAGAGGCAGCGGCAGGACAATAGATGCAAGTTTGAGGCCAGCCTCAGCTACGTAGTAAGTTCAAAGTCAGCCTGAACTGCACAGTGACACGGTCTTTAAAAAACAGAAGCAAAAACAAAAACAAAGGCATGTGTTTGCATAGCAAGTTCAATGGTTCTCCAGGATCCCCAATATTTTTATTGCCCCACCAGAATGTACATTCCACCCTTTGATGCTAGGATGTCTGAGAGAGGGGCCTTAAGATTCCAATCCACTACATTACGGGTTTAGAGGAGCAAAACCATTGTATCAGTCACTTTCCTGCTGTGGGGATAGAATGTCCACACCCACAATTTACGGAGGACAGGTTTATTTGAGCTCATGGTTTCAGTCCGTTCTCTCTTGGCTCCAAGGCCAAAACAGGACAGCAGAGGAAAAAGTGCTCAACCCATGACAGTCAGGGAGCAGAGAGGAGGAGGAACAGCAGACAGGAACACGCCGCAGTGGCCACCTCCGTTCGTCTTCCACCTCCTAACTGCACAGTCTCTGTGCAGTCCGTGGGTGGATCCACGGACAAGCACAGCGTTCCACGGCCCAGCTGTCTTCTCCACATGGGACTTCTGCTGGACATGTGAGATCCAGATCCTAACAGCAGCCAAGAGTCACCCTTATTTCCTGGAGACCCTGAAAACGTGGGATGTAGCAGTGCAGTGGGAAGCCAAGGACAAATGTGGCCAGGCCACTTTGTAGCTATGGAGCGTTGGTGCTGATCTCTGAGCTTTAGTCCTCTTCCTAGCTTTCCTCTCTTCCTCCTTTCCTTCTATCCTTCTTCTTTTTGAGGAGTTAAAAAATAGAGAAAATACAACACACACCAGAATATGCTCCTCCATCTTTGCAAGGAGTAAAGGACTGATAAATGTGAAGCACCCAGGGCACAGCTGGTGCCAAATAAAAACTGGATAATTAGGGATTGAGAAGAGCTATCTCTTCATGGATATGGGTGGGAGTACTGTGCGACTGTGATGGATGGACTCCACCTTCTGTAAATGAGAAACCTAAACTGCAGAGGGAGACAGAGACAGAGACAGAGAGGGAGGTAGGGAGGGAGAGAGACTTGTGTAGTTTAGGCTGGTCTTGAACTCACTATAGAGCCCTGGCTGGCCTCACTCAGTGATACTCCTGCCACAGCCTCCAAGTGCTGGGATTTCGGGCATGTGCCACCATGCCCAGCTGGTTTTTCATACAGTTTTAATTAAATTGGACTGAAATAGATTTGTGCATTTTTGAGACTTTTTTTGCACCTAAACTCAGCTTAGGTAGGGGATCCCTAGGATTGAAAGGCACTGAAATAAACAAATTAATGTTTATGTTGTTGAAGATTGAACCTGCATTGGCCATAAATCTGAACTATTCTCTCTCTTCATTCATCTTAATCTCAAATATCTTCTTAAAGTCTTTCCTGTGGATCTTACTTTACTAAGTAAAGTAAGGCGAGAGCATATTACTAATCGCCACCTTCAGGATTATGCTGCCTTGCATGTAATTAGCTGAAGAAGAAATGCACATTATCAATATTCTTACTTTGTAACCAGTGAATAAAACATACTAACTCTAAAGCTGGAGTGAATTTATCATTTAAAATGCCTTCACCCACTCTCTAATTACAAAATAAGGCCAGCAAGTCTTGTTCAAAGCAAAAACAATATGCAAGTTAAGTGAAAAATCAATGCAATCAAAGCTTCATTTCATGTGATTTTCTCAACACAATAAATACCTGAAGGAGCTCTCGATAGAGACTTTTCTATCTCTGCCTGGACTGCTGGGAACCAAGTCATGGAGGCCCAGCATAAATGCCATGACTGTTAAGTGATTCTGGTTTAAATTTCTTCTGCAGCTGAAAACAGGAGGAAAAAGGGAAAGGGACTAGGAGCTGGACACAGTGGCATGTGCCTATGATCCCAGCACTCAGGAGGCTGAGGCAGGAGGAGTGTCACAAATTCACAACCAGCATGGGCTACATAGTGAGTTTCAAGCCAGCCTAAACTACATAGTGAGACTCTGTCTCAAAAAGCAAAAATGAAAACAAAAAAGGGGGGCCAGGGAAAGCATTAGTGATAACACCAAGTGTGGGCCCAGATGATTCTAAAATTACCTATCCACATGTTATGAAATGGCTAGTTCACTAAACACAACCTTTCCAATACGATATTATCAATCACCGCGTCCAGGCCTTAGGCCCTAGGGTAAGCCCAAGAGCCTGGAGATGGAGTTCATTTTTCTCCTAATTGGTTCAATTGGCATCATACAGCTGGAGGACTTGGGGAACAGAAGGTGAAGGAGGAGGCTGGTAAGCTTCCATCTCAAATGAATTCTAATGACTTGCAAAACTAGCTCTTTAAAAATTAAGATATGAAAGATTTTGAAGAAGACTTTACTCTTCTGTTTGGATATTCCCCAAGCAGGAAGTGTGTGAGGAGCTGCAGTATCTACTGTGATCTCATCAGCAGTGAGCAACTGAAGTTTAATTTTAGCTGGCGACTGGTCCTGCCTGCACCCAGAGGGGAAAGGCGTTAGGCATTGTCTCTTCTTGCCTTGAAGCGGGAAAGAACTGAATGGGCTGGGACAGATGGCCTTTTTTCCCCGCTCAGGAGCCCAGGGGAAGGCAGATCTTAAATAGATGAGCAAGAGATTGCAAACAGAAACTGAACTCAATTTTTACCTGTTCTTCACTTTTGCCTGACTCCCAAATGGCCCTGATGTCTCATCTTAAGTACCCCACTATGAGCTGAAACAGGAATGTGGAGAGTCAAAGTTCAGGCTGCTGTTTTAAAGATTGAAATTGCATTTTAGTAAGGGCTGTTTCCACTACCAGTTTTTGTAGTGATGTTTCTCAGACGACATGATAACACTAATGCGACTAACTCTAAAGCTGGAGTAAAGCACTCATAATAATAGCCAAAGTATTAAATATAATGGTAAATGCTATTTAATAGTTATTTAAATGCTAACATTCATTTATTTTGCAGCACTGAGGATTGAGTGCAGGGAACTGAATTACATCTCCACTCCCTCATTTTATTTTTTTGAGATGAGTTCTCACTGCATAGTTCATGCTGGCTTTGAGCTCACTGTGCAGCTCAGGCTGGCCTCAAATTTATTATCTTGCCACTTCACCTGCATGGATAGCTGGGATTATAGATTTTGACATCATGCCTGGCTCTATTATTTAATTTTTGAGCTAATTTTCAGAACAGAACCTCTCCATGTCTTAGCATGTAGTGCTCAGCATCCTTCCAAGGTGGACCTGACAATCTCAGTTCCATGATAAAGAAACTAGATGTCAGGAAAGTTAAATGGCTTTGTAAAAACCACAAAGCTAGACAATAGCAAGATTCTAATCCAAGGATTAGCAAACTAACAAGCCCTTGGGCCAAATTCAGCCTATGATTGTTTCATTATTACATGATTTCAGAAAATAAAGAAAATAATATTCCATGACACAAAAATTATATGAAATTCAATTTCAGTGCCCATAAATAAAATTTTATTGAAACACAAATACCTATTTGTTTATATATTGTCCATAGGTGCTTTTATGCTTTCACAATAGTGTTTAGTAGCTGTGGCAGATCATATGGCCTAAAATATTTACTGTCTCGCTCTTGATAGACAACTAACCAACTCTAGCTAGGATCGAATCTTACATTGTAACCACAGATGCCTGAATGGGAATATGGAAAACAGTCATAAAAGGAAAGATGTTTTTTGGATTTTGGCACTGACCCTGCCATGTCATCCAACATGTAATCACATCCATAAAACGCGTTTGCTAGTACTGAGGTAGGAGAATAGGGCGTGGCCAGCCATCTGGACAAGTGGGCACGAACTGTTAATCACAGATTCAAGACATAGATGCAGAAAAAGAATTTGCAAACCCTGCAGCTGGAACCAATCAGAAAGTGCTACCTTCAATTCTTTTGTCATGAAATCAAGCAAGTTTTTGATAGGTCAGGCTGGATCTGATGTCAGCCTGAAGAATGGATGGTGCAGAAAACTCAGCCATTAACTTCACCACCACTGTGCCCTCTTTTGCAGTGGCCCATCCTGATTACATAAAACCTATGTCTTTTCCTGCTTTTAACTGGCCTGCATGCACCCTGCACACCATATTTCTGTTCATACTTTTAATAAATATAAAACTTCACTTCCTTTGGCATGTGTCTTGTCCAATTCTTTGTTCAGGACAGGAAGAACTTGGAAAGAGCCCACAGCACCTTGAACCCCAGTAACAGTATGGTTGTGATCTTTTTTTTGTAAGCATGACACCATAAGCCAATTATTATTGTCTCTCTGTGCACCCCAGTTGTACAGCAAGGGTTTAATTATTTATAGTCTGAAAAAATCAATGTGAAATCATCAATATTTCAGGAATCATTATGGAATGTTTAATATGCAAATATATGTTGCAACTGTGCATTGCCTTAGAGGGTGTTATTTTTAAGGAAAAAATTAAGTATGCATGTTTTAGTAATTGAACTTTGGAATTGTGCCCCAAGCTTAACCCTTACCGGCCTTTTGAAATTATTCAGTGGGCTGCTTCTGATCTACACAGGCCTTTCGTTCCTTTCTCACAAATATTATATTTGCCCCATTTGCTGCACCAATGACACACAGAGCATATTCACAAATCTGTTGAGAAAACGACAAAAATTGGAACTAAATGCTCTTTTTGTCATCACAATGGGAGCTAATTGACTCCTCCATCTCCTGTTGCCTCAGCTTCAACAATACCTCAAAAACTTCCAGGCCATTAACATCATTCATCTTTCTTTTTTTTCTTTTTTGCTAATGGAAATACCTTTCTTCAAGTTCTGCTTGCTATGCGGTACTAGAACTGTTAAAGGCTCCTCCTCTCTGGTTTTTTTTTTTTTTTTGTTGTTGTTGTTTATATAGAGTCTCACTATGTAGTTCAGGTAGGTTTTGAATTCACTACATAGCCTAGGCTGGCTTTGAACTCAAAGCAATCTTCCTGCCTCAGCCTCCTGAGGGCTAGGATTATAGTCATACACCACTGCACCCACCTAGATTTTAATGTCCACAAACTTCACAAGTACATACATTCACGTAACTTGCCTTATCAAGATATAGAACATTTCAGTAGCTGGACATCTTACTGGTGCACACCCGTAATCCTAGCACTCAAGAGGCTGTAGCAGGAGGATCACTGTGAGTTAGAGGCCAGCCTGGGCTACAAATTGAGTTCAAGGGCAGTCTGAAATGAATAGTGAGACTCTGTTTCAAAAAGACAGGAAAAAAAGATATAGAATATTTCTGAGCACCCCTGAAAACATCTCTCCTGCTACTTCCCTTAGTAATACTACCCCCCCCCCACTCCCCCACTTCCCGGCCCTCCCAGCAGCCAATGAACTGATTCTATGAACTTCAAATAAATGGAACCATAGGATAGGGATACTTTTGTGCTTGTCTGCTCTTGCTGTTTTCATTTTTTAAAAATTTGTGCATGTCAATATGTGGTATTAATTTTTTTCTTTTTTAATTGCTGCATGGCAACCCATGGTCAGATTATGAAATCTGTTTATCTATTTTACTAATGGAAACTTAACCTGATGCTATTTTGGGTTCTTACAAATAAAGCTGCTATATACATTCTTCTAAATCTTTTTGTGAACATACTGTCACCAGACAGGCTTCAAGGAGGCTCCTGCAGTTGAGAGAAGGAACTTAACTCACCCTACTCTTAGAAAAAATTCACAGGTTTGCTGACTCCTGTTTCAGAAAAAGAATTTTCAGGAAGCAGCAGTAAGAGACAGAATGCTTTTATTAGGCAAATTTCAAAAGTATACACTCAACGAAGCAGTGCAGGCCATTCAGGAAGAGGGACAAATTGCCGTGGTGCCTTAGTTCATGAATTTAATTCTTTCCACCATTCTGAGGAAGATGGCCGAGGTCATGTTCATCAGCCGATGCAGGCTTTGCAAACTGAAGCAATATTTTGCCAACTGTTTTTGTTTGTGAACTTAATTGTTTATGAGCAAAAGTGTTTGTGGACTGAAGCACGACTGTTTTTCCCAGAACGAGGAACATTTATGCTTCTGTCAAGGAAGTGGAAACTCTAGGAAAAGGTAGATGTCCATCTTCAGAAGGATACTGTCCATTTTACATGTATAGAAGCAGGGAGACAGAGTGGGAAAAACTGGCGGGCAAAGGAGCTGTGACAAGAGCCCACAACACATGCACATGCGCAGAACGGCTCTCAGAAACCTCACATGTGGACTTCTCGCGAGAACTTGAGCAGGTTTTTGATAGGTTGACAGACACCAGTGTGGGAAACATGAGAAGAGATAGTCACTATCAGGTGCTTGCTATCCTGCTTGCTTCAGATAGGGTGTGTTTTTATTTTTATTTTTCCTCCCTTTTAACTGGTCCCAAACTCACTTTGCAGAGTCCGTTTTTTCTCTTACCCTTCTGTTGTTTCTTCCCCCCTATGTTTAATAAATGTGAAACTTTTGCCACTGTTCACGTTTGGTTCGTTCAATTCTTTGTTCGGGCAAGAAAGGACCTAGAAATCACCTCTAAAAGGAGACACCAGCAGCCTAAAACTCAGTAACGGTATGGATTCAGGTCCCCCTACCCTCAGACAGACAATTTTAAACTGCCTTTGAATTTTCTCATTCTGTTCCTTTATCTTAGAATCAAGTTCCTGCTCTTTACTTTCTCAATTCAGCCAATGCATAGACTTTCAGTATTCCTAAGTGAGGTAGTATTAAAAAAATAGATCTGGGCATGGTGGCATTGGCCTGTAATCCCAGCACTTGGACGCTGAGGTAGGAGGATCACGGTGAGTTAAAAGCCAGCTTGGGTTACAAAATGGGTGCAAGGCCAGCCTGAAGTGCTTAGCACAGCCGTGTCTTAGGAAAGAAGAAGGGGAAGGGAAAGGAGAAGCAGAAAGAGAAGGGGAAAGGAAATTGAGATTTTAAAATTGTACTTTTTTCTGTTTTTAGCTTTGTAACAAGTAAAGAGGTATTTCTTAAATTATAAAATGTGAGTCAGGGATTTAGCTCAGTGGCCAGCACCTGCAAGTGTGAGGTCTTAAGTTTGGTTCCTGATACCTCTGCTCCAAATAATAAAAATTATTTAAAACTACAAGTATTACTTGTCTTCAAAATTTCTAAAGCCGTGCCATGTTTTATCCTTTTGTTATCCAGTGTTAAGCACCATGCTCTGCTTAATACACTGAATGAAATTTGATGCAGCCCTGTAATGTTTTTCTTTGCTGCCCATCTCATGAAGAAAAAGGAAAAAGAATATCCAACATTATTGTCAGAACTAATCCTTGGATCCTGAGATGGAATTTAGTTCTTACTGTTGTTACCAGGTAGTTCCTTAATGAAAAGTATCCCAGATCCTTCTTGTCTCAAACAAAGAATTGGACGAAACAAGCCAAAAACTGTCAAAAATGTATTTGAAAAGTGTGGGGTGAATCGGTATAGGAGAAACTGGCTCTGCAGAGTGAACTTGGGCCAAACAAAGAGAAAAAGAGGATAAAAGCAAAAATAAAAGTGCATGCTGCATCTGAGAAACACTGTATGAAATACTATGGAAAACTTTCATAGCTGCCTTTGGTGATTGAGGTGGGTTGGTGAACAACAATATAGGAATCCAAGCTGCCAAACTGATAAATTTGGAATTGATAGGATTTTAAGACAGATGGCATGGTCAGAGGACAGAATGTAAAGTAAAGTGGCCTTTATTTTAAGGATGTGGAGAGAAACTCCATGACTGCAGGGGTCTGGCTTTCTCTGCCAGACACTCTGTGGTGTAGGGGGCATACATATAGCTTTGGTCTGGGGTGGTGCCTAAAGGGGCATTGCTGGCTGACATCCAAGCAGCCCATTGGAATTCATTTCGGGCCACAAGTTAAATGTCCCTTGGTCCCGCCTCTCACTGCTGTAGTGTCTTATCTAGGGCAAAATCCTTTCAGGAATTTAATTGACTGAACTCAGGACCACTTGTATATAGACCCCCCCTCTAGGTTCAGGGTCCAAACAAGTGGCCCCAAACTGGAAATTTACAGAGTTTTTAAAAAAGAAAATCACAAAAGACATCCTGTTGGAAACAACTTAGTTTGAATCTTTCATTAATTTTCAGTTGACATCTGTATCCTGCTTCTTTTGTTGAGCAGGTTAATTTTTCTCCTGTAGGTACAGCTCATTCTGCTTTTCTCATGGGACTTACACTCTGAGTAATTTTCCATTTTCCTGAATACAAAGCACTAGTTAAAATGTGGGCCTTAAGATGGCATCAGTTATGCCAAGCTACAACAGTGATGACATTGTTTCTTAAGTCAGATTTTATTCACACATTTTTAGATCTCACTGATGATAAAGAATTTGTTCACATTCATTGTAGAGAATCTGTACCTGTATGTGATAAAACTTGATCCCTTTTTCCCATTCCCCTACCTTTCCTTCAATTTAAAATTGCACTTTTTTATTTATTTTTTGATTTATTATGTATTTATTTTTTTATCGGTACCGGGGATCGAACTCATGACCACCTGCTTGCAAGGCAGGTGCTTATGCCACTGAGCTAAGTCCCCAGCCCCCTAAAATTGCACTTTTAAGAAAAACCACAGGCCAGGTGTGGCAGCACATGCCTGTAATTCCAGCATTTAGGAGGCCAAGGCAGGAAGATTGCCATGAGTTTGAGGCCAACCTGAGCTACAAAGTGAGTTCAAGCCTAGCCTGAACTACATGGAAAGACTCTTTTTAAGGAAGCAAGAGGCATTATGGTAACCATTGTCGATAACCTTGTACTCTGTTTTACATCATGTGCTGTGTCTATCCTTGGTTTTGACTGACAGCTTTGTTTTGCCATATTTGACTTTATTCTCTTCCAAAAAAAAGTAATAAGAACTAAGGAGTAATAAAACCCAAAATGTGTAAATTTTGTTGTAAAAAGGAGAGGGGAAAAAAGTGCTCTAAAGGATACAACTGCAAGTGTGTTAAGGGGTGTTAAATAGCTGACCATATTAATGTTTTTGGTTGGATCATTGAACACAACTGTTTGCAGTCTCACTGTTTGAATGTCCACTTTGTATGCTTTGATACTGTGATTTGAGCAACTATTTCTAAGATGATAATGTGTAATCTATTAACTGGTGATTTCTTACTGTTTTTTTTTTGTAGTTCCGTATTGCCTGTACCCTTACATCACTTTCTTTTGTCTTGTTTTTTCTCTTTTTCCTTTTAAATAAAATTGAAAAAAAAAAAAGATGGGAGAGGAGGAAGAAAAATTGCAGCTTCAAGACAAGCTTTTTTTTTGTTCTGGAGGCCACCCTAGCATGTGACCCCTTTCCCCCATCCTTACAGACAATAATGCTAAATTCCTAAATGTAGGCACTGGGCCTATCTTTTTCACCTATAAATTGCACCTGCAAATTGCCCTTTCTACATCCCTGGCAGTGGCTACATTGGCAGTAGGGTAACACAGGGAGGTGGTGTGCACTGTACCCTGACAGACAGTGAGACTGTACCACCTAGATGACCCCCATCCCTGTTTTGAAGGCTGCCTTTTAAATGTGTGTGTGTCCTTTCTCCATGTCCTGGTATCCGCTCTTGAGTGCATCCTATGTCCCTCTCTAATAAATCTTCTTACTGATGTCTCCCAAAAATTCCTTTTATGTGATGGGAGTAGGTAAACTTGCAAATTTATCTGGAAAAGGTGGGTTAAATTATTTATTTCAGCACTGGGGACCACAGACCCAACCCAACAACACTGAGAGATTTGATTGGAAAATAAAGGAGCCTAAGTTTAACCGTGGGAAGCCAATATGGGTCACAGAAGTTGGAGTCTTCTTACAATCTTTAGTGATTTCCATCTCTGTTTTCCACCTATCTTCTATCCTTCCTCCATAGGTTCTCATCTCATTGCGTTTGTGTGTGTGTGTGTGTGTGTGTGTGTGTGTTAGCGTGTGTGCACATGTGTGTGTAATTGAGACAGGGTCTCACAATCCCCCTGTGTAGTTCAGGCTGGCCTTGAACTCACTGTAGAGCCCAGGCTGGCCCCAAACTCACTGGAACTCCTCCTTCCTTAGCCTTCTGAGTGCTGAGATTACAGGTGTGCACCACCCCACCTAGTTAAGACATATTAGTATTTTTATTCCTGTTTCTTAGATGAAAAAATTAAGATGTGGAGCAGCCCAGTCCTTTTTGCCCTATCATATGGTTGCCCATGGGGCTTTCAAATCTTTCCCTGTCTTTGTCATCACAGCCCTTCCTATGCTACTTCCCTGAGGGCAGGGCCTTGGTGCTGCTGGCCTGCCGGCTCCTTCTTGTGGGCGAGAACAGCCCACACCATCAGTGTGTCATGGCTCCTTCTTTGCTCACGTGCAGTATCCCCAGCCCATATCACCAATTCTGTACAGATGCCAGTGATGATCTTTCAAAATTCACGGTGTCACTGGGCACGGTTGCCCACGCTTGGAATCCCAGCAGGCTGGCAGGCTAAGGTGGGAGGAACGGAAGTTTGAGCCCAGCTTGGACTACTCAGCAACTTGGTGAGATTCTGTCTCAAAATAAAAATAATTTTTAAGAGGGCTGAGAATGTAGCTCATTGTGAAGACCATGGGTTCAATCCCCACTATATAAAAAAAATCATAGCGTAATAACAGTAGCACAGTGAAAGAAAAACCCTACTGGAAGACATGTGCCTGTCACTCAAGATAATGAGCAACTTTATGTGAGAAATGAGATTGATAGATGTTAATTAGACAGTAAAATTTTCCTGTCGAGATCTTATAGACTCATATAGCTGCCTGGGATGAAGTACCCAGAGGCTGAGAGAATGATTGAGGTAGGGTGGATTGTGAGAATTTGCAGAACCCAAGATCACTTCTGCTGATGTTTGGAATAACCCCAGCCTGAGAAACTGCCTTAACAATCGATGCGATCCTTAAGAGAAATGCAAATGTGAGCTTTAAATGGAACAGCAGCATGTGGTTGTAAAATGGTTGCCCAGATAATTCAGGATTATGCTTATGTTACTATATTTTTAAAGATAAAACTGGGTGTGGTGGTGCCTGTGGGAGGCTGAGGCAGAAAGATCAAAATTTGATCCAGCCTTGGCAATTTAGGGATGTAAGGAGACCTAATGTCATAAAGATAGGAAAGGTGTTGGTGGCTGCTGATGTGGCTCAGTGACAAGGCCCTGGGTCTTGGCAAAAAACTGAATTCAGAGCCATTGTTTTTACCCTAATGTTGTTCTTGATCCAAAGCCTGAAAGCATGAACCTCATGCACAAGACAGAATCCCTGCCATGTACGAGTTCTGTCTGACTTCCCTGACTGTTTTTGTCTCACTGTGTGGCCCAAACTAGCCTTGAATTTGTAAGGATCCTCCTGCCTCAGCCTCTCCAGTACTAGCATTACAGGTGTGCACCACCAGGCCAGCTCTGACTTCCTTTTGAGTAGTTGCACAATCTTAACCTCTACCCCAATGCTGACCACTAGTGATGGACGTGAGACACCATTATGTCATGTGCCCCATTACAATTTTCCCTGGACCCACATAAAAAAGGTATCCATAATGTTTTCATAGCAATATTTTAAAAAAGTTTTAGTTTTTATTAGTCCACACTTGCAGTACATGATGATCACATTCCTCATGGGGAGTTGGTCCATGGACACGACACATCTTCATTCTTCTCAGCCCCCATCCCCTTCCCCTCCCTCTCCCTCTATCTCCTGATCCTCTCCCTTTTGTGAGCAACACGATCATTATAACCATTACGAAGAAGAGACTTCCCCTTCTTTCTTCTCACACACCGTGTTCCCAAAGCCAATGTGAGCTTTGCAGGATACAATTTGGACCAACCGCAGTGGGAATGCTCAGCGGTGACAAGTGACCAGTCCTCTGTTACAGCCGACCTCCTCACAAGGATAAGGAGTGACTCTGTCATCTCTTGCTGTCCTTTTTTCCTCTCTGAGCTGAGAAAAGGAAAAGAAGAAAGTAAAGCTCTTTACTGCTTTTAGGGACCTGCTGTTCTTTGTGAGGCGCATGGTTAGGGGACCTCTCATGCCACCTCATGGAAACCTATTATCTTCCTACTTAAAGTAGTAAGAAAACAATGCTCTCAGTGCCCATATACTGGGCTGTCCTTGCGATGAAGTCCACTAAACATCGATCCCAGAGATCAAGGGCTTCAGAAGGCCAAGGTGGTGGTCTGCTTTAATCTACAACTGGCCCAACTATGACTTGGTTTCCAGAGGGCACTGCAACCTCTCTCCTGTCTGTGTGAGGTCACAGGCTGGGGAAGGCCCAGAGCCACACACTGTGCCAGTTCAGTGTTATCCTCACCAGGACTGCTTGGCCATAAATTGTTCCCGTAAACCAGATATGGTGGCTCACACCTATAATCCCAGCTGTAATCTGAAGGCCAGGCAGGAGGACCGCAGTGAGTTTGAGACCAGCTTGGGCTACATATTAAGTTCAAGGTTGCCTTAAACTACAAAATGAGAGCCTATCTCAAAAACAAAAACAAAAACAAAAATAAAACTAGCTTCCCACAGGCAGTGCTTACGTCCTGTCATACATCTGGCTATCTATAGCTGAAGTGTAAAATGTTCTATCTCATGTACAATGTCAGCCTTGCTTGGTGGTCATTATCCACACACTGTTCTTATGTTCATGATTAGAAAGATTTGATTGTTGTGACCAAGTGATTCATTTATTTTTGCATGCTTGTCTTCAACAAGCCTTTGGGTCTTTCACTGTCTCCATAAGGGACTTGTCATTCATTGCTCATGCTGTGACAACCACCTTAACCCAGAATCCTGGGGCTCCTGAAGGAAATCGCTTCAGGGATGGAGCCATATTCAAATCATCTGAGGAGACAAAAGCCGTTTCTTTGTTTGAGAGCCCCGCCCCCACATTTCCCCGTTACATTCAATATTTGGGGTTAATGGATGCGCCTGCTAGTACGCTGCCCTTTGTGATCAATATATTTAGCTTCAGGCTCTCATGAGGTCGATCTGCCATGCTGACTGTTCGGAGTCTTCTGTCTATAAACTGCCTGGCTGTATCTGGTTAGAATCTTCCCCTCCTCATCAATACCCCAACCTTTGATGCCAAGGCATTGTTATACAAAACAATTATTTTCACCTTGGCAGCTGGGAATTTTAGCAGTTATTCCGAGAGCTTCTAAAATTTCAGCTGTCTTTGTATTCTTACAAAGCTACCTACAGGGAAATAATTTTTTTAGTGAAATACGGTGTGAGCTATCTACCTGTTCCTAGACAAGCAATATTTTTCATGCTAATCAAGACTGATTGTCCCGAATATATATCAAACACACCAGTGGAGGATAAAGCCTTATAAATAAGTGAATAGCCTGATTTTTTCCCTTAATGTAACCCTTTATTTTGGTGTTTGAAGTCATGAGAGCTAATACAGTAGTATAATTTGTTATGCTGGAAGCATATTTTACTTCCTTTTGTTTTGTTTTTGAGACAAGGTCTCGCTACACAGTTCTCACTTGGCTGTGCCGTGTTTTTCTAAGTATGGAGGGTTACATCGGTGCCAAGAATGCTCCACATCCCATCATTCTCTCTACCTGGCATTGTACTGCAATGGTCTGCATGTTCTAAAAGGCATTTTTCGCTGTCATTCTTTAATATTCTGTAAGATGTACTTCTCAGGCTTTCCAGGTAATGTGAAGAATAAGTTAATGTTTTACAGATGTGAAATGTTGAGTTCAAACAATCAGGTGGGTTGTTTCTGAATTTAAGTAGCTTGTTCAAGACTTCTAGGCAATCAGCAATAGTGCTAAGGTCTCTGCTCACCATCTACTTCCCTACCCATGCCCTTCACGGAGCATAAACACCCAGTTCCTAACCAAATCAATGTGAATCACACCGTGCTAGCTTATGCTGCACTGACAAAATTCAGGGTTAAAATTTAGATGTCTAAAATATGCTTTCAGCTGGACGTGGTAGTGCATGCTTGAATTCCCAGCATTCAGGAGGCTGAGGCAGGAGGATTGCCAGAAATTGGAGGTCAGCCTAGGCTGCATAGTGAGTTCAAGTTCAGCATGAACTGTGTTGATGCCTGGCCATAGTCCTACTAGCCTGGGAGGTTGAGACAGAAGGATTGCCAAGTTGGAGCCCAGCCTGTACAATTATGAGACTTAGTGAGACCCTGCCTCCAAACACAGATAGATAGCCCTTGTTTAAGGACGGAGTTCTGTACTTGTGACTAAGTAACTAAGTGAATTGGTCACTAAATGAGGTGTACATTACAAGATTCAGAACCGACAAATGGTCCAAGAAGGTCCAACTTGGTGACTTTGCTTTTATTTGCATAATTCTCACATGCAGCACTGTAATATATAACAAAATGTAAAACCACAGTACTGTACTGTACAGGACCATCAGCGACAACTGCAGTACCTTATAAACAAGGTAGAGTCTACAAAAAGAGACAATGAGGCTCTAAAAATAAGATGTAAAGAGCTGTACAACAACAAAAAGGAAAAGGACGGGTCATAATTCTAAGAGGTGAGTCATTAAATTCAAGTAGCACACCTCAGTCATAAATATGAACAGTTGTTAAACAAGGAAAATCTGTAAATTTAAAAAAGAGCCAACGCTGTAAAGTTCAGTGTGAAGGTCTTGGATTCAATCCCCAGTACTGGAAAAGAAAGGAAAAAAAGAGACAGAATTGGAAAGACAAGAAAACTATACTGCACACATGAGATTCGTTTGAAAAATGTAGTGAATGTTTAAATTTTTAAAAAAAACAAGCCTCAAGTGGTGGCACACACCTGTAATCCCATCAGTCAGGAGGCTGAGGCAGGAGGATCACTGTGTTTGAGGCATCCTGGGCTACATAATGAGTTCAAGGCAAGACTCTGTCTCAAATAAAAAAAAAAAAACCAAGAAACAATAAATTTAAAAATCTGTTGTAGCAAAAGACATGCTATCCTTCAATCCTCCCAAAGGTACTTTCCTCTAGATTTGAACACACAATTGTGTCATTTGCCACATTCTGAAGCAGCTGGCCTGGCCAACTTGTGGCCTGGAAGGTATGAGAATACTGACACCGACAGGAGGATCCCAGTTGACTGGTGACTTTGGGGCCATCTTGGGTGCAGTTTATCTAGTCTTCACAGCTTGGTCGTAGAGCTAGGACTTGCAGAGCCAAGATGTCTGGCTTGTCTTCTCACTCTGAGCACATACCCCACACATTTAAAGAGAGTATTTAAATAAGGGAATCATCAAGATTTAACATTACTCAGGTAATTTCTTTACTTTTTATTACTGGTTTGTTTGTTTTGCAGTGCTGGGAATTGAACCTAGGATTTTAATACTGAGATATATCCCTAAGCCCTTAACTTTTTTTTTTTAAATTTTAAAAGAGTCTCCCTAATTTGATCAGGCAGAACTTGAATTTGCCATCCTCCTGTCTCAGCCTTCCAGAGTGCTGGGATCACAGGTGTGTACCACCATGCCCAGCTTTTAAATACTTTTTAGACAGTATAGAAATTATTAGTCTTTTTAAAGTCCCATGGCAGAAAATTATTTGGTTTTCTATATTTCTGTGAATTTTTTTGTTTTGTCTTGGCTTGGTTTTTTGAGGCAGGGTCTCACCATATGGTTTAGGTTGGCCTTGAGGTCACTATGTATCCCAGCTTGGTCTCTAATTTATAGCAATCCTCCTGCCTCAGCCTCCAGAGTGCTGGAATTACAGGTGTGTGCCACTGTGTCCAGTCTCAAAAATTGTTTTATTTTTCAAAACTTAGTTTGAAGTTTAAAAAGCCAGCTTTTCTCTTCTTTGGCTAAATGTCACACACGCCAGGAGGGCCTGTGTGCTGTCTTCCCCTACCCACTCCCACATGATTCATGACCTTCCAGTAAGTCAGGGCTGGCCTGGCCAGAAAAGTTTACCTCTGAGTTGTTTTCCTGCAACTGTGGGAACAGGTGCCCTGCACATACTGATCGGAGTCTTCCTTGCTAGACCGGAGCAGGAAGCCACCTGTGGTTGCTCACTGTGTCACACTGCAGCTCTGGGACCCTGGCAGATGGTATCCCATGTCTATGCTGCTTCACGGAATCCTTTATCACTTTCTGTTGTTTCAGCACAGAGCATTCATTTAGACAATAAAAAGATTTCTGGCTAGTTAACCTGAGTCACAAAGTTCAAATCAACAGTCACCTTTTACCTTCACCGTAGGGAATTTTGGAGACCAACACTTTTTGCTGGTTGCCAAAGTGGATGCAGGAGGCTGCATCTCACAATAAGCTTTTCTCCCAGATGGCACTTCAAAAGGCTTTCCAAAGGTAAAATAACAGTTTCTTACAGGGCATAAAAAGGAGAGGTTAAACAGAAAACCGTGGCCATTACAAAGTTGCTTCCTTGAAAACTCCAACTACCTTTGTGTACAAGCTTTGAACTGCTGATAGCACATGTTGGGTAGAGAGACCAGATTCCCTGGGGAAAGAAGCAAGGGGCTCGATTTAGTCCAGCAGTGTTGCCTGGAGCTGGCCTTGCAAAGCGAGTAGCTTCTCCAACAGGTTGCCAGCAGGTCGAGTGGCCAGTTTCGTTTCTGAACTGATGATTTTCAGTTCATAGCTGCAATGTAGCATGGGCTTCACTGGGTAATTATTATTGTGGTTGTGACGAACCACAGGAATCAGAGACCACCCCCACAGGCTTCTGTGGAGGCAACCGTGGCATGAGATTTACTACACCTGCGTGCAGACAGATGAAGGGTGGGAAGATTGTCCGTGAGGACAAAGGAAACCAGAGCTCCTTTATAGGGCTTAGAAAAGGGGATCAAATGAGGAGGGCAGGCAAGGTATCCTGTCAGGGGGTCAGACAAGGGACCTCACATGAGGAAGTCTGAGAAAACAGTGCCCAAAGTTCTCAGAGCCTCCAGTGTAAATATAGGGATGCCATCAGATGATGTCCTGGTGCTGGGAAGATTCACGTGCTGCCTCATCTCCTCTTCATGACACGACATCCTGTCCTGTGTTTGCGGAGAGCAGAGCCTGTGATGGGGCGTGGCTTTTTGCTGAGAGCAATGTCACTGCTGAAAAAGGGGTCAGGTGCTGGGAAAGTCACACCTCAGTAGAGCCTGACAGTTGTTACTGTTATTGTTGCTCTTATTTTTGAGACAGTCTTTTTTTTAATTTGAGACAAAATCTCACTGTGTAGTTCAGACTGACTTTGAACTCACTGTGTAGCCCAGGTTGGCCTTGAACTGGTAGGAATTGTCCTGCCTCAGCCTCCTGAGTGTAGGGCTTATAGGTATGAGTCATCATGCTGGGCTGTATTGTTTGGTTGGGGCTTGAATGCAAGGTTTTTTCACAGAGCAAGATCCTGAAAGGACTGGATCATTATGAGGAAAATCTCTATGACTTCAAATATCCCCCACAGCTGAATGTATTCCTCAAGCATAGTATTTCAATTTCCGAGGCTTTAAAATGAGGCACTATGTTCCTACATCCCTGGATTATTTCAGGAATAATGAATCCTTTATTAAGTGACCCAGAGATCCTGGTTTTACTTGTTCCCTTCGGGTCTCGCTGCCACTGCACAACTTGCTAGTTAATGGTTCTCCTCCCTACAAGTGGTGAGATACAGAGAGCAAAACCCTTCAGACTCAGTGGGAGAAGAAGTGAAGAGAGCAAGCTATACCTGAAAATCTCTTCAGGGCCTTTTTCTTTATCTTTCTGATACTGGAGATTGAACCCAGGGCTTCACATTGGACATCTCCAGTTCCTTTTTTATTTTCTATTTTGAGGCAGGGTCTCTATAAGTCTCTAAATTTCTCAGGATGGGCTCAGATTTATGATCCCCCTGCCTCATCCTCTTAGAGTTCTGGGATTACAGGCAGGCATTACAGCACCTGCCTTCAGAGCCTTTTTCTTGCAGGAAGCCCTGCTGTGGAGGAGGGGAGGAGGGTTCACAGGTTTCAGGGCATGACAGCTGCACTCAGACATGGCTCAGGGAGGATCTGGACCTGTATTCCTTACTATGACCTTGAAATAAATTACTCCAAACAGCGATACTCAGAATCAAAACCATTTGGTATCTTGATGTATGTGAGGGTAGGCATTCCAGAGCAGCTTAGCATGGGTTGTGCTGGCTCAGGCTCCTGATGAAGTCACATCAAGGTGCTTTGGGTCTGCAGCCTGAAGGCTTGGCTGGCTGCTATGCTTTCTGCTGACTGTGATGGCGATGCCCAAGCTTGTAGGCAGGAGGTAGCAGTTCTTCACTGTTATGGTTCGTGTCTGGATGTCCCCTCAAAGCTTTGTCCAGTCATAGAGGTTTTTTGGAGTTGGCTGAATCTAAGTGTGTGATTGATCGGTGGTGTAATGCTGGGATTAAGGGTGAGTTATTGGGGGCTGGGGATTTAGCTCAGCGGCATAGGCGCCTGCCTTGCAAGCAGGCAGTCGTGAGTTCGATCCCTGGTACCGATAAAAACGAAAAAGACAAAAAAAAAAAAAAAAAAAAAAAGGGTGAGTTATTGCTGTATCAGGCCACTGATTGGATTGACACCACCCTAATCCCAGTAAACTGGATACAATATAAGGGCCAGAAAGAGACTTGTTCCCCTCCCTCTGTGTTGTTTTTGCTGTCTTTCACTGCCATAAATGGTTGCCCCTCTGCAATGTGCCACTCTGCCTTGCAGCCAGCCAATTATGGACTGAAACCCCCACAAACAGTAAGCTAAATAAACCTTTCATCCATCAACTTGTGGGTGTTGGGTATTTTGTCTCAGCAAAACATTTACCTAATGAACTTCTCTCTAGGGTCATTCAAGTGTCTGCAGGACATAGCAGCTAAGCCCCAAAACAGACATAAAGACTGAAGCCATCACCTTGAAACCATCTAGTCTCAGAACTGCCAGGCATGTCAGATGCAACCTTGTCACCCTAGTACTTGTTAGACTGAGATAGGAGGGTCTCTGTGAGTTTGAGACTAGCCTGAACTACACAGTCAGACAGGATCTCTGTGATCCTGTCTGAAAAACAAACAAATAAATTAAAGTCATAAGGAATAGAAGTAAGTCACCAGGTACAGCCTACACTCAAGGGAGGGGAATGAGTCTTTAGCCCATGAAAGGGAGGAGCCTTAAAGAATTGGTGAGGGTATTTTTGGGTCACTGCAGGCCTCTGCAGCTTTCTTACAATCTTCTACTTTTGCTCTGTGCTGCCTAAAACCAGCGACCGTAAACACATAAACAAGATCATGCATCAAAAGCACTGACAGATTGGCTAGCAGAAACTTCATGCTGCATAGTTAGCTTGGCTCGGCTTCTTCATTCCTCTTTGGGTGGGTTTTTTATTGGAATGGGGGTTTCCACAAACTCCACATAACTGCATGGTGATCGAGATAGGGTTGGGTTATAAAACAGAACAAAGGAAAGACTTCCAAGGAGAAACACTGACGTGCTTTGATAAGGTCACTGCTTTCTCGCACTTTAAAGGCCAGTGTTCTGTTGAATTGAATTATACAAGCCAGGCTGGAGCTGGCACTCAGAAATGGCCATTTTAAAAAATGACTGGACCTGAGGGAAACAGCAGGAAGTCTGAAGTCTGTGCTATAAAGTCAGGATGGGCTTAGCTACATCTTTTGTATTGTTTATTTTGAGACAGTGTCTTGCTAACTCAGTTGCTAGGTTGCACTCAAATTTGCAATCCTCTTGCCTCAGCCTCCCAGAGCACCAGGAATACGGGCATGCATCACTATCCCCTGCTCCTCCCTCTGTCTCTTGGTCCCTTTCTCTTTGACTCTGCTTCTTGATTTCTTTAACCACAAATGCAGGCCCAATGTTTGTTTTCTTCTCTCCTTTTAAACTCAGATTAGATACTTTCTCCAGTCAGCTTCAAGAGGTCCCTGTTCAGTGAAGTAGAGTGCCTGCACAGCCTGAGTTGCCCTCCTCAGCACATCGCATGGACAGTTACTCTTCCTGTTTTGCTCCTTTTTTTTGCAGAACTGGTGCTGGAACCAGGTAGGGGCACATTCAAAAAGTGCTCTGTTACTCAGTGATGCCCCTGCCCCACATTCTTGGTTAGCAATTCAAAAACTTCAGTGATGAAAGATCTACTATGCTTTGTTTGCCTTTTTTGTTTGTTAGTTGGTGTTTGAGATAGGGTTATCCTATTATTCAGGCTGGCCTTGAGCTTACTACATAGCTCAGGTTGGCCTCAAACTTGCAGCTATCCTCCTGCCTCAGTCTCTATAACAAGTGTGTACCACCATGCCTGGCAGGAGAATATCTCTGTGTGTGTGTGTGTGTGTGTGTGTGTGTGTGTGTGTGTGCACGAGAGAGTGAGAGAGAGAGAGAGAGAGAGAGAGAGAGAGAGAAACAGAGACTCAGTTATTAGTTTAATGAACAATCAACATAGGTATAGGGTATAGATATTTCTCCAAAGTGATCAAAAAATCAGACAGCCATTTAAGTGAGCTAACTTTGGTAGTTTTGCTTCAGAAGTTCTTCATGTACGTTTTCATGATTTTTGGTGTATTCCTAGGAAAAAGAGCTAGGCTTCTGTGGTTATTTAAAGCCCACCAGGCTGTGGAGTTGTGTGATGTCAGGAGGGCTCTGTATTTGTGCTGTCCGGTAAAGCAGGGCTGAGGCCCTAGCCACACATGGATGTGTATTGAAATGTGGCTAATGTCCCCTCATTCTTAGCTGGGCAGGGGTTAAGATAGGTGCTCCACATGTAGTCCAGGCTGGCCTCGAACTCATTTTGTGATTTAGGTAGGACTCAAGTTGTGATCCTCTTGCTTCCACCTCCTGAGTGCTGGGACCACAGAAGTGCACCGCCACACCTTGTTCTCGTTCTTCTTTCTAACTTTATTTTCAATTTTTATCAATGTACGTTTGTAGTGCATGATGATTCCATCCACCGTGAGGACTTGGTTCTTGTACACAACACATCTTTACTCCTTCCATTCTCTTGGAAGCATCTACTTCGGTCAGGCTGACCACTAGATGTGTGACACTAGCCAGGTGATGTGACCTTTTCAGTCTGATAACAGCCATGACCACCGAACAGGAACACAAGCGCATGGACCTAGCTGATTCCTACCATGCCACATGATGTCCTGGATAAGTGATGGCAACTGGTCGCTAAAGTTGCCACCCCCAAAGGCCTGAGGTTTTCTTCTGAGTCTTTGCTCCCCAGAGCTAGGGTGGTCTTTTGAAAGGAAGGGAGCTGGGAAGGAGACAGGTGGCACTGAAGCAGAGCTGTGCCCTGGGACACACATGTACAATCACGATCTTCACAATTCACTGTGCCAGGAATCGCATGCAGTGACTTCAGCTTTGGGCGGCATGTGGATGTGGGATGTGAGGTTCCTACCTCAGCCTTCCCAGGGGTAAGGTTATAGATGTGTACTGCCATGCCCTGTTCCACAACCATCTGATTTATTCAGTAGTTGACTTCCAGAAAAATTCAGTGTTTACTAAAACATTGATTGCTTTTGTGAAAATATTATATTAAATAATAAGCAAATATTGAAATAGTAATACTTTCTGTATTTATTTATACAATGTGATGCACATCTAGCCTTAGATAATTTGGAGCAGGTTTCTCATGCAGTGAATTCTAGCAGGACATGGGAGGATCCGGCATTGTCATGGGTTTTATGAGCACTAAGAAATAGCTAATGTGCCCAGCTGTGGCTCCCAGTATCCAAGACACACACCCAAGGGTGTTTAAGAAAAACACACAAGAGCTCGGTGTGCTGAATCACACCTGTAATTTCAGCACTCAGGAGGCTGAGGCAGGAAAATTGCCTCCAGTTTTAGGCCAACCTGGACTGCATGGGGAGATCCTATCCCAGAAAACCAAAAAGAAAATGTAAGTTAAATGAAAAGATCTGTTTCCTCTGATCTAGGTTTTATTTTGCTTTTTACTTATGCTTTGGGATTCTCATATAAGAGAAACTGTGCTATATTTAAGCTTCCATGTCTGATTTATTTCACTTGACATTATAGTCTCAAGGTACATCCATTTTTATACAAATGAACTAGTTTATCCCTCTTTATGGCAGAGTAGTACTCCATTATGTATAAATATCACATTTTCCTTATGAATCCATATGTTGGTGGACATAATAGGCTGTTACTAAGATTTAGCTATTATGAGTGAGGCTACCAGAAACATGGGTATGAATGTGTCACTGTAATATAATGTATTTAACTCTTTTAGGAAGATAAAAAGGGAAGAGCTGGATCCAGTGGATTGTCTAGTTTTCCTTTTTGAGGAATCACCACACCGATTTCCATAGTAGTTGTATTTTTTCACATAGTGGTTGTATCAGTCTACCTCTCCACCAACCACGTGGAAGGATTAATTTGTCCTCAGCGCCTCAACACATTTTCTTATTACTTGATTTCTTGATGGCTATTCTTTCTGGGGTAAGATGGAATCTCAGTATTGTTTAAATTTCCATTTCTCTATGGCCAGGGAAGAGATACTTTTTCATGTGTTTTATCAGGTCTTTGTCCTTGCAAAGACGTACAGAGAGTCCCGTAAATCTTTCACCCTGCTTCCCCCAATGTGAAAATCTTTTATGACCATGGCACCTTTTGCGCAAGAGGTGACGTATGGTACTGAGGCAAGAGATTAGGGCACAGGAAAGCACCTGGGCAAGTGGTTGTGATCTGTCAATCACAGAGATACACAACATGCACAGAAGCCCTATACTGGGTACCAATAAGAGAATGTCATCTTCAATTTTTCTGGCACAGAATCCAGCACTAGGCCACGCCTGCCAGAACTTTATAGGGCATTGTTAGCAGCACTCTAGTCAATTCCTCCCAGTGATCTCTAGCCCAATCATCTTAGCACTCCAGTCCACTGCTCCCAGCAATATCTGGCCCACTCATAGCCACACTCTCTACTTCATGGCATGCAACAATCTCTACCCCAATCCTCCCAGCACTCTATCCCATTCCTCCCAGCACTTTCTGGCCAATTCTCCCAGCATTCTACACCATTACTCTCAGCACAGTCTAGCCCATTCCTCCCAGAATTCTGGCCCAATCCTACTTGCACACTCTAGTCCATTTCAACCAGTACTCTAGCTCATTACCCCCAGCACTTTATAGCACATTTCACACAGTACAATCTAGTCCACTCCACCAAGCACTCTCTAGCCAACTCCTCCCGGTACTCTGTAGACCATCCACCCAGTACCCTAGCTCATTTCTCCCAGCAGTCTCTAGCACATTCCTCCCAGCACTATCAAGTACATGTCATGCAGGTCTCTAGCTTATTCCTCTTAGGAGTCTCTAGCACTTCCCTCCCATCACACTCTGGCCAATTGCTCCAAGCACTCTCCAGCCCATTCCTCTTAGCACAATCTAGTTCATGGCACTCAGTTCTCTAACTCATTCCTCCCAGGACACACTAGCCCATTCCTCCAAGCACTCACTAGCCTACTCCACCCAGAACTCTAGATCCTTCCTCCCAGCACTCTTTAATACACGGCACCCAGTTCCCTAGCTCATTCCTCCCAGGACACTATACCCCATTCCTCCAAGCACTCTCTAGCCCATTCCTCACAACACACTATATCCCACTCCTCCAACGACACTCTGGCCCACTCTTCCCAGAACTCTAGCCCATTCCAACAGCACACTCTAGGCCATTTCTCCTAGAACACTCTACCCCACTCCTCCCAACATTCTAGCCCCTTCCCAGCACACGCTAGCCCATTTCTCCAAGCATACTCTACTCACTCCACACAGCACTCTCTAGCTCATTCCTTCTAGCACTACCTAGCACATTTCTCCTAGTACTCTCTAGTCCATGGCACCCAGTTCCATACGTCATTCCTCCCAGGACACTCTAGCCCATTCCTCCCAGTATTCTGGCTCATTCCTCCTAGCATTCTAGCACATTGCTCCCAAAACACAGTACCCAGTTCGTCCCAGCACTCTCTAAGCCACTACTCTCAGCACTCTCTTGTCCGTGGCATGCAATTGGCTAGCTCATTCCTCACAGATCACTCTAGCCCACTCCTCCAAGTACACTCTTGCCCTCTTCACACAGCACTCTGTTGCCCATTCCTCCGAGCGATTTCTCGAGCACTTCTCCCAGTACTCAAGACCATTCCAAACAGTACTCTAGCTCATTCCTACCAACATTCTCTGGCCCATTCTGCTTAGCACTCTCTAGTACATGGCACCCTGTTCTGTAGCTCATTCCTTGCAGAACACTCTGACACACTATAGCCAATTCCGGCAAGCACTCTGTAGCCCATTTCTCCTCCCAGCACACTCTAGCCGAATCCTCTGAGGACTTTCTAGCCTACTCCACCCAGCACTGCAGCCTATTCCTCCAGCATACTCTAGGCCATTCCTCCAGCACAGTCTAGCCCATTCGTTCCAGCACACTGTATCCCACTCTTCCCAGCACTATAGGCCATCTTCACCCTAGCACATTTCTCCCAGCACACTCTTGCCTACTTCTTCTATCATGCTCTAGCCTGTTCTGGCCCAATCCTCCCAGCACTCTCTAGTCCATTTCACCCAGTACTCTAGCTCATTCCTGACAGCACACTCCTCCCAGCACTCTAGCTCATTCCACCAGGACTCTCTAGCCCACTCCACTCAATATTCTAACTCATTCCTCCCAGAACTCTCTAGTCCATGGTACCCAGCTTTCTAGTTCATTCCTGCCAGCACACTCTAGCCCATTCCTCCCAGAACACAGAAGCCTATTCTTCTCAGCACTCTAACCCATTCCATCCAGCACTTTCTAGCGAATTGCACCCAACACAATGTAGCCCACATCTCCAAGCACACTGAAGCCCATTCCTCCCAGTACCCTGGAATCCATTCCATTCAGTACTCCAACTCATTCCTCCCATCATTCTCTAGCTTATTGCTCCCAGTACACTGTAGTACTCTCTAGTTCAGGGCACACAAATCCCTGGCTCTTTATTCCCAGGACACTTTAGCCCACTCCTCCAAGCACTCTCTAGCACATTCCACCAAGTAATGTAGCTCATTCCTCAAAGCAATCTGTGGCCAATTCCTCTGAGCACTCTAGCCCATCTATCTCAGCACACAACAGACAATTGCTTCCAGCATTATCCAGATCATGGCATCCAGTTCTTTAGTCAATTGCTGCAGGCACATTCTAGACCATTGCTCTCAGTACTCTCTAGTCATTACTCGCATCACTCTGTAGCACATTACATCCAGTATTCCAGCTCATTCCTTCCAGCCTTCTCTAGCACATTCATCCAGCACTACCTAGCCCAGTCTTTCTAGCACTATCTACTCTATGGCAAAGAATTCCCTATCTCTTTATGCACAGGACCCTCTAGCCCATTCTTCCACCATTCTGTAGCCCATTACTCTCAGTAGTCTACATCATTCCTCACAGCACTCTAGGCCATTCCTCCCAGAACGCACTAGCCAATTCTTCCTAACAGTATCTAACCCACTAGTCCCAGCACCCACTTATCCATGAAGTGCAGTTGCCTAGGTCATTCCTCTCAGAATACCCTAACCCACTTCACCCAGTCCTCTGTTGGAAATTCCTCCCAGCACTTCATGTAGCACTGATCCAGGCACTCTCTAGGCCACTCCCGACAGCATTCTCTAGCCCATTCCACACAGCACTCTCTAGCCCTTTCCACCAGCACATTCCATACCATTCCTCTCTGCATACACTCAAGCACAATATATGGAGCCCTCTAGGCCATTCTACCCATTACCATAGCTAATTACTCCCAGCATTCTCAGGCGAATTCCTCCTAGCACTGTCAGTTTATGGCACTCAGTTCTTGAACTCATTCCTCCCAGAACACTCTAGTCCCCTCCTCCAGACACTGTCTAGCACTGTCCTCCCAGCAAACTGTATACCACTCCTCCAAGGACTCTCTAGCCCACTCCTCCCAGCACTCTAGCCCATTCCACCATCACTCTCTAGGCCATTCCTCCCAGACCTCTCAAGCCCACACCTCCCAGCACACTCTACCCCACTCCTCGCTGCACTCTCTAGCCCATTCCTCCCAGCACTGGGACTCAATCTTGCCTGCACTCTCCAGCCCATTTCACCCATACTGTAACTCATTCCTCCCAGCAGTATCTGGTTCATTCCTCCTAGCACTCCCTAGTCCCTGTCACCTAGTTCTCTAGCTCCTTCCTCCCATAGCCCTCTAGGGCGTTTGTCCCAGCATTCTCCAGCCCTTTCATCCCAGTGATCTAGTTCATTCCTTCCAGCACTCTAGCCCATTGCTCTGAAACATATTACCCAGTTCCTCCCAGCATTCTCTAAACCATTATTCTTAGGACTCTCTTGTGCATGGCATGCCATTCCCTGGCTCATGCCTTCTAGAACACTATAGCACACTCTTCCAAGCACAGTCTTGCCCACTTTTCTCAGCACTCTGATGCTCATTCCTCTCAGTACTTTCTAGAGCACTCCTCCCAGCACCCTCAATCACTCTCCACTCAGAACTCTCTGGAGCATTCCTCAAGAGCACTCTTTGCCATTACTCTCAGCACTCAAGCCCATTCCACCCAGTTCTCTAGCTCATGCCCTGCAGAACACTGTAGCACACTCTTCCCAGCAATCTCTTGCCCACTGCTCCTAGCACCATCTAGCCCATTCCATCCAGCAGTCTCTAGCACATGCCTCTCAGCACTTTCTCTCACACTCTTCACAGCACTGTCTAGCCCATTCCTCCCCTCACTCTACCTCATTTCTCCCAGCACACTCTACCCCACTCTACCCCTCTACCCAGAAGGCTGGGCTCATTCTTCCCAGCCTTCTGGAGCCCATTCATTCCAACACTTTCTAATCATTGGCACCAGGTTTCCAAGTGCATTTCTCCCAGGACACACTAGTCCATCCCTCTCATCACACTCTTGCTAATTACTGAAAGCATTTTCTAGCTCATAGCTTCTTGCACAATCTAGTCCATGGCACCCAGCTCTGCAGCTCAAAATCCTCAGAACACCCCTAGCATACTCCTTCCAGCACTCTCTAGCCAATTCCTCCCAGCAATCTCTAGCACATTGCTACCAGCATACTCTCAGCCAAACCTCCCAGGTTTGTGTAGCCCACTCCTTGCAACACTATAGGCCACACCACCAGCATGCTCTAGGCCATTCCTAGAGCACATCTAGGTCATTCCTCCCAGCACAGGCTAGCCTGCTCCTGGCAGCACTCTAGCTCATTCTTCCAGCCCAATCTATGCCATTCCTCCTAGCACTCTCTAGCCCATTTGTCCCAGCACTTTCTATCCCATTCCTCACAGCACTCTCTAGCCCATTCCTCCCAGCACTCTACCCCATTTCTCCCAGCACACTCCCTTTCATTCTTGCCAGCCTTCAATAGCCCATTGGATGCTGGACTCCTAGTCAATGGCACTACAGCCCATTCTTCCAGCACACTTTAGGCCATTCCTCCAGCACAGCTAGGCCATTGCTGCCACAAACACTGTTGCCTACTTCTCCCAGCACTCTCCAGGCAGTTCAGCCAAACACTCTAGCCCACTCCTCCCAGCACACTAGCCATTCCTCTCAGCACTATGGCCCAATACTCCTGCACTCTCTAGGCTATTTCCATCAGTACTCTAGCTCATTTCTCAGGGCTGCCTAGTCCACTATTCTCAGCACACTTGTCCATGGCACACAGTTCCTAAGCTCATTCCTACCAGGAAAATATAGCACATTCCTCCCAGCACTCACTAGCCCACGCCTCCCGGGACTCTCTAGCTCAGTCCTTCCAGGACTCTCTAGCTCATTCCTCTCAGCACACTAACCCATTCCTCCAGGTCATTCTGGGCCATTACATCCATTGCACTCTTCTGCACTCCTCCCAAAACTCAAGGACATACTTCCTAGCACAATCTTCCCCATTCCTCCCACCACACACTTGTCCACTCCTCCCAGCATTCTCTGGCCAGTTCAACCAAGCACTCTAGCCCACTCCTCCGAGCACTCTGTAGCCCATTACTCCCAGTAGTCTACATCATTCCTCATAGCACTCTAGGCTATTCCTCCCAGAATACACTAGCCAGTTCTTCCCAACATTATCTAACCCATTTGTCCCAGCACCCACTTATCCATAAAGTGCAGTTCTCTAGGTCATTCCTCTCAGAATACCCTAACTCACTTCACCCAGTCCTCTGTTGGAAATTCCTCCCAGCACTTCATGTAGCACTGGTCCAAGCAGTCTCTAGGCCACTCCTGACAGCATTCTCTAGCCCATTCCACACAGCACTCTCTAGCTTTTTCCACCAGTGCATTCCTTACCATTCCTCTCACCATACACCCAAGCACAATGTATGGAGCCCTCTAGGCCATTCTACCCATTACCCTAGCTAATTTCTCCCAGCATTCTCAGGCCAATTCCTCCTAGCACTGTCTAGTCCATGGCACTCAGGTCTTGAACTCATTCCTCCCAGAACACCCTAGTTCCCTCCTCCAGACACTGTCTAGCACTGTCCTCCCAGCAAACTGTATACCACTCCTCCAAGGACTCTCTAGCCCACTCCTCCCAGCACTCTAGCCCATTCCACCATCACTCTCTAGGCCATTCCTCCCAGACCTCTCAAGCCCACACCTCCCAGCACACTCTGGAACATACCTCCCAGCACACTCTACCCCACTCCTCGCCGCACTCTCTAGCCCATTCCTCCCAGCACTGGGACTCAATCTTGCCTGCACTCTCCAGCCCATTTCACCCATACTGTAACTCATTCCTCCCAGCAGTATCTGGTTCATTCCTCCTAGCACTCCCTAGTCCCTGTCACCTAGTTCTCTAGCTCCTTCCTCCCATAGCCCTCTAGGGCATTTGTCCCAGCATTCTCCAGCCCTTTCATCCCAGTGATCTTTATCATTCCTTCCAACACTCTAACACATTGCTCCCAAACACATTACCCAGTTCCTCCCAGCATTCTCTAAACCATTATTCTTAGGACTCTCTTGTGCATGGCATGCCATTCCCTGTCTCATGCCTTCCAGAACACTATAGCACACTCTTCCAAGCACAGTCTTGCCCACTTCTCTCAGCACTCTGTTGCTCATTCTTCTCAGGCCTTTCTAGAGCACTCCTCTCAGCACACTCTAGTCCACTCCTCCCAGCACCCTCAAGCACTCTCCACACAGAACTCTCTAGAGCATTCCTCAAGCACACTCTGTGCCATTCCTCTCAGCACTGAAGCCCATTCCACCCACTTCTCTAGCTCATTCCCTGCAGAACACTGTAGCACATGCTTCCCAGCAATCTCTTGCCCACTGCTCCCAGCACAATCTAAGCCATTCCTCCCAGCAGTCTCTAGCACATTCCTCCCCTCACTATACCTCATTTCTCCCAGAACACTCCAGCTCAGTCTTCCCAGCCTTCTTTAGCCCATTGATTCCAACACTTTATAATCATTGACACCAGGTTTCCAAGTGCATTTCTCCCAGGACACTCTAGTCCATCCCTCCCAGCACACTCTTGCTAATTACTGAAAGCATTTTCTAGCCCGTATCTTCTAGCACACCCTAGTCCATGGCATCCAGCTCTCTAGCTCATTCCTCTCATTACACCCTAATATACTCCTTCCAGTACTCTCTAGGCAATTCCTCCCAGTAATCTCTAGCGCTTTGCTTCCAGCACCCTCTAGGCCAGACCACCCAGGTCTCTCTAGCCCACTCCTCCCAACACTATAGGCCATTCTTCCCGCATACTCTAGGCCATTCATGGAGCACATCTAGGCCATTCCTCCCAGCACACTCTAGCCTGCTCCTGCCAGAACTCCAGCACATTCTTCTGAATACACTCTAGTACATTCCTATCAGCATAGTGTATCCTATTTATCCCAGCAGTCTCTGGCTTGTTTCTACCAGCACTGAGGCCCAATCCTCCCAGCACTCTCTAGACCGTTTCATGCAGTTTTCTAGATCATTCTTCCTAGCATTCATTAGCCGTCTTCTCCCAGAACTCTTTAGCCCATTCCTCCGATGTTTTCTAGCTCAGTCCTCTAAACACTCTGTAACCCACTCCTCCCAGAGCACTAGCAATCCTCCCAGCACTCTGGCTCAATTCTCCCTGCACTCTCTAGGCTATTGCATCAGTACTCTAGCTCATTTCTCCCAGTGCTACCTAGTCCATTAGCACTCTCTTCCCGTGGCACACAGTTCCTTAGCTCATTCCTTCTGGACAGTCTAGCACATTCCTCCCAGCACTTACCAGCTTGCTCCCCCCAGGACTCTCACCCCTTCCTCTCAGCACACTGGCCCATTCCTTCAGTACACTCCTTGCCATTCCTGCTAGCACACTGTCCCACATTCCTCCCACACTCTGCTGGTCTTTTTTTATAGCACAATCTATTCCCCTCCACCCATCACTCTCTAGCTCATTCCTCCCAGTATTCTACAACATTCTTCACAGAATTCTAGCTCATTTTTCCCGGAACTCACTAAGGAATTCCTCCAGCATTCTCTAACCCAGTAGTCTCAGCACTCTCTTGTCCATGGCATGCAGTTCTCTAGATCATTCCACCCAGGACACACTAGCTCACTCTTCCCAGCACTCTGTTGTCATTTCCTGCCAGCAATTTCTATAGCACTCTTTCCAGGAGTCTCTAATTCACTCCTGGCAGCACTATCTAGCCCATTCCTCCTATCACTCTCTAGCCCATTCCTGTCTGTACTCTCTAGCACAAACCACCCAGTACTCTCTACCCCTTGCACCAGCATACTCTATGCCATTCCTCTCAGCACTCTCTAGCCCACTGTACCCAGTCCTCTAGCCCATTCCACCCAGTACTCTTGCTCATTCCTTCCAGTACTATCTGGCGAATTCCTCCTCGCAGTCTCTGGTCCATGGCACACAGTTCTCTAGCTCAGTCCTCACAGAACACTATAGCCCACTCCTCCAAACACTCTCTATCCCTCTCTGCCCAGCACTCTAGACCATTCCACCAGCACACTCCATGCCGTTCCTCCTAGAACACTCTAGAACACTCCTCCCAGCACACTATAGCCCATTCTGCCCAGCACAATCTAGCACACTCCTCTCAGCACACTCTAGCGCATTCCTCCCAGCACTCTGGCCAAATCCTCCCTGCACTCTCTAGCCCATTTCACCCAGTATTCTAGCTCATTCCTCCCAGCACTATCTTGCACATTCTTCCTAGCACTCTGTAGTCCATGCACCCATTTCCCTGGCTCTTTCCTTCCAGAACACTCCAAGGCATTCCTCCCAGCTGTCTCTTGCCCATTCCTCCCAGCACTTTAGCCCATTGCTCCCAGCAACATTAGCAAATTCCTCCCAGCATTCCCTAAACCATTACTCTCAGCTTGCACTTGTGCATGGCATCCCTTTCTCAAACTGATTCCTCCCAGAACAATCTAGCCCACTCCTCCATGCACACTCTTGCTCACTTCTCTTAGCACTCTGTTGCTTATTTCTCTCAGTACTCTCTAAAGCACCTCTCCCAGCACTCTTTATCCCATCCCTCCCAGCACTCTCTAGCTCAGTCCTTCCAGCACTCTCTAGCCCACTGCAGCCAGCCCTCTCTAACCCATTCCTCCAGCCCACTGGGCTATTCCTCCCAGAACACTCTAGCCCAGTCCTCCCCGCACTCAAGTCAGTTTCAAACAATACTCAAACTCACTCCTTCCAACACTCTCTGGCCCATATCTTCTAGCAATCTTTAGTCTATGGAACCCAGTTCTCTTTCTCATCCCTTCCAGAAAATGCTAGGACACTCCTCCCAGCACTCTCTAGCTCATTCCTCCTAGCACACTCTAGCCAGTTTCTCCCAGCACTCTGTAGCCCCTTGCTCTCAGCACACTCTAGCCCAGACCTCCCAGGTCTCTCTAGCCTGCTCCTCCCCACACTACAGCCCATTCCCAGCATACTCTTGGGCATTCCTCTAGCACATCCAGGCCATTTCTCCCAGCACTCTCTTGCCCATTTCACCCAGATTTGTAGCTCATTTCTCCCAGAAGTGCCCATTCCCCCCAGTACTCTACCTCATTCCTGACAGCACACCCTAGTGCACTCTTTCCAGGACTCTTTAGCCCATTCCACCAAGACTCTCTAGCCCATTCCACCCAGTATTCTTGCTCATTCCTCCCAGCACTATTTAGCCAATTCCTCCTAGCACTCTCTAGTCCATAGCACACATTTCTCTAGCTCATTCCTCCCAGAACACTCTGGCTCACACTTCCAAACACTCTCTAACTTGCTCATCCCTGCACTCTAGCCCATTCCACCAGCACACTCTAGGGCATTCCTCCCAGCACACTCTAGCACACTTTTCGCAGCACTCTCTATACCATTCCTCCAATCACTCTCGAACCCATTGCTCCCAGCACACTCTAGCCCAGACCTCCCAGGACCCTCTAGCCTACTCCTCCCAACACTACAGCCCATTCTTCCAGCACACTCTAGGCCATTCCACCAGCACATCTAGGCCATTCCTTCTAGAACTCTAGCCTATTTCACCTAGTACTCTAGATCATTCTTCCCAGCACTCTCTAGCCCACTTCTGCCAGCATTCTTTAGCCCATTACTCCCAGTATTCTAGCTCAGTCCTCTAAGCACTCTCTTAAGACACTCCTACCAGTAATCTCTAGCCCACTCCTCCCTGCACTCTAGCCCATTCCTCCCTGAACTCTGGCCCAATCTTCCATGCACTATCTAGCATATTTCCATTAGTATTATAGCTCATTTCTCTGAGCACTATCTAGACCCTTAATCCTAGCACTCTATAGCCCATGGCATCCAGTTCCTTAGCTCCTTCCTCCCAGGACAATCTAGCACATTCCTCACAGAACTCTTTAGCCCACTCCTCCTAGGACTCTCTAGCCTATTCCTCCCAGGACCCTCTAGCCTATTCCTCCCAGGACCCTCTAGCCCACCCTTCTCAGCACTCTAGCCCATTCCTCCAGCACATTCTATGCCATTCCTTCCAACGCCCTCTCATGCACTCCTCCCAGCACTGTATGCCATTCTTCCTAGCACAATCTAGCCCATTCCTCCCAGCACACTCTTGCCAACTCTTCTCAGCAGTCTCTAGCCAATTCAACCAAGCACTCTAGCCAACTCCTCCCAGCGTTCTCTAGCCTGTTCCTCCCACCACAATCTAGCCCACTCCTCCTAGCATTCTCTATCCCATTCCTCCCATTACTCTACCCCTTTTCTCTGTGCCTAATGTAGCTCAATCCTCCCAGCCATAGAGCGAGTGCTAGCATTCTTTACACCACTGGTCCCAGAACTCTCTAATCCTTTACACCCAGTTCCTGAGCTCATTCTTCCCAGGACACTCTAGTCCTTTCCTCCCTTCACAGTCTGGCCAATTCTTCCAAGCACTTTCTAGCCCATTCCTCCCAGCATGCTCTACTCCCTGGCACCCAGTTTCAGAACACTCTAGCCAGTCTCTCCCATTACACTCTGGTCAATTCCTCCAAGCACTTTCTAGCCCAGTCCTCTCAGCATATTCTAGCCCATTCCTCCAAGGACTCTGTGGCCCATTCAACCCAATACTGTAGCTCACTCGTCCAAGCATTCTCTAGCCCATTCCTCCAGCACACTCTATGCCATTCCTTCTAGCACACTCTAGCCAACTCCTTCCAGCACTCTAGGCAATTCCTTTCAGCACTCTAGGCCATTCTTCCTAGCACAGTCTAACCCATTCCACCCAGCACACTCTAGCCCAGTCCTCTCAGCACTCTCTATCCCATTCCCCCCAGCATTCCATAGCTCATTCCTCCCACCACAATCTAGGCCACTCCTCCTAGCACTCTCTAGCCCATTTGAACCAATACTGTAACATATTCCTCCCAGCAGTATCTAGCCCATTCTGCCTAGTACTCTAGCTCATTCCTGCCAGCACACTCTAGCCCACTCCTCACAGCAGTCTCTAGCCATTGCTCCCAGCATACTGGCCCAATCCTCCCTGCACTCTCTAGCCCTTTCAACCAGTGCTCTAGTTCATTCCTCCCAGCACTATGTAGCTCATTCCTCCTAGTATTCTGTGGTCCATGGCACCCAGTTCCCTAGCTCATTCTTCCCAGGACACACTAGAGCATTACTCCAAACACTCTCTAGTCCATTTCTCCATTTAATCTGGCTCATTCCTCCCAGAATTTGAGACCATAACTCCCAGAACACATTAGCTAATTCCTAGCAGCTCTCTCTAACCCATTACTCTTGGCACTCTGTTGTCCATGGCATGCAGTTCTCTAGCTTATTCCTCCAAGCACACTGTAGCTCACTCCTCCAAGCACACTCTTGCCTATTTGGTGCAGCAGTCTGTTGCGCATTGCTACTTGCTCTTTCCAGAGTACTCCTCCTAGCACTCTCTAGCCCACTCCACCCAGCACTCTCTAGCCCATTCCTCCAAGCACTCTCTAGTCCATGGCACTCAGTTCTCTAGCTCATTCCTCCCAGCACTCTCTAGCCAACTATCCCCAGCACCGTCTAGCCCATTGAAGCCAGTACCCCAGCTCAAACCTCCCAACACTCTCTGGCCCATTCTTCTCAGCTCTTTTTCCCATGCAGCCCAGCATGCCGGGGCCCATTCCACCCCATATTCTAGCTCATTCCTCCCAGCACTTTGTAGCCCATTACTCCCAGCACTCTCTAGTCCATGGCACCAAGTTCTTTAGTGCATTCCACCAGCACATTCTAGCCCACTCCTCCTAACACTCTCTAAATCACTGAGTACTCTCTAGCCCATTCCACCCAGTAGGCTAGCTCATTCATTCCAGCACTCTCTAGATCATTACTCCCAGCACATCCTAGCCAATTTCCCCTACTATTGTGTAACCCAATACACCCAGCACTCTAGCTCATTTCTCCCAGTGGTCTCTAGCCCATTCTACCCAGTACTCTATCCCATTCCTCTCAGCACTCGCTGGCCCATCCTTCCCAGCTTTCTAGCCCATTCAACCTAGTATTCTATCTCATTCCTCCCAACACTCTCTGGCTCATTCCTCCCAAGTCACTTGCCCACTGTCCCTGCACTCTCTAGCCCATTTCAACCAGTACTCTAGCTCATTCCTCACAGAACAATCTACCACATTTCTCCTAGCACTCTCTAGCCCATGGCACCCCGTTCCCTAGCTCATTCCTCCCAGGACACTCTAGCCCAATCCTCCAAGCATTCTCTAGTCCATTCCTCCAAGTATTCTGGCTCATTCCTCCCATTACTCTAGCTCCTTGCTCCTAGCACACATTAGCCAATTCCTCCCAGCACTCTTTAACCTAGTACTCTCAGTACTTTTTTGTCCATGGCTTGTAGATATCTAGCTCATTCCTCCAAGAACACTCTAGCACACTCCTCCAAGCACACTCTTTCCCACTTGGAATGGGCACTCTGTTACCCATTCCTCTCAGAACTTTCTAGAGCACTCCTTCCAGCACTCTCTAGCCCACTCTACCAAGCACTCTAGACTATTTCTCTAGCACACTCCATCCCATTCCTCCCAGCACACTGTAGCCCACTCCTCCAAGCATTCAAGCCCATTCCACACAGTACTGTAGCTAATTCCTCTCATCACTCTCTGGCCCATTCATCATAGCACTCTCTAGTCCATGGCAGCCAGTTCTCTAGGTCATTCCTCCAAGAACACTCTAGCACACTCCTTGCAACACTCTCTAGCCCACTCCTCCCAACACACTCTAGCCAATTCCTCTCAGCACTCTCTAGCCCATTCCTCCTAGCACTCTCTAGCCCACTCCTCCCAGGACTCTCTACCCACTGTTCCCAGAACTTAGCACATTTCTCCAGCACATTCTAGGCCATTCCTCCAGCACACTCTAGGCCACTTCTCCCAGCACTCTAGGCCATTCTTCCTAGCACACTCTAATTCACTCTTCCCATAACTCTCTAGCCTGCTTCACCCAGTATTCTATCTCAGCCCTCCCAGCGCTCTCTATCTCACTGCTCCCAGCACTCTTTTGCCCCTTCCTCCCAGTTCTCTGGCCCACTCCTCCCAGAACTGTCTAGCCTACTCTACCCAGCATTCTAGCCCATTCCTCCCAGCACTCTGGCCCAAGACTTTCTGCACTCTCTAGCCCATTTCAAACAGTACTCTAGCTCATTCCTTCCAGCAATATCTAGCCTATTCCTCCTAGCACTCTTTGGTCCAATGGCACAAAGTTCCCTAGCTTATTCCTTCCAGGACACTCTAGCACATTCCTTCAAACACTTCCTAGTCTATTCCTCCAAGTACTCTAGCTTATTCCACCCAGGACTCTAGACCACAGCTTGGAGCACACATTAGCCAATTCCTCCCAGCACTCTCTAACCCACTACTCTCAGCACTCTCTTGGCCCTGGCACGTAGTTTTCTAGCTCATTCATTCCAGAACACTCTAACCCACTCCTGCAAGGGCACTCTTACCCACTTCTTACAGCACTCTGTTGCCCATTCCTCCCAGCACTTTATAGAGTGAACTTCCCAACACTGTCTAACCCACTTCTCCCAGCACTCTCTAGGCCACTCTACCCAGCACTCCCTAGCCCATGTCTCCAGCACACTCTTGTGTCATTCCTCCCAGCACACTCTAGCCCACTCCTCCCAGCACTCAAACCCATTCCATACAGTACTCTAGCTGATTCCTCCCACCACTCTCTGGTACATTTCTCCTAGCACTCTCTCATCTGTGGCATACAGTTCTGTATCTCATTTCTCCAGAACACTGTAGCACACTCCTCCCAGCACTCTCTAGCTAATTCCTCCGAGTACTCTCTAGCTTATTCCTCCCAGCACACTCTAGCCCATTCCTCAAGGACTGTCTAGAGCTTACTCCTCCCAGCACTCTAGCCCATTCCTCTAGCACACTCTAGGCCATTCCTCCAGAACATTCTAGGCCATTCCTCCAAGCACTGTCTAGCCTGTTCCACTCAAAACTCTGGCCCAATCCTCCCAGCACTCCCTGGACCATTGCACCCAGTACTCTAGGTCATTCCTCCCAGCAGTATGTAGCCCATTCCCCCCCAGTACTCTAAGTCATTCTTGCCACCACACTCTAGCCCACTGCTCCCAGCTCTCTTTAGCCCATTCCTCACAGCTCTGTACCCATTTTCCCCAGTACTCTTTAGCCCTCTAGGTATTCTACCCTATTCCCCCCCAGCACGCTCTATCCCACTCCTCCCAGCTCTCTCTAGCCCTATCCACACAGTTCTAGCCCATTCCTCCCAGCACTCTCTTGCCCACTCCTCCCAGCAGTCTCTAGCCCACTCCTCCCAGCACTCTCCATCCCATCCCACCCAATATTCTAGACAATTCCTCCCAGCACTTTCAAGTCCACTCCTCTCAACACTCTCTAGCCCATTAATCCCAGCAGTCTACCCCATTCCTCCCACCACTCTCTAGCTCATTCCTCCCAGCTTTCTTCAGCCCATTCCTCCCAGTACTCTCTAGTCCACAGCACCCAGTTCTTTAGCACATTCCACCCAGCACAGTCTAGCCCACTCCTCTTAACCATTCCTCTAAATATTCTGTAGCTCATTCCATACAGTGAGCTAGTGCATTCCTCCCTGCAGTCTCTAGCCTATTCCTTCAAACAAATCCTAGCCCACTGAGCCGAGTACTCTAGTTCATTCCTCCCAGTGGTCTCTAGCCATTCTGCCCAGCACTCTAACCCCTTCTTCCCAACACTCTCTGACCCATTCTTCCCAAGACTCTTGCCCATTCAGCCCAGAGTTATAGCTCATTCCTCCCAATACTGTCTGGCCCATTCCTCCTAGCTCTCTAGCCCATTCTACCCAGTACTCTAGCTCATTCTTCCCAGAACTCTCTAACCCCTTCCTTCTAGCTCTCTTGCCCATTCTGCCCTGCAGTCTCTAGCCCATTCCACACAGTACTCTAGGTCATTCCTCCCAGCACTCTGTAGCCCATTCCTCTAAGCACTCTAGTCTATTCATGTCAATCACAGAGATATAGAACATGCACCATAGCCTTATATCTGGTACGAATCAGAGATTGCTATCTTCAGTTCTTTTGGCACAGAGTCCAACAGGTTTATAATCAGACAGCCTAGATCAGATATCTGCATGGGGTATGAAAGAAGTGGCCATTAAACTTCTGGGCTCAGTGAGTCTTTTTATCAGTGTGCTCTGAACTCTGCAGGTTACTTGCGTTCAATTCCCTGTCCTAGTTCATTGATATTCACTCATTCTGCAGAGGACTTATTTTCAGAACATTTTAACCCTTTATAAATGTAAAGTCCTGCTACTTCATTTCCTGTCTAGTTCTTTTCAGGACAACAAGAGCTTGGAGGGGACCCCTAGGAAGAGTTCCTAGCAACTCAGGCTCCCACTAACATTACCTATCCAGGACCTGGCTGTGCACATTGCCTGAGTCTGCAGTTGGGACCTTTGTCTGCAATAAGGCCTTGTGACTCACTTTACTTCATTTATTTCCTTGACAAAAATTAGGCTTTGGTCAAAACCTGGCTTTTAGGATGTGATGAATTTCACCTGTGCCATGTCTGTCAGAACAAGAGAAAAAAATTTAAATCCTTTGGAATAAATCAGACACAAAAGCTTAAATATTGCATGGTTTCTTATATAGGAGAAATGCAAAGTATAAATAAATTAGAGTAAAATAAAAGAGGATGGGAAGCAGGGAGATAGATCTTTTGAAAATGGGAAGGGACTCTAGAGATGAGGGAAGGAAAGGAAGGGAAGGGGATGAAAATAACTATGATGTGTTATGTAGAAGGACCAATTCCCCATGATGAGAGCAATCATTATGTACTGTAAACATGGACTAATGAAATTAAAAAAAAAAGGAAAAGAAAGCCCCTGAGAACAGATATTCATGAGAGAATTGTTATGCAGAAGAATATATGCATACACTGAGTTTCTGGAAACTACAAAATGAATTTTTTGGCAGAAAAAGAACAGAAGATATCTAGAAACTACCTCAACAGTCCACGCAGGAGTTAGAAAACATCAGAATGAAGGGCCTGGAGAAGCGCAGATGATCTCAGGAGATGCTGAGAAGACCAAACCCACAGGGCTCAGTGGACCGACTGGGCAGGCATAGAAAGTCAGTTTCTGGCTTGCAGGGAACTCTGGAGGGACATGGCAGCACTGGAGTTCAGCTTCAGATGTGTCTTTTAAAGTGCCTGTGGGGTTATGAATTTGTCCTCAGAAACTCTTTTTCCACATTTGGGACTATGAGATCACTCTGTTGGGTTGAATTCATGTGTTCAAGATTTGAATTGCTTCCTAGATCATGCAATTTAGAAAATAAACCGAATGAAGACACTAGCTGAAAAGCTTCTTTAGAGGCTCCATTTCTCTTCCTCTTGATTTCCTTTTATCCGGAGACAACAGAAGAATAAAAAAGAGATGAAAGCCAGGGTAAGCAGGTACATACCTGTAATCTCAGCTCTCAGGAGGCTGAGGCAGGAGGGTCACCATGAATTCAAGGGCTACGTAGTGAGTTCAAGGCTAGATTGAACTGTATAGAGAGACCTGTCTCCTAAAATCCAAACCAAATCAAACACACAAAAAAATAAAGCCTGGAGACAACCAGTCCTTCTTCCTGCTCTTTCCCTAGAGGGCTGTACAGCTTTTCTCCCCGGTGGAACCTCAAAGTGGGCACCATCTGTGGAGCCCACCCTGTTGGCCTGAAGTCACATGGAACTCTGAACTTCTCACTTTGGGATGATGTGACTGGACAGCTCAGCCGACCTTCTGGCTGGGTGCGCCCAGCTGTTGCATCCTCTGCCTCATGTGGGGTTCCAGCCTCCCCATCTGTTCCTGGCCTCTGTGCTGCTTTCCTCTCAGCGTGAGGCTTGAGACTGGGCAGATGGTGCTGCCTCGGGGTTAGGATCACTTTTCTCTGCTCACCGGCTCAGCAGCAGTGTGTTCAGCGCTGTAAGCCACCCCACGGCCGCTGTCCTCAGGTGTTCAGATGTGGATTCATCCTACTTGTGCATAGGTAGGTGTGTGCGTACAGAGTGGCCAGCATATAGGCAAATGCAAGATTTCACTCCTTTTTTCTTCCTTTTCCTTCTTTCACAGTGGAGATAGAATCTAGGGCCTTTATACTGAGCTGCATCCTCAGGCCTTTTTATTGTTTACTTAGATACAGGGTCTCACTAAGTCACTGGGTTGCCCAAATTTGGACTCAAATTTGCAATCCTCCGGTCTCAGCCTCCTGGAGTGCTGGCATTATAAGTGTACTTCACTGCACCCAGTTTATTTCATTCTTTTTAATGGTTATACACAACCCAGGCTCATCAGGGATATTTCTACAAAACTTTTTTTAAGACAGGGTTTCATTTTGTAGTTTGGACTGGACTTGAACTCACTGTACAGCCCAGTCTGGCCTCAAACCCACCATGATCCTCGTGCCTCAGCTTCCCGAGTGGATTACCAGTATGCACCACCACATCCCACTGCTGTAGCACTCTTGATCTCAGGCTGAGTTATTGGCAATCACTGTAGCTTAAAAAATCGAGTTTTGGATCATCCCCAAAGCACCACACTATCAGCTATTTGAAACCACTAAAGCCAGAATCCATCAGGTCAGTATGCATCTTCAGTTCTGGCCCTGAGAACCCATCTCTGTAATGACAAAGCTCCAGTTCAGACAATGTGGGGATTTTCAGGAGTGGTTGACAGATGGCTTGTGCCTAGCAGCTGTAGCTGAGATCATGGGATGGAATAGCCTTTAAACCGAGAGGGCTAGCATGTCGCCTTTACTACGAGGAATAGATGGCACAAGAGTCTCACTGCTCCAGGAAGATTTAAATCCATGATAGTTCTCCTTTGTTGTTTTATGTGGAATTATTAGCTCCATTTGTTTCTAGGCATTACGGTACTGGTGTGTTGGCATAGGCCTATAATCTCAACTATCTGGGAGGCCAAGGCAGGAGGATTCTAATTTCAAGTCCAGCCCTGGGAATTTAGCTAGACCTTGTCTCAAGATAAAAAGGAGTGGGAATGTAGCTCAGTGAGAAGGCCCTGGGCTCAATCCTCAGTACCATCAAAAAACAAAACAGAAGGCAGAAAACCATACTTAGAACAATGAACAGTAACCCAAGAACTTACTTTTCTGAGAGCAGTTCTTCCAGCTGCAGTGTTGTAGAAGGGTGACATTTCTGTTTCCTTTTTTCTTCTCCAGGTGTACTGCTGCTCCTAGTGACAGGAAGCAAAAGAGGAGATTCATTTTAGACAGACCAGCGGTGCACAGGCTGCCTGGTGTCACAGAAGGGAACTGCAGGACTTTGGTTCTGTCTCTACTCAGCCCTCTACACAGCTTCCAGTGCTCTTCCTAGGGAGAAATGCACTCAGGAAGAAATCGACCTTAAAAAGTGCTAACATTAGAGCTGGATGTGGTGATGGAAAGCTCTAGTCCCAGTACTCAGGAGGCTGAGGCAGGAGGATCACTGTGAATTTGAGGCCAATTTGGGCTGCAGATTGAATTTTAAGCCACCCTGAACTGCATAGACCATGTCAAACATAGCAATCCCAAAAAATGAACAAAAATAATGCTAATTTTTAAAGTGGGATAGTTTTATTGTGGTTATGCATAATAAACGTAATATATAATTTTTACATTTTTAAATACATAGCAGTGCCGAGGATAGAACCCAAGGCCTAGAGTGTGCAAGACGAGGGCTCTTCCATGGAGGCACATCTCAGTCTGGTTAGATACTTTTTAAAATTAGCTTTCTTTTTTATAGATAAATGCTTAACTATATGGATGAAAAAAATGTAATATGGAGAGTGCTTCAAAGCAGTTCAGGGTAATGTACATGAATGGAATAAGATTGACAATGTTTGTGTATTTTAGTGGCACTGGGGATTGAATCCAGGGCCTTTGCACTGAGCTGTATCTCCAGCTCTTTTTACAAAGTTTTTATTGAAGCAGGATCTCACTCAGTTACTAAGTTGACCAGCTCAACTCAAGATCTTCCTGCCTCAGCCTCTCAGCGAGTGTGGTTGCTTTTAGCTAGTGATAAACGCATGCAGACATGTGTGTGTTGATGGGCAATATCTAGGAGAGACAGAGCAACCGATGCCCAAGAGGAGAGAAGAAACTGCTTAAGAAACAACAGGGGAGGGCAGGTGGGTTCCAGGGGCGTGAGTTTCTTGAATCCACCATCAACTCAGAGTTTAAATCTTAAATATCGAAAGCCTTCGCCCTTCTCCCTCATCATTTTGTCAAATACAGAAACATTTCAAAAAAGAGGAGAAACGTCCCAAACCTTTATTAATTTGTCTTTTAGCTGCATGTGGCTTTTGATGCACTTTTTCAAATCCTGGGAGGCCTACTGGGTGTAACTGCTACTCTGAAGTATCAAGGTTGAGTCATTTGGCAGTCAAATAATGTTTTTCTCTAGTCCTGACCTGAGCACACAGCTACCCAAATCAATACGATAGAAGATTTTGTAATCATACTTGGTTGATGGCATTTTCTTACACCCCCTCAAGATGACAAATCACAAGGAGTTGTAATGTTTCTTCTTCCATGGGGTCAAGGGTGGCCCAAGTTTCTAAGAGGCTGTCACTTTTTTCCAAATAGTTTCCCTCTGCTGTAATGCATAGCAACAGAATCTGTCACATCCTCTCACTGCCTGCTCCGGAGGCTTCTGCTGATCATTCCAGGGAGCCCTGAGGACAGTGAAGGCCAAAACAGCCATGATGGCTCTGAGCAAGCTTGGGGAGCTCCCAGGACTAGTTGGGTTGGGTTTTCAGTGTTTGGGCAAGTGAGGGGCTTTAATATGCCTTTGGGGACCATTATTACCAGGTTGAGGTCCTGTCCAGGCTCTTAATGTCCTGAACAGAGAATTGAGAGGACACTGGAGAGTAGCAGCAGAATTGAGGATTTATTTGAGAGAGAAAAGAGCATCTCCACTTCAGGGAGAGGACAGAGAGAAGAGTTCACAACAGTGGGGGGCTTGGTGTGGAGGGTTTAAGCATTAGGGTTTGAAGTATGACTGAGGGTTTGACCTTGGGTCTGATTCCCACAGGTGTGAGAGTGGTAGTGGCTGGAGTGGGTCGCTTTGTTAACCTTTCATGGCCTTTGGGGGATCTGTCACGGTGTCCAATGCCTGGGGGTGGAGTCTTGCATCGTCAATGACTTGGTAATTAAGATTGAGGTCCCAAGGGTTGTAGAAGAACCCTGCATGTCCAGGGACACGCTGCGAACAAGTTGAATTACCTGGTTCCTTTCTCCCATTGTTTGGGGCCTGGGCATCCTGGTCCTGGCTCATGCTTAACTCCGTAGGGGGTCTGGCCCCAGAAAGCAGGCTGCAGTGTGGGCATTCCCTTCTCTCTCCAGCCTTCTTCTCAGCCACCGCCTGCCTCAATTCCTAAAGAATGTGTTTTGTAAGGGAAAGATTCTGTTGCTCTGTTGTTGCCTTTCCTCCCTGGAATCCTTCCTCTCCCTTTTTCCCTTCCTTTTTTCCCTTTGTTTTTTGAGATAGGGCCTTATATGTAGTCTACTCTGAACCTGAAGTTATTATATAGGCAGGCTGGCCTCAAACTCACAGTGATCCTCCTGCCTCAGCCTCCCAAGTGCTGGAATTGTAGATGTGTGTTCTCCAAGACCAGCTTGAAACTCTGTTTGAAGCGTAGGTTGCAAGGCCTACATTGTGGTCCCCATCCTCACTGGGGTTTCTTCTGAGGCTGACTCAAAACAAGGGGTGATACAGAAGCAATGCACCTGGGTAGTCACAGCTGAGGCATGGAAGTCCCCGATTCCAGTGTTCATAGACTCAGCAGTGGCAGCAGTTAATGTGAAGATATTCCAAACTACACATCCACACAAGAGGGAGACCACTGTGGCCGGTTGTTCACAGATGGACCTGGTGAGGAAATCAGTTGAAGCCGGGTGTTAGCCCAACTTGATTCCTCCGCCTAACAACTTTAGGGAATCTAAGGTCACTTAACTATTTCTTACACGGCTCCACGAAACCCAGTGGTCTATAGTTAAGAAAACATTATTCTGCTGTTCAGTCAGATCTCAGAGCCAATGCACTATTAGTCATATCTCCATGGAAGCACTGTATGCAGACTGGGAACTGGAGAGGAGCTAGAGAAAAGCAGCCAAAGCCATGAAAACTCAGCACGCTGGAATTCTACAAGAGAAAGCTAACTGAAATGAAGAGCAGAAAGCCGAGAGAGAAGTTCCACTTCAATAGGCAAACTGCTATCACATGGGCAGTAGCTAACGGTTGTTCCAGAACGAGAGAACAGGAAGGGGTTGGGTAAATGAGAAGAAGTGAGATTTAAAACATGCACAGCTGAAGTCCCGATGCAGCCGAGAGGTGAGGGAAGAAAAGGTGGAGGTCACTGTACTGGCGTGGATGTTTCAAAGATTTGCTCTGCATCGGTCAGATGAGGCACAACACTGCTGCTTCCTATATATTCGGATCCCTCGGGGCTGGTCCTGCAGGACACCTGCACAAGGGCCACAAGCAAGGACACATTTGGGGAACTCAGAGTCACGTGATGAGGAGTCCAGCCTATGCCTGGCATCTGTGGACACCGCACACAGGGAGGTTGGAGAATGGGGAGGGAGAGGTCAATTACATGGAGTTTTACAAATCCTCCCTCTAGCAATTCATCAGTTATGATGGAGGCTCACTGCCGCTGTCCACAGAGTGGGTGCTGAGCCTGGAGTGAGCCCCTAGAATATTAGATGTGCTGGAGATTGGCTGGTCTAGTGCTTGTCCAAGAGGTTTGAGGAGGAATCAGGATGTGGATATTAAGGCATGTCTCCTTAAAAAAAAATCTATAAAATTTAAATAGGCCGGGCATGGTACTGCACACCTATAATTCCAGTACACAGAAGGCTGAGACAGGTGAATTCAGGCCAGCCTGTGCCACATAGTAAGTTTGAGGCCAACCTGAACTATATAACAAGATCCTAAATCAAAAACACAACCAAAAATTTAAATGGATTCATTTATTACAAAGCTTCTCAGAAGCTTAATTCTTATGGTGAAGCTTTGTGATAAGAGATCACTTCTCCACAGAATATCGGTTCACACAAGAGAAACAACCTAGAACCAGTTTGTCCTCCATCTTTCAACAATTAGCAGCTGAGTGTGCTAGTGTATGCCTGTGATCCCATCACTGGGGAGGCTGAGGCAGGAGGATTGCTATGAGTTTGAGTTTAGCCTTGGCTACATAAGCAAGTTCAGGGCCAGCCTGTATTACATAGCATAATCCTGTCTTAAAGCCAAACAAAACACCAGCCTGAGCTGCATAGCAAAACTCTGTCTCAAAAATTTTTTTTGCATCCTAATGTTCAGAGAATTAAAGAGAATCACTGGATGCCATACACAGACATACTAACAAACAGGTCAAGGCACAGAAATGATATTTTTGAGAGCACCTTTTCAGGACTCTACTCTGGGAGGGCCGTGTACCAATTAGCCAGAGTCATGATACCCAGTGTTCACTTGAGACAAAGTAGAGACCATTGATGACCAAGGCCAACGGACCTTGTGAGCCCTGAATTGCCATGGTGATGTGTGATGTTGGCCAGAGAGTAATTTGAGACCAGAACTAATCTTAAAACAATTGTCCTTGGAAATAGTGTGAGGCTTTTAACATGCCGTGTACTTTTTTGTTTTGTTTTGTTTTACTTTTTTGAGACAGGATCTCACCATAGTTCAGGGGTAGCCTTGAATTCACCATGCATGGGATCTTCCTGCCTCAGCCTTTGAGTGCTGGGATTACAGGTGCATGCCACCATACCAGCTACATGCTGGTTATTATATTGCAGCATAACATTCTGCACAAGGGTTTGAATTTTCTGGAAACCTCCTGTATGACTCCATCCTTTACAAATACTATTCTGTGCTTCTAGTATGTGTCTTCTATGAACATACACATTTGTTCAAGTATGAGACAGAAAGCAGAAAAAAAACTGTAGATGGATGTTGGGAATGAAGTAAGTTGTTAACAATTAGGATGTCTGTGATCAAGTGATCCTTTATGCCTTACTTATTAAGCCAAGCGAAAGCAAAAATATCTCCCTGTGCTATTTGTCCCTAAGGAATAGAGAGTACCAATGTACATATCTGAATAGCAGCCATAGATCATTATTTAAGCATAAATTCTCCACTGTAATCTGCATGCTGGACCGTTTTATGCACAATGAAGTTAATTTAATCATGTATAAAAGATACAGCACAGTACAAAGGACTGCAACCCAATAATTGCTGTTTTTCAAAAATGATGCAAGAGTGTTTTTAGAACCTTTGTTTTGTAGTTTTTCCAAGCCAGTTAGATGTGGGCTTGCTGGGAGCAGCCGACTCCTGCTGTCTGGACTTGGTCTGTCTGAGTGGCAGCGCATTCTGCGTCCTGCAAGAGTAGCTGTTTTTCTGCCGAGATGAATAGGCTGTTTGAAGCAAAAGGCGGACTGGTAGTTCCTATTGGATTGAAAAGATCATAAATTTGTTCATGCCAAACTGTGCATACAGACAAAGCACTGAGGGTAATTTTTATTTGGTAATTACAGTCTTTGTTCCGAAGCTTGGCCAATGCTAACTGATTGAAAAGCTCCCAGAACAAATAGTGAAAGAACACAGCTCCTTCATTAGCCCAAATTTTATTTGAATTGATCTTGCTTTTTGTGACATTTTGTTTTTCTTTTTTGAACAAAGAGTTAATGTGCTTTTTAATTTGGGTACTTAAATTCTAAGGGGATGGGAAGGAATCTTTATCTCCTATCCTGCTAACCTTGTCTAAATGAGACTTATGCCTTTGGTGCCTTGGGGCTGTGCATTGGTGGCTGCTTCTGAAAAAGGACAAGAGTCAGTGAACAAGCTAATGGTGAGATGTCTCCCCAAGACTGGAAGTTTGGCGTCCCCCACAGGACCAAGTACTCACCATGCCCAGATTAGTAAAGACCTTTGTTTTGGGGACAGCTTCAGTCTATGTTATCATGAGCATTGATGTATTTGGCCTTTGCAAGCAACTTCTAGGTCCATTTAGATGTTAATTCTAATTTCTTTATGGAGAAAGACAGAAAAACGAGCAGAGAGAGAGAGAGAGAGAGAGAGAGAGAGAGAGAGAGAGAGAGAAGAAAGAAAGGAAAATAGGGATGAAACTAGGAATTATTCCAGTTGTCATGCAAGGTTATTTGTGAAATAAAATCTTTTCTGTCTTACTTTAAGATCCTCCTATTTTGAGACAGGGTCTTGCTATGTAATTCAGGCTGGCCTTAAACTCACTATGTAGCCCAAGCTAGCCTGAACTGTTGGCAATTCTCCTGCCTCAGCCTCTTGAGTACTGTGACTACAGGGGTGCAGTTGTGCTATGCTTTGCTTATGATGTGGTTCCTCTTAGCCTGGAAATATGGGAAGACGGAGATCTTAAATGAAAAGCCTTTTATTTCAACACCTCAGAATTGACTCCTCCCTTACACACACATTGGAAATAGAAGATGAGTAAGTCACCACCCATCCACTAAAGAAGTTGGAGCTGGGTGTGGCGACACATAAAAAAGTTGGTAATTAAACCTCAGTGAGTGTTTAGCGTTCAAGTATTTATTATCAAAATACTCACGGATTGGATATGAAGCAAAAGGAACCAAGTGCTTAATGGTTTGTCCCCAATTAAATGGAAGTGCGCTTGTTAGTATTTGAAGAGGATGCTTTTAAATGAAAAGCTATTATATTCAGCAAGTGCTAATTGGTATTCACTTTATGACCATCATTGGTGACAGAAGATAACTAAGTCACATCCTCTCCATTAGAGTGCAGTTAGGGTGTCGCTAACCGCAATGTTGTAAAATGTAATGATGCAAAGCAAACAATTCTTAAAGCTCGCTCACAGAAGAGGATCACAAAGCCCACAAGGCTGGGGGATGACAGCAGCTGAAACAGGGAGAGAGTGTGGGAAAAAGTGGCTGGGAAAGGAGACATGACAAGATCCATAACACCTGTGCAGAACGGTTCTCAGGACCCTTCATGTGGACTTCTCGCGAGAACTCAAGCAAGTTTATCACAGGATGACACAGATGGGACACCAGTGTGGGAAATATGAAAACTGACAGTCACCATGAGGTGCTCCTTATCCTGCTTGCTCCCGGCGGCCCACTCTAGACTGTAGGGACTATTTTGATGTGATTGGTACATTTTAGATATGCGTTATGGTAACATTCATCATAGGAAGTTTGTACCTGTACATGTATCTTGTTTTTCCCATCCCCTTTCTCTTCCTTTAACCCTTCTTTTCCTCCTTATTTATGAAGACTTGTTTCCATTTTTCCTTCTATTCTCTTTTTTCTTGTCCCCTTTCCTCCATCCTTTGTTCTCTTTCTCATTTGAACATTTTCTTCCCATTTCCTAATATCTGTTATACATTTTAGTCCTTATTTACCCTGATGGTTTCTCACACCAGAGTAACAATGCAATATTTAAACACGTGTGACCGATTTATTTCACTTCAGAGTATGGTCTCTGTGTCTGTCTGTCTTTGTCTCTGACTATGTCTCTGTCTCTCTTTCTCTCTGTCATTACTATTTTATTTATTAACTTTATTGGTGCATTTTAGGTATACACAATGATCACATGCATCATAGGAAATATGCGTTTACTAATGCTTATGCATACTAACTTGGTTCTTTTTTCCCCTATTCCCTTCCTTCCCTTCAACCTCTCTTCATTTTCAAAGCTTTGTTTTTTCCTTGCTTTCTCATTTTTCCTTTTCCCCTTCTTCCTCCCCACACCTCTCTAGCCCCCTTCCCATTTAAACATTTTCTTCCTATTCCACACTATCTATTATACATTTTTGTCATTATTTACACTTTTAGTTTCTCACAGCAGAGAAACAATGCAGTATTTATACATGTGAGTCCGATTTATTTCACCTAACAGTATGATCTCAAAGTGCATTCTTTTAGCTAGAAACGTCTCAAGCTTATCCTTGTTTATGGCAGAGTAGTACTCTATTGTAGAAAAACCAACTTATCCACTCATTGTTTGATGGGCATTTGTGATGTCTCCAAGATTTAGCTATTAAAAACTGTGCTACTATGAATATAGATATGCTACAATGCTATGTTATGATGCTTTTAATTCTTTTGGGAACATACCCAGAAGACGAAAACCTGGGTCAAATAGAACTTCTTGTTTTCTGCAAATAAAACATGAAGAATGTTTGACAACATTGGTCATTTGAGAGATGTAAACTGAAACACTGACATTCCACCTCACTCCAGAAAGAATGGCTATCATTAAGAAATCAACCAATAACAAATGCTAGAGGGCCTGTGGGGAAAAAGGAACTCTTCTCTGTTGTCAGTGGGAGTGTAGACTGGTGCAACCACTGTGGAAATCAGTATGGAGTTTCCTCAGGAAACAAAAACTGTAGGCTGTATTTTTATTTTTCCTCCCTTTTTATGCAGGCCAAACTTGCTCTGCAGAGTCTGCCCTGACTACTCACAACTTCTGTTTTTCGCCCTTTGTTTAATACGTGTGAAACTTGCCAGTGCTTTGCTTGCTTTGTTAAGTCTTTGTCTGGGACTAAAAGGACCTAGAAATCACCACTAAGAGGAGACCCCTGCAGCCCAGAACCTGGTAACAGAACCTTGTGCCAAGCTAAACTAAGACTGTAAGACATTTAGCACTAGAAGGAGAGAAGCTGAGGGCGGAGCTTGATGTCAATGTGGGGGTAGAAGGTTCTCAAACTATTTAACTATCCAAGCTATAGGGAAGCTTTTGAGGAAGGTTTTTGGAAATTTGATCTTGTATCACGGGCATGGCATGAAAGTCAAGTGGGAAGGATTACAAAAGCTACTGGCAGTTATTTCACTTTATTTTTTCTGGGACTGGAGCTTGCACCCTGGATGTCCCCACTGAGCTGCATCCCCAGCCCGTTTACATTTTTTTATTTTGTGTCAATGTCTCACCAAGTTGCTCAGGCTGGGCTCAAACTTGGCGATCCCTGCGTCAGCCTCCCAAAACTGCTGGGATCACAGGTCATGCCACCATACCTGGCTTGTTAAAAGGTTTCCCAGAACAATTTGCCAGAAGAAAAAACAATACTTGTGTCATTGCCACTTCTTTTAACAATCAGTGTATGACAATTATATCCTGAATTTTAACAACCGAAAATGTAAGCTTCGTTTTATTACTTTTTAAAACAAATTTATTTTGTTTTTAGAATGAAATTCAAGTTCATCTTCTTAAAAAAGTACTATAGTACTACAATAGTACTATAATTTGGTTCCTTTATAGATGAATTAAAGTTTTGAAGTTTTTATTAGCACATGTTTGCAGTACAAAATGTGCATGCTCATGTTAGGGAGCAGTTCCTTTGCTTAAGACGTTTTCGTTCTTTTTACTCCCTCCTCCCAGTTCACAAAGGAAGGTGAAGTGATCATAAATAGACTTTTCTGATACACCTTAGCCTGGAGCAGTGAAGGGGCTCTGCTTTGAACAGGTTCCTGAAGCTCCTGTGTTGGAAACTTAACCCTTACTGCCTCAGAGGTGGGAAGTGGCACGTTTAAGAGGTGACCAGGCAACAAGGGACCCTCCGTCCTGAGTGGATTACAACCGCTGTCACTCTAAAGATCCTGGGAAGAGAATGCATTTGGCTGGCTTTTTTTTTGCTTTCTGCCTCCTGGCTCTCGCCTTTTATCTTCCATCACGGGCACAGCACCACGCAGGCCTGGCCCGACTGCAGCATGGCACTCTGGGACCATCGGGCCTGCAGAACCATCTCTGCGAATTTAAAATCTCGAATGCATGCCTTCTCTTACAACAGCCTGAGGCAGATTTAAGGCCACACTGGCGAAAGGATGCAATGCACATGCATACAGAGGCCCGGTTCTGGAGCCAGGAATATCGAAACACTTGGATCACACTGTTGGACTACACTCGGTGCATGCACATGTCTCCTGAGATATTTTACTAAATGTTTTAATAAATATTTACTAAATGTAATGTTTACAACATTTTAGAATTCTATGTGCAGGAAGACAATGAATACATGATAATGGTGACCTTTTTTTTGAGGCAGGCTCTGGCTATGTAGTCCAGGCTAACCTTGAACTTGGGGCTATCCTCCTGCCTCAGCCTCCTGGCTGCTAAGATTATAGCACTGTGCCACCACAGCCATCTCACCTCGAAGCTTGTAGAGCCTCATCTCATTTCTTTTTTCTTTACCTGCTGCTGTCTAGCCGATCTATTCCAGCAGCTAGGAAGCTGTCAGTTTGGTGACTTTGAGGTCCATCCATCCTGGGGTCCAATTCCTTCCAGTCTGCGCTGCAGCCAACACAGTAGAGAGGAATGCTGCAGAAAGACTAATATATGATGTCCAAACAGGGATGCAGAATGCAGTGAACTTCAGAGGAGTTTCTCAGTCAAAGGGAAATATGATTCATATCCGACAGCCAAGTTTCTAAAAATCACCAGAAAGAAACACCCACCTCTGCAGTGCCACTCAGCAGACAGGGACAGTGCCTCAGCCCCCAGCTCTACAAACTTTTCTGAACTCTTTGCTGAAGCTCAGTCTTCCCTGCTTTTTTCTGACTCAAGGCTTTTTCTTTTTTTTGTTTTTGTTTTCTTGAGACTCTATTGCCTAGGCTGGTCTTGAACTCATGGTGACTCTCCTGCCTCGGCCTCCCAAGTGCTGGGATGACACGCATGCTCCACCATGCTCAGCACACAAGCCTTTTTGAGGCAGTGTTTCTTCAAAGAAAGCACCCTGCTTCCTCTCACAGAAGCCAGCTTGTCCTCCCCTCCTTCCTGAGTTTTGTATTGCCCCTCCTTGTCTTGCTTAATGCAAATGTAAGAAAGCTAGTACCTTGTAAGGCAAAGAGAAAACAGGAAAGATTTTGAAGGCTCATTTATCTTCATTAATACTTTTGTACTTGGAATGTTTTGATCTTGTCAGAATCCTTAAAGAGAATTCTTTTCCTCTCTTCAGCTAAAGTCCTCATGAACTATTTTCCCCATGATACTAAAAGTCTGAAACTTCTTTTGAAATGAGGCTCAGCAAATATTTCCCCGTAAAGGCTATGATGAAAATTTTTTTTCACTTTGCAGGTTAGAAACCACCACTTGCGACAACCAAGCTCGGCCATTGAAGGGCAAGCAGCCATAGGCAATATGGTGGCCACCTCCCAATGAAAGTTTATGTGTAAAATTAGGCTGCCCTAAGTCACTGATCTCTGCCTTGGTTGTGCGTTGGTAACCCCTGGAGAGCTTTCCAAAAATCCAGATGTGCCAGGAATGGTGGCACATGCCTGTCATCCCAGCACTTGCTCAGAAGGCTGAGGCAGGAGGACCACGTCGAGTTCAAGGGCAACCTGGGCTACACAGTGAGTTCAGTGTCAGTCTGAACTACATAGTGAGACCTTGTCTCCAAAAACTAAAACAAAGGAACACTCCCTAAGCTAATTAAATTAGAACTTCTGCACTCTAGTTTCTTTTCAGATCAAATAATCTTTTGCCTTTTACTAACAAACAAACACAATAATAAATAAATAACCAGAACTTCTGGAGGTGGAGCACAGTCACAGTATTTGAAAGTTCTGTGGGTGACTCCAGTGTGTAGCTGAGCTTGAACACTGTTCTAAACCCACCTGAACAACTCAGTGGGAAACTGGTTTTGTGTCCAGCCCGGAATGGCCATCTTGTCTGGGTTGCAAGTATGCAGTCTCCTGGCCCTTCCACCACCAGGGTGGCCAGGAAGCCCAGTCCTCCCTTCACCCCCCCCCCCCCCCCCCCGCACCCTAAAAAACGTGATCTTTTCCCACGTTCATTATGATGCAAAAGCTGCAAAGCACACATTTACCAAAAGAGCAGCTGCAAGATCCTTGGGATTGCTGGGACAGTGACAGGTGGTGCTTTTCATTTGGGATAAACTGGCCTTACTTTCACCATTCACCCCTTCCTACACCAAGAAAAAAGACTGCAGGGTCCTCCAGCCACATCTAAAACTGACCGTAACAGGCCAGTCTCCCTGGAGGGAGATGAAAAGAAACCCACTGTCGAGGGCATGGCCAAGCTTTCCGTGGCTTCCACAGCGCGCCTTGGTTGGCCAACAGGAGACTGACTTAGACTAATTTCCTGTTTTAACTCGAACCTAAGATGAAGCAGATGAGAATGCTGTTTCTTCATAGTTTATTTTTTATTTAACATGTTTGCAGTATATGTTTGCATTCATCACAGGGAATAGGTACATGTACTTAGCATATTTTAATTCTTTTTATTTCCCTTCCTTTCCCCCTCTCCAGCTCCAGATCTGTTTGCCATTTGTTTGTTTGTTTGTTGTTATTGTTGTTTGAAACAGGATCTTACTATGTAGCTCAGCCTGGCCTCAGACTCGCTGCGATCTTCCTGCCTCAGCCTCCCAGGTGCTGAGATTACAGGTATGTGCCACCACCCCCGGCTCCTTCTCATTTGTAAAAGATCTATCTCCCTGTTTCCTACTGCCTTTGTTTTGCTTTTTATTTGCATTTTGAGTTTCTCTTGTAATTGAACTTGTGCTACACTCAGGCTTGTGTGATTTATTTCACATAGCATCACGGCCTCGAGGTACATCCACTTTCCTACAAATAACTCAAATTGGTGAAAACGCTATTTTAAGTCATCCTCAAAGCAAACTACCTGTGAGCATTTGACTCGTAACACTCGGTAAAGACCATCACAGGCTTCCAGTGGGCCCACGTTTTGCTTCCTGACTATGGTTTCAGCTGAAATGCCATCAACCGCTTCTCCTCAGGCCTAGGGTTCCTGTTCATTGGGTTCTGTTTTAGGCTCTGGTTAGGATTTTGCCTGAGGTCAGGGTTGGGGTCAGGTTAGGGTTTATATTGGGGTTAGGGGTTCCAGTTAGGGTGGACTCACAGCTGCCTCCAAAGTGAACCCACCAGCACACTCGCACCATATCACCAAGAGAAGCACCATCCAGCACTGAGCTGGGGCTCGAAGAAGCACTGTCCTTGTCCCAGCTAAGCCTGTGCACTGGCTCCTGGCCTCTGCTGGAGCCCTCTCAAGTGGCTCACCTGGCTCGAGCCCTGGCAGTGCGACCTCCACGCACCCTTGCTGGGCTGCTTCAGCTGATGCAGAAAGGTTATCCAAGTTTATCCCAGCCACTGAGAAGTCTGCGAAGGATCCTTACAGAAAAGAAAGTCTGTCAGAGGTCTTTCTGACATTGCAGAAGGATCTTTGGAGAGCAAAGGCCCAGATATTTGGTCCTTTTTGTGAGAGATCTAGAACAATGGCTTCTTTGGAGACTTGAAAGGAGTTTAAAGGTATGAGAAGACGTTAATATTACCTTGAGGGACTATAATTTGTGTGATGCGTAGAAGAAGAGTGGGAGAAACAAGCCAGTAATCCCAACACCCTAAGAGGCTGAGGCAGGAGGACCGCAAATTTGAGCTCAGAAACTGGCCCATTTAGTGACTTATGGAGACCTTGTCTTAAAATTAAGAATAAAATTATGGGCTGAGGACGTAGTTCTGAGTGAAGACCTTCAGTTCAGTCCCCAATACTGGGAAATGTAAAGCTTAGGCTACACAATGAGTTCAAGGCCAGCCTGAGCTACATGGTGAGTATATATGAGACCTTGTTTCACACACACACACACACACACACACACACACACACACACACACTACCCCCTGCAAATGAAAAGGAAGAGAGAGGGAGCCAGACACTGTGCTGCATACCAGTAACCCCAGAATTGGGGAGCAGGGTGAGAGGACAGACACAAGTTTGAAGCCAGCCCACTCCCTAAGGCCCCTTCCTCTGGGAAGGGAGGCATGCCCAGTGCAGGCCGTGAGAGCCAAAAGAAGATCTGCCTCTGCCTACCAGGTGCTGCCACCAGAAGGCCGATGGAGACAGACAGATCTATCTCTGTCTTCTGTGCATCACCACATAAAGGCCAGGTCCTGCAGGAGGCCAGCATGGGCAGAGAGAAGCAACGAACCTGCTTTCATCGTCAGGGAGCTGCCAATGGAAGGCTGCTTCCTGCAGGCAGCCAGCAGGAGCAGAGACACACAGCCAGGTAATCTCCGAGCAGCCGTGGTGGCTCCCATTGGAAGCCCTTAGTTCCCTCAGGCAACCATCATCCACTAGCAGAATCAGACAAACACACTTCTGTGTGTCTGCCACCATCGTGGGGAGTCCCATTGTAGACACATAGGCTGAGAGAAGCAGCCTCACCTCCATGCATCCCTGATCATCACGAAAGCCCCAGTGTAGCTGCAGAGGTCTAGATAAGCCTGCGCCATGCCCTGCCACCTCCCTGTAAATCTGGAATTAGAGGAACCCAGGTGCCTGTCCCAACCCCCTACACTGCCTATGGGCAACCAATGTGAGAAGTGCCTGGGACCCCCAACTAGCTTCTTGGGAGGAACCCAGGAACATGTCAAGACAAAGGAGCAAAAGGAAAACTCAGACTTTTAGCTCACACAGAATAAGTCTGGGAAATACAGTCATGGAAGAAAACAGAAGTCACACACATGAAATTTCTGAGAGGATAGCAATTGAAGTAAGGAAACAACTTCACAAGATTGTAAAAACAGTCAAATCAGAAATAATGTCTCAAGTAAAAGAAGAAATCATAAATATACAGAAAGAATTGTTTACAGGTCTAAAGAAGAAGACATAGACAAAAAAGAGGAACATAGGAAAATGGTGGAAACCTTGAATGAATGTAGACAGGAATTAAAATGCATGGAACAGATTCAAAGAGAGATGCAGGAAATTAAAAATTCAATTGAAAGCTGGCAAAACCAAAAGAGACTGAAGATAGACTTTCAAATCTTGAAAATAGGATTGCAGCTAGTGATTTTGAAAGGAAAGATCTCTTAAAAATAACACAGAATCAGGAAATAACAACTCAATGGTTGCAAGATGATGCAAAGAAGCATAATTTAAAAGTGATAAGTATCAGTGAAGAATCAGGGGTCAACATAAATGAAATTAAAAGGATATTCACAGAAGCAATAGAAGAAAACTTCCCAAACATGGGAAATGGATCTGGTATGCAGATAAGCGAGGCATATAGTACTCCAACTAACTATGATGAAAGTAAATCTACACCCAGACGTATAATAATCAAGAGCCCAGAAATTCAGCACAAGAACAGAATATTAAAAGCTGTTAGAGAAAATAGACAAATTACCTATAAAGGAAAACCAATCATAATCACAGCAGACTTGTCAACACAAACCATCAAATCAAGAAGAGTTTGGAGTGAAGTGTTCCAAACCCTGAAAGAAAACAACTTCCAACCCAGATTGATCTACCCAGAAAAACTACCTTTCAAAATTGATGGAAAAATAAGATACTTCCATGATAAAGAACAACTGAAGGAATTCATGACTACAAAATCAACCCTACAGAGTTCTAAAGAATATTCTAGAGAGAGATAAAAATGATCATGGTTCCAGGAACAGCAGCAGAAGAGAATCACCAAACAAGACAGGCAATTGAATGAAGGGGAAAAGTGGAGGGTCAACAGCAGAAGGACAGCAGGGCAGAGACGAACCAATATATGCTGGTTGTAACCATTAATGTAGATGGCTTCAGGTCAGCAATAAAACGAAACACAGGGCGAGTGGATCAAGAAACAAGATCCATCAATATTCTCTATACAAGAAACACAATTAACTGGAAAGCAAATTCATAGACTGAAAATCAAAGGAGAGAAAACAATTGTTCCATGTGACAGGAGACAAAAAAAAAAAAAAAAAAAAAAGCAAGAGTAACTTGCCCATCAGCTGCAGAATGAATAAGAAAGATACGGTATTTCCATGCAGTGGAAAGCTACCCAGCTATAAAATAGAATAATCTCAAGGCTCCTGTAGGTTAATGGATGCAAGTGGAGATCACATTCATGGTCGAAACAGTTCGAACTCATATGCATGAACCTTAGCATAAGAAACAGAAGGAGTTAATGGAATCCAAAAGCAAAATAGTTAATGTGAGAGCAAAGGGGAGGAAACACCTGGGAGGGAAAGGTGGAAACTAACATCAATTTCTTTGTTTTATTTTGAACTCTTGCATTGTTTACACAATTTTGTTAGGTTTGGCTTTGTTCTTGTTTTGTTAGATTCTATGCTGTCAGATGGTAGAGGCAGCTATTTTGAATATAGTGGGATATATCATGGTAATCATGATTTCCTATTATATTGTTTTGAAGTCTTATAATGCTTTCATTCATTGGTTTGATTGATTTTATTGTTTTGTTTGATTTTATTATGTGATGGTATAAACAGTTATTTTGAAGAAAACAAGACATTATGGCAACCATTGCTGATTTACTGTCATTTTGTTTTGAAGTCCTACCATGCTTTTGTTCTTCTGTTTTGATTGGTTCTATCCTGTTGCGTTTTATTTGATTTTACTATGTGTGTGATGGTATAGACAAAATTTTTGAGGAAAATGAGATATTATAGTAGCCATTGTTCATTTCCTGTTATTTGGTTTTGAAGTCCTGCAATGTTTTCATTGTTTTGAATGGTTTTATACTACTTTTTTGTGTTTTATATTATTGTATGTGAAGATATGCTCAACTATTTTGAAGAAAAGAGATATTATGGTAACTACGGTTGATGACCGGTTGTCTTGTGAAGTGCTGTATTGCTTGCATTGTTCTATCCTGATTTTTTTGTTCTGTCCTTTTTTTTGTTTTATTCTCTTTAAAATAAAAAAAATAAATATAGTGAATTGAAGGCCCAGGCCAGTCTGAGCCACGCAGTGAGATCCTGTCTCAAAAAAGTGAAATGGGGGTGATCTGATGGAAACTGGAAGGGAGCTAGAGTTCACAGCTTTCCAGTGTCCCCAGAACCCCCTTGGGACTGCTACTGAGTGTTCTGGTCTCCTGGCTAGAGTGATGCTGTTCCTGCCTAGAAGTTGGCCAGGCATTTTGTGGTGGTAAGTAAGGAGAGTTCAGTATTGATGGGTCTAGGATAAAAGCGCTACAGAGGGAAACAGCTTCCCTCATTATCTTCGCTCAACTTTTTCCTTTTTCATGTTTTTCCTCCTTTTTTTCTCCTGTGATGCCAGGGAGCCAATCCAGGCTGTGGTGCATCAGGTTGATTACTGAGATGCATTTCAGCCCTGCTCAGACTTCCAGAAGACTTTCTCTCTGTTCTCCCCCAAGTCAAGGCCCATTTTTCCTGCTTATGTATGTCATCACCAGAAAGTGGTCAGGCATGGTGGCCTGTAATCCTACCACTTGCCCCTGAGGCTGAGGCAGGTTGATCACCAGGATAGTTTGGACAACAAAGCAAGACCTAGTCTCCAAAAAAAAAAAAAAAAAAAAAAAAAAAAAAAAAAAAAAAAAAAGCAAGCAAGCAAGCAAGCAAGCAATCAGGCAAGAAAGAAAGAAAAAAGAAAATCTGACACTCTCCCTTGGGCACTTTTTCCTAGTCAGCCCTCCCTGAAGAGGAGTTCCAGATTCACCAGGTGATTCCTGTTTGCGGGTGACGAGGACAGGGCCCATCCTACACAACATCTCCCTCATTCTTTGCTGGGCTTCTATGTGCTGTCTCCTGCTTGTCTCTGCACCTGACCTCCGTCTGTGTGTCTCTGGCATGGTCCCTCTGTTGTACCTAGCAGCACATCTTGGGTCATGTGGTCAGGATGCATGGGAGACTGACCTGTGGAAGTCCCAGAATGCAAGTGAGTGAGCCTGGTAGTAGGTTTGGTGTCTATTGTATCCCAAGGCACTAAATCCTGATTAAGGTCCCTAAGGAAGATTTTTTTTGAGGTCGGGGGACGTTTGTCAACATTTCATTTTGGGCACAGGGCATGATGACCCACCTCAGGTCACCACCTAAAGATCTGTCACAATCCCTAGCTGTGTGGGGAACTAGCTCTCACTTGTTGGACCCACACCACCCCACTCAGGCTGCACTTGGCTTTTCCACCCTGACTGACAGCTGTGTTCTGGCAGGAGGCAGGCGACTTCATTCCCAGCTGTCGCCTGACACTTGATCACTTGAGCCCTCATCTGCTATCCTGTGCCCACTTGTGCCCAGCCCCCTCCACCCCTAGCAGCTGCTCACAGTCTGCGGTGTCCACGTGCAGCTGGCTGGGCCATCACAGCTGCCACGCTGCCAGCACAGACGGCTGCATTTCAGGCATCGCTGGGCTTGGCATTTGGCACAAGAGAGAAAGGGCATGGAAACCATTTGGGGACAGAGCAGAGAGAAGGCAAAATGCAGCCTCCTCTGAAGAGTGTGGGCAGCCTTACTGTCGGAGAGCATGGACAGTTCTGATAGCAGAGGCCAGTCTCCAGAAATCCTGAACGCTGCTTCTCCTAGACAGATAATCTCTGTGTAATAAACAGCAATCCCATTTCAACCTGTGCCGCTTCTGGTTGTGCTTTTTTCCATATATAAACTTTTTTTATTTAAAGAGAAAAACAAAACAAAACAGTAAAACGCTACAAGTAGTACAGAATTTCAAGGGAAAAAATGTACAGTAAGAATTCACTAGTTAATAGATTACATATTGTCATCTCAGAAACAGTTGTCCAGGTTACAAAATTAAAGCATACAAAGTGGACATTAACACAGTGAGATTGTAGACAGTTCTGTTAAATGATCCAACAAAAACTCAGTAATATGGTTTTCTATCCTACACACTTAAATATACTTGCAATTATATCCTTTAGATCACTTTCTTTCCTCTCTTTTTTGCGATAACAATCACACATTTTGGGTTCCATTACTCCCACAGTTCTTATAACTTTTTCTTTGAAGAGGAAAAAAAAAAAACAAAAAACAAAACAAAACAGAACAAAAAAACCCCAATGTGACAAAGCAAAACAGAATCAGAACAGGAGGATGGACATAGTATATAATGCAAAAAGAGATTACTAGGTGATCAACAATGGTTACCATTATGCCTCTTGTTATCCTAAAAAGAGTTGCCTATATCAGCTGGTATAGAAGAATTGAACAAAACAGTACAGAACAAGATGAATAAAATCCACATTGGAGACCTTACAGGACTTCCAAAGAAGATAATAGTCAAACCATAATGGGCATCATAGAATACCTTGTTGCCTTCAAAGTGGTTGCCTATACCCTCAAACTTGATACTATTAAACAAAACAGAATATAATAAAATCAGTCAGAACAAGATGTGGAGAAAAATACAGGGGTTCAAATCAGGTTAATAGGAAAACGAAAAAGTAACTATAATATATCCTGCTATTTTTAATTTAGTTTTCCCTTAATTAAAAGATAATAAGAAATAAATTAATTTTTAAAAAAAGGAAAAAAAAGGGAGGAGATTGAGATAAAAAAGAACATATCAATAGAACAACACAGGTTAGAACCAAACAATTTAAGTATCATTTTGTTTCACCAATCTGGTTGTGCTTTGGACCTTCATACAGACCATGAGGAAAGAGACAGGCTCTTACCCTGATGTGGCTAATGAGAGAAACAAATTGTGAAGCACGTGAGTGTAGCAAACATGGTGGTGTCATGAGAGATGATATGAAAAGAAGAAATATAGCCAGGTGTGCCAGCATGCACCCGCAATTCTAGCACTTCAGAACCTGAAGCAGGAAGACTGCCACCAATTTGAGACCCAGCACAGATGACACAGTGAGTTCTAGGCCAGCCTGAACTGCACAGCAAAACCGAGAAAAAAAATAGAAAAAAGAAAAAAAAACAGGTAGAGGAAGGGAGAAAACTGTCTTCCTTAAAAAAAACATTGTTAGCAATAAGAGACTTTATATACAAAAATCTATATAGCTACCCATTAAGTCAATGATATGCAATAAGAAAACATAATAGAGGACACAGGGGAGACCAATTCCTCACACATAGTGCCATATACAATAATTCTTTTGGAAAAAGATACATTATTTCATTTTTACACACACTAAGACACATTAAAAACTTCAGAAATGACACTGTCATGATATGAACATGAAGATGAATATGTGTATCAGTGAGATCAGAATGAATGTAGAGAAATGGTCATGACAGAGATGAGAAAATAGTACATAATAAAGGAAGACTCACAAGTCAATGGTAAAGAGATTATTCCTTGAAGAGCTGAAGATAATTAACTATTTGAGAGGAAGTGTTAGTTATATTTAGATGTCTCATCATGCAAACAGTAAAATGTAAACGCTCTTGAGAATTAGAGATGAGGCTGGCCATGGTGGGGCATGCCTATAATTCAAGCCACTCAGGAGGCTGAGGCCAGAGGATTCCATGTTTGAGGTCAGCCTGAGGAACTAGCAAGACCCTATCTCAAAAAACATTTTTTTAGAGAGCTGGTGAGGTAGCTCAGTGTGAAGGCCCTGGGTTCCCCCGTAGTGGCACCAAAAGAAAAGAAAAGAAAAGAAGAGAGAGAGAGAGAGAGAGAGAGAGAGAGAGAAAGAAAGAAAGAAAGAAAGAAAGAAAGAAAGAAAGGAGAGAAGGAGATGGAGGGAGGGAAGGAAGAAAGAAAGAAAAGAAGGAAAGAAGGGAAGATAGGGTGGGAGGAAAGAAGGAGGGAAGGAAGGGAGAGATATAGAAGACCATGTGGACCGCTCTCCTTGAATACAGAGTATTACCACCTCTTGAACTAAACCGGGTCCTGTCTCCATGTACAGAGCTGGCTAAGCTATTTTCTTTTCCCTCCAATTAGCTCTAAGGAATGTAAATACTGCTAGCTGAGGTACTGAGGTGTAATCTTTTTAAAATCTTTATTTAAAGAGAAAAAAAAACAGAAAAAGGGTACAAGTAATACAGAATTTCAAAAAAAATAAACTAAGAAGTCACTAGTTAATAGATCATATATTGTCAACCTGGAAGTAGTTGTTCAACTTACAAAATTAAAGCATACAAGTGGACATTCAAACAATGAGACTGCAAGCAGTTCTGTTCAATGATCCAACAAAAGCTTAGTAATATGGTCATCTATCTTAACACACCTAAACACACTTGCAGTTGTATCCTTTAGAGCACTTTTTCCCTTTCTCATTACAACAAAATTTACACCTTTTGGGTTTTGTTACTCCCATAGTTCTTATTATTTTTTTTTGGAGGAGAACAAAACCAAATATAACAAAACAAAGCAGTAAGTCAAAACAAAAGATAGACATAGCACATGATGTAAAAACAGAATACAAAGTTATCAACAATGATTACCACAATGCCTCTTGCTTCCTTAAAAAGAATTGCCTATATCATTAGGTATAATAAAATTGAACAAAACAGTACAGAACAAGACCAATTAAAGCTAAACTTTGGAAACATTACAGGACTTCAAAAGAAGATAATAGTCAAACCAGAATGGGTATCATACTGAATCTTACTGCGTTCAAAGTAGTTGCCTATACCCTCAAACTTGATACTATCAAACAGAACAGAACAGAGGAAAATCAGTCAAAAAAATAGTGGGAGCAACAGAGGGCTTCAAGTCAAGTTAACAGGAAATCAAAAAAGTTACTATAATACATACTACTATTTTAAATTTTCCCCTTAAATAAAAAAATAAATACATGAATTTTTTTTATGAATAAGGGGGAGACTGAGAAAAAAGAGGACATAAACACATAACAATACAGGTCAAAGCATGACAATTTCAGCAACCTAGTGCTTCACCACAAGATAACCCGACTTAATAGTAGTTACCATAGTGTCTCTTTCCTTGAAATATTTGAATGTAACTTCGTATACTATAGCATCAAACATATCAAGACAGTGTGAAACCATTCAAGTGGATGAAAGTATTACAGGGTATTTAGAACCAGCTAACAGAAAACGAACAATGGTTTCTGTATTATCTCTTTGCCTATAAAAATTTTTGTTTATACTATCACATATAATAAAATCCAGTAAGATACAACATGATAAAACCAATGGAGACAGAAGAACAACAATTTGGTGGGACTACAAAACAAGATGGCATTAAATCATCACTAGCTATTATAATGTCTTATTTTCTTCAAAATAGCTGTTCATTTCATCACAGGTAATAATATCAAACAGTCCAGAATAAAGGCATTCCAATTAATGAGTGAAAACTTTATAAAGCTTCAAAGCCACATGTGGAATCATGATTACCATATACTTTTGTATATTTGAATCATTTCTTACAATAGGGAAACTATTTGGTATTCACACATGTGAGTTTGATTTATTTCACTTATGAGTATGGTCTCAAGCTGCAACCATTTATTTATAAATATCTCTTTTTAAAAAATTTTATTTAAAAGGAAAAAGAGAAAAAACAAAACAAAACAAAGTGATGTAAGGGTACAAGTAATACAGAACCACAAAAAAAAAAAAAACAGTAAGAAATCACCAGTTAATAGATTACATATTATCATCTTAGAGGTAGTTGCTCAAATCACAGTATCAAAGCATACAAAGTAGACATTCAAACAGTGAGACTGCAAACAGTTGTGTTCAATGATCCAACCAAAAACGTTAATATGGTCAGCTATTTAACACCCCTAAACACTCTTGCTGTTGTATATTTTAGAGCTCTTTTTTTCCCTCTCTTTTTTACAACAAAATTTACACATTTTGGGTTTTATTACTCCTTAGTTCTTATTACTTTTTGGGGGAGATAATAAAGTCAAATATGGCAAAACAAAGCTGTCAGTCAAAGCCAAGGATAAACATAGCACATGATGTAAAACAGAGTACAAGGTTATCAACAATGGTTATCAACGATGTCTCTTGTTTCCTTAAAAAGAATTGTCTATCTCATTAGATATTATAAAGTTGAACAAAACAGTAGAGAACAAGACCAATAAAACTTAGGCATTGTAAACATTACAGGACTTCCAAAGGAGACAATAGTCAAACCAGAATGGGCATCTTAGTGAATGCCTTCAAAGTAGTTGCCTATACCCTCAAACTTGATACTATCATACAGAATGGAACAGAGTCTAATCAGTCAAAACAAGATCGTAGGAGTATTACAGGACTTCAAAACAAGTTAATAGGAAATCAAAAAAAGTTACTATTATATACCCTGCTATGTTTTTAAAAATTTTTCCCCTTAATTAAAAAAACATAAAAAATAACTAAATAATTTTTTTAAATAATAAGGGAGAGATTGAGATAAAACAGGACATAATATTATAACAATACAGGTCAAAGCATGACTGTTTCAGCAATCTAGTGCGTCACCACCAAATAACCCGACTTAACAGTAGTTACCATAGTGTCTATCTTTTTCCTTGAAATATTTGAATAAAACTTCATATACTATAGCTTCAAATATTTCCATATCAAGAAGCCCAGAATAAAGCCTTTCCAATCAATAATTTAAAACTTTATAAGGCTTCAAGGCCACATAATGGGGAATCATGATTACCACATTTTTTTCTATATTTGAATCATTACTTACATTAGGGAAACTATTCGGTATTCACACATGCGAGATTGATTTATTTCACTTATGAGTATGGTCTCAAGCTGCACCCATTTATTGATAAATATCTCAATGTGATCCTTCTTTATAGCTGAATAATACTCCATTGTATAGAAATACCACAACTTTTTTATCCATTCCTAAGTTGATGGACACTTGGGTTGTTTTCAAGATCTGGCGATTACAAATTGTGCTGCTATAAACATAGGTGCACATATATCCCTGTGGTATGATGCTTTCAGTTCTTCTGGGAATATGCCTAGAAGTGGAATAGCTGGAATAAATGGGACTTCCAATCCCAGATTTTTGAGAAATCTCCAGACTGACCTCCACAAAGGCTGCACCAGTCTACACTCCCACCAACAGTGTAGGAGAGTTCCTTTTTCCCCACAGCCTCTCCGGCATTTGTTGTTGGTTTTCTTGATCCTGGCCATTCTTTCAGGAGTGAGATGGTATCTCAGTGTGGTTTTAATTTGCATTTCTCTAATGACCAATGAAGATGAACATTTTTTCATGTATTTATTTGCCATTTGCATTTCTTCATCTGAGAATTGCGTATTCATCTCAGATGCCCATTTTTGGATTGGATCTTTGAATTTTGGGGGTCTGAGTTTTTTTAATTCTTTATATGTTTTAGACAAGAGTCCCTTGTCTGAGAGAGAGCTCACTAAAATCTTTTCCCAGTTTGTTTTCTTTTCACTATGCTGGAGATTTCTTTTGACGTGCAGAAACTTTTTAATAAGAAGTGGTCCCAGTTATTGATTCTGGGAAGTATTTCCCGTGTGGTTTGAGTCCTGTTCATGAATTCTCTACCTACTCCTATGTCTTCAAGGTTTCTACCCAATTTGTCTTCCAATAGATTTAGTGTTTCTGTTTTAATATTCAGATCTTGGACCCATTTAGATTTTAATATAGTACATGGTGATAGACATGGGTCTAGCTTTAGTTTTCGGCAAATGGAGAGCCAGTTTTGCAAGCACCATTTGTTAAAGAGACTGTCATTCTTCCAGTGAACCTGCTTGGCTCCTTTATCAAAGATAAGGTGGTTGAGTGTGTTTGTAGTTGTGGTTTTATCTTCTAATCTATTTCATTGATCTTTGCCTCTGTTTTGATTCCCATACCATGTTGATTTTACTACTGTTGCTTTGTAGTATAACTTCAAGTCAGGGATTGTGATGCCTCCCATTTTGTCTCTGCTGCTTAGAATTGCCTTTGCTATTCTAGGTCTCTTCTGCTTCCAGATGAAATTTAGGAGTGATTTCTCTAGATCTATAAGGTATGTTGATGGTGTTTTTATTGGGATTGCATTGAATCTGTATAACAGTTTTGGGAGAATGGCCATTTTCACAATGTTTGTTCTTCCATGAGCAAGGGATGTCTTTCCATTTTCTGAGATCACCTTCAATTTCTTTTATTGGTGTATTATAATTTTCACTGTACAAGTCTTTCACTTCTTTCGTAAGAGTAATTCCTAAATATTTCATTTTTTTGCTTGCTAATGTGAAGAGTGTAGTTTCTCTTATTTCCCTCTCTGTGATTTTGTTGTTCGTGTATAGGAATGCTATTGATTTCTGAGTATTGATTTTGTATCCAGCCACATTACTGAATTTATTTATTGTATCTAAGAGTCTTTCAATGGAGTTTAGGGGGTCTTCTATGTAGAGTATCATGTCATCTGCAAACAATGATAATTTAACTTCTTCTTTTCCTATCTTTACCCCTTTTATTTCTCTCTCTTGCCTAATTGCTCTGGCTAGTACTTCCAGTACTATATTAAATAGGAGTGGTGATAAAGGACATCCTTGTCTTGTGCCTGATTTTAAAGTAAAGGCTTTCAATTTTTGGCCATTTAGTATGATGCTGGCTGTTGGTTTGTCATAAATGGCCTTTATTATATTGAGGTAAAGACCATCTATTCCAATTTTCTGTAGAGTTTTTATCATGAATAAATGTTGGACCTTATCGAAGGCTTTTTCTGCATCTATAGAAATGATCATGTGATTCTTATTTTTGGCTTTATTGATATGGTGGATTACATTTATTGATTTGCGTATGTTGAACCATCTTTGCATTCCTGGGATGAATCCCTCTTGGTCATGGTGTATAATCTTCTTGATGATTTGCTGGATCCTATTTGCCAATATTTTATTGAGGATTTTTGCATCTGTGTTCATTAGGGAGATCGGTCTATAGTTCTCTTTTTTAGTTGGGTCTTTCTCAGGTTTTGGTACTAGAGTAATATTTGCTTCCAGGGATGACTTAGGAAGGATTGCTTCCCTTTCAATTTCATTGAATAGTTTGAGGAGTGTCGGCATTAGGTCTTCTTTGTATTTCTTGTAGAATTCTGCAGTGAATCCATCTGGGCCTGGGCTCTTATTTGTAGGTAAGGACTTAATTACATTTTCAATTTCATTAACAGAGATTGGGTTATTCAACAGTTTTACATCCTCTTGATCTAGCTTTGGTACTTCATATGTTTCTAAGAATCTGTCTATTTCTTCTGTGTTATCAAACTTTTGAGAGTATAGGTTTTCAAAATAGGTGTTGATGATCTTCTGTATTTCTATTGGGTCTGTAGTGATTTCACCTTTTTCATTTCTTATTGCATGAATTTGAGCTTTTTCTTCCCTTTTTTAATAAGGTTGGCTAGGGGCTTATCGATTTTATTTATTCTTTCAAAGAACCAACTCTGATTCGTTGATTCTTTGGATTGTTTTCTTAGTCTCTATTGCATTGATTTCTGTTCTGATTTTTATAATTTCCTCTCTTCTTTTGGCTTTGGGCTTGACTTGCTCTTGTTTTTCTAGCTGTTTGAGGTGTAGCATCAGGTTATTTATTTGTATTCATTCTCTTTTCCTGATGTGGGAACTCAGTGCAATAAATTTTCCTCTGAGGACAGCTTTCATTGCATCCCACAGATTCCCGTAAGTTGTATTTTTTTTTATTTTCTTCTAAGTATTGTTTAATTTCTTCTTCAATTTTCCCTGTGACCCACTGATTACTCAAGGGTGTGTTATTCACTTTCTGTGTGTTTGTGGGATTTTTGCAGTATCTTTTATCATTAATTTCTAATTTCAAAGTGCTATGATCCAATAACATGCAAAGGATAATTTCAACTGTTTTGCATTTATTTAAATATGTTCTGTGAGTTAATATATTGTCTATTTTAGAGAATGACCCATGTATTGCTGAAGAGAATGTGTATTCTGATGTTGGATGGAACACTCTGTATATGTCTATCAAGTCCATTTGTTCACATGTGTGATTCAGTTCGTTTATTTCTTTGCTGATTTTCTGTGTGGTTGATTTGTGACTTGTGTCAACAGTGTGTTAAGGTCTACTGCTACAATTGTTTTATTGATAATTTGATTCTTCATTTCTGTTAATACTTGCTTTATATAACTGGGTTCTCTGGAATTTGGTGCATATATATTTAATATAGTTATTTCTTCCTCTTGAAGTTTTCCCCTAACGAGTATGTAGTGACCTTTTTTGTCTCTTCTGATCATTATTGATTTAAAGTTCACCGTGTCTGCAAACAGAATGGCTACTCCCACTTTTTTTTTTTTTTGATTCCTGTTGCATGAAATATTGTTTTCCATCCTTTGACTTTCAGTCTGTGAGTATCCTTCTGGGTTAGATGGGTTTCTTGTAGACAGCATATGGTTGGAATTTGTTTCTTGATCCATTCTGCCAGTCTGTTTCTTTTGATTGGTGCATTGAGACCATTTACATTAATGGTTATAACTGTTATGTGTTGGTTTATTTTTGACATGTTATCTTCCTGCTGTTGCATCTTTATCTTTCTGTTGTGTTTAATTATCTGCTTTGCTTAGTTGTTTTTTTCCTAAGTGTGTCTAAAGTGTCTTTCAGTATTCTTTGCAGGGTTGGCTTGGTGATCATGAGGTTCTTCAGCTGTTCTTTGTCATGGAAGTATCTTATTTCACCATTGATTTTGAAGGATAGTTTTTCAGGGTTCATCATTCTAGTTTGGAAATCATTTTCCTTTAGGATCTGAAATACTTCATTCCATGCTCTTCTCACTTTGTGCTGAGAAGTCTGCTGTGATTCTGATAGGTTTTCCTTTATAAGTGATCTGTCTTTTCTCTCTGACAGCTTTTAATAATCTATTCTTCTGTTGGATTTCTGGGATGGTGATTTTCATATGTCTGGGTGTAGTTTTATTTTGGTTATGACTATTTGGAGTTCTATATACTTCACTGATCCTGATGTCTGTTTCCAATCTCATGTTTGGGAAATTTTCAGCTATTAATTCTCTAAATATCCTCTTGATATCCTTTATGTTGTCCCCTGTTTTTTCATTAATCCCTATCAACCTTATTTTGTTTTTCTTTACGTCATCTTGCAGTTGTTGAATTATTTCCTGATTCTTTGTTATTCTTAAAAGATCTTTCCTTTCCTGTTCACTAGCTGCAGTCTTCTCTTCGAGGTCTGAAATTCTATCTTCCCTTTCATTGAGGCGGCTTTTACAGCTTTCAGTGGAGTTTTTTTATTTCCTGTATATCTCTGTGCATCTGCTGTATGTATTCTGTTTGTTTCTTATATTGCTCATCTAGGGATTCTATCTTTGATTTATTTCCTTCAATTTTTTAACTGTGTTTTCTTTAGATATGTTCAGCATCTCTTTCATTTCTTTTATCATTTCTTCTTTTACCTGGGAGATTATTTCTAGTTTGAATTTCTTTAAAGTTTCCTGGAGTTGCTTGTTAATTTCAGTAGCTATTGTGTCTGATATTTGAGGTGAATGGCATATATTTTCTTCTATATACATTGCTCCTAGGGTTTCTTGAGATGGGCTGGAGGTTTGAGGTTGTAATTTGTTCTTTCGATTTGTCATTTTCTTATATTTCTGTGTTTCAAGTGTTTTTCAAAAGCTTCTTTAGGGTCTGTTGGAAATCCACTTCTATGCCCTCAGCTCCTGGGACTCTGGCACCCAGTTCCTCAAGGCCAACAGGACTCTGGAACCGGTGGCACTCACCTGCTTGCTTAGTACTCCACAGTTCTCTAAGCACAGCAGGAATGGGGATGTGGATGCAGGGGCCACTGACCCACCCAGCTGTTCCTGTGCACCAGTAAGGCTCAAGGGTCCCAAACAAGCTGGGCTGGGGGGGCGGGGGGAATGCGGCAGGCACTTACCCCAGGATGCTGGGCCTCTGGAACCAGTGGTGCTCACCTGCTTACTTAGAACTCCACAGTCCTCCAAGCACAGGGGGAGGTGGATGCAGGCATCCCAGACCTGCCTAACTGTTCTCAGGGAGATTATTTCTATTTTGAATTCCTTTAAAGCTTCCTATAGTTGCTTCTTTATTTCAGTTGCTATTATGTCTGATATTTCAGGTGTATGACATATATTTTCTTCTATGTACATAGCTCCTAAGGTTTCTTTGGATGGGCTGGAGGTTTGAGATTGTAATTTGGTCTTTCGTTTTGCCATGTTCTTATATTTCTGTGTTTCAAGTGTTATTCCAAGGCTTCCCCAGGGCCTGTTGGAAATCCTCTTCTATGACTTCAGCTCCTGGGACTCTGGCCACCCAGTTCCCCCAGATTGAGAAAGGGTCACTGAGGGTGGGGCAGGCCAGCTCAAGCTCTGCCTAGCTGGTCCAATACAACAGGAAGCCTCAGAGTTCCCTGTCTGGGCTGAGGGAGGATCCCAAACTAGGTAGGCTTGGGGGATGGTGCAGGGACACTCACCCCAGGCCACCCAGCCTCTGGAACCAATGGTGCTGGTCGGCCTGATGCATATTTTTTAAAGCCAAGGGACAATTCTGTTTCCTCACATCAGTGTCTCCCACTAAATGACTGAGCACAGTTGGATGACAGAGACAGTACTCCAGGACCCTCAATTGCTTTCAGCTTCAAGATAAGAGGCTATGGGTCTGGGGATTTAGCTCAGCGGCATAAGCGCCTGCCTTGCAAGCAGGCGGTCATGAGTTCGATCCCTGGTACCGATAAAAACAAAAAAGACCAAAAAAAAAAAAAAAAAAAAAAAAAAAAAAAAGATAAGAGGCTATGACTTCCCCAGGCAAAAAAGCTTGCATATCAGAACTAAAGCACCAACCCCCTAAACATTAAAATGATTCCTCAATTGTGTTATACAGATTAGTCTTTCTGCATGTCCTTTCCTCTGCATATTGAAGAGGTGCTTTCTAGCTCCCTAGCTAGCTCAGTTCACATTACTTATGTAGTTCCCACCATTCTCACAGTCACTTATCCTTGAACCACTCCCTTCTTCACAAATTAATAAATTCTGGGTTAGGCCCCGAGTCGAGGCCTTTGTTCCATGAACTCTTATGTGGACTGTACTGAGGACCCCTTGGCTGCCCATAGCTATAAATATGTCTTAGTGTCTTTATTCTCATGGTGGGTTGCACTAGAGGTGGTAAATTAAAATTAACTCACCAAAATTCCAGTAGATTACAAATATAAACTTTCCAGACCACGAGGAGGACAAAAAGTGGCTCTCAATAGAGAAAGGAAGAAAGAAAAGAATTAGATCTGAAATCTGAAAGCAAAAAATAATGGGGTAAACGTTATTAGACACAGAACACATTTTAGAATAAAGTTTTCAGCTGTGTATGGTGTGGCACACCTGTAATCCCAGCACTCAATAGGCTGAGGCAGGAAGATCTCTGTGAGTTGAAGGCTAGCCTGAAGTACATAGCCAGACCCTGTCTCAAAAAACCAAACCAAAACAAACAAAACAGAAGATAAGGAGACTACCTCTTAAATCTCTAGATAAATACAAGAAAGCGGAGCCCTTATTTAAGGAAAAATCAGACAAATATAACTACATCAAAATCACAAACACACACACACACACACACACACACACACACACACACACACACACAGAGCCAAAAAAGCACCTTAAATAAAGTTAAGAAGATGGGCTACAGACAGAAAGCTGATATTCGCACTGCATACATTCAATGACTTTTAGTATCTGAACTATGTAAAAATGTTTACTATTCAGCAATCAAAAGAGAAACTGCCCACGTGAGTAAAATATGCCAAGAAGCCAATTTTATAGAGGAAGAAAATGGAAAGCCAAATAAACGACAATTTGTTTTACTTTTACAGTTTTTAGGAAATTCCAGCTAAACAAGAACATGTCATTTCATAGCCAAGAAACAAATAATATACAGAAGAGAGAGCTCTCCTCCATCAGTGGTATAGGTAGGAAGCACACATCAGTGACTCTGCATGTCTGAACCCAAAGAAGTTACCGTCATGTGTAAACAGGGGTTCACACCACTGGGCTCTTTGTGGCACTCTTTGTAACAGCAAGAAAGGGAAGTGATTTAAATGCTCATCAGTGAAATAAAAGATAAATAGATTGTACTGTAATAATTGAGCCAGGGTCTTGATATACAGCTCAGGCTGGCCTTGAACTCACTATGAAGCCCAGCTGGGCCTTGAGCTCACAGTGATCCTCTGCCTCAGTTTCCCAAGTGCTGAGCTCACAGGCATGAGCCACCCCACCTGACTTCTGATGTTATGCCATTTAGGAAACTATAGTCTCATGATAGACACATGAACAGCAGTAGTATGACATGCACAGAGGTGCACTGCCATGCAGGCTCACCTCCACAGTGAGAGGAAGGGTGTACATTAGCAAAGGAACTTGAGTAATGGCCAAGTAGTTCAATCAGATGCATACGAGTTTTGAACATGTGACCACCAGAGAGATCAGTATCTACATCAATACACGCTGAAATAGAATTTGAGAAGGGAACCCAAAACAAAAAGATAGAGAAAGAAGGAAAATTGGAGTCAAACCTTTGTAAATAAGGAAGACAACCAAAGATGTAAATATTAAGACAAACACCTAAGCCTACTGGGAGACAAGGTAGGTAGAAATCTTGAAGATACAGGGTTAGACAAAGAGTTCATGAACAAAACGCAAACCATGTGGGAAGTACTTCAAAGAATCAACAACTGGGATCTCATCTTATTAAAAAGTTTTTGCACTTCAAAAGATATCACCAACAGTGTGAAAAGAAAACCCACAGAATGGGAAAGAATTTTAGCCATCTGTCCCTCAGATAAAGGATTTATGTCTAGAACATATAAAGAACTGAAAAACATCAGTCCCCCAAATTTAAAGACCCAATCCAAAAATGGGCATCAAAGATGAACATGCATTTCTCAGACAAAAAGAAACAGAAAATAAATATATAAAGAACAACATCATTGGTCATTCGAGAAATACAAATTAAAGCAACACTGGGATATCATCTCACTCCAGAAAGAAAGGCCAAGATGAAGAAATCACCGATAACAAATGCTGGCAGAGTTGTGGGGAAAAGGAACCCTTCTCCACTGTTGTTGGGAGTGTAGAATGATACAACCACTGAGGAACTCAGTGTGGAGATTCCTCAAAAATAAGGATTACAGAGTCCACTCAACCTGGCTATTCCCCTTCTGGGTGTTTTTCCAGAAGAACTGAAAACATCATACTACAGTGATATATGTACACTCATGTTTATAGTAGCACATTTTGTAATAGCTAAATCTTGGAAACAATGCAAATGCCAATCCACTGCAGAGTGGATAAAAAAGATATGGTATTTTTATACAGTGGAATATTACTCAGCTATAAATAAGGATAAACTTGAGGCTTTATAGGTAAATGCATGCAACTGGAGACCATACTCATTAAGTGAAATAAGTGAGAGTTGCATGTGTAAATACCATATTGTCTCCCTAGTGTTAAAAATACTGAAAAAGTAAATAAGATCCAAAATGTACAATAGATACTAGGAAAGTGAGAGAGAAACTTCTCAAAAGGAAAGAACAACTGGGATAGGGAAAAAGAGAAAACAAAGAAAGGAAAAGATTATATGGCTGTACGTATATTCACATATATATACACACTAGATAAGTGTAGTACTAATCCCTGTTAGTTCATAAAAAAGAATGGTTTGTGTTTTCATTGCTCAATTGTTTGACCATTTTTTCATGACTCTATCTTGTAGTCTGAACAACTTTAAAGATAACTAGGCAATATATGGACCAAAGTTAATGTTAATGTGTTAATCTCCTATTATTTTGTTTTTAAGTTCTGTATCATCATTTTTATTTTTTTACAGTTAACAAAAGGAGAAGAGGGGTTGAAGGGGCAGGAGGGAAATGGGAAAAGAAGCAGCAAGATACGTCATATACAGGCACAAATTCCCTACGATGCATGTTACCATTATGTATGTCTAAAATATAGCAGTTGGGGCTGGGGATATAGCTCAGTGGCACAGCACCTGCCTAGCAAGTGCGAGATCCTGAGTCTGATTCTCAGTACCACCCCCTCAAAATGTACCAATAACCTTAATTGCAAAAAATAGTAGGGCAATTGTTGCTTGTACTTTGTAAACTTTTTCCAGTTGGAGAGTTTTGTGGGGACTCTTATTTTCCCTAGAACATCTTCACTCACCCTTTGCTCCATAGCAACAGTTGTTTCTTGATGTCTTAGCCTATGCTATCAACAGTCCTACTTTCTCAATATTAAATAAAGTTAAATATTTTAAAAGAAGTTTAGAAAACTTTGGTACTCTTATATTTAAATTTTATGTTACGTTATTTTTTTTTTTGAGACAAGGTCTTTCTATGTAGTCCAGGCTCTCTCTGAACTCACTATGTAGCCCAGGCTGGCCTCTAAGTCATAGTGATCCTCTTGCCTCAGCCTACCGGGTGTTGAGATTAGATGCATGCACCCACACATCCAGCACTATTCTTGTTTAATGCAATATGAATTCTAAACTAAAAGTCACGCCTTTGCTATGCAAACACTGTTTCAAATCTGTGTGTTCTCCCTTCTCCCCTCGGCTCCAAATGAACTGTTACTCATGATGCTGTCCTGGACAGAAGCCCTGGACCGGGAATACCTATGACTTCCCTACATCAAGGGGTAGAAGTGCTCAGAAAGCTCTGGAGCCATTCTTCAGAATTCGAGCCAGGGTGCTCTGAGGGACCACCTCACTTCTATTCCATGCACCTCATAACATTGAACATCAGGCCACAGAGAAAACTGTGGCTTCCACCTCGCACTTTTGGTGTAGTATCAGCAGCAGAAGGTGGGGCTCAGTGTTTGGAGAAGTCACTGAGGGCCAGTGATCAGGTTTGCAGATCAAACACTAAGCAGTTCACAGGTCTGCGGCAGTTCTGGCTTCCTTGCACTGAGCTCCTTCGCAAAGCATGGGTTCTCTCTTGTGATGTGGCCAAAGAAGCCCCAGTCCCAATGGAGTCTGCATTGTAGGCTCCTCCTTCTGCACGGGCTTCCCTTCCAACCCTTCATTTCCCCTGGGCACCCTGTACAAAGAGAACTTAGGATTTCTTCTTGCTGAAAGATATATTTCCATATGCTTGTACTGAGTCAAGAATTTTCCAGTAGGAGAAATGAGTCACCAAAAAGAAAAATCACCATGGAAGCTTGTCTCAAGGGGGTCCTTGGAAACTTTAGGGGCAAAGCTTGATTAAGTCCACTGAACCAGCTGGAGAGGCTGAGATGGAGGAGGAAGGAGGAGAGACACTTAGCGAAATGACAAAATATGAGCTCTGTCTGCACATCAGTGGGTTCTGGGTGTGCAGTGCACATTAAGATAATTTGTGACATGCTGGTGCCACAGTGATCACCTGAAACCTCAAGTCCATGGCCAGCCTGGTCAATTTAGCAAGACCTTGCCTAAAAAAACAGAAAAGAAACACACACACACACACACACACACACACACACACACACACGGAGAACCTATCAACTCAGAGATTCAGTTTCAGGCCCTGGGTCCTTCTATGACTAGCTTTTGTGATCTTGGGCTTAATTCTACTGAGTTTAAGGTTCTTTTTGGTAAAATAGAAATAATTAAGCCAATCATGGTGTTGCACTCCCATGATCCCAGTATTCGAGAGGCTGAGGCAGGAGGTTCCTTACAAGTTTGAGAGCCGCTTGGACTGCATAGTGAGTTAAAGGTCAGTCTGAACTGCACAGTGAGATCTTGTATAAAAAACCAGAGAGAGAGAGAAAGAGAGAGAGAGAGGGGAGAGAGAGAGAGAGAGAGAGAGAGAGAGAGAGAGAGAGAGAGGTGACCATAAGGTGAAGCTGTGAGATATAAATATATTGCAAAGTACTTTGCAATGTGTTAATGCTATGCAGATTTATTAATTTCTGAATGTTTCCTTTTTATTTTATAGTAGTTATTTTTAAATTTTTTTGAAATAGTAAGTTGCCTTTCAAATGCTACATTTCTGAAATCAATATAGAGTTCATTGGGGATTCTTTGAGAACACAAAGATACAAACATGCATAATTATATTCATTCATCTCAGCAAATGTAAAAAATTTGTCTCTCTGTCTGTCTGTATATCTTTCTTGGGAGACAGTTGAGACATGGTCTTGCTGTGTAGCCCAGGCTGGCCTCATATTCACAGCGATTCTCCTGCGTCAGCCTCCAAAGTGCTGGAATGACAGGCATGTAGCACCATACCTGGTTCAGCAAATGTATATTGAAGGTTGATTTAAAAATGTATATAAAATGTATATGTATGTTTCATCACTGCATCCCCAAATTGGAAGTGGAATTTAAATATTCATAAGGCACAGTAAGATAATAGATACATACATCTTATGGTGGTGGGGAGAAAATAAGGATGCAAGAAATGAAGGAGACCAGGAGTGTTCTGTGTCTTCCAGTATCTCTGCAAGCATTGGCCACAGCTTGACTTGAGCTCAAAGCCAACACAAAACACAAAGACACAATTGCTTACAGATTTTCTTCAAGCATGGACGAAAAAATAATGTTCATTTGCTATATCCCAAATCTAAATATTGACAACTAATTCAAATTTGCTTTTTAAAAAATTTATAAAAAATAAATTTAAAATTATAGATGAAACAAAAACACTAGTGAGAGATGAACACTCCTCGCCCATGAGTGTCAAGTTTGTAAACTCTGATGTATGGATTTGGGAAGTGGTTTTCAAACCAGTCCTTCAGAGGAAGAAATCCAGGCCCATGGCCATGCACGGGATCGCCTGTTACAGGAGGCTTGGCTGCAGGCTTCACTGCTCTGACCAGATGGTCTGGAAACGTGCTGCAGCCTCTGGCTGTTGGCTTGCCAATATTTCTCTTTGCCTCGATCCTATCCAAGTCCCACTACTGTTCTTTTCCTATACCCTAAACCAGTGTTTCTCCAAATAATCTCTAGAATGTTCTCGCTAGTAATCTAAGCACTGCTCCACAACCCTAGCCCACTCATTCCCAGAGCTCTCTAACTCATTTCCCAAACTACTCTCTAGCTCACAACCCCCATACCCTGTATTCTCTAGCACATATCCCAGTACTCTCAACGCATCTTCTCTAGTGCAACCCCCACAGACCTCTATGCCCCTCACTATTCTGTATCCCCCTCCTCACAGTGCTCTTTAGCACATTTCTCCAACAATACTCTAGCTGATTCTTTCCAATACTCTCTTGGCTTTCAACTCCCAACTTCTCTTGAACCTGCTTGTACTAGTACTCTCTGAGATGCCCCTTCTAAACCCAGTACTCTAGCCTGCTCCCCCTAACAGGACAATATAGCTCACTGCTCCAAACCAGGACTGTCTAGCTCATTCTTTCCTGTAGTCTCTACTCTGCTTCTTCCCAATATTCTCTCTAGGTTGACACTCAAAGATTCTCTAGGCAGCTACCTCAATTCTCTAAACCACCCTCCCATGTCTCACTAGGTCATCCCTCCTAGAATTCTATAAATATTTCTTTTCAGTGCTCTGTAGCCCATTTTTCAAACATTCTCTAGCAATTCCTCTCAGTACTCTCCAGGTGATCACTCTCCAATTTATCTCTAGCTTGTTCCCCCAGATCCTCACTGAGCATCTCCATCACTACTTTTCTAGCCAAACTTCAAAACTCTAACTGTTCACACATATCCAGGACACTCTAGCCAACTCTTCCCTGGACTCTCTACCCTATTCCTCCCAGGATTCTCCAGCCGGAACCTTCCAGTACTCTCTAATCTAACCTCCCTAGTATACTTTAGGCCAGTCTCCTACCCTTTAGCCCTTTTCTCTAAGACTCTCTAGCCTGTTCCTTCCAGTACTTTCTAGCCCAATTTCTCCAAGTACTCTCTATCTCATTCTTTCCAGAACTCTAACCATCTTCTGACTACTCTTTGTATTGTCACACCTCAACTTTAGCCAGCTCCCCCAATATTCTATAGCCTGTTTGTTCCAGTACTCTTTGAGCTGCCCTCACTGATACTCTCTAGTCCAACCCAAATATGCTTTAGCCTGTCCCCCCAAGATGGAGTCTATAGCCCACTACTCCAAACCAGGGCTCTGTTTCCTTCCTCCATATAGTGTCTAGCCTTTTCTTCCTAGCACTTTCTAGTCTGGCCCAAATACTCTAGGCCAGAGATGGTGAACCTTTTAGAGTTTCCAATGAAACGAACAGCCTGGTGCACCACACATGCCATAGGTTTACCACCACTACTCTAGGTAGTCACCCCAACTCTCAGTACCATTCTCCTACATCTCCCTAGGCCAATCCCCCTAGTACTACTCTATAACTTTCTTTCTAGTACATTCTAACTTATTCCTCCTAGTACTATCTAACCCATTTTTTTATTTAAAGAGAAAAAACAAAGCAGTAAAAGGGTACAAGTAGTACAGAATTTCAAGAAAAAAATATACAGTAAGAAATCACTAGTTAATAGATTACATTTTCTCATGTTAGAAACAGTTGTCCAAATTATAAAATTAAAGCATATTAAGTGGACATTCATACAGTGAGATTGCAGACAGTCCTGTTCAATGATCCAACAAATAACTTAGTAATATGGTTTTCTATCCTACACACTTAAATACATATGTAGTTATATCCTTTAGGCCACTTTCTTTTCCTCTCTTTTTTACAATAACAATTACACTTTTGGGGTTTTATTACTCCCATAGTTCTTATTACTTTTTTTCAAGAGAATAAAACCAAATGTGACAAAACAGAACAGAGTCAGTTAGAATAGAAGGATGGGCATAGTATATGATGCAAAAATACAATACCAGGTGATCAAAAATTATTACCATTATGCCTCTTGCTATCTTGAAAAGAGTTGCCCATATCATCAGGTATAATAGAATTGAACAAAACAGTACAGAACAAGACCAAGAAAACCTACACTGAAGACCTTACAGGACTTCAAAAGAAGATAATAGTCAAACCATAATGGGCACCATAGTAAATCTTACTGCCTTCAAAGTGGTTGCCTATACCATCAAACTTGATGCTATCAAACAAAACAGAATGTAGTAAAATCAGACAGAACAAGATGGGGAGAGCAATACTGGGGTTCAAATCAGGTTAATAAGAAAACAAAAAAGTTACTGTAATATATCCCACTATTTTTAAATTTACTTTTCCCTTAATTAAAAAATAAGAAAAAATAGTTTAATTTAAAAAAGTGGGAGATTGAGATAAAAGAGGACATAGTAGCAGAACAACACAGATCAGAACCAAACAATTTAAGCATCATTGTGTTTCACCCCCAGATAACCCGACATAATAATAGTTGCCATGGTGTGTTTCCTTGAATTATTTAAGAATAACTTCATATACTATAGCATCAAACATATTAAGACAGTGTGAAGCCATTCAAGAGAATGTAAGAATTACAGGGTATTTAGAACCAGCTAACAGAAAATGAACAACGGTTTCTATAATATCTTTTTGCCTATAAAAATTTTTGTTTATACTATCACATATAGTAAAACATAATAAGATACAACATGTTAAAAACCATGGAAACCGATGAATAACAGCTTGATGGAACTTCAAGACAAGATGATATTAAATCAGCACTAGCTGTTATGATGTTTTGCTTTCTTCAAAATTGCTATTCGTACTATCACAGACAATAAAATAGAACAACCCAGATTAAAACCATAGCAATTAATGAGTGAAAACATTATATGGCTTCAAACCAATATGATTGGGAATCATGATTACCACATACTTTTACGTATTCTTATCATTTCTTACACTAGAGAAACTATTTGGTATTTATACATGTGAGTTTGATTTATCTCACTTATGAGTATAGTCTCAAGATGTGTCCATTTGTTTATAAATATCTCAATGTTATCATTCTTTATAGCTGAGTAGTACACCATTGTATAAAAATACCACAACTTTTTTATCCATTCCTCACTTGATGGACACTTAGGTTGTTTCCAAGATCTGGCTATTACAAACTGTGCTGCTATAAACATGGGTGCATATATATCACGGTAGTATGATGCTTTCAGTTCTTCTGGGAATATGCCTAGGAGTGGAATAGCTGGGTCAATTGGGGCTTCCAATCCCAGATTTCTGAGAAATTTCCAGACTGACCTCCACAATGGTTGCACCAGTCTATACTCCCACCAAAAGTGCAAGACAGTTCCTTTTCCCCACACCTCTCCAGCATTTGTTGTTGGTGGTTTTCTTGATCTTCGCCATTCTTTCAGAAGTCAGATGATATCTCAGTGTGGTTTTAATTTGCATTTCTCTAATGGCTGATGATGAACATTTTTTCCTGTATTTATTTGCCGTTTGTATTTCTTCATCTGAGAAGTGTGTATTCATCTCAGATGCCCATTGTTGGACTGGGTCTTTGAATTTTGGGGGTCTGATTTTTTAAAATTCTTTATATGTTTTAGAGAGAAGTCCTTTGTCTGAGGGACAGTTCATTTTTCCCCAGTTTGTGGGTTTTTTTTCATTATGTTGGAGATTTCTTTTGACGTGCAGAAACTTTTTAATAAGAAGTGATCCCAATTATTGACTGTGGGAAGTATTTCCCGTGCGGTTTGAGTCTTGTTCATGAATTCTCTATCTACTCTTATGTCTTAAAGGTTTTTGCCCAATTTATCTTCCAGTAGATTTAGTGATTCTGTTTTAATAATTAGATCTTTGATCTATTTAGATTTTAATTTAGTACATGATGATAGGCATGGGTCTAGTTTTAGTTTACGGCATATAGAGAGCCAGTTTTTCCAACACCATTTATTAAAGAGACTGTCATTCTTCCATTGAACATATTTGGCCCCTTTATCAAAGATAAGGTGGTTGAGTGTGTTTGTAGTTGTGGTTGCATCTTCTAATCTATTCCACTGATCATCGGCTCTGTTTTGGTTCCAGTACCATGTTGATTTTACTATGGTTGCTTTGTAGTAGAACTTCAAGTCAGAGATTGTGATGCCTCTTGCCTTGCCTGTGCTGCTTAGAACTGTCCTTGCTATTCTAGGTCTCTTCTCGCTCCAGATGAATTTTAGGAGTGATTTCTCTAGATCTATAAGGTATCTTGATGGTATTTTTATTGGGATAGCATTGAATCTGTATAAGAGTTTTGGGAGAATGGCCATTTTTATAATATTTATTCTTCCTATCCATGAGCAAGGGATGTCTTTCCATTTTCTGAGATCATCTTCAATTTTATTTTTCAGCGTATTATAATTTTCCCTGTATAGGTCTTTCACTTCTTTCGTGAGAATAATTCCTAAATATTTCATTTTTTTGGTTGCTGGTGTGAAGGGTGTGGCTACTCTTATTTCTCTCTCTGTGACTTTGTTGTTAGTGTATAGGAATGCTACTGATTTTTGAGTATTGATTTTGTATCCACCCACATTGCTGAATTTATTATATCTAGGAGGCTTTCAATGGAGTTTTGGGGGTTTTCTAAGTAGAGTATCATGTCATCTGCAAACAATGATAATTTAACTTCTTCTTTTCCTATCTTTACGCTTTTTATTTCTCTCTCTTATCTAATTACTCTGGCTAGTATTTCCAGTATCATATTAAATAGGAGTGGTGATAAAGGACATCCTTGTCTTGTGGTTGATTTGAAAGTAAAGGCCTTCAATTTTTGGCCATTTAGCATGATACTGGTTGTTGGTTTGTCATAGACAGCCTTTATTATATTGAGGTAAAGACCATCTATTCCAATTTTCTGCAAGGTTCTTATCATAAATGAATGATGGATTTTATCAAAAGCTTTTTCTGCATCTATAGAAATGATCATGTGATTCTTACTTTTGGCTCTATTGATATGGTGGATTACATTTATTGTTTACATATGCTGAACCATCCCTGCATGCCTGGGATGAATCCCACTTGGTCATGGTGTATGATATTCTTGATGATTTGCTGCATCCTATTTGACAATATTTTATTGAGGATTGTTGCTTCTGTGTTCATTAGGGAGATTGGTCTATAGTTCTCTTTTTCAGTTGGGTCCTTCTCAGGTTTTGGTACTAGAGTAATATTTGCTTCTAGGAATGATTTAGGAAGGATTGTGTCCCTTTCAGTTTCACTGAAGAGTTTGAGGAGTGTTAGCATTTAAGTCTTTGTATTTTTTGTAGAATTCTGCAGTGAATCCATCTGGGCATGGGCTTTTCTTTCTAGGTAAGGACTTAATTACATTTTCAATTTCATTGAGGAATTTCATTATTCAGCATTATTCAAATTATTCAGCAATTGTACATCTTCATGACCTAGCTTTGGTACTTCGTATGCTTCTAGGAATCTTTGTATTTTCTCTGTGTTATCAAACCTTTGAGAGTAGAGATTTTCAAAGTAGGTGTTAATGATCTTCTGTACTGCTTTAGGGTCTGTAGTGATTTTGCCTTTTTCATGCCTTATCACATGAATTTGAGCTTTTTCTTCCCTTTTTAAAATAAGATTGGCTAGGGGCTCATTGATTTTATTTATTCTTTCAAAGAACCAATTCTTTGATTCATTGATTCTTTGGATTATTTTTTAGTCTCTATTGCATTGATTTCTGCTCTGATTTTTATAATTTCCTCTCTTCTTTTGCATTTGGGCTTGACTTGCTGTTCTTTTTCTGTTTGACGTGTAGCATCAGGTTATTTATTTGCATTCATTCTGTTTTCCTGATATGGGAACTCAGTACAAAAAATTTTCCTCTGAGTGCAGCTTTCATTGCATCCCACAGATTCCGGTAAGTTGTATTTGTGTTTGCATTTGTTTGTAGGTATTGTTTAATTTCTTCTTTAATTTCCTCTGTGATCCACTGATTACTCAAGAGTGTGTTATTCAGTTTCCATGTGTTTGTGGAATTTTTGCAGTACCTTTTATCGTTAATTTCTAATTTCATAGCACTATGATCCGATAGCATGCAAGGGATAATTTCAACCCTTTTGCATTTATTTAAATATGTTCTGTGAGTTAATATATGGTCTATTTTAGAGACTGACTCTTGTACTGCTGAGAAGAATGTGTATTCTGTTGTTGTTGGGTGGAACATTCTGTATATGTCTATCAAGTCCATTTGTTCACATGTGTGATTCAGTTCTTTTATTTCTTTGCTGATTTTCTGTCTGGTTGATCTGCCCATTGGTGTCAATGGTGTGTTAAAATCTCCTGTTAGAATTGTGTTGCTGTTAATTTGGTTTTTCGTTTCTATTAATACTTGTTTTTTATAGCTTGGAGCTCTGGATATTTAAGATAGTTATCTCTTCCTCTTGAAGTTTCCCCTAACCAATATGTAGTGACCTTCTTTATCCCTTCTGATCATTATTGGTTTGAAGTTCGCATTATCTGCAAACAGAATAGCTACTCCTGCTTTTCTGGGGGATTCCTGTTGCATGAAGTATTGTTTTCCATCCTTTGACTTTTAGTCTGTGAGTATCCTTTTGGGTTAGATGGGTTTCGTGTAGACAGCATATGGTTGGATTTTGTTTCTTGATCCATTCTGCCAGTCTGTTTCTTTTGATTGGTGCATTGAGACCATTTGCATTAATGGTTATAACTGTTATATATTGGTTTAGTGTTGACATGCTATCTTTCTGCTGTTGCATCTTTATCTTTCTGTTCTGCTTAGTTGTCTGCTTTGTTTATTGGTTTTTTCCTAAATGTATCTAGGCTGTCTTTCAGTATTCTTTGCAAGGTTGGCTTGGTGATCATGAAGTTCTTCAGCTGTTCTTTGTCATGGAAGTATCTTATTTCTCCATCCATTTTGAAGGACAGTTTTGCAGGGTTCATCAGGCTAGGTTGGAAATAATTTTCTTTTAGGATCTGAAATACTTCACTCCATGCTCTTCTTGATTTTATTGTTTGTGCTGAGAAGTCTGCTGTGATTCTGATAGGTTTTCCTTTATAGGTGATCTGTCTTTTCTCTCTGACAGCTTTTAATATTCTATTCTTTTATTTGATTTTTGGGATGGTGATTATTATATGTCTGGGTGTAGTTTTATTTTGGTTATGGCTATTTGGAGTTCTATATGCTTCACTGATCTTGGTATCAGTTTCCAATCTCATGTTTGGGAAATTTTCAGCTATTACTTCTCTAAATATCCTCTTGACATCCTTTGTGTTGTCCCCTTCTTTTTCATTTATCCCTATCAACCTTATGGTTTTCCTCTTTGTGTCATCTTTCAGTTTTTGCATTGTTATTTCCTGATTTCTTGTTACTTTTAAAAGATCTTTCCTTTCCTGTTCACTGGTTTCAATCTTGTCTTTGGGGTCCGAAATTCTATGTTCACATTCATTGAGGTGGGTTTTACAACTTTCAATGGAATTTTTGATTTCCTATATATCTCTTTGCACCTGCTTTATATATTGTTTGTTTCTTATATTGTTCATCCAGGGATTCTATCTTTTTTTTAGTTCCTCCTATTTTTTAACAGTGTCTTCTTTAGATATGTTCAGCATCTCCTTCATTTCTTTTATCATTTCTTCTTTTACCTGAGATATTATTTTTAGTTTGAATTCCTTAAGGCTTCCCAGAGTTGCTTCTTTATTTTGGTTACTATTATTTCAGGTATGTGGCCTGTATTTTCTTCTATGTACATGGCTCCTAGGCTTTCTTGGGATGGGCTGGATGTTTGAGATTGCATTTTGGTCTTTCATTTTGTCATTTTCCTATATTTTTGAGCTTCAAGTGTTGTTCCAAGCTTCCCCTGGGCATGTTGGAAATTGTCTCTTATGTCCTGGACTCCTGGGTCTCCTCTGGTAGCATAGCTCCGTGCTTGGGCAGCGAAGCCCCCAGATTAAGAGAAGGTAGCCATGCTCCTCTCATGTAGACCGAAAGCCTCCTCAAGCTATACAGCTCCCGCTGTGGCAGCAAAGCTTCCCTCCTCAGCCGGGCTGCTCCTTCCTTCAGGAGGTGGCAGTGCTGGAGCTCTCCAGGCTTAAAGAAGGCCACAGGTAAGGTTGGAGCAGTTTTCCGCAGCTTGGCCCAGTTCCCTCCTTCAGGTGAGGCAGTTGCTGTGTGCCTTCTGGGTGAGAGAGGGTGGTCAGCAAGGCTGTAACGGGGTCCCACGGCTCGGACCGCCTCACTGTTTCAGGCAGGAAGCTGAGACAAGTCCCCCAGGTGAAAGAGAGAGGTCTGCCAGGCTGGAAACAGCGTCCCGTGGTTAGGCCCGCCTTACTGTTCCTGGCAGGAAGCTCTCTAACCCATTCTTTACAATACACTTTAGCCAATTCCTCCCAATACTCTCTACACCCTCACCCTTGAACTAATCTCCAGCCAGTTTCTCCCAGCTTTGTCTATGTTGTTCCTCTCAGTATTCTGTAAGCCGCGCTCCAATCTCTACTTCAGCCTCATTACTCTCTAGCCTGATCACACCTATCCAGGACTATCTAGCTTGTTCCACCCACTCAGGACTCTCTAGTCAATTCTTCCCAGGACTCTCCAGGCTTTTCCTCATAGGACACATTAGCCTGTTTATCTCAGTCCTCTTTAGCTCACTCCTCCCCATACACGCTAGGCTGTATCTCTCACTGCTTGCTAGATATTACTATCAATACTCTCTATTCTGTTCCTTCTAGTACTCTGAATCTTTATATCTAAGTATTCTCTAGCCTGTACTTCCTAGTACTTCTAGGACATACTCCTACAATGCTTCAGTGTATTCCTTCCAGAACTGTCCAAACCATTATTTCCAGTATTTTCTAGCAAATTCCTCCGAGCATTGTCTAGCGCATCACTTCCCTACTTCTCTCCAGCTTGCTCCTCACAGTATTCTCTAGCCTGTTTCTCTCAGTACTCTCTGAGTTGCTCCCACAAATACATTCTAGTCCAACTACCATACTCTCTAGCCCATTCTCCCATGTAGGACTCTAGCCTACAGCTCCAAATGAAAACTCTTCTCTCTGTTCTTTTCTGTAGTCTCTAGCCTATTTCTCCCAATACTCTCTAGGTTGACACTAAATTACTCTAGGCAGCCACCTCAACTCTCTAGACAATTCTCCCAAGTCATTTTCAGGCCACTTCATCTACTGTTATATATCCCTTTCTTCCCTGTATACTCTGATCCATTCTTTCCAGCACTCTGTAGCTCATTCCCCACCCAATACTATCTAGCACTTCCTTCTAGTACTCTCCAGGTTATCAACCTCAATTTATTTCTAGTCCATTTCTCCCAGTACTTTTTTTGAGATAGTGTCTTACTATATATTTCAGGTTGCACTTGAACTCACTAGATAGCCCAATTGTCCTCAAACTTGTAGTGATCCTCCTGATCTAGCCTCCTGATTCCTGGGATTATAAGCATGCACCACCATGCCTGGCTCTCTTCCAGTATTCTTTAGCCCATTCTTCCAGGTACTCTCTAAGCTACCCCCACCACTACTCTCTAGCTAACACTAAAGACTCTCTAGTCATTCACACATATCTAACCTGTCCTTACACCCAGTCAGGATTCTGCAGCCCATTTGAGCCAGGACCCTCTAGCCTCTTCCTCCAGGGACTCTCTAGGCTGTCTCTCCTAATACTCTAGCGCATTGATCCCAATACTCTCTAGACTGTCCCTTCCATAACTTCTAAATCTTTCCCACAACACTAGCCTTTTTCTCCAAGTACTCTTGAGCTCTATCTCACAGTACTCTTTCACCTTATTATAGGCAGCTTAGTTAGATAGAAATTAATATACAGCCAGAGAGGGACTGGGCTCTCAAGGAAGTCAGTGAAAGACAAAGGTATCAGAATTGTGGCTGGCAGTGCATCTGATAGAATCAAGGCCTCAAGACAGTCACAATGGCCAACTTGTGTATTTCCTGAAGATATAAGCAGAATTTGAGACTTCACTGTAATTAATGCCATTCATTCCATTAAATCCAGTTATGCACCATACATCTGGGTGTGGGACCAGAACACCTAGACCCATTATTTCCCATAACATGTTCCTGTTTTATAAGTCATAGATAAACCAAGGTTAATAGTGTCAGCCTCATAACCTTGTGCATGTCCTGCTTCCCTACTGGATCAATATTAGCTAAGCAGCTATACTTGTAATGTTACTGGTTATAGTTTGACCCTTGTACCCACATTGTGACTTGGCCATACAAATTATCCTTGGTAAAATGTATTGTTGGCAACCAATTTTTGGGAATCCCCCTGTCTCTCAGGAGCTATCTCTCAATAAGTCTTTCCCACTCTTAATCTCCATTATTTCTTGGAATACAGTCTTTGACTTTCGAGGACATGAACTCAGCATATCAGACATTTAGCAGGCTGGGAGTCATATTTCTCCCACATCAACTTATTTTTCCAAATACTCTTTGGCCATGCCATACTACTCTCTATGCTTCTTCACTCCACTACTCTGTAGTGTACTTCTATTAGATCTCTACAGGATATAGGTCTCAGAACTTGCTAGCCCATTCCATGCACTCAAACACATTTTTCCAAGCAATCTCTAGCCCATTCCTCCCAGAACTCTCTAGCCCATACCTTCTAGTACTCTCTAGCATATTCTTCCCAGCACTCTCTAGCACATTCCTCCCAGCACTCTCTAGTGAAGGCTCCCAGAGTTCTCTAATGACTGCTTACCTCAATCTAGTCCATTCTTCTCAGCACCTTCTAGCGAATTCCTCTCAACCTTCTAGCCCATTCCTCTAACCATCGAAGCCTATGTCTCAACCTCTAGCACATTCCTCCCTGCACTCTCAGTTCAGTTCCTCCCATCTCTCTATACCAAACTCCTGCAAGCACTCTAACCCATTCTGCCCAGGACTCTAGTCCATTTTCCCTGAACTTTCTACACAACCCTCCCTGCAAGCTCTATGCCATTCCTCCCAGTACTCTATCCTATTCCTCCCAGCACTCTCTAGCCCATTCCTCTGAACACTCTAGCCCATTCCTCACAGCACTCTATCCCATTTCTCCCAGCACTCTAGCACATTCCCCTCACCCTTCTCTGGTCCATTCCTCTCAGCACTTTCTAGCCCATTCCTCCCAGCACTCTCTAACCTATTAATTCCAGAACTCTTTAACCTATTACTCGCAGGACCCTAGCACATTCCTCCTGGCTCTCTAGAACCATTCCTCCCAGCACTCCCTAGCCCATACTTCCTGGACTTGTAGCCCATTCCTCCCAGTACTCTAGCCCACACCTTCAAGCAATCTAGCCCATTCCTCCTAGCATACTGTAACCCATTCATCTTTGAATTGTAGCCCATTACTCCCAGCATTCTAGCTAATTCCTCCCAGCCCTTTCAAGCCCATTCTTCTCAGCCCTCTTTAGCCCAAACCTCCCAGTACTCTCTACCTCATTGTACCCAGCTCCCTAGCCCATTTCTCCCAGTTCTAAAGAAGCAATCTCAAAGCACTCTCCATCTGTTTCTTCCCAGCACTCTAGGCCATTTGTGCAAAACTCTCTAGCCCACTGATGGCAGTATTCTAGCCCATTCCACCAGTTGTCTCTAGCCCAATCTTCCCAGCCCTATCTAGCCCATTCCTACCAGCACTCTCTACCCCATTTTTCGGAGATCCCTAGGCCATTCCACACAGCTTTATAGAAGCAATCTTCCTAGCACTCTAGCCCATTCTTACAACACTCTCTAGTGCATACCTGGCAGTACAATAGGCCATTCCTCCCAGCCTTCTCTAGCCCACTTCTCCCAGGCCTCTCTAGTCCATTCCTCCCAGCACTCTCTAGCCCATTTCCCCCAGCACTCTAACTCATTCCTCCCAGCACTCTCTAGCACATTCTTCTCAGCATTCTAGACCATTTGCACAACACTCTTAAGCCCATTGCTGGAAGTACTGTAGACAGTTCCTCCCAGCCCTCTATAGCCCAGGCTTCTCTAGCACGTTCCTTGAAGGCGTCTCTAGCCCATACCTCCCAGAACTCTCTAGCCTATTCCTCCCAGCACTCTCTAGTCCATTACTCCCAGCACTCTTTAGCCCATTCTTTCCAAAACTGTCCAGCCCATTCCTCCCAGAACTTTCTAGATCATTCCTCACAGCACTCTAAGTCATTCCTTCCAGCATCCTCTAGCCCATTCCTCCCAGCACCCTCTAGGCCATTTCTCCCATCCCTCTGTAGCTCTTCCTCCCAGCACTCTCTAGCCCATTTCTCCCAGCACTCTCTAACCTACTACTTCCAGAACTCTCTAACCTATTACTCCCAGCACTCTAGGGCATTGTTCCCAGCTCTCTAGAAACATTCCTCCCAGCACTCTCCAACCCATTCTTCCTAGGCTTCTACTCCATTCCTCCCAGTTCTCTCTAGCCCACTTCTTCAAGCCCTCTAGCCCATTTCTCCTAGCATTCTATAGCCCATTCATCTACACATTGAAGCCCATTCCTCCAAACATTTAGCCTATTCCTCCCAGTACTCATTAGCACATTCCTACCAGTCCTCTCTAGCCCATTTTCCCCCACCCTCTGTAGCCCTTTTCTCCCAGCACTCTCTAGCACATTCCTCCCAGGCCTCGCTAGCACCTTCCTCCCACCACTCTCTACCTCATGCTTCCCAGCTCTCTAGTCCATTCCTGCCAGCTCTATAGAAGCAATTTTCCCACCCCTCTCCAACCCTTTCTTCCTATCACTGTAGCCCATTCTTGCAACAATATCTAGCCCATTGCTTGCCTTACTCTATCCAGTTACTTGCAGCCCTCTCTAGCCCAATTCTCCCAGCACTCTCTAAGGCATTCATTCCAGGACTCTCTAGCCCCTTCCTCCCAGCACTCTGGCCCATTCCTCCCAGCACCTCAGTTCATTTTTTCTGAACTCTGTACCTAACCTTCCCCACACTCTCTGTGCTTTCCCTCCCAGCACACAATATGCTATTCCTGCCAGCACTTTCTAGCCCATTCCTCCAACACTCTCTAGCCCATTCCTCCAACACTCTCTAGCCCATTCCTCCAACACTCTAGCCCATTCCTCCCAACCCTGTAGCCCACTTTTCACAGCACTCTAGCCCATTACTCCAAGTACTCTAGCCCATTCCCCTCAGCTTTCTCTGGCCCATTCCTCCCAGCACTCTCTAACCTATTACTCCTAGCTCTCTAGCCTATTCCTCCCAGCTCTCTAGAATCATTTGTCCCAGCACTCTCTAGCCCATTCTTTGAGCCTCCTAGCCCATTCCTCCCAGTACTCTCTAGGCCACTCCTTCAAGCCCTCTAGCCCATTCCTCCCAGCACTCTGTAACTTAATCCTCTCAGCACACTCTAGCACATTCCTAATCACCCTCTATAGACCATTCCTTCCAACATACTGGCTAATTGCACACTGCATTCTTACCCAGTCCTGCAGCATTCTCTATCCCATTTCTCCCCTCAATCTAGCCTATTGTTCCCAGGACCACAGCTTCCTAGCCCATTCCTCCCAGCAGTCTAGCCTATTATCCCTGAACTATGGTCCTACACTGCACTCCCTAGGCCATTCCTTCCAGCACTCTCTAGTGTATTGCTCCCAGCATTCTAGGCTATTGCTTCAAGTACTCTTTAGCCCATTCTTAGCAGCACTTTCCAGCCCATTTTTCCCATCACTGTAGCTTATTTCTTGCAACACTGTAGCCTGATCCTCCCAAGTCTCTAGCCCATTCATCTCAGCATTGTAGCCTATTCCTCCCAGAACTCTCTACCACATTGTTTGCAGCTCTCTACCACATTCCAGCTAGCTCTATAGAAGCAATCTTACCAGCACTGTCCAACCCTTTCCTCCCAGCATGTTAGGCCATTATTGCAACACTGTAGCTCATTGCTTGCAGTACTCTAACCCTTTACTCCCAGCCCACTCTAGCACATTCCTCCAAGCACTCTCTAGACCATTCCTCCCAGCACTCTAACTCATTCATTCCAGCACTTTGTAGTCAATTTCTCCCAGGATTCTCTAGCCCATACCTCCCAACAGTCTAGCTCATTACAGCATTCTAGCCCATTATTCCTCAACTCTTACGGGTCCCACCCTGCACTCTAGGACATTCCTCCCGACACTCTCTAGTGTTTTCCTCCAAGCACTCTAGTCAGTTGCTCCCAGTACTCTCCACCCCATTGTTCCCAGCTCTCTAGCCCATTTCTTGCAGTATTCTAGCCATTCCTCCCAGCCCCCTTTAGCACATTGTCAAGTCCTCTCTAGCCCAAGCTTACCAACCCTCTCTTGCCCATTCCTCCCAGCACTCTCTAAACTATTACTTCCAGCATTCTCAATCCTATTACTCCCATCACTCTGCCCATTTCTCTGAGTCCTCTAGCCCATTCCTCCCAACAATCTGTAGCCCATTCCTCCCATCACTCTCTAGCACTTTCCTCCCAGTACCCAGTAACCCATTACTCCCAGCTCTCTAGAAGCAATCCTCCCAGCATTCTGTAGCCTGTTCCACCAAGCAGTGTAGCCCATTGCTCCAAGAACTCTCTAGCCCATTCCTAGCAGCACTTCCCAGCCCATTTCCCCGAGCACTGTAGGGGACTACTTCCAATACTCAGTAGCCCAATCCTGCCAGCTCTCTAGCCCATTCTTGTCTGCATTGCAGCCTATTCCTCCCAGCACTCTAGCTCATTCCTCCCAGCACTCTCTAGCAGATTCCTCCCAGTCATCTCAAGCCCATTCCTCCCAACATTCTCTACCCCATTGTTCCCAGCTTTCTATCCCATTCTTCCAGGCTCTACAGAAGCAATATTCCCAGCACTCTAGACCATTTTTGCAATACTCTCTAGCCCACTGATGGCACTACTCTAGCCAATTCTTCCAGTTCTCTCTAGCCCATTATTCTCAGCTTTCTAGCTCATTACTTCCAGCACTCTAGCCCTTTACTCCCAGCACACAAGACCATTTTCCCTTTAGCACTCTATCCAACACTTCCTGCACTCTCTACACAATTCCTCCCAGCCCTTTCTAGCCCATTCCTCCCAGCTTTCTAGGGCATTCATATCTGCACTGTATTGCATACCTCCCAGCATTATAGCCCATTCCTCCCAGCCATCTCTAGCATGTTTCTCCCAGTCCTCTGGAGTCCAATATTCCCTGCCTTTTCTAGCCCATTCTTCCCAGCACTCTCTACCCCATTGTTCCCAGCTCTCTAGTCCATTCCATCCATCTCTATAGAAACAATCTTCCCAGCATCTAGGCCATTTTTGCAAGACTCTCTACCCCATTTGGTAGCAGAACTCTGGCCCTTTCCTCCCAGCCCTCTCTAACTCATTCATCCCAGGCCTCTCTAGCCCATTCCTCCCTGCACAGTAGCCCATCCTCAGAACACACTTGTCCATTTTCCCTGAAAGCTCTACCCAACCCTCCCTGCACTTTCTAAGACATCCCTCCCAACATTCTCTATTCTACTCCTCCCAGCACTCTATAGCCCATTCCTTCTCTACAGTCTAGCCCATTCCTCCCAGCACTCTAGCCCATTACCCCTGAACTCCTATGGAACCCACCCTACTCTCTCTAGCCATTCCTACCAGCACTGTATAGTGTATTACCCCAGCATTCTAGCCTATTGGTACCTCGAGACCATTCCAAGGAACTCTTTCCAGGCCATTTTCCCCAGCACTCCAACCTATTCCTTCTAATACTTTGTAGCTCTCTACTCCCAGCTCTCTAGCCCATTCATCTCTGCATTTTAGCTGATTCCTTGGAGCATTCTAGCTCATTCCTCCCAGCACTTCTAGGACATTCCCACCAAATCCTCTGTAGCCTATTCTTCCCAGCCCTCTCAAGTCCATTGCACCCAGCACTCTCTATCCTATTATTCCCAGCTCTCTAGCCAGTACCTCCCATCACTATAGAAGCAATTTTCCTAGCCCTCTCCAACTGTTTCTTCCCAGCACTCCAGCCAATCCTTGCAACAGTTTCTAGCCCTTTTCTGGCCTTATTCTATCCCATTAAGCCCAGCCTCTCTAGCCCATGCATATGAGCACTCTCCAGCCTATTGCTTCCAGCCCAATCTATCCCCTTCCTACAAGCACTGTCTAGCCCATTCAGCCCAGCATAGGGACTCATTGTCCCAGCACTCTCTAGGGCATTCATCCCAGCACTCTCTAGGCCACTGCTTCCAACCCTCTCTAGCCCCTTCCTCCAAGCACTCTATAGCCTATTCCTCCCAGCCCTCTAGCACATTCCCCCCAGCACACTAGTCCATTTTTCCTGAACTATCCACCAAGCACTCTCTGTACTCACTAGGCCATTCCTCCAGCACTTTTTATCATATATCTCCAGGCATTCTGTAGCCCGGTCATACCAGCACTCTAAATCATACTTCTCAGCACTCTTGACCCCATTCCTTGCAAGTTTCTCTAGCCCCTTCCTCCAAGTACACTCTAGCCCATTCTTCCTAGTACTCTAGTCCAGTTTCCCAGAAGTGGCTACTAAACCCTCCCTGTACACTCTAGGCCATTCCTTCCAGCACACACTAGCCTATTCCTCACAACACTCTAGAACATTGTTCACAGCATTATAGCCCTTTCCTCCCAGCATTCTAGCACAGTCCCCTCATTATTCTCTGGCCTATTCCTATAAGCACTGTCTAGAACATTCCTCCAAGCACTCTCTAGCCCAATCCTCCCAGCAATCTCTACCCTATTGTTCCCAGCTCTGTAGCCCATTCTGCCCAGCTCTACAGAAGCAATCTTCCCAGCACTCTAGGTCATTTTGGCAACACTCTCTAGCCCATTTATGGCAGTATTCTAGCACACTCTACCCAGAATTCTGTAGGCCATTCTTCCAGTCTTCTCTAGCCCATTCTTCCCAGCCCTCTCTAACCCACTACTTGCAGCACTCTCTACTCTATAATGCCCAGCTCTCTAGCCATTTCCACTCAGCTCCATAGAACCAACCTTTCCAGCAGGCTATCCCATTCTTGCAACACTCGGTAGCCCATTGCTTGCAGGACTATAGCCCATTCCTCCCAGGCCTCTGTAGCCCATTGCTCAGAACACTCTCAAGTAAATTTTTCCCAGCACACTCTAGCCAATTCCTCTCAGCAATTTAAATGATTCCTCCCACCACTATCTAGCCCCTTTATCCTGTACACTCTAGCCTATTCCTCCCAGGTCTCTAGCCAATTCCTCACGGCATAGGTGTTCATTTTCCCCTGAACTATCTACATAACCCTCCCTGAACTTCCTAGGGCATTCCTGCCACCATTCTCTAGCCCATACCCTCTAACAGTCTAGCCCTTTCCTCACAGCACTCTCATTATTCCAGAAATCTCAGGGATCCCAAACTGCACTCTCTAGGGCATTCCTCCCAGCACTCTCTAGTGTTTTCCTCCCAGTAATCTAGCGAATGCTCCCAGACACTCTATCCCACTGATACAGGCTCTGTAGCCCATTCCAGCTAGGTATACAGGGGCAATCCTCCCAGGATTCTACAACACTTTCTACTCAGCCTGCTAGGCCATTTTTGCAACACTCCTTAGCCCTGGCTGGCAGTACTCCAGCTATTTACTCCCAACCCTCTCTAGCCCTTTCCTCCCAGCTGTGTCTAGCCCATTGCTCCCAGCACTCTCTAGACCATGACTCCCAGCACTCTAACACATTCCTCCCAGCACTCTCTAACCCCTTCCTCCCAGTGCTCTGTAGCCCCCTTTTTCCTGAACTCTCTAGCCCATTCTTCCCAGCCCTGTCTAGGTCATTCATGCCAGCACTCTCTACCTCATTGCTCCCAGGACTCTAGCCCATTCCACCCAACTCTATGGAAGCAATCTTCCCACCAATCTAGGACCTCCTTGCAACACACTCTAACCCACTGTGGGCAGTATTCTAGCCCTGTCCTCCCAGCCATCTCTATGCCATTCCTCAGAGGCCTTGCTAGTCCACTACTCCCAGCACTCTTTAGCCCATTGCTTCCAGCCCATGTCAGCCCCTTCATCCAAGCACTCTCTAGCCCAATCCTCCGAGCACACTAGTTAATTTTTCCCAAACAATCTATGCAAAACTGCCTGCACTCTCTAGGCCATTCCCGCAGGTACTTTCTACCATATTTCTCCAGGCATTCTCTAGCCCATGCACAACAGCACTCTAACTCATACCTCCTAGCATTCTTGAGCTCATTCCTCTCAGGTCACTCTAGCCCCTTCCTCCAAGTACTCTCTAGCCCATTCCTCTTAGCACTCTAGTCCATTTTCCCAGAAATGGCTATCAAACCCTCCCTGAACACTCTAGGCCATTCCTCCCAGCACATTCTAGCCTATTACTGGAAGAATTCTCTACCTAATTCCTCACAACACTTTACACCATTGCTCACTGTGCTATAGCCCATTTCAACCAGCACTATAGCACAGATCCCTCATTCTTCTGTTGCCTTTTCCTATAAGCACTCTCTAGAAATTCCTCCAAGTACCTTCTAGCCCAGTCCTCCCAGCAATCTCTACCCTATTGTTCCCAGCTCTGTAGCCCATTCTGCCCAGCTCTACAGAAACAATATTCCCAGCACTCTAGGCCATTTTGGCACCACTCTCTAGCCCAAGGATGGCAGAATGGTAGGGCATTATTCACAGCCCTCTTTAGCTCATTCCTCCAGTCTTCTCTAGCCCACTCTTCACAGCCCTCACTACCCATTGCACCCAGCACTCTCTACCACATTTTTCCCTGCTCACCAGCCCACATCACTCAGCTCTACAGCAGCAATCTTCCCAGAAATCTAAGCCATTTTGTGACACTCTTTAGTCCATTCCTGGCAGTACTCTGGCCCTTTCCTTGCAGCCTCCTCTAGCCCTTTCATCTCAGGTTTCTGGAGTCCATTGCTCCCAGGACTCTCTAGACCATGCCTCCCAGGACTCTACCTCATTCTCCCAGCACTCTCTAGTCCATTCCTCCCAGCACTCTCTAACCCCTTTCTCCCAGTCCTCTGTTGCACCTTCTTTCCTGAACTCTCTAGCACATTCTTCCCAGCCCTGTCTAGGCTATTCATCCCAGCACTCTCTACTCCTTTGTTCCCAGCACTCTAGCTCACTCTACCCAAGTCTAAAGAAGCAACCTTCCCACCAGTCTAGGCCCTTCTTGCAATACTCTCTAGCCCACTGAGGGCAGTACTCTAGCCCTTTCCTCCCAGCCATCTCTAGACCTTTTCTCCCAGCCATCTCTAGGCCATGCCTCACAGACCTCTCAGGCCATTCCTCCCAGCAATCTCTAGCACATTCCTCCCTGCACTCTCTAGCCCATTGCTTCCAGTCTTCTCTAGCCCCTTCCTCCAAGAACTCTCTAGCCCATTCCTCCCAGCACTCTACTCAAATTTTGCTAAGTATCTACCAAACACTCCCTGCACTGTCTAGGCCATTCCTCCCAGCATTTTCTACCATATTTCTTCAGGCATTCTCTAGCACTCTAACTCATACCTCCTAGCACTCTTGAGCGCATTCTTCTCACTTCTCTCTAGGCCCTTCCTCCAAGTACTCTCTAGCCAATCTTCCTAGCACTCTAGACCATTTTCCCAGGATTGGTTTCCAAACACACTGTGTACACTGTAGGCCATTCCTCCCAGGAATCTAGGCTATTCCTCACAGAATTTTCTGGCTCGTTGCTCACAACACTCTAGACTATTGCTCACTGCATTATAGCCCATGTACCCCTGCATTCTAACACAGTCCCCTCATCCTTTGGTGGCCTATTCCTATAAGCACTCTCTAGAACATCCCTCGGAGCACTCTCTAGCCCAATCCTCCCAGCAATATCTACCCTATGGTTTCCAGCTTTGTAGCACATTCTGCCCAGCTCTACAGAAGCAATATTCCCAGCAATGTAGTTCATTTTGGCAACAGTCTCTAGCCCAAGAATGGCAGTACTCTAGCCCATTCTTCCCAGCCCTCTGTAGGCCATTCTTCCAGTCCTTACTAGCACATTCTTTCCAGCCCTCTCTATCCCATTTCTCACAGCACTCTCTACCCTATAGTGCCCAACTCTCTAGTCATTTCCACTCAGCTCTATAGAAGCAATTCTTTAAACACTGTAGCCCATTGCTGGCAGGACTCTAGCCCATTTCTCCCAGCTCTGTCTAGCCCATTCCCCCCAGGCCTCTATAGCCCACTGCACCCAGCACTATCTATTGGATTCTTCCAGGCACACTCTAGCCCCTTCCTCCCAGCAATAAACTGATTCCTCCAAGCACTATCTAGCCCATTATTCCTAGCACTCTCTAGCATATTCCTCCCAGGCCTCTCTAGCCCGTTCCTCCCAGGTCTCTCAAGCCCATTGCTCCCAGCGCTCTCTAGACCATGCCTCCCAGCACTCTAACTCATTTATCCTAGCACTAGATCATTCCTCTCAGCAATCTCTAACCCCTTCCTCCCAGTCCTCTCTTGCACCTTCTTCCCTGAACTCTATAACCCATTTTTCCCAGCCCTGTCTAGGACATTCATACCAGCACTCTCTACCCCATTGTTCCCAGCTCTCTAGCCCATTCCACCCAACTCTATAGAAGCAATCTTCCCACCAATCTAGGCCCTTTTTGGAACACTGTCAAGCTCACTGCAGGCAGTACTTTAGCCCTTTCCTCCCAGCCATCTCTAGTCCATTCCTGGCAGCCATCTGTAGGCCATTCCTCCCAAGACTGTCTAACCCATTCATTGGAGCACACTAATCTATTATTCCTGAACTATCTACCCAACACTCCCAGCACTCTCTAGTCCATGCCTCCCAGCACTCTCCAACCCATTGCATCCAGGCCTCTCTAGCCCCTTCCTCCAAGCATTTTCTAGCCCACCCCTCCCAGCATTTTGAGTCATTTGTCCCAGGACACTCCAGCCCATTCCTTCCAGCACTCTCTAGTCCATTGCTTCTAGCCCTCTCTAGCCCCTTCTTTCAAGTACTCTCTAGCCCATTCCTCCTAGCACTCTAGACCATTTTCCCAGAACTGACTACAAGACCCTCCCTGTAAACTCTAGGCCATTCCTCCCAGTACTCTGTAGCCTATTCCTAGAAGAATTCTCTGGAGCATTCCTCATAACACTATAGGCCATTGCCTACTGCACTATAGCACATTCCTCCCAGCATTCTAGCACAGTCCCCTCATTCTTCTCTGCCCTATTCCTATCAGCCTTCTCTAGAACATTCCTTCAGGCACTCTGCAGACCAATCCTCCCAGCAACCTCTACCCTATGTTCCCAATGCCTTTATCCCATTCTGCCCAGCTCTACAGAAGCAATCTTTCAAGCACTCTAGTCATTTTGGCAACACACACTAGCCCAAGGATGGCAGTAGTCTAGCCCACTCTACCCAGCACTGTGTAGGCTATTCTTCCAGTCCTTTCTAGCCTATTCTTTCCAGCCCTCTCTAACGCAATCCTGGCAGCACTCTCTACCCTGTAGTGCCCAAGGCTCTAGCCAATTCCACCCAGCTCTATAGAAGCAATCTTTCTAGCAAGCTATCCCATTCTTGCAACACATTGTAGCCCATTGCTGGCAGCACTTTATCCCATTTCTCCCAGCCCTGTCTAGCCCATTCCTCCCAGGCCTCTGTAGTCCATTGCTCCTTGCCCTATCTATTATATTCTTCCCAGCAGACTGTAGCCCATTCCTCCCAGCAATTTACCCTCCAAGCACTAACTAGCCCAGTCTTCCCAGCATTTTCTAGCACATTTCTCCCAGCTATATCTAGCCCCTTCCTTTTAGTACTCCCTAGCCCATTCCTCCCAGCACTCTAGCCCATTCCACCAAGTATAGGGGTCCATTTTACCCTGAACTCTCTGCACAACCTCCTCCCTGAACTCTCTAGGCCATACCCCCTAACATTCTAGCTCTTTACTCACAGCACTTTAGCCTAGTATTCCTGAAATCATAGGGATCACACCCTGCACTCTCGAGGACATTCCTCTCAGCATTAGCTACTGTTTTCCTCGCAGCACTCTGGCCAATTGCTCCCAGTAATCTCTTCCCCATTGATCCCAGCTCTGTAGCCCATTACAGCCAGCTCTGTAGAAGTAATCTTCCCAGTATTCTCCAACAGTTCCAACCCAGCATACTAGGCCATTCTTGCAACACTCTTTAGCCCTTTGCTGGCAGTACTTTAGCCCTTTCCCCCTAGCCTTTACTACCCCATTCCTCCAGGCTTCTCTAGCTAATTCCTCCCAGCACTCTCTATCCCATTCCTCCCAGCACGCTCTAGCATATTCCCCCCAATACTCTCTAGCCCATTCCTTCCTGCCTGCTCTAGCCCATTCTTCACAGCACACTTCCCCATTTTTCCCAGCTCTCTAGTGCATTCCGCCCTTCTCTATAGAAGCAATCTCCTCAGCAATCTAGGCCATTCTGTCAAGACTCTCTACCCCATTGGTAGCAGAACCTTAGCCTTTTCCTCCCAGCCCTCTCTCGTGTTTTTCTCCCAGGTTTGTCTTGCCCATTGCTCCCAGAACTCTCTAGACCATGCCTCCCAGCACTCTAAACTTCCCTCGCAGCATTCTCTAGTACATTCCTCCCAGCCCTCTCTAAACCCTTCCTCCTAGTCCTCTATTGCACCTTATTCCCTGAACTCTCTAGCTCATTCTTTCCATCCCTGTCTAGGACATTCATCCCAGTACTACCTACCCAATTGTTCCCAGCTCTATAGCCCTTTCCACTCAACAGTATAGAAGCAGTTTTACCCCTAATCTAGGCCCTTCTTGCAACACTGTCTAGCCCACTGCGTGCAGTATTGTAGCCCTTTCTTCCCAGCCATCTCTAGGCCATTCCTCCCAGGCCTCTCTAGCCCATTTCTCCCAGCACTCTGTAGTCCATTGCCTCCAGCCCTCTCTAGCCCCTTCCTCCAAGCACTCTAGCCCATTCCTCCAAGCATAAGGTACCATTTTCCCCTGAACTCTCTGCACAACACTCTCTGAACTGTCTAGGCCATTCCTCCCAGCACTCTCAAGCCCTTACCCCACAACTGTCTAGCCCTTTCCTCACTGCACTCTAGCACATTATTCCTGAAATCTTAGGGATCCCACCATGCACTCTCTAGGACATTCCTCCCAGCACTCTCTAGTGTTTTCTTCCCAGCACTCTAGCCAATTGTTTCCAGGACTCTCTACCCAGTTGATCCCAGCTCTCTAGCTCATTCCAGCCAGCTCTATATAAGCAATCTTCCCAGCATTCTCATTCTTGCAACACTCTTTAGCCCCTTGCTGGCAGTACTCTATCCCTTTCCTCCCAATCCTTGCTAGTGCATTCCTCCAGGCTTCTGTAACTAATTTCTCTTAGCACTCTCTACTCCTTCTTCCCAGCACTCTCTAGCCCATTCCTTCTTGCAATCTTCCCAACAGTCTAGGCTATTCTTTTTTTTTGGTCTTTTTCGTTTATCGGTACCAGGGATCGAACTCAGGACTGCTTGCTTACAAGGCAGGCACTTATGCCGCTGAGCTAAATCCCCAGCCCCCTGTAGGCTATTCTTGCAAGACTCTCTACCCCATTGGTAGCAGTACTCTAGCCCTTTCCTCCCAGCTCTCTCTAACCCATGCATCACAGGCCTCTCTATCCCATTCCTCCCATCATTCTCTATCCCATTCCTCTCCACACTCAAACTGATACCTCCCAGCACACTGTAGCCCATTCCTACCAGCACTCTTTATCCTATTCTTCCCAGCATTCTCTAGCCCATTCCTGCAACACTCTAGCCCCTATACCTGAACTCCAATGGATCCCACCTTGCACTCTCCAGGCAATACCTTTCAGCACTGTGTATCCCATTCTTCCCTGAACTCTCTAGCCCAATTTCCCCGCTCTCTAGCCCATTCAACCCAGCTCTATTGCAGCTATCTTCCCAGCACTCTCCAGCCCTTTCCTCCTAGCACTCTAGACCATTTTTGCACTCTCTAGGTCATTTCTACCTGGCCTAGAGTGTATTCCTCGCAGCTCTCTAGCCCATTGCTCCAATTCTCTCTAGCCCATTCCTAGCAGGGCTTTCCAGCTTATTTTCCCCAGAACTCTTGCCTATTTCTTCCTACACTCTGTAGCCCACTCCTCCCAGCTCTCTAGCCCATTCTTCTCAGCATTTTAGCCCATTCCTCCCAGCATTGTAGCCCCAGCATTCCCTAGCACATTCTTCCCAGCAGCCTCTACACTATTGTTCAGAGCTCTCTTGCCCATTCCTCCCAGCTCTAGCCCTCTCCAACCCTTTCCTCCCAGTACTCTAGCCCATTCTTGCAACACTTGCTAGCCCATTGCTGGCCTTAACCCATCCCACTACTCCCAGACCTCTCTACTCATTTCACCTAGCTTTCTCTAGCCCATTTTGCCCATTACTCTATAGTCCATTCTTTCAGGCCTCTCTAGCCCCTTTCTCCCAGCATTCTAGCCCATCCCCTTCAGTTTTCTCTGACCCATCCCTCCCAGTACTTTGTAACCTATTAATCCCAGCTCTTTAGCCCATTCCTCCCAGCACTCTAACTCATACCTCCCAGCACTCTGTAGCCCATTCTTCCCAGATATCTCTAGCCCAGTCCTCCTGGCACTCAAGCCCATTCCTCACAACATAGTAGCCCATTACTCCCAGCATTCTAGCACACTCCCCACAGCCTTCTCTGGCCCATTCATCTCAGCACTCGCTAGCCCATCTCCCAACAGTCTCTAGTGTATTCCTTCAAGCACTCTAGCCCATTGCTCTGAGTAATCTCTAGCCCATTCCTAGCAGCACTTTCTGACCCATTTTCCCCAGTACTCTAGCCTAGTCCTTTCAACACTCTATATCCCATTCCTCCAAGCACTCTCTAGCAGTTTCCTCCCAACACTCAGTAACCCATTACTCCCAGCTCTCTAGTAGCAATCCTCCTAGCACTCTGTATCCTGTTCCTCTCAGCACTGTAGAACCATTTCTTCCAGCACCCTCTATCCCATTCCTCCCTGTACTATCTAGCCCATTCCTTCAAGCCATGTAGCCCATTCCTCCCAGCACTCTGTAGCCCTTTCCTCCCAGCACACTCTAGCACATTCCTCACCATCCTCTCTAGCCCATGCCTGCCAACAGCCTAGCCCATTTCTCCCACAACTCTCTAGCCCAGTTCTCCAGCATTATCTATCACATTCCTCCCCTCAGTCTAGCCCATTCTCCCAGAACTTTCTAGCCCATTCTTCTGAGCTCTCTAGCCAATTCCTCCCAGCTCTGTTAAAGCAATCCTTCCAACACTCTCTAACCCATTCCTCCCTGCACTCTAGTCCATTCTTGCCAGCAATCTCTAGCCCATTGCATTCAGCATTCTGGGTCTGATTCCTCCCTGCACTCTAGTCCATTCTTGCCAGCAATCTCTAGCCCATTGCATTCAGCATTCTGGGTCTGATTCCTCCCAGATATCTAGCTCATCCTGCCAGCACTACATCCCATTGCTCCCAGGACTCTGTCAAATTCCTTGCAGTACTCTAGCCCATTCCTCCCAGCACTCTCTAGCCCATTCGTCCGTCCTAGTACTCCAGAACCATTCTTTACAGCACACTCTATCCTTTTCCTACCAGCACTCTAGTCCATTCCTTGAAGCACTCTCTAGCCTATCCTTCCAACACTCTCGAACTCTCTAGCAGTCTGTAGCCCATTCCTCCCTGCACTTTCTAGCCCTTGCCTCCCAGCACTCTGTACCCCATTCCACCAGTTCTGTAGCCCTTTCCCCCAACCCTCTCCAGCCCATTCCTCCCAGTACTGTCTAGCACATTCTTTTCAGAACTCTAACCCATTCCTCCTGGCACTCTGTATCCCATTCTCCCAGCAGTCTGTATCCTGTTCCTCCCAGCACTCTGTAACCTATTCCTTGCAACACTCTAACCCACTGCTCCCAACACTCTCTAGCCAATTCCTCCCAGAATTCTAGCTGATTTCTCCCAGTAATTTAAGTACTTTCCTGCCTACACACTGTAACACTTTCTTGCCACACTCTCTAGCCTATTCTGGCCAACGCCTTAGCCCATCCTTCCCACGACTGTCTAGTCATTTGCCCCAGCACTCTCTAGCCCAGTCCTCCAGTACTCTCTATCCTATTCCTCCTGTGACTCTAGCACATTACTCCCAACTCTTTCTAGCTCTTTCCTCCCAGGTCTCTAGCCCATTCCTTCCAGTACTCTAGCCCATTGTCCCTGAATTCTCCATCCATCCCTTCCTGCACTCTCTAGGCCATTCCTCCCAGCTCTCTAGCCAATTCCTCCCAGCACACTCAAGCCCCTTCCTCCAAGCCCTATGTGGCCCATTCCTCCTAACTCTTTAGCCTATTCCTTCCAGCACTGTACCCTCTAGCCCACTTCTCCCTGCATGCTCTAGCCCATTCTTCCTAGACTTGTAGCGCATTCCTCCCCGTATTCTCTAGCCCCACTCCTTCAAGCCCTCTAGCCCATTCCTCCCAGCACACTAGCACATTCCTCACCACCCTCTCTAGACTATTCCTCCCAGCACCCTAGCCAATTCTTCCCAGTACTGTCTAGCCCAGTCCTACAGCATTCTCTATCCTATTCTTCCCCTCAGCCTAGCTATTGCTCTTGAAGTTTTCTAACCCATTCCTCACAGTTCTCTAGCTTATTCCTCCCAGCAGTCTAGCCCACTCCTCCCAACACTCTGTAGCCCACTCCTCCCAGCACTCTGTAGCCCACTCCTCCCAGCACTCTCTAGCCTATTCCTCCCAGCACTCTCTAACCCACTACTCTCAGCACTCTAGCCCATTCCTCCCAGCTCTGTAGAAGCAATCCTCCTGGCATCCTGTAGCCTGCTCCTCCCAGGACTCTAGAACCATTTCTCCCAGCACTCTCTAGCCCATTCTTCCAAGTATTGTCTAGCTCATTCCTTCAAACCCTCAGGCCCATTCCTCCTAGCACTCTAGCCCTTTATTCCCAACATTCCATAGCCCATTCCTACCAGCACTCTGCAGCCCATTTCTCCCAGCACTCTAAGCCATTCCTCCCAGCTCTCTCTAGCTCATTCCTCCCAGCACTACAGCCCTTTCCTCCTAGCATGCTCTAGCATGTTCATGGCAGCACTCTGTCCCATTCTTCCCGGCAGTCTTTTGCCCATTCGTTTTAGCACATTGCAGGTGACTCTTCTAAGTACTTTGTTCCCTCACCAATTGTTCTTTAGCGTGTTCCACCTAACCTTCTCTTAAATTTTTCTCTCAATCATATCTGACCCTTTCCTCTCAGTGCTCTCTGAGGCACTCCCAGTCATGAACTCTTACCTATTCCCACTACTTTCTATGCCTTTCTTCAGCAGTAGCTCATGGTCTTGCTCCCATGACTTTCCATGCCATTCCTCTCTGTTTTCTGTAGCCCGTTACGCCCAGTAATCTTTTTGACAACTCTCAAGTATTCTCTAGGTAGTCACACTCATTCTCTAGCCTAATTTTCATAGTTTGTATAGTCCATTCCTTCAACATTATATAGCTCTTTTGTCACTGTATACTCTATCCCATTTTTCCTTGTACTCTCTAGTACATTTTCCCCCTGTACGATCTAGCCATTTCCTCACAATAGGCCAATATCCCTTAACTACTCTTGAACATGTTCCACATTGTATTTTCTAGCCCATTTTCCCCAGTATTGTCTCTGAGACCCCAACCAGTACTCTCTAGCCAACCCTTGGTCCTCTGTAGTCATTCACACATATCCAGGATTCTGTCACCCATCCCACCCACCTGGGACACTCTAGCCCGTTAAACTCAGTACTCTGTAGACTGACACACCCCAACTTCTCTCTAGCTCATTCCTGATGATCTTCTCTAGCCTCTTTCTCCCAGTCCTGTCTCATTTGTTCTTCCAAGTTCTGGCCTACACCAATACCTTCAAGACAATTCCCACTAATCTCTAGCCCCTTCCTCCAACCAGTACCTTATAGCTCATGCCCCTGCCCCAGGACTCTATTCCTTTCCTCCCTGTAATCTCTAGCCAGTAAGTCTTAGTAATTTCTGTTTGACACCCAGATACTCTCTAAGCAGCCACCATACCCTCTAGCCCTCCCCACCACAAGTCTCTCTAGGCCACTTTTCCAATGTACACTCTCTAGGCCACTTTTCTCAGTACATTTTAGCCCATTCTTTCCTGCACTCTCTGGCTTATACTTTCCTATACTCTATATTCCTATAGCCCATTTTTCTCAGTACTCACTAGGCCACTACCCACAACTAATCTCTCCAGCTAGTTTCTCCCAGTCTTCTCTAGAAAAACCCTCCAAGTACTTTACTTGCCCCCACCACAACTCCCTAGTCCAGAGCCCTAGTACACTCTAGCCAGTTTGCACATATTCAGGACACTCTAACCCATTACACCTATCCAGGACCCTGTAGCCAATTCTTCCAAAGACTCTATCCTCTTCCTCTCAGTCCCTCTGCACTACTACCCTCTAGGCCAGTGGCAGTGGACCTATGATATACATACCACAGTGAGCCTTTTGCATCATCAAAAACTTCAAGTTCACCATCATGGTTCCAGGCCTTTCCTCCAAGACTTTCCCCAGTAGTCTGAAGCTCTACCTAGCCATACTCTCTCACTGCTTCTTCTAGTACTCTTTAGTTCACTCTTTACTAACCTCTATGCATACCTATACACACACACACACTGTTGCCCATTCTTCCTCCTGCTCCTTAGTATGATCCTCTCAGTACTCTTTAGGTCTTCACATTCCAACTTTCTTCTATCCTGTTCTTCACAATATTCTGCAGCTTATTTCTCTCAGTATACTTTTGAGCCACTCCCACAGATACTCTCTAGTCCAGCCTCAACATGCTGTAACCCATTCCTCCAAGCAAAAATTTATAGCTCAGCACCGAAAACCAAGACTTTCCAGCCTGCCCCTCTGTGTAGTCTCTAGCCTGTTATTCCAGGCACTTTCTACATCAACACACAAATACTCTCTTGGTAGTTCCACTAACTCTCTAGCCCATTTCCCCAAGTCTCTTTTGGCTACTCTTTCCAGTATTTTGTAGCCATTTCTTCTCAATACGCACTAGCCCATTCTTCCCAATACTCTCTAACCCATTCTGTCTGATACCCTTCTTTGAACTCCTCCCAGTACTAAAGTCATCACCCCTCAACAAATCTTTAGCAGGTTCCTCCCAGTGATCTCTCAGCTACCCACAGAATCCCTCCTCCAGAACTCTCAAGCCTGTTCACGCATATCCAAGACTGTCTAGCTGTTCCACCCATGTCAGACTCCAGTCTAGGTAATTTCTTCCCCTCTCTTGCCTGTTCTTCCCAGGACTCTCTAGCCCACTCTTCCAGTCTTTTCTAGCACAGAGACTCCTCTCAGAGTCTTTACAACTACCCTCTAGACCTTGCCCTCAAGACTCTCCAGGCTGTTCCTCCCATTACTCTCAAGGTCTACTTCAAAATATTCACTAGTCTCTTCTTCCTAGGCTACCCCTACTACTGGCTTTGCAACCTTTCCCATACCCTGCAGTCCATTCTTCCCAGTGCTCTCTAGCTCATTCCTCCCAGTACTCTCTAAGCAGTCCCCACCCAAATACTGTTTGGGTCAACCACACACCATGCTCTAGATACTTCTCTCCAAGATTCCCGAGGCTGTTCCTACCGAGAACACTCTAGCCCACTCTTCCTAGTACTCTGTCACCTGTTTTCCAAGTATTCTTTATCCCTATTCTCCCAGTATATTCTATATGGCCACCAAACTACTCTCTAGGCTGCCCCTCAACTACTCTCTATTCCTTTTTTCTCAGTACTCAATAGGTTACACCTCAACTACTCTCTAAGCTTTTCCCCCTACTTTCTAGCCCATCTCCTCTAGCTTGTCTCTCTCATTGCCCTCTACCTATCCCTCCCAGTACTCTCTAAGCTGTCCCCTCCCCAACTACTCTCTAGTCCATTCCCCTAATGCTAAAGGACACTGTTCTTCCCAGAACTCTATCACATTCTTCCCTGGAGCTGTTAGGCTGGTCCTCCTAGGACTCTATAATCCATTCCTCTTTGTACTCTCTAGTCCGTTCCTCCCACTACTCTGGAGGCCACCCTCCAACACTTTCTAGCCTGTTCCTTCCTGTGGGGGAACCATCCAGAATGCTTCAAAGCTCAGAGGTATCTAAGGATGCCTGAGAATGTGAGCCTTCTGTTAAGTGCAAGCATAGAGTGGGATATAGTTATATAACCATGACTTAGTGGTGGACAGCTAAGCATGTGGCAATGAGGCTAGCATGTAGCAATGTAAATATGAGATAATAAACTGTATAAGAATTATGCAATAAAGACCAGGCGGCTCTTGTATGCTTGCACTCTGCTCTGCTCCATGCTGCCCGCTGTTGTTGCTGATGTCTTGCATACATATGTTTTTTAATCAGGGGACCTCACCCATGAAAATATCCCTTGGGCCCCCTAAGTGGGCTGACACTCCCAGTTCTCTGTAGTCCATTTGTCCTGGTACTTGCAGGGAGCCCTCTAACTACTCTTCTTGACTTGTCCCTCTCCCTACTATACTCTAGATCATTCTCAGAAGATTCTCTAGCGTATTCCCCAGCTCATGACTCTCTAGCACATTCCTCCACAGAGTTTCTAGCACCCCGCACCCCCACGCTGGACTCTATATTTTCCACCCAAGCTCTCGAGTCCATCTCTCCCAGGATTCTCCAGCCTGTCACACCCAGGAATCTAACACATTCCTCTTAGGACTCTATCATATTCTGCTGAGGACTTGTTAGGCCTTTCCAAGTAGTAGCCAGTTCCATTTCACCCTGAATCTCTAACCTGTTATTCCCAGTACTATCTAGCTCATTCCTCCCACTACACTATAGCCCAACTTCCCTCCCCATATTCTCTAGGTGGTCACTTCCACTACTTGTAAAACATTCATCCCTGTTCTCTCAGGGTTCCCCACAACTCCTAGCTCTAGGCTTCCCCCACAACTGTACTCCAGGTCTTTCCCCCAGACTCCTTAGTCCCTTCCCCAACCCATGACTCTCTAGGAGTTCTTCCAAGGACTCTTTTGAGTTTCTTCCTCCCAGGACCCTGGCTCATTATTCCCAGGATTCTCCAGCCCATTGATTTTACCGAGGAATCTCTAGTCTGTTACTTCCAGTACTCTATCCTGTCCCTCCCAGGACTCATATGCCATTCCTTCCAAGACTCTATAACCTCTTCTTTCTGGACTCTTTAACCTGTTCTTCCCATACTATCTAGCCCATTCTTCATAGTACTCTCTGGGCCATTTCTCAACTACTCTTTAGGCTGCCCCTTCACTTGTCTCTTTAACCATTTCCCCCAAAATGCTCTAGTCTATTCTTTTGGGTACTCTGTAGCCCATTCCTCCCAATACTCTTTAGCCCATTCCTCACAGTACTCTACCCATTTCTCTCACAACTCTGGATTATCACCCCACTGCTACTCTCTTGCCCACACCTTCCTCATCAAGGCTCTCCAACCCATTCCACTACCCAGAACTCTCTAGACCATCCATCTCAATACTCACCAGGCACTCCCACAACTGTCTACCCTCAATAAATTCTAGGGTGCTCTTCCTGTTATTCCTCAGCTAGTTCCTCCCAGTACTCTCCAGCACATTTTCTCCAGTACTGTCTAGCCAATTCCCCAAATATCATCTAGCCTATTCCTCTCAGTACTTCACAGCCCATTCACCCCTATACTTTCAGGGTGACTTCCAACTCTCTAGGCTAACTCTCTCAACTACACTCTACCTCATTCCCTTAAAGACTCCCTAGCCAATTCCCCAGACCAGGCCTTTCTCACACGTTTCTCCAAAGACTCCATAGCTTCTTCATTCTAGATCTCTTCATCCCAGTCCTCCATGGACTATCCAGCCCATTCCACACAGAAATCTCTAGCCCAGTGGCATTGAATCTATGTCACATGTGCTGAAGATGGGATTTTTATTACCAATTAAAGCTCTAAAAGGTTTGCCATCACTATGTCTAGTCAATTTATCCCAGGACTTGTTAGGCCATTCCTTCTAGGACTCTATATCCTATTCCTTTCTGTATTCTTTAGCCTCTTCTCCCCCACCTTTTTTTTTGTTTGTTTGTTTGATACCAGGGATCGAATTCACGACTTCCTGCTTGCAAGGCAGGCGCTTATGATGCTGAGCTAAATCCCCAGCCCCTTCCCAGTACTTTCTAGGCCACCCCTCAACTACTCACTAGTTCCCACACTAGTCTATAGAAAGTTTCCTCAAGATGTTCTAGCCTTTTCTTCTGCGTGCTCTCTAGTTCATTCATCTCCAAACTCTCTAGCTCATTCCTATTATTTTCTAAGTCGTCTTGCACTATGCTCTAGATTGCCCCCTGAACTGCTCTCAAGCCTGTTTGTACCACTAATCTCTAACCCATTCCTCTCAGTTCTAGGCCAACCACCACCAAAGTCTCCCAAGTTTTCTCTAGCTCATTCCTCCCAGTACTCTTTAGGCTGCCCCCTCCTCAAGTATACTCTAGCTTATTCCCCCAAGACAGTATCATAAAAAATGGTTAAAGCCAGGCATGGTGCTTGTTGTAGTCAGGGTTGTACACAGAGAACAATTACAACCATGACATAGAGTTTATAATATTTTTATAATGGTCACTGGGAGTTAACACAGGAAAATGCTGGAAATCTATCCGCAACACCAAAGATATAAATTATTTAGTCAAGAGCCTAATCCCACAGCAATGTCCCACATGAGTCCAGATAAAAATCCAGAGCTCAGTACAATGCCTCCCACAAGTCCAACTGGAGGTCCAGAGCCCACAAGAAGGACTCACGCCAGTCTCTTACGAATCCGTGCTGGGAAGACCCAAGGGTCAGCGGTGGAAGCCAGAAAGTCTATGCCAGCAGGATGAAGGAGCTGTGCTAGTGGGATGAGGGTTCTACGCTGGAGCCAAGAAGTCACACTCACAACAAAGACCAGGGCTATCCTGAAGGCACCATAGCTGTCCTCAGCGACATGGAGGCCCGAGCTCCTCCGACGACAAGCACAGTCGGGTATGTGCCAGGAAGCCAGTGTGACGAGTTCATCCTGGAGACCAAGCAGCACATGTCTTCCCCTCCGGAGCCAAGAAGCAATGCTCGATGTGAAGACCAAAGCTTCTCTAAGAGAACCTAACAGCTCAAACAGCAACTTGTAGGAGAACCCATAATACCTCAACACAATGCAATAACACATCAATGCCTCAACACCTCAACACCTCCCTTCTTTTCCACCCATTTATCCTGGCAACTTTCCTCAGGTGGAGCATCTTCGCTCAGTGTCATGCTGATGTAATCCAGCTGGCGTTAAGTTGACCAACAGTTCTTAATCCATAACAATGCTGCACATCTATAATCCTTGGTACTCAGGATTATAGATGTGCGGCACCATGCCTGGCTTTAACCATTTTTTATAGTACTGAAGATTAAACCCAAAGCCTCATTCATGGTAGGCAAGTATACTATCTTTGATCTATATTTGTAGCCCTTTTTATTTACTATAAGACAGGGTCTCACTAAGTTGCCCAGGCTCGCTTTGAATTTGAAATTATCCTGCCTCAGGTTCCCAATAGCTGAGTTTACAGATGTGTGGTATTGAGTCCAACAGCTTTAACCATTTTGTAAGTATACAACTCAGCAGTATAAACCATATTCATAAAGTTGTGCAGCAATAGCACAGTACAATTTGCAAATAAATGAGGGAGGGAGCTCTGTGCTCATTCAGTTGTTAGATGATGTTCCTTTTTCTTTTTCCTTTGCACCCTTTCTTTCCTTTCCTGTGTTTTCTACAGACTACTGCACATGGTTGTTTAAACAAAATGCCAGATGCAAGCCAACAGACGATCTTGTAATGACAGAGCAAAGGAAAAATTCAAAGCCTCCTTTTTGTCAATCTGAGCTGGCACAGACATGTTAACATGATATTCTCTAGAGGGATCATGGAGAGGGGTCTTGCCTTGATCTGGCATTTGGCTTAGTTCCTACACAAATGAAACTGGCTGATATTGGAGGCGAAATGTATATTTCTCTAAAAGGAGCCTGGAGATGACCTTTCCATGTTGTTTCCTTGGCTGTGCAGCAGCTTTTTAGTTTGATGTAATACCACTTGTTTATTTTTGCTTTTGCTTCTTGTGCTTTTGGTGTTATATCCAAAAAAATCATTGCCAGGCTAAAGTCCATATCCCCCCACCCCGTTTTCTTCTAGGAGTTTTATAGTATCATGATTTACATATAAATCTTTAACCCATTTCAATTTACTTTTTGTATGTGTGTAAAACAAGGGTCCAATTTCTCTCTTTTACTTCTATATATCTAGTTTTCTCAACACCATTTACAGTGTAATCTTGGCACCCTTACCAGAACTAGTTGACCATGTAAATGCATGGGGTTATTACTGGGATTTCCTTTTTGATTTATCAATCTACATGTCTGTTTGTGGCTTTTATTTTTTAATTTATTTTATTTATATTTTTTGAGATAATATCTAGCTCTTTAGTTCAGGCTGGCCTTCAGCTCACTATATAGCCCAGGTTAGTCTTGAACTCATGGTAATTCTCTTGCCTCAACCTCCTGAGTGCTGAGATTACAGTTGTGCAACACCATGCCTCCCTATTTCTATTTTTTAAATTAAATTTCATTTCTTGTTTTTTCATTTTTGTTAAGACAAGGTCTCACAAGGTAGTTCAGGCTTGTGATAAACTCATTATGTAGTCCAGGCTGGTTTGAACTTGCAGTTATCCTTCTGCCTCAGTGTCCCAAGTGCTGAGATGACAGGCATGTGTCATCATCCCATCTCTTATATGTCTGTTTTTATAATCAATATCTCTAAGAGATGTCTGCACATATAAATGTATTGTAGCATTATAATAACTAAGATAAGTGTTCATCAGTGTATGAATGAATAAAGAAAATATAAACACACAGAATTTGAGTATTATTTGGTTATTAAAAACAAGAAAATACTGCCACTTGTGATAATGTGGGTGACACTAGAAGACTTTAGGGCAAGTGAAATAAGCTAGACAGAGAATAATGCTGTATGATCTCACTTATTTGTGGCTCTAAGAGTCGTGAAGCTCATAGGAACAAAGAATGTAGTGGTGGCTTCCAGGGGCAGGAAGGTCGTGGGGATGGGGAGGTATAGGTCTTACAACTTTCAGTTACAAGATGGATATGTTTTGGGGATGTATTGTAGGGTGTGGTAACTTCAATTAATGGTACATTCTCATTTATTTCAAAGTAGCTGAAAGAAGATCTTAAGTGCTCATACCATAACATGACTTCTCCCCTGTCAATAGAAAGCAAGTGTAGTAATAGATATATCAGTTTGTAATAATCACTTCAGATTGCATGCATATATAAAATCATCATTGTACACTTCCTTTATTTTTGAGACAGGGTCTCATTCCGTAGTCCAGGCTGTCCTTGAACTCTCAGTGAGCCTCCTGCCTCGACCTCCTGAGTGCTGGGATTATAGGCATGCACCACCACACCTGGCCATCATTGTATACCTTGAAAGCATAAAATTTTTATTTGTCAATTATCCCTCATTAAAGCTAAGGGAAAAAGGACCCTGAATTATTTCAAAATAAAAGCATGACCATGATTATGGTGACATCAACAGACTCTACTGTCAGAGTACAGATACTTGCACACAGTAGGGACTAGACTTAATGAGGCATCCTAGGGCCAGTAAATATCATCATGTTGAACCTACTGGAGTTGGTTGGATTGTGGTCAGTCATATCAATGGCATCTTGTAAACTCCAACTTTTATTTGGAGCTATCTCCCTGACAGGGTCATGATTTAGAGCAGGCTTTTAGGTAGTACCAACCTTGTCACCACTGACTTTGGGGGCCAGCATACTATATCTGGTAGGCACCACCCCATACATTGTAGGAAGTTTGTAGAAGCATCCTTGGCCTCTACCAACTACATTAGTGGAATTCCCTTCAACACTGCCACCAGACAGACATTGCAAAACATCCCCCCATGGAGGGAGGAGCAAAATCACACCTGGCTGAGATCATTGAGTTAGAAGGGTCACAAAAGAATTTCACCATTGTGTTATGCTCTGATTTCTGCATTTTTGAAAAGGAGATATTGCTTCTCCAGGTGTTTCTGCTAAAGCTTTTCTGTTTGGATTTCTGTACCAGGATAAGGAAATGAGAAGAATGCATTTAAGAATTTCCTATTCTCTCATATCCTTCCTTCTTTTTATTCACACCTGCTTGAGTTTTTTTTCCTTCTTCCTATTGAGAAAAAAGTAATGTCTTATCGATTGAGCCTTGCAGTTTATTTTTCTACTGCACTAACTCAATAGATGCATACTTTCCCACAACAACAAAAATGCTTTTTGACAGCTGGTTTTTATGAGCTGGACTTAACTTTGTAAAGCATTCCAGGGGATTTCATTGTATGAAGCAGCACAAAAGCCTTTTCTGAGCATCACAAAAGTTTAAAAAGACATTCAATCCTCTTAAGAAAAGCGTGGTTGGCTTGAGGCCCCAGGCCTTCTGTTTCCTTAAGGATTTTCTGTGGGTTAGAAGAGAAGCAGAATTTCCATGAATTTTTCTTCCTAGGCCAATCATGGAGCTATAAGCTTGATCAATGTTTGAAAAATATTTTTTTGATGGAAGTCAGGCATGGTGGCGCAATCCTGTAATGGCTGCACTTGAGAGGCTGAAGCAGGATGGTCACTGAGAGTTCAAAGCCAGGCAGGGCTACATAGTGAGTTCAAGGGTAGCCTGAATTACACAGTGAGACCCTGTCTCAAAAATAAAAAGAAAAAGAAAAGAAAAGAAGACAAACAACACCAACGAAACACAATTTTTGAGATGAAAGATACAACGCGTTCCAACCATTGCAATGAAGTGCTGTTTTCAAAATCTCATCCTCATGTTAACATCTGTCTTAATGAGTCTTAAGGGAGACATAAATCAGTAGGAGTGTCCAATGATGACAGAGCAGGAGCCTGAGATTCTTCTAAGACTCTTGGTATCAGGGAAGGGTGATGTTTGATGGGCATTATGGCTTGTGTCTAGATGTTCCCCGAAACCCAGTTGCAGTCATAAATGAGGCTTTATCAGAGGTAGCTGAATCTAGAGTATGTGACTGATTCGTGGTGCAGTGCTAGGATGAAGGGTGGGTGATGACTAAATCAGCCCACTGATTGCTTTGGCACCACCTCAATCTCAGTAGCAGGGATAAAATACAAGGAACAAAGAGGCTTGTCTTCACACTTTGCTTACTTGCTTTGCTGCCTTCTTCCTACCATGAACTGTTTCTCCTGTGCAATGCCCCTCTGCCATGCCACGCTGCCTTGCAGCCAGCTGATTGTGGGCTGAAATCTCTACAAACTGTGAGCTAAGTAAACCTTTCCCTCTTTAACTGTGAGCACTGAGCTGTTCTCTCAATAACGAGAGAAAAATAACTAAGACAATGGTTTAGATTCGTGTGTACTGTATGTGATCCTGAACCCTCCAGCAACTAATTATTCATGTGGGTAAATAAGGAAACGTGCTCATCTTTGTTTTATATCCTAGATGTTATAGAAATGAGAAATAAATTCAGGCTCACATCTGAGATAGAAACAGGAGACAACATTAGCTAGCTGGTCTGGGCACATTTGCTGAGAGATCCATAAAGAATGGATGATTGGGCAGCAGCCATAAGGCTACTTCCCCAGAGTCATGGACTGAGAAGTAGAGAAAGGATATCTGTTTTACTGATATGGGTGTGGCAGAGTAACCATGTTTCTGGTCAGATGTGTTTGAAGAGCTTGTAGTTCATGAATAGAAAGGCAAACCTAAGTTAAATTAAGGCATTATCACTTTGCTCTAGCATGGCTGATGAGAAGCCTGTAACTTAAAATGCAACCTTTGCTCCGGTTTTTGGAGCCTGGGTGCATTACGTTGTTCAGAACAACCCATGTGGCCAACTTCTGTGCCCTGGAAGGCCAAGTTGGACAGGAGTTACACATTGCAGATACAGCCCTATAAAAACACATCAGCTGGAATGGGAAGAACACTTGCAGGTACCTCCCCCAATATTGGCATTTCTCTCAATGCACTCCGTTTTTGAAACAGGGTCTCACTAAGCAGATCAGGCTTGTCAGGACTCACAATGTAGACCAGATTGTACTTGAACTCACAGTCTCTGTGGATCACCTGATTATGTGGGTGGAAACCTAAGCAAAAAAAAGAGAGGCAGATTTCTTTTGAGGATGTGGTCAGCTCTGCCAGTATCCCTAGACTATTTCTCTTGCTTTGTACCTGGAATAATCATTAAAGAGCATGGAAAGACTATTTGCATCTTTACCTCAACTGAAAGTGACCTTTATTATCTACAGCGTTAATTGCCAAGACTACTACAATCTCCAAGATTGTCAATTTCCAAGATTGGAACAACTCATGCACAATGAGAATCTCTCAGAAGAGTACTAGAAATTAATAATATGGTTTCCATAAAATTTTGTCTTTTCAAATACGAGGTTTCAACTCAGGCATCTCTCATTCAGTCTACCATTTTCATCTGAGCACTTGTAAGAAGCTCTAGGTACAAAAAGGGGTTAAGAATGCCAGCCAAACATTCTACAGGAAAGCGGTGATTTATGCTGGCACATAAGCTCACATTGAGACTTATTTAAAAGGCACCAAAGTTGCGCCTTGGCTGACAGAAAGAGAAGCCACAGAGTTCCCTTTGGAAACCTCTCACATTCACCTCCTCCCCCCTCTGCACATTCCCTGATTCATGGCATTCCCTAAAGACCCAGGCACCAGAACTGCATCTTTGCAGTTTTCCCATCGATAGCCCAGCAGAGAAACCCAATTCTCCTGGGTGGACTCCAGCTCAAAAGCAAAAGGGTCAGTGTGAGGCACTTTTGGGAGAAGAGGCCGATTGTTGCTCCTTCCTCTCACACCAGCACTCTACTTGAAATGTCTGCTGGTGCTACAAAAAATGAAGACTCATGGTAGCATGAGAGGAATAGACGACGTCTGTTAAACACCCAGGTGACAAGAGACCCGGAGACAAAGGGAGATTTGCAGTTCCCTAAACCCACACTCTTCATGAATCTGCAGAAATCAAAGGTTCCCAGGAGAAAATGTGTCATGGTAGAAAAGGGACTACATTCACCAGGCCTTGAGAGTAGGTGTGCTCCCCTGTCCAGTGGTCTCCTGTTTGGAGTCACTCACTTGTGCGTGCCTGCAGGAGGAAGTTGCCAAGTTGGATAAAAAGGTGGTCCACTGCCAGTTGCCTGATGATTTGGTGAGATTCTGTTTTTATCACCTTGGTTGTATCAGTGAGTTCTTTTTCACTAAAGATGAGCAGAAATCACAGAAATGCATGTTTTCACCACTGTGTCATGAATCCACATGCCTGAAAAACATGAAAACAAAACAACATGTCAACACTCTCAGGGTCACACAGTACTCACCTAACTGACTATAGAGTTCATGTGGCAGTCTGTAATGTGGCATGGCCACTTTACGATTTCTGTTGTTCTGTGTCTCTAATCTCTTATATAGCACTAGTTCTGTTGATGGATATTTCAGGTAAAATCACACCAAAGTTCCTCTGAGTATGTCTCACTCTGTCACAACTGTTGCTCTTTTTTCTTGTCCTCCTCTAGTTGTCTATTAAGTCATAAGTCAAGCCTGTGTACATTACTGAATCAAGTGGAGGTGAACAGTAAATGTGCAGAGAACTTATCCTCACTTCTCTAATTCCCTGCCAAGTGGAAATGTTTTATGGTGGCCTGGCTTGTGGACAATGACAATCTCTAAGCAGGGTACAATTATTCCCTGAATGTTCACATTTTCAATTGACCTTTGCCCTGCCTTGTACAAGAAGTATCAACTCACGATCATGAGAACTTCATAGGACTACATCATTGCTACCTGAGCACCTGTAAGGAAAGCCTGGTGACACATGGAGCGAGAGATCCCTGAATCATCTAGCTTTCTGTAGGAAGTCAGGTGTCCTGTGCTGTAATCTAGGCCCTACTTCCCCACTGTCTTGGAAAGCAGAAACCTTCTACTTGAGGACCTTCCTGCATGCCAGGGACATGTCACCGAAAGACACATCACTATGAACCAGTTAAGGACCACTCTCTTGCTTATTTACCTGCCAATTCCCTAGGTCATGTCATCAGGTAAAAAAGACACAAGTGCAATACCTGCATACTTACAGATGTCTATGCCCTATAACAGAGCTCTAAGTCTCTACTGAATATTCCTTCAAAGATTCCTCACTGTCACTGTGAAGGACTCTTGTATAATGAAGCATATGCCTCCTACTTCTTCACCTACATGATCTGTCTCAAGTTTGCTACCAAATAGGAGGAATACTGATAGGATGAAAGAAGTGCAGTATTATTATCTAACGTTCATGCATGCTAATGAGGTAGGGAATGTCCAAATGTTCCCTATGAGCTACTTTATGATGCATCTGCAAAAGAAAGTGTACCACAAGAAAATGTGATAACATTCCAGATTTCTACAGGATATAAGCCTTCAGATCACATGGGTCCAGTACAAGTGGCCTCCTGTCTTCAGGAGTTAATATGGCAGATCACATGATTTGTAATGAGATAGGATCTATTTTTTATTGGGTGATTAGCAAGATTCCCTCAACCATGTTTTCTGTGTATTGCTGTCATGGCAGCTTTGTAACTATAGCTCTGGCCCCAGATTCTATCAACCCCAACACTTATAACAAATTCACCACATTTTTTGTGCCATGTAAAAAGTTTAAATTCATGGTCACTTGAATTTTTTAAGAATATATCATTATTGAGTTGTGGGCCTGCAAGGAAAGAAGTGTTCTAAGTAGTGCTACAGGAAATGACATTTATGCCTCAATATCTTGACCTATTACTGAATCACATGTTTTATGAGACATTTTGGGACTAATTCTTGTTGTTTCGCTGAAAATTTTCTAGATCAATGTGCCCTTGGTTTCCATCTTTACTACCTTGGTACTTGCAGATTTCCATAAACAAATTTTTCAACAGAATTCTTAGTTTCTTCTTTGTTACTTCCAAATATTCAAAATAATAGTGAAGTAGTGTATGACAATTAGGTTGTTAGGAAAATAAAAAGCCAATTTACCCTTCCACTGAGCCAGGGGTGATCATGCAGGGCCAGGAAGAGAAATAAGAAGCCAATCCACCCTTCCTGTGAGCCAGCAGAGGCCATTCAGGGCTAGGAAGAGAATCAAGAAGCCAATTCACCCTTCTTGTCAATCAGGCAGTGCATGGGCTGGAAGACAAAAATAGCTCCTTCTCTCCCCAGTTAGGCAACTGGCTGATTTGGAAGCTCACAGGCTGAGATGATACAACTGAGTTACAAAAACAACTTAATCTTTGTATTATTTTATTGACTTTGCAGGCTTAACGCTGGTAGTCTGAGCATCTATTTAGAGATTAACGATATGCAATATAGCAACTATGGGGGATTTCCTTCTTGTCTTGTTTTCCCTCCTATCTTGTTTTTCAAATCCAGTATTGTTTTCTTCCACTTTCTTGCTTTGTTTTCTTCCATGTTCTTTTTGATTGGTTTTATTCTGTTTTGTTTTGTTTGATTTTATTATATCTGATGGTATGTGCAGCAATTTTGAAGATAACAAGAGGTGTTATGATAACCATTGTTGATTTTGTATTATTCTGTTTTGAATTCCTGTATAATTTTCACTGTTTTGTTTTGAGTGGAATTATTCTGTTTCATTTTATTCTCTTTTAAAAAAACTAGGTTGCTATTTGTTTGTTCCACCATGAACAGTACCGTATAATCATCAGTTTATGTCACAAAGGATACAAGAACATTTGAAAACTACTGGTAGAACCAAATTTAAGTGTTTCTATCTCATATAATCCATGTAGAATGGGAAATCTAAAACTTTCTTAATAATCAAGCAAATACATAGTTGAAAAACATCAGTAATGAATGAATATAACACCACTGGCTACATCAGCCAGAACTTAACAGGATTCCTGATTTAGAAAACACATGAACTTTTAGTTATGCTCATGTTCCTCACCTTTGAATTGTCTATGCTGAAGACAAGCAGCCATTGTGATCAGTTTCCTCTATACATCAGTTTGATGATGTTAATGGCTTAGATGAGATGAGTACTCACCTTAATATCTACTACAGACCTCCTTAGCTACAATGTATAGGTTATCCTTAATGTTCTGAGAGTTTCCTGACATAAGAATTGTCAAAATGTGATTGCTAAATGCTGCACTCAATTAGGATGTTGAGAAATGTCTTCAACAGTGATCTTACTGTTATCACTCTGTGACTTACCTGAATTGCTGGAGTAAATGCAGAATACTGAGATGAAAGCCTAGTTATAAATATCTCATTTTCTGGAAGATCCACTTGGAAAATTGCTGTGGTCACTATTTAAGTGTTATACAGTGTATCAATTACCTAGATCTATGCATATTTGTATCCCATGATCTCTGAATAAATATACATAAATACATAGTACAATATCACCCTTACTATTCTGATCAAGCTAGTAGTATCATATGAGTAATATGAAATTATTTTTTTTGATCTGTATCTATGCCAAACACAAGACTAAAGAGATAAATACACACTTCTCAGGGCTGGTGATTTAGCTCAGTAGCATAAGCGCCTGCCTGGCAAGCACAAGGTCATGGGTTCAATCCCCAATACCAAAAACAAAACAAAACCAAAAAAACCCCAAACTTCACAGATGAAGAAATACTAATGGCAAATATATATGAAAAGATGTTCAACATCACAGGTCATTCAAGAGATGTAAAGTAAGACCATGCTGAGAGTCCATCTCACTCCAGAAAGAATGGCTATCATCAAGAAAGCAATCAATAAAAATGCTTGCAGGGCTGTGGGGAAAAAGGAGCCCTTCTACACTTTTGTGAGCAGTGTAAGCTGGCGCAAACACAGTGGAAATTCATGTGGCAATTCTTCAAAAAATCAGGTCTAGAGATCTTATTTGACCAAGATATTCCCCTTAATTATTTCCCCCAAAAGAATTAAAAATATCATACCACAGCAATATATGTGTACTCATGTTTATAGCAGCAGTTTGTAATAACTAGAGCTTGGAAACAACCCCAAATGCCCATCAACAGAAACATGGCTCAAAACACATGTGTTCTCTTTTATACAGCAGAGTACTACTCAGCTGTAAAGAAGTATAAACTTGAAGCATTTGTAGGTAAATGGATGCACCTTGAGATCATAAATCTAAGTGAAATACATTGGTCACATGTGTAAATATTGCACTGTCTCTCTGGTGTGAGAAACTAAAAGTGTAAATAAGGACCAAAAACCATAAAAGATATTGTGAAGTAGTTAAACACTGTTCAAAAGGAAAGGAGAACTATGGAAGGAGAGGGGGAAAGGAAAGAAAGGGGAAAGAAAGATAAAATGGAAACAAATCTTTGTAAATGAGGGAAAGAGGGGTTGAAGGGAGGGGAGAGGAGTAGGAAAAAAAGGAATCAAGATATATCATGTCATGTACAGTACAGTGTTCCTCTGATGAATGTGCTCATTATGTATATTTAAATTGTACCAATATTTATTTTAAAGACTACTTCAGGCTTACTAGTATTTCTTGACTGGATGCATGCAATCTATCTTGGTCAAAATAGTGCTTTGTAGCATATCATCTCTCACCTGGATGCCTATATAAGTCCCTAGTGTCCACCAAGTTTAGAAAACACTATTTTATATGGAGACCTATAAATCATTTAAGTAAATGCCATCGTGAGGAACACATCACCTCTTAAGTGGTTAATTATAAAATACCTTGTTAAAACCATTTCTAGTTATATGTTATTTCATAATCCAATACCTGAAAAATGCCATGGTGACCATACTTTTTAGGATACGATAAGTTTTTTACCTGGATGCTCATAAAATCTCCTGTTTAGTCTTGCAGTTAGGATCACCATCATTTATTGATTGCTTACCTATAAAATCCCATCATCATTTCAAGGGTTAAGGGATCCATTATCTTATCAGATCTCTGACTATTTCATCACTTTCATAATTAGGTTCACTATAATACTTGAGTACTACAAAATGGATACTCACTAACGCAGTGAGGATACCATCAGCTCCTACTTGTCTACTGGAGAAAGTCTTATCTAAGTAAAACAGGTAGGGCTACCATCATTTCTTTCCTGGGTATCTACAATATATTATAGATAGGTTTATCATCATTTCTAGGCTATATAACTTCAATACTCCATGTTTAGTACCCTCATTTCTTGCCCAGATACTGAATTCAGCAGATGTTATCATGGCTAGGGACACATCATCTCTTCCCTGCATACCTGCAAAATACTTCGGTTACTACAATACTGGCAGGCACTATCATCTCTTACTTGAATACTTGTGAAATCCTGTGGTCACTAAATTTCCTGGATAGTCATTCAAGGCTGTTCACGCTCTAACTTTTTTCTACTTCACCAGCCTAGCCACTCCCCATCCCCTTATCCCTTAAAATGTGAACATTCCAAGAAGCTGATGTACCCCAAATATTACTGTGTCTCATAGAGATAGGCAGGGGAGTGTTCAAGCCAGTCCTTATCCTTTAATGAGGGATGCTTGTTGGTACTGCTTTACAACCCACTGTTCAATGTCCTTAAAATTGGCCATAATGGTGAATTACACATTGATAAATGTCACACATTCCAGAGCATTTTTGGCAGTATTTACTAATATATGCTACTGAATAAAGTAATAAATGAACAAAGAGAAATATTATTGAATAGTTAGAAGTCAATCTTTTCTTCTCTCACAAATTTCACCTGACTTCAGTAGATGAAAGAATGGGTCAATTTAGTCTACATATGCCATAAAATATAGCATTTTCCCAAAGTATTATACTTAATGCAAAAGTGGTTTAACGCATTGTAAATTAGTTAATTTAGTACTAATTCTAATCAGGAACTTATATAATCTCAATGTGTCCAAAGTTTTTAAACTTGCTAAAAGACACAAAACAATTATTAAATGACTAATTATTAAATAATTAGTCATATAATTGCTGAAATTGTAAAACAATTGAATGTATTATTAGACTAAGGAGAAAATAATTGATATTGTACATACATATGTGTGTATATATATATATATATATATACATATATAAATTATAGATGATATATAAAGTCACCAAAATATATATGTGCACACATACACATACACACACATCACTCACTGATTTGCTGGAGCAAATCTTTTTTTTACTCACCGTACTATTTGTTTTGTTTTGTGACTACCTGAACTTCTATCAGCAACCATTTAGATTCAAGAGATTCCTAATCATTAGTTTAAAACCAACTAAAATGCGGAAAAGGAGAAGTAGCACCTTGCAGTCTCTCATTTTAGATCCACAGTATGGAAGTCAATTTTTTGAACAATTCTGGGGGCAAGAAGGACCATTTGGTTACAAGTACGAAGGCAGCTTCCTTAGACTACTCAGAGTCTAGCAGAAGCAAAATGCAAATAAATGAGTTTTTTTTTACACATTCCAGATGGTTTCTGATTAATGCTTCTTTATTTTTCCTTAAAATTCCACTTCTCCTCAGCCTTTCCCAATAATAGAAAACAACACGATAACCTGTGATATCTATGGAGGATGCTCTAGTAACTTTATACCTTTTTTGATGTCAGAATTTAGATGACTTCTAAAATTAGTTCTGTGTTTTACAAGTATCATGTCTTGACTGTTATGTCTAGATATAACTGCAATACTATGTAATTGTGATATATATTATATAATATGTATCCTATGTATAAATACCAATATCAATTTTACTTTATATTATGCTTTTTGAACTTTAAGAAAAATTACAGACACTCACAAAACAGGCTGGTATAGCTAAGCTATACCATTTATCTTACAAATGAAAGTATTATGAATATTGATTACTTAACTTTATTATTTTAATCAATTTTAGAAAGAATCACTGCAACAATTTGAGAAAATATCAGTATCTGTGTACAATACTGATTTATGTACAATTTAGTAGATACTTATAAAACCCAGCAATTTTAGGTATGTTACAAACTCCAAGATTGTTTTTGACTTTCAGCATGATGGTGATTTTTTTTGTTTTTGTTTTAATTGCTGTTGTTAAATTTAGACATTTGAATATACCAATGTGCTATTCTGGCACTTGTGGTTTTTTGCTTTTTATTTCTTTTATATAGAAAAATTTTGCTATGTATTAAGAAGAATGACTAATTGTTGAAGTGGTCCTATTATGAAGAATTATATAATCATTAAAAATCATAGTCTAGAAATGCTACTATTCTATCTAAAAATAATATTGTGGGGAAAGGAAAAGATGTGATATATACGCTGTAAAACCAATTATATTTAAAATGCATTCACATGCAAAAACTAAGTTGTAAAGAAACATTTAATAGTTATCCTTCTAGGAATGCAATGGTGAATGATTTTTATATTCCTCTGCAAACATTTTGTAGCTTGTAAATTTCTATAAGACACATATGTGAGTTATTAATAGGAAGTGTGAAAATTGTTTTCAAAGTATCATCTTGTTCTTCTCTCAAGTTCTTTATTTCACAAGAAATAATTTGTCTGGTGATGCTGGTATCAGGATTAAGTGGGGAATCATTTGTAAGCTGTACCTGGAGCTCAGTGGCTCACATGATGCTTCTCAATCCTCTCCCAAGAAATTTCTAAAATTTTATCTTTACCCTCAATTTTTATTTGTATAATTTACACACTAGAAAGATAATGATTTTTAGGACATTTAAGGCCCAGCATCCATGAGCCTCTAATAAGTAGATCCTACTATGACTCTCAGATTTGTAGACTATATGAGATAGGATTTGAAGGCTACGTGCTTTGTGAAAAAAAGTCCAAAGCTCCCTACCCCCTTACCCCATATTCTGGATTGAACCCAGGGCCTTCACACTGAGCTGTATCTCCAGCTCTTTTCTATTTTTATTTTTTGAGACAGGGTCTTGCTAAGTTGCTAATGCCCAGGCTGGGTTTGAACTTGTTGATCTTCTTGCCTTGGCCACCCAGAGTGCTGGAATTTTGAGCCTCCCACACTTGGTTTATTTTGGAGATAAAAGTTAATAAAATGAAAAAAAAATTTATCTGTAAATATGGCACTTCTCATAAGTTTTGTGAGTCATAATGGTGAATCATCAAAACTAAGATGTTTGTGGGAACCTCAAAATTTATATCCAACTGGTCAGAAGTGCTGGGAACATGGGAACCATGCTTGTGGCTGATATTTGAAATAAGGTGCAGTCTTCTGGAGACCTTAATCATTAATCTGGGGGATTTGAAGGGTTAGTGCCAGAAGCGAACTTAGTACTCCAGATGGAGTTGAAATAGAACAGGCATTAATAGAAAAAGCAGACAACATATAAGAACATATGGGTAGTACAAGAAAACAGAGATAGAAATTCTGATAAAGAATCAAAAGGAAGTGCTAAAAATAGAAAATGCTGTGACAGAAATGAAGAATGATTTGAGGGACCATCAGTAGGTTAGAAATGACTGAGGAAAAAATTATTGCTGATATGTCAATAAAACTTCCAGTGCTGAAAAATTGTGGGACAATTACAAAAGATCTAATATATACACCATGGGAATACTAGAAGCAGAAAAAGAGAAAAGATATATTTCATGTACTAATAGTCAACCATCTTCCAAAATTAATGACACACACCAAATCGCAGATCTAGGAAGCTTGTAAACAAAAAATAAGAAAAATGCCAAAAACTACATCTAGGCATATCATATTCAAACTACAAAAATAAAGCATGAAGATAAAATATTGTAAAAACTCAGGGGCAAGAACATTACCTATTGAACAAAGAAGAATTATGCCACACTTCTTGTCAACAACTGTGCAAACATGAAGAGAACGAAGTGAAATACTTAAAATGTTGAAGGCTTCATAAGCCTCCAAGTGTTTAAGTAGCAAAATTTTTCCTTGTAATATAGAGAAATGAAAAAATAACCATCTCAGACAATTGAGGGAATTTGATATCAACACACCTCCCTTGCAAGAAATTCTCAAGTAAGTTTTTCACAGAAAAAAATTATGTAGGTCACAAAAACAGATAAAATGGGTGGAGGGAGAGCATTAGAGAGAGAATAAATGAAAGTAAAATAAAAATTTTATTTTCTTTTTCTAAATTAACCTGAATTTTAAATAACACATGTATTGAAAATTCCCAGGAAAAATTTAAAAACATTTAAGGTAAGTGAAATTGAAACCTCAAGTTCTCAAAATTTGTTGGATTCAGCAAAAGCAAGGCTTATAGGGAAATGAATAGCACCGAATGCATATTATTGGGAAAGAAGAATGCTGGGTATGGTGGCACATGCTTGTAATCCCAGCATTTAGAAGGCTAAGGCAGGAAAATCATGAGTTTGAAGCCAGCTTGAACTACACAGCAAGTTCCAGGACAGCCTATTAAGATCCCATCTCATTAAGAAAAAAAAGAGGGAAAAAGATCTTAATAGTAATCTAACCTCTCACATTAGGAAACTAAAGAAATAAGAGCAATATAAGCGAGTTTGAGGCCAGCCTGAACTTCATAGTGAAACCCTGTTGCAAAAAGACAAAAAACAAAAACAAACAAACAAAAACAAGAGCAATATAAAACAAATGCAAGCTAAAAAATATACCTAAAAACTACAGCAAAGTCTATTAAATTAAAACTAGAAAAAAGAAATAATAAAATCAGAATTTGCTTATATGAAAAGATTGATAAATTAATAATCTCCTAGCCAGATTAGTCAAGATAGAGAGAAGACAAATATCACTTAATCTGAAACAAAATCACTACCGATTTCATGGACATTATCCTAGCTCTCTAGGAAGTTGAGGCAGAAGGATTGTGAGTTTGAGACCAGTGGAGATAGTTTAGCAAATTAGTAAGTGTCTATCTCTATTACAAAAAAAAAAAAAAAAAAAAAAGGCAGGAGGAGGGCAGTATGTAGCTCAGTCTGAAAGCCTTCAATTCACTACCCAAGTGTCTTAGTAGCTTTTTCTCATTGCCAAGAAAAAATATCTATCATCAAAAGATAAAGGAGAAAAGTTCATTTTAGTTCACAGTTTGTGGAGGTTTCAGTCCATAATTGACTGACTCCACGGCAGGGTGTCAGAGGAGAAATAGTTCACAGCAGATGAAAGGTAGCAAAAGAAATAAGGGATGACCACAGCCTTTTCTATCCCTTACAACTAATCTAGGCTACTTATGGTACGTATCAGTCACACTCTTAACCTTAGTGCCCTTGAGCCTAGGTACCATGAATTAATTCCAGTATTCACACACTTTACATTCAGCCAACTCTGAAAAGGTCCTACCTAACAGTAGTGTCATGGTACATTCTGAGTGGTAATCCCAACATTCTGGGATGCTAAGGAAGAAGGAACCTAAATTTGAATCCAGACTGGATAAATTAGCAACTTTCCAAGTCTCTGTCTCAAAATAAAAATTTAAAAAGGCTGGGCCAGGAATGATGGTGCATGCCTGTAATCCCAGTTGTCTGGGATGCTGAGATAGAAGGATCACAGATTTGACTCTAGCCTGGGGAATTTAGCAAGATTTTGTCTCAAAATTAAAAATAAACAAATAAATGAAAAGGAGCTAGCTATAGTTCAGTGCAAAAGCCCTAGGTTCAATTCCCAGTACCATCACACATGTGCACGCGTACACACACACACACACACACACACACACACACACACGCACAAAAGGCCTGGAGATCTAGAGCTCAGTGTCTCAGTGCAAAAGCCTAGAGGAAACTGGAATCCCTAGAACCACATAAAAAGAAATAAACAACAAGCCAAAAATGATAGTCTTTATTTAATAATCATGTACACAGGAGGTAGGAGTATAGCTGCAGGTTTGAAGCCAGCCTGGGCTACATAGTGAGTTCAGCCAGTGTGGCCAGCCTGAACTACACAGTGAGACCTTGTCTCAAAAAATCAATAATAATAATAATAATAATAATAATATATAATATTCATTCATTAATTATACCAAATGTTCCATGGACTTGTACTGCAGCTATTCAATTCTGCCTTTTTATCATGAAAGTCACAAAAATGATGTGTAAATAAATGTGCAAGACTGAACTTCAATAGCCCTCCACTATGATAGCCCTTAACTGTAACATGCTCTGTTACATGTGTTTGTTAGCTGATGCTGGTACTGCTTCCTTTTCCTCTTCGTCTTCTTTTTTCTTCTTCCCCTTCCCTTTCTTCTTTCTTATTCCCCTCTGTCCACACCCTCACCTCTTCTCCTTCTCCTCCTTCTTTTCTTCCTTCTTCTTCTCCTTGCCCTTCTTCACTCTACCCAGTCCTTAGCTTCTTACTCTTGTGTCACTTTACCTGTGAGTGCTTTTGAGGGATGATCTGGGAAATAATTTGCTTGCACAAGAATCTGATGCTTCAGAGCTAGTATCTGGGGTAACCCAAACTTAGCATAGTTATCAATGAAAAATGTTTACAGAAACCTTTTTATATATTTATATGTGAATATAGTTGAGACGAAGGTGGAAGGCAAGAGAAATCATGAATACAAAATGAGAAGACAGATGTAAGAATATGGAGAAAAGATACAGTGTTACACAAATATAAAGGTGAGAACATTTATATTATTATTGTCATGAGAATCTGAGCCAGAAAATTACTCTATAAAACACTGCCAACTCACAGCTACCTATCATCATGAAGTTAAGCAACAATATAAATGATAAGAAACAACAGATGGCTGAAAAATTAACAGCATCAAAGAATAATATGTGGAATTTAAGCTATATTTTCACATCTTATTATGGTTCTTTCGTTCCAAACCCAGTAAAATTTGAAGAGTAACATAATATCTACATATGAACTTGCTGGAATGAAAACGTTGTAACTTTTAGAGCACTTACTTTCAGATCTCTTTTTAAAAATGGTGTGGCTTGGCATAACTGACGCCATCTTGAGCATTGCATTTAACTAGTGCCCTGTATTTGACTCAGAAAAATATGGAAAATTACTCAGAGCACAAGTCCCATGAGAAAAGCGGAATGAGCTGTATCTACAGGAGAAAAATTAACCTGCTCAACAAAAGAAGCAGGATACAGGTGTTAACTGAAAATTAATGAAAGGTTTGAGCTAAATTGTTTTCAACAGGATGTCTTTTGTGATTCTCTGTTTTAAAAACTCTGTAACTTTCCAATTTGGGGCCACTTGTTTGGACCCTGAACCAGGGGGGGGGGGTCTGTATACAAGTGGTCCTGAGCTCAGTTAATTAAATTCCAAGTTTTATCAATTTGGCTGCTTGGATTTTTATATTGTTGTTCACGAACCCATCTCAAAAAATAGGCAAAACATTATAGAAAGAGTTGAATTTTCTTTTGTAATCTTAACCTGCCCTAATTTCTTCCCTTTTCCCAAAGGCAATAAAAGTCATTAAATTGATGTGTATTCTTCCTGTTCATGGTTTTATGATTCTACTCCACATCTATATTTCTTTTAACAATATATACTGTAAGTTTTGTGATTGTAAAATTTTCACAGAATCCTACCATCCAAAGCATTCTATACCTTGATGTGGTCACTCAGTATTGTCACTGAGACCCATCCATACTCTTATGTATTTGTTGTGTACATTCACTTAGCTTTGGAATGATCTTTCATTAACTCTGGAAGGAACTATTTGAGGAGACCTTTAATAAAGCCGATGAGTGGATGATTTTGACCCCCAGTGACAACTGGGAACATCTGGAGCTATTTCAGGTTGTCATGTCTGAGGGCAAGGCACACTGTCTTCTCGCTAGTGAGTAGAGGCCAGAGATGCTACTAAACATCCTAAACTAAAGTGCACGGGACTGCTTCCACAGCATCTGGCTCAAAATATTAATAGTGCCAAGACTGAAAAATCACGGTACAGATAAAACTCACATGCTCCACATTCTTGAAGAACATTCAAGCTGGGATAGTACATATATTCTGCCTGATGGATAATCAGAATTTTGACTTAAGTGAGTGAGTTAGTATTTTTCTACGTGAATTTTTTGACTATTTTATAGTTAATTATTACTGTGTATTGTTGGGAGGGGTGTGTGTGTGTGTGTGTGTGTGTGAGATAATATTATGCTGGGAGAAGGTGTCCATAGGTTTCATCTTCTCTATTCCCCATGCTAATGGAAAAAACAGAAAGAGAATTAAACTAAATTTGTTGTAGTGGAAAGTAACCATATTTTAGGATTCCACATATGGTGTTAAAAGACAATCTTTAAATGATAAAATCATGACTTTACTATACAAAAATAGATGTGTTAAAAATTTTATTGGATTTGTCACTGAGGATAATAGTGCTAAGATATTAACCAGCTCAAAGAACAGCTATAAGTGGAGAATAGTGAAACAAATGTGCAAATTGAGACGAAATTAGCCTTTCCATAGTAGGGGAGGGAGGTTGATTAAGTTTCATTAGACAAGAACTAATTTGATGTTAATAAACAGTAAGCATTTTGCATTGCTGTAAGTTATCAACCATTTACAAAGTTCCAACAGCTCCAACAGGACCAGATAACCCAGAAAGATGTTGTCTAGACAATGCATATTTTTCCATTGAAGCACAATTTTTTTTCCCTGCAATGGGGTAACTTTAAGAATGTATAAGCCAAACACTGGAAGATATACTGCCTATTTTGCAATTATCTTGTATAAGCTATGAAGGCCAGATCAATCCTTTGAGGAAGCAAGATTTTCCATAGCCCAAAGAGAAGAGACAAAAAAGATTCCAGGGTAGGAGAACAAAGCCAGGCTCAAGTTGAAATGACTTGGAAAATTTCTTTCTCTAAATTGTGGGACAATGGGTCTCAACTCCAAGGTAAGGAGGTACCTAAAGCTGCATATTTCCTTTTGATTTGCCTCCTTGCTACGTTATGGATTGCTGGGAATTAGAAAAGTTTTCATATTTTGGATTTGGCCTCGTCAACTCTAAAGATAAGTATTTCTCTTAGCTGTTATTCTCTATTTTCAGTTTTTTTCCTTGAGCTTTCAAGATAAGGTTAAGAGAATGATTTCATGACAGTTTAGATAGAGGTAATCTTGAGGACTAACTTTGATTAGAGCCCAGAGTAAGAGTAAGAGTATATTAACAGAGGTCACCAGGGAAGGACACTAGTACTCAGTGGTATTATTGACTAGAAGAAAGGAAAAAAAGGCAAGGGAAAAAATAGTTACCAGTCCCAACACTTAGGAGGCATTACCTCAGTGGTCTCAGAAATAGTTGGGGTAATAATTTAAGGAAAGCCATTTTTCTGTAGTTTTACTGATGTGGGTCCATTCCATAACAATTTGGGTTTGAAACTGAAATATGACTTAATTTTGCTGCTATAGTCTGATAAAGCCTGAGATTCAAGTTAATGATTGTGGAAATATAAAATCATGAAAGAAAGGAAATAATGATAAATATGATGGGATAAAAGTATGCTTCTGTGTGTGTGTGTGTGTGTGTGTGTGTGTGTGTGTGTGATATCAGGGATGGAATGCACAACCTTGTGCTTCCCAGGCAGGCACTTGTGTTGCTGAGCTATATTTCTGGCAAGTATACCAATGCTTCAGATACAAAATCTGGTTGCTTATTTGGTCTGGAAATGGTGGACACATTTATAAGCAATGAGTCTGAATTTACCATAAGAAAAATATCAAGATAATACTCCTTCACTTCCCCAAAGGGCTCAATCACCCACAATCTGAATTAATATACTTATGTCACCTTCTTCAGAATCCACTGAATAATCCTGTTATAAGAGTTTATGATATGTGCTTCTCATTTTGTACAACATCTTTAGATATAAGTTTGGTTTTACAACCTTAAATCTGAAATCATGAGGGAGGGAGTAAAGATGGCAGATAGATAACAGCTGGCTACAGAGGCTCCCTGAGATAGTCAACTGAGAATTCAACATAATACAGGGTGGGGAGCCCCAAACAGAGGAAGACAAATTCTCTTGTCCCAAGAAGAAACTAAAGTTGGAAGAACCAATCAAACATACAGTGCCGGTGCTATTATTGGAACAGCTAAAGGTTCAGTGCTCCCACTGCAGGGGGTGACTTGCCGAGCCATCCAAGGTCCTGCTACTTTGACTCACTGGAGGCACAGTCACACTGAGGTCGGGGGTCGTTGAGCCAAATGGAAAGCTGAGCTAGTGGGGAGCCCGCATCAACCTGTGGTGAGTGATGGGAGTGGAGCCATTCTGTAAGAAAGTGGGGCTCTGGCGGATGACATTCTGGGACCAGGCAGGACTGGCAAGTACAAGGGACAGCAGTGACTTCAGTCAGTTGTTCCCTTCCCAATCGGGATTGGTGGAGTGAGCTAGGACTGGGTCACGTGACCTGGCTGAGACCCAATAGGTTATCCGAAATCAATTCCCTATGGCAGCGGAGCACACTAACACAGTGAAGCCTCAGAACTTTGACTGACCCAGAGGGGTGGCAGTGCACAGTAATACAGTGCAGGCCACAGCAGCTTGACTGAACCAGAGGGGAGGGGCCAGCATGCTGTCCCTGTTTGCAGCTCACTAGCCCACTGCAGTGGGAAGGGTCACCTAGCCACCATGCTTCCAAAGAATTGTAACCAACAAAAAGGAGGTGGGGCCTCCTGGAAGAAACAAAAAAGATGGGAAGAGGAAGAACAAGATAAAGTCCCCAGGTCTCAACCCTGAGAACGTTGACCCAGGACAGGTAAATACAAAGGAGAATGAGAACAGCAGACATGCAATATCAGACACGGCACCAGTGGACATAAAGAGATATCTTTGGGATCTCATAGATGAGTTCAAAAGTGAAATATTTAGCCAAGTAAAGCAAGATATAAGAAGATTAATAAAAGAGATGTTAAGCACCCCTCAAGCAGACACAGATGGAAGAAGAGAGGAACTCAAAAAAAGAAGAGAAACATTTGATGAAGAATATATAGAATACATGAAGCAGATTCAAAGAGATTACCAGGAAATTAAAAGCTCTATGGAAATGGCAAATCTGCTTGAAAGAAACTAAGGATAGAGTATCCAAACTGGAAGATAGTTTTGCAATGTGGGATTATGAAAGGAAAACCTTTTTAAAAATAACAAGGAAACAAAACAAGCAGTAACAATACAAAAACTAGAAGATGACAAGAGGGTCTATAACTTGAGAATAAAAAATGTGAATGAAGAAGCAAGGGTACAAACAAAGGAACTACAAAGGCTATTCACAGAAATAATTAAGAAAAATTTCCCAAACATAGGAAAAGGAAATGATATTCTGATATATGAGGCATACAGAGCTCCAGCCACCTATAATCAAAACAGAGCTACACCCAGGCATATAATAACCAAGATCCCAGAAATTAAATATAAGAACATAATATTAAAAGCTGTTAGAGACAAGAAACATATAACCTATAAAGGAAGACCCATCAGAATAACAGCAGACTTCTCAACACAAACCACCAAGTCAAGAAGAGCCTGGAGCAAAATATTCCAAGCCCTGAAAGAAAATAACCTCCAACCCAGATTGATATACCCTGCTAAACTGTCTCTAGAAATTAATGGAGGAAAAAGATGCTTCCAAGACAAAGAGGAACTTGGGAAATTCGCAACCACCAATCCAACTCTACAGAGAATACTGCAGGGCATTCTTGAGGGAGAGAAAAGTACTAGGATTCCAGTAACAGTGGCAGAGAGGTCTCAATGAATGGAGCAGAAAACAGAATGAAGAAGATAAGCAGACAACTGATGGCAAAAAAAAGAACATAACAGAAATGAGGCAGAGAAGGTTGGTTATAATTTCTAACATAGATGGCCTTAATACACTAAATTTTAAAAAAAGAACCACACGTGGAGTAGATCAGGAGGCAGAGTCCACTAAGATGCTATTTAGAGGAAATACAATTAGCATGAAAAAGAGTACATGGACGGAGAATCAAATATGAGAAAACAATGCTCTATGTGGCAGAGAACCAGAGAGTAATAGGGGCAACTACGTCAGTATTTGTGGATAGGTTGGAAAGACAGGATTTAATAGGTAAAGAAATACAATTAGAGATCAAGTCCAGGAGACAGAAGGTTTGGAACCACTTAGGTAAATAGCATGTTTCCCGCCCCCCCCCCCCACCAATTTAAAACCAAGGGTCTTGGTCAGACCCAAAAGTGCACAGTGGCCAGCCAGCTCAGCAATCCCCAGACATCCTATCACTCATCTGTGAGTGACCTCCCCCTTTTCTTCAGAAGACAATAAATGCTGGGAGAGGCCTAGGATTGGGGCCTTTGTCCACATGTCCTCATGGGAAATGGACTTGGGTCCCCTTGGCTGCCCTTAACTTGGAATACATCTTGGTGTTTTTATTCTCGCTGTGGGTTGCGTTGGTGGTGGTAGATTGGAATTGACTAGCTGGAATTCCAATAACAACTCAATGAGATTACAAATATAACTTTTTGGATTGAGAGGAAAACTAGAAAGAGGATTACAATACTTGGATGACTGAACTCAATTTTTGGGTTTACAATAAGAACTGATCTTATGACACATGATGAAATGAACAGATACTTTGAAGAAAAAGAGACACTAAAGTCCCCAGTGCTGATCCTGGAGTGTCATAATGTGAAGCCCAGCAATAGTATTATTCTTTGTTCAGAATGATATTAGCCTGCTTGGGTTTGTTCAATCTCAACATAATTGAAGATATGGATAACTTAATATATGTTTAAGTATATAGGATTGATAACCATATTTCTACATTTTTTGTTGGATAGCTGAACAGAACTGGTTGCAGTCTCACTGTTTGAATCCCCACTTTATATGTTCCACTTTAGTATCTTAAATAACTACTTGTAAGAGGACAATCTGTAGTAATCAACTAGTGATTTCTTACTGTTTATTTTTTCTCTGAAAGTATGTATTATTTCTACCCATTTCTGTTTTGTTTAGTCTTTCTTTAAATAAAATTTTTAAAAAAGACACTACAGTACCCAGGGCTGATCACAGAGTGTCATGATGTGAAATCCACCAATATTATTATTCTTTGTTCAGAATGATTTTAGCCTGCTTTAGTTTGTTTAATCTCAACATAAATGAAGATATAGATAACTGCATGTATGTTTAAGTGTATAGGATTGACAACTATATTACTAAGTTTTTGTTGGATAGTTGGACAGTTTGCAGTCTCACTGTTTGAATTCCCACTTTATATGTTCCACTTTTATATCTTGAGCAACTATTTGTAAAAGGACATTATGTAAACATCAACTAGTGATTTCTTACTATTTATTTTTTCTCTGAATATATGTATTATTTCCACCCATTTTCTGTTTTGTTTAGCCTTTATTTATATAAAATTTTTAAAAATCTGTAATGATAACTAATTTTCTTGGCTAATCTATTTTATGGGAATTAGTAATACCCTAAGCCCACATTTCATATTTCCTAGTCTAAATGTCAAGGACTGGTAGATGCATTGCTCGACCTCAAACAGAATTTACAAAAGAGTATCAGTGTACCCTGTATAAAGGTCTGGAACTTTAGTCTTACATTTCAGCTCTGGCACCTACAAGCCGCAAAATTTTGAATTTTTTGAATCTCACTGGAATTTTACTTAATCCTATGCAAAGTGAGAGATTTAACCAAGCAATGCTTTAGGGTTTATTAAATTCAAATGTTTCCTGACTTCATAAAATCATGTCCAGAAGTCTTCCATTTTACCTATGGCAGAGGAAAAGTTAGAGCAGCATGGAAAGGGAAGATCCAGGAACTCTTACTTTTTCTCTTCTGTATTAGTGGTTAAACATCCAGGGTTTTTATCCTGAATCATCTATGAGATGTCTCAAATTCTGCCTTTTGTTCACTTCACATCCATAGTTTTCTCTCATACCAAGAGTACAATAGCTAAGTAAATAAAAAATAAAATAATAATAATGAATAATTTACATCTATTACAACTATTAAAAATCAAAAAAGATCAAATCTTATTAGTTGGAAAAGCTGTAGGAAAACAGCAACATACCATTATGCTGAGTTCTTGGTAAAATCCTTTTAAAAGACATTTTGATATACTTATCAAATATTATGAACTCATTTTGTGCTCTGTAAATCCTCTATTCCAAATTTATATTGTGAGATTCCTGTATTTCTCCAATTCTAAAACTATTTCAAAGTTTAATATATATCCTCAATTTAATAACTTTTAAAGAGAAAAAAATACTTCCATCTTTACAGCAAAATGTATCTCAGTATACATTAAGAAGAAAATAGCGTATCTTAGAATAAAGAAAATATAAAAATTTAAAATCAAAATCTATACATATAAAGAAATTTAAAACATTTATAATTTCAAATAGAAACTGGCATTGGAATCAATGAAGCATATACAATTCCAAATAGTCATAACCAAAAATAAAACTACACCCAGACATATAATAATCACCATCCCAGAAATCCAACATAAGAATAGAATATTAAAAGCTGTCAGAGAGAAAAGACAGATCACCTACCAGAATCACAGCAGACTTCTCAACACAAACAATTAAACCAAGAAGAGCATGGAGTGAAGTATTTCAGATCCTAAAGGAAAATGATTTCCAACCTAGACTGATGTACCCTGAAAAACTGTCCTTCAAAATTGGTGGTGAAATAAGATACTTCCATGACAAAGAACAGATGAAGAACTTCATGATCACCAATCCAACCCTGCAAAGAATACTGAAAGACAGTTTAGATACACTTAGGAAAAAACCACTAAGCAAAGCAGACAGTTAAACAGAACAGAAAGATAAAGATGCAACAGCACAAAGATAACATATCAACAATAAACCAACATATAACAGTTATAACCATTAATGTAAATGGTCTCAATGCACCAATTAAAAGAAATAGACTGGCAGAATGGATCAAGAAACAACATCCAACCATATGATATCTGCAAGAAACCCTTCAACCCAAAAGGACACTCACAGACTGAAAGTTAAAGGATGGAAAACAATACTTCATGCAACAGGAACCCCCCCCCCCAAAGCGGGGATAGCTATTCTGTATGGAAGCGATGTGAACCTCAAACCAATATTGATCAGAAGAGATAAAGAAGGTCACTACATACTGGTTAGGGGAAAACTTCAAGAGGAATAGATAACAATCTTAAATATATATGCACCAAATTCCAGAGCACCCAGTTATATAAAACAAGTAATATTAGAAATGAAAAAGCAAATTAGCAGTAATACAATTAGAACAGCAGATTTTAACACACCATTGACAGCAAGGGACAGATCAAACAGACAGAATCAGCAAAGAAATAACAGAACTGAATCACACCTGTGAACAAATGGACTTGATAGACATATAGAGAGTGTTCCATCCAACAGCATCAAAAAACACATTCTTCTCAGCAGTACATAAGTCATTCTCCATAATAGACCATAGATTAGCTCACAGAACATATTTAAATAAATGCAAAAGAGTTGAAATTATCCCTTGCATGTTATTAGATCATAGTGCCACAAAATTAGAAATTAATGATAAAAGTTAATGCAAAAATCCCCCAAATACATGGAAACTGAATAACACACTCTTGAGTAATCAGTGGGTCACAGGGGAAATTAAAGAAGAAATTAAACAATATCTACAAGCAAACAAAAAATACAAACACACCTTACCTGGAATCTATGGGATGCAATAAAAGCTGTCCTCAGAGTAAAATTTATTTCACTGAGTTCCCACATCAGGAAAACAGAACGAATACAAATAAATAACCTGATGTTACACTTCAAACACCTGGAAAAACAACAGCAAGTCAAGCCCAAAGCCAAAAGAAGGGAGGAAATTATAAAAATCAGAGCAGTAATTGATGCAATAGAGACTAAGAAAACAATCCAAAGAATCAGTGAATCAAGGAGTTGGTTCTTTGAAAGAATAAATAAATTTGATAAGTACCTAGCCAACCTTATTTTAAAAAGGGAAGAAAAAGCTCAAATTCATGCAATAAGGAATGAAAAAGGTGACATCTCTACAGACTCTGTAGAAATACATAAGATCAACAACACCTATTTCAAAAAGCTCTATTCTGATAGGTTTGATAACCCAGAAGAAATAGACAGATTCTTAGAAACATATGAAGTACCAAAGCTAGGTTAACAAGATGTAAAACTGCTGAATAACCCAAAATTTCTATTAATGAAATTGAAAATGTAATTAAATCCTTACCTACAAAGAAGACTCCAGACCCAGATGGATTCACTGTAGAATTCTGAAAAAAGTACAAAGAAGACTTAATTCCAACACTCCTCAAACTCTTCAATGAAATTGAAAGGGAAACAATCCTTCCTAAGTCTTTCCTGGAAGCAAATATTACTCTAGTACCAAAACTTGAGAAAGACCCAACTAAAAAAGAGAACTATAGACCAATCTCCCTAATGAACACAGTTGCAAAAATCCTCAATAAAATACTGACAAATAGGATGCAGCAAATCAAGAAGATTATGCAGTATGACCAAGTGGGATTCATCTCAGGCATGGAGAAATGGTTCGACATATGTAAATCAATAAACGCAATCCACCATATCAATAAACCAAAAGTAAGAATCACATGATCATTTCTATAGATGCAGAAAAAGCTTTTGATAAAGACCAACATTTATTTATGATAAGAACCTTGCAGAAAATTGGAATAGATAGTCTTTACCTCAATATAATAAAGGCCATCTCTGACAAACCAACAGCCAGTATCATACTAAATGGCCAAAAATTGAAGGCCTTTACTTTAAAATCAGGCACAAGACAAGGATGTCCCTTATCACCAGTTGTATTTAATACAGTACTGGAAATACTAGCCAGAGCAATTAGACAAGAGAGAGAAATAAAAGGCATAAAGATAGGAAAAGAAGAAGTTAAATTATCATTATTTGCAGATGATATGATACTCTACATAGAAGACCCCCAAAACTCCATTGAAAGACTCCTAGATATAATAAATAAATTCAGCAATGTGCCTGGATACAAAATCAATATTCAAAAATCAATAGCATTCCTATACACTAACAACAAAATCACAGAGAGAGAAATAAGAGAAGCCATACCCTTCACACTAGCAACCAAAAAAATGAAATATTTAGGAATTATTCTCAAGAAGGAAGTGAAAGACCTATACAGGGAAAATTATAATATGCTGAAAAATGAAACTGAAAAGGATCTCAGAAAATGGAAAGACATCACTTGCTCATGGATAGGAAGAATAAATATTGTAAAAATGGCCATTCTCCCAAAACTCTTATACAGATTCAATGCTATCCCGATAAAAATACCATCAACATACCTCACAGAGCTCGAGAAATCACTCCTAAAATTCATCTGGAGCGATAAGAGACCTAGAAGAGCAAGGACATTTCTTTTTCTTTTTAATTTTATTTAAGGAGAAAAAGAAAAAAAAGCAGAGAAAGGGTACAAGTTATACAGATTTACAGAAAAAAATTAACAGTAGGAAATCACTAGTTAATGGATTACATATTGTCATCTTAGAAATAATTGTTCAAGTTACATAATTAAAGCTTATAAAGTGGACATTCCAACAGTGAGACTGCAAACAGTTCCGTTCGATGATCCAACAAAACTCAGTAATATCATTATCTATCTTATACACTTAAATATACATGCAGTTATATCGTTTAGAGCACTTTCTTTTCCTCTCTTTGGTACAATGACAATTACACATTTTGGGTTTTGTTGCTCCCACAGTTCTTATTACTTTTTTGGAGGAGAGTAGAACCAAATGTGAAATAACAGAACAGAGTCACTAAAATCAAAAGGGTGGGCATAATAGATAATGTAAAAGCATAATACAACGTGATCAACAATGGTTACCATAATGCCTCCCGCTATCTCTAGTAGAATTGCCTATATCATCAGTTATAATAAAATTGAACAAAACAGTAAAGAACAAAACCAACAAAACCAAAACACTGGAGACATTATAGGTCTTCAAAAGTAGATAATAGTCAACGAGAATGGGCGTCATAATGAATCCCACTATCTTCACAGCTGTTGCCTAAACTTTCAAACCTGGTACTATCAAGCAAAACAGAATAGAGGAACATCAGTCAAAACAAGATGGTGAGAGCACTACAGGGCTTTAAATCAAGATAATGGAACATCAAAGTGGGTTACTATAATATATCCTGCTATTTTTTAAATTTATTTTTCCCTTAATTAAAAGGATAAAAATAAAAAAGTGAATAATGAAGTGGAGATTGAGATAAAAGAGGGCATAACAGCAAAACAGTGCAGATCAAAACATAACCATTTAAGCAAAATAGTGTTTCACCACAAGATAATCCCAACATAAAAGTAGTTACCATATTGTCTCTTTCCTTGAAATCTTTGAGTATAGCTTCATATAGTGTAGCATCAAATATATCAAAACAATGTAAAACCATTTAAGAGAATGATAGTATTACAGGGTATTCAGAATCAACTAACAGAAAATGAAAAATGATTTCTGTATAATCTCCTTGTCTATAAAAGTTTTTGATTATACTATCATATATAATAAAATCCAATAAGATACAACCTGTTTAGACCAATGGAGACAGAACAAAAGCTTGATGAGACTTCAAAACAAGATGATACTAAATCAGTATTACCTATTAAGACGTCATTTTCTCCAAAATAGCTGTTCCTATCATCCAATCTTCTCTGCCTCATTTCTGTTGAGCTCTTTTTCTGTCATTAGTTGTCAGTTTGTCTTCTTCAGTTTGTTTTCTGCTCCATTCATTGTGGCCTCTCTGCCACTATTTCTAGATTCTTCGTATTTTTATTTTTTAGAGTATCCTGCAGTATTCTCTGTAGAGTTGGATTGGTGGTTGCATATTCCCCTAGTTCCTCTTTATCCTGGAAGCACCTTGTTTTTCCATCAATTTCCAGGGATAGTTGTGCAGGATATATCAATCTTGGCTGGAGGTTATTATCTTTCAAAGCTTGAATTTTTCCCCCCATGCTCTTCGTGATTTGATGGTTTGTGCCGAGAAGTCTGCTGTAATTCTTATGGGTGTTCCCTTGTAAGTGATCTGTTTATTGTCTCTGACAGCTTTTAATATTTCTGTTCTTGTATTGGATTTCTGGAATTTTAATTATTATATGCCTGGGTATTGCTTTTTTTGGGTTGTAGGTGGCTGGGGTCCTGTATGCTTCATACAACTGAGAATCTTTACCTTTTGCTAAATTAGGAAAATTCTCCTGGATTATTTCTGTGAATAGCTTTTGTAGTTCATTTGTTTGTGCCCCTACTTCTTCTTTTTATGTTCTTAATTCTTAAGTTATAGATCCTCTTATCATCTTCTAGTCTTTGTATTATTGCTGCTTGTTTCTTTGTTATTTTTAAGAAGTTTTTCATTTCATGCTCCCATATTACAAATCTGCCCTCCAGTTCAGATAGTCTGTCCTTAGTTTCTTTCAATCTGTTATGCCAGTTTTTGATAGAGTTTTTAGTTTCCTGGCAATCTCTTTAACCTGCTTCATGTATTCTATGCTTTCTCTATTTTCTCCATCAAACAATTCACCCCTCTTTTTCTGTTCTTCCATTCCACCATCTGTTTTTTCTTGGGTGGTGCTTAGCATTTCTCTAACTATTCTGCTTATGTCTAGCTTCAGGTCATTAATAACTTCATTCCTGAACTTGTCCATGAGGCTCTGGAGATAGCGCTTTATATCTATTGGATGCTGTGTCTGTTATTGCCTGTTTCTCAGGGTTGGGGGCCGAGGAGCCTTTCTTGTTACTGCCTCTTCCCGTATTCTTTGTTCCTTATATATGCAAGTGTATATAGGAGGCCCAGCTTCCTTCCCTGTCCGCCACAGTCTGATTGAATTGCGCTGGCTAGGTGTTCCCGCCCACCGCAGCGCACCAGGAAGTTGAAGTCCAGGCAGCCTATGCGGGGCCTGCCCCTCCAGGTCAATCTACCTTCAGGTGCTTCACCTGGGTTGTGCTAGCCTACTGGGTCTCAGCCAGCAGCGTCACATAGGCTAGGCACTGCTCACCAATCCTGCTTGAGAAGGGTATATGTGACTGAAGTCACTGCAGCACCCTGTTCCTGCAAGTCTGCCTGGTCCCAGAATGTCCTCTGTTAGAGTCTCCTAGACCGTGGAAGAGTCCCAGTTTCTCTCACTCACCGCAGGTCAATGCACAGCTCTCCACCTGTCCTGCTTTCAACTCCAGTCACTGATTCCCCTTCTCAGAGCTTTCGTGCATCTATCTCCCTGCCGAGCCAATGTAGACGCAGCAGCGGCGGTGGGAAACCCAACTCGTGGCTTCCAATGGTGCGGCTCCAGCTTCCACACTGAGGCTTTTCTGTTCCTGTTATAGCACCAGGATTGCATTCCCAGTTGGTTTCTCTCAGCCCAGTTCGTTCTTGGGTCAGCAGGGCATACCTCCTCCTGCTTATGATTCCTTACTCCACACCATTCCTGAATTCTTATCTGGGTCTTTCAGAGAGCCTCTATAGCCGCTGCTATCTGTCTGCCATGTTCTCCCCCAAAGAACCTCCTCATATAGCCCATATTCACAGGGCATTTTTGTAGTCTTCCTCATGTCATGCATATGAAAAGACTGGAAATCACTGCATGTCTCTACATCTTCATTACATTTATATTGCTGCTCTTGTATTCTCAAATAATTGTCTTCAATGTATCTTAGATTTCTTGAGAAATTTATGTCCTCTTTTTTATTTTCCTTGTTATACCATATTCTTCCATTGTGATTCTTGAGAGCTTCCGAGGATCCTTTGCAGAACTCAGTAAGAAGAAGTCACTGAAACCACATGTGCGGCCCACTCTGGGTTCTCCAGCAAGGACAGTTCTAAGGAGCAAAGGCAAGTCAGGAGGCATCACAATCCCTGACTTGAAGTTATACTACAAAGCAACTGTAGTAAAATCAGCATGGTACTGGAATCAAAACAGAGCCGAAGATCAGTGGATAGATTAGAAGATACAACCACAACTACAAACACGCTCAACTACCTTTTCTTTGATAAAGTGGCCAAACATGTTCACTGGAAGAACAACAGTCTCTTTAATAAATGGTCTTGGAAAAACTGGCTCTCCATATGCCGAAAACTAAAACTCGACCCAAGCCTATCACAATGTACTAAATTAAAATCTAAATGGATCAAAGATCAGAATATTAAAACAGAAACACTAAATCTATTGGAAGACAAATTGGGTAAAAATCTTGAAGACATAGGGGTAAGGTAGAGAATTCATGAACAGGATTCAAACCGCATGGGAAATACTTCCTAGAATCAATAACTGGAATCACCTCTTATTAAAAAGTTTCTGCATGTCAAAAGAAATCTCCAGCATAATGAAAAGAAAGCCCACAAACTGGGAAAAAAATATTAGTGAACTTTCCCTCAGACAAAGGACTTCTGTCTAAAACATATAAAGAATTTTAAAAAATCAGACCCCCAAAATTCAAAGATCCAACCCAAAAATGAGCATCTGAGATGAATACACACTTCTCAGATGAAGAAATACAAATGGCAAATAAATACATGAAAAAATGTTCATCATCATTAGTCATTAGAAAAATGCAATTTAAAACCATATTGAGATTCCATCTCACTCCTGAAAGAATGGCCAGGATCAAGAAAACCTGGAGAGGCTGTGGGGAAAAAGGAACTCTCCTGCACTGTTGGTGGGAGTGTAGACTGGTGCAACCATTGTGGAGGTCAGTCTGGCGATTTCTCAAAAAGCTGGGATTGGAAGTCCCATTTGACCCAGCTATTCCACTTCTAGGCATATTCCCAGAAGAACTGAAAGCATCATACCACAGTGATATACGTGCACACAAGTTTATAGCAGCACAATTTGTAATAGCCAGATTTTGGAAACAACCTAAGTGTCCATCAACTGAGGAATGGATAAAACAGTTGTGGTATTTTTATACAATGGAGTATAAAAATATGAAGCTATAAAGAATAATTGCATTGAGATATTTATAAATAAATGGGCACAGCTTGAGACCATACTCATAAGCGAAATAAACTCACATGTATAAATACCGAATAGTTTCCCTAGTGTAAGAAGTGATAAGACTACATAAAAGCATGTGGTAATCATGATTCCCCATTATATTGTTTTGAACCATATAATGTTTTCATTCATTAATTGGAATGGTTTATTCTGGGTTTTTGATTTTATTGTCTGTGATGATATGAACAGCTATTTAGAAGAAAACAAGATGTTATAATAGCTAGTGATGATTTAATATTATCTTCTTTTGAAGTAACATCAAGCTTTTGTTCTTCTGTCTCCATCGGTTTTATCATGTTGTATCTTATTGGATTTTATTATATGTGGTAGTATAAATTTTTGATAGACAAGGGGATAATATAGTAATCATTGTTCATTTTCTGTTAGTTGGTTCTAAATTCCCTGTAATACTTTCAGTCTCTTGAATGGCTTTACACTGTCTTGATATGTTTGATGCTATAGTATATGAAATTATAGTCAAATATTTCAAGGAAAGAGATACTAAGGTAACTACTGTTATGTCGGATTATCTTGTGCTGAAACACTGTGCTAGTTAAATTGTTCTGTACTGACCTGTGTTGTTATGTTGTTATGTCCTCTTCTATTCTAATCTCCTTTTTTATTTTTTATTTTTTTAATAAATTTTTTTTAAAAAGCAGCACTGGCTTTTAATACGGAAATTATTAATTCAAATATATGTAAAATGTATTTATACAATGGAGGTACAACAGACAGTTATTCTATGCTATGTGAGACAAAGGGCAAGTGTTTCTAAAATAATGTTATAAAATGTATATGATGTATAAATGTATAATATGTATGTATATATTAATGAATTTAGAACCCATATGCCTATATGGATGAAAGTTTAATGGAATTCCAAACAAATCAAAATCATTATGTTGCTAAGATACTGGACTTGGATATATATTTATAAATGTTCTTCAACATTGAAAGGCATCTCAGTAACAAGCCTAAGTTCCTATAAACATTCCTGTTTTTTTACTATATATATTTAAGTGTAAAACATGTTTCGGTATATATATATATATATATATATATATATATATATATATATATACATAGTGAAGGGATTAGTAGTCAAGTAAATTAACATACGTATCCTCTCACCTACTTTCCTTTTTTGTGTTCTTTCCCTCCTCCTTTTTTCTCTAATTAAAGTGCAAAAAATCAACATTAAGTAAAATTTCAGAATACCATAAACTATTGTTAACTATAATCTTCATGTTGTACATGAAGCCTCTTCTTACTCATGCTACATCAGTGTAACTTTGTACCTTTTGGCCCACATCTTCTCAGTTCCTCTTCCCCAAATGTTATCTTGATAATCAATTTCTTCTCTGTATTTTCCCTTGGGTCTGGTTTTTTCCACTCCTTGCTACAGCAGATCGATTAACATTCAGCTAAGCAACTGGGAAGAAGCCACAGTGCAATTTTCAGTAACAAAGAGGAATGTGTTTACACAATCCCTTCCTTTTTCTTTTGTGAGTAAAGAGTATAATTAGGCAGCCATTTAGGGCCAGAGCCAATAAAGCAGCCACTCTAGTCTACCCAAGATTCCATTCCAGACCTGCAAGAGCTAAATACTTTCCAGGGAAGCAAAACTCTGGTGACATTCAGCGTTCTGGTCACTGGCAACAAACAGCGTCTTTGGGATGCTGGTACAGTAGTTCTCTTTCATCACATGGTGCTACAGCTCTGTCAGAATTATAATTTTAATCTAGGAAATAATTGTACTTTCCAGTTTAAAACAATGGCAACTCATCCTCTTGTGTTATAGCGTAAAATAAATATACAGGAACACATTTAACCATTACCTATAAATATTATCTCCCCAAGAAAATACAAATATCTATTTTCCATGAAAATTCAATACCAAGCATGTAATTTATGTGTGTTTCAGAGATCTCTCTGCTAGGTAGACCAAGAGTCATCCTTCCATCACCACCACTTTCTCCTTTCTTGCTTTATACACCTACAAAAAAAAACCAACTTCTGCTCCAACCACTTCATGGGAATGGCTCTTGCCATATACAGTATTAGTAACATTCGGTTCCTACATTTTCAAATTTATTTTTTGAATCAAAGTTTATGTGTTTAAGAGTATTTTGTGATTATTACTAATAACAGATGTGTAATGGAGGACAGACTTGGGGTTTTTTTTATATTAAGGTTCTAATGCTCTTGTAATAATATTGTAAAGTTTTTAGCCACCCATGGTGTACACACCTGTAATCTCAGGCAGTCTGAGAGGCTGAGACAGGATGATCACAAGATGAACTCAGCCTGGGTTCCTTGGGGACTTAATGAGAACCTGTCTCAAAACAAAAAATTAAAAAAAAGGATTGGGAATATAGTTTAGGAGATGGTTCAATCCCCAGGACCACAAAAGCAAACAAACACGCAAAATCCCTACCATTTTATTTTGAAATGATCACAAATGTAAAGAAGATGTACAAAAATACTACAAACAAGCCGAGCATGGTGGTACACACCTGTAATTCCAGCACATGGTAAGCTGAGGTGGGACGTTTGCTGTTTGAGACCAGCTTGGACTCGATAGTGAGTTCAAGGCCAGCCTGAAATACTTAGCGCGAAGCTGCCTCAAAAAAATCCAACCAAATGAAATAAAATCAAACCAAAGAAAAATACTACAACGAACTTCTTTATGTCCTTTATCCAGTTTCATCATTTATTACTGTTTTGCTACATTTGTGTTCTCAAACTCTCAAATTCTCATAATACACAAATATAACCTTTTACCCAAAGGTATTTTTCAGTGTCTTGTATTAGCAATGTCATGCTTTAATGTAACCATAGTACAACTCCCTTTTAGAAACCTTAAAAACTATATATCCATAATAATGTTACCTACTATGTAGTCGAGTTTTACCATGTCTCAATAATTTTTAATTGAACTCAATTGTTTTTACTAAAAACTATGTAAAACCAAAACAGTTAAATAAGATTTGAATTATTTTTAACATTTGCAGTACTTTCAAACCACGTTTAGACTAGTTATTCAGACTTCCTAAATTGATTTTTATGCTATCAGAGCAGCTATGCACTTCTATTTAAAAATTTTTTACGAATCTTTCAGGCATTTGTAGTACATATGATGAGTAACATTTTCACAAAGGGTGGACTCTTCTGAGCTCCTATACAATGGAGAACTAGTTTTGTGGCTTTCACACATGACATGATACAGAATTACTGAGCCACACACATGCATGTGCATGTACAGTTTTGCAAATGCCCTGTGGCACTCAAGCAAAGTCCTATTATGTACTTTCAGCTTTTCTTTTTTTTCCTCTGAAAATAAATGTATGGCAATTTCCTATTTTTGGAGTTTAATCCATTATTGTTTACATCATGATGACTGGACAGTTTTTGTAAGTTTTGTTTTGGCCATGGCAAGGTCTGTTCACCTATCCATAAAATGTTTCCCCTCACCTTTAAGAAAACTTCATTCTCTTCTGTTTGTTCTGGAATCTTCTTTTAAGCACAGCACTAAACCATACACTGAATCTCTACTGTCTGCGGTTCTGCTTTTCTTAGACTTCTACAACACGATCTCAGGAAAAATCTGTTCTGATCTGAGTTGCAAACGTCCTGGTACAGTTCAGCCCCTTGGAAAAGCTGCGGTGCCTCATCAGCTGGAAGCAAGTCACTGGCAGACGTCTTTCTCCATTTCTAATACTGCCAAATAAAATGTGTGCAAATGTGAGAGGGAGACAAGGTTTTTAAGGCTTATTTAGTAGAAAGAAATGTGGAAGGGGAGTGGGAATCAACCACGTTTTTTAAAATATGGAAATTGCAGAATGCCTCAGCCACATTCGAGTGGCCTATAGACTTGTGGTAGGCAAACAGGAAGACTCTGTTAGTCTCAGGGCGCCCCAGTCGGATGTTGCATGTATAGAGAAACATGAGCATGTGTAGGAGGCATTATTGAGCCAAGCCCTAGGTGCACTGTGCTGCAGAAGCAGAATCCAGGTAGTGTTTTTAATAGCAATTTGTCTGCCTGATCCCTGATCTTACCCAGGCTAACATTAAATTTTACTGTCCTGTTTTCCTTCTTCCCTCCTTTATCTCTCTTCCTTCCTTCCTTTCTTTTCTTTCATTCTTTAAATCCAGGATTGAACCCAGAACCTTTTCACTGAGCTGCATCTTCAGCACTTTTAAAAGAAATTTTGAGACAGGGTTTCCCTGTCACCAACTTACTCAGGCTGGATTTGAACCTGTGATCTTCCTGTCTCCGCCTTCCAGAGTGTTGGGATTACAGACATGTGTTACTATACGTGGCCTGTCAGGTTTTCTCAATCATTTTTAATGTGGAATAGTTTATCAGCCTGGATTTAATGGTACTGACACTGGGGGGATGTTTCTGCATTACTGAGGGTTAAACCCAGGGCCTCATACATGCAAGTCCTGTCCCCAGTCCTGGCATTGACATTTTGTAACACATCCTTCTGTTCAAGATTGCCTACTGCTTCTCATTAGAAATGATTGTGAATTGGTTGTAGAAGTTCATAAGAGATAGTTTTCCCTACTGTTATGTTGTGTTAGAAGGCATGCCATGTAACTTGACTAATCTTTTGGTTAAAGTGTTCCCCAGGTTTCTCCACTAAACAAGTATCTCCTCCCCCTTTGCCTTTAAGGGCCATTAATAAGTAGACACTTTGAGACTGCAAGCCACAGCCTAATTTTGGCTCTTGTTCCCCCTGGAAACTCCAAAGGCAGTTTTATCAGAACATATCAATAACCAACCTCTATCACCACCTTGCTCTTCTTCCTAAATTTCCTGACTCAGCTGGCAGTATTACCATTGACTCAGATCCTTGAGCTACAAACCCAGGGGTCTTTAGCTTCTCCTCCCTACACCTGGGTAGCCAAGACGTGCTACTGATTATCAAAAACACCTCCCAAATCAGGCACCTCCTCAATACTTCAACAGCCTACTAACCACCACTTGTGCTCTTAGTACTTGGTTCTAGACAATCTGCCAAGCTCTGCCTAGAATATCTTCCCCCTAAACATAAACCTGCGGCGCTCATTCATAGTCCAGCTTAATATCTATTATTTATTTCTTGACCTCACTTTTTATACAGAAAGTGTTAAAGATCTATAGAATATCATGCATAATTGTGTAATTGGACCCCAGTCTACCTCCCCATCCTCCTATTCTTCATCTTTTGCTTTTACCCTGAACTCCAGCCAAAATGAATTCACCATTCCTCAAATATTTCAAGTTCATTGGAAAACTTAGCTTTGGTTCTTGTTGTTAATTTGGAATGCCCTTCTATTGCTAGATTTTGGTGTGCCGGAGTCTCCTTTTAGAGGTGATTTCTAGGTCTTTTCTTTTTTGGAGAAAGAAATGAACAAAATAAAACTGTTGCAAAGTTTCACATTTATTAAGAGTAGGAAAAAAAACCCATAGAAGGGTAGGAAGAAAAAGGCTTTGCAGAGCAAGTTTGGGCCAAGCAGAAAGGTAGTGACAAAATAAGAATACACCCTGCAGTGTAGGGTGGGCTATCATAAAGAGGCACCCTAGCCAGCACTTAATGCTAACTGTCTCTTTTCTTATTTGTCACACTAGCTAGGCCATCCTGTCAAAACCCTGTGCAAATTCTTGCGAAAGTCTACATGCAGGGTTGTGAGAACCACGCTGCATGTGTGTTCCAGCATTTTGTCACGCTCCTTTGCTAGCCAGTTTTAGCAACACTACCTTCCTGCCTCACTTCCTCATTTATTCTAGTTAAAGTCTCACTTATATTCTCTAGACTTCTAACTGTAGTACTATCTTTGAAGATTTTTCTATCTCCTTTTCTCTTTGCTCACAACAGGTCAATGCCCTCTGCTCAGACCTATAAGCTCCTTAATTATCAAGACTTTCAAAAAACTGTTTAAAAAAGACTTTCTCATTCCATGTCGTGTGCTCAACGCCTCAGCAGTGCTTACCACAGGGGTGAAGGGTATGCTAAAATAAAGTGACAAAAAATTAAATTGGAGAAAAGACATATAAATTTGTTAACATGAAAAAAAGTGGGAAAGCAACAGTAAGGCTGGAGAGCACATCTTTTCTGTCTACTTGACATTTTCCATTAACTTTTTTTCTATCAGGGAGGAGGGAAATGAGGAGTATAGGCAATTTTGAAGGCTTATAAGAGGGAATGGATGGTAGTGGAGACTCTTTGGAATATGAATAAGGCCAAGGGACCGATATAATCTTGTAAGGAAAGCCCACCCATTTGTAATTATATTTTACATTGTCCCGCCCCCAGGGAGAGAGTGGGACTTGGGAGTGAGAATAGAAGGCAAAGGTGTCCCTTTTGCAGTGTGGAATTATACAGATGAAGAGAATTCCGGAGAGAGCCCTTTCATCTCTTGGCGAGCAGAGGAGGAGGAATGCTTTCAAGCCTTTGCATTTATTTAGATAAAATTTTTGTTTAGATAAAATATGGTTTAAAACTGCCTTATTTGTAGGATATATGTCTCTTGGCCCCGTCCAATAATTAATACATCTTTTTGAGGAAATAAAATATAGTTCAGCTGATAGTAAGCTTTTTTAGTTATCTGAAGGAATGTGACACTTGAATATAAAGCTGTATGGAAATTTAGATATACAGTGTTTGCGTTGCAGAAACTATAATTATATATATTGTCTCAACTGCATGACAGTTTTCATTTACAAAATGATTTTATTTAGAATTTTAGGCTTAAGAGCATTAAATAGTTCAGGAAGAGTCAAGTGAGTTTCCTCTGCACCCGTGCATGTCCTTCCTGATTGTGTCAGTAAGGCAATGGGTTCACTTTTTAGTGAGCTCACAGCTCATTGCACAGCCAGGAGATGATGTTGCAATGAACCTGTCACCACCAAAGAACCAAGTGACACTCAGAGAGATGCAAGGAACCAGTTAATTACAGTAGTGGACTCATAGGAGCTAAACACCCCAAAGTCTGAGCCCTCATCATCTCTTGTTGTTTCTTTATTATATGAGTTTGGGGGGGGGGGCACACAGGCTGAGTTACAAGAGCAAAATGAAGGTGTGGTTTGACAGCTGTTTTGTGCTAGCTGGCCATTTTACTCTTAAGTTTCAGTTTCCCAAAGTTTTGTTTTCCTCATCCATAGGAATAAAGAGAGGTTTTCAATGTTCAGCAAGCAAGGAAAGCACTGTGGACACTCTTAAAAAATTGTTTTTCTACAACCCAGAAAGCAAAGGGGTTTTTTTTGGTCCAACAGAAGTTTTTTTTTTTTTTTTTCAATTTTAAAAAAATCATATCAGTGCATGTTTGCAGTACCTGTATTTTGCAATCATCTTGGGACAGGGGTGGATACATGTATATACTACAGCCTATTTCTTTAAATCCTCTTCCCCTTTCCCCCTCCTCCTCAATTTTTCATATCCCAATTTTCATTCATGTTATTATTAATCTTGGTTCATGTTATTGATGTAGGGGGAATATGATCTAGGAGAAATAAATGTAACTCCCAATCTGCTTGTCTTAGTTACTTTTTACTCATCGCTGAGACAAAATACCTGATGCCCAAGTTGGGAAAGGAAAGGTTTATTTCTTACAGTTTTTGGAGGTTTCAGTCCACACTCAGTTGGCTCCAAGACAGGCGGGCATGGTTGGATCGTCATTCATGGCGGCTGCAAACAGCAAGCTCAAACCAGCAAAGAGAAAGAGATACCTTCTTCCTGCCATTACATCACATCCTGGCTCCACCCCTATGTGGGTGGAGCACTGACACCATCAATCCAAGCACTGTACAATGAACCATCACATATGAACAATGCAAACTCATGAGGCCTGGGGGACACAAACATAAACCATGACACTGCTAGATGTCAGGTATGCCAAATTTGTGTTCTCCAAAATCAAAGAATGAACTCTAAGGAACAACGGAGGTTAACATTAGGAAAATTTTGCGTAGAGAGATAGGCCCTGAGACACAGGAGCAGACCTGAAAGCAAGTTGCCAAGAACTTCACCTCTCAAAAGAAAAATTTTATAGAGCAAAATCATAAGGTGGGTACAACGTGGGATCAAAACTACGATCAACCAATAAAATTACAAGTATAGTCCCTTAGGTAATATTGATCGAATGGGGAAGCAGGTCACACAACAAGTGTACATGGAAAGAACAAGGACCGTTTTAGGAAGGGATGGATCGGGGGTCCCACCTGGATGACTGAGGTCTGTCTAAGCTTTCTTGGACCAGATGATGCTAAGTATAGTATAATCTTCCATTTATTGTTTATCCCATGGGGAGGCATATAGGCCTGGTCATTTCATCTTCATATTGAGGCCTGACCTTCAACAAATGTGCCTCTAGCCACGGCTGTAATGTATTCTCATTATCTACACTGACTCCCTCAAGAGCCTAGCCCTGTGTAACTGCATATAATATTTCTACCTAACTTAGCCGTCTGTAACATTATGGCATGTAATGTTTATATGATTGAAGTTATTAAATTTCTGTACATGGCATATCTTTTTTCTACTTGTTTCTCCATTCGTCCTTTTCACCCCTTGTTGCCTTTTCCCTTGGAACCCTTCCTTATTGAAAGATTCACCCCTTTCGCCCCTTCTACACATCCTTTGTTATTCTCTTTGTTTGTACTTTGCTTGCTCAAATGACAGATATCGTATGGTATTTAAACTTGTGTGTCTTTTTTTCACTCTATATTTTTAGGTGCATCCATTTTCTACAAATGTCTCAAATTTGTCCTTCTTTATATCTGAGTTGTATTCCATTGTATATAGATACCATACTTTCTTAAAACAGATACATAGATCAATAGAACGGAATAGAGGACACAGAAACCTCTCCAGTCACATTCAGCTATTTGATCTTTGACAAAGTGGCCAAAAACATACGTTAGAGAAAAGATAGCCTACTCAGCAAATGGTGTGGGAAAACTGGTTATCTGTTTGCAGAAGATTGAAACTGGACCTACACCTCTAACCATGCACTAAGTTAGACTCAAAATGGATCAAATATCTAAACATTAAAATAGAAACATTAACTCTACTGGAAGTTAAAATAGGTAAACACTTGAAGGCACAGGTGTAAGAAAAGATTTTTTAAACAGAACTTAAATTGCACAAGAGATACTGTATCAGCAAGAATCAACAGAAAAGATTACATCAGACTGAGATAGAAAAAGAGAACAGGTTGGGACCTCCCCCCCCCCCCCCCCGCAGGGATCAACCCCAAGCCCTGCCCATCAGACAATGTTTTCTTCTCACTTTGTTCTACTTTGTAACTAAAATATTCCAACAGCTTCTGTTAGTTCTATCATTTAGCCACAAGTTTGCTATCGCCTCATTATCTGTTGTTCCCGAGATCCCAGTAACCTCAAAAGATAACAATACGTGCTAAACTTCTGCTTCTGTAACATTCTGCTCAGCTTGTCCCTGAGCCCCATCCAATTGAAACAAAGGTATAAAACCCCTGCTCCCCCAGAGCTTGGGGTTCAGAATTTGAAGTGCTTAACTCACCTGGGCCAGGCAGTTTAATAAAGCTTGGTTTTCTCCAATTCCCCTGCCACTTGTGTTTTCTGTATCACCTGCTATAACAAGCTGAAAAGCTTCTGTATAGCAAATGAATCAATTAGTAGAGTGAAGTGACAGCTTACAAAATGAGGAAAAGATTTGTCAGCTACTCTTGTGACAGAGGACTAATACCTAGAATATGTAAAGAACCCAAAAGGAATTAAACCACCTAAATTTAAGACCCAGTCAAGAAATGGGCAAGTGAAATGAACAGATAACAAGGAAGAAGTATAGATGGTCAACAAGTGCACAAATAAATGTTCAACATCTCTTGCCATGAGACAAATGTAAATTAAAACTTCAAGATTCCATCTTACTCTTGAAAAAATGACAGCCATAAAGAAACCAAACAATAATGAATGCTGGCAAGGCTGTGGTGAAAAAGGAACCCCCATCATTGTTGGTAGAAATGTAAACTAGTACAACCATTATAGAAATCAGTATAGAGATTTCTCAAAGAACTGAAATTAGAAATTCCATTTGACTCAGATAGTCCCTTCTAGGAATTGTCCCCAAAGAACTTAAGACATCATACTACAGTGATACATGCATATCAATGTTTACAGCAGCACAAATAATAGCTAAATCCTGGAAGCACCCTCTAAACCCATCAGCAAATGGTTAGATAAAGCAAAGGACTTTTATTAAGGATCCTTATCTATATTCTAAATACTCTTTTCTTGAAGTCTTTCTTTTTCTTTTTTTTGAGACAGGATTTTGCTTTGTGGTCCAGGCTGGCCCTGATTTTGATATCTTTCTGCCTCAGTCTCCTGATTAGTTGGAATTATGAGGATATGTCACCACCCCAGCTTCCTGGTGATTCTTCAGTGAAAAGAACAATATTGGTACAGGGATAGTGATGGGTTTCAGGGTGTTATGGATTAAGAACTGGTGGTCAACTTAACGCCAGCTGGATTACATCAGCATGGCACTGACTGAAGATGCTCCACCTGAGGAAAGTTGCCAGCATACATAGGTGGAGAAGGAGAAGGAGAAGGAGGGTGTTAAGGCATTATTAATTTGCTGCATTGAGGCATTGTGGGTTCTCCTACGAGTTGCTGTTTGAGCTGTTGGTTCTCCTGGAGAAGCTCTGGTGCTCACATCGAGCATTGCTTCCTGGCTCCAGAGAAGAAGACATGTGCTGCTTGGTTATCAGGATGAACTCATCACGCCGGCTTCCTGGCATGAACTGGACTTTGCTTGTCGGAGGAGGAGCTCAGGACCTCCGTGTAGCTGAGGATGGCTGTGGTGCTTTTCAGGACAGCCCTGGTTTTGTTCTGAGTGTGACTTCTCAGCTCCAGTGTAGAACTCAACCTATCAGCACAGCTCCTTCACCATGATGGCATAGACTTTCTGGCTTCCACCACTGACCATTGGGCCTTCACAGCGCAGATCTGTAAAAGGGACTGGGGTGAGTCCTTCTTGTGGGCTCTCGACCTCCAGTTGGACTCATGGGAGGCATTGTCATGAGCTCTAGGTTTTCATCTGGACTCATAACCCCTGACTACAACACAGGGCACACTGTGCCCCTCCATGACACCTTGTCATTTAAAATAATGGCAGAGGCAAGAAGTTCTCTTTTATTTTTACTCCCTTACTTTTCTCTCCTGAAACAGACTGTTTTAGTCACTTTTTAAAAATTAGTACATAATAATAATGTTTATTGTGGGGAGTTTGTATATGTGTGTAATAAATACATCTTAATCCTTTGTTTTTGTCCCTCAGCTCCTTCCATCTCTCGCTGCTGTCTCCAACTCTTTTTACCCCTCCCCATTTGCAAAATGGGGAGCTCTTGTTCCATTTTTTCAACTCTTTTTTTGAATCCCTTTTCCCTTCCTTCCCTCTCCCTCCCTCCCTCCATTTCTTGTTCCCTTTCCCATTTGAAAAATATCTACCTGCTTCCTATTCTCTTTTAGTTTACTCTTTATAAAGAAGGATAAACTTGAAGCATTTTTAGGTAAATTGATGCATAATGTTAGGTGAAATAAACCAGACATACTTGCTTACAGTGTAGAGAAGAGGTTTATTTGTGGGTCACAGTTTCAGTCTCTGGTTGGCTGGCTCCAAATTAGAAACTTCCTAGGGGAAGAATGCAGAGAAACAATGTTGCTCAGTTTATGGTGGCCGGAAAGTAAAGCAGGGAAACAGCTCCAGAGAATGGCAGAGGAAGGACCATATATAGTACCCTAGGGTTGTGACCAGAAAATTTCTCCCAATCTGTTAGATGTCAGATGCACCCTGTTCATGGTCTCACAGCATCAACGAATGAGGTCGAGAAAAAGGTGGAGGCTAGGAGAATTTTACTGGACATAAGAATAGCTGCTGGATTTCCAGGAGGAGTCTGAAATGGATGACCAGTGAGACTCTTTGCCCCTGGCATTTTATACAGCAAAACCACAATGTGGGTACAATGTAAGTCAGACACAACCTATAGAATTGCAAGTATAGCTGCTCAGCTAATATTGATTCCACAGGGAAGCGAGGCATATAACAAGGGTGTATGATGAACATCACCATTTGCATCTTATTTATAGGTTATAATACACAAAGGACAAAGACATTCCTACAAAGAGGAGTGTGGGTCCGGATGTTCTGGTCACCCACCTGTGTTCTTGATGCCTGTCTGGGCTCACTGGAGCAGGGGGTGCTTATCACAGGACAATTTCAAGGTGCTGTTTTTAGGGAGGTTTACAGGCTTGGCTATTGTGTCTTCATCTTGAAGCCTGGCTGTCTTCAGATTCGCCTCCAGCCACAGTATTTGTGTGTCTCCTCTTTCACACGGACTCCCTCAAGATAAATAGCCATAAGCTAGAGTCTCACTATGTAGTTCAGGCTAGGCTTGAACTCACAGCAGTCTTCCTGCCTCAGCCTCCTCAGTGCTGGGATTACAGGTGTGTTACCATACTTGGCTCTAGGGAAGAAATCTTTTCTTCCTTATAATGGACATTTGAATGTTCTAAAATCTAGCTGCTCAAGCTGTAGTCCAAGTGCTTGTAACACTGACATCAACCGGAAGCTTGCTGGAAATGGATAGCGTTAGAACTCACCCCAGACCTACGAAGGCAGACTGTGCATTTTAACAAGAGTGAGAGGCACCGTGTGTGATGGTGTATGATGTGTATGTTATTTCAAAGAAGCACTATTCCAGAATACATTCTGTGCTTGCAGTTTGTCATTTTTCTACTGAATATTTCAGAATCACTGAGAGTCATAAATCCAAGGATACTGTCTATGTGGAGGATATTTTAACAGCTGTCCCTGAGTCCCTGCTGGGGTGACTTTATTTAGGATTACACTTGTCATTCATCGAGTGCTTTAGCTGTAAAGAATGAAACCCTTGAGGATATATTTAAGGAGAGAGTAAAACAAAGAAATAGTTAAAATTCTTTGCATGTGACATAAATCAGAACAGGAGAAGAGCTGAAATTAGAGAGGGGACCAAAGCGGTCAGATTCTTTTCACTGATTATACATAACATATAATACATGGATTTGAAGTGATTTGCTCTTTAGTGTAAAGATACATACCTTCTCTTCCCTTGTCATTCCAAATATTCATTCAGCAAGTTGTGCTATCACAAACATACGTTGGATGTAAGGTACTTTTTTTTTAAATTCAGTTAATCAAATTTTGGAATTCAAATTTTATTTTATGTTTGGTGCTGTGCATTAAAGTCAGAGTCCTGCAAAGGCAAAGCAGCTGTTATTTCCCCAAGCTGCCTGTACCCGCCCGTCAGGTCAGCTTAGATCAGTTACACAGTGTGGCACGATCTCTGCTAATGTCTGTGACATGAGCTAATACTGAACACTCTCTAATCTTTAGTGCATGCATAAAGAATGCTTTTATTCATAGTAGTATTTTTTTATTTTTAAAGTTTTTATTAGTACACTTTTGTAGTACATAAGGATCCCATTCCTGGTGGGGAGTTGGTCCATGTATGTAACACATCTTTATTGCTTTTATTTCCCCTTCCCCTCCTTTGTAGTAGCTTGTAATTCTTGGTGCTCAGATTGCCCTAATCACAAATAAATTGGTCAAAGTACCAGAAATACTATGAAAAATGCTTTATTTTTAAAATTTATGTGTGTGTGGGGGGGGCACTCTAAATGTTTCACACGTATTAAAATATTTTGAGAAAATTTCTAGCAGAGCTCAGACTGTATCCTAGTAGTAAAATGGAAATAATGCTATTAAAGTATTGACTATATTATGACTTCAGGCCTGGAGAAAGTCACAATTCCCAAAATTGCTTAATTTATCAAGTTAACTTAGTTGCTAGAGAATAGCCTTTGCTTAAAAAATTAACTAGAATGAGGTACCTTCCATGTTCAGGAAAAACAATGGGTATTTCGAACAAAAGATACTATGATAGTATGATTATCAGAGACTTCTTGCTTAAAGCATCTTTCAGGTGACATTAACAAGCTCAATGTGAAGTATTTTCCAAATTCTAAATAATAAAAATATATCAGTGTTCCTGGGAGGAAAATAATACTTTAAGAAGTACAGTATTCATCTTTACCAGTTAAGGTAAAACCATACTATAACATATAACCCCCAAATTTCACTGGTTTAAAAGTATGTAAATTTATTTGCTTTTCATGTAAGATCCAGAAGGGGTAAACCTGATAGGTGAGTGCCCTTCTTCCAAGTGTTGACTCTTAACAGCCAGTGTTCTTTCATTTTGTGGCTCTGCCACTTTCAACACATAACTCCAAAGGTCACAGGACAATGGGTGGTGCTTGAAGAGTTTTAATGAGCCAGGCCTAGGGCCTATGTTATTTCTGTTTGAATTTCGTTGCTGTATATGACCACAAATAGCTGCAAGGGCAGCTGAGAAATGTTTGACCAGGTACTCTGGGAAAGAAGGGCTTGTCCAACAGCTAGCCCATTTGTGCAAGAATGTCTTGTCTTCTGCCTCTTTTCTATCAGTTTCTGGAAATCTGTTCATTGAAAGGTGCAAACATAGCTATGAACCCACTAGAGAAAGCTTTTCTGTCAATGCAAAACACTTACTGAACTAATGCATAGTTCTTACTAAAGCATAAAGCCAAGGGCTGAAAACAAAATGATTTTTAAAGTTCACCCTGAGTTGGATGAAACTTAAATTAAATAAAAATAACACCTGTTTCTTAAGTCCTGTAGCTAATTCAAACTTTGCTGTCATGATCACAAGGAAAGCTGTCACTTCATATCAACGGGAAGAGCTAACTTGTACCTTGGGTTCCAAGAAATGCTCTGTGCATAAATAATTGTTGCCTCTCAATGCTTGACAAAGGCAAGCTAACAAAAACCACTCAGGTGGAGGCAATTAAATGTGATTGCAATTTAGTGACTCAGTTGGGAGTGGGAAATCATGAGACCTAGCCGAGAACAGGTTATGTAGGAGTAGAATTGTACCATTAAATCTAGGAACTAGTTGCCTAGCCCCAGAACAATCAAACTGAACGTTTTGAGGAGTAGATATACAGCCAGAGTGCTTTTTTAAAAGAAGGTTCTGGAAGAGCAGGACTTTTAGAACAGTAGCCATGTGAAGTGAGCAGAAGGGAAGAACTGTATTTTTTCCCTTTAGCACTGAATTGCTAAAGCTGCATCCACCTCTTTGTTTACAATGAGGATGTCAGGAAATCTCATGGTATAGCGTCAGTGGATTTGCATCATGTTGAGAACAAAGCCAAAAGCACAGTCAGGAGATGAAAGAGTGGAGAAAACTTTATTACCTGCAGCATTTACAACAAGGACCGGGGTTATTTTCAAAGCAATGATCTCCCAGAGGGAAATAAGCATGGGGATTTTATTGAGGGAGACTATACATATTCATAAAGAAAAACATGCTAAGGGTGGACACATTTCTGAGCACGCTCAGTTTAATGTCATAGTTCAAGAAGGATGGTAGACAAATTTCTGGGCATGCTCAGCTCAAAGTCATAAACATGTTCAAAAAGTTTAAGATAGTAAACAGAAACTCTTCTGGGTATGCTCAGTTCAGGATCATAAAGAGGCAGGGACATTTCTTGTTCTGCTGTGTTGGATGTTCTAATGAATTTTATTTGTTCAAGTTGCCTGAAAGAATGAATCACAGTGGCTTAGTAACCTTGGCTAGTTCTCCACAAATTTCTGCAGAAGTCTCCAAAAAGCAAGGACAACTTTGAAGGAGACAACTTTGTCTCCCAAGGAACCTGCCTCACTTAGTGGTTAACAATGGGCTGTACGGAAATGAAAGGAAGACATGGAAAGTCATCCTCTTTCTTCTTGTAGTATCACCTCCAGATGCCTTGATGTTAGATGAATTAAGAGGGCAGCCTTTCCCGGAAGAGGAAGCACATGAAGACAGCAGCCACCATTGCTGAGTGTACTGCATAGGTCAGGTATTCTAGAAGATACTTACACACCTTAATGCCCATTTCAGACTGAGATTATTTTTGGAAGGAATTAACTGGTAATTTCATCTCCTTTTTATTTTTCTATTTGTGCTAAATAAATTAATCAAGCCCATTATAAATAGCAATTTTTGGAGAGATAGTCCCATGTTTTCTCTAAAAGTGATGGGAGATGTTTTGCAAAAGAGATGATAGATAGATAGATAGAAACTTGCACTTGTTGGTAAAATTATTAAGGTAAGTCCGTTTGGATTTAATTAGCTTTTGCTACCCTTGGGAGTTATTTTCTAAAGAGTTCATTAGTAACTGAAAACTTTTTTGAAGAAATTTATTACTCAGGCTCTATATATTTGTGCATTTGGGGCTAGATACTAGGTTTACAAGGGAATAAAAATATAGTCATTGTTTGTCTAGGGTCTTCGATTTGGGGAGGAGAAAATGATGCTATTCAAATATTGGTACCACATGGGCCATTTTTCAAACTGCTGATGCCAAGGCCCCACCTACAGAGAATCTGATGTAATAGGTCCCAGGTGTGCAGCCAAGATTGAAACCTTCTGCAAACGAGAATGTAAAAATTTTCTGGAGTGTTAAGTCTCAGAAAATGATATCCCAAACATTGGTGCTTTGACATGCCAAGAAATCCAGATTCAAAGTCCCTCTGACCCCTTCATATTTCTTTCAGTCCCAGTGTAGGGAGAGGCTTTCTGCAAACCAAATTCCCTCCGCTGCCTGACTGACTCTACCTTCAGTTTTCTCACTGAAATTTCAAAAACCTGAGAAGACGAAACTCATATTGCAGGAAAGAAGAATTAAAGTCACATATCATGTCTAGAGCCCGGGGGGATTTCATCCTAGGCCATTGTCTGTTTTTCTGGGCCCATTTATCTGCCCTAAAAGTAATTTACTAAGCTGCTAAAATTGTGTACCTCCTCACTTCTCCTAAGAAGAGAAAGTTTAAGCTTCACCCATCAGACCTTTGAAGACTATACTTTGTGTGTGCCTCCTGTGGTTGTTTTCTTTTCACTGTGCACGTTAGTAAATTTCTGTACTTTTTTCTTCCTATTTAATCTATCGACATTTCATTCCAGTGAATTTCTTGTGGGTGAAGGGAAGCTTTTCTTTCCTTCCTCCAAGGGCATAGGGAGAGGAGGATTAGTTGGTGTAGGGGTGACAGAATGTGACAGCTTTGAGTTAAGACTAGAAGAATGAGTAGGAGTTTCCCAGGTACACAAATCAGAGGGGCCCTTTTCGGGAACAGAATGTGCAAAGATCCAAAGACAGGAAAGAACATGTCATTTTGAGGACATGATTCTTCATAAGTATGGCAGGAGTGTAACATACAGTGGGTAAGTGGGAGGAAGTGAGTCAGAAACCATCTCATGGATGCGTTTAGTCAGTGCTCATAAGGTTGGCTTTTATTTCCTAGTCAATGAAAAGATACTGAAGACTCTTGAACAAGATGAGATTGGAGACTATAGCAAATAGTGACAGTGTCAAAGTAATCAAAGCTCTTACATGCTTTTATGCCATTTTTCACTTTCAAATAAAGAAGAGAAACCCATTCCCATGCAGAAACTAAGGACAGTATAATGAGTCTGTTTCCATATTGATTAAATACTATTGATTGAAAATATGACAATTATGTGGGTACAAATCTCATGAGATTTCAGAAATGCTCACTGAGCCATGCTCTACACAGACCAGAGCCCCTCTGGAGAACTCGCAGGCTCCAGGGCAGCTATAGTGATCAGCTACCCCAGCATCCTTCAGCTTCAAGCCTTCTGGGACCCTCACTCTGTCCAATTTTATTTTCTTGGTCTTTTTACTTCTTTCATTGCTAATAAACTCTCAATATTTACTGTTTTCATACCTGAGAGAAACAGAATCTGGCTGACCTGACTAATATGAAAATTAGATTATCTTATTATCTGGTGGGATATCATTCATATTGAGGTCTTGGACTCTGTCATTGACCAGCCATGTGTTGAAGAAACCACCTATCTATGGTCAGAAGAGGACAAGTTTCGCTGAAATAACAAACAGCCCTGACACTTTGTGCTTCTGTGACAGAAGTTTCTTCCTTACACTACCCGTACATTGCAGGACAGCAGAGAGCTTTTTCCATGTCCTTTCATTCTGAGATCCAGGCTGACAAAGCAGCCACCAACTTGAGTGTTATCAGTTGTGATGGCAAAAGGGAAAAAAGAGCTCTGGAAAGCCTTAGAGCTGCATCTACCATTCATCCTAGAAATGAAACTCAAGAGTCCCATTAAGCAGAACTGGTGAACATGAAGTGCAAGGTTAGCATGTTTCCTGAAAGCAGAGGACTAGAAGTATTTGATGAATATCACAGCATTTTAATCACTTGTTAATATAGGTATCTTCATCTAACATGGGTAGGAATAGCCATACTTCAGAGAGCTGTGGACTGGATGAGGTAACACATGTGAAGCATTCAGGAGCGTGTCTGGCAGTGTTTTGCTTTCCATTAGTGGCTGGTGTTATCGCTCTATAACAGACAAAAGTAACATGGAAATGATAATGAGAGAGACACAGAAGTTTTGAGAGAAATTTTTGACAATTATGTATAGGATGAGTTAGCACAAAGAGAACTGAGTGATACTTTCCACAAACCTTCAGGATTGTAGTTATAGCATTGATAGTTGATCCAATAGCACATTTTTCATAGATTTTTGAGACAATGTCTCCCCATATAGTCAGGGTGGCCTCACACTCAAAATCTTCATGCCTCAGCTTCTTGAGTGCTGGGATTAGAGGTATGTACTACCATGACTGGCTTCATGGATATTGGTTCTAGATCTGTAATTTAGAGTATTATTTATTCAATATCAGGCCTGCCTAAGCAAAAATACAGAAGCATGAATCTGTAGAGCATAAGCTATAATAGATGACAAAAATATGAAACCAGTAAGCCTTGAGTATAAAGGGTGTAGGAAATGATAGCAAGGAATCTTTCATAAAACTGATAAAATATTTACTTTGAAGTTTAAAGCACATCCAGTAGGTTTCTTAATCCTTGGCCCCAAAGAAGGCCAAGATTGAATGAGTTTGGAGGTTATCCTGTGCCTTTGCTGGCTGGCAAAGGTGAACACTCAGACCTCAGGATTTTAAGCAGTGGATTTTGGTTACTGTCAAAGAAACGCATTATCAGGGATCTAAATTCTTGCTTCAAATGTGGGAATGGAGAATGGAGAGACCAGTAAGGATGCTCTTTCATCTAAGGGTGAGTTGGGTACTGCCATAGACACTTTCCTAGAGACAGAAGAATGGAGATGTTTAAGGTTGGCATTGCCTACAAATTGCACTCATCTATTGTCACGTTCACTCTCAGCTGAGCAGTGAAGGAAAGCACACCCACAGCATTTGCTAAATAAGGGCACTGAAAATTATCATGCACTTCATCCATTTTCTCTGGCTGCCACATGAGGCCCCTTTTGAATCCAACAAACTAATTCGTTATATGGCATGCAGACAAAACCCTGAAGCTAATAAATCTAAATGATAAGATTTTTTCCCTGTCACTTTAACATCTTTAAAAATAATGAATATATCAGCTTGCTAATTTATCTCTCTAAATCCAGAGTTAAAAATTAGATCAGTACAAGCAAAAATCATTTTTAAATTGGGGGTGGGAAGATCAGAAGGTGAGAGGAAATGACATCTTTTCCAGAGATGAGCCATGGGTGACTACCATTTGGTGACAGGAACAGGCATGTAGTGTTCCAGCAGACCCAGCAAACCACATGCTAGCTTACATTTTAATGCTGTTCAAAGGCAGTTCCTCTCTGTTAGGGACCAGCTCTTCCCATGTAACTACAAGTCCCTTTTTAACAACAGCCCACACTAGTTCTAAAGCCTGGGTCTGTAGTCTACCAGGGTTTCAGATATTCGGAAGCCTGACATTGACAAAAAGCTCATGCTCTTTCTTTTCCTTCCTTCAGCCTCAAGGTAAACTCTTGTTCTCTATGATAAATTTGTTTCAAAATGTTCAGGCCCCAGAATAATCCAATTTGTCATGTGTATTTGTGTTTATTTGAAGGAAGTAAAGTTGGTGGAAGAAGATGGGCTGAGATTGGGCATAGAATTAACCACATGAAATTTTAAAGCGCAAGAATTTTCCAAAGAAGTCAGTGTGTTGGCTCATGCCTAGTATTCCAACACTAGGAAGGCTGTGTCAGGGATTGCAGCCTCAGCTACATGGTGAATTCAGGGCCACCCTGGGCTGCACACATAGCAAGACTTGGCTCAATGAACCAAAATAAAACAGGAGAAGACAAGACCAGACGAAACCAAACAAGATGTTTCAAAGAAAATCAAAGAGGATTAAGAAACTAATTGGTGCTCTGGTGGGGGGGGGGGAGATTGAGATTGGAGATTGAACCCATTGACTTCACATTGAGCTACATTCCCAGCCATTTCTTCTTTTTTTATTTTAAACCAAGGTCTTGCTAAGTGATTAATTTGCACAAGCAGGACTTCAATTTAGGATCTTCCTTCCATGGCTCCTCAATCCCTGGGATTGCAGGTGTGCACCAGTTTTCCAGGTTTGAGCAGAGTAACCTTTGAAACTAGCTACATTTTTCTTACTCTTGTTTTGCTTTGTGGAGACAGGGTCTCAATGTGTAGTTCAGGCTAACCTTGAGCACTTTATGCAGCCCTCACTGACACTGCACTCAAGATGATCCTCCTGCCTCAGCTTCCTGAGTGCTGGGATTACAGATGTGTGCCACATCACACCTGGCTGAAGCTAACTACATTTTTTAATGTCTTGGGAATTTTCACAAGGCACCCTTGAATGATTGTGTAATGTATAGATTCAGTTACAGGCCAGACTGCTATACATAAAGATGAATTCACTCCTTCTTTATCAGGCCTAGTATAAATGCAACTTTCTTTGTGCTCTTAAGGGATGTGAACTGTGATGTAAGTGTCATACATAGCAGATTTTATTCCTCCTGTTTATCTGCTCTCTTTTCTGAAAACCTGTTTTCATTTGTCTCCAGAAATAGCACATTTTTACCTTTGCTTTCCCAGAATTAAAAACCTAACTTGTTAGCTAATTTTGTAAGTAAACAATAAAGCAGTAAGAAAGTAGTGAGGCCTAGGAAAGGGTGTAGAGTCTGGAAAACAGATCCTTACTGGTAGCTGTACAGCCCAAAGACAAGGACTCTTATTCATGTGTTTACACCACACCTCTTACACACTCACACGCAGAGAGACTTACAAACAAAGCACATAAAACTGAGGAATATAAAATTACAGAGAAGCCAAATATGCAAGTCACAAACATTAGTATAATTACTATCAATAGACATGAAATTTAATTTGGGCAAACAATATACAAAACCATTACACATAATTTTCCTTATTTGTAAAGGTAAACTTTCAATACTGAAGGGAGACTTTGAACAATACATTATATAATAGTTAAAGCCATTTTACAAAAAATGGCAGATACCAATGTTAAACGTTTATTAAGCCTCGATATTGGCCAAGAACGTACTCTAGAATGGGGATTGTTGATGTGAGATCCGTAGATCTCTAGTTGTGGGTGTAATTCATGGGACTGGGAGGAAAATGTTACACTCTTATAATCAACTTCTGACAGTACTGTACTTCCTGCCACTGCACAAGAAGCCTGCACAGTGTTTTGAAATATCTGTAAATTTGCCACCAGCAGAATTTTTTTAAAAATAAATCACAATACTGTTGCTATAGATACCTCAACATGTCATTTGTTCTCATTGCTACTTCAAAACTATGTCACTTTTGCTTGTAATGTTTCAATGAAGAAGCATACATAAACTGGGTGAGGTGCTACACGCCTGTAATCCCAGCACTCTGAGTTTGAGGTAGGAGGATCACAAGTTCAAACCCAGCCTGGGCAACTTAGGACTTTGGGAGAGTCTGCCCTGAAATAAAAGCTAAAAAGGGCCATGGATGCAGTTCAGTGCAAAGGCTTTGAATTCAATCCCCAGTTCCAAAGGGGAAAAAGAAAACTAAAAAGAAAAAAAATGTAAAGGACTAATAATCAAATGTCTATTTCATTTTGCCCTCACAGGCCTGGAATTTACCATCTTTATCTGACATTATTTCTTTCTGAATGAAATCGATCTAAGGAGCAACCAATCAGCTGAATTGTTAAGACAACAGCCCCAGGGTGAGCCAGATCTTGATTGTATTTGTTTTATTGTAATTTTATATATTGTGCCATCTAGGTCCTCTTATCCTATCGCTAGTCTCCTCAAGTGTTCCTTAGTTGGATTCTGCCACCCTTTTGAAAAGATGGAAAATGGTGGTGCTTCTCTTTATCTGGCCTTTTTCCCTTTCAGGTAGGTGCCCAATACTTCCTTCTGTTACCATTCAGCATGTTTTCACTGACAAACAGTCTGTCTCATAAGGCGTTGTAATCCTAACTCTATCCTGTTTAAGGATGCAGGACATATTTAAGTACCTTTTACTGAAGTCTAACATACACAGGAAAAAAATCCCACAGAAGTTATGTACATATAAGTTGCTTGATGATTTTTATGAAGTTTTTATAAGTGACACTTAGATGGGGAAAGAGAATGTTGTCTATACACCAAAAACTCTTTTGACCTCTTCTTGTCAGCCCTCCCCACCCCATGCCATCAAGGATAGCTGCAAAATTGACTTCTAACAGTACAAACTAATTTCTCTGGATTTTCACTCTTTATAAAAATGAAATCATAAAGTATTGTGTTTAGGTCTGGCTTTTTTCACTCCACACTACGTGAGATTCAGGTTACTGGAAAATTTTAAACTCAAAAGTTCAAATCTTGTTTATCCCTTTTGAGGTTTAGTGTATGGTATGAGAACAAAAATATTTCTTTTAGAAAAGTTGACTCTCTGGATCTAAGAATCCAGCCCTCATAGTTTAGATAACACAATTTTTTCCTTGTTCTGTGTTTTCTTTTTCTTAGAAATCGAGCTCAGGTTATAATTCTGTTTCCTGTCAAGATTTCAAGTTGAATACAGTAAGGCTGTGGGCTTGGTATGTTGGATGCCTCACAGAGAAACTGTATCTGAACTTTTCAAAGCAATTATACTTGGCAGTTACTCCTGACTGTCATTCAAAGCCAAGCAGAACATCATCTACACATATAAAGTAAACCAGAATGTGTCAAATATATTACCTGTTTAAAATTCATTCTCATTGCTGCATTCCTGTATTATATACTTTAAAATGTAGGTGAGCAGAGCCAACGTGGTTGTGTAGGGAGAATGCTGAGCCAGGAATAGAAGGCATGATTTTTGTTCTGACCATGGGCTTACTGTACAGCTATGTCATGCTGTTCCTGTGAGCCTCAGCTGCTGTAATGTCTCAGGGTTAGCTTGAGGATCAGAATGCGGTTATATAGGAGAAGCTTCACAGAGGCCACCATATCCCAGTTACATGCTATCCCCATGCTCCTGTGCTCTCTTGCTACGTTTATTTCTTTTCCCTCCTCCTCCTCCACCTCTTCCTCTTCTCCTCCTTTCTCTTGTCCTCATTCCCCTTCTCTTCTTCCTCCCCCCTCCTCCTCCTTTGCCTCCTCTTCTTCTTTCCTCTCCATTTTGTCTTGACATTTCTTTTGTCTTTTTCTTTTTTATCGATACCAGGGATCAAACTCATGACCACACACTTGCAAGGCAGGCACTTATGCCGCTGAACTAAATCCCCAGCCCCTCTTGACATGTTTTGAGACAAGGTCTCACTCACTATATAGTCAGCCTCTGACCTGTGATCCTTCTGCCTCCACCTCCCAAATCGTGGAATTATAGGCATGCACCACTGTACCTGGCTTACAGTGCCATTTTCGCCAGAATACTTCCTATTTGCTTTCTTAAGAATTATCCTGAACATTTCATGACATGTTCCAATCTGGGTGGTAAGATGTTACTTCTTTGTCTCTTTCAATAATTAAAGTAAAAAAATGTGTTTGACACAGTATCTTGTAAAGTCACTAATTTGCCTGGGCTGAACTCAAACTTGCAATCCTCCCACTTCACCTTCCCAAATGCTGGGACTATAGGCTTGCACTGCAATGCCTGACTATGTATGCTTTTGATTCCTTGTATCTGCAAGTTTTCTGTGACTTTCTTTTGCCTGGTTGCCCATTTTCCTGTCCTTTGAGGCTAGTTCAATTCCAGCATGTTCATTCCGTCTCTACCATATTTGAGCCCACACCTTTCTCCCTTCTTTGAAACTCCTCACATCCTCATTGTCACTGTGGCACTTCTGTACCTACTATTTCCAGTTTGCTTTAATTTATTAAATAATCTATATGGTGCATAGGCAAAAATGTAGTTTGTGGGGAGAGCCCTGTTACAAAAATGTCATTAGAAGCATTTCATGCATAATGGTGATTGCTTGTGATTTTTTGTCAAAGATGGGGCAAAGCTAGGAATGACAGCTTATGCCTGTAATCCTAGCACTATGAAGGAAAAAGTGGGAATTCATGGCCAACATGGGCTACATAGTGAGTTCAAGGCCAGCTTGGACCACATGGTGAGATCCTTTCTTAAAAAAACAAAAGGAGAAGGAGGAAAAGGAGGCACAAAATCACTGGTGTGCTAGTAAAAGCCCTGATTTATAGATGTTTCTGACATCCATAGTATGAATGCTCCTACCGTTAACATGGTATCCATCAACTAACAGAATTCACAAACACTGAATAGTTAGTCTTATGGGGGTGTGTGAGCTAGCTCCAGCATCCTTCTAGACAGCATGCAGTAAATTAAAGACTCTTTTAGTGAGTATACTTTATTTTTGTTTGGTTTGTTTCATGATACTGGGAGTTGAACCCAGGGCCTTGCACATGTGAAGCAAACTCTCTACCACTGAACCACACTTCAGCCCACAATAATCCTTTTAGATAAACATTGTAAGCATCCTCTGATGTGTTAAAGGATCTTGTATTCAAGTGGGTAAAAGCCATCCTGTTATTTTCCCGTCCTCCAAAACAAGGTTGAATGTGAACATTTTTTAAAATAGTGTATTTACATGGAGTGATGAGAGGAACCAATGTCGAAATTTTTAGAAGAGACTTGCTTTGGTCTGTCCAACATAACAAGCACCCTAAAGTGATGAATTGGTATCATGCATGCATATCTTGGTGTCACCTAAGTTAAAAATGCTACTCTTCTAATTCCAGAGCTGCATTCCAGTTTTAAGTTCAAATACAAAAATGTCCACACAATGACAACCTATCCCTAGGGTACTGAAACTGAGTGTAAGGGTATCAATTGGTGAGGTGTAGGAGAACAGTCTTTGAAGCTGTAGATCACTCAGATCTCCAGGATGACGTGGGAGAATGTCAGGACACTGAAGTGTCTTCATGAAATAAAAAAGGTACACAACTCAGTAAAATACCCTCCGTATTTCTTTAATGTTTAAAAGATTATGTACCAAAGTCTTAATAAGATACTTAAAATCTTACAGTAATCATCAGGCCAGCAGACAAAGCACATTATTTTAAATGTCATATGAAGCTCAGTTCTGAACAATTCACATCTAAGTTGAGAAACGAAGATAGTTTAGTAAGGTCAAAGAAGGTTCTCAAAGCCTCCAATATGATTCATCCAAGAAGAAATAACTTTGGATTCTTTTATGTAGCCTTTAGCTAGCTCTTTGGAGATTTATTACAAGAGGTAATCAAAAAATACAATGAAAATTCATTGCTGTAAGAGATACATTGTCATTAAGCTCCCTCAAAATACCCCTCCACCAGCACTCTGAACACGCTTATCCATCACCGTTACCGCTTTCTGCAGGAGCTCTGTGGAAGTACCTCGCACTAACCAGTTGTGCCACTGGAGCTTCTCTGCGGCAGTTCTGGAAGTCCTCTTTCATAAGAGTCTTTACAAAGTATGATAAAAAAAATCCTGTAATGCTGTTGCTAAGTGCCATCCAACAGGAAGCACAGGCTGGTCAAAGCATTATAATGCGTCCTCATCCACTTGATTCACAGGCTCTGATACCGTGTGACTTCTGATCTTCCCCAAAGTCAAAATGAACATGAAAGGGAAATATTTGGATTCAATTTGGAACACCAAGGCAGCCACAACAAAACAACTGAGGACGTGAAAGAAGACTTCCACAACTGCTTTAGAAAGTAGCAGGAATGATGGGATAAAGGTGTTCGAAGCAAGGGGGAGGGCTTATGGGGGATTAATGGCAATGTGTCTTTTGTTGTAATAAATTTAGGCACACAGCGTACTTTTCCATCACACCTCACATCTCGAGGTCACAAGAACAGAGTGAAGTGATATGCACACAAGCTCTCACCAGTGCCATATTAGGGAATCCTTGAACTATGCCAGTAGCTAGCTGGGCCCTGATCTTTGTTTCCGAACCCAGGCCAAGCAGGAACTGGCCTACATACCAATCTTTTATTTTCTTTATTTTCCTGAATTAAAAATGAACTCACTGTACCAAAGTGTCTGGTTACATAAAAAGAAAGAAAACCAAGAAAATGATACAGGGATGGCTTCTATTCAGAGCACCTCTGTGAATACTGACAAGGAATTTTCTGAGACTGCAGAACTCAATTCGAGGAATGTATGTGGGTACTTGCGATGGAAGTCACTGGAATAAAGAGCTGCAAATGGCTTCGCAATTACTTGCCTCAGTTGATTTCATGGTAAATTCATTTACTGACTTAGAATTGGTTACTGTAGGATAGGTAGCCTTCCTGATTTCTTAATCTCTCCTTTCTCACTGCCTGCAATTTATGTGTCTGCTTTGAACATTGTACAGTATAATGTATGCAGAATACATATAAAACACAGTAAAGACTAAGGTAATTGTCTCCTTGTCATCTTAATTCACAGCTAAAGATGCTGAGACCGAGTTGGGTCCAAGGTTACATGCCCAACTGATTCTCACCACTATAGAGCCGCATCAGTCTTCTGGCTACTTTGTTTGTTTGTTTGTACTCTTTTGTTTAAGACAGAGTCCTCTAAGTCACTAAGTTGCCCAGGCTGGGATCAACCTTGTGATCCTTGTGCCTCAGCCTCCCAATGCTGTGATTACAGGTGCGTGCCACCATGCCTGGCTTGCGTATCTACTATTACGATACATTTGCACTGATAAAAAAAGTGCTGGCCTTTCCTTCTACCCTCATTCATGACTCCTTGAGGAAGAGGAGAGATTTTTCAGGTTAGATAACCTAGGGGGATGAAATATGTAGACACAGCTCAGCCCTTTCTTTTTTCCTTTTCAACAGTTTCCTGTGGAAGACTGAGTGATACTTCAGGGCAGAGCCAAGTTCTGCCTTCTAGAGTTTGGGGCTCATAGCCATTCTTTCCTAACTTTTCTATTGGAATTTAATGGGAATAAAACAATGGTTTTGGGTAAGTGTGTTTGTTTTGTGGACTTACACTCTCCCTTGGGTAGGGGTGTGGTTTTGATATGGTTTGAGTGTGTTCCCCAAAGGTTCATGTGTTGGAAGCTTGAATTGCAGTGTGGTGATGTTAAGAGGTGGCAGGACCTTTAGGAGGCGGGATCTAGGAGAAGGTGATCAAGCCATTGGAGTTGACACCCTTGGAAAGAATCAGTGTAGTTCTGTGGGATCCCAACTAGTTATTGCAAGAGCAGGGTATAATAAAATGAGCAGGCATGACCCCTGGCTTTCTCTGGATTTCTGTCTTACCATGTTATCTCTTCTATGTTTATGCCTCCTACTCTGATGCTATCCTCCAGGTGTAGTTTTCTGACTTACTTTACCACCCTCAGCAACTATCACAAAACATCATATGTCTCTTTGATGGAGGTCAGAGTTACTTTGCTCAATTACAAAGAAACTTTACTTTCAAGTCAACTACACCTCAGTTTCTCTTTAGTGACTATGAATGTGGTAGGAATTTTCCAACATGGCTCCACTGATTCCCACTTCATAGTATTCAACCTTTGTCTAATCTCTGCCCTTGCATATGGAGTGCTTTATTGACTGCCTTCTAAAGAATAGATAGAATATGGCAGAAATGATAAGATATAGCTCCCAAAATTAGGGGATAGAATAAGGTAGCCTCAGTCTTGAGAATTCTAATATATTGATTTGAGTCTCTTCCAAAAAAGATGCTAAAGTCCTAATTTATAGTACCTCAGTATGTGAACCTATTTGGAAAAAAGATCATCGCAGGATGCAATTAGTTAAATTAAAATGAAGTCATCCTCAGAAATACTTAACAAAATACTAGCAAAAAGAAATCAGGAACATATGAAGAAGTTTATGCCTCATGACTAGATACAATTTATTCCTGGAATGTAAGGGTATTTCAGCATACAAAATCATACCACATTAACGGAATGAAGGGGAAAAAGACACAGACTCACCTCAATATGTGTGAAAAAAACATTTCAACAAGATTTAACACCTTTTCATGTTAAAAGCACTCCACAAACAAGGAACAGAAGGAAACTAACTTATTGTAATAAAGGGCACAATATGAAAAGCCCACAGATAATAAGATGACAGTGAAAGACTATAAAGGCTTTTCCGTTAAGATCAGCAACAAGGCAAATATACCCACTCTCACCAGACCAACTCAACACAGGTTGAAAGTCCTAGCCTGAGCAATTAGTTGAGAAAATTAAACAAGAAAACCATCCACTAAAATTTCAGGATAAGATTTGTTATTGTGCTTGTCTTTTGTTCTTTTGAGACAGGGCACCACTATGTAGCTCAAATTGCTCTCCAACTCAAGATCCCCCTGCCTTAGCCTCCAGCATGTTTGGATTATAGGTGTGTGCCATGACACTTGGGTAGCACTAGATAACTAGTGGATAACCATAGCATTCAAATTTTGAATGAGTCAAGGACATTTAAACATAACTAAGATAATACATGCCCATTTTTCAACTCTGGCTGCTGTTTCACATTTCTGGAGAAAAAATACCTCAGCGTGCATTGCTTAAAGTGTTTTTAACATGTACATAAACACAGTTGCTTTTACAATGCTAAGAATAGGGTATTCAGATATGAGACTGACTTGAACATGTAGAGGATTGAATGGGATCGCATCAGAATGTGACCATCAATGTTTAACAGACTCAAACTATTTGGAATAACTGAGAAAATGTTGGTCTCCTATGCCCCAGAAGTATTTCTATTTTATACCATTGATACTTAGATTATATGCTGAATTCCTCACTGACACAGAATGCCCCAGGTCACAGGACATTGCCTCTAATTGTCACGAAGTGGGAACATTCGATTTCACTACAATTATAGCATCTTGGTTACTATTCTCATTGCTGAGAGAAAATACCTGATGTCCAAAATTAAGGAAGAAAAGGTTTATTTAGCTCACAGTTTGTAGAGGTTTCAGACTATAATTGGTTGGCTCCAAAACAGAGTGGCATGGCAGAGGAAAGACAGTTTACAGTGTGCAGAAGGTTGCAAAACAAGCAAGAGACAACCATAGCTTTTTCTATCTCTTATAATTTATCCAGATTATTTAGGGTAGTTACCACTCACACCCTTAATCCTAGAGCCCTTGATTCTAGCATTGCACCATGAATCAATACCATCTTCATACACTCTAGATGCAGCCAGATCTGAAAAAGCCTTACCTATGACCTCCTGAGACTCAGGGGAAAAAACTAAAAAAGCCATAATATTCTGCCTATACCCTGCCCCGAAGACTCATGCACATCTCTTCATGTAAAATGCACTTAATTTATCTCTAAGAGTCATCAAAGCCCTAAAAGTTACAGCATTGTTGAAAAGTTCAAGCCCAAATTCTCCTCTGATATTTAAGGCTCTCCTCTTAGCTGCCAGCCCCTCTACAAATGAAAAGAAAGTTAAATACTTTCAGCATACAATGGCATAAGATAGATATTTCTATTCTAAGAGTTACAAACAGGGCAATAGCAAGGAAGGGGAACAAATTAAGACCAACATTCAGCAGGGCAAAACATTGGATCTCATAGTTCCACTTTGATACTACCAACAAGACGTGGCAAGTTGTGAACTCTAAACCATTTGGGTGGCTCCACCCCATGGAACTTCTGATGGTTGTGGCTTTTTTCTTTGACTAGCTTTACTCCTTGCAGCTTGCCTGAAGCAACCCACTTTCCTGGCTTCTCTAACCTTCTGGGGCCTTCACTGCATCTCACAGCTTTACTGCACACACTGTCCTCTCAGGAACACACTGTTTGGCCTGTTGGGCCTTCTTCTACAATCAGGGTGAAAGCCTTCCTGACCCCACAACTCTTGCATTCTGTGAGCACCTAAAACCATTACCATATGGATGACACCAAGGTCTGCTGCCAGCTGGAGTAGTAGCCAGGCTTCCTTTTCTCTTGGCTGTAGGGTTCCAGTGCCTATAAACCAAATCCTAAGGATGACTTCCTTAGGCTTCCACAGCTCTGGAACATGGTGCTCTGGGGTTCTATTCTCAAAGCAAAGTCTTTCACATTTGCAATTTTGAGGCCACAAAGATTGGAGTTCTATTGGTTGTTGTGATGTCCTCTAGCCATCTTTTCTATATTCTTCTAAAATACTTGGCTTTTGCTCATTAGCTTTTTCAGCAACAAATTTCTCCTCTGTTTAATCTTTGCAGGCTGCAACTTTACTGGTGGTTTTTTTCAGGCCAAGCTCAAAATGCTTTAAACCATCCTGCTGGGTACTTTGTTCTTGATTCTCAATATAAATCTGGCTAAAAGCCCCTAGAAGTAGTCATGCCATTCCCTCAACATTAGACTGACTTGAAATTTTTTCTACAAGACTTATTAGTCCACTGCCTTAATCTTAGTCTCAGGAAAAGTCTCTGGATATGAGCAAAATGCAGACAAACTTTCTGACAAGCCATAACACATTGTCTGGAGTCCAATGGCAATGTAGTCTTTCTTCCCAGAAGAAACCTCCTGAGCCTGGTTTTTGCCAGCATTTCTATCAGCATTCTGGTCTTCTGAGCTCTGAATAGAATCTCCCATCAAGCACAGTCTAAGGCATTTCTGCTCTACTTCTTCAGCTGACATCTCTAACCCGCCTAACTCTTCCCCTTCCCACAACCAACTCAAAGGCTTCTGAATCACATGATCATGCACAGTCACATCAATGACCCTACTTCTCTGGTACCAAATTCTGTCCTAGTTACTTTTCTTGTTACTGAGACGAAATACCCTACACTCATACATTAAAGGAGGAAAGATTTATTTAGCTTACACTTTTTAGAAGTTTCAGTCCATAATCAACTAGCTCTAAGGCAGGGTGGCACAGCAGTCAGGAGAAACAATTTATGGTGTGCAGGGGGTACCAAAGCAATAAGAAATGACCACAGCTTTCTGTCCCTTATATAATCCAGGATACCTAGGGCAGGTAGCATTTACATCCTTAATCCTTGTGCCCTTGATCCTAGCACTGCATGATGAATCAATCCTAGCATCACACACTCTAGATCTAGCCACCTTTGAAAAATTCTCACCTATGACTGCATAAGGTTTTGTAGACATCTAAACATCAGCCATAACATATAATTTTCAGGAATGACAGCTGCTGAATAATAATAGGAAAATTGCTTTGCTTCTTCATAGAATTCATATGCTCCAGAAGATTGTAAACTCGTGTCTTAAGGATGTATAGGCCAAGGTTAAAGAGCAGAATTAAAACTACGTGTTATTTTAAAAATAATACTTCTTTGGATTTCTTGGCTCTTTCAGAGCATCAGGCATATGGAAAATTAGTATGCTCTGAATTATCTATTCAGCTAATTTTGTTTGTTTTGTTATCCATGATTGTAATTTTTAAAATATAGAAGATATAACTCTCCTTAGAGTGAAAGAGATGATAAATAATCCTGAAGGGCTATTTTGTCTTCAGAATATGTAAGTGTGTTTAAGAGAAAGTGATTCATGGGGCTAAAACAAAGACCATTAGGGCTGGTCTATCACCCTGTGATCAGCTAGGGTCTGGCCCTCTGGGAAGCAGTCATCTCTCTCTTAAATAGCCAGAATAGAAAGCAGATAGATGAGTAAACTGTCAGCTGTTCTTTTGGGGATGAAATAACATGAACATAGATTCCAAGTAAATCTTGGACAAATTGGAAGGAATGCTACAGGGTTCCCTTCGTTAAGACATAGCATGTCTGAGAAGTCAGAGCCTTTGGGGCCAACAGAACAGGACCTCAAGTCAAGGAGCAAGGGAAGATGGATAATAGGAAACAATGAAATGGATCTTTTGCAAATGGGGGAAGGGACCAAGAGATGGAAGGGAAAGGAAAGTAAAAAGAATTCAGATGTTTTATGTACATGGACCAGTATGATGAATGTAATCATAATTACTGAAAACATGAATTAATAAGAATTTTTAAAAAATGTTTTAAAAATATGATGAAGAAAGGCACCTGTCATTTCGGCAGAGAGGTTTTAATACTGAGACTCAGTTCACCAGGCATCCGAGGGCTGGAAAGATGAGGAAGGAGCATTGAGGTAACACTGGCTACTACTGGAAATACTAGGCACTACTAGTCATGCAGTAACAAATGGAGTTAGCAGAACCTGAAATCAAATCTACAAGGAGAGGTATACAGAACTGAGGCCTGGGACACTGAGGGTGCAGCTTCCAGTTAGCTGGGGCTAGTACTTTTAAGCAGGTTTAAGAATAGTACTGCAAATGGGAACCAACTATAGTTTTGCCTGGGCAAAGACACATGAGATGACACTGACTAGGCCTGCAAGGAAATCCGTAACCCTCCCTTCGTCTAGCGCCCCCTACTGGCTAAGATAAACAGAGAGTCAGGTGGCAAAGTGACAGTGGGATTTGCAGAGTTCTAGGCCCAGTATCAACCGAGCCACTATGGTTTAATAATCAAGGTGATACCAAAAGAGGGACTGTGATCCTGAGTTGCCCCAGGAGCAAAGGGCAACATGGGTTGAAACTAACAAAAAGTAACAGTGAGCCATTGAACAAATTCTCAGGTAAAAGCATATTTAAACTCAGAATTAGATGCAAAGGGGCAGTATAAAGGTAAAGCAGGCCAGAGACAGTAGAATCATTTGGCTCAGGCCTTGCAGTTGGAATTGGATGGTGCTCAATTTTAGCCATTGTTCAGTGGAACGTTTTGTAAAAGAATAGATTAAGTCTTCTCTTATTTTCATTGGTGACTAATAAAAAGTTCCCATTCTTATGTTAAGCTTAGGAGATAATTTAGAAAACTGCACTTGAATACATCCAGTGGTGTAGAAATTTAGCTATTAAGATACTATGCAAAATGTTTGAGCGTTTCCTGATTTGTCACTATATGAAGCAGGAAGTTGATACCCATTTGCCTTTTGGATCTAAGCAAGTGGAGGTACATGACAGAGCTAGATTCCTTAACAAAACTTACACACAAATATATATGGATACTTCTGCACACATTGGGAGAGAGAAGGTGAAACAATACTTCATATTTTATTAAAATTCGTCAGCGACCATCCTCAGCCCACCCTAGTGACCTCTGGTCTTTTCTTCCTTACCTTTGATCACTTGAATCATTCTGAATTTTCCTGATATAAGGTCCTAATAACACTCCCTACTCTCTTTATAGTAAAGAAAGTCTGTCTCCATTTAGGCATAGATACTTGTCATTAGGTTTCTTCTATTCCCAAAACACCAAGCTGCTACCTAAACAAGTTTTCCCTCTTTCCCCTCAAATTTTTATACCATGAAAAGGGAAAGAAATTCTGCTTAGAGAAATGTGTGATTCCTTTCCACTATCAGTGACTCTATTAAAATTCTTTTAAACAGAAAATATCCAGTTACAGCTTCTAAGGAAGCAATGGCCTTAGATGTTAAGCTGATCTGAGTCCTTGAAAAGATAACTTTATGGCATCAAATCAGATGAATCATAACGACACAGCCAATCTTCCAAAGAGGATTAGAATTTGAATGCATTGATAAAAATGAAAGAATGTTGCAAAAGGTTCTAAATCATATCCTTGATTTTGGTTTATCCCATGACATCCTCTTTCAGTTTATCAGATCTGCTTCTTAATATTTGTGTTTTAAGAGGGGTTCCTGTTTGCATAAAGTACAACTGGAAAGCCATATGGTTATGAGAAAGCAGTCTTGGAAATGGTGTACTTAATTTCAAAACAAGTGCTTTTTGAAAAAGAACAGTGTATTGGGCTTTGGACTTATGGTTAAAGTTTAATGATAATACTGTCACACATGTACATAATGGTATATTGAAAAAGTTGTTGTCCTTTTTATTTCTGGTTCTAAAGTGATCTCCAAAGTAATCTTTAGAGTAATCTTTTCATGTGTAATTATGTTCACAGCTAGTCCATGCCAGGTGTCCTCTACAAGCAAACCCAGGAAGTAACCAGAAATTTTGTGATTTCTGAGTAATAAGGTTGGACTGTGTTTCATTAGTGAGTTCAGCATCTGTCATATCCTGAGGATGTATAAACTTGTATTATAAAATCACTGACACACCTGTGAATAAGCACTCTCCTCATCCACAGCCAGTGGGATTGGGGCTGTTAACAGGAAGCAGATTCTGACTTAATCCGACTCAAGGAAAAAGCAACAATGACAACAACAACAACAAAATCTAAAATATTTCTCTTACAGTTTTCTCCTTAACATTTTCCAGCTGTGGTCTTTGCTTATTGTTTATATGGTAAAGTCCCTGAAAGCATTTCCATTTTAAGGGTTTTTTCCCCTTTAAATTTGATTCTAGATTTCCCATAATGAAACCTTTCCAAGAGTCTCAAATCTGCGATAATCCATCATCTTGGTTTCCTAGCACTTAGAATTTTTAATGCTAAAACCAGACAGGTATCTGGGAGATGAGGATGAGTGGGTTGTTCCTGAATGGGCTTTGAGTAAAGATTTCTCAACAGATTTCCTTGTTGCACATATCTCTCTCTCTCTCTCTCTCTCTCTCTCTCTCTCTGTGTGTGTGTGTGTGTGTGTGTGTAGAGACAGGATCATACTATGTAGCACAGGCTGGCCTTGAACTAACTATGCAAACCAGGCTAACCTGGAACTCACATCAATTCTCTGCCTCAGCCTCCTGGATATTAGGATTATAGGTAAGCACCACCATGCCCATTTGATTCCCCATATTCTACCTCTCCATATGACAATGGCTCTTAGCTATTGTTGTTATGTAAAACCAAGTGATTTTCTTTTTATGCAAATATATTTTAATTGTTTAAGATAAGGAACATTAAGTCTTGCATTCATTGGTTTTTCACATTTTAAAATTATTTTAATAAAAAATTATGCAATTTTATTTTTATGACCCATGTCTCATGTCTAAACTGTGCAATTACTACCTGCCCTTTTTAGAAAACTTGACCAATCTCCATAATAAGAGATATTTAGCTATAAAAATACCATATTATCAAAATAATACCCACATTTTGCTGATATAATGAAGTTCATCTTAATTATAAATTGCCAAAATTGTATATAAATTCTTTCTTATTTTGCCATACAGTGCTTTATACATTTATGAAAAATACATAATCTTGAACTGTTCAATGTTTTTCTAAATTCATACCCATTACTCAGTTGTTTTTTCTCTTTAAATTGGATAGAAACAATAGACAATAACCGAGTTCCCCCATTTTATAGGTGAGTAAACCAAAGAGAAGGAAATAAATGGTTTCATACACAAAGCTCAGCCAGATAAAGAGTCAGAACTAAAAATGCCACCCAAATTGGGCCTGAGGGTACATGCTTCTAATCCTAGCATTCTTGGAGGATGAAGTAGGAGGATCACAAATTCAAAGCCAGTGTGGGCAACTTAGTGATTTAGTGAGACCTTGTGTCAAAATTGATTTTTTTAAATGGGGGCAGTCATGGTGATACATGCTTGTAATCCCAACATTTGAGAGGCTGAGGTAGGAAGATTACCATGAGTTCAAAGTATTTTGGGCTACGTGTTAGTTTAAAGCCAGGCTGAGCTATATAGCAAGACCCTGTCTCAAAAAACAAAACAAAACAAAACAAAAAAGCAAGAGATGTAGCTCGAAGCAAAGGTCCTGGGCCTTACCTCCAGTACTTAAAAAGAAGGAAAGCAGATAGGAAAAAGAAAAGAAATCCACCTGGATTCTAGTATTCTTGCATTACAGTCAGCCCTCCATAGCTGATGATTCTGCATCTGTGAATTCAGCAAAATGTGGATCAAAATATTTTTCTGCATTGCATCTGTACTGAACATATACACACTTTTCTTGTTATTATTATATAAGCAATGCTGTGTAGCAGCTAGCTGTACAGTGTTTATGGTATATTAGATGTTATAAGTAATCTAGAGATGATTGGAAGTATAGGGAGGATGTGTGGGAGTCATATGCAAGTACTATGCCATTTTATTATTTACTTATTATTTTTGTTTTTGTGGTGCTGAGGTTTCAACCTCAGGGCTCGCACATACTAGGATAGTGCTGTATCATGGAGTTCTACCTCCAGCCCTTTATTATCTGCCTCATTTTACAGAAGGGACTTGAGCCTCCCTAGATTTCAGCTCTTGGGTGCCTGGAGAGGGATCCTGGAGCCAGCACTTTGCAGAGACTGAGGGATGACTGTGCTGCTGCTGCTCTTGGTTCCTCAAGGTGATTTCATCATTTGGAATGGCAGTCTAAAAACGGAATCACCAGTAAATTGTCACCTCCCAAGTGTGTTCTTCTGGATGATCCTTGAACCTCCAATGGCACAAGACAGTCCAGGAAACATCTCTACTATGTCTTGGGGCAATATTTTCTAGGCTTGCCTACCAAGACTGTGTTTTTTATAGGCTGTGTTTTAGACCTGGGTTTGCAACCAGCCTTCCCACCAAGGCAGCATGGGAGAACTGCCCGTGTGCATCTGTATGCATTTTCTGGTTCTCTGATATTTTGATTTAACCAATCTGAGTGAGACCTAGTATGGTATAGGGCCCTGTTGATTCTAATATGAACCACTGTGTTAGGATATATGACACTATTTTACAGAGAATTTTTTAGAAATGCTTATACAGAGGTTAAATGTCTCACCAAAGAGCAGAACTTGAATTTTCAAATTCAAGGCTTAATTACCAAAATTTAGAGTGATTTTAATTAAAATTTTTATGGAACAAACCCACGCAAGACAATTAAAGATAAAGCAATTAACTTGATCTGTACTTTATATTCTTCTTTATAAAGTCCATTATAATAATCTGCAATTTTGTCTGGCATTTAAAATCTACTATATTCTGTGAATAAGACAGTTATCAAAACTGTATACCAATGGGTAGAATAAGCAGTGATCAATGACCCTTGGTGTTGAGAATCTTGAGAGATTTGGTCAGCATGTAGCTATTTGATCAGAACCACTCGCATGGAGGAAAAACAATAAATGTTTCTCTATATATCTATGCCTGTCTATGTGTCTTGTAAATATTGAAGTGAAAAAATTTGATTCAGGGAATATAATATTAATCACAAATCTACTACAACATGTGCTCTTTATTGCATATGCAATTATCTCTCTCTGTGATCGATCTATCTGAACAACATATAGTATACTCCAAAGAGTCATTTTCTAAGAAGTGAGGAGATACAACTATTCAATCAATTTCTCTACCATTTAGAGTATATTTAAGACTCAGCTGAGCGTGAATTAAAAGACATATTGTTAGCTGTAGGAAAGTCAAATTATTGCATGCAGGAAAATTTCTACCTCTCTCTGCTCAATATACAATTTTCTGAAGTTTACACCCATGACTCAGATCAAATCATTCAATGATGCAGCCAAGGATGAGAATGTAAATTGTAATATTTAGACCTCATTGCTTTGTCCAAGACTGTATTCTCAATTGATGCAATGAGCATAAGGATATACATCTCTTAATGTTCCCATTGCCAGTAATAATTTGATTTGATGGAGATTTGTAAATTATGTTCACAAAGAAGTTTATTGACCAGAGTTTTTCAGGCTTGGCACTATTGGTAGTTTGAGTCAAATAAATCTCTGTTGTGGGGGCTGCTGTGTATGGTGGTATCTTTTAGTATCCTCCTGGACACACTAGATCATGGTAGCACCTGCCTATTCCCCTTAAATTGTAAAAACAGTAAGTGTTTCTAGACATTGCCCTAATATTCTCCAGGGATTAAATTGCCCCCAGTTAAGAGTTGGTGCTGTGCAGCATACAAAACTGGTCTCTAAATTAAAAAATGGGGAATAATTTAGGACAATGAGCCTGTAGTTCCTTCTTTACTAAATACCTTTACTCCCTTTCCATATAAGATAATAAGATGATTGATAACTGAGAAGAGATACTGCGACAAAAAAAGATTATTAAAGATGAATTGTGGCAATGAAGTGTACCTTTATAAAGTCCATTATAATAGTCTGTGATTGTTTTCCAGAATAAAAAAAAAAATCTATGGTGCCTTGTAAAACAGACAGTTATCAAAATTGTATGCCAATAGATATAATAAGCAGTGATCAGTGACTTTTAGTATTGGGGGTCTGAGTTGATTTGATCAATTTGTAGCTATTTAGAACAACTTGCAGCCCTAGTAACTGGCAACACCTCTTCTATTTATCGTCAAATTGTGTTCCAAGTAAAATGTTCAAGTCTGAACCAAAAGAAAAAAAAAAAAGACAAATCCCCTGTAGTCATAGCTGAAGTTAGGGCTGAAGCTGTCTTCATTTTGATGGGGGCGTGGCTTTTCCTTGCGTACTGGTTGAGGAGCTGGGCCAGTGGCAGAGTGTGGAGGTCTTGAGAACAGATCAAGTGGTGGTGGGGGCGGTGGGAATGGAAGATGTTGGTCACCCAAGAAAATGCATCAACATCTGTCCATCACTGCAACCCTGGCCTTAGGATCATTTTTCTGCCTCTGTAAGCACCAATGAGACAATGCCACTGAGCCCTGTCCTTTGTTGCCTGTAGCATTTCCCACCACTGAGCCACCTCTGATATGCTAATGGAGAAATTCAAGGTTTTGTGCAGCTGAAAAGGCTTTCAGATGCAGTCAGTGGGTCAGCAATCCCAAGTCTGTACAGCGCAGGGGGTCCTCTCAGGAGGGTGCTTAGCACCTTTGCTGGGAGAATGCCTGTGCTGAGGAAACAACAATGAACCATCTGGTTGCTTGTGCCCTGAAGAAATCAACACAACACAAAACAGCATAAACAAACAAACAAAAGCAGCATAAACCTGCACTTCAAAAACAGCCTAGTGGCCTATGACACCCAGTCAACTCTAGGGAGAAGTCACTAACCCAATGGTCTGACCCAACAGCACCAGTTTGTACTGAAACTTGGATGGAAGAATCCACAAATATTCTCACTCCATAATGCTTGGTTCTCGATGTAAATCTCTCCAGTGTAACTGCCAAGATTTACAAGTAACTTATGTAGGTGTTCAAAATTCTTGGGTCATAGAATTATGAAATGGGAGCTGGCACAAGTATTTTTTTCTTTCTCATTTGTCACAGTAACTTGGTTATACTAAGACTTTGATATTTATTCTTTGAACCAAAATCAGCAAGGTTAAAATAACCTTGCAAGGATCTTTTTTTTCATATAATTGTCACTATTTTGCAGAATGATTACAGATGATTGTGTCTTTAGTCAGGTCAAGTAACACCTAAGTTTGTTAGCATCCAAGTAAATTCATATTCATAAAGTTTTTTTGTTACTTTGTGTTCCAAACTTGAAAAGTTCGTAACACTGCTAACTGTTGTAAAGAAATCCTGTTGCCCCTTTAAAATCTGAACAGCCTGCTACTTGAGGTTTATTTATTTAACAAAGATTTGTTGTGGTGCCCAATACCCTAAGGGACCAATAAGACACAAAAAAGAATAAGATGTAGTTTCTGACCTCAAGAAAAATGCGGCTACATAGAGGAGGCAGTATGTGATACAATGCTGTTAAATACAAAATCAAACAATGCACATGGTGCTTTGGAAACATTACAGCTAGCCAGAGAGAGGCAAGGAAGGCTTCCTGGAAGAGGTGCATGGGCTCAGTATTTAACTTTGAGTAGTATGTAGTGCAATAAAGAGAGTTTAAATGGAATTCTAAGCAGTGGAGGCATGTATTGGCCAGGAGAGGTTAACTATTGTTACAAGTGTCACAGGATGGGGTTTGAGGAGGTCACCCAAAGAAGAGTGATCAATCACTCGGTCAACCCACCCATAGAGTAGATTTGGGGTTGACTGACTTACACCCAGAAAAGAATTGCAGAATGTCAGTGAAAGGCATAGAGAGATTTATTAGAGTTGAAGAAGTACACTCAGAAGGAATAGAGAAAGGGGCTCTCATTTGGTGATGGCGGTGCCTTCAAGATGGGGAGTATAGAATGTGTATCCCCACTGACCATCAGGCCACACCCTTGGTGACTGGGCTGGAACACAATTCATCTGCATGTGTCCGAAGCTTCTAGCTCTGCTGCTTGTTTCCTAGCTCTGCTTGCTGGAGTGCAGAGGTCTGTGGGCGGAAAAACATGGGCCCACTGAGCAAAAGAGCAGGGACCCCAATTCATAGGCTTACTGTATCTTTATGGCCTTTGGATTTTTTTTTTTGAGTGAGTTTCCTGGAAGGGAAATAGGAATTATGACAATGAGAAATTTTGTGTCCTGAAGCTGCAGTTTTTCTTAGAGGTACAGTTTTATTTATCTTTTTGTTTCATTTTCTTTCTTTCTTTCTTTTTTTTTTTTTGAGACAGAGCCTGAGCCTCACTAGATAGTTCAGACTGGCCAAAACTTGCTGCCTCAGTCTGCCAAGTGCTGGGATTGTAGGCGAGTATCACCATTCCCAGTGTAAAAGTACAATTTTAAATGATGATTTTCCTTGTCACCTTTCTGCTTATCTTTATTTCTTCTGTCCTCCTTCAGCAAACAGTCCAGGGATTTCAATGCAAGCAGCAGCAAAGACTTATTTCTTGCTCATGTCACAGTCAAATGTAGCTTGGTTCCTTCCCTTAGAAACTCCAGCATCTTCTAAGCTTTTGGGATCTTCTCTTGGGCAGCTTGTCTTCCTCTTGCCTGAGTTACTGCCACCAAAGATGTCTCAAAAGAAAGTATACATGCAATTCCTACTCTCCTGGACTCTCTAGGCAGCAGGTACGCAACTCAACACATAAGAAAAACATAGCTCTGGAGTGAAGTATTCCAAGCCCTGAAAGAACATAACTTCCAGCCCAGATTGATGTACCCTGAAAAATGGTCTCTAGAAATTAATGGAGAAATAAGATACTTCCAAGACAAAGAGGAACGCGGGAATTTGCAACCACCAATGTAACCCTACAGAGAATACTGAAAGACATTCTGGAGAGAGGAAAAAAGTACCAGGATTTTAGGACACAGTGACAGAGAGGACTCAATGAATGGGGCAGAAAGTGGAATGAAGGAGAAAAGCAGACAACTAATGGCAGAAAAATAGCATAGCAGAAATGAGGCAGAGAAGGTTGGCTATAATCTCTAATATAGATGGCTATGATACACTAAAAAAAATAGAAACAGGTAGAGTAGATCAGGAGGGAGGGTCCACCGAGATGCTCTTTATAGGAAGTATAATTAACCTGAAAAAGGGTTTATGGACTGAAAATCAAATATGAGAAAACAATGCTCTATGTGACAGGGAATCAGACAGTAATCGGGGCAACTGGACCAGCACCTGCAGATAGGTTGGAAAGACGGCTTTCACAGGTAAAGGAATACAATTTGAAATCAAGTCCAGGAGTGAGAAGGTTCAGAACCACTTAGGTAAATAGCAGGTTGCCCCCCCATCTAAAAACTGAGGGAGTTGGGGGGACCCAAAAAGCACAATGTTGGAATAAAAAAAAAAAGTAGGCAGACAATATTGTTAATAGTGAATCAGGACTTAAAACCCACATTATTCACATCACTCTGTTTAGATGGATTATCTTCTGTTCCAGTTTATCTACTTGTACTAGATTTGAGGGCACAGACAGCTTTCCCCAAAATAGCAGGATATAGTATGGTAATCATCCTTAATTTCCTATTAACTTAATCTGAAGCCCTGTATAACTTATACTGCTTTACCATGACTGATCTTAGTTGAATCTGGTTTGTTAGATTGCTGTTTGGTATGATTGATTGTATCAAGTCTGGGAGTATAGGTAACTACACTGAAGATGACAAGATTCACTAGAAAACCCATTCTGGTTTGATTATTACCTGCTTTTGAAGTTTTACACTATCTACAATGTTTTGTTTTTATTAATATTGTTATGTACTGGTATATTTAATTATAATATGCCTGATGATATAGATAATTCTATTTGAAGATAACAAGAAACAACAGAGTAACCACTGTAAACACCTTGTACTGTGATTTCATATGACCTTTTCATTTCATGTTTTTATAGGAATATGTTTTGTTTTGTGTTGCTTTGTTGTGTTTCTCCCTCTAAAACAGAAAGGATAGAAATGCATGTAGAAACTCATGCATGCATAGAACCTATAAACAGTTTATGAGAACTGATCATATAACACATGAGGAAAATGAACAACTACTTTGAAGAAAAAAGAGACCCTACAGTACCCATTGCTGATCCTGTAACATCACGATGTGAAATACAGCAATACTATTATTCTCTGTTTAGAGTGATTTTAGCCTATTTTGTTTTGCTTAACTTCAACATACAAGAAGGTATGGACAGGTATTTTGCAGAGAATGAGAGACACAGTGACAGCCATTGTTGACCTCCCTGCTGTCTGATCTTGAAGACCCTGAAATGCCTTCCTCATCTTGTCCAGATCAGTTCTACACTATGTTATTTCATGTGAATTCTCTGTATGTGAAGATATGGACAACTATTTGGAAGAAAACAGAAAATATGATAGTGAAGATCTCTGACTGTCTTGCTTTGAAATTTGTGTCTCTTACATTGTTTTCATATGTTCTGTTTTGTTGTGTTCAATTTTACTCTCTTTAAAAGAAAAAAGAAAGAAAAACATGGCTCACTTAATGGCAAGGTCAGGAAAAGCTCTCTCTGGAGAAAAGGCATTTAGGCTGATTTACAAATGACAAGAAAGAGCTATCCATCAGAATATTGGGGTGTCAGAAGGTTATTCCAGGCACAGAACTGGGAATAAGTTCAGTAAGTACCAGGAGAAGAAAAAGTCCAGTGTAACTGAGTGTAATGGATCAGTGGCTGAGTGAACAGGTAAGTTCTGAAAGGTGGGTGGAGGTTAATTTTGAAGGATATTATAAAGTAGATTAAGAAGGAATGATTTTTTTCCAGTATTGGGGATTGAATCCAAGGTCTTTGCACTATGCTATATTCCCTGCTCATTTTTTATTTTGAAACATGATCTTGCTAAGCTGCCCTGGATGGGCTCTAATTTATCATCCTCCTGCCTCAGCCTCCAAGACTGCTAGGTTTAAAGGCCTGTGCCAGTAGGGCTAGCTAAGAAGAATTGACTTTTAATCTATATGCAATAAAAATTATTAGAAAGATTTGAGACAGAAATTAATGTAATATTATTAATTTTTTATAAAGTATTGGCTGAGGATGTAGCTCAGTAGTGGATCATTTGCCTAGCATGCACAAAACCCTTGGTACAATCTCCAGGACTGCAAACAACAACAATAACTCCCCAAAAGTTAAAAACAAAATAACAAAAATTCATGTGGTAGCAAAGGAGTTTATTTAAGAGACTCTTATAGTAGTCCTATCGCGGAAAATGTACCCTTCACCAGCCAGTCTGTTAGTTGTCCAGGTAACAGTTCCAGTTGCAAGTTTCTGTTGCTTTTGTCTCCTAGAAATGACCGGTTACTGTGATATATAGCTATGATGGTCACTATGATGCATATTATAACAACCAATCAATAACCACCAAATACTCAGTTTCTGTATTTCCTGCTTGCTTATCCCACAATAAGCCCCAAACTACCAAGGATCAGGGCCTGATATTTTGAGAATGATCCCAATTAGTGTCCATGGACGTAAAATAAATCTGCTTCCAGGGTGTACTTCTGCATTCCTGGGTGTACTTCACTGTTTCTGTTGTCATAACAGTCCCAGTGAGATGGAAACAAATGGATGCATTTGAGAAATGTTTTAGAAACTGACCCACTGCCTTGTTTCAGAAGACCTGGGTGTGGAGGGGGAGGGAAGCTATGAGACAGGACTTGAGAACAATCTCTTGGGACATCAACAGACAGCAAAGCCCTTTGCTGAGATATTAAGGCTGCAGAAAACCTAGAAGGCAAAAGAAAAATTCTGTTTGGGCCAAGACAAGCCCCCATAGGGATGCCTAGCTGGCCCCTAGAACTGCAAATCTAGAATCCTGAGACTGAGCATGTTAAAGATAATGGCTCTGTAGGTTTGATGAGCACAGAGGCAGTGAAGAGGGAAGTCAAGCCCACAGCCCTGGAGCATTCACCTTACACAGATGCAGAAAGTGGAGGAACCACCAAAGGAACAAGGAAAGATGAATTTGTGAGGTGGGAAGAAAACGTCAGGCTGTTGGTTGGGTAGAAAGGGGAGAAGTAAGAGAAAATAGGAAATTCAATGTTATTTCTTTAACTTCTGTATCCTGTAACCTCAAGAAACTATTTAAAATGTAATTTCCTTTGGAAACACATCTGGTAAACTCTCTAACAACCCTCCCCCGCCATGCACAATCCACTTTTGTACAAGATTTGTTTGGATACAGAGTTAGAGGAATGGCCAGCAAGAGGTGGATTCAGAAACAGTCCTCCTTCAAACAAAGGCATGTTTGAGAGAGACTGAAGGCAAGAAAACCATAACCAGCTTCAAGTCTGAAGATCAGAATTCAGATTTGGGTGCTAGCAATTTTGTGATTGTACAGAAAGTGTTTGGGGACTTTGAGTCTCAATTTTTCTTCTCTGTGTAATGGGGATAGTGACTACTGCATATTCATGATCATTTACCTTGCTGTGAGCAGATACAAACTTCGTGTACCTCACCCTTTCCTAACAGCCTTTGGTAACTTGAAGAGGAATAACACCTCTCAAAGGAGTTCTGGGTTAGGCATGGGAGACAGATAATGAAGCAATTATAATAAAATGTGACCTGTCTATGTGATAGACATGAATTCAAGTCCTGTAACACAACAGTGAATGGAGCAATTGTTTGGGACCCAGAGAGCTGGGCTGGGAAGGGGTGTTGGAAAGACATTTGAACTGAATTTGAAGATCAAGTATGAGTTTGCCAAGTGGAAGAGTCAGAGAACAAGTGTCTGTGGCAGAGAAGACTCCAAAGGCTCCAAATCCAGTGAGCTCTCCAACACAAGGTTGGGTTCCCAAAGCAGGCCGAGGAGCAGAGAAGGATTTGGGGGAAGCAGCAGGAGCTATGGAGAGAATTTTAAGATCATTATATAGTCCTGGCTAGCCTTGAACTTCCTATGTAGCCTAGGCTGGCCGTGAACTTGAAATGTTCCTGCCTCAGTTCTGGGTTTACAGGTGTAGACCACAGGGCTTGGCTGAGGAATGAAATATTTTTAATGCCAAGCAAGGGTGCTTGCACATGACCCTAGAGGCGATATGGAGCTAATAGAAGTTTTTAAAGTATGAAACTGTCATCCTAAGCTTTGTGATCAAGCATTGCTGTCTGATGGAGCATTCTGCAATGATGAAATGTTCTATTTCTGCATTAAAATGTCATAGCCACTAGCCACATATGACTATTGAGCAATGGAAATGTAGCTATTGTGACTAAGGAATTGGATTTTTTTACTTCTATTTAATTCAAAGTCATTTAAATTTAACAAATCACATTTTATGGCTGGCGACTAGTACCTTGGACAGCCCAAGGCTAGAAAGTTATCCTGGGAGCAATGTGGAGTGGAAGAAAATAGCTTCCCCTAAAGGGAGGAGGGGATGAGAAGATTAGACAGAGAATCATTTGCCTCTTTTATCTGTCAGAGGTAGATCTTTAGCTTTATGTAAATAATGTTGTCCATAGATTTGTATAGTCACATATAGACTATTAGTCTGGCTGCCTGTAATCCAGAGGAAAGGTGTTCCTGGGGGGCTGTGGAACACACCAGGAATCCTGCTTCTAGGCTGAAGCCGTGGCACTCAACAGCGCTTTTATTCCTTACAGTTTTCTTTCAGAGAGCTGAACCACCAAACCCCCAGCCAACTGCTTGCCTTACTACCTGTGAAGTAGCTAAGACATAAGGAGTAGCCAAGATAGTGATCCTCAGTGCGTGTGTATACAGGTCTGCACGTGTGCACATGTGTGCGTGTGTGGCTTCACTCTCCAGCAGACATGGTCAATGTCTAGAGGCATTTTTGCTTGATACAAGAGGAGGTATGTAGTGGGTCCAGGTCAGTGATGCTGATAAACATCCTTTCACTACACAATACAGTCCCCAAGGAAAAGGACAATGCAGCCTGAAATAGCAACAGTGCTGAAGCAAGTGACACCCTGCTCTCGAGCACTGGATCTCAGCCGTAAGGTCCATTAGAGTCATGCAGGAAACTTACAAAATTTCAATGCCCTGGCCCTGCCCAGACCAACTAAATCAGAAACTCTGATCATAAGACCTCACCCACACAGTAGTGCTTTTTTCAAAAGCTCCCTAGGTGATTCCAAAATGCAACCAGAGTTGAAAACTATTGGCATAGAAGGTGTTGTCCCAAACAATCTATTCCTAAGCCCTCTCCTCCAACTATCTGATTCCTATACATATACCATCTATTTTGTGTTGTTTCATTGAGTTTTCCACCACAACTGGTCTATATTTTACTTAGTCTACTTATGACTGAGGGACTCTTGAAAACTGGAAGACAAAGATAGGTTTGGACTTTACCCTATCAAGTGTAAGGAGGTTCCACAGGGTTTCCTTGGTCAACCATCAGGAAAAAGCCAAGGTAAAAATGGTCAACAGGAAGTGTAATCAAGGAAGATAATTAATTAGCAACTCTTAGCTCATTGGAAGCTGTAAATATATCACATGGACTATACAACCACAGGAAAAGCCAGACCCATATCAAGTCTGTTCAGCTTAAAGAAGTGGGAAAGAACAGTGTTTTGTATTTTTTTAGATAAAATACACACACACATTCTGAAGTTACCCTTGTTAATTTGCTAAAAATCTCATTGGAAAAGATATTTAGTGGAAGAAAAAACTTTGAGAGCCTTTGTGAAAGATCAAGAAGTACCAAAGGGGACTTACTGACCCTTGTTTCAATATTAACAGTTTGAGAGGAAAGTACTGGAGGACATTGTTGTCTGCAAATTCTCTTTGCTTCTCTTTGCTGTGTCTCTATCCAGGTGGTGACCAGTCTCCCCCTTCTCAAAGGAGATGAAGGGAGCAGCTGAATGAACACAGAAGAATGGCTTGAAAGCACTAGAACTTTGTGGCGAGAGTTAGGGACAGAGTCCCTGACTCTTTCATTATAAACATTGGCATACTGCATAATAAATTTAGGCCAAAATTGTTCAGGCCAGGCACCATTAACATTGGATAGATAGATTTTGCCCGAAGCATTGCAAATATTTATGAGCATCCCCGGATTCTACTCACAAGATGTCAGTATCACTCTCCCTGCCCAGTAGTCTCTGAACCAGAAATGTCTGTGAACATCTGTAGCAGCCACAGCCCCTGGCCACTAATTCTGATAGAGAATTGCTGGGCTGCTTTGACAGTGGGTGTGAGATACCATTTCACTGCATGTTTAGGATGGTTCTCTAATGAGGAGAAGTAAGTTTTCGGAGGAGACCTGGTGACCCCAAGGCACTACATTGAGATTTTAACAGTGGGAATGAAGAAGATCCAATCCATCCAAAGGTGGATTAATGAAATATTTGGAGAGATAGTCACAGGCCACCAGGCCCACCCAAAAAGATTGGAAAGGATGTGTACAGAGCAGATCAATACTCAAGATGGAGTGCTGAGCTTGTCCATCCCCAATGCCATGTATTGAGAAATAGAATATTCAAGGAGAAACTGGTGGAAGAGGGGAAGAGGCAGTGTGTGTGTGTGTATGTGTGTGTGTGTGTGTGTGTGCACGCGCATGTGTGTGTATGTGTGTGTGTGTGTGTGTGTGTGTGTGTGTGTGTGTGTGTGTAGAATTCATATTTGAGCACCCCATAGCCTGTCCAGCAGGGATGGTCTAGTTATTCAGTAAGCAGCTATGTCTAAGAGTCTTAGTTCAAGAGAGTGGAGTTGGAGAAATATGGTTGATCAGAAAATGGATAGTATATGAAGCCACAAGGAAGTGAGTGCAGATGGAAAAGAATCAAGACTGTCATACAGCTCTGTTATTTCAACCTCAGCCACTAATGTGCTATAATCAGAAAATCAGAAGTGGAAGCTGGACGTGGTGGCGCATGCCTGTAATTCTAGCCCTTAGAAGACTGAGGCAGGAGGATCACTGGGACTTCAAGGTCAGCATGGGCTAAACGGAAAGACCTCATCTTAGAAAAAAAAAAAAGAAATAGGACACTAGTGGAGATGTGGGGTGGTGAGATATAGCAGAAAACCAAGTTAAATTTTAGTTTCACACAAACAGGGAATTTTTTTTTTATCTTGGTATATTAGGAACACACATATTTTCCCTGACAACCCTGAACAGAGGCCAAAGCACCAGAGACAGATGGCAATATTTGCTGGTCATGTGTGTCTTGAGACAAAACAAAATGAATAGTGGCTGATGTCTTCTTTTACAAGTTGGGGAAATGGGAAACACATGTAAATGTCTACTTCCAAAATGTGATGTGCGCTAACAAGTTGGACATCTGTCCAGAAAGTTGCAGCTATGCCCCTAAGAAGCCTCAATCTATCATCCTTATATACTACCAAACTATATCTAAATTTTTTTGAACAATTCATGGAATTGTCCAACAAAGTGCCTTAAATGGAAGATAGAATAAGGGATGTAAGGTTCCATTATTCATGACCAATAAGAAACTCTAAGACAATATGTTATGGTTTATATCTGGATGCACCCCCAAATACTCATGTGATCATAGAGGGACTTTTGGAAAGTGATTGAATATAGGATTACAGATGACATGCTGTTAGAGGTGGGGCCCAGTCAGAAAAGTTGAAGTGGGTCACTGTAGATATGACAGAAGGATTTATCTCCCCTCTCCTGTTCTCCTTTGACTCACTCTCTGCTTCCCTGCCACCACAACATGGGAGCTGTCCCGTACCATGCCTTTCTGCCATGTTGTCCTGCCTTGGAGCCAGTTAATTATGAGCCAAAACAAACTTCTTGTCTCTAAAGTTTTGGATGTTGGATATTGATGTCAAACCTCTTTGTAAACAGTTTAAGCTGTTTGGATTTACAGGCTAGGAAACTAAAATGTTGTGATGAGGTGTGTAAATGGTGAAGCCAGATAAAACCCTCCTAAGTGTAATCTTTATCCAGGGATGATATGCAGAGGAGTTAACATTGGCCATGGGATACAATGGTGAGAACAATAGGAACGATGGCCTTTAGCAGAGCAATGTGTACTGGCTCCAAGGATAGGGGACACCCAGGTAGCTCAAGGCAGTATTTAGTCCATACTGGCACTGAAGTTCTATACTTGAAAATGTTGTCATGTGATCTGATTGCTTGATGCATTCAAACTGAATACTGTATTGGCCTTGCTACTGATCTACCTTCTGTTGGGCATCCTTTCTGCAGAATTCCAGTGCTACTTGTCAGATAAAACACAGAGATTTATTTCCAGCACAAACTAACTAAAAATGAGAGGGAAGCCAGATTGTCTGCTTCTTTGAGCATTTGTAGACAGACAACTTTCAAACAGAAGTGCATGCATGGGCTTCTGAAATCAGTACAAGAACAGCATGTCCCAGCCAGAGAGTCCTCTACAGAGACAAATGCAAGTTCCTGTCTTGACTCTTCAACATGGACTAGATTCTTGTAAAAAAGAGAGGAGAAGAAAGTGCTCTAAAGGACACAACTGCAAGTGTGTTTAAGTGTGTAATATAGATGACCGTATTACTAAGTTTTTGTTGGATCATTGAACACAATTGTTTGCAGTCTCACTGTTTGAATGTCCACTTTGTATGCTTAATTTTGTAACTTGATCAACTATTTATAAGATGACAATATGTAATCTATTAACTAGTGATTTCTTACCGTTTATTTCTTTTTGAAATTCTGTGTTACTTGTACCCTTTTATTGTTTTGTTTTGTTTCTTTAAATAAAAAAAAATTTAAAAACCCAAAAAATAAAATGGAGTAGATTCATCTGGTCAGGGAAAAGCTGGCCTCTTCATTTGGTGTGAAATCCCAAGGCTATGAAGTAAACTTAAAATGATTGTAGAACTGCCCTCCCCCTGCCTGGCTGGTTAGCTATGTAGAATGCAGATTTGAGGAAGAGACCTGTGGACCACACACTTTGAGTGGCAAGAGTCTAGTGAAATAGTGAGTGCTTAGAATTATTCTTTTTGTATGTTCTTTGGCATGGCTAATCCACAGTCTGAACATGGCATTTGGCTTTCATACAAACATGATTTTCAAAAGAAGCAATGCATTATTTCCACTGACTCCAAATCAGGCTTAAAAGTGTCACAAATGGACTGTTTTCAATGCCTGTGAAGTTATGTTTATAAATGTTCAGTTTATGAAAAGGAAAACTCATATGTGTTGGTTACTTTTCTCTCATTGCTGGGACAAAATATTCAACATGCAAAATTAAGGAAGGGAAGGTGTATTTAGCTCATAGTTTGTTTCAGCCATTTGATCTTCTCTTGTAGAATTCAACAGAGAATCCATCAAGACCTGAATTTTTCTTTGCTGATATTGTTTAAATTACTTCTTCAATTTCATTGATGAATATTATTAAATTATTTAGATTTTTTGTTTATTTTTGTTTTTGTAGACAAGGTCTTGCTGTATAACTCAGGATGCCTCTAAACTCACTATGTAGCTGAGGCTGCACTCAAATTTGAGGCAATCTTCCTGCCTCAGCCTCCCAAGTACTAGGATTACAGGAGTGCACCATCACACTCAGCTAGAATTTTTATATCATCTTGATTCAGGTTTGGTAATTCATATGCATCTAGGAAACTTTTCATTTCTTTTGTATTTTCCATCTTATTAGAGTATAGGTTCTTAAAGTAGGTATTAATAATCTTCTAGATTTCTGCTGAATCTGTGATTTCACTCTTTTAAATCTTAATTGCATGGATTTGAGTCTTTTCTTTCCTTTTTGAATAAAATTAGATAAGTTTGTCTAGTTTATTTAACCTTTCAAAGAACCAACTCTGATTCATTAATTCTTTGCATTTTTTTCTTATTCTCAGTTGCATTTTTCTGCTCTGATCTTTATAACTTTCTTCCTCATACTAGCTTTAGGTTTAACTTACTCTTCTAGAGGATTCAGGTTCAATATTCAGTTATTTATTTGAGTTTACCTTTTTTCTGATGTGGGAATTCACTGCTATACATTTCCCCGAAGGACTACTTTAATTGGTCCCACAAGTTCTGGTATGGTGTATTGACATTATTGTTTAGTTGTAGAAACTGTCTAGTTTCTTCTTGAATTTCATGTATGATTGATTGGATACTTATGGTTAAAAGTAGCAAATTAATATTTATCACAATTTATCATTTCCAGAGACTATGTGATGTTATTTGTTATCAATTGACTGTATTACTTTAGCCAAGGTGACTTAGTTGTGATCAGTTGTTCTTCCTTCTATGCCAATAATGAGACTGTCTGGGGATCATAAACAATACCATAGTCTGGTACCAAAGAACTCAGTGCTAAACCAAAAATATTTAAAAGGCCGAATCTTGGAACAGACTCAAAAGTCAAAGCCAGTTATGCCTAGAAGGCATCTCTGAAAAGAGATCTCAATATTAGTAAAAGAAACCCTATCAACCACAAACAATTTACAAGCGTCAATGTAGAAATTAAATTGAAAGAGAATAAAAAATAAGAAAACACAGAAAAAAGATGTGAGCCCAGACCTTTTGGTCACTTGAATCAAGGGGGAACTGAGGAAGAAGAAATCAAAAGCCACCCAGCTGAACTTTCTAAAATGGTAGCAGTGGAAGTAACAAAGAAGATGAATAAGTCTCTAGAAAAACAAACAAACAAACAAACAAACCCCAGAAGTAATACACATAATTAAATAGATGATGATCATAATGAAGGACATGGTTAGTGAATTTAGAGTAGATAAAGATTTAAAAAAGAGGAGCTTAGGAATGTGATGGAAACCATGAATACTCAACATAGGAAGGAACTGGATTCCATAAGACGGATTCAAGTAGATATTCATGAGATTAAAATTTCTACTAAAATTATACACAGCAGAATTAAGTAATGTGAAGGCAGAATGTCAAATCTAGAAGACAGGATTGTAGTTAACAATCATCAAATGAAAAACTTCTCAGAAACAGCAAGGGCCTATGAAAAATCAATCCAACAACTGCTAGATGATGCAAAAAAGAATAACATAAGTTTAATTGAAATCAATGAAAAATCAAAGATAGCACAAAGGACATAAAAAAAGCTTGTTCACACAAATAATAGCAGAAAGTTTGCCAAGCATGAAAAAAGAATTTGACATACAAATAAGTGAGGTATACAGAACTCTGATTAGCCATGATCAGAAACTACACCAAATATATAATGGTCTGAATTCCAGAAATTCAGCACAAGAAAAGAATGCTAAAAGATGTTACAGAAAACAAAATAAAACAAAACAAATGATCTATAAAAGAAAATTCACCACTCAACACAAACCTTTAAGTTGAGGAAAGCTTAGATTCACCTCCGTTCTTTTCTTCCCCAAGTTCTTATTTTCTAGTGTCTGGACTCTGAATCTCAGAGATTTGATTTGTTGCTATTTACCACTCCATCTTCCTGGAAGTCACCAAGATTTTTTATAAAAGGCCTTATACTGTGCTTTTGTAAGATTTCTTGGAAAAGATATTTTAATTTTAATTTTAAAGCTACACAGGTTCCTATGGTTGTGAGAACACAAAGGAAATTTTGAATCCTTCTGACTGTATGCATCAAACATTGATAAAAAATTACAGGTGACCTTAAATAGTAAACACTCACTCATTTCTACTATATATGTTGTTTTTATGGAGCAAAACAATTTAACTCCCAAGATTTCTTCTACCTAAAACTAAAAATTTCTAATACCCACTATATTGTGATAAAGGACATTTTCTGTCTAGGATGAAATAACTGGCCTAGTTTCTTTAGTTCACATTTTTTTTTTTTGCTGCTAAAACTGAGGCCACTTAAAATCATCATTGGCTCTACCTTATTTTAGAGCAGTTCTAAATAGGTGTGGTTTTGTACTCAAAGGACTTTGGACAATGTATGGAGACATTTTTTTTTTGTCTTTTTCCTTTTTATCAGTACCAGGGATAGAACTCACGACTGCCTGCTTGCAAGGCAGGTGCTTATGCCGCTGAGCTAAATCCCCAGCCCCATCTGGAGACATTTTTGATAGCCATACTTGAAGTGAAAGTGCTGATAGCATTGTGGGTAAAGACTGTGACACTGCTAACCATCCTACATACAATAAATAACATAGCCTCTCACAGCAAAGAATTATGCAGTTCCAAATATTATTAATGCTGGGCTTGTAAAACCACAAATCAGATTACTTTTCTTATTCAGAGACAATTTAGGATCACTCATTTAGTAAAGAATTAGTTCAACCTCAAGGTAACATGGCATTGGCCTTGTTATGTTAATGGCATAGCATCTGACCTCATCCTTCCTCTGATTCTTGGAATTCTGTAATCAGAAACTTTGGAATCCCAGGTACTTCACACTTTGAAGTCTAGGTATCTTGCTCCTGTATAGTTTGGGGATGGTCAAATTCTGCTGGAGATACTGGTACTGAACCTGAGCTCTGAGGCCTCTGGCAGCATCTGCCTCTGATTTTAAGGCAATTTGGGCCCAATCTGATATCCTCCTTGGTTTTTCTAGTGAACTACTCTATCATTGCTGGCTGGCTTTTGCATATCACCAAGCCCTTTCAGCTACTCTCCTGCCCCTCCCCTGTCCACCTCTTTGCTCCATTTTTAAATGGTACGTGCCTGGGGGTCTCCAGATGATCTGTAGACCACCCCTCTCTTTGTGATCATCTAGAGATCTGAACGTCCCTTCATGCATTTAACCTTGTTCTGGATCAAATTTCTGTTCTTTCCCAATTCAGAAGTCATTTAATTTTGAGGGCTTTTTTTCTACTATGATACTCCTATTACCGGATGACCTTTTGTTCTGACCTATAAATGGATTCAGCTATATGTTAAGTTATATTAGAATAGTCAATGAAATTATGAAAAAGAAATTCATATGTGGAAAGATGATTTTATGTATATAAAGATGGTAGCCAAGAGGGCCTTTTCACTAAATTTTTCAATACATAGGTTTTTAGAGATGTTGGTTCTTGAGTGTTTTAAGATGCTGTTTGAGGGCCAAACTAAGGAGAAAAGGATCATCAAAAGACAAAAGTGAATTAGGAGAACTTATAAATAAATGTGTTGTATTGGATGTAATTGTGGAGCAGTAACAACAAATTGGAAAGCTGGTGGAATGCAAATAAAGTGTGTTGTAATGTACCATCTTTGGTACTTTTCTCTCAGTGCAGAGACAAAATGCTCAACAACCAATGTTAAAGGGAAAAAGTCTTATTTAGCTCATAGTTTTTAGAGGTTTCAGTCCATAATTGGCTGGGTCCAAAGCAGTGTGGCTTGGCAGGGGGAATCCCCTGAGAAACAGTTCATGGTAGCAGAAGACAGCAAAAGCAGTGAGAGAGAGGTAGGGGCAGGGGCTTGCTACCACTCTAGCTGGCTGCAGACTCTGACAGCATCCATGTGGCAATGGTTTTAGGCATATGCAGAATACAAGAATTGGGTGAGGAAGACTTGCACGATGATTTCAGAGAAGGACCCTGGAGGCAGGCAGTGTGCCCCTGAAAGGGCAATATGTGAAGCTGAGTGTGAAGCCAAAGCAATGCAATGGACACCACAGAAGTTTAGCAAAGCTGGAAATGTGGATCATCTGAGGAAAACTGTAAGGAGGGAGCAAGGCAGGCCCAAGAGAGAAACCACAGGAGATACAACTACAGGAAATGTTGTGGAGGTGGAGCCACTCCAGTCCCTTGGAATTCACATCTTGCCACAGATCACCTCCAGTCCCTTGGAATTCACATCTTGCCACGTGGAACTGCAACAGTTAATGTTTGCTGTATTTTGGACTTGCTTTGATCCTATTCCTTTGTATCTCCCTGTTTGTAACTTTTGAAATGGAAATGTTTATCTTGTGCCACCTTGTCTTCCAACCAGCCAATTAGGGATTGAAACCCCTACAAACTATGAGCTAAATAGACCTTTTCCATTTAACTTTGGGTATTGGGTATTTTGTCAACAGGAGAAAAGTAAATAAGACATGCTATCATTTTTCTTTCTGTTATTTTTTTCTTTTTTTCGTTTTTTGTTTCTTTTCCTCTTTTTTTTTTTTTTTTTTTTGCAATACTGGGGATTTAACCCAAGGCTTTGCATTAAGTTATATCCCTTGCCTTATTTATTTATTTATTAATTCATTCATTTTTTTTTGAGACAGGGTCTCACCAAGTTGCTAAGTTACCCATGCTGGTCTCAAACTTGTTGATACTCTTGCTTCAACCTCTCTGAGTTTTGGGATCACAGGCTTGTACCACCACACCCAGTTCAACATCAGTTTCTTAATATGAACAAATGTACCCTAATCATGTAATATATCAACCATGGGGAAACTGCATGAGGAGTTTAAAAAAATAAATGCAAAGGAGGAAATCTGGAGAATTTTTATGCTGTGAAGACATCCTTCATAAAAGCTTAAGGATGTGGGTTTTCTTTTGTTTTTAAGAGGATGTGACTCCAAGACCTCTTCTGTTTCCTCCTCTCTCCAGATGTCATCTCTCAGGTCAACATTATGAGGCAAGCAATTTGTGAGAGAACCTATAGTCTGTCCCCACTTTTTCCAGCTAAGAATGGTTTGAAACAGATGTTTCCATGCAACTATTTTGGGACAGAATCAGCAGCATACTAAAAACTCACATTCCCTCCCCCATAAGTATTTGTTAATTTCTTTCCAATGTATCACTTTTTATTGTAGCAACAATCTTCCAGTCACAAGCATATGAAGTCTCAGAGGCAGTGGCCTCCTACTAATGTGTACTGTTTATCAGAAAGACTTGGCAAGATTCCCTAGAGGAAGACAGATATGAATTTAATTTTGTGATATTTTCATTGTGAGCGTGTGCCCACTGTCCTCCAACATGATTTTCCTGTTTATTCCGGGGATCTGCTGCTGCAGAAGGGCCAAGTTCAGATGAATTTGGTAAACTTATAGAGGAACTATAGTGAAACCCTACCTCAAGGGACAACCAGATTGTCAAGGAATGTGATCCATGTGAAGTCTCCTAAGTGTGACATTTTCCTTCTGCTATGGAGAGGCCAAGTGTAATTTTGTGGGGAGAGAAACTTCCAGCATACACATTGTTCAGACAATTATTCAAGGTCTTCCCTGGAGTAGTTTCGAAGGAAATATGAGTATAGGGAAGGGTGCTTTGAACATGTAGTCTCTCTGCAGGAGGAAAAGACTGTTCAAGGATCTGTCCCTGATTTATGCAATGTGTGTTTTCTTTATTCAATAAAGACTCTGACAAGATTTTCAAAATGGAGGATTTGAATTTTACTCAAGATCGTAGCTGTTCCAGCACACATCTGTTTTACTGCTATTAGAACATTATTAAACAAAATGAAAGATTTGTACAGCCAGTCTCTCCCTGGAAAGATAATAGAAATGCCTTTCTATAAATAGGTTAGTTAAAAATCAATCAGTAAACCTTAGTATGGAGAAAATGTGCTATGATGAATTTTGAAATTTGTCTGTATTCTGTTATACAGAAAAATGATCAAAATGTAGGTTTTACTTTTTTCCCCTATAGATTATAGTCTCCTTGTATTGTGAATAAGATTCTAATTCTTCACATGCTCATCTCTGCCAGAGTGCATGCATCACAGTGCTAGCCAAGGACAGGTAAACTTTACTTTAGGGATCCTAGCCACACTTTGACCCAGGGCTGTACAGGATATAGTTTTTGTGGGTCAATAAGTTAATGACCTTGGCTTCCCCATGAGGCTCCAGAGCACTCTCCTTCACGTGGTTTCAGCAATTGGCATCACTTATTACACAGATCAGAGAAGAGAGTCTGTCTTGATAAAACTGTACAAAATAAGTAGTTAATGGCAGTTTCAATTTCATGATAATGTTGGGGCTCATAAAATGACACTCCAAAGTACAGTAAAACCTTGGCATGCAAGCATAATTCATTCCAAAAACATTCTTGTAATCCAAAGCACTTGTAGATCAAAGCAAATTTCCCTATAAGAAATAATGGAAACTCAGATGATTCATTCCACAACTCAAAAATGTTCTTATAAAAATGACTACAATACTGTAATATAATACAAAATAAACATAACACAAAACATAAATAAAAATGAACAATTTAACCTACACTTTGAAAAACATAGTGGCTGGTGTGAGACAGACAAGAGAGAAGAGGGTTATGGTATAGCAAGACTTTCACTATCTCTAATGGAATCGCCGCTGTCTGTTGGATCAATGTAAACTTCTTGTCATGCAAGTTCAACAAGAAATGTATCCAGTGATGCTTACTTTTGCCTCCTTTTACATAGCCTTATGGAACTTTCCTACAAAATTTTGCACTGTTCCCCACCTTTCACACATCATTCTAATCTCATTTGAAGTGAGGGATTCCTCTGCCTTTTTCTCCTCTTCTACAGATGAGATCTCCTCCATAACCTCTTGGAGATGATCACCCATAATTCCACAGCAAGAGAAATAGAAGAACCATTGGCTCAGTGGAGATCACATGACACTCAGCAACACATACTACTTGTATTGCAAGACATTGCTTGTCTATCAAGTTAAAATATTTTAGAAATGTTTGTTCATCTTGCAGAACACTCACACAACAAGTTACTTGCAATCCAAGGTTTTACTGTACAGTATAGCACTGGTAAACTGAGTTCCTCAAACTAAAAGAGGTTAAGTGGCCTCAGAAGCAGTAAAGTACCTCTTAGCCTTCTTCTGTCCTCTTGTTTCCCACCCCTTTTGATACTTCTGATTGAATTATAGAAGCCAGAGATTCTTTTATCTGAGATGGTGCATAGAAACCAAACCCCTCTTACCCAGAGCCAGCCATACGATCTAGAAAGCTCATTCTCTTCTTCCTGGAAGACCCTTGGGGGGGGAGGGCATGCCATATGCAGAGGAAAGAATGCAGTGCAGAGAGGACAGGAAAGATCCAAACTGAAACACATGCCGGACGGGATTTAGCTCAGTGGTATAAGTGCCTGCCTGGCAAGCACAAGGTGATGAATTGAACCCCCAGATCCCCAGTACCAAAAATAGATAAATAAATAAATAAATAAATAAAGTAAAACATGCTGGATGTTCCTGCTCAGGCTCTTGCCCCTAGATCAAAGCCATTCATCTAGTCCCATCTGTACTTGATTGTCTCTTCTTCATGGAGCCCAAGGACAAGAACAGACTGTTTTCTCTGGGTCATTAGGTCTTCCTTTCTGAAGTCTCTCATGTCACATACTTTACTTTGATTAAAATGTTTGTTATGTTTTCCTTTTGTTATCTGCCTTTTGTTACCTAAGAATATTCTCCAAGGTCTTTAAGATGGGAGAGGAAAAGGAAACACCTGTTTTCTCCTACAATATCAGGTGATCCTGTCAACCACTGACTGGATAATTGGTGCCAGATAATTAATTCCTTACCTTGGTAGTTGAAGGGACTGTCCTATCACTGTAGAGCATTTAGCAGTATCTCTGTCCTCTGCCTACCAGATGTCATCAGCACTCCTCTAGACATAGCAATAGGACAGTCTCAAGATACTGCTGAGTGTCTCCTGGGAAACACAACAGTGTTCATATCCACTCTTTGAGAATCATTGCTATTAACAGGGCAGAAATAGCTGGCTCAGCATAGCTAGGGTAGAGGCCAAATAGCTAAAATAAAAAGAATACTATAATGCTTCAGGTTCGTTTTTTTCTATGTTGAACCCAGAGCCTCATACATGCTAGGCAAGTATGTTGCCACTATACTGTATTTTAAGTCCATTTTTAATGTTTATTTGACACAGAGTCTCTCTAAGTTGCCAAAACTTAGTGATCCTCCTGCCTCAGCCTATTACAGTAGTTAAGATTATGGGCTGCACCACATGCTAGCCTGGCTCTATTACTGCCTTTTTATTGTGAACAAGTAAGGCAGACATGGGATCTCGCTTTTGCAAAGTGGCCACATACTTTGCTAGACTCTAGGTGATCAGACGTAGCTCAGAGCAGACTGACATGGTTCAGTCCCTCAGTGCAACCCAAGCCAGCAGGGAAATCATGCCTGGGAATAGAGTCAGTGAAGCCAGGTTCTGCTAAATAGCCCAGCCTAGAAGAAAAAAAGGACAAAGAAGCTTTGGCAAGCATTTGTTTCTCAAGCATAAGCTTAAAAAAATCCTCTTAAGTTAAAATTTCTTTAATATACAATTCAGCATTTTATCAGCTTTAAACTGCACAAGTCAGAGCTCTTAGTGTATTTATGATGTTGTATAACAATCACCTTTAATTCTAGAGTATTTTTATCACTCCAGAAAAGTCCATATCCAAGGAGACATAACACAAAGGTGGAGAAAAATGTCCAAAGAGTAAATTTTAATTTATGTGGGCTATTTACCAGTAATTTAATTACTAATCACTAATCAAGCACATTTCAATCTTGCAAAAGAAGCAATTTAACAATCTTGTAAAAGAATGGTGTGCTTTTCATACATTATTCTGTTTGAAATATTTCATGATAAGCCCGGCATAGTGGTACCTTCCTGTAATTCCAGCCTATCAGTTTCTGCACCTATTTCTATATTTACTTGGGGGAGGGGAGATAGAAGAGAACCTGAGATACCATATTGTTACCAGGCAGCCTAGGGCTCCTCCAGGGAATTTGTGACCAAGCTCCTCCAAGCCTGGAGCTACCCGACCGGCTACGTGCACTCCCAACCTATAAACATTGTGAAAGGAAGCTTGCTGACTTCCTGCAAGTGCCAATGGAAAAACAATGGCTCCAGGATACACAGCATATACTTTAGATACTTCTTTAGATACACGTTTTGTTTCTGAGAACTTCCACCTCTTTACAGAGGTGATCAAAGATGTTTATATTTTGTGGTACGTGAAGATGATGACAGAAAGTGATAAAAATTGAACTTCAGGGCTGAGGTGTAACTCAGTGGTAGAACAAATGCCTAGCATTCTTGAGGTATGGAGTTTGATTTCCAGCACCAAAACCAAAACATTTAAGTACATTTAGCTTTTAACCCTTTTTACTGTCCTAAATACTTTCTCAGTCAATTTTTTTTTGTATAAGGTTATACCACATTTTAGGTAAAATTAGAATATAGTGAGAAATCTTAAATGTGCAGTTAAATAGGTTTTGACAAATACACACCTTATCACCTAAACCAAACCTCTGGGAAGATGAATCTTTGTCTTCATTCCAGAAAGTTCTTTCTTGCTCCTTCTTTCCAAGGCAGAACTGACTGTCTCAGTCCCTTTTTTAAAAGCAAATACTGCCTGGCTTTTTCATTCTGTTGGATTTGAAAATGGGAATGGCAGAGGGAGGAGGAAAATATCTCAAAGTTCTTATTCATTAAATGGGTTTAACTGTGGATTCACCCAAAGGTGCTCTTTGCTCAGACCTAAACTGGAAGTCAAATGCTCACAAGTGGGCTTTTGATTAAAGTCTGCTTGAAATCTGTTTTCCCCAAAGGTGGCTCCACTTTTCTAGATGTAACTTTGATACTAGATTCAGAAGATGTCAGGCTTTAAGACCAGGAAGGGAGAAAAATGAAAAATAAAGGCAAGTAATAACATCAAGACTCAAAGTTTAAAATCTAGCACTGACTATAAATATACAAGTTTTATGTCTGTTTCATATCAAGAGGCTGCAGACAGGAAATCTAAATTCTAAGCCTATCCCTAACTTGGACTGGATATGACCTTGGATAAATTACTTCCCATCCTGGAACTTCTCCCAGCTATAAAGTGAATACCACTGTATTGATTTCCACTGTAATGGATGGTGTAAATCTGGTAGCCGGTATTTGCAGTGATGGCTTGTTTATGTGTTCATTGAGCCTTCTTCAGCCTCCAGGAAAAAGAGTCTGGTCTGTGATATCGAATGAAATGAGAGCAAACTCTTTCCATGGCAGTGTGAGATTTGTCAAAGAGCAATGTCAGTGACAAAACCAGCCTTAAACTTACGAGCTGCTTCACACAGAATGATAGAATTTCCAGAATGTTATTTATCAAATAAATCATGTTATTTATACTTCCTGTTAGGTCATTTTCCAGCCATCATTATTCATAAATGGACAAAAAGCAATCTTGCCTTCTCAAATCTGCCGAAGTTGCTTCTGTGTTTTTTTGTTCATTAGAATGTTCAGGAAGAATTCAGTTTTATTTGCTTGGTATGATAAAATAACTGCAAATGGTAATGACTCCCAAACAGTACTTTGTTCCCAAAGAATCACACACCAGAACATTGAGGGGGCTGACTTGTGTGGTGGGAACTCAGCTGCGCCATTTGTTCTGACAGGAACCAGCTCTCCCTGTGAGCGACTCATTCTCCCTGGCAGCCCAGAAAGTCTCTTTTCTTTCCCTGTGGAAATCTTTCTTGTATGGCCTTTGCTTCTGTTCTTTCTCTCTGGTACTCCTGCTCTGCCCACAAGAACTCAAGTAGAACCCGGTGTGACTATCCAAAAGAAGCATTCAAAAAGTCAAAATAGCAGATCTTAAGGTCTGGAAGCCATTTTTGTGGGTTCCTGGCCCATTACTGTTGAGCATTAAATGTCCAGTGGTCAGGGATCAAGTATAATTAACCTTCATTTTCTCTGCTGGCTCGGGACAGTGTCTTAAATATACCTGGCAGGCATTAATGAGGATTTGTTAAATCAAATAATTTCTCTCACTCACATTTTTATATCCAAAGTATTACTGATCCCAATTTAACTCTGCTAGGGTTTAGATCTAAAATGTCCCCCTCTGCCTCATGTATTTGGAAGGTGGCAGGATTTGGGGTGTGTAGAGTTTACTTGGCATTGGGAGGTGGGATCGGGTTGAAAGAGGTGGGTCACTGTGAGTGCGACCTGGAAGGGTGTGTCTCTCTTCTCAGCTTCCTCCTTGATTTTCTCTGCCTTCTGTTCTCTGTGCCCTGAGCATTGGCCTCCATCTTGCCTTTCTGCCATGCCTTCTTGCTTTGGAGCCAATTGACTGTGGACTGAAATATGAGACAACGTAAACCTCTCATTCCTTAAACTGTAGGTGTTGGGTATTTTCTTGCAGGAGTGAGGGATGTAACTAAGACAAACTCCACTGTTAGTATGATGGGTTCAACTGCAGTATTGACTAGCATGAATATTATTTTCTTGTCTGGATGTATCACAGTTTATCCATTTACTTACTAAAGGACCTCTTGGTTCATTCCAATTTTGGCAACTTATGAAAAAAGTGGCAATAAACAACTTTGAAAAAGGAACATAAATCATATTATTTGCTAATTCTTGCTCTCCAAATTATTTTTGCATCTCTAATGACCAATTCCTTTGCCATTTAACACTACTAACAAAAGTTAATATCACCTTTTCATAAAATTCTCAGGGGCAAAAATAAAATTATAAGTCTAAATTTCAGTCCTTAAATTTGAAACTCCCAAATCTGAGAGAGAACTAATAATACAAGACTGGCAGTAAATATGATAATATGTTTTTTAAAAATTAAGTTTGAAATCATTTGAACTGTTGAATGAGAAATTCTATGTAGTAATCTTTTTTTTCCTTTGTAGCTTTGTGAGTGGCAGTTTATGTTAAAGCATCATCACAATTAGTTTGATTTTGTCTGAGGTATATTTCCATTCTTTCCATTCTACTGAGACTGCCATAATCAGACCCTCTCCAGATCCCATCTGGGCTGTTAGAGTATTCCCTGCTTCCTTCCTCCTCAAAATCATTCTTACTGCACCTTCGAGCCCTCTTCTGTCCGCCTGTTGTCGACCCACTTCTGAGTCATCCGTGGTGAGTATTGGTTCTGACTGCATACGGATGACAATTTGCTTTCCTGCATGTGGTGGGCTACAGAGAGAGAGTAGATTGTTCTTTACATGCTGTTTACATTTCTCATTGTAAACGAAGATGTTGTCATCCTGTGTTTACATGTCAGTATGCTCAGTTAATTTTTTTTATGATTTAAAAAATTATTAATACAAATTTACAGAACATACTGATTACATTCATCATGGGGAGTTGATCCATGTACTTGGTATGTCTTTTTAAAAATTTTTTTATTTTTTATTGGTATCAGAGATCGAACTCATGACTGCCTGCTTGCAAGGCAGGTACTTATGCTGCTGAGATAAATCTCCAGCCCCTACATAGTATGTCTTAACTTTTTTCATCCCTTTTCCTCCTCTTCCCTCCCTCGTGCCTTCATCTCTTGGTTGCCTTCGCTTTTGCAAAGAATCTATCTCCCTGTTTACTCTTAGCAATTTTTTATTTTGTTCTTTATTCACACTTTGGGTTTGAAAAACCAGGTGATATTTAAGTGTGTGTATCCAATTTATTTCTCCTAACAATGTACTTTCTTTTTTTTTTTTTTTGTCTTTTTCTTTTTTTATCGGTACCGGGGATCGAACTCACGACCGCCTGCTTGCAAGTCAGGTGCTTATGCCGCTGAGCTAAACCTCCAGCCCCAACAATGTACTTTCAAGTACAGCTGCAGTTATAGCATGCCAACCATGTCAGACCTTTGGATCTATGAGGCTAACGATTAGACCTGGTCCATTTCTGTTGCTCCCACACTGTGAACATTGCTCTGAAATGGAGATTTGCATGCAGCCGTTCAAGCGAGCAGGGCCTATGAAAATGGGGCAGTTGAACTGCAAGGAATTTTGCAATAGAAATCACATCTGATTGCATGGGTGACCTCTGGATCTGGGGTGGCTCTTCAGAATGGCTTAATTGAATAAGGTGCCAGGCCTTTGGAATCCTATACCAACTAGTTATTGGCTATGGGCATAACCTTGAGGTAGGCAACTAACTCTTTTTGTAGGAAGGATTTAAGCTGTGGGCACTAGGTAGCATCCTCAATAGCTGGGGAAAAGGACACTCATTCCTTCATGAAGAAGTTCTGAGAAGTATCCCAGTAAGAGGTGCTCTGTGTGGTGCCGATTGCTACTCTCTGTGCTTTCTTGGCTGGAACTTCAAGTTTACAGTGAGACAATGATCTATATTTCTCTATTTCTCCCCCTCCTCGGCATTGAGGATCAAACCCATCCCCTGCCTCTCTCTTTTTTTTTTGAGGTAAGGTCTCACTAAATTGCTCAAGCAAGACTCAAACTTGTGATCCTTTTGCCCAAGCCTGCCAAAGTACGGGGATTCTAGGCATGTTGCGACCACACCCAGCCTGTGTCTGTTTGCTTTTAAATTCATACTTAACACAGTATCTGGTATAAGAAAAAGCCATACATTTCTGCTGAATAAATTTAAACATTTTTGAAAAGTATGTTTTACTGTTACTAGATGTAGCTTTTATTTCCTTATTTATTTTCTCACCACCACCAAAACATATTTATACTTCGAGGTGCTGTAAAATTTGAAACCTTCAAAGCTTGTATGCTATTGCAAGAAATATTTCTAAAACCATATTGCTAATCTTGACTAATTTCTGTCACTTGTTTTGCATCTAAATCAGTGCTGTCTAATGGAGCTCTTGGCTATGATAAAAACCATTCTAATATAGACTGTGTAGCGTGGGCCTTGATCTGCCCTGATTTGGCAACATGGTTGACTGCCTTAGTTCCAAGAGAAGAGGCCCTGGTTTAATAGAGACTTATCAGAAATGCAGAACCTGTTTAATCGTGAGCCATGACTGACATGAGGACTCCTGGGGAAAGTTAGAAGCTAGCTCTCTCACTCCAGGTTAGCAGTTTCCTTGACATAGACCAACTAGAAACTGCCATGGTCTAGTTCAGCTCTCTATGACCCCCACTTTGCAAGTTTCCTTAACGAGACCAGTGAGTGGCTGGAGTTTGCTTGTGACATTCACCTGTCCAACCTATCTTGTTTTCTGGCTCGAGGACATTTAAATTCATTTTAATCTTTATTTTTGTTTCCATTTTCAAAGTTCATAAATTTAGCCTTAGATCTGTTTAGCAGTTAAAAGAAAATCTTTCTTTTCTCTCCAGCCATTCTCTAGCAATATTGTCTAGTTGATTGGAATGATTTTTTCCATTTATACAAATAATAAGAAAGTAAGGATGTTATAACCATCAAATTGTCTTCAGTATCCGAAGAGCAGGTTTAAGATTCCAAATATTTGAGTTCTTTACAAATGCCTAAATTTATACTCCAGTCTTATCAATGAGCACTATCATATTAAATATTGGGAGAAAATGATTAAGTTTGCTTCCAAGAAATGTTTGGGAAAATTCACACCAGTCAACAGTTTACTGAACAATGGAGTTCTGTATTCTTTTGTGAGTTATGATATATCCAGTTATATAGTCTTTCCCTAAAGACAGAGGGATGATGTTGTGAATTGAATGTGTTAGAAAAATAGATGTGGGTCAGTCTCTTAATATGAGCACTTAATGAAAAATCCTTTTCAGGAGGCATCTTAGGTAGAATCAGTTACTGAAATTTTTTAATTACCTTTTAGTGCTCTGTATTTAACCATAATCTACAGCTTTCTCCCCATTATTTTAATGCCAGCCATTCTGATAATGAGAACAGCGTGTCTCAGGCAAGTGCCAAACCCATCACGTAGTAGCTGCTATAAAAAGAGCAGAGGAAGAGCAATCAATCCTAGAGTCAAGAAGCCCCTGACTTTGTCATATGAATTGAATAGAGAGGAGCTCATGAATTTCAACATTTATCTATTCCTTATTAAGAAGAAGCTAAAATGTCACACCTCATTTGAAATCCCCACACATTGTTCTCACAGCCATTTGGAATCTAAAGGCTAACTCTGATTATATCAGGGATGCAAATTAGCTACACAGATCACCGAGTGCAATCCCCACCCCCTTTATTTCTTTGCCAGAAAGTCTAATGGTTTGAAATGTATTCAATCCATTTGATGGTGAGTTGCTATTTCAGTCACAGAAGCTAGTTCTAAATCTCAAAGGGGGAGAATATGTTATTTAGGAGTTTTAAAACCCATATAAATGTTTCATGTTGGACTGCTACATGAAGTCATGAAAAATGAACTTGGAGAAGAGATGAAAAATCTATGTTTCATGCTTCTAATACATTTCAACACCAGATTTCAGTGTGATATACAGTGATGGTTACCATAACAACAGCCATTCAGGGCCTTGATTATGCATATAAGAAAACCCACAGCGGGTGGAATAGCCTCTGGCCAGAGATCCCTGGCTTGCTCACGGTCACTTAGTTTTTCTACCTTCATATCAATTATCTAGATTTGGGTTCTGAAAATTGCTAATCATTTCTCTAAATTATACATTCTGAGTGTTTTCTCTTGATAATTCTTAGAACATTGGAGCAAAACAGGATAAATGAAATAGTTATGAATTAGGTCCCCTCGCCTCAGTGGTTTAAGGAATCAACATAATTGAGGAGATGGAGTTGGAGCTAAAGGCTGTCATTAAGGAAAGGGAGAAACTGTGTCATTTTGGATTAAATAGCTTGATAATGGATAACCACTTGTCTAAACGATATGAGGAGTGCTTTGGAATAAAATATTACACACGTAGTCAAACAAAAGACATATTACTCTACCTTTCACCAAAGGACAGCATTTAGTAGGTTGGCATATCAGTATAGGATCTTAGCTTATTTTTCCTCCAAAATTATCTTTACCAAAGATACTGATACATATACACAACCAACTTAGGTGACTGTGCTGTGTAGCCACAACTAATTTATGACAGGCTTGCAGGTCAAATTTAAATCATGGCACCACAATTTCTCTAAGAGGTGTTTATACCAATACTTTTGAGAAAAAAATGGAAAGTTTCTTCCAGTATAATTTTTCACTATCCGTGAAAACGCTGCCTTCCAAACTGTGCTATGATTATATGCTTTTGGAATTATGCAAAGGCTTTACCTTGAAGTAAGACAAAAATAGATAACAGCTTATCATAGAATTTAATTGCCAGAAAACTATCTTTAAAAGTTTTATTCCCTATGTTTGAGTCTAGACCAGGTGTCAAACATACAATGGTGAGTAAAACAGACCCAGCGATGAAACTCTACCTCTGTAAAAGTAATAGTAAGCATTTATGGAGTGATAACTCATACTGCCTACTTTATAGAATGTTATTTTTCAAATTCACACTTCTTTCAGTACTTGGGATTGAACCTAAGGCTTTAATGGTTAGGTACATCCACATCTATTTTTAAAATATTTTTTTGTTTTGTTTTGTGACATGGTCTTGCTAAATCACTAAGTCAGGCTGGCCTCAAACTTGTGATCTTCCCCTCTTAGCCTCCCAGGGTGCTGGGAATTTAGATGGGCACCGTGATGCCCTGCAATAATTCTTTAAGTAGGCTCCATTCAGAAAATCAAAGCTAAGTGATGCTGAGTAATTTCCTCAACATCAAACATATTTGATAATCTCTCTTTTCCATTCCATATATGTCTGTGGAATTTGATGGTAAGCTACCTGAAGACAGGCTCTGGGTGTGTTTTACTCACCATTATGTCTGACATCTGAACTAGATTCAAGCATAGGGTATAAAACTTTTCAAGTTATTTTTCTAGCAATTAAATTCTATGATAAGCTGTATTTGTTATCTATTGCTGCCTTCCAAATTACTTTAAAGCTTCATAGTTCAAAACAATTGGCATTATTAGTTCAGTTTCTGAGGGTTAGAAATTTGGGAGAAGTTTAGTAATTTTGGCAGAGGGGCTGTCTTTAGGTTGGAGGTACAATGTCAGCAGGACTGCAGATGTCTAGTGGTTGACTGAGACAGAGAATCTGTTTCCAAGATGGTCCTCTCACAAGGCTGATGGCAGTAGGCCTCTGCCTCCTGTCACATGGGCCCCCATACAGATGCTTGATTGCTCTCTTGATAAGGCAGCTGGCTTACCAGACAGTGAGCGATCTAAGAAAAACACCAGGTAGAATCCACAATACCTTTTATGATCTCCTCTAGGAATTCACATGCCACCAATCATTTCCTTCATGCTGTACTTATTACAAGCAAATCACTGACTGTAGCACAATCTCAATGAGAGAGGAATTAGATTTCACCTTTGAAAGAAAGCAGTATTGAAGAATGTGTGGACAGAGTTTCAAGCCATCTCTGCAGCACACTTTGGGTTCAGAAAATATCGTCACCATGGAAACCACAGAACATAGAGAAACAATCCAATTTTGTGTACCTAAAGGAGCTAGCAATATGACCACAACTAACCTGCCTACACTAACTGTGATGAGTAATGTCAGGGAAGTTTGCATTATTCAAAAACTTTGAGTCCTGGTAATATTCCAATATGTCTGAATAATATTGAGGTGCCAATTCAAATAATATTGTGCCTTGAAAATATAATTATAGTAGTATAACATTCTTCTTAAAAGGTCAGGCTTGCAATCAGTACCATTATTCATAAGAAGTCAAGAACAAGACAGATTATCAAAACAGAAACATAATGCAAATACAATCTATTAATGTCTACAGACATCTCCTTTGCTCTTACCAATTCTATAGACTCATTATTTCACTGTCTGCGGTGTCTTCACTGAATTCTTAAGCTTACAGCCTTCAGCTCCTGCTTTGTTTTCTTCCAGCCATAGAAAGCACCTTAACCTTTGAAAGAATTCAAAGGCCCATATAAGAATAAAGGACCTAATATTCCAAAGACGGAATAAAGAATCTGGTTCTTTTATTTCCAATGAGAAGATGGGAAAACAAACATAGAGATTGAAAAGTACCTTACAACATAAAGCAAAGAATTGATGGCTGGGATCTGATGCTCATATTCTGGGCTTAAGTCCTAAATCTCTGTCTTGTTATTAACAATGCTTTTAAAATATTGTTATTAAAGTATATACTCCTTATAGAAAATTTGGAAGTGTAGAAAAGATCACCACCCAGAATTGTCCATGTTAATGTCTGGTATATTTTCTTGACATCTGTGATTCATAGTTTTACATTATTGGGCTCACACTGTATAGTATTTTATTTCCTGCTTTATTCACTCACTATTAAGGATGAACATTTCCCCCTAATTATTGCAGCTCTTTGTTGCTGTTTTTAATGGCTGTGTAACTGTCTAAGGCATGGCTGTCTGAAATACTGAATACTTCCCTCTTATTGGACAATCAGGGTGTTTCTATTTTTAATCTCTATCACTAATAATACTGCAATGCATGTCTTTGAGTACAAAGCTCTTTATGAACTTAGATTATTTTCCTATGCCACATTCTCTGCACTAGAATTCAAAAGTTAGGAAAAATTTATATAAGGCCACATACCACTCATTTCTTGAATAAAGTTAGATTACCTTTCACTTTAAATAGTTTCATTTCTTCCCCATTTCCTAAACATTTTTAATGACATCTGCATTTGTGCATGAAGATAAAAATGTGTTCATTTGATGCTGCCCCTTAATCTTCCTGTTTCAATGTGAATCCTTCTAAACAGAATTCACAGTTAAGTGGAAAGAGAATTCAAATTCTGTTTGTGTGGTATAAGGTGTTTATGAAGCAAATTTTGAGGTCAGAATCACAAGCAACTGAGTTGGATGTCACCTACTCCATCCTCTTTTTCTACTCACATTAAAGATCAAAAAGAGAGGGGAAGAAAAAAAAAAGAGCTCTAACGGATATAACAGCAAGTGTGTTTAGGGGTGTTAAATAGCTGACTGTATCAATGTTTGTGGATCATTGAACACAGATGTTTGCAGTCTACCTGTTTGAATGTCCACCTTGTATTCTTTGATACTGTGATTTGAGGAACTATTTTCAAGATGATAATATGTAATATACTAACAGGTGATTTCTTACTGTTATGTTTTTTTTTGTTTGTTTGTTTGCTTTGTTTTTGTTTTGTTTTGTTTTGTTTTTTTTGTAGTTCTGTATTACGTGTACCCTTACACCGCTTTGGTTTGTTTTGTGTTTTTCTCTTTTTCCTCTTAAATAAAAAAAAAAAAAAAAAATCCTAGGAACAGAGGACTTGTGTGTGCTCTGCCTGACACTTGATATATCTCTTCAAGATTCATTTGCTTTTTAATGATACAGGGATTGAATCCAGGGTCTTTACAGTGAGCTACATCCCAAGCCTCTTTTTGGGTTTTGAGATGGGTACTCCCTAACTTGCTAAGTTACACAGGCTGGGCTCTAGCTCATTATTCTCCTGTCTTAGCTTTTCCGAGTACTGAACTGTACAGGTGGATTTTGAAGAAACAGAAAATTGTGAAGGAAGGATTACCCAGTTTATGCTTTTAGCATGTCTGCATCTACAATTCTAACCAATTTAGTAAACAAACGTGTTAATTTAATGATAAGAAAGAAAATAAAGATTTTAAAATCAGACAACATTAAAACTAAAATGTAAGATCCATGTTAATAAGTATAGGTTCTTTAAAATATGGGGATCTCCCATCGATTTTGTGAGGAGTCCTGCCAAGCTCTGTTACCATATCAAACATACAAGCTTAAACATCTCATGGTTTCTCTTATATGGGAAAACCAAAGTATAAATAATTAAAGACCAGAATAACAGATAGGTAGTAGGAAACAGGGAAATAGACTTTTTACAACTGGAAGGGGACCAAGCCATGGAGGGAAGGAGAATAAGGGACATAAAAAAGAATTAAGTTGTATTATGTACATATAACTACTCCTCGTGTAACCCTTATGTACTGCAAACATGGATTAGTAAAAATAAGAATTTTAAAAAAAGAGATAACCTTGCAAATAGGCTAATTTTATTAGTGTCATTTTTGTACAGCCATAAATTATTTGCTCTTTTTTTTTAAAACTTTTTATCGGTACCAGGGATTGAACTCACGACCGCCTGCTTGCAAGGCAGGTGCTTATGCTGCTGAGCTAAAACCCCAGCCCCGACAGCCATAAATTATGATGGCTTGACTCAGTGACTTTTCACCAGGGTGGTGGGAGTCTGACACACATTCAGAAGAAACTATACTTCAGATTTTGCATTTGGAGTCTTCAGGCCTTCTGTCTAACCTGGGCAGCAGTAATGACCTTAGCTTCTAGTCAGTCAGATGACCATGAGGAGAAACTACCCACATTCTACTGTGGACAAACATGGCGGATACCAAGTTCCAGAGTTCGAATGTATTCAGTGCATTTTCAACAGTGTTTTTAACTTACAGTAGGTTTATAAGACATAACCTTCTAAGTCAAGGAGCATCTGTGTCTTTTCTGATGATATCAAGCAAGGTATATTCACTGTAGAAACTGGAAAAATACTGAAAATATTTAAAACTTGCCTAAGAAAGTAACTGTTCTTCCATTCCTTTAAGATGACCAATTTGTTTGCCTTTTACTGTTTTCTATGCATCCTCATGGATGCAAGGTATGTACTGATACCAGTATCTGCAGATATATTATTACTTTATCAGATGGCACTCTTGGAAAGAAAGATATTTGATTGATTCGAATGAATTATATCTTCATTGGTTAAGTATGATAAAATGTCAGCTTTTTCATGGGCTCTAACTGAGTTTCTTATCACCCAACTAGTCAATCAGTTAGGACTTCCTGTGTGCCCAGGAAGTGGCAACTCTGGTAAATAAGACATTGCAGGAGACCATCTCTCCTTTCAAGACTTGTACCACTCTAGTGGACTTTGAGACAGAGATTAATTCATATAAAAGTATTTATTGAGATCAACATATGTGAAAGGTGGGGATGGAAGCAAGATGGTGAGAGAGAGGTTCAGGAAACCCCAGGCACAAAACATCCTTTACTCACCCCACAGGGGGGTTCGAGGTTGAAAGGGCCCTTTGGAGTTATTGAGGGCCAGGCAGATAACCAGTCCATTGAAGAAGGGGCTTGATCTTGGGAGGGAGGGTGCCCTACAGTTGACAGTCCTTATGGCTCTTCTCCCTTCACCCCTTCCAGTATTCCAGGGTTGAAAGTTCTTCCCTGAAGGGTATTATGGAATGAGATCATGTTCCATGAAAAGATAACCCCAAGAGGGTTGAAGTTCTAACCCAACTATCCATGAATGTGACCTTACACAAAAAATAGGATATTTATAGCTGTACTCAAATTAAAACGAAGTCATTAGAAGAAGATCTAATCTGCTGTAACTATTTGTCTGTATAAAAAGAGAAAAATTTCACATGAAGACCAAGCCACACAGGGTAAAGATGGCTATGCGAAGACAGAGACAGAGATTGCAGTGAGACAGCTAAAAGCCAAAGAATGCCAAGGATTCTTGGCCACCACTAGAAGCCATAGCGAGACATGGAAAAATTCTACTAGGGATCCTGGAGGATACTTCATAGGTGTCCTGTGGACATCTGGACATCTGGACGTCTGGCTTCTAGAGCTATGGGAGAACACATTTGTTATTCTAGCCTGTGGAGCCTTGTCACAGCAGCCCTGGAGACCAAAAGAAGTGTGGTCTGGGTGGTAGAAAACCAGTCTAATCTCTGAGTGAAGCCATCCTATAAATGAGATATCCAGCTGTGGAAAGTAGTGTGCAAATGGATCTGAGCAGCTAGCAGTGTGTTTGGGACTGTATGGCTTTTATCTGCAAGATGGAAACGGGTGGTGTAGAGTGACTGTGTTCAGGACACTGGCTGAAGAATTTCCATGCATGACTTTACTCAGCCCTATGGAGAGGGTATCACTATCCACTTCTCTAAAATGAGAAAACTGAAGACCAGAGAAGATTGGTCATTTGCCAGCAACTAGAGTGGATAAGCTCTCATTTATCATGCCAGGAAGTCAGAGTTGCTGGGTGACTCTGGAGGTGCAGTAGGCCCAGAACAATCACTGTGTGACAAGCACCATGAGACTCTGGGGATGGAGGCCAACAGAGCCCTGGGTGAAGGTCTGCATCTGGAACAAAGCAAACTCCTTCCATTACTGGAACCTCGCCCAAATACAGGTCATACGGATAGCAGGTTGGTGAGATCATTTCCAGTGCTATTTGTGACAGCTTTTTTTTCCCTCTAGAGCTGTATTAATACCATCCACTCAAAAAAAATTAGCATTCCAATTTCACTCTGGTGGAGACAAAGAGCTCCTTTAACAATGGAAGGAAAAAAGGCAAGAAAAGAGAACAGAGCAAGGTCTCATTTGTATGACAGTCCCATCTTAGCCCGGATTGACTTTGTGCCAGTTAACAATGTGATTTTCATACTCTGATGTCATTCAACAAGTTAAAACCAGTCTTGGTGCTAAATTACAACCACAAGCCAAACTACTTACCAAGAACACTTTTTATATTCGGATTCAGGTCAACATCCACCAGACAATATTTTGCTGAATTTTCCATTTAAATGGTAAAATGAATAGTTCTGATCAACTAAAAAAATAAAATAACTCCCTAGGGCTTGGATACATTTTTAATGGCCTTAACTCAATTTATCTCAAGTCAATAAATATTTCTTCATTGTTTAATATATGTTAAGACTTATTTGCTATGAACATCGCTGTAATGTAAAAAAAAAGAGAATCTCACAATCTAATGGAGATCACAAACTAAATTTTAAGATGCAACGGAAGCACAAGAAAGTTCATTCACCAACAGGAAATAAGTCACAAAGAGTGTGCAAATGATGTACTTTCCTGGTAGAGGGAACTCAAGAAATGACTTTTTTTCTTTTGCAGCACTGGGGATGTATCTCAGTGTGAAGGCCCTGATTCCAAGCCCCAGTATTATTTTTATTTTTATTTTTTTTATTTTGAGACAGTGTCACGCTAACGTGCTAAATTGCCCAGGCCAGATTTGAGCTTTCAGTCTTTCTGCTTCAGCGAGCCTTCCAAACTGCAGAGATGACAGATATGAGCCACCATGCCTGGCTTAGAAATGACTCTTTTACTTTGTTTTGTCTTTTTGAGACAAGATCTCACTATGTAATTCAGGCAGGCCTTGAACTCACTATGTAGCCTCAGCTGGCCTGGAACTCTCGGACATCCTCCTGCCTCAGTCTCCCAAGTGCTGGGATTATAGGCATGTGCCACCACACCAGGTTTAGAAATGATTCTTCAAGATACGGCAGAAATTGTCCCAGAGAGTAAAGTCAGAGATTTGGGTACTCTTGAGGGTTACTATAGGAAAATGAAAGAAACAGGAGGGGAAAAGAGGAAGACAGAAAGACAGACAGACAGAAAGGAAGCACTATTCTGAGAAACACTGAGTAGATTAACCCACAGGTAAGGGCATACAACCGAGGGAGGCGACAAACTGAGGTCATGAAAGCAAGAATTTCAAGAAGAAAACAGTGATCCACACTGACAGGTCCTATGAAACGGTTTGATCAGAGAAAAGGTTGTTTGATTTACAAACTGAACAGTGATTGACAGCACCACAAAATACTTGTCAGTGTTGTGCAAGGAGCAGAGTGAGTGAAACTGCAGAAAGTGCAGGGAGAAAAGTAACCTGTCGGGGGCTGGGGATTTAGCTCAGCGGCATAAGCACCTGCCTTGCAAGCAGGCGGTCGTGAGTTCGATTCCCTTTACCGATAAAAATGAAAAAGACAAAAAAAGAAAAGAAAAGTAACCTGTGGCCCAGGGCATACTCACCACCAGCGCCTCATCACAGCAAGTAAACCTGGGTGGAGTATACACAGAAGTCACAACCAACACCTATCCCTTCACCTGACAAGTCCTGGAGACGTGCTTCTTTTGTGCTTGCTTGTGATCAGAGATATGGTGAGAAGTATCCTTGGGACCAAGAGAGTAGACAAGCAAATAAACTTGCAATGTTGGTGGTAATAAGAGCAACACAGATAAAGAAAGTAGAATATAGGGACAGAAAGGAATGAGGACATGGTGGCAATAGAAAAGTAGGAAGGAAAGTCTCTTTTGAGGAAAAACGAGGCTTGCGTAGTGCCAGGAATGAACCACAGCTAACACCAGTGAGAAGCTGCAGCAAGTGCAAAGGCCCTGGGACATAACGAGTCTGATGAGTTGCAGGAAAGCCAGTGTAGACAGCACAGGGTGAATGAAACAGTAGGCTGGTAGCAGGCAGGCAGAAAGCACAGCAGCATTATACTCTTAGGGTCTTGGGGACCCTGCTCTGGCATATGGAGTTCACTCTGAAAACACTGCAGTCTGGGTGCCATCAGGAACAGAAAATGAATTTTCTCACAATTTTAGAGCCAAGAAGACTGAAGTCAAGGTCAGCTTGGCTTGTAGATGGCTACATCCTCTCCGTGTCCTCACATGGTGAGAGAAGACAGCAAGCTCCCTGGTGTCCTCTGGTTCCCCCTCCATTTTTGCAGCACTGGGGATTGAATCCAAGACTTTTGCACTGAGCTACATCCCTACCCCTTTTTAATTTTTTTTCTTTTTTATATTTTTGGTACCCGGGATCGAACTCATGACCTCATGCTTGCCAGGGAGGCGCTTATGCCACTGAGCTAAATCCCTGGCCCTCCAGCCCTTTTTAATATTTTCTTGTTTTAAATTTGGAAACAGAGATTGCTAAATTACTAGGTCACCTAGCCTGGATTCTAACTTTCGATCCTCGACTCAGCCTTCTAGAATGCTGAGATTACAGGAGTGTACCACCACACCAGGCTGATATCTCTTCTTATAAATACACTGATCCCATCATGGAAACTTGGTCCTGATAAGAGTCTGAATCTCTGGCTGGGGGAGGGACAATGGAGGTGACAAGAAGTGGCTGGACTCAGAATGTATGTCCATTTCCTGGACATCAGACACAACATCATTTAAGGTAAACTCATCGTTTAAAGTGGCAGGTTAGAGAGGTTAAAGAGAGAATGTGAGAATGGGAAAGAAAACAAGTCGTATCATGTATAGGTACAAATTATGATGAATGTGATGATTATGTGTATCTAAAATGTACCAATAAAATCTGATGGAAAAAGATAAAAATGCAGTGCCAAGTCAGACCCCCAACTTTTCTCTAGCCTAATTCTCAATGAGCGCCATCACGCTCCAGCTGATCCATAACCCTGTGTGTGAGAATGTTTGCTACAAGTGTCTGAAGACAGGTGGTTGCTTATTAAGCAGCAATAGCTATAACTTTTGATGCAGGGTTTTTCCCCAGTACTGGAGATGGAACCCAGGGGTTCTCTACCACTGAACCACATCACCAGTCCTTTTTATTTTTAAACTTTAAGATGGAGTCTTGTGAAGTTACCCAGGCTGAGCTCAAACTTTCAACCCTCCTGCTTCAGCCTCTGCAATGAAGGTTCTTAACCCAGAATCCGTGAGTAATGACAGTAAAAAATAGAGTCAACATTCCTTTCACAGCCTCCTGGAATATTATTATTATTTTTTTTTTACCATGGATCCTTTAAATGAATTCTGTCATTATTAAAATTCAGTATTTTTTATTGTGGATTTTTATCAGCAACATAAATCAGACCTTAAAAGTTCGTTTCTCATGGTTGAATACAGTGAAAAAATAAATCGCTCTCATCTATTATAATGTATGCACAAGTCAGAACAAACATTTTATACAATTATGTAAAAATTTTAAATCAAAACCAAGTTACTGGGATGGGGGGAGAAAATTCTTACCCTTTGCCTAGAGTTTGTTTTGTTTCTTTCTCTTTAGGATTTTGGCTGAAGGCTGATGGAAAGGATATTAAGAGGTTAGAAGCAGGTCTAGCAGATATCTAAGTGATTCGAGGCAAAGAGAAGACAAAAAAAGAGAGAGAGGAAGCAGGTATCTATCAAGCCTCACAGATCAACCATTAACACTTGGACTTGATCCTTTTGCAGCAACTGATTTGAATCAGGCTTAGTTGTCTTAATTTCCTAAGCAGTTTTTATGTTTCCATCATTTTCTAAGCCTTTTATGGTATTGCAAAATGGTTCTGATGAAGCTGTACTGTTTGTGGAGCAGTAACTAAAAACACTCTGACTCCATAGAATTGCAATTATTTTTAGAATACTGAGAATTCCCCTGGTGTAACAGAGATAGTGATGATCATAATATTTTTAAAAGGAAATGTTTGGTTGGATTATGTGCAAGAGAAATGCACACATATGTGCATACATACAAACACACAAATTTGAAAGAAGTTATAGAGAACCAGGAGGACTTAGATTTATTTTTTTCTCAGTATTTGTTTACACAAAGATTCTTCACAATTGTCAGTAGAGTTTTGATTAAATTTTTTGAATATTAGTGAAAGATAAAGAAATGATGCATAAATCAAGACTCAATTATGAAGGCATTCTAAATGAGATTTTAAAAGAAAGGCTAATGTTACTCCAACTGGCAGGCATTGTTTATGCAAGAGAGCAAAGCCTTTTTAAACAAGTCACTTTGTGGTGGCTGTTTTTTTTTTTTTTTTCATTTCATTTGGACTCTTGTTTTTTAAAAAACATAAGCTAAAACTTTAATCATTGTGGTAATGTAAGAATAATTTCATTTTCTTTAAATTTCCCTAGATTCCTGGCAAAGTATTAGCTTTAGTAAAGCAGTCAAATATGTTCTTTGTCAACTTGAAAAGTCAAACTCTTGCCTCATTTGAGAAAATAATTCATCGCTAAATAATTATTTCTGGTTGTAATAGATAGCTTTAAACTACAGTTCTAGCATAGCTGTTCCAACTGGAAATGTTGGAGCAGTGACTAAAAGAGATGAGACATTTATGGGTGTGTACTAAAGCTGTGTGTACATAGCAACCGAGCTGGATTGAGCAATAGAGAGGAGAGAAAGTTCTAGAACAGTGCATCATCCAACCTGGCTCTTGTCCCCTGAGGGAGATTTATCAGGAAGCTAAGGAAGCACAAAGATCTCCACAGCATATCTGGACCCCTTCCAAGGCAATGTGTTCACATAGTCATGCATTTTGTCAAAATTAGCAAAACTGTACATCTCCTCCACATTTAGGGAAAACTCCTGTATAGGGTTTCCTTCCTTGTACTGGGTGGCATTGGAGATGACCATGCATTTCTGAGAGATGGATTTAAGGTACAGTTGAATTAGGAGCAGTGTGGGTTTGGTGGAATATATTTATCTTTCATATCTAAGGTATTACCAAGTCATCCTGATGTAGGAATGAGGTTCACATGTATCTACTGTCCATTCTCTGGGATGTCTGTCTCATTGAAATACAAATGTGTGCCACTGTGCCTAGTGGTGCTAGAAATATGGGATAGTGGATGAGAAACAAGGTTTGAAATAAAGAGCTGAAGGTTAGTCTGAAAAACCTCCAAATTACGAGATATATAGATGTGGAAGGAGAAGATTTAGTTCTCAATAATCTCAAGTCAAAATGAAAGTTCTTTCCTATCAAAAACAGACTATGATTGCTCAATGGTTGCAATTATATGATCATTATACAGTGAAATTATGACCTAATAAATATTTCTGTAGATCACTAGAAGTGACTATGACATAAAGAAATGAATTACAATTGAAAGATTTATTCAGATCACACTAAAATCAGTAATATAGCAAAGAGTAAGAAATAAATTTTAAATAGCTGGATGTGGTGGTGCATACTTGTAATCTCAACACTTGGGAGGCTGAGGCAGGAAGATTGTCATGCATTCAAGGCCAGCCTGTGATACATAGTGAGTTCAAGATCAGCCTGAACTATATAGAAAGACCCTGTTTCAAAAAACAACAAAGAAAGAAAAAGAGAAAAAGAAATTTTAAAGAGTAGTAACGTACAAGTTCTCAGATTACTTATTAATTCAATTAATGAATAGAAATGAATCGTATAAACACATTTGGAAAAAATTAGATTTCTAATCAATTTGATAAGCACTGACATTGACAATGATTAACAAAAAAATTTCTGTTATACACACTGAACAAGGATTCCAATAACAAATCGTATAGCAAATGTCATCATCAGTTCAAAGAGTGTTTAAGATCAGGTACTATGTAAGGAAATGGGATGCTCTAAAATCTGACAGCTCTTACAAAACAAAACTTGGTAGGCTTTCCAAATTTGACAGCATATTCTAAAAATGATATGACAGGCCAAAAACAAATTGGAAAGGTAAATACCAATTTATAAACTATCAATAACTTTTTCATTTTAAGCAATCATGGTACAAAGAGAAAAATAACTATTTCAGTTACAAAAAAAAATTTGCAAAATCATTCTCAGTTGAAGGTGATCTAAAAAGATTCAACTAAAAAATGTAGGAAATGTAGTACCGAGGTGCATTCAGGTGTTGAGAGATGTCATTTTTCTAGATTTTATGATACTTTTGGTATTTACCAGATTTTTTTTTCTTTTTTGAGGGGTGCTAAAGATCAAACTCAGGGCCCTGTATATGCTAGTGTCAACTTTTTTATAGCTATAATTTGTTGAAATTTTTTTTCCATTCCAAATACATATTTGAATTTTTGTACCAAATTTTGAATTTCTAATGTAGCATTCTTTTATCTAAAACAGGACTCTGCAAGTCATGTAAGTTACAGGCCCATAAAATCACAATTCATTCCCACCTGCTGTCTTCCCTGCCATGCAGACACAGGCCTGCACCCACACACACTCACGTGTTCACACAAGCCTACGGCAGCCTTAACTCCCCCCCCCCATATTTTTAGTAGTGAGTTTTGACATTCGCTAAAGACACCAGGCCTCTGGAGTGTTACCTGACCCTCAAGGAGTTCTGATGCACTGGGCCCTTGAGACAAGACTGTAGACAACTCAAGAAGCTATTGTTGTTGCTTTGGAGTCAGCGCTGTGAACACGCTGTATTTGGCCCAGCGGATCTCTAGGGAGGGTTCCTTGTTTTCAGTTGAGGGCATCTTGGGAGTTCTGAACTGCTTCTGTGCTGTCTGGAAGAGTTCAATTTCTTTGGCTCCCCAGGGCCCTTGAAGGGTACGGTGTCCAGATAGGTGCTCTAGCAAATGCTTCCTCCCAGTATCTTCTGAGCTTTTCAGCACAGTCCAAATGCCAAGATTCCTTTGAACACCTGCAGCTTCTCCAACTCTAAGATCATCTCCCACTGGAGAACCATCGAGTTCCCAGTCTATGGGGAGTAGCAGTGGTGAGGAGCTCGCCCCCGGTTCTCAGGGGAGCAGAGCTGTGGTTGCTTTGCAGCAAGCTGGTGGTGCAAGTTCCAGGGAAAACAAGGGCTGGATTCTTGCCTGTGAAATGCAACTCAAGGTCACTAGTAGCTCTGCAGAGGCCATGGGTGGGGTGGAAGGATGCACAAGGGCCAGGAAGGACCCTAAGTAGGTGAAGAGGTGAGCAAGGCAATAAACACCCAATGAAACTGAAGGCCAATGGCAAGCATAGCTCCAAAGAGATGTGTCTCGGACCCTAGTTCTCTATTTCCATCCATACAAGTTGTGTTTGTCTGGTTTCAACCCTGGTCAACCTCGATGTAAATGTCACTCCTGGTTAGTCTCCCCATAGTCAAACATGGGGGCCAGTTACAGGGACACATCGTATTCACAGCCCTGAAGTCATGTGGAAACATGCTGTATGTGTATTTTTCTGCAAATGTTTTCTTTGAACCCCAGCATCTTTGGGTTATAGGTTTTTTCTTTAAAGGGAGGAAGAACAGAGAACAGAGATACTCTAAGCAGGTGTGCTGGCTATTGCTGCCACTGAAGTTGTGATTTAGCAAAATAATCCTGGGATTCTAAGTCATGAAATACATCTGAAAGTTTCCTTATTTGGAAATTAGGAAAGTCACTCTTACCCAGGTATTGTCCATTACAGAGTCAGATGAGAAAGTGTAAACTATAGTGACAATCCCCATGATTGTGATAATATTCTATATAATAATTGAAAGTAGATCAAATAGAATGATTGATATTTCTAATAATTTCTAGTAATAACACACTTGGCACCTACAATAATTTTTCTTACCTAGATAGAGAAGAAAATAAATCAGGAATGTTAATTGGTAAAAATCACATGGACTGGGGGCCTGTAATCCCAGCACTCAAGAGGCTGGGGCAGGAGGGTTGCTATGAGTTTGGGGCCAGCCTAGCCTACATGCTGAGTTTAATGTCATCCTGGACTTCACAGTGTGGCTCTGTTTCAAAAAGGGTAGAGGAGAGGGGAAGGAGAGCAGAAGGAGGAGGAGGAGGAAAAGGAGGAGGAGGAGGAGAAGGAGGGGGAAGAGGAGCGGAGGAAGAGGAAAGATCTTGCTAAAGAGTTTAACACCATTTTTCTCTCTCAGTCTCATGCATGCTCTTTTGCCTTCTATGTTATGATTCAGCAAGGAGGTGGTCACTAGACACAGCCCCTCAATCTTACACTTCCCAGCCTCTACATCTAAGAACCAAATATACTTGTATTGTTTATAAATTACCTAGTCTGTAGTATTTTGTATAGCAGCAGGAAAAGAACTAAGACATTCTCCTCTTTCTTATTCCCTGAAGCCATCCTGGCCTTCATGAAGCTCTGCCTTTGCCAGGGAAGTCCTTCACCCTGTGGCCTCACCCTTGCTACTTTATTTTCATGGGATGCTCTCTCCCTGATACCCCACTGGCTCCCCGTTCCTCCTGCTTCTGTTTCCTGCTCAAACATCTCTGCCACCATTACCTCCCCGTGTCATCCTCTACAAAACTGCACCATCAGTGCCCTCACCCCCTGCTCTAGCATTCTGGATCCTCTTCCCTTTATTCATTAGTTTTCAGTATCACTACTAGAATATAAGTTTCACAGGGGCAGGTTCTGCCTGTTTAATTTCCTGTTCTATGCCCAGGGCCTAGCATGGTGTCTAAGATATATCATGCACTCTATAATTTTATTAAGTGATTGAACCGATTTTAATATGAACATTTTATCCATTGAGCCTTGAAAAGGAACATTTTTCAGGTACATGTTGTAGTACAGGATGATCCCATTCTGCATGAGGAGTTGGAACGTGTATATAATAATTCTTATTATGTCCCTTTCCCTCGTTTGCCTCCCCTTCCCTCCTCCTCTAGATTCCCTTCCCCTCCTCCTTGCCATTTACGAAAGATCTATCTCCCTATTTCCTATTCTCTATCTTTGCTTTTGATTTTTATACTTTGGATTTTTCCCATAAGTGAAGTTTTGCCATATTGAAGCTTGTGTGTCTGATTTATTTCACTTAACATTGATGTCTTAAGGTATACCTATTTTCTTGCAAATGACTCAAATTTATCCTTCTTAATGGCAGAGTAGTCCTCTATGGTGTGTAAATACCATGTTTTCTTTATCTATGATCTATGAATACATCTGCTGATAATATACAGGCTGCTTCCAAGATTTAGCTCTGATGAGTTGTGCTGCTATAAACACACATGGATATGCATGGATCTCTGAAGTATGATATGTTTAACTCTGCAAAAGAATTTTCCAAAGGCTTCTTTGCAGTAGCAGTTTTCCCCATTGGGACAGACACTTCACACTAGTGTTTGGGCAGCAATCAGGCCCAGGGGAGAACAAACAAACACGAGAGAGTATCACACTTTTGAAGTCTATATCAAAAAAAGAAAAATAGATGCGTGAGATGACTTTTTTCTTTACCTTGATTTTTCAAAGTGAGGAATAAACCAGAAGCCATGCTGTGTCACTTATGCTGATTGGGTTTAGAGAAAAGACAATGAAATCTTCTGCAGACAGTTCTGCAGGTGAACGTATGCGGCAGGGAGGCCTTGGATGCAGGGCTGTCTTCATCAGTGAGCACGCGTCATTTAAAGCTGAAAGGCAGACATAAAAAGCATTGGCAATTGGTCTGTTAATTTAATGGGAATCCATGGAGGTGGAGAACTCACTGAACCCCAGCACGCTCTTCTGTCTTTGGCAGGAAGCAGCTCTCTCCGGGAGACGTGAACACCATGCTGACTATACTCCCTTCCTCCTTCCTTGTGAACTTATTTTAATTGTCCTTTGCCTGCCACAAGCAATAGGGACTCACCGCCACTGAACACCCCCCCCTGCACATGCTGTTGGTTTACTTGCATGAGTTTGTGACCCTTGTCTAATTTTATTCTCCCTGCTCAGAAAAACAGAACAGCCGTTCGCCCCAGCTTCCTGGCTGTTCACTGAGTTTCCCCTTCCTTCCATGTCATTTCTCTGAAAGCAGGCTTTCAAAACATCGACAGATAAAGATCTGAGGATCATAACTGTTGTATACTCCTTAAGGACAATGCTTTTTGTTTTCTTTTGCCTTGGCTCCCATATCCCTAACAATGAAACTATGCCAAGAATTTATTTTGAAAGTAAATCCAAGATGTATCCCTGTGTGACTCAGAGCAGATAAACAGCTTTCTGTTTAATCCTAATGAGAATGAGCTTGGTCTTTCACTCACTGAGTCCCTTTCCTATGCAATGATACTCTTGAGTAATTTCTTTTTGAGTGTCTGTGTGGCATATTTATTCTCCTGGGATGTGAGGTTTTAATTCTGGTGGTATTTAGGGACTTCTAGAAAATCCATGTGAATGGATTTTCATTCATTCAAATCCAGTGAAAGGCAGCGTATGTGATGCCTGTGTTTTGGTGGAAGCATGGGCGCTCTGGAGTCCTTCCCCTCACAGGCTGCCTCCTGCAACCGAGATGGTGCTAAGACTGCCAAGAAAATGGCAGGGAGCCAACGTTTTAACTGGCCTCCATTTTTCTTTCTTTCTTTTTTTTTTTTTGTATCAGTACCGGGGATCGAACTCACAACTGTCTGCTTGCAAGGCAAGCGCTTATGCTGCTGAGCTAAATCCCCAGCCTCCTGGCCTCCATTTTTGCATACAAATGCACTAAGGGCCAGGCCTCAGTTCTAAGGGTAAATTGAGCATAGACAAAAAGAGTTAACTGGAGTCCTGTCAGCTCAGGAGATGCCATTTGGTCCTGGTGTCAGTTACTGGTGGGGAAAAGGCAGCCAGTTCCAGAGTTTCAGGGTTAGCTAGGAATATGTATGTTGAGAAATTTATGTGGTGACCAAAATATGGAAATGGGACTCTGTGTCACAACTGTGCAGTTTAAAGATGGTGGATATGAGCTTCCTTCAGCAGATCCAAACCCAAGTTGATGAGACCACAAGTGATCAATGGGACAGGTAACTAATATTCCACTTTGGGGAAAGGTTAGAAAGTCCCACATCTCTGGATATATGCAAAATAATTTTGATTCTCTGAAGAGTAAAATGGGCCTGAGGGGATAACTGAAAGAAAACAATGCAAATATTGAGAATTCACCAACAAAAGGAGAGGCATTGATGAGTAATTGGAAATTCTAGAAAGCTTGTTTTATGTTGACCATCAAGAAAAGGACATTCTTTAATTCAGGATGTTATTCAGGGCCTACATCCCTCTGCAGGTTCCTGGTATGTGGGCAGTGGCAGAGTAGGGGAGATTTGGCAAGAAAGGATTCACAGGAAGGAAAAATGATCCATACGGATTCGAAGTCAGCATGGACCACAGAAAGAGATGATTACAGCTCTGAAGAATAAGATAGCAAGAAAACTGAACAGAAAGTACAAAGAATTATTCTTCTCTAATTAGCCTGACTATTGCTGGTTTCTCATCAAGAAGAAGTAAATTTTAGTTATGGGCGTTTTCTTAGAAGATGAACTTTCTTTCCCATTAAATTCTTTTATGCTATCCAAAACTCCTCAGAAAAGAAAATGATATACATTTATGGGATGAAAGACTTCAGGAAGTCTCACAAAATAGTTTTTAAATCTCAGATCTTCCAATAACATTTCAGTCTTATCTCAAATCTCCAGGGCTATAATTTGTATGTGTAGTAAAGATGACATGAATTATATTACAATGGCTAGCATTTTGTAAGACACTGTATTAACTTGGCTTCTTTTATTGCAAGGAAATTTAGGATGTGTTATTGTAAAGCTGTGCCTGGGATGATCCTGGAATAGAAACACTGTCAGGAGAGAAAAGCATCAGCCATTTTTCAGATTTGCAAAGGGACCAGTCTACCAAGGGTAGGAATTACCAGCAAGAACAGCTCCTCTTGACTCATAGTTGCCTCAGGCCCTGGGCTTCAGACATCTTGTTGGCTCAAGTACCATTAGTAGCAGTGAGTGTGGGTACTGTTGACTGGGTTTTCTTTTCAAAGTCTGAGCTATTCTGGGTCTCACTTTAACAGGCCAAATGTATCCAATCTTATTCCTAGCTTGTAGGACCTTGATACAACGGATGGTTTGGGCTAGGCATGGTGGTACCCACCTGTAATCCCAGGACTCTAGGAGTCTGAGGCAGGAGGGTCACAAGTTCAAGCTCAGCCTGGGCAACTTAGTGATTTAGTGAAAAATAAATGTTATAGTGACTATATATATATAACATAGCTCAATGAAGAGACATTGGGTTCAAACCCCAGTACCACAAAAAATAAAGACATAAAACAAAAAAGGATTGGGTGCCTTCATTCCTACCTATGGTTTGACTGCCATTTTGGAAAAAACTACAGGGGGCAGAGCTGAAGGCTTTGTCTCCAAATAAATTTTAAACTGTGGTCCCAAACTCACACAAGATTTCAATAAAAACAATTTTAAAAATAAACCATAAAAAATTCCAAAATGGATGTGGGGAGTACATACCTGTAACCCCAGCACTTGGGAGGATGAAGCAGAAGAATTGCTATGAGTTTGAGGCCCGTCTGGACTACATACTGAGACCTTGTCTCAAAAAAATATCCTCGCAGATTCGCTCTTCTCCATATCCTGCTGCATTTGGGCCTGTGTCGTGTGTCCCTGCAAATCTCTGGCTGTTTTTCATTGTTGGGTTATGTATGCCCTGTGATTTCGACCCTCTGATGAACTCAAGGAAAGTCTGAATTGGAGTTTCTTTGGCCTTTTCCTCTTGCAGCACGGGAGGTGGAACGCAGGACCTCAAGCATGCTAGGCAGGCATTTTACCACTGAGCTACATTCTTAGCCACAAATTCTCACCCTTTGTTTTTATTTTTTTATTTTGAGATAAGGTCTTGCTAAATTGCCCAGACCTTGAGCTTGCAATCTTCCTGCTTCAGCCTCCCAAGTAGCTGAGATTATGGGTGTATGCCACCAGGCGCGGCTTCTTCTTTGGCTTTTTGTTGTTGCAAGGGTAGGAACCATGATCTTTATAGCCCCTCTGAAAGGAAACTGGAGCTCTCCACTAAACTAAATAAAATGTAATTGTCTATGAGCCTCTGCCTCTAGACTGCTAAATTATAGGGTTACTATTTATCTCTAGGTCTGGTATGGGATCAGGCACATATTAGGTGATCAGTAAAAACACTTGCACTTATTGCTACAGTTTCTTTCTAAGTAATCTTATTCTCCTTTGCCTTTCTGGGCCTGGGAACTTGTTAGAAATTCAAATTTTGAGCTAGCTGTGATGGTGCATGCCTGTGAAACTACCAGGCATAGCTGAAACAGGAAGATGAAAAGTTCAAGGGCGGCCTGGGCTACCTCGTGAGTCTGAGGCCAGCCTGGGCTACTTAGCAAGAGCCTCTCCTCCCAAAAAAGCAATGACAAAAACACAAAATTTTGAATATGTAAAATTGTTAACTGTAGTTACTTTACCATACAGTGGACTACAAAGAAATACTAAAGGTTCAAGGTGGTGGACATGCTAAATATCCCTGATTGGAACATTCCACACTGTGTACATGCACTGAAACATCACACTGTACATTAACATGTGAGATTCTTAATGTGTGGATTTAAAAATAAAACCTAAAGATATACCCTCTGACATCAGGTGATGGCTGGGTCCCCAGCGGGGTGTGTGTGTGTGTGTGTGTGTGTGTGAGACTAAACAGAAAAAACAAAAAACGCAAAATTTTTGGTTTCATGCCATCTACTCAATATGAAAGTCTGTAAGTGGGATCCCTCAATGAGTGGTGCTTTTGTTTGTCTGGTTTTGGTTTTTCAGGGGGTTTTGTTTCATTTTGTTTTAAGGCAAGTCTTGTTATATAGTTTGGGCTGGCCTTAATCTCAATAGCCTCCTGCCTTGGCCTCTTAAATGCTAGGGCTTGACTTGAAAGTGTAGTTTAAAAAGTATTCCAGGTGACTCTATTTGAGAACCATGAACTTAGAGGAAGATGCCATCAGCAACTACTTCCTCCTGCCTTCTCAGGACAAGTGCTGCAAGGTTTGGGGTTGCAGCCCTGATTTGTCCTGCAGCGGCACACCTAGGGCTTTCTCAGCTCCTGTGTACTTCCCCATTCACTTTCCCAAGCCTTGAGCCAATGACCTTTCTCTGACCTCCTCCTGCTTTAAGAAAAATAAATATCACTGAAAATCAATAAACTGGGGAGAAAATGGATTTTAAAAATCCAACCTTAGCTGGGCACAGGGGCACACACGTGTAATCCCAGAGCTCAGGTAGCTGAGGCAGGAGGTTTGCCACAAGTTCTAGGCCAAACTGAGTTACACAGTAAATTCAAACCAACCTGGAATATATAAAAGACCCTGTCTCATCTAAAAAAAACACTAACCTGCTCAAATCAGGTGTGGTGGTACAGACTTGTAACCCCAGTATTCTAGGAGGTTGAGAAGGGAAGACCACAATTTTAAGCCAAGCCTGAGTGATTTCATAACTTGTGAGATCCTGTCTCAAATAAATAAATAAAAGTAACATAAATCTATCCTAGTAGTTTTCAACCTTGGCTGCAGATTTGAATCATCTGAAGAGCTCCCAAAGCAACAAACAAACGTTTAGCCCAATTAAATCAAAATCTGAGGTTGTGACATTTTCCCCCCAGTTTTCGGGTAATCCCATGAGCCAACGATCTAGTCAAGAATCAACACTTGAGTCTGGGCTTAGTAGAGAGAAACTGCCCTAACTTCTCTAAGATAAGCTAAATCCAGACATTGGACTTCTGGAATAACACATTCCTCTCATCTTTCACCCCATCCCAGCCATGCATGCCCTCTCAATGTGACCACGAGCCAGAAAGTGCATGATAGGGTCAGGTCCAGGTCTGTGACACTCAAGTGGAGAGAGCCTGTCAGCATGTACTCTCTGCGTTTCAAGAGCAAAAAATTAAATAAAAACCATGCCTTCTGTAACTGCTCCTTGTCCTGGATTCCGGGACACAGAGGGTGGCAAGAAGGTTGTGACAGCTGAGGCATTGACTGAAGCATGAGTCTTCACTTTTCATCAATGTCCACCCCAGTAAGCTTTGCTGCAGTTGAACTAGTTCATCTGCAAGCGAACCTTGGCAGAAGCTGATCCATTAGTAAGCTCTCCAGCCCTGTCCCCAACAGTGCCCAGTGGATGGCACGAAATCACATGTGCACCCAGGATCAGGAGCCGCGCTGGTGGGGACTGAGGCCGAAAAGCACCCCATCAGCTCCTGGTAGAGCATCTGTGCCCTGCCTTGCAGCTTCTCTACCAAGCCCTCCTCTCTGACCTTTGGAGTGAGCAGGACCATAGCATCCTTTCCACAAACCCCAGTGCTCTGTGTAGGAGCATGCGCTCTGGGTTTCCAGAGTGTCCCTCCAGGGCAATGTCCGCTCCCAGCAGGCACGTGCTCTCCACCTTCCCAGTACTGTGGTTCTTTCCACCTCCATTGCTCATGGTTTCTCTCTGTACTGCCTCTGACCCTCACAGGCCCATCAATGTTGTGCTTGTTGGTTCTATTAATACTTTACAAACAGATCGATTCTAAACCTCTCATTTTATCCTAATTGATGTTTACCACTCCTTTTCCCTCAACAGATTATACATTCTTTGCATTCTATTTCTTATTAAAAATAAATCGAGACTGAGCTGCTTGTGGCGCTTTCGATACTCGAGAGGCTGACATAGAAGTATCTCTTAAGTCCAGGAAAGGGTCATAGTATCTGATGAAACAGTACAAGCTTAATCAGTGTTTATTGACTTGATGTGAGTGCATACGACAAATCTTCATCTTGGTTGACAGTTTCAGTTGGGTGAAGAAAAATGGTAAGTCTGATTTAGAGGACCACTGTGAATGTCCAGAAAATTTATGACAACCAAGTGGTGGAGCCTGCAAAGGCTGGGCGAAGGGCCCCACCCAGTGAGAAACCGAACCATAATGGCAAGTCAGGTGGAATTTTAAATTTCTAGAGACCATGTTTTTAATTTAAAAAAGTAAAAAGAAATTTGCAAGATTAATTTTAATAAGACATTTAGCCCAGTATATGCAAAATAACTTTCCAATATATAGTCAAGGTAAAAATAAAGGTATTCCACATTATTTCATTTGGTTGAAGTCTTTAGGATTTGATATGAATTTTCCATATACTGTGCATCTCTCTCCATTGGGCCTGGCCACATTTCAGTTGCTCAGAATTCACCAGTGACTCACAACTACTACATTGGACCTCACAGTCTGTATGTTGGTGTACTGGACTGACAAAAAATGAGCCCCTTCTTCTAGGGCTCAGAGCAGGAGACAGTCAGGAAAGAAAGACAAACATTGCTCAGAGCCTGTGGCCCCTGGGACCCTGAACAGCTTGCAGGAAGGTCCAGGTGTTCCCTGAAGGATGCCTCAGAACTGAAGGGGTCAGGGCAGCAGCCCCACACGTTCAAGACAGACACAGCAAAGGAGCTGTTTTAACTAGCCTGCCCACTCAATGCCCATTTGCCACCTCTCAATTTCATTATGGGAAAATAATCTATGGGTGTTGCAGATGAATGACCCAACCAGCAATTTATGAGCAGTCATTAATCTTTGCCTCATGGCAGGACTAAAGGGGGGAAATAGGCAAAATCTTCCTTCAAATGCACTTCGAAGCAGCACTGGAACAGCTTCCCTGTAGCCCAGCAAGTAGCACAAGCAACAGTGAGTGTCAGAAAGGACAGGAGCACAGGAAGAGGTAAGGCAGTCCCAGCCTTAACATGGAGTAGGAAAGGTCAGCTTCTTGAACACAGAATATTCTCGAAAATTTGAGAGAGTAGCCTGAGCTAATACCTCTAAAAGGAAGCAGTGATGTTTTTCAGGGTTATGTTCTGAACAGTTTACTGCAAAATAAGCAGCGTGGACACTATGTGGGGAAAACACTGGACATTTGCACTCTTTGTGTTCTGCCTGTCTCCTTCCTGACCCACAGCAGAGGTATGTGGCAGGAGGGGGAGCCAGAGACAGCAAGGGGAGGACAGAGACTGTTTGCCCTGTTATGTCTCTGTTCTGGGACTGACCTTGGGGGCAGGGCCACCCCTGATTGGGAACCTTTCTCAGGGTGAAAGAGTAGAAGGGAAGTATTGTTTGGTCCTGCAAAACTGTAATCGTAAAGCCATCCATCTTCTGGGTCTTGTAGCTCTGTTTTCCACATTATTGGAGGATAAATTCTTTCTTTTTATTATGAGTACATGTTTGTGGTACATAATAAATATGTTTGTGGTGGGGAATTGGTACCTGAACATGACACATTTTCACTCTTTTTATGTCCCCTTCCCTTCTGTCCCTCCCATTTCCCTCTGTCTCTTGGCTCATAATATTAAATGAAATAAATCAAAACACACAAGCTTAAATGCTACATGGTTTCTTTTATACAAGGATCCCTACGTAAAAATAAATTAAAGATCAAAATAAAAGATAGATAGCAGGAAATGAGGTAGATCTTTTGCAAATGGGAAAAGGACAAATTCTTAGACTAAGGCAAAAAGAAAATATACAAATGAACAGTTTGTTTTTTTTATTGCTTAAGAAGATTCATCTAACAAGATAGTATCTAGTCCCTGGGTCATCCCTTCACATTTCCAGCTAATAATCACAAAGCACCTTTGCTAAGGTGTTTTTAAAATATGGAATAACCCTGGGTATTTTGGTGAATAAGAACCCCCTCCCCCAGTACTGAGGATTGAACCCAGGGCCTTTATACTGAGCTACAACCCCAGCCCTTTTACAGTTTTTTTTTTTTTAAATTTTGACATTAGGTCTCACTGAGTCTCTAAATTGCCCAGGCTGGATTCAAACTTGAGGTCCTCCTGCCTCAGCCTTCCAGAGTGTTAGGATTACACCATGAGCCACCATGCCTGTCTAGGAGATGTATTTTTTAAAATAAGTTTGTCATTTACTTTGTGTTCTCACTTGGTTACCTTAATATTCCAAATCAAACCATAAAGCTTGAAGTCTAAGTGATTTAGATCAACACTATCTGGCTATCTATGTTTGCTCCACTTCTTCCCCATACCTTGTGCTCAGGCTTGAATCCAGGGCCTCATGCCTGCTAACACCTGCTCTATTGTTACTGGAGTACTGAGACCTTGTGCTCTTTCCAGAGGTCCTTTCCAGACTTTTGTTGTCTTGAATGAAAAACTGGACAAGGAACAAAGTAGTGAGGTTTTGCATTTATTAAACGTAGGAAAAGGGGCCAGGCATCGTGGCACACATATGCAATCCCAGCAGAGTGAATGTAAGCCAATTAAAGGTAGGGAAAGAAGTACACTCTGCAGACTGCAGAGCGAATGCGTGAAAAGTTTGACAGTGCCCATGAGGTTAATAGCCAAATCTTTTGTACTTTCATTCTGAGATCATATCTAGGCTATCCAATAAAAAACCTGCTTGATGTTGTGTCAGAAGAATTAAAGATGGCAGTTGCTGATTGGTACCACATACAAGGTTTGGAAGCTGTTCTGCACATGTGTCCTGGGTTGCTATGATTGACAGCATAGCCACTTTGTCACACACTAATCTCCTTCCTCACTACCCCTGAGCCTTATACCTATTTTCATATCCCCAAGTCCCATACCTATTTTGTTGATTTGCTTAAGACTTCAAAACCAGATAAACATAAGGGTTGATTTTAAAAGGAAAATTTTTACAGTTTTAAAAATGTATTAGAGTAGAAGCAATTGCCATTAATCCCCTCAAAATACTCCCTCCCTTACTTCCAACAGAATTATTTCATCTTTTTTTGCCGCTTTGTGAAACAGCTATCTTATTGGGTGGATAAGGGACAAGGACACTTTCATATTAGCAATATGAGGTGTGATCAAAATTTAAAACTTGGACAGTAAAAAAGTTATTGGTTATTAATGTTCCTCAGAGTACCTCCCTGTACTTCAAAAGTGATAGGATTATTTCCAAAATATGTAAAGTATAAAACAAAAGAGGCCTTTATTCTGAGAACACGGAGAGAGATGACTGACACCCCCCGGCCGCTGAAGTCCGGCGATCTCTCCAGCGGACACGTGGTGTGGGGGGGGGGATATAAGTAGCCTAAGCTTAGAGTAGTGCCCTAGGGCAATTAGAGATGCACAGGTATTTCATTGGCACATGTTTGGCGCCAGGGGCAGGTTCCGAAGGATGGGGGGATATAGAGTTACAGGTAAATCTCTAGGGGCGGGGGAGACAGGAGCTCCCTTTCTGGCTGAGGTTTTTCCTGGCTACAGTATCCCATCTGGGCCAAAACCCTTTCATATCCCGTCTTATGATTATTATGAAAAGGTGCAAAGATTTCTCTCTTTAACTACTTACTGCTGGCAGGGGGCACTGTACTGGAGCCTAGGGGAGTCCACGGGATGATGGTTGATGCCCAGGTAGACGCTGGTGCCAGGTGTTTTAGCCAGGACAGCTTCACTGGTGAATGCACGTATGTTAGACTGGAGAAACAAAGAGACATGATGTTATGAGGAGACATGGCACTGTCATATTTAAGGACCCAATTGAGGTAGAGGGAAAGGTGCCTTTGATTTAGAGATGTCATTCTATCAGGATGACGTTGAGGTAGGATCATTGTTATAGTGAGATAGAATTCTGAAAAATAAGTGTGATGTTAGAAGGAATGAAATTATGAGAGGTGATTACTCCCCCATTTGCAAGCACAAAAGTTAGGAGGGTAGGTGTGTAAAACTTGTCTCTGTTCCAGGAGTTGAACTGGAAAAAATAGGGGGAGTAGGGGAGGCAGTGGCTGTACCAGTATAGGGAAGGTAAGGGCTTAGGCTTTCAGGGACGTCACGTTTAACCAGACAGCTGAGGGTAGAAAGAACTATGACAGTCATCACATAGAACATTATGAAGATTATCTTACGCATGATGTGGGAGTCTATAGGAAAGACTGTCAAGAGTCCTGCTGTAAAAACGATCATTAATAGAACATAAGAAATTAGGAACCAAATTGGATAACAAAACATGATTTAGCCTGTTAACTCTGGCTGTGAGGCCTTCGTGAAACGGAGACGGGTGGGCGACAGATGAGATGACCACTCAGAATGATCAGATTTAGGGCTGGAAGGGCACCTCTTAGCCTGAGTGATGTGAAACCAGGATGGGAGTCCAGCAACTTTGACCACTGTAGGGGTAGCCAAGTAGACCAGGTAGGGACCACTCCACCTTGGTTGTAGTCCTGTGGATTTAGAACATTTGAGATAAATTAGATCTCCTGGGGATATGGGAGGATCTGGTTCGGCCTCTCCAGAGGGTTGTGGAAGGCAGAGATCAGCATGTTGTCACAACAGGTGTCGGAGGAAGGAGAGGACTGGGACATAGTCAGCCAGGGCAGGGAGATTTTGGGGAGTAGGAAGATTGTGGAGTAAGAATGGCCTGCCATACATAAGTTCAAAAGGGCTTAAGAAAGTAAGAGCCTGGGGAAGTACCCTGAGCTTGGCTAAGGCTAAGGGCAAAAGTTGAGGCCAAGGTTGGTGTAGTTCTAAAGTGAGTTTTGTAAGGTATGTCTTTATGAGGCCATTTGACTTTTCTACTTTTCCTGAGGAATGTAGATGGTATGGGATGTGTAGGTGCAGGTGATGTGTAAGCTCAAGGATACCTGTTGAGTGATCTGAGAAATAAAGGTGGGACCATTATCTGACTGAATACTCTGAGGTAGACCAAACCTTGGAATGATTTCTTGTAATATAATTTTGGTAACTGTATCAGCAGTTTCCCTGGTTGTGGGAAAGGCTTCTATCCATCCTGAAAAGGTACAAACAAAGGTGAGAAGATATTTGAGAGTCTTGTGGCAGGGCATGTGTGTAAAATCTATCTGCTAGTCCTGACCAGGGGTGTGTCCCCAAAACTGATGGGTAGGAAAGGAAGGGGGTGTCATGCATCCCTGAGGAGAGGTCCTGGCACAGAGATCACAGGTGTGAGTAATCTTAAGAATGATAGCTTTTAGAGAGGGGTGTGTGACTATTGGGGCTAAGAGTTTGTATAGGGCCTGTGATCCTATATGAAAACACAAAAAGTTGTGTAAGTCAGTGATGATGTCTAAGGCCTGTTGATGTGGGAGAACAAGTTTAGATCCCTGAAAACTCCATCCCTGAGTGTTTTGTGTGTAACCTGGTTTATGAAGTAGCTGTAACTGCTCTGGTGAATAATGAGGTTGAGGTAGACTGTTTGGGACTAACGGGAGAAGATGAGAAGGGCAGGGCCCTTGTGCAGCTAACTTGGCTTGTGAATCTTCAAAGGCATTGCCTTGAGCAATAGGATCTGTAGAGTTTTGGTGTCCTCTACAATGAATAACTGCTGCCTGCTTCGGAAGTTGGGCTGCCTCTAGAAGTTTAAGAATAAGGGGAGCATTAATGATGGGGGTTCCCTGAGTGGTAATAAAAACCCGTTCCTGCCAGATAGAGGCATGAGAGTGTAAAATGCTAAATGTATACTTTGAGTCAGTGTATATATTTATAATCTTGCTTTTTGCTAGGGTAAGAGCCCTTGTAAGGGCAATAAGTTCTGCCCTCTGGGAAGAGGTCCAAGGTGGCAGTGGATTTGCCTCTATAACTTCTGATTGGTTAACTATTGCGTACCGTGCCTTTTTTTGGTTGTCTGTGTTTGTTGAACTGCCATCTATGAACCATGTGTCAAAGGCCAAAGAGAGAGGTGTGCTACTGATGTGAGGGAAAGGGGTGGGAGTCATCTGTAAAAACTCAATACAGTCATGGTGAGGATGGCCCTCTGAGGTGGGAAGTAAGGTGGCTATAGTTAGAGGACCACTAGTTGCAATAGAGATGCAAGGGTCTTGAGAGAGAGCCAAGTGTACCTGTTGAAGGCAAAAAGGGGTCATTAGGGCAGGGAGCACCTTATGCAAGATAAGGTCATGTAGGTGATGAGGTGAGTGTACTGTAATAGATTGCCCTAATGTAAACTTTTTAGCTTCCTGTGTCAGGAGGCTGCAGCTGCAAGAGCTCAGAGACAAGCAGCCCATCCTTTTACTGTGTGATCTAACTGTTTTGACAAGTAAGCTACTGCTTGAAAAGAAGGTCTCTTTTTGTGTCCTAGTACACCTATAGCGTTGTGGCCCTGACAAGTAGTGTATAGGATGAAAGGTTGGGTGGGATCAGATAGGGTAAGAGCTGGAGCTTTTAGGAGAGCCTCTTTTAATTTTTGAAAGGAGGCATGTATGGGCCTAGTAGGGTCCAGGGGTTCTGATAAGGGACCCTTAGTGGACTTGTAGAAGGGTTGAGCTAAGTTTGCAAAGTTAGGAATCCAGAGACAAAAGAAATTAGCTAAACCTAGGAAAGATGTAACCTGCTATTTAGTTGTGGGCACCTGGAGATCATGAAGAATTGCCTTACGATCCGAGGTGATGGAGCGAGTAGTGGGGGTGAGAGCAAGACCTAGGTATTTGACTTTTGGGGAGGCTATCTGGGCTTTAGCAGGAGAGACCCTGTATCCACAACTAGAAAGGAAATGAAGAAGACTGGCTGAGTGGTGTATGGCTAACATATGGGATGGAGAGCATAATAGGAGGTCGTCTATGTATTGAAGAAGAACACTAGGTTTGAGATCAAGTTCTGTGAGGTCAGTAGCAAGAGCCTGACTAAAGAAGTGGGGACTATTATGAACTCTTGGGGGAGCACTGCCCAAGTAAGTTGTTGAGACCTGAGAGTGTCTGGGTCAGTCCATGTAAACGCAAAGAGGTTCTGGCAGTCAGGGTGTAGGGGGATAGTGAAGAAGGCATCTTTAAGATCTATAATTGTAAAGTGAGTGGTGGAGGGAGGGATATGAGAGAGCATGGTATAAGGATTTGGCACCACTGGGTAAGCTGGGGTAACAGCACTGTTAATTACCCTAAGGTCCTGTACCAGGCGATAGGACCCATCAGGCTTGAGTACCGGGAGAATGGGAGTATTGTGGGGTGAATGGGTAGGTTTAAGAAAACCATTGTCTAAAAGCCGCTTAATTATAGGTTTAAGTCCCCTTAAATGTTGGGGAGCTATGGGGTTTTGGGGAACGCAGGGAAAAATTGAGGGATTCTTGAGACGGATTAAAACAGGCGTGGCACGTGTAGCCAGAGTGGGATTGGATGTGTTCAAAAGCACTTACATTATCATTCTGTCCACTTTCTAAAACACTTCCGCAGGTTCTCTTTTGTGTCTTTATGAGATGTGATCAAAACTGCAGTGAATGCTGCTGTCAAGTGCCATCCCACAGAAAGGCAGGCTGCTAAAACACTGTGGCCTGTCCTCATTCATCTTGCACTCCTGAACTGACACCATGTAACTCCTGGGTCCTTCTCAACATCAAAATGACCATGAAAGGTAAGCATTTTGAATGGATTCAGGACATTGAGTAAGCCTCAACAGTGCAACTAGAGATGCACAGGAAAGAAGACTTCGAGAACTGCTTCAGAAAGTGGCAAGAACAATGAGATAAGTTTGTTTGAATTTGGGGGGGGGGTTGAGAGGGATTAATAGCAATGCGTCTTTTATTGTAATATATATTTTTAAATTTAAACACACACTGTGTTTTCAGTAACACTACATGTGAAATAGCGGGCCACAGTGCAAACAGCAGCCTGAATGCCAGTACTACAAGGAAGAATCAAACATGCTTTTTAATAGCTTCAAAAACTTAAATGACTTAGGTTAGAAAAAGCCACTTCAATATACTAGGTAACTACAAACATGTGGTTAACAACAAGGACTTATGTCAGCTAACAAACCAGAAACCAGTGGAACTGGTTTGACCAAGTGGAACTTAATGGCTACTTAATAAATAAGAGGCAAAAACAAAAACCATTTGTAAAAAAAGGCTAGTGTCAAAACTATGCCCAGGGCCCCCGTGATTCAATTATTTTTCTTACCAACAAGCTTCTCAAACAAGTCCCGGTTCCTTCCTGGGTGGAAGTTTCTCGGGAGATTCATTTTGGAACTTCAGGAGATCGCTGTTGCTCTTGTTCTTGGGGACTGATGTGTAGATGTGAGTTGATTTGTTTTATTATACTTTACCCTTTAGGAAAAGTCAGTTTCCTTTCTAGCTGGCAGTATTCTGGGAGATAGTGGGCCAGCTCTGCCCTGTGTCAACTCAGACCCCGATAAGGACAACTTTCACTTAGGGACCAGTCACTATTATAACCCTAGCACCTTCAAGCAGGCAGCATAGAAGCCACACTTGCTACTTACATTTTCCAGCTTCTCTTGTATGTAATGCCACAGAAAAGCTTTTCTGGAACTCTGATTCCTGAAGAGAAGTCAACAGCACAATTGGACAATGGAATTCTGTCAGCAGGCCTCTAGGTATGGATTCGAATCCCTGCACCCATGGGTCTGCCACTCTCGTCCTTCTCTGCCTCTGCCCTCCAGGTGGTACATGCCTCTTTGTGAAGCATCATTTCCAAGAAGCTAAAATCCTGGCTCAAGTCGAAGACTTGATTCAGTTTATTAATCCTGGGGCCAGTGAGGTGATAAAGGTGATTTAGAGAGCAGTGGACAAATTATGGATTTCTAGGCTTGAAAAATGAAGAGTGTTGTAATGAGAATGCTGTACTAACATTCCAAATGACTACCCTTTGTACAGTGCAGTAAAACAATGCCTTCTGTGCTTATCTTTGCTACCTGACCGAAATGGTTTGCGTCTTTACCAGACAACTTGTACAAGAGCAACAGTAACTTCACAATGTCTGAGCTCTTCAATGAATGAGAAGTAGCACACCAAACCCATGTATCTTCCTGTTGGCATTTGTGTGTCAGTCACTAAAGTCAAGTCAATTTAGCCTTGTGAAAGAACTGCCTGAACTCTCCTGGCCTTATTTTCAAAGTTTGGACTTTTTCTCTGTGTTTTCTGTTTTGTTTGTTAATTATGTGTTTCATTTAGTTTTCTGACAGGGTCTCACTATGTAATTCAAGCTGGTTTTGAACTCACCACGGAGTCCAGGTTGGCCTAAAATTTACAACAAAGCTTCTGCCTCAGTTTCCCAAGTGCTGAGATTATGGATGTGTGACATCACACCCAAACGAATTCTTTTTCTTAGCTCTTTATTAACACTTTCCTCCTCTATTCTGATCCATAGTGAAGACGGTAGGAAGAGTGTGTTTTCTTCACAATGTGAGTATTCTATACACACCAGAAATTCAAGAATTGAGACATATTTTGGTGATGAGGGTAGATGGAGTGGGGGAGGGAGACAGAGGCAACAATGCACCACCAAACCTCAGTGACTTTCCACCTCAACTAACTGTATCTCTAGGACTAAATGTCCTATCAGAATCTGATAATCAGGTTTGGGGAGCAGCTTATTAACTGCATTTGACTTTGAACAACATTCTACTAGTGGAAGCCTGCTCATACTCATATTTTTCCTTTAGGTAAGCGCCTCTTAGTTTATCTCATGATAATATTGCAATTCTGTGATATATATATATATATATATATATATATATATATATATTTTTTTTTTTTTCCAGTGGACCAGGGAGCAATCCATAGGAATCTGAACAGAGAAAACAACATTGAAAACCTTAGTTTTCAATCAGGCCCCAGGGTTGGAGTTGAGGGGCTTCTGGGAAGAGAGGAGAGGAGTGAGTTGGAAGCTGTGATCTCCTAGGAAGGACCATGACCTCTAATAGAACTGAAGCCAAGGAAGATCTTCAGAAGGGGAAGAATGGCTCAGGTTGTGGAGACAGGCCCATAAACAGCAGGACGTTCAGAGAGAGGAGACTGGTGCAGAGTTAGTTCCAGGACTACTTGGATACCAAACTGTGTTTCAAGAATTAACAGAATGGTTAATTAACATAGTGGTGCCTACCTGTAATCCCAGCACTCTGAGAAGCTGAGGCAAGAGGATCACAAGTTTGAGCCCAACCTGGGCAATTTACTAAGAACCTGTCTCAAAAAAAAAAATATGAAAAAGCACTGGGACTGTAGCTCACTGTGAAGGCCTGAGTTCTATCTCCAGCTCTGCCAAAAAAGAAAATGGAAAAGAAAAGCAGGACATATGCCAATAAAGAAGTAATATTACCAAGGAATGGGAGGCAGGCCACCCTCACCCAGGCGGGTTTTATATCTCTGAAAAGTTTAAAACTGCCGGATCTTGGTGATAATAAAAAGCAGACTGGCCCTTAGTTTCATTATTGTGTGGAAATAAACAAAGATCAGCCAAGGGCGTCAGCTACGTTACTTGCTGTGCCATTGGCAGAAACTCAAAGACAGACAGGGTGGAGAGAAAGAAAGACTGTGGAGGAGCTAGGGGTGTGTTCGGTGCTGAAGCTGGAGGCAGAGTAATTAGAAGTCGGGTTTCTTAGGTGATTGTTAGGGCGCATACACACTGCTTTCTCTGATTGGGCCTCAGTTGGAATTGCAGACAAGAAACAGTGTAGCTGGCAGTCATTGGCTAGGTCCTGACCATCCTGGGCAGATGCCATGGAACACAGTTCTATGATCATATATGATAGGGCCATTGCCCGCTTGTGCATTTAGTCTTTCAGTGGTTTGTGGATATTCTACTTATATTTCTTTATTGCCTGTACCCTAGCAGATGGCTCTCTTGGTATGATGTGGCTGGGAAGAGTTCTGGCTGCAGTGCATTAAGTTGGTATTGAATGTATCAGATAGCATTTACTAAAGGAACAGATATACATATGAACAACATAAAGGTTAACAAGGTTCTCTTATAATGGCCACCTTCAGAGTCAGATGTGTAAGAATAAAAGGGTCACCTGCACACTGAAGAGCTGGAGGATCCAGTCAAAGGTTGAAGACCTGGAGATTACTACAGAGTCCTGAGCAAGTCCACATCAGGGGCTGCATTGGAAAGCTGAAGAGTCTGCAATCAAAACCCTGGAGACCCACATCCAAAGGCAATGGAGGAGACTGGTGCTCTTCTGAAGAAGCAGAAGTGAGACTTTCTTCTTCTCTCCCTTTTTATTCCATCCAGGCAATTGGTTTGTGTCACCTACACCCAGGATAGGTCTTCCATCTTCAGTAAGTTAATCATCTACACACCTAGAAGAATGTTAAACCAATCAAATAAGCATTTCTTTTTCAAATTGGCACTGCAGTTAACTATTACACTGAATATGGATAGATGTTGTTATGGTTTGTGTCTAGATGTCCCCCCAAAGCTTCATGCAGTCATACATGAGGCTTTTTCAGAGGTGGCTGGATCTAGAGTGTATGATTGATTTATGGTGAAATGCTGGGATTAAGGGTGTATGATTATTAAATTAGACCATTGATTGGTTAAGCACCACCCTAACCCCATAGTCTGGATAAGATAAAAAGGGTCAGAAAGATGATATTGTTATAAGGCGTCTTGTTGGGTGCCATGAACTATTCTCCTCTACGACACCCCTCTGCCTTAGAGCCAGATAACTGTGGACTGAAATCTCTACAAGCTGTGAGCTAGATAAATCTTTTCCCTTTTAACTTTAGATGTTGAATATTTTGTCTCAACAATGAGAAAAGTAATTATGTCATGTGAAAAAGAGAAGCAGATTTATCTCATAGCCATGTATGGGACATGCTGGCTACAAAGACATTCAACTCTGGAGCAATATCTACCTGGGTTTTAGGGGTCAGGGTGTAGGCTGATCCAGGGTATTCTTAACTTCACAGTGTCTTACATTCTCAGTTTGTAACTCTCAGTAACTTTCAAACTTGTCAGCACATTGTATTATAATTAAATCAGAATGTTTCAGTGTGGGTACCAAGTAGCAATAAATTTATAAAATTCCAGGTTTTGTGTAGAGAAAATGGTGATGTTGTGTAGGGATGTTGAGAATGGGTGCTGTAACCCTTGCTACTCAAAGTGGGATCCCACAGTCTCTAGCTACAACTGCATCCTGGAGAAGTTGGGTGGAATTACTGAGTCCTGGGCTGTAGCTACCACCTATGGAATCAGGATCTGCATGACAATTAAACTCCAGGTAATTGGTACACACTTTACATTTTGGGGGTCAGGGTGGGGGTGGATAAGCAATTGGCTGGGTGTGGCCTCCCTTGGAGGAGGAGAAGACTTGAGATGACTTCCCAATTGCAGCCCCCAACTAAATTATCTTCTTCCTTCCCTCAACTCTTCAGCAGACTGTAAGCGTGACTGAGGCAAAAGTGCAGGTTTTCTGTTGAAGAATCTGAGCAATTTGTCACCAGAGCTAGATTGCTGAAATGAAAATGAATACTGTTCTAACTGACAGCACACTTATCAAAATTCCCAGAAACTTACGGGGAAAAAGACCAAGGGTAAAGTCCCCAAAAAACCAATTTTGTCTTTTCCTAGAAAAATCATTTAAGATTGAAGAGTTAAACGACTTCCCAATGGCTTATCCAAACCCTTGAAATTTGTCCAAATAAAGCAGTGGCAAAAAAGACCTTGGATTTATTCATGTTTTAATAGTATTTTATAGGCAGGGTGTGGTGCTAAGTGCCTATAATTCCAGCACTCTGGGAGGCTAAGGCAGGAGGATAGCAAGTTCTTTACAAGAGCTTTTTTCAAAATTAAAAACTAAAAAAAGCGGTTTCAGATGAAGTTCACTGTGAGGGCCCCTGGGTTCAATCTCCAATACAGCCAATGAAAGACCAAACCAAATCAAACAAAAAAGTATACTAATAGGAGAAAAGATTTAAGATTAAATTAATAATACATATATATTTATATATTTATATTTGGTTTTCCATATGTATAACAGATACTCCTATTTTGACTGTGAGGTTTAAATTTATTCACTAGGCACAGTGGTGGCAAACCTATAGCATGTGTGCTGCATCAGGATGTTTGCACCATTGAAAGCTCTAAAAGTTCACCATCGCTAGACTAGCATCTTTAAGCAAATCGGGAAAGGCATGGGTATTTCTCTAGAACCCCACAAAAACGAAACAAAAGTTGAGACTTCTTATATTATCTCATAAACACTGTAAACTCTGCCTAATAAGACATAGATTATACAAAATGGTAATTACAACAGTATACTATTCAATTTCTAACACATACATACACATAGTACATATAGTAGAGGTAGGAAATAAAGCTATGTAGAAATGAAGTTCTTATTTCTTATTGTAACTAAACACATTTTAAATAGATTAGAGAAAGATAAGATGTAGATCATAAGCTCTAGATCAACCACTAAGAAGAAAGCTAAAAAACAAAACTGTCGGTGTCGCTCCCGGCCGGCAGGAAAAACACACGACAGATTCTAACGGTGTGCAACCTTGTCTTTATTTGTCTCCGCGTGGGCCCCGCGAGGCCTCTGCTCTGCCACCAGTCCTTTCTTACCGGTGGACTTTCTCTATCTCTCTCTGTGCTTCTCTCTCGTGGCGGGAGAGGCATTTACTTTTATAGGGTAACAGTGGCCAATCAGTTCAAAGCGCGCGATGCGGGCTGATTGGCTAACATCAGTTGTTGCTAGGCAGACTATCTTACAGAGCGGGTTGTTTATGTCGCCAGGGCAATCAGGGGGCAGGAAGCAGGCGCCATTTTGGCTCACTCGATGGGAGGGGTAATCTAGCTCAGGCTTTGCTCTTTCCTACAGGCCTCACGTCCGCCAAGTAAGGCGACCGGGCTCGGCCGCGGCTCCCAACACAAAACAATACAAAAGGCAGTCACAATGCCACTAAAGGAATTAAAGTGATGCACCAGAGCTGTTTGTGGCAGTTCATGCCTGTCATCCCAGCACTCCAGAGAGGTTCACCACTAATTCAAGCACAATGTAAGGAACATCGTGAATGCAAGGACAATCTGGACTCCATAGCCAGATCCTATCAAAAGCAAACAAATAAACAAACAAACAAACAAGAAAAGAAAAGAAAAAGAAAGTAGTGACTGACATACTAGAAAATATTCACTTCTACAAAAAGTCATAAGGAGGAAGACAGGAACAAAATATATCTCAGACACATATGAAGAAAATAAAATAAAATAGTAGGTGTAAAATCAACCCTAGTCTCAATCATGACTATAGATGTAAATGAATTAATGTGACAAAAATGTATTGATTATCAGACCAAATAAAGAAAACAAGGTCCAGCTATATGCTGTCCAGGGTGAAACACTGGATCAAAACTTGTGAGAAACAATGCCATATTTACACATGTGTATCTAGTTTATTTCACATGAGAGTATGGTATCAAGGTACATCAATTGATCTAGAAATGTCTCAAGTTTATCCTTCTTTATAACTGAGTGATAGTCCATTCCATTAAAAAACTACATCTTGTTTATCCATTCCACAGTTGATGAGCATGTTGGTTGTTTCCAAGATATAGCTATTACAAACTGTGTTGCTAAAGTCATGGGTGTACATATATCACTGTTACAAGGTTTTTAATTCTTTACCCAGAAGGGGAATAGCTGAGTTAAATGGGATCTGTAATCCTAATTTTTTGAGGAATCTCCACACTGATTTCCACAGTGGTTGTACAAGTCTCCATCCCACCAACAATGGAGAAAGGTTCCTTTTTACCAACAGCTACTACAGCATTTGTTATTGGTTGGTTTCTTGATAATAGTCACTCTTTCTGGGGTGAGGTGAAATCTCAGCATTGTCCTAATTTGGATCTCTTGATTGACCAGTGACGATTTTTTTCTCTTTACTATTTGCTATTTGTATTTCTTCATCTGAGAAGTGTACATTAATCTCAGATATCTATTTTTGGATTGGGCCTTTAAATTTGAAGGGATCTGAGGTTTTTCAATTCTTTATATGTTCTCCATATTAGTCCTTTCTCTAAAGGACAACTAGTTAAAAATTTTTTCCACTCTGTAGGTTCACTTTTTTCTCTGTTGGTGATTTCTTTTGCTGTGCAAAAGCTTTTTAATAGGATAAGATCCTAGTTGATTCTTTGTAGTATTTTTCCATGTAACCAAGATATTGTTCATGAAATATTTGCCTATGTCTTCAAGAGTTCTATTTATTGTCTCTCCCAGAACATTTAGCTTTCCTGTTTTAATGTTTAGATATTTGATCTATTTTGATTTCAGTTAGTTTATGGTGAGAGATGTTGGTCCAGTTTTAGTCTTGGGGATGTGGAAAGTCAGTTTGTCCAGAACCACTTATAAAAGAGACTTTCTTCCAGTGAGTGTGTTTGGTCCTTTTGTCAAAGATAAAGTGTATAAGTATGTCTGGAATTGTTTCTGCATCTTCTAATCTGTTCTTTCGATCCTAAGGTCTGGATTTTTTTGCCAGTATCATGCTGATTTTATCACAGTAGCTTTGTAATGTAATTTCAAATCAGGGATTGCAATGCCCCCTGCCTTGCTTTTGTTGCCTAGGATTGTGTTTGCTATTCTAGGCCTCTTCTGGTTCCAGATGAATTTGAGGAATGTTTTCTGTAGATCTGTGAGGTGTGCTAATGGTATTTTCATTGGGATTGTATTAACTCTGTATAAAAATTTTGAGAATATGACCATTGCCACTAAGTTGGTTCTTCCTACTCAAGAACAAAAGATGCTTTCCCATTTTCTGATATTCTCTTCAATCTCCTTTTTCAGAGTATTGTAATTTCCCATATAGAAATCTTTTATGAAGTACAATAACTTTTTGCCTTAGCTACAACCCTTAGTTATGACCCCTGGCTCTCTAATATGGAGACAATTTCAGTGCCTCCAATGAGCACCCTGGATGATTCAAAAACCGTGCTCTCCTAATCAGTTCAAAAAGAGAAAAGTTGAGGTCAGAAACTATCAAATTATGATTTTCAGAAAGTAAAATTTTTAAAAATTCTTTTCAGCTACAATGAATTAGCCTGTTTTAAAGACTTACTTAATTCACAAATGAAGGCATTGGGCTTTTAAGACAATATAGCTGGTCTAAAGGAGGATACCTAAGATTTACATGTTTCTAGTCTCTGAAAGAAAGAATGCTGAAAGAAGATAGAGTTAGAGACAAAAATGGTTAATATTCAATAGGACAATACAATAATTTGCTGGATGTGGTGGCATTTGACACTCAGGAGCCTGAGGCAGGAGTATCACTGCAAGTGTGAGCCAGCTTGGGCTGTGTATTAAGTTCAAGGCCAACCTGAATTACATAGTGAGACTTTATCTTTAAAAAAGTCCTAACCCTAACCAACTACCCAGAATGAATGTAATCTTTATATGCTGCAAACATGAATTTAAATAATAATACTAATAATAATGAAAATAGAGAAGGAGGATCTAGAGATGGAGGGACTGGGTGGGTGGGGAGAGAAAGGGCAATAAAAATAATCAAGATATGTTAAATACTTATATCTACTCCATAAGGTGAATGTAAACATCATATACTGCTAACGTGGACTAATTAAAAAAAACAAATAAGTAAATAAAAGTTAAGGATAAAATAAAAGAAAGCAACCAAGACATTTCTACTGGGAAGCAATCACATCTCTACCTGACACAAATTTTTTTCGGCTTGTCAATTTTCTCTAAGTTGTCATCTAATTTTATAAAGTCTTGGGGTATGACATGGGAGATAGTTAAACACAAAGCAAGTTACGTACATTAGCTGCCCATAAATGGGCTTGGAACCAGCTACTTTAGCATGGCGTCTGAAGGGCACACTGTAACCTTTCTGTTGGAAAGTTTTTCTCCACAAAAGCAAACTCGATTGTGAAATACAATTTAATATGGCAACAATAACAATCGCAGGGTTAATGTTTCCTGCTGGCCCCTGTCCAGGTACTCTTCTGAGCACTTTACATACTTTATTTCACTTCCTCCTCTCTGTAATACTAAGGGATGAGTGTGTAGTGATTAACTCCAACTTTGGGTGAGAAAATTAAGGCTTGGATAAATTAAGTAAGTTGCCCAACATGACAGATTCAGTAAAAGGTATAGCCAGGATTTGAGCTTGTGGTTTCATATACTTCAAAATCCGTTGTATTTCACAAAGAGGATTTGAAAAATGTATTTGTACCCACAATAGTGTCTTGAATATAATACATGCCTCTAGGGAAATAAGTGCAATTTCAACCAGTACAAGTAAAAAAAATAACTAACGAATAATTTTGGAAGCTCTTGGTTATGGTTATGGTTATGCTTATGCTTATGCTTATGCTTATGGTTAGGGTTAAGGTTAGGGTTAGGGTTAGGATTGTCTTTAGACAAGGTCTTGCTATGTACTTCAGGTTGGTCTTGAACTTAATGCATAGCTCAGGCTGGCTGAAACTCACAGTGATCTTCATTATTTTATTCTATCATATATTAATTATTTTTATTAATTAACTTGATCTTCTTTCGACATTCCTTCTATCAGAGACTAGAAACACTTAAGCCTCAGGTATTCTCCTCTGTACCAGCCATAGTGCCTTAAAGGGCTAGCGCTTCTCTTCCCCCAGGTTCTTCTTCTCCCCCTTAGGTCAGGGTACAGGAAATTATGCAACGGTTGCATCACTCCCAAAATACTATGCAAGTTAGGACCCGGCTTGGATAGAAATCTTCACTCTGTATCACAAAGTCCTGGCAGTGGAAATGTACTAGCCCTTGTCACAGGGGTTAATTTGAAAATTCCAGCATCTATGTCATCAAAGTATTTAAAAGAACTTTGTGCACAACAATCATTCATTAGGTCAATTGAGGAAGTGGATGAATATAAACTTCAACTTTTATTTTTTTACAGATGGAAGAACAGATAAGTTAAACAAGCCCAGGATCATGGAGGAAGTCCCTGAAAGAATAAAGAAAACAATTCAGTTTTTTCCCCTTGAAACTTAGAGTTCTAACTGTTGAACAGTCCCTTCCAAATTTGTCTTCTTCCTTTTCAATATGTCCTTTCTTAAGCCATTAAAGATAGCAGATTATAAATGGGAGATGAAAAACTAATCTTGAACATGTCTGACATTGACAAATCTCTTGGTTCAGTGAAAGCTTGGTGTATTTCCATTAGAGTGACCTTGTTTGGCAAGACGCAGTTGCTAGACACCTGGTCTGTGTCATATACTCTGAGCTAAAAGCAAAGCCGTGAGAATCCAGAGCCATCTGTGATCGGGTGCTGGAGAAGGGCTGAAGTTACTAATCAAAAGGATTCTATCTAGACGTTCTTTCCCCAGAGCTGTGTACCAACCGGTCTCTTTCCACTTGAGTAGCGTGAGAGCAAGCGGGGCTGCTGTGGAGCTGGAGTTGCCGTGATGTCCTGTTCACTCTCATCTTCAGGGCCACCTGGGGAGTGAGCCAGACAAGCAGTCTGAGGCTTCTGTTTCATAGCGCACATCACAACACCACCTGGGTTTTGTCCCTATAGATGGCTTAGACCTAAAACTGGCAGGGCAATGGTGAGCAGGTTGCTGGCCTGACCTGTGTTTTACCCAGAGAATCGCAAGGCTTCTCTGCATTTGAACAAACCCTTGACACCTGGGCACCAGTGAGAGGAAAGAAGGAAAATGGTGAGGAAAATAAAAGTGCGAGTTGCAACAGCTTCAGAGCCTCCTGATCAGAGCAGACAGCTTTCAGGGTCATGCGAACCCTGTCACAAGTGCTTAACTCCCCTGCAGTCCTGTAAGAGCAGCCACAGAGAGTGCATTCACAAATGGGTGTGGCTATACCCCAATAAAACCTCATTTACCAAAAGATGATTGCCTGGATTTTGTCCTCAGGGCTATAATTTGCCTCTTACGGAATTAGATAAATGGGCACAGAAACAGGACTTGACCTTGAGCCTGAACTTTGCAACTCCAGATATCACAACCTGAGTTGGACTTTCTTGCCTTCTCAACACATCACAGCAAATGGGTGCTTTCAAATCTTGTTTTCTAAAGCAGGCAATTTGCACAAATTGAGCACATTCATGTAACCAGCACCCGGATTGCAAAACACAGAACTCCTCACCATTCCCTCCAAAGTTCCCCATTAGGACATCAGGACCTGTCCTTGTCGTCGTGAGTAGTCACAACACATTGAGTTCTACAACTAGGTGGTGATTCATTGTGTAAATACAACACCGTCTACTTACCCATTCTATTGCTATGAGTATCAGGTAGTTTCCAGTATTCCCTGTCATACATCGTGATAATATAAAAACTATACAATCCATATACTTCAGTGCATAGATGTGAAAATATTGTTAAAAGTCTCTAAGAGTAGAGAGCTACTGTTAGGACAGCTTTAGTAAACACCTACCAACTGTTTACCACAGCAGTAGCCCCAGTCCCAACCTTGTGTGGCAGTTTCAAGGAGAAAAGTCCCAATGACAATCCTACAGAAGTCCAATAGGGCCCTAGTATCCCTACATCTTTGCTAAGTGGCCTTTTTCATTTGTATCATTGCATTCTAGTGAGTAGCGCATCTCACTGTGGCATTTCCATTTCCCTGAGTGCTACTAAAGTTGAGCAACATTTGTTCTCCTTTTTAGCCATTTAGATAGTATTGTTATTATTACTATTACTGTTACTATTATTGCGTGCATGTATGAAGTGTCTTCTCAGAACTTTTGCCCATTTTCTTATCATGGTATCTGTCTATTTCTTACTAATTCTGAGAATATTCCCACCCCTGAATTCTAGTTGTATTGCATGTAATAGGATGCCAAAACTTAATACCATAAAACAACAAGAAGCATTTTCTGGGAGCCAGAAATCTGCAAACAGTTGGTTGGGTTCATTCTGGCTTGAAATCTCTCCACAGATGGAAGTCAAATGTCAGCAGGGGCTTCAGTCCTCCAAAGACTTGACAGGGTTGGGAGGTCCCTCTTCCAAAATGGTGCCCTCACACGGCTTGTAAGTTCCTGCAGGCTGTTGGTTCGAGGTCTCAATTCCACTCTCACTGGCTCTCTTCACAGGGCTGCTTACGTGTCCACATGTCGGGGTCATTGGCTTCTCTAAAAGTAAGCAATCTGCCAAGTGCAGTGGTGTATGTCTGTAATCCCAGAACTCAAGAGACCAGTGCAAGAGGATGACCAAAATTTCAAGGCCATTCTGGGCTACATAGTGAGTTCAAGGCCAGCATGGAATTTGTAGTAAATCAGTGAGACTCTCTCAGAAAAAGAAAAGAAAAAAAGTGTGAACAATCTAAAAGAGCAAGGTAGTGGGCATAGTGACCTCTCCGTGGTAGCCTTGGAAGTCACATATCCTCACCTGTGCCACATGGCACCAGTGACGCAGACCAGCCCTGATTCCTGTGGGATGCCACTGACTACACTTGAGCATAAATAGCATGATAGGAGAATCACTGGAGGCAATTTTGGAGTCTGGCTACCACAGGAGTCCATTGCACATCAGGTCACTTTTGGAGAAACAGGAAAGAAATAAAAGGCAAGTAGGAGAAAGAAATCCTTTGGGATGTGCCTTCATTTGTGCTAAAATGCCTTCCCTTCTCATCTGACTTCTTAGCTGTTCCAGTCTCAATTCAGGTCCCCAGTGCAACAGTGTCTCTGTGGCTTCATGTTTATGGGCTTGGACACGTGGAGTGCCAAGAAACACTCTCGTCAGTTGATATGATTTTTCAGGATCGCCAGAAGTTGCCAGTCTCTTGCAACATTCTGCTCTACTAAATCAAGCCTAAAATCCTGCTTTCACACTTTTCGAATATTTTCTCTTGAAGCAAGCATCTTTGCAAGGGTGGAATGTTATGACTTTCTATGAGTCATTTATCCTTTAGCTACTAAAGGGTCATCCAAGAGGTGGTTTTCAGGCTAGGGAGAGGCACCAGGCACCTGAGCTGATAAAGAGATGAGGAATTTTTCAGCCAGATAAGGCCCCTTGCCTCAGAACTGAAATGCAAGATGGACACTGAAGAGTAAAGGCCTCCTTATATCCTGTGCCCTATTTGTCTCACCCTAGTCCAGATCCTGGCTGGTAGCTCATAATGGTATACAGTGCCTTTTGTTTCCATTGTGCAGAGACCTACCCTGTGCAGACACAGTTGGAATAACAATCCTAATGACAAGCCATTTATCAGCAGTTCTGTAAGGTTCAATGTAATGTGATTTACCAGCTTACTTACTGCCAGGCATTTTGCTCACATAAATTTTAATCCTCCCAACAACTCCTGCAAAATATGCATCCTTTGTATTTGACGCCTAAGGAAAATGAGGTTCATCAGAGTTACAAAACTTGCCCAAGTTTGCATAATTGGTAAGAGGCAGTGACAGGAGTGGGTTGGCCTAAATCCCACACCTGCAGTCTTTCTCTCTACTATTCTTACCAGGAGAGATAGAAATTGACAGCTATGGGTGCGGTGTAACTTGAGGCCATCTGAGCTGAGGTTGATTATATTAGCAGTGACCTGCATTGACTCATGTTATGCAAACACGTATGTGCCACTTGTTAAGTGAAGAATGGACATCAAAGTGATTGCAGAAGCCAGCATGGAGATCAATGGCTATGGCATCCCAAGCATGCCCAGTTTTGGTAGCTAAAGAGGGTCCAGCCTGGTTAGTACTTGGGTGGGAGAAGACAGCATGGGCAATGGGAACTAATGAAAGTCCCTGGGCATGACTAAAAGCAGTGGAGGGAGGGCCTATTGATGGCGCTATTGATGGGATGGGGTGGGTGCATAGAGAACTGCAGAATCTTTCCATGCAGTTCCCTGTTTCTGAGTTATGAGACAGTCAAGTCTTTGTCCATTTGCTACAGAAAGGATGGATGCTATTTATATTATTTTTGTTGATGAGAATGTGATGTTAGTAATAAGCATGGCTACTGGGAAATTTTGTTTTGAGCTCTAAGAGCCAATGCAAGATTTAGCTTGCAAGAAAAGACCCACCATTTTCCAGTGGAATCAGTATCCTTTGGTTTTTTAGAGTGAATCATATGACAGTGTAGGTCAAAACTGCCAAATGTTGGCAGTTTCATCTGATCCGTGCTAATGATCAAAAGCAAGGTCAGCAAACTTTTTCTGCAAAAGGCCAGGTAGCTTATACTTTTTAAGCTTTGCTAGTCTTAAAGGTCTCTATCACTCTGTTAGACAACTATGTGAAGCAGCTATAGAAAATATGTACAGAAATGGGCGTGGCTATGTTCCAATAAAACTTTATTTGCAAAAGTGGTCAAAGGGTTGGTCATAGCTTGCAGGGGGTTCGCCAACCCCCTGATCTAGAGGCATCACTCAAGTGTGATCATTTTGAATATTTGTTTGCTTTGTAAGTTTTGGAGGTGGTGAGTTTCTCTTTTCTTTCTTCTTTTTTTATGATGATTTAAGTATTAAATGACAAGAATAAAAAAAAATAAGTGCAGGGATGAAAAAATCCTGGATCAGTGGCGGCAAACCTATAGCACATGTGGCACAGAAAAATGTTTGTGTCACTGAAAACTCTAAAAGATTTACCATCACTGTCTTAGATGGTGTACAGCTCTGAAAGACAAAGAAATGGTTTGACCATAGTGTATGCAATTTAAAGAGCCAACTGATTTTACTCTGCATTGCTAGATGGAAGAACATCCAATCTCATAATGAGTTCTGAGCTTCAGTTTGATACTTCAAAAATAGAATTTGTTGCTGGAACATGTCTCTAAGCATTTGGAGGGCATGTTAAATCAATGTCATGGGCCAAATATGTCATGTGCCCAATGATATTATTAGGCAATACAAGAGAACCTTTGATTTATATGTATATTCAGCTTAAGTGTGCAAATAAGAAAAGTGTATATAAGGAAGAAATTCTTACAGAATAAATAAGTGAATGTATAATATAGCTATAACTGAGTGTAGTGAAGGACACCAGCATATGTATGTGCATTGATTTGCAATAGCATTGAGATTGCTCTCACTTCAACTGTAGCTCGTCTTTAACTATTGAACATTAGACAAATCTTTGGGCCAGCATAGCAGCTCCTTTGTCACTATAAAATAAAGAAGTTAGATGAGATCGGAAGTTTGCAGCTGTACATGTCTCCTGAGGCCAGGCTGGTCATGTTCTACTAAGGAGATAAACAGAGTGTAAGACCGTGGATGCTAAGTGATTGTACTATAATCTGCTTTCTCATTCTTCCTTTTAGAACAAGATAAAGGATAAACAATAACATTTGTTGAAGATAGCTTTGGCCCGTGGGTTACCATCTTGTGACACTAAGACTTAGAGTTTCTCTATTTCTACACTATTGACATCTTGCTGGAGATTATTTTTCATTTTGAGGAGGCAGACTGCCCTGTGCGTTATAAGATATTCTGCAGCATCCCTTGCTTCTACACAATAGATGCCAGCAACACCTACCCTACCCCTTACACAGTGCCAATCGAAAGTATCTCCAGACACTGCCAAGTGCCTCCAAAGGTGCCAAATTGGCCCTGGATGAAAACCATTGATGCTTTAAGAGTACTATGCAAAGATGAGTTTTGAAGCACAGACTGTGTCCGTGCTACTTAAAGTTTAGTCCTTGGATCAACAGCATTAGTGTTACTTGGGGGCTTCTTAGAAATACCAGTTCATAGGCTCCATTTCACACCTACAGACTCAGACTGAGATTGTCTTAGCAGCGCTGGGGATAGGCTCTTAGGAGAACAATTCAAGCTTTTCTTTTCTCCTGAATGTAGGTGAGTAGACATGAGTGATTAGGATTCTAACTGGAAAGGTGGAAAGCAGGATGCTGGAGGAAAATGAGCAGAAGTGTCCTTTACTTTTCATCAGAGAGAAGGGAAAGAAGGGAGGGAAGGCATAAATTTTAGTGACATTTCATGGATGGCCTTTAAGAGTTTTAAATAAAATGGATCTCTTTAAATGAACTCTACTGGCTCCCTAGCTCTGTATAATATCCTGGGTCTTTTAACAGGTTTGGACCACATATCTATGTAGTTAAGTGCCAACCTCTGTGGTCAACGTTCCAGAATAATCTTCTCATCACTCATGACTGTGACTCCTCCACCTTCTTGGCTTCTGGTGTATTATGGGTTAGATCTAAAATGACACCCCACTCTCATGTGTTGTGAAGGTGATTGGATTATGGGGGCATATAGTTGATTTGCCCCCATAAAGGGGATCTAGTTGGAAGTGAGATCTAGTGAGATCTAGTTGGAAGAGGTGGGTCACTGCAGCTGTGACCTGGAAGAGTATATCTCCCTTCTTGGCTACTAGTCTGTCTCTGCTTCCAGGCTGCCATGAGGCAAGCAGCTTTTCCTCCATTACTCCCCTCTGCTCTGCTGTACTGCCTTGAAGCCAGATGACTAAGGATTGAACCAAGAGCCAAAATGAACTTCTCCTTTCAGTTGTGGGTGTCAGGTATTTTGTCTCAGCAAGAAGGAGAGTGACTAAGACATGGTGTCAAGAATTTGCTTTCTCCCCCTACCCACTTCTCTCCGGCAGAGCATACTTCCACCTCCTCTCTGCCAACCAGGAGTTAGCTCCTGACTCAAGCCAGGGCCATCTGATCCTCCCAAGAGTTCTCAAGCTAGATCTAGAAAGCAGGTTTGAGAAAATAATTTTCACATACAGAGAGAGGCAGAGGTTGAAATAGGGAAAGCTGATGGCATTTAAGCTGTTTCCAGCTGTTCCTGCATGCTTCCTGTGATCCTAGTATGTGCCAATAAATGCCTCCTCTTTCTGGCTGAGGTTAGTTGAGTCAGCTTTCTGTCACTTGTGATCACACAGTTCTGATGATTACACAGCTCACTGAGTAATCTAGCAAATATAATTAAATTTGACTGCCTAGCACTTACTAAAGACCATGACTTGGTTTTAGGATTGTAAAGTACATTATAGACTAATCTTACTCCATTCATTTTTCTTCAGGTGTATGGACCATTAGTTATATTTTTTTTTCTCATTTTGGATACTGAACCCCAGAGTCTTTGTGCTGAGCTACATCCCCAGCTCACTTTTGACTCTTTATTTTGAGTCAGGGGCTCACTAAGTCACCAAGCTTTCCAGAATGGACAAGAACTTGGCAACTTCCTGTTTTAGCTTCCTAGAGTTCTGGAATTACAGGCATGCACCTCTACAGCTGGCTTTTTTTTTTTTTTTTTGACTAGGTATGGAATCTGAGATATTCTAGGGCAAGTGCTCCACCACTGAGTTACACCTCTAGTCCCCATCATGCATATTTATCACAGGGGCTCCATGCTAAAAGAAACTTTTGAATATTATTGTTTTAATTTATTTACACTTTGATTATGAAAAATGTCTTCTCTTTTCTCATCTCCTCATGGACTTAGAAAAGAAATTATATATTGTTTAGAACTTTTTTTATTTAAAGAAGTAGACCCCAACAAATAACCTATAAGGCAAGACACTTGTGATATATATATATATATATATATATATATATATGATGTGTGTGTGTGTGTGTGTGTGTGTGTGTGTGTGTGTGTGTAAAGCTATGTCCTGACACAGCAAGGAGCTGATCTTTGTGCTTTGACTCTTTGTGCCTTTGATGAAAGAATTTAGCCAAGACACATAGGCAGTTGTGCAGAACTGCAGGCAGAGTTTATTGCAAAGCGGGTATACCGAGAGCTATGCCTTCAGAGAAAGTGGGAGGTACCGTGAAGCTATCTGCTTTAAGTGGGAGTTTGGATGTCTTATCCAAACACAGAACAGTCATGCCTAGGATTCAGGGGACTATGATGATTGCAGTTGTTTTATCTGCACAATTTATGCATTATGGCTTGTGTCTAGCTGTCCCCCCAGAACCTCCTACAGTCATAGGTGAGACTTTTCCACAAGTGGCTGGATCTAGAATGTGTAATGCTGGAATTGATTCATGGTGCAATGCTAAGCTCAAGGACACTAGAATAGGGCCAGGGATACAGCGTAGTGGCACAGTGCCTGTCTGGCAAGTGCAAGGTCATGAGTTTAATTCCTGGTACCAAAACAAAAAAAGACACTAGAACTGAGGGTGTGAGTGCTTCCTGCCCTATGTAGTCTGAATAAAGTAAAAAAGAGGCAGAAAGGAGCTGTTAAAGTCCCTTGTTGCTTTTGTTTTTCTTATCTGCAATAAACTGTTTTTCTCCTCTGTGAGGTCCCTCTGCCTTGGAGTCAGCCGACTATGGACTGAAACCTCTACAAACTGTGAGCTAAGTAAACCTTCCCTCCCTTACCTTGTGAGTGCTGAGTATTTTGAATCAGCACAGAGAAATGTAACTAAGACAATATGCCTATTGACATTTTCTATAAGCTGCTTTGGGATGTCCAGATATCAAAATGTCTTCCTTGTTCTTTTCAGATGGTCAGTGATCCTTTGGGGACCTTAATCATATAAAAAACTTACAAAAGAGATTTACAAGAGAAAGAGTTCTAACTTAGATCAGGTATCAGCCCAAGGCTGGAGCATTAAAGAATGCTCCCTTTTCTGCTATCCATGGATCATAGCCCATAGCACTCAGAATGCTGTAGGCCTTATTCTGGAAATAGAAGGCCTGATATTGGAGTGAAAAATGTAGAATATACAACTTTAAAATGTCACTGTGCTCCATGCTGCCATTATTTGGGTCTGAGATCTAATAAATAATTCTAAATATAAAGATATTATGCACTGAGATCGTCATTTAACTATAAGTGGCAAAATATTCACGTTTGGGCCCCCTTTGGTCCCTCAGGCCTACTAATATCTAACTACCTGCCTGACCTGTGTATGTGTAAAATATTCACTGAAAGACAAAAAGGAAAATGAAAAAAATCAAACTGGTCCACGATCCTACTATTCAAGATAACCATGCTTCATGTTTAATGGTTGTTGTTTCTTTAATTTTTTTCACTCCCACATGAAAGTTTTAAGATACCTCAGCTCTGGAAATCATCATGCACAGCATAAATAAGATGAACCTATTTGTTTTGCTGAGTTCTTTACACAATAACCTAATTGTGCCTGGTCTGTGATCTCTAGATGCTTCCAATCTAAGAGAGTTTGCAAACTGTTTCTGCCTAAAATCAGATAGTAAGCATTTAGGCTTTGAAGGTCATATCACCCTGTGAGAACTACTCAATTCTCACTCCCATGATGGGAAAGCGGCCATAAATAATCTGTAAATGAGTGTGTGTGGCTGTGTTCCAATGAAACTACTTATCCAATCAGGCATACAGATTGAGTCTACGCAAGACCAGTAGGTCATCACTGTAATGACAATGAATAAAAGACATCTACACGAAACAACTATTGCTGCACTTGGTAAAGAATGGAGAGGACTACAGAGCCACCAGAGCTTCCATGAAAGAAAAGAGGAATAAATGTCATTTGGAATAAAATCTACACCCTCAAGTAGTCTCACATCCTCAGTTATACATATGTTTATGAGGAAAGGATTCCAGGACAATAAGCCAATTGGATGTCTTAAGGCTCAGATTCATAGCTAGGCTCATTGGAACTTGGCTTGCTTATATCTGCCAGCAAAGCCAGCAGAAGTTTCATTGCTACTTGTCTGGAGACAGAGCCTCACCTTATTAGCATATATTTCTTTTTGTGCAAACTGAGGAAAAGGACCATCACTAACGTTTGCATGACCTTGACCACACTGAATGGTCCCCAATTTTCTCTAGTTCTAGGGGATTGATGATGGATGGGAACAATTTCAAAACTCCCTGGAGTTTTGGTTTTCCCCGGCAACAAGCCTGGGGCTTGGTGTTATAAGGCACTTCCGTGCTTCATACTGGAGTCCTGCTGGCTTCCCAGCAAGCATGGGGTAAGGGCAAATTGTTACTGCACCATCCTTCAAAGTGAAGGCATGATTCCCCACAAGACTTGACTTGTTGGTGAGCCTTCTGTTCCCCTGAGAAGACTGACTCATGGTGTGCATTGTAGCCAAGATACCCCAAGAACCAGGACCAAAAGAAAAGTTGTAACAGTGACTCCCCAGGGCAGTAGAAATTTGCCTGAGAATTTAGTCTGAAGAACCTCAGGGTTGGTTCTTGGTGGGAAAGCTGAAAGGAAGGAGGAGGAAGGCTGAAACCTGAAGCTTTGCAAAAAGACACATAGGACAAAGTAAAAAATGAAAGATGAGTAAGGAGAAACTAGAATAGGGACTGAAATTCACTAATAGGGAGTTGTAGAAAATCAAGGGAGTCCTGGGTCTTAAAAGATCAGCATTTGGGGCCTGAAAATAAGCAAGAAAAACTAAAACTGTTTATAAATTTCCCCCCGAAGTTTAATTCAGCAAAGGTCAGTTGACTATCCTCATGCTGGGGGCAGAAGCTCTGATGTCAAAACTTCAGTATACACAAGAATCATTTGAGGAAGCGAGGCATGGAAGTGCACATCTGTAATCTATCCTGTTTTAGATATTGAGTGTGCCTCATGGAGGACCACTGAGACGGCTCCCCCAAAAAAAGACAGTTTGTCTCCTTTTTTGCTAACTCTTGCCCTAATTCTGTGTGCTGATATGTTCAGAGCTGGCTATGAAATTACTGTACCCTCTCGAATGGCTTTAAACAATGCAAATGGGTCTAGCCCAGGCACTGATGTATATCCTTTAAAGCAATGCAACAAGTCAGTAATGCCCCGCCTATAGCTTCCTACTACTCATTGTGAGTTAGGCAGAGATGCACCAGTGTTGGCTGGGATTAAGCCTCAAAGTAAAGGCCATGACGTCCCAGGGCAAAAAAGCCAGACATCAAAGCTAAAGTAACCAACCCAAAACACAAGATACTTCCTGCAACTGTGTATACAGATTCCACCAAACCTAGGGGCTACCTGTTACCTAAGTCTGCTACTCTTTCTGCATCTGAATTCAAATCTGGTATGTCTCTCTGTGTATTGCAGAGATGCTGTTGTAGTATCTCCTACCTAGCCCAGCTCACAATGTTCATGTACTTCCCACCATTCTAAGTCACTCAACCCTGAGCCACTCTCCGGGTTTGGCCCCTGGGTTGTGGCATTTGTTCCAGTTAGCCATTGTTCCAACTGGACTTAGGACTCTCTTGAGTCCTCACAACTGCAGGTATGTCTTTGTCTCTTTATTTTTGCCACGAGTTTCACTAAAAGTGGTGGATTAAAATTTACTTACTGGAATTCCAATAACTTTTCCCTGGGGTTACAAATATAAACTCCTCCGGACCCTGACAAGGTGCAAATGGGCTCCCTGTACACATGAAACAGGCGCACCCAGGGAATGGTTTATGCTGCCCCTACATCTCTCTAGAAGACGAGGCTGTAATTTCTTCTGCTGGTCTTAAAGCCTCCTCTGCAGACCTAAAGGACCCAGGCCTACGTGATATAGGGTAGCAAGTGAACCATACCTCATCAATTGGCCTAAAGCTCCTTTTGTTGGCCACAGGTCCTTCTTGAAACTTCTCTGCCTGTGTCAATCTTGTTAGGCCTGGTGTTCTGATGTTAGATTCTGTGAGCTGGATCAGCAGCTGGGCAAACACTGATCCTTTCGGTAGTGCCTTCTTTTCCATTTTACTGTCTCAAGCTGCATTTCCCCTACATTTAAAGATTTCCTTTCTGTGTGGGACTGTGCTACTGTACCAACATATTGCATGATTTACATGTATAAGGCAGAGAGGACCAGCCAAGCATGGCAGGGCATGCCTGAAATCACAGCACTCAGGAGATCAAGGCAAGAGGATTGCTGTGAGTTTGAGGCCAGCCTGGGCTACATAGGAATTACTGTGTACATCACAATTTGAGATGCTAGGGCAAACACTTGGGTCCACAAGTTGTATTCAAAACAATATTTTGGCCATAATCCATTGAGATTAGATCAGCTTCTAGCTTCAGGAGCAGGAGGTAAAGTTCAATCAATTTTTAACTCTTCTCAGATAGTCCAGGCTATTTACTCTATAAGAAAGCAAAGGTGGACAATAGACTTAGAAAAAAAAAACAACTAAAAGCTACTTTACTTCTAATACATGTTCTTTATTAATTATGAATGCATCCCTACCATCTCCAAAATAATTTTTAAAAATATGAGAAGTGGTAGCCAATATTTTTTAAAAGAAACAAATTAGCCAAAGCAATATTTCTCATCCTTTCCAGAATCTTTCTATTTTCTTATTAAATGACACAATCCATTCTACTTCTCCAGAAGGATTGTGTTTCTACTCTGAAGAAAGAAGGTGGCAGAAGTGATGCTGCCCATATTTTAAGGTGTAGCCTCAATAGGCACCTGCTGTAGATGTTGATTCAACATCTACAACATCTTGGCCCAAGACTCTATAGCTTTAAACATTCTATGTGATGTCAAACTGGTGACCTCAGGATCACACTATGATAAATAGCTATGTAAGGTCCCTTTGATGACTTTTGTGCAATACATAAAAATTAGTTACATTAAGCTATTCTTACAAGAGCTGTTCATTATAAACTAAATGTATAAAGCAGAAGCAAATTTACTGGATGAACTGTGCAGGGCCCCAATAACTACAGTCAAGTCTAAAACCTGCTGATGCACTGTACTGATACAAGAGTAAATTTTACTCATTTCTTTTAAGCAATGCCCACAAAACATTATTTCTTATAAATGTGCTTTTGCTAACGTTTGCAGAGCAGAATGTTCAAGGTTATATCCCTGATCCAGACACAGTGCCAGACACTTGCTGTTGCCAGTTAAGGAGAGATCCATATGTTTGAAGCATTAAAATGATAGGATAGAATTAAAGTCATCTCGGGAAATTTAAAATGCCAATCCAAGGTAGGCATGTAGATGAATGTTCACAGAGCCATCACTTGGGGGAAATTAATCAAAGAATGCATCAATTGTATTTGTCTGAATTCTCTAGAGAACCAGTACCAGTAGAAGATACAGAGATCTGTAAGAAGAGATTTACTACGGAAGTTGATTCACCTGATTATGGAGGTCAAGAAGTTGCAAAACCTGTCCTCTGCAGGCTGGAGAACCAGGAAACCAGTGGTGTATTCAGTGATGCCTGAAGTTTGACAAGCAGGAGAGCTGTAGGTGTAATGCCCAGTCCAAGGCCAAAGGCCTGAGAACCATGTGTGGAGTTAAGAGGGGGCAGGTACAGTGAAGCTGGGGAGTAGTGTGCTGGTGTAAATCCTGGAGTCTGAAGGACTGAGAACCAATAGCTCCAATGTCTGATGGTATCAAAACATGGATGCTTTAGCTCAGGAAAAGGGAGTAAATGTGCCCTGCTACTTTTTTGTTGTTCTATCCAGGCCTTCAGCAAATTAGATGATGTCCACCCCATGTTGAATGATTGTGAATTTTTTCCTTAGCTTACTGACACAAATGCTCATATTTTCTGGGTACACCCTCACAGACACACTCAGAAGTAATATTTTACTGACTATCCTGGCAACCTTTATGCAGGCAAATCAACCACTACACCCACGGCAAGGGTCAGTAGCTCCCTCAACAAATAGTCCTGCAAAAATGGATAAACAAAACTTCATATATTGTCCACTTTGCAATCAAGGAATTCCTCAGTAAGTATTATCTGCTGTCTGCTAGAGGACTTTTTGTACTGAGCTTGATCTCAAAGGTTACACAAATATATATTTTGCATAGGCCATTAATATAACTTAGCATTTAACTGATTTCCATCTATAGAGGCAAAGACTTAGAGATGACCAGAGGAAGCTGCATTTTCCTTTATGCATTTCTCTAAAATGTTAGGGCTATTAGAATGGTCTATTATAGCCTGACACTACAAAAGCCTGCCTGTTCCTCATGAAGAATACAGGACTGATAAATATGAATTTATAATCCAAAGGAAGAAATAGGAAAAGAAAAAAAAAAGATTAAGTTTGAATTCATAAGTAGGAGAGAAGAAAGAATTTAACCTTGTAAAAGCAGAATGAACTGTGGTCTGGGTCCAGCCAGATATTGATATTCCCAGAACTGTAAACGGGATAAAACACTCCTGATAGAATTTATGCAAAAGTCATTAAAAACTCACACCTAATTTATATATTAAAAACTGATGGGGGGGGGATAAGTCAGTTGAAATAAAGAAAGTGGTTGAATAGAGAATAAACTATCAGTAGCTTGTCAAATTTTTGTGAAGATAAAATTAGATTATTAACAGTAAAAAGATTTTATCTGTCATCATTTCAGACTCATTAATGCTTTAGAAAACCTTGAAAATGCTTTAGCATAATGAAATGATGATGTTTATTATCCAACATGAGAAGGTTGCTATGTTCAGGTAACCGAACAAAAATATGGTTTATAAATTTTACCTAAGTATCTAAATTGTCTCTACAGGGATGGTGCTCTTTACCAATTAACACCAGTCCATCTGGGATCTCACTAGGAATTGTATTTTTCAGAGGCTTTAGCCACCATTAACTAGCTTAGGTTTCTTCTGTTTTGGGGAGGTTCCCATTCATAAAACAACTCCCCACCTTCCAAAATGCACTTTGCTGTCCTCTCTCATCCCATTCTTTCTCACAGATTATACCTTAAAAAATTAGCCTTATTTCCCATCCTAGCAGAATTTTGTGAGTACAGGTGAGTGTGTTCGATCTACTGTGTTTAGTCAGAAGGCCAGTATATAAAATGATTTTTTTTATTTTAATGACTATTTTATTTCCTAATTTTTGCTGTGCATGTGTATATTAATTGCTGTTGCCTATATATCTGTTAATAGTTGTTGGTAGCTGTCATATCCTAGGGTATGACAGTGACACGGTTCATTTACTTTCCAGTTCATATATGATATCACTATTTTAGCATTTTTGTTTTGTGTTGTTCAATAAGCATGTGATTATATTCTGAAAAAAGTTTTTATTTTGGAAAAGATTATATATATATATATATATATATATATATATATATATATGCCATTTCATGCAGTCAAGACAAAAATAGGGAAGAAAAGAATTAAGAAATGAACTTAAATTTTAATAAATGTTAGCATTAGAGTTTAGAATGCCATGAAATGAAAAACAGTGATTCTTTGCATTTTACTGATTTTGTTAAACTTGATTCTGAAGTGTATATTAATTCATTAACAGTTCACTGATTTTTCATTAAGTCCCAGGCACTAAGCTAGGTCCCAGGGTTACAAAGTCATAAGAAATCAGTCTACTGGAGGAGAGACACGTAGATCAGTGGTGCCTTAGAGATTTGTGAGTGCCATGGGGGCAGACATGAAAAAGGCTTTGCTGGACACGGACACAAAATATTACTTCTCATGGGGCAGAGGTGGGTGGGGTGAACTATTAAAATCTCCAGAAAACCAGTGTTTGCAGTGAATCTTTTTGCTGACTTTATTTTGCCTTCTAGGGCTCCTTGCAAATGTTCTGGAAATAACAAAACAGGTTTTTATTTTATTTTTTTCTGGGCTTTGTTTCCTTTTTTGTTTGTTTGTTTGTGGGTTACGAAAAAATATTGCAAAGATCCCAATATTTCTAGCCATCTTCAGACTTACAAATGAGTGTAGGAGGACTGTACATCTTGGTTTACACCAATGCAATTCTTGATGCGATTCATTTCCAAACATATCCAAATATTGTACACAATGTAGTCAACATAGTGATTAAAAAGTTAATCCCAGCTCTCTTTCAAGGAGACAACTTTGTCAAAATTGATATAGCTTAAATGTTTTTTGCATTCAGTATCTTTCCTGACTCTTTACCAGTTTTGGCCACTTGTAATACTGTTTTTTTTTTTTAATTTAAAAAAAGATGAAAATAAAAGAGGATATAACAAAACAGATTGTTTGTTTATTTTGTACTAGGTATTAAGCTAATGACCTCACGCTTCCCAGGCAAGTGCTTTGCCACTGACCTATACCCCAGCCTGGGCTTTGTTTTCTCTCACATTTTTTTTCATTTTGAAACATGGAAATAGATGAACATTTAAAGCATACTTCCATACAAAGTAATGAAAGTTTAGGAAAGACTTTCTTCTCCAAACTGACTTGAATTTCAAAACTTTTTAAACATTAATTTGTCTAAGGTCTGCCATTGCTGTAATTTATGGTGGGATTTGACTTTCTGAAGAGGTACTACATTTATATGAGAGAAAATAAAGAATGTAGCCTTTTCTATTGGCACCTATATTCTCAGCATCCTCAGGAGCTGAGGTTGGTGAATCTCAAATTTGGACCCAGCCTGGGAAACCTGGTGACTTAGCAAGACCCTATCTCAAAATAAAAAAATAGAATAAAATAAAGATTAAAAGGGCTGCGGATGTAGCACAGTATAAAGACCCTTTGTTCAATCCCACGTGCTACAGAAAACCAAAACAAAACCAAGAATGTATGATCGTTACACAGTGGAAAGCTCCCTGTCACTCTTGTGTACAAAAATCCACCCTCTATCCCTATGTAAATCCTTTTTGTTTGTCTTTCTTTCTGAATTTTAAGCAAACAAATATGAATGTTGATTCTTATTTCCAAGTAATTACTTAATGTTGAGGTACTGGGAATTAAACTCAGGGAGTACCGAGTTACCGTGAGCCCTTTTGATTTTGAGACAAGACCTTGTTAAATTGCCCAGGCTGACTTCAAATTTGCCACCCTCATGCCTCATTCTGTAGCTGGAATTACAAGAATGTACCACTATGCCTGGCTTTCCCTTTTTTATATAAGAGTTAATTTGGACAAATATTATGATTACCCTAACAACATTGACATCACACAGCAGACTTTTTTTAAGGAAAAAACAAAAAAATCAAGAAGCAAACAAACCTTAAAAATAACAACAACAAAAGCAAAATGACACTACTAACAAAAAACAATAGCTATATAGGTTTTCAAAACAAGCAATGGTTGTTATACTGCATATTGTTATTTTCAAAATACTCACTCAGGTTATGAGATACAGGAGTACAACATGAAATGGAATAAAACATTGGATTTCATAAACAAGACAGAAGGAAATCCCCCGCAGTTGCCACAATGCACACTGCCACCCCTCAAATAGATGTCCAGACCACCCGCTTCAGGCCTGCAGTCAGTCAAACAATACAAGCATCAAACTATTCCTTTCACCTCTGTTGCTAGCATCTCACCTTGAGTCCTCTGAATCAGCCAGTCACTTACCAGGAGTGTGTGTGTGTGTGTGTGTGTGTGTGTGTGTAGGTGGGGAGAATGCCCTTCTGGTTTCCCAGTCTGTGCACCACCTGGCTTATGGGCAGGCATGGTTCATCTTATTGCTGTCTATTCCCCATCCCTATGGCAGATCCTGATTCACAGGAAGGAGTGGTTCATCTTCTTGCTGAGGCTCTTCTCATTCCCCATGGTGGACCCTGGCTCACAGGAAAGTGTTGTTCATTCACACAGCAAACCTCCTAATGGTAAGACTGAATGCCTACATTTGTCTCTGATCTTCCCTCCAGCCCATCAAAATGATGGTGAAAGGATGATGTCTTAGTTACTTTTTACTCATTTCTGAGACAAAATACCTGATGCCCAAAGTTGGAAAAGGAAAGGTTTATTTCTTACAGTTTTTGGAGGTTTCAGTCCATACTCAGTTGGCTCCAAGGCAGGGTGGCATGGCAGGGCCGCAGTTCATAGTGGCTGCAAACAACAAAGCAGAAACGACAAGAGAGACGCAGCTTCTTCCTGCCATTACATTGTATACTGGCTCCACTCCTACATGGGTGTAGCACTGACACCCCTAGTCCAAGCTCTAGACAATGAACCAATCACAAATGCATAATGCAAATACATGAGGCCTAGAGGCCACTGACATGAACCATGACAGATGAAAACCATATAACTTCACAAATACACAAAGAATTGGAGAAATAAAACTGGTCAACATGATATACTAATTTGTTCTCTGCCTATACTTGCTCTATCTCCCTATAGGGGAAATCACTTCTTCAACACATTTCCTTGCTTTGGTCAATGGGATGCAAGCAAGCACTACGTGAGACGCATCTGAGCAGATGCCTCAATGCTCTTCTGCACTTCAGTTCTTCTCACTGTGCTTCTCACCTTGACCAGGAGAACCAAATTCCTCAGATGGCGTCTGCTCTTAAGCTTGCATGCAAAGACACATAAAAACAAGCCTGGGAGGCCCACAGCTCCCCTGTAACTTAACTTTAAAAATTGATGCTGTTGTAAGCCACGGACAGTGGAGGGTGTTTATGGTTATAGTCTAAACTCATGATGACAAATTGTGGAGCGGTAACTGAAGAAAGCTAATGTCTCACAGAGAGAATGTACAGATTCCTATGTCTAGAGATCCACTAGATTAAATTGAAATCGCCCCTAAACCCTCCCAGCCCCCAGTGATGCCCTGTCTATAATTTTGTTTTCTTGCTTGTGTCTGAAATATGAACACATAACCAAGGAAACCTGTCACATGAAAAATAGAAACAAAAACACACATAAATAAATTAACTTGCAGGGAATGATTTAAGAATAAAAAGGCTTTAAAAATTAAAATCCACAGTCTGAGAACCATAACACTGTTTTATACATGAAGCAAGTTAAAATGACATAGGAAACATAGCAGAGAAATGTTCTAATAACCTAAGTGAAAAAAATTGGTAAAAGGTTAGAACATAAAGACTACAAGTTATCCCCCAACAATACTTTGAACAACCACATGGAAAAAATTGACATTATCTGGTGCCCTATGAAGTTGTACAGCTAAGTGACCAAAAAGAGAGCGTTCTATAGACAGATAATGGGAGAGAAAGGACTAGAAAAATATATCAAGTCCACTATCTAATAAATAGAAGTTCCAGAAATAGAGAACAGAGGAGGAAAATTATAAAATAGTATGTGAATGTATTCTAAAACAGAATGGTCTACAGATTAAAACTTAGCACAAATAATAAATAAACATGAGTGGGGCCAAAGCATTTTGCATTTTTTTCTATGGTGTTTTTAAGTATAAAAGCTTCCTACTGGGATGGCTGTTTATGGGTAGATAACATATAAAGAACTGGGAATCAGATTACTTTGAACTTCTTATTAGGAACTTAGGATGCTAAAAGTCAGAGGAGAAGTGTCTTAAAATGTTTAAATCTAAATTCTATACCCAGCCAAAGTATCAATCAAATGACTAGTTCAAATAATATTTTCAGGCAGAAAAATACTCATTTATTTTTAATCTATTCTTTCTGAGAAAAACACACATGGATGTGTTCTACTGAAAAAAGAGAATGAATCAGCAAACAAAGTACAAAGGAAGGAGGGAAGGAAGAAAGAAAGAGAACAAGAGAGGAAGGAAGGAAAACAAGAAGGTAAGAAAGAAAGAAAGAAAGAAAGGAAGGAAGAAAGAAAGAAAGAAAGAAAGAAAGAAAGAAAAGGAAGGAAGGAAGGAAGAAAGAAAGAAAGAAAGAAAGAAAGAAAGAAAGAAAGAAAGAAAGAAAGAAAGAAAGAAATGAAAGCAAGCAAGCAAACCTTGGCTATGCATCCCAATATATAATTGCACTGATTATCATTGTGGGGTAAGAAATTCCCAAAGGGCACAGCAAAGATGCCTCTTTCCTTCTTCATGACATCTGGGCTCTCAGGTAGGATAATTTCTGTAACTAGGAAGAACTCAATGGACTGGATGCTGGAATAATGGCCCAGAGGATCCACTTCCATGATGGTTCTTCATTCACATGTCTGACACATGGGCTGAAGGGCTGTGTACTGGAATACCCACATGTACTCTAGGTGTGCTCCCATGTGAGGTCTCTGGGTGCTTGGATTTCTCTCATAGACTCTCACAGCAAGTGTTCCCAATGAACAAACAGAGCTTCAAGTATTTCTATGGTCTAGGTTCATAATTCACTTAGTGTCAGTTCTGCCACACTCTATCGCTTGAAGCTGGCCCAAGCCCACTCCCAATCAAGGAAAGAGAACATCAGTATTGCTTCGATAGAAAGGATGTCCGAGAATTTACTGTCCAGTTTTAAAACAACTGCATACAGGATCAAGGGATTGGGAGGAAGAAATCCTGAAAGTAACCGGCCGTGTCTATGGTAAGCCTTAGAAAAATCACCTTACATTTTTAATATTACTGCCCCTCAGCTGTTAAACCAACTCTTCCCCAAATCTATAAATAATGTTGTATCGTTCGGTGTTGTACCTGTGTCCAGTTGTCTAATATGTAAGATGACAGTGTTTTATTTAGTCTTGGATATCTCCCCTTCTTTCTTAGTGACACAGTTTGAATTTTTTGTGAGTGAGTAATAGACTTACAAGGCAGAATGAAGCAAATCTTTCCTAAACTAAATCTCGTCACTGTGTTTGGAAGTAGGCTTTAAGCACTCCCACAAAAGCCACAGCACTGTGTGTGTGTGTGTGTGTGTGTGTGTGTGTATGTGTGTGTGTGTGTGTGTGTGTGTGTGTGTGTGTGGTGGAGTAAAGGAAAAAAAGAAGTTAAGAGCCTTTTGGAGGGCCAGCAGTCAAAAAGGTCTCAAGTTCAACGTGAAGGACATCCAGGACAGGCTTTTCTAGAAACATCATCACCCTCGTCGGGCCTGACGTCTTCTGACGTCTTAGTGGTGAGAAACAGCAAACACCGCAGCACTTCAGGGACATTTCTGCCTGGAGGAGGCCAGAGCTCCCTGGAATACACGCAGCAGGTCCATGCCTGCCTTCTGCCTGTGACCTGTGGATGGGAAACTGCTCCTTTCCCGAGTTCCCAGTGGGATAAGGAAGTCTGCTTATCCTTGGCTGCCTGCTGATTTCTTCACACTGACAACGCCAGTGCCTGATGTTCTGTTTTGTCTCTTGCTTCAAGGAAAAGTGAGGCTCTGCATCCCACAAAAGAAGGTGACGTCATGGAGGAAAGGCTCTATGCAGAGCCTTCACTGGCACCACAACCTACAGGAAATTTTAAATTTCAGTACAACATTCCAGATAACATAACCCAGAAACCCGAAGGCTTTTTCCGGCTGGTGACACGGAGTGGCCAGCAGGCAGACGTTGGGATATTAAAATTCTGCCTTTCTTTGGGAGTGATTTTTTTTGAGTCAGGGTCTCACTGTAGTTCAGGCTGGCCTTGCACTCACTTTGAAGCCCAGGCTGGCCTCAAACTCGCAGCCACCCTACCTCAGTGTCCTGAGTGCTGATCACAGGTGAGCACCACCATGCCTAGCCAAAGGAGACAATTTTGTTTAAATCTTGAGAGTGGGTGTTTTTGAGAAGCAATTGCATAAATTAGTCAGCTAAAACCAGCGGAGGCCTCTGTGTGGCCTTGTGAGTTGATGGAAAGAAAGCAGCTGATTCAGAGCAAAACTTGGTAGAAGTTTCTGGTTTGGTTTACTACCCAGGGTTAAAGAAAGATTTAATGGATATGGCCTGCTACTTTCTGACACATGTGCTATTTGGAGGCAGAAGTTTTTTCATTTTTCGGTACTGGGAATTGAACCCCGAGTGCTGTACCACTGAGCTACACCCAAACACAGTTCCCCAAACAGCCAAACAAGCTCCTTCCTGCTCACCTTACACTGTCTCCCCCACGCCCCTCCTCCCACGCTGTTCTGATTTGCTGCCAAAAATTTCATGACTGCCCACCCAGATGTCCCCCCTAGAAATCATAAAGTAATATTCGAGACTTTCCTCTTCCCCTTTTCAGTGGCTTCACCAAATCCAGCTGAGCCCATTGCTTGATTTGCCCCCATCTCTCCACACTCTTCCTTCAAGTCCTGTCCCCTGCCCCTACATGACCAATTGGCTTGTGACTCACGCCTATTTCCACTTGACAGTGACTTTATGACTTGTCCTTTAACTCATGCTGCAAAAGCCTAAAGTAAAGCTAACATGCTACCTTACAAATTTTGATAAGAAACAGCACAATAGAGACAAAGTAGCCTAGCTGGGACATCTGAATCCCGAATTGGTCTCCTCCCCTTAATACTAGCTAGTTTAACCTCTCCATTTGGCAGTTTCTTCATCTGTGACAGAGCAAGGAAAGGACTGGTTGTGAGAATCAAATGAGATAACAGGTAGACAACTTCTGGAACTGTACTTGCTGAGAAGCAAGCATTCAGCAAGTGCTAGGTGATACTGATTGTTAATATTGTTATTATAAATGTTAAGGACTCCTATCAAGACACTCATATTTATTAAGCTACAGCTGGTCAATACTATAGTTGGAAACCTTCTCCCAGGATATCTGTGGCCAGTGAAGCTTCCAGGAACCTGGTGGAGAAATTTTAAAATCCTACCCTTAAATAAGACTGGGGAGTGCTTTCAAGTTGATGGGAACAAGATCAGCTTTTGTTATTCATTGATTGAGGAATTATTTATTGCCTCTCTACAATGTGCCAGGCACTGTACCAAGTCCTATTCAACTGTAATTTCCCTATAATAACAGCACAATTCTTAGCACATATTAGCGATAAAGACTCATGTTTAAAAAAATAAAAGTATCTGTTGCTTCAATCTCTGAAACCAAAAAAAATTAAACACAAGTGTCACAAACTCTACTGAAGTTAAACAAAATCAATCAAGCAAAAAAAAAAAAAAAAGTACATTTCATGCTTCTCAGAGATTCCTTCAATCTTGTCTAAATGTTTCCAGGGCCCTGAGATGAATTTTCCAGAACATACTGGATAACACACATATTTTCCTAGTTATAAGTAACCTTCTTTGATCTGAGTTTTAAAATGAACTCAATATCACTAAGCCTTTTTTCGCCTCTGTTTTCATTCTTTGCAGTCAAAAATTATTTTGTAACTTTTGAGTATCTGAGACAGGTATTTTTTTTCTTCATTACTGAGGAGTGAACCCAGGGTCTTTTCATTGAGCTTTATCCCAAGCGCCACCCCCTCTTTTTTGAAACAGGGTCTTTCTGAGTTCCCCAGGCTAGGCTCAAACTTGTGACCCTCCTGCCTCAGCCTCCCTAAGTGCTGGAATTCCAGGGGTGTACCTTAGTACACTACCCCTGGCTTACATATTGTGTATTTTAGTTTTACTAGTCCTATGGAAGAGTTTTGCTAAGCAATCAGCCAGTAAAATCATGAACTGAGTAATCTGAGACTAACAAAATGATGAGCACATCAAATAGTTCTCTTCCCACAGCTAAAAGATCCGGGTTGGCTCAGATGGGATTGGCGAGTGGGGCCTGAAGTTACCCTGAGCACACTGAGTGAAGGCTGTAATTTGAAACATGCCATGGATAAACTGACAGACTAATGATGAAAACCAAATGACAGAACTGGGCCACAGCTGCTGGGTTGGCTCCACAGGGCAAGGAAACAGTGGGTCTGTAGTCATCGTCCTTCAGGTGTGACAAAGCCACCACCAGGCTTGGAGGAAGGTTTCCATCCAGGTAATCGGTCTTACCTGTGACCTGGACTCCAGTGGAGTGAGACTTCTTGGCTCCTTGTTGGGAGTGAGGAAAGCTGAGGAGCCCAAAGGACAACTGAATTGCGGGGGATTGGATTTGAAAACTGCAAGGGAGGGGCTTCTTTGTCATTGTTATTCAACCCTTCTAGCAAAATATATTTACTGTTAGGATTGCCATCATCCTTGTTGTTCACGAAGTCTAAGCAAACACAAGAATTTGTAAACCATAGAGAAGCAAAAGTGCAAAAATTAAAATCGCTTACCATCAAGAATCAACAGCAACATTTTGTTATTGTTGTTGTTATTAGTACTGGGGATTGAGCCCAGGGCCTTCTCACTGAACTACGTCACCAGTCCTCTTAATTAATTAATTGTTTAAAATTTTTGAACAAAGTCTCAGGAAGTGGCTCAGGCTGGGCTTGAACTTGTGATCCTTCTGCCTCAGCCTCCCAGAGTGCTGGAATTATAGAAGTCCACCACTATGCCCTACCACCTGCAACATTTTAGCCTCCTTCTTCATTCCTTCCTTCCTTTCTTTCCTCTATCCCATCCTTTATCTTCACAGCTCTTCTTAGCTAGCAATTGATCTAACCATCCCTCTGCCATCAGGTATGTGTTTGCAGTTTGTTATATAATGTGCTTGTCATTGCCTTTATGATGTTTTGACTCTTAATCTTTATAACTTGCTACCTTTACTTCACAGAGTCTTCTGACTTTGCTAGGCAGGGTGGTTTGTGGAAATTTACGGCCTTTTGCTCTCTTTAAAAATTCCTTGCAATGAAGAATTATTTTGGATTAAAACAAAAACATAAAATCAGAGAGAAATAAACCACTTTGCTGGTCAAGATCCCTGCAGAAGCTTCTAGAATTATGGGTAATTTACAATTAGTAATAACAATAGGTAGTGGTGGTTAACATCATAATAGATGGTAGACTTTTAGACATCTATGAATCCACTGGGACTGGTAAAAAATTTGGATTCTGAATCAAGGCACCCTGAGTTCAATTTCTACCTTTGTTTCAACTGTTACTTGTTTGCTGGTGCAAAAGAGAGGAGAATAGGGTCTTGGTATGTAGTTCAGGCTGGCCTTGAACTTACTGTGTAGTCCAGGCTGACCTCCAACTTGAGGCAACCCTCCTGCTTCAGCCTCCCCAATGCTGGGATGACAGATGTGGGCCCATCCAAATACATTTTATAAGCAGATTAACTAATCTGGGCCTCCATGTCTCTGTATGTAAGAAGGAAAGAGAGGGGTTAATGCTTGGTGGATGGGTGTGTGCTAAAATCATTCCCAGATCAGCAATCACACTGGGTTCCAAGGCTGTTGGTGGCCCCACAGTAGATGAGTATCAGCGCCTTCATTTCCATCAGCAGCAGGCGGTGGCTTAGCCAGCAGCACACATTTACATGGAACCTAACACTAATTCTGTGGGGTGTAGGTGGAGGGAAAATCCAAGATCTGATTTTGTGCAAGCGAAGTTGCAAAGTCTGCTAACGATGCTCCCTGTGTTTCTTCTAGACCCTTGGGTGAGATAAGCTAAGCGTAGGGGTGTGTATGCAGATATGCAGGATAATTTATTACATCACGCTTCTCCAGGCGACAGGCACTGGCTGGTATTTCCAGAGTCAGGACTGTCAGAGAGGAGGAAAACAACCCGGTCTGGCGCCTTTGCATGAGTTATTCCCTCCTCTAAAACCTGAACACTGAATTTTCGGAATCCAGGACCAACACACATTTCCCACCCCCTACACCCACCCTACCCATCCCCCCACCCCGCCACATACTGCAGCCGCAAAACAGAGAACGGGATAGGGGTCTGGGCAGCAGCTGTGCCGGCAGCATCTAGGAGCTCCCTCTTTGCTTCGCCAGGTGGGAATCTGGCTGCGCACCAAGGGCAGTGCAGGTATCCTGCTACAAGCTCTTTGGCCACGCTCCTTGGTGACAACCAGATGCCTCTCTTTTGGAGTTATCAGGATTTCTGAGGCTCCCAGGCATCCCGCCAACTTCTTCCAGGAACACCATTCTATTGAGCCATCATCGACTAGTGATGCAGGTCTCAGAAGCACCTCATGCTGTCTATCCTGAAATAACAGTCGGTTCAGCTAAGTGGAAAGCGATCTGAGTGGTTGCATCAATATTAAGAGTGAATGTCTATTCGTTTCTTTGATTTTACTCTGGGAGGCTGAGGCAGGAAGATTGCAAGCGTAAGTCCAGCCAGACTAGGCAAGTAAGCAACTTAGACTGTGCTCAAAATAATAATAACAAATAATAAAAGGGCTAGGAATGTAGTTCAGTGTGACAACTCTGCCCCCCCCCCCCATTTAAATCCTTGCAGCATGAAAATTCGACTAACGCCATTACAAATAGAGTAACTGAGTGAAGTTTTGAGACGAGAAAAGGGACATTCAGGCTGCTGGGAGAAGGTCAGATATTCTTGGGGGCTGAGAAATGTCTGAAGCCAGCAGGGAATGGAGTGGATGTCCCAGGGCAAATTCAGTGATCTGAAAGAGAAGCTCACACAATCGTTATTAAGATAGGGGCCTCTGGGGCTGGGGGTGTAGTTCAGTGGTTAGAACACTTGCTTGACCCCAGTACTGGGCTGAGGGAGGAAAAAGTTAGGGTTCTTATATAAGAGAGTATCTTCTTAGGCCAACCACAAGGGAACCCAGAGGCAAGCAGGTGGGGGTGAGGGGGAAGTGGTGCTCCAGCGCAGGTACACTTTGGGCCCCAGGCAGCGGCTGGCTGCTGGTGCTGGGCTTGTTGCCAAGGGCGGACTCCGTGAAGAGGAGGTGTTCCTTGCCTCTGAGGTCACCAGGCAGCCCTGGTGGCTGACCGTACGTGGGGCAGGAGGGAAGGGCAGCCTGGGAACAGCTTCCTGCTCCCTTCTCCTTGTGCGGAAGGCCGAGTGAGAAAGAAAATAAGTCTGTTTGACTGTAGTCCTGACGCAGGTGTTTCCCTCTGAACTCTGTTGTCGCTGACCTAAGCAAATTCTGGGACTCAAATGCTTTTGTGCCTGCCTACCTCTCTTCCTTCTTTTGTTCTCTCTCTCTCTCTCTCTCTCTCTCTCTCTCTCTCTCTCTCTCTCTCTCTCTCTCTCTCCCCCTCCTCTTTCTCCTTTCTTTCTTGTTTGGACACTGGATTGAATCCAGTGCCTTTGCACTGAGCTACATCCCCAGCCCTTTTTATTCATTTTAAAACAGGGTCTCATTAAATTGCTAAATTGCTCAGCTGGTCTCAAACTTGGGATCCTGCTGCCTAAGCCACCCACAGGGCTGGTATGATTACAGGCTTGCACCTGGCCCTAGGTTCCTTGCTTGGCTGTGTCTCTCATTTAAAAGTAACCTGGAATTTAGTTCTTTTCTCTTCCAAACTTGTCACCGGAAGACAGTGTTGAAGTGCTTCCCCAAGGCAGGCCAGTGGCTTCAGCCCCCACATGCATAGCACACACAATGACCCGATAGAGGGACCCTGCAAGAACCTCCCTCCTCCCCTCTGTGTCCTCACGGACTTCCTGGTCAGGCCCTTTGCAAGGACGCATGGTTCCCAAGAGTGTAACAGCTGTGCCTTAGGGTCCTAAATGTCTTGCTCTTAAAATCCAAATCTCAGCCATCACATGAACAGCACTTTGTGCTTCTGTGGAACATTTACTTAATGGGATATTCTTTTTCATGTTCCTTTCTGGGACAGCTGAAAGTCAGGCTTTCCAAAAACGAGGCAGGAGTGAGAGGCCCCCCATGTCATGAGAGAAGGATGGAAAAGACTGGACATGGGCATGTGCCAAAAATAAATGTCTGTATTCCTGGTAGGTCTTGCTTTTGGCTGGTTAGCTACCCCTGGTGTAACCTAATTAATCTCCCTCTTGGGAATGTGTTTTAAATACCAAGCAATAAAATAGTCTGGGAGTTGACGTGTTTAATTAAGTTGAGTTTATTGAAGCTCATTTACCATCTTTACTGATGATTTGAGAGGGACAATCGAGTCAGGTACATCGGTGCGTGTCTCTAAGGCCAGTTTCTCGGGAGGCTGATACAGGAGGATTGCAACTTTGAAGCCAGCCTGAGCAATTGCCTGAAAGATCAGATAAAATTAGAAAGGGCTGTGTATGCAGCAAAGTGGTAAAGTGTTTGCTTAGGATGTACAGATCCTGGGTTCAATCCACAGTATCAAAAATGGAGTGATGGATAAATTTCTCTCCAACCCAGAGGCCAGCAAACATCGTTTTCTGAAAAGTTTAGGTAGTAAATATTTTAGGTTTTGTAGGAGATAGAGACTGTATCTAAATTACTCACTTCTGCCACTGCAACATGACAGCAGTCGTAGATAACAATCAAATGAACAGGCATAGCTATGTTCCAATAAGACTTTGGTTGAAGACACTGAAATTTGAACTTCATATAATTTTCACATGACACAAAATATTACTCTCCTTTAGATTTTTCAAACATTTAAAATGTAAAAATTAGCCAGGCGTGGTAGCACACATGTAATAATCATGGTACTTGGGAGGCTGAGGCAGGAGGATCACCAGGAGTTCTAGGCCGGCTGAACTACATAGAGAAACCCTAACTCAAAACAAAACAAAACAAAAATTGTAAAAGTCATTTTTAGCTGACAGACTTTCAAAAAGCAAATCCCAAGCCAAATTTCAACTATAACCTGGAGTTTTTCTATACCTGTTTTTGTTTGTTTGTTTTGTTTTTGTGCTGGAGATGGAACCTAGGACCTTGCACATACTAGGCAAGTGCTCTACCACTAAGCTACACCCCCAGCCTGGTTTCAATACCTGTTCCAATCAACGCTTTTCTCCAAGTTTCAGTCTGCCTGGTGTGTAAAATTCACCAGGCTTGCTGCCTAGTGTGATTGAAATATACAGTGAATGTTTCCATTTTAAAACATTTACTTTAGCAAGACACACATTGCCATTAACCTCCCTCCAAATACCCGCCTTGGCTTTGAACGCACTTATCCCATCATCTTGCCATTTTTTTTTTTTTTTTTGAAGCAGCTCCAAAACGTTCTCTTCCGTGAGTGGCTTTAATTGTTCTGTCAAAGCTACCTTGAGGTCCTGAATCAATTAAAAACTTTTACCTTTTGGGTTCCTTTTGTCTTTACCAGAAGCCACACGGTGCCAGTTCTGCTGAGTGAAGTGCATGGGGATGCACCATTATTTTCATGAGCCTCTCTTTCTGTTGAGTGGCATTGGGCAGCAGTCTCACCACAGTTCTGGTCACACCTTGTAAAGACACAAAGTGGACTTAGACAACTGCTTCTGAAAGAGGCGAGAATGATGGGATAAGTGAGGGGAAGTATTTTGACTGGTTATCAATGGCAATGTGTAATAAATTTTTCAATTTAAATGTTCACTCTATTTTGATCAGACCTCACAATGCTAATGGGAAACTGTCTCAGTCCTTTATTCGCCCTACAAAGTAGATCTTCTGCTTGACTTCTTTAACTTCTCTTAGGTAGCAGAATTCCCTCAGGAGCCCAAATAAAACATGCGAGCATCACCTGAGTTCATATTTGTTAGCCCTTAGGCAAGCCCAGTACCCCAGTGCCTTTGCTGATGCTGCACATGTCTCTTTCCTGCCCAAGAGCTTCCATAGACCCACACTAATTTTCATGGAGCAAGATTTTCATCAAAGTGCTTCCTTCAGTGTCTCTGCTGTTTGCTGTCCCCGTGATCCCAGCTTCCATGTATATAGATGCATTTTTAAAATTTTATTTAAAGAAAGACAAAACAAAACAGAAAATGGGTAGAAATAGTACATACTTTCCAAGAAAAAATAAACAATAATAAATCACTAGTTGATGTTTACATATTGTCCTCTTACAAATAGTTGTTCAAGATACAAAAGTGGTACATATAGTCCGGGAGAACATGGCGGACAGATAACAGCAACTACCGGAGGCTCTCTGAAAAACTAGGCTCAGAAGCCAGGAATGGTGCAGACTAAAGAGAATAAGCAGGTGGAGATATGCTCTGCTGACTCAGGAACGAACTGGGCTGAGAGAAACCAACTTGGAATGCAGTCCTGGTGCTAAAACAGGAACAGAAAAGCCTCGGTGTGGAGGCTGAACCCCGCGCCATTGGAAGCCACGATTTGGGTTTCCCGCCACGCGGCGGCTGGCTGCCTCTACATCGGCTTGGCAAGGAGAGAGACGCGCAGAAGCTCTGAGAACCGCAATCTGCGAACGGAGTCGAAAACAGGACGGGCAGGGAGGTGTGCACCAACTAGTGGTGAGGTGAGTGAGAGAAACTGACACTCCACCACAGTTTGACTCCAGCAGACTTTCTGGGCCCGAGCAGTCCTGCGGGAGCAGGGCGCGCTGGCGACTCCAGCCACACATCCCCCTCTTGGGCGGGATTGGTGAAAAGTGCCTGGCCTGCGTGACGCTGCCGTCGGACCCAGTAGGCTAGCCCAACCCAGATCCCAGAGCCTGACGGTGGCCGGGAGGGGCAGGCCCCCGCGTAGGCTGCCTGGTGTGCAGCGGTGAGCGGGAACACCTAACCGGCGCAATTCGATCAGGCTGTGGCTGACAGGGAGAGAAGCTGGGCCTCTCATATAAGCTTGCATATATAAGAAACAGAGAATATGGGAAGAGGCAGCAATAAGAAAGGCTCCTGGGCCCCCAATTCTGAGAAACAGGCAATAGCGGACACCGCACCAATAGACATTAAGCACCATATAGAGAGCCTCATAGACCAATTCAGTAATGAAGTTATCAACGACCTGAAGCTAGAAGTATGCAGAATAGTTAGAGAAATGCTAAGCTCCACCCAGGAAAAAACAGATGGTGGAATGGAAGAACAGAAAAAGAGGGGAGAATCGTTTGATGGAGAAAACAGAGAAAGCGTAGAGTACGTGAAGCAGGTTCAAAGGGACTATCAAGAAACTAAGAAGTCTATCCAAGACTGGCATAACAGCTTGAAAGAAACTAAGGACAGACTATCTGATCTGGAGGGCAGACTTGTAATATGGGAGAATGAAATGAAAAACTTCTTAAAAATAACAAAGAAACAAACAGCAATAATACAAAGATAAGAAGATGATAAGAGGAGCCATAACTTAAGGATTAAGAACATAAAAGAAGAAGTAGGGACACAAACAAGTGAACTACAAAAGCTACTCACAGAAATAATCCAGGAGAATTTTCCTAATTTAGCAAAAGGTAAAGATACTCAGATGTATGAGGCATGCAGGACCCCAGCTACCTACAACCCTAACAGAGAAACACCCAGGCATATAATAATAAAAATTCCAGAAATTCAATACAAGAACAGAATATTAAAAGCTGTCAGAGACAAGAAACAGACCACTTACAAGGGAACACCCATCAGAATTACAGCAGATTTCTCTGCACAAACCATCAAATCACGAAGAGCATGGGGGGAAATAATTCAAGCTTTGAAAGATAATAATCTCCAGCCAAGATTGAGATATCCTGCACAACTGTCCCTGGAAATTGATGGAAAAACGAGGTGCTTCCAGGATAAAGAGGAACTGGGGGAATTTGCAGCCACCAATTCAACCCTACAGAAAGTATTGCAGGATATTCTAAAAAAAGAAAAATACAAAGAACCCAGAAATAGTGGCGGGGAGGCCACAACGAATGGAGCAGAGAACAAAATGAAGAAGACAAACTGACAGCTACTGACAGAAAAAGAGCTCAACAGAAATGAGACAGAGAAGATTAGATGATAGGAACAGCTATTTTGGAGAAAATGACATCTTAATAGGTAATACTGATTTAGTACCATCTTGTTTTGAAGTCTCATCTAGCTTTTGTTCTTCTGTCTCCAATGGTCTAAACAGGTTGTATCTTATTGGATTTTATTATGTACGATAGTATAAGCAAAAACCTTTTAAAGACAAGGAGATTATACAGAAACCATTGTTCATTTTCTGTTAGTCGATTCTAAATACTCTATAATGCTGTCATTCTCTTAAATGGTTTTACATTGTTTTGATATACTTAATGCTACAGTATACGAAGTTGTACTCAAGGACTTCAAGGAAAGAGTCAATATGGTAACTACTTTTGGGTCGGAATTATCTGGTGGTGAAACACTATTCTGCTTAAATGGTTATGTTTTGATCTGCCCTGTTTCGCTGTTATGCCCTCTCCTTTCTCAATCTCCACTCCATTATTTACTTTTCTATTTTTATCTGTTTAATTAAAGGGAAAAAATAGCAGGATATATTATAGTAACCCACTTTGACTTTCTATTATCTCGATTTGAAGCCCTGTATTACTCTCACCATCTTGTTTTTGACTGAGGTTCCTCTATTCTGTTTTTCTGGATAGTATCAGGTTCGAAAGTTTAGGCATCAGCTGAGAAGATAATGAGATTCATTATAACGCCCATTCTTGTTGACTTTTATCTACTTTTGAAGACCTACAATGTCTCCAATGTTTTGGTTTTGTCGGTTTTGTTCTTTACTGTTTTGTTCAATTGTATTACAACTAATGATATAGGCAATTCTATTAGAGATAGCGGGAGGCATTATGGTAACCATTGTTGATCACCTTGTATTATGTTTTTATATTATCTATTATGTCCACCCTTTTGACTTGACCGATTCTGTTCTGTTATGTCACATTTGGTTTTACTCTCTTCCAAAAAAGCAATAAGAACCGTGGGAACAATGAAACCCAAAATGTGTAATAGTCATTGTACAAAAGAGAGGAAAAGAAAGTGCTCTAAACTATATAACTGCATGTATATTTAAGTGTATAAGATAGAAAATGATATCACAGAGTTTTATTGGATCATTGAACAGAACTGTTTGCAGTATCATTGTTGGAATGTCCACTCTACAAGCTTTAATTTTGTGACTTGAACAATTAATTCTAAGATGGCAATATGTAATCCATTAACTAGTGATTTCCTACTGTTCATTTTTTTTCCTCTGTAAATCTGTATAATTGTACCCTTTCACTGTTTTTTTTTCTTCTTTCCTCCTTAAATAAAATAAAATTTAAAAAAGTGGTACATATAGATGGGAATTCAAACAGGGAGACTGAAAATTATTCTGTTCAACTATATAATAAAATCTTAGTAATATGGTTATCAATCCTATACATGTAAACATAAACACATTTATCTATATCTTCATTAAAGTTGAGATTAAACAAACCAAAGAAGACTAAAATCACTCTGAACAAAGAATAATAGTATTGCTGGATTTCACGTCATGACACTACAGAATCAGCTTTGGGTCCTGTAGTGCCTTTTTTTCCTTCACAGTATCTGTTCATTTCATCATGTGTCATAAGATATTTCTCATAAACTGTTTATAGGTTTTACACAAGTACGAGTCTTAACATATATTTCTATCCTTTCTACATTAGAGGGAGGAACAGAACAAAGCAGGACAGAACAAAACATATTCCTATAGACACATAAAACTAAAAAGACATGTAAGACTGCTGTACAAGGAGTTCTACCATGGTTACTGAGTTGTTTCTTGTTATCATCAATAGAATTGGCTATATCATCAGATAAAATATAATTGCATATATCAGTACATAACAGATTAATAGACATACAACTTTGTAGATAGTGTTGAACTACAAAAACAGGTAGTAATCAAGCCAGAATGGGTATCATAGTGAATCATTGTCATTTTTAGTATAGTTGTCTATACTCTCTGACTTGATTGATCAGCCTTAACAATTTTGAATAAAATCTGTCAATAACAAACAGCAATCAAGTAAATCAGATTTAACTAAGATCAGTCATGATATAACAGTATAAATTATACAGGGATCCAGATTAAGTTAATAAGAAATTAAAGATGATTACTGTGCTATATCCTGATAATTTTGGAATAGCTGTCTATGCCCTCAGATCTAGTGCTTGTGTACAAAGTGGGAAGGAATAGGTTCTATCTAAGCAGAGTGGTGTGAGTAATATGGGTTTTAACTCCTGATACACTGTTAGCAATATCGTCTTCTGTCTTTTTTAAGACTGTTCTTCCCTTTACTCCCCCAGGTTGTACTGTGTATTTTGGATCTCCCCAACACTCTCGGTTTTATATTGGGGAGGGCAACCTGCTATTTAACTAAGTGTTTCTGAACTTTCTCACTCCTGGACTTGATCTCTAGTTCTATTTTTTTACCTATTAAAGCCTGTCTTTCCAACCTATCCATAAATAGTGGTCCAGTTGCCCCTATTACTCTCTGGTTCCCTATCGCATAGAGTTCTGTTTTCTCATATTTGATTTTCAATATACCCTTCTTCAGGTTAATTATATTTCCTATTAAGAGTATCTCGTTGGACCATACTTCTTGATCCACTCTGCCTGCGATTCTTTTTTTCCTTAATTTAGTGTATCTAGGCCATGTATATTAGAAATTATATCCAACCTTCTCTGCCTCATTTCTGTTGTGCTCTTTTTCTGCCATTAGTTGTCTGTTTAATTTCTTCATTTCGCTTTTGCACCATTCATTGGGGCCTCTCAGCCACAGTTCCTGGAATCCTGGTGCATTTCTCTCTCTTTAGAATGTCCTGTAGTATTCTCTGTAGAGTTGGATTTGTGGCTGCGAATTCCCCCAGTTCCTCTGTATCTTGGAAACATCTTGTTTCTCCATTAATTTCTAGGGACAATTTTTCAGGGTACATCAATCTGGGATGGAGGTTATTTTCTTTCAGGGCTTGGAATACTTTGCTACACGCTCTTCTGTATTTGATTGTTTGTATTGAGAAGTCTGCCGTAATTCTGATGGGTGTTCCCTTGTAAGTAATCTGTTTCTTGTCTCTGACAGCGTTTAATATTCTGTGCTTATGTTGGATTTCTGGGATCTCGATTATTATATGCCTGGATGTAGTTCTATTTTGGTTGTAGGTGGCTGGAGTTCTGTATGCCTCATACATCTGAACATCCTTTTCTTTTCCTATGTTTGGGAAGTTTTCCTTGATTATTTCTGTGAATAGCCTTTGTAGTTCCTTTGTTTGTACCCCTGCTTCTTCATTCACATTCTTTATTCTTAAGTTATAGATTCTCTTATCATCTTCTAGCCTTTGTATTGTTACTGCTTGTCTCCTTGTTATTTTTAAGAAATTTTTTTCCTTTCATGATCCCACATTGCAAACCTGTCCTCTAGTTCAGATCTCTATCCTTGGCTTCTTTCAAGCAGTTTTGCCAGCTTTCAATGGAGTTTTTACTTTCCTGGTAATCTCTTTGAACCTGCTTCATGTATTCTATGTTTTCTCTATTTTCTTCATCAAACAATTCTCCCCTTTTTTCATGTTCCTCCATTCTTCCATCTGTTTTTTATTGAGAGGTGCTTAGCATTTCTTTTATTATTCTATTTATATCTTGCTTTACTTGGTTAAATATTTCACTTTTGAACTTGTCTATGAGGTCCTGAAGATATTTCTTTAGTCCACTGGTGCCATGTCTGATATTGCATTTTTGCCATCCTCAATCTCCTTTGCATTTACCTTTCCTGGATCAGTGTTCTCTGGGTTGAGGGCTAGGGACCCTTTCTTGTTGCTTTCTCTTCTCATATTTTTTGTTCCTTTCATACAGGTGTATGTAGGAGGCCCCAGTTTCTTTCTTTTCTGGTTACAGGTCACCTGAAACACGCTGACTAGGTGCTCCGGCCCACTGCAGTGTACTGTGAGGTACTGAATGGGGCAGCCTATGCTGAGCCCTCCCATCCAGATCAGTCAACCTGCTGAGGGCTTCACTGCATTAGGGTCCACTGCCAGGCATAGGGACTTGGTTTGAGCTAGCCCATTGGGTCTCAGTCTGGGGCATGACCCAGGTCAAGTGCTCCCCGCCAATCCCTCTTGAGAAGGGAGCAGCTGACTGAAGTCACTGCAGCTCCTTGTTCTCACTAGTCTGCCTGGTCTCAGAATGTCGTCTGCTGGAGCCCCTTTTTTCCTATGGAAAGATTTTATTCCTGTCACTCACCACAGGTCAATACAGGTTCCCCACCAGCTCAGTTCTCCGTTCAGTTTGCCGACTCCCGTCCTCAGTGCAAGTGCGTTTCCAGTGAGTCAAAGCTGCGAGATTTCAGACAGCTCGGTAATTCGCTATCACACGAGTTTGGGTGCTGCCGTGGGAGCCCTGAGCCTTTAGCTGTTCCAATCATAGCACCAGGATGTGTGTTTGATTGGTTTTTTCTCATCTTGGGTCAAGAGGATTCATCTTGCTCTGTTCGGGACTCCCCATGCTATATTATGTTGAATTTTAAGTTGAATATCTCAGGGAGCCTCTGTAGCCTGCTGTTATCTATCTACCATCTTTACTGGACTCCTATGGATGCATTTTATCCTCTGAGGAAGTTTTCTACTTTCTCCCTCCACTATTTTCCTACCCAAATTTTCTAGGCAAACCAAAACAACCTGCTTTCTACAAGTGAAATGAACATGCCAAGACTGGAGAGTAGGGTCTCACCTTCATGACTTTACTCCTAGTTTTCTGTCCTCATATCCTGTCCCTATACCTATGGGCCTATCAAAAAGGCTCATGACCGACCAGACGTACCACTTCATGTGGACTAGGGAGGCTTTTCTTAACAGAGCTACAATAACAAGTATTGGTGAGGAGATGAAGAAATTAGAACCTGTATCTACTGCTGGGTGATTGTAAAATGGCCCAGTTCCTTTGGAAAGCAATCTGCCAGTTCCTTGAAAGGCAAAACCTGAAATTAACAGATTATCCAGCAATTCCACTCCCAGGTAAACACTGAAGTGAAATAAAATCACAAAAACTTGAACACAAATGTTATCATCAGCATAGAACTTTTGCAAAAGGAAAGAGGACCAAAAGATAGAGAGAAGGATGAGGGAAGAGATGGGAAGGAAATGAAAAAGAGTTAAGATATATTTTGTACAGGGACCAAGGTCCCATGATGAATGTAATCATTGTGTACTGGAAACATGTGTATATAAAAAAATGATAGCCAAAGTATAGAAATCCCCCAAATGTTCAACATGATGAATGGGTAAATAAAATATGGCCTATGCATCCGACAGAATATTATCAGGACATAAAAAGGAATAAAGTAGTGACACATGCTGCAACATGGATGAACCTTGAAAACATGCTAAGTGAATGAAGCCAGACATAAATGACTGCATATTATATGATTCCATTTATATGAAACATCCAAGAAGGGAAAATCTATGCAGCTCAAGAGTGAATTAGTCATGGATTTGGGCTGGACTGGGATGAGGGACCCTGAGAAAGCAGATGGTGACTACTACTTGGTTTCTTTTAAGGCTGAAGAAATATAAAATTGTGGTGGTTGTAAGACCCTGTGAATATACTAAAAGCTGCTGAATTGCACACTTTAAATGGTTGAATTTTGTGGAATATGAGTTGCATCTCGAGAAAACATTTTTTAAAAGCCTTATGCTCAGCCAAATCACTGTAATTTGATGATTAAAGAAAATATTATCTTCATTTCATAGCTACATTATAATCTGTTCCACTCAGTTAACATTAGATCCTGCCCTGTAATTTTTTTCTGCCTATGTTTTAGTTTCCCAACCACATTGTAAACTGTCACAGGTTTGCATGCAGATGTCTGTGTTTGTTGGTTTAATTCAGAAGATGACTCTGAATAGTCAGAATAAAGTAATCTAAATGGTGGAGATGGTGGCTTATTAATTGTGAGTGCATCAAACACAATTCACAAGCTAACTTAGTGCTTTGAGGTGGTGAAGTAGACGGGAAGAAAAGATTTAGAAGCATCACTGGTGAGTCCTTGTGTCTGGGGTATACCATTGTACTTCCCTTGGAAACTGATAAACAGGGCCGGGGCTTTCTTTCCAGCCTAGTTCAGAGTGCTTAGAACATGGCATGTTTGGTTATGCCTATGAATAGTTTCTCCTTCATAAGATAAAAATATAATAGATTCATTTTTCCTTTTTTCTTTCTTTCCTTTTTGTTTGTTTGTTTTTTTGTTTTTTGAGACAGGACCTCATTATGTAGCCCAGGCTAACCTCCAACTCATAGCAGTCCTCCTGCTTCAGCCTCCTGAGTGCTGGAATTGCAGCATCTGAAACCTTGCCAAGTCAATCCATGTATACATTTTACATTTATAAATTCATGACTTTAACAAATATTGATGAATTTTCCATGTGCATAGCACTGGGCCCAATTCCTATATAAGTACATTCAATAAGCAATAAATGATGGTGCTGATGGGCTGTTGGCTTTCTGGTATGTGGTCCTCTAAATTTCATTTGTTAACAACATTTTTTTTAAACCTCTAAAAGCCTGTATTTGGCATATGGTCTGTTGAAAGACATCAATTAGTAATATATGAAAGTGTGTATTTTGGGTCTGTATTTCATCCACATTGACTAGGTCAGCAAGGAATTAAGTATATGGGAATTAATAAAATCCTGCTTGTGTTTAGCATTTTCTCTGGAGAGTACTTATGACCCATCCATAAGCTTTATTCCAGTATGTGTTCCTAAGCCAAGGGTCACTGTGCCTTAACAGTATTCTAGAGTCCAAAAGGCTCCCTTTCTTAAAATACTATTCAGAATAAAGATACATCAAAACATGAAATTTCTATAAATTCTAACTTTTTAGGGAGTGTGGTCAAAAGTCATTTGTATCTCAGATATCTCAATTTGACCTAATTCTTAGCAAGTAAAAATTCTAAGTCAAAGCGATAGGAAATCAAGGTTCTCAAAAGCCCAACTTTGCCTAGGTCACTTTGTAGCCTCATGTTCAGTGTTATTCAGCCTGTTGGGGGCTATCCAGGGCCAGGGCAAGCTCCCAAAGCTAGTGGTCACACCTACCAGTGTGGAGCTACAATAGTAGTTAGTCAAAACAGTCATCTATTTCCTGGGAATATCCTCTATTTGTACCTCCTGTGGGAACCCATAATGCTGGTGACAAAGGACGCAAGAACCAGAATCATGGATCCTACCTCAGCTTGGCTGTGGATGCTCTGTTTTCTTTCACTGCTGTACCACATTATCACATACTTACCATCTTACAGTTCTGGAGGTCAGAAGTTCACGATGCCTTTTGTTGAGTGAAAATCCAAGCATCAGCAGCCTGGTTCCCTTTGGAGGTTGTGCAGGAGAATCCACATCCTCACCTTTTTTTGTTTCTGGACACAACCTGCATTCCTTGGTTTGTGGTACCTGCCTTTCTCTTCAAAACACAGCATCTACCAACATCTACCTCCCTCTTATAAGGATACTTGCGATTACATTGGGCCACCAGTCTAATCCAAGGTAATGTGCCCATCTCAAGAGCCTTAATTTAGAGCCAGGTGTGTTGACACCACCTGTAATCCCAGTACTCAGTAAGCTGAGGCAGGACTGTGAGTTTGAGATCATTCTGGACTACATAGTGAGAACTTTTTCCAAAAAAAAAAAGAACCAAAACAAAAACAAACAAAAAAAATCTTACATTTAATCACATGTACCAAGAACCTCTTCTTATGTAAGGTAATATAATTATGTTCACAGGCCTCTGAGATTAAGGGATAGGCACATAACAATGAAATGAAGAGGAAGGCATCTTGACCTGTGAGCATAGCCATCTTCATCCTCACTGCTGTTGAACACCCACAGTAGCCTGCACATGACTTTCGTGTCATATGTAAATAGCAATAAACTATGTAAGGGGACACTGTTTCACACATGATAACTCTGAAGCTCGGGGAGGCTGAGTGACTTGCCAGGAACCCCACAGCTGTTAATCCATCCCCTTATTGCAAAATCTCCAATTTTAAACACTACCAGAGATTCTATTCACCCCTTCATGGTCACTACAAGCATTTCTGCCTGGGGTAAGAAGCAGCTTGTCTTTATCTTCCTGCCTTCTCCCATGCAGCCTGTAGTAGAAGCTTTGGCACAGCCCTGGGTCCTGTGGCTCATGCAGTGGCCAACAAGGATTTAGATAGGGATGGAATGACATCTTGCCTGCCTTCCTGGCTCCACAGAAGCAATTTGTTCAGCGCCCAGCACGCACCAGGTACTTCCTTGACATGCCATCTGTTTTCTCTTAAACTCTTTCACGTGTCATTGATGTCACCTGCTCAGCAGCTCTATGATGCCTACACCATTCAGTCCTAGGAGCACAGTCTGATTGCACTTGATGACTTAAAACAAGTTCCCCATGACTCTTGTTTCAGGTATATTCCAAATGCATAGGAATAGAAGGTCTAGCTATTTCAGATTTAGTCACTGTATTTTCCCTACTGAAAACGATGCTTGATTCCCCCACCCCCGTTCACTAAATTTAAGTCATTATAAGTAAAAATCCTTCCTGATTGCCAAGAGATAAATTAAGGCATAGAATGATTACTTGGTCCACAAAGAGGAAGAAACAGACAACTCCCAGGAGATCCAGCTACTTCAAGAGACTGAGAGATGTGTGGATTGGCTGAACTATGTTTGAACAGATTAGTTTGTCTCAAGACTGGGGCAAGAACAAAGAGGTAAGTGTTCAAAGTGAGAGGGACAATTTTGTAGCAGATCAATGTCGTTTGCTGTAAAAAATTAAACACTCACCTTATTTCTGATCATACCTCATATCTCTGTGTTCAGGAGGGAGAGATAAAAGAGGGGAAGTTGTTACAGAGGAGAAACAGTACAGAAACAACCCAAGCATCAGGCAAATGGATGAATGAAAAATGGGCCTCCATCCAGTTCAGTATGGTTCAGTAGATCAGTGGCTGCCAAAGACTGTGCTGTGATTTAAATGTATCCCCCTGAAACAGGTCTGGAAACTTCATCTGCAAGGCAACAATGTTGGGAAGCAGAGCCTTTGGTAGATATGAGGCCCTGAGGACCTCACCCATGTAAATGTGGCTCATAGATGCTTCAGGTTCCTATTCTGTTCTTTCTCACCCTCTCTTCCCCTGTCACCTCCCACCACTGGAAGACACAGCAAGAAGAGCCTCCCCCATGCTCAGCCTTGAACTTGCATTTGCCAGCTTCCAAATCAGAAGTATATTTCTTTTCTTTGTAAATCACCCAGTCTCTGGTATTCCATTACAGTACCACAAAATGGACTCAGATCATCCAAAGGCAGAGAGAAAGGAAAGAAAATGAAGAGCAAAGAGGCCCAAGGAAACTTTTAGAGGAGATGAAAATGTTCTGTATTCTTTTTTTATTTTAATTTTTATTAGTGCGTATTTGCAGTACTTAATGATTACATGCATTGTGAGGTTTGCCCATGTATATAACACATCTGAATTCTTTTTACAACTCCTGTCCCCTACCCTCATCTCTAATATAGACTCTTTATTTATTTTAAATAGATCCTTAAAGTTGTGGTCTAGGGGATAACTCATTTGTAGAGCACTGCCTAATGTATGTAAGTCCCTGGGTTAGCTCTCAGATATGATACTCCCAAAATTAACGATTTGGCTGTGGTCATAAGTTAATGGATAGAAAAGCAAATTCCATCTTGTTTTCTTAAGGTTTTACATAAATTTTATAAATGAGAACACTGATGCACAAATAATCAGTGAAGTGATTCCCATCGTGCAAGCATTCACTTGGAGAGACATTTGAACAAACTGACTAGTATACGTCCAGGTTTTTTAAAGTACTCTAACACTGAAGATTTTTGGTATCGTGATTATACCAGTGAGCTCACAGGTTGCTACAGCTCTAGGAATTGTAGTGTTGGGGTGTGGCTCAGGGGTAGAGGGCCTGGCCAGCTTGAGACCCTGAATTTGATCACCAGCACTGAAGGAGAAACAGGAGCTCCAGTCTATGACTTGAGCACTTTAGATGGATGTCACTGATTGTGTAGAAACTATACTGCCAGAAAGTTGATTTACAAAAAGACACAGAGGGAGGCCTCTTGGGGTCTCAGGGCCTACAAGAGAAGATTTCTTCCACTGAGGAAGGGCAGGGAGAGGCGGATGCAGAGATGGTCACAGGCCCATTGAGAGAAAGGAAGGCAGGTCAGAGCACAAAGCGAGCTCACCCTTGGTCTGAATGCTTTCTGGAGGTCCCCCTGGTACTGTCCCCAGCAACCCAGCGAGAGACTCCTTGTCATGTAAACATTCAGCTCAAGTCCTAGGAGACCAGCTCCCTGCTGTAATACACTGTCCCTCATGAAGCCACCACATGGGCTGGCTCCCCAGGCAGAATGCATGCAAGGCCTCCAGTCAGTCGCCTCAGCCCCATTAGTATTCCTGTCACACAGAAGCCCTGATCACTTGGCAGCTGATGTGTTTCCTTTGATTTCTTCCGTGCCCCTTTAATCACTGGCAGGTCCAGAATCGAGGAGCAGGTGGGAGTAAAGGCTTAGTCAGAAAGCTCAGGCTGGGGGAAGAGGCTGAGAGATAGCAATCTGCAGGCACCTCTGTGATTATCAGCTCTTTTACTAAACTGCTTACCAGACTTTATCAGACGATATTTTGCGACATCGAAGACACATCCATAGCAACCAGCCTACAAAGAGAAGCACAGGCCTCTGGAAATGGCTCCATGTCTCTGAAGAGATGTCAGCATTTTACAGCTTCCAGCTCTCTTTGTGTTGTTTTCTTTTCAGTGGCCCCGGGGGAGACACTGTTTTCTTTACACACCCCTAAACTTGGGAAATTTTGATTTCCCACAGCCAGTGAATGGGCGCACTAGAGTGGGATGCTTCAGCTAATCGAAATACCAAACTGAAATTGTTGCTAGTCATTGAAAATGTCCTCCTTTGGATGTGTTCATTTAGCTGCTACCTAATATCTGTTGTTTTTTCTATTACCAATAGTAGAAAAAGGAAGTTGTGGTTAAGTAGAGGAACCTAAAAGCCTTACCCTTGACACTGGGCTAGTTCAATGCAAGTCCCTCTCCGGAGGTGAGGCCCTGGTGTAAACTGAGAACTAGCCAGGGTCCCTCTGCTTAAGTTCTGGTCCCTCCAATTTCCCCACTGTAGCCACTTCGGCTTTTACAAAACAATGATATGAGAACCCTAAAAAGGACATAAATGTAACTGTGTCTATTCAAGGTAAGCATGGCACCTCAATGGCACATGGATCTCTGCCCCTTAGCAATGTAAGGGTGTCTGTTGGTCTTCGTCACCCACCAAAACATGTGCCTGCTCCATGAAAGAATTGAAAGGAAGTACCCAAATACTTGAAGCTGAAAGTGTATAGTAGTACTATTCACAAAAATTGGAAAAAACCTAAATGTCCATCAGTAGAAGCAAGGGTAAACAAAATGTGGGCTATCTAGGCAGTGGAAGCTTATTTGCCCATAAAAAGTAATATAACAGTAATAAATGAATGAGGTGATCAATATGCTAAGTACCCTAATTTAGTCATTACATATAATAAATGATTACATATAATATATAATTATATAATATATAATTACATATTATATATGCCATACTATATAGCCCATAAATCTAAAGGCCCGGGTTAAACCCAAAGCCTTCAGACTGAACTATATTCCCACCCTTTTTTATTTTTTATTTTCACACAGGATCTCAATAAACTGCCCAGGTAGATCTCAAACTTGTGATCTTTCTGCCTCAGCCTCCCAAGTGGTGGGATTTCAGGTATGAGCAGCTGAACCCAGATAATATGTACAATTTTTATGTCATTTAAAAATTTTTAAAAGTAATGCAGTACAGATACATGCTGTAACATGGATGAACCTCAAAGATTTAAGCTAATAAAGCCAAACACATGAGGATACATATTGTATAATTCTTTTTATAAGAAATGTCCAGAATAAGCAAATCCATAGACAATTCCGATTAGTGATTTTAAAAGCTGAGGTACAAATGGAGTGTGGTGATGCATGCCAGTAATCCCAGTACTCAGGAGGCTGAGGCAGGATGATCATCTGGAGTTCAACACCAGTTTGGTCTACAAAATGAGCTCAAGGCCATCCTGAACTGCATAGTGAGACCCTGTCTCAAAAAAAAAGACAAAAAAAAAAAAAAAAAAAAAGCTGGGCACAGGGGAATAGGGAATGGGTTAGAGGATACATATTTGCTTTTGGGGTAATAAAAGACTTTTAGACCTAGATAATGGCAGTGGATCCTGAGAATGTGCTGATTTGCACACTTCACAGTGGCTACTTTTATGCTTCGTGAATTTTACCTGAATTGAAAACAATTTCCGTATTCCTGAAAATTACTAACTCAGTGGATTTTACATGTCCTCACCACCAAGATGCTATAGGTGTGTGAGGCACTCCATCTGTCGATTACGATGACTTACTCATTTCACAATATATGCATATTTCAAAACAGCATGCTGTACGTGATATACACATACTTTTGTCAATTTAAATAAATAAATGTAAAACTTAAAAAAGACCTTTCCCTCAAAAAATAAAAGAAATCCCCAAGTCAAAACAAAAAGCATACTAGCAAGAAGGAGTAGGCAACGCCTATTACTGTTAAGTGAGGCTCCTGTGTCTCTACTAGGGGAGGAAATACATGTCAACAAAGCTGTCCTAAGAATGGGGACAAGGGTCGACAACAGAGCCAGTTGGGAGAGGTAGTTTGTGCAAACGGCCTCCAGGATTGGTAGAGAACAAATATTGACAGCATACCTTGCAGTGAGCCACTTGGTGCCCTCATCTAGCTTGGAGCTCAAGGGGAAGTTAATTAGTAAGGCAGAGCCAGATTTGGGGAGGAGCTCAAAAGGGTTGATAAGGAGCATGGTAAATACTTCTAAGAATGGAGAAATGCAAGAGCTGTGAAGGCTGGACTCCTCACAAGGTGAAATAGACTGCGGAGCTGGCACAAATCTAACAAAGAATTGGGGGTCAGGGTGTCTGGCCCCTGCTTGCGTCACCAGGTGCTTGTGAACTTGATCATGCTATGTAACTTTCTAGTCTTGTTTTGCTTTTCTGAGTGCATCCCACAAGGAGCTGGCATCACAAATATCTGTGGGTTATTAACATAAAGATCCCCCTGGGGCTGGAGAGAAAATGTCCTAAAGATGAGCCAATGCTTCTCAGGCTGCTTCTCCGAGATGTGTTCATAGCCACATGGCTGCTCCCCACTCCTGAGCTTCGAACCCAGGAGATCTGCAGCGGAGCCTGAGTTTCATTGCTAGCAAGTTCATAGTGAAGATGGTGCCTCACCTCACACGGAGAGCCATGGAGATGTTACACTGGGTGGGCATGGCATTCACCTGGAAATGGCTTAATGAGTGATTACTAGGTAGTGACTCAAGGATCCTCTGGTCTAGAGTCTAGGTTAGTGATGGAGAACGCTTTAGAGCTTTCAGTGATACAAACAGCCCACTGTGGCACAGGTACAATAGGTTTGCCACCTCTGCTCTAGACCCTCATGTCCCCTCTAGGTCCCTTGGTGCTTCTGGGGACAAGCCTAAGCCTGGAGTTTTACAGGGAGTGGGATTAGGAACTGAGGAGAGAAGCTCACTGGAATTCTGCCTGGGCTGAAATGAGCAGGAGTGATCTCCAGGCCAGGAATCAGGTGATGTTGTGGGAACCACGACTCAGGCCATCTTAGATAATGTTTATTAGCCACTTGCTGCATTTTTTAACACCTAAGAAAATGAGGGAGGGAGATATAATAGGAAAAGAAAAGTGGTTTTTGCAGAGTTTTTGGGAAAGACCTGAGGGAACTTCACAAAATTTCCAGTGCTGGTCTGCTACCATTTATTCTTGAGTACTCTTAATTTATTTTCCAGAACTAAGTCTAGACAATACCAAGAGTTTTTCAAATAAGAATATTGTGGCAGCCAGGCATGGTGACTCATGCCTACAATCGCAGCCCTCTAGGAGGCTGAGGCAGAATGATTGCAAATTCAAACCTGAGCCTAAACAAGCTGGTAAGATCTTGTCTCAAAGAAAAAATAAAAATATCTGGGAACGTAGCTCACTGTGAAGGCCCTGGGCTCAGTCCTCAGTATGCAATCAATCAGTCAATCAATCAAAGTCCTAAGGAATAAAATTCAGGGCATAAAGTCCTAAGGAATGAAATTCAATGTATGTATGTTGCTCCTTACATACATTTCCTGGGTATCTGAAAGGACTGCTCACTGAATATGCACTTGGTAGAGTGGAGAGGCTCCAGGATCTTACAGTGTACATAGTGACATCAACAGCTGAGCCTGCTAATCATTCCAGTATTTGACTTTGGCTTGCTTGTGTGATCTTTGATTGTCTGCAAGAAGAAAAGCAAAAGGCCAAAAGGCCTTATCCTGTCAGGGAAAAAAAACAGCAGTTATATTCATTGGTAGGTAGCGCATAACATGAGTGTAATGTGAAAAGCTTCTATAATGTATAATTTGTAAAATTCTCCAAGAGTTTGATTAACTTGTGACAAGTCCCTCTTTGCTCTGAAACTTGCATTGGACTAAACCTCCTTAATTGCAGTCTATGCTAATGTGATGGGTGTGGTTACACAGCTAGGGGCTGGCCAGAAGCTGGGGGACTTCTCCTTGGCAACTGACTGTGTTTCATAAAACTTCTTTACCAAAAGAGCATAAATCCCTGGGAGTCTCACCCTTACATGTTTTAACTCCTCTAAGTTCTTAGGATGGTATGGAACACATAGTGCGTTCATACTTTGGCTTGTTTTTACTCAAAAGATGGAAAAACTGACTTCCTTTCTACACGCACACCAAAAAATGGTGCATTGAATGCACATCTTTTTTAATGGACCACAGCAAACATATTCTAGACCTCTGCCATGTCATCTCTGGAATCTCCTTGTGACTCTGAGTCTCCTCTCTCAGTATGCTTTGTTCTATAACCATAGGCTACAACTGCCCTGGGTCTCACCTGTGGAGTCAGCGGGGTCGGGGAATGGTAATAGAATGCTGACAGAGTCAGCTGATCTGCTTTTGCTCCCTAATAGCCACTGAACTACATCATCCCAACCCCCCACAACTTAAACACTGCTTTATTCTCTATTGATGTATATTTGACCTTTAAAAAAAGATTCAATGTATTAATGAAACCATACAATGCCCACTATGCTGTGTGTGGCCTGTTTCACTTAGCAAAATGTCACCTAGGCTTCTCTGTGTTGTGACAAATGGTAGATTCTCCTTTTTATGTCTGACAAGATATTTATAGAGAAATCTAAAGTACAACATGAGGACTATATTTAGTAAAACTGGATTGTATCAGGCAATTAGGGATTGTGTTCAATAAATGGATTTTTAGTTAATTTTGTCATGCAAAAATTAACTGTGCAAGGTGATATATGTACTAATTTGCTTCACAATAGTAACCATTTTACTATCAATCTGTAGGCCATAATATCCTCCCATAAAGCTCAAATACATGCCCCAAAAATGTATTTCAAAGGAGGAGGAGAAAGAGGCATGGGAGAAAGAGGAGAAGATGATGGTCTGGGTTTGTGCCTGAGCTCTGGGATACGGATGACCCCAGGCCAATCTATTAAACTCTTCCAGTATCCCATTCTTGATCTAAAAAAACTGTGTACAGCCATACTCAGTTTAGGCAGGTCTTCTCCATCTAAAAGTCAGGACACATGACCAGGTTTTCTACCCACTTTGTTTGGTCCCTGTTACTTGCTGAGTACTCCACTAGCCTAAATAAATACTAGTTAGGAGAAAGAAAGAGATAAAAAAGAAGGGTTTAGGAGAAATGCAAAAATTGGAATGTTTCTCCCTTTTTCCTATTTCACATTTTCTTAGCCAAAGGACAGAAGATAGCAATGTTTGTCAGTGCCAGCAGGGAGGATGACATTTGTGCAAGCTGAGAACTCTTGAAGGAAGCTCAGAGTTTGGAAATCTGTTTACTTGGCAGCCAGTGAGTGACAGGTTGTCCATTGTGGGCTACACAAAGGAGCACTTGAAGGGGAGTTGTGTTTTTTAGGTATTAATGAATCTGGACAAGAGTAATGAGTTCACATCTGAGATGTGAGTGACATGCTTATCATAGGCACCTGGAAGGGAATGATGGCGAGGCTTCTATTCAATGCCACACCCTAGACCAGCGATGGCGAACCTTTTAGAGATCCAATGGTACAAATGGCCCATTGCAGCCCAGATGTCAAAGGTTTGCCACCACTGGACTAGACCATCTCGCTGCTTTCTCCTGTCACCAGGCCCCACGTGGAGGTTACCATGGGCAACACTCCCTGGCGCCACAGTAGTCATGTCTGCACCCTGGGAGATCCCAGTAGTAACACTATTGTGCTCAGGGACATGCTCTCTGGGATTTCATCCAAGCTGTAGAAAGGCAGCCTGGTAGGGTGAAAAGGCATTTTATAAACAAAACTAAAAGAACAGGGTGTTCATTTACCATGCTGAGAAAAGAACCAAGGATTCGGACTTGGTTCTTTTCTCAGGGAAAAGCAAAACAGACTAATTTTAAACTCCAATTTGCCAAAGAATAATTGTGCTTCATGGGGGAGGGGTGGATTTTCAAGTTGTATTTTGAGCCCACTTTGCATGAAAAGTAGAATATGATCAGGATGCAGGTAGTGTGAGAGGAACCACAGTCATTTTAAAGAGCAACACTTGGTATAAAAGTGAATGCTTCACGAAGAGGCTGAGGACAAATGTCTCAGTATAGGAGACATGAATGTCTCAGTATAGGAATCACACGAGCACACTGATGACCAGAAGTTGCAAGCTCTCTGGACTGAGAAATCATTCTGGATCAAAACTATAACAATAATGTGGGAATAAGATGAGAAAGATGGGGGTGGTTTGCGAGATGCTCTGAGGAGAATCTGCAAAAGAGTCAAGCAGGGGTTCTGGCTTGGCTGAGTTACAGAGCTATAGAACACAAGGAAGATGTATAATCACATGCCCGAGGCAGGAGGGCTGCCTTTGGTGTCCCCACCCCTGCCCTGCAGAGAAGTGGAAAGACATAGAATCTTCCAGACCCGGAACTCATTTTGTCTGGGAGAGCTTCTCTGGAGAAGGGGGCTGCCAGGGACATCTTAGCAGCTGAGGGCGTACAATCAGCCCAATAAAGAAGGCCCAGGCAGGGCACTACCAGCATTTACCCAAGAACTTCACCAAACCACTCACCCATTAGTGACACAGTCAAGACTGAAACCCATCTCTCAGCCTTGTGAAGTTCATAATGGTGGTTGTTACCAGTATGGCAGCATTAGAAGGCACCTTTCATGCCAACCACACCCCTGGGAGATAAATTAGGGCAGATGTCTGTCAGTGGTCCATTTTCTCAAGGAGCACATGGAGCACTGAGGTCACTCCCCCGGAGTACTACAGCTGTGACTAGCACCATATTACAAGGACTATCACCACCTCTTTAGGTCAGAAGAACTATCTAATAGCTCTCCACCTTTCAGTCTTTTGTGCTTGCTGTGTGACATGTATGCTCATCATCAATTTGATTTTGTCCTTTTGTTCCAAGTATGCTTTGGTAATTGTACACTTCAAATAAGGACCCTCATCTGAGCAGGGGATGCACAAGGAATATTTAATTTCTTAATTATGTATGCCGACCTTGGTGTGGGAGTTTCTGGTTTCTATTTCTAACTCTGGATACCCACTCTTAGTAATAAGAACAAAATGGTCTATTTTTATAACGTGACTCAGATGTCTCTGGAAACATTTACAATGCTTGGAATGTTTTGTTTTAATAATTTCCTGATCTGTATGCAACAAGAGATTTGAATGTGAGAGCGAGTATGAAATTCCTCGTTGCTGGAGAGTTTGGATTTTGCTTTACATTTTCCTTGCATTTAAATTTAATCAGCTGGTGCCCAAGTAAGCTGAATGTGCTGTAGTTTCGTCAGCTCTTTGCTTATTTATGGGCACACTCTGCTTTTCATCTTATCTCCCTCCTCCACCCCCTTAAGCTTCAAAACCTTTTTCACTTGCTAATGGTTTCCTACACTGGCATCTGGATATGCAGATACCAAATTCTGCCATAGAACATCTACACATTTATTGAAGTACCCTGCGCAGGGACATCAAAAGGTCGTGGAAGACAGTGGTTCCAGACCACAGTCTACCGTATGCTGACCTCGTGATCTTGCAGCAGCAAAGAATACAGGTGCATAACAGTTGTGCACACTTGTCTCACAGATACACTTCTTACTTAATTCTAGCCAAGTAATTGGAGTTGTGTCCAAAAGTTTAGTTCAAAGATGGTTACCACTTTTACTTTTCCAACAAAAAATATACTTAAGGAATGCCAGGATGACTAAATATTGGTGTGTCCCCCAATTCATATACTGAAGCCCTACCCTCAGTATTATGGTATTTGGAGGTGAGGTCTTTGGAAGGTAATTAGGTTCAAGCAAGGTTGGAACTCCACAATGAGATTGTTGTTCATGTAAGAAGAGGAAACAATCAGAGTACATGAAAGTGCTAGAATGTCTCCCCATCTCCATGTAAACGAGGACATAGCAAGACAGATGGTTAAGCACAAGCAAGGAGAGCTCCTTCATAGCAATCTTGGTCTTGGACTTCCAGCCTACAGAACTGAGAAACAAATGTCAATTTTCAAGCCACCCAGTCTATGATGTTTTGTTCTAGCAGCCCAAATTGAAAAAGACACATGGAATACAATAATACATATTAGTGGCCCTCAAACTTAAAGCATGTAAGATTCCCTGGGAGAGCTTATTAAGTGAAGCACAGATTGAAGTATTGCCCTTCCCCCAGCTAACACCAGAGTTTCTGATCCAGCAAATTGAGGATGGGTTGTGGTAGTCTGTGTTTCGACCAAGTTCCAAGGCCCGGCAGGTACACCAGTCTGTTGGTCACACTGAGAATCATTGCCATACAAGAACATGTAATGACATGATCTTTCTAGACTATTATTCTCAAAAGGTAACTTAGTCGACAAAAGTACCGAAACCTATCAAAGTCTTAAAAGTCGAACGACGGTTAGCTAAGTTAGCTTTGAGTGGCAGCAGGGTTAAGGGACAGGCATTTTTTGCATGGGCTCAGTGCCACACCACAGACTTAGGTCTAATTCCATCTCTAGCTCTCCCTGCTGTGAGCCAATGACCTAACCCAGAGTGGCCACCACTTCCTCTTCTGCAAACAAACAGCAAATGATACATACCCCGAGGGATTATTTTGACGGCTAAGAAAATAATGTAATATTCATGTACTCGTTCATCTAACAAATATCTGCAGAACCACCCCTGTACCCTGGAGATGAAATGGTGAAGACTCGATGTTTTAACTTCACATAGTTTCAACATAGAACTTCCATTCTATGGGGGGATATTCAACCTCTTTTCTGCTTCACTAGTGTTGGAAACTAGGTCCTCCCTCATACGTGTAAAGCAAGCAGTCTACCACTGCTCTTTTTACATTTTAGTTTGAGATATGATCTCACTCAGCTGCCCAGGCTGATCTTGAACTTGCAATCTTCCTGCATCAGCGTCCTGAGTAAATGGAATTACAGGCATGCATCACCATACCTGGTTTAGGCATGCCCCACTTTAAAGGCCAGTTGACATGTTTGAGATGCTTGGAATGTGTTGTTGAAAACCTACCCAACACAAGCTAGTACAGACCAGGCCTCCTGCCCTGTTTCACTGAGACGCTTTGCTAAGGGAGAAAGAGCAGTTGGAGCTGTGGTCAGCATGCAACTGGAGCTCCCTGCGCATGCGCGTGTGTGGTAGAGAGGCCCCAGGAAATGCTTTATCACGGTCCCTTCCTGGGCACTGCCCTTTGTTGGCTTTGTCTTTTGATATTGCATTGTGTTTACTTTACCTGCCTCCTACCTAGAAGCTCCCATAGGCAAGTGTGTTTTACTATCCTTAGGCCAATATCTGAACCTCTAACTATAAGAAGGAAGGAAGACAAAGGGAAAGAGTTGGATCAGCTCTTTAAAAGGAAAAAAAAAAAAAACCCAAAACCCAAACCATAAAAGAACAAAAATAATCAAATTATTTTTAATAATTATTTTTAATCATAAAATTAATTATGATATTTTAGGAGATCATTTTTAATTAGGTATCTTAAAGTTTATGTTTCCCTGCACTTCTTTGAACTGCTCGAAGAAAGTTGTAAAAATGTTTGGCAAATGTCACTATGGAAGGAAAGAGACACAGAGGGCTGCTGAAATTCTCCATGGACAGGAGTACTCTGTTGTTTCCATCGAAGAGACTATTAATATCTAGTTGAGCAAGAGTGAAAAGGGATTGCATGTGGCTTTGTGAAAGAGTCAAACAACTAACAAGATAACTAACCTTAGAAATCCATTTTAAAAACTGAGACGTAATTCACACACCATAAAATTCACCCTTTTCAAGCATACAATCCAGTGGTTTGTAGTGTGTTCATAACATTGTGCAACCTCCTGAGTTTCTAATTTCAGAACATTTTCACCAGTCCTGAAAGAAACCCCAGACCCGTCAGAGGCCATTCCGCATTCTCTGTCCCCTCCATGTAATGACACATGTTGGAGCAGTGAAAAGATGCTGCTGGACTTTTCCTGGTGGCTCCATGCCATTGCCCATTTGTCCAACACTGGGGATGACTCCTAACAAATTCCATGGACTTGGAGTGAACGTGATTTGCCATTGTAGGCTGATGCATGGTGACAAAGGTACCACTCCTGGTAGCTGACATGATGGCCAATAAAGGAGGCTGTAAGAGCCTTGGGGACAGGAGATATGCAGGAAGTCTCTGTGCATTCCGCATAAACTCACTGTGAGCCTAAAACTGCCCCCAAAACTAAAGTCAATTTAAAAATAACCTAGGAAAGTCCTTGGCAGTAACAGTAAGCTTAGGAATACTTGCTGAAAACCAGGCTATTTTCCCTGCAATTCTTGCATCTCCTCCCAGCAAGACTTTTATCTCTGAGATCTTTTAACTCTGAGTCTATGCTTGAGGAATCTAACTAAGAGAATGTCAGAACCATTCATTTCAGAATCTTGCCTGGTACTCTGTCTGAAACTCAGTTTCCTCATCTGATAATCTAGAAATCACCTCGGTCATCTTTCAGGTTCCCTTCAGTTTTAACCATTTATGATCTGGGTGTACTTGTATAAAAGTCAACAGTTAAGATCTGTTCCAAATATATGACCCATACCCATCTGTCTCCACCAAAACATGTGACATGGCCCACACACTGTATTTTTCAAATCTCAAGGCTGGATTTCTGACCAGATACAGTTTGGTTTTTTGCGTTTATTATTTTGTTTTTGTTTATGAGAGTCTGTCTGGGCTTTCCAGTACCATCTATGTTTAATGTAGGGAAAGAAATCACCCAAAACATTTAGAAAAAAAATTTTTTAAAAGGTAGAAACAGTAACTACATTTATAACAATCCTTTTTCATGGTATTGGGGATCAAATTCATTTCCTTTGCACTGAGCTATATCCTAAGCCCTTTTCTTATTTTTTGAGACAGGGTCTCACTAAGCTGTTAAATTGTCCTGCCTGAGCCAGAATTTCCAATCTTCCTGCCTCAGCCTCCCAAAGTGCTGGAATTATCAGCACCTGCTTCATTCCTGCCTTTTATAACAAATCCATTCAACAAATATTTTGACTGATATTAAACCAGTTCTGTAGGAACGTAAGTTAAGGTTTATTATTCTCCCTGCACAGATGAGAAAAACCAAGCTTCAGAGTAAGTCTAGTAACACAGACATGGTAGACAAAATCGGCATCTCATTTTTGTGCCTCCAAAGCCTGTGCCAAGAACTGTGTTTCTCATCCTGCCTGCTCAGTCAGCACTGCCAGGTGAACTTGTACTAAGGTCATAGGACTTAAAATACCAGAGACAAACAGGGTCACTGGAGTGGGGAGCCTGAGGAAGACGAGTTGCCTGTGGTTTCTTCTGCTTGAGATGCCTGTGGGCTTTGAGTCTTGTGCATTGCGACATGCAGAAAGACTTTCTGGCTGCAAGTGTGGGCTAGCACAGCGTAGCCTGAGGAGCTGTGGCCAGCTGTGGGCAGTCACACCCCTCGAAACCGCAGATAACAATGGAATATTGACTAACAGCCCACTGCAGATGGCAGGCCTACAATCAAGTGAGGTGCTGGCTGGAGCGGGCCCCTTCTGCCCTGGGAACATGGCAACAGCTTGCTTTTCAAGTGACAAATCTTTAGTGATCTCCTTTTTAAAATAGTGGTGTTTTCCTTTAATGGCTGAAGTTTTTCATGGCATAGAACTTTGGAGAAGCGTTATGTGGGAATTCTATTTTATTGTTTTATTTCTCAAATCCATTTTATTTCAAAGAGAAAAAAATTTCAAAACATGTCAATCAGGGAGCGACAATGGTTCATACACTGTGCATTGTCATCCCCAAGTCATTTACCTAGAGCACAAAACACCCACAGTCATCTGAACAGTACCAGCACAAATCTTTCTCTTCAGTGAACTCAGAGAAATCAGAAATACATAGATATAGGATTTTAGTGGCCCTGACCTATAGAACCCCCTTCCACTGAACCTTGCTTAGAATGCCTCACATGTAATCCTGCAAATAATAGTTACCCAATACTTAGAAATCAGCAAAAGGATGACTGTTTTTCTTTGCAAAGTCCCATCAGAGCCTCTGTCTACCGAGTCCATCTGAGTGCAACTCATTCTCGAAAGAAACACATCTTTATTTCACTTACAGTTTACCATTGATTAGAACTGGAACTGGAACAGTAGATGCTAACTTGTGGTCTGCTTGTGGTCTGCTAAGTTACAAATGATTTTTTGTACAGCAGAGTTGCAAATTATTTCAATTTGGTAAGAACAAATGAATAAATGAACAGATAATTAACTAACCCTAAAGGGTTGCTTCCTAGGATACTCAAATTTTGTATCTATCTTTACTATCATAGTTTTAACCTTTCCACTGCACCAACTGTATACATATCAGTCTGTCTGCATGATTGTTTCTTTATTAATGAATTAAATACATGTCTTTGATGCATGCTCACTACATATTCACAGAAAGTTCACATTCCTAGCTTTGACAGTGTCTTAGTAATTCTTATAGGGAGAATCAACTGCACTTGAAGGAATTTAGCAATGGTGAAGATTATAAAACACAAAGAGAAGAATTCCACTGGGAGGATATGTGCTATTTAACTTGATCCTTGCCTTTAGCCATTCATAAAACCGGCCTAGAACCTCTTTCTCACAGTGGGTTGGTATTGGCTTAGCAAACAAAATCAAAATAAACAAAACAATACTAGACAAAAAGCCCTATGCAAACAAATGGATGGACACAGAAAATTCCAATTTTAGAAGTGAAACAGAATCTGGTGGTGGTGGCCATCCAGGGAGCATCATTCTTGCTTCAAAATCCTGTCTCCCTGCAGGTATTTGTTTTCTTTTCAAGGGCAGAACCTATTTCTAAGGCCAGTTGAAAAGTGTATTGGATGGAATTTCTGGTGCAAAGCAAATTCAGCTTTATCAAGCATATTTTATCTTAACCTCCATAGCAATCATTTCCTCCTGCAGAGGAGAGGAGGTCCATTGCGAAGATTCCATGGAAGGTGCCCTGTACACTGAGTACCTACCCCAGACAACCTGCAGCAGGCCACTTACTGCCTTTGTTCCATTCCTGGGGACTTGCCTGAGCTCTGGGTTCCAGAAACCCTTGCTAGGTCTAGCAGCAAAGAGCTAGTTGCATTTATTTATTGATTTCAATCACTTTGGTAAAGCAGCTATTAGGGAAGATAGAAGAGTATTTGTAAAACAAATTATGTCCTCGTCTTTAGTGTGGTGTGTGTGTGTGTATGTATGTGTGTGCTTGCACGTGCACACATGCGTGCACACATGTATGGGTGCCCGTGTAGCAGCCCTTGCTCGAAGCCACACTTCAGTTTGGTGCCTCTTCCTAAATTTAAATGGAGACATTGAAATTCCACTTGGTCTGTTGGTAAATTTGTTGCAAGAAGTGTAACCACTGTACATTTCCATTCCAGAGGCAGTTGCTGCGTTGGGCTGGGAGTGGCCAAGCAAGCTTGTCTAACCCCACTGGTGTTATTCCTCACAGTGGGAACATCTAACCTCTAGGATTTGGGGGATGGTTTCCATCAGGTGGGCCACAGGAAGGAGCTCAGGTATAATCCAAGTTCTGTTGTGGATGCTGTGTGCATTGACAAATGCCTACAAACAGTAAGTTCATGTGACAATGTGGCCATTAATGTCTGCAATCCATTTATTGTCTCTGTCAAATTCTGGGCCCTCAAACAACTTGTCTTTTGTTCAAATAAAAATTTTATAACCATATATAGAGTCCTAAGACACTTTTAGTATTGGTGTTTTTTAATACAGAACCCTTTATCACTCTCATTAAAAATAATATTATATGCTTTATGGTATATACCCAGATATCAACTGGCAAGAAATCGCATATGTGTTGGAGGATCTTTGACTTGCATCTGTTTTAAGGCGATGGATATTTGGTGTCTCCTTTATATTCTTGTATCACTGTCACACTAACATAGTAACTTGAGTTGAAAAAGGCATTCAGTTCATCCAACATTACTGCCCCCAGAATCCTCACTCAGTGCTGATCATGACTGCTATTTCTATGAGGAGCTCAGAGACCAAATGTTTAGTTGTCACCGTAGATACATATTCATTGATCAAAAGCATTTGGGATTGTAACTGTCAGTCTTCTGGGGCTATTCTGGCCTCTCCAAGTCCTTAGGGCTTGGGTTAAATTTCCTCAGAGCCTTAGGATATCTGTCTTTTTCTTTTGGTACCAGGAATCGAACTCAAGACCTCACACTTGCCAGGCAAGCGCTGTGCTGCTGAGCTATATCTCCAGTCCTTACAATGTCTCTTGTCCCTACAGAGAGACTCAAAAATATTTGCAAGTATTAACATTTATATATTTTGGGAATATTTGAAAATAATTTAAATCACTTTTAAGTGTACCAAATGATTCTCACCAAAATCTAAACTCCTATCTGCCTCTTAAGGTAATAATTCTATCTCTGTTGAAAGTTTTCTTCTTTTGTCTAGATACATGGGCTTTTTTTTTTTTTTTTTTTTTTTTGTCTTTATGAGACAGGGTCTCACTACACAGTTCAGGCTGACCTTAAACTCACTTTGTAGTGAGTTTCAAACTCACTGGCTGGTCTCAAACTCACAATGATCCTCCTTCCTCAGCCTCAGGTGCTAGGAGTAGAGGAGTGCTCCACCATGCCCAGCTTGTTTCCTTGGTTTTTTGAGACAGGGTATCACTGTGCAGTTCAGGCTGGCCTTGAACTCACTATGTAGCCCAAGTTGACCTGGAGCTCTGAGCAATGCTCCTGCCTCGGCTTCCCGAGTGCTAGGATTACAGGTGTGTATCACCATGCCTGGTTTTTTTAGGCTTTAAAAAAGAAAAACACTTTTGTTTGATCTTCTGATCTAGACTATAATTATTGTGTTCAAAATTTTCTTTTTGTTGATGATATTTTAACAGTTAATGGATGAAATAAGATGGCTCTGTGACTTGCTACATACTCCCAAAGGTATAGTATGCCCAAGAAATAAAAGTCTAGTTTTAAATGATTTTTGAACCTATTTTTCTTAAAATGGGAGAATCAATTACATAATAATTTCTGTCATTACTTCTAACTCTTTTTGCAATATCATTCCTTTACAGGAACAGCTCAATCAAGAAAAATATGACCTATTTTTTTTCCATGCAAAATAGTCGCCCAAGGCTATTATATTAAAATGGTCCAGGAATCAGGTTGTTGGGGAACACTTCCCTCCACTACAATCTCCTAGCACCTTTTCTTTCCTTTGCCAGTATCAAAAGATGAAGGATTTAAAAACAACACAAAACATTTGATCTAGGTTACTATGGAAGGCTTCTCTAACTGAATTTGTACTTCAATGAATTCTTCAAGTTTTCATAAGAAGGGTTAGAATTTAGCATTCTTCTTTCAGAAACCTTGACCAAAAGTAAGTTTCTTCCAATATGAAAGACTTTCTGGACTTGGTGTTTATTTGCTTGTTTATACTCTATGATTCTAATGGTCTCTGCTTTCCCTTCCTAATGCTCTGCCTCTATGTAAGTGGACAGTGAAAGAGTTTTGCCCTAGAATAAACTACAGGACAATAGGGCAGTGCAAGGCCAAATCAGGGATGTTTACCCTGAGGTCACTTCCTCCTTCCCCTATTACAACTTCCTCTTTCCTTTCCCAGTGCGCATGAAGAAAATTCCAATCAGCTCCTCGTGTGACATCAATGCCCACTCTAAGCATCACTCCAGGTCAAAGGTTACATATGTCCCATATCCCATATCCCAGTCGAAGGAGACAGCCCAGCCACCCAGTTGTGTGCTCCTTTCCACATCCTCTACTCAATAAACCTGTTCATTTTGTACTTTTGCTCCTCTGTTGTGCCAGAATAATCCAACAGATAGAATAAGCCTTTGCCTGGAAAACTTGCACACAACACTTTTTTCAACTTTCTAAAATGATCAGAGATACTGGCACAGGATCTGCTGCACAACAGTGCTCAGTACGCATTTGTTGGAATAATGAGACCACCTGCCTTCCTCTAATGTGTTTAAAACCAAAGATCTCAAAGTGCAATTATACTTTGATGGGCCAGGGTTTAACACATGGTTCTGGAGATTTTCCTAAATTTCTCTGGACATGGAGTGAATGCTGTGAACATCCCACTTAAGGAACTTTAATGCCCACATACAAAAAAGATCAGCCGCCAACTCCAAGACTGACCAGTTTTCTAAGCTTCACCAATGAGCTTCTACCTTTTTTTTTTTCTTTTTTTGTACCGCGGATCAAACTCATGACCTCACGCTTGCCAACTTCTATCTTTTTTTTAGGCAGAAACTTACTATCTAGTGAAGGTTGGATTTGAGCTGCTGTATAGCCTAGCCTGACCTTGATCTTACAGTGATCCTCCTGCCTCAGCCTCCCAAATGCTAGGATTACAGGGTGCTCCATCATCTCCGGTGGGCTTGTACATTTAGTCTTTTTATTTTGTTTTTGTTTTTGTTTTGTTTTGTTTTGCTTTGCTTTGTTTTGTTTTGTTTTACTTTGTTTTGTTTGTGGCACTAAGAATTGAAGCCATGGCCTTCACACTGAACTATACACCCAGTCCTTTTTTATTTTTATTTTGAGATAAGATCTTGCTAAATCACCCAGAGTGAGTTTGAATTTGGAAACCTCCTCCCTCAGCCTCCCAAAGTATTGGAATTATAGGCATGCACCACCACACTCAACTTCTTTTAAAATCTCTTGTTTTTTCTATTCCTGAATGACTGTGTGAAGAGACAGTGCTCAGGACTGAGGGCCCAGAGAGAGGGTTACCTGAATGTGTTGACTGGTGACAGAGACTTGGGAATCAGTGACAGCCAAGGACCACGAGCTGATTTTGTGTGAAAAGCTGGGGTTAGGGAGGAACTTAAAGAAACTATTGAGGATAAAAAATGAGGAGATAAGATTTACCCACAACAAAGATATTCCTGGGTATTCCTGGAAGTATATACTGTGAACAAGATTTTTGGGGTGCCCTTGAGATAAGAGCTGATGTTTCAAAAAAGGAAATTAAGATATGGAACAGAGCCAAGACTAGGAATCCGAAGCCAAAGTATGCTTCTTCCAGTTTCCAAGAAAACTGAGTCAACAGTCCTAGACTTTAAGTACTAAGCGGAAAGCAAAGACAATAGCAGTGAAAAAACAAATGTAATTCAACTTGTCACATTTTCATCAAACACCTATTTTTTTATGAGCAGGCTAGGAGATAAGAAATAAAGGAGGAGGATTTGCTTCACGGAGGCTGTGATCTAGTGTTTCATGACTGCCTGTCCTGTACTTCTAAAGTCTGGAAAAGAACAGCTAGTGCTTCCAACTGAGCCAAGCTGCAAGGAGTAAGAGGAGCTGTTTTGTGTAACTCCACAGTTCTCTCATACAAGAGCAGTGGTGTCGTCTGGAGCAATCCTATCCCCAGGAGACGTTGAGCAATGTGCAAAGAGAATTTTAGCTGTTATAATAAAGAGGGGAGAAGCTTCAGCATCCAGTGGATAGAAGCCAGGGATGCTGCCAAACCTCCCACAGAGCATAGGACAAACCCCTCGCAAAGAACCATCTGGCCCAGCATGTCAAGGTGCCAGACAGAAGGACCCTGAACTAGAAGTAAACAGCTTCGCACGCATCCAGAAGCTAAGCAGGCCTGTCTACTGCTTCCAGCAGAGGCTGACAAATTACGGGAATGAGAGTCACTACAAGAGAAGCAAATGGGCACATGCATGATCCCCCTTGGGGCTCCAGAGGAGAGATTCTACCAGTCCTCTGCTCACAGCACCAGAAATTACCCACACTGCAAAGAAACAGCTCTAGGAGTTTTGGGTAATTTCATCACAAGGTGAGCCAGGAAATATTAGTACCTCTAAAATGATTCGAAGCCACACATCATCAGGGGTCAGAAAGGTAAATCTGGTTCAATAAGCACCTTGAAACTAACTTATTGTCTTAGTTATTTTTTTTTTTTTGTTACTGAGACAAAATATCCGACACCCCAAATTAAAAGGGGAAAGATTTATTTAGTTCACAGTTTGTAGAGGGTTCGGTCTAGAGTTAGCTGGCTTCAAGGCAGAGTAGCACATGGCAGAGGGGCATCACAGAGGAGGAAAACAGTTCATTGTAGGCAAAGACAGCAAAAGCAACAAGGGACCTGAACAGCATCTTTCTACCCCTCTTATTTTCCTCAGACTACTTCAGTGGGAAGCACTCACACCCTCAATCCTAGTGGCTTTTGTGCCTAGCATTGCACCATGAATCAATGCCAGTGTCACACACTCTAGTTCCAGCCACCTGTGAAAAAGCCCCACTTAGAACTGCATGATACTTTGGGTGGGCATTTAGACCCAGGCCATAACAGACATCCTGAGCTAAACAGAAATCATATTTTGCATCACATATGTCCCTACGTGCAGCTGATTGGTAATGAATGGAGCAGTGTAGCTAATTGGTAATGAATGGAGTGCTCACCCCTTTTATCTCTAGTGGGTGAGGGCATGGGGAGGACAAAACAGAAGTGTCTGGAGTCCCCACTTATAGTTGCTCATCTGCATTTTAAGGTGACCAACTGTGTTTCAGTCGGTTTTCTTCCAAGCACTCATCATTGAAAACAAGTAAATTTGTGCCAGTCAATGTGGCACAAATACACACACGTGTGTGTGTGTGTGTGTGTGTGTGTTCAGTTTTTGAGGTGCTGGAGGTGGAACCCAGAGAACAAGAGCTCCACCACTGAGCTATATTCCTAGCCCTATATATGGTGTTAAAACTGAATTTCTTTCTATTGTATGAATTGGCAACAAAATAGACATTGCATAGCTTGGCCCTTATGACATTACAGATTTGCTCACTTAGTTTTTCTTGCCCTTTTGCTTTTAAAATTTCCTCCAGGACATTGTGCTTTCATTGTTAGACCACCCAGGGGTGTCCTTCACCATGCAGGATATTGGGACATAGGCTTACATTCCCTGGAGCACTAACCCCTGGCCAGAGAAGGGCTGGAGAAAGGTCAGGGCAGAGGCCATGCAGATTTCAGAGTTCTGAGAGCTGATGTGGAGCCATCAGCTGGGCTCCAACTATTGACTTCGCCCCACCCCCACCCCCTTCCTTTTTGCACAAAGCCTTTATGTCTCAGTGTTCCTATCAAAGGCATAACAGAACACAAGCACATCATCCAAAGGGGAACGCAACAGTGTTCCTTCTTTCCATCAGATGGAGTCGCTCCAGGTCTGCAGACATCCTTTAGCATCCTCTGAGGACAGCAGCTTCATTGGCAGACTGGGGTCCAGCTCCTGAAGGAACAGAGAACTGGCAGTGGTTCCGAGTCAATGTTCTCTTTGTGGAGTGTAAGAGCTGTTCCAACAGTGCCTATGATTCAGATATTTCTTAATGACCTGCTCCCAAAATACACTCTTGGGGCAGAAATAAATTAATTATATGGGGCCAAAAAAGATATTCTGGCTCATAAACTTATTCTGCCTATACAATCTGTCCCATCAACAATTAGGTGACAGCTTACAGATGCATTTAAAAAAAAAGAATCCCAAGCCAAAAAGCTTGTAGGCCTTATTTTAAGTTGATGCTGCTAAGAAGATATTAATTTTGTAACTTTGGAGAAATTCTCTACCGCCAAGGTTATGAAGGTTAAAGGACTTATATTATGACAATACACATGGGGAATTAGTGCCCGGTGTGGAAAAGCAAAGTAAACTCAGATCACCTAACAGTAAACTAGACTTATTGTGTATACTCAAAAAACATACATGCTTCATTGAGGGTGCTTGTTACATAGATAAATTCTCCATTTAAAAGTTTCTGGGCTAAGAATGGATTTCTTTTCTGAACAACCTCAACTCCATTCTTGTAGCTATAATGTATACAAGCCAAAGAGCTAAAGGATTTTATGGTTAAACACTTATTAGCATCGTTGCTACTAGAATAAAAGCACATGGTTTCAAAGGTTGTGCGACATGCATCAGAATATATTCATTTGCACAAAATTGCCACTTCCACTTCCAAACTCTTGTTATGAATATGGTCAGTCTTTGGAGCCAAAATAAATAAACCTAAAATGAGGCTCCACTGAAGGAATTCAAACAAATAGGAAAGCTTAGCTACTTGAAGTTGACACAGGAAGCTGATGGTTTCACATTCACAAACTACACAGCCCTAGGAAATGAGACCGGATCATATACCGAAGGTGAACACGAAAACAACATCTGCAGAACACCTAGAACAGACACCAGCACCCAGCTTTGGTTTCCTTTAAAGCTGGCATCACAACTGCAGGAAATCTGGAAGTCCATTCTACGTCTGCTGCTGCACATGAAACCTCACGAGAAGCTGGCATTTGGCCGTGCTTACATTACTTTAATATAGAGGTCAGCAAATGACGGCCTATGAGCCAAATCCTGTGTGCTGCCTGTTTCAATACAGCCTTGCAAGCTAAGAATGGCTTTTACATTCATAAACAATGAAACAATTAGAAAGGAAGAGAGTGTTGTATGACACAGAAGAACAAATTGAAATTCTGCTATCAATGTTTGTGAATAAAGTCTATTTGGAGCATAGCAATAGCCATTTGTGTCCATAATGCCTGGGACGACTTCTGGACTCCAAGAGCAGAATCAAGTAGTTGTGATCCAGTGTGGGTATATATGTCCTGCAAGGCTGAACATATTTACTGTCTGGCCCTTTGCAGCCAGAGTTTGCCAATCCCCTACTCTGACATGCAAAGTAAAAGCACAAAAAACAATATGGCACAAAAAGAAGAGGGAAGAACTCAGTGTTTCTGCGTTGTCCTTTAAGTGGTGTTCGAGCCCCGCCTGCTTCTGCATCTGCCACTTCAATGCCTTAGGGCCGCAGGAGGGCAGAGAGCAGCCGACTGACTATTCTTCCTGCCTGGTGATTTCTCAAAGCTCAGGTGAGGTTTGAAAATTGGTATGTAGATTGAATTAGTTACCTAGGTTACGCAGCAAATCAAAAATAGTCAAAATAGCCATGTGGATAAAAAACAAATGTATATAGAGAGGCAGCAATCAGCTTTCACAAGAAAAGAAAACTGTTCTTTTCCTCAGAGTCCCCTAATGCTAATGAGCTTCCCAGGGTATGTAATGGGAAGGACTGAGGGGACTTTTGTGGGTCCCAGCAGGGCCTCCAATCAGTCAACAGAATAGAAACTTTTATTGATTGTAGGCCTTGGGGAAATTTAAGGTTGCCCACTGTCTGCCCTAGTACTTGGAAATTCAGTGAGCATTTTGGTAATAAACTCCCAAGTAACTTCATAGTGCTTATTCACAGGACATGCTTTGTCATTTTTTTTTTTTCTGCATGCTTTTTTTTCCCCCCTCGAACTCTGCAGAATTAATTTTAGGGGACCAGATATGTTATAAGTTGATGCATCCAGTGAGAGATCTTGCTATTCCAAGTGGGATCCTTGGACCAGCAGCATTGGCACCCTTTTGGAGCTTGTTAGCAATACAGAATCTCATGCCGCCCGGATTTGCTGGATCAGAACTTGCATTTTAACAAGATTCCCAGAATGTCTGAATATGTATTAGTTTTTTGAGAAGCATTGATCCAAGAACATGCACAAGACATGGGAGTCTTGGACATATACTTTCAACTGTGCTAATGCAGTGGTGACCAGGGGCAAATTTGTCACCAAGTTGCATTTGTCATCTCTCTAAAGCAGGGTTAAATTCACTGTTTTGGTTCAGGGTACCAATAATAATATACCATAGAGCAGGCAGCATATGCAAAAAACATTAATGTCTCACAGTTCTAGAAGGTAGAAGTCTAAGATTGGGGTGCCAGAGTGGGCTCTAGTGAGGGCCTCTTCTGGGTTGCAGAGGGCTGACTTCTTGTCCAGTCACAGGAATGCAAGAAAAGAGGTACAAAGAAGGTAAAAGAGACCCACACCTCTGACTGAATTTCCTTACCTGTTACACCATCGCATTGGGGACTAAGATTCCTACATGTGAATTTAGGGGCAACCTAAACATTCAGTTCACTGCAGTGTTTACCCACTTTGAGTACAATATTCTCAATGTCAAATGAATAATAAGCTTGAGAAAATACCAAGTTACCCATGGTTATGAGTTATTATATATGGTAACAGCTAATATCTACAGGATTTTAACCATGAATCTTGTTTTGTACCAACCCTAGTTTGGTCTCACTAATACTCTTACTTTATATATGAAGACAATGAACCAGAGAGCAAATGGGTGCCTCACCCAAGGTCACATATCTACTTAGTTGCACAAGTGTACTTTTTGCTTTAAAGTCATGTTCTTATCCTCCTGTCTGCTACTTCTAAAATACAATATGACATGTGGGTAACAGATGAAATTGTTAGCACTAATGACAGTCTAAACACCTACTGTACACTCAAATCAAACCATAGCATGTTGGATTTTTTTAATGTAAAGAGAGAATTAAAAAAAAAAAAAGAAAGAGAGGGGCTGGGGATTTAGCTCAGCAGCATAAGCACCTGCCTTGCAAGCAGGTGGTTGTGAGTTCAATCCCTGGTACCGATAAAAAAAAAAAAAAAAAAAAAGACAGAAAGAAAAAGAAGTTCACTGGAGAGGAATGGCCTGCTTACCTGATAGAAGGCAAACTAGCTTGCGTGTGTGATCCAAAATGGAACCCAGTTGGCTTCCATAGCTATTTTGCTTCTCATAGTTAAATGTGAACCAGTGATTGGTACACACAAGAGGTAATGAGATGTCTAGTTTCTTATCTTCAGAGACTCATTCTATTTCTTTATCTACTAAAGAGCAGAGAGCTGGAGACCAAGCTCAGTGGTAGAATATTTGCCTGGCAAGCAAAAGATCCTGGCTTCCATCCCCAGGACCACAAGGAAAAAGAAAAGCTGAATTCACAGGTAGAAGAAGGGCAAGTCTTAGAGTAGAAATTTACAAAGCTGCCTCTTATCTTACAATTCAGTTCCAAAGTAATGGAGATGCAGAGATATTTTGTACATTTTTCAGAATCTTAAACCTTACAAATAGTTTTAAACAAATGTTCTCAAATTTGGAGACTTCTTGAAAATCCTCATATTTCTTGGCTTTGAGCTAATGTTTATATCTTGCTTATTTTGTGCTAGGAACTGTTCTAAGAGCTTTTCAAATAAATATTAACCCTCCCAACAACTCATTTTGGCAAGTGGGTTTATTATTAGTCTAGTTATGTTTTTGGATTAATTAAATTATTATTTAGCTAAGGAAGCATAGAGAAGTTAAATCACTTCCCTAATGTCACACAGATAGTCTCTGGTAGAAGTTGATTTCACCTTGAAGTAGTCAGCTCCATACTCCATGCCCTTAACTCTTACCTAGAGAGACTCCTAGTAAACCTACCTCACAGGAGTAATTAAAAAATAGTTTTAAAGACATTTTAAACTTATATGCTTAAAGTAGTATCTGGAAACTGCATTGTCAAAGTCTTGGTGCTTTCTTCTAAAAAAAAATCAGGGGACAGTGGACTGTTTGAGACAGTCCATGTGATTAAAGACCATGGCAGGGAAATTACTCTCCTCATGTTTTTAATACAAACGCTTCTCAACTTACCTGGGGGTTAGACCCAGGTACTATGGGTAAACCCATAGTAAACTGAAAATATTGTAAGTCAAAAATACACTGAATAGGGGCTGGGGATTTAGCTCAGCAGCATAAGTGCCTGCCTTGCAAGCAGGCAGTTGTGAGTTCGATCCCCGGTACCGATAAAAAGGAAAAAGACACACACACACAAAATACACTGAATATTCTCAGCCTGTCCTGCATCACTGTTGAGCAATGCTGTGTACCGTGGACACTGGTTGTCTCCGGTGCTCAGCGTCAGGAGAGGAGATGGCACCACACATGGCTAGGCTGGGAAAAGGTCTAAATGCGAGATCTGAAGCTCAGTTTCTACTACACTGACTTTCTATTCTTTTTGCAGAATGATCCTAACTTGAACCATCAAAATTCAGGCAATGTTTGTGTTGACAGCAGGGAGTGACAGAGGGTAGTAGAGATTTTGTACCCCAGGACACGCTTGGCCATGTCTGGAGGTGTTTTGATCGCAGTGGTTTGAGAAGGTGGGCATTACTCTTGGCATCTAGCAAAGGGAGAGGGCAGGGCTGCTGCTATCAGCCTGTCCTGCACAAGGCAGTTCCCACGAAGGTCCCCAAATGGCAAAAGAGGGGAGGCTGAAACCCATGCTGCAGGAATGAGAGAAGATGACATGTGTTTACTAGTTAAGAAGATATACACAGATCTTGGGCTAGAGGAGGGAGTGCAGGATATCTAAGGTGACAGACAAGGGGACAGATACCCCTACAGGGTATAGAGGAATGCAGAAGGCACAGGGTTCCCGAGGGACAGTCGCAAACTCAGCCTTGGCAGTGAAGTTAGAGCTCAGACCTCTAGACTGAAGCAATACTTTCTCCAGCTCTTTGAGCCCTTAGGGCAGAGGAAAGAGCTGCCTAAGGATTGAGTTCCTTCTCCTTGGCTGTTTACCCTGTGACATCTTGTTTAGAGGGGGTTTGCAAGATTGTCACCCTTCTTTTCCTCTTTTAAGAACTTCTCTTTCTCTTTAGAGAACAATGGAAACTTTGGGAAAATCCAGTTTCAAAGTGAGCGGCACTGTGACTTTTTCAATGCTGAAGACTTCTCTGGAGAGAGAAAGCCTCACGCATGCGTAATCAAAAGTAAATGAACCTCTGACCAACATGGCTAGTCCTGTTGCAGGACACGGAGTACCCAATTGCAGAAAGTGTTGGAGCAAGGTAAGGGCTCAGATTTAGTTGGGGCCATTAAAAGCTCTATGGGAATAAAACAGCATCAAATTAAGGAGCTAAATGAAAACAATTTTCCAGTCAGGCTTCTGAAAATGAATGCAAAGCTTACTAAACCCTCTGATGCTAAATGCTCTCCATTAGTCAATTTATTTTTCAGGCTCTGAAGGGAAGAGGTTTAGCTGAAAGGAATTTCTAAACTGCAAATGGAATCTGGAAAGGCACATGGCTGACTCACTTGAGTGTCACATGACATTCTGTGTGGTGATTGTCATAAGTTTAAAATTTTTCAGTGGGGATCCCAAGTTTTTTCAGAATCCGTTTTAGAGAAGTCAAGACAAGGTAATTTTCTATGTGGATCTCCCCCGAAACAAGGTGATCTTTGGGAACTTCCTACATAAAGTTCAGAGTCAAAGCCAGAATCATGCTAGAGTGTGGAAAGCAGAAGTCTGTTCTAATCAAACGCAATGTTAGTGAAACTTTGGGTTCCTTTGTGTTTGTTGCTTTTGTGATGGATGAGCTGGAGGGGTTTGGCAAGTTTATCCAACCCAAATGTGACCTTGGACAGCTAGGAATGGAAACCCCCAAGATCAGAAACTTTTAACATGAATTTGTGACTTTTAGCAGTGTGTGGTGCTGGAGTGTAGACTTCATAGGAGACAACAGAACAGAGGGTACAGTGTCATGGGCTGGCCACACTCGAAACCTGCATGTATCAGACATTACAAATGCTTGTGTGACTAGGCAAGCAAAACACAGTGATTACCAGTGATAGTATTTCCACTTACCTACACGTGTGTGCCTGCGAATACAAGTGCTCCTTGTTACTGAGCAGACATGTGAATCTGCTCATTTAATTTCTGTGCAGGTCAAGATAATTTCTTTTTGTTCAGTGGGACCCCAGCAAACTAAAGATTGCACACTCATAGTATAGACGTTGGAAGAGAAAAAGTGGTATCTCCCCTTTTTTTCTTTTCTTTCTTTTTTTTTATTGGTACCAGGGATCAAACTCACAACCACCTGCTTGCAAGGCAGATGCTTATGCCGCTAAGCTAAATCCCCAGCCTTGTATCTCCCTTTTTTCCTGTTGCCCCTGATGCTGGGAATTGGGGCCAGTGTTTATTGTCAGTTTGCATACACAAAGTGGCTTGTGTAAATAGACTATGGATGAATGAGCTTCATAATGAAGCATTATTTCTTGATGCTTAGAAAACAGCTGCTTCATAGTCAAGAAATACGGCAGCGCCATAAACTGAAATATTTCTGCCTTTGCCTGGAATTAGTTCTGAGTCCCTCAGAGAAAAATGCTGCGCTATGAAGCCCTACAATCCCCTGCATGTAACATCCAGAAAACGGTTTTATAAGGAAAGTGTATATAAGTTTCCACATTTGCATCGCACAAAATCTTATTTGTATTCTGACTACATTTAGGGAAAGTTTGTTTCCAAATAGGAGTGAAAACATTTATAAATGAGAGACTTGACTATAGTGAACTTTGGAGGTTCTTGGATTTGCTGGAAGGAAAACAGTCCAGAGACTGAGCAGCTAAACCCATTGGGGTTCCTGCATAGAGCTGGCAATGAGCTGTCTGTGGCTAGGAAAGGTCAAGATCATAGAATTTTCCATGGTGCACAGCTTCCAGGCCCAGGTTTCATCAACAGCTTAATAGAGTAGGTCAGGGCTCAGCCAAACCCCCTCTAACCACTTTGCATTTATCCTCAACCTTGAACCTGTCCAGTGGATTCCTCCCCTGCCCTTCCCTTCCCTTCCCCTGAGGGTTACCTGTTTCTTCTTGCGCCCAACTCCACTTAATTTACAAAAGACCCTTACCCTAGCCCTTCACTTTCTCTGAGCCATAGAGTCCCACATTCTTGACTTTAGGAACAGGATGGGGATGAGGGTGTTATTATCTGGTTCCGTGTACTGTTTCAGCCCTTCCATTTCAGACCAGGAAAAGGTCCTGATTCCTCAAGGAGACAGGGATCTATCTGGGGCAGCAACTCTAGCCATAGAAAGTTCAGGCCAAAATTCTGAAATGACAGGTTTTCTTGGGAGGCTCTATTTGCTTCCTGATCACAATTATATCCTTAGTGAGAGGGAAGGACACTAAAATATATATCTTTGCACCTCCTTTCAGATCAATTGCCAAGGAGTACCAATTAGACCCTTATATAAGCAAATGAAAGATTTTCATAGTCATTCATCAAACTCAATAGAATGTAAGTTTCCTAAGGACAAAGATTCTGCTGGATCTAAATTCCTATCCTTAGCACCTTGAACATGAATGATATATAGTTGTGAATACAGGCTACTGTTGACTGAATGAATGACCAAAGAATATATTTCTAATTCTTTTGACAATAATTGATTGAGCTGCTAGTGTGTGCTAAGAAGTGGGATAGACCATATGGACCTTACAAAAATGAAGCTGGCCTGTCACATCTCTGATGAACTTCTAGATGGGTAGACAAGACACATTGTAAATAGCATTAGTCACAAGGAGAGGTTGGAGATTGCAGAATAAAAGACTAGATGAGAAATCATGGCAAAGCAGGGCAGAACAGATGGGAGGAGGGTTCTGAGGTTAGACCAGAGAAAAGTTACCAGAAGCTTCTCACTGGATAGGGATTTCCTGTGCAGTATCAAAAAGGACTTCTTTGAAGTCACATTTTCCAGAGTTGTTATTGTTTGTACAAATGATATAACCTATTAGAGGTCCTCCAATAGATATTAACATTTTAGCTATTGTTTTCCATGTTGGACCTTCAAAAGCAAACTATACTTTACTCCAATAAATACTTTTTCCCCCAAACAAAAATCACAGAGAAAGTTCACAAGAAAATGTCGACCCCAAGTCTAGCCTTTCGTTCAAGGAGAGGTAGCAGCTCTGATCAAAGCGTCATTTTCCTCTTCTTGAAGAAAAGGAGTTGTTCTGGCTCACCAGGTGATGAAAGGATACTCTCCTATCCTCACTGCACTGAGCTCAAGTTAACCAAAATGTGCAGCTCGTGAAAGGAAGGCCTGGCTGCTGCTGGCCAGCTATGTAACCCATGCGATCCGTAGGCCCCTGGGAACAATTAGCGCAACTGTGAGACTCAAAACAGACTCCACTTCCTTCCTTGTTGCTGTTTTGCTCCAAGCTCCAATTACAGCCCAGTTTAAACAATGGAGGAGGATGAAAACAGGTTGAGGCTACGTTCTTGGGAACAACTCAGAGGTAAAACGCAGAGCTCAGTGGGCACATTCCCGTAAATCAAGCGCTTGCCTTTCTGAGGCGGGAACATGGCAAGTTTGAGCCCAGCCTGAGCAACTTGGGAATTAGCGAGAACCTGTTTCAAAATTTAAAAAAATAAATGATTTAGGGGCTGGGGATTTAGCTCAGCGGCATAAGCGCCTGCCTTGTAAGCAGGCAGTCGTGAGTTCGATTCCTGGTACCGATAAAAAATGAAAAAGACAAAAAAAAAAAAAAAAAATAAATGATTTAAGAAATCACTCAGTGAAAAAAGATCCTGTGGGTCCAATCTCCAGTACCAAATAAACAAACAAAAAATGCAGAACTCTTAGGGGTAGAATTTGATGTAAGGACTTCCCATAAATCCTGTGACCAGATTTGGTTAAAAGGTGATTTGGTCTTCTCACAGTCAGATGTCACCTCATGTAAGTGACTGTGACTGACCTCATGGTCATGCAGATATTTTTCCAAATAAAACTGAATTCCTTTGCATGTAATTACAGCATCAGAAGCTTATTATCAATACTTTAGAAAATATAGACAAGCACACAGGAGAAAATAAAAACAAGCTGCAAATTAAAAGCCCAGTGTAGCTGCTGCTAATTTCTCTCCTATTCTCTCTGAACATTCAAGTGTGACTGGGCTGAGCTTAAGCTGACAATAGATAGACTAACTGGACAAAAATCAGGCAAATTTATTTATGTGCATGGCATCATCACAGGAAATTGAGTAGCCAATGACTCAGTAAAATTAGGAGACTTGTGAACCCTTCTTCAAAGGGAAGAGGGAAAGAGAACATGGGTAACTGAAAGTGGCTACAGGCCATTTTAGGGAAGAGGAATGGACTCCAAGAACAGAAGATGGCCTAGGACAAAAGGCTCTGGATTCTAAGAGTTATGTTTGATTGCTAATCTTCTCCCCTGTGATAGGAGCTTATTCTTTCTCAGGTAATAAAATTATGAAATTTCAGCAGGACAATTGAAGGCAATTACATTTTTTCTTGGTGAATCTGGTCTTTAGATTGAGAAAGAAACTTCATCAAAAAATCCCTGTGATTAGGGACGAGAGTCGAAGTGACTGTATTGGTCATATTTCCAGTAGCTGGGACAAAATATCCAATACTCACAATTCAAAGACGAGATTTATTTTGGCTCATAGTTCAGAGGTTCAGTCCATGGTTGTTTGGATCCAAGGCAGAAATGGCATGCCAGAAGGTGGGGGAGGAAAGCAGCTCAACCCATGGCCACTGGGAAGCAGACAGAGAAGGAAGGAGCGAGGAACAAGAGCACACCCTTTCAAGTCACGTTTTTAGTGACATACTTCCCACCAGGCCCCACCTCCTAACAGCGTGATCAGCTGGGAACTCATCTATGGGTGAATCCACTAATGAATATGATGCCCCATGATTCAGTTCCATTCCCACTCACATGAGGATTTGGGGAGACATTTCAGATCTAAACCATGACAGTTCCCGTGGTTGTGAGGTAGCCTCTTATTCATTCCAATTCCCATTAGTTCAAAGTGCTCACTCAGCACAATGAAATGCCATACTTGAAATCTTATTTTCCAAACCCCAATATGTCCCATCGTATTGCTAAGCCATAGTTACTTCTACTTAATCAGTTAGGACTGTTTTCTATACATTGTTTCTTATCCTTCTCTTTCTTCATTTCATGACACTCCTGCATTGCTGTGGAAACACTATTGGAAGAATTTCATGAAATCTTGCAGAAAGAAATAGGACATTTATTAGAGAAACAAGTTGTGTGTTAATGACCATAATTCAAAAGTGATCGTTGCCTCGCCTCTCTGAGGCCGGCAGGAGCACCAGGCCTCAGGGTACAAGAACGGATTTGTGTCAGAGAAATTTCAACCACAGAGGTCTGCAGAGGAGGAGCTGGGCAGATCTGGGGTGCCCTCACTGGCCTCTCTGCGTGTCTGGAGGACTCTGGATTTCTGCGCCCAGACTGCTGGAGTTCCCTCAGGCTTCCAGGTGCAGTGAAGGAGAGAGGTGGGTTTAAGGCTTCCACATCAGCCTCCCCATTCCCGGCTTCATTTGGAGACCTGCTGAGCTCCCGATAGGTGGGCTGGCCCACACTACCAGCCTAGCCCAGCCTGTTTAGCTGCCGCGCCTGGCCACAGGTCTGCAGAGGAGGAGCTGGGCAGATCTGGGGTGCCCTCACTGGCCTCTCTGCGTGTCTGGAGGACTCTGGATTTCTGCGCCCAGACTGCTGGAGTTCCCTCAGGCTTCCAGGTGCAGTGAAGGAGAGAGGTGGGTTTAAGGCTTCCACATCAGCCTCCCCATTCCCGGCTTCATTTGGAGACCTGCTGAGCTCCCAATAGGTGGGCTGGCCCACACTACCAGCCTAGCCCAGCCTGTTTAGCTGCCGCGCCTGGCCACAGGTCTGCAGAGGAGGAGCTGGGCAGATCTGGGGTGCCCTCACTGGCCTCTCTGCGTGTCTGGAGGACTGTGGATATCTCTGCAACCAGGGAGGGTCCACAGGTTCCTGAAGCACTGCGGCCTGTGGTGAGTACCCTAACCCGGCTGCGATTGAAGAACTGTGGAGCTTCCAAGGGGCAGGTGGGCGCACAGTGTCCCTGAGGCCCAGCTTGTCTGGAACTGCGGAGTTCTGAGCAGGCAGAGGAGGGCCACTGGTTCTGTAGGCCTAATGGCTTGGAGTAGCGCGGCGCCAGAGTCCCAGTAGCTCCAAACATAGAAGGGGATTTTCAACAGATCCTGAGGAAGCTTTCAAGTAACACTTGAAACACAGAAATATAGGAAAATGACAAAACGAAAGACCAAATTACAACCTCAAACCTCCAGCCCATCTCAAGAAACCCTAGGAGCGATGTATATAGAAGAAAATATATCCCATCCACCTCATATATCGGACACAATAGCCACTGAAATTGACAAGCAACTCCAGGAAGCTTTAAAGAAATTCAAACTCGAAATAATCTCCCAGATAAAAGAAGAAATGATAAAAGAAATGAAAGAGATTCTAAATATATCTAAAGAAAACACAGATAAAAAATTGGAGGAACTAAACAAAAAGATAGAATCCCTAGACGAGCAATATAAGAAACAAACAGAATACATAATGCAGATGCACAGAGATATACAGGAAATAAAAAACTCCACTGAAAGTTGTAAAAACCGCCTTAATGAAAGTGAAGATAGAATTTCAGACCTTGAAGACAGGATTGCAGCTAGTGAACAAGAAAGGAAAGATCTTTTGAAAATAACAAGGAACCAGGAAACAACAATTCAACAACTGCAAGACGATGCAAAGAAGAATAACATAAGAATGATAGGGATTAATGAAAGAGAGGGAGACAACATGAAGGATGTCAGGAGGATATTTAGAGAAGTAATAGCTGAAAATTTCCCAAGCATGAGATCAGAAACTGACATCAGGATCAGTGAAGCATATAGAACTCCAAACAGTCATAACCAAAATAAAACTACACCCAGACATATAATAGTCACCATCCCAGAAATCCAACACAAGAATAGATTATTAAAAGCTGTCAGAGAGAAAAGACAAATCACTTATAAAGGAAAACCTATCAGAATCACAGCAGACTTCTCAGCACAAACGATAAAGTCAAGAAGAGCATGGAGTGAAGTATTCCAGATCCTAAAGCAAAATGATTTCCAACCAAGACTGATATATCCTGCAAAACTATCATTCAAAATAGATGGTGCAATACGATACTTCCATGACAAAGAACAGCTGAAGAACTTCATGAACACCAAACCAACCCTGCAAAAAATATTGAAAGACAGTTTAGATACACAAAGGAAAAAACCACTAAGCAAAGCAAATAATTAAACAGAACCGAAAGATAAAGATGCAACAGCAGAGAGATAACATTCCTACAATTAACCAGCATTTAACAGTAATAACCATTAATGTAAATGGTCTCAATGCACCAATCAAAAGAAACAGACTAGCAGAATGGATCAAGAAACAAAATCCAACCATATGCTGTTTACAGGAAACCCATCTAACCCAGAAAGATACTCACAGACTGAAAGTCAAAGGATGGAAAACAATTCTTCATGCAGCAGGAATCCAAAAAAAGTCAGGAGTAGCCATTCTGTTTGCAGACAACGTGAACTTTAAACCAACAATGACCATAAAGGACAAAGAAGGTCACTACATACTCGTAAGGGGAAAACTCCAAGAGGAAGAGATAACTATCTTAAATATATACGCACCAAACTCCAGAGCACCCAGTTATATAAAACAATTATTAACAGAAATGAAAACTCAAATTATCAGTAACACAATTGTAACAGGAGACCTTAATACACCACTGACACCAAGGGACAGATCAACCAGACAGAAAATGAGCAAAGAAATAACAGAACTGAATCACACCTGTGAACAAATGGGTTTGATAGACATATACAGAATGTTCCACCCAACAACATCAGAATACACATTCTTCTCAGCAGTACATGGATCATTTTCTAAAATAGACCATATATTAGCTCACAGAACATATTTAAGCAAATGCAAAAGAGTTGAAATCATCCCTTGCATATTATCGGATCATAGCGCTCTGAAATTAGAAATTAATGACAAAGGATACTGCAAAAATTCCGCAAACACATGGAAACTAAATAACACACTCTTGAGTAATCAGTGGGTCACAGAAGAAATTAAAGAAGAAATTAAACAATACCTAAAAGAAAATGAAAATGCAGATACAACTTACCGGAATCTGTGGGATGCAATGAAAGCCGTTCTGAGAGGAAAATTTATTGCACTGAGTTCCCACATCAGGAAAACAGAACGAATACAAGTAAATAACTTGATGCTACACCTCAAACAGCTAGAAAAAGAAGAGCAAGTCAAGCCCAAAGCCAAAAGAAGAGAGGAAATTATAAGAATCAGAGCAGAAATCAATGCAATAGAGACTAAGAAAACAAACCAAAGAATCAACGAATCAAAGAGTTGGTTCTTTGAAAGAATAAATAAAATTGATAAGCCCCTAGCCAACCTTATTAAAAAAAGGAAAGAAAAAGCTCAAATTCATGCAATAAGAAATGAAAAAGGAGAAATCACTACAGACCCAATAGAAATACAGAGGATCATCAACACCTATTTCGAAAACCTCTACTCTCAAAAGTTTGATAACACAGAAGAAATAGACAGATTCTTAGAAGCATATGAAGTACCAAAGCTAGATCAAGAGGATATAAAACTGTTGAATAACCCAATCTCTGCTAATGAAATTGAGAATGTAATTGGGTCCTTGCCCACCAAGAAGAGCCCAGGCCCAGATGGATTCACTGCAGAATTCTACAAGAAATATAAAGAAGACCTAATGCCGACACTCCTCAAACTATTCAATGAAATTGAAAGGGAAGCAATCCTTCCTAAGTCATTCCTGGAAGCAAATATTACTCTAGTACCAAAACCCGAGAAAGACCCAACTATAAAAGAGAACTATAGACCGATCTCCCTAATGAACACAGATGCAAAAATCCTCAATAAAATATTGGCAAATAGGATCCAGCAAATCATCAAGAAGATTATACACCATGACCAGGTGGGATTCATCCCAGGAATGCAAGGATGGTTCAACATACGCAAATCAATAAATGTAATCCACCATATCAATAAAGCCAAAAATAAGAATCACATGATCATCTCTATAGATGCAGAAAAAGCCTTCGATAAGGTCCAACACTTATTCATGATAAGAACTTTACAGAAAATTGGAATAAATGGTCTTTACCTCAATATAATAAAGGCCATTTATGACAAACCAACAGCCAGCATCATACTAAATGGCCAAAAATTGAAAGCCTTTACTTTAAAATCGGGTACAAGACAAGGATGTCCTTTATCACCACTCCTATTTAATATAGTACTGGAAGTACTAGCCAGAGCAATTAGGCAAGAAAGAGAAATAAAAGGGGTAAAGATAGGAGAAGAAGAAGTTAAATTATCATTGTTTGCAGATGACATGATACTCTACATAGAAGACCCCCTAAACTCCATTGAAATACTCTTAGATACAATAAATAAATTCAGTAATGTGGCTGGATACAAAATCAATACTCAGAAATCAATAGCATTCCTATACACGAACAACAAAATTACAGAGAGGGAAATAAGAGAAACTGGACTATTCACATTAGCAAGCAAAAAAATGAAATATTTAGGAATTACTCTTACGAAAGAAGTGAAAGACTTATACAGTGAAAATTATAATACACTGAAAAAGGAAATTGAAGATGATCTCAGAAAATGGAAAGACAACCCTTGCTCATGGATAGGAAGAACAAACATTGTGAAAATGGCCATTCTCCCAAAACTGTTATACAGATTCAATGCAATCCCAATAGAAATACCATCAACATACCTTATAGATCTAGAGAAATCACTCCTAAATTTCATCTGGAACCAGAAGAGACCTAGAATCGCAAAGGCAATTCTAAGCAGCAAAGACAAAGCAGGAGGCATCACAATCCCTGACTTGAAGTTATACTACAAAGCAACAGTAGTAAAATCAACATGGTATTGGAATCAAAACAGAGCTGAAGATCAGTGGAATAGATTAGAAGATACAACCACAACTACGAACACACTCAACCACCTTATTTTTGATAAAGGAGCCAAGCAGGTTCACTGGAAGAACGACAGTCTCTTTAATAAATGGTGCTGGAAAAACTGGCTCTCCATTTGCCGAAAACTAAAGCTAGACCCATGTCTATCACCATGTACTAAATTAAAATGTAAATGGGTCAAAGATCTGAATATTAAAACAGAAACACTAAATCTATTGGAAGACAAAATAGGTAGAAACCTTGGAGACATAGGAGTAGGTAAAGAATTCATGAACAGGACTCAAACCGCACGGGAAATACTTCCCAGAATCAATAACTGGGACCACTTCTTATTAAAAAGTTTCTGCATGTCAAAAGAAATCTCCAGCATAGTGAAAAGAAAACCCACAAACTGGGAAAAGATTTTAGTGAACTCTCTCTCAGACAAGGGCCTCTTGTCTAAAACATATAAAGAATTAAAGAAACTCAGACCTCCGAAATTCAAAGATCCAATCCAAAAATGGGCATCTGAGATGAATATGCAATTCTCAGATGAAGAAATGCAAATGGCAAATAAATACATGAAAAAATGCTCATCATCATTGGTCATTAGAGAAATGCAAATTAAAACCACACTGAGATACCATCTCACTCCTGAAAGAATGGCCAGGATCAAGAAAACCGACAACAAATGCTGGAGAGGCTGTGGGGAAAAAGGAACTCTCCTGCACTGCTGGTGGGAGTGTAGACTGGTACAGCCTTTGTGGAGATCTGTCTGGAGATTTCTCAAAAAGTTGGGACTGGAAATCCCGTTTATTCCAGCTATTCCACTTCTAGGCATATTCCCAGAAGAACTGAAAGCATCATACCACAGTGATATATGTGCACCTATGTTTATAGCAGCACAATTTGTAATCGCCAGATCTTGGAAACAACCCAAGTGCCCATCAACTGAGGAATGGATAAAAAAGTTGTGGTATTTCTATACAATGGAGTATTATTCAGCTATAAAGAAGGATCACATTGAGATATTTATCAATAAATGGGCACAGCTTGAGACCATACTCATAAGTGAAATAAATCAATCTCGCATGTGTGAATACCGAATAGTTTCCCTAATGTAAGTAATGATTCAAATATATAAAAATATGTGGTAATCATGATTCCCCATTAGGTGGCCTTGAAGCCTTATAAAGTTTTCACTCATTAATTAGAAAGGCTTTATTCTGGGCTTCTTGATATGAAAATATTTGAAGCTAGAGTATATGAAGTTTTACCCAAATATTTCAAGGAAAAAGACACTATGGTAACTACTATTAAGTCAGGTTATAAGGTGGTGAAGTACTAGGTTATTGAAACAGTCATGCTGTGACCTCTATTGTTATATTGTTATGTCCTGTTTTATCTCAATCTCCCCCTTATTGTTTCAAAAAAAAATTATTTAGTCATTTCTTATGTTTGTCTTAATTAAAGAAAAAATTCAAAAAAATTAGGATATATAAATAGTAACTCTTTTCGATTTCCTATTAACTTGTTTTGAAGTCCTGTAGTACTCCCACGATCTTGTTTTGACTGATTAGACTCTGTTCCATTCTATATGATAGTATCAAGTTTGAAGACATAGGCAACTACTTTGAAGACAATAAGATTCACTAAGATACCCATTCTGGTTTGACTATTGTCTTCTTTGGAAGTCCTGTAATGTTTACAACGCCTAAGTTTTATTGGTCTTGTTCTCTACTGTTTTGTCCAACTTTATAATATCTAATAAGATAGACAATTCTTTTTAAGGAAACAAGGGACAACGTTGATAACCATTGTTGATAAACTTGTACTCTGTTCTACACCATGTGCTACGTCTATCCTTGGTATTGACTGACAGCTTTGTTTTGCCATATTTGACTGTATTCTTCCCCCCCCCCCAAGAAAGTAATAAGCACTAAGGAGTAATAAAATCCAAGATGTGTAAATTTTGTTGTAAAAAAGAGAGGGAAAAAAAAAAAAGAAAAGGAGCTCTAACGGATATAACAGCAAGTGTGTTTGGGGGTGTTAAATAGCTGACTTTATCAATGTTTTTGGAACATTGAACACAGCTGTTTGCAGTCTCCCTGTTTGAATGTCCACCTTGTGTTCTTTGATACTGTGATTTGAGGAACTATTTTCAAGAAAATAGTGTGTAATCTACTAGCAGGTAATTTCTTACTGTTATGGTTTTTTGTTTTGTTTTGTTTTGTTTTGTTTTGTAGTTCTGTATTGCGTGTACCTGTCGATGTCTGCTCCCGGCCGGCAGGAAAGACACACGACAAGGTCTGGCGGTGGTCAGGCTTTTCTTTATTCTCTCCTTATACAGTCTGCCCCGAAGCCTCTACCGGTCCGCTCTCCGCGGCTCCTTCCGTGCTTCAGTCTGCCCCGAAGCCTCTACCGGTCCGCTCTCCGCGGCTCCTTCCGTGCTTCAGTCTGCCCCGAAGCCTCTACCGGTCCGCTCTCCGCGGCTCCTTCCGTGCTTCAGTCTCTCCCGAAGCCTCTACCGGTCCGCTCTCCGCGGCTCCTTCCGTGCTTCAGTCTCTCTCTCTCTCGGGGGTGGAGGCACTGGCTATATATAGGATTAATAGCTAGGCAGACTACCCTGTGAGGCGGGAACTTAGTGGGGTGATAAGAAACAGGTGCCACACAGGCGGGCTCGATGAGAGGGGTAATCTAGCCCAGGCTTTTGTACTTTCCCACAGGCCTCGCAATCACCGCGTCTGATGACTTGACAGTGCCACGGCTCCCAACATGTACCCTTACGCCGCTTTGGTTTGTTTTGTGTTTTTCTCTTTTTCCTCTTAAATAAAAAATAAATAAATAAATAAATAAATAAATAAAAAGAAATTTCAACCACAATCTCTCACCAAGCAAGCTTCAGGCTCTCTTTCACTGGCTTCGTGATCTGAGTTGCTTCATAGAAATCAGATTTTAGTCACACCCTTCTCCCAGACTTTCACGATAATTCACAGTTAAACCACTCAGCTACATCAAGAGAAGTACTGAGACCAACAGATCAGGGAACAGCTGGCATTTTTACACAAGGGCACATGCTGAAATTGTTGTAAAGGCTTGCAATGTTAGAAAATTTAATTTTTAAAGAGCTCACTGTTCTGATTTTGTTCCTGTTTTATGGTTAAGAATTCGCTGGATGTGGTGGTGCACTCCTGTAATCCCAGCATTCAGGAAGCTAAGGCAGTAGGATCACCATGAGTTCGAGGCCGGCCTGGGCTACAAAGTTAGTTCAAGGCCAGCCTGAACTAAATAAATAAAAATTAAAAAAGAATTAATTGAAAACATGATGTAACACTTAAAACCCATACCCAGTCATACCCATGCATAAAAGAATCCTTTTTATGTTTAAACACTGAAAATGATTCATCAAAATTTATTAAAGCCTACAAATGCTTAGGGCACTAAGGGCTTCCAGTAGCTCTGAAAGTTGCTCCGTGTGTCCTCTCTTTCCACTTAGATATTTATTGACCGTTGTCTTACTGAGTGGGAATTTGAAGCCATTTTTCCCTGTAAGTTTTTCCCTCCTCTATAATGGAGCCATTTCAAGAGAGATAATGTGACATGTACTGATTTTATTAAGGTGAAAGGAACTTCTCCACGCTCTGAAAGATTTGTAATGGGGTCTGCTGAAATGAATTGACAATAGACTAATAAACAGGAGAAAAGGCATGTAAGTGTATTACACAACAGCATCACAGGAAACTGACCGGCCAATAATCCAATGAGCTTTGGAGACCTACGTGGTGTGACCAAAATATACAATGAATATTTAAATTTTTGAAGTGTATTATGGTAAAGTACACACTGCCTGTCACTCTTGCCAGTTTCTGAAGGAGTTCTGGGGAGCCTTATTTCTTGAGGGCCTTTATGAAGTATGATCAAAAACATGGTGAATGTGGCTGCCGAGTGCCATCCAACAGAAAGGTAGATTTGCAGAAACACTATGGTGTGCCCTTATAGACCTAATCACTGACTCTGGTACCATTAAACTTCTGGCTCTCCCTCAAAACCAAAATGACCATGAAAGAAAATTTTGAATCAGTTCATGACATGGAATTAACCATGGCAGCACAACTAAAGACACTCATGAAAGAAGACGTCCAGAACTGCTTCAGAAAGTGGAAAAAATGATGGAATAAGTGTGTTTGAAATGAGGGAGGTATTTTTTTTTTAAAGTGAAACAGGTTTATTTCACAGTTGTCTTTAAAACTGCAAAGACTCTATTTTCTTCATATAGAAACATTGGTATACCTGCATTTTTAAAGAAAGTGATGATACAGACCATGAGGGAAGTATTTTGAGGAGGATTAACAGTAGTAATGTGTCTTGTACTTGAACAAAATTTTTAAATTAAGTCATTTACCTTTTTTGATCACACTTTGTATATGCTCTTTTCAGAGTAGAGGGGGAGGAGGGCATGTAAGCAATTTCGAGGGTGACTAAGTGATTTTTAGGGACCAGGAATGGGTCCAAAGAACACAGACAAGAGTTTGGGACAGAGTTTGCATGGCCTTTGGGTGTGGCACGAGCGCTAACTAATCTTTCTTGTTCCTGAATACTCTAGAAAATTCTACCTTTACATAGATCAGGAGCTTCAGAGAAAGCTCATTTCTGCCCTTTAAGAGAGATAAGATGAATGAGGAAGACTTTGGTTTTCTTTTAGTTCAAAGTGCTTGGCATGTGGAAGTGCTATACTGGAGGGTATCATTTTCTGAGCCCCAACAATTTATTATGAGGAGATATTTTATCCAATGATGAGTCTGTCAGGGAGAAGTGGGGATTAGAACCCAACTGCAAGGATCTAGAAATGGGTCACTAGCACATTTTCTTTTAAATAATAGCATTAACACAGCTGAGGGCCTACTATTTTCCAGGCGGAGTTCCAAGTTTTAATTAATTTAATCGTCACAGTGCCTAAGATGGATCTTATTACATCCAATTTAAAAACAATGAAACTGAGGCACAGAAAGGGTAACTTAATCACAGTCACAAGCAGAAAAAGGCAAAGCCTGGGTTGAAGACCAAAATCATCTACTTCTTTCATTTGCTTTGTACCTCTAAGCTATAGGTGCTTGCTCACAGCCTCCTGGGCTATGGAAGATCTTGAATGGGTCTCTGCTTTGTTCAGCCACCAAGCACTCAGGAAACCTTTATTACAATGTCTCTCCCGGCATCTAGCAGACCCTGGGAACCTAACAATCAAAAGTCCTTAGAGGAAACTCCCAAATCTGTCAGATTTCACACTACCAACAAACACTTCCTCTTTTTCTGTCCCTGCCAAAACAAGTCCTTCTGCTACTGGCATTCACCTTGGCTCCTGCTGACATTGGTCACACCCAAGATCACCACATGATGCCAAATTGCTGATTGTCATTTACATGTCTCCTTGAGGGCTGCCATATCATTACCTAATCACATCACAGCTAATCTGCTTTATCGGGAGGCCTTGGAACAGGACCATTGGGCTAATTGTCCTCTGGGAGGATCCATCTCCCAAGGACTTGCTCATCCCTATGTAGAGCAGGAACCAAATGCAATGGTGGCACCGCCCCTATCCAGCTGTGCACAGTCTCTCTCTCTTTTCCTGACTTATTTTGACAAAGCAAAGGCTGGCAAAGGGTGTACTTGGTAGGATTTCTTTAAAGATATCATAATTGTGCAATTTCTAAAATTTGCTTAGGAACCAGATTATGGAGTAGATAAAGAAGCTCATATCAGCTTTGTGGCCAGCTGTAATTCCATCCTCAATCTAAAACCCATTCTTATTTTAGGAAAATCTCAGCCCCTTTTCTTACACTGGAAAGGGCAGGGTTTAGGCTTATCAGTAACCACTTATTTTTCCTTGAGCCCTGGAAGCCGGATCTCTCCTGCAATCAAATTATGATAGAAAAGCTCAGCAGGCTTTTGCAAAAATATTCTGTTTTTTTCAGAGTTCATCTCCTGCAACTGCACTTTGCTCTTGAATGAAACTGAGTCATGTCCAGAGCCAAGATGCAGCGCTCAATTCTGCCTGCAAGAGTGAGTCTCGAAAGCCACAGCATTTTCTTAACACAGCAGAAAGCATGTATTTGCTGTTTATTTGTTCTTGTTTGGGCTCAGTTTCCTGCGATGGCTGTTTTGGGCTCTTTTCTCAGGCCAACAATAGCAGATACAGTAAACTAATTTGTGGAAACTGTCTGGCTTCCTTCTCAGTCTGTGTCTTTAAATACACTTTGGTTATTCTATTATCCTTCTACTTAGCAGCCACCCACACATGGAATGATCCCACTTTGACTGGCAGATATAGATAGATAGATAGATAGATAGATAGATAGATAGATAGATATAAAATTCCTGACTTAGAGTTTGCTTTAGAATTTAGAACTTGTGTTTTAGGGTCCTGAATGGGTAGAGAGACACTAGCAATTCTGTGTGTGTGTGTGTGTGTGTGTGTGTGTGTTGAGGCAGGGCCTCACCATATAGTTCTGGCTAGCCTTGACCTCACTGTGTAGCCTGGGCTGGCTTCAAACTCATGATTATTGCCCTGCCTCAACCTCTCAAGTTCTGAGATTACAGGCTTGCACTATCAACTTGTGGCAAAATCCTCAATAGGGCAATCAACATAATTTGTGAGGCCCAGGGCAAGGTAAAAAAAAAAAAAAAAGTGTGGTGAGATGCATTGTGGCCTGAAGCTAGGGTCTTGGGGTGGCCTCATGACAGATGATCTGGGATGTTTATTGCTTTGAATTATTTATCACTTACCTAATGTTAGCTTCCTTAAGGTCAGGTGGCTCATTAATGGTCTAAAGCAAAAACTGGCTTTTTCATTGTGGCTAAGATGTACACTATGTGTTTGAAGTTTAGAGATATGGTGGTCAATTAATAGTGCTGTTTCTTTGTAAGTGGAAGCCCTTGGAATTTTTAGACTGGAAAAAAAGCATAGGCTAAATTTATGGACATATTGCATCTTCACAACTCAGGAACTTAGCAAGAGAGTGTTAATAAAACAAACATGAGGGGAAAAACATAGTAATCTGGGTAACTCTGACTGTCCTGAAGCTGCAGTTTTCTCAAAAGTACAATTTTAAAATTATACCTTTCTTTAAAGCTATAAATGCACAGATAGAATAGAATTATCCCAAATAAACCACCTAATGATGTATCTTCCTTGAAACAGAAGAAGTAGCTACATGCAATATGCAAATGATTGTGCCTAGCTGGGTGACAGAGGACACTGATAATTGAATTTCATACCATTTTTAAATGTCATAAAATACCTTCTCCTTTTCTGATGTTTATTTTTTAACTCTTGAAAAATGTAAAACCATTCTCAGCTTGAAAACCATATAAATATAGGCAGTAGGTGGGATCTAGCTCCAGCTCAGAATTTGCCGGCTCCTGTCCAATAAGGAAGACAACCAACAGGGGTAAAATTATTGGGAGAAAATGTAAAACATATTTTTTTACTCAAAATTTGAAGTGGAAGATGAAGAAGGAACCATAGGCACATAGTATTTTATTTATTTTGGCACTGGAAATTGAACCCAGAGCTTTTGCACTGAGCTAAATAAGTTTCAAGTTATTTTTAACTTTTTTTTTGAAACAAGGTCTTGCTAAGTCACTAGATTACCCAGCATGACCACAAATTTAACAATCCCCCTGCCCTAGCCTCCCAGAATGCTGGGCTTTTAGGTAGTACCATCACATTCCTTGATAAGCATCTAGTACTCAATGCCTCTTCCAGGTTTCAGGCTGTGAGGGAAATGCTGCAATTTCCCTTATTTTTGGTACCAGGGATTGAACTCACAACCTTGGGTTTGCCAGGCAGGGGCTTAGGCCACTAAGCTAAATCCTTGGCTAAATTTCCTTTTATCAAATGGGTGTAGCAAGAGAGCTTAGCACCTAACAGCACTGTGTAATGTTTTCAAAAGCGTGTTCAGACTGAAGAGCTTATATAAGCAAGCAAGAAGATTACAGAAGCAAACAACAACATAAACACCCTGAATTCTTTTTAATGTAAAAATGTGATGCAATCTGAACCAATAAAAGATAGCATTTATATCTCAGCCTCTATTAAAACTGTCGCTGAAGAGCTTAACTACAAATCCCTGTAATGATATGCTAAGTGCCAAATTACTCGCTGCAAGAACTTTCAGCACCTGAGGACACAAACTAGAAGCCAGAGTTGCATCTACTTTTCCTCAATTACTTTCTTGACTTGTACTTAGTTACAGCCTAGTGATGACTTCCTGAGCTTTTACGTAACTTCTATAAATTTAAGCTCTTTGTGCATGTTTAAAAGATCTTCATGAACGCTCTTCATTTTCAACACAGCGATTTTTTAAGACTAACAAAGACTACTACTAGGGTTACTCACCTCTTAAAGGAGTCTAAGATTTGATGAACTCAAAACTCATGGGGCCTATTCTTCTGCTTATGTAACTTCCTCACATAAATTATTTCAGAATGCAAATTATACAGAACACTTCTATCCCAACGCTATATACTGACCATCAAATTAATTAAGATTTGAGCAACTTTCTTACATTGACTAAGACTCTCTCCAATTATGTGACTGTTTGGCATATAACTGTCATCATGAGTAGAAAGTAATTTTACAGTAGAAATCAGGCATTTGTAATATTCAAATTATTTGAGGATATCATTCTGTCTTTTGGATTTGGCCTCTGAGGACAATCTGAAGTGTAGAGACAGAAAACATAAACCCAAAGATGTATATCACAGAATACTCCATGTCAGCAAAATCATGGAAGCAATCTAAATTTTCAACAAAAGGAAATGACAGGAATAAATTAGAACATAACCATACGATGGACAATTATACTCTCATTGAAATGTTTAGTCAGTAAATTATTTCAGTTGATGAGGCAATCCCTTTAGATACTAAAAGATGAATGTAAATATTTGAAACTATCCCATGGAAAACTCCCATGTTCATCCATTCAAAAGTCAGGAAAGATTACTTCAAATAAGGCTGGAGAATTAAAATCAAACATTTTGGGAGATATGTAACAAATGAAATAAGCATAATTTTATTTGTTGAAAGCAATCCTCAAATTGAATTTAAAAACAAAAAACCCAAACAAATTCCAACTTTCTGTGTTATATAGTGGGTGTGTTTAAGCCACGGAGACACTAAAAGCTGAAGATAAGAAAATCAATTGGGCAAATGCCAAGGAGCAAGAGAGGAGAAAGAACAGAAAACAAGGACCCCAGACACTGAATCCTGACTTGATGAAACTCAAGGAGAATGCTGGAGAAAAATGATGCCTTCACTAAAAGACAAGCCACAACCCACAAAAACATCACAGCAAAAGAAGTGAACTAGAGGAAATACAACAATAAAGGACAGGAATGATTCTAAACTGCACTTTCACTATTGTGGACTCACAATAAATAATGTCAGAATGATGAAGTGAGCGCATTGAATTAATTAATAACAGAGAATATCCTTTTCTGGAACAATGGGTATTTTTCACCAACTGTGACAAAAATCTAGTCCAACAACTTCCCAAGTAGCAAAAGAAAGCAATCCATCCTGTAACCACAGTGCTAAAAAATAATTACAAAAAAGTTGGGGAGACTCCAACACTAAGATTTAAAAACAAAAACAAAAACAAAAGCTGTCCTCTGTGACTGAACATTTGTGTGTAATTGAAAATATAAACTCAAATGCAGACTATCTAGAAAATAATAACAAAAGTAATTCTAGTTAAAACCTGTGGGTTAGGTCTACTGCAAACCCCAAAATAGAGAAGTTATAGATTTAATCTTTTACTTTAGCAAAAATTAAAATTAAATAATTAATATGTAGCATAAGAATTTTAAAAAGAGAACCATAAAACTGACCCAGGAACAAAGAGTGAAAGAATTAGTGTCAAGTCAGAAACCAATAAATTAGACAACTGGAAAATCATGGAACTATGAAACTCAACAGCTGGTTCTGTGAAAAGTAATAGAATCCAACAAAGCACTAGCTAGCTTAGTCAAGAAAAATAAAGAAAACACAAAATTGAAAAAGAGAACAAAGAATTTAACATAGGTAAAATGGGATGCTTCAAAGTTTTCTTATTTACCATGAACTTCATAAATAAAAATTGAAGTCTCAATGAAATGAATGAGTTCCTACAAGAAAAAGTTACTCTATCCTCCCAAAGAAATAGAAAATAGAAGTCATAAATATTGAAAGGGAAAATTGGTTGTTAATTCACCCCTTATCTTACAAAGATTAAAGATTTAAATGTAGAAAGTAAAAGTATAAAGAGTTAGCAAATCATTTGAATGAATGCATATAATTTTTTATTGTGGCAGTAAAATATACATAACAAATTTCACCATTTTAATTCATTCATTTTTAAATGAATAGTTCAGTAGCATAAAGTACATTCACAAGGTCATGTGACAACTGCCACTATTCATTTTGAACTTTTTCATCATCCTAAACACAGGTGTCTCCTTAGGTCCAGGGAGCCATTAGTTTACCGTACTTCTTATCTTTAAATATCTGCCTATCTGAAGTACCTTACACTGTACATAGGAGTGAAATTGTTAGGTCATACATAAGGTAATTATACGAAATGAATATATTCTTAATCTTGATAAAAATATCAAACTCACAATCTGATATCAGTTTGAATTAATGTTGTTGCCCTTAAAGTTAAGATTTTGTAGCATCCTATAAATTTGCATGCATTGTTTGTGGACAGAAAATTTTTAAAAATACTTTTGGTTGACTTGGAGATTTCTGTCAAAGATTATGTGGCGCATAATCTTTGTCCCAGCAGACATGGAAATACTGAGATACAATACAATGAAGTCTGTTGCAGCATTGTGTGTAGTGCTACAATTTGAAAGAGACCTAGAAAGGTATTGTCATGAGGGGAAATAAATGAGGACACAATCAAACAATGGAATACTTTATATTCAAAGACAGTGGGAGTGAAGAATGTAAGCTATCCAGTCTTCCCCTCCCAACTATTGTCTTCACCAGGTTTCTGTGTATTGGAAATTATCTAGTGTCATCCTAGGTATGAGTGTGTGTGTGTGTGTGTGTGTGTGTGTGTGTGTGTGTGTGTGCGCGCGCGCGCGTGTGTGTATACCCAACAGTTCAACTCATAACTTTTTCCCCCAGTACTAGGGATCAAACCCAAAATCTTCATACTAAGCTGTATCCCCAGCCCTCCATATCAAATACTGGGCTTTTTCTAATGCCTTGGCAACCACTAATTGACTTTCTGTCATTGAGAATCAGTCTAGATTTTTTTTTTGAGACAGGGTCTTACCATGTAATTCGGGATTGTCTTGCACTCACTATGTAGCCCAGGCTGGCCTTGAACTCATGGCAATCCTCTTGCTTCAGCCTCCTGAGTACTGGGATTACAGATCTGTGCCACCGTGCCTGGCTTTTGAGACTTTTACATTGTGTGATTTGTATTTAATATTTAGAGCTGTGCTGCACTAGAAGGCCACTTCTTAACCTCAATATCAAAAGATGGGGCTTTCCAAGAAATGTTGTTTGTACTCCATAAACAGGACATGCTTGTCATTTCTATTGGCCTAGGTGTAGGTCTATTGCTGTTTGGCTTGCAGTTCTGTATCCTGATTCATCTGGGTTCCATAGTATATGAGGGTTGAAGAAAAGAGGAATAGTTGATTGATCTTGACTGTCAACTTGATTGACATGAGAAACACCTAGATTAGTGAAGTACACTCCAGTTCCTGGCCCTTTCTTGTCTGCCCCTGGTCCCCGACTCTGCTTCCTGGCTCCCATTAATTAAGCAGCTTTGCTCTGCCGTGCACTTTTCTCATGCTGCTTCTGGCTTGGAGCCAGCTGGCCCATGGCCCGAAACCTCTGGAATCATGAGCCAAAATAACCCTTTTCTCCTTTCAAATGTGTGTAAGATATTTTATTCCAGATGTGAAAAGTTGACTAGCATAGATATCCTAAATTTTTATTCTTTCATACTTTTCATGGCTCTGAAGAGAGGGATAAGATTGAATGGTAATCATTCTACTCTCTTTCTGAGCTCTTCTGCACCATCCAAAGTCATTCTGTAAAACGAATTGTAAGAAAGTTCATTTTTTTCACTCTTGCTTTTAAAAATCAATGAAGTAGGGCTTTGTGGTACACACCTGTGGTCCCAGCACTCCGTGTACCTGAGGCAGAAGAACTGCAAGTTTGAGTTTAGTCTGGGCAACTTAATGAGACTCTGTCTCAAAATTAAAAGGGTTGGGGGCTGGGGTGTATCTCAGTGCAAAGGCTCAGGGTTTAATTCCTAGTACCATTGTGGAGGGGGAACATCATGAGCTAACTCTAACATTAACTTTGTAGAAATCAATAAGTCAACAAAGGGAAAAATGGCTACGAGCTTGTTAAGAGCATTTAGGTAAAATGTCTGCTACTATTTGGTAAAATAATTTATATTTTCTTTGCTTTAATATTTGCATAGTAGTCATGCCATTACCTGAATTATAATCTAATTATATATTTATCACTGAGCAGAGAAAAGGAGAATGCAAAATGCTGCATATAATGTAATTTTATCTTTGTTTTAAAAGCATATAGAAAATTAGTAAGAAAATGTATGTGAGTGTCTTTTTTGTGATATTAGGGATTAAACCAATGGTTTTTGCACTGAACTATATCCCCAGCCTTTTATATGATTTTAATTTTGAGACAAGTTCTTGCTAAATCACTAAATTGCCTGGGCTGGGCTTGAATTTGGAATCCTCTTAGCTCAACCCCTCAGAGTACTGAGATTACAGGCGTGCACCACCATGCCAAGTTGTATGTAAATTCTTAATGGTGGTTTTCTAAGAATGTATGAGGTAATGGGTGATCTTTATTTTCTTCCTAATGCATCAGTACTTAAACTTTTTCTACAATAAAAATACGTCACTTTGGTAATAATTTAAAGACAATAATAATGTGCAGAGGTAAGTACAGAAAACCCCTGTGACCTACCTCAAGAAGCATCTGCTTAGTGCCGCTCCAGGCTCCTCCCACCACCACTCCCTCTGGCCCTGTTTGGTCGCCATTGGCCTTTGTGAGTGTGAGTCATCTTTTGTTCCACTTCTCACCACACCCAGTCCCTTGGGTGAGTGAAAGCTGACTTCCTCCATCTAAAGTGGATACTTGAATCACCGAGGACTTTTTAGTTCCCTCTTCACAATAGATCAAAGTTCAGGTGGCAGAAAATTAACTCGGTGTTCTAAGGGCTACTTTTTCCTACTGCTGAGTTCCGTGGCACTGGTAGACTCCCACTGTTGTTCAGAACCGCTCACATGCCCGAAAGTCCCCCTCCACTGGGTAACTGCAGTGATTTTACGGATTTCCTTAATTTCCCCGGAGCACAGACACCTTCTAATGTAGTCTTACCGAAAGAATATCCCCTGTTCCTATTCCTTAAATGAACCGTCAACCTTTATCAATGCTCCCTTCTGCCATTGTTCCCTACTCCCACTCTTTGGAGGAAGTGAAAGTTTAAAATGACCTACACTGTTTAAAACAATGAAATGTTTTGCCTGGTGAAATTAAATGTTAGAAACAACCTAAATTCCCAACCAAAGGGGCAAGTTGATGCGCTAAACTCTGTTGCACTGTGTGTTGAACAGGAGTGATACTCTCCACCTCCTGGGGATGCTGTCAGAGTGCTTAGAACAGTGCCAGATGCATGGGGAGCTCTAGATTTGTTAGTATTTCCCAGCCCATAGTGGAACACAATGTGGCCATTATAATGGGTGAGGAAGAAGCATATTTATTAGCATTAAAGGTTTCAGTTATTGCAGGACAGCATCTACAATACTATGACATTTGAAATATGCACAAATCATGTCCCTCTATGGGTCTGTGGAAGAATATTCATACGTTAACTGGATTTTACTGTGTAGTTGAGTTGTAAGTGATTTCAATGATTGGTTGACCTTTTTTCATGTTTTCTAATATCTCAACATGAATTATACATGATTTGAATAATGTTTTTGGCATAAAGAAAATAATTCTTCACTTGTTTCTTTGATATTTGTGATTTGTGATTTCAGGTTCCCTTTACAAAAAATGCTCATGTTGTAAAGACTTTTTTGTAGTTTTTTTGCTTGCCTGTTTTGAGGGTAAATTATATTTAGTGAGTGGTTTGCCACTTTGGTTTTAGTCTTCTTACAAATTTGTTTTCTTAGGTATCAACTTTCATGAAACCTGTGCAGGCGCAGCTCAGCCCAAGCAAACAGAAGCCAAGGTCATTGCCTCCTGTGCCTGGCTCCTTCTGACTACACCACTGAGGAACAACCACTGGTCTGTGTACCAGAATCTAAAGTGCCCAGTTGCCTTAGAATATGTGTTAATTTGTTGTGATTTAAAGAAACATTCTTAAATAGGATTAAATTAGCTAGTTTTTAAAAATTATTTCAACTGAGAGATACCAACAAATTTGGACAATAACATTTGTTTGACTGATGTGGAAAATCAGGTCAGTACCAGTTGATTTCTGTTGATGTATCAAACTTAAATCATGCTTCTTGCATTCATGTGATGTCAGAATAGTTTGTGCAATGCAGGGAAAACTGCAGCTCATCTCATTGCTTGATTTTGCATGATCCAAACATCTGGATGCTTGGATTTTACAGAGCTTGTGTCTTTCATTGCTACTGTTTCCTTTTCTGTAAAAAAACTAGTAATGAGTCATACTCCAATATCCTTCACAGATTTATTTGAAAATAAGCAGGATAAGTTATGCTTTTGTCCAGAAAATTATTATTGTAAGACCAAAGACCTTCCTTCCACATATCCCTAGTGGGAAAGGTCAAGACGACTTCCTGTAAGAGCAGGGAACCTGAAAAAAAGTGTACCAGAATCCATTGCAGCCCCTCAGCTAGCAGCCTATTACTACGCGGAGAAATGCTATTATTCAGGATCAAGGCTAAGAATGGACTGATGTCTTCTAAAGTGCTGTAATTTATTTATTTACAAGTAAAGTGTATTTGCGCTTGTAATTGTCAACCACCTTCTCTTCCAGTCTACTCAAATAACACATCACACTTTCAGAAGTAATCTTATGAAGTTAAGCTATGCCCACATTGTAGAGTGAGACAAGAATGACGAATGAGCTAAATGATCAGTTTTTTTAAAAAATCTCTTAAAATTCCTAAAATTTGGTGTTCTTTCTTTTTTTGTCAGTCTTGTGGCAACATCCCGCTGTTCTGAGTTATATTTCTCAGTTTTGTTTGGGCCTGGAGGTAGACTTTGCACCCTGATTGCCGCAGACATGACTCATTGTCAGACGCCATAAGGTTTCAAGGTTCCCTAGTCTTCCCGTAGGTCCAGCATAATCTGATTGCTTATTAAATATTGCAACAGTCTGGGGTCTCTTCACATCTAGTGAATAAACATTTCTGGAAATGAAACTTGAAAATCTGTATAGTAATCAACATTCCCAGATATACATACAGATTATGGTTAGAGATGAGTCCAATATTTAGGCCAATATTCTCTCCAGAGACTAATCTTGTCTCAGTTTGAACTGGTGTAACAAATTACCACAATAGGTAGCCAAACCAATAAATGCTTATTTCTCACAGGTCTGGAGACCGGAAGTCCAAAATCAAGGTCCCTGCAGATCTGATGTCTAGTGCAGGTTACTTCATGGTTTGGAGATAGCTGCCCCATTTTATCCTCATATGGTAGGAAACAGAGGTAAAAATAAATCCTCATTTCCTCCCCAGGGTCCCTAAGTTTTAAATCTATCACACAGTGTTTGGATTTCAACACAGGAATTTGGGAAGACACAGTCTGCAACATACATCCTAAGCCTGTAGCTGGAGTGCTATGGATTAGCCCAAAGAACAATGAGTCTTCTTTGCTTCTTATTGTGCTGCCTGGCATTTCAGTAACTAAAACAAAACAAACTACTCAACTAAACAAGGATCGAAAGATCTGATCATATACTTCACTAAAGAAGAAATGCAGAGCTGGGCGTGGTAGTGCATTCCTGTAATCCCAGCACTCAGAAGGCTGAGACGGGAGGACCACCACAGGTTCAAGGGCTGCCTGGGCTACAAAGGGAGTTCATGGCCAGCCTGAACTAGACAGCGAGACCCCGTCTCAAAAAATTAAAAGTGCAGATGGCAAATAAACACACGAATAGATGTTCAACATCATTAATTATTAGGAAAATGCAAATAAAAATAGCAATGAAATGTGACTACAAACACATAAGAATGTCTATACAATTATTTTAATTGACAATATTGCTCAGGATGCAAAATAGTTGAATTTTATCACTTTTGTGAATGCAAAAGGGTGCTGCCACTTTTGAAAACTTTACAGAAGTTTCTTCTCACTTAGATTGAAAGTTAGCATTCACACCCTTAACTAATTCTTGCAGTAGATGGAAACACAAGTTTGTACAAATAACTCCAAGAGAAAGTGCGTACTGACACTGTGCATCATTACCCCAACTAGAAACCACCCAAATGGCCTACCAATAAGTGAGTCTATAAATGAACTATGGTACATCCGTGCAATTGAATACTACTCAGCTATAGAAATAAACTACTGAGACATGTAACGGCATGAATGAATCTCACAAATATTACACAGAGTAGAACTAAACGGAGCCAAAAGGTCATGTGTTGCATGATTCCATTTATACAATATTCCTCAAAATATGCAAAGTGATGGGGACACAAAATAGATTGGTGGTTACTAGAAATTGGGAGCTATGGAAGGAGACTGATTTCAAAGGTCCAAAGTAAAAGCATATGCAATAATATAGACACTCAATATCTTAACTGTGGTGCTGCATATATGACTATAATTTTTTTCAAAATTTATAGAACTTTACACATAAAGAGAGCAAATTTACTATCAGTAAATTATACATCATTAACTAGGACATTAAGAACAACAGAATTCATGAACCCCAAAAGTATGTGCTGTGATATGTTCAACACTTCTCATATCAAGACATAGTTGTGCAAGTTGAACTAAAATAATTAAATATAATGGGGGAAAACTCTAAAATAATAAAATATAATAGGGAAAATACTCCACCATTAGGGAGAAATCTGAGGTCACAATTTGAGGTCCAGTGGTAGTTACATTGCCCTTTATAACAAAGAGATCTCTGCTGGAGTTGACACCTATTTCTTCTTAATACTATAGCTCTGTATGGCCTTTATTTATTTACTACCAGGAATTGAACTAAGGACCTTGCGCTTGTCAGGCAGGTGCCATGCCACTGAGCTATATCCCTGGACCCTGGAAAGCCTTTAGAATAAGGAAGAAATGAACTGAAAATCATGCCAGATCTAAGAAGATATGCATAAAATGAGCTCATAAAGAAGCTGAGCTGCAGGACAGCAATATGGAAAGTGTTGGACCATTTCAATTTCATTGTTTACCAACCCCACAGAGAAAGCTTAATTCTGTTTTGAAAACAGTCCCAGGGTAAGTTTTTTTTTCAACAGTCTTTCAAAAATGTTAAAAAAAAATAAAAGGGGGCTTGGATATAGTCCCCACTTGTAAGGACTTCGGTTGAACCCCCAGTACTCCCACTACCACCAGCAAAAAAAGGCAAAGCCTGATTATCCAGAGATGTTATTGTTGTCTAGTTAGAAAATGATTACCTACATAACAGGAGAGTTGTGAATAAATGAGTGGTTTTTAGAAAGGAAAAGAAAGAAAAAGGTGTTAAGTCACTGTATGGTTTTGAGTTCCGCATACTAATTACAAAAACTGAGTGACTGACATTTCTAATTTGTTGACTCGAACTGTCTATTTGATGTCACTTACAGATATGGGAAACTTTTCCCACGGATGGGAAAAAGGGAGCAAAGAACAGTAGATTTTAGAGAAACCCATAAATGGTGAATTATATATCAAATAGAATTGGTGCCAGGAATGGCATCCCTAATTCTATGAGAAAGGACAAACAATGTTTAATTGTACCACACTACCTTTGGGTGAGGAATGAGATGCATCTCATAGATAAAGATCAGAGTCTTACTAGAGGTAAGATGTTAGTAAATGTGAAAACAGTAACACATTGTGCACTCCTAGAAAGGTTCCATGAAATACCTCTTTGTGTGAAAGGAATTTTACTTCCCATGAAGAACAGCTGCTGTCAAATACACCTTGTGAAAATACTAGCTTGGACATTTGTCTTTCCATGGGCATACCAGCCTGCAGGGCGGTGACAACATTCCAGCTCTTAAAACAGTTTCTCCTCCAGCCACTTTGACAAAGCTGCTTAGGATTTCTGAAATTCAAAGGCACTCAAGTGGGAGCAGCTGGTCCTCTGGAATTCACCCTCAAAAGGAGTTGGCAACTGTGACAGCAGGGTCAGGTTTGGTAGGGGAGAAAGTCTCACTCAAGTTCTCAGCACAGGCACCACAAGCAGATCCAGTTGCTCTCCTTCCACGTAGTCCACATACTTCTCGCTGCCTGCAATTGTCATTTCCATCCAGGCTTCATTACAGAGCAAATTCACCTCTTCACATACTTGCTTTCATCGAGATTCCATCTGTGGAAGCATTATGGTCAATCCCAACACTAGGAAAGACCCATTCTAAACATATGGCTTGGCATGAATGTGTAGAAGATGTTACTGAGAGTGACCAAGTGAATGTGTGTTTGCCTGGTTTTTTGCACCACACAACTCTCCAACTCTGTCTATTGCTGATTCCATTAGCCATGCACCAGGCACGTGAAAGAGGCTCTCTGTTCCTTCAAGAAATTGAGTACTTGGATGAAATTGGGAAAATAAGTGCAGGAAGATTGCTATTATTTCACTCCCCTCTAAAAAAATCTTTTTTTCTCAGATCCAAATAAAAAATAGTGACATTAAGCCAGGTATGACGGCACGTGCCTAGAAGCCCAGCTGCTCAGGGGGCTGAGGCAGGACATCTTATGGGCAACCTAGGAAGACCCTGTCTCAAAATAAAATTAAAATGGCCTGGAGATATAGCTCAATGGTAGAGTGCTTGCCTAGCATGCATGAGACCTGGGTTTGATACTCATGACCCCCAAAACAAACAAATTAGGGATGCTAATGTCTATGAAGTTAAATGAATACCTTCCCTATGGCCCATAAATTTTTTTCTATGTATATAGCCAGGAGAAATGAAAGCACAGGTCCTTAAATTACAGCAGTATTTGTGGCAGCTTTTCAATTGTTTTAAATTTTTTATAATTGGCTCCAAATGGAAATGATCCAATTGCCCATCAAGAGAAGAATGGATAGGCAAATAGTGGCAAATCCTTGTAATGGAATAACAGAGCCGCTTACAATGGAACAATAAGCTAATGATGAACTGGTTCAAAAGAGCAAACTACTGATGCCTGCAGCCACCTGGATAATCTCAAAAGCATCGTATCAAGAGAAAAGAGGCAGGTAGATAGATGCAAGAGTGAGTTCTGGATGGTTCCATCCATATGAATTCCACAAACAAATCTAGTTTTAGCAAACCTACTTTATGGGTATAGATGTCAGAATACTGATTCACTGGCTAGGAAGAAGCCTGGAGGTCAATGTACCAGACTACCTAAGGGAGGGAGACAAAGGAACACTCTGGTATGATGGAAAGATAGAGCTCTTAACCTGCTCAGTGGTTACAAGGAAGTACATAGAGGTAAAAGTCTTTCAAGCTGTGCACTTAAGATGTCTACACTATACTGTATGAAAATACAATTCAGGACACTGATGGCTTATGTAATTGTTTGGATCTGGAATATTCCAATGGCCCAAGTGTTAAAGGCTTGGTCTCTAGCTTGATGCTATTGGTAGTGGTAGAGCCTTTAAGAGACAGGGCCAAGCCCTGCATGGTGGTATATCCCCAGCACTCTGGGAGGCTTAGGCAAAAGGATCACAATTTAAGTCAAACCTGAGTGATTTAGTGACCTAATGAAAGCCTGTCTCAAAATAAAAAGTGAAAAAGGCCTGGGGTGTTGTTCAGTGCAAGAGGGCCCTGGATTCAACTCCCAGTCCCAGAGAGAGACAGAGAGAGAGAGAGAGAGAGAGGCAGAGAGAGAGAGAGAGAGAGAGAGAGAGAGAGAGAGAGAGAGAGAGAGAGAGAGCGCCTTAGTGAGAAGTTATCAGGTCATTGTTTGTGGCCCAGAAGGGAACAATGGGACCCTACCCTCCTCTTCTTGCTGCTCCTGTTCATGCCAGCCCTGAGGGTAATGGCTTTTTGTTCCTCTAAACTCTTCCTGATACACAGCTAAAAGTAATAGAGTCAATCAATTATGGACTGAAGCTGCCAAAAGTGGGAGTGCAAATAACCCTTTTCTCTTTACAAATTAATTGTTTCTGGTAGTATTTGTTAGTGTAGCAGAAAGCCGACTAACTCAGGCCTAATCCAGCTGCTGCAGAACCTACAGAATGCATGGGGATTCCTGTCAATAAGCCCCAGATTAAGTTTTGACCTTTTTGATCAGTAGGCAATAAAGAAAACTACCTAATCTTCTGTCAGTCAGGATAGAGGATATACACATTAACCCATGACTGAGAACTTGCTGTGTGCTTGATCCTGGGCTGAAACCTTTAGCAGACTTAATAAAGTGGATCACAAGATTCCCCTCTGGTATAAGACAAATTCCAGGTTCATCAGTGGCAAGCTTTCAAGGCAGACAGTGATAGGGGACTTTACGAAGCTTTTTTGGGTGAGTAATGGGGAGTGAAACCTTGCTCTGATCTAAATTTCCAGTTCTTTTAAAATTTCTAATTATTTTAAAAATTTTGAGAACAGGTCTCACTAAGTCCCTAAGTTGTCCAGACTACACTCAAATTTGTCATCCTCCTGCCTCAACCTCCCAGAGTACTGGGAATATTGGCATGTGCCAAACAGTTTTGAACCAAGTGCTGAGGATGACACATAATCCATTCAATGTTTAGTGACCAACATTGAGTGACAGTGGCGGAAGAGAGGCAGGTGGGAAAGATCAGTGTGTCGCAGAGACACACAGGAAATGCCCACCCCTCCTCCATCTCTGGCTCTGTCGGCATGGAAGGGTTTGCTTCTCAGCCTCTAGTGATTGATTTGGGAGCTTAGGATCATCAGGGAAGGTCTGTTATGGTTGCTGTAACAAATTACTGCTAACTTGGTGACTTAAAATAACAGAAGCTCTGGAGATCTCTTACAGTTCTGGAGGTCAGAATTTTGACGTCAGCCTCACTGGTGCAAAAATCACAAGCGAGCATCTGTCCCTGGTCTTTTCCAGTTTCCACGTTCCTCAGCTTGTGGCCCCATCACTCCAGCTTTGGATGCCCTGTGTGTTGGTTATATCTCCTTCTGCCTCCTGCTTATAGGGATTTGTGGAAACCATTCAGCCTACACCCACATAACACAGGACAATTTCCCTACCTCCGGATCTTTGACTTCACTACACCTGCAAAAAGCGTTTTTGTTTTCTTTTTTACCTAACACTCACAGCCTCCAGACAACAGGATCTCATAACTTAGAAGGCATTTTGCAGTCTATTACCTAGGAGCAGCCCCATGTTGACCTTGAGGTGTGTAAATACAAGAAAACACTGACCTCTCTCTGCCACAAAGAAAGATGCAACAGGTTGAAACCCACAAGCGTGGTTCCGCCTTCTCTGTCTCTTTCCCGCCTTCTGCCTCTCTGTTCTTGCTTCCTGGTTGCAGAATGACTCTTTAAAGAGGCCCCAGACAGCGCTTCCTCAAGCTGCAGGTGAAATGCACTGAACTGAGACTCAAAAGCCGGGTTTCCCAATAAGGCCCAGTGGCATCTCATGCCCCATATGAATTTGCGGGGGGCTCACTGTGCACTGTAGGATGTTCAGTAGCACCTTTGGTCCCTGGACTCAGTGGATCACCCTCAGCTCCCCATTCCAGCTGTGACAACCCAGAATGTCTCCAAATATTGTTGGACATTTCCTGGAAGTCCAGGTTACTTCCAGATGAACCCCACTTTTTCCCAAAAGGATCAGGCTCATCTGTTGCTCCTGGTAAGGATGTGTTGCTTTGCCATCTTCAATTTTGAGGCCCAGAAGGTCCCTGTTGTTGGGGTCTGTTCTGACCTTTTCATCATCAGTCTCACTAGGATACTTTGTAGGACAGGATTTCCTAATACTGGAGATACTTGAAGCCCTGAGTGAGTGGTCCAAGTCGGGAATCCCAGGCTCTTCTCTGATAAGATGATTCTAGATATGATCTCACTCAGCCTCAGGCCCAAGTCAAGCTGAAAGATCTGTCAATGTTCTTTCCCTGGGGTTCTGAGAGCTGCTGGAGGGTGGTGGCTTAAACACCAGGGCCTCCAGGACCATTCTGATCACTTAAAGTGGCGCTCTCTTCTTGGCAGTAAACCTAAGAAAGCAGTTAAGTAGCCTCTGGTTGCTTGGGGTGGACTCTTAGGTTGGCTACTTTAAAGTAGGGTAGTTTGGGCAAATTTTGTAATTGTTCTACCTCAGTTTCTTCATCTGTAAACTGTGAATAAGAACAAGATCTCTTTCTCTGATTCATGGTGAGAATGAAGTGTCTGATACATATAAATCAGTTGATGAATACTCACTTCAAGCTACAGTGTTTACCAGACTAGTCTTTTTGCTTCCAAAACTCAATCCCCCTCCTAACCTTGCCTAGGAACTCTGAGAAATGGTTCTTCAACATCATGAATAAGACACAGTGATGTATGCAGTAGTCTCTGTTCTTCAATTATCTCCACAACTTCAAAAAACCGTTGCTGTTTATTTTTACATAGGATACAATGAGTTTCTGTTCTCTATGTATTTTCACATGAATGCTTTAAAACCAAACGCTACAAGTGAAGCTTTTTTAAAAAGCAAAAGGAAAGTAAAAAAATAAATTTTCTATATTGGCCTTCCACTTTGCTTTAAGGCTATACTGTTCGTTCACAGGCAGCCCCACAGCCATCAACAAGAAAGGTTTTGTTATGGGGCCAGAGAGACAAAAACACTTCCCAAAGCTTGGCTTTTCAAGCCCACATGTTATAGGTTTAAATGAATGAAGCAAGATTACAGCCAAATATGGGCAGAGCTTGCTGAGAAACCTCAATTATGATTGGTTCTTAACTTTGCCCCAAAAGAAGAACATTGTGGTTTAAATGTTGCAGGCCTAGGAAGCCTTGAAATCAACTGAAGGGTTTTTCACATTCATTCTTCATCATTCACACTGGGCCTGACGTCGCTGCTATTGGTTGCTACAGAAGCCCGGCCAGTCTGGGCTGATCATTTTCAACCCTCATTTGGCAGAGCATAATTAGAGGAGAAGGCTCGCCCAGTGTTGGTGATATTCGAGCCCTGCCTGAGAGCTTTCAATCCCAGTACTGGATTGAATTTCCCTTTCTTTCCTGCCACACTGCCAATTTGTCCTGTTGTAAGCTGACCAGCCCAGACACTGTGAAAAGCAAGCTATGTTCAGCTGGTTTTAAAAGCGCCATTGAAAGCCCAGGGCTTGTAAGGGATGCGTAGCTTCAGCTGACCCTCTGGGTGACTGCCTGGGATGATAAAATGCTTCGCGGCTTCAGTTTCCACCAAGTGTTTTAAAACATTGGGATTTGTTTCGGGCCGCGTGTAATTCTTTGTTATCGGTAACACAGCCGTTCTTTTGACTCTTGTGATCAGACCACGAGTCTCTTGCACAACCAGCAAGGAGCTCTGTAAGCATGCAGACTATTAAGCTCCGGCTTGTTTTGCGAGCAACCTGGGGCGCGGGAGATAGCCATCTGGGAGAGGCCGGGGTGCACTTCCCTATCAAACGCTTGCACATGCCACCAGCAGTCCTCTCTTCCAAGCCTTCGATAAACAGGAATTCAGCCTGAACTATCCCTCCGGCAGCTGACAATGCTATTATTCCTGGCGGAATAACAATGACCAAGTCAGCTCTGGCCACAAACAGAAGGGAATCAGACTTGGTTGCCCTTGCCCTGCCCACTGCGCCATGTGTACAAAATAACCTCAAAGTTCAACTTGAATGTTTTCCTTTCGGTGCGAGCCAAGCACACACGTATGCACCTTCCCTGTAAGGAAATGTCAGAGCAGGGCGGGCCACCAGCCCAAACCCCTGGCTTAAAGAGAGTGTAAGTCGGAAAGACACAGGAAAGCTTTGAATGAAGTAGATGCCTTCTTCCAGCCTAAAGTATTTTATGCCGGTGTTTTTCTGAAATGTGACCTGTCCTGCTAAAGGAGTCCTTTCTTTCTTTTCAATCACTGGGAAGCACCCTCAGCTCCACACCTAACCAGTTTTCCTCTTGGACCTTTAAATCCCAGATATGGAGCTGATCTCTTCCTCCTTTTGCCCTCCCCCCACCCCTAGTACTAGGGACTGAATCTAGGACCTTCACAATAAACTATATCTCCAACTTTTTTTGTTGTTGTTGTTTTACTTTGCAACAAAGTCTAGTTAAGTTACAGATCTAGGCTTGACTTTATCATGCTCCTGCCTCAGCCTCCCAGTGTGCTGACATTGGAGGCATGCACCACCAGGTCCAATTTACCCTGTCTTAAGATACTTCATGGTTAGTATCAGTCTTCAATTCCAGGGATCCTTTGATAACAAAAATAAAGAAAGCCTTAACTGACTATAAATTACTCTAGGTATTTTGGAAATCAGTTTGGCAATGTATTAACCCTAAAAAAGTTTGTTTCGGAGATCATGTTTGGTTAATATTGAGATATAGTCAAAAATATACAGACAGAAATGCATTGGAATGTTATCATGGAGAAAAATTATGTACCTCGTAAGTGTCTCTCATCAGCAATTTAAATATACATAATATATTTTTAGAACAACAGTTGCAACTATTAATAATCTTGTTAGAGGAAAATGAGGGATATGGATTAAAATTCACATAACTTAAAAAAAGAATACAGAATTCAGTATCTCCAGAATGGCCTAGGTTTGTAAAAAGAAAACGTGTGGTTTAAGAATATTAAGTAACTTGTTATCTCAGCAGTCTGGGAAGTTGAGGCAGGAGGATTGCAAATTCTAGTCTAGTCTGGGCAGCTCAGTGACTTAGTGAGATCCTGTCTCAAAATTTAAAAAAAGGGGGGGTTGGGATGTAGTTCAGTGCAAAGGCCCTGGGTTTAATCCCTAACACCACACACACACACACACACACACACACACACATATATATGCAGAGAAAAAGGGTCAGAAGTGAAAAATATTAGCCACAATTTTTGGCTTACTGAGATGAAGTTCATAAGAGTTTCATGTCATTTTCCCCACTTATTGCACTTTTCTATATTGTTCGAATTCTCTGCAGTCACTGAGCATTGTTTCTATAATGGAAAGGTTGATTTAGGAAAGTACTATCCCATGCAAGCTGGCAGATCCTTCATTAATGGACAGCATGAACCAAGGCAGAGGCTCAGGGGAAGGAAAATTTGAGGTCTGTGTCCCCCTGGATGGTCACCGTTCTTTTATTAAAAGGTGATCATGGTTGGGTATAACAGGCACCATGCAAATTGCCACAGCTTTCATGTTTAGCTGTAGCCCAGGCACGCTGAGATGGAGGTGGGCAGTGACAATTCTCCTAACACACTGGGAACACAGAAGACCCTAGCTGCCTGGGCAGATCTGGAACCTGACCAGGCCAGGACAACTGGTGTCCAGCAGAGATGGCCTTCTGTTTCTCTGTTGCCTTCCATTCAGAGTGCGTGCATGTGAACCCATTGCAGGGTGCATGGTGGGGCCCAGGAGGGCCCTGACAGTACCTATTTTGGGACATGTGGTCACGACTAGAGTGTTCTGTCTTCAGGAAATGGCTCACCTTGTGATCAGAATTTTGAAATCATTGGCCATTGAGTAACAAGATCCTTGTGCTTAACTGAGGACCAGGCATGGTGGTACATGCCTGAAAACCCTGCTCTCAGGAGACTGAGGCAGGAGGATTGCAAATTCAAGCCCAGCCTGGGGTACACAGTTAGTTCAAGGCCAGCTTGGATTACAATGTAAGACCCTGTCTCAAAAGACAAATGAACAAACAAACAACTACTGAATAGGTAGGTGTCCGTGGCAGTTAATGAGAAAAGAAGTTTTGGCAACAGTCCACTGAACTAATTTGTGAGGTCGAGTGCAAACGTTCCTTGTGACTATATTCTCTGGATCCTCTCTAACTACTCTTCTCTTGGTACTGGTCTTGGCAGGACAGGCTGCAAATACTCTGGCCTCATAAACCAACCCAGCCATGCCAATTCCATGGAGATGTCCAATTTGTCCCCAGGGCCTCGATGGAACAGCAGAGCCAGACCTATGCAGTCTCTTGGCAGTTGTTGCGTGTCTGCATGCTAGTAGAGAGAAACTACCTTTCTCCTACCTTGGACAGAACAGAAAGACAAGGAAACCAGCAAAATACTGTGCAGCTATTCTCATGAGCTTTGGGGGACAGGAAGCCACTGGGGTTTGTCCCAAGCGTGTGATAGAAGGTAGTGGTTTCGGTGCAACAGTCAGGTAGGTTTGCAGCTGGAAGCGTTCACACAAGACACAAGACACACTTGGGCTTCTGGCCAACTTAAGCGTTGGTCAGACTCACACTGTTTGCATTTTCTCTGCCTGCGGTGTCTGAAAATACTATGCAAGGGGTGACCTACAAGGTCCGGCTGAGGAAAGGTCAGGGTGCTGGACTTTTCTCAGCTCCCCTTAAAGAAGACCCCCACCCCATTTAGCCACTTGCCTTAAACCATAGTCCTTGTGGCTTTTAAAGAGACCACTTAGAGAAGCGAGGTTCTTGCTCTGCTAACAAAGCTGAGTGATGCCTTTTGGGAAGCGAGGCTAAAAGGGAAGCCCTTTTTAGCTGTCTTCTGTTATTAATCTGCTCTCAATAGCAATCGATGGTATTTATTACTACTGACCAAGCATTAATGGAAGGTTTGAAAGGCCCTGAAATCACATCGAAGAGGCCCAGACTCCTGGGAACCACCCTTTCAACTTCCAGTGGTTTGGGGTTGGGTTTTTTTTTTTTTTTTTTTTTTTTTGGTTTTAAGAGGCAGATAAGTCCAAAACATAGACTGCATGCTCATGAACTTTGCAAGCTGCTTGCCCTTCCATTAGGAGGAAAAAGCAGACAAACCCAGAACCTCTTGCAGCAATAATTTCAACGACAGCCACGCTGCAAGATTTCAAGATGATGTGTCTTGCACAAGAGTGCTGTATGGGCAGGGGAAGCCTTTGTAAATAATTATTTATTTCCCTATTGAGGTTTTTACCCTTAAATTTGAGACAAAGATTTGGCAAAGGAAGTAGAAGGGAGTCACAAGATCTCAGAAAATTATTCTTTCATTTTCTCTGTTTCTTAACCTCAGAGTTACATATCTCAATAAACAACCTGAGACACTTCAAAATGGCCACTGTCAAGCAACAGCCATCATGGCAACCTGTCTTAAAACCTACCAGTGGTCTTCTAAACCTCCATTTTTTGTCAACATATTAATTTTGCTTCTCTCTTAACTTTGGCTGAAATGAAAAGACAGCAATAGACATGGTGGTACGTGGCTAAAATCTCAGCTCTCTGGGAAGCTGAGGCAGGAGGACCACAAATTAAGAGTCCGGCTTGGACTACTTGATAACTTTGTGAGATGGTGTCTGAACATTTAAAAAAGACTGGGAATGTAGTTTAGTGGGAAGGCAAGAAGGCACTGGGTTCAATCCCCAGTACTGGAGAGAGAGAGGGAAGTGAGGGAGGAGAGAAAGAGAGAGAAGGGGAGAGAGAGATAAAGGAAATAAAATCAGTAAAGGAACAAATAAAATACGCTTAGAATTCATAGCTTCTTATGTCCCATCAAGCCTACAAAGACAAAAAAAAAGGCAAGGCCAAGACTTCAGTAAAGCAAAAACTGTAAAACCATTTCTAAAATAATTGTTTGCAGCTAAAAGAAATAACCTATCTAGCCACATGCTCTGGGCTGGAGTGTGTGGGAGGGAAGCTGGTAGCAAGTCAAGCAGATTCTGTCTTCCTCAGAGCTCTTCCGGCATGGTGGGGCTGCATCCTTCTCTGCAAGGGGCCTGCGGGCTCCATAGCTTGACTTCCTGCAAGGACTTCCGGCGGAGGAAACAACATGTAGTGATGTTGTTTGCTCCATATCTCCGTGCTCTTGTCCCATGTCTTCCTATTTCAGCATTCAAGAGGCGCTCAGAAAGAAACAGCAGACACTGATACACTGTCCTGCCAGGAAAACTTCTTTGCCTAGAGATTTGCTTGGAGAATTGCTGAAAATTAACATTCTGGCTGGTATTAAAATAGAGGTACAGTACTGTGATTGGGTGAAAGTAAGGAGACTTAAGACTGAAAAGACAGTGATTCTATGATTCTATAAATGTTCAACCCCACCCTTTAGAGAACAACAAATAGATTTAGAGGCAGGAGAAATCATCAGTTACCTGCTGTAGATGTCCTGGTCTCCTTTATTCTGATGGCAGAAGGAGGGTCTTAATTATTTGCAGATTAATTAATCTGTAGCAGATTCCAGAAAATAGTATTCTTTTTCTCTGTGCGGCTAAAGAAATTGCTGTACCATTTCATAAGGTACCGTTGCTTCTCAACTGGTAGGATTTTCTAAAGAGAGACATTTGAAGGCTCGATGGAAATCTCAAGGTCGGCCTGTACTAAACTACTTTTGTGTTTTTGTTTCTTTAGTTGAAAGTGACATTGGAGGTTATAACCTAGTACTTTGGTTTTTACAGGGAAAGATACTGAAGACCAAGGTCTCACACACAAGTGTGGACATCCATCTTCCTAAAGTCCCAAATTTCCATACGATCACAATTAATGGAGTTTGCACAAAACTCTCAAGGCTATGGGCTAGACTTCCTTGTCAATATTCTCTGAGGATCTACGGTTTCATATTTCAATGATATCATTAAGTTTCCTGCTAGAAATAACAACCAAAGCTGTTTCCTGTCCTGGCCAACAAAACGAAATAGCAACAAGCTTAAGACAAACAGATATCGCTTTATTGGGCTTGAAATTTTCCTTATCACTCATTGCTTTGCAACTAAAAAAAAAGTTTTGCATTCTGACCTATTCCCTTTAAACTGCAGAGATTTCTCTCTGTTTTTCTCTTCACTTGTCATTTCAACAAATCTAGCTAAAAGACACTAAGGCCACTATAAATTTTTATTATGATTGCTATTTCAGTAATTTCACTAACTAGCTTCTGGAGAATGGAAGAAAAATTGCAATGAAACATATTCAAGGAGATTGCTTGCAGAGTCATTTACTTATAAAAGTCATGCTTACATTTATTCAACGATTTTTTTATGGGGCGAGGAAGAGGAAGGAGGAACTATCTATCGCTAACCAAGTTGCTTGCTTTTTGTTTTATCAGACCGTTATTGTTTGGTTAATTCTATCAATAGGGGAATGTTTCAAATGGGTTTATATTTAGGGCATGTGGTAGGATGAGGATTTCTTAATATGGGCACTGGTGGCATTTGATAATTCTGTATCATAGAGGACTATCCTGTGCATGGTAGCATAGTTAGCAGTAACTCTGGCATCTGTCCACTCAGAGGTGGCAATCAAAAATGTTTCTAGACACTGCCAAAAGTTCCACCTGCCAATTTGTTCCTGTATCTCCTAATTTGGGAATCACCATGTTGGGGTGACTTGGAGCCTCTGAAAGAAGTTTCACACTATGTTGTACAAGCTCTCAGCAAAATTGGTTTTTTGATATATTTTTTGCTTGATTTTTGCTCCAAGAACATCTGAGAAGCCCTAAACAGCCAGCCTCACATTGACACCAGGCCTCTATCCAGCCCTGCCAGGAGAACACACATTTGAAGGGCTTATGTTAATCGAGGAAAGCATTCACATCAACTGGCTTTCCACCAAATTACAAGAAGTCATTTTTTTCTTTTGCTATCAGGCAAAATCTTGCTACATGTTGCAAGACGCTGGTATGCATGTGTGTTTTAACCCTCCAACTCTGCCTCAGAAATGCAGCAGTTTCTCCTGTGGCCAAGAACAGAGCGCAGTCAGTCACCAATAGTGGGTTGTGCTGCTTTTGTAGTCTCTGAAATTCTAGCAGTCACACAGTCCCCCAAAAAGCCCTACTCCCCTCTGCTTCTGTAGCTTTGTTTCCTCAAATGGAATCCACATGAGTGGTGTGTCCGGGCTGATGCCAGAAGAATGGAATGCGTCTTGGGGAAGCATTTCCCTGCACAAATGGTAAGGGACCCACATCAATCCTTCTGTAGCCGAAGCTGGAGCTTTCTCCTCAAGAGCCCCCCTACCCAGTTTTGCACTCAGTCTTAGACACCTAATATATTCCTCTACGCTGTTAATTTCCTGACACTTGGGATAAACAGAAGCACATTTTGTCCTGAATGCAAATATCAAGGGAAGGGCTAAAGCATTTCCTGCTTTTGCATTCTTTTCCTTTGCACCGGAGAACAAAATCTGTAGCCACTATGTAGATCCAAATGAACAGACATCCCATCTGCAAAATGCAACGGCTTTGTGCTCATGAGGCTATTTTCTAATCCCAGAGCCCCTTTGTGCAAAGTCCATGTGCAAGAGTCTGCGGCCTGAAAGCAACTTCCTGTTCAAGTACAAAAATATTTCAGGCCGTGATCTATTTCTAAATTCCTATCCTTTCTTTTTTCTCTGTTCCTTTTTTTCCCTTCTTCTTCAGACTTTCACTCCCCTTGTGATAGCTCTGGTTGTTGCCTTTAAAAGCCAGTATGTGTGCTCTTTGGACCACCCTCAATCAACGTGGAGGCCTTGCAAACACTGAATAAAGACGGATTTTATATTGCCCCACCCCCCACCCTGTTCCACCCTCAATAAAGCTTTGGAACAACTCAAATAGGCCCTGGATAAAAGCCAATAAATGCTTTTTTTTTGAGTTACTTTCTTCCCACAGAAAATGTTTTACACTTCTATCACCTTTTACAATTAATAACTTGCAACTTCCTCCGAGTTCAAAGCTCAAGAGACACGTGATAAAGGACGTAAGTTTTAACTTCAGCCCAATGATTTTATGCCTCCGTGGAATATAAATATTGGCAGAGAATAAAAGAGCCATAAAATCATTTTCCTGTTAGATTTGAGGCTTCATTTTCTATGGCTGTTTCCTTCAGACTCCACTTAATTGAGTTTGTTTGAATACGTAATTCTTCACTATTTGATTTTGTAGACTTTATTTTGTAATCAACACAAATCAGGCTCAGACTATAGAGACTTAATAAAATCCGTTTCTTGGTGGAGCTGCATTGTCATGGTCAGGGGAGAGAGGAGACAGAGAATAAATAAGTAAAGAAACATAGTTTGTTGGAAGGGAACATGGCAAGTAGAGGGGAAATACCGGATATGGTGCTTGGGAGCATTGTGACTGGAGATAGGGTACTGAAGACAGGCTTTCCTGGGAGGTGGCATTTGACTAGATTTAGAGAGGTTCAGGAGGGAGTGGCATGGCTCCTGAAGATGAGTATCTTCAGGTAGTGAGAAAGGGGTGAAGTTGTTAAAAGGGGCCACACAAAGAGAGAATAAAGAGAGCAGAGGCGACAAGGCCAGGAAGCACCAGGGTCACGTGCCACAGCACTTGGCACGCCTCTGTAAGGGCTCAGTTTCTGCTCTCTGGGCAATGGGCAGCCACTGCAAGGCTTTAATTATTAATTAATCATTTTTAAACTGAAGTGAGTTTTGCACTGTGTGTTAGTCAGCTTTCTTGTCCCTAAATATAATATCTGACATACACAATTCAAGGGGGCAAGGTTTAATTTGGCTCACGTTTTAAGTGAATTTAATCCATGGTCAGCTGGTTCCAAAGTGGAAACATCATGACAGAGAGTGAGCTGGGGTACGATGCTCAAACCACAGCAGCCAGGAAGTGGTGGGGGTTGGGGCAGAGCCAGGCATAAGAATATACCTTCAGTGTCATGTCCCACTGGCCTTCCTCTTCTGGCCAAGCCCCACCTCCTCACCCCACATTCAAATGCTGTGACCTCGGCAATAGATTAATCCACAGATGAGAACACAGCCTCGTGACCCAATCACATTCTGAAAGCCTCATCTCTGACCACATGAGCTCTTGGGAGACATTTTAGATCAAACCATAATGCATAACATGAAATTTACCATTTTGAAGTAAACAATTCAATAGCATGTAGTGCATTCACAATGTTGGACAACTCCATTCTAGCTAGCTCTATGATATTTTCCTCACCTCAAAGTGAAATCCCACACCTACTGACTCATTCTCCCTCTTCGCCTCCCCCCAGTCCCGGGCAACTAGCAATCTTCTTTCTGTCTCTATGGATTTATCTACACAGGACATTTCACATATGTAGAATCATACACCATGTGACCATTTATGACTGGCCTCTTTTCTCTAACATGCTCTATTGGACATTCTATCACACTGTGGTATACACCTGCTCCTCATTCTTTTTTAGGGTTGAGGAACATCCCATTGCATGGATATAGCACAATTTGTTTATCCATTCACTAGTTAATAGTGATTTAGGGTGTGACTTCCTGGCTATTGTCAATAGAGTTGAGCAGGGAACATGATCTCATTTCCATTCGATATAATACATACATGCTATTTTATGAGTAATCTACTAGCCGAAATCAGTGAATTCATTTAAAAATAGTAACCATCAATAAGCAAATAAATAAATGTTTCTCCCATTGGACTCATCCATCTGTCATGCACCACCTATTTGACTGCTTAAAGGGTCATCAGCTAGCTGGGAGTGGTGGCCAACACCTGTAATCCCAGCTACTCAGAAGGCAGAGGCTGAAGAAAATCAAATTACAGGCTGTCCAAGGCAATTTAGTGAGACCATATCTCAAAGTAAAAACTTTTTAAAGGCTGGGAATGTAGCTCAGTTAGTACAGCATTTGCCTAACAAGTTCAAGGTCCTGAGTTCCATTCTCAGTTCTACAAAAGCAAGCAAACAAACAGAGTCCCCCAAACAAACAAAATTCTACCTCAGCCAGAGCCATGCTTTAACATTCTATAATTTTGTTACTTCTATTGATGATTAAAGGCCAGTCAGATGCTAAAGTCCTCATCTAAAGAATAAATATTTCTCAAACTTTACATAGGGATTTCTGAAGAAAATGGAAAATAACAAAAATGGAAATTCTCCAACTGAAGGGAGAAATCATTTTTGCTTTAAAAATGCAGAGGAACTAAGTGCATTGTGACATGCTGGATTGGATCCCCAAAGAGGAAAAGGACCACCCTTGGGTCCTGAGCTTCCAGTTCAGGGCAGCCCAGACTCAGGTTCCCATCAGTTGGGCTTATTGTGTCTCTGCCATCAAATGACATCCTAGGTGACACAGAGCACATAGTAATGATGCTTTTCCTTCTACCACAAGGCAGCTATGACAACACAGTGGGACTATGAGGCAAGCACTTGGCACCTAGGGAAGGCAATTCCCATGCAGCCAAGTTTCTGCCACTCCAAGACCCAAAAATTGTTTAGATAAAGAAAAAGAGAGGTGTGACAGGTGACTCCCTCTGCCCTTTCTGTGTGAGCTGTGAATTCAGAGGCTTGAACTCCAGCACTCTTCTCTCCCAACAGGAAACCTCCCTCCCCTACAGTTACTCTAAAGGAACTCAGGGCTGAAGCACCAAGAGTAAGGGGAGGGATTTCCAGCCCTAGTGAGCTGCCTTCTCCATTAGCTCTGGAAAAGCAGGGTACAGCTCCTGTAACTCCTGGAACAAATTGGATTTGGAGCTGGGAGAGGTGGTGGGAGGCTGAAAGGAGAGGATCAGAGAGGAAGAGAGGAGTCCCCCAATATCTCCTTCCAAGAGCAGTTGGGGATAATACCAGCCAGGCTCCAGGCAGACAAGTACACCCCTCAGCATGATGTCCAGCTCCAACAGCGATGCCCTCTTGTCTGGATGGAGGACAGAGGCTGGGGGGAGGGAGGAGGGATGGGACTGTAGGCTGGTGTCGGGTTTAAGGGTCCCAGACTTACCATCCACTCACACAACCTCGGATGAAAAGGGATTCTCCAAGGAAGTGGAGGTAAGGCAGAGCTTGTGCCAAGGGTCTCCTTCCTAATTCTCTCAGTTTGAAAGGGGAAGAGTTGCTTAAAGAGATTGTCTTCTAAGGCTGGATTGAAGTTTGAAAAAAACAGCTGCCTGCACCAGCCCATAATCCAAGCCACCCACACTACCCTGACACTGTTTGGTGAAATGTGGCTCTGAAAATTTCAAATGCATTGGTCCAACTGACCAAAAAAAAAAATGTTTTCCTGTGCCTCTCACTTTAGCTCATGCTGTGCCCTGTGCATGCAACACAGTTCTCCATGCACTTTCCATCTCCACTCTCCCTAGCTTGGGTCCTGCCAATCTTGGTTTTTGTATTAACTCCTCGGGGTAGGTTTCTCCCTCCCTCAAACACCCAACTAGATCGGTGCCCATGCTGAGCATCCTGTACTTACTCGCCTTTCTGGAAGCTTCTATTGTGTTGTATTTATAATATCATACCTCCACCAGTACCTGAGAAGAAGTGGAAAGGTATTCAGTGAATTTTGGGGGATAGATGGATGGATGGATGTATAAAATGGATGGATGCATGGATGGTGAGATGAATGGAAAGATGAAGACATAGATGGATGGATGAGATTACAAAAAGCAAAAACCTTATGTGTGAGAATAAAGATGTCCCCTTAGATTTAAGTTTCATGATTTACCACAGAAAAATATTATTTATTTTTAGTCTTATACCTATGAAATGACTGTCTAAGTCACCAGTGATTAAGTCAGGTACTAGTCCATGGAGGTATTATTATGGTGCTAAAGTTGGAATCAGCAACATTAATTCTATGGAGAATATGTCTTAAATGTAAAAATGCAACATTTTATAGTTAGAAACTTGCATATTCCTTTCATTGAATGCCATTATCTTACAAATGAGGATACCAAAGCCAGAAGAGGGTAAGTAACTTGTTTAAGGTCACACAGCTGCTAAGTAAGAGTCAGTATTGGAATCTAGATTTTTAGATGATAAACTCAGTACCTTCTTCACCATATCACAATGGTGATTGGTTTATAACAAATTCTTAGAACACAGCACATTTATATGGGGCCACTTTGTGTTTGTAAAATCCCTCATGCCTGGCTTTCTTGGGATTATTGCTATTGCTAGCATCCTCTGTCAGTTTTAGAGTATAGGGTCTTGTGTTGAGAAAGAATTAGCTCGGAGGTCAAATTACTTGGGTTCATATTCTAGCCATGTGCCCTTTGGCAAGTCATATAGTCTCTCTGTGCTTTCATTTATCAGCTGCAATGTTAGTGTAATAATTTTTCCATCAGAGGACTGCAGTGAGGATTAAATTATTTACTATATGTAGTCATTGGGAGTGTGTCTGAGTCATACTAACTGCAGACAAATGTCAGCTTAAATGATCTCAGTTTAGAAATCAGGTTATTACATATATATGAGGTCATTCATTATTAGCCCACATGAACTGAGGAAAGTAGTAACTAGCAAAGGTCATAAGAAGTTTTATTGGGCACTGGTAATGATATTTTTCCTGGTATGATGACTAGTTATGTGGTAAGTAAAACTTCATCAAAAATCTTTCAGATCAACCCCATGTTTAAGTTTCAAGAACTGCAAAGGATTTTAAAGCTTTGACTCTTCATGTAAATTGATAACCTAAGGGCTAGGAATTTAGCTCAGTGGCTTAAACGCCTGTCTGGCAAGCACTAGGTCATGAGTTCAATCCCTGGCGCACACACACACACACACACACACACACAAATTGACAACCTAGCTTTCCACAGTTTTAGGAATGGTGGCTGAAGACGTGAAACTCCTGAATCAGAGATAGAGAATATTATTACTCCAAGAACCAAGGCCAACACGGAATTTATGCTGTCAGTTCTCCTTTTCCCCTAAGTCCAGTGGGGGGAAATGTGAAGTCCAGTTGGAAGCAGCAGTGCAGTGTATTTATATCATAGCTAAAGAACCTAAAGAGTAGGGAGTCCAAATATTTTTAAATGGGCAATAAATCCATGTGAGCTTTGTCCTGGAGAGAGGCATTACCTTTGTCTTGTTTAACTAGCTTTATTATATGTTTTATACTAAGTTGAACTTTGCTTTAGGGGCAGACCTTACTCCTGTTTTTCCAGGCTGTTTACTGTGGGAATATCTTTGAGAAGAACGTTCAGAACAAATGGGGTTGGTGCTTTTGGTCACAAGATGCTGTTTGTTTTGTTTTTGAGACAGGGTCTCACTATGTGGTTCAGGCTCGCATTGAACTCATTATGTAACCCAGGCTGGCCTTGAACTCTTGGAAATTCTCCTGCCTCAACCTCCCAAGTGTTAGGATTAAAAAATATTCAGAAAGGTGAACACCAGGGAGAATGATGGCTCAACAGTATGTACACTGTTCTGATGTATGTCATACTCCAATAAGATGCATTTTAGAAGTGCTACATTTAAAAGTAGTCAAATACATTTCGAAAATCTAGGACAACCTGATTTCTTTACCACTAAACTTATCAGAATCTTTCCTATGCTAATGTGTGTCATGAATTTTCGGAAAAAGGAACACAGTTTGCAGTTGTTTCTCAACATTCAGTGGTTCTCAGACTCCTCCTACACATATACAGAAATTAACTGGAGGGCTGAGGATGTAGGTCAAGGACAGAGCACTTACCTAGCATGAGCAAGTCCCTTAATTCAATCTTTCAACATGGAAAAAAATAAAAGAGTTACCTGAGCAAGGTGTTTAGTTAAATGCAAATGAAGATCCAAGGGGTTTACAGTGGGAGCAGAGACTCTGCATTCCAACAAGCTGAAAATCAGTTGAACATGATTTTCCATGATGTAGGACATGTAAGAATGAGGCTCTGAATGAGTAGAGGCTGGAGACGATTAATGTCACTGGTGGAAATTTCTCCCAGCTTGGTAGAACATGGGGCGCTCGGGCTACCCTAACCATAATAGGTGAGGACAGTGACCAGAAAGCTGACCCCATGGATCTTCCACAGATCCCTAGGCCAGTGGCCATCAAGAGTAGAACAGAGGTGACTAATCTGTACTGAGTTCCATGCTTATCTTTCTTAAAAGTCCAGTTCAACCCCCAGAAGCTTTGAGCAGCCCTCCTGATTTATGGACCTTTTTGAGACCAGTGAACTGAGGATCCCCTGGGATGAGACATGCATCAGTAGGTGTGAAAATCTCCCCCCAGGCCCTGATGGGAACTGTCACTCTTCAATTTCTGACAGACTTCAGAAAAGGAAGTGAAAGTCCTAGCCAAGAGTTGATGGAGCATAATCACCAAGGTACACTTGTTTCCTCTCTTCTGCATCTCTAGTTCTGCTAAGAGCTCCCACATTTCAAGAACAGAGAATGCAAGAGCAGGACTCATTTCCTTCTAGACATCATCATGTCTCATCACTCTATAGTTCATGTAAGGGGAAAAAAAAAAAAAAACAACCAGAAAACTAATGAGTAGGACTTTATAGGAATCTTGACCAGCGTGAATTTATCTCATCTATACCATAAGCTGAGAGCATTGTGTGATCTCAGTGATTGTGATGGATAAAGGGATTCTGTAGATCATATGGTTCAGTTAAGATTTCTGGGTTTGTGTGACTGCTTTCCACACTTACCAGCCATGACATCAAGTTGGGGGTATTACTGCACACTAATCTTGGTTGTTTCACACAGAAGATGGAGAAATTTGCAAAGTTCACAGCATTTCAAGGAGCATTAATAATACATGTGAAAAATGTTGCACAGCATGCCACGTATACTAAATCTCCATAAAGACCAGCTATTTTTATGGTGAGTCCATTTCATGCAAATACTGTGTATGATGCATACTGTTTTTTTTTAACCCATCTTCAATGAAGCATCTAAATTGAGATGGAATGTTTAGAAACTTTTACATTTCTTTAACAGAGTAACTATTTGTCTATGGAATCTAATAATAAAACTCTTTTGTTGTCTTTTTAAGACAGGCTTTCACTATGCAATTCAGGCTGGCCTTGAGCTCTCAGCAATCTTCCTGCCTCAGCCTCTGAAGTGTTGGAATTACAGGCATTTGCCACCACGTCCAGCCTTGAATGTAATAATAAAAACCTTGAGCTTTGTGATCTTTATTGAATGCTTGAATTGAATTTATTGAACTTCTGCATTTTGGATGTTTTTATTGAATTTTTGAATAATTCATTTTATTTCATTTTATGAGAATATTAGTCCATGAGCTTATATTTGTATGCCTTTTTAAAATTTCATTTCTTAATAATTCACATTTACTTTATTTTATGAAAGTATTTTTCCTTGCTAAATTGGAAATTCAAAAAGTGAAATCACAGAGAGAATTTGACAATACTTAATTTAAAGAAAAATTTGTCATTGTCATGGGAATTCACTGTTTCTGTCTTCTTTTTAATTGTATATAACAAACAGCTACAAATCTAGTGACTCAAAATAACACTCATTTATTATCTCACAGTTTCTGTAGGTCAGGAACCTGGGTGTGGGTTACAGTCTTCTCTGGAGCTTGATTGTTGGCAGAATTCAGGTCCTTGGGGCTGTAAGAGTGGCACCCTGCCTGAAATTCCTTGTTACATGGCCCCTTTACAATATTGCAGCTTACTTATTCAAGATCATCAAGGGAGAGTTTATAAGCATCTTTCATGATGCAATCAAGGGAGAGACATCCCACCAAGTTGGCCATATCCTATTGGCTATAAATAATCTCTAATTCTCCTGGAACTCAAGGGGATAGGATTATCCAAGGTTGAACCTCTTTAAGGGATGACCTTAGGATTTGTCCACTATATTATTTTACAAATAATCTTATTTTAGTGAGGTGACTTTTACGATAGGAAGCCACCAATCACCATATAAATCAAATTTAGTGGCAAAATCTAGGTATTCATTTAGTAGGACAGACTTTAAAAATCATAGGAAAGTTAGTTTGATGTTCCTATAACATCAGATATAAAAAAGTCACTTGATGAATTAGTCCTTCAAAACTTCTATGGCATAATTTTTAAATACTACATCAAAGGGAACTGTTATTTTTTGTTTGTACCTTTTGGTTGCTGATGCCTCTGACAAATTGATGTGCATAATACATTTTTAAAAACTATTTTCTGAGGAATACAATGTCCAACATAATTGTCTTTGAAGTGAGATATTTAATTATGTGAAAGCTAATGACCATGTTAATGGAAATTCCCAAAAAAGATCTACTTATCCCCCATAATTCCCTGAAATATAAAGCAGTATATGTGGATATTGCTTAATAAACTCTTTTGGACTTTGCTGATTTTTATAAACAATGGATTAATTTTTAGAAAAACTTTCCAAAATCCCAGTTCTCTACCTGAGTTCACATAGAAAACTAACAAAGACCTTAGCCTAGTTTGTGTGCTGCTGAAGTAGTATCCACATGGAATGATCTTCCTTTTGTAGAACATCTAATTGGATGAAACAATGGGTGAGCATTTTTGCTTACATACAAGGGATACCTAACAGCTTCTGGGACTTTTCAAAAGTACTTTATATATAAATATGAGATGAATGAGTGTGTGAATGAGCAAAGAAGTGAATGAGATACATGTTACTTCCAAGGAGACCAAGTCATCAGTAATGGGGTACGTCTCAGCCAATAGACAGTTTTGCAAGAAAAGTGACTTGGTCAATGACGGCACTGCTATGGATGGATATTTGCTCCTTCCGAAACTCACATTGAAATCTCATGGTCATGTAACAGTATTACTGTTAGGAGACAATTAGGCCATGGAGGCTGTGCTTTCATGAAGGAATTGATATTGTTGTCACAGGAGTGGGTTCGTTATGAAAGAGCTAATTTGCTCACCCACCTTCTACTCTTCTGCCATGTGAGGATATAGAGAAAGAAGCAATCAAGCTTCCATCTTGGAAGTGGAGATGTAAACTAAGCCCTTAACAGACACCAGACCTTCTGGCACCTTTAAGTTGGACTTCTCAGCCTTCAAAACTATGAGAAATAATGCTTTTTAAAAATTACTCAGTCACAAGTATCCTATTATAGCAGCACACACAAATGGACTAAACCAGACACCTAAATTTTAAAGGGAACAGAAAAGAAGGGGATTATAAAGAAACAAATAGAGGTTGCTTTATGGGCAATCAGTTAGAGAGCACATAATATTATCTGTATCACCCTTAACTATGCCTTTAGTTATGCAAATATATATACTACGAGGCTACAGTGCTTGGTTTAATTACTCCCAAGTACCTCCCTCTCAACTGCTGGAAATGCATCTTTCTACTGGGACACCCGTCCAAAAGTTGTCCCTTTGAGGAGCTTTTCCATCTTATTTCTAACAGGTTAATGCAAAGGCTTTTTAAATTCTTTTGTGATGTTTTGTAAAGCTCATATTTCACAAAATCACCATGCAAGATCCCTAGACCGAGGAGCTGTTACATGGAGAAGAGAGATGACAAAGAATAACAAGCAACAGTGGAGTTTTAGGAGAAGTCTCGGGAAGGGTGTGCTGGAAGGATTCTCTAGTTAGGCCATTTATGTGGCAGCAGGTAGCATTAGTGACTTGTTTATTACAGGAGGTAACCAAGAGTTGATAAGGGGACAAAGGAAGAAAGGATACAAGCATGGTCTGATTTTCAGAGGTTTTTTTCAATTATTGTTTTCTATTAGTACTTTTTTGTAGTATATAATAACCACATTTCTCATGGGAAGTTGGTACATATATATAACATCTTAATTCATTTTTCATGTCCTTCTACTCTCTTCTTTCCTTCTCCCTCCATTCTTGGTCCCCTTCCCATTTGCAGGAGATTTAGCTCCCTACTTTGTAGTATCTTTGATTTTGCTGTTTATTTATATTTCTCATATAAGAGAAATCATGGAATATTTAAGCTTGTGTGTCTGATTTATTTCCCTTAAATTATGGTCTCAAGGTGCATCCATTTTCCTACATATGATTCAAGTTTCTCCTTCTTTATGGCAGAATAGTACTCCATCATGTATATATAACACATTTTCTTTACCCATTCATCTGTTGATGGATGTTTAACTACTTCCAAAATTTAGTTATTACAAATCGTGCCACTACAAACATGGGTATGCATGTATTACTGTAATATGATATCTTTAACTCTTTCAGGAAGATACCTAGAAGGGGAAAAGTCAGGTCAAGTGAAATTTCAAGTTTTAGTATATCAAGGAATCCCCACACATGTGATTTCCATAATGGTTGTTCTAGTTTTCATTTCCATCAACATCGTAGTAGGGTTCCTTTTCCCCCATAGCTCCTTAAACATGTGTTATCATTTGATTTCTTAATGATAGCCATTCCTTTCGGAATAAGATAGGATTTCGGTGTTGTTTTAATTTGTACTTCTCTAGTGGCCAGAAATGTTGAACATTTTGTCATGTATTTATTGGTCATTTGTACTTCTGTGAAGTATCTGTTCATTTTTGAAAAATGAACAGTTGTCCACTTTTTGGTTGAGTCTTTTATTTTGGAGAGCCTGTTTTTTACTGTTTTTATTTTTAGTTCTTTATATAGTCTAAATATTAGTTTCCTTTCCAAGGAATAGTCATCAAAGTCTTTTTCTCCTTCTGTAAGCTGTCTCCACTCTGTGCAGAAACTTTTTAATTCGAGCTGATTCCGTTTGTTGATTCTCAGTATTATTTCTTCTGTGATTGAGGTTCTGTTCAGAAAGTCTGTGTCTATGTGCTTTTCTTTAAGACCTTTGCCTGTTTTTTATCTCGCAGCAGGCTAAGTGTTTCTGTTTTAACATTTAGCTCTTTGATGAGAGATAAGATTCCATTTGCTGTTTGTGGATAGTCAGTTTTCCTGGCATCATTTGTTAAAAGAGCCTATCTTCAATGTAAGCTTTTGTCCTTTTAGTCAAAGATCAGGTAGTAGAATGTACCTGGAATAGTTTCTGTATCCCTTTTTCTGTTCCATTGCTTGGTAGCCCTGTATTGTATTGGCTGGTGTACAGGGAAGGGCAGCTACACAAAACGTTGACAAATTCTTGGCTAACAGCAGATATTTAAGGTCGTATGTGGGTAAGGTCACTTCATGTCTAAAACACTGGCAAATAAATAAAAAAATGTGTAATATTCCTATTGTTTATAAAAATATGTGCATCAATATAGTCATCAAGTAATTTGCTCAAGAAGAAAATTGGCTACAAGGAAATTAAATATCAAAATATAAAGACACATTATGCATGCTTATATAAAATAGTTTCTGGGCTCTTAGCCTAGAAATACAGAAAAAATTATATATAGATATATATATATATGTATATATATATATATACACACACACACATATCTTCTTAATTTGAATGCTATGATTGCATCTGGAAAACTGAAGTAATAATCCATGTCACAAAGTCAGCGCAGTGAGATGGCAATTGTTAATGTCGTGCTTTATGAGTGGAGAACTTGGCAGGGCTTTCTCAGGGGCACACATGTCAAACATTCCACTCCACATACACACACAATTTTTCGCAGTACTGGGGATTGAACCACAGCATTTATTGTATTTGGTTTTTTTTTGTTTGTTTGTTTTTGTTTTTTGTTTTTTGAGACAGGGTCTCTCTGTGTACTTCACGCTGGTCTTAAACTCACAGTGATCCTCCTGCCTCAGCTTCTGTAGTGCTAGGATTACAGGCCTGTGCCATCTCACTTATTCGGAACCATATCCTTTGCAATGAGCTACATTCCTCCCCCCACTTTTTTTTTTCTTGAGGTAACTCTTGCTAAATTTTCCAGGTAGAATTTGAACTTGAGATCTTTTTGCCTCAGTCTCTCAAAGTCCTAGAGTTACAGGCACGTGCTATTGTGCTTGGATCACAGTATATGTTTTTTGGAAGATACTGTTTGTTTTTATAAAACTGTATCAGCCAGGCATGGTGCTGTATGCCTGTAATTCCAGCACTCAGGAGGCTGAGGCAGGAGGCTCACTGTGAGTTTGAGGCCAGCTTGGGCCACATAATGAGTTCATGGCCAGTCTAAATTACATAGTAAGACCCTGTCTCAAAAAATAAAAAAAATAAAAAGCCATATCACAGTCAGATGCAATGGGATTAGTAATTTTACTTTTAAAGAACTCATATTTTTTAATTTCTTGGACTAACTTCTACTAGGGTTGTTTTGTTTTGTTTTGTTTTGTTTTGTTTTTCCTTTGCATTACTGAAGACTGAATCCAGAGAATGCTGAGCTGTATTCTTGGCCCTTTTAAAAATATACTTTGAGTTTTGAGATAAGATCCTGCTAGGCTGGCCAGGCTGGCCTCTGATCTGTGATTTTCCTGCCTCAGCGTTCCCAGCAGCTAGATTGCAGATACGTACCAATACACCCAGATCTAAACTGTGAGAGATTTAGCTCTTTGAGGTGTTTTATTGAGATATTCAGTTAATGCTAAGGTATGAAAGAGAACCTGAGAGCAAAAGTTTGGGAGTCACAGAGGTAGTCGGTTCTGGAGCCATGTTCCCTTGGTTCAATTCTCACCTCCTCTAATTGCGAGGTATGTGCCTTTGTATTAGGTGCCCGCCTTCTCTATGCCTGTTTTCTCACCCGTTAGCTGGGAATCCTGCTAAGGATGCTGTTGAGAGCTGCCTGTGGAAAGTGCTTTGGGAAGCTGTCTGCACAGTTAGAGGTCAGCAGTGGCAGTTAACATCAGTTCATTGAATAGTCACAGAACTACCACCATGCACCAGGCCCCATGCTAGTCTCAGTGGCACCAAAATGACTGATTCACAGCCCCAGTTCTCAACGGAAGCAAGAGACCCAGAAAAACTGCCCATGTTTGCATGGGCTTGGCCAAGACCTTTGGGACTGCTCAACTCGAGATCTTGGGCTCCGCAAAGGAATTTAAACATCTCCCTCCGTGCAGAGGCCACTGAGACAAATCCCTTGGTGAGTTCAGAATGTTCTGAACGGACATGTTTGTCAAAAGTGTTTACAGAGTTGAGATTGAATGTAGGAAGGGCGGGCGAGCAGTCTGGTTGCCAGGGACACTCCTCCTGCAGCGCTCGAACAACTTAGTTCACAAACAGCAAACATCTGCTGTGCTCTTGGCAGTCTGTGATGACAGGCACATCATGTGACTAAGAAATACCCTCTGCCTTGAAAGAGCTCCCAGAAAGGAGGAGACATATTCTGACCATTGCTATGCCCCACAGAGAATGCATGACAAGAGATGGAAAGTCAGCCCAGGGGTGGTGGCACACACCTGCAATCCCAGCACTTGGGAGGCTCAGGTAGGAGGATCATCATGAGTTTAAGACCAGCCTGCGCTATATAGCTAGACCCTGACTCAGAGAGAGAGAGAGAGAGAGAGAGAGAGAGAGAGAGAGAGAGAGAGAGAGAGAGAAAAGAGACATGGGAAGCTGCTTAAACTCTGACTCCTTCTCTCCACCCAGCAAATAAGTATAGTCCTATAAAACCTAAGTCTCTTCCTGATATAATGAGCCTGGCATTCTGTTTAAACACTTTCTGTCTTCTTAGAAACCATGCTCAGAATTTGAGGCCCATCTGTCATCAGTATTAACCCTGGGGTGACTGTACTATGGTGAGTTATGGTGAGCCATGATATTCTCACTTTCTACATGCAGAAACTGAGAACCAAGGGAAGTTAGTCTTGTCCATACTGAATGCCACTCAAGACATAGAACTGAGCAGGATGAGGTGGCACAGCCCAGCAGGCTGAAGCAGGCGGGTTATTAATTGAGGGCCAGCCTGGGCAACCTGGTGAGATCCTGTCTCAAAATCAAAAGTACGCAGGATGTAGCTCAGTGCAAAAAGATTCACTCTGGATTCAACTCCTACTATTACAGGGAGGAAGAGAGGGAGAGGACGAGAGAGGGAAGGAGGGAGGGGGGGAAGAGGGACATAAGGAAGTAGGGAGGAACAGAGGGAGGAAGGAGATGAAGGATGGAACTTCAGGTCTCTGGAATTCATGGAAAAGATATTTTTCAATGAGACGAATTTTGCAAATTCTTACTTGAGATTTAAAATTTTAAATTCACCTGGTTGGTGATTGCTAACAATTTTAAGACAGAAATCACATAGGCACACTAAACTAACACAATACTATTCCCTTAATTATCTCGTTAATTGTGTTAATATGCACTATTTTTTTTTTTTTTTGTCTCAGCATAACCTCTGACATAAGGGTTACATGGTTAAGTGTAACAGTACTCAATTTTGTTTAGAGCTTGGAGCTTACATTGTCCCTCCTTCTGGCACTGTCGGAAATGACTAAAATTAGGTAATATTTGTAGGACTCTGCCAAAACTTGCCTTTGTTTCTACACTGTATGCAGAGTAACATCTGAGCTATCACTTATGCTCATATACGGAACATCTATTCTAATTATGTGCGGATCGTCTTTCCAGTTCAAATGCCTGCTCACTGGTGGGAACCATTTTGCTAATGCAGCACGTTGGTAACTAGCCAAAGCAAAAAGAAACTTGCGTCAATCAAATGGAAGAGAAGCACAATGTGGATTTTTAGGCTGTCGCTTCCCTTCCAAGAAATTAAAACTATAAATTCAGAAAGACTTGTTGGGGATTTAACTCCAAAACCTGGATCATGATCAACTCAGAAATCCATGACTTGTGGATTGCCTTTTTACCTTTTATTATCTCTGCTTCTTTTTAAGTACTAGAAGATTCTTAAGATAAAGTATTGAAGATGGAAGTACTGCATTTTTATGGGCATCTTTACATCCCTACCCAGCTTCTACGTCATTGCCATGGAATGATGAGTTGGTTCAACGGAAGTACATTTCCCAGAATCCTAGGTTCTGCCAACTTTTGCCCCTGCCATGATGCCTGTATCTACACGTCCCCCTTGTTCTTGCAAACTGCTTCTAATCAGTTGCTTCCCATTCTCAGTGGCCCCATTAATCAGATAATCTTCTAGAAATTATTCTTGAATTAAGAGGAAACAAGGTCAGAGAGTACAGGCTGAGTCCCAGTTGGCTTGTGGGACACACAGACTGATAAGAAGACATAAGATGTCGAGGTCAGACACTGTGTACATGGGGAGATAATCCAAGCCACCAGTCTGGCCATTCTGTTATCAGTAAATCATCGGTTCTGCTCTGGGAAATATGCATTGACCCCAGAGAGAGCGTGCTGTGGCTTAGTCAGCCTCGCAAAGATGACTGTTTTATGGCTCAGGCTGGCTGACCTCTTCACCTTTCCTGAATGACTCAGGGGTGTCTATGCTTTCTGTCTGAGGTTCAAGACAGAACCTCTCAGCTTCAGATAAAAACTGATCTCTGCCCACTCACCACAGAGCACGTTTCAAGAGCCTATCCTCGGTCCTTCCCTAGGAAAGTGCATTTGGTGACACTGCACAGGGTTCCATCTGGGAGGACAGCTTTGTGGGTGGGCCAGACAGATATGAAGGAGCCAGAGAGAATGGTGCACGTCTGTAACCCCAGCATTCTTGGAGGCTGAAGCAAGCAGATTGCAAGTTCGAGTCTGGTCTGGACAACTTGGTGACTTAGCAAGGCTTGTCTCAAAGTAACATGTAAAAAAAGAGCTAACAACGTGGCTCAGTGCAAAGGCCCTGGGTTCAATCCCCAGTACCAAAAGAAAAGAAAATGAAAAATAAGCATGTAGAAAAAATCCCTGCATGACCTGGCATGACTCTGGATTTAGGCGGAAGATCACACCTCTCACACTTTTTACTCATTAGAATCCTTTGTCATGATCAGAAAAATGCAATTTCTTCAGCCTCACTCCTAAATATTCAGATATAGCTCACCTGTGGTTCAGTCAGGAAAATTTTTTGGGTGTATATATGGTGCTGGGCATACTTCACACACACTATGCAAATGCTCTACAGCTGCATCAAAGAGCGACATCCCTTGCATTATTATTATTATTATTATTATTAATTACTATTATTATTTTGTGATGGGATCTTTGTATACTGCAAGGCTGGATGCAAACTTGTGATTTTCCTACCTCAGCCTCCTGGATAGCTAGATTGCAGATATGTGTCATGGTGCTTTGCAAAGCTTCACTTTGAATTCACATGCAGGGATTCTGAATAAGTGTGGGTTATGACTCTGGCAACCTGACTTAGAGATGCCATGCTGTTCACAGGACACGCAGAGCAGATGAATGAAAAGCAGACAGTGGCTGGGCCCATCTTGGAAGGGGTGAGAAGGCTCATTCAGATTTGAAACAGTATTTGTACAAAAGTCAAAATAAGTACCTTTGAAAAGAGAAACATCAATAAAAGAAAAGAGGCCATGTAAATATGGAATACTTTTACTTCTTTTAAGCTCCTTTAATAAGAAAATTATGAGAACAAAGATGGCTATCAGATGTGCTTCAGGATTCGAAGTGACAGCAGCCTTATCTTGCCACGCGGAGCAAACACTGCAGCAGGACATTGCAAGGGATTGAGAACAGAGGCTGCTTCCATAAAAAGGGAAGTGAGTCTCAAGAGCCATCCTTCAGATCCATTCATTACTCACCTTCTGCATTTGTGGGAGTCTGCAGCCCACTTAGGGGATCAGGTTAAAAATATAGTCTCTCAAAGGGACAGAGAATTTGTGTATAAAGATTAGTACATTAGCAACACAGCACGCAGTTGAAGCAGTAGGATCACAAGTCCTAGGCAGCCTGAACAACTTATCGAAACTTTGGGTCAAAATTTTAAAAGGGCTGGGGATGCAGCTCAGTGCTCCCTGGGTTCAATTTCTAGTGTAAAACTAAAGCCAAAAGAAAAAATATATATATATATATATATATGAACGTGTGTGAATCATGCCAGCCCTTTGATATGGGGCACATGAACTGCACACAGTGACTGTAGAGAAGGGTGCTCTTTCCTCAGAAATGACTAATAATTCTAGATCTACAGATCCCCACCTCAGTGCTGTCCTGAAGGTCACACCCAACTTCAGCATCATGGTCCGAGCCCCACTACCCAGGTCCTAGGTGCCCTGTCCCTTGTTCTCATCCAAATCCTTGTCCCGTCAGAATGGCAGGGTCAGAAAGCTGACAGGAACAGCAGCTGATAAACATTCCCACCAGTATGTTCCCACTCCCCAAAATGTGAGAAGCAAGGAATTGGTTAATCCCAATGAACAACTACTAATGATCACATTAAATTTCACCGTAGTGCCCCCTTTTCACGGATCATCTGGCCAAGGTGCTGCTGTCCCCGGCTGGCACCGTAAGGCCAGCTCTCCGTCACAGTCACCAGCGCCTATCTTTGCTCTGGACCTGGCACCATTTATTCTAAACACATCTGAGTACGAAGTCATGTAATCCTGGCCCCATGCTCTCAGCTACAGATGAGGAAACTGAGGTGGGGCAAGGTTCAGCACCTTGACTTGCTTCCCTTGGGGTAGAAGGGGGTTAAACTCCAGGTGACCTAAATGGTTTCCCGCTCTTAGCCACACCCTCCACTGCCTCTACCCTCTACCTCTACTGTGGCAAATAGCCCTAGATGCTTCCGAATCACTTTAGGCTGCATGTTTCTGTTCAGATGAGAATTCAGATTTGCCCTGATTATTTCCTTTCAAGGTGGTGGTCATATTGAAATGCCAATTCACCGTGTGCCTTTGCTCCCAATGTCTTCCCCAAAGCGATCTTTTGATGGCTCCGATTCATTTTGCATGGCCTGATGCAGCTCCCAGCCTTGAGGCCGCTGTGCCTGGCCTCTAGCTAGGTGCCAGCTGCCTTGTACAGGCTACATGAAACTCAGGATGACTGGTCATGTACTTAATTAACTGGATCCCTGCTGGGGTGCCTCTGTGCCTGGCCCAGCTCGGCCCTCCTTCCTGTCCCTCTGCATCAGCCTGACAAGAGCAGTGCAGGGTTAGAGCCACAGGGGAGCAAATGCCTGCTGGGTACCAGCAAGAGCAAAGAGCCACTGCCTTCAGTTTGACTAAAGTTGACCCAGCAAATTAGGGAGCAAAACATCAGGGGACATGTGTAGCATGACTCCGTATTAAAGGGGCTCAGTTTACCCATTCAAAATTTAGCCTATCTGATTTATCTCACATTATGGCCTCAAGGTATATGCATTTTTAAATCAGATCCCCAAATTTAAATATCACATAACCTCTCTTATTTGAGAGACCCAAAGTATAAATAATTTGAACATAAGTAAAAGATAGGCAAAAAGAAACAGGAAAGCCATGTGCAGTGGGGCATTTGGGAGCCCGAGGCAGGCGGCTTGCTGAGGATTTGAGGCCAGCTGGGCCTACATACTGAGTCTGAAGCTAGTCTGAACTACATAGTGTGACCCTGTCTCAAAGAAAAAGAAAAAAAAGGAAAAAGAAACAGGAAGATAGGGAAAGCAAATGGGAAGGGATACAGAAGGAGGGATAAGGGAGGGAAAGGAAAAGAGAAAAGGAAGAATTAAGATATGTTAAGTACATCTATGTACCTACATCCAAGATGAATGCAAACATTATGTACTGCAAACATGCACTAATAAAAAATAATTTTTTTTGAAGCAAGGTCTCACTACACAGTTCAGGATGACCTGGACTCACTATGTAGCCTAAAAGATGGCTTTGAACTCATGGCAATCCTCCTGCCTCAGCTTCCCAAGTGCAGGGATTATAGGTGTGTGCCACCATACCCAGATAATTTTTTTTTAAATTTAGCATGTCTATAGAATGCTCAAAAAGGGCAGAAATAAATGTGAATAATATTCCATTTCTCCCATTCTCCCTAGAATGATGCTTCAAATCCCTTCCTCTGCTAGATCCATTACTGCTCATGGAATTTTAAAAATGTATGCAAGAAAAGTTATAGTTGAGGAAGAAATCAGAAATCACTCAGTCACTTTTTCTAAGAGTGTGCATTTGGTTTAATGTATATTTTTATAGAATACACCAAAGTATTTTTATTGTATTTCTCTTATTTTCACAAATAAAACCTGGGTTGTTTTTGGAGACAGGGTCTCACTATATAGTTCAGGATGGCTTTTAACTGACTATGTAGGACAGGCCGGCCTTGAATTTAGAATCCTCCTGAGTGCTGGGATTACAGGCATGCTCCATCACAGCTGGCTAAAAGAAAAACTCATGAAAGAGATGTGAAAAATGTAAACTACAGAAAATGTGTTACTGCTTGCACATTGCTGGAATACGATAAAATAAAAATAGTATAAATATGGGCATTTTTGTTGTTGTTGTTTCTTGCTCTATGTCTGTGGCCTTGTCAAAAGAGCCAGGACTGAGCCGAGGGAGCACACTCACTGTACAGATGTTTGTGGTGGTGTGCAGTGGTCTGATGGATAGGAAAAGACGGGCTCAAGGGAGAAAAGTTAACATAGTGCTTTGAAATGTTACTGAGGAAGCAAGTGGAAATGGCCAGCCTACCGTTTGGATAAGGAAAGGCTTCGCGGGAAAGTGCTACTTCAAAACAGCCAATGTGATAGAAATTACTCTTACAGCATAGGTGGTGACTGATGAAATCTGCCCTTCATGGGCCACCATTTGGAAAGCCACGAGCACTAGATGACTAAGGAAACATTATTGTTATTACCAGGAATCTTTAAAAGTATTAACATGAGCTGAGGCTTGGAAGTTAGCTGAGGTTACAAGGGGCTAATCTGCTGCTTTTAAGGATGTGCCAGTAAAAGAGAATCATAAATAAGTTAAAATGTCATTAGAGAAACGGAAGTGAGACCTTAGATGGTGATCAGTTCTGTTTCTTGATTTGAGGCATGGAGTCTCTTGTTAGAAGCAGTTCCCCCTTGTGTGGGTGCTGATGGGAGATTTTTCAAGGAGGAAGCTACAGAAAGGCGGGTCATTCCCTCTCCCAGAGTTCCCTGCAGTTGGGGCTCAGCCAATCAGAGAGTCTCACCTAAGGCTTTGCATTTAGACAGGCACAGATGTGAGATTCCTGTCTGATGGCCTAGTAGATTCAGCTGCCTTGGGTGTGAAGAGGTCCAGGAGTAGGGTGGTCCTGGCAGTGTTACCCTAACCAGAACACAGCATGATCTTGGCCTTGGCCTTGGCCTTTGTCTTCAGGTCCACTCTTGGTTCTTTTTTCTTTCTTTTTTTTAATAGTTTGAGTTTTTTTTATTCTTCATTACATTTCATAGTACAATGGTGATTTCTAGGGTTTGGGTAAGGAAGAAATGGGAAATAGTTACAATTTTTTTATTTTAAATAGAGAAAAAATAAAATAGTGTTTAAGTAACAATGAAATAGTGTTTGTTTCTTTTGGGGTCTTAGACTTTCCATCAGTAAAGGGGATTGAACTCGACCATACGCTTGCAAGGCCTGCAAGGCCAGCGCTTATGCCGCTGAGCTAAATCCCCAGTCCCAAGATCTTACACTTTCTGATGACTGTGTGAACTGCTTATGTCCTTCCAATGAATTTCTTCTTTTTCAACCTGAGTTATCTAGACTTGGTGTCCATGTTCTATAAACAACTCTGACTATGTCATTTAGAAAAACTATCCAATGGATATGCAGAACGTCCTGAGTTCTGAAGAATAACAAATGTTTTAGGGCAAAGCCTCACAATTACAAATAAGGTTTCTTATTCTATGTCTACTTGCCAGATAAGCAAATTCACAATAGTTTTCTGAGTAGTAATCTTAAGAATTTGTCCTGTCTTCTTTTATTTTCCTGAAATCATCAAATTCCAGCCTCACAAATTGAAGTTTAGCTTGTATGTAAACAGCGTCATGCAATCAAGGGTGGGAGTAAAATCCAGAGTAATCACAGCTAGAAATACACAATGTCTGTTGATTTTCTGAGAGAGACCACAGCACACAGAAGGAGTATGCCAAGGCTCTGTCTAAACTATTCCAGTGGTGCCTCTGTTTACACGGGTACCTTCCTTTCTGAATGCCTTGATGGCTTTTCCTCTCCTACAGGCACTCATGTACTGGCAAGTGACCATGGTTCACACTAACCTATTGTTATGGTTTGTAACTAGATGTGTCCCCACAGCCCCATGCCATCACAGGTAGAATCTTTGGAAGGTGACTTCCTTAGAGCTGACTTGCCATTATGAAGCAGAACCTGTTCCTAAGAGGTGGCTCACTGTGAGTATAACCAAGAATGTCCTATCTCCCTTCCTAGATCCTCCTTTGGGTCTTTCTGCTTTTTGTCTCTCATGCCAGGAAGAGCTCTCCTCTTCTATGATCCTCTGCCATGCCTTCCCACTATGAAAGGACTGAAACTTCTAAAACATGAGCCGAAAGAAAGCTCTCCTCCTTTAAGCTGTGGGTGTTAGATATTGTGTCCCAGTGATGAGAAAAGTGACTAAGATATCTATTATGCATTTTAGCAAGAACTACAGGAGACAAGCCTGAAGTTTCTGAACATGAAGATATGATAAAGAAGTGGAAATGCCAATGACCCGGATTTGCTTGGTACACCATGTATACATGTATTTTCATATCACTATACCCCATCATTGTGGACAATTTTGACATGCTAATTAAAAAAGAAGAAATGTGAGGCTGAGATGTAACCCAACAGCAGAAGTGCCTGCCTGGCAAGCACAAGGTCCTGAGTTTGATTCCTGAGGTAAAAAAAAGAAACAAACAAACAATAGGAGTACAAAAGACAAAAATAAACAAAAGCTAACTAGATCTTAATTTGAATCTTGCTGACTAGCTTTTAAAAAAGCTGATTCCCTTAAAAAGTGAATAACTTGCATGCATATTTTTGTTGGCAGTAATTGGGCTTAGAGACATTTTCGTCTCAGAAGTGGGACTCATAGTCAAATTTACAAGAAAGAGTGATGTAAAGCTCTAGGCCATCCCAAATCTCATAACAAAACAAAATAGAAGATTCAAAACATTCTATGGATTTGATTTCCAGGCAAAATGTCCAAGTCTGAATGATTTTCCCAGACATGATATTACTCTAAGCTCTCTGAAAGAGAATGGTGGGGTAGATTTAAAAAGCAATAAAATTTTCACAGATGTGATGGTGTGTGTATGTGGTGGGCATTTCAGGCAAGAGTCTATTCCATCAGGGTGTATCCCATGATATTTTTGTTCACCAGAGGATGCAAAGAATGCTCTGCTTTATGTGTGAATTCTTAGGGACATTCTTTCTCTCTCTGTCACTCTGTCTTTCTTTTTTCATTTGTTTTGAGACAGGGTCACACTGTATAGTCTAGGCTGGCCTTAAACTCTAGATCCTCTTGTTTCAGTTTCCTGAGCTCTGAGATGACAAGCATGGGATTACCACATCCAACAAGTCTTCTTTCTTTTTATTCACACATCATGCATTCTTTTACTCACTCATAGATTAATTACAGACAATATTCCTGCTTCAGTTTTCAGTTTTCAAACTGAAAATATTCAGTTTTCAAAATTGACAGTCCTTTTCAGTGATTTGAAATCGTCTTTTTATTGGTAAAATGCCAGTAATTTATTGAAATGCTCATAAAGAGATAATTTTTCTAAGTATCAATGCTTATGATTTAATTATGATAGTAGTTTTAAGAGATTAATAAAGTTATTGAAAATTAGGAAGTATACTCAAACAATTTTGGAAAGGGCAACTTGTCAAGAGATCATGAGATATTTAGATAGACTCACTTGATCCAGTTATTTTTTGGAATTTGCACAACCAAATGATGATTTAAAATATGATATGAAAAGGTAATGTTAGATCAGGAGCTTAATGCACCTGAGGACCCAGTTTAATCCTCAGCATTAAAAACAACAACAATATTTATACCAGTTGAAAAAAATGCTGGAATCATTGTATACAATTATCAATAAGTAACTAGTTAAAATATACTATCTCAGGGCTGGGGATTTAGCTCAGCAGCATAAGCGCCTGCCTTGCAAGCAGGCAGTTGTGAGTTCAATCCCCGGTACCGACAAAAAGGAAAATGACAAAACAAAACAAAAAAAAATATATATATACTATTTCCATACAATGGAATATTGTACAACCATGAAATGAGGCAGATGCACTTGAACTAATAACACACAAGAAGCCTAGAATGTTAGTGCACATCTGTAAACCCAGTACTCTGGGAGGCTGAGGCAGGAGAATTGTAAATTCATGCCCAGACTGAGTAACTTAATGACTTAATGAGCCTCTGTCTCTGAATTAAAAGGAAAAAGGGAAAGCCCTGGGTTGAATCTTCCACATCATTAATATTGACATAAAAACATCAGAATGCTCACAGTGCATTAAATTTTTTTAAAAGGCAAGTATAAATATATAGTATGATTCTATTTAAAAAAACAATAACAGCAAAAGAACATCAATTGAAATGCTTCTTGTCACAAAGTTCTAAGGAGAAAATCAACCAATACCAATTTACAGCTTTATAAATATAATAATATATATTCCAAGAGCTTACACAAGGTAGTGTTATGGTTTGAGAACTGGTGGTCAACTTAACGCCAGCTGGATTACATCAGCATGCATTGAGAGAAGATGTTCCACCTGAGGAGGGCTGCCAGGATAAATAGGTGGAGAAGAAGAGAGGTGTGGAGAGGGATTGAGGTGTTATGGAGGCATTGTTGGTTCTCCTACGAGTTGCTGTCTGAGCTGTTGGTTCTCCTGGAGAAGCTTTGGTCTTCACATCGAGCATTGCTTCCTGGCTCCGGAGGCGAAGACCTGTGCTGCTTGGTCTCCAGGATGAACTCGTCATGCTGGCTTCCTGGCACGTACCCAACTGTGCTTGTCGTCGTCGGAGCTCGGGCCTCCATGTAGCTGAGGACACCTACGGTGCCTTCAGGATAGCCCTGGTCTTTGTTGTGAATGTGACTTCTTGGCTCCAGCATAGAACCCTCATCCCACTACCACAGCTCCTTCATGCTGCTGGCATAGACTTTCTGGCTTCCACCGCTGACCCTTGGGTCTTCCCGGTACAGATCTGTAAAAGAGACTGGCATGAGTCCTTCCTGTGGGCTCTGGACCTCCAGCTGGACTCATGGGAGGCATTGTCCTGAGCTCTGGATTTTTATCTGGACTCATGTGGGACATTGCTTTGGGGTTTAGACTCTTGACTAAATAATCTAAGTCTTTGTTGCGGATAGATTTCCTGCATTTTCCTGTGTTAACTCGCGATAACCATTATAAAAATATTATAAAGTCCATGTCCTAGTCCTAGTTGTTCTCTGTGTACAACCCCTGACTACAACAGGCAGTATTAACATTTTTCCAAAGAATGATACCAACAAGGGGCAAGCTGTCATTCTTTTATCTTAGATCTACAATACTTTTAGAATCATGAAAAATTGCATATACCAAAAACACTGTGAGTGTACCGAGGGGGAGACATTGACCAGTCTGTGGACCACTCAGGAAAGTTCCATTGGGGTCGATGTTGCTCATCATTAAAGTGATGAATGGATTGTGCTAATTTAGAGCAGTGTTAATTTGCAGATGCATTGCACTTAAGGTTTTGTGGGACTAAGGTGTAACCTCTTGATTTTCATGCTGTTTTAAGATTATTTTGGTAATTGTCATGGTGAGTAGTAACAGCCAAAACTCATTTCTGGGTCTCAGCTCCTTTCTGCATATGCACCAATATAGAACCAAAATTTAAGTACAAAAGTGAATCCCTGTCCACTTGAAACCTGAATAGAAATAAACCTGAATAGAATAAAATGGTGCAGAGATGTTCCAGTTCTAAACACAGATGGAATCTAAATAACAAGGAATCTACCGGCCTGTGTGTGTGTGTGTGTGTGTGTGTGTGTGTGTGTGTGTCTTTTTGGGACAGTCTCATTATGCAGTTCAAGCTGGCCTTGAGTTCATTTTGTATCCCAGGCTGATCTCCAACTTGAAACAATCCTCTTGCCTCAGCTTCCAGCGGGCTGCAATTACAGGCCTTCACTACCACGCCTGGCTAGGAATCTATTGTTTTGAATCACAAAAACAGAAAATTTCTGTGAATAAAACACCTTTTAGAAAAAGTTTCTAGGTGACCTTAAGTAAATACAAAATGTTACCTTAACTAAAATATTATCAGGGACCTAATGGTGATCACCCATATCCCTAACTGGTTGAGGGATTTTGTAAGGTATGGGGGATATGATCAGGATAATGATCTGGTCCATTTCAGCTCAAAGACTTTCAGATTATGTCACCAAATTTCAGAGTTAGCTGGCCTTCTTGCCATTGCAGTGCTGAGGCTCCATATCTTTTTACTCTAAATTAAGATGAACTGAGAGCTCTGTCTTCCCCTTGAGGCCTCTGATGCAACACCATGGCCACCAGATTTTGTCTAGAAGGTCGTCAGATCTCAGTAATCCACCTAGACCAGGAATGGCCAGGCCTGAGAAAGCTCATTCTTCATAGGAGATCCAGGAGTGCCAAGTGGCAGAGATGCCATGAGCTTGGAAATCTCATTTTGCTTCAGGGACAGTGGCACTTTAAATGCTCTATGGATATGTGTCCTCTCTCCTGCTTCCTGAGTTTAAAATTAGAGAGTTTTGTTACCATAGTCAAGATGGTTCCTGAAGGAAACCTTTAAGGTACTTTGGGCTGAAAGCCCACACATCTTAAGGAGACTCCAGAGACTCTTGCCTTCTTTAAGAGTCTAGTTTTCACTTACTATGGCCTGAGTCCAAACCATTCATGTCTACAATGGCCACAAGGATCTTGACTCCAGGGACAGGTCAGTGGGTCAATTTTACAGTGTCCTTTGTAGTCAGAGCTCACACAGAGTAATTTTGGATGTCTCTCTAGTCAGTGCATATTCCAGTCTTCTCTGTGTGCCCCTACAAATTCTGTACTAAAGGATGTGATCCAGATGTACTAGGAACCTCTGAGCTGGTCCAGCAGGTCCAGCTCATAAAACCCTAACCTTCTTGGACATTACTGGAAAGAATTTTCAGCCATACTGAAGTCATAGCTGTGAGCACAAGTGACAGTGACGAACAGAGTAATCTAGGAGTGCAGCCCTGGCCTTGAGCTAGATTGCAAGGGTTCCCTGGGCCACGGACCATAACTTAAAACTAGTGTAGGGCTTGTATGGGGATGAACAGGGATGAGTAAGGTGGGGAAAGTAGATAAAAGCATTAGTGAAAAGCACTTTTTCATGTTCAAGTGGGATGAGGGAGAAGAATTTTGATGTCAAAATATAAACATATTGGTTGAAAAATCAGTACAAGTTATGTCCTTTTCCAAAGCTATTATTCTATCATCTTTGTGTGTAGCTAATTACAACCTTGAAAAATATCCTGGTATTGCAAATTATTTCTAACTTCTCTATAATTGGTTGCTATGATCAACAAAGACAAAATTAAGAAAATGTAATTTAATTTTTAGAAGGAATCTTAAAAACAAATAAAAGGGGCAGGGAGCAGAGAGAACACAATGGACAGGGTGTTTGACCCCTCAGGATCGAACAATAAAACAAAGACACTTGGAGCTGGTCTGGCCCTGGCAAAGAGCCTTTTTTGTCTTTGAAGCTTTCAGTGATATTGTTAAAAATTCATCTTCAAAAACAGGAAACTGTGTGATTTTGATTTTCTGACAACCTCGCCCTTTCTTGTGAACCACCAACCCGACCATGAGCTATTAACTTACATTCACACTAAAATAGGATGAAGGCAGAAACAAAAGTATTTCCTTTTCACTGAAATCTCCAAGCTTTTTGAAATAGCCAGGAGGCTAAGTCCCTTCTGCTCATTAATGTGCCCAATAAACATTCCTGAAGTGAAGCCCAAACAAAGGTCGGAAATGCGTTGAGCGTTAGTTTGGGTTTGCAGCTAGAATGAAGAGGAAACCTCATCTTGATGTGAATAGCAAGTGCTGACCGGCTTTGTATTAAAAGAACATAGAGAGCCTTTAAAATCTGTTGGGTATGGATGAATGTATTAGCAATTGCAGTAGGCACTTCTGTGTTGTCAGAACAAGAAAGCAAATAGATGTACAAGTGTAGCACAATGTCTGGTTGTTAATCTTCAGTCAAGGGAGTGGACTTAGAAACAGCTGTCAAATTTTCTTTGAAGGTCCTGATAGTAAATACCCTAGACTTCACTGGCGATATCAAATCTACTCTACCTTTACTTTGCAGAGACAGCCACAGTCAGCACATAAATGGATGGATGTAGCTGTGCTCCAATAAAACTTTATTTACAAACATAGGTGACAATTCAAATTTGAACCTACAGGCCAGTTTTGGTTGGCCCTTGTATGGATAGTTACCCATCATTCTTTCGACAAATATTCGACAAATAAAAGAGAAGAAAAATTCTTCAAATAAAATTTGACAAATAAAAGAGAAGAAAAACAAACAACATGTTCTCTCTCTCACATGTGTGTACTGGCCCCCTGACTCCTTTTCTTTAATTTACATTGTCAAGTTCCCAGCCCTCCAGGGAGGAACTCTCTCTTTGCCTCTCTGCTTCTCCGTTTTCTGTCTACTGTAATCTGGCTTCTCCATGCAATGCACTTCAGAAGCAGCTGAGAGCAAAGATCTTTGAAGCCCTCTTCATGGTCATAGCCAGGTGACAGCTCAATCCTTAACCTCCCTGGTACCTCAGAAGCCTTAGACTTTACTGGCCTCTCCACAACTGTTAAAATTGTCTTCTTACTAGGCACGAGAGCGCACACCTGTAATCCAAACACTCTACAGGCTGAGTGAGGAGGGTCACTGCGAGCTCAAGGGCAGCCTGGGCTACAAAGTCAAGGCTAGCCTGAACAATGAAGTGAGACCCTGTCTCAAAATAAAAGCAAAACAAAAACAAACAAACAAACAAAGACCTGTCTTCTTATCCAGGCATGATGGCGCTTACCAGTAATCTAAATACTGGGAGGCTGAGACAGGGGGATCCTAAATTTAAACCCAACCTAGGCAGTTTAGCAACCTAAGGCCACCTTGGCTCCAAATTTTTAAAAAGGTTTGAGCTATAGTTTAATAAGAGGGCCTTGCTTTCAAATTCTAGTATAGCAAAACAAAAACTGTAGATGGCCACCCTGTCTCTATGTGCCATATCACATTCTACAGTATTGACTTTTTTTCCTCATTTCCAGCAGGGTCAGCATTAGCGCTTTCCTGGCCTGTTTTCCAAGGTACCAATGGACCATTTCCTCACGTGCTCTGTTTCCTTAAATACACCTGCATCTGCCCAGATCTCTGAGCTGAGAAACTTGGGGCTTTCACAATAAGCTACATCCCAACTCATTCACCTTTTCATTTTTAATTTTAAGACACAGTCTTGCTCAGTAGCTGAGTAACCCAAGCTGAACTCAAACATGATCCTCTTGCCTCAGCTTCCCAGAGTGCTGAGATTACAGATGTGCACTGCCATCCCTGCCTCTTGGAGGCCTCATGGATCCCCAAACCTTTGACCTGCAAGCCGGTGTATTCCCACCTCACTGCTTGTGTTTCCTGGCCTCTGTTCCCCGCATCAGTCGCTTGTCATTGGTTTCATGTAAAAGGTCCTAAACTCTCCTTTCGTGAAGGAAAAACATGATTTAGACGACCGCAAAATGATTTAGTGCTCCCCACAAAATTGAAATCAGAATCTAATGACAATCACTTGCACTGGGGGTGCAGCTCAGTGGTAGAGCAGTTGCTTAGCATGCATGAGGACTAGGATTACATCCCCAGCACCTGCCCCCTCAAAGTACCACTTGAAAAAGTGAGCCAGTGACACCAAGAAAGGCGACAACCGGAGACACTAGACAACTTTCATGGGCTACAGACACTTTTTCCAAAAGAATGTATAGCTGAAAATTATATTTTACATCTCTGTAAGTGTAATTCATGCTGTTATCTTAAATTTTTTCCTTCTAATTTTTCAAAAGAAATTGAACTAATTTTGTGGGTGCTCAGCCTTGCTTCTACAGAAGTTGCTTTCAAGGTACTCGTCAGATGTTGGCAAAAACAGGAAAATGCTTTTTAAAAAATCTAATCCTTGAAAATATTTCCTCTTTGAAGCTGTCTATCTTTCTCTGGGAAAAAAAAATGTGATGTCTTCCGAAAATGATTTGATGCAACTACAGAATTACATTCATCCATATAATAAAATGTTTCATGACACTACTGGGCAACAATATAAAGCTGAGAGAGTAAACATTGATCTGCTGTATTTGTGCCTTAATAATAAAATGAAACTCGGCTATTACCTCTTTCAGTTACCACTAGAGAACACATCAATCTCAAACAAAAACTCTCCCAACTTTTCAATCTATAAATCACTTGAAATTGTTGGCTTTTTTTTTGGTTCATTTGATGACTTCATTGGTTCACCCAGCAAATATTTACTAAGGGCTAACATTACGTCAAGAATTGTGCTGTGCCCGGCACGGTACCTTGCATTTTAACAGTGACATTTAATGCTGGATTGATAGACTTATGATTAGACCAAATTGCCATTCCCACACAGCTGCCTCAATTACCCCAACAACAAAGATCAGGGCGTGGCTCTGAGGATACAAAAGCAATGGATGATTTTCTGTCATAGATATCGGATGGATTCCTGGTGAGTCTTTAGGAAGGTGGCTCACAGGGCGGGTACCAGGATGCCTTGTAAATGCATGACACATCCGGTCCACACTATGACAGCACTGGTGAGGAATTTGCTAGACTGGCATTTCTCAAACAAGGAGGTTTGAGGCACACAGATTAGTAACCGCATATTAAAGCAGCAAGAACTTGTTAGGGATCTGAAGCAACTTGTCTTTAGGTTGGGATTGGAACCCTTAATTAAATATGTGACCTGCGTAATGAGTGTAGTTTCAAATTAAGAATCTCTGTCTCTCCACACTGTTGGGCAGAATGCAACCCTACAGAGCAAGTGCCCTGCACTAAGGGAGCTCTCACAGACCAAGGCCTCTTTATCCTCAGGAGCCATTCCAGCCTGCAGCATCAAGAGGTGACCCAGATGTCCTGTGGAATGCAGTTGTCTGACTTGTGTAGGACTTGGGCACATTATGGAGGAATTATAGCAAAGATATTGCTTGGACTAAGAAGCTTTAGCTAACCAAGCAGCCTCTGTAGACCAGAGGAAACTCTATCTTGATACTATAGACATTTAGGGCCAGGCGTTCTTTGCATGGGGCTGCCCTGTGCACTATAGCTATTTCTCAGCATCCTTGGCCTCTACTCATCAGATGCCAATAGTGCCACCTCCACGTATGACTGGGCAGAGGGTCTCCAGACATTGCTACCTCTTGCTCTCAGTCATAGCCTTCCACCCTGGGGGCCTGATGGATGATTGTGAGAATCAAGAGAGAGGTCATCGAGGACGAACCTGGTGACCAGCCAAGCCTTCCCCCAGTAGTTCTAGATGTTTCCCGCACCATACCTTCCTGTCACCTAGGAGAGTTTAACATCCTGAGGCCCAGGCCACGCCCTAGTGAAATCAAGCAGGCATTCAGCGGATATCCCGATGGTGGCATCTATGTGTTTTGAATGACTCCAGGGAACACCAAGATGATGGGTAGTAGTTCTCAGGCCTGGGTCGCTGACCAGAGGGCCGACACTGTCTCTACACCTGTCTACAGCATGGATCCATGGACCCCAGTGCTGGAGAGATGAACGCTACCACACATGTGCTCTTGCCTTCAGGGACATGGTTCTCTGGCTAGAGTCTCCAGGCCTCCTCTTGCGACCTCTACTCCCACTAGAATTAAGTCTTAAGAGAAATCAAAGGGGCATGAATGGGGAATAAAGCAGGGGCAGCTTGCTTTAAGAGGTGAGTCTTTTCTTTTATTCTTAAGCAACCACAGGCTGAAGTTTGCTGCTGCATTATGGTAGCAGGAGAATCAAAAGCTCCAGTCCAGTCTGGGGAACTCAGCAACTAGGCAAGATCCTGTTTCAAAAATAAAATAAAATAAAATGGTTGTGGATGCGGAAGAACGTGAAGACCCTGGGATCAATTACAACCACCCCAAAGACCCAAAACTTTTACTATGAAATTAAGAACTAGAGAAAATGCTGACATGAGTCTTTCAAACATCTAGAGGATTATTAGGAAAGAAACTTCCACTGCCTGGGCTAAAAGCCTCCTTTGGTGAATTAACAATTTGATGGACTATTAAAGTTTAAATCACCATTTCAAGCTATAGGTTATGAGATTTGTACTCCATCTTTGTTACGAGCTTTTTTTTGGTTTTGGTGGTACTGAGGACTGAATCTAGAGCCTTCTCACTGAGCTACATTCCCAGCCCTTATAATAATTTTATTTTGAGGCAAGGTCTCACTAAGCTGTTAATTTACCCACGCTTGGCTTGAACTTGAGATTCTCCTGCCTCCGCCTCCTACATTGCTGGATTACAGGCGTTCACTGCCACCATGCCCAGCCAGGTATACCTGATATTTAGCCAAGTAGTCACATCTTAGATTCCTACTTTTCAAAACAAATGCTAGGGATTTTTTTCTAATATTTCATTACTAAAAAATTGAAACATACAACAAAGTTGAAAAAAATCTATAGAGAATGCTCAGTTAGCTACTGCCTAGATTCCACAGGTAGCTTATCCACAATGGCTGAAACTAGAAGTGCTTTGCACTTAGGATTTTTTAGAAGTGGAAATATTTGCATGTATGTAATGACGTAACTTGGGCCTGAAACCCTAGTCTAAACACAAAATTCATTTCTGTTCCAAATGCCTATATGTATAGCCTGAGGGTCATTGTATACAATATTTTCAATGTGCCTAAGTTTTGCCTGTGACATATTACATTGAATCAGCTGTGGAATTTTCCACTTGTGGCATCAGGTCAGTGCTCAAAAAGTTTTGGATTTTAGCACATCTCAGATTTTGGATTTTCACATTACGGAGGATCAGCCTGGACTTGCTTATCTCTTATCCATCCAACTGTCTGTGCCTCTGTCTGCCTATACATTCAAAAGGTGCCTCCCTTTAAATCAGTTCTCCATGGGTGCAATTGACAACAAACATTTTTCTGAATGGTCATTCTAGCATTTTTTTTTAAACATTCATATGTTTTTTCCAGTCAGTTCTCATAATAGGGGTGAATAGGCATTGGAAACGGGTCAGAGTTAGGCCTTCAGTTGCTAGGCCCCAAGTCTCTAAATTCCTATGCTTATCCTAATAACTCTTGAGAAATATCTTTTCAAGATGCTTAAACATTTCCTGTGGTCTTGGTGTTTAACTTCTAGCCAAAAAAGAGGGAGAGAAAAAGGGAGAGGGAGAGGAAGAGAGAGAGAGAGAGAGAGAGAGAGAGACAGAGAGACAGAGAGACAGAGACAGAAAGAGAGAGAGAGAGAATTGAAGTGACTGTGTTCACTTTAAATGCATGGTTAGTTGAAAAAAACCTATGTGAAAAATACCGTCTCCAGTCTCCAGTCCTCCTGCCTCACACCCCCCCTCTCCCCCCTCCCCCGCTTCAGGTAGACTTGCTCACAGAGGCAGGGGCAGGGAGATTTGTCTGTGGAACTGCTTCTGAGAGCCAGCTTGCAAAGACTTCAGCTGGGAACCCAGAGAAACGATCCCATGGGAGAGTGTAGAACTTGTTGGGCATTTTATAGTGTGGACATTTGGTGCTCTGAAGAGAGAGTGTTGGCCCTGTTGCACTTTGCAGAATTTTATCGCTTTGTTTCTACATAATTATGCCAAACAAGTAGCTCTGAAATCCTCATTACTCTCTACCTGACATCTGATCTCAGTTTGTGGAGAATTGTTTCTGATTTGACCTTCTTTGGAAGAAAACTGAGACAGTATTAAATTCCTAGCTGAATACCCCTAGTTGGTGTGCGTGTGTGTGTGTGTGTGTGTGTGTGTGTGTGTGTGATTACAAGATTACAGGCAAGGCCTAGTATGGTACTTTCAGCTGTAATCTTTGTTGAGTCCTTGGTCGACTATATTTATCCAGATGGGGTCTAAAGCAGCAAGATGGATTGCACAAAGCGCTCAACAGAATTTGTCATTTTTCTTAGCTGTTACACATTTTAAACTCAAATTAGAAGGAAATCTGAGGTAATTATGGCTTAAAATTGCTCAACACGTCACATTGGCCAATTTGACTACCAAGGGCACAGTGGAGTAATGGGGACTGCTGGCAGTGTTTGGCATTCAAAAATAAAGGTTTCCTCCTGGTTATTGTACTCAGAATGCATGAACATGAAGAAGGATCTCCTTGCAGTGGAAAAACATCTTCCACCCCAGCCACGGAAATAGCCACATCATGACAATTTTATTTGTTTGCTTGCTTCTTTGTTTTTTAGGCAGGGTCTTGCTTTGTATTTCAGGCTGACCTTAAACTCACTATGTACCCCAAGCTGGCCTCAAATTTGCAGCAATACTCTTACTTCAGTCTCCCAAATGCTGGGGCTAAGGGGTGCACAACCATGCTCAGCCGTGTTAGCTTTAGACCTGAAGACTGTGATGCTTGAGCTACCAGTAAAGCAGCGCTTGCCAGCTGTGCCTGTATGGAAGGCAGGAACTCATGGCAGGGCAGAGGAGTCATCTTGGATGAGCAGGGGAGTCAGAGTGGTGGGTACTCACACAGAGATGGAGAAAGCTGTAGGCATGATGACTCTTGCTTTCTTTGAGGCTCATTTCTGAGCCCAATATTCTAGGTAAAACAGGCAATGCATGTCCACTAGTCTAATGCCCAGTGGAGCAAGAAAAGCCTGGTTAGCCTCCAATCCTTCCTTAACCTTGCTGTACTAGAAGAGGGACAGGGCATGAGGAGTTTCCTAGCAGAAGCCAGGGACCCTTGTCTGCAGCAAACAAAACCCAGGCAGGTCACTTTCCCTTCTGAGGTGGCTTTCTCTGCCATGGGGCTGGAGACACTGGCCTGTACTCTATGGGCCCCAGGGCTCTTCTGGCTACATGGCAGGCATGGTGTGAGTACAGGGATCAGCACTGTGGGCAGGCGGCCTCTGCAATGGAAAAGCAGGTGAAAGGAGCTGTGGCACAGGGATGAGCTATGAAAATGGCTGTGCTTTGGCTGTCCTTGATTGTGGTTTATTGGTCTCTGTTTCTTCCTGAAACAATGTACATTCAGTGCCAGGGTGAGATAACCCTAAATTACAGAAAGACAAGAGATGACATCTTCCAGAACATTCTGTCTGGTCCAGGTCCCTGCTGGTCATTTTTGGGTAAGTCTTCAACTTTGTAGTGTCATATAATTCCCAGGGAGATTGAAAGAAGTAGGGTAGGAAGATGAATTCAATGTACTGAGCCTATGAGGGGGTTTTCTCCCAGGGAACTCAGGCCCACACAAAGACTTTATGAATGAATCATTTCTAAATAAAGACTTGATGTTTTCTTGAAGATATTTTAAATCTAATTTCTTGGGGTGCTGACGATTCAACCCAAGGCCCCACATGTGCTAGGCAAAGCTCTGCCTCTGAGTCACATCCTGAATCCTCCTTAGAGATATTTTAAACTAACTAGTCCCCTAACTAGGTAATTATTTTCACTCATGTTGCTGTCACATTGAACAACACCTTTGCTCTTCCTAATATTTTGAATCTCATTTTAATGAACTCAAGTGGCTGGAAAATTGCAGCCTATGTCATCCTTGGAACATAGGTTAATCCCATGTTTTAAAAAAAGCCACCTTACATGCAAAAACACCTCTCAAAGCAATAGAAGAAGAGAAAGGGTGAAGAGAAAAATAGAAAGAAAACAAACTGACAACATTGGAACAGGGTTGCAGGTGTAGCTCAATGGTAGAGCACACACTTAGGGCTTGAATTCAATCCTAAGAACCATATAATAAAATAAAATTAAAGTAAATTAGTAAATAAGTAATAAGACTTGAAATAAAGTGAGGAAATATAAAGTGTAACAAAATGCATACAAATTTCAAGGAAGGAAGCCGAGATGCTGCTGAGTTTATTGATCCAGCAATCTTAATTCAAAGTGCTGGGGAGAAGAAGATTCAGTCCTTAAAAAGTGACAATCGTGCTGGTGTTCAGCAAACAATGCTGGAAGAATGGTGCTTCAGCACATGGGGTACTTCAAGCCGAAGGATGCTGGCAAGGCCTTAGAAGCAAAGCCTCTTTCTGGTCTTCTCTTATCCTTCTTCCTGCTCTCCCAAGACTGGCCTAGAAACCAGAGTATCTCTTCTTCAAGATGGGGAATGGAAGCTTGAAAGTCTCTGCCCAAAGCCATCCCACAACACCTAAAAATACTGCCCTGATTTTCTACTGTCTTCTATGTGAGCACTGACCATAAAGCAATTCTCTGATCTTCTGGAGGGTCTGCTTTGTATGGGGGCAGGGAAGAGATGGGGGATGGGAAAGACAAACCAAAAAGATCAAAAAGGTAGGCCCTGTTGGGTTTCCTTCTAATCTATCAGTATTAGGTCACCCCCTGTCTCTGGCACCATTTGTATGGCTATTGGTTCTTCACCACACCTAACCATGAAAATAGTGTTCCCAAGACCTTCAGATCTTCATTGTAAAGGCTCCTGTGTCCTGTAGAGCTTTGGTTAACTAAACCTCTCATGCTTTTCTCTTGTTAGTCTGTCTTTTGTTATGAGAATATTGGCTGTGATCTCTATGATAGGTGAGAAAAAGTATCAGCCCTTCCTGTCTCTACAAGTGATCCCTCATATAACCTAAAAACTGTAGTTCATTAGTCCTGACTGATGGGCTTACAGTCTCAGAGTGAAACTTTAAACTCTTGAACTTAATATCATGCTAAGCACAAGAGCAGAACTCATCAAGAATAGTCAGAAGGGACAAATAGAATATGTTTATCTTATTTTTAAAGAAATATTAACAAAGAGCAAAGGAAGACATCTTTTTTATCTTAGGGCATTTTTCTGTTACCTTTCAGAGTGAATAGATTATTGTTCCTGTTGTTTTCTTGCTTCCTAATTCCTTGTATACATGCTATTTATATTTTAAGTGTATGTGTTTAATCTGCACATTAAGAAACAGGCTATCAAGCGCCTGCCTTGCAAGCAGACAGTCGTGAGTTCGATCCCCGGTACCAATAAAAAGGAAAAAGACAAAAAAAGAAAGAAACAGGCTATCATTCATCATGTCGGCTTATAGCTTAAAAAATGTCCTATAATAAATCTTGTGAGTTTTGTAAAGCAGCTGGGATTAGTTTAAGAGCCCTTGGTCCCACCCGACTTCAGTCCCTGTTGCTTTTCCAGATTACCGGGGTGTCTATTTCCCGTACAATTAAAATAATTTCCCTCCCCAGTGATTACTGGCTCTGAATGGTTTTGCTCCGCATTTTCTCGGAGGCCTCTGTCTTTTCTTTGGGTCACCTTGTGTCCCCTTCCTTATTTGTAGATCACTGAGGAGAGCAAGTTTCTTTTGAATGTCATTAACATTTTATGATTAGCCAGGAGACCAGTAAGAATCCCAAATGTCCCTTCCCCACTGTGGGACCAACTGCTTTGTTTTTGACTCTGCACAGAAACAGGAAATGGCTGGGACGTGGATCCATTCTAGAAGAGGAGGGACTGGCTTCAACTCAAAGTCAAATTTTCACGACACCTTGAGAAGGTCTCCATCTGTCACGGTCAGAGCTGAACGAGCTGTTTTTTCTAGCTGTTCTGGTTCGTGCCTTTGAACCACACAACTCCTTCAGTCCATTGCCACAGGAGAGGACCAGAGAGGCAGAGTGCAGTGAGTGACTGGATCTGCAGTCAAACAGACCCAGGTTCAAGAGCAGGAGCTGAATAACATATATTTTTACTTTTAACATCAGGTTAGGAAGCATAATTTACATATAGTAAATGTCCCCCTCAGGCCTGGTATTTGGAGTTGCATCTTCTATAATCCATGGGAGAAATTGTGCCGCATCCAGAGCCAGGAAATGTGGATTTTACCCCACTCCCACTGTCTTAATATCGCTTAACCCTGTCATGTGTAAAATGTGAGAGTGGGACTAGGTACTTTCTGTGTTGTGCGTCTACAGTTTTATGTTTTAAATGGCTCTGAAACAAACAAAACAGCACACCACAACACAATACTTGCCTTCTTGATTTTTAAGAGCACCTTAATTAAAGTTGCTTGTCGAAAGCACTAAGCTTCTATGGCTCAGTCTTTATTTTTTCTGTTACAGTTGCTGCTAAAAGAATTTCTAAGCATGTTGGAATAAACAGTTTCCATCCCCTGCTCCCACACGACCCAGGCCTCCTGCTCCCAACCTCAAGCAGCCTTGTTCCTCCGGCCTGTGAAGCCAGTGAGAACAGGAAATTGAGTTTCTCAGGAAAGTTCCAGGCTGCCTTGGCCAAGGGCCAGATCAAGTGTACTAAAAGTACTGAAAGCAGGCAAAGAAGGTGCCTTCCTTCCCCCTAGTTACAGAAGCGATCTCCTTACCCACCTCTCTTAAACTAGCCTAAGCTTAAATGCAAAACAGCTCGGCAGAGAGCACAGCATCCAACATTCTCTGGTTATGAATGTGGAGCTCTGTTTCACTGGTTTTGCGGGGAGCCTCTGTCTGTTCTACTTTTGTTTCCTTTGTACTCCTCTAAACCAAATAAATGCTGAAAATCAGGCAACACACGCATTCTTAGACTACGTTTACAGCTGGAAAGAGGAATGGGACATTTGCCAACATAATGCATCAAGCCTGAGGTTTTCAGAGCCTGCTGTCCTGATTAAAAATGCTCTGGATGGATTCCTGTGAGAGGAGGGGACTGTGACAGCTACTCTGACCAGCGTCATTCAAGTGGACACAAAAACCTGATTCCAGTATGGAAAAACAGGGATGATGACCCCATTCTGTGACTCCTGGCCATCCACGGCCACCTCGTTTTTCTTTCAAGGCCTGTTCAAAGTGGATTTCCATGAGTCTGAGAAAATTGCACCAAAGATCTACATTCTGTCCAGCTTGCAGTAACCACTCAGAACCTGGGCGCACAGTTGGGATGATGCCTGATAGCTTTTCTACACATTTCATGATTTCCAAGTTACGTGTGTCAACTCCTAACTCCATATATCATTTTCACTTCTATTGTGCTTGCCATCCATTTCCCCTCATTCGAAAGTATGCGCCTGAGAGCCAAGACTGGTATCTGTTTTGTTTAATGCTGTGTCCCCAGGGCCTAGTATGGACCTAGTAAGGGCTTCCTCAATATTTGCAGAATGATGTACTGATCAAATGCATAAGTGACATTTAATACAATCTTCTCCAAGAGATTTTTAAAAAAAATTTTGGGCCAAACCCTTAAATAAATCAATGTGAGTATTTGTCAAGTCTATGGTGCACCACAAACAAATACAGAATAAAGAAATAAAATTCATATATGAACTAATCCATGCATGGAAGTAATAAGTGCCAAATAAATAAATATATAAACTATAGGGAATACTACTCAGGAATAAAAGGAAATAAAACACAGGCACTGAAATGACATAGTGACTCTGAAAATTATTATATGAGTGAAGAGAAGCTAGACTAAAAAGAAGACCCACTAAATGTCTTTAGTGATATAAACTTGAGTCTATATAATATAATCTGTATGTGCGAACGAGTTCAGTGGGTGCTAGGAGGGGAAAGAGTGGTCACTAAAGGGCCAGCACGATGAATGTGTGCACCATCTTGACTGTGGTGACAGTTCCTTAGGTGTGTTCATACATCAAAACTTTTAAATGCATGCCAGTTATTGTACATCGATGATGCCCCAGGAAAAAGAAAAAAACTGAACAATGCAAAAAGAGTACATTTTAATGCTCTAATCAGGAACTAACTTCTGAGTGCCAAACAGGCAATTGAAGCAATCATTTTGAGTCTCATTTTCCTTCTCTCTATCTCATCAGGATCTCAGTAAGATAATCAAGTAGTGGCCCCAGTGAACTGCTGTTAGAAGTACATTGAAGAGTGTCATGACACAGTTTTAAATGTTCATTTCAGAAGCAAAATCACCAGTAACTATGATCTATATTATTTTGCCTATAGCTAACTTCTTCATCTGCCTTACATTATCTACTCAACAAGCATTTATTATGCCACATTGTTTTAAATGAATCTTCTTTCAATTTTTTCTGACCTCTTGTATTCTGATCCGATCTTCCAAATGCTACGTACCCAGCCCCCACGTTTCCAACTCTTATCCTTCTCTTTCTCTGTGTGCAAATCTTAAAATCTGACAAGGAGGTTTATTTTTCTTGCAACATCCAAGTCACTGGTAAAATGCTGAACATTACCAGTTCCATGAAAGAAGAAGAAAAATGTCTAGTTCCACTTACTAAAAAAGGTGCCACTGTCATTGAAACTCTGAAGGTTGGCTCCAAAAGGATGAGGGTTTTGGGCTAAAAAAGAAAGTCACTTGCCACTGGTTTTCCTCTTGTTTTCCACCCAACCAGCCAATTCAGAGCCAAGGGCTACATCAGAAACAGGAATGACTGCTTCAAGTGTCAGGAAACAAGAGACGTTAATCTTTGCTTAACATGAACCCCTATCACTTCTGTGGTTGGCATTCTTCTGCTAAGCTTCTCTTTCCTTCCATGAGGGGTAGTCAACTGTGTCTGGGCCACTCCCATGCTCATTGTGGCTTGCTAGTTCACACTCATCCTGATTGGTCCATCCAGGGTGCCAGTGAACTGTCTTCCTTTTTTAGAAATGCTTGGATCGCGTTTCATACTCACCTCTATCTGTCCCTTTTAGAAATTCTCTCCCCAGTGAGACTACTGAAAGTTCTGACTGGTAGATGAGACACTGTAAGCCCTACTCCATAGAGTCTCAGGGGTTAGGTGCAAGTCCTGACCTTCCAGTCTTCTAGATATCAAGATTTCTGATGACTCTCAGAGCGTTGGTTTCTTCATCTGTAAAATGGTGCTGATGATGCCAACCTGCATGAGATAAAACAGGGTTTTATTGCTATGCACCCCTGTTTTATTATGACTCATGCCTAACCCCGAGTAAGGGCTGAACAATGGGTTCCTTTGAGTTTCACTGGTAGTATGAAGTCAGCTGTTTGTTTCTTATTTTATTTATTTATTTATTTATTTAGTACTGGGGATCAAACTCATGACCTTGTGCCTGCCAGACAAGCGCTTATGCCACTGAGCTAAGTACTCAGCCCTTATGTATTTAATGTAATTTATCTTACTTATTTTTTATGGAGGGGACAGCTAGGGCTAGAACCCAGGGCCTTGCCCTGCCACGCAAATCTTCTACCATTGCACTACATTTTTATTTTTGTTTGGGGGTTAATTCCTTCCTTATTTCCATCTGCATATGTTACTGCATCTTGTGTAGAGACAAATGGACATGTCTGATGCTCTAGTACTGATAGTAACCATGACTGCTGTTGATCTAATCCAGTGGTCTTATTGGAAATACCCCAGTTCAGAGATTGAGGATATAATTTATCTGCACCTTTCTTACAGAGAATTAAAACTGTATCAAAATGATTGTAAGTTTTGTAGTGGAGTAAGGTTTTACATCCTTCTAACTGCTTACTAATAACATAACTAGTACTTTGTGGCGATGAAGGCTTCAGTCCAGATTGAATTGGGTTTGCAGATAAAATGGTTGTCTGTCTGCCTCTCTCTCTCTCTCTTTCTCTTTTTCAGAATAATCTACAATCATCCTCTATAAAAAATGGCAAAGGTGATTCATAATCTGCTGTACTATGATCATTACGATCACTGTTTAAAAGAAAATTCTAGAGAAACTGAAGTAAGAAGGTGGAGCCAGCTCTGTTTCTTGCCAACCCAGGCTCTTTCCTCAATGTGGCCAGTCAAAAGGCAGAGGAAGCCATCTTTAACCTGGCTACCAGATCCATAGCACCTGTGATGTCATGACAATGACATTCAAGTTTTCTTTCACACACACAGCACATGCACATGTGCACACACAGGGGATCTCCAAACCATTTTAAACTCCAACTTAGTCTTCATACCGAGCATTCCCATACAGCCTCACAAAGAGGCAAGAGTGGAAAGTGTATTGAAGCCCTTTATGGTTGCAAACATCTGCCAGTGGGCACAATAGCAGCTTTCAGAGATTGGAGAGCATGGAAAACTCATTAGCTGCCCACTGAACTCAAGAAGAAATAGGCATTTCCATGTCAGACCGGACTAGGAGATGGACTCCCTTTCGTGTGTAAACGCCAATTGGTGCTGCTCACCACAGAACTGGAAATGGCTTGGAGTACTCTCTCATTTACCCCTGGAGGAAAGGAAAACATTTTGGATGAAATGTAAGAGGCACCAGGGGCCTGGCTGTTCCCCTTCTGGGTATCTTCCCAAAACAGTTAAAGGCATCCCATTACAGTGATTTACAGTACATTGCCAGATTTATAGCAGCACAATTCATACTAGCTCAATGTTGGGAGAAGCTTACGTGTCCATCAGCAGATGAATGGACAAGGAAAATGCGGTATTTACACACAGTGGAGTACTGCTCTGCCATTAAGAAAGAAAAACTCATTTGTAGGAAGATGGATGTGCCTTGAGACCATAATGTTAAGTGAAAAGGACACGCAAGCTTAAATAGCACATGGTTTCTCTTATATGAGAATTCCAAACTAAAAATAAAAAGCAACATAGAAGATAAAATATAGGAAGTAGAAGAGAGATCCTTTGCAAATGGGAAGGGGACCAAGTGATGAAGGGAGGGGAGGACAGAGGAGGGGAGCGGGATGGAAAAAGACTTAAGATTAGCTATGCAGGGGCTGGGGATTTAGCTCAGCGGCATAAGCACCTGCATTGAAAGCAGGCAGTCGTGAGTTTGATCCCTGGTACCAGTAAAAAGGAAAAAGACAAAAAAAAAAGATTAGCTATGCACACACACCAACTCCGCACAAGAAATTCAATCACTGTGTGCTCAAACAAGGAGCAATAAAAATGAAAAATGAAAAAATAAAATAAAAAGAAGGCATGAAGGAAAGAAAGAAAAAGAAGAGCACTTGCAGCACACTAGAGCCAACAGATGAGTCCCTGAAGACATTGTCCCTCGCTGAGGAGCTCTACTGTGAAGCAGGGCAGCTGCTGGCTGTGTTCAGATTTGCTTTTGTCTACTCGTCCAGCTCAGTGACTTGTACAAGTCCCAGGGCATTTTGAGCCGCTTCCCATGGTGCAGGGCGTTCACACTTTCCCTCCGCTCACTGGAGAGAGAGAGGCCTGCATGGGTCGCCCCTTTCCTCTGATCCTCTGAAATTCCAAGCCACCGGATAGATGGTTGAGGCATTGTGCCCCAGGCGAAATGCCCTGGGTGAAGGTGCCCACAGAGCCACTAAGAAGAGAGAGGAGGAGTCTTCCAGTGTTCCTGGGTTTCTGAGCCTCTGTCTACACATCAGAGCTGCTGGCTAAAAAAGAGAAAGCTATATTCAATCAGTAACTGGTGGTTGTGCTTACCTGACATCAAACCCTTTGTTTTTCTCTTCATTTTGTTTGTTTTCTTTTGTTTTTTTCAGTACTGAAAACCAAACCCAGGGCTTTTGCACTGAGCTACACCCCAGTATTTATTAGTAGTATTTTAAAATTTTGAAACAAGGTCTCACTAAGCTACCTAGGATGGGCTAAAACTCACGATCCTCCTGCCTCAGCCTCCCAGAGTACTGGGATTATAGCCCTGTGCCACCAGGCTGGCTTCAGATTCCTCTTATCTTTGACCACAGCCAAAGGGGCACAGCAGAGTGACCTCAGAACCAAGCAGATGTGAGGATATGAAGCCATGGTGGTCCCACCCTGCAGCCTGGACCTCAGGATCTTCCCTATGCTCAGTGTCTGCTGCTGAGTCTCAGGGCTGTCTCCAGCCCAGCACATCCCATTTACCCTGTTAGAAGGATTGTGGCGAATGGCCGTCCTGTGTAGACCATGCCGTGGCTGCTGTGATTCATCGAATCATCCTGGACGTCATGTAAGTCCTCCCCCGACCCCGCCGGCTGTCTGTGGTGTGCAGACCACTTGCACCCAAGCAGCTCCTCTGCACAGACTCCAGGACCCCATCCCTCAGCAAAGTCTCCTTTCCTTGCTGTGACACAGGATGTGGGCTCTCACATTCCAGGGCCTGTGCACTTGCTGCACCCCTCAGCCCAGGACACTGGGTCTTGCAGTTCTTCCCGTGACTGTCGCATCACTTCTGTCCCAGCTCTGCAGTGAGGCTTCTCCCAGGCCACCCGGGATACAGGCAGAGCTCTCTAGCCCAGCAGTGTGCCCATGAGCCCATCACCTTATTTTCTTTCCTTTCTCTACTAGCACACATAGAAATTGTCTTCTTCCTTCCATTCTTTGGCTGACTTACTGATGGCCCATCTTACATCTTTCCCAACAAAAAGCAGGACTCTTGGCTAACTTTTTCAAACTCTATTTTTTTTTATGATGCTGGGGACTAAACCCACTCAGCTACATCCCCAGCCCTTTTTTATATTTAATGTAATCTAATTTATTGAGACACAATTTAGTTGCTAAATTGCCTAGGCTGGTCTCAAACTCACCATCCTCCTGCTTGGGCTTCCCAGAGTGTTGAGACCGTAGGGGTGTGGCACCATGCTTGGCTGAAACTCTGTTTGTTGAATGAATAAATGTCACAGTACCCAGGCCCACTGTCCCACTGCCTCTGTACTTTAGCAGGATTCAGATTAGCGACTTCTGTTCCTGGAAACTGTACCTTGCTGTCACACCTTTGTCTCTCCAGCCGCATCTCAAGAGCCTCACACACAGAGCTGCAGTTTCTCTCTTAATCTAGCAATTTGAGGCCAGGACTGGATCTCATTTATCATCTTGATCCCCAGCACATGCCCAGGCCACATGCTCGACACAAGGCTTGTTGAAAGTGTGAATGAATTGATGACTTCATGAAAGAAGCTCATTAGCACAGCTGATGGCCTGTTTTTTTTTTAAGAAGAATTTTTATCTTGCTCATTTTTTAAAAATCATTCTCATATGTAAATATAATAAAAACAATAAACAGTCACAGATGTCCCTACAACATAATGACTATGGTGGAAGTGAAGCATGCATATAAAGTGTCATAATCTACATTTCCTGAGTGTGTATTATCATACACAGTCCCACACTCAGACTTACAAGCCTTGCGTTATAGCGACCCTCTGTTATTACCACCGCATTCTGCTTGTTTTTGTTACTTCAAGTTGAACCCAAGGCCTTTGAACTGGGCTATGCCTCAGCCATTTCTGACTTTTTATTTTGAGGCAGAGCCTTGCTAACTGGATAAATGCCCAGGCTGTGTCCAAATTTTCGATCTTCCTGCCTTGGCCTCATAGAATACTCGGATTGCGAGTGTGTGCCACCATGTGTGGCTGTTTACCACTACATTCCGAGCAGAAAGTTCTCAGGGTAGAATCCTCTACCAACATAAATTAAAAAATAATTAGGGAGTGATATGTAGAATTGATCTGAATTCTGGTTCAGCTATGATCAAATGTGTAACTGTCACAATAAAGAACAGATAGTTCATTCTCAATCCAACAAAGCTAAGAAATCTGTTCTTCTTTTCAGTACAGTACTGGGGAGCGAATCCAGGGCCTTTGCACTGAGCTGTTTCCCTGGTGTTTTTTTTTTTTTTTTTTTTTTTATTGTTTTGTTTTGAGACAGGTCTGACTCAGTTATTAAGTTATTCAGACTCAAAATTGCAGTTTTTTTGCCTTGGCTCATGAATCCCTTTCAAAACACTTCCCCTCATTTCTGAATACACTTGTTCCATCATTTTCGCCACTTTCTGAAGCAGTTCTGGAAGCGTGCTTTTGTATTATTACAAGGTATGATCAACAGTACCATCAATACTGCTGCATAGCACCATCTTGCAGAAAGACAGGTTGGTAAAAATATTATGACGCAGTCTCAAACACCATGTTTACCAGATCTGGCACCCTGCACCCTCTGGCTCTTCTTCAAAGTGAAAGTAGCCCTGAAAGGTCAATGTTTTGAAGCAATTCAGAACATCAAGGCAGCCAGGACAACATAACTAAAGACCCTCACGAAAGAGAATATGCAGAGCTGCTTCAGAAAGTGGCAAGCATGATGGGTTAAGTGTATTTGAGGACAGGAGGAGTACTTTGAGGGGGATAGTAATAAACTTTTTGAAGCATTCATCTGGTGTTATTGCAATGTGCTGCAGACAGTAACTCAATTTGACCTCGAAGGGAATTTCCCTCATGATTCTTTTCTGCCTTGGTTTCAGTGTCACAAAGCACACATCCTATAAATTTTTTAAAACAAAATTTAAACAAAAAGTTAAAAGACTTAATGGTAAAGAACAGGGCATTTGAAAACTAAGTCACATTGTAGTTTTCCACTCAATTGAGAGTAATTTGCAGATTTTCTCCCCAGAACACAGAAGCAAACCTGTCTAAGCTAGCGCAAGTGATGCTGAGAAAGAGCAGCATAATTCATGAGTTAATTAAAAAATGACTGCTGCTGTATGGTGTCCTCAGATAACAGTTGCAGGTAGCCCGGGGCCCTGAAAATCACTCCTGGATCGAGAGAGGAATCACTCTGATTGGCTAAGAGTCCTTCCAGCTCCTGGTCTGACACAAGCTGATTCTCTGGTAATTTATGAGAAGGAAAATGTGCCCCTCAGCTCTGATTTTTAAATGACCCTGGGGAAAAGCGCACGTGCGGAATTTACTGGGTAGAAAACCCCATATGTTCTTTGCCCAAGCTATTAAAAAGCAACAAACAAACAAAATGGGGAATGGGTGGAGAAGTTTGCTCCTGGTATTTCTCACCCAACATTTCAACTTGAGGATCCTGGTGAGACAAAGGAACAGAAGATGACAAGTTAGAGCAAACCTCTCTTTCGCCCCAGAGTTTTGATCCTGTTCATGCTCCCCAGAATTGAATCCACAAGCAGATCCTAGTAATGGTATTTCTGCTAACTACACTCATGTTGCAAAATGAATATAAAAACTATTTTAGAAAAGGAGCATTCATTGTAATGGGCGATGTTAATGTGCTACTTACTTTTAGGAGAAAGTCATTTTGACGCACGCAGTATCAACTACTCCCTCTTGGCTCTGTAGACATGCCTGCCTAAAATATCTCATAGAAAAAGAAAGATGCAGAGTTTTGGAAGACCAAAGAGTGTGGAAATAGCTCAGGAGATAGTTTAGTGATAGAACTGTTGCCTCATACACATGAGGTCCCGGATTCCGTTCCTGACACTGGGAAAAAAAAGTGTGTGGAAATACTAAAATTAATTTTGACATATGGACTGATTAAATCAAATTAATCAACTCAATTTACTGATTAGTCCATGGGACAGACATTCATACCACTACCTTCAACCAGATTGCATATGAAATAGAAGTAGCAAGAACTTCTAAACACAGGGTCATTCTTTATATTGATCACAAAAATGACATTTGAGAGCAGGCTATGTACTACAGTTTTTAGCAGAAAAGATCTGCAGCTAGTGGTTTATGGTGGCTAATGCTACCTCCCTTTTCTGTTTATTTGGTTGTCATGGAGTCTGTGTTCCTGGGGAAATTCTGAATGTATTTGCTGGGAGGCGGAGCTGTCTCTGATTTCTTAGGCCAATGTTCTTGTGAAACAAAAATAGCTGAGAAGAGATGGATTTCTGAATGTGAATTAAGCAATAGCACACTTAAACAATTAGATTCAACCAGAAAGGTTTTTATTGGAGACACAAAGCCCTAGCTAAGACAGCAGGTGGACTATTTCAATTCTCTTCAAAGGGGCCTTGAAACTTGAAAGCCTACCCAAAATCTTGTGCTTGTGGAAAGCATGCACAGAATCACTTCCTGACACACCCCACACTACCAGCCAGGGGAGGGAGAAAGCATGTCCAATAGCCTGAGACTTCTCAGACAGAGTCAGGTTCTTGAGAAAAGGAAGTGCACTTTCTGAGGAAGTCTGTAAACTGCTCGCCCCAAGCATAGCCCTGAAGAGCACAGGGTGGGAAGTTGGCCATCCTGGCTCCTCGCTGGGGAAGTTACTTCATCTTTATGGTGTTCAGTTTCCTCACTTTGTAAAATGGAACACAGACATCCTCACCCCTCTCAAGTGCAGCCCAGAGGATGATGGGACAGTAAGGAGCCAGCATGAGTCTTGCAGTTGCTGTTTCAGAAGATCTAGTTGTTTTTCCTCACCCTTTGCTCCTCATCCAGGTGTAGTTGCAACCAGGTTCTGAATGGCTTTGTCATTTGCATGGGGGAACCTACTTTCCTTAGCAGCATCCACTGTACTTGGGGTGATGTTCAGTGTGTGCCCAGGAATGATTTTGGTCCCTTGTTACTTTCTAATCAATGGTCAGAGTGGTAGAAATTTATAATGATTATCTGCTACAGTAGATTGATCAATTAAGGGAAAAATGGTCAATTTAATATATGATATTTCTTCCTTCCTTCCCTCCTCTCTTCCTTCTTTCCTTCCTTCTTGGATTTCAGATGTGCACTCCCACTGCTGAAGTGATGATTACAATACTATACATTTTGTATGGTATTAGTATTTTGTTGGATGCTATAGAAGACATAAAAAAGTGAAAAATACTGGAAACTATATTCCAAGAAAATGATTATACACTAATGGTAGGATATAGCTAAGACCCTAAAACCAAAAACAGAAAGATTGGGTGATTAATGACAGAGTCTGGTATATATTATAGTGTTTTTAAAATTTACTTGTTTGTTTTTCTTTCTTTCTTTGTGGTGCTGAGCTGGCATCCAGAGCCTCTTGTGTGCTAGGCAGTCTACTACTGAGCTACACCTCCTGCCCTCCTGGGAGATGGGATCTCACTATGTTGCCCACGCTGATCTCGAACTAGTGTTTCCTGAATAGGAATGGGACTTTCTGGTGTTTTAATACAACACAGTATCAGTTTGCCTCACTCATTTTTCTTCTATTATTCTATGAAAGATGCTACTTTATCAGCACAGTTCTACTAAGAATAATAGCTAAATGCTTTTGGCACTCACTGCATGCCAGCCATTTACTAGACATGAGCTCATGAAACTTCCTATATCCAGGAAGTGGAAATACAGCCACTGGAACTCAGACCTGGGACCCAACCTTTCTTTTCCCTGTCTTATGTATCACCAAGACAAAGAAGATGCTCAGAAGGCTGAAAGTGTTTCTACTTTATGCCATGTGGTGCAACCACTTTCCTTAAGGTTATGGGGAGAATCACTGTTTCTAGGCTGCCTCAGTTGGCAAAAGGTGCTGAATGGTGGAAGACAGGCATTCCAAGAAGGCATGCATGCAAGTTCCCCTTGGAAATGCTGAGAGCTGTATGGCAATATCGCCATGGCAGCTGGATATTGTTGAAGGCCAGTCAGTAGCAATGATCTGACAAGTATGCTCTTCTGCTGTACCATGAGCTTGCATCAGAGAAGAGGCCCTGAAAATTGAATCCAGGCTGTGCAAGGCCAGGATAATATGCAACCAAATGAGGCAATAAAGCAACTTGCCTCTCAACCAACAGATTTCCCAAGCTGGTCTTCAACACGAACTTCAAATGAAGTGGAGACACAATTTGACCGCTTGCTAGCAGCTAACCTGTGTGCCTGCCTGGGCCCTGCACCCTATCACCACAGGGGAAGATCTTGCCTTCCTTACACTGCCCAAGTGGGATGCTCAGACTTGAATATTTGGAAGCGCCCTGCACTCCCTAACAAGGGAACTCGGGAACCATGTTCCTGGAGACTATGAAGAAGGCCTCATGGGTAACTTATTGGGTCCAGAGCTTGACCCAAATTCTGCCACACACCAATCCTAAGATTAAAAGGAACAAAGCAAGTCTGTTCTCTTTTTGCCTTTTTTTACTTCCTTGTCCCACTGTGTCCCGCCACAAGAAGTGAGCATGCGGTTTCACTTCTAGGACACTTGACGAGCAGAAAGCTAAGGGCACAGTGTTGAGGTAGAACCCAAGCTCTGGGGCAGAGTCCAGCCAGAGCACACAATGGACAAGAGTCACTCTTGAAATCTGGGACCACCCATAGAGCCTTCCGTGTGTTTGGAGGGAATGGCAGCCTCTTCAGACACCTAATTATTAGATCAATGCAAATAACAGTAAATATTCACACCAAAGATAGATTCTTAAGCAAGCCAAATTTGAATTTGAGAGATGCCTTTGAGAATGCAAAGTTTACATCTGGCCCTGCCCTGAGGTATATAGACCGAATGGAGAAAGATTAAATCAAACCCCAAAAGTTTGATATGCTCCAAGTGCAAACTTGAATAATTTGGCAAACTTCACAAAGTTGCTGGTCCACTTTTTTAAAACTTGCAACACAAACATGATACGTAAAATCTGTTCAAATAATTATTTTTCTTTTGAGATAGGGTCTTGTTATGTAGCCCAAATTAACCTGGAATGTTCAGAGATCTTCCTACCTCAGTCTCTCAAGTGCTAGGACTGTAGGTATGTGCCACCACATTGAACTTCATAAGCATTTTTAAATACTTTTTAAAAACCAAAAAGCTTGTGAACATACAGGTCCAGAAAGAGAGAGAGAGAGAGAGAGAGAGAGAGAGAGAGAGAGAGATCCCAAACAATGGTGTGATCTTCCCAAAGGATTAGCATGGGACATGGTGACAAGGGAAGCTTGTGAAGACTTTGGACCTCTGTGAGTGGCAGGCCAAATTACACCATGCACACAGGCAGGCTGTGTTTCCTGGACTTCCAGGTTTTCCTTCTCTTTGATCGTTTACCACTTTCTGTTCATTCATTCCTTGTGCATTGTGTTTAATCAAAATAGCTGAGCTGAGACCGAGGTTGCTGGTTCTCCATGAGTTTAAGGCCAGCCTGTGCTACATGGTGAATGAAGGCAAGCCGGCACTACAGTGCAAGACCCTGGGCCTCATCCCTCAGGAGCCACCACTGAACTAGCATTTTATATCACCAGACACAATTGTCCAGGCTTTGTATACCACCTTCCTTAATTCTCACAATAAAGCCAGGCATGGCGGAGCATGCCTAAAGTCCCAGCACTCAGGAGACAGAGGCAGGCAGGCGCAGGAGGATTGCAGCAAATTTGAGGGTAGCCTGGGCTACATAGGGAACTCAAGGCCAGCCTAAACTACATGCAAGAGGCTGCCTCAAAAAAATACAAAAATATCTCACAATGATATGGCATGAGTATTACTACTCTTCCCATTAAAGATGAACTAAGTAAAACACAGAAATGACTGTTAATTTCGTAAAGGTCACACAGTCACTAAATGGCCCAGTGTGGATCTGAACTCACACAGTGTGGTGAGAGAGGCCAAACCTCTGTCCCCTAACCTGAAAGACTCCGCTGCTGAAAATAGCTAGTTCTAAGTATAGTACCAGTGAGATTTCTTTAATTTTCCACTGTTTTCACATACGCTACAATGTTTTCGCATATTAGTACAATATGCCTCACACCCAGGAGGATACAGGGAGGCTCTCAGCTTTCCCATCAAGTTCAAAATGTCCCTTCCTAAGTCAGTGGCTGACCTGCCAGGCACATCCGCTGAGCAAACAGCTTTCATGCATTCCTGGGATCCTGGCCTTCTCTGGGAGGATGTGGCAGGAGGATCATGAGTTCAAGCCTAGTCTAGGCAATTTAGAAAATCCTGTCTCAAAATAACAAATGAAAAAATGGTTGGGGATGGAGCTCAGTGCAAAGGCCCTGGGTTTGTGCCCAAGTACTGAAAAGAAAGACATGAACCTGATTCCTTTTTGAAGGATTATCCCGGCTTTTGTAGCCCCTGGCTGTGCAGCAGCAGCTAATACCCGAGCTATGGGCAGGTTCCTGGTGAGCGCTTAGCCTTTGAAGCTGCTTTAATCTCCAGAAGAGCGAGGAGCATTCTGAGGAACCAAGAAGGCGCTGCATATTCAATATGATCACTGAAAGGCTATCCCGGCAATTTCAAGAACTTAATCGTATCTGCAAGAAGAAGGTCCCATTCTTCTCCCTGCATCAACTGCAGTGCACGGCCAAGGTCATCTGCTTGTGAAATATGGAGAACCAAGAGTGCTGCTTCCTCATTGCGGCACACGGTCCTGCAGTCCCCAGCCTTTATGACAGAGCCTCGGGCTTCACAACAGGAAGTACAATCCTTGGCCAGTACATAAAGCCTTTCCTTCCCTTTTGGTGGGCCTCAGTACTTCCTCACCTTCACTTCCAAATCCTTTTACACATATTTGCTTGGGAATTGGAAGTTTTCTCTCCTTCTCTGAGCTCCGTTAAAGGGTCCAACAGTGGCATTTACTGTACCCCCATTTCACGTTCACAGCTAGCGAAGGGGAAAGTTATGCTCTTCTTTTTGGTTCGCAGGAAAGTCTTGAAATCACAGGGGAAAAGACCAATTGATCACAGTTGTCTTTGTTATTTAAATACTTTGAGTTCAAATCTATCAACGTCACTTTGCCGTTGAGTTGGAATTTCCCTTCTAATTTTCCCCGGGCACATTCTGTTCAAAACTTGAACCATAGAACCCGAATCAGGCAATGATATTCTGTAGTATAAATCTTTGCAAACATAACAGAAAGTGTAAAAAGAACTCTGTAAATACAAGGTGTGATTAAAACTTGCAATAAATGTTTCAGATAAAAAATAAATTATAGTTAAAGACACATTGCCTTTAATGCCTCTCAAAACTACCAATCCCCACTTTAGATAGACTATTCTTATTGTCCTCCCCACTTTCTGAGGCAATTCTGGAAGTCTCCTTTCATGAGTGTCTAGTTGCATTGCGATGGCTGCCTCAGGGTATTGATTTAATCCAAATTGTTTACTCCTATGGTCACTTTGACTTTGGAGAAGAGCCAGATGTGATGAATAAACTGGCTGAGGACACACTACGATGCCCTCATGAGCATGCCCTTCCACTGGATGGCACTCAGCAGCACCATTGACAGTTAATTGTGATACCTTGTAAAGACACAAGAGAGGGCTTCCAGAAGTGGCTCAAAAGTGACACAGATGAGATGAGTGTGTTTAAAGTGAAAGGGAGCATTTTGAGGGAATTTATGGGAGTGTATCTTCTACTGCTTTTTAAAAAAATTTAAAAATGTATGGTATATTTTCTTCATCTCTTGTAGGTGTTCTAGCTAGGCAGCCTCACTGCCCAGAAGGAAAATGGAAGGACACTGCTCATTCACCTGTGGTTATGCATACAAGATAAGAGGAGTGAAAAGAGGCTCCTGCAAACCGTAGGTAATAGACATTTCATTCTTCTGTCCCAGAATGTGCCATTATTCCAGAATTGTCATGGACAGGTGTGTGAGCTTTCTGTGGCTGCTGTAACAAGTTACCAGAAGCTAACTGCCTTCAAACCACACACATTCTTCATTTCATTGCTCATGTTTTGGATTGGGCTAAGAGCAGGTGTCAGCACAGTTGCATGCCTGTCCACACACTACTGGTGAGAATCCACTTTCTTGCTGCTTTAGCTCCCTTGGACTTTTATGACTCCCCTCCTTCATCTTTGTAGCCACGAAGACCAGGTCAAGTCCTTCTCATGCCATGCTCTCTCTGGTTTGCCCTTCCAAAATCCCATTTCCTTTCACACCTTAAAGACCCTTTCAACTACATTGTGTCCACCCAAATACTCTAAGATAGCTGCTTTGTCTTAAATGCATCTGGTTAGCAACCTCAATTCTCATTGGCCATATAACATAACAAAGGCCACAGTCTCTGAGGTCAAGGATGTGGACCTCATCCTAAATTAGGGAGCCTTTATTCCCCCCAGCACAGCAAATAGCTACATATATTTTAGTAGCTTAAGTGTTGTCTCTTCTTTACTGCTGTGACTCCTTCATATTTACTAGCAATTCAAATACAGAAAAATGTCTTTTAGTAATACATGAAGCAATGTGTACAATAGATACTCTTCATGGATTATTCCAACGTAGGGCATCGACTTTTTTTTTTAATTATTAGAACCTTGCAAAATAGCCAAGAAAGAAGATTTTATTCTCACTGGGCATGGTGGCACTTGGGAGGCTGAGACAAGAGGACCCCCATGAGCTTGAGGCCAATCTGGGCTGCATAATGAGTTCAAGGTCAGTCTGAACTACACAGGAAAACCCTGTCTCAAAAAACAAATGGAAAAAGATCCTATTCTCACCTACAGATGAAAGAAACCTGAGGCTCAGCAAGATGAAGGCTCATTGAGCTTTTGAAGTCACAACTGTTTCCCCTCAGCCACAAAGGTCATGCTTTTTCCTGCCTTCCTCACCTCGAGCCCTCGCCCATGGAAGGCCATCCCCAGGCTCTCATTCCTTGAAGATACGAAACCTATCTGCGTACAGTGATCGGTGGGACTCCTTCCTAATGAGGCCCAGCTAAAAAGTTCTCAATCCCCAAACACACACAAACTCAATTTTCCCAGTGTCAGATACTCCTTTCAGCTTTTTTGGAGACCAAGACATTTCCAAATTCTAGGCATCCATGACCAGCTCAACCCAGCAGAATTTCCCCTTCTCTATCAAAATCCAGTAGGTGGAACTCTGTATCACCTTTCCTGACTTCCCTCTGTAGCCCACTGTGAATGACTTGTGATTTTCCTGGGCTCCTAAAAATGTGTCCCCAGTGTGGCCCCAAGTGGAGAAAGCTACTCCTGTCCTCCACAGTCCTCCACAAGTGCCTATCATTGTGCACATACCTCGGTGGTACATGTGCAACCTGAATATGAGCTACTCAAGGTCTTATTCACCTTTGTCCATTGGAGGTGGCCTCACCAGGGTATGGCACACAGCAGGTGCTCAGGACAGCTGGTGAAAGACCCACTAGATTAGCTCAAATGGACTGGATTAGAGAGGAGCATACTGCTCAGTGCAGCATGGTATCCTGGGTCGGCTCCTGAAGTAGAAAAACACACATTCCTGGGGAAACTGATGAAACCCAAATAAAGTCTGGAGTTTAGCTTATAGTAGTGCATCTTTGCTGGTTTCTTTGTTTCCAGAAATACACAGTGGAAATGAAACATGCTATCACTGGCAGAAAGTGGGTGAGGCATAGATGGGAACTCTCCGTACTATCTTTGCAACTTTTCTGCAAATTTAAAATTATCTCAAAATAAAACATGTATTCAAACAAACAAAGCATGCTGTTTTGCCTTAAAGACAAGATGTGTGGTACAATGAGAAAAATGGATTTTACTGCTCTTCTCTGTTCCTCTTCTCTCTCTCAGAGTAGCTCATCCTGGAAAGCTGTAGACGAGGGCTGTCAGTGGGGGTCCCCTCATAAGTAGAGCACATCTGAGGGTATGGCCCATTAAAAGCACAAATGTTTAAGCCATTCAAATTGGTGACATGAAGAGCCATTGGAACTAGAGGCCAAAGGCAATTTTCATTTGTTTTCCCTGGATCTCCCCAGGGAAACAGTGGCATTTGCCAGGCCAAGACCACAGCCTCACATGGAAACTTTAGACCAGGGATAGCTGAGTTGCATCACACCGCTCAAACACTCTTGGTCTTGCTGAGCACACACACAGGTTGCCCAGCAGCATCTGATTCCAGGAGCTTATCCTGAGCCTGCAGTCACTGCAGAGATTTGGTGGAGAAGGGAATGTTTGTCAACCTCCTCCCCTTTCCCAAGGCTGGGAGGCTGTTATCAGGCTGGAGTTGATAGGAGCGGAGGGAGGTAATCTTTGTTTACCTCAGATGGCACATTGAAATCAAGGAAAATCTTCCCAGAGCCTGATTACGGAGCTGCAACTCTGTCTGGCACCTCTCTGCTTCAACTTCGAACAAAAGAGACCAACAGAAATTCCCAGAGTGAAGACCCATCTGCGTCACTGGTTGATTGGTGGCATTCTATTTTGCTTCCTATCAGTGTTCGGGGCCATCTCATCTGTTCCAAGGTGAAGCACCATTTTTTTTTCAGTGGTAATACATCTGGATGATAGAAGAAGTAAAGAAGCCTAAAAGATTTGGGCAAATTCCCAGCAAGCCACAGTCAGATTTCTATCACCTGCTCACCACACCACTATCAAATCACTACTTCATTTCCCTACCCACACAAAGTCTCCAATATAATCCAGCTATGAATTCTGGGCCTGAAAAGACTGCTCCTTTGGCTTTTTGTCTTAGTTTGATTTGATTTGGTACTGAGGATCAAACCCAGGGGCACTCTACCACTTATTTATTTCAGTTCTGAAAGAGGGTCTCACTAAGTGGCTACGTTGCCCAGGCTGGACTTGAACTTGCATTCCTCGAGGCTCAGCCTCCAAGAATGCTGGGATTACAGGCCACGTGCCACCACAGGTCTGAGTCTACCTCCACAAGAGTAACAAGATGATTACAGCCTTACTTGGAGGTAGTTGCTTTTGTTGCTGTTTTCTTCAGTGTTATTGTTTTCCTCTGGAGAGAAACTGGGTTTGCATAAAGACTTGGGGAGTACTGCGATGTCCCACTTGGTCAGATCACAGTGTAAAGGACTTGCCTTTCCCTCCCAAGTAGCCTTCCACGGCCCCTGGACTTGGACTCACGGGGTGCCTTGGCAGCTAGCAAGCTGCCCACATGCAAGGGCACTAACAGGAGACCATTCAGGGAACACTGAACCGTGCCTGTGCTGTACGTGCTGTTATACAACCTGTCCCAACCCTTCCTGGTCACTCCCTCCTTTAGGGAAGCTCAGCAGAACCTCTCGGCAGTAGACATCAGCAGCCCCAGGTAGAAGAAAAGCCCCAGCACAACACATGCCATTTGCTATTTTTATTTCACAGCCAAGGACAAAACCTTTCATTTGCAGGCACAGACTGAGTCACCCTCGCAGCCAGGCTTAGCATTCAGGAGTCTCAGTCTGCAATGTGGTAGGGAAGCAGAAGCTCCTGAAATTATTTGTACAGCAGCAGCCTTTGCCCACTTCTCAACTCCCTGTGTCTCAGAGCCCGGCATCCATTTGCTCCAGCACAGGACATGCAGCCTTCAGTCTAGGAACCCTATGATTCAAATCTAGCTGCTGGCTAAACTAAGCCCCCATCTGAGACATCTGCTTTTGCCCACATAATTATGTGCCCAGCACTATAATTCAGGTTTGGAACTGGTGTTGCAAAAAATATTTTCTTTTTTTAAATTGGATTCTTCCAAGGAAGGGGAAGAGGGTAGGAGGGAAATGAAGAAAGAAAATGCAAGCCTTGACTTTGAGGTTTCCTGCTCAGTCATCCCAAGCACCGGAGCAGAAGTGTCTAGGCCCTCTGTGAAGTGTTATCTGTGGGTCAAAAGCTCAGGAGTGCCAGGGGCTCAGCAGGAGGGCAAACTTGGCAGCTCTACCTAGACCTCTGGAGTCAGAAGCAGCATGCTAACCATTGTGGAATGTGTCATGTCCCTAGGCAGAGTGCTAAGGCCAAAGTTGATACTCATGAATGCTTGCTGGCCATAGCGTTGTCTGAGTCAACTCTAGACTCTCAAGTCACCAATGATAGATTCACACTTTCTCAACCTTGGCTACCAGGATGGCTGTCATAGTTCATAAGGAAATGGCACTGGACAATTCATTCTGTCTTCCTAAGAGAAGCAGTGAATACAGATTGCCAAGGGAAGAAATGATAGAGCTCAGAGTCCCACTGCGGCAACTCATTTCCAGGTATGGACCAGGTGAGAGTCCAAGCAAGAAGAGCAAACACTGGTCTTGCATCAGGAGAGCTGCATTTTGTTCCTGCTGGACCACTAGCCAGCTGGAGTATCAAGGATCAGGCATCTCAACCCTCAGTCCTCAATTTCTTCATCTGTAAGCAGTTGAATCTCAGCACTCAGGAGGCTGAGGCAGGAGAATCAAGAGTTCAGGGAGTTCTAGGCTATCTGATGAGTTTAAGATCAACCTGGGCTACATAACAAAACTGTCTCAAACAAATAAAAGCAAACAAAAAATCCCAAATGTAGAAGAATAAAGACTAGACAATCGTCTTTGCAATAACATGAATTATATAAAACCTTGACTCCCAATTTCTGCTATCCCTTTTATCTTATTTTACTTTTCTCCAAAGTGTTTAACAAGATGTCTTGTTTGTTATATATTCTTTCATTTGTGTCTTTGTATCCGCACTAGAATGCAAGCTGGGTGGGGGTAAGGACTCTGTATTTTTGTCATTGTGTCTCTGGGAACTAAATATTCCCAGGTACACAGTGGGCTGTAGTGTAGGAAACAATTTTTCCCACTTCTAACATTCCAAGGGAGAACCACTGAGTATTTTCTGAAATGGTTTCCAGAACCTTCTGCACCCAAGAGCAAAGTCACGCTCACTTTAACCCTTGTTTAGTTTACGATTCTCCAGCCGTACCTCATTTGTCTCCCCGCTGTTGCACTCTGTTACTTTTCGCATGAAGCCTGGCTTCTGAGAGACCTTCACAAATCTATGTCAGGTTTTCTTTAGGTTCTTTCTCATGGCTGCTGATGTTTTCAATTATTCTATCTACATCATATCCCCTTCCCTTATTTGTCACTGGCTGAGAAACAGATGTTCTTCAAGAGGTCCAATATTTAAACAGGAAAACTAACTTTTCCTCCACCCATGAAAAAAAAAATTCCAAGGAAAGCTTGGAAAGCACTTATGGCAGATAAGAAACAACTTTTAGAAAACCAAGTACAAAGACTGTGGGCCTAAGAATGCTGAATTTTATACACTTCATTTTTACAAGATGTAAAAAGAAAGAATCAGGGAAAAATAGCACGAAACAAATGGTTACAACTATGGAAATTGAGGAATGGCCAAAAAAGGGAAAATTCCACTGGAGTGGTGTCATGTATTTTTCCTCATTATTTTCTCCTGTTCCAATCTGTAGCATTTCTCTCGGGCTTTTCTTTACACTCCTAAGCTACTTTTCAGACCTCCCTAGTTCCCTGAAGTTTTCACCTTTCATGTAAAGAAATGGGAAAACCTTAGGAAGAAACAGTGTGGATGATCGTGTTCCTGGAATGTGTTTGTTAGTCAGGACTCAAGGGAACGTTAAAGTTGCAAACCTACTGTAGCAGAAGTGCTCAGTGTCCCTGGTCCTGGTAACAGGAGATTGTCAAAAGCAATGGCCACATGCCATTATCTATCATTCTTGTCCCCATGTTGTCATGCCTTCTAACTCAAGCATTAGGCCACAGAACTGCTTCTGAGATGGTTTCTGAGATGCTATTTTGTGGAGTGCCAACTTAACACTGAAAGTTTTGAGAGGCACGTACATGTGTGCGCTCACTGTGTGTGTGTGTGTGTGTGTGTGTGTGTGTGCGCGCGCTCGCGCGCGCTAGAACCTGGGGCCTCACACACACTAAATATGTGCTTTACCATGAAACTGCACCCTCCAGCTCTAGTGTTTGAGTTGACACTAGGAGCAACTTTTCTGCTTCCAAGCCTCAGTAAAAAAAAATCTCCATCCCAGAAAGTATGCACATAGAGGTGTCTCTGTCTCTGTCTCTGTCTCTTTCTTCCCCTTATTCCTCTTAGCATTTTTTCTTTATTTTCCTTACTGTTTTCTCTTTTGGCAGTTGAGCTTTAAACAGTGATGTGCTTTGCTCCCAAAGAGTGATGCCAATCCAAAGGGGGAGCACAGTGCCCACCCAACCTCAAGGCTCTCTCTCTGCAGGCCGCTTCTACCCACTCACTGCTTCATATGAAAAAACATTTAAATTTAAAATTTACCAAGTCAGAACTGAAACGACATGGGTTTCAGTTCTGCTTATCCATTTGCTCTTCTTTAAAATCTAGGGAGGCCTATTTGGGGATGTAAGCTCTAGAATAAGGCTCTAGAGTGCTGTGCTAGAAGTCGCAGTGCCACGACTTGCATATTCACCAGAGACCTTTAGAGATGTGAAGGCCTCAGAAAGGCAGGGAAAGAACCTAGCCCAGTCAGTTCAATTTACAAATGAAAATTTAAGGCCCAAAGTCACAGGGCTGCCTAGAAAGCCAAGAGTAGATCTATGTCGCTTGGTTACATTGGGTGCAGGTCTTACTGTATCCTCAAACTTGGATCTACAACTCTCTAGCAAAGTGAGGGAATCACACAAAAGCAATTAAAAAAAACCCTGATTCCAGTTGTGCTAGGGCACGCCTGCAATCTCAGCACTCTAGGAGGCTGAAGCAAAAGGATTTCCAAGTTTGAACCCAGCCTGGGAAACTGGGAGTCTTAAAGAGACTCTGTCTCAAAATGAAAAAAATAATTCAGGGGGATTGACTGGGAATGCAGCTCAGTGTGAAGACCCTAGGTCTAATCCCTACTACTTCAGGAAAGTAAAAGCCTGGAGCCAATGGCAAATGCCTGAACCCCTACTTATTTCTGAAGAAAGCAGATTTAGACACAGGCAGAGTTCTTGTCTGTCTTTTCACAGAGAAATTTGTGACTCCCACCCAATTCTACGCAACCACAATGAAGGTGATTTCTGTGCAATGTCTGGCAACCTCAAGAAATGAAGTATCGATGAGTCTTTGGAGCAGAGTCATCTGAGACTCTCCACTGTGGAGATGAGATTCCAGGGTCAGCACACACTGATACCGTCCCTGTAACCAGTCGTGCAGAAAGCATCAGTGCTGCTGCTGGGGAAAGATGCCCTCCAGAGTCAGGAAGTTCAAAGTGAGCTCATGCCCACCACATGTAAGAGCCAAGTAACACTCAGAGGAGAGTCAGAAGACACTCATGTGGTGAGAGTTAATGGGGGCCTTTGTGACAATGTCTACAACATCTCATTGACAAGGTAATTGTAAAGAATATGATGGGAGACATCAAGGGGAAAACCATGAACAATTGGCGAGCAAGACTCGAGTGCAAGCAGAAGAGGTGGGCAGAGAGGCTGTCTTTTTCTCGAAACTCTTCCAGCAGCCACTGTGGTCCAGGCCTGGGTCCTCCATCACCTAGTCGTGTGGCCCTGAGGCTCTTTCTCTGGAGAGAATGGACCTTTGAAAAGTTTGTACTTGTCAGAAATGCAGGGGAGGGACCCTGCAAGGCTGAGGAAAAAAAGAACCTTCAGAAAACAAAACCAAAGAGATGGAAACTTGCTAATCCACAAATATGTGGTCAAATCCTTACTACACGGAGATCACATTATATTAAAATATAAAACAAACTACAACACCCAAAAATTTGACAGACCAAGGAAAATTGAAAGTACAGATTCAGCAATAAATTCAGAATAAGTTGCTAAAATAAGTTGTCAGCCTTATGAAAGAGAAAGCGTAACCCAGTCCCCAGCCACTAAAAGAAGCCATTTGAAGACATTGCTTGGACTGATGTGGCATAAGCACCTGCCTGGCAACTGCACAGTCATGAGTTTGATCCCTTTTACCAAAAAAAAGAAAGAAAGAAAGAAAGAAAGAAAGAAAGAAAGAAAGAAAGAAAGAAAGAAAGAAAGAAAGAAAGAAATATTGATTCAGGTTTTAAGACAGTGCTGAGCAAATACCCAAATGGCTGAGTGAAAACCAGAGATTGTCACCTGGGGAGTCTCAGATTCTTCCAGGCTTCCAAAATTATAGCAGGGAATGAAAGATTTTGTAACAAAAACATACTTTTCTGGTCACATGAATTTCCTTAGCTGTACGATCCCTCCCCTTCCAATAATTTCCTAAGAAATAGCTATAGCATCTTGTGAGAAGTCACCAAAAAAACTAGGGCACTAAAAAGAGGTTCCTTTTAACAATAGGAACCCTTTTTCGAGATAGGAGCCTTAGATAGGAACCCCATGAACAATATAAATGGAAAATTCATACGAAGAGAGATGAAGGGATTTCTATAGAGGAGAATGAGCATAAAATGGCCAGTCTTTGAAAAGGATTTTAGTACTTCATGGTCTCTCCTAGGGCCACAAGTGTTCAACTGGTTTAGTTAGGTGAGCCAGTGAATTACACTAAGGTTTGAAAAAAAGTAAGACTCATCAAAATCTGTATACAGAGATTTTTCTAGCTCAAATGAGAAGAAAATCTGTTAGTTTTCTACTGTGCTGAATGATTTATTCTATAACAGATATGCTATATGTAGAATTCAAAAACAGATATATCTTTACAACTTTTGGGACTTAATTTTTCGGTTCTGAAAATTGTCATATTCATCCCAGATCTCAGAAATACAGTTTAATTGAATTAACCCTCACATTTTATGTAGTTCTTTGAAGTGTTAGTTTAAAAAGACCATAGAAATGCAAATGATTAGCCCAAAGAAAAATTAGAGCTGCCTGTGGCAGCTGGAGGCAGATTGGCTCAACAAATCACCCAAGTCCTAGAAAAAATAAAGACTTTAGAGATGCACAATCCTCTGAACTTCTCCCCACCTTAAAACCAGTAGTAAATATCATGGTTCAAATCTAATATAAATTTTTAAAAAATGTAAGATGAGTAGATTGAAGAGTCATTCAGTGAACACTAGCATCAACATTTCTGCTGGTTGGAGACCCAAAGATAAGTAAAATATAGCTTGTGTTCCTCAGATCTCAAGCCTAACTTATATTTAAACATCTTTAAGGAAGTGTAGCACAGGAAAAGGAAAAAAAAAGCTTTCAAAATCAGGGAAAAAGAAATTCCAAAGCACTTTATGTTTTCTCATTCTAGATGAATTTTTTTCAATCATTTTATGCCGTCTTTTTTAAAAAATCACACGCAAGTATTACTACAAAGAGAGCTCCAACAACACAAGTTTGTGTATGTAACCTCATATCCCTTTCAAGAACGAGAACAAATGAATTTAAGTCAGTGATATGTAAGCTGAAGCCCCCAAATTTATTATCAGTTGGCCTGGAAATGATTTCTTACTGAGGAATTTGGGTTTTTATTTGCATGTGTTTCTGCCCAGCTTGTGCTGTCGCTGCAGCCCAAGGCAGGAAGTGGAAGCAGCCGCATGGCCCAGGTTCCCTTCATGCTCCAGAAAGGGCGGAGGGGGGCTCCTGCTCCTGCTTGTGCTCCTTGGCTGAAGGAGCCGTCATCAGGAGGCAAAGGGCTGTGATTTCAGAGGCCACATACAAGGCCACTTTTTGTTTATTTCATATTCAAAGAACAGGCCCTAACACGGACACATTTCTTGTCTGTGATGTTCACCCTTTTCTTAGCTGGTCTGCAGGATGCATAGGCAAGCACTTCTACGATGTTTGGGGGGGGGGGGGGCAAAGCAGCAAAGAGTGCAAAAGCTTTCACTTCCTTTTTAACCTTTATTGGGTAGAAGAGAGCAATTTGAAAATGCTGTCGCTGGAGAGTTAGAGTAACTTCCTGGCTGCTTTTGTCGAGAGAGCCCCTGCTGTCCATGTCTTCAAATAGAATCGAGAAGCACGCTTTATTACACCTTTCACAGAAACATTTAAATCATGTGGGGTTTGGATGCAACATTCTTTCTTCAACACTCCAGGGACTCTCCTAGCCAAAAGGATGACACAGCCTTGGTTGAAATCTGTCTCTCCAGGAGGATGCGGAGGGTTTGAAGGATTCTACCCATGGGTGAGCTGCTGAATTGGCCCCAGCGATTCAGAAACAGAGGACTACACTTGCATCAAGGGTTTATTCTTGTTAGCAATCATAGCACAACTGGCACAAATAATATGTATTAGCTGGATTGTTATTTCAAGAAAAGTGCCACAAATGTTCAGAAGGAAAAAAGGAGGCCCCCAGAAAGCAGGAGTCATCAAGTGGGAGAGGCTGATAACACAAAATACTTGTCTTCTGAGCTTCTCGTGTAATTTGCAAAATAAGAAAGCAATTTGACCCCCACCCCATCCACCGAACTGGGTCAGGTTTGTGACCTCTCATTTGATAAAGGCAATTGCCTCTTAGTTTTATTTTATTATTATTATTTTCTGCTGGGGATTGAATCCAAGGCCTTTCCACTGAACGACAGACACTCTCAGGCCTTTTTCTTTTTTATTTTGAGACAGAGACTTGCTAAGTGACTCTGTTGCCCAGGCTGGGCTTGAACTTTCCATCTTCCTGCCTCAGCCTCCCTGTGTGCTGAGACTGCTAGTGTGTGCCATGATACCCAGCTTGCAGACCCCTAGTTTTTATAAAGATAAATCTTGGGTACAATGCTAAACCTCAGATAATAAGAAGGGATTTGACCCTGCTTGTCAACTGGTGACTAAAAAGAAAGTGAGATGAATGAATGGAATGGAAAGCAGTGGAGCTGGTGAGCGTTGAGTGAGTGGAAGAGCGGGAGGAAGTGCGTAGGTGAAACCGGAAACTTGGTTCAGAGGTGACTACTGTGTGTGGCGGGCTACATGCAGCTTTGCCTTGTAAGAACAGTTGGGCAGTTTATTTTCTCCTCCAATAGACACAAATATGGTAGAGTAGGTTAGAGAGCCGGACTTTCCTCTTCAAAGGCTTTGCTTTGACTCTTGGTAAACTGGACCACATTTATCAAATCACCAATCTCACTCTTGTTCTTTTCTAGAATTAGACAACCCTTTCAATGTTTTTGACTAAGTTTTCTGGAAGAGGACAGATTTGTTGATTGTCAACACAGCTTTGAAGAATGCTTATTACAAGATTTATAGATTCATAGTTGCTGGGAAAGGACTACAAGTCTTTTAAGGTCAGAGCCCCTGTGGGATTCACTGGCATGCCATTTCTTTTTCCTTCGTTCCTTTCTTTCATTCTTTATTTCTTTTCTTTTTCTTTTTCTTTTTTCTTTTTTTTTGAGATAAGGATTCATTGTTGATACCAGGCTCACCTCGAGCTCACCATGATCCTCCTGCCTCAGCCTCCTGAATGCTGGGATTACTGGCATGGAGCACAACATGCAGCTTATTGGTGTGTCTTTCCAAGTGTTTTAACTGCAGTAGGTGCTTGCTAAAGGTGTACAGAATGAGTGAGGTCTGTTCGTCCCAACATCTCCAAATAAACACCGATAAATAAATAAGAATGGATAGAAACTCATGTCAAGTTCCTATGGTCTGTGCCTCTATTTCCACAGTGTCGCATATTTGGAGGTTTGGAGACTGCTGGACTGTGCTGTTTTCTATTGCTTTTAATGGTGATAATGGAAATACTGTAAGAGGGATTCTGAGGTAAGGCACCCAAAGCTTCTTTTCTTTCCCTGACTGTCAGCCAATTGTATGCAAATTTCGAGCAAAGTTTAGTAGGCTCTGGTGTCTACCACAGCTCTGCATGTATGACAGTGAGGTGCAGAATGTTGGTGTACATTAATGTCATTGACTGTCTTGCTTTCTTCCATTTTTCCTGCCCTTTCCATAAAGCATTAAATAAATTGGGCATGGTGGCACACACCTGTAACCCCAGCACTTAAGAGGCTGAGACTGGAGTATCCCTGAGAGTTCAAGGCTAGTCTGGACTACATAGTGAGTTCAAGACCAGCCTGAACTACATGGTGAGATCTTGTCTCAAAAATCAGTATTAGATAAAGCATTAGAGTACTTAGCTCTTGGCTTCTCTCTGACAGAAAGTCCAGAAGCCCAAAATGGTAGGGTTTTTTTTTTTTTTTTTTTTTAGGAATTCAGGGAGCCTGAGTTACTGGAGCTATTGTGCAGCCCCTGCTCCCAGGAATTTTCCTTTCTCAGTCTCCCCAGATGCCACCCACAGTCACACCAGTCACTCTAAAGAGGCTTTCTCAGCAGTCAGGCGCTCGGCCCATCCCCAGGCCAGAAGCCATTCTGGGGACTAAGATGACAACGCACTGAGCAGACAAAAGCCTGCTCTGTGCCCAGCTCTGTCTGGCTCATTGTTGGGATCTAGAGGCAAGTTAGGGCCACACATTCTCTGCATATCAGGATGTCTGTAATCCTGGGGATGGTTTCTTTCCATCACTGAAGATGCACAAGCAAATTAAGAGTGGATTTTTTTACAGCAGAGTTCTTATTTGGGGGGTGTTGTTTTTGTTGCTTCCTCTTCCCTGTCTTAGAACAGCTAGCACACGCTTTGCACTCGAAACTAGGAGGCAGAGAAGAATTATTTCAGTACAGAAACTCCAGGCCTCTGAGTTGATGTTTGTAGTTCTCCGTTTACTTTATCAAGATCTTTGGCAAGTGTTCTTACACGTTGACTTTCTCTATTGGTTTCATATTAACAGACCTTATCTGAGCTCTGAGCGTGGGGAAGAAGGGTGGGGCACCCGGGCAAGCAAAATGTTTGTCATGTGAAAATAGTTTTGTGGGTAATGCTAAAGGAAAAAAAGATCATTTGGTTGAGCACATTGTTTGCCTCTAAGAAGATAATCCAGTCAATGAATCCACTACCAATTATCAAGCAAGTGCTTCAGTCCAAATCTAAATTTAACTGGTATTTATTGAATGCAGGCACTTTCACATATAGTATCTCACCCTGAGTTAACAATTTTAGTGAACTAGCTTGTTCTTAATCTTTGTCCAAGTGTTATAAAACCTGAGTTCCTTGTGGCAGGAAGATTGCAAGTTTGAGCCCAACCTAGGTAGCTTACTGACTTAGACCTTGTCTTTAAAAAGCTCGGGGGCTTAGGTAGCTCAATAAGAAGGCCCAGTGTTCAATCCCCAATACAGCACCCAAAAAAAAGGAAAAAAATGAAAGGAGAGAAAAAAATTTTTTTTTCCTTCTTATTTCCAATTTTGATCTTGCTTTCTTGGTAATCCAGTGATGTTTAGTATTACGGTTCTGTTGTATGACAACATCTATATGCAAATGAAAATAACATTTTGTTCAACTGACCACTTGCTCTTTGCCATTCACTATGTTCTGCCCTCATAAGTTTGATATTCCTGGATGCTGGTGCCAGGCCAAAATGATAGGCACTAGAATGCTACAGTGACAACAGAATGACTTCCTAGCTTTGGTTAAAAGCACTGAGACATGGGAATTAAATCATCTGTGCCACTGAAAGCTGGAAAGTGGGCAAGCTAAGACTCAAAGTTGGTTCCCTCTGCCTCTTCCCTTCTACTAAGCATGGTGGCCAGAATTCTAAAGTGAAGCCTACAACTCCAACAGCCTGACGCTCTGTCATGATTAGATTATATGACAAAGAGGTCGCTGTCACTCCTTCAGTTATGTAACATTCTATGTAGCTAGCCAAGTTGAAGGGATTTTGCTAAGGTAATTAAAGCCCCAAGTCAGTTTTCAGTAATCAAATTGGTGATCATCTTCTGTGGGCCTAACTCGCCCTCTTGGAGGTCATTTCAAAAGAGCTCAAATCTTGCCTGCGGCACAGAGCCTCTCTACTGCTCATCTTTAAAATGAAGCCATAAGATAGATCTTCTGTAAAAGAGAAAGTGACACGATACGAAGGGAAGGCAGGGGGAGTGGAGGGGAAGAGGATAAGAAAGAATCAAGATGTGTTTTGTATCTATGATGAATGCACTGCAAACATGCTAACAAAAAATAAAATTTTAAAGCAACTATGAGTTCTGTAGCTTCAAGAATTCTGTTCACAACACTTCAACACTTGAGCTTCAAAGAGGACTCTGAGCTTACAGATAAAAATGAAGCCCCAGCTGACATCTTGGTTGCAGCCTTGCAGGAACCAAAGTAAGGATCCACTAAACCATGTCCACGCTCTTACTGCTTAAAAACTGTGAGATAATAAATACATTGTTTCTAATCCCTACGTGTCATTTCTTATGCAGCAATAAAACTGGCCAAGAAGGGTTTAGATCTGTTTTTACCTTGTCTTCAGGTTTTTCTTTGCCTTGCTTATGTGAAATGCTGTGTTAGAAATTATGTCACAGGAAAAAAGAGATTTAAGGTCCATGCTAGTCTGTAACGGTGATGTTTATGTGTCTACACATTTCATGGTACGTCTCAGTTCTCCTGAATACAGCTTTGCCTCGACCAGGAAGCAGTGCAGTTTTCCTAAAATAGGCCATAGAGTAAATATTTTCTAGCTGGTTGTGGTAGTACACACCTATAACCCTAATACTCTGGGAGGCTGAAGGAGGAAGATCCCAAATTTGAGCCCAGCCCGGGCAATTTAGTAACTTAGTGAGATCTTGTCAAAAAAAAAAAAAAAAAAAAAAAAAAGCTGGAAACATAGTTCTGGGCAAAAGCCCTGGGTTTAATTCCAAGTACAGGGGAAAAGTTTATATATATAGTGCTTTTCAGTCCACGTGGTCTCTGCCACAGGTAATCAATTCTGCCATTCTAACAGAAACATAACCACAGAAAAGCTGTAAGTGAAAGGGTGCGGTCATGCGATAATAAAACTTTACTTAGGGATATCAAAGTGAAAACTACATGAAACATTAACATGCCCAGAAATGATATTTTGATTTTGAGTTCTCCCAGTCTTTTAAAATTGTAAATAGCATCCCTAGGTTTCAAGGTACAGAAAAACAGGTAGTTAACCATACTTGGCCCTTAGGCCAGAGTTAGCTTACTTCCTGTTCATAGAGAGATGTTATCAGCATCAGTGAATCAATCATTATACAATATTTTTCTGCTTTTGGAAAGAAAAGAATTTATGGATAAAAATATAGTGATAGGTAGAGATAGATATGTATTAAATTAGCAAAAGATATCCTTATAGTGGTCAGATTCACAAACCAGGCCACATCTTCAGAGAAGAGATTGATTTAAATTTTGCGTATGAAACTGGGTGTGTATGTGCATTTTATTCTGCACAATAAACTAGGATGCACCTTGAGGTTCTTGCAACTCAATACCTTGATATCATGTGCAAATCACCACAGTCCTTAGTAGTATTTCACAGACATATGCCAGAATTATGAAAAATGGCTGTCCTTGGATGTGATTGGTGGCAATCTTCAAATTAATGGAACTAAAAGTAACCCAGGAATATTCAGATCTCAGTCAATTTAAGATAATCACTGTGGTTTTTCTATGTGCTCATCTATTGCTCTAAACACAAAACACACAGTATTAATCTCTGGTACAGTGGCCTGAAGAATCATACTGAAAGTATATTATAAAACAGTCAAGTGCAACTTTAAAAGATGTATCATTGTCTTTTGAACATTTGTTGAAGAGGCATCCTCTCAGTCAATGGGAAAGATGACAAGTGACAATCTCATTTCTCAGAGTCCCAATTGTTGGCCACTAAATTACTGTATGTGCAAACGTGAAAAGGAAGGCGGGGGAGGGAGGAAGACGCATATCACTATTCTCGAACTGAAGAGAAAAATACTCTTACCTGTTTTGTGTTATCTTAAAAGACTGTTGAAGCTTTGCTTGGTGCTTAGCTGTACCCTGTTTCATACCACTGAATCCATTAGGGTGTAACATGCTGATGGATAGTGAAGAATTAGGGGTGTCCACTTGGGCGGTCTGGTAAGAGTTCAGTTTAGAGTAAATATAAGCTCTTTGGAGACAGCTACCATAAGCAACGTTCTTTTTAAAGTTCATTGTTTGTTTTAATCCAATGAGGTGGGAGACAACAAGTGAAGAGAAAGAACTATAAAGAGAAAGTACAAATATTAAGCCTAGCAAATGGAAAAATACAGGCAGGGAATGGAGTAAAGACCAGGATAGACTTTCAGACAGGCCTGGCAAAATTCTCATTAAACAGAAGAATTATGGCCCACCTGACTACAATAATTTAGTCTAACCCAGACTTAACAAGAAAGCTACTTGTATAGCTTCTTACTGTGTTTTCAATTATAGGTTTTTTGGTGTGCGTAATTTTTCAACACATTAAAGTGATGTACAATTATGACACACCATATATGATTCTTTGTGTGTATTGTCATGCACACACACCCAAGCAACGTGTATGTGGATATATGTATACCATTTGGAAGTATAAAGTATAAAGAAGAATATACAATTAGTAACCGAATCCACCACTTAAAACAACGAATGTCTTCTGCTTTTAAGAAGTGGTGTTAGGGAGTATTATTTTCATCATTAAAATAAAACCTCCAAACATTTTAAACTGGAAGACTCAAATAAGGTTCATAAACCAATATCCAAATAGCAAGCCTTAGAAATTCTAATTTAGAAGGATCAGGACATGATCTAGACCACCCAGCTTCTCACATACCCATCCAGGAAAAAAAATCAACAACTGTAATTCATCGTCCAGTTCACAAAGCATAAGAGTTTTCAGCAACAGCCCTAAACAGAAAGCAAAATTTGTCATTGGTCTTGGAAGAACTACAATTTACAAAATAACAGATTCCTTGCAAGATGAGACCTTGGTGCCGAAATGAATTAGTGTGCTTTAGATTTTGTAGGTCTATAATTACAGAGAGGAATTTTAGAATTTCCCCCCAGAGGCTTTGACATTGCTACCTTAGTTTATAGCAGCTCTTTACTATTAATAGTCAAATGAAAGTTTTAATTATAATCAAGTAGATCTGCATACAGAAAGCTAGGATTGCTGGCTCACCTTCAAAAGAACTTGTGCTTTCAGTTATTTTCTGGGACATGGTGAATATTTACTCATGCTGATTCAAATGGTGTACATTTACACAATGTCTTTCTAGACAAAGCCAGGGCTGAGATTATGACTATGGAATTAAACCAAATGAACAAGCCCCCTGTGGACCCTGCAGCTCAGTTTGAGCTGCATTGTGCTCTAAACAGCATGTACCCTATTCCAGCTGGAAGGCCGGTCTTTCTTATGTTCGCAGTGGTTTTGTGCACAAAAGGGCAAGGAACCAAGAGATGGAGCAGGGAGGGAGAAGGGGACATAAAAAGAATTCAGTTGTGTTATGTACATGGACCAACTCCCTACGATGAATGTAATCATTATGTACTGCAAATATGTACTACTAAAAAATGAATAGCAAGATATGAGGAGTATTGAATTATGAAACCAGATCTATGTTGAATACTTGGCATCCAATTAAAAGATACTTTTTTATTATTCAGTTTCCTAAATTTTGGAATATTCCCTAAATTTATGGTTACATTAAAGCTGCAAAAAGAGGCCAGAATTATCATTTATCCCTCACCCAATTCCCCCCCATTGTTTACAACTTCCACCACGTGCTAGTTTGTCACAACTAAGAGACCAACAGTGGTACAGTATTATTAACAAAATTCAGGGCTTCATTCCAATTTCATCAGTGTTTCCATTAAATGTCCTCTTTCTGTTTCAGAATTTCTAAGATACTTCATTGCATTCAGTCATCCTATTTTCTTCTCTGGCCTGTGACATTTTTATTTCTTTTTTAAATGTAGAAAAGAAGGAGGAAAAAAATCCCAGAATTTCAAAACAAAATAATAGAAGGGCAGTTTTTTGTTGCTTTTGTCTGTTTTTTCATGACATTGAAAATTTTCAAGGTTAGTCAGGTATTTAATAGAATGCCCCTCAATTTGAATTTCGCTGATGTTTCTCTCACTAGACCACTGCTGTGGGTTTTCAGAAGGGGTAAAGTGACTTTCTTGTCAGAACATATCAGAGGGTACATGATATGAACATGCTGTCACTGGTGATGTCACCTTTTGTCGCTTGGTGAAGGGGATGTCTGCCAAATTTCTCCACTATAATCTTATTGTCGGTCTCTGTCACTTTCCTCATCACTGGGACAGAATATCCGACACCCACAACTTAAAGGAGGACAGGTTTATTTTGGCTCGTATCTCAGTCCGTAGTCTGTGTGTTGCAAGGCAGGACAGCATGGAAGCCGAGCCTGGCAGAGCAGAGCTGCTCACAGAATGGCGACATGGAAGCAGAGAGAGGTAAAGAGAGGAGTGGAATCTCATGCACAGTGACCTGTATCTTCTGACCAGGCCTCACCTCCTAACAGCAAAGCAGCGGTAAGCCCCTGTAATCCAATTAACTTCCAGAGCTCCCATGTATGATCAAATGTGGCTTTAGAGGAGCATCTGGATATAAACCATAACACTGTTTTGCTCTTCCATTTCCATAGTGGATTTTTGGAAGTGAGTTACTAAATCCAGTCTACCCTAGAGTGTATGTGAAGGGACAGAATCTCTCCTGCCTAGAGTATCTCTCTGCTGAGATAGGAGACTTTGCAGGACGAGAGAAAAAAATTCTTGTCTACTTGGGCATTTGGATTTTTTTTTTTAAAAAAGAATGCTTTTGTATTTATGGCAATCAGTTTTTTCCCCTAAGAAATGTAATTTATGGGGCTGGGGATTTAGCTCAGCGGCATAAGCGCCTGCCTTGCAAGCAGGCAGTCGTGAGTTCGATCCCTGGTACCGATAAAAACGGAGAGACCAAAAAAAAAAAAAAAAAAAAAAGAAATGTAATTTATTTTTTTAAGCAATGTCATTTATTATAAATGTGATTTTGTTTAAATTAAATAAGAATTGGGTTGGCATTTAGTTGCCTGTTTACATTCCTGCAGTCATTTCAAAGGTTGCTATGTCACTAGAGGTATAAAGTCCTCAAGAAGAGTTGAAAACTGATGCTCACCATCGACTATTCTATAGCATTTCCACCATGGCATAGATATAACTAACCCCAACAACACAAAGAGTAGAAAAATGTGGTAAAATAATTAGGCAATGATACATTTTGAGTGTTTATTGTCTTTTAAGTGCAATTTATTTCATTGCAAGTTTGTATGATTTTTAACAGTGACTGAGCTTAATGACTGACTCTGAGATTTCTGACAAATATCACAAGCGATTGTATTCATTGACACCGCTATTAGAACACATCTGGAATGATTCACATAAAACTGCTAATAGTAGCTACCTCTGGAAAATAAATTGGCAGTCAGTAGAACTTTTCTTTCAGTATATTTTATATTGTTTGATATATTTTAAATAAAAATATGCATTAGACGTATGACAGTCATCTTAAAATTTAAGAATACTGGGCTGGGGATTTACCTCAGTGGCATAAGTGCCTGCCAAGTACGTGGTCATGAGTTCAATCCCCAGTACCGATAAAAAAAAATTAAGAATACTACACTGTATTAGAAAGGTGATGTATAATACTAATAGTGTAAGGAGAAAGGAGTTTGAAAATATATGTCTAAACCAGATGTGATGGTGCATGTCTGCCTGTCATCCCAGCACTCTGGAGGCTGAAGCAGGAGAATCACTGAAAGTTCAAGGCTAACCTGGCTACATAGTGAGTTCAAGGTTAACCTGAACTATACAGAGAGACTCTGTCCCAAAAAATGTCCATTTTTGCATTTATTGGAGGTTTAAGAAGAAATTAACATAAAATATTACCTGAAGAGAGAAAAGGAAATCAGAGAATATATTACTTTTATTTGTTTTATATTTGAACTCTAGCAAAAAGACCCATTTTGCACCATATACCAGTCACTGAAATGAGTTTTACACAAGAGAAACATTTTGTTCGTGAGACACTAATCATAAAGAGGGAGCACTTTCAACTTACCTCTCTGAAGATAGTATTTAGGGGCTTATGTGATACAGAAACAGCATGATATGAGGCAGAGGGAAAGGTGTCACAGTTTATGCAGTTCACAAGTTTAGAAAATGGTGAGTCGGTGTCATTTGAAGGTGCATATTTTGTTTGTTTGCTATCAAAAGGTCACCATTGGACACTTAGGCAGGGCCATGCAAAATGAAAAGTGTGGCTGAATTCAATTGGTTTGAGAGAGATGAAAGCATCCTCTAACTTCCTGAGAACCAATTGAAACAACTATTACCATAATGACCATATATCAGAGGTGTTACTGATAGCAAAGCCCATGGGGGTGCACTGCTCAGCCGTCTTTCCTCTGACATTGATGATAAGAACAAGCAAGGTTTTCCTTTGGTTTTAGAACCATCACATGATTCAAATATTTTTTTCATAATTAAAAGCATTTTTAAGAGATCAGGACTTCCAGTGGGAGAGCATTAGCAGAAGTCCCTGGGTTCAAATTCCAGCCACACACACACACACACACACACACACACACATACACCCCAAAATACAGTTTTTATCAATTATCACTATTTAACAGTCCCTTTTTGGGAAGACAAGTCCGATTGAAAACATAAGACCATTTTTTCTGGTTTGCATAACAAATTCATGGTCAGGATATCTCTAAAAGGACTTGAGGTGTGAGTCATTGTTCAAATATGTGGCAGTGTTAGCACTGGCCCCAAGACGCAGATAATATAAGGCACAATTGTTATAAGCAAATAGCAATGCTGAGATGAAGACATTTTTTCCAGGTAGAAAATGGAAAAGGGCCAGACATCCTTGAGGCTCTCCACCTTGTTATTCTTCCCATATGCTGGGGTTAGGAGGGTGTGTTTGGCTAGAACAGGTGATGTTTGCTCAATGCTTGCTGAAACGCAGCCTTTTGACAGAAGTCAAACAATTCTGAAGCCACTTCTTGATTCTGAGAGACAAGGCAGAAGCCTTCTTCTTGTGGTGTAGTTGCAGAAATGACCTTGTTGAAGGCCCCATCTATTATTGCAGAGATGTTTAGCTCACCTTCATAATGCAAACGTCCTTTGTCTAAGACAGCAGGAACCTGAGAAGGACCTACCCCACACGTCCCACCCACCATTTCAGGGTTTGGCCGTAGCCTCCCAGAACTAACATCAAGCAATTTCTCTGCCATGCTATGGAAGCTGCATAATGTGTGTGATTGATTAAAAGTAATGTCAAAGTTCTAGTTTGAACTGAACATGAATGTGATTTACACATGAATACACATCTAGATTCTTTTTCAAAAACCATAGCCATAACATGTCAGAAGCTGGTTGCAAAAAAGCTCTAATCTTAAAGATTGAAATGGGGCTCGGGATGTCGCTCAGTGATAGAATGCTTCCCTGGCACGCAGGAGGCTCTGGTTCAGTAAGAAAAGAAAGGACAACAAAAGATTGAAATGACAATGAGAACCTGTGTCAGCAACATCTTGAAAGAACCTGTGAAAGTCTCCTTTGTAACATGGTACCTCTATAAGCTCAAAAAGGGTCAAGCAGTACAAACCCACTGGTCTACACACATGAGCTAATTAATTTTTTATTATCATTAGCAAAGAATTTTTGTGGGGTTTCCTTTGTGTGCTGAGGATCAAACTCAAGGCCTCACACATGCTAAGCACATGTTCTAACACTGAGCTACACCCCCAGCTCCAGCATATAAATTTTCAAACTGAATTTTCACTCATTTACAAAAATAAGATGGAGCATGAATATGCTAAATTAGATATGCGGTAATGACTGGCACTTGTTGCTGACATCATAGAAACAATTGAATTCAGCAAGAATCATCAAGAAATGCCAGAATATTTGGTGAAAGTTTGAAGAGGCACAGATTTGAGTCTTACTAATAGGTTGACCTCCAGTGGCTCCTGATGTGCAGCACTGAGAAGGATATAGCTTCACGTACCATGTATTCCACCTATAATTATTGGACTCTAACCACAGAAAAACACTGGGCAAAGCCAAATTGAAAGAAATCCTACAATCTCAGTGGTCCATATTCTTCAAAGATGTGAATGTCTCTGAAGACAAAGACAGCTAAGGGATTGTTCCAGATTAAAAGGACATGAGAACCAAGTACAAGGCAGGCTCCTAGACTGGATCCCAGATGAGGAGGTAGAAAAGTGCTGTAAAAGACAATGGAACAGAACAATTGGTAAAATGCAAATGTGGATTTCATGTTATAAAATCATTTCATTGTGGGGAGGTTAACACTATTGCGTTTGATCATTGCGCTGCAGTAATGTAAGAGAATGCTCTTATTCTTAAGAAAAATGAAGTACTTTGAAAATAGAAGGTAAGTAGTAAAATGTTAACAGTGAATGAGGTGAAGGATATAGGGGATTCTTTTGACTATTCTTGAAACTTTTAAGTTTGACATTGAAGGGTTTTTATTTTCTTGCATATATATACATATATATATTATATATTATATATATCTCCATCTCCATGTTTACTGGACATAATGATTGCGTTCATCATGGGGAGTTGGCCAATATACATAACACATATCTGTGCTTTTATCACCCACTTCCCCTCCCTCTCTCCAGCTCTATCTTAAGGCTCCTGCACTGTAGAAACAAGAGAGAGGAAATTGGAAAAAAATATCTGGATATTAAAGAACTGGCTGGGTGTGGTGAAGTACACATGTAATCCCATCAGTCAGGAGGATCACCGTTGGAGATCTTGTCATACATAAATAATAAATCAAAGAATTTGCCTGTCTGTAGGATGAGGTCCAACACCAAAGATGGTCTGCAAGAGACCAAGTCTATGAGCAACAGCACTTAGGGATGAGAGAGCAAAGTCAGTTGGAGCCACCGGTGGAATGAGAATATTTAGAGAAATTCGAGAGTAAAGTGTGTTAAGAGAGAAAGATTCAGTAGACTGTGGCAGCATTGTCAGAAGCACCCAGGAGGCCAAGGAAGGGGAGAAATCACAGTACAATTGACTTGAGAAAAAGAGGCTGTTGCAATAATGAGAGACCTTCTAACTAAGCATCTAGAATGTTTTCAGTTCTTTCAACCCTCATAGCAAAATCACCCGCTCCTCCCCCCTTTGCTGACCATAAACGTGAAGCTCCTAGGGCTTTGTGAAGCCTATACAAAATGCACAGTGCACAGGGGGCTGAGCGGGAATAAGTGATAAGTTCAGGGGTGATAGTGTGGAACAATATATTACTTTATCTGTTAGCCGTTGAGAGCCTGGGTGAAGGAATGGAAACCAGCTCGGGAGGAGATTCAGGATGACTTCAGCAGCCTGTGAGCAGAGAGGCTTGTGAGTCAGTGGGAAGTGATTGATTAGGAGTCAGAAGGAGACAGAGAAAAGAAAGGAAGTGAAGCTGGGGAGAGGCAGGAGGCTGGGAAATGGAAGTCGTGACAAGAGTGAATCTGACTCACACTGAGAAAGACATTTATATCACAGATCAGTAAACACACACACACACACACACACACACACACCCTGTTCTCTCATACATAAATCAAGCAGAAGTTTGATTCCATACTTCTTACCCTTACCATGTCTGGTAATTCCTGTTCGATTTCTTCACAGTGATTCGTTTTGTCTTGTTCATTATTTTATCTCTTGTTTTTAAAGCTGCTGAGGATCAACCCAAGTTGATTTCCTGAGACAGGGCCTGTGGTTTGAGTAGCAGGCTCTGGGGTGGGGCATGAAGTGTTTTAGAGCAGAGGAGCAGAAGTTAAAAGGGTTTGGGTGAATTCACTTCAGCTTTCTTTCCTTAGCTGGGCCTAGGTTCTGTCCCCTGATCCTATGACCCATGACTCTCATTTGCCCTCGCGAGATCTTATTAGAGAGCTCTGTAGTACAAAGGATGGTGGCAGAGGACCAAGTCACACGGGCCTTGGTCAAGCCAAAAGCATCTGAATTCTAGATATACATAGATGTCAACGTTTCTGGGTGTTGGCTTCCAGAAGAGGAGCACCAATAAATTCTAGCTTTCTCAAAGGAAGGTAGTGTACGGTAGCCTTCTTTGGGGGCAGATGGTTTTTCAGGCCTGCACTGCATTCTACTGATCTTTCGTCTTTCTACCCTGAAAAGCACATTCTTTGAAAAATGAGCCAAAGACTTATATGGAATTCCCTTTTGATTCCCTCTCATCTAGTGGGAAACTTCATGACCTATGTTAGAAAAGATGCACATATATATTCGTGTATCTTGGTTACAACACCAAGCATATATAAAGTTAGTTGAGCCGCAGAAGAATCCTTTAGGTAGAAATGTAAGGCCTTGAGAATTTGCTTTTTGATATATGAACTCAAATGTTCCCATCTTCCGAGCTCATATTTCCAATGATTGTTGAAACCACAAGTCCAAAGTTAGCCTTATATCACAATCTAGTCTTCAAAAAATTCATTGTTGTGCAACATACCTGTAATCATAGCCAGGCATGGTGGCACACACCTATAATTCCAGCACTCTGGAAAATCAAAGCAGGAGAATCACGAGGTTGAGTCCAACCTGGACAATTTAGTGACTTATGGAGACCTTCTCTCAAAAATAAAAAAATAAAAAAAGACCTGCGCATGTAGCTCGGTGCAAAAGCAAGTAAAATTCCCAAAACTGCTGAAAAAAAGTGTAGCTTGTATTTTTAAAAAATCTATTTTATTTTGGCTGGGGATTTACGTCAGCAGCATAAGTGCCTGCCTGGCAAGTAGGAGGTCATGAGTTCGATCCCTGGTACCAAAAAAATTTTATTTTGTGATTTGGGTATTGGCCTTTTTAACTATTTATAATATATATACAGTATATATTGTATATATATATATATATATATATAATATGTATATAAAGTGTATACTTATAATATGTATGTAGCATATATACATATTTCCCATCCCTGTGGTATTTTCTTGGTCTCCTTGAGGACATTCGAGGTTACTGTCCAGAGCAATTGTTTTCTTCTGTGACCACTCGTGTCATTCACCTCTGTAATCATAGGAAACTGAGCAATTGAAAACCTTCCGTATTCTTTACCTTTCATGCCCATTTGTCTTCATTCAGCTGTGGATCCTGCCAGTTTTCCATATGAGTCCTTAAATCCTGGAGTAACTATGTAATTAATATGAAAAACTTCAGTTCCTTCTGCCCTTCCACAAACCCACTTGGTTAATAAAACATTCCTCCCCACAATGCTGATGGCCAGCTAACCACTTCAACCATCGCAGTACAATGCCTCTGCTAGACCTATTGATTACAGTGTGTAGTGGGCCCCCGAAAAAAGCATACATCCCTACCAACTCTGTGGAACTTGTGAATGTTAATTTATTTGGGAAGGGGCTTCTGCAGATGCAGTTAAGTTAAGGAGATCAACCTGGATTCCCAAGGTGGGGCCCAAATCCAATGTGCAAGAGACACGTGCAAGAGGCAGAAAGAAGACACAGCCCACCACACGAAGACGCAAGTAGACACCGGGGCTGTGCCATCATGGGTCAAGAAACACCTGCAACCACCTAAAAGTGGAAAATGCAAGTAAGGATTCTTTCTTAAAGCCTTTAGAGGGACTGTGGCCCTGCCAACCTCTTGATGCCACATTTCTCCAGCTTCCAGAACCATGAGAGCATTTATTTCTGCTATTTTAAGCTTCTAAGACTGTGGTCATTTGTTACAGAAGCTTCAGAGACCTAATATATGATCAGAGACCAGCTTTAAAAGCACAAACTGTAGTATAAGACCCTATGAACCTCAGGGATCCCATGTAAGGTAACACGGCTTGAACCATTTCAAATTTATTAACGATGTTCATCTAAAAATCGGTGGTAAATGAATGTGCAAAACGTTTATAATGTAGAGATGTGCAAGGCCATTGTACTGACATGTCAGCGAAGAAATCCCAATAAAAGTAAGGTTTATTAGCTTCTGGAACTAGTTTAGTGCAACACCGATGACCGTAATCTGCTTTTTTTGATGACAAGTATGGACTGTTTCTTCCTCGCCCTAACCTCCCGGGTGGCTGAATTGGTGAGCAGGAAGTCTTCAAACTGCCTCATGAGGACAACGTAATTTTCCCTCTGATAACTTCCAGTTGCCTAAGGGTCATTATCAAGCTCCTTAACCAGATTCATGGCCCTTCCCAATCTGCTTCCAGTTCATCTCTCAGTCCAGGATCTTACTATCAAAAATAGAAACTGGGCGAATCACTGGTGGATGAATAAACAGAGATAGGACTTATGCTGCATACAGCTGCTTATGTACTGAGGTCTGCCTAGCATGGCCAAGGTCATGCCCTGGACTCATTCCTTCCTAGCAAGTAGGAAAGAGCCTGGCTCACAGTAGGAGCTCAGCAAATGGGCTGTTGCATAAAAAATTATTCTTTCCACTCCCTAAGCAACATTATTTTACATAGGAACAACCACATGCTGTCTGATCTATGTATGTATGTATATATATATATATATATATATATATATATATATATATATATATCAGATTAATATATATAGATTTATATATATATATTAATCTTGTGAAACATTTTGGTTTCTAAATTGAGAAAACACTATCACAAAGTCTCTGTGTAGTCGAAGGTATCAGCCACTTACAGAGCTCAATGTGGTAATGAGGAAAAGCATAATTTCCTGTGGTTTGACAGTAACATGACAGGAATAGTTCTCACTGCCTTGAATAGACCATGAACATAACTTGTCCCTCTTTATTGACACTTCAAGCTGTTCAATGATACAAAGGAATGTGAGCCAGACCTCCGCCAGCCAGGTGCCCTACCCAAGGATAGCATCCTGTGGTCATGATTTCACTAAGTTATCTGAAGCATTTCAAAAGCCGATGGGTCATTTTTGCACCTAACCATCTTACAGATGAATTGGAGAGAGGGTGGACAGGAGAAGGGCAAGGATTCAGCAATAAGAAATATTCCTCTGGAAGTTCAATGTCTTAATCACAAAATTCCCATAAATGGTATAATTTAAAAGGCTATCCATTAGATCATCCCTAGATCTTGGGCATGCCTCAGAGAGGATTGTCAAAAGGTAACAGGCAAAAGTTATCATACCTAGTCTTTGTGTGCTGATAAAATATTTGATTTCAACATGAAGAATCAATTGGTTTTCATCCAAGTTCACTCACCATTGAGCTTATAGAAAGCTTTAATATAATCGATATAGACATACATGGGGAAATGTCCAAACTAAAGTAAAGCAAAGATCTTAAAACTCATTTAGAAATGCAAAGCCTGTAGGCTCATTGGTGGATCCTAAAAATAGAAAAGAATAGTTTCTTAGCATTTCTCATGCATAGTTAGATGGAAAAGGCATCTTCTAAGCAACGGGAGACAGACACTTGCATGTCCTTTTATTTATGACCCTGTCTTGGTGGCAAACAAAATGGCATATACTAGGCAGTCAATAAACATTGGTAAACTGGCTTAATGACATGAGAATATGTAGTTGCTGTCAATAACAATTCAAATAGTCATGATCCCGGACAGTGGCAAGTTAGTGTTCAAAATTCTAAATATATTTTAAATATTTTCAAAAACTTGTGCTACCTGTAAATGATATTCACATGTTCAAAGTTACATTCAACAAGTATGTTAAATGGACACTGCATCAATTAAGGGGGCAAGCGTCCATAAAAGTCCTCATATATATATTTCATTACTATGCAGGGCACTTTGGGAAGTGAAAAAGCACACATGTGTCCCCATTGAATGTAACCTGCACAGCTCTGCCCACAAGTCTCAGAAGAGATGGCACTAGCAAAAGAGTATGACTAGAGAGACATTGGACTGTATGAGCATCCAAGGAAAATACATGTGTGTGAGCATATATGTGTGTGTGTGTGTGTGTCTTAGAAACATATTTTCTTTTCAGCTTCTTTCTACATGTATGCCTTAAATTTGTAACTAATCCTTTCTTGTTACATGAAAATAAAATAGAGTTGAATCCCAAATTGTTGTGTTTAATTGTCTTACACTGCAGTTAAGCTCTTGAGAATGGAAAGAAGGAGAAAAGGAAGGACATGGGGGAGGAGAAGAGAAGGGAAAAGAAAGGAAAGGAAACTAGTAATATTATGGTGGGGTGAGGAGAATATTTGTCTTATACTTCTGTTAAACTGCTGAAGGACTCGAGGGCCAATGAAGTGTTAAGTGTTTAAAAATTATTAAGCAGTGTTTAAATTTACATTCTTGAGCTAAGGAAAGGCTCAAAATTTTTCAGTTTTATTTTGATATTTTGGCTGATTATAGGTATATTAATGGTTTCCAAAATGCAAAGTTCTTTTCATTAAGTATGAAATTGGTCCCATATGTTTAGAAATGATAAAAGAAAATTTTAATTTTGTATCATCCGGAATTAGATGCTTCTTTGGGGAAATAAATAAGTCCTCAAATTTTAAGACTGGCAATAGGAACCAGGGAACATAGCTCAGTGGTGAAGGGCTTGTCTAGCATGCATGAGGTCCTGGGTTCTGTCCTCAGCACATCAAAATCAATCAATCAATAATGTGATCGTACCTAACTCTGATTTTAAAAAGTGTAAGAGGCCTGGGAAAGCTAAGCAGCAGTTCATTATTTGTAAGGCTTTGTGTGCTTGCAAGTGACACTGCCCACCTCACCACACACAGTCCCAGCACACACAGCCTAAAGCTGTGCTGTTCTCCTGAAAGAATAACATGCCTTCAAAATTCCACGCACAGGATGAATGAAATACGATGCTGTAATGGTTGAGAAATTTCTTGTTCTTTTTTTTTTTTTTTTTTTTTTTTTTGTCTTTTTCCTTTTTACCGGTACCAGGGATCGAACCCACGACTGCCTGCTTGCAAGGCAGGCGCTTATGCCGCTGAGCTAAATCCCCAGCCCCAGTTGAGAAATTTCTGAGATTTAAAAACAAGGACAGGTCTTTCAGTGAGCCTCTTGCTACTTTCTCTACTTTTTATTTTGTCTTAATCAAGTAAAAATAACTGTGTGGCCATCTCCTTGTACTTAAAACTTGTTTGGCTTGCTTCCTCCTACAGAGCAGAAGACAGGGTCAAAGAGTTGGTAACAAGGGTCTCCAGCTGAATCTTTGTTTTGTTCTAATGATTAACTTAATATACTCTTCCTATTTATGAAAAATACTGCAAATGCATAGCTCCAAATAGCAGGAGCACAAATTCTCACACTGGTTCATAAATATTCTCAACCCTTCTGGGAAGACTCTCTCTTGGGAAGAGCAAATAATCTCCATCAAACTCAACAACAATCACAACAAAGTATCTTCTGCTATGTCCCTGCACAGCAGTAAACTCTACCAGCATGTAGCTTCTCAATTTCCCAGTCTCTGGCACCAAACTGTGAACAATGCAATCATTACTACATTTCTGATATTGGCATCCCCCCTCCGACTTTTTCCCCTTTCTGTTTTAGCTTTGTCCTGCGAGAGGGCAGAAAGATCTTCTCTTCCATCATTTAATCTCATGACTATCCCTTTCCCTTCACGCTCCTTTTAAAACTGAAGAACACTGGGATTGTGTGAATGTCTTAAAATCTTTCATCTTTGCATTGTTTGAAAAATTCAAAAACACAAAAACCTCCAAGAGTCTGGTTCAATCTTTGAGGCTGGGGCATTTTCACTGGGCCTCTATCCTGCCTTGGAGGTAAGAAATATCAAACTGCAGAGCCAGGGGTCCTGTTTCATCTTGTGATACCCCCACATCCTTTGTGCTCACTTCTGTCTTCCCTGCCTGGCAGCGGCTGGCTCCTTCAGGTTTGCAGCAGCTGTATGGGGCCCCTCCCCTAGCAGTGCAGATAGGCTCCTAGCTGTTGGCCTCCTTGATCTTCTAAACCACAGGTACATGGTTTCCTGTGCATTTCTCAAAAGAAGTGTTGAGCAAAGGAAATCAACCAGTTTAGTAATGATCAACAATTTCCCCTCCCCCACTCTCCAAAAAGGATATTTTCATAAGACAGTTTTTAAAGGGAAAAAGGTTACCTTTTTGGACATTGCATTATACACTTTAACTTTACTATTGGGTTTACTATTCTAAACACTGTTGTTTTGCTTAATAAAGTTGGTGTTATTTAGTTAAAAAAAAAAGCTGTGCCCTTTCTTACAGAAGGGAGGGACCATTAAGAACGTTAACTTTTACCCTTAAAGTATTAACACTATATTTCCTTCTCTTCCTGCATGTTGTAGCCTGGCTTTGCTTTCTTTTACCAGTTGAAGACTTGAGAAAAAAATGAGACTTCAGTAACCAATTAATGCCTACCAGACTTAAAACATTTCACCTATGTTCTTCATGTCCCCTTCATGTCCAAACATTTGTTAACCTAATTAAAGTGAATTCAATAACTTAAAATCACTGGTTAGTAGTAAATGCATGTGCCATTTTGCAAACGCCATTTTAAAGGCAGAATTATAAATGGGAAGCCAGCCATTAGACAATGAGGCTTAAGCCCTGAATTCTTTTTTTAAATGTCACTTCTACTCAGTTTACTGGACTAGGTTGTCTAAATTCTGTCTCATACTGGTAACTGGTTAAGTAGCCAAGTTCATTTTGATACCCCAAATTAGATGTGCTGTAAATCTTCTTGAATGTCTGTGATACGTTGAATGTTGACTATTAAAACCTATATAATCAACTGCAAATGCAGCCCCCACCCCTACCCTGCTGGCCTTGAACTCCTGGGGCTTACACAATCTTCCCACCTCAGCGTCCTCAATAACAGGGACCATTGTGACCACTGTCTCCAGCTTCACCAATCTATTTTTATTAAAGATTTTATATAACTAATGGTAGGAATTGAACTAGCCTGGGAAAATAAATGATCTCCTAATTACTTAGTGAATTATAGCTGAGATATTCTGGGTACCTTTGAGAAACCCATTTCTAGGCCTGGGGAAATTTACCAAATCACAAAGATGTTTGTCCCTTCTCAATCCCAGTGAGAGCAAGAGGCAAGTCCCTTTGCAAGGGTTTTGTTGGCAATTAAACTGCGCTCCTTCCACCAGACACCAAGCAGTCACACGGGCCACATTTTAAAACTTTTTATTTGCATATTAAAAAAATTGTGCATTCCAATAATTAAAATCATTTGAACAAAAAAAAAATGGCACTCTGATTAAACTGCATTTTACAGCCTGCAGGACACCTTGGACCAGCATGAATTTCAATCTAGATTTCACCATCCTCCCACCCAGTTTCTTCTTTAACCCACATGCAAGCTCTTTTCCTTCCCTGCCAGCCACACAAGCAGGTGGGAGAGGCAGGCGAAAGGCCTTCGTTGTCAGTAGTTCTTGGATGTGAAAGGGGCAGCACAGTCATTTAAACTTGATCCAACCTCTTTGCATCTTACATAGTTAAACAGCTAAAAGAAGTAAAATAAGAAGGCAATGCTTGTGGAATGTACAGTGCATATTGGCGGCGCACGCCTCATTACGATTCGCCTGCTTGCTTCTCTTGTTCAATCGCTGTGACAGGAAAGACAAAAAAAAAGATGGAAGAGGCTAAGCGAATCCAGGATAATTCATAAAGATTACAGTGCTTTCATTTAAAACCACTTTTCATGGCCTAAATATTCTGCATACATGCAACTATAACCATATAATTTATATTAACTATGTGAAATCAAAGTACATTTTAATAGATAAATGTATCTGTGTATTATTATGACATTGAATATTCCATTAGTAAATCACTAAAGCCCTGTGTTTGCTGCAAAACAATTTTAATTAACCTTTCTAAACCACATTCATCATCATCAAACTGTCTACTCCTCCCCCGCCCCCTCCGCTCCTCCCACCCGCCGCACCCGCCCTGCCTTTTCTGAAGATGGGGGGGGGGGGGGCGGGGCGGGAGCTTACTTTCTTTCGAAGGCAGAGGATTTTTCTCTTGCGTTTCTGTCTTCTTCAATTTCGACTTATCGAATTTCTCGATCTCAGCCATATCGGGTTTGTCAGACATGGTCGCGAGGAAGCTGCAGGTACAAAGCCCAGAGCCAGGCTGAGAAAGCGCCACCCACACCCTGGCCTCTCCCGTCTCAGAAATGCGTGTCTCCCCTCCAAGTCTCAGCCTGAAACCCTACCCCCTCCCTCTTCCTCTTCGGTTAGGGGTTGAAGAGCTTCTTCTACAGGAGGAAAAAATAGAGACCCCTCCCTCAACTCAGCCAGTGATACGGAATCACTGCAGTTAATTGCAGCGTTGAAACATCACAATCTAGTTAGAGCGCGTACTGAATAACAAAGCCACGCACAAGTTTAAGTGGGGGAGGGGGGCAAAAATCGAGTAAAAATTGGAGCCAAGGTCACAGAACGGGTTTGTGTTTTCTAAACTCGATCTCTCCCCTCAAAGGATGCAGGCCCGATCCCGCCTTCACCTCTGCTCACAAAGGCGGCGGCTGCAGCCGGTGCCTCGGACCACCGCCCTGGCCGCTTCCTCCCTCTCCCTCTGCTGCCCAACAATGCAGCCCAAGGCACAAAGCTGCCTTCCTACGCCCCATAAATCAACCCTGATCTGCATGTAAGGGCAATCCCGCAGGCTTGGCGCACATTCCTCTGCAAGCAGGACTTTTGATTTCGCGATAGAGCCGCCCTAAACCTGGCCGCATGCAGCCCTCCAAGCCATGCATTCAAGGCTAGGAGGCTCGAGAGCGTTTGACGCGCCAAGCCCCGATGAATGTGCATTAGAACAAAGGGGCTTCGGTTTCTGATTAATCAGCCTCAGAGGCAATAGAGATGCCTTTGGGGAAAAAACTAAAGCCAAAACGTCCCCTTGAGACTGCATGGTAAAAGGCTAGGTTTTGCGATTTTAAAATTTAAGTTCTCGGTCCCAGTACCCAGCATCTGGAAGGTTTAAGCATCCTTACGCTTTCCCAAGCAACCTTTCCAGGGAGAACCACTCGGGATGGACTTGAGGGATTCCAGAATAGAGATGCAGGTGCTGAAGGGGGCGAGCGCTTGAACCTGGCTGGAAGGGACAGGAGAGAGGGGCGCTGGGGCTCACCGAATCGAGGTGCGCTAGCGAGCGAAGTCCGAACTGCTCAGTGGCGATCGCCGAGTGTCGGGCGGGGCGCGGCGAGCGCCGCTATATGTGCGCTCCTATGTAAATGAGATGATGTCACCAGCAGGCCCGCTTAACTCCTTCTCGCCGCGTCTGTCGAACGACGTCCGGAGGCCGGCGGGCGTTGGGGGGGGGGGTCCCCTCCCCCATCAATGTGCCTTAACCACAACGACGGCGGAAAAATAAAATGAGCAAAAGCCCATCCTCCAACACTTCCTTAGCAGGGCATTTTTCCTTTTTATGTTTATTCTCTTATAATGAATTTTTGTAAGAGCAGCCCAAACCTGCTCTTGCAGACCAGAGCATGACAACTAAAGGTCCGCCGCAGCGGCATTTAGGGGGACAGACCTTCCTCTACTCCGAATCAGGCTTTGTCTGCTGCAGACATCCCCAAGCTAGGGCGCGGTGTCCCTCACACCGGGGCCTCACCCACTGCCAGGGGTACGATCCCAGTGACTCAGCTTTCGGGCCAGGGCAATGGCCCCACCCGGCCTTCTTTGTCTGGCCCGCTTGTCTTCCCCTTGACTTGGGTGGGAGGTAAACCATCCTTAAGGGACTTGAAAAAAGAAGTTTTCACGTCTGTAGCATCTACATTTTTTTCGTTGTTCTAACATTTTTCAGAACTCAAGTCAAATAACTATAAAATCTGCTGGGTGTAAGGTAATTTGGAGTTTATGGAGTACAGTGCCTCCCCCCTTCAAAACAAGTCAAGTTCAAGCTCTGCTCTGGACTTGCTGCCTGACAATGAGGAAGTTCTTTACTTTCCTCTTCCTTATTTTCACAAATTATAAAAGTGATAACAGAAGAGGACTGCGTTGATTTCCAAAGACTATCAGCCCATTTTCTCTAATGCCTTACAACTGTGCTGAGAAATCGAGCTGTACATTTCAAAGAGAACGCTTGCATTCAGCTCAAGGACGCTTCTGCAGTGCAGCTGGAAATATGGAAGATTTCAGCACAGAGCAGCAGTTTTCAAAATGGCACCTACTCCGAGCACCAGCCACCCACTTGCTGCTGCAAAGGAGTTACAAATGCCATGCCCTGCGCCTGCAAATGGCATGTGAAAGGCAAGGGACCCGCTGCTTAGAAAAAGGCCTCCTTGTGATTATTTCAGAGACGCAAAGCAGGGTGCACAAGATTCCTCCTGCTTTTCTCTGTTCTGGGGAAATGCTTCTCAGAAAGCTTTTGCTAGTCATTTTTATGGAAGAGGCTTTTGTCTCGCTGGGGATCAGAGGCAACGGTGGCACCTTGGGAACAGGGGGAACTCCCCCATTTCTTCATCTACTTGACTTCCCCTTTTCCTGGGGAGGAAAGGGGTGGGGTGGACAGCGGCAGGTGACCGTCTGGCTCCCCAGTGAATACTCTGCTGGGTGGCTGCGTTCCCTTCCCCCCACCCCCAATGAGGCCTGGATGTCACTTTCTGGGAACACCCTTCCCCTGTGGGAACTGGTCTGGGAGTCCACTATAAGGCTGAAATGCAGAGATCTAGCAGGTGACTTCCTGGCCTGTTCCGATGGCAGCTGCAGTCTCACTGACACCATTTCTGTGGGTTCGGAGACTCCATTTCCCCTCACACAGCTGTAGTCAAAAACCCTTTCTTTCTTCCCCTATGGCTGATGACAAAAGCGTGTCGCTGCCAGCCTCTTGCTGCTTTTCTAGCCCTCACAGAAGCCACATCTCCCATGGAAAGAAGAGTGAAAACTGGTAAACACATAGAGAAATTTACTCGCATGTACCTTTAGAGGGGGATTGATGGAGGGAGGGAGGTACTTGGAGGGGAAGCCAGGCAGGCAGCTCGCTTAAGGCGAGCACCCACTGTCTCTGGGCTTGGCTTGCCCTGTTGTGGGGAATTCCAGCCTCGAAGGGAAAGGGTGAGGCAGTTAACAGCAATCCAGGAGCCAGGTGTGATGTAGGAATCCAAGCAGTCTGGGAGGCTGAGGCAGGGCAGCAAAGTGCTAGGGACTTAGCTCAGTGCAAAGGCCCTGGGTTCAAGTCCCAGTACTGTAAAAAATGCAAACAAAAAGAACGTATGAAAAGTTATGCGATTGTGGTCATCCTAATTAACCTTTCTGTGCCTGAGTTTTCTCATTTGTAAAATGGGTCAACTTTAATAATCAACCACCCCACAGTGTTGTGAGAGGGTTAGATGCTCAAGACAGTGTGTGACAATTAGTAGCTCATTGTACAGCTTTTGTTATTATTATTCAGAATGGAAAGTTGAGAGGACAATAAAATAAATGTTTTAGTGTTTAGAATTCATTAAAATTTTTGATGCTCTGATACCATTTCTCTTATAAAAAGTTTATCTTTTTTGTTGTATATGATTTTTATATAATTGCAGTGTGATATACTATGCTAAAATTATTGCACAGATAAATGCCCAATAAAAATTAGATCTTTTGGATGTGGTACACAAATAAAAAATGACACCCTTCCCTTGCTGAACATGGTGATATACCCTTGTAATTCCAGCACTTAGAAGGCCGAGGCAGGGAGAGTGCTGTGAATTCAAGGTAAGCATGGACTACATAGCAAGTTCAACACCAGCCTGAATTGCACAGCGAGACTCCATCTCAGGAAAAAACAAAATAAAAACAAAAAAGTCCTCTTGGCTGATGCCTTCTAAGAGCAGTCATTGGATAGGAGGTTTATATTTAATGTCTTTCTTGCCCACTGCTCTTCATGAAAAGAGACTTGCAGATGTGGCTTGGAAATGTGGGGACATCCAGGACTAGGGGGCCGTCATTGGATGAAGATAATCGAGTAGCCACTCTGGATCTATGGCTGAGGCCCAGAAGGAAGAATGTGGGGGGGGGGGGGCTAAATTGGTTGCACAATGTCTGATCACTAAGCAGTTCTTACCCAGAATTCAATTGACTTTCTTAAGTGAGAAAGGTACTGGAACCTTGCATCCTGTTCCACATAGTTCAGTCCACTTAGTGTCAATATAGTTCCAGATACCAGGATTAATTTCTGCTTCCAAAGATCTAGAATTTATGAGTGAGCATGTGCTGGGCACAGCCACCAACTTAAAAGACAGACCTGGAGAGCCACAAAAATGGCCTACAAAAGGTACTTGGGCACTCCAGTGGTGCTCTCTGCCTTGAGGGCTCTCCAGTGACAGATGAGCCAATTACCCACATGACAATTGCCCTCCCATTCTCAGCTTTCTGGGAGAAATGTGCCAACATAGCTTGTGTGGAAAGGTGGCCCCACCACCAAGTTTGTGCCCCATGGAACCAGGAAGAAAACACAGGAAGACAGGGGACACTGTCTCATTTTGCTTTCCAGTTGTTGGGAAGCAGCCGCTGCAGTCTGAGTTTATGAAAATTAGTTCTGTTCTTTTCAAGCCATTTAATGTGCAGTGCATTTGTCAGAGGACTAGAAGAAGGAAGGGGAGGAGGAACAGAGGCACGGGGACAACAGAGGCCCCCCTGTCTGCTTTCTCAAGCTCTGGTGCCTTTGTCTGGCCTCAGGGTCTCCTGCTGTCTGTCCCACCTGCCTATTACCCCTCCCCCCTGCATTCCTCTTGGAGCCCTGTGATCTCCATCTGTTCACCCTACTCTCCCTTAGGACAAGCAGAGTTGGAGTCTAAACTCCATAGTTAAAAGGCACAGCCTTAACTAGTCTCCCTGATGACAGGGACAGAAAAAGAGAAAGGAGGTGAATGACATTTAGCGCACTTGCTACTGTTTTATACCCCCTGTTAGGCACTTTGTATGTTATCTGATTAATTCTTATCCTAGGCAGGGGAGCAGATTTCCTGGATTTACTGCTAAAGAAACTGGGGCTCCGGAGAATTCAAGCGACTCGTAGATCCAATTTCTATCCTTGTGCACAGTCCACATCTGCCTTCTGCTTCTAGGGTCCACACCCACGGTCCCTCCTTGCATCCCCATGCAGTGCACAGAGGGTATCCCCGGCCATCTAGGCGATGTGAGCAATATGAGTAGGGCACACTCATACTCTACTCTTAGGGATCAGCAAAAGGAGCCCCAGAACCCGCCGGCCCTCGGTGAGCTGCAGCCGCGCAGTCCCATTTCCTAACGCCAGCTTCCTGTGTGGCTGCAGTTCGCCTCTGCAACATCCCCTCCAAGTGGTCACTCGGCCTCCACACAGCCAGACAGCAGTTTGCAAGGCACTGAAGGAGTCACGCAGCGGGCAGTGAGCTGCTCTGCTTGGCAGGGAGTTGCAGAGGATGGGGAAAGTGACAGGGCAAAATCTGAAGAGGCAGGCAGGTGCCGGGCTGGAGAAGGGTAGCATCGATGGTGGCACAGGGACAGTGCTGGGGAGCTTTCTCTGCAGTAGCTCCCTAAGCCTCACATGACTTGGGACAGAGGCATCCTATTTGCTCATTTCACACATGAAAGAATTCTGCAAAGATTAAGTCACTTGCCCACGATCACACAGTGAAAGCCAGTGGCAGGCTGGCAGGCTTTGAAGCTACCTGTGTTACACATTACAGTTTCCTGAAATCTTTGGGTCTTCAGACTCTGTTCTGTGGACTAGATAAGCATAAACCATCAATGTGATTAAAACTTTAAAATGTGTCTAGGGTACAATTCAGTGGTACAGTGGGTGCTTAGATTGTGTACTAGGTGAGGCTCTGGGTTCAATTCCTAGCCCCAAAAACAAAAGGAAAAAAAAAACAACTAAAAAAATACATACTGTCATCCAGGCACAAGGTAATATGTACCTGTAAAGCCCAGCATTCTAGCAGGCTGAGTCAGGAGGATTGCAAGTTGAATTTCAGCCTGGGCAACTCAGCAATGTATCATGACCCTGTCTCAAAAAGCTAGGAAATAGAATTTTTAAACTGACTGGGAATAGGGCTCAATGCAAAGGCCCTGGGTTCAGTCTCCAGCAACACACACCCACACACACACACACAAACACAAGAGCTTGTAATAACATATCATATATTTGTCTGCCTCAATTTTCAAAGTACTTCATTACAACAATTCAATCTGGTCTTTTTGCCTTCTGTACAGCCATTGCATTTGCAATAAAAGGGCTTTTATGTCCTGAACATTAGTAATTTTTCATAGCTTTTCACACTTCATCATTTTTCCCAGTAATCGTCCCCATTTCTACGATAGTTAAAAAGTAGTAGGTCAAATTGTATATTGAAAGGAAGACATTACACACTCCTAACAGCTTTCTGTTAAAAATTATAAGTTTTTATTCTGCTGTGAAGCAGAACTATCATTAGCATGTGATAAGCATTCCTATATTTTAATGTGCATCTGTGGATATCACAGCCTCTTTTATGAAATGTAATTCCCAGATCATTAGCAGCAGGTCGTTAATGGCTTTACAGGGAGGAAAGTGAAATGCAGGTAGTAGACAACGTTCCCCTCACATTTGAAAGGAAAGCCTAGATAGGTCAAGACCAGCCTTGTTACTTTGCCATTTGGTGTCTCCAGGGACCATGGCCTGTGTATTTGCACTGAGCGCCATGCGCAGAATGACCTGATGTTTGGCTTAGTGCTCTACTGCCGCCATCTTGAAATTCCCCGTTGGTGTGAAACCAGTTTGAGCCTCTCAGATTCTCATTTCCTATGTGTATCCAGTGTCACTGGCTTTTCCCAGATCCAACATGGGTCTATCTATTCATGTGACCTTTCCTCCTGGTCATAGTTATCAGTGCTATCCAGACTTGGAAATGTCCTGTGCTTGGTTCTGTTGAGAAAGTGGCAGAACTTTTCAAAAATAACTTTTTATTAGGAAAATGGAGGAAAATACATGCTAAAGCACAAAAGCAAATGGGCTTCTTAATATCCCTAGGGTCTAGACACACATCAACTTGGCTGGCCCAGCTTTAGAGGCTACACTGTCTTGGCTCCCTTACCCACCCCAAACCAAACTGAGGAATTGTGCATCTTGGACCACAGGTCTCCAGTCAGTCTGGTGGCCCCAGTGCCAGCACTGGTGGAATTCTTCAAGTTCTTCATGCCCCCCTCCATTTTCACTCCAGCAGAGGCTCGATTTTGATGACCCAAGACTGAGCCACACTGCACAGCACACACGCACATGTGAGCACAGACCACAGATGACCCCAAGAAATCCTCGTCTCTTGACCTCTGAGATAAAGGAACCTCCTTGTGTGACCTCCAGTGGTTCCTTTTTGAGGTTTATGACTGCCAGATCTCTTGGAAGGTGAATGGGCTCCTCACTATCAGTGCCTTGCTCACACTGGAGGATCAGGGCAGTTGTTGTGAGGGGTGTTTCTCTTCATGTCTCACAAAACTTCCACTTGAGTGTCATTGCTCTTGGAACTGGTGCCTGGGGGTGGTTGTCCTCGCCTCCTAGGGCCTGTCTGAGATTCATACACCAGCTCTCCTCCTCTTCCTTTCTACCAGGTGACTTTCTCCTGTCCAAGGGCCTTCTGCAGCTCCAAACATACTCACTTGTTAGAACTGATGGGCAGGCAAGAAGGTTGGTGAAAAAGCAAGTCCCTTCCAGCATCTCTACCCATTTCCCAATTCTCCGTGCTGTCTGCCCTCCCAGAAGCCCCCTCAGGGGCAGAATCCCACCCCCACATCACTGCATTATAATTCCCACCAATGCAGGAATAGACTATGTCATCTCCTCAGATGAAGGCCGGGCACAGAGCAAATGAAAGCTTCAGGACAGGACTGTTGAGTCCCAGTATCCCACTGTGCAGTTAGAGCCAGGACTCCGTGATCTGAATTGGTAAAGATGCTAGGAACAACTGAAACCAATGGACATTAAGTCCTAGGTCTCACTTCAGCTAATAGATTCAACTAAAGGTCTAAAAAGGAAGTCTTATCTTCAAAAGTTAAGCACTGATTTACCAAATGACCCAGCAATTCCTCTCCTTAGGGATCCTCCCAAAGGAACTGAAAGCAGATATTCAAACAAATAGTTTTATACTCTTTTCTAGGAGCAGCTCGGGAAAATAAGATGGCATGTTTCTATGGGTTCCCCGGATTTTCTCCAGAGATCTCTTGGGTATCTGTGGACTTTAGGCGGAGTCTCTTAGCTGGTTGTGATGGTGCGCATCTATAATCCCAGCACTTTGGGAGGCTGACACTGGAGAACCACAGCCAGGTAGGACAGTGTAACAAGTTAGTGAGACCCTGTCTCAAATAAATCCATACATACATGCATTTATACATACACATACATATATACATACATACTGCATAGGAGGGCTGGGTCTATAAGTATGTGCAAAAGCCCTGAAAAGTTCAATCCTCGGTACCAGAAAAAGGAAAAAAAGAGGAGAACGAAGAGGAGGACCTTAAACTAGAGAAATTTTGACATGAACAGATAGAAATACCAGTTTACATTGGATCATGAGGAGGTGTTTTAATACCTGAGCTTTTGATTTTGTATTCCATGGCCATGTTTGCATAAATGACTTACTTTTATAGCCAGAATATTTTCTTTCATTATGGACCCTAAAGAGCCCAGTGGGCTTTTGTTCCTGGTTCCTGGCCCCTGGTAAGTAGCTTATAAGGCCTTGGGATTTCCCAAGGGAGTGAGGATGTCACAATTACTTGTGGTGGCCCCTGGGACCATGCCAGGTTATTTACGGTAACAAGGTACAGTACTGGTGGATAGGTTATGCTAACAGGTGATGCAGGACGGGAGGTTGGCCATGGCAGAATGACTGACTGTGTCACTCGGTACCACCCCAAACTCTGGGAAAGGAAGGGCGCTGAGTGCTGAGTTCAACCACCTGGCCAATGATTTGTATCAGCTACTTCTGCAGCTGGAGGCCTCAGTGAGAACTGGGAACATACAAGCTAAGTTTATTTCCTTGTGTGACAATGCTTCCTGAACACTGTCAAGCTTTGATTCTGGGATGCTCACCCATCCCTCATGACAGAAGCTTTGTACTTGGAGCCCATCAAGATTCCATCCTATGTGGTTCTTCTTTGGTGAGTTCTGCTTTGGATCATTTAACAGTAATAAAATGGTACCTGTAAGCACTGCACTTTTTTCCTGACATTGTAGGACATTAGAGAGTCTTATAATGTTAGAACCCTTCGATTTTAAGCCAGTTGATCAAAAGAGGGAGAGGCCCTGGGGACTCCAGAAGTTGGGACAAGTACCTAAAATGAGGGAAGTCTTCTGGAAGATCCTAACATGTGAGAAGATTTACAGAATGACAAAGCGCAGAAAAAACGCTCATACTCCAATTATTAGTACGCCAGGGCAAAGTGTATTCTCTAACAGAATTCCCTGTCAAACCCCCCCCATCCTGCTTTCTCTCTCTGGCAGTACTGGGAATTGAACCCAGGGCTTTCACACTGAGCTATACTCTCTCTCTCTCTCTCTCTCTCTCTCTCTCTCTCTCTCTCTCTCTCTCCATCTCTCTTTCTCTTTTAGTTTTCTGTTTTGAGATGGAGTTTTGGTAAGTTACTACATTGCCCAGGCTGAGTTTGAATTTACAGTCCTCCTGCCTCAGCCTGCCACATGGCTGGAATTATAGGCATGCGCCAGCAAGCCTGGCTTGTCTAAACCTCGCAAGGTAGGTGTGTCCAACTATGCCTATGGGCCACATGCAGCCTGGACAGTTAGTGATGGGGCCCATGAGATCATAAACTTGCAACATGATTATGTGGTTTTTAGTGAAGTATTTCATCACTTGGCTGTGTGGTGTTGGAGCTTGGGCTGTGTGAGTGACAACAGGACACAGTGTCAGGGAGGGCACAGTGTGGGCTAACTCCACTGTCTGCACCCTCTGCACATAGTCAGTCATCAAACGTCACATGCGCTTATGCGACCCGATAGGTAAAACGCATGCAGTCTTTATCAGTTCTACCTGCCTATGCATGTGTGTGCCTGTGAAGACAGTGCTTGTCGTTTTTAAAGACATTGAGTTTTTTATTTAATTATTAAACTTGAGCTTGCTCTGTTATGTCATTTTAATGCTATAATAAAGATATTTTTTAAAAGTTTTTTTACCTACATACATTATATCGATTTTATATGCAGCCTATGCTAAACCATCTTTTTTTTGGTAATAAAGTTGGAATCCAGGGCCTTTGAACTGAACTTTATCTATAGTGCTTTTTATTTTCTATTTTGAGATAAGGCCTTGCTGAATTGCCTATGCTGGATTTGAACCTGGAATCCTGCTACCTCAGCCTCCCAGAGTGATGGGATTACAGGCAAGCACCACTTTAACCTTGATTGCCAATTGGACCAGATTAAGGGACTCCTGGAGAGGCAAATGGATCACGGCAGGGCTCTTCCTGTGAGCGGATTCATGTGTTAGTGTTCAGAGCTGAATGCAATGCTAAGAGGTGGAGCCAGGTGAAAATAAAGGTTGCTGTGCACCTTTGGAGGTATATATCTCGCTGGTGCTCTGCTTCTAGATTCCATGAAGTCGATAGCTTTGCTCATTTGTGTCCTTCCACCATGATGATCCTGCCTTGGAGCCACCAGCCATGGACTGAATCCTCTGTAACCATGAGCCAAATGAGCGATCTCCTTTAAGGTATAGGTGCCACATATTTTGACCCAGTAATGGGAAAGCTGACCAGTACACTGCCAAGCAAAGCCTTGCCACTCAATGTGGCCCAGGCTAGCCAAAAGATAGGACACTTGTGCTCTGGGTTATTGTAAGGTCCTTGGTCTTGCCATTTCCTGAAAGTGACACAGCTATTTGTTGTTTGTAATATGAGACGGTCCAGGATTTGATTTAGGCCCACAAGGGACCACTCTGGCAGCTGAGCTGAGAATAGACTGTAAGTATGGGGACCACGGTAGAGCTGGACCTGGACAGGACAATGGAGTGGCCATGAGTGGCAGGGTCTGCATGGAATTTTTAAGGTAAAGCCAATAGGGTTTGCTAATCTCTGGAGGGGAAAGAGAGTGAACAGTTCAGGCTGACACCAAGAATTTTGATCTGAGGGGCTGGAAGGGTGGTGTTGGCATCCACTGAGGCAGAAAGGGCTGTGGGAATCTTAGGGTTTGGGGCAGAAGATGTGGAGCCTAGATGGGACATAAGGCATTTGATCACTTGTAGAGCACAAGTAGACATGGCCACAGTACCTTAATGAAGATTTTTCTCTCTTCCTTCTCACCATTCTTCATATATATATATATATAATTTTTTAGGTACTGGAGATTGACCCCAGAGGCTTCACACTGAGTTACATCTTTGGCACTTTTTCATTTTTTAAAATTTTGAAACAATCACACTAAGTCACTAAACTGCCCAGGCTGGGCTAAAATTTGCAGTCCTCCTGCCTCAGCTTCCCAAAGTGTTCAGATTACAGGCATGTACCACCACACCTAGCCCCTTCTTCATGCCTCCTCTCCCCAGGGCATGGAGAGGATCCTACTGTCTCCAAATTTTGTGGCCTCTACTTTCTGAGAGAACAAGAACCACTGAGAATTGGATTGACTGTGGGTGTTGCCCGGCACCTCTAGGTACCTTGTGTATCAGTTGAGTGAAAGCGATTTAAACTTTGTACTAGGAGGAATCTAGAAAACAAACTGAATTTATCATTCTGTGCACAAGAATGCCAGGACTGCTCTTAAAGGAAAGATAGGGCACAGGCAGGGGTTAAAGGAATAAAGGAAATTCTCTGTGCCAGGAAAGAGCTACTGCTCGCTTTTCCTTGTACATTTCTGCAACTTTACTGTTTTATTTTCTTTATTTGGACTGATTTAGCTTGTGACATGGACCCTGGTTGGAATGAACAAAATGGTTCAAAGTTTTCCCTTCAGAATAATTTCAAATTTACAGAAAAGCTGCAAAATAATCCTAGCCTTGGGGAGGCTGAGGCAGGAGGATCACAAATTTGAGGCCAGCCTCACTACATAGTGAGTTTGTGGCCAGTTTGTGTGTTACAAAGTATAACCTTGTTTAAAAGAAAAAGAAAGAAAGAAGCTGCCAAAATACAATAATTAACTCAAGTACCTTTCACCTAGATTCACCAAGTTGTTAATATTTTGCTATATTTACTTTATAATTTGATCTACTTGCTTAGTTTTTTTTAATTATTTGAACATAAAATGAACATAATGGTCTATCCTTGTAATCCCAGAACTCTGGGAGGCTGACACAGAAATATGGCAAGTTTGAGCCTGGCTCAGGCAATTTAATGATTTAGGGAGAACTTGTCTCAAAAAAGAAGACTAAAAAAAGTGCTTGGGGCTGGGCATGGTTGCGCATGCCTATAATCCCAACATAGGGGAGGCTGAGGCAGAAGGATCTCTGAGAATTCCAGACAAGCCTGATCTGCATAGTGAGCTCAAGGCCAGCCTGGACTACACAGCATAGCATGATCCTCTTTCTGAATGAACAAACAAACAATTGAATGAATGGCTAGGGACGCAGTTCAGTGCAAAGGGCATGGGTTCAATCCCTAGTTTGACAAAACAAAATAAAACAACAAAAAAAACTATTTTAAAAATTAGCTGGGAATATGATGTTTCTTTTTCCCTCTCAAACACTATGTGTGCATTCACCAAGAGCAAGGCCCTCTCTGACATGGTCATCGGACAGTTATCAGTGCTAGGACCTGTCCCTTGGCCACAGTATTGCTATCTTATCTCCAGACCTTCTTCACTTTCAGTCTCTGAGCCTGACAATGTCCTTCCCACATCTGTCTGGGCCGGACCCCACCCTCCCCAAGATCCTGCAGTGTACTCAGCTGTCAGACCCAGCTGGCATCTTTTAATTTAGGACTTCTTTGGCCTCCCAGCTTCCACAGCGCTGATGTTTTGGAAGCAAGCCAGCTGTTGCATGGAAGTCCTTTTCATTGGGGTTGGACTGATGTTTCCTCGCGATTAGACATGAGCTTTCTCTCTGCAGCGGGCATGCAGCAGGAGGAACACTCTGACCTTGTGCTGGTTCCGTTTTTGCCCGTGTTAGCACTGACCGCTCCGTGCAGGTCTTATCTGCCCAGCTACTCACCGGAAAGTGGCTCTCTTTTGAGACACGCTCTTGAATTCATCTCAGGATTACAGGTTTACATTTTGCCTGGCCAATTTAATGCCAGCCTCTGTCAAAATGGAAAATAAAAAGGAGCTGGGGGTACTGCAGGTCAGTGGCAGAGGGCTGGCTAGTTTGATTCTCTGGTGCCAAAATATGTAAAGGGCAGGAGATGCAGCCTGGTGGACCTGTGTGAATGCTCTGTGTTTGATTCCTAAACCCACAGAAGAAAAAAACAAAGGCATCAGAGGCTAAGCCAAACAGGATGTAGGGACCAGGAAGCAGAAGATGCCCCTCCCTGGCACCTTCCTGCCTTGCTTAGAGGTCCACAGGGTCTCCACTAACCTGCAACTGTGCCTGTTTGATTGATTTATTTACTTTCTGGGACAAAGTTTTTCTGTATAGCCCAGGCTGTCCTTAAACTCATGGTGATCCTCTTGCCTCAGCCTCCTGAGGTCTGGGATGACAGGCGTGTACCACCATGCCCAGCCTAGTTTTCACTGAAACTCTCCTTTCTTTTTACCCAGCTGGAGGAAGTGGGCTGAACATTAGGGGGATCCAGCCCCCCTAGAGCTTTTGAATTCCGTGAAGAAACGTTTTGTGTATGTAAAAATATCACTGTACTTTAGAGAGAAAGATCTAGTTCCGAGTCATGCGGAGAGACCAACTGGTGGGCATGACAGTTTCAAGTTTTATTTTGCAGCACTTTATTTTTGTTTTTCCCCTTTGAGTACAGGGCAGCAAGTGAGGGAAGATGAGGTCTCAGAAACTATAAAAATATAATCTGCTATTCACTAAGTCAAAGCAGTATAATAATATATAGGTTTAAATAAATGTATATAATAATTATAGTTAAATACATCAACATATTATGTTTTGCTTTGATGAGAAATGGATTCCTAGTGATGATCTTTTATTTTTGTAATACTGGGGATTGAACCCAGGGCTTTTGCACTGAGCTATATTCCCAGTTCCATGTTTTAATTTTGAATTTTGAGAAGGGTCTCACTAAGCTGCTAAATTGCCCACACTGGGTCCAAACTTGTGATCCTCCTTCCTCAGCCTCCCAGAGTGCTGGGATGACAGGTCTGTGTCCCCACACCCAGCTTTTGTTGCTTTACTGCCATCTCCCAGTGACCCTCCTGAAGTTGACCTTGTGGGAGCTCATTTTACAGATGGAAAGGGTGAGGCTCTGGGGATACCAGGTGGATTGTATGCAGCCCTATAGCATTGCAAAGCTCAGGCCTTACAATTCGGGAGCCCAGAAGCAGAGCGAGACCCAGGCAGGAAGCAAGGCTGCTGGTTAGGCTTTCAAATGCAAATCCGGCAAGGGGCCCTCTCTGTGCCTTTCCAAAGGACAAAAGTGAAAATACTGAGTCTGGCTTGCAGCTGGCCAGAATGTGGGAAAGCACAGAGCTGGTTTGTTGGAAGAGGACACTGTGCCGGGGCCTTCACCACCACAGCAGCATTCCTGGGTCCCCCAGAGGCAACATCCCACAGCTACCTTTGGCCACTTATGCATCGATTCCTGCCTGTGCAGTACATGCAGCGCTGTCAGGCTGGAAGGCAGTAAGCGCATATTAATGAGAAGATCTGCTAGAGCCCTGAGCTATGCACACAGCAGCCCCTAGGCACAGGCCCAGGCAGGTTTACTCACCATGCCCAGAGCGATGTCCCAGGTTACCCTTAAGTGAAATAGAGGGAGTCTCAGGGCTGGACAACAGTGACTCCTCCGGGTGATTGCGAAAGGCAATGTCAGGAGGTTTCAGCAGAGCTTGCCCGGGGGTCAGGCCAGGGAGGCTCCATTTGCAAAGGGCACGCTTGGACAGTAAGCACAGGGCACCTGTGTCGGGGGGAGGGCTGTGACTACCTACGCCTTTTGCTATTTCTCCTTCATGCTTTATATATGTAAGAATTGCTCCTGCTGGGGATTTAGCTCAGCGGCATAAGCTCCTGCCTTGCAAGCAGGCAGTCGTGAGTTCGATCCCTGGTACCGATAAAAAGGAAAAAGACAAAAAAAAAAAAAATTAAAAAAAAAAAGAATTGCTCCTGTGTATTTTCCTGCTTTAGACGCGTTTCACACAACCTGCCCTGGTAAGGAACAAGAAAAAACCTTCAAGGAAGTGAAACCGGCAGCCCAGGCGCCAGCCGAGACACAGGAGGGGGACTTCCTGCTGGCTTCTAGCACAAGGGGCTGGTGTCCTTAAAAGGGCAGAAGGACGCTTAGTTTTAAGTGTGTCTTTTTTCAAATTGAGGCCAGATAAGACCCTAGCAGACCTCTGTCCTGCCCTGTGGACCTGGAAACCAGCCAGGTGCAGGCCTCAGTGACAGCCGCCCTAGTCACAGTGGCTATTCCTGGGATGTTTCCTTGCTCAATGTGAACACAATAGTACGTTTTAGTGGCATCACATTTAGCCATACAGCGAACCTGCTCTTGGAATCTATAGTGATACACATGTACGCTTTTTTGAATGGTCACGTGTGGTTTCTTGAAACCAAAGCACAGGTGATCAGGTTGAACACTATAAAAGTAGGATTTATACAGGGCTGGGTTTTGTTCATTTTGCTATTTTGTGCCTGCTACCTAATTTTTGACTTTCAAGGGCCCTGTAAGTATGTCACTGGCAAGTGAGCTTCACACTTAAAGCAATGCATAATAGATAATAAATCTATACATGTACATTTTGCTTTGATGCAAAGACACTAACATTTGTAGTGCTAGACAGTTTGCACTGCTTGATTGTAATAAATGGGGACACAAGGCACATGTTGAGTCACTGGCCCAAGGTCTCTGGGCACACACAGAGCAACATCAGAAGCAGCCAGTCCCCAGGCCAGCACTGTGGCTCCCGGCTAGGTGCCCCAGCAGGAGAGGCACAGAGGTTTCCTGGGGTTTCATCATTCCTCAGCGACTACCTTATGTGGGAGTGACTTTCCGTCGCTTCTCCCAGGGCTCCCTCAGAAGCCAAGTGCCAGGAGGGGGGGGCAGCAAGCTCAGGAGGTGCTGTGGAAGGAACCCAAGGGCAGGGGTAGCACATCTCCTCCCTGTCAGCCACTGCTCTGTACCCCAAGTCCTGACTACGATTGCAGCTCAGGGTTGCAGTGAAATGCCCGGTGACCCCCTCCGGGTCTGCCACCCGAGTCACACCTGGCCCTCTGTGCCATCACTGTCCTTTCTACTTGCATGGCACTGAGTCTGGGCTCTACTGCTCTGAGGCCACCAAGTGGGCCTTAAAGGTTACTACTGCTGTCACAGGCACCCCAAGAGAAGCACTGCCAGGTGACCCAATGAAAACGCAGGGTGCCCAGGGAAGCTGAAGTTTCAGATCCAGGACGAATCACTTTTAGTATATCAGATGCAATCTCTCCAAAATTCTTATATTGGAAAAATTTTTTTGAGGTCCTGGGGATTGAATCTGGGCCTTTGCACTGAGCTACATCCCCAGCTCTTTTTCATTTCATTTTTTTTTATCCTGAGATAGAATCTCCTTGTGTCACTAAGCTGCCTAGCCTGGGCTCAAACTGGTGATCCTCCAGCCTCAGCCTCCCAGATGCTGGGATTACAGGCAAAAGTTACCCCTCTGCCAATAAAAATACATTTTTCTGAAATTGTAATGTAGTGGTGTGGCCCATGATTTTTGTGGCAATCTACCCTAAAAGAGAAAGCATAGATGCTTTCACAGATTTCACTGCTACTTCAGCTGCCTGTCTACCCCCAGCAAACCTCAGGCCCCCTGGATGAGGTTCCCAGCTCTGTTCACAAGGGGAAAGAAGACGAGGGAGGGAGTGGGAAAGAGAGAGCAGGAGGAAGGGAGAGGGAGGGGGGCGGAGAGAGTGGAGAAGGGGACATGACTGCAGAGAGCACTCTGGGGGCCTCAGCGAAAGTCTGTGTTCACACAGGGGAACGCCCGTGGCGGTGTCCTGGTGGCCACCTGAAGACAGGATTCAGAACCAGGAGCCCTCCTGGGGACACATACAGCTTCAGCGCCCACCTTCTGTACTCTTGCGGGTTGCCCACACCTGAGAATACAGAAAGTCCACCCCCCGTGTCTGGCCAGGACACCCGTGACAGCGTGACAGTGAAACAGGGTACCTTCCCTTGTGGACACTTAGCAGTCAACTCAAATGAGCTTTATTTACATGAAGCAAAGTGCTTATATTTTAAGCGGATGTTCAAAATCCAAGGTGGCCTAGTCCCCACCATCCCAAGGAGAGGCATAACACTGTCACCATTACGGAAGTTTCTCTTTATCTCAGTCACCCAAGAGACTTGTGCCAGAGGCATGGGCCATGTCAAGCTTGGACACTGGGAATGATAGAGACAAAGTCCTCATGCCTCAGAGCCTTCTGTCATGATACTTGTCCCCATTTTCCTTGTGTGTGTGCTTTTTTTCATCTTGGTTTTTGGAGAGAGGGTTTCACTATGTAGTCCAGGCTGTCCTTGAACTTTCTCTGTAGCCCAGGCTGGTCTCAAACTCACTGTGATCCTCCTGTCTCAGCCTCTCGAGTTCTGGGATTATTGGTGTGCACTTCTGTTGCCATTTGTTGATGCCCCATTCTCCCTGTCCATTGTGAGGATCTGCTCCGTGGCTTATCTCATTTGTGTTTGTGTCTGCAGCACAAGTAACATCAGCCCTGAATAAGTGATGCTTGTTGAAAGAATAACTGTCATGGGTGACAGGACTGGGGAAGCAAGTGGGGATGTTGTCCTTAATCTGGAGAGCACTCCTTCCAAAACAGCGGTGGATGTGGGTCTGCTTCTCCTTCCTGTGGCCTCGAGCTCAGGTTTCTGATATCCTGCTGGACACATTGTTGATCACCCGCCCACGTGGTGGTCAGGCCCCTGCGCCCTTCTTGCTCAGCTTCTGGGGCAGTAGGAAGGCCTGTCACATGGTCGAGTCAGTAGTGTCCCTGTGCCACCTTGTGAATGAATAGATGGTCATGATAAGGATACAATCATTTTATAAGGATATTCCTGACCTTTGGTATTGCTTGGGTTCACCGCGGACATTCCCCCTTTATTGTCACAGCAAGGTGACCTGGTATGATGGAGGAAAGGGGTAACGTGGCCATGCTCACTGTAAGGCAGGAATCTGGTTACCTCCGTGTCCAAGGTCACCTTGCTAACTAACGGGAGCTGGGCTCCCAGCCAGGCAGCTGGGCTGAGAAGTCCCAAGCCTCTGCCTGCAGCCTTGTTGAGCAGAATCTCTGAGAGATTTGGAACATTTCTTTTCTTTCTGATTTTGTTTTGCTTGAATTGCACTGTTTGTTTCCTCTGGAGTTCACAATTGTTGTTATTATTATGTGGTATAATTATATGCAAGGAACATAATCAGAGGGCTGATTAGGCCTCTGCAAGCTAGAAGGGAATATTTGGGGAGAAAAATTCCCAAATTGAGAAATGGGTGCGTTTTTAACTTCCAACAGCTGTTATTTTTAGGAAGTTGAATTGGCTTCCTTTTCTCAAAGAGTTCTGGCTTCCTGATGATTTGTACTTTTTACTGTGTATTCACAGGCATAGTGTGTAGGTGGTGACATCCTGATGTCAGCCCAAAGGGCCAAGTATCATAAACTTCCTTTTCCCTATTCCCTATAACCAGATGGAATGCTTTTTCCTCTCTCCCCTCCCCTCCCCTCCCCTCCCCTCCCCTCTCCTCTCCTCTCCTCTCCTCTCCTCTCCTCTCCTCTCCTTCTCCTTTCCTTTCTTTTTTTGAGATAGGGTCACGCTATATAGTCCAGGGTGGCCTTCAGCTCACTGTGTAGCCTAGGCTGGCCTCAAACATATAGCAATCCTTCTGTCTCAGCCTCCTAGGCACTGGGATTACCGGCGTGCGGTTCCCATTCCTGGCTCTTGAGTCTTGCCTGGAGCTTGAACACTTGTCTCTATTTCCCTGCCTCTACCCCACAATCTCTCTTTTTGGCCCTGGGCCAGCAAGTGCTGTTGTCACAAACCCCTTGGGCTCCAGGCAGCTCCACCCCACACTGTGCACTACAGTTACTTCTGTCCTAGTCACCTCCTGCTTCTAACTCTTCCAGCACTCTTGGTGGCTCTCAGGTGGCCCTCAGAGTGTCTCCATTGGAGCTCATGTGACCTGTCAGCACACTTCTACTTCCTCTATGGAGCCAGCACAGCAGACCCAAGTGTCACCATTGCCACTCCTTCCTCTTGTTCCTCAGCACCCCTCCCTTCCAGGCTGTCACCCACACTGTTCCCTTGGCCAGGAATGCACTGCCACAGTTCCAGCCTCTCTTCCCCTTTCCCAGACAGACACTGAGGCACAGGGCTGAAGACAGGAGGCTCTGAGCCCAGCCACTGGCCTCTGCCTCTGCCGCTGTGAGCTAATTCTGCTCAGGGCCGCCTGGCTGGTACATGTGGTTGGCAGGGCCTCAGGCTTGGTTTACTGTCATGCTGCTGTCACCCGGAAATTCTTAAATCTGCTTTGCCTTTTCTTTCTTTCCCTTGTTGGGGTTGGGAACTGAACCCAGTGCCCCCAGGCAAACACTCTACCACTGAGCTACACCCCAGCCCTGTGTTCATTGTTTTTTTGACTAGACACCAGGTTCACAAACTATGTAGCTGGATCGGACACTGACAAGCTGCGTCACTGTAAAATAAAGGCAAGGAGGCCAGGCGCGGTGGTGCCTGACTGCAATTCCTGCTGCTGCGGCTGGGGCAGGAGGATTTAAGATTGAGGTCAGCCTGGGCAATTTAGCAAAACCCTCTCTCCAAAATAAAATAAAGTGGGCATGGTGGCTCATGCCTGTAATCCCAGCACTTGGGGCATCGAGGCAGAAGGCTCATTGTGAGTTTGAGGCCAGCCTGGTCTACACAGTGAGTTCAACATCCTTCTGAACGGTATTCACTCAATCAGCGAATCACTCAGTCAATCAAATAAAAAGGGCCCAGGCAGGCAGCACAGCGCTATCTTGCATTCAGTGTCACACAGGCACTCACATTCAAAAAAGAGAAGCAGGAGAGGCCGGGGGCGTGGCCAGGAAACCGCAGCTCTCACAGCCGGTCTCACAAGCCAGGGCGCAGAGGCTCAACCAGTTGCTCCGCGCCCCGCGGCTGTCACGTGACAGCAAGGGTGACAAGCTCTCCTTTCCCTTCCCTTGTCAAGAGGAACTTTGCTGGGGCCCTGCCTCTTCCGGGCACGTGGTCCCGCTGGCTCTCAGCGTGTCACGTGGCAGCAGTCACAGGCTGCTGATCTCCATTGTTCCTTTTTCACAAGTCTCAAAAGAAAGCTGAGAACAGGGCTGGTATTTCTCACACTTGATAAATGAGTGCAATAGATAAGCAACTGGCCTTAGGGCACAAATCCAATTACAAAGGCTTGGTGGAGACAAAGACCTCCAGGGCAGAAGCCCAGACTCCTGGAGCCTGCCAGAATCCTCCCTCCCCTGCAGAAGATGCTAAAGTGGCCCTCGGTCAGCTCAGGGAACGCTGCTTTAGACAGGCAGCCCTGCCCTGCCTAGCATGGCCTGGAGTGCATAGCCAGATGCACAGATACAACCCTCCTCGGCCGAGCTTTCCCTGATACCACAGCAAGAGCAGCTCTGTGCCTGCCCTCTGGTTTCTGGTGGGCTGGTGCTGACTCCGGCTTCCGTTCATTCCTGAACATTTGTGCTCGTTCACATTTGGAATCTAGTTATTCTGCAGTGACTTCAGGGAAGGGACTCTGCAGCTGGAAAGTGATGTAAAAGTGACAATAGCCTTCGTGCTTTAGGGGATTAGGGAGAAGCCTGGATAGGTGTTCAAGGAATCGAAGCCACCGGACAAGTGCTAAAAGCCAAGCTTTGTCCCAGAGGAGAAAACAAGAATGGGAAGCCTAGACAGGTCAGGCAAAAGAAGGCTCCCCTAGGAATAGTGGGATCTAAGGGTCACCCCTCATTTAGCAGCTTAAGCAACACGCATTTATCACCTTACACTTCTGATGGTCAGAAGTTCCACTGGTCCAAAGCCAGGTGTTGGAGGGAGGACTCCCTTCCTGGAGGCTCTAGGGGAGAATCTTCCACTGATTGACTGATTTTTGTGGTACTGGGGATTGAATCCAGGGCTTTCACACTGAGATACATTTGCAACCCATTTTTATTTATTTATTTTAGAAACAAGATCCCACTAAATTGCCCAGATTGGGCTTCGATTTGCAATCTGTCTGTCTCTGGCTCCTAGAGGGTTAGGTTCTTGCCTTTTCAAATTCTCAGTACTGTGTTCCTCTGATTGCTCTGCTCATGCGCCTCCCTCTTCCACAACCTCACTATTTCAAAGTCAGTGGACTACAACCTTAGCTCCATCTGCAGCCCAATTCCCTACCCAAACCCAGTTCACAGCCTCCAGGGGTTAGGATGCAGGCCTCTTGGGGTGGGGGCTATTATTCAGCCTACCACACCCATTTTAAATGCCCTTGAGTGATTAGAAATAACACTGCCCCTGCTCGGCTTGGCTCGGAGTGGCGTTTCATGGAGTTGACAGGCTCGCTGCCATCTTGTCCTGAACTGCATTGGAAGCCTCTCTCTGTAGACTGGGCAGCACACAGAAGGTGTGTATTTACCTCCATCAACGGTAGAGGGTTAAAGGGATCCTATGTAAACAAGTGTCTGGGTCACACCAAAGTCAAAGTGCCACGTGATTTCTCTTAGATAACCAGCAAGTGTTTGCTGGGCACCAGACACAAGTGCCCCATTCAGAAATGGAGAAAGGAAATATCAGGCTGGCACTGCTGACCTTTGGGAGCAGTGAATGGTGCCAATTGGAAAAAGAAAAAAAAAAAACACACTTCACTTGACGTTTTCATCAGGTTCGGATTCTTCAGACCCTGTGCCAACATTTTCTTTTCTTATTCAGTTTTGGTTTTTATTTTGCAATGTGCCCATGGCATAAGGTATCTAAAATGGTGGATGGGGACAGGAATTTAATGATCCCGGGACTACAGACTGCCCCTCATGGTGGTTCTCAGTCTTGGACGCACATGGGGATCACTGGGGCTTCGAGGGACTCTGCTGTGCAGGGTGCATCCAGAGCAGCTGGTCAGAACTGGGGGTGACCATTGGAGTGAGGGTGGGGGCTGGTGTCACTTGCATGTGTGGCCATGGTGGACACTGCAGAGTTTCTTTGCCTAATTCCCACTTTACGCTTCGGTTTCTTGGATTTTCTGTTGTTACTAAGAATGTGCTTGGGAGAAGCACTGAACTGAATTCAGCTGTCCGGGGAGGCCTGCAGGAGTGAAAGTTAGTTAATAGAATAAAAGATCACACACCTAGAAAACCAGTTCTCCCAGCCTCAGTGGGGAGTGACGTCACCAGGAGCCAATAAGAAACTAGCGCTTGCTTTTACCAGTTAAGGTCTGAACAGGCTCTATTTAGACATTTAGGGCCAGGCTGTGAGGGTTTGATTGCCATCAATGCTTGTTTCGTGTGTCCATTTTCTGATTTTCAGTGCCCGCAGCCTTTTATCAGTTTCCTTAGTTTCCACACATTTGCTCCATGGCTGCTGGAGTATTGGCAGGAGGAGGGTTTGAGTCTTCAAGCAGGTGAGGAGCTAGGTTGCAGGTAAACAAGGAAGATTCCACAGCCCAGCTCCTAGTGAGGCCAAAGTGGAAGCCGGGAGGCTCCAGTCCAGGTGGACTGTTGCTGCCATCTAGTGTCACAGACTGGTATTGACTCCTGACGGTCACATGGTCACTACTGGTAAAGCCAATGGTGTAGGCAGAAAAGTCTCCTTAAATACTGTACATTAGATGGGGAACAAGAATAGGGAGACACACTCATCTAGCAGTGTACTTTATTTTTGAGTGATGTTCATGTGAATCTCAAATTAACCCTTATATTCTGCAACTAGAAAAGTATGGTCAGGAGTGGTGGCACACACCTGTAGTGCAGTACTCTGGGAGGCTGGGGCAGGAGGATCTCCTTAGAGCCTAGCCTGGATAATTTAGTGACTTGTGAAGACTTGTATCAAAATAAACAATAAAAAGGGTGGAGGATGTAGCTCAATGCGAAGGCCCTGGCTTCTGTTCCCCAGTAGCACAAAACCAAAACAGAACTGAGTGCAAATTCTCACTCTGCCCAAAGCCACGTGAGTTGAGGAAAGTCCTTTAACCTGTCACAATGTGCTTTCTCACCTGTAGGTGGTGGCTGGAATATGCACTGTGGGGAATGGGGGTAAGAGCCCATATGGTAGAGAGCTGGTGCTCACTACATGCTCAGTAAGTCAGGTGCACGATATATATTTTTATAAACCCTTATTGCCCACAAGCGAACTCAGGCTTGATGGTGGACTGGCGACTGCTACCTGGTTCTTCTCCATTGTGGGTTGGTGGCCCAATGCCTGGGGCCTTTATGAAGACTTTCTCACGGATTGTGGCCTTGTTAACTTGGTCCCTGTGACCGGAGAGGGCTCCATGGGCTGGATGGGAACACAGAAGCCAGTGTGACAGTCATGGCGCATCTGGAAATAGTCATCAGACTGAGTTGCAGGTGAGTGAGTGTTGTGCATGTCTCAATTGCTCCTCATTTAAACTAGCTACTTTGGGGAAGGGAGAGAGAGTAACCTCGGGATTCCCAGCATTCAAAGGCAAAAGTGGCTGGCTTTGCCTACTCACTGGTCATGGCATAGAGACTTGGCCTGAGAGAACTCAGGGTGACCAATCATTCCTTCTAGGTCCAGCACACAACCTTCAGGAGTGGGCTACTAACAGACAGTAGACCACAGTCAGGGACACTGCCAAACACCCTAAAACTTGACAGAGGCCCCTCTGGTCCCCAATAAGGACAATGTAGGCCTCATAGTCAATAGTGCTGAGGTTGAGAAGCCCTGCCCTAAATGTCACCATCAGCACATCACAAGTCATGGCTACCTTTCCCTGGATTCTCTCTTTCTGTGACTGATTCCTCCCTGTTCTCCCAACTCTTTGAGGTGAAAACTCAGCATTCACTTGAACTCTTTTTGAGTTTTTTACCCCATGTCCATTCAGTCTCAAAGCTGTGTAGCTTCTCGCCCCATATCTTATTTCTGGTTCCTATCTTTGCCCCCCATTTGTATCAGTCAAGTACTGGAAAGGGAATTAGTGAGACAAGAATTAGGGTTCTATCAGGCAGTGGGAACCGTGGCCCCAATGTGGAGTCGGAAAGCCCACGGTGGAGTCTGCTGCTGCCAGGCATCCTATGGCTGTTAGGGACCTCCGCAGAGGACAATGAGGCGGGTCTTCAGCTTAAGGACGCATGGGCCTTGTGGTCACTGCATAGATTGCACCCTGAAAAATACAAAGTATTCTACAGTGTAGAGATTCTGTTGCTCACACAACAGCCCAAACTCCCTTCTAGATCTCTTACAAACTCCTAGACAAAGAGCCTTCCTGGGTTTCCTACTCAGAACTCCCTCCTGGCTAGCAGGAGCTTTACTTGCTTGTTTAGGGTCAGTGGTCTGTGGATGGACAGGGAAAGAATAGAACAGGGGCCTCATTGGTCTTCTAGCTAGTCCTGGCTACAAAGAGTTAAAAATAAACTTTAATAGAGAAATTCCTGTGGGAAGGAGATCAAGGATGGGGATAGAGAAAGTGAGAAAGAACAGATAAAGAAAAGCCCCAGATAGCCTTGGGACTTGCAGCAGGAGGCCAGAGAGGGCAGAGCAGGCACACACAGTGAGACACTGCCATCTGCAACAGAATTCGGGGCAAGCAAAGGGGAGCAAGGTGGGCTGGCTAACTTGGGGAAGGCTCTGTATACGAGTGTATACTCACACCTCTGCACCAATGTATGCATACACGTGCCTGTATATTCACTCCAGAGTCACCATATTATTTACCCTAGGGTCATCACAGAATTCACTAGCCATCCACTCGCCCCTTTACTAACTCTACCCTAGCCATGGATAAGGCGTCCCCTTGCAAACTGGCTCCTCCCTTCAAAGATAAGGCCTTAAAAATTAGGTCAAAGACAAGTGAGCATAAAGCAGCTGCATGTAGATCATCTGAAGAGATGACATAGGCAGAGGTGCCCAGAACATAACCCAGTTATGGTTAAGTCCTAAGTGGGGGAAAAGGGCCCTCTACACCCCCCCCCCCATAAAAGCAGCCAAGAACAAAGCTCCATATGTCTTACATCTTTCCAGAGTCCCTACCCTGATTCTTTCTTATCAGGGTAGATTACTATCTTCTCCTTCTCCTATTTTCCTTTATATATATATATAAAGGGTCTTCCTTTAATTAAACTTTGTCCCTCTAATTTTTATTGGGCAGCTGGTCTCCCAGATGTGACCATGACACTTGCCTTTTATATCTTTTACTTCCTTACCTCTATATTTTACTTTCTAGCTTTTTTTGGAGACAGGATCTTCCCATGTAGTTCAGGCTAGCCTTGGATTCCCTATGTAGCCCACACTGGGCTTTAACTCATGGCAATCTGCCTGCCTCAGCCTCCCAAGTACTGGAGTTACAGGTCTATACCACCACACTTTGCAAATTCTGGCCTTTATATCTTTTAGATAAATTTACTTCTATCTTACCTCCTCTATCTGTAATTTTATTCTTTGTCACCATGGGACACAACCCCAGTGTTTCAGTAACAGTATACTCTCCATTACAGTTTGTCCAAGATTGTCCCTGATCAGAGGGGACTCCTGGAGTTCAAGAGCTTTCTGTGTTTCTCTTCAAGTCCTCTAGCCCGCACAGTGCTTGAATGTTTAAAAAGAACTATATAGGAATATATAGGGGAAAAGTTTCTGATTCAATAGAAACACAAAGTCTTAACATTTCAACCAAAATACACCCAACACATTCAGTGTCTTTTAGTGTGTGTGCTAGTATGGTAATTTTTTTTAAGATAGGGCATCACTGTTCCTTTTGTCTCAGCCTCCTGAGTGCTGGGTTTCAGGAGTGGGCCAGCACACCTAGTGGTACATTTTATTTTAATTAAATGTGCTTTGTAAAAGGAGACTCAGTATGCTGAAATAATTTGTGTGTTTGTTTTAAGACAGAATCTAGGTATGCAGTACAGGGAGACTTTGGACTCACTATGTATCCCAGGTTGGCCTCAAACTCAAAGTGATCCTCCTGCCTCAGCCTCTGGAATGCTGGGATTATAGGTATGCTCCGCTGCATCTGGCTGAAATCAATTTTAAACTTTCTTCCAAAAATTCTATTCAATCATTTTTCACTATCAATCCTCTTTTATCATTGATTTGCTTATATGTCAGTCAAATAATTTCTGGAGAGGTTGTTGATACTGTGTGTGTTCTTACAGCCACAAAGTCATTTACTCTTGATTCCTCTTCTGACATTTTCAGCTCACACCTTTCTTCTCATATCTGTTCATGTACCTACATCCTTCCCAGTTTCTTCTTCTCCCCTTTCTCAGCACCACACTTTGAGTTATAGCCTGATACCTGCCTACTTTTAGCCTACGAGCTCAGCCTATGTGTAAACAATTTTTTTGACTAGGTAGTAGTTTTCAATGACTTCGTGGTTATAAACTGGATGCTAAAACATTTAAATAAAAGTAAAGAAAATGCTGAACCATGCTCTCATTTCCTTCATTTCCTTATTTTAAATTATATCCCTTAATTTCTTTATATCTGTGAGACAATTCTGACCACCATATGAACATTACATATTGTTTTCCAGTGTAAACAATATCATCGTTAGAGTGTCTAACCTTAAATCAATCTGGTTTGATGATTCAAAGCTGGAAGTTCTTTCAAGATCGAAGACTAATTGCTTTAGTTGTTCCCCCTGGATTTAACATCTTTGAAAGCACAATATTCCCTAATAAGTCATTAGAGAGCTTGTTTAGTCACAGAAAAGCTTAGCCCAGCGAGTGAAGTATTATAACTGTTTTCCATTTATGTCAAGTGCTAAAATTATCCATTATATGGCTAATGATATTTTAGAAATGAACATTAATCTCTTTGCCCTATGTCAAAGAAAAACCTACCATTTTTACAGTTTCATTCTTATTCTTTCTGAATTGTAATCTGTCTTGTTGTCACCTCTCTCTTTAGAAGAAATAATGTCCCCTCTAAAGACCAGGTAGAACCAGTTCAAGAAGCTAACACTCATTCATATAATATTAGCACAAATCTTTCTTTTTTTCTCCTTTCCTCTATAATAGTTTGACTTTTTTTTGAAACATTTCTTCCCAATTCACAATACCTACTGCACATTTTGGATCTTAATTACTGGCTCAGATTCTCACACTAGTGAGGCAATATGATGTTTACACATGTGAGACTGGTTTACTTCACTTATAAGCATGGTCTTGGGTTACATCCATTTACCTATAAAAGCCTCCAGGTTATCTTTCTTTAGGGTGGAGTAGTATTTCATTATATAAAAAAACCTCGCATCTTTTAAAAATGTATTCCTTGACTGATAGACATTTGGATTGCTTTCAAGATTTGACTATTACCAATTGTGCTGCTATAAACATGGCTACCCATATATCACTGTAGTGTGATGTTTTAATTCTTTTAGGAAGATACCCAGAAGGGGAATAGCTGGATTGAATGGGACTTCCAATCCTAGTTTTTTGAGGTACCTCCACACTGATTTCCACAGTGGTTGTACCAGTAGACACTACCACCAACAGTAGAGGAGGATTGCTTTTACCCCACAGCATGCCAGCATTTGTTATTGGTTGATTTCTTGATGGCAGCCATTCTTTCTGGGGTGAGATGGAATCTCAGTGTTATTTTAGTTTGCAACTCTTTTTTTTATAGATGAGTTTAATTTGTTTGTATACCTTATTTTCAAGGTTTAAAGTAGACATGTATTATTTTAAAAATACAGTCTTTTGAAAGTCTAAATGACATAAAAAAATCACTAACACCACTTTTCTCAGTAAGATGCAAAACAGATGAAATGGAATAACAAATAGATTATGGTTCGTTTCTTGTTTCTGGAAGCACCCACTATCCAAATCCAGTGCAGGCCTTGCCGGGCTGTCCCACCCTGCCTCAGCAGAGCTTCTGTCCGAGGTTTGGTCCTGGCTGCAGGGGTATGTAGGAGCAGAAAACCAACCATTGCTGGCTATGGACAGTTGGCACAGTTCACTACCCACGGGGTTAACACCAAGGCAAAAATGCCCAGTGTTTCCCTAGGTTCACCTTCTTCTCAAGGAGGGCCCATATGGGCATAGCCATTGCCGTTGTAAAATTGCATTTTAAGAAAAATAAATATTCTGCACAATGTATTTACAAGAATCAGTTGTTTTATCTTGTACCCCAATTACTATAAGATGGAAAACTATAATTTAACAACTATGAAACATATTCTTGGTTGGTTTTGTCAGTTCAACATAGAATTAGGCTCCAAAATATTTTCTGATCTATATTTGTAAATATACAAAATTGTAAATTTTAATTTGCTTAGAAGAGAAGTTTGAAAGAAAGAAATAGAAATGATTTGTTTGAATTTCCTGACTCCTTCAGAGATGCAAATATCCAACAACGTCTTCCTACTACCTGGTGACTGAAGGGCAGTTTCTCATGTTCCTTTTGGATATGAAGGCCTTGGATTCTGCCATGACTTTTGGTCACAGTAAACATCTACTACCAGCTACCACGCAGAAAGCACAATGTGCACTCTCCAACAGGCACAGCAGGGGTGAGGAATGTCTCTAGAACTTGAAGAGATCAATGAAGTGCTGTGGAGACACGGGCGGGCGTGAAGCAGCTGTCTGGGTCAGCTGCAGTGCAGGGATGTCCTGAGTCCTTCCAAAAAAGAATACTGCAGTGCCTACAAAAATGTAAGGTGTCTTCATACTGTTCTTTAGTTGGATAATATTTCTGAAGTATAAAATACATCAACTTCCATTCGATATGACCTTTTTGTGAAAGGATCAAATGTCTACAGAACTGTTGCTCAGCAAAGTGGTACTGACACAGCTTCTTCGGCAGCTGCCTGTCCTCACTGAGCATGTACAGAGTGGGTGTCACCTGGCCCGGAGTAATGATGTCCCACCCATCCGAGAAGCGGTACCAGACGTTGCTCAGCATGTGCAAGGGCAGGTCACTGAGGGTGAGGCCACTGCTCACGTGCTTAGTCATCTGAAGATTCTGTAGTTGTTGTTGCCAGCCAAGGACAGTTTCTAAGCGGCAAAGCCAGATATTGATGTTCCCGACTAGCACTGACTTCCCTACCCCTCTGATAAGAATACATGGAGTAGAGCTCAGGTCTTGCAGAAGATCTTTGATCAAACGAGGATTCTGGTGGTCATCAAGAATCTTTTGAACGATTTTATCCAAAATGCTGAAGTAATTCTTCTGTGCCACACCACTCAATGAAGTTAACTGGGATTTTGCAATTAGCTGCAATAGTTTGACCACATAAGTGAATCTTCGGATATCCTGAATCGCACTTGAAAAGTCTAGCCGGTTAAAGGCTTCTCCCAAGGTACAATAAGCATGCCTTTCTTTTGTGCTTTCTTTATGGACGTAGATCCATTTTTCACAATAAAAACTTTGAGCATTTGTGTCATTTCTGAAATGGTCCTTTTTCCGTTTTTTGTAAGCATATTCGCACTCTTCATTATTGAATATTTCTTCATCTTCACTATTTAAGATAACATCGTGAGTGACAGTACACTGGCTGTTCTCTCTTTCAAGCTCCTGACTACAGGAGTCACATCTCTTCCAGCCATCTTCAGTTTTAATCCAACTCCACCCAGGAGATCTCCAGTCTTGACCCAGAAATGGCATGGCTCTCCCGTAATTCCCACCTGACACTGGACGACCTGGATGTACACAGGCTGCTTCCAGTTTACAACTCTTGAATGACCAGTGATGTCTTGTACTCGGAATAACTACTATGAGGACAACAATGCACAATGTATTAATTATTGCAACTGTTCTACTAACCTGTTTTGAAACTGTTTCACTTATGTATTTTTTTGTGTGGTACGGGGATCAAATTCACCACCTCACACTTGCCAGGCAGGTGCTTATGCTACTGAGGTAAATCCCCAGCCCTTTATTGTTATTTTTATCTTTTTTGTGTTAAAAAATTCCTAGGATTACTAAAATTAAAGAAGAAGAAGAAGGAGCAGGAGGAGCAGGAGGAGCAGGAGGAGGAGAAGAAGAAGATCCGATCCTCTGGATACGAGGACCTCAAGGCACATAGTTTAGTTTTTCTTTTTTTGTGTGTGCTTTTAAAAGGGAATGATCCATATCAGAAAAGTAAGCATTACCATGTACTCAGGAATATCTCCTGGCACTCACAGGCTGGGTAAATCTCCATCAGGCCCTCAGATACTTTTTAGTGGGAGGGGGATGGTAGGAGGAAGGGAAGAGGGAGTGGGAAGGGGAAGAAAAGGAAGAGAAAAAGAGATTCTAGAAAATGCCTTATTTGGAAAACAAACATCCATGTTCAAGTAAGAACAAATTTGGAACATAGAAAAATACAGCAACACAGGTCCCTGTTATAGTTTATATCTAGATTCCCCTAAAGCCTCATGTGCTCATAGGTGTGGCTTTGGGGAGATGATTGAATCATGGGGGCTTGATAATCATCAGTGGATTGGTCCACTGACATGTTTATAGCTAAATGTGATGTTGGGAGGAGAAGCCTGGTTGGAGGAGGTGGTCACTGAGAGTGTGGCCATCTCCCTTCTCCTTCCTTGATTTTTCTGTGTTTCTTGCCACCACACCAAGAACTTTTTTTTCCCCCTGCCATGTCCCTTTGCCATGTCGCCCTGTCTTGGAGTCAGCCAACTATAGACTGAAACTTCTGCAAACTGTGAGCCAAGATAAATCTCTCCTTCCTACAGTTGTTGGTGTTGGGTATTGGGTCTCAATTACAAAAAAAAAGTAATTAAGATAGTTCCCCTTTTGAAGATCACAATGCCTATTAGAAATACTGTGCTACAGTAAGTACACATAGTTCCCAAACCTATTTAACTTAAATAGCCCTTTCCCTTGGACTATATATGGTGTGGAATTAACATGAGGAACTTCAGCTTTGAATGGTGCCATAGAATCTGTGAACTACCTTAGGCTCATTGACATCATACTCACTGTTATCACATATTTGTTTATGAAACTTCACATACTCTCCACCTTTGTTCTCAGCTTACTTCTATTCCATGCTATCTTCACTTGCTTTCCTCTTAGTCTATTCCATACCTGCTCAGGCCACAGCTCATCAGTCAGCTAAGAGTGCAAATGATTCTTGGCTAGGCCCAGAGGAACATGGAATCTACATCATGGCAGCCACAACGGTTGGCACTCTATGGTACCTAAGAGCTAACCAGTGTGTGTGCCATTGAGAGTGGAGGAGGGGAGAATGGTGTGTGAACAAACACTATCCCTATGCAAGACTGTAGAATGTGACATTTGACAGTGTGCCCCCTTGCTCATGTAGCATCTGTCCTAGGGTACAGCTGTAGAAGTCTATTTGAACCTTTATTATTTCATTCATTCCTCTAGTCACATGAAAAGTATTTATTGTGAATCTTTATTGTGTACCAGGCATGGCAATGAATATCAGGGACACAGGGATGGGCAAAAGACATTGTGCCTGATCTCTAGAACCCACAGTCTAATGAAAGACATTTGAATTGCAGACAGTTTGTTCCTTTCTCTATCATCTAAACAAGAAAACTTTTGATAAACGCTAAGAAAAGAGAGAAAATAAAGGGGCACCTAAATGAGATGTGACTGTCACACAAAAGCTCCTCTGCATCATCCTGTGGTGGAGGATTGGGTGGGAGGAGGATTCTGTGGTGGATAGCTGAGTGAAGTCTGGTGGATGAGGTGGTGTGGGGCCCTACCTTGCACTGAATGGGAGTCTAGTGGGTTCTTGGCCCCAGTCAAGGACCCGTGGTGGGGCTACTTAGTGTGGAAGCTAGAAGGATGGCAATCATGGAGAGCTCTGCAGGTCTTGTTGAGATTTTAAACTTAATTCAGAGGAAGCCTTACCTGTGATGTTTCACAGCAGTCATTCTAGCTGCTGGCACCGACTTGGAAGTAGCAGTGTGGGTACCAAGAAACCGGTGAGAGATGCAGGTGGCTTGAGCAAGGGTGTCTGTTGATGATTGGGAAGATGGGGATGGGAGTTGGAAGGGAGGGGAGCTCAGGAGATCAGGCCAAGAGTCCTTGATAGGTTTGAGTGCAGGGGCGGAAGGGGAAAGTCAACAATGGATCCCAGATTTCTGGCTTGAGCAGTTGTATTTGGGACTTTTTTTGGAAAGTCAGACATTAGTCTTCATTGTCTCTGAGTTTCTGGTGTCATCCTTACTGGGATAAGTAGAGAACTATGCCTAACACAGTCCAGGTACAATCTCAGTGGAGGCAAAGACTGAAAATAGGACAGATGAGAATCTTTTCCTTCACTCCCACACAAGAAAAGAAATAAAAATAAAAATGACTCAGATTAAAAAAAAAAAAAAACATTTCCTAGTGGTAATATTCTACTATCACAAGTAAGAGTTTTCTTTCTTTCTTTCTTTCTTTCTTTCTTTCTTTCTTTCTTTCTTTCTTTCTTTCTTTCTTTGTTTCAGTTCCTCTCTGATGAGTTTTAAACTCTACTCTCTGCCCTTTGCACACTGGTGAAACCTGTATAATGATCATTTTTCATTTTGAGTTACTGGCACAGGAAATATTGAATTGTTTTTTTTTCTTAGATTCAAAACACTTACCTTGTTCTGCAAAGACTACAGTGTTATTGTTGAGTTCAGTAAGAGACTTTACCAGCACTTCCTTCCTCTTAAAGTACTCAGGGTCAAAAAGGAAGAAAACACAACTGTATGATTTTCTTTCATACTCCCTGGAAATAATGATTACCATCGCAACTTTAGGTTTAAGATAATGACAGTGAAAACCTGATCATGTCACTATGACCACTTTATTTATAGCCAATGGGGAAATCGACTTTACTCATCTAAGAATTGTAAATGACACTTCCATTTACAACGGAATTTTCAACTTTCATGGAGTTCTGAGTAACTTCTAAAGAAGTAAAGCACAGTTGTTATGGGTTGACCTCTGTCATCCCCAAGTTACATGTTGGAGTCCTAAGCCCCCATATTACAGAATGGGGCCTCATTGCAAATAGAGGAGCTGCAAGTATAATTAGCTCTGATGAAGTCATAGTGGAGTAGTATAGACCTCTAATTTGATATGCTTGGAGAAAAGGAGAGAAAGGTGGAGGGAGGACAGTTATATGGTGACAGAAGCAGAGATTTCAGTGAGGCATTTTCAACCTAAGGCACAACACAGAGGACAGAAGAGGTGAGGAGGGGCCTTCCCGTTGTTGTGAGGGAGCATAGCCTGCAGATGCCTGGAGTTAAGACTTCCAGTCTGAGAACTATGAGATCAACTTCAGTTCTTTCAAGACACTTAGATGGTGGCACCCTTAGGAAGCCAATATAGTTGTCATATTTGAAAGCAACATGGAGATCATTCTAAAAGGGAAATTAATATTTACATAAAAGCTTACCTAGAAAGGGAACCTGTCCTGGGCCAACCTGACAATGAAACATTCTTTCCTTTGTGTAATCTTGTTTAACAGATGGCTATAAAATGTAACTTGAAATGTAACAGGACGTCTTTTTCTCTGTATAACTTATAATTTGTATAGTTGATGATCTTACAACGTAACCTAAAATGTTTAAACTCCCTTAGCAACCCAAGCTGTGCGCAACATTTCAGTCCTAATGTACTGAATCTGCCTTTGTACCCCCTTTTGCTTTCCCTATAAAATCTTCAAAATCCAGCTCAGTGGGGCTCTGGCTCTTTGGGAGAGATTCTAGTCAGGAGCCCACCTGTGAAATAAACTTCCTCCTAAACTTCCTCGGTACCATTTCTTCCCATGTTTTTTCTGTTTTCTGCAATAATTCAATCTATTCTGCAGATAAACAATTATGTTCAAGAGGTGGAGAGATTTTTCCAGTGTCTCCCAGTTCCTCTGCATTGGTCAGAACTAGGGATTCCAATTTCTGTGGTTTGAATGCTTCTCAGAGGCCAACAATCAGAGGTCAATGCCAAAAAGGAATCTAACAAATCTTTACCAGCTCCAAGAAAAAAAGCACAGGAATCAGGCAAACTGATAGAGGAGACTCCAAGAGTATAGAGTAGGAATGCTGGGAGCTTCAGACATGGCAGGGCAATGTTAGAAATACCCATGATGTAGAGACAGAGCCACTACAACATGGATTCCCCACTAGAGCCATGCCTAGTGGAGCCTTAGGAATGGGATGGTTGCCATTAAGATCCACCAATGTTGAAGTTACTGGCAGCACACAGCAGTAGCTTGAGGAAGCCACAGGTACCTATGTGCAACTTCAACTCCAGATACCAGCCAAATAGGATGAGCCCACCAAAGGCCTTAGGGCAAGGTCATACGAGACCCTGTTGGCCCATCTCTTGCTCCAATGTGTCCAGGAAGTGCCTTATGGAATGAAAACTGTCAGTTCTAAGACATAATTTTTGCCCTTTTGGGGTTGGACTTGCTCAGGGCCAGTTATTCTTTACTTCTGAGCTATTTCTCCCTTAAGGAATGGCAGTGTCAACTCTATTCCTGTCCCACCGCTGTAGTTGAGAAGTAGATGATTTATTTTGCTTTAACAGGCTCACAGCTGAAAGGAGTTTGCCTTGATTCTCAGATGGGAGTTTAGACTTTTGAGTTAATGTTGGAATGAGTTAAGACTTCAGAACTATTGGGATGGAATGAATATACCTTGCACTATCAGAGGAGACCAATTTGGGGGCTAAGGCAGAGTACTAAAGTTCGAATGTGTCTCTTAAAAGTTCATATGTTAAAAGCTTAATTCCTCAATATTACACTGTTGGAAGGTGGGTCCTACAAGGAGGTACAGGTGTTGGGGTGGATCCTTTATGAATAGTGAGTTGACTTTCTTACACATGTGAGTTCTTGCTCTCCCAAGAGTGGGTTGTTAGAAAATAAGGCTGACTTTCATGTTTTGCCCATTTTTCACACTTCTGCCTTCTCTTCCACTTTTTATTATGAGTTGAGGCAGCATGAAGCCTTTTCCACTGGGACCACCTGAGTTTGGACTTTCTAGCCTCAGAATCATGAGTCAAAATAAGTCCCTTCTCTTTATAAATTTTCCACCCTCAATTATTCTGCTATATCCCCAGAAAGAGGACTAAGACAGCATCTGTGGCAGAAAATCAGATTTTAAAAATTTCCACCTTTTTACAAATCACTGATGTTATGGCTATGTCAAGTTGATAAAAAAAAAATTCTCAGTTTTTGTCTTTATCTCATCACAAACCAGTAAAACGCAGTTCATCAATAAACATTGATCTGTAGATCATTCCCTGAGTACCACTGAACTAAACTTATCTTACTCTGTGTGTGTGTGTGTGTGTGTGTGTGTGTGTGTGTGTGTCTGTGTGTGAACACAAAGATGTAATATAGAATTACTTAAAATGGTGAAAGATTGGAAATAATCTAATGCTCATCAATAAAAGACTGGAAAAAGTATCTCATAGCACATTTGTTTACAGAAATATTTAGACAGCCATTTAAAAGATAGCATACTTTGGGAAATATGAAGGGAAAAGAGCAAAATATGGAACAACATTTTAAGGTTTGTTCCCTTACACAAATAGATTTATGATAAAAACTTGTAGAAGTTGGGGCAGACACTGCTTGCTAACTGTGTAGTAAATACCGTCCCCCTTTCTTCCAGATTATAAGCATACTGTTGGACATATTTCCTAGCACACATTTCAGTTAAATGGGGTCACCAATGAAAAGTAAGCAGAAGCTTTGGGACACTGTTGAGCCTGAACCATAAGACACTGACCCCTTGCTATTTGTCCCATTGCCACCAGTTGGTATCTAGCTATGGTGGTGACTCCATATGCATCATATAGATGTTGTCAATTTTCTAGGGAACAGTAGAGTTATAAAAACAAAGAACAAGGAGTCTTAAATGTCCATGAAACCTATTCTGACTGGAAAAATGATGGACAGAAAAATAAACTTCTATGTCGCTGGGTCTCTTAGTTATAGCAACTGAGCATTTCTGCTTATAATGCAGAAAGACACACATGAACATTTAATATTGATTGCTTCTAGGAAGTAAAGATCTGTTGTGGAAAGACTAAAGCTTTATTGTACATCCTTCTGTAAAACCTGAATTTAAGAAGTTTATATGTACATTTCAACATATATTCATTTTAAACTAGTAATAGAAAGCATAACAATGTTGATTTTCTCACTGACAAATCATAGGTCTAATTTTCCCATACTAGTGCCTTAAATGAGCAATAAGTGAGTTTCAGAAACATTTTTGCTAACCTGAGGTCACTATCTTTACTTTATGAAGATATTCACTAAGGAGGAGATTAAACAGTGAATTTCATTAGCTTTTGATTCTGCTAATGGACCATTGTCAAATTACATGAGCATAACATAGATTCATAATAATTCATGCTACTGAAATAACCTACATTTTAATTTTACTAAGACAGTAGGAGACTAAAAGAATTTGTATCCAACAACAAATTTATGTAGTATCGTATGGATGTTATAGACTGAATATTTTTTTCCTCTTAAATTTATATATGAAAAAATCTAACTCCAAATGTGATGATAATTAAGAAGAGGGGCCTTTGGGGGGTAATTAGACCTCCACATGAGGATGGGGTCTAATAAATGGGATTTCTGTCCTCATAATAGATACCCCAGAGAACTTGCTCACCCTGTTATGGCTTGTGTCCAGTCATTCCCCAAAGCCTCATATGGTCAGTGTTAGGGTTTTTCAGAGGTATGTGATTCTGGGACTATGTGTGTGATGCTGAGGTTAAGGATGCGCAATTGTTAAATTAGTTCACTGATTGGTTTGGTTGTGTAAATGGGAAAGACTACTCTGGGTGAGAATGCTGCCTGCCTAAACTTAGGTTGATGTAAAAGGATAGAGAGAAGGCGGGCAGGCTACTGCTGGTTCCTTAGGACTCTGCTGCTTTGATGCTGCCTGCCTTCTGCCCACACGAACTGGTTCTCTCCTGTGATGCCCTCTGACATGTCACTTTGCCTTGGAAGCAGCCAACCATGAACTGAAACGTCTACAAACCATGAACCACAATCAACCTCTCCTTCTTTTAACATGTGGGTTCCAGATTATTTTGTCACAGCAATGAGATAAGTAACTAAGACACTCTCTCTGTACTAGGTAAAGAAGCAAGATGAAGTCAGTAGGCTGAAACCTGGAAGAGTCCCTTGACGAGAACCCAACCATAACATCATCCTGATCTGCAATTTCTGGCTTTGATGAAACTAAAATTCAGACCAGTGAGAAATACATTTCTCATGTTTGTAAGCCACCCAATCTATGATACTTTGTTATAGGGGCTGCAACTAAGAAATTGTGTAGAATCAAGCTTCCTCTGTCTTGTTCTCTTTAGGGAATCTTTCCAGTTGAATGACCTTGTTGTTTAAATATTTCTTTTTCTCAACAAGCACAACCACAAATACCTTTCTATCAATATGCCATAACCACAAAATACAATTTAAATATGACAAAATTAAATTGTCTTAGGGAAACTTATGCTGATTTCTACTTGTCTATGTTAAATAACATTATGATGCACTATTTTAGTCAATTTCTTAGAAACACATGTTTAAAGATAACTCGTTGTGGGGGCTGGGGATTTAGCTCAGCGGCATAAGCACCTGTGTTGCAAGCAGGCAGTCATGAGTTCAATCCCTGGTAACGATTTAAAAAAAAAAAAAAAAAGATAACTCATTGTGCAAGGTTACCTAAGAGACTCTACTTAAGAATGGTGTGCTGGATGTTTTCGTTTTCATTCCAAAGGGATTTTGTATTTATGCTAGGATAATTTCCAGGTATTCACAGATAAATTGCCTAAGGTGTTTCACAATTCACCCCTATCTTGGACAGAGGAGATTATGAACCGATGCAGAGAAACTACGGGGATAACAGAGATGGTAGGTTGTGGCAAAGTTGTCCAGTTTGGAAGAATTGAATGAAGGACGCCAGGGACATCTGACTTTATGTCTTCTGAGTGTAAAAACAAGGTAGGATGAATTTTTATCAATAATCACCTTACTATAAAAGCTGCTCCCTCTTTGATTTTTAAAAAGTTTTAAAAAATTCTCAAAAAGTCCAGTGTAAATGGAAGTTTATTTTCTATTATAGCACAATTTCCATACTGCATAATTATCATATCTTTGTCGTATACAATGAAAAGAATTTAGTCATCATCTTTAAGATTTATTGCAATAGGTATTAATAAATACCAAAAAGTTTAATTTAGATGCATATATTAAAAACTATTAGGAAATAAAAACATTGAAAACATCAATTTCAGCTTTTACATGACATCTAAACATTAAAAATCAAGTATTATAAGCCAATATTTGTAGAAGTAATTGTAAAGGATAGACTAGTGAAATCACAGTAGACATAGATATATGATCAATCTAAACAGCAATCAGAACCATTAGTTACAGTGGCAAAAGTTCTTACACTGAAAAGTGGTTATAGTGGGTTGACTACTAAGGTAACCCACAGTGATCTCCACTTCCTGGTGTTCACCATCTGTGACCTAGACAGCGGCTATTTCTAGGTGTGATTCCACAAAAAACAGTCACTGGCTGAGTGAGACAGTCACTTGTCCCAGCCCCAGATTGTTTTCCCTGGATTGAGTTCATTACAGCTTCACTACCTTGGTCTTCGACTGTGTTCCTAGACTGAGGTGGCCACTGCCCCAGAGTTGGTGGTATCTGTGGATGACTTCAAAGCAGAATATGGCTAACATGATGGGCTATCATTTTCATGAGTAGACTACAAAATGATCACTATGTTTTGATTTTAGTGCTGAAACTTGGCCTAATATCAGTCAGTATTGCCTAATGGAATCAACATATAGATTGTTATAACGGGAATCATTTTCCGTTAAGACCACATTCTTCAGACTTTGCCAAAATAAGCCTTCTGCCTTGGGGTTGTCAGGCCACTGGAGGATGGAACTCTTACAGATCCGTCGCCGCAGCCTCAGGTACTGGGAATGTTGCAACACGGGCTCCAGGAGAATGAACAGAATGACATCCATGTTCTCATCCATTAGCCTCTGCAAGGCCAAGTAGAAAGCCGTTTTAAAGTTCCAGCTTTTGGCATATTTTTTGGTTAAAACGAATATTGTTTTTTTGCTCTGGTTTATGCTCTGCATGAGGTTGTCAATGATGGCCAATCCTGGGTCCCAGTCCCTCTCCTCTAAACAAAGGAGGACATTTTTGTCTTCACTCTCTTCCAGGTGGTAGCGTAGTTCATTTATTACCCAGTCGGTAACAGAGGCATCTCTGGTGTCATAAGAAATGTAAGCATCATAGAAAGTTTGGGATGTGGAAAGAGACCTGTAGCCTCTTACCTTAGCTGAGCACATCTGATACATAAACCAAACATCCCAGTAAAATAAATGGTGTGCCAAGGCAACCAACATAACTGAGGTGGTAAGAAAGAATGTGCACAAAAAAAGTGCTGCCGCGATGCCATCTGAAACACAAGTTGTTAGCTCTAGAGTCACAATGCTTTTTCCACTTTGATCCCCAGGACTGGCACAAATCACATCTGCCAATCTAGGAATTGTGACATTCAGATTTTCATCCATCCATCTTCGAAAATCTCCAATGTCACATGTACAGTCAAAAGGGTTTCCATCCAGTTTCAAAGAAGATAAATCAGCGGCGGTCTTGGTCTGTAGTGTGGATTTGTTGATCATCTTTATCAGGTTGGAGCTTAAATCGAGGTGCATCAAACTGCTGGCTCCAGAGAGGAAGCCGGAGGGCAGGTGGGAAATCCGGTTCTGGCTCAGCAGCAGGGTCTGAAGAGAAGACGTAAATCTAGACAGGCTGCTAGCTAAAGAGGACAGCTGATTTCCACTCAGATCAAGCACCCGGAGCTGAGGAAAGTGCTGGAGCAATGTCCAATTAAAGAAATTTAATATGTTGTCTTTTAAATAGAGGTGAGTGAGATTTTGAGGCAAGTTCAGAAATGCTTCATTTGGGATCCGCTGAAGCCTATTGTCAGATAAGTCAAGTCTGCTCAGGTTACTGAGGCATTTAAAAATGGGCCAGTACCTGGTATCTCCAGGCTTCCACAAAAGGTCAAGGCGGTTTCCACTGAAGTTTAATTCTTCCAGGGATGCGCTTTTCAGCTCATTTTCCTCTGTTAAAGTATAAATGCTGTTGTAGCTCAAGTTTAATACCTTGAGGTGAGTTAAATTTTCAAGAAATCCCAGACGATGTGTCACCCCTGCTATTCTGAAGTAGTGCGAATTACGGCTGAGATCTAGAACTTCTAAGTTGTGCAATTCACTGAGAGCGTTATCATCATCAAAGTCTAGTCGGTTGTTGGTCAAATCCAAATATTTAACCTGACGCACAGTTGAAAATTCACTTCCATTAAACACTTGACCGTTGCCATTGGAAGACAGATTTAAACAGACAATGTCTTGAAAATCTTCAAATTGCCTTCTGCCAATAAAGAAAATACTGTTCAAACTTAAATCTAAGGCTTTTCCATACCTAGTACATTGGGGCTTCATTAACGGATAGCTTGGATGATAAAAATTTGAATGCGGGTCAAATTCAGAATCTGTCGAGCGTGGCTTACGGTTGTGATTTTGCAAAGGAAATCCTTTTGCAGAAGTTTGCCTGGTATCATCTACCAAGGGTGATATTCTGTTTTCTGACAAATAAATAACCTTCAGGCTGGAAAAATTTTTGAAAATGTTAAAATCAATTTGCTTGATAAAGTTAATGCCAAGGTTGATGGTTTTTAAGTGTGAAAGACCCATCAGAGGCTCGAAATCCTCTCTTCTGAGTACCTGGAACACATACCCTCTTAAATGCAATGCCTCCAGGTGTGTAAGCTTAGAGAAGTTTGGAGAAAGTTTAATATATTGTTTATATTGTGTCTTTACATAGTTAAAAGATAAATCCAGTATTTTTAAGTTGGGCAGTTTTGTTAAAAATGCTCCAGAAGCTATTTCGTGCACTAAATAGTTGAATTCAAGATGCAATTCCTTCAGATAAGGCATATTGTCAAACCAAGTAGAATTCACAGTTTGGAGGGAAGTGCTAGAGAGGTTTAGGTGGTGAAGGTTGCTCAGATTTTGAAAAGCAAGAGGATGTATCTTCAGTGAAGCATCCCCCTCACAAGGCGTGCAAGGAAACGGTGCATTGAAACACCTCGGACAGTTGCCACTTAAATCTAGTGATGATAAATTCCCCAGCCCCTTGAAGTCTTCTGGACCGATGGCTTTGATCTTGGCATTACTCAGATAAAGTCTTTCTAGGGAGCTTGGTAGTTTGGGGGGCACATGGATAAGGGTATTGAAAGACAGTGACAGCTCCTTCAAGTTTGTAAGGTTTTCAAATGTCCCGTCCTCCACTTCAAATGTTTTATTACATGCAAAATAGCAGTTCCAGCTCAAATAGAATTTCTGCAAATTTCTAAGTTCCGAAGTGTTATTTTTAGTTACCAAAATGATATTGTTTTGAATTAGACTAAATTCTGTCAAAGACTCTGGCAAGCCAGTGGGTATTTTGTTTAGCTGGTTGTCTTCAAGCAGCAACTCCTTTAGGTTTTTTAGGCTGAGGAATGCACCATCTGTTATGTTCATGCCAGTTTTGACTATACCAGGATATTCTTCCTGGTGCTGCTGATTGGCATTGTGGTTGAGATTTAGTCTAGTGAGCTTATGCAGCCCTTGAAATGATCCATTTGTTATGTGTGTGATTAAATTATCAGACAAGTCTAGTTCTGTCACGTTTCTGCCCACTGTTTTGGGAACTTCTTGCAGTCGACGGTTGTTGCATTCTGCAATGACAGAGGAATTCTGCCTACTCTCATCACAAGGAAAGCTTCTTGAATATTCAGCAGAGAACTGACCAGAACCCAAGAGAAGCAGGAAAATGCAGGTCAGAATTGATGACTGAAGGGACATGTTTTCCTAAGGAAGATAACAAACAAAAGCATGATGTTAGAGTAGCAATACTTGTCAGGTATTTCATGATGAATCCAACAGTGCTTCACCATTTGTGTATGAGTTTTGAAGCACAAATTTACTTAACAAATATATGCATCACATTAGGTTCAGAACCGTTTCACTCTTTGTGTTCAGTTTTAAGTGCTGAAAGGAGATGAAGTTATCTGAGATTATGATGATAAGACTGGATAAGTTTTTGTGGGGACATTAATCAAGATGCACCCCCCCACCGCCACATAGAGCCAGACTGGATTACAGTTATGAATTAGGTGGTTTAAGCACAGCATGCTGTATCTTTGTAACATCAACCTATTGGCACAACTCTTGATGAAACTTTGGCAAGCCCCAAAAGAGAAAACAGATACTATTTCTATTAAATGACCATTCAAAACATTCAAACCAGAGTTATTGTCATCTTATTCATACAACATCTCTCATTAGTATTTCACATAATATTTCAATACCTGTGTCCATCCTATGTGCAAAGTTCTCATATTTCCTCCCATGACTATAAAGTGAACAACTAAGAATTAAGTATTGTGCTAAGTGATTCAGAAGCATTTCTTCATCCACTAAAGCTCACAGGACCTTGAGAAAGTAGGACTTATTTTAATATCTATATTTTTCAGGCCAAGAGATGAACTCTGATACTTAAATAACTTTCAGGAGGACAGTATTACTATACATCTCAGTTGAGATGTGAACAAATGATCCCATTTTTTTTTCTGTGCTAAGGATTAAACTGAGGGCCTCCCCCATGCTAGGCTGATGCTCTGCCACTGAGCTACACCCCTAGCCCACCCCCCGCCCTCAATACATGTTTTCAACCATTGACCATCCTGCTGCACAATTTGTTCTTGAAATCCTCAGTACTTCAGTGCAGACAGCGCTCAGTAAATTGTGGCATAACTACCCCTCATATGGCTCTTACATTGACACCAATAGCCGTTTATCAGTTTTGAAGGTTTTGTTAAGGAAAATGGGCTGATTTACACTTACATGCATCCACTGGAACACTCAGTAGAGAGCTCACTTCCTATGACTCTTTAATATGGAGGGGCTGACTGCACTACTTTTGGTTGCCATACAATAAACAGATTTATGTGATTGTTTTGACCAAGGGTTGTGGTTAAGAGCACTCTTAAAATCCCATTGCATTGGCTATGGAGACCAACTAGACTAAATTAGATTTTCCAGCAAAGTCCAACTCATGTCTTCGTTGTGAGTTACTGCAGAAAAGTACTCTCTTTTTAAATTCTCCTACAACTTGAGGCTGGTGAAGTAGCACCTTCATGTATAACACTCGCAAATGATACAACAAATTCTATGTGGCTGTTGATTATTCTAAAGATCAGTAATTACTTCCCATTATGAGGTGAAAATTGAAGTGGAATAGAACTACCAGACATTTTCAGTTGTTATAGTTACTTTCAAACACAGTAGTAGGAAGGCGCCTACTCTTTGATGTTTGACTTGTGCTAAAGGAAGGTACTGCTTTACCTGGTGTGGTGTGGAATTTGACGACAGGCCCCATAGATTTTGCTCCTGGTATATCCTCTACATTTATGTTACATTATTTGGCAAATGGGAGGTTTCTGGAAGGGCTTAGTAGTAGGAGCCTTTAAAGCAGTGTTTTCTCTGGCTACTGCCACAGAGAAAGTCTGAAAGATTGGAAGCCTCACAAGAATTGGATGCACCATGCTGACTTAAAGTGGCCCTTAAAGTGGCAAGCAATATTAAAAGGCTTTGGAAGCCAAGAGTGGCTCTCTGTGACAGCTAGCAGGAAACAGGGGCTGCAGCTTTGAGAGGAGTAAGGAGCTAAAATGGATGCATAATCTGAGTGAAATTGGAAATGGAGTTTTACCAAAAACTTTCAGACGAAAATTCAGTTTGGCCAATACCTTGATTTCATCCTTAAGAGACTTGGAGCTGGGAGCTCAGGAAATCCTGCCCAGATTCTAAACAATGGAAATTTAAGCTAATAAATAGGTGTTACTGGAAACCTTTCTATTTGGGAACTGTTTGTTATGCACAAGTAGAAAATGAATGCACATCTAGAAAATAAGTTTCTAAGATGGTTTATGGCTTGAAAATGTGAAGCTTTGTCCTCACCACGGGTCTCCAGGCTCAATATCCCTTCATGGAGAGACAGAGGTGCACAAAAAGATGGTAAAGCTTGGGAATGCAAGAACTTTGGAGGAGAACCTGGGAAATAGACTTGTTTGGTGATGTGAGCAGAACTAAGCTTGCACAAAATTCAACCTGAGCACTATCAGTTTTTAAGTCGATAACTAGACTCTTCCTTGTCTTTGTTAGCTAGGGGTGCGCCAGGGAGATTTCAACTGACAGGAAGAATGAAATTGCTAAGAGAATATTCTGGCAAAAGGGGGTAACTAATAGAGAAGCTACAGAGGTTATTAGTATCTGTCACCACATAAAGTGGAAAATGCCCTGTCCTTGTCTTCATGAGTGCAAAAATGGAAGGACTAAAAGAAAGTCAGAAATTTAAGACAAGTTAAATGGATCTTAAAAATGTGTTTATTTATTTACATCAATAACCCAAAATTACACACACACACACACACACACACACACACACACACACAGTTACCCAGTGGTGCCTTGACTCATGAACCTAATTCTTGACACAATTCTGGTCACCAACCAAATTGAATGATAACAGAATCAAATTCAGTGGTTAAGTTTAATGTTGATCTTATGGGGAAATTTGATTCAGTCTTTGTCCACATCACTTTGCAACCAGAAACATGGAAAGAGTTCAGTTTGTGAACTGAGGTTCCACTATATGTGGTATACAAAGTGATGTTTTGAAATACATATGCACTGTGGAATAGCTGAGTCAAACTAACATATGCATCACCTCATATACTCTTTTACTGTGGTGAGAACACTGGAAATGTAGTCCCCTTCCTTTTCCTTTCTTCCTTGTTTCCCTCTTTCCCTCTTTCTTTCATTCCTTTCTTTTTTCCTTCCTTCCTTCCCTTCTCCTTTTCACTTTGTCTCTCTCTCTGGTACTCAGACATTATTATTAATTGTAGTCACCATGTTGTATGATAGATAAATTTACCTTCCTTCCATCTGATTGAAATTTTGTAAACTTTGAACAACAGATCCCCAGTGTGCCACCCGATGAGTGAATTTTGATCTTTGTCTGAGGAGCACTGTAAACCCTTGGGTCTTTAAAGCACACAGGTACCATCCTTAGATGAACTCTTCTGTCATTACTGGCAGGAGGACACAGACCATCAATGTGAGATGGTGATAGCTTAAGCCAGGTTGGTGATGATGGACATACAGAGAAATGGTTTCTAAGATACTTAGGAAGTAAACTGACATAGCAATGGATGTATAGGAGGAGTTTGGGTAAGGATAGAGAAGAATGTACTCCAAGTAACTTCCAGGGCCCTGAGCTCTACATCCAGGTGGGTAAGGGTGACAGTCAATGAGAAAAGCCTGTTCACAGGGGGCAAGGAAAGCAGATATTGTCTGTAAAATTCAGTATGTGGATTTCAAGTTAAGTTTGTAATATTCACATAGAAATGTCCAATAGGATGTTGAATATATGGATCTGAGAGTTCTGCTGGAAGAATACATTTGGAAGACATGGTAAGGGCATGAATGAGATGAGCTTGGGTAATGTAAGGTGTAAAGAATAAATCTTCCATTGTGCACTTCTAGAAACAAGAATTCTTTTTTTCCTAGAATTTTATAATTACATTTTCTCATAATGAAATATCTTATCCCATTGGGATTGTTTCTAGCATAAAACATGAGATGTAAGTTCACATTATTTTTTTTTTCTAAATGAAGACTCAGTTGGTCTAACATTATTTATTGGATAATCTTTTGCTCACTGTATTATGTACTAACTGTCTTACGCACTTACTTCAAGATTTTCTGGTCTCTTTCATCAGGCCATTTACATTTAATATGTAGACACTTCTATGTAATACTGAGAAGACAAAGAACCCAATAGAAAAATGCACAAAAATATCAACAGAGTTCACATAAAAAAGAAACACAAATGTCATCTTTTTATGAGACACTGAAGACTGAATCCTGGGCTCCCATCCTTTAAATTTTTTTTGAAAAAGGTCCCACCAATTCACTAAGTTGTTCAGACTGGGGTTGAATTTGAGATCCTCCCACCTCAGCCTCCCAGAGTTCTGGGATTACAGGCATGTGGCACTGTACCCAGCTATGAATACTTCTGAAACACAAAACGATACCTACCCACTATGCTACCATAGAAAAGGATAAGCTGAAAGTATTTTCAGATAAATGGATGCACCTTCAGATCATAATTTTAAGTAAAATACATCAGATTCAGATGTTTAAATATTCCATTGTTTCTCTTGTGTGAGAAACCCAAAATATGAATAAGGAGAAAAATAGAGGATATGTATTAGGAAGTAGGAAGAACTCTTTCAAATGAGGATAGCAACAGGTGCGGGAGGAGGAAGACAGGAGAGGAAAGGGATTTAAAGAGAAAAGAATTGAAGAGAATAAATAGAAATAGAACTTTTGCAAATGGGGAGGAGAAGAAGGCTTGGAGGGAAGGGTAAGGGAAGGGGAAAAAAAGAATTAAAATGTGTTATGTACATGTACAAGTCCCCCAGGATGAATGTGATAAATATATGCTGGTAAATTAACAAAAGAAAAAGATACTCAACCTCACTAAAAAACTGCACTATAACAGCATTTTTGACTGATTCTGTTTTAGAGGTAGGGATATGGAGGTACATATTCTCTGTTGATAGAAGTCTAAGTGAATTCTATCTTTAAGATGCACAGAGCTCTGTAACACCGTATTTGTCAAGACCGAAACACATACTTGGAGTCAGCAATTTCAATACTAAACGTAAATCTTAAAGCCACACGTCCACATATGCAAATGGCCATATACAAAGATATTCAGCCCGAGGCTGCTAGGGCAAAATACTGGAAATAATCTAAGTGCTTGTGACTAGTGGTGTGGTTATATTGCCTCATGGGAAAACTGTGCAAAAACTCTGTGTTCATGAATTCATTCTACAAAAATTTATTGAGCATGTATCTTATTTTAGGAGCTGTTCTCAAGCTGGGGATGCGGCACTGAAAACACAGATGGAAATACCTGCCCATCTGGAGTCTACATTGAAAGATAGACTGCAAGATGGTGGAAAGCACTGCAGAGAAAACCAAGATGGGAAGGAGGACAGCACGGTAGCATGTTCCTCACTGGACTCATCGTGGATTTGGCAGAGGAAAACCCTAGCGATGAAAGGCCACTCCCATGCCAAAAGCTCACATTGTCAACGTGACTTTCCTTGTTGTAGACTTTGACCATCTGAGGTGGTGCTTGTCAGGTTGCTAGTACAGTTTTGAGCCAGAAACTAACAAAAACATTAATTTTAAAGAGGCCCATGGAGCACACGTCAGAGTGAGGTTACATTCCAGACAGCATCCATAGGTGAGACATCTTTGGGTGGAAAATTTGGCCATCCTCTGTGGCCTCTGTGGCCTCCCTAGCCTCAAGATAAGGTCTCCAAATTTAATTTCAAATACAATTCTCTTTCTCATGCAAAGCAGAGCAACTGAGGAGAAAAACCTGCAGCTGCTGTTAGAGATAGAGAGAAATGCACTCAAAGTTCTTTCAGGATGAAAACACAGCCTCTTGAGCTGGGCGTGGTGGCTTATGCCTGCAATCCCAGAACTCAGAAGGCTGAGGCAGGAGTATCGCTGTGAGTTTGAGACCAGCCTGGGCTACAAAGTGAGCTCAAGTCCAGCCTGAACTGCATAGTGAGACCCTGTCTCAAAAAGACGACAACAAAAAAGGCCTCTTAAGGAGTTTAAAGTAATTTAAAGTAAATTATGGACATGAAAGTGAAAAAAACACTCCAAAGCAGATTCCTAATGCAACCTTCCTACCAAACAGTACTGAAATTTGAACATGTGTTGACAAAGTGTGAATAACCCAAATTTGGATAATCCATGAGTGAGAACAGCAGAAAAGGGTGAGTAGCTACATAGTTAGCAAAGAAGTTGAGGAGAAATCACTGATAGTTCAAGCATCTACATTCCATGCAGGACCTTAGAGAGTTGGAGGGAACTGCTGATGCTCGTTTGTGTCCTGGCGGAAGTCCATTAATAACACCTGGTAGTGTAAACCTCTGCTCATGCCATCCATCTGAGTCTGAGACAGAGAGAGAGAGAAAGAGAGACAGAGAGACAGAGACAGAGATAGACAGAGACAGACAGGCAGACAGAGAGAGAAACCCAAAGAACTAGCAAGAGCTTCATTTCCTCAGCCAAAGTCTTCCTCTTGGTCACACCCATGTTTCTGTCTGCCAAAATCTCAGTCCAAAAGGGTACCAAAGGGAATCTGTCCCCAGACAAAATGAAAAGAATACCAAGAAGAATTCATTCTCATATTCTCTCTCTACCACTTCCTCTCCCCTCCTTTCCCTCCTTTCTTTCTCCATCTCTTCCCTCTCCCTCTCCCCTTCTCTTAGATTTCTGGGGAAAACTCAGGGCCTTGTGCATGTTAAGCAAGCACTGTACTGCTGAGCTGCAGCCCCTCTCACAGTGGTTATAACAGATAAATAAAACCCATCTATCCTGGAAAATGGCAAATGACAAACAACTACCCCCCAAAAATACAGAAATAGTAAGCATGCAAATAAAAAAGAGAAATGAAGACTCTGCCAACAAAGTAGAGGAAACAGTGACACTATGCAAATATGAGATAGAGAGAGAGAGAGAGAGAGAGACAGAGAGAGAGAGGAAGAGAGAGAGAGAGAGAGAGAGAGAGAGAGAGAGAGAGAGAGAGAGAGACTTGTCAGTTGATTGAACATGACAACTGAATGCTCCCATTAAACACAGTAAAGGAACAGAATTCTCAAAGGTCAAGAAGGTGTTAGAGGACATAAGATGTGAAATGTTCACAAGATTCAGGATGACAGAAAGGCGCTGGATGTGCAACAGATGGCAGAGAAGGCTGAGTCCCTAGGGACAACCTAGGAAGAGGTGGGAACAAGAGGCCACAGGCACCTGGAGGTGGCTGCCAGCTCCAGCTGGACAATGCATTGGCTGAACCTGCATGAGAAATGGGGTCCCTTCCCATTCTTTCCCTAAGGCTTAGTGTCTCACAAGGAGAAATCAAGTGATTTGGGCATAGTGGGAGTTGAGAACTGCCTTGAGGATAGCATTAGGGTTACAGGATGGTCAGTGATTACAGCCCCCACCCCGCCCTCTCCCTTGCCCAGATCGGCAAACTTGGGTATCTTATGAATACCCTGCCCTGGCACCTCTAGTAAGATATCAGTGGACTTTGCCTTGGGGAAATGCAGTTGTAAAGTCACAGAGCTGGGCCTGGTGAGGCTACTGAGGCATACAACATGAGCATGAGATATAAGAGACACCAGAAAACTTAGTCGTTAAGATGAAGAGGATTAAGAAATTAAAATCCACAATGAACAGACAAGAGATGCCCCCGCCACTTGCAAAACATGGTGTCATTTGTCTCTCCCTCACCATGGTTCTGGCTCCTGTATAATTCAACCTATTAAAATAGGCACCTTGTCTGTGGCTGAAGTTTGCTGATTTGATTTTTTGAAAACAAGGCATTCAAATGTTATTTATCTTGATTTTACTGAGTTTTGCTGGTGGCCCTGCCCTACCTTGCAATTTGTACTTAAAGCCAGTGCCTCTCTTGCCTCCTATATTCCTGGCCCTGTACTACAAGACAGATGCCCCAGTAACACAGGGCACAGCCTCACCAACAGGCAGACACGTACCACTTTTCCTGTGCTGAGACTCACTGAGTGGGACACTCTGCTGGTACTAGTGGGCTTCTGCTCAGCCCTATGGTGCCCACTGTTGACATGAAGTAGCCAGCACAGGTGCCTGAGGACTTCCTCCAAAGTGAAAAATAGAGGTTTTTCTAGTAGAGCATGGCTGGGGTGGGGGTTGATGCAGGATCTTACTATAGAGTTCAGAGTGATTTGAGTTCAAAGCCATCCTCTTGCTTCAGCCTTCCAGTTGCTGGGATTACAGGTGTCTGTCACCACATCAGCTGAAAACTAGAGATGGGAACAAGCAAAAAGAACATAGAAGAGGAGGGCTTGGTACAATGAGGTCTTCTGGCTCCCAGGACCATGATTTACGGCTCATTCTCCTAATCCTACTTTGTACAGATTCTCTGCCTCCTCTCTGCAATTCTGAAAAGTTTACACATTTGGAGGATTTTTGTTTTGTTTTCCCATAATTTATTTGGCAGCAAAACCTGATTTGAATGGACCCATACCTACTATAAACTTTCATTATCCACTCAGTGTGGATATTGATGTTTTGGACTAGAAACATCCCTGTGGGTAAGAACTAATGGTATTGATACAGAAGTATCAGGAGTATTTTGGAATACGTCATGTATGTAGCATACTGTTGTGTCAAACTAGGAATTCTGAACTTTGACATGATTCTGGCCCATGAATTTCAGAAAAGACATTGTGGATCAGTGATTCAACCTTCTTGCCTGGGGACACAGGAGATAGTAATTCCTGAATTTGCATTGGCATCTCCACTAAATCAGAAAATGGAAAGTCAGGTTATCAGGAGGGCCAAGTTATGAGGTCAGTGGACTCGAGACACTTTGGCCTCTGTGGGTCCCTTCCTCCATTGAAAAAATAGTACAAGCTATATTTTATTATTGTATTGGTAGAAGACAAATATAATCTAGGTCACATTATATTCATTAATTTCCTGATTTTAAAAGTAACACAAATCTTTGCTTTAAAAATCATAGTTCCCCGGTCCTAGGCCTTCTACACCTCAAGAGTCACTCTAGTCGTCAAGAATCAAATAATGGAGTTTGGATCAGGCTGCAGTCAGCTGGTTAAGATGAGGAGGAGATACTTACCAAAAGGTAAGTATTAGAGTGGGAGTTAGTAAAGTGACAGGGACCAGGGTAGGGACCAGGATTAAATAGAAGTAACAGAATAGAGGATCTAAAAAAGAGAGTGCCCCCCACCCAATACATCAAAGGCCCAATGCCCAGAGCTGGGAATGTGAACTTATTTGGACTTTGCAAATGTAACCAAGTTAAAATGAGTCCCTACTGGCTGAAGGCGGGTCCTACTCTGATAGCTGGTATCTTCATAAGAAGAAGGTAACACACCGGAGAGAAGGTGACAAGCAGACAACAGGGGCCCCGAGAAGGAGCCAGTCTGTTGGTCACACCTTGATTTCAGACATTTGGCTTCCAGACATGGGCAACAGCAGATTTCTGTGGTTTGGAGCACTTTGTTGCTGTAGTCCTAGGAAACTGATGCAGCAAGAGCAGACAGCAGGTAAGTAAGAGCTGGGAACCCTTACCAGAACGATGAGAACCGCCAAAAAAAGGCTTTGTCTGGCCACAGTCACAAGCTCACTGCCCAGAACTCCCCAAGGAGATGGCAAGGTCTGGGAGGGTCACATCTTCCATGGGCGGTTGCCTTGGAGCACGCACAGAAATATACCACCCCTTGCTCTCTAAGATGATGTGTGAATCACGACAAAAAAATTCTGCTAATTTCCCCCTTAGCCAAGCACAGTTGTTGCTACTGAGGAAGTTTTCTGTTTTCTGTTCATTGGTTGGGTCCATGGTACAAACCTGCAGATTGTCTCTTGCATATTTTGCACAAGGGAAACAACTTCTGCCACAAAGTCTTCTCCTCTAGCTGAGCCAGAACAGACAGCTAACAAACATTTCACTATTGTATTTTACTGGGGATTGAACGCAAGGCCATTTCATTGATATCTACAACCCCAGCCTCAATCTTTTCTACTTTTGGAGACAGTTTCTGCTAAATTGCCCAGGCTAGACTTGAATTTGCAATTCTCCTGCCTCATCCTTCCAGAGGGCTAGGATTTCGTGCATCACTACATCTGGCAGCTAACACACATTTTAAAAACACCAGCATATAAAGCCAGTCAAGACAAAAGAATGAAAGCATTATAGGATTTTGATTTGTTTGATATTATTATATGTGAAGGTATGGATAATTATTTTGAAGAAAACAAGAGACATTACAGTAGTCACTGCTGATTTCCTGTTGTTTTGAAGTCCTGTGATACTTGCATGATTCTCTTCTGATTTGCTTTGATTTGTTCTGTTCTGTTTTGTTTTATTCTCTTTAAAATAAAAAAAATTAAACAAACAAAGAAAACACCAGCGTAGGGCTGGAGTTGTAGCTCAGTGATAGAGCGTTTGTCTAACATGCATGAAGCCCTGGTTCAATCCCGGCTACTACACAAACACCAGTGTAGCTTGAGGAGCAGCTCACAAAATGTGCCCACCTGAGGGCTGGATCCTGCTGCCAGGAGACCTGCAAACAGGGCAGAGACTAGGGGCTTGTCCTCAAATAAGCATCACCCCCAGGTGAGACTGAAATAAACCCCACACTATCCAGCACAAAGGCAGGCTAGGCAGCCTCTGGAGAGGTCCCCTCCAGGACAGTGACACTTTTTATCTTGTCAGAGCCCTTTACTGTAGACCGCCATTTTATAAAGATGACCCCTTCCTTCTCCCTCTTCAAAGTTTTTCTTTCGGATCAGCTGAGTTTCCTTTGGCAAGTTGTGATTTGTTTCATACCCTATGCCCATCAGCATACTTCTCTGGACATGGTCCTGCTGATGTCCCCTGACTCTACAATACCAAGAAAACCTATCAATTATGAAAGGCAATCGATTCCTCCAACTGAGTAACTTAGCTGTTTGGAATGTGGGATTCAACTGGAACTTAATTTTTGTCAAATTTGAATTATTTCTAATTTGTAATGAATTCAGATTCATTTGTGGTTGACAATGTTGACTATTAGTTCATTATGATAGCAAATTAATTAAGAAATAGCTATGTGATAAGATTTGTCATGTTAATTGAAATTCACTGTTGGTAATAGATACTTAATTGTATTCATTCCCAATTTGATGGATTCACAAACAGCTTCGGAAGACAAAAGCTAACACAACAGTAAATGCGCCCATTACTCCAGTGATGGATCCTGATTTCACACATACTGCTTGGATCCCATGAGTATGGCAGGGAACATTTGTTGAGTGTTTGCCCCACGAGGCAAACAGCAGGGCAAGGTATGTCCTGCATTCTCATTTCATCCTCCGAAACATCAGGGAAGTGGATCGTATCATAAGCTCTTGCTTCACACTCATGGCATCTGAGTCTCAGAGAGTTGAACTGATCTAAGGCAACTGTGCTGGTGGGTGGTAGATCTGAAACTGAGCCTAGATCTACTTGAGCAGGCAGGGAACCAGAAGGACTGAATCAAGAGGCTAGTTGGCAGGCATCTCATGTCAGTGATCAGCACAGACATCATAGCTGTATCTCAAACCTACAGAGTTTGAATACTGGAGGTAAATTTTCCCTCTTATCTTCCTGTACTAACTGACCAGGAATTGTAGTCAGGGGTTGCAAGGAGAACAATTACATAGAGGACACACAATTTATAATATTATTTTATGATGATCACCCAGAGTTAAATACAACAAAGTGCAGGAAATCTGTCCACAGCACTAAAGACCTAGAAAATCCAGCTGAGGGCCTAGGTCCCACAGCAATGTCCTGCATGAGTCCAGCTGAGCCCTGTCTCATGACAATGACTCATCCAAGTCTATTTCATGAATCTGTGCTGGGAAGACTCAAAGGTCATAGTGCAAGCTAGAAAGTCTACGCCAGCAAATTGAAGGCTCTGTGCTAGCAGCTGAGGGTTCTGTACTAGAGCCAAGAAGTAATGTTCAACATAAGGACTAGGCCTGCCCTGAAAAGTAACACAGCCATCCTCAGCAACAATGAGGTACCAAGCTCCTCCGACAATAAGAACAGCTGAATCCATATCAGGAAATCAGAGTGACAAACTTCTCCTGGAGATTAAACAGCATATATCTTCCTTTCCAGAATCAGAAAGTGATGCTCAAAGTAAGGACCAGAGCTCCCCCAAAGTGAACCGTAACTGTTCTCAGCAACAAAGTCCCGAGTCCGAAGTCCTCCAATGACAACAGTCAACTTTAGTTATAGTTTCATAGGTGTCATTGGCCCACTTGCTCCAACCCTATATGGACTAAGGCAGTCATTTTGTAAAGCATCATGAAAGTTTGGAGCAGAATTAATTTATCTTCAAGATCTGCAGTAGACATCAAATAAGTATAAAAATTAATTTAAAGAACTGAAATATACATTAAGTTGTTTTCAAAAAAGACTCCAAGGACTTTAACAAACCCTAAATGACTGGGAAAAATATAAGGTAAATTTTGGTGAGATTCTATCAAAATCAGATTTTTAAATTGTTCTTTTTTATTCCCCCTGAGGATCGAACTCACCACTCGCCAGGCAGGTGCTTATACTGATAAGCTAAATTCCTGGCCCCCTTAAGTTGCTCTTAAATATCACTGAATTTTCCAGAAAAATATATCTTTTAAAAGTACTTGCAAAGTTTATTTGTGTTTTCAATCTGACAGCTTTTGACAGCAACAAACCAAACCATCTGTTATGTCTAGACGCTGTAGAAGTTATGGAAATAGTAATTACGTTACTTTAAACTCTGAACAAGAAAAGCAGCAATTAATATTGAACTTGAAGCTTTTTGTAGTTCTGCTAAACTCAGGCTGCACTAGGCTCTAGCAACTGATCCATGGGGGGGGGTGCGGGCAAGTGTCCTTTTCAATAGAAATAATAAGGTAAAAACACGTCCTTCCCCTTTCATGTGCAACTCTGTTGTCCTAGGAGACAATATGACCTCTGGCAGGGCCAGAAAATGATGTTCCAGTTCAATTTCTATGTTGGCGTTTTCTTGTGAAATGAATAAGATTATCACCGCATCTGATGTTAAAATTTGCAGTCTAATTACATTATACTAACATCCACACACATTTGAAGGAAATACTAAGCCTCTTTTGCTGCATTTAGTGGTGTCTTGATAATTAACCTTTTAATACTTGCCGATTTATTGCTTCTTTGCTCATATAGATTGGCCACCGACCCTTATTGCTGGGCCAGTTAATCGCATTTTGTTGGCTAGCTTCGCGAAAAGCACAGGCAGGGTTAGGCTCACCTCTTTGCAGTTAGTGTCTCTTCTAACTTCTCGTCTCACCACTTGCAGCAGCGTGGAATGGCCCGCACTGTGGTAGGCTTCTGGAGAGAAGAAACTGGCTGACTTCCCGAAACAGGTCCCTTTACCACCAGCGGAACCTCCCATGTGTTTTGCAGAAGTTTGTGTGAGAAGAAGGGAACTTGGGATTTCTTAACTGTTGCCAAATCATTTATTGAATCTGCTTTAAAATTTCGAAACTGAAATAAGAGAAAACAATCTTTTATAAAATGATTTAAATAGAACTCACACCAGATATCTACAGCTATTTTTGTAAGCTGATGTGGGTTTGTACGTGTGTGGTCATGGATATTATCAGCAAAATGTTTGTATTGATTAGTTCTGGAGGGCAGGATTGGAGGAAAATGAAGGGGAGAAAATAGGGTCGTTCTTTTCCCCAGAGAGGAAAGTTAGTGTATTCTTTTATTAGTACATGTTTTTAATTCATAATGATTGCATTCACTGTGGGTAGTTGGTATATGTACATATACCATTAAGATGTACATCTTAATTCTTTATATATTACGTACTTTTTCCTTCACCTTTCCTTCCTTCCATCTCTCAAGTTCTTCCCATTTGCAAAAGATCTGTCTCCCTAAGAGCTATTATCTTCTATTTTTCTCTTTATTTATATTTTGTGTTTGTCATATAAGAGAAAACGTGGTATTTAAGCTTGTGTGTCTGATTTATTTCACTTAACATTATTTTTTATTTCACTTAATATTATTTTCCTATGACTGACTCAAAGTTATCCTTCTTTATAGTAGAGTAATACCCCAGTGTATTCTCTTTAAAAAATGAAAATCTTACCATAAACTTTTACCAAATTAGGATTTTCCACACTCATTAAATGTAGGTATATAAACATCACTTCCTCTTTACTCTGCACATTTCTGAGAAGCACCCAGCATAGATGGGTGCAGGTCACCTTCCAGTTGTCACTGTAAAGAAGTTTTCTTTCCTTCAGATGTCCTTGTACTTCACCCAGCACCTGGCATATAGTATGAGCTCAGTAAAAGTTCATTGAATGAATGGGTGATGAACTTTAATGAGGCTAGAAAATTTCCTTTACTTCTGATTTCATTAGCTGAATATTGTATTCCTTTTTATCAATCTATTGCAAATGTTCATCTGTAAAACTTCTTTTCTCCTTCTGGGCAAGCCTAGACTTAAAGGATGTGGTTTGCTGACATCTGCTCTGGGTTAAACCTTCAGAGGTCCTGGCTTCAAGAACTCCTGAAACAGACATGGATAGTCCCTCAGGTTGCAGACTATAAGCAGGGTCCTGAGACCCTAGTCCTGAGAAGATGGTGGGCCAGGCTCTCTGATCCCCATTATTCTGGGATAGATGTTACCTTCTGTGTTCACCACAGCAGGCTCCTGATTTTCCCCTGGCCAGGGACCCCAGCCCCCTGCTGGTCAGAGCTAAACTCTTGGAACAACTGTCCACCTCCCTTGGTCAACAGCAAGAAGTGGAGATTCAGAAGTGGTCAACAGATTCAGTAGAGTCCATGTGTGCTGGGATGGGGGACCTGCTCAGCTTGACGAGTGGTAAGGTTTGGGACTCTCCCTACAATAACTTAGGTGAACCTCCCTTAAACCAAAAGCTTATCTCTATGAGGCATTGTCACTGAATGCCAGGGTGGTGTCTTATGGTGATGAGGAATGAAACTGTGGACAGACAGAGGAAGGTGTGGGAAATTTTATTTAAAAGATACAAAAGCACAAAAGTGAAAGATATAAAATCAATATCCTGCTAGAGGGGAAGGAGTTCTGAGCAGGAAATCCATGAAAGCTTTTTGTCTTGAGCTCTTAAAAAGATTTAGAAGGGATCTCAGGCTGTTGTGTAAGTAGTGGGCTCTCTACCCTATAGAAGACAACTTGTTTTAATGGTCCATTCTATGTAGTGTTCATGCAATGTCCACCCAGTGTCCATGCACGGCCCATGCACTTTTGAGCAAATGGTCTGCCTCATCAGGCTCAAAGAAGGTCTGGACAGCCACAGGATCCTGGAGATATTCTTGTATGACCCCTAGAAGGTCCTGACTCAGAAGACTTCATTTTGGGCTTCTCAATTCTATTTCGGGGTCACTGTCCCTACTGCCTAATTCAATCCTGATGCCTGTCTCACTAATTCCTGTCACAACAGCAGAAGAGCTGTGGTGAAAGGGAATCAGTCCACTCATCTTCACTGGGTCTTTCCATGGGTAGCAAAAAGGACAGGTCAAGGTTGAAATCTTTTGCATTTGGGTGCCCTCACATTGACTCCTGGCTGGGCCTGAGATCCTACAACTGTCACCTCAGTCCAGCTCTATCTTACAGAGGTTGTGGCTCTCTGAGACCAGAAACAAGTGGGGCCTCAACCAGACAGCTCGGTATCCATGGAGCACCCACTGGCTGTGTTCTGGGCAGGGTGTACCCTCAGTCCCCCTTGACTTTCAGGAGTCCCTGTGTCCTTTGATCAGATGGGGCTCCCTATGTTGCCCTGAAGTTAACCTCTCAGGTCAAGTTCCTCACACCCTGCGTGTCCCAGGGTGCATAGGAGAAGTGAGCAGGTGCCACATCCTGTTGCCTCTGTGTGGTCTCCAGGGCCGATAGCAGGATCTGGGTCTCTTTTCTCCTGAGATTTGGGTTTCCTGTGTTCTTCTGTCATTTCTCCATCTTCCTCCTGTTGGGTCCACCCCCCCACCTGAGAAGGGTCACCCTCTCCTTCCCCTGAAACCCATCACACTTCCCCCCAATTTCCTGCTGTGGTGATTAATTGACTAATTGTCAACTTGAGTGGGGAATGCCCAGCTGAGTTGGGTCAGTATGCTTCTGGAAATGGAAGATGCACTTTAAGGAAGATTGTTGTCACTGGAACCAGAATTGCAGTCTTTCGAGGAACCTTGCACCAGCCCTGCAAGGTCTTGTAAGTGCTAATACACCTGCCAAAGTAGAAGTAAGCATGCCCCTTAGGCCCTCCGAGGGCCAACCCCAACAGATTGGCAGACTCCCAGATCAAATCTTTCTGGGCTGGCAACATTTTTAGTCCTCATGGAGGGTCCATACTTTGAGTCTGGCGTTTCCTTGGACCCCTTCCTCTACTAACTTCATGTAGCTCCGTCTGTTGAGTTGCTGTCACTTCTTGGACCAAATCACCTCCCTGAGACCTCCTATCTCCAACCATGAAGCAGAATTGAGGACAATTCACATGCGGCTTCTCCATGGGTCCCCAGCCTGACAATAGGGGGAGCCACACTCTGTGAAGTCCCTTATTTAGAGGAATTTTGGGTACCTTCATGTCTTCAGTCCTCACCAAAAGTTCTCACTTTGATTCCTGGCAAATCCGGGTCTCCTCCTTCTGTTGATCTAGTGGCGGCCCTTACACCAAGGTGTCACATCCTTGAGACCAGGGAGACAGAAGTGAGGATCCTGCACATCTAGACACCCCTGCATGGGGTTTCTCAAACCTGACAAATGGAGCAGGTTCCAGGGTGCCTCCTTAGTCTGGAGGTATGAGTATTTCCTCCTCAGCGGGCCTGGGCCATTTCCCTCTGCTGACATATGGAAGCATCTTGTGGGCCAAGGCCACCATGTCCCTAAGACCTCAAAGGTAAAAGTTAGGGGGAAGTAGTGAGTCTTCCTCATGGTCCTGGCCTGACAGCAGCAGGGGCAGATTTCCCATGTCTTAGATCTGCTGACCTCAGGCTACACCTCTCAGACCAAGGCCCACTCCTTCCTGGCACTCTAGAGGCATAAGCGGAGGTGCACTCCACTGGGCTACTGACCGGAGCCGCGGGAGACAGGAGACCAAACTCGAGCAGGATCAGCTCTCAAAGTTTATTGCGTACAGCGAACCGGACCTAACAAGGTCCACCACCCTCAACGTTGGTTCCTCTTCTGCCCGTTGGGGGCAGGAACAACCTCTTATAAGGGGAAGCAGTATCCAATCACAGAGAAGCGCGTCTAACAAGCTGATAGGCTAGTGTCACGGGTAACTGGGCAGACATGACAATTTGGCGGGCTTGTTCAGGCCGGGAAGAACCCGGAAGCAGGAAATGGGCGCCATCATAGGCGGCTTCCCACATCTCCCCCTTTTTTATTTATTAAAATAGGATGGTCTGTGGGTCCCTCCAAGGTGTCTATGACCTTGTTGCTGTTAGACACCTAGGAGTGGGCCTACCTTGTAGGCCGAGGCATGAGAGAATGTAGAGGTCTATACCCTGCTGTGCATCACCCTGTTTTGTGCATATCCTTGCGCCAGGACCATGCTCAAGGTGAGTGGTTCATTTTTTCGCAGGGCCAGGCTTTTGTGAACCGAACCTGGATGCATATAGACATTCATTCCTGCCTTCCCCCCAACCTTTGGGGTGGATGGCACTGCAGTACCCTTGGTCTCGCATCTCAATGCCAATAATTTGACTCCGGGAGGGACCCCTGGCCTTATAGGCCATGTATATCTGAGTGGAGCCTGTCTTAGCTTGACCGGGAGGGCTTTTCCCGTCTTACCCGTCATTGGCTTGCCCACTCAGCTCTTATAGCTGATGTTCTGCAATGTGAAGGAGATATGCGGCGGCCTGCTGGCCTGATGGGCCACCTGCTGCCATTTGCATGGCTGCCATAGCTGTGATCTTAACCTGCTGCTGAGTTTGTATGAGGCGATCTAACAAGCATTTAATAACCACAAGCCCCACTAGGATGGCCACGGCAATCAGGATCCAAGTAGTCAGGTTGGGCCAGGAGAACCCCTGACTGGACCTAGTTGGATACCGTCCATATTGTCAAGTTCCTGACCAACTATGAGGGACAAATTGTGAAACTTAGGTAGGTAGGTGTCTTGCAGCCAAGCTGTCATATTTTTAACAGTGTTGGTCAAATTTGTGCGAACAGGGGTGATTAATAGGAACCCACAGAATAGAAAAAGCTCCAAACCAGACATTTTAGTTTGTAGATGGTCTCGGGCGCTGAGCGTCGGTCCCAGAAGGGTCGAGTTGACTTGTGTCCACGGGCTTATCCTCCTGTGCTTTATCAGGAACTGGTGGGGAGTTTACTGCTCGCGTCAACCTTTCCGGGACCCACAGCGGCTCGCGACCTGGTTCCTGTGGGAAGACACAAACCGCACCTCGGGTCCAACTAACCATTGGATCCGGGCCTATCCATTGTCCTGTAAGGACATCTTTCCATCTCACCAGCCCTTTGTCGGCCGGGGACGGGTTATTGTGCTCCATGGCAGGGGAATGATTATTGTGATTAAGGTTTAAAAAATTTATGGTAAAGAGTGCCAATGATATTCTTCCTTTGGGCATTAGGCCATGGCCTATTCCCTCCTTTTGTTTTTGTAAGACACCCTTGAGTGTCCGATGGGATCGCTCAATGATGCCTTGTCCTTGGGGGTTGTAAGGAATGCCATGTTTAAGAGTGACCTCCATTTGTTGACAAAATGTCATAAAAATTTTGCTGGTATAGGCAGGACCATTGTCTGTTTTTAGTATATTGGGCTTTCCCCAAGCAGCCCAGGCTGTAAGACAATGATTAATAGCATGGGTGGCCCTTTCTCCAGGTTCTGCTGAAGCAAACATAACCTGAGAAGCGGTGTCAACCGAAACATGTACATATTTGAGTTTTCCGAATTCTGGGATGTGTGTAACATCCATTTGTCAAATATGATTGGGGCGCAGTCCTCTCGGGTTAACACCAATAGATTGTTGAGGTGAAGAGATCACACAGACCTGCCAATGCCTCTAAAAGCGCCATGGTAAATGGTGCATTGGGCCCATAAGCTGAAACTGCATCCTTGATAGCTTTAAGTTGTTTAATTTCTAAGGGCTCATAATATCCTTCTCCTCCCTTGCCTCCTACTTGTACCGGGAATGCATGGAGACCGGGACACTCAAAGGGAAGCCGCGACCATACCCTCTGGTGGAAGGAACGTCCTCCTCCCTCCCCAGATGGGGGCGCAGAAGGCAACCCAGGAAGTAGCTCTCCCTCTAACCAGGGCGGTGCCATAGGTTGTGGGCGCCCTCTGGCGGCCACGGGTGGAGGTGGCAGCCCAGGGAGCAACTCCTCTTCCGGCCACGGTGGTGCAGTGGGGCCTGGTGCCCTGAAGGGGGTGATCGTGGGTCGCGAACTTGCCAAAGGGCGAAGGGCTTAAGCTCCTCCCGTAAGGCGGGGTAGCTCGGGCAGGGTGGTGTTTGGTTCCCCTTTTTATCTTCCCGAGCCCTAAGTTCCTCTTTTAACGGTGTAGGAGGGTCATGCTTAGCAAAGACGACCTCCTCTTCTGAGCCTTCCGAATCCGAATCAGAATCGGAGCCCTTGTGTTTCTCTGGAGGCCCAAAGTCAGGTGTGACTTCGGGCTCCTCCGAGCACTCGGATCGAGCTTTGTCAAGAGCCTGTCGGGCTGAGCAAAGCCCAGGGGTTTGTTCATCCGTCAGACAAGCCCTAATCAGTTCCCACAGGGGTAAAACCATGGGATCCAAGCGTCCCTCTTCTCGGGCGCATCTAAGATCCCCTCCTAACTTCTCCCATGACGGGAGGGTTAGAGAGCCCGTGGGCCAAAACCAGGGGGCAATTTCATTAACACTATCCAGAAATCTCGAAAGGGTGACCCGGTTTATGTAGATGCCTCGGGTCCGCAGCAGGACTCTTAGGGAGTCAGCGAGGGGTTTGCGAGCAGCGTTGCCCACAATGGCGAAGCGAAAGCGAAACAAATGCAAGGGAAAAAAAAAAAAGACCGGCGTCCACCCGTGTGGCGCTCAAAATCTGTTAGGTGCGTCCACCCAACCCAGGCGATCCAGTACTCACCTGTCCCGGGAACCGCTGTATCTCACGTAGCTGATCAGGGTGAAGAGAAGAGGCGCTCGGGGCCTTCCATTGTTATTGGGCCAGGTCCTCTGTCGTACCGCAGGCGACAGCAATCGCACCTCCCGGCCGAAGAGGCACGTCGCTGAGTCTTTTACCTTTTTCCCCGTACGGGCCACCAGATGACCGGAGCCACGGGAGACAGGAGACCAAACTCGAGCAGGATCAGCTCTCAAAGTTTATTGCGTACAGCGAACCGGACCTAACAAGGTCCGCCACCCTCAACGTTGGTTCCTCTTCTGCCCGTTGGGGGCAGGAACAACCTCTTATAAGGGGAAGCAGTATCCAATCACAGAGAAGCGCGTCTAACAAGCTGATAGGCTAGCGTCACGGGTAACTGGGCAGACATGACAATTTGGCAGGCTTGTTCAGGCCGGGAAGAACCCGGAAGCAGGAAATGGGTGCCATCATAGGCGGCTTCCCACAGGCTACCTTGCTCAGGACCTCCCAGGTTGGCTGACAGCGGGGTAGAGGTCACTTTCTGATCTGGAGTGCAGGTCTCCTTTATCCTCTGAGTTCTCCTGTTGACTTTGGCCAGGGTGTGCACCCCATTTCTCTGCTGACCAGAGTCCCTCTCTCTCTGATCCTCAGTAGGAGTTGAAGACAGCAGGGATTCAGGACTTAAGTCATTGTGACAACAGGGATAGGACTCGTTTTCTTGCGCTCTGGGTCCCCTCAGTCCTCACTCTAACTCCAGGCAGGGCGCAGGATGTTTTCCCTGTGCTTTTTACCAGTGCTCTATCTTCTCTCAGGTCAGATGCAAAAGTCACGGAATACATGCTTGTTAGACCACATGGGGCTTCCAGGGCTGACATCAGGGGCAAATTTCTGTAGGGTCTCAGCCCTGTTCTAGTGACTAAGTTCCTCTTCCTCAGTTTGCACTCTGATCCTTCTGATCAAGACCCTCCCTTCTCTTCCAACACTAAGTGGAAGTTAGAGGTCAGCACCTCTGGTCACCATGTGTGATTTTCCTGGGGTTGACATCAGTGGTAGAATGGGATGCTTTCTGTCTCCTCTGTCTTGCCTCAGGGTCCTACCCTTTGCTTCTTGCAGAACTTGGACCTTGGTCCCCTTCAGACCTCAGTAAGATTTCCTCAGATGAAGGATGATTCCCACGGCCACCTCAAAAGTCAGACCTTGGGTGGCCTAGGGCAGATAACAGGCTGAGCTGAATTGCTTAGGGACATTCTATGGGGACAACTTCCTCAATTCCCCAGAGCACCTCACCTTTTTGAGTCTATTGAGATAATCAAGTGATTTTTTTGGAACTTTTTGGAGTGTTTGTTTGGTGGTTATGAATTTCTTCAGTTGTTCTTTAACTTGAAAGTAACTTTTTTCTCCATCAATTTTGAGAGATAGTTTTGTGGGGTCCATCAATCTGGGTTGAATGGTGCTTTTTTTCAGAACTTGAAATACTTTACTCCAAGAACACCTTTACTTATTGGTTGTGTTGAGAAAGCTACTGTGATTCTGATGGGCTTTTATATATAGGTGATTTGTTTCTTTACTCTAATAGCTTTTATTTATTTATTGTATTTCTGAGATCAGATCCCACTATGCAGTTCAGGCTGGTATTGAGTTCACTTTATAGCCCAGGTTGCTCTTGAACTTTCAGCGATCCTCCTACCTCAGCCTCCTGAATGCTAGGATTACAAGCATGTGCTACCATATCTGGCTCTCTCTAATAGCTTTTAATATTCCATTCTTGTGTTAAATTTTTGGAATTTTGACTATTACATGCCTTGGTTTACTGTTTTTCTGATCATGGCCAATTGGATTTCTAAATGCCTCACTTACATGTATGTCAAAGTCTTTTTCCATGGAAAAAAGACGTTTTCCATTGGAAAGTTTTCTGCCATTACTTCTGTGAACAGATTTTTAATGCACTTTATGGTATCTTCTGATTTTTCTCTGATTCTAATTTATGTTATATTTATCATCTTTGCATCATCTAGCAGCTATTGGATTGATTTTTCATGGTCTCTTGTTATTTTTAAGTGTTTCTCTTAATTACCAACTATAAAACCATCTTTTTGTTTTTAAGAGAATACAAACCAACCACACAGGGTTTCAAAACAAAATAATGGTCAATTAACAAAGGATAATATATCATGTATTATTATCTTCAAAGCAGTTATTCAGATTACAAGATATAGGCATGTGTAATTGACCAAACAATATGTGCACAAAACATTTTTAATGAACTAAAATAAATCAGTAGTATAACTATTTTAACTGTCTTTTGTTTATACATTTTTCCTTTTCCCTTCCTTCTTTTCTCCTTTCACCCAACCCAGTTGTTGTTTCCTTTTGAGCAGTTTCTTTCCTTGTCACATTATCTACTGTAGATTTTGGATCTTACTTAATTTTTCAGTTTCATATACTAGAGAGAAAATAAACCTGTCTTCTACATTTGATATTTTAACTTCACATTGGTTGACTCTTTTGTGTATGCTTTCAGAATTTTTAATGTTCTGGGTTTGTTTTATAGAGTATATTTATTTTCTATGGTTGGCATTTGTGATTTACATGTCTTTCCTAAGCTCCTATTTTTTGTGTGTATCGACTCTAGGTTCACTATTCATTTTCTTTATTATTGTCACCATCTCTATCTGTGTGATTATTTCTGTTTTAGATTTGTCAAAAGACTTATTATCTGTCCTGTTATTTATGCTGCTTCCATTCCAGAAAATTCAGCTGGATGGCTTTTGATTTTATCCTCATGTTGCTCTCTGGATTTGCCTTGGGTAATTTCCAGATGTGAGGTTGCATTTGCTTCTGTGTTTTCTCATTTTCTATTATTTTGTTTATGCCTTTTGTGCATTGAGGCTTGTAAATTGCTTATGGTAGGATAACTTTATTAATACTATTGAGATCACCTTAGGAAATGATTACTTTTCAGAGATTTCTTCTGGATGTACCTAGCTTTTGGCCTTTGAGTCTGTCCCAGGATCCTGCCTCTTTTGTTTACTAGGAATGAAAGGTCTCAGCCCATTTGTCCTGGAAACCATTTCTTTGACACTGGACTACAATATTGCTTGTCACCTAGACAATCTAGGTTTTGACAACTGATTAAAATAACTATGTCATTTTAGCTAAAGTAGTACAATCAGTAAAAACAATGACATTAAACACAGACTGGAAAATGACAGACTGTGATACCTAATGATTTTCCACCTAACCCTAACTTCAGGTACATGATTTATAGATTTATAAAAATCTAAAGCAAATCAGAAATATATACAGTAAATATCCAGTAGGGCAACTTTGCCCTAAGGGGAGAAAATATAAAAGATACGAGAGGAAAAATCAGAGAAATAAAACAAAAAAAGAGGTTAGAACAAGGCTGAAAGATAATGAAAGATTGCCCATGCCTCAAGAAACTAGTGAAAAAGCATGAATGAAAGAAAGCAGGAAAAAACAAAAACAAGAACTAAACAAAAAATAAACTAAAAACAATGTTCACATCTCCAAAAAGAAACCAACTTTGAAAACCCCCAAATGAGCAACAACAGTAACAAAAGCAAAGAAAAATGGAAATTTTCTCTGTGATGTTAAGCCTGTAGTTGCCTTCTGGAGTCTAAAGTTTTGTGACAGTGCCCAATTCAGAGCATGATCTGCTCTCATTGGTAGACAAAGGAGTCCATCAGAGTCTAGATTTGTACTGGATAATCATCAACAACTTGACAGAAGGATTAGTGCAGTGTGCCAACTCTGTGGCTTTCAAATAGATGTAAATGCTGACTGAACCTGGCCCCACATCTCTCTGGATGACTCTCTCCAGCCTGACCCTGGCTCCCAGACCATGAACATCTCCCATGGTTGTCCTGCATCCAATCTCTCTGGGAGTTAACACTGGGGACCCTGAGATGAAGCCAATCCACAGTTTCTCTGAGTCTCAGGCTCAGTTGGCCCCACCCTAGAGAGGCAGCCAGCCAGCCACTCCTTTCAGGGGACGTGGCAGTCACTTGGACTGGAGTCACTCAGCATCTGTTGTAGTGCACAGCATCTACTGCTCCATTCTACTGGTACATTTTTCCCTGAAGGCTTCTAAAGTCACCTACTTGCACTGTGCCTTTATAGATTCCATCTTCCTTTCTCCCTCCACAATCTAGGAAATGGGGAGAAAGGGCTGATTGCCCTTTTTTTCCCTGTGTTGTGTTTTGTCTCTTCAACTTCTTTGTAGGTTCCAATCATCTCTTCAGATCTTTCCTGGGTCCCAGGGAACCAACTCCCTTTTTGTTTTTACCCCAAGTTGCTATTTTCAGTGTCTGGATTCCGAGTCTTAGAGAGGCTGATCTGTTGCTGCTTACCATTCTGCTATCTTCCAGAAAGTATCAAATTATTTTTTAAGTTCGCATATACTAAGGTTCACTCTTGTGATATAAAAGTCTATGAATTTTGACATATATATAAATATATTTGCATTGTCTTAGCCAGACAGAGCTGCTATAAAAATACTACAGATTGGGTAGCTTATAAATAATAGAAATTTGTTTCTCACAGTTCACAGGATTAGGAAGTTCACAATCAAGGTACTGCCAAATTTTGTGACTGGTGGAGACCAGTTTCTTGGCTAATATAGAGCTGTCCTTTACTGTGTCCCAACACAGCAGAAAGAACAAGAGATTTCTAGAAAGTCTCTTTTATAAGGGCACTGTCTTAATTACTTTCTTGTTACCAAGATACAGTACCCAATACCTGCAAATTAAAGGAAAAAAATTTATTTTGGCTCACAGTTTGTAGATATTTCAGGCCATAGTTGGCTGACTCCAAGGCAGGACAGCAAGGCAGATGGTTATGACAGAGGATAGACAGCTCATGGCACAAAAGGTGGGGAGCAGATCAAGGGAGGAGGGAGGGGGATAGACCCTTTTAGGCCACCTCCCACTGATCCAACCTTCTCACATGTGATTATAAACTCATCAGTGGATTAATCCTTGGATGAGTACCAGGCTCCTCATGATCTAATCACCTCCTAAAAAGCACCATCTATGAAACATGAGGATTGGATGGGGGCAACCAGGCATAAATCATAACAGGCACTAATTCCACTTGTGAGTGCTGTTCCTTAATGATTTAATAGGTGCTCTACATCTTAGTAAAGGCCTTGGTTTGATAGGATTAGTATTCTTTCAAGGGAAGATACAAAAGAGCTCTCTCTTCTCCCTCTCCTTTCTGTGTGTACACACTGTAGAAAGGCTATGAAAAGATATAGTAAGAAGCACTCATTTACAATCTGAAAATAAAGCCACTGTGGAAACTGATCCTACCAGATATTTACTGGGAACTTCTAGCCTCCAGAACTGAGAGGAAATAAACTTCTCTTTCAAATATGAGTTTATGAAATTTTGTTATAGAAGTTTAACCAAGATATGACTCAAGATAAATATATTTTTTCTGTGTTGTAGTAGATATAGATTTAGTTTTGATATTTTGGCCTATGATTCACCTTGAGTCATATTTTTATATGAAATAAGGTAGGTATGATAATTAATTTTACGTGTTAATTTGTCTAGTTTATAATACTCTGTGGAATGCTCAAACACTAGTATAGATTTTTCTATGGAGGTATTTTGTATATGTGACTATCATTTATGATCTTTTTTTTCAAGTAAAGTAGATCAGTTTCTATAGTGGTACCTTCATTCATGAACTTAATTCTTTCCATGATTCTGATTGCAAACTGAATTGTCTGCAAACCAAATGAAAGTCAATGGCTAGGTTCAACATTGACTTTATGGGAAAATTTGATTCATTTCATTACCTATTCAGTTTGTGACTAGAATCAGAGAATTAAGTTCAGTAATCAGAGTGCCACTGTATAATATAGGTGGACATTTCATTTTATTTTTATTTTAAAGAGAATAAAACAAAGGAGAACAGAACAAAGCAAATCAGAACAGGACAATAGAAGCAACACAGCACTTCACAACAAGACAACTGGACATCAACAGTAGCTAACATTATGTCTCTTTTTTCGAAATAGTTTTGCATACCTTTACACACAATAATATCAAACATAACAAAATAGTATAAAAACATTCAAAAGAATGAAAGCATTGCAGGACTTCTAAACCAAATAACAGGAAATGAACAGTGGCTGCTATAATATCTTATTTTCTTCAAAAAATGTGTCTATAACATCACACATAATAAAACCTAGTAAGACCCAACAAAAATAGAACTAGTCAAAACAGAAGAACAAAAGCATGGTAGGATTTCAAAACAAGATGTTAGTAAATCAGCAATGGCTACCATAATGTCTTATTTTCTTCAAAATAGCTGTTCATACCATCACACATAATAAAATAAACCAAACAGAATAAAATCAATCAAACTAATGAAAGAAAGCATTATAAAATTTTAAGGCAATATAATAGGAACCATGCTTTCCATAATATATCCTATTATATTCAAAATAGCTTCCCCTACTATCTGACAGCATAAAACCTAACAAAATAAGACAGAACAAAGTCAAACCTAACAAAATTGCACAAACAATGTGAGACTTCAAAATAAGACAATAAGAAATTGACAGTAGTTTCCACCTTTCCCTTCCAGGTATTTCCTCCCTTTGCTCTTACATTAACTATTTTGCTTTTGGATCCCATTAAATTCTTCTGTTTCTTATGCTAGGGTTGATGTGTATGAGTTTGAACTGCTTTAGCCATGGACATGACCTCCAGCTGTGTCCATTTACTTACAGGATCCTTGAGATTATTTTACTTTATAACTGGGTAGCTTTCCATTGCATGGAAATACTGTATCTTTCTTATCCATTCTGCAGTTCATGGGCAAGTTACTATTGCTTTTTTTGCTTGTTTTGGTCTCCTGTCACATGGAATAATTGTTTTTTCTCCTTTGATTTTCAGTCTATGAATTTCCTTTCCAGTTAATTGTGTTTCCTGTACACAGGATATCAATGGATCTTGTTTTGTTTTGTTTTGTTTTTTATCCAATCTCCCTATGTTTCTTTTTATTGCTGACCTGAGACCATCTACATTAATGGTTACATCCAGCATACATTGGTTTGTCTCTGCCCTGCTATTCTCCTATTGTAGGCTCTCCAACTTTCCCCTTCATTCAATTGCCTGTCTTGTTTGGCGATCCTCTTCTGCTGCTGTTCCTGGAACCATGGTTTTTTTTATCTTTCTCTAGAATATCCTTTAGCACTCTCTGTAGGGTTGATTTTGTAGTCATGAATTCTTTCAGTTGTTCTTTATCATGGAAGTATCTTATTTTTCCATCAATTTTGAAAAATAGTTTTGCTGGGTAGATCAATCTAGGTTGGAAGTTGTTTTCTTTCAGAGTTTGAGCACTTCACTCCAAAGTCTTCTTGACTTGATTGGTGCTGATAAGTCTGCTGTGACTCTGATTGATTTTCCTTTAGAAGTGATCAATTTCTTTTCTCTAATAGATAACATTCGGCTCTTGTGCTGAATTTCTGGGACCTTGATTATTATATGTCTGGGTGTAGATTTACTTTTGTCATGGCTAGTTGGAGTTCTATACTCCTCATTTATATGCATGCCAGATCCATTTCCCATGTTTGGGAAGTTTTCTTCTATTACTTCTGTGAATATCCTTTTAATTTCATTTGTGTTGGCCCCTGCTTATTCACTGATACCTATCATTCTTAAATTATGCATCTTTACCTCCTGTCACAGCCATTGAATTGCTATTTCCTGATTCTGTGTTATTTTTAAGAGATCTTTCCTTTCAAGATTACTAGCTGCAATCCTACCTTCAAGGTTTGAAAGTTTGTCTTCAGTCTCTTTCAGTTTTGCCAGCTTGCGATTGAATTTTTAATTTCCTGCATCTCTCTTTGAATCTGTTTCATGCATTGTAATTCCTTTCTACATTTGTTCAAGGTTTACATCATTTTCTTACACTCCTCCTTTTTGTCTATGTCTTCTTTAGACCTGCTGAATGATTTTTTCCATATGTTTGTGATTTCTTCTTTTACATGAGACATTATTTCTGATTTGACTGCTTTTACAATCTCATGAAGTTGTTTCCTTACTTCAGTTGCTATCCTCTCAGAGAATTCAGGTGTGTGACTTCTGTTTTCTTCCATGACTGTATCTCCCAGACTTATTCTGAGTTTGCCTTTTACTCCTTTATCTTGACGTTTTCCTGGGTTCCTCCCAACAAGCTGGTTATGGGACCCCAGGCATTTTATGTATTGGCTGCCACTAGGCAGTGAAGAGGGATGGAACAGGCACCTGGGTTCCTCTACTTCCAGATTTACAGGGAGGTGGCAGGGTGTGGAGCAGGCTTCTCCAGACCCTCTGCAGCTTCACTGGGGCTTTGCTGACCATCAGAGGTGCATGGAAGTGGTGCTGCTTCTGTCAGCCTGTGTGTTTACACTGGGACTCCCACAATGGTGGCAGACACACAGGGGTGTATTTTCTGATTCTGCTAGTTGGTGATGGCTGTTTGAGAGAACCAAGGGCCTCCAATGGAGGCCTACGGATGCACAGGGCTTCTTAGCTGTGTGTCCCTGCTCCTGCTGGCTGCCTGCAGGAAGCAGCCTTCTGGTGGCAGCTCCCTGAAGGTGAAGAAGGATCTGCTGGTTCTGGACTGGCCTCTTGCAGGAAGTGACCTTTTGGCAGCAGTGCACAGCAGGTAGAGGTGGATCTGTCGATCTCCCTCAACCCACACTGGGCGTGCAGAGGAAAGGGCTTTCTGGTGGCAGTGCCCCTCAGGCAAAGACAAATCTTTGGATCTTCTTCTGGCTCTCTCTGCCCATGCTGAAGTGGGTATTTTATAACCAAAGAACTAAGAGCATAAACTAGGGTTTCCTGGAAAAGAAAGGATTTTGACACAAGGCTGTAATGTAGAAAAGCTGTATGAGTAGGCACTTCTAGAAAAGAAGTAGCCAATGAATGCATGAAAAAATACTTAATATCACTAACCATCATGGAAATAGAAATCAAAACTAGAGCAAGACACCATCCCACCCAAGATAGAATGGCTATCATCAAAAAGCAAAAAGTAATAATGCTGGTAATGATGTGGAGAAAATGGAACTTTCATATTCTGTTGTTGGGAATGTTAATGCAGTCACTATCAAAAACAATATGGAGATTCCTCCAAAAAAGTAAAAAGAGATTTACTATACAATCTAGCTACCTCATTTATGGGTATGTATACAAAATAATAAAAGCAGAATACCAAACAGATACCTACATGTTCATGTTTATTGTGGCACTATTCACAATAACTAAGATATGGAATAAACTTAGGCACCAGTCAATGGATGAATGGATAAAGAAAATGTGATATATATGCACAATAGCATATTATTCTCCATTAATAATAATTAAATTTTGTCATATGCCATAAAATGGATAAAAAGACTTCACAATAAAGTGATATAACCTAGACATAGAAAGACATATGCTTCAAAAATTCTGTCTCACTGTAGAAGCTATAAGTGTCAACCCAAATATATGCTGGTGATTATTAGAAGTAGGGAAGGCAATGTTTGGGGGGAGAATAGATAGAACGAGGCTCAATTTAATGAATGGATATTGTATGCATGTGTTGGAATACCACACAAAACCCTGATGATATTTGTAATTTGTACATGTTAATACAAATAAAATATTTTAAGAAGAAAAGACATGCTGTGTGAGTTTTTGACTTGCTGGCTTGCCCCACAATTTATAGATGTGCTAGGTGCCACAATCACATAAGCTGATTTATAAAATATGTCTTTTTCTATTTCTTGTTCTCTATTTCTACACAGATATATAGCTATAGATATAGATACAGATATATAGTGAGATATAGTATGGATTGATGTTTAATTTTTCTATATGTACATTGAATTGCTCCAAACTCAGTTGTTTCAGAGACTATACTTTGTCTCCCTCCATCTTCACTTACACCTTGACCACAGTTAGTTGTCTATATGTGCATGCACATATAGAGTGATTCTTGAATGTCATTCTTTTCTACTAATGTATTTCTAGGGTTAATGAACTATTTTGATTGTTGTTAGTTTATAGCTCTTGAAGTAAGGTAATGCCTCCAACTTTGCCCTATATTTAAACTTTCTTTGTGCATTCTAAATCCTTTGGATTCTTATGTAAATGTTAAAATTAGCTTTCCAATTTCTATGGAAAATTTTTGGAATTTTGAGTTGTGTCATAATTAAGCTTAATTTTTAACTTAAGTTTAAAGTTAGTAAAGCACACTTTAGGATGCATCTGTGTGGGTCACAGAGGCAAGTATTATTTTTCCATTACTGGGACAAAATATTCCACAGTCACAAAAGAAGAAGTTTATTTGGCTTGCAGTTTCAGAATGTTCAGCATATAGTTTGCTGGCACCAAGGCAGAAACAGCATGATGGAAAGGCTTGGCAGAGGAAAGCTACTCAACCCATGGCAGCCAGGAAGTGGCGAGAGAAAATATAGTACTCCAAGACAAGAATATACCCTTGGTTCATACCTCCTATATATAATCCACTTCTTCTGACATGGTCTCAACTCCTAACAGCACATTAATCTATGAAACTATTGGTGGATTTCATCAATTTTTGAATACAGTGCCTGCACTATCCAATCAAATGCTGAAAGTCACACTTCTGAACATACGACACTTTGGAGGGATATTTTGAGTGACAACCATAACAAAGTATGACCTTGGTTCCTGGCCACTTCCTCTTGACACTGTTCTCTTTCTCTGCTTTATAGCTGCCACAAAGTGAACAGTTTTGGATCGCCATTCATTTCACTATGCTGTTTCCGTCTTGGGGCCAGTAACCCATGAACTGAGCACCCTGAAACCATGAGCCAAAATAAACCTGTTCTTCAAATTGTAGATGACTGGAATATATTTGTGAACAATTGACACTGTAGGGAATATTAAGTTTTCTGAGTAATAAACAAGGTTTATGGCTTCCATTTAGTTAATCTTCATTAATTTATCTTTTCAATGTTTTCTAGTTTTCATCATATAGATATTGTATATCATTTGGCAGTTTTGTCTCATTTAATCAACATTTTCTAATACTATTTCAAATTAAACCACTTAATTTCAATTGATCATTGTTTATATAAATAGTATAGTGATCTTGCATCCAGTAACACTGCTTATTTTAATTATTGTTGCAGAACCGTTTTTTTTGTATTTACACGATTTTACCCATTTGTTCTTATTTTCCATAAGTAGCTTTAATTCTCCTGTTCCATCTGTAAAAAGCTTTATAAAAATATGTTCCACAAAACAGAATGTAAAGACAACGATAAGCAGTCCAATCTAAGCCCAGCTGGCTCAGTGAATTCTTGAGTCTTAGATGATATTTCCATACAGTCAAATAACCTGTATAATTTCTAGGACATGAACTCCTGCCTCGTTTCTCTTGTACTGTTACAGCTTAAGTCTATACATGCGTTATGGTACATGTCTAAGTGGCCTCGAAGATCCTTATATTCTGGAAGGTGGGGCTGTAAGGAGAACATTAGACAATGTGGAGGCTAAAGTTAAATGTGATGTTAGGCAGTGGGGATTGGTGAGAAGAAGCAATATTGCTGGTGGTGTGAGCTGCAAGCATCTACTTGCTTTCCTGGCTCCTCTTCTGATTTCTCTCTCTGCTTCCTGGCTGCCATACCATGAAGAGCTTTTTCTATGCTATGCCCTCTCTCAGGCCTTTCTGCCTAGGAGTCTTCCAACTATGGGCTAAAAACATAAGTATAAATAAACCTAAACACCTTTAAACTGTCTGTGTAGGGTACTGTGTTCCAGTGAGAAGAAAAGCAACTAAAACAATGATACACATAAGCTGAGGACACTGATAGTCAACAAGACTAAGATATCTGGTGTAGCCTGGCTACTCATTGCGCCGTGAAGGATGCCTAAGAAGGTAAGGGAACCTATATAAACAAGAGAAAACTGGAGGGAGAGGGAAGAACAACCAGGTGGTAGTCAACATAGTCTCAAAATGCAGACAGGAAATGTGTAGGAGGTAAGGATGAAGAAATTTCCACATATTTATTAGATATGAAAAGTCAGCAGTATGAAATTTTAGTGAGACATACTAGGTAACAGTGAAAGCAAGGAAGAGAATGTCACACTGAAAGGGCTGTCCTTGGCAAGAGTGTCCAGGAATCACCCTCTCCCTGCTTCCTGATCCACTGTTGAGCACAGTGAGATAAGAGGGGTGGGAGATGAGTGCAGGAAGGTTTTGTGGGGACACTGAGCAGATTTACACTTCTCCACCATCTTGTTGGGTTCATCACACCCCCTCCCTTCCTCCACCCAGGTGATGATTGCCTGACAGCTCAGCCCCATCCCCAGGGATTTAGGTAAGACACGCACTGTAAGACAGTGGAAGCCAGGTAGACAATGTCACACTGAAAGGGCTGTCCTTGGCAAGAGTGTCCAGGAATCACCCTCTCCCTGCTTCCTGATCCCCTGATATTGAGTACAGTGAGGTAAGACGGGAGGGAGATGAGTGCAGGAAGGTTTTGTGGGGACACTGAGCAGATTTACACTTCTCCACCATCTTGTTGGGTTCATCATACCCCCTTCCTTCTCCCATCCAGGTGATGATTGCCTGAGAGCTCAGCCCCATCCCCAGGGATTTAGGTAAGACATATGCTGGATGATAGTGGAAGCCAGGAAGAGAATGTACCACTGAAAGGGGGTGTCCTTGGCATGACTGTCCAGGATTCACCCTCTCCCTGCTTAGTGATCCGCTGATATTGAGGACAGTGAGATAAGAGGGGTAAGAGATGAGTGTAGGAAGGTTTTTGAGGATGTTAAGCAGATTTACACTTCTGCACCATCTTGTTGGATTCATCATACCCTCCCATCCCCCCATCCAGGTGATGATTGCCTGACAGCTCAGGCCCTCCCCCAAGGCTTTAGGTAAGAGGTACACTGGATTACAGTGGAAGCCAGGAAGAGAAGGTACCACTGAAAGGGGTGTCCTTGGCAAGAGTGTCCAGGAATAACCCTCTCTTTGCTTCCTGATCCCCTGATATTGAGGACAGTGAGATCAGAGGGGTGGAAGATCAGTGCAGGAAGGTTTGTGGGGATGCTAAGCAGCTTTGCACTTCTCCCCCATGTTGTTGGGTTCATCATACCAGCTCACTTCCCCTATCCAGGTGATGATTGCTTGACAGCTCAGGCCCTCCCCCAAGGCTTTAGGTAAGACATACACTGGATGACAGTGGAAGCCAGGAAGAGAATGTACCACTGAAAGGGGTATTCTTGGCAAGAGTGTCAAGGAATCACCCTCTCCCTGCTTCCTGATCTGCTGATATTGAGGACAGTGAGATCAGAGGGGTGGGAGATGACCGCAGGAAGGTTTTGTGGGATTGCTAAGCAGATTTACACTTCTCCACCATCTTGTTGGGTTCATCATACACCCTCCCTTCTCCCATCCATGTGTTGAATGCGAGACAGCTCAGCCCCTCCCCCAGGGCTTCAAGTAAGTCATACACTGGATTACAGTGGAAGTGAGGAACAGAATGTACCACTGAAAGGGGGTGTCCTTGGCAAGAGTGTCCAGGAATAACCCTCTCCCTGCTTCCTGATCCGCTGATATTGAGGACAGTGAGATAAGAGGGATAGGAGATGAGTGCAGGAAGGTTTTGTGGGGTTGCTAAGCAAATTAGGCCTTCTCCACCCTCTTTTGGGGTTCTTCATACCTCCTCCCTCCCCCCATCCAGATGATGATTGCCTGACAGCTCAGCCCCTCCCCCCGTGCTGTCATTGGCTAGTGATTGTTAACCAAACAAAGCCCAAGGGCGTGGCCACTTCAGCCTTAGCAACTGCTTTATAAAGGGAGGTCCCACTCATCTAGGGCAGACCACTGGAAGGAGCTCATCAGGAGCAGTCCTGGTTTGTACCAAAAGTGTAGAGGGATCAGAAGTAGGTCCAAGACCCTCTTGAGGTGTGTAAACCACCCAAGCTCCTCCCGGGTGCCCCTTGACAGCCCTCCCCTCAAGCCCTGTGTTCAGTCCTCAGACTGTAGCCCTTCTCATGAAGCCCTTGCTCCCGTCTGTGGTAACCCTTCTTCTCCCAAACCAGTGCTCCTCTGGGACCTCCTTGTGTCCTTCCAGGTGACCAAAAGAGCCAGGAGAGCAGAGAGCCCATCAGAGGGCTTGGAATGGGCCAGTGGTAACACTGGTGAAAAGAAGAGAAGGAAGGGAGCAGCAGAGTTTGGCTTTTATCATCCTTGGCAGCAAAGAACGCTAACAAGATGCCCCGAGGCAAATCCAAGAGAGGCGGCAGAGGTGGAGCCACAAGCGGGCAGCTCTGGAAGGGTCAGGGTCCCAGGAGGAACAAGGACGTGAGCTGGAAGAGATTCACCCAAAGCCGTGGAAAACCAGCTTCACACAAAATGACTCGCAAGGCCCGTGGCCGCGGAAACCGCAAAGCTTGATATGCTGTGAGAGCTGGCCGGTGGCCTATGTATGGCAACTGAGCCATGGAGGTAGCCCCAAAACTGTACACCAACACTGGAGATGGCAATAAAACCTACCTTTGTGAACCTGCGAGTGTGTGTCTGTGTGTTCTCCGGGGGTGGGGAGGAGTAGAGGAGAGGGAAAGGAACAGTGGGGGGGGGGGAGCAAGGAGGGAGTCCCCTCCTACGGATGGGAATTCAAGAAAAGAAGGGGAGGGAGGGAGAAAAAAAGGGAGGAAGGAATGGAGAGAGGGAGAGAGGATGGGGGGAAGGAACGGAGGAGGGAGACTGGCAGGGAGGAAAAGAAGGAAGGAAAGAAAGAAACCCAGCAGAATGGGGTGTGAGAAGGGAGGAAGGTGGAATCTGCTCCAACTGATTGAAATTTCAGGAAGAACGGGGAGAAGGGAGGAAGAAATGGAGGAAGGGATGGAACTTCGGGGGGGGTACTGGAACAAGAAAAGTGTGAGAATGGGGGACGGTGGAATGTTCCTGCAGATGGAAATTTGAGGTTGGACGTTCAGGCATATATTACTTTTGAATAAAATTACCAATCCAAATAAACTTACATTTCTATATTCATTCAGTCCAATGAATTTAGTATCTTTACATCCACATGCTTATTAGTAAGACTCTATAAAATTTTTCAATGTTTTAGCATTTTCTTTTTTTTTTAATTTGAAAGGAAAAAGAGAAAAACAACCAGAACAAAACAAAACAGTGTAAGGCTACAAATAATACAGAACTACAAAAATAAAAAAAAAACAGTAATATATCACCAGTTAATAGATTACACACTATCATCTTTGAAACGGTGATTCAGGTCACAGGATCAAAGCATACAAAGTGAACATTCAAACAGTGAGACTGCAAATAGTTGTGTTCAATGGCCAATTCAAAATATTAATATGGTCATCTATTTAACACACCTAAACACACTTGTTGTTGTATCCTTTAGGGCACTTTTTTCCCCTCTCTTTATTACAACAAAATTTACACACTTTGGGTTTTATTCTCTCATAGATCTTATTACTTTTTTTGTAAAAGAATAAAATCAAACATGATAAAACAAAGCTGCCAATCAAAACCAAGGATAAACATAGCACATGATGTAAAAACAGAGTACAAGGTTATCAACAATGGTTACCATAATGCCTCTTGCTTCCTTAAAAAGAATTGTCTATCTCATTAGGTATTATAAAGTTGAACAAAACAGCAGAGAACAAGTTCAATAAAACCTAAACATTGTAAACCTTACAGAACTTCAAAAGAGGATAATAGTCAAACCGGAATGGGCATCAAAGTGAATCTTATTGCCTTCAAAGTAGTTGCCTATACGCTGATACTTAATACTATCATAGAGAGCAAAACAAAGTCTAATCAGTCAAAACAAGATAGTGGGAGTATTACAGGACTTCAAATCAAGTAAATAGGAAATTTTAAAAGTTACTATAATATATCCTGCTAGATTTTTTTCCCCTTAGTTTAAAAAAATAGAAAAAAATTAAATAATTTTTTAATGAATAAGGGAGAGGTTGAGATAAACAGGGCATAACAATATAACAATACAGGTCAAAGCATGACAGTTTCAGCAACCTAGTGCTTCATCACCAAATAACCCAACTTAATAGTAGTTACCATAGTGTCTTTTTCCTTGAAATATTTGAATACAAATTCATATGCTATAGCATCAAACATACCAAGACAGTGTAACACCATTCAAGTAGATGAAAGCATTGCAGAGTATTTAGAACCAGCTAACAGGAAAGTGAACAATGGTTTCTATATTGTCTCTTTGCCTATAACAATTTTTGTTTATACTACCACATATGGTAAAATCCAGCAAGATACAACATGATAAAACCAATGGAGACAGAAGAGCCATAGTTTGGTGGGGCTTTAAAACAAGATGGTATTAAATCAGCACTAGCTATTATGATGTCTTGTTTTCTTCAAAATAGCTGTTCATTGCATCACAGGCCATAGTATCAAACAGCCCAGAATAAAGCCATTCCAATTAATGAGTTGAAACTTTATAATGCTTCAAGGCCACATAATGGGGAATCATGTTACCACATACTTTTATATATTTGAATCATTTCCTATACTAGGGAAACTACTCAGTGTTCACAGATGCAAATTTGATTTATTTCACTTATGAGTATGGTTTCAAGCTGCACCCATTTATTGATAAATATCTCAATGTGATCCTTCTTTATAGCTGAGTAGAACTCCATTGTATAGACATACCACACCTTTTTTATCCATTTCTCAGTTGATGGACACTTGAGTTGTTTCCAAGATCTGGCGATTACAAGTTGTGCTGCTATAAACATGGGTGCACATATATCACTGTGGTACAATGCTTTCAGTTATTCTGGGAATATGCCTAGAAGTGGAATAGCTGGAACAAATGGGACTTCCAATCCCAGTTTTTTGAGAAATCTCCAGACTAACCTCCACAAAGGTTGTACCAGTCTACACTCCCACCAACAGTGTAGGGAGAGTTCCTTTTCCCCCACAGCCTTTTGAGCACTTGTTGCTGTTGGTTTTCTTGATCCTAGCCATTCTTTCAGGAGTGAGATGGAATCTCAGTGAGGTTTTAATTTGCATTTCCCTAATGACCAATGATGACAAACATTTTTTCATGTACTTATTTGCCATTTGTATTTCTTCATCTGAGAAGTGTGTATTCATCTCAGATGCCCATTTTTGGATTGGCTCTTTGAATTTTGGGAGTCTCAGTTTTTTTAATTCTTTATATGTTTTAGACAAGAGTCCCTTGTCTGAGGGAGAGTTCACTAAGACCTTTTCCCAGTTTGTGGGTTTTCTTTTCACTATGCTGGAGATTTTTTTTGACTTGCAGAAACTTTTTAATAAGAGGTGGTCCCAGTTATTGATTCTGGGAAGTATTTCCCGTGCAGTTTGAGTCTTGTTCATGAATTCTCTATCTACCACTATGTCTTCAAGGTTTCTACCTAATTTGTCTTCCAATAGATTTAGTGTTTCTGTTTTAATATTCAGATCTTTGATCCATTTAGATTTTAATTTAGTACATGGTGATAGGCTTTGGTCTAGTTGTAGTTTTCAGCAAATGGAGAGCCACTTTTTCCAACATCATTTATTAAAGAGACTGTCATTCTTCCAGTGAACCTGTTTGGCCGCTTTATCAAAGATAAGGTGTTTGAGTGTGTTTGTAGTTGTGGTTGTATCTTCTAATCTATTCCATTGATCTTTGGCTCTGTTTTGATTCCAGTACCATGTTGATTTTACTACTGTTGTTTTCTAGTATAACTTCAAGTCAGGGATTGTGATGCCTCCTGCCTTGCCTTTGCTGCTTAGAACTGTCCTTGCTATTCTAGGTCTCCTCTGGTTCCAGATGAATTTTAGGAGTGATTTCTCTAGATCTACAAGGTATGTTGATTGTATTTTTATTGGGATTGCATTGAATCTGTATAACAGTTTTGGAGAATGGCCATTTTCACAATGTTTGTTCTTCCTATCCATGAGCAAGGGATGTCTTTCCATTTTCTGAGATCATCTTCAATTTCTTCTTTCAGTGTATTATAATTTTCCCTGTATAGGTCTTTCACTTCTTTCATAAGAGTCATTCCTAAATATTTCATTTTTTTGCTTGCTAGTGTGAAGAGTGTGGCTTCTCTTATTTCTCTCTCTGTGATTTTGTTGTTAGTGTATAGGAATGCTATTGATTTCTGAGTATTGATTTTGTATCCAGCTACCTTACTGAATTTATTTATTATATCTAAGAGTCTTTCCATGGAGTTTAGGGGGTCTTCTATGTAGAGTATCATGTCATCTGCAAACAATGACAATTTAATTTCTTCTTTTCCTATCTTTACCCCTTCTATTTTTCTCTCTTGTCTATTTGCTCTGGCTAGTACTTGGTGATAAAAGACATCCTTGTCTTGTGCCTGATTCTAAAGTAAATGCTTTCAATTTTTGGCCATTTAGTATGATGCTGGCTGTTGGTTTGTCATAAATGGCCTTTACTATATTGAGGTAAAGACCATCTATTCCAATTTTCTGTAAAGTTCTTATCATGAATGAATGCTGGACCTTATTGAAGGCTTTTTCTGCATCTATAGAAATGATCATGTGATTCTTACTTTTGGCTTTATTGATATGGTGGATTACATTGATTGATTTACATATGTAGAACCATCCCTGCATGCCTGGGATGAATCCCACTTGGTCATGGTGTATAATCTTCTTGATGATTTGCTGCATCCTATTTGCCAATATTTTATTGAGGATTTTTGCATCTGTGTTCATTAGGGAGATTGGTCTATAGTTCTCTTTTTCAGTTGGGTCTTTCTCAGGTTTTATTACTAGAGTAATATTTGCTTCCAAGAATGACTTAGGAAGGCTTGCTTCCCTTTCAATTTCATTGAAGAGTTTGAGGAGTGTCGGAATTAGGTCTTCTTTGTATTTCTTGTAGAATTCTGTAGTGAATCCATCTGGGCCTGGGCTCTTCTTTGTAGGTAAGGAATTTATTACATGTTCAGTTTCATTGGTAGAGATTGGGTTATTCAGCAGTTTTATATCCTCTTGATCTGGCTTTGGTACTTCATATGCTTCTAAGAATCTGTCTATTTCTTCTGTGTTATCACACCTTTGAGAATAGAGGTTTTCGAAATAGGTGTTGATGATCTGTATTTCTATAGAGTCTGTAGTGATTTCACCTTTTTCATTTCTTATTGCATGAATTTGAGCTTTTTCTTCCCTTTTTAAAATAAGTTTGGGTAGGGGCTTATCGATTTTATTCTTTCAAATAACCACCTTTTTGTATTTCTTGATTCTTTGGGTTCTTTTCTTAGTCTCTATTACATTGATTTCTGCTCTGATTTTTATAATTTCCTCTCTTCTTTGGCTTTGGGCTTTCTTGCTCTTCTTTTTCTAGCTGTTTGATGTTTAGCATCAGGTTGTTTATTTGTATTCGTTCTGTTTTCCTGATGTGGGAACTCAGTGCAATAAATTTTCCTCTGAGGATGGCTTTCATTGCATCCCACAGATTCTGGTAAGTTGTATCTGTATTTTTATTTTCTTGTAGGTATTGCTTAATTTCTTCTTTAATTTCCTCTGTGACCCACTTATTACTCAAGAGTGTGTTACTCAGTTTCCATGTGTTTGTGGGATTTTTGCAGTATCTTTTATCACTATTTTCTAATTTCATAGTGCTATGGTCCGATAGCATGCAAGGGATAATTTCAACTCTTTTGCATTTATTTAAATATGTTATGTGAGTTAATATATGGTCCCATGTACTGCTGAGAAGAATGTGTATTCTGTTGTTGGGTGGAAAACTCTGTATATGTCTATTAACTCCATTTGTTCACAGGTGCGATTCAGTTCTTTTATTTCTTTGTTGATTTTCTCTCTGGTTGATCTGTCCATTGGTGTCAATGGTGTGTTAAGATCTCCTGTTAGAATTGTGTTACTGCTGATTTGGTTTTTCATTTCTGTTAGTACTTGTTTTATGTAACTGGGTGCTCTGGAGTTTGGTGCATATATATTTAAGATAGTTATCTCTTCCTCTTGGAGTTTTCTCCTAACCAGTATGTAGTGACCTTCTTTACCCTTCTGATCATTATTGGCTTGAAGTTCACTTTGTCTGCAAACAGAATAGCTACCCCCACTTTTTTTTTGGCTTCCTGTTGCATGAAGTATTGTTTTCCATCCTTTGACTTTCATTCTGTGAGTATCCTTTTGGGTTAGATGGGTTTCTTGTAGACAGCATATGGTTGGATTTTGTTTCTTGATCCATTCTCCCAGTCTGATTCTTTAATTGGTGTATTGAGACCACTTACATTAATATTTAGAACTGTTATATATTGGTTTATTGTTGACATGTTGTCTTTCTGCTGTAGCATGTTTATCTTTCTGCTCTGTTTAATTGTCTGCTTTGTTTAGTGGTTTTCTCCTAATTGTATCTAGGCTGTCTTTCAGTATTCTTTACAGGGTTGGCTTGGTGATCATGAAGTTTTTCAGCTCATCTTTTTCATGGAAGTATCTTATTTCTCCATCAATTTTTTTTGTCTTTTTTCTTTTTATCAGTACCAGGGATTGAACCCACGACTGCCTGCTTGGAAGGCAGGCGCTTATGCCACTGAGCTAAATCCCAAGCCCCTTCTTCATCGATTTTGAAGGACAGTTTTGCAGGGTACATCAGCCTAGGTTGGAAATCATTTTCCTTTAGGATCTGAAATACCTCACTCCATGCTCTTCTTGACTTTATTGTTTGTGCTGAGAAGTCTGCTGTAATTCTGATACGTTTTCCTTTATAGGTCATCTGTCTTTTTCTCTCTGACAGCCTTTAATATTCTATTCTTTTGTTTCTGGGATGGTCATTATTATATGTCTGGGTGTAGATTTATTCTTGATATCAGTTTCCAATCTCATGTTTGGGAAATTTTCAGCTATTACTTCTCTAAATATCCTCTTGACAGCCTTTATGTCGTCCCCTTCTTTTTCATTTATCCCTATCAACCTTATGTTGTTTCTCTTTGCATCATCTTGCAGGTGTTGAATTGTTATTTCCTGATTTCTTGTTATTTTTAAAAGATCTTTTCTTTCCTGTTCACTGGCTGCAATCTTGTCTTCGATGTCTGAGATTCTATCTTCACATTTGTTGAGGCAGTTTTTACAAGTTTCAATGGAGTTTTTGATTTCCTGTATATCTCTGCATCTGTTTTATGTATTCTGTTTGTTTCTTATATTGTTCATCCAAGGATTCTATCTTTTTGTTTAGTTCCTCCAATTTTTTAAGTGCGTCTTCTTTAGCTGTGTTTAACATCTGCTTCATTTCTTTTATCATTTCTTCTTTTACCTGAGAGATTATTTCTAGTTTGAATTCCTTTAAGGCTTCCCAGAGTTGCTTCTTTATTTCAGTTACTATTATTTCAGGTATTTCACTTATGTGGCATGTGTTTTCTTCTATGCACATGGCTCCTAGGCTTTCTTGGGATGGGCTGGATGTTTGAGATTGCATTTTGGTCTTTCGTTTTGTCATCTTCCTGCATTTTGGAGCTTCAAGTGTTGTTCCAGGTGTGGGAGAGAATTCTGCCAGCCTGGGATGGGGTTCCCTGTGGTGGTCCCTCTCATTGGACCTGGCAGGGAATCATGGCCTGGTCCCCAGGCCAGGAAGAGAGTTCCCTCAGGCTGGGTGGGATTCCCAGTCGCTGCTGCTCCACTTACCATCCAGCAGGGAACCGGCCTGGTCCCCAGGCCAGGAAGAGAGTTCCCTCAGGCTGGGTGGAATTCCCAGCAGCCACTGCTCCACTCACCAGTCCAGTCTTTTAGCATTTTCTAGATAACATTTTCTGACGCAGAGTTTGATCCCATCATGTTTTAATAACGTACTATTATTTCTCCTTTGCAATTTGTAAATTTTGTTCTATGACCAAAAGTACATATTTCCTAGATCAATATCCCATGCCCCCTTGAGAGGTTTGTTTATTCTGTGATTGTTGGGTGTAGTATTCTAGATACCTAATTTAGATTAAGGTAATTATTGATTCATTCATATCTTCTGTATCTTTAATAATTCTCTTTACTTTGTACCATCCTAGCACAAAATATGCCATATTGTAGCCCCACCACAACTACCCTACCTGGGTGCAAAAGGAATTAGGCGCACAATGTGGCAACAATATTGCGGAGTTTAAAAGACAGGACAGACTAAGTGGGAAACAGAAGGATTTTATTCTGGTTTTAGATGTACTGTAGATCAGCTGGTAAATCCAACATGGCTGAGCAAAGGACAAAGCACTGATTTTAGCTTTTATGTGTTATATCAAGGAGGCTGGTATTTGGCATGAAACTTGTGGGTAGGCAGGAGAACAAAGATAGTTTGTCAAGTTGTGATAGTTTTATATGTTGGTGGCCCTGGTTAGGCATAACAGGATGTTGTGGGAACAGTAGGTTATAAAAGATTTCACTTACAGGGAGAAAAGTTACTACTTCAACATGGCCCTTATAGGTGACACTACATCATTGTCTTAGTTACTTTTTACTCATCACTGAGACAAAATACCTGAAGCCCAAAGTTGTGAAAGGAAAGGTTTATTTCTTACAGTTTTTGGAGGTTTCAGTTCGTACTCAGTTGGCTCCAAAGCAGGCTGGCATGGCGGGGCCGCAGTTCATGGCAGCTGCAAACAGCCAAGAAGAAACAGGCAAAAGAGCAAGACACACCTTCTTCCTGCCATTACATTGCATCCTGGCTCCACCCCTAGATGAGTGTAGCACTGACACCATTAATCCAAGCGCTAGACAATGAACCAATCACAAATGCACAATGCAAACTCATGAGGCCTGGAGGCCAGAGACATAAACCATGACAATCATTTTCTTCCATATCCTTTGAACCACTCTCTATTCTTTGTACCACTTTCTGTCTGAAACCAAATCCCAAAGAGGGATTAACACAATGAAGTCAATGATTTATGGCTTCCCAAGTCCTTTCTTATGCAACATAGCACTGATGTTTTTTTCTGAACCTTGAAGGAAAGCACAAGCGTCCCTGTTTTGCAGCACAGAAATCTGAATGTCAAGGTGGTAGTGGTAAATGTGAGGACTGTGCTCCTCACACTGGGAACCAGCTGGCTTAGTGGTCCTGCTCCTGAGCAACTGTGGATCTCTTTGTCCTCTTTAGAGGGAGCACTGTATAAATCAAGGAATGACTATGAATGGCAAGCAGAGAGGATAACTGGGCTGGTGAGGGCCTTTTTGGTCTTTGCGTGATGAAGGAGGAAGTTGAGAACCAGAGACAACAGTCTTGTCCAAGATCACCAGAAAATCTACCAACAGTATTGTAGAGCTGCTATCCCTGCCGGACTTGACATCTTTATCACTGTTCTCCATGATCTACCTGCCCATGTGTACCACGGACAGAGTACTACTCTCCTTTGATTTGCTTCCCTCCATCTAGATAGTCCATGTCAGCTGTCCTGTGAATGTGCTCCACACTCTCAAGGTCAGTTGCACTGGTCACCATAGTATAGTAGTCAGACATAGGCTATTGGGTACCCACAGATGACTGAGAGGACAATGTTCTGGAAGGGTCCAAGACTGCTGTGATCTTCCTAGCAGACAATTGTCTTCCTTAAACGCCACAGAAAGGCAGGCTGAGTCCCTTTCTCAGGTGGTTTCAGTGAGTCTTCCTAACATCCCTGAGAAATTGAGCTTCAGAAAAGTAACTTTCTGGAAGTTACATAGGCACTAAAGAACAAAGGGGAAATTGGAACCTTCATGTTGAATTTCAGACCTAAGGTTCCTGCCACTGTGCAAAAGTTTTGCTCTCTGCATGGTCTGGAGTTCCCTAGAAAGAGTAAAGGGGCAGTGGTGGAATAATGGTGACCAGGTAATATGAGAACCAGAATACTTGGTTTCCATTTCTAGTGTGGACCCCTCCTGGCCATGCAGTGTTGGCAGGACCACTTCAATTTTCTGGGCTTCTATTTCCTGAGCTTTACAGTATGGACTACACTACAAACTAGTCAATCAAGAAATAGTCAGCACTCACTAATTTTGTGTTCAATTATCCTAGGCACTAGGGTTGCAAGTAATACCTCATGACCATACTTCTTGGGAGGGAGGACAGTTAAAGTGCACAAATAAAGAAATACAAGTGGCCAATAAATACATGAAAAAATGCTCAACATTACTGGCCATTAGAGAAATGGAAATTAAATCAACACAGATTGCATCTTATTCCAAAAAGAATGATCATCATCAAGAAATCAAATGACACCAAATGCTGATGAGGCTGTGGCCCTTCTATGTTGTTAGTGGGAATGTAAACTGGTATAACCACTATGGAAATATTATAGAAAGGCCTCAAAAATCTAAAAGTTGAAAGAGTTCTACAGTGTAACATGCATACCTATATATATATGGCAGCGTAATTCCTAATAGCTAAATCTTGGAGTTGGCCTATATGTCCATGAACAGGTGAATAATGAAAGAAAATGTATACACAATGAAATACTACTCTGCCAAAAAAGAATGACAAACTGGAGTCATTTGTAGGAAAATGATTACAATTTAAGGACATAATGTCACAATGTTAGTAAGATAAGTGAGACTTATGCTTAAATAGGACATGATTTTTCCTGTATAAGAAACTCAAAATATAAATAAATTGAAGGTAAAAATAAAAGATAGATAAAAGAAACAGAGCAATAGACCTTTTACAAAAGAGAAGATGACCAAGAGATGGAGGGAACAGATGAGAAGGAAAGGGAAAAGGTCGTAAAAAAAATTATGGTGTGTAATATATGTGAACCAACTCCTCAGAAGGAATGTAATTTTATACTGTAACTATGTACTTATAAATTATTAAGAGCAAATATATACATGACCAATGTCCCCCTATGTCCTCAAGATTTCTACCTAGTTTGTTCTCAAGAAGATTTAGTGTTTCTGTATTAATATTTAAATACTTGATCCATTTTGACTTTACTTCAGTGCATGACAATAGATACGGGTCTAGTTTAAGTCTTCAGCATGATGAAAGCCAGTTTTTCCAACACCATTTATTAGAGGCTAACTTTGTTCCATGTTTGGCCCCTGTGTCAAAGTTAAGGTGGCAGAGTGTTCCTGTAGTTGTGTCTATACTTTTCATTGATCTTCAAGTCTGTTTTTTTGTGTCATTACCATGCTGATTTTATTATAACCATTTTTTAGTATAATTTGAGGTCTGGAATTGTGATGTACATTACTTTGCCTTCGCTGTACAGGATTGCATTTACTATTCTAGGTTCCTTATGGTTCCAAATGAATGTTAGGAATGATTTTTCTAGATCTGTGAGATATGCTAGTGTTATTTTGGTCAAGATTGCATTAAATCTGTGTAACAGTTTTGGGAATATGTTCATTTTCACAATGTTTCCATTTTCTGAATTCCTCTTCAATTTCTTTTTTCAGAGTACTGTAATTTTCAGTGAATAAATCTTTTTATTTAATTTTTTTTATTTTAAAGAGAACAAAAGAAAACAGAATCAAACAAAGCAAATCAGAACAGTTAAATGCAAGCAACACAACACTTCACAAGACACCTGGACATCAACAGTAGCTAACATAATGTCTGTTTTCTTTGAAATAGTTGAGTATACCTTCACACACAATAATATCAAACATGAAAATATAGTAAAAAACATTCAAAAGAATGAAAGCATTACAAGACTTCAAAACCAAATAACAGGAAATGAACAATGGCTGCTATAATACCTCATTTTCCTCAAAAACTTTGTCTATAATATCACTCATAATAAAATCAAATAAAACACAACAGAATAGAACCAATCAAAACAGAAGAACAAAAGCATGGTAGGACTTCAAAACAAGATGATAGTAAATCAGCAATAGCTACCATAATGTCTTGTTTTCTTCAAAATAGCATTCATACCATCTCACATAGTAAAATCAAACAAAACAAAATAAAATCAGACCAATGAAAGAAAGCAATGTAAGACTTCAAAACAATGTAATAGGAAACCATGATAATCATACTATTTCCCATTATATTAAAAATAGCTGCCCTTACCATCTGATAGCATAAAATCTAACAAAAGACAGAACAAAGCCAAACCTAATAAAGTTGTGTAAACAATGCAAGAGTTCAAGATAAGACAATAAGAAATTGATGGTACTTTCCACCTTTCCTTCCCTTTGCTCTTTTTTTTTAAACTTTTTTTTTTTTTGGTCTTTCTGAGACAATGTCTCACTATGCAGTTCAGGCTGGCCTTGAGCTCACTTTGTAGCCCAGTCTGGTCTCAAACTCGCAACGATCTTCCTGCCTCAGCTTCCTGAGTGCTGGGATTAAAGGCGTGAGCCACCATGCCCGGCTCTACCCTTTGCTCTTTTTTAAAAAAAAATTTATTTAAAGAAAGACTAAACAAAACAGAAAATGGGTAGAAATAATATCTACTTTCAAAGAAAGAATAAACAGTAAGAAATCACTAGTTGATATTTACATATTGTCCTCTTATAAATAGTTATTCAAGATACAAAAGTGGAGCATATGAAGTGGGGATTCAAACAGCGAGACTGCAACCAGTTATGTTCAACAAAAAATCACTCTGAGCAAAGAATAATAGTATTTCAGGGTTTCACATTATGATACTCCTGGATCAGTACTGGGTACAGTAGTGTCTCTTTTTCTTCAAAGTATTTGTTCATTTCACGGTATGTCATAAGATCAGTTCTCATAAACTGTTTATTGGTTCTATGCGTGCATGAGTCTTAACATAATAGTCTATCCTTTCTATATTAGAGGGAGGAACAAAACAAGCAAGACAAAACAAAACATATTCCTATAAACACATGAAAAGAAAAAGACCTATAAGATTGCTGTACAAGGGGTTCTACCTTGGTTACTATGTTGTCTCTTGTTATTTTCAAAAGAATTGGCTATATCATCAGACATAGTATAATTGAATGTAGCAGTACATAATAGTATTAATAAAAACACAATTTTGTATGTAGTATAAAACTTCAAAAACAGGCAGTAATCAAGCCAGAATGGGTATCATAGTGAGTCTTCTCATCTTCAGTGTAATTGCCTAAATTCTCAGACTTGATACTATCAATCATATAAGTTTTGAATAAAATATGTCAATATCAAACAGCAATCAAACAAACCAGATTTAACTAAGATCAGTCATGATAAACCAGGAGAAGTTATACAGAGCTCTAAATTAAGTTAATAGGAAATTAAAGATGATTCATGTGCTATATCCTGGTGTTTTTAGGATAGCTCTCTGTGCCCTCAAATCTGATGCAAGTAGACAAACTGGTACAGAACAAAATCTATCTAAGCAAAGTGGTGCTAGTAATATGGGTTTTAATTCTTGATACACTATTAACAATACCTTCTGCCATCTTTTTAAAGACCATTCCTCCCCTTTCACTTCCCCACAGTGCACTGTGTATTTTTGGGTCTCACCTAGACCCTCAGTTGTAAATTGGGGGTGGGGGAACCTACTGTTTACCTAAGTGGTTCCAAACCTTTTCCCTCATGGACTTGATCTAATTGTATTCCTTTACCTATTAAAGCCTGTCTTTCCAACCTATTCACAAATACTGGTCTAGTTGCCCCTATTACTCTCTGGATCCCTGTCCCATAGAGCACTGTTTTCCCATATTTGATTTTCAGTCCATATACCCTTTTTCAGGTTAATTATATTTCCTATAAAGAGGTCTTCTGTGGAGACTATCATTTCATCTGCCAGTAATGATAATTTAACTTCTACCTTTCCTATCTTTATTCTATTATTTCTCTCCTTGTCTAATTGTTCTGGCTAATGTTTCCAGAAAATTATCTTCTTTTAAAGCCCTGTAATGTCTCCAATGTTTTGGTTTTATTTTTTACTGTTTTGTTGAATTTTATTATAACTGATGATACAGGCAATCCTTTTTAAGATAGCAAGAGGCAATATGGTAACCATTGTTGATCACCTAGTATTTTATTTTTACATTATCTATTATGTTCATCCTTCTGATTTGACTGACTCTGTTCTGTTATGTCACATTTGGTTTTACTCCCTTCAAAAAAAAGTAATAAGAACTGTGGGAGTAATAAAACCCAAAATGTGTAATTGTCATTGTACAAAAGAAAGGGAAAGAAAGTTCTCTAAAGAATATAACTGCATATAGAAATCAATGCAATCGAGACTAAGAATACAATCCAAAGAATCAACGAATCAATGAGTTGGTTCTTTGAAAGAATAAATAAAATCGGTAAGCCCCTAGACAACCTTATTAAAAAAAGGGAAGAAAAAGCTAAAATTCATGCAATAAGAAATGAAAAAGGTGAAATCACTACAGACCCAATAGAAATACAGAAGATCATCAACACCTATTTCGAAAACCTCTATTCTCAAAAGTTTGATAACACAGAAGAAATAGACAGATTCTTAGAAGCATATGAAGTACCAAAGCTAGATCAAGAGGATGTAAAACTGTTGAATAACCCAATCTCTGTTAATGAAATTGAAAATGTAATTAAGTCCTTACCCACCAAGAAGAGCCCAGGCCCAGATGGATTCACTGCAGAATTCTACAAGAAATACAAAGAGGACCTAATGCCGACACTCCTCAAACTATTCAATGAAATTGAAAGGGAGGCAATCCTTCCTAAGTCATTCCTGGAAGCAAATATTACTCTAGTAACAAAACCTGAGAAAGACCCAACTAAAAAAGAGAACTATAGACCAATCTCCCTAATGAACACAGATGCAAAAATCCTCCATAAAATATTGGCAAATAGGATGCAGCAAATCATCAAGAAGATTATACACCATGACCAAGTGGGATTCATCCCAGGAATGCAAGGATGGTTCAACATACACAAATCAATAAATGTAATCCACCATATCAATAAAGCCAAAAATAAGAATCACATGATCATTTCTATAGATGCAGAAAAAGCCTTCAATAAGGTCCAACACTTATTCATGATAAGAACTTTACAGAAAATTGGAATAGATGGTCTTTACCTCAATATAATAAAGGCCATTTATGACAAACCAACAGCCAGCATCATACTAAATGGCCAAAAATTGAAAGCCTTTACTTTAAAATCAGGCACAAGACAAGGATGTCCTTTATCACCACTCCTATTTAATATAGTACTGGAAGTACTAGCCAGAGCAATTAGGCAAGAGAGAGAAATAAAAGGGGTAAAGATAGGAAAAGAAGAAGTTAAATTATCGTTGTTTGCAGATGACATGATACTCTACATAGAAGACCCCCTAAACTCGATGGAAACACTCTTAGATATAATAAATAAATTCAGTAATGTGGCTGGATACAAAATCAATACTCAGAAATCAATAGCATTCCTATACATGAACAACAAAATCACAGAGAGGGAAATAAGAGAAACTGGATTATTCACATTAGCAAGCAAAAAAAATGAAATATTTAGGAATTATTCTTATGAAAGAAGTGAAAGACTTATACAGTGAAAATTATAATACACTGAAAAAAGAAATTGAAGATGATCTCAGAAAATGGAAAGACATCCCTTGCTCATGGATAGGAAGAACAAGCATTGTGAAGATGGCCATTCTCCCAAAACTGTTATACAGATTCAATGCAATCCCAATAGAAATACCATCAACATACCGTATAGATCTAGAGAAATCACTCCTAAATTTCATCTGGAACCAGAAGAGACCTAGAATCGCAAAGGCAATTCTAAGCAGCAAAGACAAAGCAGGAGGCATCACAATCCCTGACTTGAAGTTATACTACAAAGCAACAGTAGTAAAATCAACATGGTATTGGAATCAAAACAGAGCCAAAGATCAATGGAATAGATTAGAAGATACAACTACAACTACAAACACACTCAACAACCTTATCTTTGATAAAGGAGCCAAGCAGGTTCATTGGAAGAACGACCGTCTCTTTAATAAATGGTGCTTGAAAAACTGGCTCTCCATTTGCCGAAAACTAAAGCTAGACCCATGTCTATCACCATGTAGTAAATTAAAATCTAAATGGGTCAAAGATCTGAATATTAAAAGAGAAACACTAAATCTATTGGAAGACAAATTGGGTAGAAACCTTGAAGACATAGGAGTAGGTAGAGAATTCATGAACAGGACTCAAACCGCACAGGAAATACTTCCCAGAATCAATAACTGGGACCACTTCTTATTAAAGTTTCTGCATGTCAAAAGAAATCTCCAGCATAGTGAAAAGAAAACCCACAAACTGGGAAAAGGTCTTAGTGAACTCTCTCTCAGACAAGGGACTCTTGTCTAAAACATATAAAGAATTAAAAAAAAACTCAGACTCCCAAAATTCAAAGATCCAATCAAAAAATGGGCATCTGAGATGAATACGCAATTCTCAGATGAAGAAATGCAAATGGCAAATAACTACATGAAAAAATGCTCATCATCATTGGTCATTAGAGAAATGCAAATTAAAACCACACTGAGATACCATCTCACTCCTGAAAGAATGGCCAGGATCAAGAAAACCAACAACAACAAATGCTGGAGAGGCTGTGGGGAAAAAGGAACTCTCCTGCACTGTTGGTGGGAGTGTAGACTGGTACAGCCTTTGTGGAGGTCTGTCTGGAGATTTCTCAAAAAGCTGGCATTGGAAGTCCCATTTATTCCAGCTATTCCACTTCTAGGCATATTCCCAGAAGAACTGAAAGCATCATACCACAGTGATATATGTGCACCTATGTTTATAGCAGCACGATTTGTAATCGCCAGATCTTGGAAACAACCCAACTGTCCATCAACTGAGGAATGGATAAAAAAGTAGTGGTATTTCTATACAATGGAGTATTATTCAGCTATAAAGAAGGATCACATTGAGATATTTATCAATAAATGGGCACAGCTTGAGACCATACTCATAAGTGAAATAAATCAATCTCGCATGTGTGAATACCAAATAGTTTCCCTAATGTAAGTAATGATTCAAATATATAAAAATATGTGGTAATCATGATTCCCCATTATGTGGCCTTGAAGCCTTATAAAGTTTTCACTTATTATTTAGAAAGGCTTTATTCTGGGCTTCTTGATATGGAAATATTTGAAGCTATAGTATATGAAGTTTTAGCCAAATATTTCAAGGAAAAAGACAGACAGTATGGTAACTACTATTAAGTCGGCTTATTTGGTGGTGAAGCACTAGGTTGCTGAAACAGTCATGCTTTGACCTGTATTGTTATATTGTTATGTCCTGTTTTATCTCAATCTCTCCCTTATTCTTTAAAAAAATTATTTAGTTTTTTCTTATGTTTGTTTTAATTAAGGGGAAAATTTTTTTAAATTAGGATATATAATAGTAACTCTTTTGATTTCCTATTAACTTGTTTTGAAGTCCTGTAATACTCCCATGATCTTGTTTTGACTGATTAGACTCTGTTCCATTCTGTATGATAGTATCAAGTTTGAGAGTATAGGCAACTACTTTGAAGGCAATAAGATTCACTAAGATGCCCATTCTGGTTTGACTATTGTCTCCTTTGGAAGTCCTGTAATGTTTACAATGCCTAAGTTTTATTGGTCTTGTTCTCTACTGTTTTGTCCAACTTTATAATATCTAATGAGATAGACAATTCTTTTTAAGGAAACAAGAGACAAAATTGATAACCATTGTTGATAACCTTGTACTCTGTGCTACATCATGTGCTATGTCTATCCTTGGTTTTGACTGACAGCTTTGTTTTGCCATATTTGACTTTATTCTTTCCCCCCCAAAAAAGTAATAAGAACTAAGGAGTAATAAAATCCAAAATGTGTAAATTTTGTTGTAAAAAAGAGAGGGGAAAAAAAAAGAGCTCTAACGGATATAACAGCAAGTGTGTTTAGGGCTGTTAAATAGCTGACTATATTAATGTTTTTGGATCATTGAACACTGCTGTTTGCAGTCTCTCTGTTTGAATGTCCACTTTGTATTCTTTGATACTGTGATTTGAGCAACTATTTCCAAGATGATAATGTGTAATCTATTATCAGGTTATTTCTTACTGTTATGTTTTTTTTTTTTTTTTGTAGTTCTGTATTACGTGTACCCTTACACCGCTTTGTTCTGTTTTGTGTTTTTCTCTTTTTCCTCTTAAATAAAATTTAAAAAAAGAATATAACTGCATATATATTTAAGTGTATAAGATAGATAACCATGTTACTGAATTTTGTTGGATCATTGAACAAAACTGTTTCCGGTCTCACTGTTTGAAAGTCCACTTTATATGCTTTAATTTTGTAACTTGAACAACTGTTTCTAAGGTAACAATATGTAATCTATTAGCTAGTGTTTTCCTATTGTTTATTTTTTCTGAAATTCTGTATAACTTGTACCCTATTTCTGTTTTTTTCCCTTTTTCTCCATAAAAAAAAAGGAGTGGTGATAGTGGACAGCCTTGTCTTGTTCCTGATTTTGGAGTGAAAACTATCAGTTTTTGAACATTTAATATGATGTTAGTTATTAGTTTGTCATAGACAGCTTTTATCAAATAGAAATAAAGACCATCTATTCCAGTTTTCTCCAGGATTTTACAATGAATGAGTGTTGGAATTTATCAGTTTTCTACATCTAAGGAGATGAAGGTGTGATTTTTGTCTTTTGCTCTATTAATATGGCACATTACATTAACTGATTCGCGTAAGTTGAACAATCCCTGTATTCCTGACATGAATCCTGCTTGGTCATAGTGTATAATATTCTTGATGATTTGCTGCATTCTGTTTGCTAGCATTTTATTGCAGATATTTGCATCTCTGTTCATTAGAGAGATTGTCTTATAATTTTCTTTTTTGGTTGGGTCTTTCCCTGGTTTTGGTATCAGGGTAATATTTGCCTCCCAGAATGAATTAGGGAGAATTGCTTCCTTTCAATTCCATTAGAGTTTGAGGAGTAGTGGTAGTAAATCATCTCTAAATGTCTTGTGGAATTCAGCTGTGCATCCATCATGACCTTGGATTTTGTTGTTGGTGGTAAATTTTCAATTACATTTTCTTTCTTTAACTGATACTGGATTATTCAGAAAATGTATATCTTCTTGATCCAGCTTTGATAATTCATATGTTTCTAGGAATCCATCCATTTCGTCTGTGTTTTCTGGTCTATGAGAGTAAAGCTTTTCTTTTTTTAATTTTTTTTATTTAAAGAGAAAAAAAGCAAGACAGAAAAAAGGGAAGAAATAATACAGAATTTCAAAAAACAGTAAGAAATCACTAGTTGGTAAATTACATATTGTCCTCTTAGAAATAATTGTTCAAGTTATGAAATTAAAACATAAAAAGTGAACATTCAAACAGTGAGACTGCAAACAGTTCTGTTCAATGATCCAACAAAAACTTAGTAATATGATTATCAATAGAGCACTTTCTTTTCTTCTCTTTTGTACAATAGCAATTATACATTTTGGGTTTTATTACTGCTGCAGTTCTTATTATTTTTTACACTAGAGACACAACGTGATATTTATAAATATGATTCTTATTTATTTCACTTATGAGGATAGTCTCAAGTGTCTCCATTTACCTATGAAGGCCTCAAGACCATCTTTTTATAGCTGAGTAATATTCCATTATGTAAAATACCACATTTTTTTCATCCACTCTGCGGTTGATGGCATCTTGGTTATTTTTAAGATTTAACTATTACAAATTGAGCTGCTATGAACATGGGTGCACATATATCACTGCAATATGACCTTTTCATTTTTTCTGGAAAAATACCCTGAAGGGAAATAGCTGGTTTTAAAATGGGACTTCAAATCCTAGTCTTCTGAGAAATCTTCATACTGATTTCCATAGTGGCTGCACCAGTCTACACTTCCACTAACAATGGAGCAGTGTTCCTTTTCCCCACAGCCTTACCAACACTTGTTATCAGTTGATTTCTTGATGGCAGCTCTTCTTTTTGGAGTGAGATGAAATATCAATGTTGTTTTAATCTGCATTTTTGTAATGACCAGTGATGGTGAACATTTCTTCATGTATTTATTTGCCATTTGTATATCTTCATCTGAGAATTGTGTGTTCATCTCAGAGAGGGTCTTGAATTTGGGGGTCTTGATGTTTTTCAATTCTTTATATGTTCTGGATATAAGTTCTTTGTCTGAGGGGTTGCTGGCTAAAATTCTTTCCCATTCTGTGGGTTTTCTTTTCACTCTTTTGGTGATTTCTTTTGAAGTACAAAAACTTTTCAATAATATGAGATCTCGGTTATTGATTCTTTGAAGTGTTTCCTGTTCAGTTTACATTATGTTCATTAATTCTTTGCCTATCCCTATGTCTCCAAGACTTTTACCTACTTTTTCTTCCAGTAGATTTAGTGTTTCTGTTTTTATTTTTATTTTTTTAAATTTTATTTAAGGAGAAAAGAAAAAAAAAGCCGGGAAAGGGTACAAGTTATACAGATTTACAGAAAAAAAAATGAACAGTAGGAAATCACTAGTTAATGGATTACATATTGTCATCTTAGAAATAATTGTTCAAGTCACAAAATTAAAGCTTGTAAAGTGGACATTCCATCAATGATACTGCAAACAGTTCTGTTCATTGATCCAATAAAACTCTGTGATATCATTTTCTATCTTATACACTTAAATATACATGCAGTTATATAGTTTGGAGCACTTTCTTTTCCTCTCTTTTGTACCATGACTATTACACATTTTGGGTTTCATTGCTCCCACGGTTCTTACTACTTTTTTGGAAGAGAGTAAAACCAAATGTGACATAACAGAACAGAATTGGTCAAGTCAAAAGGGTGGACATAATAGATAATGTAAAAACATAATACAAGGTGATCAACAATTAGTGTTTCTGTTTTAATATTTACATCTTTGATCCACTTAGACTTTAGTTTTGTGCATGATGATAGGCATGGGTCAAGTTTCAGTCATTGGCATGCGGAAAGCCAGTTTTTCCAACACCATTTATTAAAGAGGCTATCCTTCCAGTGAACATGTTTATCCCCTTTGTCAAATATCAGGTGTCTGAGTGTAGTTTGTAGTTGTGTTTGTATCTTCCAATCTGTTCTGTTGATCCTCAGGTCTATTTCTTTGTCAGTACCATGCTGATATTATCACTGTGGCTTTGTAGTACAGCTTCAAGTGAGGAATTGAGATAACTCCTGCCTTGCCTTTACTGCCTAGAATTGCCTTTGCTATTCTAGGTTTCTTCTGTTTCCAAATGAATTGAATCCCCACATTTATCGCTCATGTTGGACCCCTCATTCCAGATCTTCATCCTCCTAGGAGATTACAGAGAGGCACCCTGGGAACTGCCTTTCTCCTTACTCTTTCTCTATTATAACTGGAGGTCAAATCCTGTCCTTTCTGTCTCCTTAATGTATTTCCCATCTTCCTTCTGGTCTCCCAAGTTACTTCTACTGCCTAGACTCTCCTCAGCTCTTATTAAAACTCTGTCATCTTCAGATAGAACTCATTTTCTCATCATGCAATCTGTGCTCTAGACCAATCTTTCCAGGATGGAGGTCTGTGTGACTATCATGTCTCCACCCACCCTCATGCAGTTCAGACTCCTTCCTTGGCTCTGGGGCACCACATATTCCCACCTTGGCTATTGCATCTCCTCTCTCCCACTTCTTCCCAGCTCCTGAGATATGAGGCTAATAAGTAGATAGATGGAGGCTTTGGGGTCATAGAAATGCAGGGGATGGTTTGTCACACCCCGGCCTTTCTCTGTCCTATCTGTCTCGTTACACAGATAGTTGGACCTTGCCTACGGATAAAGCTGCGTGTAGGCAGAGAATTACTCGTCATTGCAAAATACAGCTAGGATTCTTCCAGATCACACAGCTGTGCTCGTCAGGGGTACAACTAGACTCCATTTCTAGATATTTAATGAAGTGGCCATGATAATAACTTAGACCTGCACTGAGGGCCTAAAAGCATCAAGTTTTATGTCTGGGATAAGACTTAGCCCCAATATTAAATCCAAACCCTCCCAAACAGAGGACAAGGGCATAGTGAATAGGCTGGGCCACAGGATTCCTTGGGAGGGAGAGAATATTGCTGCAATGAAGGCCCAATTAAATGAGCAGAGAAGCACCAGGTGGGCTTGGGGCAGATCGTTGCTTCCCTGTCTGATAGCTCGTGGTGACATCATAAAGGTGACACAGCTCAGGATGCTTTGCAAAGGCACCACACAGCTAGATCTCAACTTACTGCTGTGGGTTTTAGAGTTGCCTGTTCTTTCACTGACTGTATACATCTAGGTATATTAAGGGACAGAAAGCAAGGAAAGCTATAAAAGAAATTTCCAGTTGTAGACACCTGACCTCTGCTTTGTGGCTAGGAGAAACTAAAAGACCAGGAGACTCAAATCCTGTCCCTAAATACTGTGAAGAAATAGCCAATGATCAGTGAGCTGCAGAAAGGACACAGAGAGGACAGTGAAGTGATTGAATGCCTGCTCAGTCCATGAAGACAGAAATAAATCCTTCCTGTTGGGTTGCCTATACTAACCTCAAATTCAATATGTTCAAGGTCAGTTTCCTCTACTCTTTCCTGATTTTCAGCCCCACAGTTGCCCTCAAATCCAAGAATAACAGCAGTATCCACCCAGGAACATTAGATGACTTTGATTCCTCAAACATTGTCCTCCCTCTCATCTATTGTGTCATTACATTTGATTCTATATCCTAAATCTCTCTAACATATCAACTTTTCCCCTACCCCACTATTATCACCCTAGACAAGCTAACATCAACTCTGTCCTACACTATGGCAGAGGGCTTCTAATTGCCCTTTGGGTATCTACTCCATCCCTCAAACTCATTCTCCTTTCAGCAGCTGGTGTGTGTTTTCTAAAGTGCACATGTACTACTCTCCTGCTTAACATACACCCAGGCCCCCTCCAGGCCCTGCCATCCTAAATTCTAACCATGACCTAAAAAACAGTCCTACACAAAGCTGTCTAAAACTAAAGTCTAAGGCAATGTTTACATCCTAATGCATTATTCTGAGGATCAGTCCCAGGACAAGTAGAGTGTGGAGGAAAGAATTGAGGTAATAAAGCAGGGAAATCAAATGTTGGTGGCAGATTACGGATCTGCTCACAGTTTCAAAAGGAGCTCAGCCTGTTGCTCAGTCTCATTAGACACCTGCAAACAGGTGGAATGGAGTCACTGTGGTACAAAATAGTCCTCCATCTTACCTCTTGCTTGTTGCAGAAAGTTCACCTTAAAGCTATTTAGCTTTATGCACAAAAGGGATGAGGGCTTCTATTGGGTTCAGTCAGACAGAGTAGAGTAGCACACCAGTGCTGCTTCCAGCACAAAGGACTGAATGGCGTAGTTAGCAGAACACAACCGTCGCCCTGGGGGGAAGGCAGCTGAAATTACTGGCATGCTAGGTGAGAAGGCAATAGTAGGGCACTAAGTTCTACCTGAAGCAAATAGCCTTGCGTCTAAAAGCCAAGTGGTAACAAAACTAGGGTGACACACAAGTTGAATCCCAAACAGTCTGCTTGGACCTGCATCATCTGGTGACCTGCTACTTACTTCCCACACTTCAGTCACACTGAACTTTTGTAATATTCTGGTTATGCTATGCAAATAACTATGTGGCTACTTAAAGGTAAATTCAATTTTAAATGAAATGAAATTCAATAAAATCACTACTTTTACTTCTAACCAAGATGAAGTAACAGGGACTGGGTTTATCCCCACATCTGAGAGAATGCGAATGTACAGAACAGCGGTTTTCAAGACACAGAGCATCGGCCAACAAAGAGTCCTCAGAGAAATGGGGAGTGGGCAGTGCGCAACATGACCATCCTTGGGTGCTTCCTTGGAAAAGTTTTCAGGATGTGACTCAAGGAAAAGAAACCCTGGCAGACTTGTGAAGATATCCTTGCACTGAGGAGATAAAGTTGAGAGTCTGGGAAGGCAAAAACTGTTCAAGTTCATAGTACAGAGTGTTGGAGAGGAGAAAGCAGCATAGAAGAAGATTCCAGAGGTCTGCAGAGGACCCAATTCAAGTATCCATCTGAGTACTGGTCAAGCAGGTACATGAGAGGAAACTACTCAAGGCTGGAGTAAAAATGACCTAAAAGAATGAAAACAAAGGACATGGCACACATCCCCCCTGGGATCATACCTGCTCCCACCAGCTGCACTGGATGCATTTATAATACCTTGATACTGAGCAGAATATTAAGTAGAGTCTTGTTTCAGAAGTAGGGAATTAGTAACCTTAGAGTGATCAATGCTCAACTCTGGCCTAACACATTTTAAAACCAAGACCAAAAAGGATCAAATTCTTCACTGCATCCCAGAACCAACTCATGAATGTTTTCAGGAAAACAAAGACATCTGTTACCTGACAAAGTGAAACTATTATGTTTGACTCCAAACAAACTGTAGAGGATCTGTGATAAACAGGAGAACCCAAACATCAAAGAGCGAAATCAACCAGGTGAATCCCAACCCAAACCGATGTAGATGTCAGATTAGAGACAAGGGCATTGCAGATTAGACGACAAGGACACTGAACAATCATTATATATGCTAAATATGGCACAAAAGTTAAGTAGTGATGTAAAATATGTGAAAAGATGTGAGTCAAACTTTTGCAGATAAAACTACAACATGGGATTGAGGATGTAGCTCAGCAGCACCTGCCTGGCAAGTGTGGGGCCCTGGGTTCAACACCTGGTATCAAAAAACAAACAAACAAACAAACAAACAAAAAACACAATAGAACATTTTATAAATATACTGTTTTGGATAAATAGGTTAGATACTGTAGAAAAATAAAAGTCAACTTGAAGATAGAGCAACAAGCACCATGCAAAATGGAAAGCCAGGAGAAAAGAATTTTTTTCTGAACGAAGTAGCAGCATTGAGCTATGGAACAACTTCACATAGCTTAATAAACATATAGTTAGAGTCTTGGAAAAGAGGCAGAGAAACAGAAAGGTTACGTGCCAAAGTAATGGCCAGTTTGTATTTTCAAATTTTATGTAAAATATAAGCCCTCATTCTAAAAAATGTAAACACACATCAGGCCCTAGAAATGTGGGCACTACAAATTCTGAAAACCAGTGATAATAGGAAAATCTAAAAAGGAGACTGAAAGGTTTTACAGTTATAAGAATAACAATAAGGATGGCCTAAGGTTTCTCCTGGAAATGATGCGAGAAAATGGCAAGTAGCATTTCTAAGTTGTTGGGAAAAAGCCCTGTCAACCTAAAATTCCATAGCCAGGAAAAACAGTATTCAAACATGAAAGGATGTGAAAATGGCTGGCGTAGGATTGGATAGGAGAAAATGAAGGCTCTATGGGATAAAATGAGGGTTTTCCCAGATATTCACAAGATAAAAGATATTACCACATGCAGAGCCTCCCTTACAAGAAGTTTCTTGTCCATTCGTTAAACAATATAGTAGGTAATTACAGAAGGTAACCGGTACTAAGTTAAAGATGTTTACTAGGAACTCTACAATAAGCAACAAAGTAACAAAGAGTTAAGGGTAATAAGTTAAAAATGTATAAAGTAGAATCAAAAAATTACACAATTAATTAGTAAGAGAGAAGAAAAAGAAACAAGAACTGGTGATTTAGCTCAGTGGTGCAGTGTGAGGTCCTGAGTTCGATACCCAGTATCCCCCTTCCCATGGCCCCCCCAAAAAAAAGAAAGAAAAAAAAAAGAAATTGGAGATCAAAGAATAGATGTGACAAATATAAAACAGGAAGTTGATAGCGTTAAATGTAACCACAACAATAACCCTTTAAATGCAATACTTTAAATATGACAAATAAAAAGCAGAGATTGTCAGATTGGATAAAGGAACAACATACAAGTTTATGGTGTTTGTAAGAATGTTTTAAGCCAGGCACAGTGGTGCATGCCTGTAATCCCAGCACTCTGGAAGGCTAAAGCAGGAAGACCACAATTTTAAGTCCAATCTGGGCAACTTAGAGGTTTAGAGAGAACTTGTCTCAAAATTAAAAATAAAAAGGCTGAGGATGGCGCTCAGTGTTTGGGCCTGTATTTCACTTCCCAGGACTAGAAGTAAAATTGAAGAGAAACACATTTGAAATACAAACACACAAATAATTTGAATAAAAGATTATGAAAAGATACACTATACTAACCCCAACTGAAAAAAGAAAGCTTATATAATGGCTTATATAAATTGTGGCCCAAATAAATTTCAAAGGAAATAGTATTACCAGGTATAATTAAGTTCATTTAATAATGATCAAGAAATCAATTGATCAAGAGGATACAAGAATTCATGCAATTTATGTTCTGTATAATAGAGCTTCAAAATAGATTTAAAAACTCAGATGAAACTGTGAGAGTAAAAAAAGTTTCATACAGGATTATATTCATGCCTTACACTAATCCTCTCTCACTAAAGAGAAAGACAGTGAGGATATAGAAGAATCAAGCAACACTATCAGCAAAAGAGCAAAAGTGTTCTTACAGAACACTGACAAGGTCAGAGGACAAATTTTGTTTAAATGTTATTTAAAAGGAAAAAGAGAAAAACACAAGACAAAACAAAGCGGTGTAAGGGTACAAGTAATACAGAACTACAAGGAAAAAAAACAGTAAGAAATCACCAGTTAATAGATTACATATTATCGTCTTAGAGATAGTTGCTCAAATCACAGTATCAAAGCATACAAAGTGGACATTCAAACAGTGAGACTGCAAACACTTGTGTTCAATGATCCAACCAAAAACATTAATATGGTCAGCTATTTAAAATCCCTAAACACACTTGCTGTTGTATCCTTTAGAGCTCTTTTTTCCCTCTCTTTTTTACAACAAAACTTACACGTTTTGGGTTTTATTACTCCTTAGTTCTTATTACTTTTATTGGAGGGGAGAGAATAAAGTCAAATATGGCAAAACAGAGCTGTCAGTCAAAACCAAGGATAGACATAGCACATGATGTAAAACAGAGTACAAGGTTATCAACAATGGTTATCAACGATGTCTCTTGTTTCCTTAAAAAGAATTGTGTATCTCATTAGATATTATAAAGTTGAACAAAACAGTAGAGAACAAGATCAATAAAACTTAAGCATTGGAAACATTACAGGACTTCCAAAGGAGACAATAGTCAAACCAGAATGGGCATCTTAGTGAATCTTATTGCCTTCAAAGTAGTTGCCTATACCCTCAAACTTCATACTACCATACTGAATGGAACAGAGTTTAATCAGTCAAAACAAGATCGTGGGAGCATTACAGGACTTCAAAACAACTTAATAGGAAATCAAAAAAAGTTACTATTATATATCCTGCTAATTTTTTAAATTTTTCCCCTTAATTAAAACAAACATAAGAAATAACTAAATAATTTTTTTAAAGAATAAGGGAGAGATTGAGATAAAATAGGACATAACAATATAACAATACAGGTCAAAGCATGACTGTTTCAGCAACCTAGTGCTTCACCACCAAATAACCTGATTTAACAGTAGTTACGATAGTGTCTGTCTTTTTCCTTGAAATATTTGAATAAAACTTCATATACTATAGCTTCAAATATAATCATATCAAGAAGCCCAAAATATAGCCTTTCCAATTAATAAGTGAAAACTTTATAAGGCTTCAAGGCCACATAATGGGGAATCATTATTACCACATATTTTTATATATTTGAATCATTACTTACATTAGGGAAACTATTCAGTATTCACACATGCGAGATTGGTTTATTTCACTTATGAGTATGGTCTCAAGCTGCGCCCATTTATTGATAAATATCTCAATGTGATCCTTCTTTATAGCTGAATAATACTCCATTGTATAGAAATACCACAACTTTTTTATTCATTCCTCAGTTGATGGACACTTGGGTTGTTTCCAAGATCTGGCGATTACAAATTGTGCTGCTATAAACATATGTGCACATATATCACTGTGGTATGATGCTTTCAGTTCTTCTGGGAATATGCCTAGAAGTGGCATAGCTGGAATAAATGGGACTTCCAATCCCAGCTTTTTGAGAAATCTCCAGTCTGACCTCCATAAAGCCTGCACCAGTCTACACTCCCACCAACAGTGTAGGAGAGTTCCTTTTTCCCCACAGCGTTTTGAGCACTTGTTGTTGTTGGTTTTCTTGATCCTGGCCATTCTTTCAGGAGTGACATGGTATCTCAGTGTGGTTTTAATTTCCATTTCTCTAATGACCAATGATGATAAGCATTTTTTCATGTATTTATTTGCCATTTGCATTTCTTCATCTGAGAAGTGTGTATTCATCTCAGATGCCCATTTTTGGATTGGATCTTTGAATTTTGGGGGTCTGAGTTTTTTTAATTCTTTATATGTTTTAGACAAGAGTCCCTTGTCTGAGAGAGAGTTCACTAAGAACTTTTCCCAGTTTGTGGGTTTTCTTTTCACTATGCTGGAGATTTCTTTTGACATGCAGAAACTTTTTAATAAGAAGTGGTCCCAGTTATTGATTCTGGGAAGTATTTCCTGTGGGGTTTGAGTCCTGTTCATGAATTCTCTACCTACTCCTATGTCTTCAGGGTTTCTACCCAATTTGTCTTCCAATAGATTTAGTGTTTCTCTTTTAATATTCAGATCTTTGACCCATTTAGATTTTAATTTAGTACATGGTGATAGACATGGGTCTAGCTTTAGTTTTCGGCAAATGGAGAGCCGGTTTTTCCAGCACCATTTATTAAAGAGACTCGTTTTTCCAGTGAACCTGCTTGGCTCCTTTATCAAAGATAAGGTAGTTGAGTGTGTTTGTAGTTGTGGTTGTATCTTCTAATCTATTCCATTGATCTTCAGCTCTGTTTTGATTCCAATACCATGTTGATTTTACTACTGTTGCTTTGTAGAATAACTTCAAGTCAGGGATTGTGATGCCTCCTGCTTTGTCTTTGCTGCTTAGAATTGCCTTTGCTATTCTAGGTCTCTTCTGGTTCCAGATGAAATTTAGGAGTGATTTCTCTAGATCTATAAGGTATGTTGACGGTATTTTTATTGGGACTGCATTGAATCTGTATAACAGTTTTGGGAGAATGGCCATTTTCACAATGTTTGTTCTTCCTATCCATGAGCAAGGGATGTCTTTCCATTTTCTGAGATCACCTTCAATTTCTTTTTTCAGTGTATTATAATTTTCACTATATAAGTCTTTCACTTCTTTCATAAGAGTAATTCCTAAATATTTCATTTTTTTGCTTGCTAATGTGAAGAGTGTAGTTTCCCTTATTTCCCTCTCTGTGATTTTGTTGTTCGTGTATAGGAATGCTATTGATTTCTGAGTATTGATTTTGTATCTAGCCACATTACTGAATTCACTTATTGTATCTAAGAGTCTTTCCATGGAGTTTAGGGGGTCTTCTATGTAGAGTATCATGTCATCTGCAAACAATGATAATTTAACTTCTTCTTTTCCTGTCTTTACCCCTTTTATTTCTCTCTCTTGCCTAATTGCTCTGGCTAGTACTTCCAGTACTATATTAAATAGGAGTGGTGATAAAGGACATCCTTGTCTTGTGCCTGATTTTAAAGTAAAGGCTTTCAATTTTTGGCCATTTAGTATGATGCTGGCTGTTGGTTTGTCATAAATGGCCTTTATTATATTGAGGTAAAGACCATCTATTCCAATTTTCTGTAAAGTTCTTATCATGAATAAATGTTGGACCTTATCGAAGGCTTTTTCTGCATCTATAGAAATGATCATGTGATTCTTATTTTTGGCTTTATTGATATGGTGGATTACATTTATTGCTTTAAGTATGTTGAACCATCCTTGCATTCCTGGGATGAATCCCACTTGGTCATGGTGTATAATCTTCTTGATGATTTGCTGCATCCTATTTGCCAATATTTTATTGAGGATTTTTGCATCTGTGTTCATTAGGGAGATCGGTCTATAGTTCTCTTTTTTAGTTGGGTCTTTCTCAGGTTTTGGTACTAGAGTAATATTTGCTTCCAGGAATGACTTAGGAAGCATTGCTTCCCTTTCAATTTCATTGAACAGTTTGAGGAGTGTCAGCATTAGGTCTTCTTTGTATTTCTTGTAGAATTCTGCAGTGAATCCATCTGGGCCTGGGCTCTTCTTGGTGGTTAAGGACTTAATTACATTTTCAATTTCATTAATAGAGATTGGGTTATTCAACAGTTTTACATCCTCTTGATCTAGCTTTGGTACTTCATATCCTTCTAAGAATCTGTCTATTTTTTCTGTGTTATCAAACTTTTGAGAGTAGAGGTTTTCGAAATAAGTGTTGATGATCTTCTGTATTTGTATTGGGTCTGTAGTGATTTCACCTTTTTCTTTTCTTATTGCATATTCATGCAATAAGAGCTTTTTCTTCCCTTTTTTTAATAAGGTTGGCTAGGGGCTTATCGATTTTATTTATTCTTTCAAAGAACCAACTCATTGATTCGTTGATTCTTTGGATTGTTTTCTTAGTCTCTATTGCATTGATTTCTGCTCTGATTTTTATAATTTCCTCTCTTCTTTTGGCTTTGGGCTTGACTTGCTCTTCTTTTTCTAGGTGTTTGAGGTGTCGCATCAAGTTATTTATTTGTATTCGTTCTGTTTTCCTGATGTGGGAACTCAGTGCAATAAATTTTCCTCTGAGGACGGCTTTCATTGCATCCCACAAATTCTGGTAAGTTGTATCTGCATTTTAATTTTCTTTTAGGTATTGTTTAATTTCTTCTTTAATTTCTTCTGTGACCCACTGATGACTCAAGAGTGTGTTATTCAGTTTCCATGTGTTTGCGGGATTTTTGCAGTATCTTTTATCATTAATTTCTAATTTCAGAGCGCTATGATCCGATAACATGTAAGGGATGATTTCAACTCTTTTGCATTTGATTAAATATGCTCTGTGAGCTAATATATGGTCTATTTTAGAGAATGATCCGTGTACTGCTGAGAAGAATGTGTATTCTGATGTTGGGTGGAACATTCTGTATATGTCTATCAAATCCATTTGTTCTCAGGTGTGATTCAGTTCTGTTATTTCTTTGCTCATTTTCTGTCTGGTTGATCTGTCCCTTGGTGTCAATGGCATATTATGGTCTCCTGTTACAATTGTGTTACTGATAATTTGAGTTTTCATTTCTGTTAATAGTTGTTTTGTATAACTGGGTGCTCTGGAGTTTGGTGCATATATATTTAAGATAGTTATCTCTTCCTCTTGGAGTTTTCCCCTTACAAGTATGTAGTGACCTTCTTTGTCTTTTATGGTCATTGTTGGTTTAAAGTTCACATTGTCTGCAAACAGAATGGCTACTCCTGCCTTTTTTTGGATTCCTGCTGCATGAAGTATTGTTTTCCATCCTTTGACTTTCAGTCTGTGAGTATCCTTCTGGATTAGTGGGTTTCCTGTAAACAGCATATGATTGGATTTTGTTTCTTGATCCATTCTGCTAGTCTGTTTCTTTTGATTGGTGCATTGAGACCATTTACATTAATGGTTATTACTGTTAAATGCTCGTTTATTGTTGACATGTTATCTCTCTGCTGTTGCATCTTTATCTTTCTGTTCTGTTTAATTATCTGCTTTGCTTAGTGGTTTTTTCCTTTGTGTATCTAAACTGTCTTTCAATATTTTTTGCAGGGTTGGTTTGGTGTTCATGTAGTTCTTCAGCTGTTCTTTGTCATGGAAGTATCGTATTTCACCATCTATTTTGAATGATAGTTTTGCAGAATATATCAGTCTAGGTTGGAAATCATTTTGCTTTAGGATCTGAAATACTTCACTCCATGCTCTTCTTGACTTTATTGTTTGTGCTGAGAAGTCTGCTGTGATTCTGATAGGTTTTCCTTTATAAGTGATCTGTCTTTTCTCTCTGACAGCTTTTAATAATCTATTCTTGTGTTGGATTTCTGGGATGGTGATTATTATATGTTTGGGTGTAGTTTTATTTTGGTTATGACTATTTGGAGTTCTATATGCTTCACTGATCCTGATGTCGGTTTCTGATCTAATGCTTGGGAAATTTTCAGCTATTACTTCTCTACATATCCTCTTGACATCCTTTATGTTGTCTCCTTCTTTTTCATTAATCCCTATCATTTTTATGTTATTCTTCTTTGCATCATCTTGCAGTTGTTGAATTGTTGTTTCCTGATTCCTTGTTATTTTTAAAAGATCTTTCCTTTCCTGTTCACTAGCTGCAATCCTGTCTTTAAGGTCTGAAATTTTATCTTCACTTTCATTAAGGCGGTTTTTACAACTTTCAGTGGAGTTTTTTATTTCCTGTATATCTCTGTGCATCTGCATTATGTATTCTGTTTGTTTCTTATATTGCTCGTCTAGGGATTCTACCTTTTTGTTTAGTTCCTCCAATTTTTTATCTGTGTTTTCTTTAGATATATTCAGAATCTCTTTCATTTCTTTTATCATTTCTTCTTTTACTTGGGAGATTATTTCAAGTTTGAATTTCTTTAAAGCTTCCTGGAGTTGCTTGTTAACTTCAGTAGCTATTGTGTCTCATATTTGAGGTGAATGGCATATATTTTCTTCTATATACATTGCTCCTAGGGTTTCTTGAGATGGGCTGGAGGTTTGAGGTTGTAATTTAGTCTTTTGTTTTGTCATTTTCGTATATTTTTGTGTTTCAAGTGTTATTTGAAAGCTTCCTCAGGATCTGTTGGAAATCCCCTTCTATGTTTGCAGCTACTGAGACTCTGGCACCACGCTACCCCAAGCCACTGGGCCTGCAGAACCAATGGCCCTCCTCTGCCTGCTCAGAACTCCACAGTTCCAGACAAGCTGGGCCTCAGGGTCACTGTGCGCCCACCTGCCCGTTGGAAGCTCCACAGCTCTCCAATCGTAGCCGGGATGTGGAGGCAGATGTAGACGCCTCAATCCCACCTCTCCACTTCACTGCACCAGGAAGCCTGGAGGGATCCAAACAGTCTGGGCTCTGGGCAGAGTGTGCTGAGCACTCACCACAGGCTGCAGGGCCTCCGGAACCCACGATGCTCTATCGCCCACGGAGACATCCACAGTCCTCCAGACACACGGGGAGGCGGATGCAGGCCCCCCAGATCTGCCCAGCCCGTCCTCTGCACACCGATGGCTAGGTGCGGGAGTCCCAAGCAGGCTGGGCTCCGGGGATAGCGTGGGCCCGCCCACCCGTTGGAAGCTCAGCAGTTCTCCAAGTGCAGCCAGGATGGGGAGGTGGATGTAGAGGCCTCAAACCCCTGAGGACACATTTTTAAAGAGGGCCCATGGGCAATTAGCCCAAGAGGGAACATGTTGGGCTGTAACTAAGCAGGAACATGCCAGGTAGAATACTGTGAATGGTGGGTAACATAGTGGTGCACAAGTGAAGCAGGCCGTGGAGCCTAACTCATCGGTGCTTGATCACTGGCTGTAACATGGAGCAGCTTGGCAAGTAAAGTTACTCCCCTGTTATCCCCATCTGTGAAGTCCTAGATAATGGAATGAGAAATTAAACACTGAATATAAAGGTATATTAAGATGTTTTAAACTATTAAAATCATAAAAAGTATGTTATTGGATGACAAAGGAATTGTATTAGAAATCAATAGCATTATTATTTTTAGAAAATGCCCAAATATTTGGAAATTAACACACTTTTAAATAATCCATGGCTCAAAAACATTAAAAAGACAAATCAGAAAGCAGTTTTTTGCTACATGAAGCATATCAAAATTCTAAACTTTGAGCATAATTTACAGCACTATATGCCTGTATGAGAAAAGAATGATTGCAAATTACTGAAGTTATTGAAGCTAATTTTTGAAGTACCCCCCCCACACACACACACACTATAATTGCATTGGGTTCTTTCTGTCCTTATACAGAAAGTGTGTTTGTCTTATGAATTTGGATGCATTGATGTTTGATGTGCATATTATTTACAATAGTTCTCTCTTGGTGAATCTTTCTCTTTGTCTTTTCTCAATAGTTTTGGTTTGAAGTCTACCTTGTCAGATGTAAGTATAGCTGCGCTGCTTGCTTTTGGGCTCCAGTCCTTTGCAGTATCATTTTCTGTCCTTTCATTTTCATTCTATGTTTTTGTAGATGAGCAGCGTTTCTTGCAGACAACATGTAAGTAGATCTTGGTTTTGGATTCTGTCTTCCAATCTGTGTGTTTTGTTTCATTTCAGGGTCATGCTATGTAGTTCAGGCTGACTTTAAACGTACTGTGTAGGCCAGACTGGCTTCCAACTTGTGGCAATCCTCCTGCCTCAGCTTCCCGAGTGCTGGGATTACAGACATGTGCCACCATGGCTAACAATCTGTCTTTCACTTAGAGAACCTAAGACCATTTCCATTAAGTGTTATTATTGAAAGATGTATACAAATTCCTGTCCCTTGTCTTTTTCTGGTGTCTGATTTATTTTTGTTTGGTAATCTTCTCTCCCAGTGAGATTTCCTCTTTCAGTTTGCCTCATAGTTGTTGTCTTCTTGATTTGTATTTAGAATTCACATAGGTTCTTTTCTGCCATACTGGCTTGGTGATCGTAAATTGTTCTAGTTTACACTTATCATGGAAAGTCTTTATTGCTCCCTCAGTTTTGAAGGATTTCTTTGCAGGGTATAGTAATCTGAGCCGGCATTATTTTTCTTCGGGGCCTCAAAATCTTCCTTTCAAGTCCTCCTGGCCTTTGAAGTTTCTGTTGAGAAATCTACTATTTTTAATGGATTTGCCCTTATAAGTATTTTCTTGCTTCTCTCTAACAGCTTTTAATATTTTTTCTTTGTTCTGAATTTCGGACATTTTGACTATGCTGTGTCATGGAGTTTTTCTTTTCTGATCTATTTCCTCCTTTATCTATGAATGCGTTTCCTTCCCCAGATCTGGGAACACTTCGGCAGTAATTCAGTGAATAGAGTTTTCGAGCCATACGCCTGTATTTCAGTGCCTCCATCTAGGCCAATAAATCTTAAGTTATTTCTTTTAGATTTACCCAGATACTTTTGCACAGCCTGCCCAGTGTTTCTTACTCTTTTCTCTTTGATCCCACCTGAATGTTCTAGCACTTCCACGATGCCTTCAACTCTGATAGCCTTTCCTCTGATTCATCTTGTTTGCTGCTTAGACTTTCAGTTTTGTTTTTATTTGACTCATTGAGGCTTTTCATTCCAGCATTTCTGCTTGGTTTTTTCAGAACTTTTATCTCTGACTGAAGTGCTCTTACTTGTCTTCCTTAATTCAAACAGCTGCTTGTTTGTATCTTTTTCCAGCTCATGATCATTGTAGAAATTGATATGTTTAGTTGTTTGTCTCTTCTTTGATCTTGTTGATCATTTTATCTATCTGTTTTATTAATGCATCATTTAGAATTTTACCCACTTCAGTATCTGTGCAAGCATTTTGTCCTGTTTTCTCATTTTAGTTATGTTTCTATGTTGGAGCTTACATATGAGTTAGATAGAATGTCTCTTCTACTGTCATGTGGAATTCTTTGTGATTTTCTCTTTGTGGTGTGCCCTGAGTTGAGTGTGCCTCCATATGAGAGTTTCCATGAAGTCTATCTGGATACTAAATTTAGGCCATAGTACTGCTTTAAGAGAAGAAAGTCACTGCTATGGCTTGTGTCTAGATGTCCTCCAAAGCCTCACGCAGTTATATGTGGTACTTTTTAAGAGGTGGCTGAATCTAGAGTGTGTGACTGATTTATGGTGCAATGTTAGGATGAAGGGTGCTAGGATTAAGGGTGGGTGACTGCTAAATCAGGACACTGATGGGCCCGGCACCATGCCAATCCTGGTAACCCAGATACAGTATAAAGGACAAAAAGAAGCTTGTCTTTCCCTTGCTTGATTGTCTTGCTACCTCCTGCCCATTGTGAGCAGTTTCTCCTCTGCAATGCTTGTGTGTCATCCATCCTGCCTTGGAGCCAGGCAATTATGGACTGAAACCTTTACAAACTGTGAGCTAACTAAGCCTTCCCTCCTTTAACTTTGGGTGTTGGGTATTTTGTCTCAGTAATGAGAAAAATAACTAAGACAATGACTACTGGTAATATCAACATTTGAGAAATTAATTGTAGATTACTTGAAAATTAAGAACTCAGTAGAAAAGGTCTTCACTATTTCACTAATCCAGGAAGAGACAGAGAAAGTGATATAGTATATTAGACTGGGAATAATTAAGCATTAATTATATTCAGACTATTCCATGAAGTACATAGATAAAAGACAGGAAGGAAAAGAAAGAAAGGTAGAGAATAAAAGAGAATAATAAAAATTTAAAAAGGGTAAAATGATGGGGAGAGCAGAGAAACAGAAGCAGGTATTTAGCGGAAAGTAAAGAAATCAGTGAAAAGAAGGAAATATAAATGGAAGTTGGGCGGGGGGAAGTAGACTGTATCCAACTGTCTGTCAAACTGTCAAACAGACTGAGATATTCAAAAGGGGCAACTGTTGGTGTGGGAGTATATGACACAAGGCAGGGTGTTATGGAATGAAAATAAAAAGCTAATATTACCATACCCACATATGCATTAGGTAAAAAGAGCATATGTGGCTAGGCTAAGGAGCAGTGAGGCCCTAATGACTAAATGGGCCCTGCACACCTCTGGGGAAGCTGTTTAGTAAGACAGATTCAGATCCAGGTTCAAATTGCTGAGGAGCCTTGGTAGACTGGCAAGGTGCTAGCCCCAGCTCACAGAAGCATGCTAAGGCCTCTATGATTCTGCAATCCCTGCTGCTGAGGGTGCTCAAGTCTCCTCCTGTCTGTCTCATCTTGGAGTTAGAGCAGGCATGAAACACAATCCAGGCTATAGAGTGATTAGCAGTGAAGTCAGAGGTAAGGAGTCAGAGGCAGGGCAACTAGCTGGACCCTCTACCAAGAGCCCAGGAAGAGGTAGAGAGTGGATGGATTAGGGCAATGTCTAGGCCTGTAAGAACATAAGGGCAGAGGTCAAGGTTTGGTAAGACTCACAGAAATTATGTTTGGGCTCTGATCTCACTGTGTAGGTCCCTATTGCTATGCCATTCTGCTTGCTGGGGTCTCCTGCTGGGGGACATCCCCTCCTATATCTGCTTCTTAAAAACCTCTGCAGTCTGTTTCTTCCTATCTCAGATGCCACAAGGGGCCTAGCCTGCTGTTTTTTCCCCATATGTTTGTGCTCAACCTTTTTCCCAACACCAACAGTCAGCACTGTGTGCATCTCACCTGGTGTCCCTCACTCCCACCCCACATCTGTATGTATCCCCAGTGTACGTGTCCCACTGCCTTGCAAGGATGGGAGAGCCTTGAGACTCGCAGATTACTCATCATAGCACTGGAGCTCTCAGCACTGGGCCTGGCATGGAGTAAAAGCCCAATCAACGCTCATTGATTCAAATCCTCAAGTAGCATTTGGGGGACTGGCACACGTCCTCTGCTCTCCACAGGTGAGCTGAGTTTGGGCTCAGATGGAAAGGAAACAGTTGCTCTTCCTGAGTTGGCTGCTGACTACTGCCATTCCACAGAGTACAGTCCCCAGCACGGAGGCAAGGAGTCCGGCTGCCCTCTTGGCTCTGCAGTCCTCTTGCTTGGTCAGCAGGCCTTGTACTCTACGGGCACCACTGTTAACCCCAAGACTCTTCAGTTTGATTTAGCTGGAGAATTCTTATTCTGCGAATAGAGAGCTCAAGGAACAGGATGGATAGAAATGCACTGGGGAACCCAGCTTTCCGATTGCTTGTGGTCTTTCTGCCCCTTCTCCTCCCATGGTAGCCCCCCATATTCCTGTTTGACACCTGCAGGCCCAGATCAGTACAGGCAAATAGCCAGAGACAGAGAGGTGATTCCTCCATGTCTAATAGGCAGAGGCAGTAAGGGGCACACGAGAGGGGCCACTTCCATGATTCCCTTCCATTTCGTTTGCAGGGTGTTGGTTAGTGATATGCCTCTCCTGTGTCTCTGGACTGAAGCCTCATGAGGATGTGGCAGGTTCCCTGATGTATGGTGCTGAATACTGAAGGTTGTGTCGTTGGCCTTACTGCTCTGACTTCCTACAAGGCCACCTTGTGCATAATGTTCAGGCCTGTCCCAGCCCCTACCCCAGAGGTTAGTTCAATTCAGTCATTTTGAAATGTATAAAGTACTTATGAGATGAAGAAAATTGTATGAATTCAAAGTTTACAGTGCAACTTGACATACATATACATGGTGATGTTACAGTCAAATTAACACATACATCACCATGTATTGTTACTAATTGTGTACACGTATGAAGACACTTCAAATATTCTTTCTTAGCAATTTCAAGAGCACATACACTACATTATTAACCATAATCAAAATGTTGTACATTATGTCTCCAGAAATTACTCAAGTTATTACTGAAAGTTTGTATTCTCTGACCAACTTATCCCTACTTTCCTTTGCCACCTTGTTTGCAACAACCACTTCTATTTTCTATTTTTATGAGCTTGACATTTGTAGATTAGACATTTAAGTCTGTAGTGTTTGGCTTATTTACCTTATAGTATAATGTTCTACAAGTTCATTCATACTGTGGCAAATGGCAGAATATCTTTCTTTTTATAGTTTAATAATATTCCATATTTCTTGATCCATTCTTATGTTGAGTAGGTTGATTTTATAGCTTGCCTCTTGTGAATAATACTGCAGTAGTCATGGGAGTGTAGACATCTGTTTGGCATACTGATTTTGATTCTTTGGTTATGCACCTAGGAATGAGATTGTTGCAGCAGATGTTAATTCAGCATCTAAGTTTTTTTTAAAGAAACTCCTAATTGGTTCCCATAATTGCTGTACCAATTACATTCCCACCAACAGTACAGAAGGATTTCCTTTCCTGCATACCCTCATCAACACTTATTTCTTGTGGTTTTTTTTTTTTTTGTCTTTTTCATTTTTATCGGTACTTCCTTGTGTTTTTGGTAACAACCATCCTGAGAGATGTGAGGTGATATCACATTGTGGTTCTGATTTACATTTGCCTGAAGATTAGTATGCTGAGAACATTTAAGATATTTGTTGTTCATTCTACCCCTGTGAGATTTTCAACCAATATACGTTACTGCAAACATGTACAAAAAGTGGTCAGGTCAAGAGATGGGTGAAGGAGGAGAGAGGAAAAGGAGATAAAACAGGAATTTAGATGTGTTATGTTCACATAACAACTTCTCATAAAGAATGTAAACATCATGTACTATACACATATATGAATAAACTAAAAGCTTTGACAAAAATTAAAAAATAAAAGCATCAGCTTTAAAAATATAAAAAATTGTGCCTATTAGTGGAATAGCATGTGTTGTTTCAATGTATCTATACATTATATAATATTTATATCAGTTAAACATATTTCCTCAAACAGTTATCATTTCTGTATGGCAGAAACATTTTAAAATCCTTTCTTGAAGCTTTTTGAAATACACAGTGTGTACTTGTTAACTGTATCTGCTCTATCGTGCAGCAACACACCAGAGCTGCTTACCCTATGGAGTTGTAGCTTAGTGCTCACTGATGAATCTTTCCTCATCTCTCTCTTCTTTACTCTTCTCAGCCTCTGGTAGCCACCATTCTGCTCACAACTTGTTTGAGATCAAGATTTTTAGATCCCATGTATGGGTAAGATCATGCAGCACTTGTCTTCCTCAGCCTGGTTTATTTCACATAACATAATGGTCTTAAGTTCCACCCATGTTGTTTCCAATAACAGAGTTTCATTCCTTTTGTGAATGCGTACTAAGTATTCTATTGTGTACGTGTAACATTTTATTTATCCACTCATCAGCCAGTAAACATGTAGACTGATTCCATTTCTTGACTGTTCTGAATAGTGCTACAATATTCCTGGGGGCGCAGGTGTTTCTTTGACATTGCGATTTTATTTCCTTTAGATATACACCCAGAAATGGCATTGCTGAATTATATTATAGGACTAGTTTTAATTTTTAAGGAGCATCCATATTGTTTTCCATAATAGGAGTGCTGATTTACATTCTCACCATCAGCATGCGACAGTTCCTTTTCCCCCACATCCTTGCCAGCACTTGTCCTTTTTTATTTTTTAGTTTGAGACAGGATCTTTATAAGTAGCTAAGTTACCTGGGTTGGGATCAAACTCCTGACTTTACTGCCTCAGCCTCCCAGGGTACTGGGATTGCAGGTCTACATTACCAGGCCCAATTCTATACCGATGAATTTTTTGTCTCCTTCAAGCAGAGCCTTGTGTTCTTACTTTGTGTTCTATTGTTAAATTCTCATCAGAGCCATCAGGTCTATCTCTTAAGTGGTAGGTTGTATATATGCTGACATTCACTTCTCCTTTTTCAGGTCCACCAAAGTAAACTGCAGTGTGGACAAGTGTTCCTGGACCAAAAGAGATTAGTGACACTGAAAAGCACTTTAAGGCACTGTCTTAGTTACTCTTTACTCATTGCTGAGACAAAATACCTGAAGCCCAAAGTTGGGAAAAGAAAGATTTATTTCTTACAGTTTTTGGAGGTTTCAGTCCATATTCAGTTGGCTCCAAGGCAGGGTGGCATAGCAGGGCTACATGGTGGCTGCAAACAGAAAGGCAGAAACCACAAAAGACAGACACTGTCTTCCTGCCATTACACAGTACGCTGGCTCCTCTCCTATGTGACTATAGCACTGACACCATCAATCCAAGCACTAGACAATGAACCAGTCACAAATGCACAATCCAAATGCAAGAGGCCTGGGGGCCACTGACATAAACTATGACATTGCAACTCTGACCCCCAGAATTCATGCACATCCTTTACACAAAAAACATTTAGTCCATCTCCAAGAGTTGCCAAAGTCCTAACAGTTTCAGGATTGCTGAAAAGTCCAAGTCCCAAGTCTCCTCCAGATCTATGGCAAACTCTTAACTGTAATCCCCTGTACAAATGAAACAAGGTTAAACATTTCTGAAATGCAAAGGTACAAGATAAACATTACCATTCCAAAAGTTACAAACAGAGGAATATAAGCATTGGAAACAAAGCAAGTCCAACATCCAGCAGGACGAACATTAAGTCCTAGAGTTCCATGCTCAGCATCTGAAGCAATCTGGTTGCAAGCTCCAAAAGGTGTGGGTGATTCCACCCCCATGGCACTTCCAGGGATTTCAGCTCCCACAGCTTTTCTCTTAAATACTCTCTGCTCTGCAGTTTTCCTTGAATCATCCACATTTCTAGCTTTTCCAAACTTCTGGGGTCTCCACTGCACCTTTGGCTTCACACTTACATCTTTACAAATTGCCCTCTCAAGGGCACACTGCTTGGCCACCCAGGCTCTTTGCAATTGAGGTGGAAGCCGTCTTACCCTCAGAATTTGTGCATTTTCCTTGGACCTAAAATCAGCACCATGTGGATGCCGTCAAGATTTGCTGCCATCTGGAGCAGCAGCTAGACTTTTTTCCCTCTTGGCTATAGGGGTTGATCTCCTGGATCACTGAGCTCTGTAAACCTGATTGTGAGGAAAAGCTGTCTATGTTACTGCCATTCTGGAACCTCATGTGGTCTCTGTCGCCATTCTGGAGCATAGTGCTCTGCAGTTTTCCTCTCTGAGCAAATTCTTTCACTTATACAGTTTTGAGCCTGCAAAGGATGGAGACCCACTGCTTCCTGGGATGCCCTGTGGCCATCTTTCTTATCTCTCTGTTTCTCCTCAGCAATCGAAGTCTCAACTCTTTTATTTACAATCCATAGCTTTACTAGAGTTTTCCTCCTGGCCAAACTCTCAGCATTGTAAATTATCCTTCTGGACTCTTTGCTCTTGATTTGCAACAGAAAGCTGGCTAAAATCCCCCAACAATAGCTATGCCACAGCCTCAACATTTGACTGCCTTGAAATTTCCTTTGCCAGATTAATCAGTCCATTGCCCTCAGTCTCAGTCTCAGACAAAGTCTCTGGGCATGAACACAATGCAGACAAACTTTCTGCCAAGCCATAACACACATCATGGAGAATCCAACAACCAATGCAGTCCTTCTTCTCAGCAGAAACCTCCCAAGCCTGCTATTTACCATGAAGCTTCCTAGCAGCCTTCTGGTCTCCTGAGCTCTGAACAGAATTTCCTTTACATAACAGCCTAAAGTGCTCCAGCTCTATGCATCCAGGCAACATGCCCGAACCTTTCCAAACTCTGCCTACAACCCATTTCCAAAGCCTCTCGAAAAACGTGGTCAAGTATAGTTATAGCAATTGACCCCACTCCTTGGTACCAAATTCTGTCTTAGTTACTCTTTATTCATCACTGAGACAAAATACCTGATGCCCAAAGTTGGGAAAGGAAAGGTTTATTTCTTATAGTTTTTGGAGATTTCGGTCCATATTCAGTTGACTCCAAGGCAGGGTGGCATGGCAGGGCCGCAGTTCATAGAGGCTGCAAACAGCAAGGTGGAAGTGAGCAAAAGAATGTGACACACCTTCTTTCTTCCATTACATTGTATGCTGGCTCCACCCCTATGTTGGTATAGCACTGACACCATCAATCCAAGCACTAGACAATGAACCAATCACAAATGCACAATGCTAATGCATGAGGCCTGGGGGCCACAAACAAACCATGACAGGCACTTACTCGTGGGAGTTCCCAACTCAAGACGCCACCTCTTCCCTAATCTTCCCAAGTTGGGAGGTAAATTGTGAGGTTACTGTTCAGGGAAGGGATGGCTCGGCAGAATTCACCAAAAGGTGTAGGTATCCCATGCTGTGATCTGGTTTTGTATAATTCTGTGAGAAAGCCCTAGCTTGGGAAAGTACTTGGATTTCATTCACTGAACAAAGGAAGAAAGAAGGAGGGCAGGTAGGTAGGCAGGCAGGCAGGCAGAAGAAAGAAAAAGAAAAGAAGAAAGAAAAGAAAGAAAGAAAGAAAGAAAGAGAAAGGAAGAAAGAAAGAAAAAGAAAAGAAAGGAAGAAAGAAAGAAAAAGAAAAAAAGAAAGAAAGAAAGAAAGAAGGAAAGAAAGAAAGAAAGAAAGAAAGAAAGAAAGAAAGAAAGAAAGAAAGAAAGTGACATGAAAGCAACATACACAACAGTATTCTTATCATTCCCCAGATGCAGTCAGGATATATTTGACCAGGCCTGGAGCAGATGAGTGGGTGAGTGAAGGGCAGTAGAGAAAGAAGTGCTCTGAGAAAAGATGGGCCTGTGGAAAGTTCAGAGGTAGAGGAAACTTAGAACCTAAAGATACATTTTGAGAATCAGGCATAGAGGCAATGTAGTTCACAGCCTGCTTGGAATGCTGGGAAAAAGCAATGTCTGAAAAATTCCCTACCACCATGGTGTGGCATTAGAGAAAGCTCTGGTCTTCTCCAAGCCCCAGAGTCTCACAAGCGAAAATGCCTCAGACAGGGAGTGAAAATTTGCTCTAAGATTGCACACCAGACCCAGGGTGGTTTGGGTAGGGGGACCAGAATATGGCATCATAGACTGAAGGACTGCAGTTGAGTGGGTCCTTGATGAAACAAGGCCATCCTGCATGACTGTATTGTGTCTACAGCCATATGAAAGTGCTTCTACAGCTCTCGAAGTCTTGAGCACTAGGCTTCCTTAGTAAGGATCAGAGTAGATGAGTTGAAATGGGGTTGGGCATTGTCAAAGTTTGAGTTTATACAAGAGGGAAAGCTGGATTGAACCAAGTGGTACTAATCAGCATTGGAAACATCAATATGAAGTCATATAGGGATTACTATAGATACTGAGTAAATACACAAGTAATTATAGACCAGGGTGTTTATACCCGCTAGTATTCATATTGCTGTGTCTAGTTCTGCCCATCAAGAGGATCTAAAAGCAATTGCCTAGTAGTAGTAGGCAATCCTAGTGCTTAGATTTGGTTTCTAATATCTTTCTCTGAGAAAAGAAACTAGTGCTCCTTAGAGAAAGGGCTGATTGTATAGAAATGGCAGGAAATACACAAGATAAATCTGCAGCATCTTCTTTTGATCTGGAACATCTTTCTTTCAAGAAGGAAGTGTTCAAAATACAAAAGGATAGGGTCAAGATAAAGGAACCAAAGTGTCAATCTGAGTGAGCTCCTAATGGCCAGAGCTGGAAAAAATAAAGTGGTACTGTTTTATAACTCAAAGTATGAATTAAATATACATGAGTTCATACTGATATAAATAAATGACTGAAATCATAAATGGAGAAGAAGAGATAAAACAGCAAAGAAGTCCAAATAATTCATGTAGACATTTTCCCCTTATAACTGCCTCTCTCTTTCTCTTTCTCTCTCTCTCTCTCTCTCTCTCTCTCTCTCTCTCAATATGAAATGTTTCATGAATTTTCATGTTATGCTTGTGCTGGACACATAATTATCTTCTCTGTATCCACCCAACTTTATTGTATGTGCTACCGAAGCAAGCACAACCCATCTCTGATGTAAGGCTAAACCTAGTAGCCTTTCTTTCAAGGAGTACAACATGGAAAGTAGTTACCAGGATTCACAGTGGAGAATCCTGGGAGCAAATAGGTCAGCCAGGTGATCAGCAGTAACAAGTCACCCTGACAATGGGTTCCTCAGATATGATACATGAACATGGCTCTTTACCTCTGTGGATTTTCCTCCTCAAAAAGCCACAACCTCGGTCTAAGGATACAGAAAACATTAGATAAACACAAATGGAGAGACATTCTACAAAACACCCAGAGAGTAGTCCTCAAGATGAGAGCTATCATTTTAGTCCATTCCACTCTACACTGCGACTGTAGAATGGAATCTCAGTACACGTTTTGGAAGAGAGGCAAAGAGAAGGAGGGTGGGTGTGAGGAGAAGAAAGGAAGGGTTTCATAAATAACCACAGTTGAACCTTATGTATCACTTACTATGACCCAGACATTTATTAATGTTTTTCCCTCTCTGAGGAATCCTATGATATGGCTCTGGAGTTATTTTCACTTCTCATAGGAAGAAATAGAAACAAAAAGAGATTGAAAACATCAGACCATGCTGGCTCCAGAGTTTGTGCTCTTAGCCATTCACTCAAACCACCACCCACTGTGTAATCCATGTGCTGGCAGCTGGATTTCTCCACAAATAGGTCCAGTCTTTTCCCAGCTTTCCCACCTGGATCCCAGTCCTGTTCTATCAGGGGAATATCCTCGGTTCTTAAGATACCCTAAGGCTTGCCAGGTGCTTGTGCCTGTTGGATCCGTCTCCTCCTGCCTTCGCTTGACCCTGGCTATGCTAATAGTGGGAGCTTGTCTTCTGGATCTTGTGCAGGTCTCTGGCCATGAGCATTTGATATGCAGCCGTGAGAGTCCGGCCCTTCTTAACTGTTACCCAGTCTGCTAGGCCATATCTGGAGACATGGGCTTCCTGAGTTCCATCTCCCGGTGCCTGTGTGTCTTCAGTGACCTGTGGTACAGATCGGATGGTGCACTTTGTGCTAATAGCCACTGAAGGCTTCACCCATTCCCACCCCACGTTCATCTTTGCTGGTAACTCTAGTCTCATTTCCAAGAGAGGAAACAGGTCTTGCAGTTGTTCTGTAATTTACCCAAATTCAGCAGCAAAGCTGGACCTTAACTCAAGGCTCTGCTGCACTTATCACTTTCTGCTTTGGATTTATTTTGGTGGGACCACCTCCTGTTCTCTAGAAGAATGTGAAACTTTTGAGACCAAGAGCTATTTTATTCATCCAGATGAATCTTATATACTTAACAGTGGGTGAATGTTTGTAAAAATGAAAGCAACATACAGAAGATGCAATTGGTAGGATTAAAGGTAGGATTATATATATAAGGATTATATATATATATATATATATATATATAATTTCCTGATTATAATATTATACTCACCCATTATAGTATTAGATCCAAATACAGAAATGTACAATACAGAAGATATTTGTTTGTTTGTTGAGACTGAGTCTCACTAGGTGGCCAAGTTGCCTAAGTTTGTACAATACACAAACTCCACTCCTCAGGGATAATCATTATTAAAAGTTTGGTGTATGCTATTCAAGATTTTTCTTGTGTGTGTCCCAGCATATAATTGTACAGAGTTCTTTGGTAAAGTTGGGATCATATAATGTGTGCCATTCTATTTTTTCCCACATCTCACTGTTTCAAATATGCAGATCTGTCTTCTGGTTTTTTAAATAGCTGTGCTACATATATTGTTATGGATGTAACATTTATTTACTGAATCTTCTGTTGACTGACAATTCAGTGTATCCTAATTCTTTGACCTTACCAGCAGGACTACAGCAGACATTTCCAGAGGGAAGATGGTTTACAGTGAAGCATGCTCAGCAGAGGAGGAGACCTCTCAGGATGGAAGAGACAACAGACAACAGATACAGGTGAAGCAGATTTTCAAGCAGGGAGAAGGATGACCAGAGCAGAGCCAGGGATGGGCTCTCAGCCTAGAAAGGGCAAGTGTCACCTTTCCTTGGGGACAAAAGGGAAAGCACACAGGTTCTTGGAGGAGGAATCTTGTTGTGAGATGGCGGGGAGGCTGGCGGCATAGAACATATTTTGGCGTAGAGAGGAAGGAAGTTGGGAAAGTACCTGTTGGAGGCCCTCCAGCTTCCTCCTGATGCAGGCCCTGAAGTTAAGCGCTAGGGTAGAGGGCATCGGGTCAGAAAGATCAGTACCAGGGGCTGAGGATATGTGGGAGATGGCCAGTTAATTCCTATAGGCAAGGACACTGGAAAACACAAAAACCCCCTGTGAGGTTTGAGGCCCAGGGCTCAGGTAGAGATGAAGATTCCTGAAGGCTGATTTCTACTGCTCAGGCTGGTTCTCCACAAGTTCTTCATTTGACACTGGCTTGCAGGATCCATTCTTCCCTTCCACCAATGTGTATCTTTCCTCTGTCCTTCCAATTCTTCTGGGTTTTTTTTTTTCAATCTTCACATCTAGGGAAATAGTGCTTGTGGCACTGGAGAAGCCATTATTTTATTTTCCTTTCTACGTCTGGGCCACCAATGAATTTCACGACTGTCTTCTCAGGTCAGAAATGACTGGGAGATGCTGGGAAGGAGGTGGGAAGAATTTGGGAATGTAAATTAGTATAACCAGTACGGAAATCAGTGTGGAAGCTCCTCAAAACACTAAAAATAGAGCCTGGGACATAGCTCAGTGAAACAGCGCCTGCCCGGCAAGTGAGAAGTCATGAGTTTGATTCCTGGTAGCCCCACCCTACACACACACACACACACACACACACACACACACACACACACACTAAAAATAACTAAGCATGCTGATGAAGGCTTGTGATCTCAGCACTCTGGGAGGCTGAGCCAGCAAGATCAGGAGTTTGAGACCAGCTTAGGCAACTTGGCCACTTAGTGAGACTCAGTCTCAACAAACAAACAAACAATAGCCTAAAATTAGACTAACCATAAGATCCTACTATAGCACTGCTTGATATATTTCCCCAAAGAATTAAAGTCAGCACACTGTAGAGATACCTGTTTATCTATGTTTTTTTGTGGCATAGTTCACAACACCTAAGCTATGGAATCAGTATCAATGACCATCAATTGATGAGTGGATAAAGACATAGCTATAATAGAGCCAAATATGATTCAGCCATAAAAAAGGATAAAATCATGTCATGTGCAGGAAACTGGATGGAGTGAAGACAGGCATGTAAAGTGAAACAGACAAGACTCAGAAAGTCAAATATCATATTTTCTTTCATACGTAGAATCTAGAAAAATTTATATTAAAAAGAAATCATGAAACTAAAAAGACAACCATTAAAAAGAAGAAGGGGATGGGGCAGAAGAAAGAAGAAAGGTAATCAAAGGAGTTGAAAATGATCAAAGTACATTATATGCGAATATGTTATATACATGTCAAAATGAAACCTGCTGCTTTGTATAACTAGTACAGCACACACACATATGCACGAGAAAGAGGAGAGGCAGAGACAGAGACAGTCAGAGACAGAGAGACAGGGACCAGGGAAGATCCAGCCTAGGGCAACAGAGTTCATAGCAATCCTGACACCAGATGGCGCTCACTGCACACTAGTTCGAACTTCCTGATTAGGCAGGTGGTTTCAGTTTGATAACGTGTGGAGTATAAAATTTTAAACTGCTATTAAAGTTAAGAAAATAGATACACATATAAATATTTTACTTTTGGCTTGAGGGGAAGTTTCAGTTACAGGATCTCAAGTTTAAAAAAAAACACTTTCATAATTTGCCAAAAGAATATCAAAATGCTTAAAATTTAAGAAAAACAAACACTAGGAAGCGGTAATTTTTGCTCCTGCCGTTTTAGAATAGGTAGAAGATTTTAACTAAATTCTAAGCTAGAGGGCAGTCAATTTTATAAACTATGAAACGTATGAAATCAAGTTCAGAGTTTCCACACGATAATCTGAATCCACTGAGTTAAATTTTGAAACACTGAACAAAAAGGATTAGATAAGAAACCGAGCCCAGTGGAAAAGTATTCAAACAGGGAAAAGTATGTCTGGTATCCGATGTGATTCTGTCCACCAACTCAAACGTGCAGCGAGACAACTGGAATGTGTGTGACTTCCATTCCTTTCTGTCTGTGAGCTCTCCACCTCCCTCCCTGTCCAGAAGCTTAACACAGACCCTCAGGGAGTGCAGCAGTGTACTCCTAACCTCAGAGGACTGGGGAACGATTTCTAGGTCTGATTGACAAGCCAGGGGGGTAGTGGTGGGAGTGGGGGTGGCACGATGAATTCATTTTTAACGTGGCATTTTTAAAAATTGTAAGTTGTGAAGTAGAATGCATACTGTAGATGCTTAATTGATGTAATCCCATTTTTAGAGTTATAGTACTGTTACACTTGTCCTCCAGTTTATTTTTTAGTTGCATATTTTATTAGTATATATTAGCAATACATGATGTCTACATTTGTTTTGGGGAATATATATATCCTTCCACCCCATCTCTCCCTCTTCCTCCCCCTTCTCCTGACTTCCATTCCCATCTCTAAAGACTGCCATTACTTTATGTTTTGGATTTCTCATATAAGGAAACTATGTGATATATAACTTTTGGGTCTGACTTATTTCACTTAACATAATGGTCTCAAGACTCATCCATTTTCCTGCAAGTGCCACGACTTCCTCCTTCTTTATGGCTGAATAATGCCATTGTTATATCTGCCACATTTTTCTCGCCCATTTGTTCACTGACGGGCTGTTTCCAGAGCCTAGCTATTGTGAATTGCACTGCTGCCACAAGCATGGAGCTATATATATATATCACTGTATGATGATTCTTTTGGCCGTACACCAAGGAGAGATAATACTGGGTGAGATAGAATTTCAGTTTTTAGGGGTTTTTTTAGGCATCTCCACCAACAATGCAAAAGAGTTCCCTTTCCCCCACAGCCTGACCACTATAACGTAGATGTGTCCTTGGTGATAACGATTCTGACTAGAATGATGTGGAATCTCCAAATCATTTTAATTTGCATTTCTCTAATGGCTAAAGATGAGGAATATTTTTTCATGTACTTATTAGCCATTTGTATTTCTTTTGGGGAGTTTCTGTTCAGTTCATTTGCTCTTTTTTTTTTTTTTTTAAATTAGGTTGTTTGGCTTCGGGGTGCTAATTTTTTGAGTTCTTTGTAAGTTCTAGGTATTAGTCAGGAGACTATCTAGCAAAAAGTTTTCCCATTCTGTAGGTTGTTTCAGCACCCTGTTGATATTTTCATTTGCTGAACTAAAGCTTTTTAATTTGATGTAGTTTCATTGGTTGATTCTTGGTATTATTTCTTGGACTATTGGTGTTCTGTTCAGAAAATCCTTCCCTGTGAACTATAGCTTCAAGTGAGTATTTTCTAGCAGTTTCAGAGTTTCTACATTTTATATTTCAAGGTCTTTGACCCATTTCTGTTGGTTTTAGCTGAGACTGAGAAGGATGGGTCTAGTTTCATTATTCTGCATGTGGATGATGTTTTCCCAGTACCATTTGTTAAAGAGATCATGTTTTGCCCAGCATATGTTTTGGACTCTCTGTCAAACATCAGATGGTTGTAAATGCATGGGGTTGTTCCCGTGTTTTCTAGTATATGCGATTGGGCTACAAGTCTATTTTAGTTTATTTTTGTTTATGTGTTGAGACAGGGCCCAACTATGAAGTGCAGCCTGACCTTGAACTCAATATGTAGTCCAGGATGGCCTCAAACTCACAACAATTCTGCCTCAGCCTCCCGAGTGCTAGGATTGCAGGTGTGCGCCACCATGCTTGGCTCTATATGCCTCTATCAGCACAACTGATTTCTTGACTTCTTTTTTAAAAATTTTGTTGGTACTCTTTTGATATACATAACGGTCACATTCATTGTAAGGAATTTGCACCTGTACATGATATATCTTGGTTCTTTTTTCCTCCATTCCCCTCCCGCTTCAGACCTTCTTCCCCTCTCCACTTATAAAGGTTTTGTTTCCATTTTTCCGTCTATTTTCTTTTTCTCTTCTTGCTTGCTTTTCGCCTCACCCTCTCTTGTTGCCCTTATCATTTGAACATTTTCTTGCCACTTCCCAATATCTATTCTCTCAATTTTGGTCCTTATTTATAGTTTCAGCTTCTCACAAGAGAAAAATGTGGAAATTAAATGTATATGTCCAATTTATTTCAGTTAAAATTATGTTCTCAAGGTGCATTCATTTACCTAAAAATATCTCAAATTGTCCTTATTTATGGCAATGTAGTACTCCACTGTATATAAAACCCACGCTTTCTTTATCCACTCATCAATTACTGGGCATCTGAGCCATTTCCAAGATGTTCCCATTCCCAATTGTACTGCTATAAACGTAGGTATGCATATATCATGGTGATATGTTGCTTTTAAATCTTTTAGGAAAATATCAAAAAAGGAATAGCTGAATCAAATTGAATCTCTAGTTTTACTTTCTAGGAAGCTCTGTAGTGACTTTCATAGTGATTGTACCAATTTACATGCCTATCAACAATGGCAAAAGTTCCATTTCTCTCGCATCTTCACCGGCATTTGTTATTGGTTGATTTGTTGATTACAGCCATTCTTTCTAGAGTAAGATGGAATCTCAGTGTTGTTTTAATTTGTATTTCTTGAATAATAACTGATGTTGTACTTTTTTTTCATATTTGCTGTTTGTATTTCTTCCCCTGAGAAGTATCTATTCATCTCAGGTGCCAATTTTTTCAAAATTAGAGGGTTCTTATTTTTCGAGTTGTTTATATATTTTAAAAATAAGTCCTTTGATGCTGGGACATGGAGGAGACCACCAAGGACTCAACTAGCCAGCCTTCCTGATAAGCCTCACAAGTGGGATGCAGGAAGAGAAAAGTGAGCTTACAGGTGGAAGGGTTGAGAATCAACCCCCACCTTACCTTCAAGCTGGTTCGGAGGACAGGCAGAGTTGATAGCCACTAAGGTACACAAAGTAACTAAATGTTTGTGCTGTTTGGTTGATTTTGCAGGCCTGGGGCCAGTGGACTTGGCATCTATTGGAAGAATAACACTATGCAATATAGCAAATATGGGGGATTTCCTTTTTGAAATCCATATTGCTCTCACTGTTTTGTTTTTTCTTACTAATTGTTTTACTTTATTCAACGTTCTGTTTTGATTGGTTTTATTCTGTTTGGTTTTTGGTTTGATTTTGCTACAGCTGATGGAATGGACAACCATTGTGAAGATAACAAGATCTACTATGGCAGCTATTGGTGTTTTCCTGGTATTGTGCTTTGAAGTTCTGTACCAATTTTGCTACTTTGTTTTGATTGGTGTTTTTCTGCTTCATTCTGTTGGATTTTATTATCTTTAAAGTAGGAAAAATAAGTCCTTTGAGGACTAGCTGGTATAATTTTTTTCCCGCACCATGGGTTGTCTCCTCATTCGAGTGGTTGTTTCTTTTGCTGTGTAAAACCTTTTTAATAAGATGAGATCTTAGTTGTTGGTTCTTCGTGATAGTTTCTGTGCAATCAGAGTTTTATTCGTAAAGTCTTTGTCTGCACCGGTGTCTTCAAGTATTCTACCTAGTCTATCTCCTACCAGTTTATGTTTTAATATTTAAATCTTTGATCCATTTCAATTTTAGTTTATTGCATGATGAGAGAATGTGGGATGAATCCCACTTGGTCATGGTGTATGATCTTGTTGATTATTTGCTGCATACTGCATACCAGTATCATATTGAGGATTTTTGTGTCTACGTTCATTAGGGAGATGGACCTATATAGTTCCATTTTGTGTTTGGATCTATCTTTGATTTTGGTATCAGCATAATGCTTGTGAAGGTAGTGATTCTATCATTTTTAAGGCAGGTATACAGTGAATGGAAACCTATAACCACTGGTCTCTGGATGAAAGAGAATGGTTTTCTTCATCTTACCAATGCAAGTATGACATCATGTTTTACAGACCTAATTTATCTGTATAGAGTGACTATTAATTGAGAATATACTATTTATTTATTGTTGAATCTTGATGGTACTTTAGAGGGAGTTTTATTTTTTTCCTATATTTTGACATTAATCTCTGAATTATGAAGAATGAGAAATTGTCCTTCTTCCCCATTTCTACTCCCTATTTATCTTGGGACTGGCAATGTGGTCAAATGACCTCTCACCTCTTTATCTTCAGCCTCCACAAGCAGATTGTGGCCTTTTTGCTTTTATTGTCTTCAAGTCAACTCTCTGTGACAAGTAGCCCTCACTTTGGCACAAAGGCTTGAATTTCTCCTTTTCTAGCTTGGACTTTATAAATTAACTCTATTGGGTGGAAGGATTGGCGAATCCCAAGGTAATAACTCAAGTTATGGCCATTGTCTTACTTCCCATGTCTCTGAGATGAAATACTCAACACCTACGATTTAAGAGAAGAGAGGATTATTTTGGCTCATGATTCAGTCCATAGCCAATTCCGAGGCAGGGGAGCAGGTCACAGAGGCATTGCAGAGGAGAGCTGCTCAGTGCATGTTGGACAGGAAGCAGAGAGTAAAGGAAGGAGCCAGGGAGGGAGATAAAGCCTTGCAGACCATGCTCCCATGCCCCACCTCTTCTAAATAGACCCCACCTGCCAGCAAGAAGCTACAAATCCCCACAATCCAATCATATTACAGACACAGGAGGCACTGAGGACCATTTTAGATCTAAAGTATAACAGCCATCAAATTCAGCAAACACTGGCTCAACACCCTACATTTCTCCATTGTGCCTATTCATTTGGACACAGCTGTTAGTACTCAGATCCCCCAAGTCCCAACAATGCCGAAAACTTCGGCCTTTCTAAGTGGGATTCTCAGTTCTGGGGAGAGCTTCATGAGGCATAACATTTGAGGTCAGCCCCTCTGCTGAGGAAGGAAGTAAACTCTCTGCCTGTCACATTCTAGTAAAAAGCCACTTTATATTTTCATGCATAAACCTTTATCTGGTCACCTGCACCATGGTTTTAAGTGAAGTTTTAATAAAACAGGCTATACCTGAAAGAATTTAAGCTCACATATGACAGTGATGAAGACCAGTGGTACACAGAGTTATCAGGAGAAGGGCAGGAGAGGACAAAGTGAGACCCAGGTTCTGATTCTTATGGGTACACTTCCTGGAGAGCTGCTCAGTGCATGTTGGACAGGAAACAATTTTATGCCAGTCAGCATTTGGCACTACTTCAAACCTTCGGCTTTTTCTTCTTGTTGGATCAGAGCAAAAAGCAGAACTGGGAGAATCTGTGAACTTGGATCAACAAAAAGGGACTTTTCCTCAGAGAAGTTTTAAGCAGGAAGTGGTCAGTGTTCTTATGGTAGAGAGAAGACGATGGAAAAGAAAATAAAATATACTTTAAAAAGCTTATAGAGATGAGCTGTGGGTATCTGAGACATTTCTGAAAAGTTTGTTGGACTTCAGTCCAAAAAAACTAAAAGTAGACCAAGTAGTGTTTAAGAATATGTATTGAACAGAAGGACTAAACTAAGTGTTGCCCTATAAATTCACCAAAGTTATAATATATGAATATAGCACATGAAGCATTAGCATAAATTTTGTACACAGCAGAAAATATTTCTCAGACAATATTCGCTAAAAGAAAAATATTACAACTATTCACCAAGTGAAGAATATAAGATTAATCTCGAGAGATCGTAAATTGATTATATATCTGAAATAATAAATAAAATAAGTATGTTAACATCTATGAAACACTCGATAGATGGTGGGTCTTTTGTTGAGCACTTTTCATGGATTACAGTATCTCACTTAGGTTTACAACTAACCTGTCTAGAAGGCTGTGTGCACTTATCAGTAATTCCAGTATACACAAAAATGCAATTATATACACACTTGCATGCATACCTTTCAATAAACATATAAATGTTTATGGACAGGTATATATGGAGATACACAACATTTACACACACAACTCTGGCAAGTGAGAGTTCCAGGATCTTTGAGTCAGTTGACTGCAGGAAGCAATTTTGAAACATCCATGCCTCAAGCCTATTCAGCAATAGCTTTCATGAACTGTAGTAAAGCAGGATGAAAAGGCCTGCCATCCCTTAAGATGACAAGTTACAGCACATTAAACATCCAGATGCCATTTTTGAACCAGGGTGAGGGGGGCAGGGAAGAGAGTTAGTGGGTAGACTGTTCAGAAATGTGAAAGAGAGAGAGTGGGAGAAAAAGAAAGCACTCTGAGTGAGTGAGAGGGAGAGACAGGGGAGATTCCACCGATACTTAAACCTAGCCTCCCAAATAAGAATACTCAGTGGGGAGCATTGAAGTGCAGACCTATCGCCTAGCTGTGGGCTCTAAGAGCACCAAAGTTTATACACAGAAGGAAAAGGAGCCATTTAGCCCAACTTGAAAGCCCAGGATTTTGTTGCTGGAGTGTCCCCTATGTTGAAAGTCCCTGGTATCCCAAAGAAAGATACAGTGCTTCCCAAAGTGCCCTGCAGGTGGGTTCTTGCTACAGTCCCTAAGCTATTTTCAGAAAGGCATATTTATGGCTCCCGAAGATGAAGATCTCTGATGTGGAGCTTGGGAGCCACATGGTTTTTAAGCTTCTTAGGTGACTCCAGAAGCCTTTAAAATGAAAGGACCAATTGGGCCAGTTGGATAGAGCTGTATCGGTTTTGGGGTAAGGCCAACTACTTCCTCTGTAACCTTGGCACAGTTGACATAACCTAATCCCACCTCCCTGAGTTAATCCATTACCTTAAGTTGAAGCTAATAATGCCAGGTTTGTAGATGGGTTGTGAAAAGTTAATGGAATCAATGAAACATTTAATTTTCATTTGCTACTTATTAGTCACTTCCTTCCTCTTTCTCCTTCATCCCCCACTCAGTAATATTGTCATGGGATCAGTGACTTTATCTTGCGTCCTTCTTCCTAAAATCTTCTTCACTTTCTCCATGGTTCTCACTCCCTTTCTTGTCCCATCTTCATGAGTAGGAATTAAGGCTGGAGTTATTTTAAAATGCATCCTATCTATTCAGAACATGCTTCCTGTTGCCAGCTCTGGAAAGCTGATCATCTCACCAGTTACTCTATTGCGTTGTGTTAATGGACAGGAGTAATGTGTTAAAGTAACACCAGGCAGGTTATAAATTAAGTAGGAATTTCAGGTAGGATGACTCAGTTCACAAGCAACTGCACTGTGTCAACTTCAGGCTTAAGAGCAAGAGATAGGAACTAGAAACTGTTTTATTTAATGTATGTCACCAAGTAACTAAGTCCTGCATGGTGAGCCTCCATTTGGACCTTGCCCAGGAATGTTATTCACCTTCTCTTTGACAGCAATCAAGACCTAATTCTCCAAACAGCTCAAACCATCTTCTTAGCATGGCAGTCCCACTGAAAATAAGACACAGATATAAATTAAGTGAATATTAATACAAAGTGTTGCTAAAGATATCTGCTCATGCAATTCACTGTTATAAAAGTTCCTGGACTCTATATCTCATTGTGTATCATACATGAGCATGATGACATCCAAGTTGGTAATCTCTGTCACCTGAAGTGTTGTCACCAGCCAGAAAATCATTTCTGTCTGTAGAAGTAACCACATGCCTCCCTCTGTCCCCCAGCGACCTCTGGAGACGTCTGAAAACTGCCATGGCCTCTAGGACTACCTCTTTCCCTCCAAATCCTTCCACACTATTTCTAGAGGGAGTCTTGTGAGAAGACGCTGACTCAAACTTTCTGGTCACTTTGTCTGTGCTTTTCCAAAACATTGAATTAATATGTTATCAAGAAGGTGCAGTGACAAATCTATGAAGAAATTAAATCATTAAAGTGCCATAGCAAATATGTTAGAAATGAATTATACCCTAAGACTGGGGAAAACCTGCAAGGCAGGCGATTGGGTTGCACCCAGTTTTCTGAATCCCATTCTTGAAAGTTGAAGGAAGTAGAAAGAATATGAGTTTGAATTGGCAGAGAATCCAGTCAGTGTCACCCAGGGAAGTTTTTACAGAGCCTATTATAGAGGGTCATGCTCTCTGGAGCATGCAGGGATTCACTCTTCATGTGTGAGGCAGACACAAGTTTTAAATCAAAAGTATATGCATAATGGCCTTTCTCCACGGAAGACTCCACCTGCGGATCTGCCGCCTTCTCTTCATTTTTGTTCATGACATGAGGGCTTGCCGTGGGTGTGCATAGTCAAAAAGAAATGGAGAGGGAGGAGGAAGCAAAAGAAGAGCAGTGGCAAAGAAAGAAAACCCAAAGCAGCATGAAACTACCCATCAAATTCCATTCCCACCAGAATGGATGGCCCCGGTGTTACAAAGGCTCTTACCGTACAACCCCACTGTGAACTGGGGACTTTTTCTCCTTTTTAACCTTTCCTCTTCTCTGTGTAGGCTGGTTAGTGGGTTGGTTTCATGTTCCTTTTATTGTATGAATTTAGCAAAACGAGTTAATTTTCTGCTTGGTGTTCTCAAAGTACGTCCCCCTTTCGAGTCCTCTCAATCATGTCATTTGCTTGTTTCCTTCCCACATTGTTCACTATCTGTGCTTCAGGTGCTACAAAGTCCCCAGTGCTCCTTAGGGCTAAGAATTCCACATTCCATTATTTGCAACTGGCTTTGTGTCTTGTAACTAACCGCTCCCAGCTTCTGGCACCCAAAACCTCCAAGGAGAAGAGACTTCCCACAGTCTTTCTAACCAGTCTTCCCCATGAGCAGCGTTTCCAACTCACTGAGCATGTGCAGAAGAGATAGAGGAAAAACTCCAACTTCAGTTCCACCTCCATTTAACAAGTGGGTCATAAAGAGCTAGCAGGATGTGCACTCTGCTTCTCTTATGTACTGAGGCTCAGATGAGAAGGCAGAAGTAAACAAAAAAAGCAAAACAAAAACTCCCATGTATTATGGGAAGGAAAAGGCCTCATCAGAAAGAACATGGAGTGTTCTTTCCCAGCTTTCCTCATCACAGCATCTTTGGAGACGGCACGAGGTGTCAGGTTCTTAGATCTCTGTATCCTTTCACATACTCTACATGCCCTGCCTGAATTTAAGAGAGCAGGTGGGCAGAAGGGTATTTAGACATACAGTGCTGCAAGGAGACAGGATGCTGGGGCCTAGAGAACCTGATTTGGGAATGGGCCCACGATTACACCATCTGTTCTCTCCTCTCCAGAATGCAGGTGCTTTTTTTGCCCTTTACTCAAGTATAACATGTGCCTTGCCCAAGGTTTCCCTTGGCTTTGATCCTAAAAGTACCCCCATCTTGCTGTCTGAGAAGAGGGACACATCCTTGCCAGGCTCAGGGTTGAAATAACGTGGGAGCCACATCTTAATGGAGGAGCAGAATCTACCTTCTGAGGCAGAGCTGTCCGTAGGTGGGTCAGCAGAGAAGCCTCACACTCAGAGCTTTATGGGGGCACTTGGGTTACGCTCTCCTGGTAGACTGACATAGTGGTTTTGCATTTGAGTCACCGATGAACAGCCCCATTCCTACAAAACTCTGCTGAGTGACTTCAGATAGTTAAGTGAGCCAGTGATAAAGATGATAAAGGGACAAGGTAAAGACCATCTGTTGCTGTGCTCTCGCCTGTTTTCCTGCACCAAACCACTGGGCTTAACCTCATGACAAAATGTGCTGTGGTTTCCGAGTTGAATTATTTTTAGTTTCTCTTCCTCTTAATTCACTTCAGAAGATGTTTAAGTTGCCTCTAAGTGATTTATATTTTATTAATCACCAAAATCTTTGAAACTTTATACATTTATTTATTTACTTATTTATTTATTTTATACTGGGGATCAAACTCACAACCTTGTGCTTGTCAGGCAAGCACTTGTGCCACTGAACCAAATTCCCTGCTCCATTCACGTGTTTTAATAGAAGAAAATTGATAATGGTCAGGAGGCTTTTTTGTTGTTGTTGTTTTTACTGAGGAAGAAAGAAGTCTATTGAGCATAACAAAGCTAACAGAAGTTAAGAAATAGTTGCCTCTAGCAACGTAATTATCTCTTGATAATTCCAGAGTTTAATTTGGGAATTTATGACCCCTATCAACTGATTAAATGTCCTTTGGAAATAATTCATGTACTTTGTAGTCACAGCTACGTTTAAAATTTTTGACAGTTTTACATGAAGAAAATACAGTTTCTCCGAGCTAGTGCTCCATACCTGGAACCTATATACACTATTTTCAAAATAGTACAGACAACTCTGTAGATACCTTTTCATAAAATAAAGCAAGTTGTTCAAATTACAGGCTTTGAACTCGTATGAATTTATACCCAGTTTGTCTTAATAAAATCTTGGTCCATTCTGTTGTTTTTGAATACAAAAGTTGAAGTTCAAAACTGCTACTTTCTCAATGTGAAGTCTATCAACCTCTGCTTCTTCTCCTCCTTCCATCAAAAATGAAAGGAATTTATGTAATTGTCATCCATCTAATTTTCTTCCTGATAACTATAATTAAGTGCATGTGCTTTCCATCGTCCTTTTGCGTTTACCATCAAAACCATCTAATGTTGGTGGATTAAAGTTGCAGATATTTAACAAATATTTTGTATTAATTAACAAAATAATTTCAAAAATCATTGAAGGTGGCTGTTACTTTGGATATAGTGTTTTTCAGTGCAGACAATAATATTGCAGCAAGTAGACTGTCATCAAAGGTAGTAAGCATCATTTTGCATAAGGGTAGATAATTTAATCTTTTTCCATTTGTAGGTAGACTATGCTCATCAGTGGTAAAGTCATTTCCCTGTTTCCCCACTGAGCCCAGCAACAGGTACAAGGGAACAAAGCCAACATTTGGTCAGCACAGAAGAGAGCACTAGACATTGCTGAAACAAATGGTTGAGGCCTTAACTGAGTTTTTAATCTCATTAAACCAATTCTGATCACATACATCATTTTGTGTCACACAGACAGAGCTTAAGTATATCACACCCTACTTTAGAACATGTCAGTACTTTTTAAGGGTAAAAACACGGTTCTTCTCAGTATCACGATTGTGTATATATTTAATAATCACAGATGCAAATGAACCAGAGTCTTGAGCTCTCTCCTTGCCACCCTTCTTCCCAGAGTGTTTTATATAAGAGCTAAGTCTACAGACTCACAAGCAAAAGGAAACATGAATAAAAATAAGAAAGGAAACTTGATGCATTGTTCAAATATCATCTTTCAATTCCTTTGCCATACATTGGTGACTCCCCTCTGATATGAGCAGTCCCAGATCTTGCAGAATTTCAAAATACTCTTTCGATGAAATATTTTTGAGAAAAGTCACACATCCAGGCATCTCCTGGGTAAGCTAGGCAGTCACATTTCAGAAAGAAGAACTAGACAGTTTCCTTGAACATCTTACTATAGGCCACGTGATTGTCCATAGCCAGAGCATTTTTAAGACACTGCCAGAAATATAGATGAGCTTGTGGATTTGTTGGCCACTCAAGGACAGAACTCCCACAGAGCCTTTTCCGGAGCTGAAGAAACTTAGACTTCTTAAGGGGCTTTTCAAGGAATATCAAGATAATCACATCTACTTTTTCATCCATGAGCCTCTGATGGGATAAGTAAAATGCTATTTTAAAATTCTCAGTCTTTGCATATTTTTCTGTCATCACAAACACCGTCTTTTTGCTAAGCTGTATGCTCTGTGAAAGATTTTCTAGAACTGGCTGTCCTGGTAACCAGTCCCTTTCTTCCAGACATAAATTAAAATGTTTCTCTCTTGGGTCTTCCAATCTGGCCACCAACTCATCCAAAACCCACTCTGTCACAGCTGGGTCATTAGTGTCATACACAATAAAAGCATCGTAGCAACATTCTGCTGATCGCAGACGCTGATACCCCCTTATCTTGGCTTTACAAAAGTGGTAAATGTACCACATATCCCAGAAGTACAGGTGACTTGCTGTCATAACCACCATCAGAAAGAGAGCTACAGATATGGAAAATGAGAACAGAATCAGGTTAGTCAGGTCTAACTCACAGGTATATAGATCCAGAGAGACAACACTTTGGCCTTTGTGTGCTCCTGGCCCCATACAAGTCACTTCTGTGGCCAGGTAAGGAATAGTCACCTCTGTATGATTAACCCACCACACAAACCACACAGCATCACAGTTGCACAGAAACCGATTGCGATGTAGAAGCAACATCTCCAAATTGTTGAGGACATTTTCTGGAAAGCTACTTTTTTGGATAATCTGGATTTTATTTGAACTGAGGTCGAGATATCGCAACTGGAAAGCATCTTCTAGAAAATGCTTTGTCAGATACCTGATTTGATTCTTCATAAGAATCAGTTTCTTGAGGCTTCTGGAACAGTTGGATAATCTGTCAGGGAGAGTTGTCAGTTGGTTGTGACCGAGGTCCAAAATTTCCAGATTCTTCAGAAGTGAGAGTTTTCCCCAGTTGAAACTTTTGAGCCCATTTTTGGCCAAAGAGAGATTCTTTAGACTTAGAGGCATGCCATCAAAAACATCAGGAGGCAAGAAACTCAGGGAATTTCTAGAGATGTCTAATTCTTCTAAATTTAGCAGATTCTTGAAGAACTTTAAATATCTATTATCACCATCTCGCCATAAAATATCTAAGTGATTCCCTCTGAATTCTAGAATTTTAAGAGATTCGCTCTCCATGGTCCTGCTGGTGGAGGTAGAGATGTCATTGTCATTCATCATCAGTTTCTTCAGAAACTTCAGGTTCTTGGTAAAGTTGAGCATGTGAGTAATTCCTTCTGATTGAAAATAATGGCTGTTACTACTTAAATCCAGAACTTCCAGGTTGCGAAGTGCCTCAAATGCTGTTGAATGGAGTAAATCAAGCCGGTTATTAGAGTAGTCTAAGTATTTCAGCTGTTTTAAATGTTGGAATTCACTGCCAGTGAGAGTTTGGCCAATGGCATTTCCTGACAAGTTGAGGCACTTGAGGAAAGAAAGGTGCTGAAAATCAGAGGGCTTGACAAAAAATATATTATTTCTACTCAGGTCCAAGGTCTGCCCATACATGTAGCAATCATCATTAAAATCCAACAAAGGAGCCTCTTTGGTTTTGAACCTGCAACTCCTTGCATACTCATCGTATCTGAAATAATGTAAGGTCTCAAAGATCCGGGGTGTATAACCTTCTACCGAAGTTATAGTGTTCGAGCAGAAGCCAGTTTCACTTGAATCCCCTGAAGGTGATATTTTATTCACTGAAAGATCTATGACTTTCAAATTTTGAAATTGTTGAAATATGCTGAGGTTAGCAATTTTTATAAAGTTAGTGCCTAGATCAAGAACTTCAAGGTTGTGAAGATCACGTAAGGGTAAAAGATTATGGCTTGTCAACTCTTTAAAGACATATCCTTTAATCCTCAAAATTTTCAGTTTTTTCAATGAAGAAAATGAATATGATAGATTTATAAATGTGTGATAGACTTGAAGTTCATAGTTGAAAGACAAATCCAATCCGATGAGGTTGGGGAGAAACTGCAAAAATTTGGCATCCCCAATTTCTCTGGCCAAGTAGTTCTGAGAAAGATCTAGGTCTTTAAGGTTTTTCATATTTTTAAACCATCTTGCAGGCACATGCTGAAGAGAGTTGCTGTGTAGACGTAATATTTGTAGTTCTGTCAATGCGTCAAAAGCTTTTATATGAATCTGCAAGGGGGAGTTATTTTCACAGGGTGTGCAGGGAAACGGGACATTATAACAACGAGGACAATTTCCACTTAGATCGAGAATTTGCAATTGGTTGAGGTTACTAAAATCATCTTCTTGGATATTTGTGATTATGTTATTGTGAAGATAGAGTTCTGTTAAATTGGATGGCAAAACAATGGGGACAGCTGTGATATTGTTAGATTTCAGTGAGAGTACTTTTAAATTTCTCAGGTTTAGGAAGGCATTTTTTTCAACTGAATAAGAAACATTACAAGGATTGCGATAATAACAGTTTTGGCCCAAGTAGAGCATTTCTATGTTGATCAGTTCTGTTAGATTCTCCTTCTTGATGAAAAAGATATTGTTGGCCTCAAGACTCAGAAGCTGCAAGCTGGGTGGAAGGTCCTGAGGTATCTCTAGGAGCTGGTTTCCATCCAGGTAAAGGGATTTTAAATAAGTGAGTCTAGTGAAGCTTCTAGGTTTAATCTCAAGTCTCTTGGTACACACGTTGTTTTTGGGCCCCGTTCGAATAGGTATACAGTTGCATCTGAAATCAACCTCTATCAGATGGTCCAGGTTGTGGAAGGAGTCTGGGGAAATGCTTGGTATGTGGTTAATAGTGAGGGTGAGGTTGGTGACATTGGTGGGAATACCTTCAGGAATTTCTTTCAAGTGTTTATCTGTGCAGTCCACAATCACGTGGGTCTTTGAAGCATCCAGACTGACATCACAGGGAAGGGTTTTAGGAAACCATCTATCCCCAAGGAGTCTGGAAATTAGGATCATGTTTAAAAGGATAAGAAATTGTCTCTTCAGTTTCCACATTGGAAGCCCCTGAAAAATGCAAGAAATAATAAATTGTTTTAAAATATACCAAAAATCAGAATGCAAAAGTTCCATTTGCTGAACCTCTTTTGCTACACTAAAATTAAACGACTCAGATCCTGTTTTTAATGGTTTAAATAGCACCTTCAACCCTGAGATTTTATCAGTCACTGAGCTTTTCATATCTACATATATAAAATATATATAGATATGAAATATATGTGATATGTATATATGATATGAAATATATATATATATATATATATATATATATATATATATATATTTAGCACCTTAGCTTTCTAGCAAAGTAGCTCTTAAGGCACAGAAGTAGTATTTTCCTACTTGCTGTTATACAGTATCCTACTGTGAAAAAATCATTGATTAGCTGCCAAAATCTAAAATTTGAAGGATCAAGGAATGTTCACAAACACAAGTACACTTGGTAAGAATAATGCACTAAGATTTTAGTAATTTGTTTACTTTCTAAGGCTTCCCTGGTACATATAAGTGGGGCCTCTCATAATATTCAAGCCTCATAATATTCTAGTAGGAAAAGAAGCAATCTATGATCCCCATACAGCAAATTAAGACACAGTTTAGCAATATTAACTGGCTTTTCCAAGGTCACCCACTTAACAAACGGTACTTCATTGTCAAGTATATACTCCTGCTATCTCATCTTGGTGCTTCCATTCTATAGGCTGATTTTCATCTTGGATTGTTTTTGGAAATCGTCTCCAACATGATTTGTAGATGTTTTTTCCCTACGCATTGGATTTCCAGTGCATACATTTCAAAAGGAAATGGCAGTGGCAGACATTGAAGTCTGAGTGACTTGTAACCATACAATTGATCAAGTGGGATCTTACAGGAGTGAGAGGTCAGCTGTTAATCATGCTAAGACTATATATACATTAAACAAGGGTCCGTAGGCAAAATGGGACATGGAAACAAAACCAGCACGGTGATTCCTGGGCATGTAGGTTTAATATGAATGACAAAGGAACCCTGTAAAGACAGGCCTTTAAAGAGAGTATGAGAAATGCCAAAGAGCTTTGCTACTCACTAAATTACACTCACCGGGCCCTGCCTTAGAGGGTGGTTTAACCATGGGTTCCCTGTCATGTTTCAGGATTTCTATTAGTATTTTACTTCAGAACAATGGCTTGCGTTGAACCAGAATTTATATATGGAAAGATCCAACCTGTGTTTCTACAACAGGTTTCTAGCTCAGTTAATGATTGTGTCCTTCCAGTTGAGTGAATCCAACAATCATGTTACTATCTAATAGGCCAAAAGTCTACTTAACTTAATTCTTCTACTAGGAGATACATAAAACTTTCCCCACCTTTCTTTTTCTCCAATGCAAGACAGCTCAGAAGGTTCTCCAAGGACTTTTTCATTCACCTTTACATGCCTAAAGTTTGTTGAAGCTAGGTGCATGAAACTATTTTTTCCCTCTGTCAGTACCCTGGGTTTCCTCCCTATGACATTAAGGCCATTCGCTGAGACCAGTTGACCTCCTTCATCATCCTTGTCACTTTCTTCTTGCTTTCCCATTTTAGCTACCACAGGACCAGCTGGAATTACTCTGCCCTTGCTCTGGTCCAAAGCCTTTTCTCAAGACTGGCACTCTTCCAATCCATATTATCCATCATGCTTCCCTAACTTTAATCACTGTCTTGCTCCAGTGCCTCTAAAATGATTTTCATTTTGTTTTCTTGTTTACAATATGAGCTCAAATTTTTTATCATGAGCTCTGAAATCTTCCATAATTTGTCCCTGTCTGCTTGTGGGAGTTTACTTCACACAATTCTTTTAATACATAGTCCAAAGTCTCCAATTTGCAAGTCTCTCTACTCAGGAAACTCTTTCCTACTGTCTTCACCCATCAGACTTCTAATTATCCTTAAAAGCTATGTTACTCTAACTGGTGCACTTAAATACCTGGGAGTATATGTCAGTAGGCAGTCAAGGATACAAGAAGCTTTTAAGTAAATACGGCACATCTTCCTAGAGCATAAATATTACTCTAAGGTTTAGGGGAAATATTTACTAGTCTGTAGGGAGAGACTGAGTCAAGAAAAGACAAAGGGCTTTAGAAGAGAGAAAGGAATGAAGCAGAGTGATCCCCTTATATGGGTCCTGGTAATAGGATTCCAGATCCTTGAACATGCTGGGTGTGTGCAGCTCATCATCAGAAGACAATAAATAATGCTTCTGAGAGTGACACTGCAGACCAGGGAGGTGAGCAATGTTACAGAGGGGACACCATGGGTAAAGAACCATCATGAACCCAGAGCTCTCTTCTCAACCCATTCTTGTGAATCTGTGTGAGACCCTAGGAAGAAGTGGGAGTGTCCCTGAATTAACTGATTTAAAAACACGAAGTGATTGTGACTGGGATCATCAAACTGAGATTGCTAAAATATTTAAGTATTTTGTGGACTGAGGAGGGTGGAAACTCTAAAGAAGTTTGCTTATGGGAAAATAAAGTGATGCCTTAACCAGTGGCATGCTGGCAAATGTTTAACACCCAGCTTTGCCTCTCTGTCCTACAGCCCCCAAGAAAACTCCTTCATGTGTCATTCTGATTTGTAGTATTTGTCAAATTCCACAGCACAGATGTTCCTACCACAGCCAGCTTCCAACTACCAGTGTGGTGTCACTGAATGCATAGCTAGGGAGAGATGCTCTTTCTCTTCCTCCCTCTTGTTTTCTTCTCATACTGTATTTTTATTAGTACATATTTATTAGTACATACTGACTGCATCAATCATGGGGGATGGGCACATGTACACAGCATATTTTTGTTCTTTACTTTCTCCCCTGCACCTCCCCTCGCTTCAATCCTTCTCCCTCACATTTACAAAAGCTCTATTTCCGTTTTTTTCTTCCAAATCATTTATTTCCTTTCCATATCTTTTCTCTTAAGGAGCAGAGCAGGCGAGAGATAATAGGAAGTAGGAAGAAGAGCTTGTTCAAATGGGAAGATGAGCAAGCGAACTCGTCTTAGAAGCCTGTATTTGAATTGAGTACACTGTGCCACTGGGCTTAACATGGATGAGACAAGGACTGTGACATCAACAGCCTTTACACGCTGATGTATAAATTCAAAGGCAAACTTTATTAGAAAATCAATTTTCCCCTGATTTCTAAATTGTGTCTTGAATGTGTTCACTTTTCCCCCAGGCTATTGCCACTTCCTTATTCCAATTAGTCATTTCATTCACATGGACTACTGCAATAGCTTCCAAACTGATCTTCCTGCTTCACCTTATTCTGTATAAGTTATCAATCAGCATCAGAGCATCCTCTATAAATGTGAATCCAATCAATTGCATTGACCTATTACACATTGCATGAAATGTCATCTTTCTTCTATTGCTTCTATTGTGCATGTTCTGGCTCTAGTTTGCCTCTCTGACCTGGAAAAAATATATATGTATTCACTAATTTAATTCTCACAGTAACCTGGAGGAAGTACTACAGGTCTTCAAATCCTTATATCTTTGGGACTAAATAATGTTCTGGATCTCAAAATTTTTCAGATTTCATAATGCATGTAGCTTGTATTATATAATATCTAGTGGGGCTTGGACAGCAGGTCCCACTTGAACACATACATTTCTGCATTGGTGCATAGGGTTTTCAACTCTGAGTGGAAATTTTTGTAAGAAAAAAAAGAATAACCAGATCTTCAATTTAGATAAAGATTCTCCTCCAAATACATCAAATCACATCATGTGGCCATCAAGTAAGGACAAAGCTTTCATATTTGGGATTTTGGAACTGCAGGTCTCTCTATGTTCATTTTATGGATGAGTCAGCTGAACTGCAGAGAGGTATACATGTTCTAAAACAGACTGCTTGCTTTCAGAGCACTTAGCACACCAGAAATTATTTTGCTGATGTTATTCATTCACTATCTATTCTGCAGGAGAATATATACTCCAAGAGAGCTGGGTTTTGTATGTCCTCAGGTAAAATATCCCTGAACTTAGTACTCTATTATGTTTCGTAAATACGTGAATGAAACGATAAATTCATGAATGAATGGTGAAGTGACACTAAACACTCTAAAAATATTTGTCTTCAGAGAAGTCTCTTTCGGGCTGCACTCTCAGACTCAGGTAGGGTCTCTCCTTCTGTGCCTTCTACAAGAAGACTTCTGGGATGAAAGTAGACAGATGTACCCCCTCCTGCCCCTGTCTTCTCCTCTGCTTACTGATTACACGTGAGGCTGTGGAATGAACACTGAGTTAAGGGTTACAAGAACTGGGTCTTAGTTCTGGCTTGGTAGTTCACTACCCATGCACTCTCTGGGTCCCAGAGAAGATGTCCCACAAGACAGTGACATACACCAAAACAACAAATAGGACATACCAAAGAGCCAAGCACCATACCACCCTCAGTACTTAGGACCAAGACAAAGGGCCTGAACCAGACAGTATTCCAATGATTCATTAGCTCAAAACTGTATCAAGTAACTGATGAGAAAGAATTGATAATAAATATCAGGATTTCATTGACTCCTCGATTCTTCTATTGACAAGTACAAATTGGATATCTACCAGGGGCAAGTGGCACATCCTCTCTGCCCTCAAAGAGCACAAAGTTTTTGAAAGAGAGAAAACAATGCAGAAATCTAAAATACAATGTAGAAATATATTACTTCTCTTTCTTTTCTTCCTTCCTTTCTTTCTTTCTTTCTTTCTTTCTTTCTTTCTTTCTTTCTTTCTTTCTTTCTCCAGAATCAAACTCAGGACCTTGTGCTTCACAGGAAGGTGCTGTTCCACTGAGCTATATCCCTGGCAAGAAATCCATTATTTCTTTCCAGACAAGATGCTGATGATCATATACACTCTAAGGATTATGGAAATGTTTACTATTCAGTCTGTAGGGAGAAATTAAGGATTGGCCATGTGGTCAATGGGATTTGAGAGATTGGCCATGTGGCCAATGCAATTTGAGTGAAAGTGAGGAACACAATTTCTGGGACATGTCTTTAATAAACAGTGGACCCAGTCCCCTTCTTCCCTTGTACTTTCATGCAGTTTCTTGTAACATGGATATAATAGATAACCATCTTGTATGCTGAAATGAGAGAAATGTGTTGTTCATGACGGAGCAACAAGATGGATGATCCAAAATATCCTGATTATCCTTTGTATGATCTCAAACATTCCAGTAGTAATAAATGGTTCTGAATTGCTGACTTACAGAAGTTTATGACAAATAAGAAAATTTTTATGCTAAGCCAATGTAAATTGTATGTTCATTGCACAAATGCAAACCTAATTTTCACCAGCATAGAATTTGGAGGTAATTTGCTATCCATGAAAGCACCTAGGGTTATATTGGTTTCATCAGGCTAAGAACAAGAAAGATTCAGATATTGGAGACTGGAAAACTAGTGGCCCATGCTAGATTATTGCATGGCAGTTGATAAAATTTTCATCTGTTACCTCTGGCTTGAAAATGGAACACACTCCAACTGTGACTTTACCCCTAATGGGACTAGCTGGGCAACACTCATAATGGTAATGTGTGTTGGTGGCTTCTTGCTGGTGTTTAGCAGTCTTATGAGAGGCATGAACTAGGGCTGAAACTTGTCAGTCTTCAAGTAGGGCTGGAAGGAAATACAGATTTGCTAAGAGAGATTTTGTCTGCCTGCAGCCCTGAACTCTACCTTGATTAAAACTTTCTCCATTTGGGGCCCAGTTGAGCTTAAAACAATTTTTCCCCAAACGAAGACATATTGGATGGATAGTCAAAGCCTTGGAGGAAATAAGTACATGGTAACATGCATTTTTCAAGCACTTCCCATTAAGCATTTTCTGGCAGACAATAAAAACCAGTCCAGGATAAACATCTGATTAAGAGAGTTGCCTTCTCCTTGACTTAAGCAGCCTCAGGATAGTTGACTAAACTGAGAGGGAGCATCTTGGAACAGAAAGAAGGCATAGAACACAGAGAGGGAAATGGAACACAGAGTCATAAGACTTAACATTGTCTACAACTGGAGTAGCCACCAGTCACATGTGGCTATTTAATGGTAAACAAATTGTAAAATTCTGTCTCGAGTCACACTAACTATATTGTAAGTGCTCAAAAGCTACATAAAATTAGTAGTCAATGTATTTGAGGACATGGATACAAAATATTTTCATCATTCATAAAGACAGCACTAGTCTAGATAAGGAGTTAGCAAACTTCTTATATAAAGTGATACTTTAGGCAAAATTACAAACATTATACAGGAACTTTGGTAATCATTTAGCATATGATTTATTAGAGTCATAAAACTTATTCTAAGCTAACAGGATGTATAAAAGCACATGGTTGACGGACAAGGTGGCACATCCCAGCTGAGTTTGATTCATGGTACCAAAAATAAGAAATAAAACAATGGATTTCTACATTGTGTTTTAGATTTCTAGATTGTTTTCTCCTTCCAAAAATTCTGTGCTCTTTATGGGCAAAGACAATATGTCTCCTGCCCTGGTAGATATACAATTTGTACTTGCCAATGGAAGACTTAATAAAAAGTCAGTGTAATTCTGATTTTTATTATCAGTTTTTTCTCATAATCTCAGGCTGATACAAGGCCAGTGTGAGCTACCTAGTGAGTTCAAGGCCAATGTGTACCACATGGCAAGATCTTGTCTCAAAAAAGAACAACAACAAAAACAAAGCAGGTGGTGTAACAGATTATAGGCTACAGGTCATCATCTGTAGATCTCTGGTCTAGATAAAATCTCAGGCTGTACTGTATTAACCTGTGCATGGAATTAACTCTCAGTCCAAATCTACCAAGGCTTAGGCAAAATTGTACATGATGTGATTTCAATATGCTTTACTTCTTCTACCAATTCTAAGAGATATGTTCACTTCTAATAAGGAATGGCAGAAGCAGAGATGGTATTGCTTGCCCCAGGTGGGACTTAGGTAATTCAGAGATAAAACTTGTACCATTAGATGTTCTACTATAGCACCTTTATCTCTCCCTTTCCTTTGGGAACACCTTTAGGCCCACAAACTGTGTTTTGTCTTTACACAGCCTCCAGCATAATGATGACTGCCACATAATGAGTGCAAAAGAGATATTTGCTGAGGAAACCAAAGCTTTAAACTGTCTTAAATATCCCATAGAAGTCCCGCATTCAACAAGCGTAGCTAGTAAGATTTGCTCCTGAAGATTAGATTTTGTCTACAGGACAAGGAGCAGCCAGGGGAGGTCAGGGCCTCTAGAGAAAGGGTTGGAATGGGGAAAATGTGCAAAACACAGGAGATGGTATCACTGGTAGGAGAGGAAGAGATAGGGAAATGGAGGTATGGAAAAACTCCCTTATCGCTCTTTCTGCAGAAGTGTTGTCTCTTTGAACCCAAGACACCAGCAAAAGCACAGAGCTAATTTATCTCACCTGGGAAGAGACACGCTAATGCAGGATAAGTCTTCCTATGCCCGATACTCATCATCTATCCCGAGGCCTTACAATTCTACCTGGTAGATAAGATGCCTCTAGGTGATCCCTCCAGGGATGCTGGAAGCCTGGAATGTCTACATTCCAAGACTCCAGCCAGAAGGAAGATTAACTGCAGAGAGAAAGCTGGGCTCTAATCTAGCAGGTAAAAACAGAAAAACAGACTCAATGAACAAAGCCTTTCTAAATGGGTTGCAGAGAAAGTAATGGTAAGATTTCCCAACATAAAAGATATTTTAAAGACATGGTTTACATGTGTGTAATATTCCTTTATTCCAGTGGAAAGTTTCTTAAGTGTGGAAATTTATCTTTTCAAGCAATTGGGGACTCCATGCTTCAGTCTTATGTCAGCTTCCACTGTTTTTTTTTTTTTTAATTTAAAGATTTTGCTCTGAGCCAGGTGTATTTTTTTCATGCGTTACAAATAATGCATGTTATTTTGTTTAGCTTGTTTTTGGGCAGTGAGTGCCTAAAGACGTGTATCATTCAGTAATTTGATTTATAAAATAGCATAGTACACAAGACATAAGCCAGACTTTGGTGATGAATCATGGCTAATTACTCATGCAAATACACTGGGTAAATTTGGATGCTCAATTAGTGAAGTAATTATGGTAGAAATGGGACTGTGTGATTTTGTATGCACAGGTGTTTCAATGCTAATAGTAAATCACCTCATTTGTTAAAATGGAAAATGCAGAATTCAAGTTGAGAAGCCATCAGTCATTTGCAAGTTTGTGTGTTTTAAAATAAAAGCTGCCTTTTATTCCTTACTTGTATGCCAGGTGCTAAGAGAAACACATTGCTTATATTATGTCACTGATCCTTCATCCTGAAGTTGAAAGGACATATTCACATTCCTGCTTTACTGATGAGGAAGCAGAGAGCAGATTGACAGTTTCAAGCCAAGATTCAGACCAAGATTTTGACCAATCATCTTCAAGCTGCTTCATGTAGTTATAAAAAATGGATTGGTATATAATGTCATTCATTGGTGCATTTTGATTAATTTCCTTTGGGAGTAAATGATTCTTGGCACTCTATTGTTTTCTATTTTGTACTATTTAGGGTTTTTGGAGGATGGAAATCAGATGTTTTTGTAAGAAAAATCTCCATATATTAAAAAAGCGTATTTCTGCCTTGATTGGAACCAAGCTGAAGGGGGGAAAGTGTTTTTGATGCTGTACTTCTTATGGATGGCATACTATGTCTAGCAACGGTGCATCAGGGCAGTTTATGAATTTTAAAATTTAGAGGGACCTTGAGCTTTACCTTCATAATAAGGAATTGTGTGCTTATGTAGCCATTCATCAAATGTTACCAAGAATCTAGTCCATGCATATGACTGTGCTAGACCAGAAAATATGCCTATTTCTTGTGTAGAACCCTCTCCACTATCAGGAAAATGCATGGTGGAACAAATAAAGAGATTATGAGACAAAGCCTCAATCTTAGATGTAATGCTTCTTGTTCATGCTTCAAGCAAAAGTTGAGGTAAACAACTCTTCAAAGTGGCAAAAATTGCTGGGCCTGGTGGCACACACCTATAATCCCAGCACTCAGGAGCCTGAGGCAAGAGGATCATACAAAATTAAAAGCCAACTGAGGGCTACATAGTGGGTTCAAGACTGGGCAATGTAGTGAGTCTGGATTGCCCTTGAACATAGTGAGATGCTGTCTCAAAAAACAGCAACACAAAACAAAACAAAACAAAAATCCCAAAATGGCAAAAGCCACACTTGGGTGCCAAATTAAACTTGTGTTCTGAACTGAATTCTTTTGATTTTAAATCTATATCAGTTTTCACTAGATTGTTCATGGCTATAGAGATTTGATTACGAACAGGAAGAAATAGTTACTATGTTTTGCAAGTAATATTTTTATCTTCAAAACTGTGCAAGCTTGTAAGACATATATGGTTGCAATCTGAGGAGGAGGAAGAGGAGATGTATGTAACTGCGAACTTAAATGCCAAAAAATGAGGAAGTGAGGTTGAGCGGTTTGTGTCTAGGTACAAGTTAGAGCAACGCCAGGAATTTTCTGACTTCTTGTGTGTATTTTATTCGAAGAGTTAGCAACTTGCATGCTAAAAATCAGATTAGGATTCAGCTACACAGAGCTCCCAACTGAATTGTCCTAAACTTTGACTTTCTCATCTTCAGACTGGGAGTGGGGAGCTCTGAGCTATCTAACATCAATTGTCCCTTTCTGCTGTGCTTATTCTAGAACACTGGTGGTTGATCTGCAGCCTCTCTTCCGCTGCCAAGAACATCTGCCAAGAACTCTCCTCGGTTAGGATCTTCACAGTCCCCCAGAACTTCAGGCTGCTCTGTTTCAAAATGCTTTAAGCCAAGCCTTAAAACATTAGCTTCTCAAGGATTTCACAGGAGAAAACAGCTAATCCATCTTTTTGTAGCTCTAAATGTTATATGTATTTAGATAAAACTAGGGTTGGTTAGATTCAGCTCTCTGAAATATTACAAATGGGAAGAACTGGATGGGAACCATTAATTTGGCAGAGTGGTTAAAAATAGGAAACCACTAATAGTACAGCTGTAGATTTTGAAATGAAAAGCTGTGTAAGGTCTACTATTAAGTAATAAAAATAAAGTGGATTTTTAAAGAAAGCATCAAAATGACATAAAGCATGGGATCTCTTTATGATGAATACATGTATGTGTATTTGTATTTGCAGAGAAAAGTTTGGATTATACAAGCAACCTTTGTTTTTATTAGAATACTTTATTGATATTCGCTACATGTTAGAAACTTTCTTCTAACAGGGGCAGGGTTGTGACACCTTTTACTCTTCTGCTGCTCCCCCAAGGCCACTTTGAAGACGGTAGAGCAGAGAGCTCTGTGACCCAAGTCAGCAGAGAGCTTAAAAGCAGTGTTGAAACCCGCCTTTCTAGAGGAGCCAGTCATTTCAGTGAGGCAGTAGAAGTTGAGGGTTTTAAGCCAGGGTGGGGATCCTGCAGCTGGGTGCACTGGGTGGAACCAGAGAAAATGGCTGCTTGGCTGGAGGATCCGGGGGAAGTAATTATTGCAAATGCCCCAGTGAGAATCCATTGACTTCCCGTTACAGAAGGTGGGACACTAAGGCACTGAATTGTTTCCTAACTAGATTTGTGTTGCTAACCAAGCCCTCTGAATAAGGAAGTTGCTTCAGTGCTATTTGTTTGTAGGCTGAGCCTCCACTAGGAATTTCCCTACCGGATTTCTGACTAACAATTCCCTCTTTTGTGTATTTTAAAATGTTTCTAATCATGATCTAATTGCTATAAAATAAAAATACCATATATATCAAAGTTCCATTGTATAACAAAAAAAACCTTGAAAAAATAAATTACAAAAAGTATAAGAATATATTGCAATGTTTTTCTTAAAAAGGAGAAACTTTTTTATCATTTAATCCCTACCAGACTTATCATTTATTCCCTACCAGTTTTCAGGCTAAAATAATAAAATGATATAAAATAGTCGTACGTAAATCAGGAAGTCAGCAGCTATTATGTGTTTCAACAATCACCAAAGACTCCAAGTTAGAAAACTTTATGTGACATTAAACACTGTCCTCTTGTTCTTCATAACCACAGATTTGCAAATTTTTCTGTAAAGAACAAGTTAATAAATATTTTTAGGGAAATATTTTAGTGCTATATAACTTCTAGTATATATTCTACACTTTATGGGTTTGGCCATTGGTGCAAAAGCAGTTATAGATATTACAGCAAAATTATTTGTGGGCACTTCAGCATTGTATTCAAATTCTAGGTGTCTTGGAAGAGTAATTTTCCTTTGATATACTTCAATCATTCCAAAAATAAAAATAACATTTTTAGCTCATGAGGTACACAAAAATAGACACGTAGGCAATGCTTTGTCAACCTCAACTGTAAACTTTGGTCAGCTTCTTAGATGAAAAGTATCTAATCTTAGAGTAGAAAGAGACTGGTTAGTTAATCCATAATGATTTTTTTAATGCCTGCATAGCCCTCCAAATTTTTAAATAATCATGTTTGATATCTCTTCATCCCTTTGTTTAGGCATGGAAAAATCAGTTAAGAGTAAGATGATGTTTTAATTTTAAAAATTGCTTAGCTACTGTTAACATTTTGGCATGTGTCCTTTCAATACTGGCTTCCCCCTCCCTGTATCTATTTCATATGTTGAGAAGCATTTTAGTAATAGCTAGGGCTTTATCGGGGGTAGGATTTGGGTTTAAATCCTTATCCAACATGGGAAATGACATTTCCTTTACCAGGCTGCAGAGATTATTTTGGTAAATGGTTCACCAGATGCTTGGTCATTCCTTTTAAGTTGAGAAGTCCAACTTCCAGATTAAAGAATCTGACATGACAAATAGTAAGTGTAATATTTTTCTTTTTTGGACTTTTCGTTTTTCTCTTTTGGAAAATTTTTTCCATGTTTCTTTGTATAAAAAATACACCAATTTCCCCTTTGTTCTTACGATACCATAATGGAACCCATATTTATTGAGTGTCTGTGGGTAGAGTGCATGCCAGGCTTGAAAGACCCAGGACATTCAAGCAGCTCTGGAATCAGGCTGCCCAAGCCATATCCTTAAGCTCATTAAACACTCATGGCCCCCGTTTCCTTATTTGTGTCTCATAGGGCTGCTTTGATGCTCAAACATAATCATGTGTATCAAGTCCTTAACCTGATGCTTCACTAGTAGTAAGTGGCTAAACCCTGAGAGCTCCCTTCATTACCAACATTTCATTTGCGCCATCCCTCAAGAGGCACAGAAGGCTATGGTCATGTGTACGCTTTAAAATAGACATCTGGGTTTCTAGGAAATGAAACTAGAAGCAGCTATTTCCTTTGTAGCACAGTAGTCCCATAATTAACACTTTATTAGACCTTAGTTATGAAATGAGCCCAAAAGTCAGATCTAGAAGTCACAGTGGATTCCTAGTGAAAACCCTTCATTGTGACTAATTTGCATGAGAAAATAATTTCTGAAAAAGGCCACTTGTGGCTTTTTCTGATTTAGTTTCAGCATACCTAGTTACACTTGTACCACTCCACTTGCTACTGGAGCCTAACAGTAGCTCTGAAGGCAACTTGAAAGTATTATCATGCTCCTTTCAGAGTAAGAGAAACTGAGCTTTTGAAGGCTCGGTGTTAGGCACAAGGTCCCCCAGCTAGTGACTGAGAGAGCCAGGCACAGGCAAAGATGCTCCTTGACTGCACTTCAGTCATGTTCATCTAAGCCTCAGTGACTTGGTCTTTAGGTTTTGTGTCCATCTTTGCACTGCCCAATTAGAACAAGACTCCTACCAAGTTAATTTGTTTAGAGTCCTTCTGCATACCTTGGTTTGTGATTACCTTTGGTATCTGCTCAAATTCTCATTCCTCACCATCCTCCAGAAGAAGATCTGGACCTAGATGTACATCTTGATCTACAAAACTCTTGCCTGTCTCCATTAAGAATCTGATCTGGTCAGTTTAGCTAGATTCCCCTTACCCATGAAATTTCCTCTTAGTAATTTTTCATGTATTAACTACTACCCTACTCCTCACTATACATGGGACTGAGTACAGTTCTCTAAGAGGTCGCTTTTCCCTTGTGGCAGTATTCTCTGTAGTGCCACCTTAACTATTTGTCAGCTCCATTTTTCTTGGACAGCATCAGAGTCTGAGATGCTGTCCTATGTGCAACCCCAAACCCGTCCCATCAATGTAGTCAACCCCACAACACTAGATACTGGAAACAACCCAAAGTAGCTTCTTTGATTTGCATGGCTTTAAAAATATAGGATGAAGAAAGGAGATCCATAGAAGCTATGTCTCTAGCTCAAATATCTGCTCCTGCTAACTACAGTATATATTTACTTTTTTTGTCTTTTTGAGACAGGGTCTCATTATGCAGTTCAGGCTGGCCTTGAGCTCATTTTGTAACTCAGGCTGGTCTTGAACTTGCAATGATCCTCTTGCTTCAGCCTCCAGAGTGCTGGGATTACAGACATGTACCACCATGCCCGGCTGGTATTTAACTTTTATAGGAAGTTAGAAAGAGCAAGCATTGATTAATCTAAAATTACAAAATATTTCCCTAATTAATCTGAGTGATGAAAGAGCACAAAACAGTTTTCCCCCAGGAAATAAACAATGCACAACTCTTAAACATTACTCGTGCCAACTGGCTTCAGTTATTACTACAAAGATGACAGATAACATTTTTAGGGTTCTCTTACCATTTTCAGTCTTCTTCCAAAATGGAATACAGAAGTCTGGTAGAAGAGGGAAGAGCATGAGAAGCACAAAGGTCAGCCTGAGATGAAGCCAGCAGCATCAACTAAGATAAAGAGAAACATCATATTTGACATTGCAAAGACAGCAGAACATTGTAGTTTAAAAACATGCTGGGAAAATTGCCTTAAAATGTGCTATTGAAAATATCTATCACTAGTATTTATTCCTTCAGAGTTACAGAAAGTCAAATCCTGAAAAAATAATATTTTTAACGCTACTAAAACTTGAACTTATCTTCAAAGAATTGACATTTTAGACTATCACAATTTCCCTTGAAATTTCTAAAACAAAATAATTTTTTTCATAGGATTTGAGTTCCCCCTTCTCCCCCTTCCAGTCCTCTCCAACAGTGCATACACCTACTTACTTAAATGATCCAAATTTGTTCCAATGCTTAAAATATTTTCTTTGATTGCAAGGAGTGTTTCTATATCTGGAGTCTTCTGAGATGCAGAGATGCGCAGCAGACAGCATAGAACCACAGAGGCGCGCAGCTGCCAGCCTTGGGGTTTCAAGTGCAAAACAAAGCTGGGGGCGGTGGGGGGTGGGGGGAGAGCAGGGAGGAGCATAGCACTTTAAGCCACCCCAGACATGAGGTTTGCAGAAACACCAGGTTCCTCTTATTTCCACCACCATAACTGGAATAATATCTCATCTGAATTTTTAAAAGTCGGTGCATCAATCATTTTGTTTTCTTTTTTATATGGTTTCTAACCTTAGAATTCTTGACACTTTGGACCAGATCCTTCTTTATTGGGTTGCAGTATGTTTGGCTATGTAGCTGCTCTGTGCCCATCAGATACCAACAGCACCGGCTCCTCTCAGAACATTGCAAAATATCCTCAGAAGGGCAGAAAACCCCAGGCGGAGACCCATCATTCTGTAGATGTCTTAGAGACAAATTTAACTTACTTCTGTTGTTTTGGGCCCAGCAAGAAGGGCTACTGTTTTTTAAGCCATGTCAAAGCGCCAGTTGGCTCACTCGCTTTAGATTAATAAACCCAGCTGCACTTACAGTCTATACAGCTTTGCTTCTCAAAGTGTGATCTCTGGCAGAATAATTCCTTTCTGAACTGATAATCAGAGCCTTTTGTGGGTCCAGTCAAAATACTGTAGACCTGATGAAAGTTCCCTAATTCGCCTATTCTGTCTGGAAAGGAATGTGGCAAATGCAGCGTTTGGCATGAGGAAATCAGCTGATAATGACCAGGTTTAGTACGTTGAGTTGAAAAGTCACTGGAGTACTTCTCTGCCATAAAGAAGGATAAGTTTCAGTCGATTGTAGGAAAATGGATGCACCGTGAGATCATAATGTGAAGTGAAATACATAATGTGAGATGACAAGTTTTACATGAGAAAGGCAAAGTATAAATAATTTAAAGAACAAAATAAAAGCTAGATAATAAGAAATGGAAGACAGACCTTTTGCAAAGGAGAAGGGGAATAAGAGATAGGAGGACAAGGGGAAGTAGTAGCATGTAGATGTGTTATGCGCATGCGCCAACTCCCCGTGACTAGTGTAATCATTTTGTTTTGCAGATGTACTAATAAACTTTTTTGAAAAAGAAAAGCTGGGTGTGGTGGCACTATGTCTGCACTCAGGAGGCTGAAGCAGGAGGATCACTGTGAATTTGAGGTCAGCCTGGGATGCATGCATTTGTGAATTTAAGGCCGCCAACCTGAACAGCATAGTGAGATCCTGTCTCAAAAAAACCTAAAATAAAAAAAAAATTAAAAAAAGAAAAAATCATTGATGTCCCAAATTAGCCAAACAACTATTGGTTACACTAATAATCGGTGACATTTATTAAAGTTTTGTTATGAACTAGCTCTTGTTATAACTGCTCCATATATTATCCCAATAAACACTAAAAGTCTAGAAAATGCCTTAATACCCAGTTTTTTTTTTGTTTTTGTTTTGCAAATACTGGAATTAATGCAGAAACAATATTGGATTTGCCTCATGTGACAGCAAGTGATGCCCACTCAGGCAGTAAAAATCAAACCTATCAGCTGGGCAGGGTAGCATATGCCTGAAATTCTAGCACCTGTGAGGCTGAGGGAGGAGAAACACCACAAATTTGAGGCCAGTCTGAGCTCTGTAGTAACTTCACAGCCAGCATGGACTACCTGAAGAGACCCTATCTCAAAAAAAAAATCACATATCTCCTATCAAAGCACTCTACTATGCAAGCAATATGAAAAAGTCAATAGCTTTCTCTCATATAGACAATGACTGGTCCATACTTGAAATGAGAGGAGAGAGCCTACTCAAAACAGTAAAATTCAGAAGGCTTGGAAAGAAAATTGCCAGGAAACACATGCAGTTAGGACAGCTGGAAGAGCTAGGGATTCCCCCTAGCAGGCTACACCCATTTCTTTTGCCTTTCTCTGTCTCCTTCCATTCTCCCTGTCAACTTGTCCTGTGTCCTTGGAGGCCCCGCTGTGTGAACAGCTCCTTGCTCGCTGCCATCTGGTTGGGCCTAGCCAGCGGGAAGCCCTGGACGGAAACCATGGGCAGGATGCTTGCATCACTCCTCTGTCTGGCTGAGAATTGGCTGCAGCCCTAGTCTAACGATGGCCCGCTCCCTGAATCCCAGGCATCATTCCTCCCCTTGCCATTTCAGACTCAGGCTGGGGAGGCTCTCTCCTGACGTGCTGCATCATCCTAATTTCCTTAAATCCTGCACAAGTACAGACTCACTTTGCTGAGCTCATCAATTTCCCATGTGAATGTGACATCTGTTTCCTGCCAGGGCCTGGGAGGATTCAACGATGTAAATAAATGAGCAGAAATAGATTGTGACTGGGAATGGAGGCTGCAACATTGTAACAAAAATGGAAATTCTGCTGAAATGGAATTTTAGATGCTATGCAATTTAGCATTGCAAATAACAATAAGATTTCATGAGAAACTTGAGGAATCAGTTGGGCTTTGTTTATCACAAAGTGTTGTGCAACATTATCCATGAAAGTAACCTTTTGTGTAATAAGGAAACATTACCCAGTCTTAGGCACTGGATCTGACTGTTGTGATCAAAAGACCACATTTGAGAAGAGCCAGGTAGTTTCTGAGTGAAAGAGCACTGAGGGGTGGATTTATCCTCTAGATCTATTATCATGATGTTGCATTGCCTGAGAGAGCATAGCCCAGCTCATCAATGCAACAGAGAATCAGAACTAAGTAAAGACACATATTGGAGGAAGTCACATCAGTTCCAAAAGACATCACTGAAATAGTGTTGGCGAACTGGCTTGAAGCTTAGAAAACCTAAAACTACTGTCCAACCTCACTTCTCATATCAAAATAAAATTTATATGGTTCAAAAATACATAGACCTTGTCACAAAATAAAAATAAAAAAGAGCTCAGTGGCAGTGTGCTTGCCTATCACGCATAAGACTCTGGGTCCAATCCCTAATATTGAAAAAAAAATATATAAATGACATCAATCACTAAAAAGTGCTGAAAGAAACCATAGGCAAATATTTTCATAATCTTAAAGCATAAAAGTTGTCATTGTAGGCATGATAACAATACAAACCAAACCAAACAACAAACAGCAATAACCCCAGTGTTTTTTTTAAAATTTTATCTTAAAGAGGGTAAAGTTAACAAAACAGAACAAAAGAGATCATAGGCAAACAATGTAAGAGACACAGATTTCAAAGCACCACAACTGGAGATCTTCAATGTCTATCACATTGTCTCTTGTTTTCTTCCAAATAGTTATCCATATCTTCACACATAGTGAATTCAGACAAAACAAAATAGTATTAAACTGATCAGGACAGGATGATGAAGACATTTTAGGTCTTCAAACAGCATGGGAGTCAACAATGGCTGCCATAATGTCTCTGCTTCTCTACAAAATAGCTGCCTATACCTTCATGTATGTTGAAATTAAACAAAACAGACTAAAATCACTCTGAACAAAGTGAGTCACTCTGAACTACTTCTGGATTCCACATCATGACTGTACGGAATCAGCACTGGGTACCTTAGTGTCTCTTTTTCTTCAAAGTAGCTTTTCATTTCATCATGCATTATATAATCGATTCTCATAAACTGTTTAGAAGTTCTATGCATGTGTGAGTTTCTACATGTATACCTATCCTTTCTGTATTAGAGGGAAAAACAGATCAAAATAAGACAAAACAAAACAAATTCCTAAAAAAAACCCATGAAACCAAAAAGACATATAAACAACAATAGCCAGGAACCCAGAACTTTGACAATATAGGCCTTCAAACAAGCTGGTAGGAGCATAACTAGGGTTGTTATTTTACATAATGATCTTCAAGAGTTCCTCAGATCACCATACAGTAATATGCATAATTGTTCCAGTCCTCTGAATGTTAACTATTTTGTTCCAAGAACTTACAGAATTTGTAGCACAATTGTCTTAGCTATCCTAAGTGTGTTTATATAATTTTAGGTATTTTTTTCTTTTCCCTTCCTTTTCCTTTTTCTTTTTCCCTGAGATATTATTTTTCCCCATTTAAGCAGAGTCTTGTCCTTTCACTGTGTTTTTTTGAGTTTTTTGTATCTTTGAGTTTTATGTACTCTTACCATTTCTTACCCTAGGGAGACTATACAGTATTTACACATGTGAGTTTGATTTATTTCACTTAGGAGTGTGGTCTCAAATTGCATTCATTTACTTATAAATATCTCAATGTGATCATTCTTTATAGCAGAGTAGTACTCCAAATGTGATCATTCTTTATAGCAGAGTAGTACTCCATTGTATAAAAATATCACAGTTTTTATCCATTCCTCAGTTGATGGCATTAGGTTGTTTACAAAATCTGGCTATTACAAATTGTAGTGCCATAAACATGGGTGCACATATATCACTGTGGTATGATGTTTTCAGTTCTTCTTGGAATATGCCCAGAAGTGGAATAGCTGGGTCAAATGGGATCTCCAATCCCAGGTTTTTGAGGACTCTCCAGACTGACCTCCATAGTGGTTGCACCAGTCTACACTCCCACCAACAGTGCAAAAGAGTTCCTTTTTCCCCACAGCCTCTCCAGCATTTGTTGTTGGTAATTTTGTTGATCCGGGCCATTCTTTCTGGAGTGAGATGGAACCTCGGTGTTGTTTTAATTTGCATTTCTCTAAGGACCAATTTGGTATTTGTATTTCTTCATCTGAGAACTGTGTATTCATGTCAGATGCCCATTTTTGGAATGGCTCTTTGAATTTTGGGGATCTGATGTTTTTTAATTCTTTGTATATTCTGGACACAAGTCCTTTGTCTGAGGGACAGTTCACTAAGACGTCTTCCCAGTTTGTGGGTTTTCTTTTCACTGTGAAGATTTCTTTTGACATGCAAAACTCTTAAGTTGGATGCGATCCCAGATGTGATTCTGTGAAGTATTTCATGTGCAGTTTGATTCTTGTTCATGAACTCTCTTCCTACCCCTGTGTCTTCAAGATTTCTACCTACATTGTCTTCCAACAAATTTAGTGTTTCTGTTTTAATATTCAAATCTTTCATCCATTTAGACTTTAGTTTAGTACACAATGATAGGCATGGGTCTACTTTTAGTTTTTGGCATGTGGAGAACCACTCTTTCCAGCACCATTTATTGAAGAGACTGTCTTCCTTCCAGTGAACTTGTTTGCCCCCTTTATCAAAGATAAGGTGGCTGGAGTGTGTTTGTAGTTGTAGTTGTTGTATCTTCTAATCTATTCCATTGCTCTTCGGCTCTGTTTTTATTCCAGTACCATGTTGATTTTATTACAGTAGCTTTGCAGTGTAACTTCAAGTCAGGGATTGTGTTGCCTCCTGTCTTGCCTTTGTGGCTTAAAATTGCCTTTGATAGTCTAGGTCTCTTCTGTTTCCAGATGAATTTAGGAGTGATTTCTATAGACCTGTGAGGTATGCTAGTGGCATTTTGATTGGGATTGCATTAAATCTGTATAACAATTTTTGGAGAATGGCCATTTTCACAATATTTGTTCTTATCCATGAACAAGGGATGTCTTTCCATTTTCTGAGGTCCTCTTTGATTTCTTTTTTCATGGTATTATAATTTTCCCTGAATAGATCTTTTGTTTCTTTTGTTACATTAATACCTGAGTATTTCATTTTCTTGGATGTTATTCTAAAGGGTGTGGCTTTTCTTATTTTTCTCTCAGTGCTTTTCTTGCTAGTGTATAGGAATGCTATTGATTTTTGAGTGTTGACCTTGTATCCAGCTACATTAATGAATTTATTTATTATCCTAGGAGTCTTTCAATAGAGTTTTGGAAGTCTTCTATGTAGAGTATCATGTCACCTGCAGATAATGATAATTTAACTTCTTTCCCTATCTTACTCCTTTTATTTCTCTCTCTTATCTATTTGTTCTGGTTAGTATTTCCAGCACTATGGATTGAATAGAGTGGTGATAATGGACATCCTAGTCTTGTCCCTGATTTTAGGGTAAAGGATTTCAGTTTTGGGCTATTGAATATGATGCAGGCTGTTGCTTTGTCATAGATGGCTTTTATCATATTGAGATAAAGACTATCTATTCCAGTTTTTTGTAATGTTTTTATCATGAATAAGTGTTGGACTTTATCAAAGCTTTTTCTACATCTATACAAATCATCAAGTGGCTCTTTTGTCTCTATTGATATGGTGGATTTCATTTATTGATTTCTGTTACTGCATTACTGGGTTGAATCCCACTTGGTCATGGTGTATAATTTTTATGATTTGCTGCATTCTGTTTACCACAATTTTATTGAGAATTTTTTCATCTATATTCATTAGGGAGATTGGCCTACAATTCTTTTTTTTTTTTAGTTGGGTCTCTCTCAGGTTTTGGTATTAATGTTTCCTTCCAGGAATGGGTTAGGGAGAATTGTCTCCATTTAAATTTCATTAAAGAGTTTGAGGAGTGGTGGCATTAAATCTTCTTTCAATTTCTTGTAGAATTCCGCAGTGAATCCATCTGGACCTGGGCTTTTTTTTGTTAGTAGGGATTTAATTACATTTTCAATTTCATTAGTTTAGAAATTGGGTTATTCAGCAGTTTTACATCTTCTTGTCCCAGCTTTGGTAATTCATATGTTTCTAGGAATCTGTCCATTTCTCCTGTGTTATCAAGTCTATCAGAGTAGAGTTTTTCGAAATAGGTATTGATGATCTTCTGTGTTTCCACAGGGTCTGTAGTGATTTCACCCTTTTCATTCCTTATTGCATGAATTTGAGGTTTTTCTTTGCTTTTTTAAATGAAGTTGGCTAGAGGCCTGTCAGTTTTATTTATACTTTCAAGAACCAATTTTTTGATTCATTGATTCTTTGTACTGTTTTCTTAGTCTCTATTGCATGGATTTCTGGTCTGACCTTTATAATTTCTGCCTTTTTTTTGGCTTTGGGCTTGACTTTCACTTCTTTTTCTAGATGTTTGAGGTGTAGCATCAGGTTGTTTATTTGTATTCATTCTGTTTTCCTGATGTGGGTGTTCACCACAATAAATTTTTCTCTCAGGACTGCTTTCATTGCATCCCACAGTTCCCAGTAAGATATATTTATATTTTTGTTTGCCTGTAAATATTGTTTAATTTCTTCTTTAATTTCTTCTGTGACCCACTGATTACTCAGGAGTATATTATTCAATTTCCATGTGTTTGTGTGGATTTTGTAGTTTCTTTTGTCAATAATTTCTAGTTTCATGGCTCTATGATCCAATAACAAGCATGGGATAATTTCAATTCTTTTGCATTTACTTAAGCATGTTTTGTGGACTAGTATATGGTCCATTTTAGAGAACATTCCATCTATTGCTGAGAAGAATGTGTATTCTGATATTATTGGGTGGAAGACTCTGTGTATGTCTACTAAGTCCATTTGTTCACAGGTGTGATTCAGTTCTGCTATTTCTTTGCTGATTTTCTGTCTAGTTGATTTGTCCCTTTGTGTCAATGGCATGTTAAGGTCTCCTGTTATAATTGTGTTATTGCTTATTTGATTTTTCATTTCTGTTAGTCTTTGTTTTGTATAACTGGATGCTCCCAAATTTGTTGCATAGATATTTAAGATTGTTATGTCTTCCTCTTGAAGTTTTCCCCTAACTAGTATGTAGTGGCTTTCTTTATCTCTTTGGATCAGTTTTGGTTTCAAGTTCACATTGTCTGCAAACAGAATAGCTACCCCTGCTTTTTTGGAGGGGATCCTGTTTCATGGAGTTTTGTTTTGTATCCTTTGACTTTCAGTCTGTGAGTTTCCTTTTGGGTTAGATGGGTTTCCTGTATATTGGATATTGTTTCTTGATCCATTTTGTGTCTGTTCCTTTTAATTGGTGAATTGAGGCTGTTTACATTAATGGTTATAACTGATATATATTGGTTTACTTTTGATGTGTTAGCTTTCTGCTGTTGATTCTTTGTCTTTCCACTCTGTTTAATTGTTTGCCTTGCTTAATGGTTTTGTCCTATGTCTGTCTAGACTGTCTTTCAGTATTCTTTGCAGGGTTGGTTTGTTGATCATGAAGTTCTTCAGCTGTTCTTTGTCATGGAAGTATCTTATTTCTCCATCCATTTTGAGGGACAGTTTTGCAGGGCACATTGGTCTAGGTTAGAAATAGTTTTTCTTTAGGATCTGAAATACTTCACTCCATGCTCTTCTTGACTTCACTCTTTGTGTTGAAAATTCTGCTGTGATTCTGATAGGCTTTCCTTTATAGGTGATCTGTCTTTTCTCTCTAGCAGCTTATAATATTCATTTCTTATGTTGGATATCTGGGATGGTGATTATTATATGTCTGGGTGTAGTTTTATTTTGATTATGACTATTTGGAGTTTTATATGCTGCACTGATCTGTATGTCAGTTTCCATTCTCAAGTTTGGGAAATTTTCAGCTATTACTTCTATAAATAGCCTCTTGATATCGTTTGTGTTCTCACTTTCCTTTTCTTTTATATCTATCAATCCTATGTTGTTTTTCTTTGCATTATCTGGCAGTTGTTGAATTGTTATTTCCTGGTTCCTTGTTATTTTTAAAAGATCTTTCCTTTCCTGTTCACTAGCTGCAACCTTGTCCTCGAGGCCTGAAATTCTATCTTCACTTTCATTGAGGCCGTTTTGTGAACTTTCGATGGAATTTTTGATTTCCTGTGTATCTCTTTGAATCTGCTTTGTGTGTTGTTTGTTTCTTGTATTATTCATTCTGAGTTACCAACTTTTTGTATTGTTCCTCTAAGTTTTCAACTATGTCTTCTTTAGATGCGTTCAGCATTTCTTTCATTACATTTATCATTTCTCCTTTTACCTGAGAGACTATTTCTGATTTGAGTTCCTTTATAGCTTCCTAAGTTGTTTCTTTACTTCACTTGACATCATTTCAGGTGTGTGGCTTATATTTTCTTCTGTGTCCATGTCTCCTAAGCTTGCTTGGGTTGGGGTGAAAGTTTGAGATTGCATTTTGCTCTTTTGTTTTGTCATTTTCCTTTATTTCCTGGCTTTGAGTGATGTTTCAAAGCTTCCCCCCTGCACTGGGAATCTCTTGACCCACTTTTGGCTCCTGGGGCAGACTTCAGGAAACTGCTAGCTGCTTAGAGCTCGCTGGGCGTGGGCCAGTTGGTCCTGAGGGGACTCCTGTGTGTCCTAGGGTGATTTCAGATGTGGGGCATGGTCTTACCATCTAGAAGCGAAGTTCCAATATTTCCCCATTGGCTGGATTCAACTTATGCATGCATTTGGCCCCGGACTGGATTTTGTCTCCTGCTAGCTGCTTGGAATTCATTGGGTGTGGCCCAGTTAGGCTCATGAGTATGTCCCATGAGTCCTAGGATGATTTCAGATGCGGGGCATGGTCTTATCATCTGGGAGCGAAGTTCTAAAGTTTCCCCCTGTGCTGGATTCAACCTGCACACGCATTCTGGGCCCTGGACCAACTTCAGTGTTTTAAAGAAAATTCTAAAAATTTTTAGTACATAAAAATAAATTTGCTTTGTTATCCATAATATAAAGAATGGGGCTGTGTAAATAATAAAGACACACTCAGGCTTTGTATACTAAACTCCCAAGAGATTATAGTGTGGGGGATGAGGTGTCACTTTGTAGGCCCAACCCCCTCTAACCTGCAATTTACAATAGCCGCCCTGGTATGCGAGAAGGAGGTAGAATAGGAATGCCTGTTCTCAGTGAGACCCCTCACCCTCTGGAATCCATACTGTGAGCTGGCTTTGTTTTGCAGAAGTCTTGAGAAAGTGGCTGGCCACCCTTTGTGACACTAACAGCAGACAAATTAACAACATTCTTGAGCTAATGAATTTCTTCCTGGGCTAGAGAAGTTATGAGAACTGGTTGTGATTATTTACTTCACTTAGATAGCTTTAAAATAAACATTATAGTCTGTCACGTTGTAGCTTGCCACAAAGAATGCCTTTTCACTACTTAATTATCTGGGCTCTGTAAACTGATCGGGTTTACTATATATGAATCCTAAAATAAAGATTGTGCGTGCAGTGCAGTGTAATGCGGTGCAGACAGTAAAGGTGCCGTGTCCTGTCTTCCTTTCCGAGCACTGTACCCCCCGTGTCCCGATAAGGCGTGTGTGCGTGTTTACCTTTCCCGGAGTTCAGAGTGCTCTAAGACACTCACGACAAGTGGCGCCCGAACAGGGACTCCAAAGGTCGCTTAGGAAGGTAAGTATAATTTTATTACGGGGAAATGGGACAATCTGCTTCCTCTCCTTTCTTAAAAATTCTTAAACATTTATTATCTATATATGGCATATCGCTCAGGTCAGCTGACTTGGATATGTGTATTGATACAATTAAAGAATATAATCCTTGGTTTCCAGATGAAGGAACTTTGGATATAGAAGTATGGAGGAAGGCAAGGGTTAGTATAGAAAGGGCTATGCAACAGGAGGAAAAGATTCCTTTACGTTTTTGGGCTATTTGGTCGGTTGTGTACTCTTTATTAAAAGCTATGGAAGATGAACATATTGTAGAAAATCTTCAACTAGAAATTAAGCCAGTTATTCAGGAATTGCCCCTCACAGAGGAGGAGCAAAATGTAGTTCAAAATGACGCTATCGCTTTAAGTAGTGAAAAGGCGTCCAAACTAAAAGTAAAATCCACTACAGCCGACTCAGCTTTAGCTGCCGCAGCAATATCAAATTATGACAATCGCCCAATTTTACAGGCTATACAGCATTTAACACAAGAGGTGAAACAACTCTCCGTTAAGCAGAACCCGCCTATAGTTCCCTCTGCACCTCCTCCATCTAACCCTAATTGGAGTAAAGCCAAGCTAGCTTTGGCTGATCTACCAAAATTAGGGGATTCTGACGAGGAAAAGCCTGCCTTTGCTTTCCCTGTAATCAGGCCGCAGCCAATAGATGGAGCGGCAGTTCCCCCTAGATGGGAAGCATTTAATATAGATGATTTAGCAAAATTAAAAAAGGCTGTAACCCTTTATGGCCCTCAGGCTCATTACACTAAAGAATTAATAACGTCGGTAGCAGATCAGTATGGTAATCTTGCTCCTTATGATTGGAAGGCCTTGGCCAAAATTCTTTTAAAAGAGCCAGAATATTTACAGTGGCACATGTGGTTTATGGAAGGTTGTGCGGAAAAGGCAAGGCAAAATGCTGACGATCGAGATCCTAATATTAAACTCATTTCTTATCCCATGCTCTCTGGTACAGGTTTCTTTGATACTGTTGAGCATCAGGCAGGAGCTCCAAGAGAGATTCATGCTCAATTAAAAAGTATTGCTTTAGAAGCTTGGGATAAAATACGGCCTAAAGGATCAGAATATGGATCTTGGGCTAAAGTTCTGCAAGGAGCCAATGAACCGTATGTTGAGTTCGTTGCAAGACTTCAAAATGTTATAGAAAAAACAGTAGTGGGACAAGACTTTCAAGAGCATCTCTTAAAAATGTTAGCTTTTGAAAATGCTAATGATGAATGCAAAAGGGCTTTAATTCCAATAAAAGATACTGGAACGATTGACAGTTTTATAAAACAATGTAAAGATTTAAATTCAGAATCTAGGAAAATGCAACTGTTTGCTGAAACCATGGCAACCACGTGGACTAATTGGCAATCTAAAAAGGAACAGTCTTTAAAATGTTTTAATTGTGGTCAGACAGGACATGTGAAGAGGGCCTGTCCAAAACTTGTAGGCAATGATCAAAAAAAGAGATCTAGAGCTCCTGGCTTATGTCCAAAGTGCAGGAAGGGAAATCATTGGGCTCGTGAATGCAGGAGTAAACAAGTTAATTCAGCTGAACAGAAGGGAAACGGGAGAGCGGGCCCTACCCCGGGCCCCGGACAAATCAATGGGGTAAATCTACCGTATTCTCCCTACAGCCAGCCACCCAACACAGCACCGCAGTGGACATACCAGCCTTAAAAGATGTAGAATTAAGAGGAGGACAATCTCCCGTGAGAATTCCTACAGGAATTTTTGGTCCCCTGCCTGCAGGAACTTTTGGCTTGCTCACGGGTAGATCTAGTTTAAATCAAAAAGGCATTACTGTTCATTTAGGAATTATAGATGCAGATTATACTAGAGAAATTCAAATTCTGATGTCCTCACTTACAGATTATAAATTATTAAAGGGAGAACGTATAGCTCAACTCATTTTACTGCCTTATATCCCAATAGGATCCTCTGTTGTTCAGCGAACAGGAGGGTTCGGCAGCACTAACCCTATTAATGTAATGTGGACAGCTAAATTATCTCAACAACAACCTCTTATTAATATTTTTATTGAGCATAAGAAAATTCAGGCTCTTATAGATACAGGCTCGGATATTACTATTGTTAAACCTACTGATTGGCCTTCTCATATTACTTATACTATTATTCCATGTAATATAAAAGGAGTAAGTAAAACTCCAGTAAATACAATTGGACAAGCCACAATGCATATACATATAAAAAATGAAGAGGGTCAAGTTGCTGTTATTAAACCTTATATCTTAGAGGTGCCAGTTTCTATTTTAGGAAGAGATATATTAGAACAATGGGGAGCTCATATACATTTTTAATATGTTTCTACAGCTTAGGGAAATGAATCCTTTAAAGCTTAATTGGAAAAACAATGGCCTCAGGTTTATACGGCTCATTTCATGGATGATATTTTATTCTCATATAGTGATAGAAATGTTTTAGAAGATATTTTAAAAACTTTACCTCAATATTTTTCTCTGTTTGGACTTGTAATAGCACAGGATAAAATTCAAAAGGAAGAAGTTAGTCATTATTTGGGATATATTCTTACTAGACAAAAGGTGATTCCACAAAAAATGTCTATTAGGAGAGATAAGTTATCCACTTTAAATGATTTTCAAAAATTATTAGGGGATATTAATTGGCTTCGTCCCACACTAGGTATTCCTACCCATGCATTACAGCATTTGTTTGCTACTCTACAGGGCTCTTCAGATCCATCCAGCCCTCGTTCTTTAACAGCAAAAACAGAACAAGAATTACAGTTTGTAAAACAACAAATTAAGGATGCATTTTTAATTAGGATTGATCCTAAATTGCCTCTAACTTTATATATTATTAATACTTTTCAATATCCCTCTGCAGTTTTAGGTCAAAATGCTATGCCAGTAGAATGGGTATACACTAAAACTAAACAATCTAAAAATGTCACACCGTATATCGATATGATTGCAGCTTTAATTATGAATGGTAGAGCTCGTTCTATAACTTTGATAGGAGAAGATATAAACAATATAGTTATCCCTTTAACTAAGGAACAATGGGAATATTTGTTGTCAATTACTGAAACCTTACAAATTGCTTTAGCAGATTTCATGGGAACTTTTTCATATCATTTTCCTAAAAGTAAATTATGGGATTTTTTTTAGACGTCAACAATTTGTGGTTAATACCTTACTAGCTGTACAGCCAATTCCACAAGCTTTGACTATATTTACAGATGGATCTAAAAATAAAGCTGCATATTGGACTCAAAAATCTTACTGGGTACGTCAGACAAATTTTAACTCTGTACAACAAAATGAACTTTTTGCTATATTGCAAGTGTTTTTAGATTTTCATAACCAACCTATTAATATAATAGCCGATTCAGCCTATTCAGTTGGAGTAGTGACAAATATCTATTCAGCTGTGTTATATTCTAATAAGCCTGCCTTATTGTCTTTATTTCAAAATTTACAAATACATGTTCAAAAAAGAAATCATTCTTATTTTATTACTCATTTACGTTCTCATTCTCAGTTACCCGGACCATTAGTATCAGGTAACAATGCAGTGGATTCCTTAGTTATGTTCACTACACCCGTTAAAGAATATCAATTTAATCATGCGAATGCAGGACATTTGCATCTTAAATATAAGATACCTTTTACAAAAGCTAAACAAATTGTAAAAGCCTGCCCTATTTATAGACCATTACATTTAAAAATTATTCCCGCAGGTGTCAACCCTCGAGGAACTCAGCCTAATGAGTTATGGCAAATGGATATTACACATGTACCTTCTTTTGGTCGGCTTTCTTATGTACATGTAGTTATTGATACATATTCTTCATTTCTATGGGCTACTGCTCAACAGGGAGAATCCACTAAAAATGTTATTGTACATTTATTGGAGACTTTTGCAGTTATGGGAATTCCTTCTAAAATCAAAACAGATAATAGACCTGCTTATACTAGCAGAACATTTAAACAATTTTGTGATCTCCATAATATTATTCATATTACAGGGATTGAATATAACCCCCAGGGTCAAGCTATTGTTAAAAGAGCACATGGCACTCTTAAGTTGCAAATTAAAAAATTAAAAAGGAGGAGTCAGGAGGATATTCAGATACCAATACTGTTTAAATTGCAAAACAGTCCAAAAACATTACTGCATCAAGCATTGTTTATTTTAAATTTTCTCAATTTACCACAAGGTGAAATATTAACAAGAGCTGAAAGACATTTCGAACAGCAACAACAGCCCTATGTAATTAATGAACCTATTTGGACTAAAACAGCTCCAGAGGCTGAATGGGAGAAGGGCACACTGCTCTATAAGGGGAAAGGTTTTGGTTATATCTCCACAGAAAATGGAATTCAGCAGTGGGTCCCTGGACGATGGATCAGGATCCGCGCCTCCAGACCCTGTTCGCCAGTCCCGGAGACAACTCCCCAAGGAACTGGAACCGTGCCTTCAGAAGCGAGCGCGAAACCAGCTAGAGGCTGAAGATGCTGAGCTTGTTCCTGTCGCAGCCATGGCCAGATTACAGCTAAGAAATTCCCGCCGCTCACAGCGACCAAATTTAAATCCCCTCCCTACATGGGGACAATTAAAGAAATTGACCATAGAAGGGCAACGGCTTGTCCTTCAAGCAGGAAAGCCTTTAAACCCTAAAAACTTGTTTTTAGCTTTATGTGCCTTGCTCACCGTTGCTTCGGGGACTGAGGTACCTCCACATTCGTACTGGGCATATATTCCAAATCCCCCTTTATTAGAACCTGTAAAATGGGGAACTAGTGATATTTTACTTTATACCACACCTAGAGAAATTTTGTCAGCACCGTGGGCTGATTTAACCCCCCACAATCAAGATGATGGGACATTATTCAATTTTACTTATTATGGTAATCAAAGGCCTATTTGCATTGGGGAACCGCCTTGCATCCCTCTGGGATGGCAGTCTTGGATTCAACATGGAATAAAAGCAGGCAACAAAAGGACAAGGCTTCAAGCCTTGGCTGCTCAAACCTTTAATGTTACCTGGAGAAATTTAACAGCACCTGACACAAATACATTTCCTGTATGCCCTGAATTCACTTATAATCAATACAATACAATACAATATTTCTTATAATCCCATAATTTGGCAACTATGTATGGGAAAATTTGCTAAAAATATTGATGGGTATATTATTTGGGGACCATTTGGAAAATTCGTTAATGGATGTGCTGAATGGAATGAGACAAGATGTAATCTCTCTGTTGTGTATAGTCTTCCAGATCCAAAGAAAATAACTGACGGAGCTCCTATATTGCTTCAGAAGACGTCTCTTTTGTGGTGGGGAGATGGTGGAATCGCTAACCCTGCTGTTGCAGCCGAAGAATACCCTCATCACCTTCAAAATCATATTTGGAAGATTCCAGCCGCTATGCAACCTGTAACCTTGTACAATGTTTCCTATTCAGGGACTAGTCGATCTGTATCTACTACTTATAATTTTACTAGGTTTAAAATGTATAATATTACTGTTTGTGCACCTCTGCCTTATGTCTTTTTAGTGGGAACTTTTAATTTTACACATTTTTCTTGTACTTGTTTAAATTGTCAATTGTTTACATGCTTAAATAGCACACTAAATTTCACTAAGCCTTATACAGTTATGCTGTTACAACAAAAAACTCATATTTGGTTGCCTGTAAATTTAACTCGACCATGGTCTCAAGACCCAGTAATTTCTGTTACTAATGAATTTTTTAAACATCTGTTAAAACGTACAAAAAGATTTATTGGAATAGTGGTTGCTGTACTGTTAAGTCTGATAACTGTAGCCTCCCTAGCAGCAGTCTCAGGAATAGCTTTACAAACCTCTTTGCAAGAAAAACATAGAATTATGTAGAATTATGGCATGAAAATTCTCATGAACTTTGGTTAACTCAGTGGCAAATAAACGCCAAACTACAACAACAAATAGACCTCCTTAAACAAACAGTTGAATGGATGGGTAGAAAAATATTGGCTCTTCAGCATCAAGTGTTTTTAAAATGTGATTGGAATTCAACTACTTTCTGTATAACCCAACGACCTTATAATCAAACAAAACATGAATGGAAAGTGATTAGAATGTATCTAAATGAAAACACCTCTGCCCAGGAGGAAATAGAATCTTTGCATAATCAAATTGACAAGGATTTTGCAAAGCAAAATGATGATGAATCCCTGGCACAATTCGCGCAATTGCTTGCTCAATCTTTAAAAGGATTAGATTCCAAAGGAATCTGGCAGAGCATAACCCACACTTTAAGTGGCATGGGACTTAGTTTAATTATAGTTCTCATTGCCATAGTTCTTGTGTATTTTTACTGCATAAGACAAAATACTATTAATAACCTGATCTTATGGAAATTGTTGTTAAAAAATAAAAAGGAAGGAAGTGTGGGGGATGAGGTGTCACTTTGTAGGCCCAACCCCCTCTAACCTGCAATTTACAATAGCCACCCTGGTATGCGAGAAGGAGGTAGAATAGGAATGCCTGTTCTCAGTGAGACCCCTCACCCTCTGGAATCCATACTGTGAGCTGGCTTTGTTTTGCAGAAGTCTTGAGAAAGTGGCTGGCCACCCTTTGTGACACTAACAGCAGACAAATTAACAACATTCTTGAGCTAATGAATTTCTTCCTGGGCTAGAGAAGTTATGAGAACTGGTTGTGATTATTTACTTCACTTAGATAGCTTTAAAATAAACATTATAGTCTGTCACGTTGTAGCTTGCCACAAAGAATGCCTTTTCACTACTTAATTATCTGGGCTCTGTAAACTGATCGGGTTTACTATATATGAATCCTAAAATAAAGATTGTGCGTGCAGTGCAGTGTAACACGGTGCAGACAGTAAAGGTGCCGTGTCCTGTCTTCCTTTCCGAGCACTGTACCCCCCGTGTCCCGATAAGGCGTGTGTGCGTGTTTACCTTTCCCAGAGTTCAGAGTGCTCTAAGACACTCACGACATTATAGTATTATACATTTAGCATGTAGCATATTGATTATGCTTTCTTATGTTGCCCTTTATCCTTGATTCATACCTCCTAATTCCCCAAAGATGTTACAACCCCCTTTACATAACAATGTGTTGAACCCAGCGTCCTGGTCCTAGTCCTTATAAGTGCTTAAGAAATTGTTCTTCATAGTTATGAAAATAAAAGTAATGACAAAAATAAGAATAACTCAATTAGGTGCATTCTGAGAGGAAGATCATTCAGCAGACCAGTCAGTTAAAGTGACCAGTGATCTGTTTGCATTTCCCTTGCTTGTTGAATTAATGAAAATTTTAGCTAAGAATAACTTTTCTAGTAGTCAAGCACAAACAGTCTCTGTTCTCTTATTCAGAAGATACTGAATCTGCCTAAACTCAAAATGGTAGGTTCAATAGTGGAGTGGGTATTGGTTTTCAAATCAAATAGTACTGGGGCCTTGTGCATGCTAGGCAAATGTTCTATCACTGAGCCAAACCCCTAGCATCATTCTACATTGATCTCAATTATATTAGCATCCTGTTTTTTTTAACAAAAATTTTTTCTCCCCATCTTTTTTTTTTTTTTTTTTTTTGAGACATCACCTCAACATGTTGTCCAGGTAGGTTCTGAATTCACTATGTAGCTCTGGTTAGACTCAAATTTACAGTTTCCTCACTCCCAGGTTTACAAGCCTCCCAAGTGCTGGGATTAAAGCATGTGCCATCATGTCTGATTCCAACTTCTTATTTTAAAAAATTTAAGACATAAATTAGTTAAAAGAAATTCATAATATAATCTCTTACTAATTATTAAAATTAAATAACAATTTTGCATGAAATCTGTATCACAATTTTGGGAGTATGGTCATTTTCACTGTGTTGATTCTTCCTATCCATGAATGAGGGCTATTTTTCTATTTTCTGATATTCTCTTTAATCTCCTTTCAGAGTACTGTAGTTTTTAGTGTAAAGATCTTTTATGTCCTTGGTTACGTTGACTCCTAAGTATTTCATTTTTTTTTGGATGCAGTTGTGAAAGGCGAGGTTTCTCTAATTTCTATCTCAGTGAGATTTTGTGTACAGAAATGCTACTGATTTTTGAGTGTTGTCTTATTACATTGTTCCTGTAGTGTGAGAAAGTGAAAGTGTAAATAAGGACCAGAATATATATCAGATATTATGAAATAGGAGAAAAATGCTCATTTGGGAGGGGAACTATGGAGGGGGAGGAGGGAAAGGAACAAAGGAAAGAAATAAAAAGAAAGAAGAGGGAGAAATGGAAACAAAGCTTTTGTAAATCTAAATGAAGAGAAGAAGGACTGAAGGAAACATAGAGGAATGGGAAAAAGTGGAATTGTGATAAATCATGTACAGGTACAAAGTCACTATGATGAAAGTGATCATTATGTATATTTAAAATGTACCAATAAACTTAATGAAAAAAAATAGAAAAAAATTAAACAACTGCTAACAGTGTGCTATATTGGCTGTGTGTGTGTGTGTGTGTGTGTCTGTGTGTGTGTTTCATCATTTGAATGCTTCAAACACAACTTTTACCCCTAAACAGACCTAAAATAAGGATGCCATTGAAAAGAATGATTAATAATATCATCTCATATTGATTCTACATTTAAATTTCCCCCCTAAACATCTTTTATAGTTTTTAGAATTTTATTTTTTCTCAATTAAAAGTTCTTGGAGTACACATACAAACTTTGATCTCTGTAGTCTTTCAAAAATTTTGTTTACGTTCATAGTTTTGAAAAAGTATACGATACCCACGAAGTTTAGGCTTAGCTCAATTCAAAAAAATTCTAAATGGTAGAGCTACCATTATGCTGTAGAGCTTTCCAGTTATGCCCTCAGCCACTCAATGCAATCAAAGTGTGTTGTTAGGTATGTACAAACAGAGGCATATTCTTCTAAAACAAAACCCCAAGATTTTGAAGCATTAATTTATACAAGCTGAAAAAAATTAAAAATTGAACTTAACACTGTTGTTTTAGAGCTACAAGAATTTTCCACCTCCTCAGAGTCTGAGGCAGTGACATTTATTGTATTCTTTATTTCATTTCTGTCTCTCTCTCTCTCTGTCTTGCATTTTCTCTTTCTCTGAAAACGTTTTGATTGAGACTTTTTGTTGGCAAGTATTGGGCATTAGTTTTTTTTTTTTTTACATTTTCTTTAACAGAAAATAATCATGAAGTAAAAAATACAGTAAATAGAAAAAAGGAGAGAGGAAAGAAACAACAGTTTGAATGTGAATTTTAGTTCAGCAAATGAAAAACAAAGGCCTTTTGCACTTTTACTTTAAGAGGTAATAAATATTCATATGGTACTGAAATTTTGCATAGAAATAGAACAATGGGAGTGGGGGAGTGAGAGAGGGAGAGAGAAAGAGAGAGAATGAATATCACTCTTGGCCTTTGGCTAAGCTCAAATGTGTATTGTATACAGGTCGCCAAGGTCTGGAGTTCTTTAGAAGGCTTTGAGACTCAGCATACATTCACACTCTCATCATGACACCATTTGCTGTAGTGGAAGGTTACAATCCAAACTTAGCAATAGTACTCACGTGGCACCAGCTTAATTCTTCTAGCAATCAGTTGAGAAATACACTCTGTCTGGTAGGGAAGATCGTTAAGTGCTGCAGTGCCCAGGGTGTGCACTGGGTCTGGTCACACAGGCACCCTCTGCAGAGCACATTATGAACACTCCTCAAAATTCAGGAGATGATGGGAGCCCTTGTGCAAAACCAGTTTGCAGATACCAGTTGAACACCACTCTTGCAAGCAAGGCTTTTTAATCATAGCATCTTCAGGCCACCTCTTCCCTACAGAGCTGCGCATATATATGCACACACTTACAAACAAGCATAGATGGGTACAACACCAAACTCCTGCTACATTTATGGGTCACCCACTCAATCCTATCCTACAAGAAATCATTCTCATTTAGGACCTTGCCTGTATTCCCAGAGCTACTTTAGGAACAAGAGCAAATGAAAGCATAGTCTTTTTTTTCTCATTTTTGAAAAAGCATATTCTTAATCTCCTCCTTTTCTCCTACATCGCAGCATAATTTGTTAGCATATATTTTGTTTTTGTCTTGCTTCTTTTAAATTTGGAGTTCTTTTTATACCTTTGTCTAGGGAGCAGTGACTCTTTTCTCAGAACTAGAAAACATCCCGTTGTCTGAATAGTCTACAATTCACTTGCCTTTTTCTCTATTATGAACATTTGGATCATTTCTGATCTTGGATCACGTGCACTTAGTGCAATAAATAAATTTGGACCTCTGAAAGGCTTCCTTGGGAAGAGTTAGTTGTGGCTCCTGTGAATCACCTCAGGCTGATAATGTGATAGAAGTGCCTAAATGATTGGCCCAGTGCCCTGCAGCTAAGTGAGCTGGAGAGAAATCATTGAATGAAGAGGATCCAGTTACCCTATTTATTTTGCTTGAAGAGCCCTTTCATTGGCTGGAACACCTCTACTTTTTTTTTCTGACTCTCTACATTTCTTCTTTCACTGGAGGTGGAAGGATGGAGTAGAAAAGAGGTCTTGGAGTGTAGGTAAGGTTTCGTGTAAGAGTGCCAAATTTAGCAAATAGGGACAAGCTGTTTCTAGAAAGTAATTTGTGACTTATCTGAAATTCAAATTCACCTGGTTGTCATATATTTTTGCTGTACACCCTAGTGTAATCCAGAGACTTAAACATTAAAATACTTCTGTAATAAAGTCTCTGAAAAGAGAAGGAAGGTCAGGCAAGAGCCGTATCCATTGTGGTGATTGAACAGGATACAGCCAAGCCCAGAGCCCTTGGTCTGATGCAATCTCAGCTCTAGCATTCAACTCAGACACAGATATCAGTGGTTCCATAGAAACTAAGGGTAATACATTTGCAGTGTGAGCAAAATATACAGTGATTTTAAATTTTAAAAATTTAATTTCAAGAGACATATTATTACTAACTCCCCTCAAAATCCTCCCCCTTATTTCAAGCATGGTTATGCCATTGTTCTTACCACTTTTTAAAGCAGTTCTGGAAGTCCTCTTTCACAAGTGTTTTTTCTTAGGTGTGATCAAACAGATGGCCATCGTTGCTGCTGAGTGCCATTCAACAGAAAGGCAGGGCAGTAAAAACACTGTGGTGTGTCCTCATCTACACCTTTGGATCTGGTGTCCTTTGGATCTGGTACTATGTGATTTCTGGCTCTTCCCTAAAGTCAAAATGACCACAAAAGGTCAATGTTTTGAACTCACTAAGGACTTTGAGACAGCCACAACAGCACAGCTAAAGACACTTAGGAAAGAGGGCTTCCAGATCTGATTCAGAAAGTGGAAAGAATAATTGTGTTAAAAGTACAAGGAGGGAACCAATGGCAAAGTGGCTCTTACTGCAATAAACTACAAAAACTACAATAAACTACAAAAATGTGAACATTCACCATAGTTTTCTATCATACCTGTAACTTTCCCAAAGCTGGGAAATTTGCTAAATTTGGCACCCTTATATGAAAACTTACCTAACTCTTTTCTACCCCATCATTCTTGAGCAATTTGCTACTGATAGCAAATAAAATAAAAGCCTCAATTTGCTCAAGACCTTGCATGTGGATGTATAAGGCTTCTGATTGTTTTAACCCAGGTGCTTGATTTGAGGGATCACGTGAGTGAGAAGTAGGCAAGTTAGTACTAACCCCAATGCCTCCCCAGTTCTTGTGGTTGTTTCCACTCTCAGATGCTATGCATTAGAGCCTGCTTGATGAAGAATAAGGACTTTCACGACAAGTATCATGGAATTTTTATAGCAAGTCCGAAGTGTTAACCCTTTCAATTAGATGCAGTTTTGGGTATGTTTTAAATAATAATATTCTTTACTAGAAATTTGCAGGTATGTTGAGCCTCTAGGTAAATGGCATGTGGAAAAAGAACACAGCCTACATACTCCTTTGTATATAGTGTACTTTTAGCACTGTAAAACCCCAGTGTCATAATTAACTTTGTCTTCTGTTTCTCATTCCCCTTTTAAACTGAAATATGAAGTACTTCACTGCTTAGTTCTTCTGTAAGTTTCATTTTATCAAGAAATGAAAGTGTTCTGAAGATGTCTTTGACAAGGTATGCAAATTAATATAACATAAACCTTCTTCTGTGTTTAAAGCTGGTCCCAAATATGACCTAGAATTCACGAGATGAGTCCAAAGGGTCAGATATTTAGAAAAAAAGTCCCCTGATGCCTATAATAGCGTAGGTGACTTGGTTACAAAGCGAAAGGCTATTTCTGGAGGTAATGGAGTAGTCTCCTGCTGTCTTGGAAACTGAGAAGCAGTTTGCCTGAGGTGGGCATTCAGATAATATATCTCACCATCTGGTCTCTGTAGACCCATAAGTGATTCATTAATAGCAAAGTATGGTGGAAGAGAACTTGCTTGGGATTCAAGAGACATGGCTAGCTGATGAAAATGTGAACATGCTGTTAGAGTAAATTAAAATGGGGCCCTGCCTGAGATGTCCCTGAGCAGACAAGTCAGTGAGACCTCCTAAATGATTTCAACCTTGCTTCATTTACAAACGTAGGTGAAACCGAATCTGAGCTTTTTCTTGTAAATGTCTATAGTAAAAAGTGGCAAAACTTAGAAACAGTCAACAAACTTATAATGTTATCAACTAAGGGCTTTGTAATGGAATACATCAAACAAGGTAACTACAACCATAACCAAACAAATGTTTTCTTTGTCCTATACCAGCTTCTCCTTGTATTCCCTCTGTGGAGTTCCCAAACCCCTTTTGGTTTGTAGCTGCCTGATTCATGAATCCTTGTTTACTCACATAAACTCTTTGAAAATTTTATGCCTCAGTTTATTTTTTTTTAAAAATGCATTTATCCTGTTTATGTTTCCATTAAGATAAATGCATTGCCACTTATAAACCTAAGAATGAGCCAGGAATAGTGGCACATGTCAATTCCAGCACTTGGGAGGCTGAGGCAGGAAGACCTCCATGAATTTAAGGCTAGCCTGGGCTACATAATGAGTTCAAGGCCAATATGAACTACATAGTGAGACCCTGTACCAAACAAACAAACAAACAAAAAACAGAACTGGGATAACTCAGTGTGAAGGCACTCACTTTGATCCTGAGTACCACCACCACCATCAACCCCCCTCCAATAAAAACACACACACAAGCACACCCTCCCTACACACAATAACTAAATTGCTCACAAGTTAGTGTTCAACAAATTGTAGATCTAGTAGTAAACCAAACTGGATTAGAACTCATGTCCATATTCTTTCTGTTAGTCATCTAGGGAGCCAGGACCTCAGCAGTCTGACTAGGTAACAAAGTTCTCTTGGAGTTTATGTTTCTAAGGATTTCTTTTCTACATCTGATGTAATCCTTTATATTAAATACTGTCATGTTTTGTTTATCTAAGGCTATGTAACAAAGCACTCCTTGCAACCATTTGATTTGCTTCTGATTGGCTAGAGTTCTTCTGGGCAGCTCTCTAGTTGGGGTCACCATGAGATTGCAGTCGGGTAGATTTGTTTGTGTCTGTTACCTTGCTGTAACCGGTTCCTCCTTTTCTTCCCACCTGGCTAGCTTGGGCTTCTTTTTACCGCAGAGTCAGCATTTCAAAAGAGACAGGATCCAGTGCACCAGCACTTATGAAGTCTTTACTTGCACCATTCTTATTAATGTCCTATTTCTTGGCCATGGCCAAAGTCATTATGGAATGGCACTGAACAATGGCATGAATACTGAGAGGTATGGTTTAGCAGAAACCACCAAAGTCACACACTACCACTTGTGGTATATACAATAGAAATGTAAAAAAGATTAGTATTTAAATCTTTTAGTTCTTTTAGACTCTTTAAAAGATATTTAACTTTAGTTATTATTTAGAAACTATGTAGCCTCTGAAAGTCACATTTCTAAAATATTACATGACGTAGAAAAAGATACACTAAACCAAATCAAATCAAATGAAACAAACACAACAACCATAAAACACTCATAGTAACTCCCTAAAAGTTCTAAAACAAATGTGTCTCTTGGTATACATCACACTTTTAGCCATTATAATTATTGATTCTTATTTATTGTTTTTGTGCTTATGAAAATTTCATCAGTGAATTTCTAATTTCTAATCAGTGCATTTCTAGTTTCTAATCTGTATCAAAGTTCTTTTGTAATTCAAAAGTCTAAAAATAGTACTGTAGTGCTAGGTGATAGGTTAATAAGATCTGAGTACATCTGTATAATTTCTATCACTATATTGCTCTATCAGTTGCATAAAATAAAATTTTGAAGTCAAGAAAAAAGTTCTTAGAGGAATACACATTAAATAACAGCCCAAAATATATAAATTATTGGATCAGGAAAAATGAAAAACATTATCAATTCAGTGTTGACCAGGATTTAGTTTCTTCGGGCTGAGAGTACAAACCAATACAAATTTTTTGTTGTGCAACTTAAATAGATTAGAAATAGGCACCGTTTTGTGGAGGGTTTCCACTTGTAGGAATTTTAAGTAAGAAGAAATATTTTAAAAATTCTCCAAAATGTAGGTAATGTCTTACACTACCTTGTGAAATCAATGGTGATACTTCGGGCATTTCTGTTTCTCTTTTTTCTTCTTTCTAAATGCAGCACCTGGAAGATGACACACAGTAATGCTGAAAGGAGACAGAAGACCCAGGATTTTCATGGTCATGACCTTGCACCCTAGATTCTTCATCTTGGTTTTGCTTTGCAATAGAATCATTTTACAGGTGCTGATGCCTGGCGCCCAACGATTCTGATTGAACTCCTCTTGAGTGTAGCACCGTGTAATCGTTAGGGTTCAACAGAAGAAAAGAACCAGTATGGGAAGGATTTATTAGGGAGGCTTACAAGATCAGAAAGAGGAAGAGTCTCGATGGCCATCTGCAGGATCAGAGGCAGAGGAATCTAAAATGGCCATCTGTGAGCTCAAGAGCTGCAGTAGTTGAAGGACAAAAACCTGGACATTCACTGCAGAGTCACCAGTCTGAGTCTGTCAAAAGCCAAAGAGTGCATGTTGGAAGAATCTGCTGAAGAACTTGCTTATGAAGCCTGAAGCACCTGGAGACCAACATCTGAAGGCAATGGCAAAGACCAGAGCTCCTCCAAAAACAAAGAAGTTGGGGGAGGGCAGACTTTTTCCTTCTTATTTCACATAGACTACAAGCTTACTGGTTAGTGCCACTCACATCTGGAGTGTGTTTTCTGTCCTGAGTATGTAGCCTACATGTCAATCATCCACAGACATATCTAGAGCCCTGTTAATCTGCTATGCAGTTCTTATTCAAGTTGACATATCATAATTAATGATCACAGTTAACCCCTTGTCAGTTTAACAACCAGGCACATTTCCTTAAGCATGCTTGATCTCCAAATATAATAGCAAGCTCATAGTTAAGCCTATCATAATACAGTTATCCTCTTCAGAATAGAAAGCAAAGTGTTTCTGTATATTTAAAACTTTCATAAAATTCTATAATTTAAATAGTATAATAAAGCCTTAACAACAGTTAACAATCAATATTAAGTCGATCAATAATATGTTATAGAAAAAGATGCTTGCTTAGCATACATGTAAATATTCAAGCATATTAACAAAACAATAGAGAAATGACAATTGTAATCTTTATGGTTGTAGTTGGTATTTAAAAAGGAAGTGTGTCTTTTTTTTGGAGGGGAGCTCCAGTTTTCACTATTTGGAAGTTTGTTCTCTTGTTCCTTCAGACTTCTAACACAAGCTCTTCAGCCTCTTAACCCAGACATTTTGGCTTTCTAGCACAGGCTCACAACAGTGGCTCTGCAGTGAGCATCCAGACCTAGCTATATCAGTCTCTGTATGCATGTGTAGTTCTGATGTGACTCTGTAAGATAAATAGCCAGTCTGACTGGAGAATGTTAATGTATGCCCAACCAGACTACAAAATGTTACTGCGTGTCCATATAAGCAAGACAAAGACACAAGACTTGTACAGAAGAATGCCACTTGGGTATGAATCCATTGAGTCTGTGCCAGCAGAATAAAGCTGCTTTCTGGGGTAAAAGGCTTCAGTGTCCCATCTCTCCACATGAAAATCCCCCAGCACTGAAAGGCGTGTCCTTGGGTAGGACATAAAGGAATGACCCTCTCCCGGCCTGATGATCCATAGGGTAGTGTAGGAGAGCTCTGTGGGGGTGCTAAGCAGATCCCTCCCTTCTCCACCATACATGCTAGACTCATTATACTCCTTTCCTTTCCCCCATCCAGATGACAATTGCCTGGTGTCTCAGCTCCTTTAAGATACACACTGGATAACAGTGGAAGCAAGGAAGAGAATGTACCACTGAAAGGAGTGTCCTTGGCAAGAGTGTCCAGGAATCACCCTCTCCCTGCTTCCTGATCCGCTGATATTGAGGACAGTGAGATAAGAGGGGTGGGAGATGAGTGCAGGAAGGTTTTGTGGGGCTGCTAAGCAGATTCATCCTTCTCCACCATCTTGTCGGCTTCATCATACCTCCTCTCTCCCCGCATCCAGATGATGATTGCCTGGCAGCTCAGCCCCTCCCCCAGGGCTGTCATTGGCTGGTGATTGTTAACCCAACAAAGCCCAAGGGCGTGGCCACCTCAGACAGCCACTGCTTTATAAAGGGAGGTCCCACTCATCTAGGGCAGACCACCGGAAGGAGCTCATCAGGAGCAGTCCTGGTATGTACCAGGAAGTGTAGAGCTATCATAAGTAGGCCCAAGAACCTACTGAGGTGAGTAAACCACCCAAGCTCCTCCCGGGTGCCCCTTGACAGCCCTCCCCTGAAGCCCTGTGTCCAGTCCGCAGACTGTAGCCCTTCTCATGAAGCCCCTGCTCCTGTCCGTGGTCACCCTTCTTCTCCCAAACCAGTGCTCCTCTGGGACCTCCTTGTGTCCTTCCAGGTGACCAAGACAGCCAGGAGGGCAGAGACCGCAGCAGCGAGCTTGGACATGTAACACTAGCCCTGGTGAAACCAAGAGAAGGAAGCGGGTAGTGAAATTGGGCCTTTTATCATCCCTGCAACAAAGAAGCTAGCAAGATGCCCCAAGGCAAATCCAAGAGAGCCAGAGGAGGTCCAGCCTCAGACGGGCAGTTCCGGAACGACCAGGCCAAGAAGGGTAGCAGGAGGAACAAGAAGTTGAGCCAGAAGAGGTTCACCCAAAGCTGTGGAACCCCATCTCCATGCAAGACGACCCGCGAGCCCCGTGGCCCCAGAGGTCACAAACCTCGGTATGCTGTAAGTGCTGGCCCGCGGCCTGTGTACCGCAACTGAGCAACAGAGATAGCCCCAAAGCTGTACACCAACACTGATGTTGGCAATAAAACCTACCTTCGTGAACCTGCGAGTGTGTGTCTGTGTGTTCTCCGGGGGTGGGCGTGGGGGTGGGAAGGAGGAGAGGAGAGAGGGAAGGGAACAGTGGGAGGGGCGGGAGGGGGGAGGGATGAGGGAGCCTCCTCCTGGCACTGATGGGAATTTGAGGCAGGAAGGAGGAGGGAGGGAGAGGGGCTGGCAGGAGGGTGGAAGGAAACAGCGGGAGAGGCACATGAGAGTGGAGGAAGGTGGGCTCTCCTCCAACTGATTGAAATTTGAGGGAGTGGGACAGGAAGAAAGGAAGGGAAAGCAGGAAGGGACAAAGGTGGGCTAATCCTCCAAACTGAAATTTGAAAGTGGAAGTTCAGGCTAGTATTGCTTTCAAACAGAACCATTGAATCAAGTGTTATCATATAATTCTAATGTGCATTTAATCCAATGAATTTATTCTCTTAACACCCTCCCGCATGATTCATTGATTATTCATGAGCATCCTTAAAAATTTCCAATATTTGGGCATTCTTTAGGATGGAAGGATCTGGAAATCTGCACATAGACTTAGAAGAGTCCAGGTTAGCAGGAAGGAATTTCAGATAAGACACACTCGGCAATGTTGGAGGGGAGGAAGGAAGAGACTGTACCACTAAGGTGGTAGGAAAAGTGTAGGGGCGGGAACTTTACACAGTGCACAGACGTTCGCCTCTATGCATGCATGTGGAGCTCTGATGTGACTCTGTATCACAGCCAATGGACTGGAGAATGTTAATGTATACCCAACCAGACTACAAAATATTACTGCGTGTCCATATAAGCAAGACAAAGACACAAGACACAAGAACCTGTACAGTGCTGTACAGGTTCAGCACTCAGCCTTTGGGTATGAATCCATTGAGTCCATGCCAGCAGAATAAAGCTGCTTTCTGGGAAAAAGGCCTCTGTGTCTTGTCTCTCTGCATGAAAATCTCCCAGCACTGAATGGGGTGTCCTTGGGAAGCATGTCCATGAGTATTGATCATAGATAAGAGGAAAGAAGTGTAGCAGAACTTTGTGGGAGTGCTAAACAGATCCTGCCTTTCTCCACCATACATGTTGGATTCATCATACCCCTTTTTTTCCCCTGTCCAGATGATGCTGTGTGACGCCTCAGCCCCTCCTCCAATCACCACCATTGGCTAGTGTGTTGAAGACCTCTTCCTAGAAGTCCAAAGCCATGGACCTCTTAATGAAAGCTATATAAAGTGAGGTCTGGCCCACCTAGAGTAGACCACCCTGGAGGAACTCACCTAGCAAAGATGGCAGGCATCATCACTGCTGCTTAGAGATACTGAAGGGGCAGGCCCAAGCAAACACTCATGAGAGAGAAAAGAAAGGCAATTTCACCATTGCAGCTTAAGGGCAAAGAAAATAAACTGCCCAGACTCCTCCCTTTTTCCCCCTTGACAATCCTCCCAGGACTTATACTCTTGTCAGATTGTTTATCTTCTTGGGAAGGCCCTGTTCCCCTCATTTCTCTTCTTTCTTGAGTTTTTGGCATTATCAGCACTGCACATGTCACAGTCAGGTTTCAGATCAACAAACATAATCAAAACTATTGACCTGGCTTAAATGTTGAGTAGATAACCTACATTCTCCTTTCCTTCTATGACAAAGTGTTGGCTGATTTTGAGGAACTGCTTAACTTCTCAACTTGGTTGGGTATTAGTGTGTACATCCTATCGCAATCCTCCTGCTGGTGGTACTGCTTTCCTAAAAGAAGTTATTTATGTTTCTAAAGGTTTTTATGTCAGCTATATATTTTATTTATTTATTTATTTATTTATTTATTTATTTATTTATTGGTACCAGGGATCAAACTCATGACCTTGTGCTTGCTAGGGAGGTGCTTATGCCACTGAGCTAAATCCCCAGTCCCTCACCTGTGTATTTTTGATGTGGTACAGTAATGAATTAAATACCAGTGAAGATAAACAAGTGGATATTTTGGAAAGACAGTTAAAGATCAAGGCAGGTGGCTCTTGCTTGTACACCCAGCTACCCATGAGATTGAGCAGGAGGATCTCAAATATGATGCCTTCCAGTGCAACTTAGTGAGACTCTGACTCAAAATAAACGTAAAAGTAAAGGGTTGGGAATGTGGTTCAGTGTTTAAATGACCATGGGTTCAATCTCCAGTATTTATTAAAACATCTAGCTAAAGTAAGTTGCTAAAAAAATCAAAAAGCTATTGTGACAATTAATATTTAATTTTAAGTATCATCTTGGCCGAGCCATAGTTGGCTGTGTGGTTAAACACTACTCTAAAAGTTCCTGTGAATGTATTTTTGAAATGTGATTAACATTTACAATCAGTTGACTTTAAGTAGAGGAAGTTACTTTGATAATGTGATTAAATAAAGGAGGTTAGCCTTGATAGTGTGAGTGAACCTCATCAGATCAATCAAAGGCCTTAAGAACAAAATAATCAAGGCTTTGAAGGAATTCTTTCTCCAGATTGCAACAGAGGAGCCCTGCCTGCCAGCCCACCATGTGTATTTCATGGTTGCAGTTACATCAACACTTGTCCTGGTTTCCACTCTACCTTACAGAAGTCAACTTTACCAAGTCCAATCATGCCTTAAAACAAATCTATTCCTCTATATCATGTCCTATTAGCTTTGTTTCTCTGAAGACCACTGACTGATGCAGCTACCAAGCTAGAAGTGTGTGAGATCATTACAAAGGGGAACAAGCCTGCCACCTGCTCCTGAGGAAGACATGACTTCTGCCTTTCAACACTGCCCAATTTTCTATTCACTATACCAACACCCTAGAAGATTGAGTCCAGCACAAAGGAAGCCAGTGCCTCTGTAACATGTGCAGAAATGCCAGAAACATGTGGAGAATTGTCTCCTCAAAATAAATCCATTAATGGACTTCATGTTAAAACGAAATGAGTATGTTGCCCAGAATCCATGTTCTTTTTCAATGACTCCCTGATTTAACTGAGTATGTTCTGGTTAACTGACCAATGCTGTTTTAAATGAAAAATGTTTGATTTTATTGATTTATTAGTACTAGGAATCAAACTCCTGACCTTGTGCTTACCCCAGGCAGGTGCTTTAAATGAAAAATGTTTATAATTTTTTCACTTGATTTCACTTTCCCTCCCTCAAAAATACTACCTTTCAAAAATGATTGTCATCTTACTAAAATTTTTAGAGATGCTTAGATATTAAGACGTCTTTATTAAACCCTTCCTTATAAATTTAATATTTTCATAATGATTATATTTTCACTTGTGGAATATTAATAAGGTAGGAGCATCACCTTCTATATTGTATACTGAGAACACCAGCATTGTCCTTTTCTTCCCAAACACCAAACCAAAATAACCAAAGGTCTTGGTAGCTTGCAACTTCATCATACATTGGAAAATCTGCTCTTTCAAGGTCAGTGCTACAGTCAAACTGAACTTCAATTCACCTCTTTTAAGGTTGCTGTTAGCATATCATTTCCTCATTAAAATGCAACAAACAAAAGGACAACACAAACAAAACTATGGCTGGAGGACTTCTCAGAAGAAATTGAGCAAATAGTTTAGCAACTTGTTCAAAATTTGTTCCTAGAAATGAATAATCACGACCTTGCATGAAAAGCATAATGTGATTATTTCCATATAAACCTCATGCTTATAAAATGTTAAATACAAAACACTGGCGTGGCACTGGATTTTTTAAAAAAAGTGATAGATTATTGCTATTGTTTTATCCCATTTTATCCTAAAATGTTGCTCTTCCTGCAGCTGAGACAGGGGCTAGCTTGCATCCACTCTGTATTTCCAATTGAACTTTTCAAGAAAGAGAACTGAGGAAGAAAGTCACCAACATAGGGTCTAAGGAGACACCTGTAAAGAAGAAACAGGGAACTTAACTTGGACCAGGCAGCAGGTTCTTGACAACTTGTCACACACACACACACACACACACACACACACACCCCGACAAAAAAGGATTTCATGACCCATCAGTGAGAGGCCTAGCCGGATTTATTAGTCAGAATCAGGAAGTAAGAGAGAATAGAGAAGGAACTTCAACTTGAGGAATTGAAGGGATCATGACTCAGACAAAGATCAGACTGGTCCATTAACAAAGCTAAGGGACCAGCTTCTTTGGAGTTACTAGTTTGGGCCAGGGGCTGCTTGATCATTATCTCATTCTAGCTTTGCAAGATTGCTCTAGAGAAGTCCTTAGTACTCAAAGGAACAATCTGGTCTCCAGGAAGTGATTGTTTCTGCTTGAGGCAGTCTCAGTCTTGCAAGGCTCTGCTAGAATCCAAGGTGAGCAGAGTTCTAGGTCAATGGCTGGAGACTCCTTGGTATCCCTTGTTAGAGGAATGACCCTGTAAGTTTTTTTTTTTTTACTTTGATGTTTTCAGTCTTGAAGGAGGTTGAGGTAGGTTAGGTAAATTTAGGGCTCATCATGCTTGAGTTGCCAGCTTTTAGTTAGCTATTTCCTAAGTAATTAGGATGACTCTATGCAGAGCTAAGCAAGGATCTGGCCCAAAGTTATAAAGTAACAAAGTAGACAAATACAAAATGAAGGCCAAGGTGTATTCTACTTTTAGTTACTTATTGGGCATGCATAGGCCCCAAGGGAAAAGTTAAGGTTTGGAGGAGGGAGGTGTTTCTTTAGCAAAAGCTGCTTTTAAGTCCCTGACTGCCTCAGGAGAAAACAAATCATGCACTTGCTGAGAAAGAGTAAAGGCCCAGGAGTTTACTCGCCCTTTGACCCCATTGTAGCCTCTGTCTCAGAGAGTCTCAGTTAAAATAAAGCATGCTGTCAGTTGGGGGCATTTTGGCCAACGTGAAACACTGGGCATGTCTGGGGACAGCTTTTGGTTGTCACACATGTAGGGTGGGATGTTATGCTGGTATCCAGTGAGAGGAGTCCTGGGGATGCCATTGTGTATCCTGGAGTGCACCGGAAGTCCCACAGCAAGATATGATCTGGTCCATAATGTCCAGGGTACCAAGGTTGAGAGACCCTGACATAAATTATCTTGTGGCCAGGGGCAAAAGAAAAAAGGCATAGGGATAAAGAAGAGAGACTCTATTCCAGAGGGAGGTGGCTGACCTCATGAAAAGACTGGTTCACGTAGCTTCCTTCCCTTCTCATCATTCCAATTCTTTTAAAAGGAATATTAATCTAGATATAGTGCTCAAAAAAGTTCCATCTTTCATGGTCAGTCATAGCTTCAGTGTAGGAAAATACTAGATATAATATGCATATCTAGGGAAAACTAGGAAATCATACTACCTCAGGCAGATGGCCACATCCTCACAATTTTAATAATTATTCAAAGCAATGTACATAAATGTATCATCTATCAGTGAATGTTCGCCACATTCTGCTTTCTGCCTGTGCTGTTCCCTGGAGCCTCTAAAGGTCATTGGTTTAGCATTAAAGGTAGCTATACTGAAGAAACTGCAATCAACACTTTTCTGAAAGTGTTCCCTTCTTTTTATTCTCCTATTTTGTGACTAACTCTTCAGCTTCTATAGTTCAGTGAAAACGGATGTAAAAGGAACTATAATGCCACAAGTCCCTGGCACATTGTTAGGCTTGACATGCAAACTGCTTTTTCTTCTTCCACCTCATCGTCTTCCTCTTCTTCTTCTTCCTTTGTCTTCATCTTCGTCTTCATCTTCATCTTCACCAGCACAGGATCAGAACCATTTCATTACATTCCTTAGCCACAGTCGTACCTCAAAACTTTCTGTTTTACAAAAGAGGGAACTAAGGTGACCAAATAGCCTAGTTGGCCCAGGATAGAGCAGTCTCCAGATGTCAGACTTTAAGTGAGTAAAACTAAGAAAAGTCCCAGGCAAACCAAAATGTGCTGGTCATTTGATGGTGAAGTAAGCAACTTTGCCATATTGGAAACACAGCCTTCAGTGACAGTAGATGCATTGTCCATTACAACTTCTAGCGACTTTGCCAATTGTCCTCCCTCTCATTCTTTCAGAGATGGACCCAAGACAGAAGCAGATATTTCTCCAAGGCCATACACTGTGCTATTATCGTATCAGGAAACAGACTCTTGATAGGTACATCTCCAATTCAGGGTGTTTCTCACTGCATTCTTTGTTTCTTACTTGTTTGCTGTTGATTTTTTTATTTCTTTCTTGTTCTCTTTTTATCATTTAAAATGTACAATGAGTACAGCTGCATGTCCCACAGAACTCAGCTGTGGGAAGTGCAAACACTGCTCTTCTCGCTTAGATAGATGTAGTTGCATTTTTTGCTGGGCTCTTGGAGGAAGGCCAGAATAGAATCAGTTACTCTAAAAGGCCTTCTTGGATCACCATCAAAGATTCTCTGTGATGGTAGGGAATGCCGTGCATTCCTTCTTGTCATTTCTATAGCCCAGTGCAAATATTTTCCAGTATTCAGTGGTTGTCATCTCCTAAATGCTCCCCTTAATTGAGGCAGTCACCCTAAGACCATGTACATGTCACGAGCACCCTATAGCAGAGGAAGGGATGTGAACAAATCTGACTGATACTGTCTTTTGATTATATGGTTTATTCACTCATCAATTCATACATTAAAACCCTTACACTTTAAGTCACTCAAAACGGGTATAGGGTCCGGATCTTGGTCATTTATACAAATATGAGAATAAATCAAGCCCAAGCCACTCAACTGAACAGAGATTCAGGCCCAATTTGAGGCAGAGTGAGAGAGCACACCCATTCCAACAGGGGTCCTGTAGACTCTATGCGCCTTGAGGCAAGAGTGCATGGCTTGTGAATGAAATTCATTCACTCATTGGAGATAATCACATCTAACTTGCAGCTCTGTGGTTTCTCCTTTTATCTGGTTTCTCTGGTGGTGCCCATCCATTTTCTCTGCTCTCCCAGCTATGGTAGTTGAGCCACCCTGGTTATGGCCAATAAATTTCTTCAGACTTTACTTTCTTAGAGTTCCTAGAGCTCCTCTCCCATGCTGTCAGCACACTATGATGTCACTGCGTACTTGACATGACTGCCACTATGTTCCTTACAGTACCCTTTCAAAAATAACAGGCCCGGGAACTGTGTTCTCTTTTAGACTTCCCACCTGAAAAATACATGAAAATCTTTCTCTCTTGTCATCCACATTTTTAAGAGCAAGGCTTAAGATGCCTACTGTACAAATAGGTTGATGTACAAACTGATTAGTCCAAAGCATTTTACAGATAACATTTCACTGAATTGTCCTGATACAACTATGAGAGAGGGACTATTGTTATCACCTTGGAATATACGTACAGTGTAGGAATACAGAAGCACACAGGAAGTAAGCAAATGGCCCAAGGAGTGGTCATTTAATTCTAGTAAGTGGTGGTAAGAGGTCAGCTTGGGGTTAACGGAGCCTATGACCAAGACTCCAGGGACATTCCAGCTGCTGTAGGGGACAGTTTTGCCCTGGGAGATTGTCCCTCTTCTATTTCATGACACCAGCTGCCTGCCTATAAAATCTTTCATTGGTAAAAGGAAAAAGATTGTTTTGAAAGCTGAAAGATCCCGCCCAGTTTCCCACTGGAAAGTGCAGTCCAGGGATTTACTGTTTCCACCATTTGGACCTTCTCTTAGGTTGCTTGGCAGTGCCATTTGGAAGAGGGAAGTGTCTTGATTGTCTTTGACCATTTGGGCCTTCTGTTGATCATTTTGGGCACACTGAGTGGTGTGAGAAGAGATTCAGAGGTAGAAAACATTTCCAGGCATTTCTTTGTTTGCTTTAGCGTACTCATTTGTTTTGATTTGCTTTGCTTTCATTTACCTTTTTGTCCTCAAAATGACTCACTCTAGGATGAGCAGCAGGCTTTCAGTACCATCTAGGAGCTACATACTAACTGGGCCATTTGCATACAGAATTCTATAATGAGAGGCCTGCCCTAGGTATATTTTCTCCCCTCTGAATGTAAGGCAGGAAAGTGTCCCCCTTTTAAGACTTGATGCAGCACTGAGTTTGGCTGGGAGCTGCTTCTTCGGGGACAGGCCAGTACTGTCTAAAGCAGTATTCAGTTAGAGGTTTAAATCCATCCTACAGAGACACTAAGGCTTGTCCTTCTTTTCCTTGTGTTTGGGGCTTTATGTGAGCCTCTTGGGGCTTTAAGTCATATTGAGGCTTGGGAGCCAATCATGAGTTCAAGGGCCTTGAATTGTTAGTTTGACAGGAAAGTTTGGATTAAGACTTCAAGAGGCTGCAGCCACCGCATTTAGAGATCAGCTGTGATTTTCTCAGCAATAAAAATGTTCGTGCTACTTTGTAGTTCCCTGGAGAAATTGTAGCTACCCGTGGCTTAGAAAAAAGGTGATTTATTATATTATGACATAGCCTACATAACTGAAATTGCACTATGATTTTATATAAATGTCCTTAAGAAGATTCTTTGGAGTAACTTTGGCCAGAAGCACATTCATGTCTGCTTTCTGTGCCATTTTCTAGATTAGTGCCTTCTGTGTCACTGACTATAGTTACTTGTCTAATGCTGTGTTTTATATTGTGGTTCCATTCATTTGGCTAACAGTCTTTGACTTATTCTAAACTGGTTGTGTTTCAAAATATTTGCCAAAACTTTTGTTTGCTGAAAATTTTTGTCTCCTGCTGAGGCAGAAGGTTTTGGCATGGCAAAGTAGCTGGGCAAGTGACCTGTTCAGAACCTCAGGAGAGCAGCTCCTAAGTGCTGCACCTGGTACCAACTGGAGATTGTTGTCTTCAATTCTTCCAGTACAAGGGTTAGCAGATTTTTGATAGGATGGCCTAGCTCTTATGTCAGAACGTGGGTATAAATGAAGATCACTGCCTGAACTCTTTCATCTCTCTCTTTTCCTTCCTTCCTTCCTTCCTTCCTTCCTTCCTTCCTTCCTTCCTTCCCTCTTTCCTTCTTTCCTCTTAACACCTGGGAGTATAACCTTTATAGTTGACTAGTGTCAAAAGGTTGTGGGGGAAGACCTCCAGAAAATTCAAACAGATTAATTGACCAAGTGATCTACTATGAGGTTTATATTTCTCATCTTGCTATAACCAGGATTTCTGCTATCAATCATGTAGATTTAGGATCAAGTATTGCTTAAAAAGAAGAGTATTGCCTACAGTGTAAGCTTTTCCAAAACTGATAAATGATAAGGTGAAGTCTTTGTTTTATGTGTGTTGACATGCATGTATATATTGTCTATATGTGTGCTTATGCTTCTATATCATTTAGATAGTGCTAGACTAATTTAAAAATAAGAGTACTCAGTAATCCGGAAAGCAGAAATGAAAATGAATTTTAGTCCAAATCAGTGAAACAAATGTTTAAAAGATAAAATAAAGATGTGTTCAGAACTGCTAACATACATTTTGTCCACGCTGGGAAAATCAGAATTATATTTTAGTTTGACTTTCCAAAGAGTATTTTCATTTTCACAAAGGTCACAGGAAAGGAAGGGGATCATGAAGGAAATTTATGAAAACTTTGAGTTTATTATGACCTTAAAGACTTGGCATCGGAGGTGGCAGAACGCCAAAAATAATTAAATAAATGAACACACAAGGATAATGTCAAAATCTTTATGCTTAAAATTTACAACAAAACTTTACAAAGAGTTTTCTTGTGTCAAAATAATTTGTTATGTTTTCTACTGTCTCATATCATTTTTGCATGTTTAAAAAATAAGTATTAGGAAGCTCATGTTAGACACCTGAAGTTTTTTTTTTTTCAATTCTGTTACATAAACTACTATAGGTAATTTGCCTCATTTTTTAAATAATGTAATTGTCCTAGTGTTACCATAGGTCATGGCATTCCTAGTTTCTTATGTGTGATGAAGAAGGAATTAGAAATGGATGTAATGGTAAGGAAAACAGAGTATTGTTTTAATGAGGTGACAGGTTGCTCAGAGTGAGCAGGCTCATGCCAGTGAAAGAAAAATAGCACAAGTGCTGAATGTGTTGTTCAAAAATTTAAAGTGCTGCACTGGGTCTAGGGCGCCTCTCATTGTGTCTTACAGAATGTGATTACAGTGACAGTGACGGGGTGCTGAGTCATGTCAGCTGTGTCTCCTTCGTATGTCCTTCCCCATAATTCACTGTTACAATTGGATGCATGAGATGCAGTTCATATGCATGAACCATTGATGAGATCCAAGTGAAAAAAGCTTATTACAGATCATGCAGGAGGATCTGGTACTCATGAATCCTGGTTTGGAATTTCACAAGTTTCTAGGATGGTCTCATGGGTCTTTGTTTCTCTTATCTCTTCATCAGGGCAGTAGGCTTGAGGACAAAAGTAGGGGCTGTTGGCCCTAGGGAATTGCCCAGGTGCATGTGAGTGGAGAGAAGTGGTCCTGTAGCCCCAATCTATATTAGTAGTATAATGTAATCAGTCATGATTGTTTGCTTAATATACTGTAAAGGTAACTAAGTTGTTTGCTAAATTGCTATTGTACTGCTTATCAACAAACGCCACACTCCTATTGGTTGAGAAGAGACAATCTTTCTTGAAAATGTATGTTAGCTAGTAAAGCAGACATTAATTCTTACACAATGTATTCAAAGTTTTCCCAGTTCTGTATGTGTATGCTTAAGAAATCTTAATGGAGTTGCTAAGCTGTAATTCTTGGTCTTGACATTAGCAACTTATGTGTTTTCTTCTTAATGGTAATTCACACTGGTTTACATGAAAAGGTGGCTTCAAGCATTTGCTTGATATACTTTCTGATAAAACTAACCTTGTCTCATAGAAATACTGCCCTGGTTTTCTTCAACTTGGTCACCACATTTCTTAATTCAAGTCTCCTGTGTAGACTGGATTCTCTTGGCTCTTACTCACTTGTTTTCCATTTGCTTATAAGCTTTGTGACTAGTATTTGTCAAAGTTCTAATGTTTTAGGGTACTGAATACAAAATAAAATTACACTTGACAATGGACTTCAGATAAACTCAGCTTAACAGCCTGTCTTGATATTGCTCAAATTTGGCAAAAGTGTTTAATGACACAGACTGAGGCAAAAAGCCTTTCCAGCAAGTGTAACTGTTAGGTGTCTCCTGACGTTGGCTTTCGTTTTTGTGTTTCACCTCACAATTTTTAGTGATTCCTTTTCAGTCTCAACCATATAACTTCCCTTTGCTTATGTGCCCACTCCCTTAGATGACATCTACATCTCAATCCCACATGAGACAGCCAGCCAGCCAGATGGTGAGTTACCTCAAAGCCCTCAAGAGGGAGGGAGGGAGGGAGGGAGGGCCTAAAGCAACTGGGAGTTTAACTGGCACTTCAAAACAGAACTTGAAAAGTTGGATTTTTTTCCCTTTAGGGACAAGTTGGCTTCTCCCAACTTCCTCAGGCCTAGGCCTTAAACACCCCTCCATCTCCATCTCACACCACAGGAAAGACAGAATATGGAGGTGCTGGCACCAGGAGATCTAGTCCAATTTAATTTCCTTAGGGGAGTGAGTGAGGGGTTTTGGTCCAGGAAGGAATAGAACAAGTCTGGGCATGTGAATTCTCACTGCATTCCTAACCACCACTATTCCTTGCTATAAAAGACCCTACATTTGTCCATGGGGAGGTGGTGACTTGAGGCAAATGGGCCCCTCTATCTTGGAGCCAGTGCTGAATAAATTCTTTGTTTTTTCCCAAAATAAGTGGCCTCCTCTGATATGGTCAGCAGCAAGCAAAGGAACCTGGGTGGCCTGTAACAGTGTCATCTGTGTTCATACCTTTCTGTTCTTTCAGAAGACAAAGTACAGCTCAGAAGTACATGAAGCAAAGCACCATGAGGTGATCTCAGAAAGCAAGTAGAGCAGACAAGTGGAAGGATGTGATTCTGGAGGACAGGGACCTGCATCAGTCATGAAAGGACAGATTCCAGTGGCTTCTTGGGTGCCATTCAGATGATGGATCTGGCAGCATGTCAGTACCACTTCCCATCTGGATTGTCCATTTTTCCTTGAACACAGCATGTACCAAATATCCCATGTTGTCCTACTTTGGTCCATGCTGAAACACTACCATCAGGTTCTAGAAACTTCTTCCATGAAGTGCCATCTGGAACAGTGGTACCTTCACCAAGACCTTTCTGTTCTCCCCAGTCTGACTGAATGCTCCAAATCCCTCATTACTTTTACCTTGCCCTTCTCCCCATGGCCTTTATTTTTGGTACCAGGGATTGAACTCAGGACCTCGGGCTTGCCAGGCAAGCATTTATCCCACTGAGCTAAAGCCCAGCCCAATTTAGGGTTATTATTCAAGGTCAGTAGATGGATTAAATAGGACTTGCCACAGGAAATACCTCTGGGAGGTGACTGGTTTCCACCTCTCTTTCACCCACCTCTTTCTTTCTAGCACAATGGGTGATGTTCTCTATTTTTTCTCAGATGAGGCTATCATTCTTTTTATTTCACAGTGACTTTAGGACTTTATGTTGCCAGTCTCAGCACTACCCATACTTTATAAATTTACTTGGTCCCCACTAGAATAATTAAAAGCACCTCTGAACAGATATGTCTTCTATGAGGTCAGGAATCCTTCTTGGTGCTTCTGAAATGGAAAGTGCATGAGTGATCTTTTGGTCTAACCTAAGTAAATGGATATTGGACATCACTCTTTCAACATATAATTGTTTAATTTTAAAGGAAACATCTAGAATTATCAACCTGGCTGCCTTATGTGGTACCGCTGTTATGCTTTAGGGAAAGGAGAGTGCCAGGAAGCCCTTCATGCAGCAAGACTTTTAAAATGGAGAAAAGCTGATTCAAAGACCTTCTGGCTTTCCTTTAATGTTGTAAACTGAGCTATAATCATAAAGTAGGACACATTTTTCAGGTACCGCACAAACACATGACTCCATCAAAATATATTACTCTGAAATGATAATGCAAACTATAAAAGAAAGTAGTCAGTACGATTTTATTGAGATGTTCTAGTACAGCATCGGAGGATCTTAAAATCCTACATTCTAAACCAGTGCAAGCACTGCAAATGATATATAGTATTGCTGAATCTAGTAGGTATCATATCTAACAAAAGAAAGTTAACATCATATAAACATCTACAGGTTGACTAATAATTTAAGTTGGAGGTTAAGCAACTTTGGTATGTTCATGTTTCTCTGGCTCCCCTTCTTCATTAGATATATCTCAAGTGTACCCCCCACTCAGTGTAGCTAGACTGATATAGCCGGTGGTCTCACTTAAGTTTCCACACCATGAACAGCAAGGAACGAGAAAGATTAAGATTTGCCTGGTAGTCTTCATCATCTTTGTTGAACCTAAAGCATCAAGTAGTGAAAGTCTGCATTTCCACAGTGTAAAACTGAGGACACTAATGAGCTCATAAATGTAGTCAGTCGTACATTTAAATACAAAAGAGGAGCTAAATAATGAGAAAAACCATCAGTTAATTCAGAGAACAGTAAAACAGTGTTTTTTTAAAAAATCAGATTATACTTTAAAATTAGCTCTATAAATTTTAAATATCTTGGAGAAAATGATTAACTTAGAATCAACTGGCTTTAATCATAATGCATCCAGGCGCACACTTGTGTGTTAAATGGCCTACATATGCATTTACAACTCTGTCTTCATTTCACACAAACTTAGAAATTTTGAGAAATAAAATTGTTGCACATTTACCAGAGACAGTGAGGCACTTCACTTAGGACAAAGTTCTAAGGCCTTCTTATGAATACAACCCTAGCTGACCTTCCCCTTCAGGATCACCTTGAGCTATTAATGAAGCAACGTTTGGTTTACTTTTTCACAGCAGTCTTCTACTCACAGTTGCCATGGAAGAGCTTCAGTTAAGATAAACAGTTGCCAGAGACCTACTCCTTTTGATCACAAAAGATAAAAGAACACCAAATGAAAGCTCATGAAATAATGCTTAAAAATGTAGCTGGTCACACTCACAAAAATTGACCTTTTTCTGTCAAAAGCGAGATAATGATTAGTGTAGTACATCTGAATGGATGTAGGGGAATCTGCATTTTACTGGAAGTCCACAATGTGAAGTCATTGGAAACAATGGAAAGTAGAAGCTATAGCTAAAAATAGGATGGAAAGAACAAGATGACACGATATGGGATGGCCAGAAGAGAGCACCAATGTCACAGTGAGTTCAGGGACTACATCTCAAAGTGGTTTCTCAGTCAGAGAATTGCTGAACATAATTTTGAAGTTTCAGAATATAGCATTTCAAGTAAGTGATAGGTCTCCCCCAAAATAAATATGTCAGTGGCCATTTCAAGATAAATAAAATTTGGTTCAGAGGAAGTGCAATAACTATGATAGTTTAACTGAAAACTAGTTATCACTAAGAAAAAGAATAAAAAAGAAAAATTCAAAATTCATCGTATCATGGTTTTTCTAAGTTTTGCTCCAAAATAAAGGCCTATACAGGGTTTTTACCCAAATGTCTATAGGCATTATGGTTATATATTCACACAAAAGGCTTAATCTGAAGTTACCTTTGTAACCTCAAAATATATAAAATATGAAATTCTGCAGTGGGATTTTATATTAGAATGCTGTCACCTCAGAGATGCACTCAAAAAACAAAGGAAAGTTCACCAATCAGAAAGAGTCAAGATGATAAGAACGTTTAAAACTGTTCACTAAAAACCAAAAAACCACCACCATCCCCCAATAAACTAGAAACGGTCTTGAGATTTAGAAGGGGAAAACAATGAATCTCAGAGAGAACAAAGATTTGATGCTTTTGCCAGCCATTATCTTATCATTGCTGTCCTAGCACTAAAAAGCAGAGATAAAAACAAGTGGGAAATCTGAGGAAACCACTTGTCATTTCCCATTCACTTTTACAGTGGAACGTGGCTGAACAGGTATGACACGGATTCCCCATTGTGTGTTCTCCGGATGGCCTCAGCCAGGATCATTGAGATGTCAATCACCTGAATGTCAACGAGAAAGCAGAAAAGGAGGAGTTATTTATATTTCTTTAAAAACCAAAAAAGCGAGAAAGTCTAGAAATGACTTAGCCAGCAGTGCACACTAGGTGTGACTGTTGACTGTTAAACTGCCACACCCTCTTTTGGGAAGATAGATAGTTAGGGGTCTATTTTCAACTTATAATCTGCTGAACCAAACTCATGGAGGCTCCCAGAAAGAAGATTTGCAGTGTAGCTACTCAAATGTTTCCAGGGCTTCTGTTAACTAGAGACATCCTTTTCTTAGGATGTTTGTTACAATTTAAAGCAATTTTATGTGAGGCCAGGGATGTAGCCTAGTGTCTTAAGTGCTTGCCTGGTAAGTGTGAGGTGTGAGTTGGATCTATGGTACCAAAGTTAATTAATTAATTAATTAATCTTAATCATTAGTGAAAGTTCTATCTGTCTGTGTTTCAGAAAAGGTTGTGACTGTGTCATTTCAGAGCATGACTGTGATGGTCTGACTCTGAAGTTTGCAAATCCTTTTTCTGTGAAGCATTAGGACTATTTTTGACTTTGCAGTTGCGAGGATTTCTGTTACCCTCAACTCCACTGCTGTAGCATTGAAAGCTGCTATCAGACAACATACAAATGGCTGGGTGCCAGTAAAACTTTATTTACAAAAACAGATGGTGGGCTGCATTTGGTCTTAGCCGATGTTAATTCCTAAACAACTGCTAATCATGCATGAAGACATAAAACAGCGCCATTTGGGTCATGATAACCATCTTTCTCTCTCTGAAGAATTAGAAACTGAGAAGTGGACCACTGTGACCCACCTTCATGCTCTGCTGGTGGGAGCCAAGGCTTTGAAGGCTGAAATGCCTGCCATGGTTCATTGAAACAGAGGCCAAATGGAGATGCAAACCCTTTTGACTGATTGCAGGCCAGGCAGTGTGAAGTGACTGTCACCAGCTCTGTAGTGGCATGTGGGACCCAGTCAGGAGGGCTATGAAGTAGTGAAACACTGAAGATCTTAACACAGCCCACTGTGCTTTATCATTCCCTCGTTTCTAAAATTGTGTTGAAATTATGTATATATATATATATATATATATATATATATATATACATATATACATATATATGTATACACACACACACACACACACATATATATATATATATATATATATATATATATATTTGCCATTTTAGCTATTTTAAGTATATAATTCACTGGCATTAATTGTTGCATAAACATCACCATTATCTATTTCCAAAACTTTGTCATCACTCCTAATAAAACTGTACCCATTAAATACTAAGTCCCAATTTCTCCTCCTTCAGCTCCTGTTAATCACTGGAGTGTAAAGTTTTTTGAACATGCTTCCAAAGTTTGAGGGTATAACCTAGGGGTGGAATTGCTGGGTTATATGCTAATTTTGTGTTTAATGTGAACACAGCCTGTTTATACCACTGTTCCTTTGCAGTTTTACTCATTTGCTAGTTCTAAATAGTGCACGTGGATCTCTGCTGCCTGGCCCCTCTCAGTGACCTGGTGCCACTGAAATCCTGCTGGGAGGGAAACGGCATTCTCTGTTGTCCATGGAAGGCTGGTTGCTATTTTTAGGGACCCTAAGCAGGTGCCTAGCTGCTTGGCTCCGTCTAAGGTATAGATCGTACCTGAATCTTGGGGCAGTGCTTCATTTTATCCTCCTGAGGAATTGTGTTTGTAACAACAACGGCCTCAAAGGAGGCATTATTTATTCTGGAAATAGCTGGCCCAGAGAAAATCCCGTGGGTAAGGATAGCATAAACTTTGGTGGCTCCAGCTGACAGCAGCCTATAAAGTAGGAGACATAAAATTAAGTGTATGCTAATATTCTTGAAATCATTTCTCTCAATATCAATAATAATAGCAACAGTGATTTTTACGGAGGAAAAGATGAATTTCCCACACATTTATTAGCCAAGACCAAGAATGTTAGTAAAACATAGTATTCCACTAAATCAGGGATTATCAACATTAGCATTTGGGCCTGGAAAATTGTAACAGGGGCTGTCCGGTGCATTATAGGAAAATTTAGCAGCATCTTTGTCCTACACTCACTAGCAACATTCCCCTCACCTTAGATGTGACAACCCAAGATGTCTCTAGACATTGCCAGAAATCACCCAGGAGGCAACACTAACCCAGCTGAGAACCACTGCTTTAAAGTGAACTAGGCAAAATATTGCCATTTTGATGAGTAATCAATATACAAAGTATCGGTGACACTTCAGTACATCTCAAGTTGGACTGGCCACATTCTGAGTGTGCCAAAGCTCTTTCCTTCTGTACACAGTTTCCAGGGAAGCACTCTCTATTTACCTCTTTAAAAGATCCTGAAAGTTCCACATGGAAAATGAAAAGGCTCATGGTTTCATTTCAACCAGGAAAAGAACAATAAAAACAAAGGGTCCTCAACTTTCCTTTGGCTTAATAGCACACTGCCAAATAATCAATAACAATTAGGGAAACTAGGCTCAGCTTTTTAAAAAAACTGATCTTTTTTTTCTTTCTGCCTTCATGCTCTCCTGGGCCATCCCACATACCTATCGGCAGCGAAGCAAATGGTGCCACATGTGTCGGCCATGTCGTCCACGAGAATGGCCACGCGGCCCTTCACGTCGCCCACCAGCACCATCCGGTCCACTTCGTTTGCCTTCTTCCTCTCTTTGTGAATCAAAGCAAACTCCACATTCAGCCTGTCTGCAATGGAGGTGACCCTGCATGAAGTTATGGTGGATGACATGTTAATACAGTCCATACAATTATGAGTCCTAACTGTAATGTTTCCCATTGTCTCCAAAGGATTTTAAGCCTACTTTAGGCTAATTACTATGTTTAATTCATTCTTTTAACAAACACATACACAATATTCAGTCAGGAAAAAGACTCCTCTTTAAAAGATACATTTGGGTCACTTGTAGGAAAACGGAGGTACTTGGAGACCATAGTGTATATGGTATCTCTTATATGAGAAGCCCAAAGCATAAATAACTCATGAACATAAAAACAGATAGATGCTAGGAAACAGGGCAATAGATCTTTTGCAAAGAGGAGGGGCACTGAGAGACGGAGGGAGGCGGGAGGGAAGGGAGGCGGGAGGGAAGGGAGAGGAAAAGGACGAAAAGAAAGTTCGGAGGTCCTATGCACTGTACATGGGCCAACTCCACAGGAGGAATGCCATCATCAAGCACTGCAAAAATGTACTCATAGAACTTTTAAAAAATTGAAACAAAAAGAGAATCTATTTTTAACCTTATTCGAGGAACACAGCCAATGAACACATGACCATTGCTTTTTAAACCAGGCGTGAACTGGAGAATGAGTAAACAAAAGTGCTAGTGACAGACTCCTTTGGTGGCATCTGGTCATGAACACCAGGACACTGGACCACTGAATGAAACTGATGTTCCATTTGGTAGTATTTGCAGGTATATCTTTCAAATGACAGGTACAGCTTTAAAACAAGTGATATAGCAGAAACACCATTTGTTCGGTTTGTGGAGCAAACAGTGGGATCAGAAGTCCTGGGTGGCTCGTCCATGAATGTGCCAGCGTGTGACAACGGATTTTGTTGCACTAGAGGCCGAAGGGGACCGACTCTGTGAGCTGTCAGGTTGGCTCCCCTGTCTATCCAAGGCAAGTGCTTAAAAGCCACTGGCTCAGGGAAAAGAAGAGTTCTGGGGGTTGGAAGAAGCAGATTTAAAGTGATGAAACTTATTTCAAAAACAATGTCAAAGACATAATGTGACATTAAAATTTTGCTATCCTGGTTTTCAAAATAATAGTCATTTTGCAAGTCAGGTGAAAAATGTTCTCAGGCTCAGTATGCACATATCCCAGTTTAGGAGACAGTGCACAGAGGATATGAGCTCCAGACATGGTTTTCTCTTTTTTAATTTGGTACCGGGGATTGAACTCATGACCTTGCACTTGCCAGGAAGATGTTTATACCACTGAGCTAAATCCCCAGTCCTAGACATGGTTTTCAAAGCAATGGTCCTCTTCCTTAGAGGGCAACCAGGAAAAGAGTGCCCTGTGGGCTTGGATTCAGGACAAAGCAGGCAATTCTCTCTTTTTTCTTTGCTCGCTTTCTTTTCTACTTATGTATTTATCTATTTTGTGCGTGTGGCGGGGGGGGCACTGGGGATCGAACACAGGGCCTTTGCACTGAGCTATATGTCCAGTTCTTTATTAAATTCTCTATCTGGAGATAGAATTTCACTGAGTTGCTAAGTTGTTCATGCTCAGGGTTGAACTTGCAGTCCTCCTACCTCGGCCTCCCAGAGTGCTGGAATTACAGGTGTGAGCCACCATACCCAACCAAGGGTGTTTGATTCTGAGAGGACCCAATTTCTGGGGCTGAGAGGAAAGCACAAAGGGACTAAATACTCTAGGCTGCTCACCCTTGTTTCTGAGAACTTTCAACATCACCAGTAGCAAAATTTTATAATTGTGGGAAAATGGAGACATAATACATATTCCTGAGAAGTTATGCTATGACAACATATCAACAGATCACACTGAAATCCCAGGCAGAAATATTTAAAAAATAACACCTCTCTCTCTGATTTTGATTTTTTTCTGGACATATATTTCACATATATACATTCTTTTATTTGTGTGTGTGTGTACCTGTAGAAAGACTCCCTGGAGAAATAGCTATGTTGGTAGAGATACAAAGCAGATACAATTTTCTCCTAGGTTTTCAAATTTTTGTAGAGCATGTCCTAAGATTATATGACCAGAAAAGAAAGTTAAATCAGAATTATTTACTTTTTCCCACTTCCTAGACCACTTTTATGTAGATACTATCTCAACGGTGGAGGGTATTTCTTAAGTTTTACTTTTTCTTGGCTGGCAACCCAATCAAGCTTCAAAGATTACCCAAGAGTGACCTCCTGTGGCAATCTTAAATTTTACTTGCAGTGACTCAAGCAAGCCTCAAAGGTCTTTAAACATGTAAATGGGTGCAATCATTATGGAGGTCCATATGGAGGTTTCTCAAAAAATCTAAAAGTAAAAATTCCATTTGACTCAGTTATTCCTCTTCTAGGTATCTTCCCCAAAGAGCTAAAGACATCCTATTGCAGTGACACCTGCATACTCATGTTTACAGCAGCGTAATTCACAATTAGCTAAATCTTGGAAGTGGCCTATATGTCCATCAACAGACGAATGGATAAAGAAAATGTGGTATCTATACATACTGAAGCTATAAAGGAGAGCTATAAAAGACTCAGCTATAAAGGACAAATCTGAGACATTTGTAAGAAAATGGATACACTTTGAAAAGCATAATGTTAAGTAAGATAAATCAGACACAAACTTAAATGCAGTATGGTTATTTTCATTCCAGTAATCCAGAGTACAAATAAAGAGCAAAATAAAAGATTGATAAAAGGAGCTAGAAAGATCTTCTGCAAATAGGAAGGGGCTAAGAGGCCGAGGGAGGGAAAAGGGCTATAAAATGATTTAAGAAGTGTCATGTACATACACTAAGTACCTACAATCAGTGCAATCATTGTATGTCACAAACAGGAACTAAAAACGCTAACAACAGTAACATAGAAAATGGGGGAGGAGGACCTAGACATTGAGAAAGGGAGGTGAAAGTGGAGGGGAAGAGGATGAAAAGAATCAAGATACACTAAATACTATACCTACTCAGTACGGTGAATAAACATGGTGTATTGCAAACACGTATATGAACAAAATAACTGAAAATATAGAAAACAAGCTCTAATTTGTCAGATAGCTGGCAAAATAGGACATTTTGCATTAAGAAGCCACAGATCAAATGCATGGGTCTCACATTACTTTCAAGGCTGTTGGAAGGAGACAGTCATTTGGAGAAGTGTCCACTCCAGAATATAAGGTTGCCAGTGCTATGTGGCAACCACTTTGGGGCAAAAAGGAAAGGAAGTGGCAAAGACTCTGAAACGTGTGCCTCCAATGTGGGCTTTCTTGGTAGAGGGAGCAAGGGTGGCTAAGGGGGGCTGCTTTCAAGGGTTCTCAATCAAACAGCACCTCAAATCTGGCCACTTAACCTGGCCAGGGTGCTCTGCATATTTTAAAAGTGGGAGTTAGAATATAATAAGACTTTGTTTCAAAATGATAAGAAAAAGGTGGATAAATTTAATAGTTTTGGAACAAGCAGATAACAAGTAGAGGTTGGGGAAGGAAGAGTCAAATTCTAATTTCACTCTTCATGCAAAAAGAAATTGCAGATGGAAAGAAATTGGAGCAATATGGGAAAAAAAGGAAACTTAAGTCCACACAAAATCCCTGAAGAAAAATTTTAAGGATGAGTGCTTCCTAAGCTCAGAACTCATATGTGAAGGGAAAAGAAATAGGACTAGGTAAAAAGGTTTGAGAAGTTCTGTGGAGAACAAAAATATAAAAAGGCGGAAGAAATGAGGGAACTGTTGTGGGAAATATTGCAATACACACAAGAAACAAAGCTGTGATCGCCTGTTAATGCAGAATTCTTGACAATCTTAGGAAAGGCCCCAGCTAATAAAATAGTAGGCAAAAAGTGGGAAAAGGCCACTCGTGGAAAGTCACAATACCAGAAGGGGTGTTTGATCTTCCTTGCAGCAACCTAAGTTTACAGGAATAGGCACTAGATCACAAAATTGTGTGATAATCCACAGTGTGAGCATGTGTGTGAGAATCAGTGGCAGCAATATTGGATGGACTGCCACCTCTATTCTTTTTGATGGTCTAGCTTTGGGCACTGTGCATCAAAACTAAAATGGCTTGTGTCCTGGACTTGGCAATTCCACTTCTAGAAATGCATCCCACTTGTACATGTGTGCAAACATGGCACCTCCAGTATATTGTCACTGCATGGTATGAACTGTAGTCCCTACAAGTGTGCAGCAGTCGGCTGATCATAGGAATTACAGTCTCTGCATATGTGGGAGTGTTACTCAGTGTAAAAGGCATTCAGGCACACCTGCTGCATGTCCAGAGAATTATGCTAAAATTTAGCAACCAGGTTTTTAAAAAGTGCAAGAAAGAAAGTACATAGCATATTACTATTTTCATGTAAGACCTAAGGGGGTACGTGCTTGACTAACGTCATTCTGACACTGGAAAGAACAGTGGTGCTTAAAGAAGCAATGAGGGGAGTGCTTTTTGGTACTGTTTCAATTTTTGCTGAGAACAAGCAAGATATTTGCAATAGGTATTAAAACAGAACTGGGACAGGAAAGGAAAAGGCCATAGGTGTCTGCACGACCTATTTGGGCTTATTAGCTACCAAAGTTATATCTGCTGGTTAAAAAAAAAATAATAGGCCAGACACAAAAGCCACTTATTGTATGATCAATTAATGTGCAAAGTTCCAAAAGCACAGTTCTGTAGCAACAGAAGGTAGGTGAGCAGTAACCAGGGATTGGGGTCAGGGCACACGGGCAGCAACTGCTAACGGGGCCAGGGGCTTCCCTTGCTGCAGTGACCATGTTCGGGATTAGTGGCACTGGCTGCTCAAGTTCGTGAATATATTGCAACCAGTGAACTGTACACTTTAAAGTGGGTGAGGTGGAGGCATTTGAATTGCAACTCAGTGAGGTTGGCATTACAAACCAGGCACATCATATGCTCCTCGACCCCCTAGCCTACCTCTTCATCTCAAGCCAGGAGATTTGTTCTGTTTGAATGCAGACTGCACCACATGACTGAAGTAAGTTTCCATGTCAACCGCAAGCATTTCCAGTAGAAACGAGTCTGCGAAGTTGCCCACATTCTTAAGCCGCCCGACAACACGGCATTAATTAACCTTGATGTGGTAGCCAAGGGCATTTCTGTGCCCATCCTACACCATAAAGGGTCCTATCACACGGTGCTGTTTTCCAGCCCACTGCTGCTCGAATGGGGCTCTTTGCAAGCTAACTGCTGCTGTTTCTTATATACTGGTGTCTCCTTCCTGTCCACGGCCACTTCCTGCAGCTGGCGGAGGCCTGTCACCAGCTGTATGGCCCACTTCTTCCTCCTCTTCTGTGCTGGGAAACCTATGCAGCCGTTGGAGGGCAGCTGAGGCAGAAAAAATGGGGCCTTTCTGAGAATCAGGGCCTACTGTGCACTGAGGGCGTTAGGACTGCCCACTTTCTGGGCCCCTCCTAAGCTCTTCAGTGTGACTGCACGCCCCCAACATGGCTGCAGGTGGATGAGGGTTCCCAAGCAGGGACAGCCTTATTTACAACGCCGGCGATGGAACTCAGGGCTCCCTACATGCTAGGTGAGTGTGCGCTCTTCCACCAAGCTGCACTCCCAGGCCCTACATTGAACAATCCCCCCAAAGATTCAGGGTCCCTGTGACTCTTTATACATTATTCACGCACACCAAGCAGCCTCTTTTTCACCCTGGGCTGGTGGGCAGGTGTCTCTCCTACTACCCCCTTCCTTGTTGTGGCCCCCAGCTGGACAACGCTACTCCAAGCCACATTTTTCTTTGCAGATTTCATATTTTTTTTTCTTCCCAGACTGCAGCTGCCAAGGTTCCTGAGTCAGCAGCAGCCTGAGCTTGCAGTGAACACTATGTATCAGATCAGCTTTCATTCTTCTCAGCCTTGATTCTGAACACCCTGTGCCCAAATGGCTCACTAACTCCTTGAGTCCTCTGCAAAGCCGATTACACTTGCTACTCAGGACCACTTTCTCATGCCATTCTGTGCACATCACTGCAGGCATTTGAGCAGCAGATGGTCTCTCTCTCTCCTTCTCCCTCTCCCTCTCTCTCAAACTTGCAATCTTCCTGCCTCAGTCTCCCAGAGCGCTGGGATTATAGGCTTGCACCACCATGCCCAGCTGCCTTCTATTTCTTTTTTTTACTTAGTCTTCTTTGAAACTTGCTCTTTTGACAGTCTGGTGATTGTTCTAGCACCCTAAGATGTCCTCTTGAATTGCAGACTTGGGATCAGTCACCAGGTCACATAAGCAGGGAGAGCTTACTGAGCAACTGGTAGTGGAAGTCTCTCTGGAAGAGGCTCTGTGACTGAAGGGGTCACCAATTCTCACAAGAGGAATTCCTACTCTCACCCCTGTACATACTGCACTGTACATCTGTCGATGGTCCAGGCTCGGGAGCTGATTTTTCATAGGTCACTACTTTTTCCCCTGTTCAAAGGCCTGGCCTGCTACCTAGAGGCCTGTCTTTTGGCTCTCTTCTTCATGGAGGCTCTTATGTATGTGTTAAATGCTACTGGTCTCTTCTTAGATCCAATACCCATGTCCCAGGCCACCGGAGCATAGCTTTCAGTCCTTTATTTCTTGGCTTCGATATTTCTGTTTCTCAGAGTCCTACATGCAGAAATTTTTTAAAAAAAGATTTCATTCTTTTTGGTGATCATTTGCAAGTGTTTGGAATAGGAAGAACTAGCTCAACTGTGTTGTTAGTTAAAAGCCTTATTTTCCAATTAAACTTATTACTTTTAGCCTGGTGTGGAAGCATATGTCTGGGAATCTCAGCACTCAGGAAGCTGAGGCAGGAAGATCTCTGTGAGTTTGAGGATAGTCTGGGCCACATATAAGTTCAAGGCAAGTCTAAATTACATTGAAAAATCCTGTCTCAAAACAAAACAAAACAGAAAAACCCAAGCAAACTTTGTTTGTTGAAACAAAGTTCTACAACACTGAAAATGTTTATTAGTTTTATAATCAGAAAATAACTTTAGAAATATTTTTTGCTGAAAACAAACGTATAGAGATTGTGTTATGTGTTTACTCTTGTGAATGATGAAATGCTGACAGAGATGATGGGTTTCTGCTCTGGCAGTTAAGACTTTGGTCTACTTACTTGCTCATCTTCAGAATAAAATGTTAAGTAATTTGAAACAGGCTCCTCAGGCCTGGGGGGGGGGCGGTTGGCTTGTGGAACAGCACTTGCAGAACCTGGGTGAAGCCCTGTGTTCCATCCGTAGCACTGCTAATAATAATACTCCTAATGCCGTAATACATGGAGAAGTGCAGACAGGAAAAAGCAACTGATGCAGACAAATTCCCACGAGCAACCTGCATGGTACCTTTTGGCTCCTCCTGCGTCGGGGGAAACAATGATGCAGTTCCTCCACTCGCTGATGTTCTCGCGAATCCACTGCAGGACTGCGGGCTCCGCATACAAGTTATCCACTGGAATATCAAAGAATCCCTACGCAACAGGTGAGTGTCACACTGTAGAGTTTGTTTCTTTGAAGCGATAACTGCTTTCATTAAACAACATTTTAATTTTGTATTCAAAAGAAATCTTCCAACCCACTCTCCTTTTTTAATTTAACAAAATCACAAGGTAGATGCTTCAGGCCAGCCATCTTCAAAATGTATTCAATTGCTTGGGATGGCCTTTTGCAAAAAAGGCAAAAGAGCCAGGCTTTAATTAATTAATTAATTAATTTTTAGGTTTTTTTTTTTTTTCTTGAGACAACGTCACCCTACATAGTCCAGGCTGGCCTTGAACTCACTATGTATTCCAGGCTGGCTTCAAACTTACAGAGATTCTCCTGCCTCAGCTTCCCTAAGCTAGTATTACAGGCCTGCACCACTACACCTGGCAGGGCTACTGTTTTTTAGCTCCCAAACCAAACACTTTACATTCACTATACATCATAAAACAGGTACTGTATAATATGGCCTGATTTAGAAGTGAAGGAACTAAGCTATGAAGAGGTTAACAAATGTACATTACAACTCCACCATTCCAAAGGTTTTCCAGGAGTTGGGATGGAATTACACCATGCATACTTCCATGAAGTCATTTTCACTGCTCCAAAAACAATGACAAAGACAGGATATACCGACACTGAGTTATTTTAAAGAAACTCCAAGACAGGAGCCATATACAGACTCAAACTTAAGGAATGCTACCACCTTCGGAAATGATTTCTAGCAGTGCCTCTGTTCAAGAATGTATCTGTTTGTGAACAATTCAGTTTGCAAACAAAAGGGTTATGCACAATTTTGCTTCTGTTTTCAAACTCTGCATCAGGTGACAAATACAGCCACAGCCATCTTCCCTGATGAACACGACCGCAGCCTTCTTCCCCAGAATCATGGAATGAATTCACTTCATGAACAAAGGCACCACTTTTATTTAACAGAGTTAGGACCTAACCACTGGCAGAAGGAAAATCCTGTACCTGGATTTGAGAGGCATGCAGGTCCATGGTGATGATGTGATCGGCCCCGGCCACCGAGAGCATGTTGGCCACAAGTTTTGCAGAAATTGGAGCACGACTCTGAAAAAAAAAGAGAGGTGGATTTGACAGCAGGAAAAGATAGATGGCATCAGATTCCTCCTCATAAGCAACAGGTGAGAAAGCTAAGTCACACATGGTGTCATCAAAGGGTAATAAGGAAAATAACACACATCGTGACAACAAATGATATATTTATTCCACTTTGTTCACCAACTACTGTTTCCATATACTACTGTGAAGCAATGTGCTCAACACTGGGTATAGAGAACAAATGTCAAAGAGGCATACATTTAAACATAGAGGCTGCTGCACATGGAACGTCACAATTTGCATAAATCAGGCTGGAATAAATGCAGATAGGTAAAATAAAAGGTATAAGAAAGAGAGATAATAGCAGGAAGGAAGGACACAGAGTTTAAACGGGATAGTTGTCAGAGACCCTATTGAGATCAATTTCAAGATATGGCAGCAAAGACCAGAGAAAAGCATTTTAGAGGGAAAGCAGTATGGGGGACATGGCCAAAGCCAGGAGATGCTTGTGCAGCCAGCGATGGCAGGAAGTTCTGCTGTCAGAGATGCTTTTCTGCACGTAGGGCTGGATGCTGTCCTCGTTGCAAATTAAACAAAAACCAGGTGGAAGACTGAATATTTCATGGTGATGGATAATTGAATATTTAGAGAAAGAGATGCACTGTCATTTACTGATGTTTGTTTTAATGTTCCTTAACTTCTTTAAAGCTTTAGTTCCCACATTAGAAAATTGTTGACAAAATTTTACATCAAAAAAGCCACAAGATTATATTGATATTATCAGACTACAGAGAGGATCTAGGTGGAATTCAGCAACTGTCTATGAAAAATATTTCTACACACCAGTACTCCAAAAGAAAACATAAGCTTGAAGAAAGATGGCATTCACTATAATGACAAAGAAATGATCCCATTAAACACATACACATTCACACACACGGTGTATCACAAACAGTAAATTCATGTAACTACATGCATAGCAAAGAATTATATCAAAATGTTATCAAAATTATATCAAAATAGATTGTTTTCAATTTCTCTAACACATTGTGTTTCTTAGAAAATATTTTATAATAAAATACAGATAAAGAGAGAGAAAAAGAATGAGAGAAATATCTCAAAATTTTAAGAGTAAATGCTTCTAGAAAATGAATAATAGGGTCATGCTCTTTCTTATTTTTATCTTTTTTTAAAAAAAACTTTTCAATCTTCTTTATCAAGTATATATCTTAACTCATGTTTTCACTTCTTAATTCCCCCATACTGTGTATTCTAGTTGCCTTTGGAATAAATCTGATTTTCCCAGCTTCCAAACTAAAGCCCTCTGGCTAATGTGGCTGTATAGTCTACTGAGAACTGTCCCTGTCCCATGTCTTTGCTACTGGGCAGCTCTCTGCAGTGGGAACTGGCTTTACCTGCCCTCCTGCAGAGAGCCCAGTAGCCTTACCTGTATACCCACATGCCTCCTGGTCCCCATCCTACCCATCTCTGCTGGCCAATGCATTTAATCCTCCAGGTCTGGCTCCAATCTCCCAACTGTAAGGCACTCTAAGGACTCCAGACATAATCTCTCCCTTCTAAAGTGACATAGCATCCTTAAGCATTTGCCCCCTACTCTTTGGGTCCTCTTTGTGACACCAGTTGAAGACAGAAACATCATCACTCACAAGGGCAAACAGCTGGTTTTAGCCATCTCATCCCTTACCGAACATAGCTCATACCCTGCACATGATAGCTTTCCAATAAATATTTCATAGCAGAAGCTCTATAATATCAAATTTCCAAGGCTTAGTCATTAGCCTCATTGATAGCATTTTTTCGTCTAAGAAATTTCCAGGACAATAGAAAGAACCAGCTGGTCACTGTGACTTCTTTGTAATAAAATTCGATTGGCAATGCTAAGTTCCTGCTCTTCCTAGAATTTTGTAAATGGTCATTAGGTCTGAATGTGTCTTCTCCACAATTCAGGAGATGGCGGTATGATTGCATTAAGAAGTGCCGTCTTGTAGAGGTGACTGGGACGGCAGGGCTCTTCCCTGTTAAGGGAAGGGAGGCCTTGGTGAAAGAGGCTGTGGACTCCATTCTGTATGCTTGCCCTTCTCCCATGGACAGACACAAGATTCCGCCCTACATACCACATACCGCTGCCTTGTCCTCAGACCTCCAGATTCCAGAACTGTGAGAAAAAATTGTATTCTTCACAAATTACCCAGACTCACATATTCTGTAATAGCAGCACAGTGCAGATACCAGAAAAAAAGACCACCTTCTATCCACAGTGGCGTCCAGCATTTTTTACTTCTGGGATCCAAACCACAGAGGTAATTGCTGAATTCACACATTTGATTTCCTTCTTCAGACTTTGTTTGCAAACTTGGTTTTGGTACTAAGTTTCAGAGTTTGGCTTAATACCCAATTGAATCCTACAGGAACAGTGACTTACAAGTCAATTTATATGACAGCCTAGGCAGGAGAAAAATTAGTACAGCGTTTAAACACACGTAGACTTCTCCAGTGAGAAATACATGAAGGTCGCAGTTTTGCAAGTCAGCCCAATAAAGACAATGACTCTCTCATGGTAATCTAGATCATATTCAATGTATCAAGCACCTCCCTGCCACAAAAGTAACTTTGATAAGCTTTTGCAAAACTGTAAGATTTGCAGAGGTTCATATCTGCTACCAAGTAAAAGAAAACAATATTTTATCATTTAAATGAGAACAGGACCTTTAAAATGATTTTGGAAGACAGAAAACAAACAGAAACACCAAGCACAAAATCCTTCACCCCCTCCCACCTCCAGAAGTAATTATTCCCTGCGTTTCCCACAACCTGCTGTTTTTACCAGGCAGGGAACCAGCAATTATTGTCTACTATGGCAAGAGCCAGCAAACTACAGCCCATATCCAAAACTGCCTTCAGCCTGTTTTTGTCCAACCTGAGATTCTTACATTTATAAGCACCTCAAAAGCAATGAAAAGAAGAATAGTGTTTTGAGGCAGTGGAGGATTATATAAAACTCCCATTTCTGGATGGACGAATAAAGTTTTATTGGTTCACAGTTACACCCGTTTGTTACAGTACTGGCCATGGCTATTTTCACATTCAAGTGGCAGAAGTTGGGCTATTGTAACAGATCCAGTGATCCTCAATTTTGGACCTGGCTTTTTTCAGAAAAAGTTGGACAACTGTGGATTATAGGCTAGGTATTAGTGGCTATAAATAGTGGCTCATGCTGTCCTTAATTTGTAGATGAGGAAACTGAATTTGCAGAGTTTCAGTAACTCTTTTATAAAGGGGAACCTGAGTAAATATAGTGTTGAAATTCAAACTTGAGCCCATTTCATTCCAATGTGAGCACTCCCAAGCTCAAACCACTTTCTATCATGTCTTCTACAATTAAGATGGTCTCGTCATCACTTTTCCATGTCACTAGAAAATTGTGAAGATATGTGATCATGCATGAAACCATTCTTTCACTATGAGAACCTATTTCTGGGTCCTTGTGCATATAAACCAAACCTAAAATGAAATTGTACAAATGTACCAGGTTTGCCTAAAAGAACAGCAAGGGATGGGGTTAAAAAGCAAACAGGCTTTAAAGAGGACTAAAGCTCTAAATTTTCCTGAGTTTCTTTGCAGGTACTTCTTTTTTTTTTCCTTTGTAGGTTCTTCTGAATAGAGTAATTACATAGAATTTCAATGTGTCATGAGATGTCATAGGCAGGACAGACTCAAGGAATGGAAAAAGGACAATAGAAAGCCTGGGAGGTATGCCCAGAGTTCCTTCTGTGGCCAGCACAACTACAGCCCACGGCTTTTGGTGACACTCAAATGCCGTATCGCCTTTGCCTGCCCACAGGAAGTGAAAAGGAGGAAGTAAGCTCTCTGTCTCAGATCTTGTCTGGTCTCCTCATGGTTTGCTCACATTGGCGCATGGTGGCACTTGTTTAAGAAGTAAAACGTGCCAGCAGGCTCGAGTGATTTTTCTCCCTTTTCTTTTTGGTTTTTTGAAATAGGGTCTCACTATGTAGCCCAAACTGGCCTTGAACTCACTGTGTAGCTCGGGCTGGCCTCCAACTCACAGTGATCCTTTTACCTCAGCCTCCGAGTGCTGGAACTGCAGTCATGTACCTGATGCCAGGAAAGGCAGTTTCTCTCAAGCGCTTCCTGAATTCCTGTTGCAATCCCATGGGCAATTTTCTAGGTGTACCTGAACTACTCAAACCAGCAGAGAAATAGAAAAATTGTCGGAAACTAAAAAGAACACAAAAATGTACATCAGATAATGGATAACTGAGAATGACTGCTCCTTTCAACAAAGTTGAAGAAAGAATAACGGTCTCCTTACTCTAATATAAGTCACACTGACTACACAGACATCCCAGAGTAACGGTACGGGGACAATACACAGGCTATTGTAACACACTCAATGATCCCCAGTGTCACACACAGCTCTTCACAAAGAGAGTTGGCTAACTGTATCCCAGCCACCTCCAAGGTTGTCTGGAGCTGTATATCTACACAGTGAAGGCTGTCCACCAGACTAGCTGGGGACAGTCTGCATGGCCACTTTTTCCTGGCACAGTTACTTAGTAATAGAGCCCACTTTTGATCTCTACAGTATCGTGGCTAGGATGATAAACAATATGACAGTAATATTATCTCAAAGTTTGAACTGCCCCTCAAATATATATTTTTCAGTATCAGGGATCTAACCTAGGGTCTTCACACTTAGCTGTATCTCCAGCCCTTTTATTTTTTTGAGATAGGGTCTCACTAAGTTGCTAAATTATCAAGGCTTGGCTTGAACTTTAAAGCCTCCTACCACAGCCTCCCAGTTTTAAGCTACTCAGTCTGTCGTCATTTGTCACAGGAGGGCTATGAAACAAATCCACTGTACTATGAGTCCTTTCTTTCTGTGTCCTTGTCCCTCACCAATAAGCCATAGGGGTTCCTAAGTGCTACACATACTGCTTCTCAACTCTTTGCCCACCCTTGTCTCTGTGTTGAGGACGAACAAAGACTATTTTTCTTGTTTTTGACACAGGGTCTGGCCTTGAACGTCCAGGACTCCTTCACCTCAAACCTTCTGAGTGCTGGGATTACAGAAGTGTGCCACCATGCCTGGCTGAGGATGAAAAAAGTCTTATCTTTTCCATTTAGTTAAGAAGTTCAGAGAAGTCACAGAATGTGTGTTCAAAATGGCCCAAAACGTAAAACAAACCTAAATGTGTAAGAATAGGAAAACTAGAGAACAGCTTGTCCGACAATGCAGTTCTACAAAACAGTTGAACCCATCAAGGTTTTCAGAAGTCGATAGGACTCCTCTTGTTAGAACAGTGGTTTGGGGGCAGTGCTAGTGCTGGCAATCAGGGACAGTGGCCAGGGACCATCAGAGTTCCTGAAATGTAGGAGGCAGGGGGCAGACTGTGCTAGTTTCCCCATTACAAAGACTTTATTGTGAATAAAAATAAGAAACAAAATTTGAAAGCACAACCTTGGAAAAAGAGGTCAGTGCGAGTCATATATGTGCCAACAAAAAATGCAAACACCTCAATATCTGCATCCGCTATTTGTATCAAAGGAACTGGGGGTTAGAAATCACTCAGCAGTGGGACCGGTGCCTGACAGAGGAATGATTTACCAGAGAAGATACAATGTATTCAATAGCTCAGGGCCGAATACAAAGTGCAAAACCTACTGGAAATTAACTCGATAAGGAATAATCACAGTGTGGGAATTTACTAAGCTTCTTGCCACATGGAGGAGACATCGGTGGAAAATGAGCTCCTTTATGACCGGACAAGATGAAGTTGCTAAGCAATCCTGTGGAAAGATCCAGATGGGAGGAAGTGCTAAGGCAGATGACACAGATGGGACACAATTTAAACCCTGGCATTTAGCAGCTAAAAGAAATGCAGGAAACTCTAGAATTTAGTTCAAAAATACAAGAAGCTATATAAATAACAAGTAAGGGGACATGGTTTCATAGCAACATTTATGACTGAAAGTTTGGGCTGCCCACAAACTCAAATTTAACACACACACACACACACACACACACACACACACACACACACCAAGGTCCATGTGCTGGAAGCTTTATTCCAGTGTGGGGACACTGAGGTGATGAAAACTGTAGAATTGAGCCTACTTGAAGACAGGGAGGGTCATGTGGCACCACTCTCAGAACAGCCAGAGGCAGGTCTCGGAATAATAGCTCGGTCCCTGCAAGAAGGGGCTGTTATGCAAAGAATACACCTGGCCTGTTGCACTCTTGTGTTCCTTCCCCACACACATGTCCCTTCTTTATGTGGCTAGTTCCCTTTCTCCTTCTCCACCTCAAAGTTGTGACACAGCTTGAGAGAACACGTGCCAGGATGCCAGTGCTATGCTGTTTGGATCCTGCAGCCACCAGCATACTAAGTGACATAAACCTCTTTATTTTAGAAGTTACCCAGCCTCAGGGATTTTGTAACAACACAAAACTGACTACAAAACCAATCCACACTCTAATGCATGATTTGGCCTACTGTGACTCCCTGGTCAAACCCAGCCAGCCACTTGTTGAGATAATAATAGTGGTTCTTAACTTGTTTAAATGATTAAAAAATTAAAAGAATAATAACTTATGACACGTGGAAATACTAAATTCATGTGGTAGTGTCCATAAATAAAATTCTATGGAAACACAGCCATAGCCATTCATATATGTACTGTCTATTACTACTTTTGAGGTACAAAGTTGAGAACTTACAACAGAGATCATATGTTTTCATTTTTAGAAAACATAAGCTGAGCCTTCTAGTCTAATCAGTTCAAGGTAACAGTACTCCAATACCACATGGTCTTTTGGAGAGCAAATCTTTAGTGGGAAATTAACTGGATAGCCATATCAACACAGAGACTGGAAGCCACATCTGAAGAGGTTGAGATTAAAATTCAGGGAGACTTTGGTATATAAACTCAAATCTGTATTTTTTTCAGAAATTTGTTTTATTTTAGAAATGAAACTATGGGCTCACCATGAGCACTGTAGTGGGTCAAATGGTCACCCCCAAACTCACGCCCACCCACAGCTCCCAACATGGCCTCATTTTGGAAATTGAGTCTTTGCAGATATAACCAAAGTAAAGATCAAGACGATACCATTTGAAACCAGGAGCTCTGGTGCACACCTGCAAACTCAGCATTCAGGAAGCTGAAGAAGGAAGACTACTGTGAGTGAGAGGCTTATGTATAAGGGGTTTAAGACCAGCCGGGGCTATCCTGTGAGATTTTGTCTCAAAAAAACCAAAATATAAAAGATTAGGGTAAAACTGAAATACAGCCAACAGTATCATTGTAAGAGACAGAAAATGGCACACAATGACATAGGGAGAGGCCATTTGGAGACAGACACAGAGATTGGAATGAGGCTGCCACAAACCATGAGCCCAAGGAACCACCAGCAACAAGAGTTGTGGGAACATCTGTCCCTGTAGCTTCCAGATGGTTTACCCCTGCCCACACCTGTATTTCAGACTTCTAGCCTTTGGACCTGTGTGAGATTAAATTCCTGCTCTTTTAAGCTCCCCTATTTAAGCAAATTTCTTTTGTCTTTTTTCCTTTTTATCGGTACTGGGGATCGAACTCACGACTGCCTGCTTTATAAGGCAGGCGCTTATGCCACTGAACTAAATCCCCAGCCCCCGCAAATTTCTTTTGCCAGCCCAAGAAAACTAATGAAATTTGTTTCCAAAGTCTCTTCAAACTTCTACTTCTCTGATGTACCTTTGAGATTAGGAACAATTATATTTTCTTCAACCTGTACAGACTTACAGAGCCTTCTATAATGCTAATGTTGCTAAAAGAATAATTTAACGACATTAAACCTGTTCCTGAAAGGCTGAAAATAGACAATAGCATTTTTTATTTAACTTTTAACTTGGGAGAAATGTAGATTCACGAGCCTCTGGAACAATGCAGTTCGTAACAGCTGAAGTAACAATGTCACATAGCGTCATGGAAATATGCAAAATTATAGTGCTTTCACAATCAGGACCCTGACATTGCCACAATGAGTGAACTGAGTAAGGTGCTCCACAGTTTGACTGTGTACTCACAGAGGGGTGAGTGTGTACTTAGTTCCATCCACCGCTATACACACAAGTCCAACATGATAAAGTCAATAATGGTAATTTTTAAACCTGCAAAATACGCTTAATTGTTTTGGGATCTATAATCATTAACGCAGTAGGCCCAAAGATAAATCTGACAATGTCAGAGTGAGGACCATGCTCGTGACAGCCTTCAAAGAGAAAGCCAACAATTGCCAGATGTTCTACTGGTAGAGGTATACGGAGAAATGATGGTGACTCAGAGCAGGACACACCTGCCTCTCTCCTACCTTGTCCTTTTTATCTTGGCGGGCATATGGGAAGCACGGGATCACTGCAGTCACCCTGGAGGATGAGGCGATCTTGCATGCATTGATCATGATGAGCAGTTCCATCAGGTTGTCATTGATCTCTCCACAGCCACTCTGGATGATATAGACATCTTCCCCTCTAACACTTTCACCAATCTCCACACTGCGAAAAGAAAAATGCCACCAATGGACATGAAAGTGTGTCTGCATGTTGGAGAGGTCTCCACGACCACCGCCAGGTTCGATGATTCACCAGGCCAAATCTCAAGACTCAGCATAATGCTGCACTTTACATTTGACTAAGGTTTATTACAGGGAAGGGGCAGAGGGAAATTCAGCAGAGAAAAGCAGTGCATAAAGTGAAGTTGGGGGAAACCAGGTGTGAGATTCAGAAGTTGAGCTTAGTGCCTCCAGTAGCAAGCTGATAAGACTTGCAAAATGTTGCTACCAGGGAAACTGCTTAGAGAATCAAGGCCCAGGGTTGGTACTAGGTCCATTACCTAGACACCTAGTATGTGCCAAAAGACCAGGCATGCTGGCCTTCACAAAAGCCACGTTGTTCCCTAGTGGTTAACAGTTTAAGCACCATGAAACATTGTTATCAAGGGATGGTGGGAATCTTCCAAAAGTTAAGTTTCCAGACCCTAGCCAAAGGCCAACTTGGCAAACAAGCTCTTCTGAGTTTCAGGACTGCTGTGTTCACTCTTTCCTGCAAAATACTTCATTTTAGTGCTTTATTATTTATATTAAATCTTTATGTGAATGCTGCTTTAAAAATTCAAATCATTCTATGAGGCTTATAACAGATAATCAACTGCAACCCTCTATATGGTTTTCAGATATTTACCTTCAAGTTTCTAGCTAATATGTGTCTTCCTATGTCTTTGGATTTTTTTATCAGAGGATCCTGGTTTGACTTCTCACTGTGGAAGAAGGGAATTTGATTCTATTTCCCCTCTGTGCCATCACACAGGTGCATTATTTCCATCTTGCCATCATCCTAACACTGATCAATAATCAAACTGAAAATTGTCTATGTTCTCTCTCTCTCTCTCTCTCTCTCTCTCTCTCTCTCTCTCTCTCTCTCCCCCAATATCTCAAAAGCTGTAACCCTTGAGAGTTTCCCTTCCATCAGCAAAGGAAAGTTATAGTTCATCAATAAAATCTATGATTAACGGAATACATTTTAAAGTGTTATACTGTTTATGTGACATTTTTAAAGATGTAATTGAGAAAGTTCTTAAATGTTATGCTCCAATTCCATCTTTCTGTGACTTCTAATTGTACAATCTTATACAGTATGGTAACTTTTAGGAACACATACATCACATTATAGCAGAACTAGCTGTAACAGGGAAACAAAAGAGGTTAGAAAAAGAGGTGCAATGACTGAAACAGGGACAGGGAGATGCTTAGTTGCTAGCTTGGTAGCTGGAGCAGGAGCCAAGGGCTGAGGAATGTAGGTTGCCTCTAAAAGTTGGAAAGTCAAGGGGATAGACTCTCACCCAGAACCTCCAAGGGGAATGCAGCCCTCCTGACCCAGAAGAGACCTCTAACTTACACAGTTGTAAGCTACAGGAATAAGAGATTGCAAGTGGCCAGCACTGTCTGAAATATTTATGATCTGGCCTTTTATGGAAAGTTTCCCAACTCTAAGTCTTATGATTGTTTATCCCACAAGATCTGGTTCTGTATTTCCTCACCTTAAGAACCACAGTGTTTATATGATTAACAGCCCGTGGAAGGACAGAGGACCCTGTGGAAACACCTGTTCCAAAGACAGTCATGCGTTTGTTCATAAAGATGACCCACCTAGTTTGCAGTCCAGAGCTTTAACAGATTGTGGACAGAAGGCAGCATCCATTTGCTGTTCAGCCAGGTGATCTGTTTTGTTTGTGTCTAGATGTCCCACCAACACCTCATACGGTCAAAGGTGGGGCTTTTTCAGAGGTGGCTGGATCTACAATATGTGAGGCTGGGACTGATTCACAGTGTAATGCTAGGCTCAAGGGCACTAGGATTAAGGGCATGAGTGCTACCTGCCCTAAACATTCTGACAAAGATACAAGGAATAGAAAGAGCTGTGGTCATTCCTTGTTGCTTTGTTACATTCTGTCCACCATAAACTGGTTGTCTTCTATGATGTCACCCTGCCTTGGACCAAGTGGATTATGAACTCCAACATCTACAAACTGTGACTAAATAAACTTTTTTTCCCTTAATATTGAGTGTTGGACATTTTGCCTCAGAAATGAGAAGATTAACCAAGACAGGACCTTTTTGAACTCCCAAATGCATGCAACCAACTCAACAATGAATTGGCGTGGTAATTAAAAGATGGCCACAGAGACTTTAACACTTCTTCCATCAAGAATGGCGGTCTCTGTTGTCTGTCCTCAAATCAGGGAGAGCTCTGTGCTTAACCAACAGCATGTGACAGTGCTGGTAATATGCCAACTTCCAAGTCCAGGCCTTCATAGACTCACAGGTGCCCCTACCTGCCTTTTAAAACACTCCCTCTTGGAAGGCAGTTTCCATGCCAGAAGGGAGTCCAAGCAGCCCCGTGATGAGATCTGCAGCAAGAGGAATTCAGGTTTCCACCTAAGCTATTAGGCAAAAACTAGTGCCCACCTACCAGTCATGCAAAAGAGCCATCTTCAAAATGGATCCTCCATCCTCAGTAGCCACCCCAGCAGCCACATATGACACAAGCCTTCCTTGCTGAGTCTGCCCAAACTGCAGAGGTTCGAGCCAACTAAACTAGTATTGCTTTAAGCTGGTAAATTCCGGGGTGACTTCATACATGGCAGTAGGTCACTAGAACCTTGCGTCTCAAGGCACAGGTAAGGATACTGCCAGCTGGTGCACTGATCAGGGTACAAGGTTACAAAATGGACCTCTAGACACAGCTATGAATGTGCCCTAGGAAGTCATCCAGTATTTCCTTGAAGCTGCAGCAGACTTCTTCCTGCACATCTGGAGTGATTTAGAGATGAGAAGGTAAAAATTAGGAGGCTCTATGTCTGATTAAATAGTATTCATGCACATAATGGGAGTATTGATGACCAGAAGCAAACCAAATTCCTGGTCCTAGCTTAGTGAGGGATTTAAGAAGGGGCGATTTACACAAACTGAGTCAATTTCCCCTTCATTTTGACCCTTCTATTTCCCATCCCTAGGACCATGGGCTAAAACCCAGATTACTAACATAGTACCTGGTACAGAGGGGACCTGGTAAGTCAACCTCTGCAACTGTGTAGTTCACAGGAGAAAATCAGCACATTAACCTTTTATAGTCTGCCTGTTACCGCATAAAATGTATTAACTCTCAGACCTAATGCTTTTGGAGACCTTGTGATTTCTATTATCAAGTGGTAGACATAAGTTACTGAAAACCAAATAAAAACGAATTGCTTTCTATTTAAACATCTAAACAATCATAGGCAATCTGAGTCCATCCAGTATTTTGTGCAGAAATTCAAAACCAACTTAGCAATTAGGTGATCCAGACTAACCCTGTCTTTAAGAGAGGATTGTGTCACACTGAGATGTCATGAAAAGGCAAAACTTGTTTCCAAAATTTACTTATGCAGAAATTTCTCCTTTACTTTTGTGGCAACACTTTCAGTGCAAAAACCACTCAAACGGAATTGGCAAAGTACTGCAATCCTCAAACCTAGCTCTGACCTTTTCCAAAGCCCTTGGCTATCCCGCTGGACTGTGCACTAAATTCTGCAAACTGAAATTATGCAGTCGAGTGCTCCAGGCAATAATACCACCTGCTGCTCACTCGCAACTTTTCCTCACTTAAGAGTCGCTGTGCAACTGGAAGAAGTCACAGGAACGGAATCAATTTTCCCTAAAAGCTGACTGCCTGAGAAAAAGCATCTTTGCTATCAGCATTAATATAACCCTCCACTAAGCAAGTTCTGCTTCACCCAAAGTCGTTAAGATTTCTTCCTATGTTTTCCTGTAAAAATATTAATTTTAGATTTAACATTTCCATCTCCGATCCACGTCATTTTTTTTAACAGTGGAAAGTATGGACAGAGGACCCCCCCCGCGCCCCCCCCCTCTGCATATGGCAGTTCGACTGATCAGCATCATTTATTAAACATGTTGGTTGGACTGGAATTTTGCTAATAATAGAAAAGTTATTTGTTACTGTGTACAATTGACTGCACTAGACATCTGAGGGCAACGAGAGAAAATAGATGAACTTGAAATTAGCTAAGGAGCTCTGAAAACTCAAGCCCAGGGAGATAGGACCCCTCTACTCCATGCTTTTGATAAGGTCCACCTCCGGACTGCACTGAGCATAAGTGATCACTTCTTGTGAACCCAGAAATGAGCGGAATTCACATCAAACTAGGGCCCTGCTGCTGCACACAGCAGAGCACCGGAACCACAAAGAAGTTGAAAGTCCATCAGCTCAGCCCAGAGGCAGCAAATTAGAGGCAGCCCAAGAGAGCCCAGCACGTGCACCCTGGAGTTCCCACGCTCTTTCAACCTGCAGCACAACCTCGCCCATTGGATAACGCGCTGCTGAGCACCTGACCTGATCCCTGGCCTCCCGCTGGATTAGAACCTCCCGGGTCAGGCCCCGGAAAAGCTGTACTTGAAAGGTGCCCAGGTAAAACTAGTGCGCAGCCAGGGTACCGGACATGTGAGGAACCTCTGGAGCCCCTCACAGAGCTAGGGTTCGCCCTTGCAGGGACACGGAAACGGAACCCTGCTAAGTCCCTCCACAGCGCGTGGCACGGATGCGTTCCCGTCGGCCGTGTACACCCAATCTCCCACGGACTGTGACCGCCCCGATGTCGCCTTTCCAGACCGGAGTTTACAGGCCGGGAGCCGCGACAAGGTGCCCGCGAGCCTTGGGGACGACGGGTCGGGGCGGTCCCTGGGAGGAGAAACTCAGGGCGCGAACGGGGCAACCCGGGCTGCTGGCGGGTGCTCCTCCTCAACTTCTCCCCAGGCGCAGCCGCTGTGGCTCCGTGGCCGCGTTGCCACTGTCCCGCCCCGGAAGGGAGATCGCGGCTCCCGCGGAGGTAGCCAGGGCACGCGTCGGTTCGTAACTCGGCCCCGCAGCCGCGCGCCCAGCGTCCGCCCCGGCGCGGCCCCCACCTGGTCTCCTGGTTACTAAACTTCTTGGTGACCACCTTGCCCAGCTCCAGGCCCAGGCGGTCGGCGACGCGCTGGGACAGGTCCTGGTGTGAGCTGCCGCTGAAGAGCACGATGTTGGGCATGGTGGCTCGGGTTTTGAGCGGTACGCTGCGAAGGCGACAACAACAGCGACAACGACAGCGACGCAGACGGCTACTGCTGCAGGAGCGGGAAAGCGCGGTGGCGAGACCCAGGGGAGGGACCGGGCGAAGAGGGAGGAGCTAGGGGCGGAGCCAGCGAGAGTGAGAAAGGAGGGGCGGAGTGGAGGCGAATCTGGAGCTTGCCGGGAAGCTGGCTTCCCGCACCACCGGGTTTGCAGGTTGGGAAGATCCAGGGGGTCCTTCCCCTGTTGGAGGCCTCGGAATCCCACACTTGACATGTCCCATGTGCCTTGAGGGGGAAGACCAGGGAACCAGATAATTGGAGCACAGAGAAGGACCAAGGGGGTGGATGCCTTAGCGATCCTCCAGTGTGGAATGCCCCAAAGCCAGTGTAAAGGACTTGTTTTCAACTGTAGCGGGATCTGCAAACTGTGGCCCATAGACCAGATCCAAAGAGAGTAGCCTGAGTTTGTAGGACAGAGCTCTACATGTTTGCACTTTATGAGATGGTGCCACAAACCACCTGGGAATCCCACTTAAGAGAAATGGTCCCCTATCCCACACCCGGCTATTGCTCTTCTCTCATTAGTAGCTATGTATTATTAAAACATACATATTATTATAGTTTGGATGTTGTCAATAAAAACTGAAAAGAATTTTTCTTGTTATATAGCTATATTGTATCTTCCCTTTTGCCTCTTGGTTGGCAAAGCCTAAAATATTTACCTTCAGTTTTGAATAGTCAAATGTACTGAGCCTTGAATTACAGACTTGCAGCATGCCTGTGGGAAAGCCAGCAGTGGCTGCCATCTGAGTCCTGAACACAGAGTGAGTAGGGTTGATCCTGCGACAACCCCCCCCCCCGCAGATTCCTCCACTGTAGGTAGATGTGGTGGACCTAAGGCCAGCTTCATGATCTTTTCCCTCCTATTCTCGAGAGCTGGATCTGAGGATCACAGACCAACCCAGTTAGACCACCAACCTCAGTGCCTCCATGTCCCTGGGGTCTGTGCCTGTCTCTCCTCCCTGCTGGCAGAAGCCAAATAAAAGCTTTCTTCAAGAACCTAAAGCACTACTAGAGCGAACCTCTGGGCACAGACTAAGTGAAGTGGAAGGGAATGCGACCTGTGTCCATGGAAGACTGGGCACTGGAGATGCTGGTCACAGCTTTAACTCACTGAAGATAAACTAAGCCCCTGAGAGAATGGCTGGGTTCTACTAATATGTAGCAAGAATTAAGTTGCCATCGACAGCGAGGACCACTTGCAGCGGAATTGTATCTTACTCTACACGACTTCTTACCATTAGGAGCTGGGAGATTAGTGAGATAATTCATATCACTGGGATTTTTCATCTGCGCCTTTGTACTTTGTGACATGGATTGCCTTGTGCATCAAGTGTTTCCTTTAAATTTCTGTAGCTGTCTGCTTACCAAAACGTTTCCAAGGGCTCAGGATGTAGCTCAGTGGTATAGTGCTTGCCTAGCAGATGCAAGGCCCCCTGCTCAATCCTCAGTATCGAGCCCCACCCCCACCTTGAGCATAACTTGGGCTGTGGTGTAGCTCAGTGTTAAAGCACTTGTCTAGTGTGTGCAAGACTCTGGAGTTCAAACCCTAGCACCGTCAAAAGAAAAAAAAAAGTCAAAGCCCCATTTCCAGTAGCGTTTTTACCCCTTTCCATTCTTTTTAGGAAGGTATATTTGCCCTATGATATTAAAAAAAAGGTATCTGCAATAGTTTATTATCCATTGTGCCATATAACAATGTTTCAGTCAGTGCCAAAGCACATATGCAAAATGTGTCTCATAAGATTATATTGCTTAGTGAGACTGTAGATGGTTTAGTTCATTTAAGTAGTCTCTATGATGTTCACATAAGGATGAAATCACCTAATGATGCATTTCTCAGAATGTACCCCAGAGGTTAAGTGGCACATGACTATATTTTATAAAAAATGAAATTAAATTTACATACTAAATTACCATAGTGATGAGATTTATATTCATATGCAACCATATGTCTAACAATTTTATTGAGTGGGTCTGCTAATGTAAGTAATTATATTTAAACTCTTCTAATAAAAGTTACTGCCAGCACTACTACTGCAATTTTTATGTCCTTAAAATTGCTTTCACAGATAAAATTGGTTAATAATGTGATTCCTCTAAATATGTACATGTTCTTCTGAGAGAACAAAGTGGCTTCTTGTTAGATTAGGGATGGCCATGGTTTTTTGATAACAAGGCTGAATAATAAAACATTATAAATTAAATGTCCTAGTTTCTGGGACAGTTAATCAATGGGAATTTAAGAAGCTGAGATTGAGTTGAAACACTGTGACCTTGATAGTACTGGGAAGAAGCTCTATCTGGGTTGGGGTAAATAAGAAAATGACAGTTTGATGGTTTGATGAGTTCCTGTGTTAAAGTGATAAGTGTAAATAAGGGGAAATGTGCCATTGCAAATACTAATGGAAATCATCAGAAATCATCATGAGTAACAGATTGTACAACAGACTATCACGGGGAACTGTGCAGGCTTAAAAGAGTAGCTATGTCAGATTTTATTTGAACATGTTCTCTCCCAAATCCCCTTTCCTTTGATCCATGGGAGCCAGGTTGTGAAGAAAACTTGATCGATGGCCATTTTCTCAACATCCGCATAGGTGACATTTGTGTAGGGCTGTTGTTCCATTGTGGGACTGTCTTGTGAATTGTAGGATGTTTAGCAGCATCCTTGCCTCTCTCTCCCCACTGGAGGTCAGTAGCCATTTCCAACAGTTGTGACAGTCAAAAGTGTCTCCTGGCAAGATAATCCCCAGAGGGCAAAATCACCCCAAGTTAAGAATCACTTGTCTAAATGAAGCCCTGGCTAGCTCTATCTCCATGTGGAATGTCCCCAGTGGCTGCTCAGGCTTCCTCCCAGGATAATTGTGGGGTTACAAGAAGATCTGAAAAGATAAGGCCCAAGAGCAAGTGCATCACTGGTCAAGGCAATTTATGTGGCCAAGATCAGAGTCAATGTGGAATTGCAGAAAAGCAAGAATACTAGATCCGCGAAAGATCTGCCACAGCGCACTTACTTCATGAGTTAACTAAATGAGAAATTAGAAGAGCCACGAAGAAAATGAAATACATGCTCAAGGACTCAAGACTCAGAGGAGAAAAGGAACATATGTACTCTGTGTATATATGATCACAGATCTTGGGCATATTATAAGTATTCATTATTTTAAAATACAATGTTAGTAGGGAAAATAAAAATGGTGGTGTAATCCCCATAGGTGATTTCTCTCTTCATTGACTCATGGGTATATATGAAATGGGGAAACCATAATTTGAATTTGTAGATAATATTTCATTTTTATTTCTCATTTCATTAGCCAATTCTTTGCATCAAGATCTCCAAATACTTGCTGAATGAATTTACCCCTATTTTAAGACTGAGAAATGCAAGAAAGCACCCAAAGTTACATGACTATTGAAAGGCAGCAGAGGAATTAGAATGCGGGTCTGCTAACCTCTCTAGAAGAGTGGTATCCAAAATGCATATAATGCTAGCCATGTACGTCATTTACATTTTTGGTACTCATGCTTTAAAAAGAGTATAAAAGACAGGGGCAGATAATTTTAATAATATAAATTACTTAATCAAAAATATTATCACTCCAACATGTAACTGACATAAACATATGAATGAAATATTTTGCATTTTTAATACCATGTCTTTAAAGTCTGATGTAGATTTTACATCTGGAGTACAATGCATTTTGGGCTCACTATATGTGAACCTATCAACAGCTACATATGGCTAATAGTTGCTGTACGGCAGCAAGAAGCTCTGAAATACTGGTTTCTAAGAGCCATGCCAAGCCACTCAACACACCCATTCACTTGTGTGTTTTCACCTTGGATGTGATGAATAATTGATAAAAACCTAAAGCCTATGAACAATTTACTTTTAAAAAATCAAGTGACATTTTTCTCATAATTGAGTATTTTTCTGATTTTATCTTTATATTTACTTTCAATTACTTAAAGAGAAACTTAAACACAGAGAGGAGAGTTCAATAAATCATCACCTAAATTTTGCAACTGAAAAAAATTTAGCTATATTTGCTTCAAGCTGTTTTCTGGCATACTTTTCGGATACAATTTAAAGTAAATGGCAGATATCATATATTTAGCTGTAACTTTACTTGGTATCTGTGACAAGGTGAGCATATCATAGCACATAGAAAAATTGATTTAAAGATGATAAAATGTATAAATGTTCACCTAGCATGCACGAAGCCCTAAGTTTAATTCCCAGTACGGGGAAGGAAAAAAGGTCTAAAAGTACGAACTACAACTAGAAAGCCCTTAGAAGAAAACCTAGGTACAAATCTTCATGACCTTGGATTAGGCAATGATTTCTTTGATGTAGCTTCAAAAGCATGAGGCAGCAACAATAAAAATACATAAATTAAATATCAAAAATTTTAAAATATGTTTCAAAGGGAATCATCAAGAAAGATAGTACAAAAGAAAGGGAGAAAAGGTTTGAAAATCAAGTATCTCCTGTGATTTGAGGAACTATTTTCAAGAAGATAGTGTGTAATCTACTAGCAGGTGATTTCTTACTGTTATGTATTTTTGTTTTGTTTTGTTTTGTAGTTCTGTATTGCGTGTACCCTTACGCCGCTTTGGTTTGTTTTGTGTTTTTCTCTTTTTCCTCTTAAATAAAAAAAAATCAAGTATCTCATGAAAGACTTGTATCTAGAATACATAAAAAATGATCACAGCTCAGTGATAAAAAGGAAAATAATCCAATTTAAAAATGGGAATGAATGTTTATAGCAGCTTTACTTATACTTGACAAAACTTGGAAATAACCAAAATGTCCTTTAGTAGGTGACTGGGTAAGCAAACTGTGCCTGATGCAGACCATAGAATACTACTCACCAGTTCTTCAAACAGTTAACAGAGTTACCATATGAGTCAGCAATTCCACTCCCAGTTAAATACCCCAAAGAACTGAAAACAAGTACTCAAATACATCATTTGCATATTTGTTCTCAGCAGCACTGTTCACAACAGCTGAAGGATTGAAAACACTGAGATGTCCATCCTGCCAATCAGCTGATGAGTGGAGAAACAAAATGTGGTTCTGTATGGGTGTGCAATGGAATATTACTTAGTAATAAAAAGGAATTGTGTTTCAATACATGGCACAATATGGATTAAAGCTGAAAACACTTTGCCAACTTAAAAATTCCCAGACCCAAAAGACTTCAGTTTGAGAGATATCATTTATTTACAATGTTTAGAATTGGCAACTTTCTAGATAGAAAGTAAATTATAGTGGGAGGCAGCCTGGGAATGGAAGAAGAGGAGAGGGCAATGGCTAAGGGTTATGGAGTTTGTTTGGGAGGACAATGAAAATGTTCTACAGTTGGTTGTGGTGACGACTTCAGGACTCTGTTACTGTACTGACAGCCACTGAGTTTTATACTTTAAATGAGTGAATTGTATGGTTCATGAATTATATCTCAGAAGGTGGTTAAGAATGAGATGTGGATATTTTATTATTTCAATACTATGATCACATCTGGCATATTATAACATATCAAATTATCCTACTAGTGACATTGAGATCTACCTGTAGTTTAAGGTGGTGAAAGACTAATTTCTTCATCATAAGGCTGCTTTTTATCATCACAAAATGTGAACTTTCTATTTCTACAAATATCTTCCTGGCTATGAATATTAGCTGGATGTGTTCAATGAAGAATTTCCATGTATTGAAAGAATTTTTGCCAGCTACTCGTCAGACAAAGAATTAATATCTGGACTATATAAAGAACTCAAGAAGAAAATAGTTCTACCATAAATAAAAGACCTAGTCAATAATGGGCAATTACAAGAAACAAGGTGAGGTGTTAAGTACATGTACCTATATCTTAAAATGAATGTAAACAATATGTACTATAAATACACACTAGTAAAAGTTAAAATAAAAGGCAACTGATATGAGTAGACACCTCTCAAGAGAAGAAGTACAAATTGAAAATAAGTACAGGGCAAAAAGTTTCAACATCTTTGGCCACTAGAGAAATGAAAGTCAAAGCAACACTGAGATCGTACCTTGCTCCACGGAGAATGGTTATCATTAAAAACCCAAATGCTGGCAAGGTCATAGGGAAAAAGAATTACTTTTCCATCATTGGTGAGGCTGTAAATTAGTACAACTACTATCAAAATCAGTATGGCAATTCCTCTGAAATTTAAAAATAGTTTTCCTTTCTCCCAGCTAGACCTTTCCTGGGTATCTTCCCAAAAAAGTTTAAAGACATCATATCACCTGCATGATACCTGCAAACCCATGTTTATAGCAGGGCAATTCACAGTAGCTAAGCTCTGAAAATGGCCTAGATGCTTATCAGTGGGTGAGTGGATAAATACAATGGTATATTTTTCAGTCACAAAGAATTAATTCATGTCACTTGGTGGAAAATGTATAAATTTCGAGAGCATGATACTAAATGAAATAAATCAGACACAGAAAGTTAACTATGATGCTGTTTAACTGATATGAGAAAACAAAACCATATGTAATTTAAAGAGAAAAATAAAAGAGAGATAGCAGGAAACGGGGGTGGGGGTAGACTCTGAACAGATCGGAAGAGGTTCTGAGGAAGGAAGAGAGGGGAGATGGAAAGGGGAAGTAAACATAATCAGGATGCAACATGTATATGTACCAATTGTCCAATGTAAATGTAGTCACTATGTATGAAAATAGGTACTAATAAAAAGATGAAATACCTATTATCTTTTGGTGATAGTTAATTATTCTAAAATAAGGTGTCTACTAGGAGAGCAAGGTAGAAGTTTAATTTTTTTTTTCCATTTAGTCTCTAAATACTATCTCCTGGTTCCTGGAAATGATCCAGGAATCCTTGGAGATTTGGCTGATTCAAGATCTGGTATAGGAAAGGGCATGATGTGAGCCAGGACATGTTGTCTCAGCTACGTCAAAGAGGAAGAGGAATATGATGCCACTCTAAATTAGTTCCCATGGATCAAACATTAAGACACTGTGACCATCAAAAATGAATTCAATAATTGCTTGAAATGTAGTAGATAAAATTCAGAGTCCACAATGATGCTCAATGAAATGAAATCCTGAACTAAAGAAAATATCACATGAATCCAATGAAGATGCACATTAAGCTGAATCCTTTCCATGAAAACTGATCATAAAAGTGTGAGCTGTCGTACAAATCAAAGGAAGGTAGAATTACAAAAATTTCTCTGGTAATTCCATGAAATCTGATACCACTAATGAGACTGTCCTTTTCACAAAGTTTGTATCAGACACCTCTGGAGATAAGATCAAATATGAAGAATCTGACACCTTCAGTCAAGATAATTTGATATGGTATACATAATTAAATCAAGGTGGAGTCAAGGCAAAATAAAGGCTACAGGAATTCACAACCAGGGAACAGACAGGAAGGCAAGAATGTTATCCAGTGGTGGAGATAGGAAGTTCTTCAACGGGGTTGTATGGATTGCATGTGGCAGTATTAAGTGATGGTATGGAATCTTTGATAAATTGGCCTAGTAGGAGGTCGTTAGATCACTGAAGGTATGCCCCAGCAGGAGATTAAGGTAGTTTTTGTGGACCCTCCAGTTTGGTTCCCTTGAGAAGGTTGTCATAAGAGAACAAGGCTGGCCATTTCCAAGGTTCTTTGGATCAGGGCCTCAGTCTTTGGATTTTAAGCTTCCCAAACTGTGATCTAAATAAACATTGTATTCTTTTAAAGTTAGACAGTCTCACGTTGTCTCGGTTATTTTTCTCTCATTTCTGAGACAGAACACCTGACACCCAAAGATAAAGGAGAGAATGCTTATTTAGCTCACAGTTTGCAGAGGTTTCAGTCTATAACCAGTTGGCTCCAAGGCAGGGTGGCATGGCTGAGGGGCAACCGTTCAAAGCAGCAGAAGACAACTAAAACAACCACAGCAAAAAAGGCTAAAGCAAGCTTCTTTTCCTCCCTTGTATTGTATGCAGGCTACCTGTCTTCAGGCAGATGTATCACTCATACCATCTCCATGCTCTCCTCTTGCACAAGCTGAGGATGTTCACAAAGTTATGATCCTGGTCCCTTGTTGAATTCAGCTGAAAATGCTGTAACTCTGGCTCCTGAGTGAGGGCATGAAAACAAGAGGTCCAGGTTTAACAAGTTGTCTTCAAAAAGCCTGCCCCCATAACCACAGGAGGCTTTGGGAGAATATCCAGACACAAACCATAACACAGGTATTTTGGTACTAATAGAGAAATGAAGGGTCTAAAACAGTTGTGGTGAACTTATGGCATTCATGCCATGGTGGGCTGTTGATATCACTGAAAACTCTAAAAGATTCTTTATAACTGATAAAAAGCAAGTCAGGACCAGTAAAAACAAGTATTCTCAAATCTTTCCTAGAATAAGGTAACTTTAAAGAGAAGAAATAATAATACACACATTCTAAAACTATACACACACACACACACACAAACACACACACTCATATAACTTTTTTTTTTGTCTTTTTGAGACAGGGTCTCTCTATGCAGTTCAGGCTGGCCTTGAGCTCACTTTGTAGCCTAGGCTGGTTTTGAACTCACAACGATCCTCCTACCTCAGCCTCCTGAGGGCTGGGATTACAGGTGTGAGCCACCACACCCGGCACTCACATAACTTTCTAGATGACAGACCTTCACAATATCTTGACATGGTGGGTTTTATTATTCTCAGCATTATTTTACAGGTGAAGAGACACTGAGAGCAGAGTAACAGGTGACCACCCAAGATCACACACATACAGAATGGAACCAGATAGCCTCTTAGTATGACTTTCTTTTGCCTCCTGATTCATTCTGTCAGGTTAGTATAAGTGATTGAAGAAAGATTCCAATTCTAGATCAGTGTGGTATATAAAGATAAATTCTCCTTCCTTATAATATTCTTTTTGCCTATAAGTAATAATGGCAATTCAATTTTGATAAAGATCAGTCCACCAAGCCAAGAAATGTTAAAAGGTCTCCAAGCATGATCTTTCTCCTTCCTTCCTTCCTTTCTTCCTTTTTTCCTTCTTGTGCTGAGGATGGAAGCTAGGTCCTAGCGCATGCTAGACAAGCACTGTACCATTGAGCCATACCCTTGGCTTTTTTGTCTCACTCTTTTTTACATACCCTCCTTGTTGTTATCATGGCCCATGCCTTAAGAGGCAAATTATTGCTCAAGGATTAAAAATTGTCCACAGTCTGCTTTTTGTTAATCAAGTTTTATGTATTTATACATTTTTTTTTGCATTCATCTGTGACTGCTCTTGGGCTACCAAAATAGAGTTTAAGGCTTGTGGATGAGACATTGTGGCCTTCAAGAATCTAAACACAAGGGATAATTAAATAGTATGACTAGTGTTTAAATTTTTAAAAATGTTACAGTGAAAAATGCATTGCCATTAACCCTCCTCAAAACACTCCCCCTCATTTCAAACACACTTATCTCATTGTTCTTTCAACTTTATGAAATAGTTCTGGTTATCCTCTTTCATGCATGTCTTTATGAGGTGTGATAAAAAATCCAGTTAATGCTGCAGTTGAGAAATATCCAGTAGAAGGCAGCCTCATTAAAAACAAGACAGTGTGTCTTCATCCACCTTATTTACTGGATCTGGCACCACGTGACTTATCGCCCTTTCTTGAAGTCCAAATGACACAAAAGGTCAATGTTATGAGTCAATCCAGACATTGAGGCAGCCACAGCAGAGCAAATAAAGACACTCAGGAATGATGACTTCTAGAACTGCTTCAGACAGTGGCGGAAACAGTGGCAAAGTGTGTCCCAAGTGAGAGAGTATTTTGAGAGTGATCAATGACAATATGTCTTTTACTGTAATACATTTTTTAAAACATTTAAACATACACTGTATTTTTAAATCAAACCTTGAATTTGCAATTTGACGCTGTAGAGAAAAAGCAATTTTCCCAATGGGAAGCCCTGATCCTCTGCCTTCCAACAACTCTTACTGCCCCAGATACATGGAGCCACCGCTGTCCAGTCAATGAAGTCCAAAATGTGTGATCATCCTTGATTCTGACTTTATCCTCCTCTTCCCCTAGGCTCTTGATTGTTTGCCAAGTCTGGATCTCATGTTTGCCCACCTTTCCTCATCTTTATGCTCAGTCAGCTCCAGAGTGAGCCACCTCAGGACCTTCTTCCGCAAGCATTCACATTCCCTGTTCTCCTCTTTCCACACAACAAGAAGAATAATCTTCAAAATTTAAAGAGAGAGGGTTGGGGATTTAGCTCAGCAACATAAGCGCTTGTAAGCACGCAGTCCTGAGTTCAATCCCTGGTACCAATAAAATAAAATTCAAGAGAAAAAGTCACTGTGTTGCTGCAACCCTGCCAGTGGCTTCCCTTTGTACATGGAAATTGGCTTTGTTTATTCCTCAGACATCATGTGCCCTCTCTACCTGGGTCTTCGACTATTCGCATCCCCTTTTCCCTTTTAAAAACGCATAAATCTTTCTGGTCACAGAACTTTTGCACTTTAACTTTATCTGTTAGGGAGCTCTTTCCACTAGCTCTTCAATCACAGATTCTGCTTTTCTTATGTCTTAGTCTCAGCTTATGAATGCCATTTCTTTAGCCTCCTTTTATGACAATTCCTTTTCCTCCCCATCCCCACCTCTGTTTTGCTCTGTCTCAAGGCTCTGTGTCGCTTGCCTTCAGAGCCCTTATCTTAATTCACCACTTTGTTATCTTTAGTTGCATATCTTTCCCGTTGTGACTAAAATGCAAGTGACACTAAGCCAAGGAATGAGGTCAGTCTCAGTTATAGTCTTTAGCCTCACAGTTCAGAACAGAGAATAAACATGCTCAACTTTGCAGAATAGAGTGTCTGTGTTGCAATTCTTCAAGTCTGTAATTGTAGCATAATTAAAGGAATGTTTGTGGATGAGTTCTAATGAGGTTTCATTTATGGACATTGAAATATCAATTTCAATAAATTTCAAAGTTCCATGAAATATTCTTATCATTTCTATTATATATTCCTCCTCTTCCCTCTCCTCCTCTTTATTTTTCTGTGATCTTTCCCAACCATTTTAAAATGTAAAAAAAAAAAAAAAACATTCTTAGCTCAAAGGCTGCGAAGAAATGAAACAGGCAGGAAGCAGCCAACAGGGACTAAGCAGCCTGCCACTCCCTCATCTCATGCACTGTTTGGCAGATTTGCACAAAGTTATTTGTTTTGCAATAAAGAAAGCACGCAGGCAAGAATGTTAGAACAAAAAATGTTCTCCAACTGATATTTCTTAAGTTTGCCTGAGAGAGGGCACAGCACATATCTAAGTAAAAACGTGATTATTTTGTAGTTGAGGTGATGAATGTAGTCAGCAAGCAAAGTCCATGTAGTACTGGGCATCTTCCTAAAGATTCGCTTTTATTTAAAGCATGGAGACATATCCACCCTCATAAGTATGCTGGTAATAAAGTCGGGGTCAGTATCTAGTGATCCTTAGAAAATTCTGAGAGCAATGAGAAATAATTCCAAGAAAGTATGTCTTTCTGATCATTGTGTAGTACACAGTATACGTACTAGTAATCTCGCATAGCAGCTCTTCCAATTCTGCCATTAGGTTTTGTACTTCTGCATTCTGAAGGGTCTCATACTTATCTTCTCATCCTCTAGATTATTGAAGGAACTGATAGTGACCCAGAGATCGGCACCCAATTTAACAGTGTACGTGGTCATTCTCTGTTGTAATTTTGTGACTTAGATGTTTAGACTACCATTGTCTTTCCTGTCCTCATCTGGTATTTAGGGCTATGATTCTAAAATTATTTCTCTCTATTCTCCCATGTTCAATTCTTATCCTCTTCAGGATACCAACAGTGCCAGCTAAGAGAGTAAATTGTTTATCATATTGAATTAATTTCATGCACATAGTGGGAAAACATTGAAATCAATGCTTCCTTCATTTTTAACTACTCATTTAAAAATAGTATTTATTTTGAAAAGAAAATGAATATTTTTTGAAAAAATTTCCTTCCAAAATAGATTTCTAGGGGAAATGAAAGAATTCAGCATGTACTTTCTGAAAGCTTATCATATATATGAATTGGAATTACAACCAATTTTTAGCCAGAAATAGTTATTTTCTGTGAATGCCAACTTATGCTAACAACTGTCTCCACATCAGTTTTCGAATACATGATGGAATTTTCTTTATTTTTTAAGAGAAAATAATGCAAACTTATCCAGTCTTGAAAAGCCTTCAGCTCAAGTGTCTTTTGGGAAAAAGCCAAACTTAGTAAATAATTAACACACCAGGTGCACCTTTAAGGTGACAGTGTCATAGGTAATTTTAGTTCATGTAAACTCTGCCGTACTATGTATTTAGACACTTGATCTTAGATGCTTCAAATGCAGTCAATAAAATACACTTAAAATGCCAATGTTGTGAGAAATGCAAATAACTATAAATCATGCCAGGTTAACATAAAAAAAGATTGCTTGATGAGAGCATGAGAAGAGATCACTCGTTTCTACCATGGGCCAAGTTCCTTCTCATAGTCTCACATCTAATTGTCACAATAACCTTGGTACAGACAGGGAAACTGAGGTTCACACACTAATGCATCCAAGGTTACGTGGCATGTAAATGGTGGGCAGTGATTAGAATTCTGTTCTCTGTTTTTTGTTTATAAGCTTAATTCATTTTTATATTGAAACAGAGGATAATAGCTCATTCTTCAATATTGAATAAGACAAGCTGTCCCTGGAGAATCAGTGAGATTCTGTGTATTTCCAGACTTTACTTGAATTTAACTACTTTACCACTATGGGCTTTTCTCTGGTCCAGAAGCTGATCCAGGACATCACATTATGTTTAGTTTACAGGTATTTTATTTAGAGTTATTTCTTTTTTATTTTATTGTTTTATTTTAAAAAAAAATAAAATCAAGCAAAATGAAACAGAATAAAGTCAATTAAAACAAAACAGGGAATGTGATACAGGACTTCAAAAAAAGATAATAGGAAATCAACAATGGCTACCATAATGCCTCTTTTTATCTTCAAAATAGCTACCCATTTCATCAGACATAATAAAATCAAACAAAACAGAACAGAATAAAAACAATAAAAACAAAACAATGGAAATGATACAGGACTTTAAGACAAGATAATAGGGAATTAACAATGGATACCATCTTTAGAAGGAAATCCCCCACAGTTGCTTTACTGCATATTGTTATCTTCCAAAATAGATGATCAGACCACCTGCCTTAGGCCTGAAAAGTCAATCAAATACAAACACTACAAGAATTAAGTTGTTTTTTTCTACCGCAGTAGCTATTATCACAGCCTGTGTTTCTCTGGATCAGCTGGTTGTTTATGGGGTGGTGAAGAGGGAGGTTCCTAGCTCACGTGTTGGCCAGCTCACAGCAAGGGTTTGACTTCTTCTTTCTCTTTTCAGGGGCCCATGGCTGTAGATGACTCACAGGAAGGAGTAGGCTTCTTGTTTCTCCTCCCAGCAGTCCACATAGCTGTCACTGGCTTAGAAGAAGCGGCTGGCTTACTGTTCCTCTTCCTGGCAGCCTGCCACTGCTGCTGTCTCACAGGAAGGGGTTGGATATTTATTTCTCCTCCCCATGGCCTGTAACTGCTGCTGCCTCACAGGAAGGGGTTGGCTTTTTGTTTCTTCTCCCTCTGGTCCCACTGATTCACAGGACGGAATTGGCTACTTGTTTCTCCAACCTGCAGCCCATGATTGCCACTATAGCATTGTTTCTTTTTAAAGAAGAGTTTTCCAAAAGAGCAAAATTTATCTCCATGTATATTTCAAGAAGAAATGCAACCCTGCAGAAAACGTCATCCTCTAAGCCACAATTAGGAAAGCAATGTCTTGCGTTTCTGTTTTCTTTGGTCTCTCTTAGTGATGCTGTGTTGCTGCTTTTCACTGTAATGAATTGTTACTTTCTGAAATGTGGCTGATTTCATATAAGTACCAGATCTGTGATTTCTCTAGAAAAATCCCCCAAATCTGGCAACCCCTATTCTACTTTCCCACATAGCCAAGGTGGTCTGCTCCAGGGTCAGGGCTAATGCCCTTGCCCTGGGCAACACTATCCCCTCAGCCACCTGCCCCAGAAATGTTAATTTTAGCCTCATGGGGCCAAATGCTTATTGATCTCTCATGTCACCCTGTCCTGGGGTTTGCCATCATGCCACTCACTAGACACCCCTCTTTTTGCTCCATTGGCTCATGCAGGCGTCTGGCTTTTCCTGTAGAGCTCTAAGCCTTAGGATCTGTTTAAATTAGAGGGCAAATAGCTGCCTGTCTCCAATTATACCAGGCCTGCTCTGCAGTTCAGGACGGGCAGAGTGCAGGAGGGATTTAATTACCCTCCTGGAGCGGGAGTACATTTTTACTATGGAGGAAAAAACGCACAGTGAGTGGATCCAATATGTCTAATTAAGTGTTGCCTTAACAGGGAAGCTTTGTGTAAGCTCTGGGTTGTGTGCTTCCGGAGCAAGGGAGTGAGGGTGAAGGTGCAGAGGAGAGAGCTATTTTGGCAAAGAACTTGTGCTCCTCCTCGTGGCCAGGGACCTGCTGCCTGTCTTGTGCTTGCAGACAATCAAATAAAATTCTAATTTTATCTTTTGCAAATGGGAAAGGAACCAAGAAATGGAGGGAGTATAGAAAGAGTGGAGGGGGAAGAGACCTAAAAAGAATTGAGATGTGCTATGTACACGTACTGATTCCCCATGATGAATGTAATCATTAAGTACTGCAAATGTGCACTAATAAAAATCTTAAAAATTAAATGAATACTTCAGCCCTAAGGAAACACATAAAGGTAAAAACTTTAAATTTTATTGTATATTTCCTCTACAATCTGAAAAAATGAAAATATATGGGTCTCATGGTAACTAATCCTTTGGAAAACACAGAACTAGCGCTCACTCTTAACTTTCTGAAACAGAGAAATTTCCAGTGATTTTGTTTTTCTAAGAGGGAAGGAGATTTAAGAACGTATCATCGCTTGGAGGTTTTACTCTATGTGTGTTGAGGTCATGTATTGGTGATTTCCATTTTTGGAAACAACTCCAAAGGAATAGCATTTTGAAGTCTCCAAAGACAGATTACTATATGCAAATGAAGTATTCAACTGTCCTAATTAGTGTTTGAGAGCAGGTACATTTACACATGACTGAGGAAACTTTTCAAAAGAGAAATAAGTTTTTTTCTGGAAACTTTTCTTTCCATGGCCCCCAAACCTTTTCATAAGGATACCGCTTTGTACAGTTCCTGTTATATTAAATGAGTAATAAAATAGCCAGCCATATATTGTTACTATGCTTTCTTCTGGAAAAAGATAATGAACTATATTTCTTAGACCTTAATACCTATTGAGCCCATAGTACACATTCTCCAAACAACATATTCAGGGTTTGCATTCATTATGTTAATTAATTCTCACAAAAGTTGAAGCAGTACGAATTACTAGCCCTATTTAGATGAATAACTGAAGGGCATAGAGAAAAGATAGCTTGGTGGGCATGAGTATGCAGCACAAGTGTAATTTGAATTCACATGGCTTTGATTCTCAAGTCTGTCGATGGAACACAGTAGCACACACTGCCCCAACTCACTGCTGTGACTTTATTGCATATGATTCCTATATGTTGGAGTTGGGGCAGACCTTCACCCCTGTAGTACTAGCAATCTGTAAGACAAAGGCAGGAGGATTATTAGTTTGAATCCACCCTGGGCAATTTACTACCTAACAAGACCCTGTCTCAAAATAAAAGAATAAAAAGAAAACTTTGCCAATTACTGCAACAAAGTAGGGGTATTTCTCTGTCTTCAGTTACCCTTGCAATTGTTCTTTTTTAAATTTTATTTAAAGAAAGACTAAACAAAACAGAAAATAGGTAGAAATAATACATACGTTCAGAAAAAAAAACAGTAAGAAATCACTAGTTGATGTTTACATATTGTCGTTTTACAAATAGTTGTTCAAGATACAAAAATGGAACATGTAAAGTTACCCTTGCAATTGTGAGCAGGAATTGAGGATCAGGGGTCTCCAAGGCTCTAGTTTCTCCAGTGTCTTTCTCTTACTGAACTCTTCAAAGCTTGGAGCTGGAATTATGTTATTTCCAATTTGTATTTGCTTATGATCCTGTTCCACTTCTTATTAGAGTCAGCTCCAAGATAAAAATCCCAAAGGTAATCAAACAAAACATAATAAAACAAGATTAAAGTGACCTAGTAGATTTGGAAGAATTACATTAGAAAACTGAGTTAGAAGATAGCATTTGAAATCCCAAACAGCTGTGAGCTTCCAGGCCGACCAGGTTGGCCCAGAGGATTCAAGTAGTCACTATGACACCAGGTGGCAGTACAGGGGGAAGCACAGAGACTTGAGACTTACAAGGATGGCTTTTGATGCTTACTGTTCAAAATGTTTGGAGGAAGATGATTTTACAGGTCTATGCCCATGATGAGTTTAGCCCCTATGTTTCTAACACATTCATTATCAGGAGTTCTCCATTTAACAAGAGGACAAGCCATTGAAGCAAGGGACACTTCACTTCCAGGAGCTGCAGGGGACTGTAGCTAGAGGGTGGTCTAATTTTCAAGGCACACATAAACTATAAAACTAATCAGATATTTGAGAAGAGGTTGGCCTTGTCATTGAATACAAATGCAATCAGGGTTTGTTCAGAAGAACAAAAGAAAGAAGGCCTTGAAGGCCAATGCACAGCTGTGATGGGGGTTCTGGGAGGTAAGCATTATGCTCTTTCTAACAGTTGAGCTTTTCAGGATTAGGATAGAAAGCATGAAGTTCTCTTGAATATGGATGAACTGCAACAAATCTTTTAAATCAACATGCTTAAAGAAATTCTTTTTAACAAGAAAAGAAAGGAAAAAAGATGTTCCTTATTTGACTGGAGAAGTGATGCAGGACCAGCATGAGGCTGCCCCAGGAAAAACAGCACTGGCTTTAGATTAATGCATATTTGTAATTCTAGCGCAGTGGGAGACTGAGGCAGGTAGAGCTGTGGAGTCTTTCCTGAGGCAAATGCTTCGCCACCGACATTACAGACACAAGCTGAGGCAGACACTGCTATTTCTTCTGCAACACCCAGCATCAAAGCAAGCCTATCTTATTGCACAAACAAGGTACGATTCTAACACTGTCCACAGAGTTTGTGTCCTCTGGTGTTGTGCAGTGTACAACCTGTGCCCCTATTCTGGCAGCCCTGAAAGAAGGAGGTATCTTTGGGTTTGGGAAAGTTTTTCTTCCTGCTTTTTGTCCGCTGGATGGGCAATTATAAAAATGTAGAGCCATGACTTGACAAACATGTAGTTGTGCTTAACTTCAAACCAGACCTGATTGCTGACAAAGGTGGGTACTTTTAAATTAAATAATTTAAAATATAGAAAAGAAGTCAGAGTTCTTATAAAACCCAGTGGAGATGTATTAATCACTTTCCCATCACTGGGACAAAATATCCCAAACCCACAATTTAATGGAGGAGAGGTTTATTTTGGCTCACAGTGTCAATCTGTGATCAGCGGGCTCCAAGGCAGAAATAGCATGGTGGAAGGGCCTGGTAGTGGAAAACTGTTCAAACCATGGCAGTCAGGAGCCAGAGAGAGAAGAGAGGAGGCAGGGACAAGAATATAGACGTCCAGGTGACCTTCCTCCAAACAGAGCAGTCAGCTATTAATGAACTTACTAATGGATGAATGCGCTGGTGAGTTCAGCACCCCCATGATCCAATCACCTTCCACACAAAGACTTTTGGGGAACATTTTAGATCTAAATCATAACAGATGATTTATGTCATAAAGAGAAAAAGCCTTTCACAACATAATTATCACATATGATTAGAACAACTCAGATTGTACATCCAGTTTCCTTCTAATGCAGTCTGCTGCATCCCAGGTCTGTAAGGGGAGAGTACATGGGTAGTCCCTGCCACCTCCAACAGCTGCCCTGGAAGCTTGGTGACATAATCTAGGTCACGGTGCTGTCTCTGCAAGGCACCATTGATGCACCTTTAAGGAAATCAAAGGCTCCACCTCCTTTAAATATCAAACAAATGCCAAGTGCAAGGTGGCACATAGCTGTAATCCCAAATGCTCTGGAGATTGAGGCAGGAGGATTGCAAGTTTGAGGCCTGCCTGGGGAAATTTAGAAAGGCCCTATCTCAAAGGAAAATAATGAAGCTCTATCTGAAAATAAAATAAAATGGCCTCTAGTAGTTCAGTTGTGGGGCACTCCTGGGCTCAATCCCCAGGACTGAAGAAAAAGAGAGAGATGGAGATAGAGACAGAGACAGAGACAGAGAGACAAAGAGCAGAGATAATCAGTGGTGACATTGTTGGAGGAAGATTTAGAGTCTTATAAATCTTTATCATTTTCCCTGCCTGAGGCATCCCAAACAACCAGACAATATAAGGAAGAAGGATAAGTTTGCTATGCAAAATTAGCCACTGATTTATTATACCTATACTGAAATTTAGGAGCTGCTAAGGAGATGATTGTACTAATCCCACAGGACTGTATTTATGGCATGATGATTAGACGAGATAATCTTTGTTAAAATGCTTCTGTAAACTGTGCTGGTTGTGTTTATATAACATACCACTGCATGTTAATGCTAAAGACTCATAGTCTGGTGATGCCCATATGTACTTGTGCATTAGAATCCTCTGGAGCTTCAAAACATTGATGCTCAGGCCACTCCCAGGGCTTGCAGTTTAAATGGTCTGAAATATGGCCTGGGCTTTGGAATTTTTAAATGAGCCCCAGGTGGTTTTACTACACAGAGAAATTTTAAGACCACTGCTGTAATACATTTCTTCCCTTTTCTCAAGACAAATCTGTTATTGGTCCCCTTTGCTGGATCACGATGAAGACAGTTAATGTACAGGTTCGTGGTATTTATCTACCCAAGATTTCTGAAAGAAATCCATAATGGATTACAATGCACTCAAAAAAGAGCCTAGCCATAAATACTACAGGTATCTGTTTTCTCTCATTACGTGTGTGTGTGTATGTGTAATATGCCATATTTCGAAACTTGTGGTTGAAGTGCTTGTCACTTTTGCATCAAGTATTTATGAACATCTGCTCTGCATTGGGCATTTTAAAATTATTATTAAGTTTATTGGTACAATTTAGATATACATAGTGATATTCATCATAGAAAATTTGTACCTGTACATGATATATCTTGATTTCTTTCTCTCCTCCCTTCAATCCCTCTTCCCTTCTTATTTACAAAGTTGCATTTTTATTTTAACCTTTTATCATTTTTGCTCCCTTCCTTTCTCTCCCCCTCCCTAGTTCCCCTTTCTTTTGAAAAAATATTTCCTATTTCAAAACACATATTATACACTTTAGTTCTTATTTATACTTTGGTTTTCTCACACTAGAGAAACAATGTGGAATTTACATGTGTGCCCAATTTATTGCACTTAAGAGTATCAAGGTGCATCCATTTACCTAGAAATATCTCAATATTATCCTTCTTTATGGTTGAGTAGTACTATTTTGTCTGAAAAAAACCCCACATCTTTTTAAACCATTCCTTGGTTGTTGGCTATTTGTGTTGTTTCCAAGATTTATTTATTACAAACTGTGCAGCTATAAACACAGGTGCACATATATTGCTGTGGTATAATGTTTTTATTGCTTTCAGCAAGAAACCCAGAAGGGGAATTGCTGGCTAAAATGGTACCTCTAATCTTAATTTTATGAGGAATCTCCACACTGATTTCCACAGAAATCAGTTGCATTAATGTACATGCTCACTAACAACGGAAAAGGGCTCCTTTTCCCCCACAGTCCCTCCAACATTTACTGTTGGTTGATTTCTTCATAATAGCCATTTTTTTCTGGGGTGAGGTAAAATCTCAGCGTTCTCTTCATTTTCATCCCTCAAATGACAAGAGGTGTTCAAAGTTTTTCATATAGTTATTTCCCATTTGTATTTCTTCCTTTGATAATTGTGTATTCTTGTTAGATGCTCAGTTTTTGGATTAGGTCTTTCAATTTGGGGGCTCTTATTTTTTGAAACTTTTTATATGTTTCGGATATTAGACCTTTGTCTGAGGGACAATTGTCTAAACTTTTTTCCCATAATGTGGGTTATCTTTCACTCTGTTGGTGATTTCTTTGGCTGTGCAGAAGTTTTTAATGGGACGAGATCCAGTTATTGATTCTTTGTAGCATTTTCCATGCAATCAAGATTTTGTTCATGAAATATTTGCCTACATTTATGTTTTCAAGTGTTCTACCTATCCTCTCTTAAGTGGATTCAGTGTTTGTTTTAATATTTAGATCTTTGATCCATTTGTATTTTAGTTGAGTGTGTGGTGAGAGAGATAGATCTGGTTTTAGATTTTGGCATGTGAGAAGCCAGTTTCTCCAGCACCATTGTTAAAGAAGTGATGTTTTTTCCAGTGAACACATTTGTCAAAGATATGGTGGCTGCATGTGCTTGGAGTTGTTTCTGGATCCTCTAATCTGTTTCATTGATCCTCAGGTCTAGATTTTTTTTTTGCCAGTACCATGCTATTTTTACTACAGTAGCTTTGTAGTATATTTTAAGTCAGAAATTGTGATGCTTCCTGCCTTGCTTTTGTTGCCTAGGATTGTTTTTGCTGTCCTAGGTCTCTTCTGGTTCCAAATGAATTTTACGAATATTTTCTCTAGTTCTGTGAGGTATAGTAATGATATTTTGATTTGGAATTGCATTAAATCTGTACAACAATTATGGGACTGTGGCCATTTTCAATATGTTGGTTCTTCCTATCCATAAGCAAGGAATATCTTTCCATTTCCTGATATTCTTTTTGATCTTCTTTTTCAGAGTACTGTAAGTTTTAATGTAGAATCTTTTGCTTCATTAGACTGACTGCTAATACTTCACTTTCTTTCAATGAAAGGTATTGTTTCTTTAATTTACCCATCAGTGTTTGTTGCTTGTGTTCTATTGATTTTTGAGTGTTAACTTTGTATCCAGCTCTGCTACTGAATTCAGTTATTAAATCCACAAACTTTTGGTGGTTCTTTTTTTTTTTTTTTTGGATCTTTTATGTAGAATATCATGTCATACACAAATCATGATGATTTAGCTTCTTCCTTTCCTATCCTTATTCCTTTATTTCTTTCTCTTGTTTAGTTGCTCTGGCTAATACTTTCAGAACTATATTAAATAGGAGTGGTGATAGTGGTCATCCTTGTTTTATTCTTGATTTTAGAGTGAAAGTTTTCAGTTTTAGATTATTTAGTATGATGTTTTAGGTTGTCTTCTCATAGATGGCTTTATTAAATTGAGACAAAGACAATGTATTTCAATTTTCTATAGAATTTTTTATCATGAATGGGTGTTAGACTTTGTCAAATGCTTTTTCTGAGTCAATTGAGATGATCCTGTGATTTTTGTCTTTGGCTCTGTTGATATGGTGTATTACATTCATTGATTTGTGTATGTTGAACTAGCATTGCATCTCTGGGATTCATACCAGTCATAATGAATAATATTCTTGATGATCTGCTACGTTCTGTTTGCCAGTATCTTACTGAGGATTTTTGCATCTATATTTCTTAGCTCTTTTATGGTTGGATTCTTCTATGGATTTTGTATCAGAGTAATATTTGCTTCCAGGAATGAATTTGGGAGTATATATTCTCTTTCAATTTCAATTTCAATTAAGGAGTTTCATTACTATGGGTGTTAAATCTTCTCTAAATTTCTTGATCCATCAGGACCTAGACTTTTCTTTGTTGGTAAATATTTAATTATATTTTGAATTTCATTGACTGATTATGGGTCATTTAGAATTTTTATATTTTCTTGATTCAGTTTTGACAATTCATATGTATATAAGAATCTATCCATTTTTCCTTTGTTTTCCATCTTATTAGAGCACATGTTTTCAAGTAGGTATTGATGATCTGAATTGACACAGGACATATTGTGATTTCATTCTTTTTCGTTCTAAATTGCACAAATTTGAGTATTTCCTTTTTTTTGATAGGATTGCTAAGGGTTTGTTAATTTATTTAACCTTTCAAAGAACCAGTTTTAGATTCATTAATTCTTTGTACTGTTTTCTTAGTCTCAGTTGCATTAATGCCTGTTTTATCATTATAATTAATCCCTTGTACCAGCTTTGGATTTCATTTGTTCTTCTTTCCTAGAAGTTTGAGGTTCAACATTAGGTTGATTATTTAAGCTCATTTTGTTTCTCTGATGTGAGACCTCACTGCCTTAAATTCCCCTCTTAGTTCTGCTTTCATTGTGTCCCATAAGTTCCCTTATGCTTTATCAGCATTATCATTTAATTGTAGACATTGTTTAATTTCATCTGTGACCCTTGTGGCATTCAGGAGGGTGTTATTTAATTTCCAGGTGTTTATGTAGTTTTTGTGGTTTCTTTTGCCATTCACTTCCAATTTAATTTCACTATGGTTAGGCAATGTGTATGGGATAACTTCAATTCCTTTGCATTTATTTAAGCACGTTCTATGGGCTAACATATGGCGTATTTTGGAAAATGTTCCACGTGGACTGAGAAGAAGTTGTACTCTGACGTTGAGGAGTGGAACACTCTATAGACATCCACTAAGCCCTTTTGTTCACAGATTTGGTTTAGTTTTCATTTTTTCTTTGCTGATTTTTTTTTGTCTAGTTGATCTGTCTACTTGTGACAGTGGGGTATTGAGGTCCTACATTACAGTTGTGTTAATGCTTATTTTATTCTCACATTCATTAATATTTTTTATGTAGTTGGGTATATATATATATATATATATATATATATATATATATATGTTTGAAGGGCTCATAAGTTCTTCTTATTTTCCCTTAGCAAGTGACCTTCTTTGTATCTATCAGTCTTTGCTTGTAGTTCATACTGTCTGCAAATAGAATAGCTACACTCTGCTTTTTTCTGGGTTCCTGTCACATGGAGTATTGTTTTATACCCTTTGACTTTCAGTTGGTGAATTTCTTTTTTCATTAAATGTATTTATTGTATGCATCATATTGTTGGTTCTTGTTTCTTGATCCATTCTGCCAGTGTTTTTCTTTTTATTGGTGAATTCAGACCATTACTTTGAAGGTTATAACTGATATGTATTGGCTTACCATTCTTTATAATTTTCCCATTGCTGGTACCCCCTCTTTTCTCTTTGTTTAATTGCTTGCCCTGCCTGGTAGTTTCTTTCTGTTGGCATTCTTGAAATTGTGATCTTAGTTATCTCTTTCTAAAATACACTTCAGAGCATTTTGTAGAGTTGGTTTTGTGATCATAAATTTCTTTCATTGTTCTTTGTCATGGAAGTATTTTATGTCTCTAATGATTTTAAAAGTTAGTTTTGCCAGGTACATCAATCTAAGTTGTAGGTTGTTTTTTGGGGGGATTGAAATACTTCACTGCAAGCTACCCTTGACTTAAAGGATTGTGTTGAGAAGTTTGCTGTGATTCTGATGGGCTTTTCTTCATAAGTGGTTTGTTTCTTTTCTCTAACCACTTTAAGTATTCTGTTATTGTGCTGGGTTTCTGGAATCTTGATTAATATATGCCTCAGAGTAGATTTATTTTGGTCATGGGTATTTGGACTTTTATATGCCTCACTTATTTGTATGTCACATTATTTATCCATGTTTGGGACGTTTTCTCCCATTGCTTCTGTGAGGAGGATTTTGTGGCATTTGCACTACTTCTGGCTTTTTCGCTGTCTCTAATCAATCTATGCTGTGCTTCTTTGATTCACTACAGCTGCTGGATTGCTTTTTCATGGCCCTTTGCTACTTTTAAGATATCTTTCTTTTTATGATCACTAACGGCAATCCTGTCTTCTAGATCTGTATTCCAACTCTGTCTCCATTCAATCTGTTGCATATACTTTCAATGAAATTTTAAATCTCCTGGATATCTGTTTGAATTTGTTTCATGGCTTTCACTTCTTTCCTACGTTGGGCATTCATGGTTTCCATCATTTTCCTGGGGTGCTCAATTTTTTTATCTGTAAATACTCTAGATTCATTGAACATATCTTTCATTTTGATCCTCATTTCTTTTTTATCTGAAAGATTATTTTCTATATAGTTACTTCTATTTTTTTCACTTCTGCTGCTATGACTTTAAAAAGTTATAATGTGTGGCTTACAAATTCTTCTATCTCATTGCGCTCTGGAATTGTCCTGAGTGGGCTGGAGTTTTGTGGTTACATTTTGCTTCTGTGTCTTGTAATTTTCTATTTTCTATTTTTTTCTGTGTTGGTGCTTATAGATTTCCTATGATAGATAGCTTTATCCCTAAGATCGAAGCTTCCTTGGGAACTGTCTATTACTCAGAGTTGTCTTTATGTGTAGATTGTTCTTGGTCTTATTGTTTATCCCAAGAGCCTGTCTTCCCAATTTATTAAAAATGAGAAGTTGTTATGTATTGGCCTGAGTACTCCATCCTTTGCTACTGGACTATGGTGATGGTTGTTACCCCAGACAATCACAGTGTGGTTTGAAGGGACTATAGGATAATGGCTTCCTATGCATTAGGGTTTAAAAGTCTTGCTCCCCACTCTCTGGTGCACCTCCTGCCTCATGTCTGAGTTCACTTGCTCCTTTCTGCAGAAGCAAATTTTTAACTTTGCCTTGTTGAGTTTTCTTGCTTGATCTCTGTGTGTATTATTTTCGGCACTGACATTTTGAGTCTGGGGGCTCATTTATAACAGAATTACTGTGGAACAGAGAATCTCCCTTCTTTCACCCTACCTGTATACACCACTCACCATTCCTGCTTTCCAAGTGAGAATCAAACTCTTCTTCGTGTGGTAACCATTACATTTTTTTATTACAACAAAAGACATGGATGACTCAAATTCTGGCTCTCAATCCATGGCACCATAAATCCTACCTTTGGAAAGTTATAGGTCCCTAATCAGTAAATACGTATTTGGGTTGATGGAATAACTGTCAACATGCTATAGTCATTTTACATTTGAAAGCAATCAAAATCATATTCAAGAATACATTGATTTCACACTCAAAATTGTTCTTTCTAAACTATTTAGGCATTTCAGCTGCATATTGACTTTCTGGTTCACACATTACATTGTTAAGTCCTTAATGAGAACTCTTAGTGAACCCGTTACATATTAATTTTAATTCATGAATACCTTACTGTAGTAACTTTCTAGGACTTATCTGGATGGAAAGTCATTTAAAAGCAGTCATAGATTAGTGAAAAATCAGCAGTAGGGATACAGCTGAGTGAGATCAGTGGTCTGGGTAACACTGCTAGATTTTCTTCTACCCCTGAGCCACAAATAAGCTTTTTCACCTTCCTAAATCTCAGTCTTCTCATTTTCAAAGAAACACATTTGGAAGCAATCTTTCTCAGCTCTAACATTTTAGGGTTTTTTTTTAAATGCAGTGCTAAGTTTGGGTGGAACCCAGGGCTTTCCATATGTTAATACATGCTAAGCAAAATTTCTACAACTGAGCTGTAGCCCCAGGCAACATTTCATGATTTTTTTAGTAATTATTTTATTTCTTGCTTTTATCAAAATCTAATTTTTATTTTATAAATTAAACATTGATGGTTTAAATAAGCTGGCAAAGGGGTCAGACAATAAGTATTTGAGGTCTGCTGAACCATGTAGATTCTGTGGCAACTACTCAACTCAGCCATTTTAGTGGAAAAGCCACCATAGATTAAAATAAATAAATAAATAAATGGACATAACCAAGTACCAATAAAACTTTATTTAAAAACATAGGCAGCTAGCTTTCTGACCATAAGTTGCTGAGCCTTGATATAAAAGACCAAAACTTTTTATTTTAATAGCATACTGTAGTTTTATCAATAGTTTCCAGCACTGTTCCTCCTCACCCTTAGCCTCTGCATCTCCAGTTTTTCCCTTGATGCAACAACTTCTAACTCTTTAATTATTTTCCTATTTAATCTTTGTATCTCTCAGTGGTATGTATACAGAACAGTTTCAGCCCAGAAAGCCTGCTAAGGTTTAACAAACCCTCTAGGTGACTCATTAATGTTTGAGAACCTGTTTCCAGAGGACTTCTTTCATTATATTATTATAAATATATTTATATACATATATTTCTGTACGATATTTGTTGAATCAGTGTATACATCTGAAAAAATGTAAAATTATTTAGATTTGCTGGATTGAATGTTAAAACATATTTTAAAATATTTACTTTTCTCTTGTGTTACTAGCCCCTTGTGTTGCTAGCTTCTTGTGTTTTAACATCTGTTCCAGAGGTTTTCTAGAACCATAACTAGCTCTTGCTCTTGGTTTTCCTCTTTTGGGGAAGTCTATTATACAGTGGCTTCCTGATTTTTGGGGGTTCTGTATGTCATTTAAAAAGATGTCTTTTGGGGGAGAGGCGAGATAGATTCTCACCAAGTATTTGAGGCTGACCGGGAACTCTCTGTGTAGCCCACAGTGGCTTTGAATTTGAAATTCTCCCACCTCAACCTTGTGTGAATTGGGATTACTGGTCTCTGTCACAATGCCTAGCTTGCCAAAATGTCTCAAGCCTATTTTCACAATTAAAATCTGGTTGTTGGTAGAATTCTTGATTGAAAATTGATTTCCTTCAATATTTTATACTTGTGGTTTCCGCTATACATACTTTTTCTGGTAATAGGTTTAAAATTTTTACCCTGTATTAGACTGATTTTTTCCTCTCTACTTCCTTCCCTAGAATCCTCTGTGAACGTCTTCATTATAGCTTCTCTATGATTTTAGGATGGTTCTATTTTCCTCCATCATGTTGATCACTCAGGGGACACTTTCAATCACATTCTTCATTTCTGGGACAGCTTTTTGTGTGGCTTTAGTGATGATGTCCTTTCATCCAATGTTGCGTTTTCTTTTTCTGGGATTTCCCTCATTTATTTGTTCCACTTCCTGGGGAGACCTTTCTTATACATTGTCTAGTTTTTATTTATTTGTCATTTACTCCTACCTTTGAGAAATTTCCTCAACTTTTTCCTTGATTGAGTTGTTCCTTTCTGTTTTTGTTGGGATGAGCCATACGAAATGGTCAATATTTGGCAATTTTTCAGTTAAAAAAAGGAATTTCATATGCTTTATACTGATACTTTTAACTTCCAAAAACATGCTCCTGCTTTCTGAAGGTTTTCTTATTTTGATAGCACACAATTCTCATTTCATGGATGTATTTGTTTTCTTATCTTTCTGGTGGACCTTTTGTATGTTGTCATTTCCTTATGGTGTCTTTCTTTGCAGCTGCACCTTCATGCCTGATTGTTTTGCTCTCTGCCTTTCCCATTAGATGTTTTCCTCCAATGATGAGCATATCAAAGAAGAGCAAATGTTTTTACAGAATTTAGCATCAGGCAGAAACTCTTTTAAGTGTTTTGCACCCATGATCCCATTTAATCTTTATGATAATCCTGTGTGCCAGAGAAGAGGAAACAGACTCAGATGCAGGAGCAAAAGCTCTATGATAGTGAGAGGTTTGTCACCTTGGGATTACACTGAGAGTCATGGAGGCTCTGTGGTCAGCAAATAATGGTTTCAAAGGTGTCCAAACCTTAATTTCTGGAAGCTGTGTTTATGTTCTAGGCATGGCAGGAGGAGGCTTTGTATATGCAATTGAGTGCAGGACTTCAAGATGGGGAGAGTATCCAGCATTATGAGGTGAGCTCAATGTGGTCCAAAGGGACCTTATATGTGAAAGAGGCAAGAGGAGAGGAAGAGTGAGAAAAGTGTGACACTGAAGCCAGAGTTTGAGTCAATATGTGGCCATAAGCAAAGGAATGCAAGTCAGGCAGTACTGTAGTCAGGATTTACAAGGGAAAAGATTTAACGCAGGACACATAATTTATAGGATTATCATATATCATAATATTCACCCAAAAGTTAAATGCAGAAGAGTGTAGGAGATCTGTCCACGCACTAGAGACCCAAAGAATCCAGCTGAAGGGGGCCGGGATCCCATGGCAATGTCCTGGAGAATTCCAGCTGAAGACCTAGAGCCCATAGCAATGTTCTCCATGAGTCCAGCTGGAGATCTAGAGCCCATGACAATGTCTCATGCAAGTCTGCATCAAAGTTTTGCACTGGGAAGGCCCAAAGGTCAGTGGCGTAAGCTAGAAAATCTGTTCCAGTTGGATGAAGGATCTGTGCCAGCAGGCTGAGGGATCTGCACTGGAGCCAGGGAAGGACTAGAATTCTCCCCCAAAAAAGCACAGCCATCCTCACTGACAGCAAGGGCCCGAGCTCCTCTGATGATGGGAACAGCTGCATTCATACCAGGAAAGCCAGAAGGACAGGCTTTTCCAAAGGGATCAACAACAGCCCCCCCCCCCAGTTCTACTTTTATGCTGTTGGTAACAATCCTCGGGTGGGCCTTCCACACCCAGCACCATGCTGACTTGGTTCAGCTGGATATTACAAAGTGACCATTAGTTAACCCACCATGGGAAGCCTGTAGAACTAGAAAGAAAGGAGGTTTATTTAGGTTATAGTCCTGGCATAGAACTGGCATCTCTTTTTCTCTGATGAGGGCCTCATGGCAGATGGTGTTACAGGGCACGCGTGGAGTGAAGCACAGTGGCAAGGTACTTGCCTAGCATGCCAGAGGGCCTGGGTTCATTCGCAATATAGCAAAATAAGTAAAAGACCCAATGACCTCCCAGTGGGCCCCACTTTTTAAAGCCTACTACTTCTCAATATTGCCACACTGGAGGACGAGCTTCTGGCACAGAAGCCTTCAGGGATGAGCCATATTCCAACCAAACTACTTTTCTTGATTGTCCAGAACACAGTCCCAAATGACACTTGATTTTAGTGCAGAGAGACCTGTTCTGAACTTCTGACCTTCAAAATGTTAAGAAACTAAATTTATGTTTCCTTTGAAACCTGGGTTTGTGGTAGTTTGATAGAGTAACAGGAAATGAATACATGGCCTATTCTGTGACAAAAGGTCCACTATTATTTTGTTGGGCTAGAAGAATTTCCTAGGGAAGAATTTTCTAATCTCCTGCCTGCACGTATGTGTGGTTTTAACTGATTTCTCCTGGTATGGCCACTAAGCTGACCCTGGTTGGCAGCTGGCTTCCCTGAGGGTGGGACCGTCTGTTTTATACTGGCCCTTCCCTCAGGGCGAGAGAGGAAGTTCCTTGCCATAGTGATTGACAGAAGGGTATTTGGGGCATCAGTTGCTTCAACCACTTTTCCTAGTTTTAAATTCCATTTTACATTTGTTGGCAAGGGGTGCTGTAATAATGTATCACTGGCTTGGTGGTCTACACAAGGATCAGTGTTTTCCCTGTTCTGTGGGCTGGAAATCAGCCATCAAGGTATGGACATGGTTGATTTCTTCTGAAAGCCCTATGGGCTGACTCTATTCTTGTCTTGGTTTGCAGATGACTATCTTCTTGTGTCTTCCATTTATCTGCCCTCTGTCCATGTGTGTAACCAAATTTCCTTTTTTCTCTTTCTTCCTCCTCTTCCTCCTCCTCCTCCTCCTCCTCTTCCTCCTTCTCCACCTCCTCCTCCTCCCCTTTCTCCTCCTCTTCCTCCTCCTCCTTTCTTCTTCTTCTTCTTCTTCTTCTTCTTCTTCTTCTTCTTCTTCTTCTTCTTCTTCTTCTTCTTCTTCTTCTTCTTCGTTATTTTGAGACAGAGTCTCCCTATGTAATTCAGACTGGCTTCAAACTCACTGTGTAGCCCAGACTGGCCTCCACCTGGTGATCCTCCTTCTCAGCCCTCTGAGTGCTGGGTTCACACCTTTGCCCCACACCCAGCTCCAAATTTTTCTCCTTGTAAGGACACTAGTTATACTGTATTAGGCCCTGCCCTAATGATTTATTTTAACTTAGCTATCTCTTTAAAAACCCCATCTCTAAGTCCAGTCACAATCTGAGGGACTGAGGCTTAAATCTTCAATATATGAATATGGGTGGGCACAAATTCAGCCCATAACATTCCTTTATCTCTACTTCCACAGATAGCTGGGACCACTCATTCCCAAGCCATCTGGGAGACCTGCTGGAAAATTCGCTTTGGCTCTTTGGGTCCTGCCACTAGCAAACCTGGCTTGCCTGGGCCATATTAAGTGGAGAGGCATTGTCTGCAGTCACATCTCAAATATATAATATACTTAATTTACATAAGTCATAAAATGTCCTGTAAAATACTTTGTATTATACCACAAGTGTGTCTGACACACAGGCCACAGGATGGACTTGGCCTGCCAGGGTTAGGATTTGCTTATTTCCATCTACCAGGTAAGTTACTACTTGTCTCCCTTCCCACCCCCAACACTGTGTTATGACATTCCCTCGCATTTTCTTTGTAGGGGCATGCTTTAAAATACGTTCTAATTCTTTGCTTGAGGGCACTTTGGGATAGAGCAGAAATTATTACTGTATTTTAATAGCCCATCTGGCACTGGAAGATCTAGTTATTAAATTGGTACTTGTATGTTTCATACACTTCTATGTTTCAAAGCAAAATAAAAACTTGAAAAATACAATTTTTTCCAAGCTTACATGGAATTTTTTTGGAGGGTGTCTTGCTATACAGTTCAGGCTGACCTTGAACTCGCTATGTAACCAAGGCTGGTCTCAAATTCACAGTGATCCTCCTGCTTCAGACAGGAGGAGACACATGATCTTGGAGGAGACTGCATATTGTGTGTAGTATATCCCAAGGGATGGCATCACAGGCATGTGCCACCACGCTCAGCTTTTGTCTTTTAAAAATGAACCAAGTTAGCTTTAGTATTCTATTTTCTTTCAATATTTTAATAAGCATACCAGAATATTTTTGAATTATCAACAAGTCTCTGCACTGGAATCATTTTTTTTCTTGGCTTTTCAGTCCTGGGGATTGAACTCAGGATCTTCACACTGAGCAAAAAACCCAGCCATACTTATGCTCCTTCTTAAAATTTTAAGACAGGGTCTTACTGAGTCACTAAATTGTCCGGTCTAGGCTTGTACTTGTGGTCCTCCTGCCTCAGCCTCCCAGAGTGCAAGAATTGCAGATGAATGCCACCGCGCCCTGCTTTTGAATTATTTTGAGTATAGCAGATGATAAATAGGATTAGTGATAGTTACATGGAGAAATGACAAGAAAATATTGGCATGTTTTAATCTGCATTTAAATGACCAATTCACTCAGCCCATGAGAAGTGTATTTTGAATCTTTTAATCTATTCTCATTGGTCCATTAAACTAATAGCCTTCGTAAAGATAGACTATTCATTGAGCCAACAGTGGGAGAGTACTTTTATGGACTAAGGTATGAGAAGGAAACAGGAGTTTCAACTGATCTTTCAGCCTAATTGTCATCTCTTCATAGCATCACAGTATCACAAGCTACTGGCAGTAACTTGAGGACCCTCCACATTTTACAGGAATATCCCAAGTTCTGAGAAAAGAATGCTATTCATACTGTAATGGACCCTACAATTTCTCACACTTTTTATGAAGTCTATTGGTATTCCATTTAGCTGAAAACTAACCTGACTTGCAATCTTTCTACCACTCCTCCTGGCCCAAATCTCACATCCGAAGTATGTAACATACCTAAATTCATACTTTAGTAAACCTACTTTTACAGGCCAGTATTACAGCTGCGGTTCTCAAAATGTGATCCCTGTGTTACCGGGCTTTGGATGCTAGTCTTTTTCTAGAGGTGATTCCTAAGTTCTTTCTACCCTGAGAAAAGAATTGATTGGTCAAGACAAGGGCAAACAGTAGCAATGTTTTACATTTATTAAAGGTAGGAGAAGAAATAGGCTTGGTAGGGAGAGTTTGGGCCAAGACAAAGTAAAGAAACAAATATTCTTTATAGCATGAGAGTGAACTATCGTGAGAGAAGACAGTAGAAAGAGCTCACTGGAACCGGTCACCCACACCTCAGGTTGATGTTGGGTTGAGGCCATCCTGTTGCAAATCTGCTTGAGTTCTCCTGAGAAGTCCAGGTTCAGGGCTTTGGGAACTGTTTTGCACACGTGTCCTGAGATTTTACAATTAGATTATACCTGCTTCCCAGACAGCTTTGCCAAACCCCAGTCTCCTGCCTCACCTGGACCACCGACATCACCTGGAAACTTGTGAGAAATGTGGATTCTAGAGCCATGCCCAGATCTAGAGTACTGAAACCTCTAGAGTGGAACCTAGGGTTTTAACAAGCTGTCCATGAAAGTGTGTTACACACTCAAGTAGGAGAAGTTCTGATTCTAGGATTCAAGAATAAATTGACTATTTCAGGAGCTGGCATGGTGTCTGACATCCTGAAGCTCAGTGTCTTTATTTTTTCTCAGAGAAACAACCTAAGAAAGCATCACTTGAGAAACATGATCTTGGAGGAGACCGCATATTGTGTGTAGTATATCTTTAATAATTTATAAAGAATCAATAGAAGATTCCATCATGTAGATAGCTAATGACTCTTACACAACCATAGTTAAAGGTGCCATGTGGACTCTGTGATAAAGTGTCCTTTCTTTAGTGCCCTGTTGCGATAAACTAACTTCTAAGAAAAACTTTCTCTCTGAAGAATGAAAAAGATGATAACCCACAATTGGCCTTTTTTGTCTTCCCTGTCTAGAAATGCAGAGCTGCACCGTGATTCTCTGCCCCCTTTGTCTTCTTCACACAGGTCTCTTAACTCTCTAATGACCTCACTGTGCCTTTCCTTGCTTGATTATGTAAATATCATCAAAGTCCTTGGCAACAGGAGCAGTACAGATAAAAAGGAGCCTGAAGGCTTCCAGGCAGCCAGGAAGGCAGCTCCAGCTAGCAGAAGTGATGGCTGGAAAGATGACCTTTGATCACTGAACCTTATAGTAAAGACAAGGAAAATGCAAGGCCTGCAGGTTGATGCCAGCGGCTTGCACAAGAGAGCAGGTCACTTGGGGAGGACTCCAGAAGATGTGGTGAGATGGGAGCACTCGTCAGAGAGTAGACAAAGAACCCTAGAGAATGTAAATTTGAGTTTCTAGAAAGATCTGGGGAGCTCCTCTTTTGCATCAGCTGGGCCACAAGGGGGCCTAGAAAGCTTAGTGAAATGTGTCTTAGTGTCTGTCCAGTTAGAGGTGTCACGGGGTTCCTTCTTTGGGAAGATTACTCATAGGTCCTTTATGTCCCATAGCTGTTTTCAAAGAATTCATATCCTTTACCTGGGACTATTTAGCAACTTCTCAGCCATTTATCCCTATCCTCTTGTACCAGCCAATCAATAGTTTAAAAGGAAAATTACTAAACATATCCTGAAACTGCCTTGGAACCCATTAAGAGCTACTTTATAATATCTAACGAGATAGATGATTCTTTTTAAGGAAACAAGAGACATCGTTGATAACCATTGTTGATAGCCTTGTACTCTGTTTTACATCATGTGCTATGTCTATCCTTGGTTTTGACTGACAGCTTTGTTTTGCCATATTTGACTTTATTCTCTCCCCCCCAAAAAAGTAATAAGAACTAAGGAGTAATAAAATCCAAAATGTATAAATTCTGTTGTAAAAAAGAGAGGGGGAAAAAAAGAGCTCTAACGGATATAACAGCAAGTGTGTTTAGGGGTGTTAAATAGCTGACTATATTAATGTTTTTGGATCATTGAACACAGCTGTTTGCAGTCTCACTGTTTGAATGTCCACTTTGTATGCTTTGATACTGTGATTTGAGCAACTATTTCTAAGATGATAATATGTAATCCATTAACAGGTGATTTCTTACTGTTTTTTTTTTTTTTTGTAGTTCTGTACTACGTGTACCCTTACACTGCTTTGTTTTGTTTTGTGTTTTTCTCTTTTTCCTTTTAAATAAAATTTAAAAAAAAAGAGCTACTGAAGATGAGTAGGCCCTCAACGACTGCTTCTAGGAATGCAGCAGAAGAGGTTGCTAGGGCCTCAAAGCAAACCCAAAAGGTCTCTGCCCCTCTCCCTGGGTCACATACCCTTGGAAGCTGTATGAGGTCTGGCTAACCTGGGGCAGTCATGGGGAAGACAGTGTGCAGACAAATCACAGAGATGGAGAGGGCTATTGGAGGACGCTCAGCTGTCCCTGGTTGCAGCTGCTTGATCTTCTCAGCGCAGGCAGAGGTGAGAGGGAGGAGTTTTGAGATACCTCCATCCCCAGCCATCTGACTGAAGTCACATGAAAAATCCTGGGTAAGATTCAAAATCGACCCAGCGAGTCAGTCAGTCCTTGAGCAGTGAGAGAGTGTGGTAACAAATGAATTTTGGAACACACATGACTGGGCTGTTATGTTGCATAGCAATAGATAACAGCCACAGGATCTGGCATTATGAGAGGTGATGAAAGAATTAGGTAAGTGTTTATATATATATATATATATATATATATATATATATATATATGAATTTTAAAAATACACAACAGTAAAAGACACATTGCCATTAATGCCCCCTCAAAATCTACCACCTCAACTCAAGCACAATTATCCCGTTTTTCTTGCCACTGTCTGCAGCAGTTCTGCAAGTCCTCTTTCATGAGTGTCTTTAAAAGTTGTGATAAAAAATTCAAGGAATGTTGCTGCCTTTCCAACAGAAAGACAGGCTAACAAAAACAGGAGTGTTTCTTCATCTACCTTATTCACCAGCACTGTGCCTCTAGCTCTTCCACAAAGCCAAAATGACCATGAAAGGGAAATAATTTGAATCTACACAGGACATTGAGGCAGTCACAGCAATGCAACTAAAGACACTCATGAAAGAGGAGTTCCAGAACTGCTTCAGAAAGTGGCAAGACTAATGGGATAAGTGTATTTGACGTGCAGGGGAATATTTTGAGGGGTATTAGCAGCATTGTATGTTTTACTGTAATAAATTAAGGAAAAATTAAATAGTCACGATATTTTATGATCAAACCTAGCATTTAGCTCTCAGGTTTTGTTTTGCAATATCATGCTTCCTGGGGTTTCCTCTTGTCTTTGCTCTGTGGCTCTTCTCTCGTACTCTGCCAGGTCCTCAGAGAGCTGGGTTCCCTGAGCTTGGATTCTCTTTCCATTCTCATCCTTTTCCCTTATTTGCTTAGCTCTCATCATTCCCTGGATCCCAACCTGATAAATGAGGGTGCAGAGAACCCCACCCTGCCCTTGCTTTCAATTCTGCAGACAACCTGGGGAGGCACTGACTTGTCCGGGTCATAGTCATGCATTGGCAGGATGGTCTGAATGAGAATTAGTCTAAATCAACAATTGGTTTGGGGATGACCATTTCTTCTAGTTCTGGCTTATGAGATGAAAGAGGAAGTTGCTGGGGAGTTTCTCCTCCTACATAAAAAATGTTAAAATGTCAAAATCTTGGCAGGGAAGACCTGGCTGGTGTTCTTTCCTGCTTACTCCGGCCTTAATGTTCTTCCTGGAGGATGAGTGGTTTCTCTACCCTTGAAGCACAGAGCCAGAACCCCAGGGGCACAGGGCCACAAGGTAAGTTGAGCTTTGCCTTTGGACAGTGTTATCACTGTCCAGATCTAGCCCTTCCAGCTGCTTTCTTCTTCTTCTTCTTCTTCTTGTTCTTCTTCTTCTTGTTGTTCTTGTTCTTCTTCTTCTTCTTCTTCTTCTTCTTCTTCTTCTTCTGCTTTGTTTTAGGGTTTTTTTTTAAAGAGAAAAATAAACTCCACAGAGGCAGCATGTTACCCTGTTCCAGTCTTGTTGGTACATTTTATGGCTCTGAGGGCTGCTTCTCCAGTTTTGGTGTGTGCTCTTTCTGCCTGCTGATACCTATGACCTGTCTGGCATTTATCTGACTCTTCTGCCTTTCTAAACAATGTATGGTGTTGCAGTCAGGGGTTGTGAGAACAATTATAATCAGGACACAGAATTTATAATATTGTTTTATGATTGTCACCCAGAGTAAAACACAAGAAAGTGCAAGACATCTGTCCACAACACTAAAGACTCAATATTCAGCCAAGGGCTTGGATCCCACAGCAATATCCTGCATGAATCCAGATGAAAACCTAGAGCCTATGACAATGCCTCCCATGAGTCCAACTGGAGGTCCAGAGCCCTCAAGAAGGACTCAGGCCAGTCTGTTTTACTGACCAATGCTGGAAAGGCCCACTGGGTGGAAGCTAGAAAGTCTATGCCCGCGGGGTGAAGGAGCTGTGGTGGTAGGTTGAGGGTTCTACACTGGAGCCAAGAAGTTACACTCCTAATAAGAACCAAGGCTGTCCTGAAAAATACCACAGCTGTCCTTAGCAACACAGAGGTCCTGAGCTCCTCCAATGATAAGAACACTTGAGTGCATGCCAGAAAGCCAGCATGACGAGTTTCTCCTGAAGATTAAAGTGCACATGTCTTCCCCTCCGGAGCCAAGAAGTGATACTCAATGCAAGGACCAGAGCTCCCCCAAAGTAAGCCACAGCCACCCTCAAGGTCCTGAGTTCCTCTGATGACAATGGTCAAACTCACACTAGGGAACTAGTCATGATGGGCTCCTCCAGGAGAACCAACACCTTGAAATAGCAACACAGAGAAACCCACGACGCCTTACTCTTCTTCTCCACATCTCTATTTATGCTGGCAACTTTCCTCAGGTGGGCCATCTACACTCAGAACCATGCTGATTTAATTCAGCTGGTGTTGTTGGCCATCAGTTTTTAATCCATAACATATGGTTTCAGTTTGAATGCTATGGGTAAGATTTTCTCTGTGCCTCTGGAGCCCCAGAATATTATCAAGATGCTGCTGGGCAAATGTCTTTGATTTTCATTAATCCTATCTGGACTTCACAGAGCCCTTGAAATATGCAAACTACTCTTTACTCCAATCAGAAAAGTCATCATTTTATTATTTCCTTAATTGTTCAATTCTCTTTAGTCTTTTTATCCTTTACCACAACTCATTAGTTACGTGTCAGATTTTTGCGACCTCTCCACATGTATCTTATGTACTCCCCCATAAATTCTGTTTTGGTATCATTTCTCTAGAACTCTTTCATCTTCCCAAAGTGAAGCTTTGTATATATTAAACAATCTGCACCCCCCTGGAAACCACCCTCCTGCTTTTGTCTCTGTGAATTTGACTATCGTAGGTAATTCACATGAATGGTTTCCTACAGTCTCTGTTCTCTTATGTTTGCCTTGATTTACTTCAAATAACATCTGCAAGGTTCATTTATGTTCACCATTCCTTCCTGAGGCTAAAAAATATTCTGCACAAAGTTCACATTTTCTTTCTCCTTTCATATACCAATGGGAGTTTGGATTAATCCCACCATTTGATTATTGTAAGGCAGTGATGGTGAACCCGCAGCATACAGCCATCATTGGAAGCTCTAAATTTTTCACCATCACTGTTGTAAAGAAAGTTGGTAGGAATATTCCTAGATCACATAAATTTACTCTTGACTCCCATTGTTTTTGAAATAAACCTGAATTTCTGGATCATATTCTATGTTTCATTTTATTTATTTATTTTTTTTTTAGGAGTTGCGGTGCTGTTTTCCACAGTGGCTGCAAGATTTTTAAATTCCCACTCACAATACACAAGGACTCTAGTTTCTCTACACTCTTTCAACACTCCTAAGTTTCTGGGATTTCTGTTCTTTGCCTGTGTTTTTGTAAAATGGTCATCCCAGGGGTTGCACATGGCATTTCATTATGGTTTTGATACGTTTTTCCTTAGTTATATGGCATCGTCAGTCCACTTACTTGGAGTTCATTGTTCTGATTAGTTCTCATTGCCACTTCTATTTTAATTTTATTCATTTAATCATTGATAATTTGTATGGTCACTATGTGTAGTGAACAAAGCCATAGAATAGCAAACAAAACCCAATACATCCTACTTATTTATTTACTTATTTACTTTGGTTTTGTGATGTAGCTCAGGATGACCTCAAACTCCCAGCAATCCTCCTGCCTCAGCCGGAGATTTCTGGGGTTACAGGTGTGTGCCATCATTCCCACCTGCATACCCTTTTTTGTTAAACCTGGAAGTCGTTTGTCTTTTAGTTCTCAAAAGTCTTTTTCTAAAGCTAACAATACGTTTCTTTAAGTCTTCTCTCTCCTTTTCTATTTTGGTTAGTTAGTGTATGTGAAATAATGATAAATGGCAAATGATAAATATGTCATCTACTATTATACCCCAGAAGCTATTCCAGGGTTTCCGTTTGGCATCTCTCCCTGGGAGCTGGGCTCCATTTGTTAAGAGCTCACCTTCCACAGTCATAGGAGCTTCTGATGTCTTCCTTCTCCCCGGACTCCTATGGAACAGGGGTGATACTCAAGCAGGCTGGCAAAGGAGCAAGCTTTCTCCTCTTGCCTTTCCCTCTTGTGGCTATTAAGCCTCTTTGCTTATTGCTACATTCTTGTCCTCATCTCAAGAATGGAATTAACTAGGCCCACCAGAGCAGCCAGAACCCCCTAGGCCTTTGGGAAGAGAAAGGGTCAGCAGTCCCCCCGCAGGTTATCACTCTGCACACAGGTAGATAACCCACTTCCCTGGGAGGGTTCAAGCGTCAGCAATTTAAGAGGCTCAGTTCCTTGTATTAACTCTCCTCTTTTTATTAGAACATACAGTGTACATTCTGTTCCTGATAAAGGAAATTTGTGTGCAATGTCTGTAAAGGTCACTCCACGACTGAAACCTTCTGGTGATTTCAAAACAACCTGTTGTTTGTGTACAAGTTCTCTCTACTCTCGCTCTTCAGTGATCAAGGCGGGACCGTGCCATGGCTTCTTGTGGAGTAAACAAAGGGGTGAAAATAACAGTGGCAGAAGGCGCGATGATCCATGGCCAGCACAGAAGTTTTACTTTGGCCAAAAGGAATGGCACTGGTGGAACCTGAAGGGGCGTCATCAGAGGGCCCTCAACTGGAAGGCCTCAGTGTGTATCTGTAGCATCTTATGATGGACAAGTTTGTCTGCCAACTCGCCTGGACCACAGGTGCCCAGACACTTGGCCCAACATGATTTTGGGTGGATCTGCGAAGGTGTTTTGCAAGGAGGTTAACATTCACAGGAGTAGACTGGGTAATACAGAACATTCTCTGTAATGTGAATGGGCCTCATCCAATCAGTTGAAGGCCTGAATAGGACTAAAGGGCTGACTTCCTCTGCCTGATGGTCTTCAAACTGGAACATCACCTGTTCTGTGTTCTATAGCAGCCTGACACCTTTGGACTTGAATTGACCTATGGATTTTTCAGTTTTTGAACTTATCAGCCTCCATAAATCACATGAACCAATTCCTCAGGGTAAACATGTTTGCCCGCTCATCCTATTGGTTTTGTTGATTCAGAAAACTCTAATCCATGCTGTCTCCAGAGATACATGGAATCCTGATCTTCGACCAGGTAGGTGCATCTTCTGTCCCTCGGGTAACTAGGAAAAAGTCCTTTGCCCATTATTTCTGCTAGGACAACAGACTGTTTCCCTTTAACAAATGGGTTGCATATCACTCCCAAATAAATGGGTGAGGGAATGAATGACTTTACTTATTATTATTATTAATATTATTATATGCATGTACTGCTTTGCTAATAAATATGATATATATTTATAAGTTGCCTAAACATATTCCTTCAGTAATATAGCCACTATGTTTTTAAAATGTGAAAAATCCTAAATAAAGTTTTTTTCCCCACTACAATGAATTATCTTGCAGACCACTGGCTTTGAGGCCCCTTCACAGCTGAGGTTTTGATGCTCCAGGCTCTGCCTGCTGGCTCCATCCAGGAGGGAGAGAAAGGGACGCAGGCCTTCAGATGACACTGTTATCTCATCCGTTCATAATCTATTCATTAGATTAGGCTAGTGGGTCCCAAACCTCACTGAATGAGGTGCTCAGCCTGTGCATTTCCTTTCATTTGTTTTTTCCTCCCTTCCTCTTTCCAACTTTTTTCTTTCTCTCTCCCTTTCTTTCTCTTTTTTTCTCTCTTTCTCTTTCTATCTTTCATTTTCATTTTTCTATCTCCTGCCTGCTTTCTTTTCCCTCTCTCACCTCCTTTCTTTTAAAAATAAAGATAAAGTGGCTAAGTATGTCTGGAGTTGTTTCTGCATCTTCAACATCACTGGTCATTCAAGAGATGCAAATTAAAACAATGGTGAGATTCCACCTCACCCCAGAAAGAATGGCCATCATCAAGAAATCAACCTATAACAAATGCTGGTGGGACTCTGTGGGGAAAAGGAGCCTTTCACCACTGTTGGTGGGAGTGTAGACTGGTGTAACCACTGTGGAAATCAGTGTGGAGTTTCCTCAAAAAACTAGGACTAGAGGTTCTATTTGACCCAGCTATTCTCCTCTTGGTATCTTCCTGAAGGAATGAAAAGCATCCTACCACGGCAGCATATGCACACTCATGTGTATAGCAGCACAGTTTGTACTATCTAAATCTTCGAGACAGCACGAATACCCATCACCTGGTGAGTAGATAAATAAAATGTGTGTTTTTAATATATCTAATGGAGTGCTTTCCACCATAAAGAAGGGTAAACTCAAGACATTTATAGGAAGATGGATGTGCTTTGAGACCATACACTTAAGTGAAATAAATTAGACATACATGTGTAAATACTGCATTGTTTCTCTGGTACAAGAAACTGAAGGTGTAAATGAGGACCAAAATGTGTAATAGGTAGTATGAAATAGGGAGAAAGTCTTCAAATGGGGAGGTGAACCAGAGAGGGGGGAGAGGAGCCAGGGAGAGTGGGAGGCAAGAAAGGGAAAGTAAAAAAAAAAATGAGAAAAGAAGAAAAATACTGCAACAAAGCTTTGTAAATGGGGTGGGGGGGAGAGGAGTTAGAGGGAAGATGGGGGAATGTGGAAAAATAATCAAATTATATCATGTACAGGTACAAATTCTCTATGGTGAACGTGATCATTATGTACATCTAAAGTGTACCAATAAAATCTGATTAAAAATAATAAAAGCATACAACTACTTACCAGGGTAAAAATTAATCGTCCCAGTTATTATTGTGTTTAGCTACTTTGGAAAACAAGGACTTTTTAAATTTGTTTGGTGGTATTGGGGATTGAAAACAGGGTCTTGTGCATGCTAGGTGAGTTCTGTACCACTGAGGTAAGCACCCAGTCCTTTTCATGTTTTGTTTTGAGACAGAGTCTTTCTAAGCTTCCCAGGATGCCACTGAATTTGGGAACCCCCTGCCTCAGTCTTCCAGAGGCTGGGACTACCGGTGTGTGCCATTATACCTGGCAAGGATATATTTTTATACAACCACCATAACATCACCATGCTTCAGAGAATTCTCAAAGGCCTGACGTATTGTATATAGTCTCCTGGATCAGTTATCTACTGGTATATAGCAAACATCCAAGACTTACTGCCTTCATACAGCAATCTACTTAGCCTGATCCTTTTTGGATCAGCAATATAGACTGAATGTGGCTGTTTCTAGAGGTCACTTAGCTAATAACTAAAGTGTCATGTGTCAAAAGCAATTCATATTATCACCTCAGGTATCTACATGGCAGCCTGAGGAAGCACAAAACAGACCTGACTCGCTGGACACCATGTCTTCAGGCAGTATATGCTTCCTGCCAAGTTTCCCTCTTATGTCTGCCTTTGCATCTTTGGGGAAACACTCTTGTACAACCACAAGATGGCGGTGTCCAGGACAACAGAAGCTAGCCCAAGGAATGGCTGCAGTAAGTACTCTAGAGTCACAGCCAACTGCAGGCTCTCAGGCCACCTGCTGTCCCTGATTCCTGAGGCTCAGGCTAAGATTGTGCTTAAAGCAGAGCGCTGTCCTCGGTCCTGTGTTCCCACAGCCAAGGTTGGCCCCTGAGCCACCTCTCCCTTCCCTCCTGCATCTTCCCCAGCCCAGAGAGCCAGGACCTCTGCCATGCAGTGAGCCAGGAGAGCCAGGAGAGTTCAGTGGATCCCAATGGAGGCCATTAATCATTATTTGAATTTTTTCTTTTGGTGAAAGATGAATGATCACCCTTCCTACATCCATGTTTTCTGCCTTGCAATATACCATGGAGCCGAAGTCCACAGTGTGTCTCTGTCTCTCTTGCTTATCTTTCCCAGGGCCCCAAGCAGCCTAGCCCCATCACTGACCTGTCCAGGCCATTTCTTCAGGTGTGAAGTGGATGACTATAGAACTCTTTACAGTATTTAGGGGGACACTGAAATAGAAATGCTGTGTACCCGGCAGGAATCATTATTATTATTGAGACAGGGTCTCACAGTGTTATTCAGGCTGGTTTTGAAGTCACTGTGTAGCCCAGGCTGGCTTTGAACTTGCAGCAATATTCCTGCCTCAGCCTCCCAAGTGCTGGAATGACAGCTGTGTGGTGCCATACCTGGCTGGAGTCATTTTTAAGTCAAGTAGAGTTAGACAAATAAACAAGCCTGGAGATCGACTGTCATCCCTAAGATGTGAGCAAAATGACAGAGTCACACACTGAATTATACAGAGAGGGCCCTGCTTTCTGGATCCTCCCAAAAAGCACCTCAATGAGACTCTCACTTGACTTGCGAGAGAGCAAACTTCCCTTCTGGTGATGGTTAGAAGGTAACAGTCTCAGCTAGTCGTGGTGGCACACACCTGTAATCCCAGAACTCTGAGAGGCTAAGGCAGGAGTACCACAAGCTCGAGACCAGCCTGGCCCCATTTAGTGACTTAGCCAGACGCCCTGTGTTGTGGGCCATTCTATATAATTTTGGGGGGGGGGGACCATTTCATAATTACATTATAATTAGGGCTTACCCGAGGCCTAGTGTATTGCCATGGGAGCAGAAACATAGCTCCTTGTGCCTCTGGTCACAGCTGAGGCCTCAACATTCTGTGATACTGTCATGTCGCAGGGCAAGATTACATCAGCTAACATCAGCTAAGGACATCCTGATTCCTTGAGAACAAGCAATAATAAAAAAAGGGTTTCCTCTTGGGGAAAGGACAGACTCTTATTTACCTGCCATCTCTCCCACCTGTCCTTGTCCTCATTGACAAAAAGATATTCATTAGCATGAGACCAGCACTGCCATGCCGACGCTCTGGCTGCCTCCGGGCCTTTTGATTCTTGTGAACAACTGGTCACCCAGGATCCCAGCTGCATGACCATTTTGTCTCTAGCTCTTTCTTTTTTGCTATGTACCATAACACTTCAGGACACTGGAGATTTACTCCTGAGGTCTCTGATAACCATGTGTCAAAATTAAAAATAAAAATAAAGAAGGAGCTTGCTATGTTGCTAGACATAAAGGTCCTGAGTTTAATCCCCAGTATCACAAAGAAAAATACAGTTGGTCTTGGGCAAACATGTTCCTTTTGCTCAAGTTGAAAACAATCACCCCTCCCGCCTTTCTCTGTCTTTTTTCTTTTTTTCTTGTGTTGAGGATTTAACCTAGGTCATTGTGTTTAACTACATCTCCTGAATTTTTGTTTTGAGATGGCGTTTTCACTAAGATGCTCAGTGGCCCACGCTGGACTCGAACTTGTGATCCTCCTGCTTCAGCCTCTCAGAGTGCTGGGATTATGGGTATGCACTACCATGCCCAGGCAAACAATCAATTTCTAATTTATTAAGGCATATTATACATCAGGCACTTTTATAAAGACATCTGTTGGCTCAGATATATTATGTGAAATCCATGAAGTAAGACTGCTTTATCCTTACACTACAGATAAGGAAAATAGAGTCACATAATGTCAGGTTCTTTACCCAGTGAAAGTCACAGCTGGATATGGCAGAAGCTGGTAAAAAGACAAATGTGGATTTGTTATTCTATGACACACACAGCAAAGCAATTCTATAAAAATAGTTCTTTACATCCAAAAAAACCAAAGAGATTTCTTTCATTAATGAAAATTCTTATAACAATAAAAGACACAGTTTAAACTGGATGTGATGGTTCATCCGTGTATTTCAAGCACTCAGGAGGTACAGGCAGGAGGCTCTCTCTGAATCTCAGGTCAGCCTGAGCTACCAGAGTGAGTTCAAGGCCATCCTGGACTACATAGCAAGACCTTGTTTTAGAAAACCAAAAACAAATGAACAATAAAACAAAAAAAGGGCAGTTTATTTGTAAAAGCAAAGCCCCAAAAGAATACTTGGCTTAATAAAGGAGAGCAATAGTGAAATTACTTACCTGCAAAAAAAGAAGCCAAAACATTCAATGCATCATTAAATCTAAAATTTAAAAAAAAATTAGTTATAGCTCAATTTAAAAAATCAGTTATAGCTCAGCAGCTTAGGTATCTATTCCTCTCCAGAGAGCCATATTAACCATTGAATTATGTATCTTTCATTTGCAGCACAACTTGGTGGGCGTTTTATTTCATTGGTAATTCATAGCAGCAGATTACCATAAGGCCAGGTCCTAAAAGGCTATTAGAGCCCAGGGTTTCTTTATTTTACTCATTGAAATCAACATTTTACGAGTACCTGCTAGTTGCTATTTACATTGGGCATCTCTGGTTGTTGAAGAATAAACAATTAAAACTCATTTCTTCCCTTGAGGTGCACAGCCTGATAAAGGCAAGAGGCCAGGTCCAATGCGTTGTGTGGGTCTGGAGGCTGGAAACCTTGGCCCTTCTTCAGCCAAATCTTCTAGTACAGACATTTTGGAGACATTGAGTCTTAGGGAGGTTCAGTAACTTCTCAGTGGGTGAAAATCACAGGTTCAAGATCCAGGATTAGAAGCCACGTCTTTGTGCTCTTGATCCAGGATTCTATCCTCCTTAAAATATAGAGAAACTTCTCTAAATACATGGGCTGATCAAAACACATGGTGTGTGCTTAAATCGGTTATTGCAGTGAAGACACATTGCCATTAATCCCCCCCCACACACACAAATCCTCTCCTTTGCTTTGAACACACTTATTCTGTCATGCTTGTCACTTTCAGCAGTTCCACAAGTCCTCTTTTGGAAGCATCATTAAGAGGTGTGATTAAAAATACAGTGAATGCTGCTGCTGAGTGTCATCCAGCAGAAAGGCAGGCTTTTAAAGACTTGACTCTGTGCCCTCATCCACCCTAGTCATCAGATCTGGCACCCTGTGATTTCTGGCTCTCCCTAAAGTCATAATGACTGAAAAGGAGATGTTTTGAATTAATTCAGGACATTGAGGCAGCTATAACAGGGCAACTAAAGATACTCATGAAGGAGGACTTCCAGAACTGCTTCAGAAAGTGGCAAGAACCGTGCAGCCAGTGTGTTGGAAGTGACAGGGAGTGTACTGAGAGTAATTAATGGCAATGACTTTTACAATACTTAACTATTAACCGTAGGTTTTGGTCATACCTTATATCGTGGGCCACGGTCTCACTGCCACGTTTCCAAGGTGCTTCAATGTATTCATGTGATATCTCACATGTGAATGGTTTAACCCTACAACTATGAACAAATTGATCTTTGAGGAAGGTTGACAGAGTTTTCAGAGATGGCTCCCAAAGCGTGGTCCCGGGATCAGGAGCAGCAGCCTCACCTGCAACTTGCTAGAATTACAGAATCTCCTACATCAGGAACACTTGGCAGAGATCCCATCAACTATGCTTTTGCAAGCCCATTGGAGTTTGGTTCTGAGCACACCTGTCTTAGGGATGTTGAGGAAGGATAACTTTCACATGTGTTTTCTGGTTGACCAGTTGCCCAAGGCTTGCAGCTGTCATCTATGCTTTTGTTTGACAGATTGAACTAGGCTCTTTCTGTTCCACACATGGTTGACGGACACAAAGTGCCACACAACCTACAAGCCCACAAGAAATGCATGGTCTCAGGCCTGTCCCAGGCCTCCTGAGCATTTTAACACACACCTCAGATGATTTACATAAAAAGGAAATTTGGAAAGCCACTGAAGAAGTAATATCTTGCTCCAAATTTGTTTAATCCTGTGTGTTTTAATGTGGTCACAGATCATACTGAATTAAAAGTTTCAAACAATGCAATGCTCCAATGCCCTTCCATCAGCTGTTTCATCACTGTGTGAAAACATAAAGTCCTGGGCATCTCCAGGTAATTTTCTTCTTTTCATTTTTGGGGACTTAATCCAGGACCTTCGCACTGATCTTCATCTCAGGATTTTGCTAAATCACTCTGTTGCTTAGGCTGGGCTCAAACTTGTGGTCCTCCTGCTTCAGCCTCCCAGAGTGCTGGAATTATAGGCACTCTTGATTCAAGTTCAATTTTCTTAAAGATACTTATTTTGGTGTCTGTTGTATGCCAGGGATTGCTCAAAATACTAGGAATGTTAAAAACACATGGATAAGATGCTAGTGTGCCACTAATTAGTACAAATAAAAACAACAAAAAGAAAAAATTAACACTGTATTTAAAGCATTAAAAATACATAGATGCCTCAGAGGAGAAAGTTTTGTTTTTGTGTGAGATTAGAGGACCAATCACAGAGGACTGCCCGGGGAGGAGGCCTCTGAGGTGTGATTTCAGAAAGAAATAGGATTTAATTCTTTGCACAGAGTGGAAGAAAGGCTTTTCAGACCCAGGAACTTCTTGAGGAAAATCCTGGAAACAGGACATAGTTTGGAGTGTGCAGGGCACCTAGAGGAGAAGGAAAAGGAGGAGAAAACACTGTCAAATTTGTATTTCTGCAAGACCATTCTGAGGCAGTGACATTGCTGGAAAACCCTGGGGCTCCCTGCAAAGTAGGCACAAGCCCGTGCTGATAACATAAGGGGGAGCCTACTTTTCCTCTGACAAGTAGGAAATGGGAACCTGGGGGAGGAAGGGAAGGGAAGAAGAAGAGAGTTGTTTTTGAATTTTTCAAAAACCCATGTTTCCACAAAATGCTATAAATGGATGTTTTTAAAAACAGTCTTAAGATTTAATTCATATGACATCCAATTAAAGTGTATAATGTAATAATTCTTTGTATACTCACAGAGTTGTGCATCTAACATCACAATCAGTTTGATGATATTTCCTTACTCTTCAAAGAAGCCCCAGGCTCCTTAGCTCTCCCTTGTCCCTTCCTGTACACCTCTAGCCATCGTCACCCATGAATGTACATTCCATCTCTATAGATTTCCCTGCTTGGACATTTTATATAAATGGAAGCATGTGATATGTGGCGTTTTGTTATTGGCTTCTTTCACTTAGCATTTCATTTTCTAAAGTCACCGTTACTCTAGCACGCTTCAGACTGTCACTCTGTTTTATGACTGGATACTATTCCATTGTATGGATGCCATTCTACTGCTCTACTTTTGATGAGTGTCCTCCAAGGCTCATGTGCTAAAGATTTGATACCCAGTATGTGGCACTATAGTGAAGAGGTAGAATCTTTAGGCCTATAAGGGGGCTTTTATGTCTTTAGGTACATGCCCTTGAAAGGAATTGTGTCACCCTGTCTTTTGCTTTCCAGCCATGAGTTGAACAGGTTTCTTCAACTGTGCAAGCCACATGATGTGCTGCCTCACGGTGATGAGATGAGCCATTCATGGGCAGGAACCTACCAAACCATGAGCCAGAATAGATCTTTTTCTTTGTAAAGTGATTATCTGTAGTAACAGAGAGCTGACTAATACAACCAAATTTTTTATCTGTTTATTTATTGGACATTTTTCTCTGTCTTTGTTTGCTATAAATAATGCTGCCATGAACAATTATGTAAAATTTTTTCGTTGATGTCTATTTTCATTTGTCTTGGGTGCAGGGTCACATGATAACTGTGTTTAGCTATTCAAAGCACTGCCACAATATGCTGGTATTTAAATATATTAAAAGACTAAAATATCAAGTTTGTTTCTAGCTTTTAGATTGCCACTAGCAGAGGATATGTAGAAGCAGAACTTCCTAAATATTAATTTATTCACATACATGTTTCCAGTATGAGCAATTGAGTTGGAATGGTTTCAAAAGTACTAATACCAGCTCAGAGCGTGCATATAGCAAAATACAGATTTTCCTAAATCACAGGTAATTTGCCTATCCTTCATTCTCAGTGGATAAAGTTAAAGAATTTTTAGGACACTAAGTCATAGCCAGGACTTGCACAGTCTAATATGGTAGCCACATGTGATGACTTAAATTTACATTTAATTAAAACAAAATAAAAGTTGCTCAGTTGTACCAGCCACACAGCAAGTGCTCCAGAGTCACATGTTGCCAGTGACTTTCATTTGGACAAGGTAGTTATATAAAATCCCACCAGACAGCAGAATTTCTGTCAGAAACTTCTACTGTAGACAGCTTTTCTACTACCTCATTAGCTGTGTATACATTTTGCCACTTTCAACACTGGTTTCGGCTCCCTTCAACATTTCAATATTGCTGAATCCAGCTGAATCCCTTCCTCTCTTGACGGATGATAAGAAAAATCTGCCTGTCAGCTTTAGGCATGCTCCTTCAACACAAGTCCATTGGTTTTATTATCTCCCTAGGGCAAAAATGCTCGGCAATGGATGTCCACCATAACCATGACTTCATTTACAGCATGCTCATGAGAAAGTCTCCATTTACTCCCTAATTGCATCATTAAAACAGCAAGCAGGTGCAGTTTCTAGAGAGATTTCTCACCGAGTGTGTGATGCTTGCAGAATATGTATGTATAAATTGTGAAATATGTATAATATGCATAAAATTTCATCTGGAAAACATGTATACAGATCATGGCTTGATGTAAATCTTGCTAATTTTATTTGTACACATGATAAAAAGGAATTAATTATGCCTTGAGTGCTAAGAGTGTTTTAAATCTGCAAAGGAGTTTGGCTAATGGGATTCTCAGTTTCAGCACTGCTGACATTTTGGGCTAGATCATTTTTATGTTGGTGTGTGTGGGAATATCTTTTACCTTGTAGGAATTTTAGCAGCATCCCTGGCCTTTAACTGCTAGATGCCAGGGGCATGCCCTCAATTCATGACAGTAAAATGGTGTCTCTAGATATTGCCAAAGTTACCCCTGGTAGACAAAATTATCTCCATTTTATAGAACCACTGAACTAAGAATTTTCTAGTTTGAAATGACAAACTGCAGAGAGGTTTAGTAATGCTCAAAGTCACACAACTAGCAGAATCAGAGCCAGGGCTTGGACCCAGGCAGTCTGGTTTCAGGGTCAAGGTTCTCAACTAGCAGAGTATACTACTCACCAGTATACTCCCTCACTGGTCTTCTCAGAAATGTTCTATCAGAGCTGTCACGTGGTGAAACAATGCAGCCCTCTTTTTGCTGACTGTGCCACTGGACCTTTCTGATAAGTTCACTGTCACCTATTGGATAGGTCACCTCCCTTCAATGTGATTTTATCACTCTCTTCATATTGATATGCACAGGTTGCCTCTAACAAACTCTTGGAAGTCACTGTGAAGTGCTTCCAAAGTGCTCTCCTTCAACTGTCTATTGCAAAAGAGTCTCTTAAAGACCAGAAGTTTGGACAGCCTGACTGTCTGACTTGAGAACTACCTAATTTCCTGTCCAGTCCCACTATTAGCTAACTCTTCTTCAGTGTATTTTTAACTCTTAGATTTTAAATTTTGACATGTAATATGTATAACTGTAAACTGTGGTGTCAATTTGAATGAGAAGTACCTAACTGATTGGTTTAGCATAGTTTTGGGTGTGTCTGAATGTACTGAAAATGGAAGACTCATCTTGGTGTGGGGGCACCAACCAATAGACTTGTAGCCTGGATGGAATAAAAAGGGAAAGAAGGAGAAAGTCACACTTCTGCTTCTTCAGAGGACCTCTGGTCTTTTCCATTGCTTTTGGATATCTGGCTTCAGATTTCAAGTATAAGCTGTTCAGCCGCTTGGCACAGGCTCTTTAGCTTCCTGATTTGAATTTGTACAGGACTCTGTAGTGAGCTCCAGGTCTCTGACTTTGGCTAGATCCTTTGGACCTCTGGTGGGAAGGTGGCTCTTTTGCATTCTTCCACCTCTGTCTCTGCAGGTGGCCACTGCAGCCACCTTGTAGATCCATATGCATCTATATATGCTCTTCTAGTGAGCACGGACACAATACACACATACATAAAAGTGACTAACACATAAATATACAATTTGATGATCCTTTACAAAGCCAACATCCGTATGTAACCACCAACCAGATCATGAAATAGGGCACGGTCATAGCCACAGAGCCTTTCCATCACTATCCCACTCACTGGACTTCCTTCCCTTGAAAAGACAACCATTCACTCAGCCTGTATTGTTGCTATGTCTCTCTCCCTTAGCATCATACTCCTGATATGTATGCTGCGGCCCAACATTTCATAACTTTCCTTGTTTTTGAATTTCATATTAAAAAGTTGGACCCTTGTGTTTTGCTTCAATTTTACTAGACAACATACTTTTGGAAGAATGGGCTTCAAAAGAATTAACTTTAGATGAGTAGACAGTGTTAACAGCAAACACAGTGGTGCTCAGAATTCTCTGATGCACCAATCTAACATCACTCAGTGGATTTCCAACTTCCATGGTGGTCTTCAGTGATCCTCAGCTCCTAAAATCCAAGGCTTGTGTAGGTCTCATTTGCATTAGGAGTAGTCTATGTAACCAACAGAATAAGATAGAAGTGATGGTATGTGGTTTCCATGACCATGTGTTTTACTATGTATGGTGCTGCTATAACATAATATCAGAGACTGGCTAATTTATAATGCACAGAATTTTAATTCTTCTGGTTTTGAGGCGGTGAAGTTCAAAACTGAGAGGCTACATTGGTGAGGGTTTTCTTTCTTCACCATTGTGTGGCAGAAAGGCAAGAGACAGGACAAAAGGGGCAGAACTCTCCTACTAAGAAATTCATCCTGAGAAAACAAATCCACCCTCAAAAACAGCATTGATACCTCTTAAAAGACTCACCTCCTACAACTCAGCGCTGGAGATCAAGCTTCCAGCACAACAACTCTGGAAGATACATTCAAACCTTAGCACTAGAGCAGACATGCTGTTGCATTTTCCCTCATTAACTGGATGCCAATTCCCTCACTGTGTCTTTTAATCGTGATTGGTTAAGACAGCTATGTCTTTTCACTCTGACATCCCTCTGCTACTCCTGCCTCTCATTTTATGTAGCACTGGGGCAAGTGTGAGAATTTTTGGAAAATGATTAAATGGAAGTAAAGTAAGGAATACAGTTAGACTAGACTTAATGGGATATATTTATGTGATTCAGAGTTGCTTCTTAGTATAGTTAGGTTATTGCTTCTATCTTGAATGTAGGAAAAGCTCTCAAGAATACTTCTATTTCCCACTGAGTTGACTGGCCTAATTGTGAGACAGGAAATTGTACGGCCAGAAGTTCTGTTCCAACACAGACACATGCTGCTGCACCTGGAATCCAAAGTATGTGAGTAGTGGAGGAGAAAGCTTGAAATATCTGAAGCTAGAAGCTAGGCTGTAGAAAAATCCTTCCAACTATTCAAATGTGTAAAATTGTAAGCAGGGGATTTGGTTCTCATTTTCACTGCTCAAAATAGTTTCTCTCCTGTCAGAAATACAGTGTATTTTACCATTGTATTTCTCAGTGATTTGATGTGAAACAGACAAAGAAGCTATAATGTTCATAATATGCTACAACATTGAAGAGACTGACAACCAGTCAATGAGGGTTGTCAATACAGAGAGCATTTAAGGTTAGTCAACCCTCAAGCACCCTTGAATTGTCCCTAGATCTTACAGCTTGCATATGAAAATACTTAATAGAAATTTCCCCACATTTGACAATTCTAAAAATGTATATGACCTTGCTGGTGATTGTGTTGCACATTTGAAAGAAATTTTTGTAAACCATGGAAAGGCAGCTAAATGGTATAAAGTCAAAGGTTTGTAGGAAAAAAGGACATAAATATATCCCAATAAATTACTGCATAGTAATTTATTGTGTGGTTCATTAATAAAAAATAATCTTGCATTTTTGGATGTTTAGGAAGCTTATTAGTAGTTACCAACTTCTTAACTGAACTTTTTTGTGATTTATTTCTCATTATAAATAAATATGCATGGTTGCATCTACTTTTGTTTTGTCAATTTGTCATGCATTTTCTTGAGTATGACCCATGAACTGCATAAGCTTCGGGCTTCATGAAATTGGATCTCTGATTGACCAGAGTCCTGTGGGTTTTCCAAGTCCAACAGGGAGACCAAGACAGTAGATTTCATTAGCTCTAGGCTGCGGAATACCACAGTCTCAAGGACTTTTGCCTAGATACCAAGGCCTAGGTACCTGCTGCTGGGTAGGTAAACTGCTGTGGTTAGCCACCTTCTCTCCCTCCACTTATTTTTTCCCCAACTTCTGACCCTCATGCAAGATTAATCCCAATACCTTTCAAGAAAATGGCCCAAACAGTTTACCAATCTAATTGAGATGCCCCACTGGAAGTCATAGGAAAAACTTTTAGAAAGGTCACTTTGGGCCATGGGAGAGAAAATATCAGAGAATTTGACCCGTCATCCTGTATAGGAGAATAAAATATCCTGCTCCAAAGATGTTTCTTTGGCAAATGAGTTGGTTATTCAGAGACTCACAGACTTCTGAAGACAGGGAAATGGCTCTGTAAAGCCATCCTTTTGTACAAAGAAATCTATAGCTATCTCCATTAGTAAAGTAAATATAGAAGCTTTTCTTCTCTAATTCTCCCCTTACAGACTAAGAGGGATTTTTTCCATTAGAAGAAAAGTTTGGGGGTCTGATACTTGACCCAGGTAGAGAGGACCAAAAATGACAGTTACCTGTGACTCATGCACAAGACAGGTCTTACCTACTGTGCACATTCTCTTCCAAATGTCCTGTGTCACTTCCCTTTCCCCCTGACGCCCAAACTTCAACCCTTTAAGCTGTATGCAAATCAACTATTTTGGCCCCTTTAAGCTTAATACTCTCATACCTTATATAAAAGTCAAATTTATATGTCTTTCTCCCCATGTTTTCTGTTAAATTATTTCATAGACGTTATGGAAAGGGTAAATTTTATATTTGAATAAAGATTCACTGTAAATTTTATACTTGAATAAAGATTCACTTCAGCATTTTGAATAGAAACAATCACACAGAGATATGAAATATTTCAGTGGAAGTGTCTTGATTATGCCAAATTTTTCATAATAGTTACTACTGAAGGTGATAGTGTCATCAGCTCTGTGAGCTCTTTGACTCATGCAAGATGGAAATCAGACATGGCTAACAGGAACTTAGTAAAGAGAGAGTTTATTAGAATCATATTAGATAGAACAGCACTGCCCCCCTAGACACAATATCCCAAGAAAGAACAACAAAGCAGAACACTCCACAGACAGCAGCCTTGTGGATTAGGTACAGTGAGATCATATACACTTCTATAAAAGCATTAGCATATGTATGAAGAGTGTAGCAATCGCATAATGTGTATTCATGAGTATGAGTCAGTCATTGAGCACACATATGTGATTTTGCTCTCAGTCTTGTTTTGTGCGTAGCAATCTGCAATTTTCCCTTTAGGGGTCTCAGCGTGTAAATGAGGGTCTGGGTTATCTTCGGTAAGGTCTTTGGGTCAAGTTTGACTCTTTCTTGCTGAAAACCTTCCTATTGTTGTTAAGCCTCAGTTCGGTGACAGTGAGGACTGAGATATTTATGTTTTTACCTCAAACAATGGAGTGGGGTGAGGTGTTTTAGTTTTTAAATTTTGTTTTGTTTTTTGTTTTTGCCTCTAGAGGAAGATTTTTTTTCCTTTTGTGCACCAGCCATCACAACTTGTCACTGTCTGTCACAACTCTATTTCTCCTTTCTCCGTAAGTCTGTACCTTAGCTTTCACATTATAACTTTTTGAAACTTTCTAGATTGCTTATGATATATTTGCATCTAGCGGCATAAGATTTTAAAATTTGATTATTTTGAGCAATTATATTATGAGGACTTGTTTCATTAACTGGATTGTTCTCTAATTAGTTATAATTGGCCAATAAGATAATAAATAGAATCAAGGGATGGCTAGATCATCAGCTGTAGTAGTATGTAGCGCTACCTCCATTGAATCAGAAAATTAAGTTTTGTGAGGATGATCTCTGATGTGTTTTGAACTGAATGCCCATTGCACACAGTGAGTGATGTGAGAAGCTTTCTGAGAAATTTATAGCAATTTTCCTAGGAAAAGGTCATTTGAAATTATAATTACAAATTCAAGATGTATTGATCAAGTCAGTCATGCAACTTACCATTTGTGCTGATTTGTCTGCTGCCTCAGGCATTGATGAGCGTGCTGCCTTCTGTACAGTGTTTTTAAAAGATAGATAAATTGTCTTTCTGGGTTTACTTACTGTTTCTATTATGATCTTTCAGTTAAGACACTTTCAAGTGTGGTTTAGTGATATTTTTCATGTTTAATTGTATAATTGTAATGGCTTATTATATATCCATTTGCATTTAACAGCATGGATAGTGTGTGAAAGAAAAAATAATTCTAAAATATAATCTTTCTCTCATAGCAGCACAAGTGGTTTGGTTTTAATAATAAAAATGTTCTCTTTTCAAACTACAATTTAGTCTCAGAAACATAGTTTTTATGTATTCAATCTGAAAATCAAATGGTAGTTTTACCCATATTAGAGAATGTAATTGATATATACTGCTGTTTGGCTAGCCCTTCATCCTCCTTGCTGCTATAAAAGAAATCAACTTAACAGTAATTAAAGTTTGGTTGTCCTTGCACCCAGCTAGTAATGCAAGACTTGTGTTTTCTAGTAATGTCTCGGGTTTCCCTGGGAGTCCCTGATGGTGTCTTACACAAGCTCACTAACAGTTCTACCCAAACTGTGTGAGAGTCAACATGCTCTTCTCATGGCCCAGTTCAGCCTCACTGGGCTCTGCTCACTGTAAACTGGGAACAAGTGGTTCAGCTTCTTATCATATTTCCATCCCCGCAATGGAACTGGTGTCATAATAAAGTGCACTCCCTCCACGTAGCCCCAAGTGGACCAGAGGCAAACTATGTTAAATTCAAAAGTAATCACCATGTGCCACCCTGGGTCCTCTAAGCCTGAATGTGTGCTGCTAGTCCCACAGAATCTGGCCAGAGATCTGTTGCTCAAGAAGTTACCTATATCAATGGAGAAAAATAAAAGTGGATTCTCCTTGACTGCAAATAAAAGAGTGCATTTCAGCTAGGTTAAGGATCTACATATGAATGGTGAAACTAAACTAAATAGAAGAGAATGTGGGAGAATACATTGCTCATAAAGAATTGAAAATTGACTTTTAAATAAAACCAGGATGAAAATAAATACACCATTTTTTTTTTTTTGTACCAGGGATTGAACTCATGACCTAACGCTTGCCAGGCAATTGCTTATGTCGCTGAGCTAAATCCCTGGCCCAATACACCAGTATTTAACCTTATCATTTATTACTGTTCTTTCCATACTAAGCCTTTATATTTTATGGAGGAAACTGTAAAGTTTATGAATGATGAATTGCTAGAAGATATTTTCAGTATCCCAAACCAACAATTATATCTTGCTTCAAAAAGAATGGCTATCATCAAGAACTCAAAAAACAACAAATGTTGATGAGGTTGTGATGAAAAAGGATCATTTCTGCATTGTTAGTGAAAATGTAAACAAGTAATTCTACTATGGAAATTAATATAGAGCTTCAAAAAAAACCCTAACAATTTAAATTCCATTAGATCTATCTATAGTTCTGGGGGTTTTTCCTGAATGAATTAAAATCACCATATTACAGCAACTCCCACGTTTTTAGTAGTGCAACTCATAATAACTAAATCTTGGAAGCAGCCTATATGTCCATAAAGAGAAGAATGAGCAAAGAAAATGTGATATTTATACACAATGAAGGCTACGAAGAAGGACAAATTTAAGTCATTGTAGGACAGTTGATGCACCGTGACATCACAATGCTAAGTGAAATAAAACAGACCCAGAAGGTTAAATAGAGCATGGTTTCTCCTATATGAAAGTCGCAAAATAGTAATAAGTTAAGGAACAAAGTAAAAGCAAGATGATAGGAAAGAGAGAGATAGACTTTGTGGTGACAGAAAGGGGACTTGAGGGAGCGGGGAGATGAGACAGAACAAAGGGGAAGGGGAGGTAAGAAGAATCGAGGGGCTATGTGTATATGCACCAGGTCCCTAGGGGAAATGTATCTATTATGTGTAGAAACTATACACTGATAAAAAGAGAAAAACTGAGAGCTCAATCAAAAATTGAAGAGAAGGCATGAAAAGAAAATTAAAGGAGACTCGAATGGTATATGAAGAGAGGCTCAAACACTTTGGCAATCAGAGAATGAAAATGAAAGTAAGAAAAAATGTCAATCCATTGAAAAAGGCAAGGTCAGAAATCTGGCTGATATGCAGTACTGATGGGCTATAGGAGTTAATGCTCTGGGGTGTAGGAAAGGTGCTACCATCTTGGTCACATTTACTATGCATATTTATATAATCCAGGACAAACACACAGAAGTGCATGTGAACAAGTTCACTTCAGTTTTGTTTGTAGAAGGATGTTGAAGGTCGTTTTGGGGTCCAACTCTGAGGAAATGGACAAATAAAGACAGGGAATGCATGCTTTGGAATATCATATTGTACTGTAATCGAAAACCAAGATCTGATCAGATAGTTCACGCAGAATCATGGAACGCATTTTTCAATAATAATGATAGAAAATACAGAAGTAAAACATAGTAATTAGAATGAGATACTAAGTTATGGTCCATAAACACAAAAGTGCTCTGTATTTTTTATTTAAAAGGGATTTTATTCAGATACTAGACTTAACATCTTGCATTCATTTCCCTTCCTTCTCTTTCTCTCCTCCTTCCTCTCTCATTACCTTGTCCATTGGATTTATCCAGGCAGTGTCTGTGAGTGGTATTTTAAAGCCACTAAAACCATCTTTCTGCATTATAGCTATGTGGCCCTGAAGAGAAACCAATTGACTGTTTCACAAAGAGATTGAACTTGAGCCTAGGTACTTGCAAGTACTTTGCATACTCTGGATCAGTGCTGGGAAATTGCTGTATGCATTTTGCTGAAGAGAGAGAAAATCAGGTGTTTTTCGTTACTTCTGTGTCTACATCTCTCTACTAACCTCTCTCTGCAGAAGGGGGCTGCCTGTTTTGGTGCCCTGCTTCGAATGACACTTAAGGCACTAAGGAACTGACCACCAGAGGAAGATTCTGAGCAATGTGGGCATTCTGTTGCTTGGATTGATCTTCCTGCTTTTGCAATCTCTGGACTTTGGGGCCTGCCGAGTGGAGTTAAAACCATTATCTAGCAAAGTTAAAGAAGAGGTATCTGTTATTCAAATTCCACACTTAAAACGTGTATCTTGGAGATATTCATATGCATACACATAAAGACAGGTAAAAGAATATTCAATTTAATCAATGTTTTAAATAGCAAGACATACTAAACAGTTTACATGTCTATTAATAAACAATGCAAATTTAATATGGCACACACTACTTTTAAGCAATGGAAATGAATTTGGCCCATATTTTCAAAAGATATAGATCTTACAAAACTGCTATGGGTTGTGTCTCAATGTTCCTTCAAATCCTCATGCAGTCACAGGAGGGGAGTTACCTCTTCAGAAGTGACTGGATCTGGAGTGTGTGGGATCAAGGGTGTGTGACCACTAAATCAGCCAACTGGTTGGTTTTGGCATAGTTCTGGGGAGGATTAAGAGTGAGTGCCGCACCTGCCCTACAAAATATAAGGTACAGAAAGTGAGCTAATATGCTTTTGCCTGCCTGCTGGCCGAGGATTGTTTTTCCTCTGGGATATCCTGTACCATGCCACTCTACCTTAGAGCCACCTGACCATGGAAACCTCTATAAACTGTGAGCCAAATGATCATTTTCTCCTTTAACTTTGAATGTTGGGTATTTTGAGAAAAGTAGCTAAGACAAAAACTAAAGTTTGGTAATAAAATCAAAGTGTGATGTGATAAGAATACTACATAATTTATATAAAGTTTAAAAACACATGCAACACATAAATATATAATCATGTCATAATATATAAAGAACTGTTTGCAAACCAAAAACCCCAGATCAACCTTGATGTTTCTGATGAGGGAGAGAGAAGGAAAGGTTACTCAGTTTATGCCAGCACTCTCTGATATTTATTTCTGCAAAACAAAGATACAAAGTAATATGGTAAGTTGCTAGGGTCTGACAATGCTTAATGGTAGAAGCATAGGAGCAGACTACATAAAATTATACAGAATAAATATGCTTCACTCGTGCCACACTAAAAGCTATATTGTTAACAAATACCTGTTAAAGTAGCAGTATGAACAAAGTTACTTACATTTTTATTTGTGTACACCTAGGTTATGGCCAGAGCACATATTTTACGGGTCTCATCATAACCAAAATTGTGAAAATATCAAATCACAACTTGTATACTCTCAAGAAAATTTTATGAAAACATTTTAGCTGTTACTACTGAACTATATGTGTGAATATCCAGCTAACATTTGCTCTGTGTAGTGATTTCTAGATAATGGCTATAGAGAAGACAGAGAGGAACAGAATTAAGGAAAGACATAAGCTTTAGAAGGAAAACAGCCACTAAATTCCAGGCAGAAAGAATGAGAAAAAATTCAGACTTAACCACAATCTTGTGATTTTGATATTATGAATAAATGGAAGAAATGCGTCTTTTAGGTGAAGGTGGGAAGGGCACTCTAATCAAACAAGAAATACTCTGCAAATCAATGCTGGGGCAATGGTATCCAGATTCTTAAGATCTGTGATTTTGAATGTGGAATCTCATACTCAGCCAAGTTATCAATTAAGCATATGGATAAAGTAAAGTTATTCTCAGACACTGAAGGATTCAAAAAGGTTACATTCTACATAATCTTCATGAGAAAATTCCTTCAGGCAATGCTGGATTCAGGAAACTACAGAGTCTATTCTGGGAAAGCCGGAAGGAAAGTCTCAGGGTGGTACTTATGCAGAGAAAAATAGGTTCACACTAGAAAAGGAAGTCAAAGGCTCTGGCAGGAACAAGTGAATCCAGGGCGAGCTGACTTCATCGAATAGATAACACAATTGAGATGCTGGATCATTATAAAGTTTTGGTGGGAGCACATGTACTTGCTTTAAAGATGGCTGTAAATTTTGTGTCACTTTTTGAATTGAGCGGTGCATAGTAGATCATCTCTTTTTGAGCCTGGTCTGTTCTGATCACTTCAGGGTGTAATAAAAAGGCACTTAGTAACTTTAGGCTAGGCCAGAGACCTTGTAGCTTCTGTCTGGTTTTCTGAGGATGCTCACTCCAAGAAGCTGTGTCTTGGGACCCAGGTACTATTTTAAGTAGTGCTGGAAGAAGCCCAAGCCTTATGGAGAGGTTACTGGTAAAATTAGGCTGGGCAGACCCAGCTGGACGCCTAGTCCATGTGTCACGCCCATGTGTGACGTACTCTCAAACCAGGTCGAGCATTTGGTGAGCCTGGGCTCAGTCATTTTCTGCTTGCAACTGCAGAAGAGACTGCTCATGGGAATCACTCAGTTGAGTCCATTCCCAGACCCAAGAGAGAAGGCCAGAAAAGTCCCTACATTTCAGGTTGGGTTTATTTGCTATTATTGCTGTTAGTTTGTTTGCTGTTGGGGCTAAAACCCAAGGCCTTAGGCATGTGAGGCAAATATTATACCACTAAGTCACACCTGCAGCCCCTTGGGGTGGTTTTTAATGCAGCAGTAAGTATTCAAGACAATACATCTTAATTTTGTTCACAAGGAAAAAGGAAAATCTATATAAACTTCAGGAGCAAAGTTAAAAACAACCTAGAAAGCATTGGTGCTATGCAAAAAATAATATAAATATGGCATTATTTTTGGAAACCAATGCTCTTTAAAGAAAGAACATTGATTTTATTTTGATTCTGTGAACATTCTTTCAAATGACCTAGGAACCATGATATTGAATATATTAGAAAAGGAATCACAGGAGCATAGTAATGATCATAATAATGTTGATTACTAGCTTAAAATGTGTAGCTCCAATGTAAATAAAAGTGTGAATGATTTCATTTTTATTAGAGATATGAACATATTACTTATCATGACAAGGAGGAAACTATAAGATCAAGTTGCTGTTTAAGAAGGCAGAAACCCAAAATATAAATTAATCAAAGAGCAAAATAAAAAACAGGTAGTAGGAATCAGGGAGATAGTTTGTAAATGGGCAAAGGACTAACAGATAGAGAAAAGAGAGGGCAGGGAAAGGGGATTTAAAAAGAATTCAGATGTATTATATACATGTACCAATGCCCCACAATGAACATAATCATTGCATACCCCAAATGTGTACTAATAAAAATAAAAAAAATTAAACACAAGAGAGCAGATTCAGGCAGGGCTGATTTTGCTGGGTTTGGAGAAGGCCCTTGCTGTGTTAATACATTAGCCTTGCTATCCACCCAGGAGATTGGTGGAATGCGTGCGTGGCTTGTGGAGGCGTGGTGTCGGGGTCTAATGTCTGATGTTTTTGCCCCTCACTCCCAACCACCACAAACGCTTTGCTTTTCCAGGCTCTTCCGCCATGCTTCTGTTGTGGAGCCAGCTGACCACGTACTAATTCCCCTTAAAATGTTTGCAAAACTCAACCTTTTGTCTTTTAAACTGTGAATGTTACATATTGTGTCCACCAATAGAAAACTGACTAGTGCATTAAATTTGATCCCCAGCATCATAAAACCAAACAGAAAAAGAGGATTCAGCTCTAAAGAGTTTTATGAGGCAATCACTTTGAACTTTTGTTAGGCAAAGAAAGAGTCGAAAATTGTCTTGCTCTGATATATACAGAACATCTTCAGGTTAAATGTAATTCAAAGTGTTCCTGCTACTTCTTTTTGTCTTATGAAACTTGCCTTGTTATCTCATGATGCTGAAGATCCCATCTGGTAAGAGCGCTCGTAAATATGTATGCAGCCTATAGTCATCTCTAAAATATTAATTATAGCCACTATGTGTGGATTACAATTTTCACAGCATGTTTTAAGTAATTTCAGCTACAAGATGATGTTTAGCACAAGGAAGAGTCATAGTTCTTAAATTGTACCTGTTATTCATTTGACACAGTAGTTCGCAAAGTTGAGTATCTATTATAATCACCTGGATGACTTGTTAAATCACAGATTCCTAGGCTCTAGCCACAGAATAAATGATTTGGTAGGTTTGGATGAAGCCCTACCAAATTTCTAGGTGATACTGATGCTTTTGATTCAGGGAGCACATTTAGTGAACTACTGACTTAAGATATAATGAATTCATAGTTAGTTGTATCTTTCCTTTTTCCTTCCCCATGAAGAGTTTCTGTTTCACACCATAGAAGAGCTCTGAATAACTTCATGTTTTGGAGAAAGCAGTTGACTACATATTTATCCAGGATGTTTTAATTCTTAAATATCATGAAAAACATTAGTTGACTAGCAATACTAATGATGTTGATGGGAGGGTACCAATTGCCCAACATAAAAGGAGGAAGCTAGGGGAAAGAAACAAAATCTTTATTTCCTATATGTGAGGAATCAAGGAGACTGTCTAACCATGACTGAGCCAGAAACACAGATGCAATTATACTATTTAAAACCAAATTAGTGTTATGATTTATGGCCAGATGTCCCCTCAAAGCCCCAGTTGTGGTGTTTGAATGGTGATTGGATCATAGTGGATTGATCCCTTGATGAGTTTATAGCTAAATGTGATGTTGGGAGGTGAAGCTAGGTCAGAGGAGCTGGGTCATTGGAGGCATGGCCTGGAAGTGCCTATATCACTCCTCCTCCCTTAATCTCTCTCTCTCTCTCTCTCTCTCTCTCTCTCTCTCTCTCTCTCTCTTTCTCTCTCAGCTTCTTGAACAATTCTCTGCTGCCGTGCCCCTCTGCCATGCTGCTGTGCCTTGGAACCAACCTACTGTGGACTGGAACCTCTACAAACTGTGGACCAAAATAGACATTTCCACCATAATTAAATTGTGGGTGCTGGGTACTATGTCTGAGTCATGAGAAAGTAATCAAGACGATGAATATCCAAAAATAACAAGGTCATGGTAATGCATGCCTGTAATCCCGGTACTCTGGAAAACTGAGGCAGGAGGATCGAAAGTTTGAGTCCAACCTGGGCAACTTAGTGAGACACTGTCTCAAAATGAAAAAAAGGGTTGGGGGTGTAGCTCAGTGCAAAGGTTAGTTAGTACTCAATTCAATCTCCAGTACTGAGAAAAAGCATTGGAGAACAGAATTACTAGTATACCTATCAAAAATGAAAGGTAAAGGAAATAAGTGAAATCCTTGATTTTCAAGAGGCAGTTGATAAAAATCACCTCTAAGTTGGCAAGGTGAATAACTGAGTTAATTATAACTATGGAGAGACTACTAGAAAATCTAAGACACTGGAGTAAAGTTCAGTGGGTGGAGCATGTGCTCAATATGCATGACACTCAGTGTTCAATCTCTGGGCCCACCACTAAAACAAAACAACAGACATACCTGATTATACAAGTTATCTTTTGGAATCAGAACTAAAGGTGGGGAGTTTGATAGGGATGATACTTGCTGTTCTTTGGTGGAATTTAATTTTTCAAAAGTACATGCTAGTCCCTGATTGATGTGCTTTGAAATTTTGTTGTAGTTTCTCCTTCTTCTCCTTCTCCTTCTCCTCCTCCTCCTCCTCTTTCTTCGTCTTCCTTATCCTTGAAATAAAATGGATTTGGAAAAAAATACACGCTATTACTTCTTTGATTCAAAACAGTCAAGCTGTCTACTTGACTAAAAACTACTGTATGAAATTGCAAATTCATAAGTTCAAATTTTGAGTCTCACAACCATCCCTGATTTTGGGGCTGTTATTTAGAATATCTAACTACAAGTTGCTTTTTTAAAAAAAATTGGGAAATCAGTAATTTTTCATAGATTATCCTATGAAATAGAAGATATAATTATACTTGAAGATCATTTAGCACAGTGCCTAATTCATTGGAGCTCAATAAATATTGACTGCAATTATTATTATTACCATATCATTATTAATACATTGACAAGTGTTTATAATGATATTGATAGCAGGTATTTGTGGGATGGGATGGGAGCAGATTGGAAGCAGGAAACAAATCTGGTTCTTGCATATAGTTCTGAGTGATGTGACATAATACATTTATTTATGTCTTGTGCAATTGTGTGTGTGTGTGTGTGTGTGTGTGTGTGTGTGTCTTGTTGCATCTTTTAAAGAAATCTATGGAGTACTAGAGAAGAGGTCCTTCAGTAAATTTCTTTATTAATATAGTTTTATATAGCCTTTGAAAATAAAGAGAAATAATAAAGGGGGATGGAATCAAAGTTCCAGTCCATATTCATCTTTGCTGGCACCTTTATGTAGGGAACAAAATCTTTTCAAGAAATTCTGCTGAAGAGTTCCAGGTGGGGCCTGCTGAGCACTTGAATTTGAATGCATGGACTCTGTTGCCAGATGAATAAATAGGAGGCCAATGATCTGAGCTGACCATATCTTCCTTCCCCATAAATACTTGACAAAGGCATGGTTACATGGGTTAAAGTTCAACATCTTTAATAATTCATCTGCCAGTTGAATTAGTTGATCTAACCTGATACTGAAGTTATAACTTGACTCTAAAATGAATGCAATGAGAAAAGTCACATTGCCACAAAGAGCTTACCTATGGATTTAGCACTAATAAAATCCTGACCTGCATAGGTCAGTACATCATAATTATTGGACTCTCCATCCCACGAGGAACTTGGTAAGTTAGCACAGAAATATATCTAGAAAATGGGCATTGGCCAGGACAGAGAAGGCCAAAGGCTTCCCATGTGGCCTTTAATGACTCACATTGCAGCTGTATTTCTATACCAGAGGAAATGTGTAGATTAGTTCTTCTACCCAAAGGAATATGGGGCCTCTTGGGTCTGTAATTGCTGGAAAAGCCTTGGAAAGCATGGAGACTAGACCCCAAGGTGTTCCCCTTGATTTCTGTCCCCTGGCACAATCCTCTCCCCTTGAGTGTGGAACAGAAACGGTGACATGGTTATAACCAAGAGGATGTGGCAAAGGAGAAGGCATTTTGGAGATTAATTTAAGGTCTCAAATCTATTAATTTTTAGGTAATCAAAAGAAATATTATCTTGGGTAGAATAGGCATGGTGGTGCATGCCTATAATCCCAGCACTCAGGAAGTCGATGCAGGCATATCATTGCAAGCTTGAGGCCAGCCTGGGCTACAACATAAAATCAAGGCCAACCTGAAAGTGAAACTGTCTCAAAAAACAAACAAAAAACAAAAAACAAAAACAAAGTAAAGGAGAAGCAGGGAGAGAGAGAGAGAGAGGAGAGAGAGGGGAGAGAGAGACAGAGAGAGAGAGAGAGAGAGAGAGAGAGAGAGAGAGAGAGAGAGTATCCTGGGCAGGCCTGACTTGATCTGCTGAAAACCCTTAAAGGAGAAACCAAGCCCCTCTTTGAGGTCAGAGATTCTCCTTTTGAAGTCAGAGATTTTCCTTTTGGGTTTGATAGAATTAACAGCCATGTTGGAGATGCGCTACAGAGCTGTGGGCAACCCTGAGACCTGAGGGCAGCCTCCAGTGTCCAGCCAGCAAAATGCCAGGATGTCAGTCATATAACTGCAAGGAAGTCAATTCTTCTAACAATCTGAATGAGCAAAGAATGAGATCCATCCTCAGCATACGCTTCAGATGAGTCCAGACAAAACCTTGATTGCAGCCCTGTGAGACCCTGAATCACCTAGGCTTTGTCCAAATTCCTGACCCACCAAGAACGTAAGATAATAAATGTATGATGTCAGTCAGCAAATGTGTGTTAATGTTTTACACATCAATAGAAAACTAACACTGAAAAGTGGGCTGAGACAGCACCAGGAGAGACAGGAGAAAGAAGACAGAGGAAGGAAATAATAGACAGCAGAGGATAGCTTTGAATTGACTCTCATAAAACTCTGAGCTCACACATTCCTTTGCTCCCTTACACCTTATAATTTATGTTTACACAAAAATTATAAAGGTAGTAACTTCTCATAGATTTTTTCTAAGAAATAGATGCAAAAATTATACACACACATATAGATAGATAGAGAAAGAGAGAGACAGAGACAGAGAAAGCGACGGAGACAGAGTAGAATTATGGATGATGATACATACGATGGTACCTTGTTTTGCAAATTTAATTTTTTTCATGAGTCTGATCACAAACATAATTGGATGAGAACTGAAACAAATTCAATGGTTAGGTTCAATATTGACCTTTATTTGGTTCTTGGATTTGCAACCAGAATCATGGAAAGAACTGATATACATGTATATGTTTATACACATACATGTATATACATATAAATGTAAATATGCATATATACCTATGTGTATTTTTATTTTGGGATATTTGAGTGAACTCTGGTAGAGTTTTAAGATTCAACCAGGAAGTAAGTTGGATCCAAGAACAAAGAAAAATGAAGCAGAGGAAAGCCTAGGCTCTGAACTGAGGGTTAGTGGGGAGTTAAACCGTCATGGTGGTCATGCTTTAGGAAACAGATGCCTATGCTAGGTTAGGCAAATATTTGCCACAACAGTTCCATTCCCCAATGTCTTTGCCAATAATTTTTAAGCTAATGTATTGCCAAAATTCTACAACAGATGTTCTGATCTTGGAAAAAATTAGTTATCTACACAAACCATGTATCATATAAGGATGTCTAGCCTTTTGGCTTCCCTGGCCAAATTCAGGGAAGAGGAGTTATCTTAGGTTACATATAAATTGTATAACATAGCTAATGTATATAAGTAACAAAACTTCCTTTATTTGTGTTTTTCTATTACAAGATCTAAAGTAGAGGGCAAGAATCCCCATGGGGTGGATATGCATGACTGGCATCACTGAGAACAGGTGGGTGTATTTAATGCTTTGCATGTTTGTGTTTGCATTTTTGTGTGTGTGACAGAACCCAGTCTTCTTTTGATCTAGGACTTTACTCTGAGATGAGGAAAAGACTTGGGCTAGTTGAGCTTCTGGTCTAATAATGGAGAGTCTTCATTTTCTACTTTTTCTATTACATATACTATTTTAATGTCTTCATCAGGGCTTGTGTGAGATGGGTGCCTGTATACTAACTGATTAGTTTTCTCTTTCTAATTCAAGAAAAAGCTCCAATGCAATATAGTCTTCCTCCAAAGCCTAGCAATTTCCTTCTTAGAACTTAGCTACATTTTTCATTACTCTGTTTATTTTTTATGTGCTTGCCCATCAGAAATGCACTATAGAACATGGTTGTCAATAGCTATGTGTGGCTTTTTAAATTCTATGAAATTAAAAATTCACTTTGCTTAGCCATACTGGCCACATTGAAAATATTCGGTGGCCACACATGACGATTTGCTATCATATTTGGAACATTATAGAAGTGAAAATTTCAGCCACTTCAGAAAATTCTGTTGGGAAGTGCTGAATGCTATTTTACCACTGGTTTTTAGACCTTTCAATCATCTGAGTAGAGTTGGCCCTCATTATTTATGTTTCTGATATGCATGAATTTTAGTTTCCATGGTTTAATCACCAGTCCCTAGCAACATGGTTTAGTTCCAGTTACCACAGTATGTTAACAGATTAATTGTATAAAGTGCAAACTTTGCCATAGGCTCTTTAGTCCAATGATCACTAATAAAGGTTGTGTGTAATGGCAAGTGACCAATCACATCACTTCTCCCAAGGGTTGTGAGCCATCACTCATTGAGTATTCACTCTTCCACGCATGCTCAGGCAGCAGAGCATTTAGTGGAGTGTCTCCGTTTTGCCTGCTTAGTGACAAAGTCACAGGTGGAAGTGTGGTGGCAAGAAATGTAAAGTGATGATACCGGAAGTGAAATTAAAACCCAATGTCAGGGGAACAATTGGAATAACTGAAAATGGAGATAATAATGTCTTCCTTTGAGACTACAGATGTGAACCAGAGATTCAGTGAAGGTGAACACTGACAAAAATAGACAGTGACAGTGTTGAAAAGGATGAAACTGTCTCTGAGGAAGTGGCACTGAGAAAAAAATCAATACATCACATTGATGGAGCTCTTGGTGACATCTCACACGACCAAAAGCACAATGATAAAACTTCAGAAGCTGATCCAAATTTACAAAGGGGTGTGACAATTTACCAGAGCACAAACAAGGTGCTTGTCCTTACCATAAGTTAGACAGTGAGTAAAAGCAGGCAAGCACGGTTCAAACCACACTTGGTAAGTTTTTACAAAGACTCATTTTACTTCTCTAAGTTCTAATGGCTTAAATTGTTGTGTGCTAAATGTATATCAATTCACTGTACCTTTTCAGGTCCTTATATGTTTGTAATTGAAAATATTTAAAAATTTCACAAAAATTGTTGAATGACATTGTGCCAGTTAATCTTGATTGTCAGTGTGACTGGATTGAAGTTCCTGGAGAGGTGACTGAATTGTGACTGCACTAATTTTGACAATGGATGGACTGATTTTGCATTCATAGCTGAATGGGCCATTAGGAGGTGAAGCCTCATTCAAGGAAGTGTGACAACTGGGGCTATGTCTAGTCCCTAGCCTGTTCTTCTTGGGCTCTTCCTCTGCTCTTTGCTTTATAGATGCCAGGAGTTGAGTAGCTTCTCTGCCAGACCCTTTCACCATGATGTTTCTTCTTGAAGCCAATCTTGTACTATAACATCTGAAACTGTTAGCCAAAACAAACCTTTCCTCCTTTAAACTGCAGGTGCAGGTATTTGGTATCAGCAATAGGAAAGCAGACTAATACAGTCATGGAGCAGGTGTGATTTTGTTTTCCTCATTGGTTAGATGGGTCTTCATGTTTTTACCTTGCGAGACCATTTTACTAGGCCTACATTACTGTGCACAGGAAGACTGCTTATAATGCTTACTTGCTCTGAATTCTTCTTTTCTTGGGGAATGACAAGGGTTTTCCTATTCTAGAATGAGCACTCCATTTTTTGACCACAACTATGTCAAAATCATATTTATCATTGTACCTGCCTCTAGTACATAGCATATTTGACCAGATTACAAAGTTATTGACAGTTGCTGAATGAATGAATAGGCCCATCTTGCCTTTTTTCATGGGATACAGGAGTCATGGACCACAAGGGAATGGGCAAGATGGGCAACGGATGTTAATCTAAATGAAAACAACATAAATAGTACTAGGTTGGAGATTACCAAGAAAGCTCAGCTCCCCAGATCTCATATGCCAAAACTAATTCTGCCTATAGTTGTGAATTATGATGCCACAAATGATACAGAACTTTGGTCCAGACTGTAGAGTGGAAATGAGAATTAACAGGAAGAATGAAAACAAGAAAACAAATCTTAGGCTCTGAAGCTAGTACATAACAGAAAATTGAGATATAACTATACATACAGAGAAGATATTAGAGGACATTCAGTTGAAGGTAGTAGTTAATTTTATAATCTAGTTGGGATAATTATCTATTTCTTTCAGCAATATGTAGGATTTTATTCATTCCATTATTTGATGTAACAACATTTTATAGACACGAGGTTTTTTTTATGGGATTTATGGGTTTCTCTTCTTGATTTTCTGGAATATTCCAGATTTGAAATCTTGTCAAAGATTTTATGGGTTTCAGTTCAAAAGCGAAGATTCCTCACTTTAATTTCAAAGCTGAACAGCCATTACTGTAACCTGTTTCTAAAAGAAGATTAGGGAAGGTCTATCAAAATTTTTGAATAGTTTTTGGACTGGCAGAGGGAAAACTAGTACTGAAATTCATAAAGGTAATCTGACAGGGAGAGAGAGAGAGAGAGAGAGAGAGAGAGAGAGAGAGAGAGAGAGAGAGAGAATGAATCAGCTATAGAGGTCAAAACTGACCACTTTCAAAGCAAAGATATTAGAGACAAAAAATGTCATGTTCATGTGTTTTGAGCCTCATGAAGACATTTCTTTGTTCTTTTTGTTTGTTTGTTTTGTATTTTTTTGTAGTGTTGCTACCTATCCAGGGCCTCATGTATGCTCCAGGAAGATTTCTAAATGTTTGGAACATACCTGAACATAGCTAATTTCTTTTTTTGTTTTTCAATTTCAAGAACAGTTAACAGAATCTCAGTGGGTGATAAACAGTCAAAGAGCAAACTGCCTCATAGCCAAAGCAATAATCCAGGCTGAAGAAATTAGAGCAACATGCAGAGTGGCTCAGAAATAGCCTTTAGATGATTAGTAACTGGCCTTTAGAAATATATGAAAGTGCAACATAAACAAAGGAAGAGTGTCTTTTCTAAAACAGATCACAATGCAAGATGAAATTCATAGTAAAAGGAATTGAGCCACTGTAGTATTCGGGAGCTGGAGATATCAATATTTAATTTTAGTCTTTCTTCTGAAAAAAAAATTCTTCTGTGATTTGACTAATGCTATTGGGCCTAGGGTCGGTGGGGTCTGTGGTAATTTTAAAGTCCAAAGCAATTGCATCAAATGTTGGATTTTTCTAGAAGGCTAATGATGTGTTAGTTGTTCATTGGAGCATTCTCATTTTCATGTCAGTTATATTCCTTCCAGCCAGCACACTTACATGAAATCTGATGGAACTGAGACTCAGGTAAAAGGCAGCTGTGGTCAGAACAACTCTGAATCCAAAGTTAATCCCCTGCACAGGATAACAATATTCATACAGAAAAAGATTGAAAAAAGATGTCCTAAATCGTGGACAATGTTTATCTTTGGAGGTTGGGTTTCTACAGGACTTTCTCATTGTTCATCACTCATTTCTTGATAATATTAAGGAAGTGGTAATTTTCAAAATATAGAGACTCATTGTGGTAATGTTTAAAGGTTCTTATTTATAAAGGATTCTTACTGAAATGTTTTTGTATTAAATGCTTCACTGGGTATGATAGCATACCTGTCCCATCACTCAGGAGGATTGCCATGAATTCAAGGCCAGCCTGGGCTACATAAGCAAGTTTAAGGCCAGCCTGAACTAGTGAGACCCTGTCTCGAACAACAACAAGAACAACAACAACAACAACAACAACAGAAAAATAAATGCTCAAATATCTTGGATTTGCATATAAATACAGCAAGGGGTGAGGTGAGTAGACATACAGAAAATAAGACTGGACACGAATTAGTGCCTGATGAGGTATATTAGTCCCTTATATGATAGGGATTAATTTTGAATGTTTGAAAGTTTTATAATAAAATATTAATAGAGATGATAGAAGATAACACTTAGAAAAACAGGCTGGGGATTAAACATAAAGTACTTCCAGGGCAAGGAAGTTTTATTCTCCAGTTTGGTGCTCTCCAAATTTTAGTGAATGCATTCCTACCTGCAACAATATCTTTGCATGCATGCACCAGGCATATGCTTATTTATTTATTCATTTATTTATTTATTTAAAATTATGTACATGTACCACTGTACTATTATGCCATTATAAAACATACACAAACATAAAAAAGCTAGATAAAAATAAGCACAGGTATCGTTCTGTTTTTCTTATCCTCTACCAGACCCGGACCCCGATTAAGAGCCCCATGCTTAGTCAAAGGGAGGGGAGCCCCTTAAGGTTTTCTGAGTAGTAAAGAATTTGTTTATAAGAAACAGAAACTTAGTGGAGCAGCAATAGGTAATGGGAAATTGATTAGAAAGACCCAGAGTCATTTCCCTGAGGCTTTTCAAAAAACTGGAATGGATTAGGACATTGCTGTAACTAGAAATGCAATTTGCAAAAAGAAAATCATCATTTCCTTGCACACTTCTTTTATATATATGCAATTCACATAATGTGTTCTGCACACGTCAGGGTACAATATGCATATAAAACAAACATCCTCCACATGTTATCTTGGTTGATATATTTAATACAATGATTATGATGATTATGATAGCTAACATTGAGTACTTATTCTCCACCAGGTATTTTGGTAAAAACTTTACATACATAATTTTACTTAAAACTTGTGAGTGACAACCCTCTGGAAATATATCTTACTATTGATTTCCATTTTATCATGAAGAAACTGAGATTTAGAAAAAAATAGCTTTCCCAAGATGACAGGGGTAGAAAATGGCAGAATCAAAATTTAATCAAGATATTTCTGACCCCAAACTCCATATCCTTTTTACTAAACCACATTGCCTCAGAAGGAATTAATGATAGTGTCCAAGCCATAAGCTTGTCGTGACGACTGAATGAGATAATATATGTAATAATGTTTAGCATACTGTCTGACACAGAGCACACATCCTATTAATATGTTAGTATTTTAGTACACAGAATATTTACTAAAGTTTTCCACAGTAAACACCACTAATAGCTCTCAATATCAAAACACCAATATTTATAGTCATAATTGTAATGAAATAATGTTTTAGTATTTAATTAAACATTATTTATGATAATACATGCCTAAAACTCTTTTGTTTGCAGTTGTCTATAAACATGTGGTGTAGCTTTTGTTATTGAGTCTCTGTGGAATGGCTGACTAGCAAGAGTTAACAACTGTGGACTGTGTGATGTCTCCTGGCAGTAGGCTACAAAAATGGAAATAAATTGTACTTGGTACACTACTGTCATATTCTGAGGAGCCACCTACACAAATTGGAGTCTGTACAGCTGAACACTGAATGACCTAGGAAATACATATGTACATATCAAATTTATTTCATAATTGCAGAGTTTGCATCCTTTTGTTTTGACCCAAAGTCAAACAAAACGTCTTTAGAGAGATGGCACTTCTGAAAATTTTGCAGCCCATTGATTTCACCAGAAATGGTCAAATTCACTGTTGTTGGGTGTTTTCCCTCCAGATTTCATATTTGTATCTGCAAATCCAGATTAAGTGCTTATTTAAGAAATACTATATTTAATCATGGCCTGTACTATTAGAGTAGCCATCTCTTCTTGATTTTCTGGAATATTCCAGATTTGAAATCTTGTCCTGCTATTAGGCTGTAATTCCAAGTTTGGTCAGCAGCTCTTGGTTCTTGGAGAAGGTGCTGCATGAAGCCCCACTAAGAGTGGCGCAGGACTTCCCTCCTTGGTGCTGGTCCACAGCTGGTCAACATTACTGGGTCTCTGCTTACTTTTCTTAATCATTCAATGTTCCTTGTTTTTGTAATTTTGCAAATATGCCACTAAATGTTCTGAGACTCTATAGGAAATTTTAGGCTTCATGACTGAGTTGGGGTGGGGAGAAGATAATGTCTTTGGTTTATGTATTTTTGACATTTAGTTAAAACAGATTTCTTTTTTTATCAAATCATTTAATTTTGGTATTATCAATTCTATTCACTTTATGTAATTAGGCTAGTCATAACCTTAGGTATTACCTAGGAAAATGCCCAGCATTCCCTCTGTTCTTGGTTTGGAAAGCTTTTTAATTCCAGGGATACTGTGAAGAGCATTTGCGTGGACACAGTAGAATCCACTCCCCCCACCCATCTGTGGCCCAAATAACATAAACCAAAATTAAATATGTGTGATTCTTGGAAGAAAGCATCCAATAACCAAACACTATGAGCAAAAAATTAATTTATTACATATATATTCTCTAGTAATTCATAATAGCTTCTTGAATTTTAAATGTCTTTTTGCTATTTCCAATGCTTAAAAATCTTAATTTTAAAACATAAATACTGTTTTATATACATTGTGATCTCTATTTTTTTCTTTTGGTTTTTACTTCTAAATATGAATAATATCTTCTCCAAGTATCTGCTTGGAAGGAGAGGGGATAGGATTGATTGTTTTGCTCTAACACAGTAAAATTTAAAATTTCATATCATACACTTGGAGTTTTGACTATATGAAAAATAGCCAAATGTCATCACTTTCTTGTATATCCTTTTACATGTATATATTTGTATAATATAAACAGAATACATCTGATTAGGACATTTCAACATTTCGTCAATGTAACTTTTATCTCCTATTTTATATAAAATAACAAAATATACAGAGAGAAGAAAGGAGACATCTGTTCATCGTACACAGAAAGTAAATAAAAGTTCATGTATGGCTTTGCAAAGGTAGATTATGACGTGACTTTTCATTTTGATTTATTTATTTAAAAGCATCTTGAGAGAACGTGTTAGTGTGCTTACGAGAGCGGCCATGGTGGTTGAATGTCGCGTCGAGAGTCCAACATTAGGATCCCCAGTGGTCTTCCCAGTGGCTGCCTCAGCAGCTTTCAGGAGGCAAATGTAGTTAATGACCACTTGGTCAATCTTCGCTACAATTTCCTGCCGCTGTGTTTCCGAGTTCACAACTTTCACTAGTCGCATGCAAGCTTCTGTTAGGCAACAGAGCACTTGGAAGCTGGAGGTCATAGCCAGGAGCATCTCCTCTGCACTTTTCTCGGCCAGCGCCATCTTCCTACAGGCACTTCCCAACTGTCTGGACTCAATGGACAACAGCTGCTTGTACTGAGAAAGTGTAAGGTCATATGCTTCGGGCCGTGACTCCTCTCTCTTCCCCCTGGTTGCCCTGATGAGGCAGAGCAGCTCGTTGGCATCATTTTGGGCTTCGAGGAACCCATCGGGCATTACATATGTGCTCTCCTTTAGGATATTTATTCTTGCAATCCGGGCATCAAAAGCCAGATTGCTGAAGTCCAAGTCATCTGGGCCATTCAGGTCTTCTTCCCAGACCTTCAGCAGTGACCCTTTGGATAGCTCCGTTCCCTGCTTCTGAATCCCAACAACCAGCGATGGGCTCGTTGGTTGCGACATGGCTTGAGTCATCTGTGGCCGATAGAGGCAAGAGACCTGGAGAGTGGCCTCTCCCTCTTCTTCATCCTCATCACAATCTTCTTCATGTCCCCGGTTCAGGAAACAGTAGCTGAAAGGTCCTCGGCACCTCCAATTGCTACCCTCCAGCTTCCGCAAGGGTAATGTCCTATAGAGCTTTGAGTCTTTATGAGCCACTGGGGACCTTTTGTGGAACTTCCCCTCAGAACTAAAGTGCATGGAGCTTTGGGAAACACTCTTGGTGAGTTTCTTCCCCAGTGGGAGTTCCGCTCGCCTCTCCCAAGTGGCCTCCTGTGCTTCTGTGATACCCGGACACTTCAGGCTGACTGAACCCTTGGTTCTCTCTCGGAAGGTCTCCAAATCTACGGATCCTGTGAAGACACTGCTGCTATGTCTGAGAGCCCTCTGGCTGGGGGGTGTCCTGAGGCTCCCCCCTCTGAGATCTGGTGGCCGCCAGCTCACAGCCTCTCCATATGCCTGGTTTGCTTGGGACAAATCATTAGGGTCTTGATTTGGAATTGGCACCTTTGATTCCGAGTGAATGTTTGATGGTAGCAGAATGGGATCGGCTTCAGGATATTGAGACCAAGCTGAAGGCATTCCTCCTTGTCTCTCCTTCCCAGGCTCTGTCAAAGCTACACTAGGGGTAGTAGAAAAACAGAGAGATTCATTAAGCATCTCCAGGGTGGCCATTTTCACTCCATCTCTAGGTGATGCCTGTCACTTTTCAAAGACATATTGTAGAAGGGCTGCCATGTGTCAGGGACACCCTAGTTTCCAAAGACTGCCTCCTGACAGCTCATATCCGATTTCCATTTCAATGAATGGCAAGGAATACTGGAATCTGTTATTTCTGGAACTGCTGCACTTACTCACTTGGAATCATCTAGAAATCACAAGTGTTTTATGGGGAGAGACAATGAATTGCCTTGTTCCCAGTATTTACTCACCAAAGTTTAGACACATAGTCAGAAAATATATATGCTATGTATGCATTATTCCAGCATGTTTAAGATATTTAAATTTCATTTCAAGGGTTAATCCTGACTTTGGTACCTCTAAAAAGTGGAACAATTTACTTAATAATGGTTTTAATTAATTTCAAGGGAAAAAATGAGTAGGCTGACAAGTTAGGTATCAGTTCACAGACAGCCTTCCCAAGGCAGGCAAAGCCAATAGTGAGTTGTGGAAAAACAGAAAATCTTTGAGATTTTTAAAGAATTTTTTAAAGGGCAGAAATGGAAATTAACCAATATAAGATGTCACTGACATCCATTAATCTGAAAGCATGAAGGAGCACTGGCTGTTCTCACGTGACGGGTTTTCCAGTGGACTGGTGAGAGTGACATGTGTTCAGTGATCTTTGAACTGTGGACACAGGTATGGAAAGTGGCTGAGTTCTTGTTCCTATTTGTGTTTAGATTTCATTATTTTGGAGGAAATACAGTAGCTCACCATGCACACCTCCTGAAACTTTCTGACACTGAGGTACGCCCCACATGGCAGGATATTCTTTATAGGAGTCACTTAGAGAAAGGCGCAATCTGTAAGACTGGACTCTCCCCACCCATCCAGTCTCCCTACTATGAGTACTCTGCTCTATTAGCCTCCCCTGGCTCTCAACAATAAGCTAACAAAACTAGAAATGACACATCTTGGGGAGAAAATCAAATTGTTATTTGACCCCAAGCAATACTATTTTCTAACTAAAAATAACACTAAGCTTCCTAAAAGTCTCATTTGGAATTTAGAAAAAAAATAAGATTGCACCATCAAATGCTAAAAGCAAGAGCACAGAAAGACTGTAAAGAGCAAACGCCATTTTCACCATTGCTGCAGACCTAGAAACTTCACTCTTTATTACCTGGGCCTCATCATAGTTGCTACTTAGCACTTTGCTGTCCTTCCCCACCCTACAATTTACTTTTCCTTTGGACTTTATATGTTGAGATCTGTAGTGAACACATGCTCCTGGTGTGTGATGCAAAGAGATAAATCTATCATTGCTGTACCTGTGGTTTCCTTAATCTTGGGGAGTCGATGACATCCATCTCTCAAAGTGCCAAACAGGGGGTCGGCATTAATGGCTGTGTGCAGAGCTGGCACTGTCATCCGCGGACACATTCCTTCTGTCTGTGGGTGCAGTTCCTTAAAGGTGGTTCCATGGCTGGCGAGGCCTGAGGCTCTCTCCTCTGAAGGAATGTAACTCATGCCTTTCCCAGAAGCATCTGGAATCAAGTGCTTCCCCATGGAGGGGCAGAGAGGCGACTCCACAGGAGTGGCACAGGCGCTGCTGCTGCTGCCTGGGGCACAGCCTGTGTCCACTGAAGAGCCTTGAGAGCTCTGTAGAGAAAAGTGCCCCTCACTCTGCAATGATGACATCCGCTTGGCCAAATGGTAGTCACAAAGGTGGGCCACACTCTCTTCTGCCTCTGGAAGCTTGGAGGCATGGTCACAAGTGGGCGAGTCAGTGTCCTCAGGGTTGTCTAAGTCTTTGGCTGAAGACATGCAGGACACATCTGTTAAGAAGCGGTCCCCTTGGCCAAGTCCTGACACAGTGCCGGCTTCTCCATCCAGAGCCCCTTCCTCCTGCCCTTCAGTCTCCCTGGCCCCAAGCCCAGGAGGTCTGGGGAAGGCTTTCCCGCTTGCTGCCTCCAAGCCACTTTTCTCTGCCCCCCCACCTTCACTGGCCACATACCATCTTTGGCTGTCCTTGCGAAAGGCAGTTCTCTCCAGGTTAAACGTGCCGAGGTGCTGACTGTCCCTGGAAGACACAGTGCCAAATTTTCCTTTGGCTTCCTCTTCCATCTCTGCCGTTTTGGTTCCTTGGTGTTTTTTCCCTGGGATGGGGATGTTCCCACTTGAGGCAGCTTTCCCCTCCCCCTCAGGCAGCTTGCTTTTCCTTTTGCTGGTGCAAGAGTATGCCACTGACCCCATGTGCACTTTGCTAAAATAGTCAGTGACCGACTTGGTCTCCATGGTTTCCGGCTCCATTTCCATGTGGTCTGAGTGAAGCATCTGCTTGGAAGGCACAACTTTGGGTGGGAGATCGGGTGCTGGGCGAGCAGCCAGGCCATGGGATGAGGACTTGGGAGGCAAGGCCCCTGAGGGGGCTTTGGAGGCGGGGAACTCTGTCTGCTCTTCTGCAAGAGGATGGTAGCCTTCGTGAGTGGCCAAGAGCATGCGGGAGAGGCTTTCTGACTGCTTTTGTGCTGCGGCCAGTTCAGAACTCTCAGTCATTTCAGAGGAGTTAGTTTCATTGCCCGAGTCCGACGAGGACTCAGGACTATAAGCTCGCAAGATGGCTACACCTGCATGCCGTAAAGAACAAGAAGCAATTAATGGATACATCAGAGGCACTTGAGACACGTAAAGAAATGGGAATCATCAGTATTAAACAAAACAAAGCAAAACAAAGTAAGTTTTTCCCTTTTTAGTAAGGACTCTGAGTTTATTACACAGTTGTTCCAGAAATGGGGGACAGAGATGTGCCATATATTAAAAAATAACAACAAAAGAAATGAAATATGCAAAAAAAATGCATGATGTTAGTTCAACATATTTATGAAATGGGACATGCGTGAAATGGAGAACACCACAGAACAGGACTCCGAGGACAAATGGGTTGCAAAGACGAAACGACATGGCTATTAGTGAATAAATGTAACAATCGTGAAAGAACCTGAATTGTCACTGGTCTGTTGCTCTTCTGACACGGACAGAGCTTCTAAAGCTTCCAGCGTGGAGACGACAGCGTTGTCTAGCCCCTTCTCACACTTGCCTTCTGCACTGGTGGGCACAGCATCAATGAGGGACACGGGGATCTCATCGCTTTGCGGGTTGCCACCTTGTTCCTTATCCTCATGGAAGGAAGCTGCCTGGCTCTGAGTGTCCTCCTCATCTGAACTGTCCCTAAAGCCAGGTGGTGGGGCAGCGATGGCCATGTTCAAGGACCGTAGCAGGAAGTCATCCTCATTGTCATCACCTTCTGGAGGGGGCAGGGATGTCAGGTCAATGATGTCGTCACTTGACCCTGACAGGTCGAGGATGGCTGGCTGGTTCATTTCACTCACTACGAGGTCCTCCTCACAGCTCACCTCATCCTCGTCCTCTGCGTCGTCGGTGTTTTCTGCATAACAGATGTCATGTAAGAGAGGCTCCTCTATCCCCTCAGGGGCCTCAAAGTTCTTCACATCACCTATGTTGGCGTAAACAGAATTTGCAACAAACTGGATATTCTCAGTGTCGGGAGCGAGATCCAGGTTCTTCATGTCATTGGCACTGCTGATATATAGGTTCCTTTGCTTTGCAAGCACTTCTGGACTCTCATCTAACAGTCTTTCATAGCCCAGAGTGGGGGGACTCATACCATCATCCAAGGCAAGATCTCCAAAAATAAAGGACACTTTAGCTCCTCGTGGAGATTCCTGTGCTTTCTTCAGAGTTTCTGGTCCTGAGAGGGTCAATAGGGACCGCTGGGCTAGACTTCTATAGTCTGCCTCACAGGGGGCATTCCCAGGTTGGGTCAGCTGCTGGTTCAGCCCATCAGAATTATAGGTAGTGTCCATATACAAGTGCCGGTGCTCTTTTGGACACATGGTGCTTTCTGGAATCTCCACTGTCTTCTGTTTTGAATCTATGTACGTTATCTGGGCTTCCTGCTCCCCCTCGCCAATGAAAGTGGTCATCTGGGGCATGCAGTTCCACTCTGGGCCAAGGAGGTTATTCTTTCCTTTATTTTCAGTTCCTAAAGAGAAATAATCATGCAAAAAGACACATTACTAGAATATGTGATTTCAGAGGCGCGGGAGACTTATCTGTGTTTCCTAATTTAATGGCTTGTAGCATCACTTGTGCAAATACAACTGTTTGGTTTTCCTATATGGTAGCAGTTGATGTAGGCTCCTTGGTTAGTAAAATTGCTCTTAATAAAATCGATACTACATAAAATATAATTGAATATCATCAGGCAGTAGAGAATTGTAGTTTAATTCCCTTTGACCCTTGGTTCCATGATTAGGAGATTCCATTTATATGTATAAATGTAAATAAACAACACATCTTTTCATAATCTTTAAAGATGATAGTCCAACAGGCTGTTACTCTGGAAAATAAACTGCCCTTTTCTTTCCAAGTGAGATCTAACACTCCCCTCTTAGTGGGGGAAGATGTTGAACATTTTTGTCACTGAGCTAAGAGAAGGTCAAGGGTGTTCATACTTTTACCACATCCCTTAGGAACGTAAAATAAATATTGTACCTCTATCTTTAGCCTATTTATATCCAAGTGAGCGTAATACAATGATGTAGAAATGTCAGGATGCCTACGTGTATGTATGTGTATCTGTGTATATGATGCATAAGGAAGAATATTCACAGGTTATATATGTCTCTGTTATTTCTGGGCATAATTAATATTTAGACTAGTTTCAAGTTATTTTCTAATTTCAATTTTTTTTGTATCACAGGAACTAATAAAGATTTGTTTGATGTTCCTCAGGAATGAAAATTGCACAGTTCTAATTTAAATACTAATGTTTTGTTTGTTCTTCTTTTAATATGGAATTTTCATGTGGAGATTTGCTCTGATATTTAACAAGCACAAAACTGGGTCATTCTGTCAATATTGCTTTGTGGATTCTGGAGGCAACATTATGAAGAAAATTTAGGGCCCTAACATTCTTCCATCTGTTCCCTCAAATTGTCCCCTGGCACAAGTTTGAATAATACTGACATCAGATGTACAAGACATGCGGAAAAGAAAATCAGTTTTACCAACGCGGGGTTTGCTCCTCCCAAATTATACAGTGGACTTAATGTTAAACAATGTCCAGTGCCATTTTACAAAACACATATTTTCATAAAGAGCAAGTAAATGGCATCATTTTGAAAGACACTGAGTTAACACTGACCATATTTACCTCTAACTTTATACTTCGTATACTCTGTAGAGTTCAACATTGTTTTGTTAACAAGAATTTAGGTCATGATGAGTTCTATATATATGTTAGCTGTGCGAGAGGTAGATTCATTTTAGGAGGGGCAGTGGTTCCATAGAGTTGTACTGCTTAGGTTTAGACTGGGGTTGAGAGATATTATCATAATAGGTGGGCCAGCTAGTGAATATTTTAAGTTTTGTGGGTCAGTTTAGTAGAGTGACTACTTAACTCTGCTGTTATAACATGAAAGTTGCCATATATGATCCATAAACAAATGGGTATGTGGACTGGATAATAGTTCTCCAAAGATGTTTCTCCTCTGTGAGTGTACTCCTATTGGAGATGTGATTGTATTTGGGGGAAAATGTGCAGACTTGATTCAGTTATGGATCTTGTGATGAGATCACCCTGACTTATCTGTGTGAACTTTAAATTCAATGACAAGAGAAAGGCAGAAGGAGACACGGGTCCACAGAGTTGAGGCAAAAGTAAAGGCTGGAGACATATCAGCCGCCAAGAGTGCTGACAGCCCCTGACAACAGGAAAAGCAGGGAAGGTCCTTCCTGTAGGCGCTTAGGATCAGCTGGGTGTGGTGGCTCTTGCTTGTAATCCCAGAATTCCAGAGGCTGAGGCAGGAGGATCGTTGTGAGTTCGAGACCAGCCTAGGCTACAAAGTGAGCCCAAGGCCAGCCTGAACTGCATAGAGAGAACCTGTTTCCAAAAAAAATGTTAGATGCTTAGGATGGAGCACAACCCTATGTTTTCCTTGACTTTGGACTTCTGGCCTCCAGAATTGGGAGAGAGTCTATTTCTGTTATTTTAAGCTTCTGAGTTTGTGGTAATTCTGTACAGTAGTTCCAGGAAAGGAGTCCAGAGAGTGTCCAATAAGCCTTATGAATAGGAATAAGATTCAGTCCATTAGCTTTAGTTTGTCAACTTCTGGCTTTGCACAACAAGAAAACAGAATAGCCTGGGAGGCTACAAGTCAATGATAACTTATCCAGACCCTTGCTAAAGCTCAGAGATCTATAGACACATGGTATGAGGGATTTTTAAAGTGAAGGCAAATATTCAAGATGGGGGTGGAGAATGGAGGCTTAGAGTTCTTTATTAAAGATCTTGACCAAACTGTGTCTCAATTTGAGATGAAAAGAAAATATGTGCTCAGTTTTGGCTTCTTTTGAGGAGGTTATGCTGCTTGGCTCCTTAGAATGATTCTGGATATGCAGAAGGATCTTGAGGGCAAAATGAGATCTGTTCTGTGGCTCAGTCTCCAGTGGACTAGGCATGAACTGGACTTAGAGGACTTTACTTTTGACATTTCTCATGCCTTAGGAGATATTTTGGCAGTTTCTAAAGAGGAGAGCGTGTGTGCAGCCATTACAGGAAGTTAACAACCAAACTGCTGCGCAGCCGAGGTCTTCCTGTTCATTTAGTGGGTGTGCTCTATTTCGCCCTGTCCACCCCACTGTCTTTCAGAGTGGAGACAGGTATTTGGAGCACATACTTTCACCTTCGTGCTTGCTGTGGAACTGGGATAACTGAGACTAAAGTTCCACTCTGCCTACCTCCATAATAACACTTATTTTTAACTAAGGTTTGCCTCTTAGTTTTACTAAATATTACATTGTCAATCACTACAACTTGGACAGAACTGAGACCCCTATTACTCTAACCATTTTAAGATGGCAGGTTTCTTTTTCTGCTTGTACTGGTACAGTTTTAACACCCCACGGGGAAAAAGTTTTATTTTCAAAATAAACTTGAAGATTTGAAAATAAAAAGCCCAGGCCTGGCTTTCCAATGTGAAAGGATTGTGTTAAATGGCTGCGCTGCTCTCTGGAACTCCGAAGGTCATTGCTGAATTGCTCTGAATCTCCTCTCAATGAAAACAGGTGGTCATAAAAGTGTTCCCCACCAAACCATGTGTCTACTTAGCATCTTCTCCTTGTTCAGTCCTGTTCTCTAATTACCTTCAAGCATCTGCATCCCTTGGGGAACATCTTTGCCTCCTGTTTTGCCTTTCTCTTCCTTCTGCATTTCTACCACTTTACTCTCAATTTTTCTCATCAATTTTTTTCACTGCCAACTATTAACAGAAGTACTGAGCATTGTTGTAGGTGCTGTGCATAGATTTGTTTCTAACATTTACCCTGGAAACTGAGCTTTCAATCCCTTATACTAATGAAGAAAGCCAAACTTAGAAACCTTAAAACCTCATGCACCTGGAGGAGGGGATGAATTGAAATCTTAGATTTATCTGACTGGAAAGTCAAAGTTGCCTTCTAGCATTCTCTTTCTCTCTCTCTCTCTCTCTCTCTCTCTCTCTCTCTCTCTCTCTCTCTCCCCTTCCTCCCTCCCCTGTCTGTCTGTCTTTTTTGTCTATAACTATAATTGCTCCCACTTAACCAGCCACTGTCATAAACTATGTGAGTCTGTGTGCATCAACTTGATACAATATATTTATAGAATAAGATTTAAGCTTTCTTCTCAGTTTAAAAACTGTCTTCTTTTTTCACCTTCTCTCTTTCTTTCAATGACACTGAATTTGTTCTTAAGAATCCCCTTTCTTCTTAAAGGAGTGTAATTATTGAATTCCTGAGTAGCATTGTTCATGGAACAGTGGCTTTCTACTGAATGGTGGTATCAACCACACTTACACTTCCCACACTCATTGTAGATGTGGGAAAATGCTCAAATATTAAAAAAGTCCTTAAACAAATGAAAACTACTAGCCCTGAAGGGAAAAAAAAAACAATCTAACATCTTCATCCATTCTTTTCCTCATGGGGGTGGGGACTGTGTCTTGTCAAGTGGCTAGATTGAATTATTTGTTATCATTACCATCTTGATGCTCCCATTATGGATTCAAGATGGCTGCCTATGCAGAAGAACATTCTTCTAGATCTCCCAAGTCCAAGTGCTGGATAAATACCCACTTCTTCTTGTTGGTAAAACCATAACACTTAACCGTGGTTAAGTTTGACTTTAGGAAGGAGGCTGCCCAGCCATTTGGACCTAGGACATCTTAAGGAAGGCACAGCCCTATAGCAAGAAGCTCATAATCTTTTTTTAATAGTAGGAAAATTTATTGGAGAAAAGGAATGGGGAACACGAATGGGAGAACAGGGAACAGGAATAGGTCTCGAGAGCCTGGAGGAGTTTCAAATGGGTTTCCAAAGAGCTCACCTCTTAAAGGAAGTTTTATAGAGCAAAATTATGAGGCAGGCACAACATGAGTCAAAATTATGATCAACCAATAAGATCACAAGTACAGCTGCTTAGGTAATATTGATCTAATGGTAGAAAGAGTACATGGGTGACATCATTAACCTTGGCCAATAATCTTATAATCTTTAGCTGGGTATTCTGTCATCAGTTCTGTATGTCCTATGTAATAGCAAGTCAATACAAACATAGCCATAAATAATAAAATCATGGCCTTTGAAGGAAGTGGTCGACATTTCCAAGTGACATGCCAAGTATGATGGGAAATCGGCAAATTCATTTTTCACAATTCAACAATATCTTCAGAATTTGAAGGCTTTTCTGTTTCATTTGGATATTACGGTTTATATGGGTAAAATTTTAACTTGTTAAGGCGCATATTTCTTATTGTTGTTAGGTGAGAACTGAATGTGGTGGTGGTGAAGAGGTCAGTACCTCTTTAGAAAGAAAATACCTGTGTCCTGGGTGCCTGCATTTTTCTTGTTGGCCATGTTAAATATAGACCTCCTGGAATCGACAAGAAGCCTGTAGTACCCAGCAGTTAGGCAGGCTAGGTTCATGGCATCAGATGATTCCATCAGAAGTGTGATGGGCTGCAGGAAAAAAAGTTGTTTTGGTTAAAGCTGTCCTTTGTTAGGAGCCACTATTGAGTGTCAACAGCTGCTTGTATGCTTATAAACACAATCAAAAGAAGTTAGTGAACAAAGATGCCAGTGGAGAACTACAAAGGGCAAGAAAATTTGAGGTAAAGCATTTCGTTGAGAAACATGTAGGAGTCTTAAAAAGCCAGGATCTAAAGATCTCTTCCCGATCAGACTAAAATCAAAACAAAAAAATACTGGGTTTTGCCCCCATATCATTAACATTTTAAAAAGTTAAGTCACAAGGTACTTTCATTACTGGGAGCAAACACACAATGTGAAAAATCACAGGAAGATTAAGTTTGGGGCTCACAGTGAAAATTAGTGTTAAAGTTAAGTAAAAGTCAAGTGGAAAATTTTTCTAAGACTGGATTAGAAATGTCAAAGACATGCTTCTAAAAGAAACTATAACTTTATAGGAAGGTAAACTAGAGTTGAGTGTTGGAAAAGGGCTAGAATTTTCTGGAAGCCCTGAAGTCATATTATTGTATATGTATCTTGGGAATATAGGGAAGGAAGTTTTTCTCAGGGAGTTAGGAAAGCTGCATTCTGTTGAAAGAGAGAGAGAGAGAGAGAGAGAGAGAGAGAGAGAGAGAGAGAGGAGACAAATAGGGAGCAGGAAAAAGCAGACACTAAAAGGGGCAAAGACAGTGAGACAATGTCTCTATTTCCACTTCCAGGAGTAGGACACTGGCCAGGTTTGATGTCCCTCTTTGGTGGCAAAGAACTTTCCATCTAAAGTTCCTTCTTTCCACTTCAAATAAGGTCTCTCCTCAGCCTCCCAACCAGCTCTCATATTCAATAGGCAGGAGACTCTTAGTCTTGCGAGTGGGTCTCATCACTCACTCCTGCTCGGGATTCATATCACTGGTATTAGTGCTGTAATGGCTACAGCTACATCCAGTTCATGCTTTCTTCTACCCTTTTCCTATGATGGAACTATTTCTGTCAGCATCCTTGATCGAAGGCTAGGATAGGCACTCCAAGTCTATGTACACTTTTGAGTTTTCCTTTGAAGTCAACTGCAGTCTCCTTCATTTGGCTCATGGAATCCCACAGGCCACAACTAAATCAGATTATTTGCTCTCCCTTTCTTGATCATCTATTTCATCCTGTTCTGATTTGCTTTGCAAAAACCCTTGCCCACAGTCTCAGTTACTCTTAGTTCACTTCTCCCACACCACCCCGGTGGGAGTGGATGCAGGGCTGGGTCCTATCTGACTAGTATACTCCTCCTGGTTGGTGGAGGCACAGTTGCCTTTCAGGTCTCCTGTATTTTCTCCATTAAATCATCATATATATCAACATAGCTCAAATCCAATGACTCATCTTTACTAAGAAAAGAAGTGGGGGTTGGGAGGTCTGTACTATTTCTGTCAATTTCTATTTTGGGAGTTGTGCTTAGCCATTTGAGGATAATCTCAGATCGCTGTTTTAAATGGAACAGCCAGGACATACCCAGGGGCCAGATATTTAGTCCGTACCAATTGCTACTAAGTAAAATATCTAGATTTTCCAAAAGAATAACCACATATGGACCCAATCTAACTAAAGAGATTGGGAAATCTAAAGAAAGTTGGAGGAAAAAAAAAACCTCACTCTCTAAATGAGTCATAGATTCTAGAAAGTTAGTTGGGAAGAATGCTCCCTACTCCCTATGACTCAGAATTCTAAACTCAGAAGGGACCTGGATATGATGTGGCTTGCTTTCTCATGAGGAAGAAACTGAACCCAGAGAAGTACAGCAGCTTGTTCCCAAATCATGCAGCTATCGAGCAAGGAACCTGGTGGAATTAGTAAAATTTTCCTGCACTGCATGGTATCCTCAAGTCTCTGCACACATTAACTTTTGCCTGCTCTGTAAATACTAACAGTTTCAGCAGAAACAGGCTGTTCAAACAAAGGCCTGCAAAGGTGAGCATCTGAAAGGCTTACCTTCACATCTAGTACGTGGAGTTCCACCCTCACCAAATTCTCCTCTTCAGTAAACATTTCGATCCTGTTGACATGGCTGAAGTCAGCTAAAAGAGCCACCAGGTTGGTTTTGGTGTTTATGACATGGCTTATGCCATACCGGGGCCCAACTAGAAGAGTCACTTCTGAGCGTTTTTCTGCCTGCTGGGAAAGAGATGTTGACAAAGTGTTTTTAAACCCAGACTTGTGGAGCACCATGCAAAGTCGAGCCTGAGAGCCTGTTTTTATGATTCCATTGCCTTTAGAAAGATTTTCTGGGTCACATTGTACTAAATCATCCAATTGGAAGAACCAGATACATGATTACATTGAGGAGCTGATAAATTATGAACAATGCACAAAGCAAATGTTATAATACAATGTATTCATAGCCATAAGGAGCTTTTACAAAGTAAGTTTGTGGCTCTCTCTGTCTCTGTCTGTCTGTCTGTCTCTCTCACCCGTCTTGCACAAAAGCAACTTCTAGCTCAGTGACTGACAAGGCAGCCATTATTAGAATCCCCTGGTACTCTTGTTGCTTCACATTTCCTTTCCTAGGGCAGTCTGCACTTGGCCTTATCTAGCTTAACATTTCTTCAGCCATTTTCAGGCTGTGGTGAAGCTGATTAAAATGAAGGCTGGAAAACATTCACAGGTGATGGCATTTGGTTGTCAGAACCAGCTCTTTCAAAACGGTGATACTGAGGAGACCCCCGTGGCTTCTGCAAAAGAGCAAGGGAAAAGAAATTACCACTAACGTTGCCTTGAACACACGGCCCCCATAGAGTCGCAGGTCGCTGAGGAACTTGAGATAGTGGACCTTGGCCTGAAGTGCAGAGAGCTGAGGAGAGAAAGAAAAGCTTAAGTGTTGACTCTTTTGGGTGTGACTCCCTTCCAGCTGGAGACCAGCTGGCCACAAAGGCAAGTTGAAAGGACAACTTTATACTGGGGAGGTGGAAGATGCATTAGACTCTCTATCGGCAAGGGAAGGAAATAGCTACATATTTGGTTTCCTGATGATGGATAGCAGTGTGACAGCATGATTCATTAGCTTACCTAAACTGGAAGAAATATGGGGGCACTCACAAGCACAGATCTGTAGGCCAGGGGACTGGATAAATGTGAACAAACTGATAAAATGGATCATGAAAACATCTGCCCATTGGAACGTTTCAAGAAGTGAGTGGTGCTTTCTGATTGTGGAACAAAGGTGGGTTGGGTGCGCAGTCTCCCACAGCAGGAGTCCACTTGCATGGGGGCGTGAGGGAGCTGCTTTGAGCACACACCTGAAATCCATGCAGAGGCTTCTTCACTGCCTCTCTCAAGCTTCTTCCAGCCTTTGCAAGTTTTCAGGGAAAAATGAACTTTCTGAGCTCAAACCATTATGGAAATGTTTGAACAGCAAGTCCTGGCTTTTTTTTTTCCACTCAGAGAATCTGTTGTTTCATGAATGAATTACAAATGAAATTTCATACAGACAAAATTAATCTTTATAAAGACTTAACAGAGTAGGCTCCCACATCGCTTAAAGAATGGTATCTGATTAAAAACATGTCCATGTTTCATACCGAATGTGGCAGGAATATTTATTAAAGGTGAAATTTTCCAACAAGGTACAGATTACCATTAAGTTGCAATGACTAAAAATTTCTGCTTCTAATCACTCAGGGCTTGCCAATTCATTTGTTAACCAGACCTGAGGGGACTGCCCTTAACATAATTGTTATTTAGCACCATTTGTTCAGCTTACTTCTTTCAAAGAATAATTTGCAAATTGTGTTGAAAGCAAGCAGCACTCTTGACTAGGAGAAGTGGCCTTATAGGAGGATAGTGATAGATAGATAGATAGATAGATAGATAGACAGATAGATAGAAAGAAAGATGATAGAATTTAGAAAGATAGAACCAATACTAGTTACCAAAGTACTACCAGACCATTGGGCCAGGCTTGGAAAAAAAATCACATTAAGTTAATTAATAGAAATTAGCTTTGGGCAAATCTGATTGAAATTTTAAAAACATCAATTGGGGGGAAGTACTTTGCACATAGCTAAGAATGGGTTTAGCCCATTTATATTTTTAAAAAGTTATGAGGTGAGGGAGGAATAGGAGTAAGTGCATCAGCCATTAACTTTGACTTCAAACCTGATACTAAGACCTAAAGTCTCTCCATGTGGAGAGTGACTTTTATGAATCACACTCACATAAGTTTCTATAGCCAATATCATTTGGAAAATGTTCTTGGGATTTTAGACTGCTTCCTACTGTATAGTCCCAGTAATTTAAGCCTTTGGGTTACTGGACTCTTTTGCTTCTTATCATGTATAGATTATACCTTTCTTTTCTGACAAACTGTATATTTTGAAATTTTCTTTGTGTACTTAATGAAAACAAAAACAGATTTCAATGGTGACACTGAGTGACAGAAATAATTTTATCTTCCTTCCCCAAGTAGGATTTAATCTAATAGTTGTCACTTGGGGTGATTTTGTACCCTAGGGAACATTTGGCAATGTCTGGAGACATTTTCATTTATCATATTTAGGGGAAGGGTGCTACTAGCCTCTGTTAGGTAAAGACCAGAAGTGATGCTATATATCACTACAATGCCCAGGGGAGCTCCCAAGGCCATCAGCAAAGAAGGATCTGTTACCAAATGGCAAAAGTGACACATTACAGAAATCTTGGTTTAATTAACAAAGCATCTGGCCTGCAGGGTTCCTTGCTAGCTGTTGGGCATGTAAGATAGTCTAAGTGGTAAGCAAGAATGCAAGGGAAATATAGAATTATCTTGCAATTCTACCCTCTAATCATGAAGTCTCAGGAGCCACACAAGGTTCTGCTGTGGGCACGTGACCACACCCATACCATACGATAAGGAGCAGTCTACGACTTGTGAGAAAGAAACAAGTGTCCACAAGAATACTTGGTTTTCATTAGACTTAGCCATATGTTAATAGTTCTTACAAGTTATACAATGTTACTGCCTTCTGAAAATATGGTGCGAAGTATTTTATTCACGGGCTAATTTTAAACATTTAAAAATCTATTTTCTATTAAAATGCAAATGTGATACCTTTTTACCCGGTGGTACCAAGTTTTGATTTGCTTTGACAAGGTGTGAAAGTGCTTTCTTGATGTTCTTCTCCTTCATGCTTTGCAGCACAGCAGAGGGAAGGAAAGTCTCTAAACCCCATTCTTTCCTGCAATGGAAAGAAGATCTCTAATTTCACATTCTTGTGATGATGAATTATCTAAGACAAAATGGCGCTGTGATGTTTATTGGAAGAAATGAATTGCTGGTAAGGCAGGAAATGGAGATAAGTGACCAGTCAGGGAAGCAACTTTTAATTTTCACCCAGGAAATATACTATTTGATCATTAGATCCTATATCTGCATTACAAATCAACAACAACAAACAAACACACAAACAAAAACCACGTTCCTCACTCTCCAAAAATAGTTCTAAAAAGGCATAAAAGGACCACAGGAAATAGAAGAAATCTTTTTAACCCACTTCTGAGTTTTTTAAATACATTCTGGTATCTAAGTTTATATTTCCAACATCATTTTATTTTCATCCCTTTATTCCCATTCTTTTACTTCCTTGTCTTCCTGTGTCCTGTTTCATTTTCTTTTCTTAGAAGGATGAGTGTAGTTTCGTCATGTGCCTAAACTATCTTCTCTGTCCTGTCTGCCCACCAGCAGCCATTCTACTAGCAATACCCAGTGCTCTTCTGTCCCAGCCAATTTGTCATTGCATGTCTGTCAAACTCCTTCCAATAATATTTCTTGGTGGGTGTTAGCTCATGATGCACAAGTAAGCCCACCTGGCAGGGTGATGTGAACATCATTCATGACAATGGATATATAAGAAGCAAAAGTGACAAATGCACCAGAGTTAATATATTTTTGCCAAGAGCTCATTTCCCCAGCAATGACTATCACTCTTTCCTACGACAGTTCCATTTAAACTTTAGGGAATCTATCCTGAGGCCTTCAGAACATTCTAGTTATTTCTTCTTCCCCAGGTCCTCTCTAAAGAAGAGTAAGAATACAGTCTTACCCCATCTAACCATCCATGTTCTTTAATAAAGATGTTATTTTTATGGTCACATGTTTTTTTTTTCCCCCTTTCTCCTTAACTTGCACCTGTCTTTACCCATTATTTGGCAATTCTATGGGTGGCCTTTTAGTTCCACTTGTATATTTTATGTTTGTATGCATGGATGTGTGTACATATGTATGGTAATACTGGGGATTGAACTCAGGGCCTCATGCATGCTAGGCAAGGGATTTACCAATGATACATACCCTGAGTCCTGTATCATTATTTTAAATAACTACTGTTAATCTTTATGTCTTGTTTTTATAATCAGACTACAAATTGCTCGATGGTCAAGATTATATTTACATATATTAGTACTTTTGACAGTCCTAATGTGAATGCTACATAAAGTACTATCAGGTGAAGGAAGAAATTCATTAATGACATTAATATAGGCTCTTCAAGATTCTTAGTCAAGTAACTTAAATCTGAAGTGTAAGTGTGTGTGTGTGTGTGTGTGTGTGTGTGTGTGTGTGACTGAGGATTAAACTCAGGGTCTTTGTATAGAGCTATATTTCTAGCCTTTTAAAAACTTCTTTTGAGACAGGGTCTTCTTACATTGCTAAATTGCCTAGGGTGGGCACAAACTTGGGATCCTCCTGCCCCAGCCTCCCAGGGTGCTGGGATTACAGATGTACATTTGGCTGTTGAGAGTCTTTTGAGTCCATGTTCAATCTGGGGAAATGTGGATACAGAGAGTAGGAAAGGAAATTCATTTTAATTATCTGGAAATCCTCTCTGGCTGTGCAAGCCACCTTCTCGAATGGTAGCCAGTTCCATTTGTCCCTAAGAACTTCAAAAAGGGAATTGGGAGGAGGTATGAATATGTCTAGCTAAGTGACAGGCCTCTTTTGTGAGCTGGGTCTCTCTTAGACTACAGTCACTGACCATGTGTGGCAAGGGAAAAAAGATAAATCATCTAGCATCCATGGACCAAGACTCAAATGCGCCTGAAGGACTTGTCCCTGGGCATTCACAGGTGAACAGAGTTGCCAGAACAATGACACTGAAGTCAGCAAACGGAAGCTCCAGACCTCCCCAACATGAGCTCATGTGCCTGTGGACAAAAGCTAACATTTCTCCACTGCCCCATGTGTAAACCTGGCATCCTGGTGTGCCATGGGCAGGCATCAGCAAGCTTCTTTGAAATGTGTGATGGTAATTACTCTGCATATTACTTCAGGTGAATGGAGAGGGGGCTGTCCAAGGCTTTTAACCTTACATGGATATGTGACCTCAGCCTGGCCATGAACTCAGAAACATGTTTTCCTTTTTCTTAGATAAATCATTTCTGGGATGGAGGAAGGAGTAGTTGCTTTAAGCTAATGAATCACCTGCTGGGAGACAGAGAGCTCCTTTTGAAGGACAGACTCAGAACTGAAGTTGAAACAGACTCTTTTCTCTAAGGCAAGAGGTTCTTTCATGGCCAAAGAGGTCTATAGAGGGAGTTCTATGACCTGCTCAACATGGGAGGGCATTCATAGCTTCTGAACAAGAGGCCGTTGAGCAAGCCTAGTTTATGTGTAGTGTCCTTCCCAGATACTGCCCGTCCTTGACTATGATACCATGCTCCCTGAATGTGACAGTCCTTTTAATACCAGGTTCTGACCACTTAAAAGTGACCTCACACTATGCAGACACAATCCAAACACAGGTGCCTCAACCCATCAAGAGAACTCTGGCAAAACTAGGCGTCCCACTGCTCGGGTTCAAATCCTGCCCCCTCCAGTGAGCAGTGTCAGTTTGCTTTTCAGCACAACTGATCCTGCATGTTGTAAGAACTTAACAGGTTAATATTTGAAAAGTGCTGATTCCAAAGTTTGGCTTGCAATCAAGTCCCTTTAGGAATTTTAACAAACACTTCACTTTCGATGCAACCCTCATTTTAACCACAATTTTCTAAAGATGGATTATGTACGAAATGGATCTCTTCCACCATAAAGGAATGTGACATTCATACCTTTTGCCTCCGGTTAACAAATGACCCGCCTTAAGCAGGAACAGATTTGGAAATAGAGACAAAGATCAAAGATATGCTTGGGTGGTTAGGAAGTAGCATCTCTGTCCTCTGTCTCCGAAATGGCGCCAAGATTTGGCACTTACTCGATGTACTTGAGGGAGATTTTCTGTGTCTGCTTGGTGGTGACAGTGGCGATGTACATCTGTAAGGCGGCCAGCCGCAAGGCGATGTCATATTTCAGCTCTGGCCCGAAGCGCTCCTGGACGACATCGTTACAACTCTGCGAAGACACCAGCAGAGGGCGCAGCTCGTTAGAGAATGGGTCACCCGGTGCCGCTTAGAGGAACAGGTGACAGGATTGTGTGTTTCAACCTTCACTTCAAAGACAAGGAGGCTAAATGTGGAAACGCTTCCACCGTGCTGCTTGGAACCGAGACAGTGGTTAATTGCACGCACAAACACACAGACCACACAAAACATTTAACATTCATCGACAAGCTGTTATTTAAATATTTAGCTCTTTGTAAAAATAATTAGGAATTTAGGGATGAAATTTCCAAACACAGGTGCTGCAGCAGCGCAGGCAAAGCTCTGATACATAATGTGGCTTTTGGAGTCGGGCCATCGGAGTTGCAATCCTTAGTTCCAAACTTGTCTATTCTTATTGGTGGGGGCATGACCTTGGGCAAGTTCCTTACTTGTCAGTGCCTCAGTTTCCCCTTCTGTAAGTCATGTAATAGTGCTAATTACAGGATTGCGGGGATGGTTAAATGAATCCACAATGTGAAGCCCTTGGAATCGTACCTGGTAAGTGGTAAGCACACTTACATATTAACTACCATCATCAAGAAAAACATTCTCCTCCCTTTCAGAGAAACTTCAGGGAGGCAGAATCAGAAAGGCAATTAATTGGATATGGAAGATCTGGACTTAGACCCCATTGATCTGCAGTCCTGGCTTTGCCAGTGGCTACCTGTACAGGTACCATTTCTTTGAACCTTTGTGGCCTCAGTTTATTCATCTGTGCAGTGGGGATTCACATGAATTACCTCACTGGAGTGGTTTGAGGATTAAATGAGATTCACAAGCAAGTGCTTTATTGCAGTGCATTGGTCCACACTGCCAGGGCAGCTATTAAAATCCCCCATTCATTTTCATGCCTGCAGCCCTGCTTGCTACCTCAAATGTGTAACTCTGTGGGGGGTCATTTCCTATCTGGTGGTGTATGATTGTTCATCTGTAAAACGGAAACACCTAACTCCACAGGGTGTGTTATGAGGATCAAATTAAAGAGTGAATGACAGTGTGTTACAATGTGTTAATCCGTATGGCCACAAGCCATTGGTCTTAGGGGAGTGTTTTCACTGGTGCTGGGAGCAAAGCAAAGAACTCAGTGTTGGGGAAAGAACAGGATCCCTTCAGGGTGCTCTGCATCTGTATTTACTTTTGTTATGAGAAAAGTGGGCTCTTGGGTGAGAAGACACAGATACATCTCTTTTCTTTTTTGAGACAGGGTTTCACTATGCAGGTCAGGCCAGTGTTGAACTCACTTTGTAGCCCAGGTTGTCCTCAAACTCACAGAGATGCTCTTGCCTCAGCCTCCTGCATGCTGGCATGGGCCACCACCCCTGGTCTTAAGAGAATAGATTTTTTTGGTGGTGCTGGGATCAAACCCAGAGCCTGTGCATACAAGGTAAGACTTCTACCACTAAGCCACATCCCCAACTCCTGAGATAACCTATCTTTTGCCCTTCTTTTCTTCTTTGCCTTGTCCTGAGAACAGTTCAAATGGAAGCCTAAATCAGGGTGTGTTTGCTTCCTTTTTAAGAGATGAACATTCATAATTACTTCATATATTGATTGTACTAAAATGGGAACATATACTGCTGTGTGGCTTCTGCACACCTGGTGTACTTCATGCAAGCCACGCTGGCACCGTGTGCAATGCACACTTTGTATTCCCATATCACTGCACACAGCAGTCTCACACTGTCCTCCCCATGCATTCCTAACATGGCTTTCGCCTCTATTGCCCTGTGAAACGTTAATGCTTCCTGGAGTGTATGGTGCCTCTGTTGGAGGTGGACCTATCGTGGGGCAGGAGTCAGGGCAGCCTCATTGGCCCTGCTTGGAAAGCCATTGCAGGTCACACTTTTATTTCGCTAGTATTGCGCTTACCAGTCTTTTCCAAGGGCTCAGGTTAGTTCCTATGGGCTCCAAGGAGTTAACAATCTGGAGTCACTTTATAGTGTCCCAGGAGAGATAGGGATGGGAAAGACACTTGTCACAGTACCATGCTGAGGTACTTGAAGAATCTGGTGTTTGAAAAACCATTTTAAGAAATCACTTTCTTCAATGACTGCTCTTGCATATTGGACATAAAACAGAGACTTTTCACACAGCACTTAGAGACAAAAGCCCAGGTTTGACTATAGACGCTGTCAGCTGTTAATCAAACAAATTTGGACATGATATTTCAGATATCTTAGGCCTAGGTTTTCTTGCTCAAAAAATGGGCACACTCTTTAATTTGAGAGTTAACAAATAACTTGCAAAGTTGCCATGATATTTCCAAACATGATATTTCCTTACATTGCATCTGTCAAGATGTTTAATAAAACAGAATATGCTTCATAAAGATGAGTCATCTCTATTACATCTCTTAAGAGTTGTGGCCAGGATCATTTTTTTTTCATCCCTGTTTTACCCGTATTTAACTAGACTTTTGGGTGAATTTCTTGACAAGGGGATTAGTCACTTAATTACATTATATAATTAGTTTAGACTCATTTCAGAGAATTACTGTGAAATCTGATATATATATATATATATATATATATATATATGTATTAATCATGTTTTTATTACTTTCAAGTATGTTACTTAAAATATAGTCCACAAATGAACGGTGATCACTGTTTTGTAAGACAGAGGTCTTTGAGGGTTCCACTTTAGGCCTACAAAGATTTCATTGATAATTTACATATTAGATGTTTAAAATGAAACCAATATTGCTAAAGTGTTTGAAAACCTTTTGGAACCTCTTAGGTCAAATCTTGTTTACTAAATGATGTAACAATCTTTTTCTTAATACATAGTGGGCAGGAAAATGTCAGCATAACCCAACACTAATATTATGAACTAGAATAATCTGGATTATTAGACTTTACTGTTAATATATATGCTAAAATCTGTAAAAAAAAAAACCTCATGTGCCATTAGCAACTGGAGATTAATAGATATAGCTATTGAAATCTCTGTTTTCTTTGTCATGCTTGATCTAGTGAATGGTGACTGTACTCATTAGGAGCATGCTAAGTTAAATTGATTTTGTTTTTGTAAAGTGATATGTATGGCTTTTGCTTGGTCTTCTGTTCTCTAGGCTAATTTCGTTGCGTCTTTTAAATATCTTATAATATTTTAATATAGGCACAGACACCATTTGTAGACCAGTTGACTTGTATGAGACCAATGTTATTTTAGACACATTACACATTCTGTGATACAGGTACTTCCAAGGAGGGGAATTGAGGCAAAGAAATGTTCATTTCCTATTCTCAGTGGAGGATATCTAAAATGACATTAGCTTCACTTTGGTCTCTATCACCTACCAAATATGGCTATTCATTTCTCCATCTGGCTACCCCTTGAAGGGGTAGCTATTCCACCACTCACAGTAACACCGCAGGTAGGAAAGTGGAAACATCATTAGTCTTTTTCTGCAAGTCCCTGGGCAAGATCTCCAGACAGGTTTTCCTGTTTTGCAGCCAGTTCCAGGTAGAAAGACATGTCTTCCAAATAAGCAAGAACGTCTTGCATTGGAATGGAGCGCACACACACCTTGTACAGATCTGGGTTTAGCAGCTGCCCTTTGTCTCCTTAAGAGGTCTCCCACCCCAGACAGATACAACCAGGTTGTTCTTTTATAAATACAATGGGCTTGGGATGTTGAAACGGAAGTACAATCAAGTGGTTCGAGAGCATTTTCTTGCTCTTAAGAGGGTGTGTAATTATAGAGAACAACCACTCAGTGTGTCTCACTGTCCACAGCTAGGTCCTGGGCACCCATATCTATTTATTTGCAGCTGAGGAATAATAAATACAGCACAGGGTCTTAGCTTCAGTTGCCAAGCCCTGGTACTATTCTCAGCAGAAATATGGGGAAAATGCAGATCACATGCTGAATCAGGCTCTTTTCCTATAGTCACAGCAGGCTTCCCTGGCCTATGGGGGACTACGGCGGGAACAGGGGACACTATTGACAAGTGAAGGGTATAGTTGGCTGAAGTTTAAAATTTAAGAGTCAAAATATGACAGGTTCTATATTTGGGGTGGAAAAGGTACTATATCTTTGCTTGTTCGTTTGTTTTTGATGTTTTAACTTGGCAAACAGGGTATATACTGAACAGGATATGACTTACTTGGGTGACTCAGAGTTATCTTCAGGAAAATTAATTATCCTATTGAGCTGTAAATAGCACAGTTTTCCAAAAACCACCTAGGTGGAGGGAGTTATTTGGCCTTACCCTGAGGGCCCTCATTTGCTAGAATGTTCTGGTCTGTTCTGTTTCTCTTATCTACTGACTTCAGTTTTGATTTCCAGGACTTATTGTCACTTTAATTTATTTTGCTCTTTTGGACATCCAATATTTACCTTGTTGCTATCTCTCCTCCATCTTTTATCTATTGTCTTTTCCTCCCCAATTTTTAAGATTGCAAAAGTTTTGAAATACAATAGATACCTGTGTTCCAACTATTCAGATTTAACAAATGTTTCTTTTATTTTCTTTTCTCAACTTTTTGCTTTATATTTTTATACATGGCTCCAGTAATCTTTGTTAGATTACTTCGGCTAGCCCAAATTGAAGAGAGAACACATCCTTTTTGTTTTGTTTTGCCACATTTTAGAGAGGAAAAAATAAAACAGATTTTCAACCTCTCTGAGTAGTTCTAGCATTAGATGCCTAAGAATTAGATAAGTGAGTTCTTACTGTTCAGTGTGTTCACATTGGAAAGTTAAATGAGAATGATAGGATACAGTTATAGGAAAACATGAGATCACCTCCTAAATATCAACTTCTATCAGATTCCTTTGGGACACACTGTGCCAGTTACGCACTTCTGGAAGCTTTAGACTTCTCAAAATTATAGCTCAGAATCAAATATCAGATAGACAATCTATAAAGGATTCTATTGTCTTAAAATTTTATCACCTGAAAATTGCTACTTTCAGTATGATGGATTTTACAGTATTTCTGAACAACATAAGCACTAAATAAATAAGTAAATAAAGGAGAAACAAAACTTTTTGGCAGTGTCATGCTGATTACTAAATGAAGAAATATTGGAGTTAAATACAATTTCAACCATCATCATAATAATTTATTTAGGTAAATATCATCAACCAATATACTGAGGCTAGTGGTTGAAAGTGATGGAACATAAAGATAACAGTTGCAAAGTGAGTCTCCATAGATGACTTATTCATTTGAATAAAAAAGCAGTGATTTGGGAGAGGATGGCTTTGGAGGATACTTCCTAACTGAGAGTCATATTTAGGCTTGCCTTTACGGGATGCCGTGCCATCAGTGCCTCCTAATATGATGCACTAAGGAGGAAACAAAGTCACTCATGTTGTTCTCTCCAAAATGCATTACCTCAATCTAATCATGAGAAAACAGCAGAGAACCCCAAATGGAGGAGAGCTGTCTACAATGTAGCTAATCAGTATTCCTCAAATCACTCAAGGCCATGTAAATCAAAGAAAGGCTGAGGAATAGATCAGATTTAAAAAGACTAAAGAGACTAAATGGAAAATGGGATCCTGTGGTGGATTTTGTTCCAGAAAACAATTGAAACAAAGAACGTTGGGGGGATAATAGCAATGAATTGGGTGTGGACTACAGCTGGGCTCATAGAAATGCATCAGCGTTAAATTCCTTCCTTGCTGTAGTCCTTCCTCCCTTCCTTCCTCCCTGTCTTCCTCCCTCCCTCCTTTCCACCATTCTTCCCTTCCTCCCTTCCTTTTCTGTACTGTGGATTGAGCCCAGGGCCCTGTGTGTGGTAGACAAGTACTCTACCAACTGAGTTATGTCTCCTGTCCTTTCTTAATCTTGTTAATTATAGAATGGTTATGCAATAAAGTGTTCTTGTTATTAGAAATATCCACGCTGCATCTAAGAGTAAACACAGATAATTGTGGCAACTAACTTTGATGTGATTTAGAAAAAAATCCTGTGTGTGTGTGTTTCTGTGGAAAGACAGGGAACATACGTCCACACTAAAGATCAAGTACACGTGGCAAAATGTTAACAACTGGTGAATCTGGACAGACAGTTTAAATGACTACTTTTGCAACTTCTAGGAAGTATTAAAACACTTCAAAATCAAATGTAAAACTAAAAGAACCATATAATCGTTTTAAATCCCATAGATCTTAGGATGGAAGACAAGGAAGATTCATAACTAAAGAATTCATGGAACCAAGCCAAAGTTACTTTATCCTACAACTTTCGTCTAAAACATAATGAATTTTTCACATACCTGAACATATAGATACTCAAAAGCAACTGGATCTCTCCTTAACAGGTCGATTGGATCCTTTGGGACAAAGCTAATTCGGAAAAGACACCTCATCTTATGGGAGCTGGGCCTCTGTGTCACCTAGAAGAGTAGACCCATCACACAAAAACAGTTCAGTGCAGACTGAGAAATGGTTGAGGGACACAAAAGCAAAATCAACTTTCTTCAACAATAAGGAATGAAGCAGCTGAAGTTATTTTTGTATTTAGCATAGGAGGTGTGATCAAAAATGGTGTGTGGTTAAATTTAAAAGAATTATTACGGTAAAAGACACATTACCTATAATTTTCCTCAAAATACTCTCACTTCAAACATTCTCATCCCATCATTCTTGTTATTTCCTGAAGCAGTCCTGGACGTTCTCTATTGTGAATGATGTTAGTTCCATGGTCATGGTTACCTTAGTGCTCTGAATTGATTTGAAATATTTACCTTTCATGGTAAACATTGACCTTGGGGAAGAGCCAGAAGCTTCCAGGGTCACAACTGGTGAATCAGGTGAATTGAGGACATGCCACTATGTTTCTATGAGCCTCTCTTTCCATTGGATGACTCTCAGCATCTCATCCGCTCTACTTTGATCACACTTTGTAAAGACAATCATTAAGAGGACTTGCAGAACTGTCTCAGGAATTGGTAAGAATGATGTGATAAGTATGTTCAAAATTATGGGGATTAATAGCTATGTGTCTTTTGATGTGATAATATTTAAAAATGTGAACATTCATTGTATATTTTGATCACTCCTTGTACACACTCATTCCTTGGAAAGGGCACCTTATCTTGTAATTTAGGTTGAGCTACCCAGGAGCAGAACCTGAGATGAGGGTTTGTTTTCAAGGGGCTTATTAAAGGAACTGCTCCCACGAGAGAGTACTATGGGGGAGTGGGAAGCAAGTGAGGGAAAGAGGGAAGCTAAACCCTTAGAGGGATGTAGAAATTTACACATACACTTACAACACACCAATTTTTATCCTGTTCAGAAATGGTGATAACTACATTGCACTTATTTCAAAGACATAAAGCTGGTTTGTTTCTGGATATTTAAACCAATTTTTTTAACTGTTGGTTACCCAGTACTAGAAGAGACTTTTAAAACACCTTTGTTCAAGTTAATCAGCATGATGCCATCCCATACCTAAGTAGTTGATAGAACTGATAAATGCAAACAAAGTTGTGACTCATGGTAACCGGCCATCTCCCCACCAGTCCTGGGGGCACTTACTGCTGCGGGCTAATAGCTCTTTACTACACACAGCTGGAACTATCCGATAGCATGAGGCAAACCTGAATATCCAGGGAGTCACTGTCCTCAGGCACAGCCCAGCACCACCAATGGACTGCACTTCGGGGGCCAAATGCCCCAGCTACCTCCCTCGTGGGACGGGATACCTCTGCTGTGAATTCAGTTCTCCCAGTGGTACTGAGTTCCCGTTGTCCACAGTAGAAACTGGTGATAACACATTCTTCATTGGCTTCTCAGCTTACTCCATTTCCCTTCCCCAATTCCTTTTCCAGAATTTCCTGAGATCTCCTTCCAAACAAGCCCTATGCATTCTAATCTTTGAATGCTGCTTCTGGGGGAAACCACATATAGACATGACTCTCACATGAGGAGCTCTGTCTACCAGGGCCTGTTTCTCTGTAATGCTGTAAGAAATAAGTCATCCATTTCCAAGAGTGCTTTGGCAATGGTTAAAATAATAATCATTGGATATGATGTCTGGCCACTAGAGACATGTAAATTAAAACCACACTGAGATTTCACCTCACCTCAGAAAGAATGACCATCACCAAGAAATCAAATAATAATAAATGCTGGTGAAGTTTTGAGGAAAAAGGAACACTTCTATATTATTGGTGGGAATACAAACTACTACTACCACTACAGAAATCGTATGGAGAGTCTTCAAAAAATTACAACTAGAAATTCCATTTGACCCAGCAATTCTCCTTCTAGGTATCTTCTAAAAGAGTTAAAGACATCCTATTACAGTGATCTATGGACACCAATGTTTATAGCAGCACAACTCATACTAGCTAAATCTTGGAAGTGTTCTATATGTCCATCAGTAGATGAAAGAATAAAGAAAATGTGGTATTTACACATAACGGAATATTACTCTGACATAAACAAGGGTAAATTTGGGGGCAATTGAAGGAAAATGAATGCACCTTGAGACCATAATGTTAGGTGCAATGAATAAGACACATATGCTTAAGTATTGCATAGTTTCTCTTATATGAGACATCCACGATATAAATAAAGAGAAAAATAATGTATAACAGGAAATGGGAAGATAGTTCTTTTGTAAAAGGGAAGGGGACCAAGAGATAGAGAGAGAGGACAGGGGGAAAAGAAGGGAAAGGGGATAAAAAATGATGCATTATGCACATGTACCAAATCCTCAGTATGAATGCAATCATTACTTGTCCTGGAAACATGTACTAATATTATTATTAATATTTCTTGTTGGTATCAATAATTGAACTTACGTCCTCATGCTTGCCAGGCAGACACTGTGCTGCAAATCTTTTTTAAAGCAAAAAATGTATCATTAGATTTAAACCTGACAGAAACACATGGTCAAGTTTTGATTCAGGAATATAAACCAAAACAAATGGCAACTTTCTAATATAGAAAATTGAAATGGATGGAGTCAGAAAATCAGGGATATTTGCAAGACCCAATATTTGGGACACCAACTTTTAATTATGCCACAACCAAGAAGCACTTTCATGTGGTGGTACTTCCTGTTCCTTCGTCTGTCTGGTGCCATCGTCATGCTTCAGCACCCGGTGTCCCCTTGTGACCTCCCTCTAAAGTTCTCTCCTATGTAAACTGCATTTGTTGAAATGTTTTCACCATTCCACAAAGACTGCTCATGTGAAATCATAAGTGAGGGTGCTCTGTTGAATTCAGCAACCTAACAGCCTGCTTTTCTCTCCAGAGAACAGATGGGGGTGGCATCTTGGTAACCAGGAACTGGGACACATGGGTAGATCACATATTTATAGCGGGCAGGACTGGGACAGAGATTTTAGGCTATGCAAAAATGTCTTAAGTATGCATACAGAATTTGAAACAACTAATTATGATTTTAGTTTTATTTACATATTCTCAGAAACCATTTATTTTTAATGATTTCAGGAGATCAGTGATCAAAACAGTCAAACAAGTCATTGTGATAATGTAAAACAGAATTTGACAGAGCTATATTCCCTAAGAGTAGCTGCCAAGTCTTAGAATGACAAATCTGTTTTGAGGACCCAATGATAGGCTATGAAAGATTGACAAAAAAAGGGACCATCACCTTGAGGTACAAAAACATTGTGAATTCTATTGGTTCCTTCCACGGTGACACAGGGAATGCAGTCACTACATTTAAAGGGTTTGAGGAAAGGGGGTTCTGGGGCTGAATGGGCTCTGCTGACACTAGCAGCTTTGGCCCAGAGAGTGACATCTCACAGACCTGAGTTAGCGTCTCCTGTTCATGCAGCAAGAGCAACTTGGTCCCAGCCCCTTCTGTCCTCTGCTCCAGCATGAGGGAGAAGTGCTCGATGCCTTTGATGGAGAGCTTCTCTTGAAGAGTTAAGATGACATCCTTATGGAGAAAACATTGACACAAAGAGATCAAAATCCAGCCTGACCCTTTGTGGAGTCTACCATGATTAGAAAGTTGTAACATGTTCAGGCTTCACATCTTAAGTTGTACACCTTTGCTGGATTCTGGAATTTAATACTTCTAAGACTCTAAAACACACAGAGATCAGGACTTCCTTCCCTTGGCTTTTCTGTGGCCTCTACCACCACCCAAATTTTCTATGGCATTCAAAGAAGAGAGGCAACAAGGAATGGCTGGAGGAGCAGCTTACCTAGCACATGAAGTCTTAAACGAGAAAAGTTGTCAATAGATGGTGTAGCGCAGTCAGTACAAGTCTCCTGTCTTCTATGTGAGGTAGAAATTAAACAAGCTCTGACAGTGCTGTACCCCAGGGGTTGGTGTGTGAAATCTAACCCACTGCCAGTTTTGTAAAATTTACTGAGACATAGTCAGGCCCATTTCTTCCTCTTTTGTTCATTGCTTTTGAGCAGTGCATCCACAGAACTGAGCATGAGCAACCTGGACTACAATAGGCATGAGCAGCCTGGACTACTCGCTTTCTGGCTCTTCGTGAACACAGCTTGCTGGTTCCAATCCTATGCTACTGAAGGAAAGGGCGGTGTGCTGGTGGTGGGGACTGTGGGCTCCAGGGATGGTCAGTCTGTTTTTCTAATCCAGCGCTACCATTTATTAGCTATTCAGCTTTGGGCAAGATATTTAATCTCCAAGTATCTTAGTTCCCATCTGTCAACTGGAGGTGATAATAATGCCTGCCTTGGAATGGATCTAGGAATTAAATGAGTTCATATATAGAAAGCATTTATTATACCATTGTTTGAAACAGAGTTAGAACACCATAAAAATATATGTTAATTTTACATCTCTGGGGAAGATGGAATGAACAAGCTTTGTTGGTAACTTTTTATAAGATTAAACACTTAGAAAAGGGTCCCAGGCACAAAAAAAAACCCCATATTTACTGCAGTACAAACTTAATATCTTCATTCTTTACTTTGTTATATACTTGAAAAGTAGAAAACAATCCCTCCTCAAGATAATTATATTCAGATGGTAAAAATCCCATAGAACAGTGGTTCTCAACCAAAGGAAATGCTGCCCCACAGCAACATGTGGAAATTTCTGGAGACATTTTTGTTGTCACAATGGTGTTGGTAATGTTACTGGGATCAAATGTGTGGAGGCCAGGACTACTGCTAAACATCTAACAATGCACAGGACAGTCCTACAGCAAAGAATAACCCCAAATCTCAATTATGCCAAGGTAGAGAAACTGCTGTAGATAACTTTTTTTTCACTGATTTTTCAGATGGTTGGATTCTTCTGTGGCCCTTTAAAAAATTCCAGGTCCTATTAAAATGAAATCCCTGTTAGCACCTACCCATCCTCAATTGAAAAATTATTCAACAGGAATGCTTTGGCCATGTTGAATTTCCTGAAAAGATTCTCTGCTTTATAATTTTTGTACAAGGTGCAGGAAGGAGAAAACAAAATCAGCTTTTTGTATGGCAACATATACTTTATAAAAGCATTCTCCTCAACCACCACTGTAGAAAATCGATAGCTATAGTTTTTCCCTATTGTAACTCTGTAGCAAGAATTTTGGCGATTTTTATTAAACAGTGTCATACCCCTTTCATAACTGTACTATTTCTATTTTACGCCTACCAGCCAGCGTCTATTGTGATAATAAGGCTGAGAGGTGCAAGATAAGGTAAGTAGAATTTGATGTGAACTCTTTGCATCCCTCCTTGCCTTCTCATTGTCATCCACAATCCTTGGGGAAATCAAACTCAGTCTAGTGTTGGTTCCTATAATAAAGAGGCCAGAGGGAATTAACAGCAGAGTTTCTTGAGTTTAGATTTGTTTCTGATAAGAAATGCACTCAAGTCTTTACCTACAGCTTTGGCTGCGGTAGGGAGCCCAACAGCAAGGAACTGAGCAGTTGGTAACACAGAACCAGGAGTCTGTGGTTTCAGAGAGAATGGTAGTAGAGTAGCTCTATGGGTTAGTTCAAGGTCTGCAGATGGTGGCTCATGGGTCCATTTGGCCATGCCAATTTGTTCATATATGGTATGTGCAGTAGCAGAGCAATCTGCCTAAAGAAAGGTGTGGCCCCGGCTCCCACTCTTGGGAAGCAATCCTAACCTTTGGAATATCCTGCCTGACAGGAGTGTTTTTCCCAGGCCAGCCCTGAAGGTCTATGTTAGTAATGTGATTTATGATATGAGCCATGGTGCACGCACCAAAAAGCTCGACTTCTAGAAGGATGGACACTCAGGCAGGCCAGGTAGATGGTCAGCTGCACCTATGTGGTCACCTTGAATAGAACCTCTGGACACCAGGGTTCACGGAAGCTTCCTTTGTTTGCAGTATCCCCATGCATAGCATTACGCATCATTTCTGGGAGAATTAAGGTTTGTATGCAAGAATCCACTGGGAGAGGATACCAGAAGGCCCTGTACCCAACGCATTTCATCCCCATACCCCCCAGCCTCTGGCTAGGTACCTTTGCCCACCACTGATTTTCTTCTCTGGACTTCTGCCATAATAAACAGGGCCTTCTGGTGTCCTCTCCCAGTGGATTCTTGCATACAACCCTTAATTCTCCCAGAAATGATGCGTGATGCTATGCATGGAGATACTGCCAACACTGCTCTGGACCTTGGTGTCTAGAGGTTTTATTGAGGGTGACCCCACAAGTGCAGCTGGCCATCCATCAGTCTTGAGGACTCCCCTAACTCCCTTGTCTGTGGCTGTTTTCATGATGCAACAGAAGACTGAACCCTCAGAACTTAAAGGATTCGTTATCTGGCCATTCGCAGAAAAAGTTGGCCAATGCCTGTGTTAGTTGATCAATAATTCAATTAACATACCAGCATTAATTGCTACTAAATAGGAGAAAAAAGAACAAGACTGTCATTCATTACCATTTAAAATTAGTAGTCTTGGATGAGAGAAGTTAATATTTCATCTGGAGTGACTTAATGCTGTAATATCAATCTACTAATATCATCTGCTCTGTTGCTTCCTAAATCACCACATATTTAAAGCAATTCAAAACAAGCTGCTTGCTGGTATCATAACAATGAAAACTCGCAGTGAGTGGGCCCTTGCAGAAATCATTCCACACGTGCGGTCTATGTTGGTTAATTTAAAACACCGAGAACTACCAGGTGACTATTGATAGACATTTTTAACGCAGAGTTGATATTCTTTTGATAGATTATTTGTACAGATCATCACTAGGTACTTTTTTTTACATCCATAAAATCTTTTTAACTATGCCATTTGAAGAAAGCATATTTTAGGCTGCTGAAACATTAGGAAGCAATCAATTGCTGCACAGACTTTTGTTCAATTAAAAAAAAATATGCACTTTTCTTTTCCAGGAAGGAAGCATGGGGAAAAAACCCGTATGCTGTGCAATTATGCCTATTATGTAGAGCTCACCTGTAGCTCTGAAATAATAGGTTTGCTTTGTGGCTCTTCCTTTCCATCCCTCCTCCTCATCCTTGAATTTGTATATATCATTCCCATGAAATGAGTTATAGCAACTAAAAGTAAATGTTATCTTTACATTATTCTACCCCTTGTTTTTGCTGGACACCAAAGTAACAGATATTCAATTAACAGCTAACATCTTAATCTTCGTGGCTGACATTGCTGAGAAATCATGCTGGTTTTGGGCAGGGTGCCAACCCCTCCTGGTGACAGTCATGTTATTTTAATTAATCAGCAGTTGCATTAAAATGACTATCCTAGTGTTCCTCCATTGATAGCATATTATATTGTTTTGTAACACTGAGGGGTTTAAGAACAGAACCTTCTCCATTTAAGCTTTTTGTTTTGGTTCCATTTGAAGTATTCACAAATGGTCTTATATGGAAACAATCAATGCAATTGCAGAAATAAAGGAACAGTTCTGAAAGAAGGTGCTGCTACACTGGCCTGATCGTGGGTCTTTTACTTCACACCTGCATCCAGGTACCCATGGATTGTCTTACCTTTATGGAGGTGCTGCAGTCAAAGCGAAAGGATTTGGTCTGCCCATTTTCCAGATAGACTTTCAAAACATTTGGCATAAAAAGAAGTGAATTGTCTTTAACTGTTTCCTGTTTAACAACAAAGGTGGGGGTAGTGCAGGTCAGTCAAACTAGACTTCTACTTCTAGTACTTGGAAACACATGTCTATAATTTATCCTAACCACAATATAAGAAAACAATCAACCTCTCAAAGGCCAACCAAGAGGTTTCTCTGGTGACGTAAGATGTTTACAGCAATATCCTTTTCCAGCTATAGTCAACTCACCTGATTCAAATAAAAGACATTTGCTCATCAAAAAATCAATTAGATTAGTTTTTTTTTTTTAAATTCAAGAGTCTTATTGGGAAATACAAGCACAAATGTAATTCCTTTGGAATCAGCCTTACTGTTTGGAATCACAAGCACAGACTTCCACAGAGCAGGCTGAATTGAGCAGCATGAGGATCAGAGCTATGCTGCTGCTGGCAACCTGATGCCAGCCATGATGGAGAGTCTCAAGCATTAACCAGCTCCAAGTGTAAAGATATTTTGTGAAACTATTTGTAAACCATTTGAGAATGTTCCTCAAACTCAAAGAAAAATATAAACAAAGGGTTAGTGTGTTAAGAGAGTAAATCATTAAGCCTGTAATGAACAGATCATAATTTAGAAATAACTCAAGATGCCACCTTAACACATAATTAAAACTGAACAACAGAAATGTATTCCTTTGGATGTTTTTGTCAATTGGACATCGGGAGAGATGAGAGATGATGGTGAGAGAAGAAGACACATCTGCAGGAATTTCATGAGTCCTGGGAGCGAACTGACTTAGGTACACGTTAGTTGAGCACAAAGTTAACAGAGGTTGAGGGGAATTCAGAGCATACACCCTTGGTTTGCAGTTGAGGAAACCACAGACAAGATGTTCTGACATTTGCTAGTCTTATAGTCTGAGCAAATGCAACTCCTGCAAATTTCCCTTAACAGCTTCCCTGACTTTCACTGCCTATTTCTTTCTCTGATTTTTTGCATTTTCTTCTTACTTCCACAGACTTTCCACATGGCGTTCCTGCTACCCAATTCACCAAGTAAGTCTGCATCCAAGTTCAGAGGAAACGGCACCCCAGAATTGAGAAGGCAGACTGGGAAAGAAATCACTAATGCTGAGGAGCAGACACATAACCAAAGTTCTGGCATCCACAGGCCTGTGATGAGGCAGCAGAAGCTATAGGAGGCCACTGGCACTTAGAGCTGCCCGCATCTATGAGACCTGTTGTGTTTGGGGATGAACTGACAGTGCTGTAGCAGCTTCTAGGATCATAAAGATTCCCAGTCTTATGCTTGGAAAAGCTCCTGGTGGAAAAGGTAAATTTCAGATGACCCTCTGGAGTCCTCTGAGCCTGGAAACTTCCAACCTTCAAATGGGACCATCTTGTTGCAAATATATTGTGTACCATAGTTCTGTATTCGAAGGATCCACAAGGATCCACTGAGGTGAGAAAGACAGATCATGACAGAGTAGGATTTAGGAGCATGGCATGGGAAATAGCAGTTGGGAAAAGGTCATGCTTTTTGCATGGGGATTCTGCCTATGAACGCAACTCTTTCCAGAGTTTTGGATTCTTTGCTATTTTGACTTGTTAAAGATCAAAAAAATTATTTTTCTGAAAGGGAAACATTTAGAATGGAAGCTTAACACTTTTCTCAAAGCACATAGTGGTCTCTTTTACAGAAGAACACAGCTGGCACACTGGGGAAAGAGCAGGAGGAAGTTTCAGAGAGGCATATTTTACTCAGTATGGATGAGGCAATGTCAGTCTTCCACACTAAATGAAGTCCTTTGCAAGTGCTTCCTAACACTAAGAGCATTCTAGAAAACACTTGCCTGTCCCATATTTTGTCTATGATAGAGGGGATTAAGGCATGGCCTGATGATCTGTCAAGCTTTTCATGATCATGAGGATTGACCCCCTCTCCCACCATGTGCAAATCAACCAGTTTCAGATCAATCCTTCTGGTAGGATTACTGGCTTTGCTTGAGTGCAGTGGCCCTGCGTCAGTGACTCTGAGTCACAAAGTGGGTGACTATCAACTTACCGATACTTGGCCATTGATGATGACCTCCTCAGAAAAGCGCACTTTGACTGGGTTGGACTTTAATCTTGCCTTTTTCGCAGCACTAATAAATGCTGATTTAGGAGACTGGAAGAAAACAAAACATTTCATCTGATTGCTGGAAATACAATGCAAACTGGTACTTGCTGCTTTTTAAATCTTTGTCCTCATAGACAAACAGTATTTTTGCTAAAATAAAAAATGTTTGGTGTATATCCAATTCAAGGATGAAATGCAAATTATGGGTACAGTTGAAACCCCACCATGTCCATAAGCTGGTAAGTTTGGTTTAGTCACCAGGTCAGGGCTATAAACAGTATGTCCCATGTCCTTACTGAGGACATTTTAAAGATCTTTTAAAATGATAGCCAATGAAGTACATAAACCTTGCTTCTAAGACAGAGTTTTGGGCACAATGTGGAAGACGAGGGGCTGATTAAATCTGAAGTTGAGCTTTCAGTGTGTTGCTCATTAAGTACTTATTTTAATGAAGTGGAGAAGAGCCACTGACAGGCTGAAGTGATTGATAATCCAAGTGTTATTCACGTTATGAATATGTGAACATGTCAGCAGGCAAGTACACATACAAACACATTCACAAATGTACACATGTACTTGTTTAAGTACTGGTTTCTAATGTAGCTACAACCTGAGTTTTGGCCTCTTATGGCAACTTCTGATCTGTGATCTTACCAGATCAGAGTAGAGAGGAAACATTGACTTACAGTTACAATTTGAATTCATATTCTCTTCATTTTACAGATTCTTTGTACTTTGTGATCCTATCCTTTTTATTAGAACAAGAGGGTAAGCAATACAGTTCTTGCTCAGAAATTGGAAGTGTCATGAAGAACTCACTTAGAAGGATACTGAGGTTCTGGGGGAGTTTTTGTTGTACGAGCTTCATAAAATTACTTCATCTGAGAATAATCTTTGTTATATAATTTTAATAAAGCCAAAAGAGGAGGGAACTCACATCTAGTAGATATCTGCAGCGGTACCTCGGTTTATAAATGCTTTCATTTACAATGATTTGGTTCACAAACAGGAGTGTTTGGCAATTAGTTTGCAACACTAATTGAGTGCCAAGACTACAGCCATCATTCCGACATGAACACAAATGTGGGCGTCTTTTCCAAAAATCCTAGAACACATTAAGTTTACAAACTGAGGTACCACCGCAGTATGTTGTCAGACTCATTTGTCTGTTTTCAAAATGTACTCTGTTCTCTTTTGAACTTAATATACAGGTAGATAATTAATTTGAAGCCTATCCTATTTTATAAACTATTTTATAGACTGCAGAGGTTGAACACTGGTAATTAGCTGTGGTTCAGACCAATGGCAGATAGCGTAAGATGCTGAGGCTGCTGCAAAACAAATTTTAGTAATTGACCCCAGAATCAACACAAAAGTTTGACCTTCTAGGTACTGAATTAATTTCAAGGCACAAAAACCAATCATAGTGGCTTTTACTTTGGATTTCAAATGAAATGAAAAATCAAATTCTTTTCAAATAAAGAGTCTTATGGTCAATTAAATTAAAAACAATATGATATGATGAATAAATAAAAAGTGGTTTGTTTATATAGCGGACATACTCTGCCTAAAAAAGGAATGAAGTGCTAACATATGCTATAGCACGGGTGAACCTTGAAAACATAATGCTTAGTAAAAGAAGCCAGACACAAAAGATCCAAAGATTATATACTTATATTTACACGCAATGTTCAGAATAGGAAAATGCATAGGAACAGAAAGTTGATTGACTAGTAGTTGCCAGAAGGAAAGGGAGGACAGAATGGAGAGTGACTCTTCAATGGACATGGGGTTTTCTTTTGTGGTGATTAAAACTTCTGGAACTAGATAATGACATGGTTGTACAATACAGTGCATGTACTTAATGCCACTGAATCGTGTACTTTAACATATACAACTTAAGGGGCAAATTTTATATTATTGTATTTCACTACAATAAAATTCAGTGTTGCAAAAACCATAAAACCTGTATGTGTGTGTGCACGCACATGCGAGTGTGCATGTGCGTGCATGCGTGCGTGTGTGTGTGTGTGTGTGTGTGCATGTGTGTTGTGGGTGGAGTACTGGCCTGAATACTAGGAGAACTATTATTTCCAAAGATTTCCTCCATACCTGTCTCAACTTTTGCTATGAGGGTGTCTCAGAGGACTGGATGGATGATCATTTGTTCTCCAGAGCCTTAACTTACTTATGCAAGTCATTTTAAGAGAATGGCTGTTCTTTTAAACAACAAACAAGCAAACAAACAAAAATATCTAAAGAGCTCCGAATGGTGGCTTCTCAAAAAATCCCAGGTGTAAACATGCTCCATGTGAGTTTTACAAGACCTACTCATGAACTTAAGTGACAGAGCTGTGCTCGTCAGCATCTGTGGAATTATAGGCCAAGTTTTGTAAAGATTCACAAGGAAATCACAGTGGTGGGCTCACTTACTTTTGAAAGACCATTTTTTAGCTGAAAGGAGAACATTATTCTCTTTTAATGATTTTAAGCAGCCAGTACTTATATTAGTACAATGAGTTTAGCACAGGGGAAGCAACTGTAATAAAGTTACCCAGATCTGACACTACTAATTGTGTGACATGCTTCCATGCAGTAAAACTCTACTTTTCCAGATTTTCTGGGGAAATGAGATATTTCCAAGGTGTTCCAGGTGCTAGATATTGAAATTTACCCCTCTGGGCATCTGGTTTTGTGATTTTGTATTTTACTCTATTTTCTTAGAATGTCATGATTGCTTGAATTCATAGAAAAGTGTATTTAACAAAAGTCAGTTTGGGGATAGATACTGTCTGATAGAAGCTTAGAATTCACTGATAGCCCCAGGGATCATAGATGTACACACGGTTAGTTGCCCATAAAGTAAATGATAACTCAGGGCAGAATTTGCTAAGTTAGGGATGCTTCTTTCTTCTTTCCATAGCTATAGAACACCCATATTGGGAAGCCTCAGTACTATATTTGTTTACTACACCCTATTGACAAACATGCTTGTCTAAGAATATCAGAAAAAAGAAAAGATAGTCAATAATGTCAAGTAAAATTTTTATATATAATTTGAAATTAACAGAGTTGGAGTAAAAGTGTAAGAATTTGCAATGAGTACACTGTTTTTGTCCATAATTGATGACTATTTCATATAATTGTCATACTTTTAAAACAATATGTTTTGATTTAAAAAAGTCTTCAGGTCTACAAGCGACTTAATGACAATTGGCGTAGTAATGGCTTGCTCCACTGGCCACAGTTACTATAGATGGGGTAGTGTAAATCAGTCAGAGCAGTAGTTTCAACACAGATTTCTCTTTGCTACTTAAAACATACACACTGTGTCCCACTCAAAATACTGGTGACTTAATTCTTAGCAACCTGTAGGTGCATATCACAATTATTTCCTATCCTGTAATGGAAATTATGAGTAATTATCATTTAGAACAATCAGATTTCCTGTAGTTAATTAATTTTAACATTAACAGGCCCCTAATCAACCCCTGTACCTCTTTCCAAATTTGCTCTTGCCCAGGTAGTCACATTAGAGCATGGTATGCTCCTGGATCTTTTAGATTCTCTTAGAAATCACTAGAACATAGTCTGAAAAAATGTCATAAATAAAATTAATTTCTGAAACCAAAGTGTAAGGCCTTGAACTCGCAGGTCCTATGGCTCTAGAGTACTACTGATATAGCAGGCACTGAGTACATATCTGTGAGGACTAGGCGACTTGATGTGGAGTCCCCATCAAGCAGACTTCAGGGGAAGGACAGTTACTTTTGGAAGTGCTGCCAGGAGTCACCAGAAGGTGAGTGGTGTGAGGGACACAGCAGGGGGTATAAACCGGTAAATGTTCACTGTTAAATGGGGCACTGCTGTAGGCCACTGGAGCTTATGGTACTGGAGACTCCTGGGAAAAAAGATAGATCACATGTATCTGCGTTACACTGTTCAAGGAGAGAGGGGGATGGGGTATTTGCCCACCAGCTCCTGCCAATCATAGGTGGAGAAGATGTTTGTACTTCAAATTTCACAGCTGCATATTTTTCTGAAGCCTCAAAAGCTTCATAAACAACTTATCCAAACAACCAAAGTGCACCAGGATGATGAGGTTAGCAGTTGGGCCCATTCCCTTGGTATTCCCTTCCATGATAATACCCCGGAACTTGAGACTGGCATGGTCAGCATGACAGATGCCAAAGGGATCTACCTTGGCCTCTGATAGCACCTGCTATGCAGCTTCCCTCAAGTCTGTGGAGCAAAAGAGAAGGCAGATAGACATTGGAAGGCTGGGAAGCATGTCCCCCACCTCTTCCCCTAGAAGAAATCCAAAGAAATGTGAATCATGATAGCCCAGGGACATTAGAACTGAGAGAGCAAATTTGCTTAAGTCCTACTGAATTGTGGTAGTGTGAGGAAAGGTGTACAGACTCTAAATACTCTCTGTTTCAGGACTGGCTGGCAAGTTTGGGAAGTTCTAGCATTGGAAACTGTGGAAAGCAGAGTTCAAGGAAAGGGAAGGAGCTCAGCAGTGAAAGATCTGCCATAAAAATAAAGGCAGGAGCAAGGAAGATGCCCCATCAGTACAAAGGAAGGGAAATTCATGAGTAACCCAGAAACACTTTCTCAAACTCCATCCTGGAGAAATACTTCTAAAAAAGAGGGCGATTTATGTACAAGGATATTCTTTGCAGTGTTATTTATAATAGCAAAATATTACAGACAGTGTGAAGAGTCCAATAATAGTGGCTTAGTTAAGTCATTCTCAGTTCAAGCTAATGTTTTGCAGCCATTTAAAAGATGCTTATAAAGAATTTTTGATGACATGCAAAAACGCTTATTAAACAAAGAAGCAAAATAAACTTGTATGTGTGATATGATCTTGACAGATAACAAGGCATATTTCAAAAGACTGGGAGAACATAGGGTACAATGTTTATATGGTAATCTCTGAAGAAAAGATTTGCTAATGCCTGTTTTTCTGTTTCTGAATTTCTTTTGTACCTCTACGTTTTTTCCTAAGAAAAAGAGTAAAAAGTGAGGGAGGAGGTCTCAGTAACACTTTTAAACATGAAGTGAGTAATTTGCTTAGCATTACTTTTTTTGAGACAGGGTCTCACTATGTAGCTCAGGCAGACCTTGAGCTCACTATGTAGTCCAGCCTGGCCTCAAACTTGGGTTGATCTTCCTGCTTCAGCTTCCTGAGTTCACAAGCATGCACCACCATGCCTGGCCTAGAATTACTTCTAATCAAAGAATTTCAGGGACCCTATGACTCTTCTCCTTGGTCCCCTTGACTGTAGCTTTCCTGGAAAGACTTTGGCTAGGTCATGGTAAGGTGCTCTGGACACAAATGGGGTGTGACAGGAAAGTGTAACTATTAAGTCTCTTTTCTTTATTGGCCCCTAACCTACACAAGAAGTACAAGCAATATAAAAGTGCTGGCCAGCAGGTTACAAAAGGAATTAAAGTGTTAATTTTTATTGTCTGTAATAAAAATAGAATTATGGATTTTCTCTTCACCTGCTGGGTCATCTGTTTCTGTATGTCAATCCTGGTTGACCAAAGGATGTTTTAGCAGATAAATGAAGCCAAATATTTGTTTAAGAAGAAATTTTCTGGTAGGAAAATCCAAAGCCAAAAGTACAAGTGGGAGATTGCTGTCTCCTCTCCCATCTGCTTTCTGCTTCGTATCTAATGTATCTAAGCAATTTGAGACCATCGATTCTCACAATTCAGAGGAGGCAAAGGTCACACTGCACTGGAACTGTAAGGGGAGACATATACAGGACAACGGTTCTCAACTGCGGACAACATTTTTCCTGAGGGACATTTGATAATGTCTGGATTTGATTTTGTTTGTCACAACAGAGGGAAATGCACTATTGGCACTGATGAGTAGAATTTGGGGATGCTGCTTAACATCCCATAATGCACAAGATAACCCCACTATAGAGAATTCTCCTAAATGTCAACAGTGCTGGCCTGGAGTAGCACTTGGAATTTGGCCTGAGATGTGAATGGTAAGAATGAGCTGGCCAGGCTGAGGAGGGGGTCAGAATGGAGAATGCAGTGGGCATTTCAGTCAGAAGACTGGTCAGTTTCAGATTCAACATGAAAATTCATCAGCGATGTGATTAGACAGGGAGAGAGTGACTGAGCAGAAGAGTGGCTATTACCCACAGGAACATGCGACATTTACTCTAGAATGTTGAGGCTAAACATTGATTTTAATAGAGCTCATCAGCAAAAGCTAATTGAACTCTTAGAAAATTCCAGATTATCTGCAAAAAGGAAGTCCTATGATTCACTCATTAATAGAAATGAGTATTCATACAGAGAACAAGCTCATGGATCTAATCTGCAAAAAGAACAAGCAAAGCCACAGGACAACCTCAAACTTGAATGCCAAACTTCCCTTTGGCTTTCTTGTTTATTGCAAGTAGTGAAATGGTACCACACATTGAAAAATTAATCTGAGCTGGAATAAAATGGTTCTGATCTTACAATTTCTAATGGGTTGCAAAATGGCGAGCCAGAATTCAGAGAAAGACAAATTAAATTCAAAGTTCTAGCAGGAATTCATAATTGTTCAGTTGTTTGCTTATTACAGGCATTTACCTTGGCTTTGCTGAAATGTATTTGCCTATAACAAACAAATTAAGAAGTGTGAGTAGATTTTGAAGTAAGTGAGAATGACAATTACAGCCAAGCTGTACTTTAATCTCAAAGCATATGTTACTGCAAACCATAGAATCCTGAGACAACAGAGCCAGAGAGTGCCTGGCCATAGTGTGATCTTACCCAGTCCTGTCATGGCTGAGAAAATGGAAGTTCTGAGCAGTTATGGGAGTCACAAGTTAACTGCTGGGCACTAGATCTCTAATCTGGGTTCTCTTACATTCTGTGGCATCAGATCCAAATGTATCTGCATAAATTCCATCAAAGCATTAGGGCTAAAACACACAGTCAATATTAAATTGAGCTTTTAACATATGCAGTTATGTCCTGGATAACATAATTGTTGTTTTGGTTAGTTCTATTTATGGTGTTACTGGAATTCTGTAATATATGTATTGCCTAGGTCACAAACTTGGGAGGAAAATTTGGGACCTGGGAGATGAAGAGTGTGATAGAAAGATGGAGACTGGCAAGTACCATTGGTGTAGAAGTGCTCTAATTCTGTAGGGGAAAGAAACCAGAAGCTTGAGCAGGTTGGAACTTCTGCCTCTCTAGGTACTGATGGCCACTGTTTTAGGAAAAATCAGAATGAATTTGCTTTGATGAATTTTCATTCACCTGACAATATATGAAAATCACAAATAATGGCAAGTCTGCAGCAACAGAAATTAAGATAGTGGTTGCCATGGAATGAGGAGGGGAACAGGAATTAATTATAAATTTGGAATAAAGAGCCTTACCAGACTGAAGGAAACATTCTGCAACTGGACTGTGGTGAGAATTGCATACTTGGGTAAACTTTGAAAGACTACTGAACTGTGAGGGCAAAATGAGTGAACTGAATGGCATACAAATTAAAGCACGGTGAAGTTTTTTTAATATGGGAACTCAAGGTAGTATGATTTTAATCATTTTCCACCTGCCTAACTAAGGTGGCTAAAAGCAAATTCTGACAACCATTGTTTCTTCCAATACCTATTTTAAAGCAGGCTGACATATCCAGGTTTCAACCAAATTATTTAGATTGTGATAAGCATAAAACTTATGCTCCAGCCTCCTACAGTTAGATATTCCCAGACAACTTGATATTCTTAAACTGGAAACCACAAAAAAGTCTTAAGTTTTGTGTTAAATCCTGATGTGAGTTCCACAGGACTGATATACTTAATAACTGGAGGAGACATCACTTTTTTTTTCTCTCCAGTGAATAGTTTTGGGACATGGAGCATGAAGTACAACTAATGAAGATTTTAGAACTCGTATTGTGAATGCATGTTATTTTCCTCAGCCGTTATTTATCGTAGCTTTACTGGAATGGGTGGAGGAGACTAAAGGCCCAAGACCATTATGTGGCACTTTTACTCAAAGAATACTTACAGGATAAGGCTGAATGACAGTGAGGAGTATCGATTCTTTGCAGCTTCTGTAAGAGAAAAACAAATATTTGTCAAATGCACAGACCCAGACTCAAACAGTGACAATTTTCTTTTGAAACCAATTGTGTGATGTGCTGATGAATATTCCTTCGGTTCCCAGAGCAGTGGAAATCCAACAGCTCAGAACACCAAAATCAACTATTTCCCAAGTGTAATAACCTATCCAATTGAAAGCTTCCTGGGTGGTTTACGGCAGGCAGTATTATCTGTACTGCCAAGTAACCCGTCCCTTAAAATAAAACTTAGTGAGAAAAGAACAATTTTAGAAGCATCAACTCAATCAACCTCTATGTTTTTCACTGCTGTCAAAATTGATTCTCCCCTTCTGATTTTCCTTTAGCCTACTTATCTTTGTCGCCTAAAAATTTCTCTATAGTCTTCTGGTAAGGGGAAAGGATTTTTAAAATACTATAAATTCATGGAACATCATTATCTTCTCAGGTCTGCATCATGAAACAGAAATGTCAGCGGAGGTCACTGTTTTTGCTTCCCACACCGTGCACCAGTGGAAGTGCATGCCTGGGACCCTGAGCTGATAAATATTTCAGACAGGTGCCGATTGGGAAATATCTCTCACAACAGAGGACACTTTCTAGCTAAAGCAGAACAATGTAATCTAATGGTTTATTTAATTTCCTCCAAGTAACTCAACCTTTTCAATGACTCAAACCCTTGAGGGAAAATCATATTATGGGTTATAATATTCTTCCTCCTTCCTTTCTTTGTTCCTTTTGTAACATAAGAAAAAGGTCAGTTGCCATTGTGCTGAAGAGAAGCCGATGTTTTCCGCTTCAGTTTGTAATTAATTACCCGCTTTGGTGATTTATTGCTCAGATGAGTAAGGCGAAGGAGATCTGTTGTATTTCTCTCACTGACTTGTGGCCTAGTACATTCACTCTATCTGGTTGCACCATGTCCTGTTGATGTCCTCCAGGTGAGCATGGGCCTTGAAACAGGGAGAGGGATGAGGAAGAAGAGGGACTATGGAATAGGAGAAGGATGGCCTAGAGTTCCCTAACCTTAAACCTAGAAAGCACCAGGACACTTTAGCATGATAGTGATGCAGGAGCAGACAGGGCTGCGGGGGCACTGCTGACAGTGGCCTGACTGTTCCCACAAGTCTCAGTGATCCAGGCTGGCAGCAATTCTAGTAGCCACAGCAGAGAGAGCAGCAGTGTAATCAAACAAGACTTCTATGGGTAATATGCGGGGTCCTGCAGTACTGGGGGTGTGTGAGCAAAATTGTGTGTGTGTGTGTGTGTGTGTGTGTGTGTGTGTGTGTGTGTGTATGCGTGCACGGGGGAGGGGGGCTGGTCAAATTGGTATCACTAAATCAATTTTACTGTCAAAAGCACTGTCATCCAACACTGTCACTCTGGCTTTATTTCACAAAGAAATTCTGCCACTGTAAAGGAATGGGGACAAGGATGTTCCCTGCAGCTGAGTATGCAGGGTGAAATGCTGGAGGCAAGCTGGGTGTTTATTTCCAGGAGAGAGATACAACACAAATATGCAGAAAGCAACGCAAATGGAAGCAAGGTAGTGCTTCCTAACTTTCAGTCCCTACTCACAGGAAACAAGTAACATTCAGCAGATAAGAAGTGCAGGACAGGGGCTGGAGATACAGCTCAGTGGCACACAAGTGCCTGCCTTGTAAGTGTGAGGTCGTGAGTTTGATTCTCAGTACAAAAAGCAAAGAAACAACCAAGAAATGCAAAATAGTCCCACAAACCACAGTCAGGAGTGTGGAACTCTAGCAGTGCACCTGTCTGGCTTGCCCAGATTTGCTTCCACAGCCCTCCAAAACAGCCAGTGGGACCCATTAATCCATCCTGTGGGCTGAGCTGACTGGGCCTGAGTGTGGGAATGAGTCGGTCAGATTTCCTCTCTCCAGAATCAGAGCTATGGCATAGAGATGAAGAGGGGTGGGAGCCGAGACACATTCACGGAGGGTACAAGAGTCAAAGCTGAAGATGCCAGCAGTGTTGCAAGAAGTCTTTATTCCCCTCATTCCCAAGCCTGGTTGTTCACTGTTCCATTAGAAATAAAAAAAATTGATGTAGAATTTCTCAGTATGATATCTATCATCATTCTGCAAAAAAGCTTCTACTTGTGTTTTCTCTCATCTGTAAGTACTTAATCATCACCTGCCAGACAAGAAGAATTAATTCCACCGTGCTTCAGATCCTTTAGGATTCCTAAACAAATCTTAGCAAGAAAAAAAAGATCAAAGCCATATGTGTTCGTATGTTATAAGATGCCAAGATGAATTCAGACAGATTCAGATGCAGCCCCATGCCAACAGATGCCAATCATCACCAAATGCTAAAGAAAGTTGCAGTAGGATAGTCACAGGAGGAGTTGCAAACCAGAGTTTGGAACCCTTAACTCCTTACTTGCCTGAGGTCAGACTAAAGACTTAATTAAAAACTAGGAAAAGCCAGGGACAGGGTGGCAGAGGCTACACTTGTGAAATGGGTACCCTTCCAGGAAGGCAAGATTAAGGCGTGAGTCCCACAGTAAGATGGGGAAGATGTAGTAGAATTGTTCGCCTGCGGTCATTCCCTGAAGGCCTTCAGATCAAATGATCTTCTTCCAGGGGTGAGAGAGGCAGAGACGAAAGATGTAGAAGCTGAGGAGCATTGACTATAGCCAGCCCTTGGGTTCTGTCTGACTCAAGGGAGCTGCAATTGGAGTAACTCAACTGACAAGTCTTCCAGGAATTCACAAAAGTACTCACAAGAGAAAGAGTCAGATATCATTATCTTCCACAGACACAGCCACCAGTGCTGGATTCTGGCTTTTCATCTCACCCTCCTGGCCCCATTTCAATTTGGAAGGAGAGACAGCTAGGGAAGAATGTTGGACAATGGAGAAAACATTGGCAATGCCTCTTAGCCCACAATAAGCCTTCTAGGCCTGAAATAGGGACAAAGGAGAAGTGTGCTTAATTGGGAGTTTACTCTTATCTGACAATTGAACATTTTAATTAAAATTGCTGTGACCACAACTGAACAAATAACTGGAGGACTTTTCTGCTCGTGTTTAATATATTCACTGAACCTACCTGAGATTTTGTTGAGGGCTAGAACTGGCTGGGTAGAGCTGCTAAAACTGGAAAGTGAGAGGAAAACACAGTTGCATTTGACTGCACTCTCTGAAACCTATGCTATATTTATTCCCATTTTTTTGCTTAGATCTTGCTCTTTGAATTCAAACTAAAAGATTAGAACAAAAGGGTTTCAACCCAAAAAAGACCAATAAAAGTTAAATCTAAGAGCGAGGGATAAAAACTGGGCATGGTGGCACAAACCTGTAACCCTAGCACTCAGGAGGCTGAGGCAGGAAGATTTCCATGAGATTGAGGTCAGCCTGGAGTATACAGTGAGACTGTCTTAGAAGAAGAAGAAGGAGAAGGAGAAGGAGAAGGAGAAGGAGCAGGAGCAGGCACAGGAGAAGAAGAAGAAGAAGAAGAAGAAGAAGAAGAAGAAGAAGAAGAAGAAGAAGAAGAAGAAGAAGAAGAAGAAGAAGAAGGAGAAAAGGATAAAGATCAGAAGAAAAGGCTAGGAATAGAACTCAGTAATACAGTGCCTGCCTGGCAAGTGCAAGGTCCTGAGTACAATTCCCAGTACCAAAAATAAATAAATAAGGAAATAAAATCAGAACAAATCATGAGGTGGTAAGGATGAGCAAGAGACTGGATAGGCCCATAGGCTGAAAGACAAATGCTAATTTTCTAGTAATTCTCAATGCTACCATATTTACAGTATTTTTTCACTTCTGGAAAGGAAAGCTGATGTTCACAGGTTTTGTATAGTGGCTTCTAATAACAGATCACCTGGAGGTGGACCCAGGTGCTCTCTGTCTTAGATGTCAATAAACATAGATTCTGCATTAGTTTCCTCACGCTGATATAACAAATAACTACAAATTTAGTGGCTAAAACAACACAAATGTACTGTCTTACATTTCTCAACACCACAAGTCTGAATTGGGTTTTGCTGGGCTACAATTAAGGAATCCTCAGGACTGCTTCTTTCATTCTAGAGACTTCAGCTCTATGTCTGCTCATATTTCTGGGCTGCTGTCTGCTTCCTCTGTCTACATAGCCAGCAGTGTAGCATGTTCAAATCACTCCCTGAGTTACTTGTCTACCGCCTTCACTGACAAAGCCCTTTGAGATTACACTGAGTCTGAGATTACCCTGGAATTCAAGATAATCACTCCATAATTAATCACATCAGCAAAGTCAGCATCTAAACATGTGGATGGGGATATCTTTAGGGTGTTGGGGCCATAGTTTTATCTACCACAGATCACTGTTTTCTTAGTTACCAAGCACTACATAATGTAATATCACAAGCTCAGTGATTTAACAAAACACCCATTTGTTATCTTACAGTTTATGTGGGTCAAAACTATGAACATGGATTAGATCAGTCATCTTTGTCAAGTTCTCTTACAAGGCTGCAAAACATTGGCCAGAGATATGGTTTCAAATGAGAGCCTGATTCCCAACTCATTTCTACGGTTTTGGTAGAATTAAACTCCTCTGTAGTTTATGGATTGAGGACCTCATTTCTTTGTTGACAGTTGGGTTAGGTCTACTCTCATTTTCTTGCCGTATCGGGTTCCCATAATGGCCATGGGATTCATCAAAGCTAGCAACATGATGAATATTACAGTCTTATGTAACAATCATGGAAGTGACACCCCATCACCTTGGTCATAATTTCTCAGAATCAAACACAAGCCCCACCCATACTGAATGAGGGCTATACAAAGCTATAAATACAAGGTGCACACATCACTGAGGTCTATCTTATATTCTGCCTGCCACAATAATAAAGAAAGATTTACAAATGAGTAATTTTGAATTATTTCAAAAATAGTTTCCACCTATGACTTCACCAATCACAGAATATTTTTCTGTCAACAACTTCAAGGAGCAGTGTTGCTTTGCATATCTTTCTAATTGGAAAATGGGAAACATTTTTCAAAATACATGTAATATACTTAAAGCTTTGTATCTATATTGAGGCACTGTGAATTTCTTGAAGCATAATGTAGATTGATATTACTTTTACCACTTGGAAAAAGAAATTATATGCATTAAACTAAAATATCTTTAAAATTGCAGACATACTTTTCTTGTTTTTCCTTATGTATGACTACTCAACCATAACCTACCAGACAAGAAAAATTAACTCCATTATGTTTTGGAACTCTTAGAATTTCTTTAATCCTAGTGAGAAAAAATAGATTCAAGCTAATTTAAAATAGCTTCAACAGAAAGATTGGAATCAGGAATGAAGATGCTGTATTCAAGTGAGCAGATAACCTCTTTTTAGGAAGAACTAAAATAGCCAGAAGCACTTAAAAATCCAGTTAGAAGCACATTTAGAGAAGTACTTCATCATAAATTCCAAGCAAACTTTCTACTTTTGAGGAGTAATTTCAAATTTAATGCCAATATTTTTAAATGGTTGAATTTGTTAGAAACATCATTTAAGTCATGAATCACAGTGTTGACCTCCTAAATTCCTGTCAAAGTTGCTTTCCCTTCCTATCTCTTTATTTCTTTGCTCTTTTCTAATCCTTCTTTAAGAGTCCCCTGGAACATGTTTGGGACACCCAGCATTCATGGTTGCAGGCTGTGCTTTGATATCACATCCCATAGTATAACTTCACTAGAGGTTGGTGAAAGCAAACTATGTGAGAAAAAAGCTCAGATTTCAGATTTTTTTTTCAGTACTGGGGATACTATTGTAAGTTTTAGGCACAGCCATTTTTATTTTTATTTTTATTTTTTTATTTTAAGAGATGGTGTTGCTAGTCACTAAATTTTTCAGGCTGGGCTAGAACTTCTGATCATCCTGCTACAGCTTTCCAGAACGCTGAGATGATTGTTATTTATTATTATGTCCAGATTTTAATGACATAGAGTTTTCAATATCAACCCTCACTCCTTTTGGAAATGCTAGAATACAACTGAGGGCCTCATGGATTTTAGCAAGCACTCCACCACTGAGCTACCTCTCCAGACCTAAAATTTCTCTAACAGTGAAGCTATTGTTGGTGTTTTCTATATTTTAGAGCACCACAGTTGGCAACTTTTTTTTTAAACTGCCTTTTCTATTTTATATTTATACCATCTTAACACTGCATTATGTAATCATATTAGCAAGTAGTATTATGTATTATCCATCCAGATAAACTAATTAGATGTCATGATTAACTCAGAGATTGATATGAATTTAACAGAGTTGTGAAGGGCTTTGAGATTATCCAAGAGATTGGGAAAATGAAACAAAATAAATAGCAAAAAACCAAAAATATATAAGAAAATTTTTATGTATGACATTCAAGAGTCTTACTTAAATTAAGGCCAAATAAGTTAATTGTAGAATTTTAAATTTCAAAATTAGAAGCAACCAATCCATGAAGGCAAAAAACCTGGTTATTTTTATTATTGTTTTGAGACAAAGTCTTCCTACAAAGCTCAGGTAGAACTTAACCTCACTGTGTAGACCAGGTGGTCTCAAACTTGCAGCAACCCTCCTGCCTCAGCCTCTTAAGTGCTGAGATTACAAGTATGTTCCACCACACCCAGTATGAAAGGTTAGGTTAGGAAAGGCAAAATAGAGGTGATTTGGGGCTTTACATTAAAGGATCTGATAAACTGTAAAATAGCATCCTAAAATAACTCACAAGATTTATGTGTAATATTTATATTTGGAAATAAAGGTGGTAGAGCACTGTGAAAAGGGTGTTTGAACTCTCGCTTCTAAGGTAAGTATGGGCACACACAAGATTCTTTCTTCTTCTTGCATTTTAGAGTTCTTCAAAGAGATTAGAGAAATATTCTTTTTTACAAGCTAGTATATGTCAGCCCTTAACCCTTACTGCTGGGCAGTCACTGTGGATGGAAATAAGAACTAGATTACCAACATTTTTGTGATATCTGCTTGCTTGGAATGGCCTTTCCTCTGTCCATTATAATGAAGACATTTGTTCACCTTCTACTTTTCTTCTATTTGAACCTATACAGGTGAAAACAACAACAAGACTTTTCTGACCTGATAAACAGCCACACAGAGTGTCACCCTAAGCCACTGCTGGTGATGCTGGTGGAAGTGATACTACCTTCGGTTTCAGAAAAGTTACTATAGGACTCTACTTGGGATGGGGTTTCACGCTTCATCTCCTTGACGTTTGTAACACTATGAATAGGGATTACAGTTATTCATTGTATCAATTCCTAACAGGTACTGAAGCCATTGGTTGACGAGAATGGAAATGTCTAATAAATGACAGTTTTTAGAAAAGATCAACATAGTATGGCTATGTGTGATCGATCATGGACAAGACGAAGAAGCATCAACACGCTGCCCAGTCCTGCTGAAGCTTACCTCCTTCTTGATACCTTAAAAGAAGAGGAATGAGATTATCTGTCATTCTCAGTTATGTTCAAGGGAAGCTGTGGAGAAAACGGGTAAAATGAAGCTACCCTAGCCATCAGAGCACAGAGATGTAATGGAGATAAATTGAAGACTTCACTTGTGCAATAACAATGGGTTGGCTTCTACCAGTTCCACCATTTCTCCTCCACAACCATCTTTACTTTGGAGTAAGGGATTGTACTGCCAGTTTAGCAGTCAAAGGAAGAAGTAACGAGAATTTAAGGACAGATCCTTATTAAGAAATATGTGAAACAGTTTACCCTGAAAAACTGGATGTTTACCTTTACCCCTTTGTGACACAGACTCCAAAGATGGCTCTTGTATCAGCCAGTGCTCATTATATATATATACAACGTAGGCTTTCAATGGTCTCTTATAGAGTCAGGGATGGAAGAGTGCAAAAAGTCTGTTGGCATAGAGCAGATGGGAAGATCCAACAGTCAAAGGCCTATAGCTCACTATAGAGTCCCATCAGGAGGCTGACGAGTCTGTGATGGAAGGTCGAGGAGCCTGCACTGGAAGCTGAAGACAGATGCCCAAGGCAAAGGCAAAAAGACTAGCTCCCCTGAAGAAACTTAGGAGAGACTCCCTTCTTTGTTCATTTTATTCTATTTGGGCTACAAGTGTATTTGTTGGTACTTCCCATGACCAAGTGGATCTTCATTTTTAATAAATCCTTTCAGTCACACTCAGAACTATGCTAAGCCAATCAGTTGGGCATTTCTTACTCAAGATGACCCAACAGTTAATTGTCACATTCTTTTTTTTTTTTTTTTTTTTTTTGTCTTTTTCCTTTTTATCGGTACCAGGGATCGAACTCAAGACTGCCTGCTTGCAAGGCAGGTGCTTATGCCGCTGAGCTAGATCCCCAGCCCCAATTGTCACATTCTTGACTAAACTATATCTGGTAGGACAGTGATGGCTTACCGTTTAGAGTCCAAGTGCCCAAACTGTAACCCAAACCCACTTATTCATCTCCAAGTGTCAATATTCCAATTCAACCTTAATACCAATGTTTTAGTTTATAAAAACAACATTAACAACTGTTATCCAATGCTTGGCTGCTGGGGCGATTGGCTCATGTGTCAACACACAACAGAGAGGGCTCTGTGTGTGTGCTATGGCATACGTGCCACCACTGTGCTCAGGTTTACATCTTTTTGTAGTCTCTTTTCTCTGAATCTAGACTAGGCCTGTGATTTATTGTTGATGATACAACTCTGTAGCAGTGACACTGCATGACTTCCAGGCATTGGTCAGGAAAGTCCCAGAAGCCTTACAGCGGCCCTTGGTACCTCAGAATGTCACTTTGAGGAAAGCCAGCTCTAAGGTAAGAATTTCAACACCCCTGAAAGCCCTGCTGTGAGCAAGCTGGCTATATGTAGAAGTGATGTGGAGAGAGGGAGAGATGCCTGGCCAGCCCTGGCTCTGCCAGCTCTCTGAGGCCAGGCAGCAACACAGAAATGAAGAAGCACTCTCAGATGTCTGGCCCAATCAAGCCTTTGGATGGCTGCAGCCACAGCTGCCATTTAACTGCAGCTCCATGAGAGACCCCAGTGAGAACCATCTGGATGAGACCAGTCAACCCTCAGAAGCATGAGGAATAAGAAATATTTTTATGAAACCACTGTGTACATTTTTAGCTGCAATGGACACTTAGAACATCATCTTTCCATAAAGAATTAGAAAACTGTGCTTTTAAACCAACAAGCATGCACTGGGGTCAAGTGAGTTTAAAACCGAATATAGCTCTCTTACGAGGCAAGGGAAAACATCCAAGCTATCAGTTCCTTAGTATATTTTAATTGTGACATATGCTAAAACAAACAAAAAAAACCACAAAAGCAAACCCAATCAACTGACCAAACAAACCAAACACCACGACTGTCTTGTATAAACACATGCTGAAGTGTGGAGACGATGCTCTTATTTCCTGGAATAGGATCAGAACAATTGTAATATTAGTTATGAGTTTTTGGAGATTGGTGTGGAGGAGGAAAAAAATTGATCAATTTAGGGAAGAGGAGAAGACTCAATCAGCATCTTAGACTCAAAACACTTCATTACAAAGAATAATTTGAGGACGCAATTGGTATTGCTTTGTAGAGCATACATTGAATTTTAAGAAGAAAGTAATAAAGTACATTGTAATTTCTGGTTTAGAATTAAATAGCTCACTTACAACCAATGACTTGAATAGAACTGATGGAGAAACCAGAATTCTCTGCAATGTCTAACTCACATTTTACTTGAAGGTGTTTTAGGCTTAGGCTATTATTTTCTTTGTGAGGAATAATAGGCTATTAAGCATAAAATCCATATAATTGATATAGTGATTAACAAAATTAACATTTCAAACCCTTTATTTTATTCTATTATTTTAAATCTCTGCAGTAAAACTCAGGTCTGACACTCTGAATTTGGAAGCTGCTGCTAAGTGGGTTTTATTTGCACATGACATCTGTGTTTGGTGTGATCTAAATTTTGGTCATTTAATTCACTTTTTGCTGAGTGAATGTTGTCTGTGGTCTTTAAATCACTTATTTACCTAATGGATAAAAATGCTACTTAATTTACATTTAATATTTATAAAAAGCAACAGCATATCTTGGGGTAAAAATGAAATTGTACACACGTGTAAAGCTAAACATTTTTCACTTTAAGTGTTCTTTCAGTAAAGATTTAATGAGCATCCACCTGAAGCCAGCCATTTGGGATGCATCAGCAACTCTCAGTGTGGAGTGATTTTGCTCCATGGGAGGCATTTGGCAACATCTAAAATCATTCATATTTGGCATAAACAGGAAAGGTGCTAATAGGTAGAGGCCAGGTATGCTACTAAACATCCTATAATGCACAGAGTAGCCCCCATAATAAAGATTTCTCTCTAGTACAGAATATCAGCAGAGGTAAGGCTAAGAAACCTGTTGGATGAATAAAACAGACCATAAAATACTTAATGTGTAGTTTCCACCTTCTAGACAGAGAGAACATTCAATAAAAATAACGATCAAAAACAGTAGATTTCCTTTATCTGTGAGAGATATGTTCCAATACTTCCGGCAGATACATGAAACCATGGGTGGAACCAAATCTTGAACACAAGCACTATGATAGTTTGAAAACAAAGACAGCTACTAAGTGACTAATGGATGGGTAGCAGTATAAAATGTAGGCATGAGAGTCAAAGGGAGGAGGTATGTGCACAGATAGACCAATGAGTTTTCTGCACACTACTGAGAAAAGCACATAATTTAAAACGTATGCATTGTTGTTTCTGGAATCTTCCATTTAACATTTGCAGATTGTGGTTTGTCATGTGCAATGGAAAACACAAAAAGTGAAACTGCATGTAAATGGGGACAAGTATACACTGTATATGTAAAATACGGCGTGCTGAATGTGACATGGTAGAAAAGGGGGGCATCTGTGAGTGCTAGAGGGTGAGCTGCCATGGCATCTTGATTAGCATGGACAAGTCTCATTAAGAGGTAACATCTGAGTGACAAGGCATAGGGTAAGAACTTTTCAGGACATGGAATTGCCAGTGCAGAGGCCCTCTGTGGAGTCTACCAAGGATGACTGAGGCAGAGCCATGATCCCAGTAATCCTGTAAGGAAAACAGAACTCCAAGGAGGAAGGTCAGGGAGAGGTTCAGGGGCCACATTATTCAGAAGCTGTCAGGCCACTGACAGAGGCAGGCTTTAGATATACATTTGTAGCTGGAAAGAGACAAGATATGAGACATGTTTCAGAAAGATGCCTCTGGCCAATATGCTGAGAATGGCTGGCAGGAGCCAAACTAGAAACAAGGACCTCTTCAAGCGGCCAAGGTAGAAATGCAAGGGAGAGTTGATTATTAACAATAATTGTTAGACTAGTAAGTAGAAGACTCTTTGGAAGGCCCTTTAAAGGGACCTCTATTTGAAACAGCATTTCTAATCAATCATTTTGGAACTAACTGACTGAACAAACTAAAAGCAGGAAAAAATAATGAAAGAAACCCCCCAGAATGGATTGTTTCCTTAAAGGCACTGCCATGGTCCCAGATGAACACTGTGAGAAACCAGGTCACCGCTGCTCGGTACTCCACTGATCATCAATCCAGCCATGGTTAAACCGAAGAAAAATGGAATGGTTATCAAGAAATAGCCAAAGAAATTCTTTCATAGTGTGAAATACAGTGCATTTCAACTTGCAGTTTCTTTGCTGACATTTCTCAAGGCTTTATAAGATTACTGTTTTATTTTCATTGCCCTGGATGAGACCTTCCCGGCTAATTCCTTTTCTTTCCATCTCCATGCATGTTCACAGTAGTGGGCACAGGTCCTTAAAGATAAGCAGCAACTAGAACTAGATTGGACCTGTAATCAGGGTCAATGTGGAGCCCATTTCAGAATTTCAATACACAGCAATTTTTCTGCTGTCTACGGAAGCAATCCTTATTTCTGACCCTTTTGACGTGCATCATTCCTAGTGGGTGACTTTAAGTAATACGATTTACATTCTTCATCCTCTCAGAGGCTTCTCTGCTCTGAAAATCTGAACACAGGGCCACATCCTTTTTCTACAATACAAGAGACATGAGGCTCCATGCCTGGTAACTGGAGAGAAACCCTTGGCCCTTCAGGTTTTATAGGTTTTCAGAGCAGTGGTGATCACAGGTGTGCATGGTAATCAGAGAAGAGGGATACAGACCTAGTAAAGTTACAGTGTACCCAGCTGGCAGAGGTGGCTTGGAAGAAAGGACACTGTTTCTGGGAGGCAGACTTTTATCTTTTCATTTAAGAACTGCCAGTTAGGAAAGTCTATGTGAATGTTGGAAGTCTCTTCTGTGAGGTTCTGAGATCCTTTTAATTACTTATTCAGTCAACCAAACCTTTAAAGTCTGATGCATATGCAGAGATGTGCAGAAGGTCGAAGTGTCAGTTCGTTACATTTTAGAAACTGAACATACATGTGCTATGGAACACCCAAGATATGCATTATACTTAGTTAGTATGTCAATTTCACTAACAAAAACAATATGTGACAAGTGATAGGATGGCACATCCAAGCCTAGGTTTTAAAAATCTTTGCCTTGCGTACTATGTGCTCGCTTCCTCTTGCGCTCTTGTTCATTTGCTCTGAAAGGAACCAGATACCAATCACTGCAAGGTAGTTTGCCTTCTGGTTGAACCCACATGTCATGGGGCCAAAGGACTAGTAAGGAAATTTAGGTCCTTGGTCCAACAGCCTATGAGAAACTGTTTGAACTCGAGTGGATTTAGAAACAGATTCCTTCCCTGGTGAGCGTCAGATGAAACTACAGCCACAGACAACACCTTAATTATAGCCTTGTGAGAGATCTTAAGTGAGAGACTCCCACATAAACTGTGCCAGTTTTCCGATCACAGGAAATGTGAGAAAATGAATGTGTGTTGTTTTATTTTTTGTTTTTTTGTCTTTTTGAGACAGGGTCTCACTGTGTAGCCCAGGCTGGTCTTGAGTGCACTGCGAACCTCATGCCTCAGCCTCCCGAATGCTGGGATTATGGATGTGTGCCAACATGTCTAACATGTCTATTGTTTTAAAAGTGCTAAGTTGAGGTAATTTGCTATGTAGCAATAAATCATTATAAACAAGATCCAGATAAAGAAGGGAAACATTATCAGTATCCTGAAAGACTCCTATGGTGTTTTCCAAACAAACTCTCCAGGGTAACCACTACTCTGATTCCTAATACCATAAAATAGTATAATTTCATTTGAAACATTATATAAATTAACTGCAAACTATAAGATATGTTTTTCTTCTTTTCCATACAAATTTTTTGAGATCTATTTAAATTATGTGGAGTTTTTTTATCATTCATTCTCATTGATGTATTAGTCATTCTGTAACTGCATAACAATTTTTTTCGGTACCAGGAATCAAACACACTACCTCATCCTTGCGAGGCTGCTTAGCAAATGAATTATTTATTAACTTTACCACTGATGAACACTTGGGCAGTTCCCAATTTGAGATTGTTAAATAGTGCTGCTATTCCTTGTCTTGTATATGTTCTTTGGTGAACAAACCTGTACATTTTTGTTTCATATGTACCTAGAAGCAAAATTGATAGGTTGTACAATGTGCATGTGTTCAGACAATTACTTGATTATTTTTGTTGTTGTTGTTACTGTTTTGAGTTTTGGCTGTATCATTCATTTCCCATCTTGTGATGTATATCTCTAAACATAAAAACACTAAAAGCCTTCCTTTCATTCATTCTTTTATTCTTCTTAGTGACTGAGTCTCTTTGATTCTGCTAGCAAGCAGTTGCTGTCCATCAATACATGCACTTAACTTTGAGTTCATGTGGAGATAAATGCTATTTGACTGAAAGACATCATGTTGAATAAGGGATCAATTGATGTCTCACAAAGCAGGGCTTGGAGAAGAATGTCTTAAAGTTATGTAAAAAGTAATTAACGGTTTGACAGTTGAGTAAGGGCTGCTGAAAAGGTGTAAGTAAGCAACACTGAACTCACACAAGCTACAGAACAGAAGCTGCATGAAAATTATTGAGAGCCGTAAAGTCCTGGTGTGCAGGTGATAATAGCCCATTGCTCATCATGAAGAGCTGGAAGAGGAGTAACTCAAATCATCTCATTTGTTTCTGGCTGCTTTGACATACTCAATATGAAAGCCTGCCTTCTATTATCTATTTTTGTCTATATCTTTGAGGATGAGTTATTTGATGCATTAAATATAAAAATTTCAAACAACATTCTAATCATCCCGCTGAGCTAAATCCCCAGCCCCTATCTCAGAACATCCAAAGTAGTCTCTATATCTGTGGTTGTCTCAACTTAAATTCATAAAATAAAATAAATAAAATAAAATTAGCTGAGCATGACAGTTCACTCCTATAATCTTGGCACTTCGGAACAGTAAGGCAGGAGGATTACAAACTTGAGTGTAGCCTGGACAACTTAGTGATATAGTTAGATTTGGTCTCAAAATGAAAAACAAAAACAAACTAACAAACAAAAACTACTAGTGAGGGAGCTCCATGCAGCAGCCCTAGGTTCAGTGCACAGCACCTCAATAAATGCAAACATACTTAAATATTAAATTAAAACCACTTCCTCATTTCAACTTGTTATATTTTAGATGCTCAGCAGCCACATGTCCCTAGAGGCTGCCATATTCCATCACTGCAGAATGATCTATAGGACAGTGCTGCCATAGATGTTCATAGAGAGATATTTTCTCAGGAAACAGTATGGTCCTCTCTTAAAATGGTAATGTCTTATTCTAAAGGAGGGACATTAATCAGCTTTTCTGCTACAGGGACAAAATACTAGCCTGACACCTGCAATTTAAAGGAGGAGAGGTTTACATTGGCTCATGGATTCAGAGGTTTCAGCATAGTCAGCTGCCTCCAAGGCAGAGGAGAGGTGCTCAACCCACTGCAGTCAGGAAGCAGAGACAGGCCGAAAGTCAACATGAGAGAAAGGATTAGGGGACAAATCACTAAAAGCATGCCCCGCCCCGTGACCTACTTCTTCCAACCAAGCCCTACTTCCTAGCAGCACATTCAGCTATAAACTTGCCAATGGACTAGTCCATAGATGAAATTAGTGTCCTCAATTCATGAGTTTGGGGGATACTTCATTTTTAAATCATAATAGGATATGGATCTTGCCAGGGATGCATATAGGCACAGAAATGGTGCTCATGGACAAGAATCAACACCAAACAATAATTTCACACAGAGGACCCTGGATGCAGAGATGCTGAGGAATCTGTCCAAAGCTTCATAGGTACTAAATAGTAGAGTTGTGACTTCCATTTCATAACTCTCTAATATACCATATTATGTTTCAGATTCACAAAATTGTGTGCATGTGTATATACACATATATACAAGTAAATCTCTATATATGAGCACATCTGTATAAAAGTGAAATAGGCATTTTCATGTTTTGTCTGTATGTACTCCTAGACCTAACACATCTACTTTCCTCTCCATTTTGTCTCTTTTTGCTTTGGAGATTGGTTTCCTTTCACTCATATGATACTTATATTCTTCAATATGGCTGACAAATAAGAGTACTACCTACCAGTGTGTTAGTTCTGAATCAAGGATAAACAGAGAAAGCAGATAGGAAGTAAAATAAGACAGAAGAGATTGTCATTTGCCAATGAAGCAAGTGACTACTGACAGAAGTGAGCACAGTATGAACAAGGAGTTAGGAAGAGAGAGTCTATTCTCTGGTCCAGGATTAATTAGCTATGTGATAGGGGGTGAATCATATCACTAAACTGGACTTCTTTTCTTGTTTTATTTATGTTTAATATGAAAGAAGAGGGAGTTTATACTGAATTAGTAGTTTTCAAAGTATGATTGAGTGCAACCTGGCATAGAGACACATGTCAGTGGGCTCAGCCTTGGATAGCCCTGTGCCCTTTCAAATAGAACCTGTCCATTGAGTTATGCACCAGGATTGTGGGCTATGTTTCTACTGAATGAAGAGTTCTATTGCTATAGGAAATATGAAAATGAACAGGCAAAATGATTGCCACTGGTGCTTCAAATAGCAATAGGACTTAATCTGCAATTCTAAGTCTCTTTCTGCATTTCCATGGTTTCAAGGAACCTCTTTTAAGCTTTTGTCATTTAAAATCAATGGTACCAGTTTTATTCCATTTGATTGCTTTTTCTAGTCCTTACATTTTAATAAATTTTAAATACTGCTTGTTATTTTTTATTGCAAAGTTAGAGATTTTCAGCAAATAATCATGACCCCCTATGAGATAGGTAAGAAGACTGATCCTGTTTTACTAATAAAGAAACAAGGCCCAGGAAGGTTAAAACCATTTTAAATAATGTTTTATAGGTCCAAAGTGGTAGCATTGGGTCTACCAACTGCAGAATTGATACTTTAACCACATAGTCTCAGTTCTTGAGCTTTCCCTTTTTCCATGCAATTTTATGTAATTTCAAAATCTTCCACTAAAGATAGTGTTTTCTCGCCTGATCCTACACTGTGGAGATGGCCAGTGACTACCCTTGGCCAAGAGGAGAGGCATGCAAGTAACAGTGTACCAGTTCAGAGCCTAATCTCTTAGAGACCTTGCATGTTGCTATCTGCTCTCTCACATTTTGTATCACTGGCTGCATCCAAAGAGGATGAAAGACAGGTGAAAAACATCTGATCTAGTTTCCATCTAAGACCAACAGTGCTACCTCAGATGCGTAGTAGACATGTGAAAAATAAACATTTATTTCTAGACACAAAAGAAAAATAGCCTGTGATTCTACTTATATGAAGTAAGTGGAACATGCAAATTCATGGAGAGACAGAAGAATAAAGGTTACTTGGCTCTTGGAGAAGAGGGAAATAGAAAGTTATTGCTTAATGGACATTTAGCTTGAGGAGATTAAGTTTTGGAAATGGTAGTATTGATTATACAATATTATGAATATAATTAATGCTCCTGAATTATGTACTTATGATACATAAAATGAAAAATTTCTCATTATGTATATTTTACTACAATTAAAAAAACCCGAGATGTTCAATAAGCCACTCAGATCTTATGGTCATATGAGGAAATATCTGATTGATACAGTAATTATCAGATAGTAGGAAAGCTATTACACAGAGAGACAAAAGAGAATTTCATGTAACACGAAGCATTAGGAAGAGAAGAAGAGGAAGTAAATGTAAGAGTCAACATCTGGGCTGTTGAATGATATCAGTTTATGTCAAGATGAATTAGATGATGGGCCAAGGAAGCAACTGACTGTCGGAGCAATTAAAAGAGATCATTTGAAGGACTGGAAATGTAGCTCAGTGGTAGATCACTTGCCTAGCACCTGTGAGGCCCTGAAGTTGATCCTATCCACAGCAAAATTTAAAAAAAAGAAAGTAAAATAAATCACTTGCGAGTGCTCACACCATTTCAAGGTCATTCCCATGGGAGGCCTTGTTGTCATGGGGTATACAAAATGACTAGAGGAATCCAATGAGCTGGAAATATTTTTGAGATGTTAAAAATTGTGAAACCAATACAAATTTGGAACCTGAAAGACTGGAAATTATTAGAAAGAGACAGGTAGTGTCACCTGCCAAGTTGAAGCTGTTAGAAAAAATAGTTCATATTTCAAGTCACTTTTTTAAGAAATCACATTCTTATGCAATTCAAATCAATTTGCCTTGACAGTTGCTTTCCATTTTCCCTTTTAGTTTGCAAGATATTTATGCTTGATTCAGTTCTCTTTATGCGTTCACTTCACCTTCTGTTCAGCAATCCTGCAGTGCTCTCACAATACAGAGATCTAATATATTTTTAAATGATAAAATTAAACAGAGGGCCAGAGACTGTAATGGAATATGTGGCACAATCACAAATGTGAGGTGGCAGTTGAAGTCTTCTTTATACATATGCCGAAGGGCTAAAGTTGTGCAAGAATGAGGTATTAGCTAAAAGTTCCTCAAAATAGAAATAAAAATAATGATGGTGATGCTGACGAGGACAATAACAGGCCTATTCAGAGGAGTGTTGCAAGAACAAATCGTAGATGGATGAACTGCTTTTAGTATCTTGGATGGAAGGTATTATGTAAATTCCAGTTATTTTTATTTTATTATTTTTCCTTGAAGACTGCCAAAGGAAAGAAAAATCCTGGTGGGTGGATAAGAGCAAGAATTGAGGGGGGAAAGAGAAAATAAACCAAGGAAGCAAGGAATGGCTCATTTAAAGAACTTCTTGGTCATCATACTGGCTTCAATGCACTTCATCTACCTGTACACACAGCTCTGAAGGAGGTGGAATGATCGTGAGGGTTTCTTTTGCTCATACTCTTGTCTAGAATGGTTCTAGACTACATGCATATTGCTAATAGAATCATCTTCTTGTTCTATTGCCATCACTCCCATCACTGTACTCTTTTTCTTAGCATGCACAAACAATACCCCATCTAGTGTAGTGCAGGTGCTGATGTGGCATGTTCTAAGAGAATTTATATGCAGATACTAGTGTATGCAACTATTTTTTTAAACTGAGCTTTTCAGAAAGCAGGGCTGACACATTTGTTGCAGCTTACAGTGATAAATGCTAAATTCCTATTTTTTACTCCACAGATAAGGTGGGATGAGATAGGAAACTTAAGGCTTTCATAACAATTGATACATAAATTAATTATCTTTTAAAATAATTCATTCAATAACAATATTTGAGGAAAACGATTTTTTTCAGCAAGAAATGGAATGTCTCCTGGCTTTTTTCTATCCAGTCCATTTGGAAACATTTTGAACAATAACACTGAGATATTATGTTGTTCAATAAATTACTTCCTTTCTCAAAATATTATGATTTCCAGATGCATCTTGGGTTCAGGCGAGATCCCCTAATCATTTTCTTCTAGTACGTTTCTATTCACTTCCTCATTTCTTTACCTATACTTCAAAAACTTCTGGAATTCATTCACTGGATATTTGATAAGCCTTGACTATGCATCAAGGTCTGTTCTGGACTCTGTCTATACTAGTGAACAAAATAGAAAATAATGCTAACCCAAGTAGGGTCATGGCCACTGGAGCAGAAGACCTAGAAAACTAGAAGTATGACTGGGAAACCCCTTACACCCTCCAGCCTTTCTCATTCTCATC